>NC_136431.1:111041757-113954257 GCF_052849685.1 Lactuca virosa | reverse complement strand
TGCATCATGTCTCTTAGTTTAGATCCCTAATGATTTAATTGGTGTAAGCTTGATGGGAACTTTTTTCTATTTTAAGGGTAAGGGGCTAAAAAGAAATATTCACATGTGATTCATGTGTAATTTACATATTAATCACAAGAATTACATGAGTTACATATGATTCGTATGTAATTTACATATGAATCACATGTAATTCACAAGTAAATCCCAAGTGATTCACATATGAATTACATGTGATTCACATGTAAATCACATGTAATTCACATGTAAATCACAAGTGAATCACATATGAGTTACATGTGATTCATATGTAATTTACATATGAATCACATGTAATTCACAAGTAAATCACAAGTGATTCACATATGAATTATATGTGATTCATATTTAAATCACATGTAATTCAAATGTAAATCACAAGTGATTCACATATGAGCTACATGTGATTCATATGTAATTTACATATGAATCACATGTAATTCACAAGTGATTCACATATGAATTACATGTGATTCACATGTAAACCACAAGTGAATCACATATGAATTACATGTGATTTACATGTAATTCGCATGTAAACCACAAGTGAATCACATATGAATTACATGTGATTCACATATAATTCACATATGAATCACATGTAACTTACAAGTAAATCTTATATGAATTACATGTGATTCATATAAATCACATGGTAATCACATATGAATTACGTCTATATGCACACATGTATTTTTGTGAGTTTTCTTGCTTTAATCATTTTTTTTTATTTTCTTGTAGATTTGGAAGAATTTGTGGAAAATATTGAAGAGGTGAAAAGTGATAAATTAAAGAAAATATAGAAATCTTGACAAGAAGACATGAAAACGCTTTGAAATTTTGTAGTATTTTTTGTTTTTTTTTCTTTTATTTTGTATCGAATAAAATACTTATACTATTGTGTTTATAGATTATTAAATAAAAATGGATTTTTTTATATGATTACTTACGATTATTATAGTATAAGAAAGATGCATATATGTACTTGAAAAATATGCATATATGCATTTAAAACATTCATTTTTTTGGTTAAAAAAATTATAGTTTTTTTAATAGATATTCTAGTTTTTTTTTCTAACTTATTGATTTTTCAAAATTTACTGTTTTTTTTTTAAAAAAAATGTTGTTTTTTTTAAAAAAATATTTTTTTCAATTTTTTTTAAATTAAAGTTTTCCAAAAAAAATTAACAAATCTGCATTTTTTTTAAAAATAAAAAAAATTTATTTAAAAAGAAAATATGAAATTTTGATTTATTATGTTAATTTTAAGACATTTTTATTAATATTTCCAATAACACAAAAATTGAACATTAAAGGAGATTTTTAAGATGACGATCAAGCTCTTAATGAGTTTTCTTTGATCTAACGCTCCACCTTTAGTTCTCGGGTTTTCGGAAAACTATGAGTTCTCAACGGATCTCACCCCTCTATATATATATATATATATATATATATATATATATATATATATATATATATATATATATATATATATATATTACACTAATAATAAGGAATGTAAAAGACAATTACTTATCAAAACACCTTATCAAATAACTTAAAAATATCCAAATAAATAGTTTGAGATCAACTAATAATAATAATAATAATAATAATAATAATAATAAATAACATTAAAATAATAATAATAATATTGAAAATAACATTAAAATATCCAAATAAATAATTTTAAATCGATTAATAATAATAATATTTGAAAATAACATTAAATCAAAATTTAAAGTTAACTAACATTCAACTAAAAGTAAAATTTACGAGATCATGAAAAAAGCAGTTGATATATATATATATATATAGAACGTCGGATAGTAAAAGTAAAAAAATGTAGTTCTTGAATTAATTAACTATTACAATAGTTAAAAGTAACATTAAATCGAAAACTATACATATTTTTATTTATAAACAACCAATATATAAAGACCATTGAGATCATATGGTTTGAGATAAATATTTATCTAGAACCATATTAATTTGTATTTGATTTTTTTTAATTGTATCCAAACACTATAACTACCACAGATTTTTAATTTTAAACTTTCTAATAGATATCTTTCATCATATGGTTCAAGATGATAATAATGTTTTATATCCACTTTTTTATTGTAGTATAATAATTATTAAGTCATAGTTATTAGTTAATGACAATGATCGAATTCATATATACTGTCTGGAGAAGAGAAGAATAGTAGAAGCATCATAACTCATCAGATCCATCATGCTTTTTTTTTTGAACGGGCAAATAATATATCATTAAAAAAACCCACCAAAGCCTAAAAAGTAGCTAGACAAGGGGGAACAAAGTAAGAGAGTTTACAAACAGGAAAACGGACAAGAACACCATTCAGCCCAATCATATGAGCGCAAATCTCTCCTAAACTTCAACCAAGTGAATACAACAAATTTTATACTATTAACCACCATTTCAGCTGGAGTCCTAGATCCATTAAATATTCTATCACATCTGGACTTCCAAATCCACCAAAGGGAGACATAACAAATATTGATAAGATTCCTCCTTTTCTTAGGACAACAACACGAATGAGCAACAATTTTAATAACATCACCAACCTTGTTTAATGGTGGTTTGGATAAACCACACCAAGCCAACACCATGCTCCGTATCTCCTGTGCAAACGGACACCTGACCAACACATGGTCCGCTGATTCTACCTCTGTTAAACATTTCCCACATATAGCAGACCCGTTTAACAGTGCCAAAACAGGAATGCGCCCCAGACTAGCCCTCAAAACGAAGCAATTAACCTTGATCGGAACTTCATTTATCTAGTCAATAACATCAATTGATGGTGTGTTCCCCGAATCCTCAACCCTTCTCCTTAGAACATCCACATGGAAGGCACAATCACCGTACATTGGGCACGTCCAACAATCACTACAGTTAGATGGCTGGAAATCCCCAATAAGTGTAGTGAGCGATCGAAATTCCTGTATCTGAGAGTCACTCGAAGGATCAGTAGACCAATCCCATAAGCATCCTGTTGCGGACAATCTATCTACAACCTTGCAGTGCTTGCGTTTCTCTAGATAGTACAGCTCCGGGAAAACAGTTTTAAGGGGGGCCGGACCAATCCATCTATCGAACCAAAACAAGGTATCATCACGTTTACCCACCAATTTTTCAAAAATATCATCATTCGCTCGTACAACTTCCTACCAAATAGAAGATTATCTCGGATTTTGTTTATTTAACCATAGGTTTTAGAACTCTTGAATATGTTAATGATTCAAAGGAAGGGAAATGGGTAAAAGTTATCATTGCCAAACACCATGATTGCATTTCCATCTTTAACACGTTTTAGACAAGGGTTTTTAATAAAAACATTGTTATGCTTCCTATGACTTTTATTTGTGACCATCATCATCTTTTTTTATTTCTCTTATTTATAAATATATAAATAAATAACCCGAAATTAAGCCCAAAAACTAAAGTTTTAAAATTGAGAAGAAATCAAACTTAATACTATAACTTTGAGAAAAGAAATTCAGGACTAAGAGTGGCAATGTGTTTTTTTTGAAGTAAGGTTTTTTTTGTAAAAAATGTAAATCCCAAGGTTGTTAAGATCAAGATCTCATACATTGCTGTAAAACTCGTCGAGTTGGCCGATTACTCCTCCGAGTACTCGCTACTCGGCCCCTTACCAAGTCGAGTTACAGAATACCGAGTACTCCCTGATCAACCCCTTAGTGAACTGAACAGCGTTGTAAAACTCGGTTAACTCGATGATTAATAAGTATAATATACTTAATAATATATTATTTAACAAACACACATGTGATTATTACTATATATATATATATATATATATATATATATTAATTTTTTTAGTAATTATTCATGTAGTGAGACCATTATGTGTTTTTCAGTTTTTGTATATTTATATGTAGCTAATTTTGTTATATATTTTAATCAACTTATGATTTTGACATATATAATTTCCATAAAAATATTTCTACATGAATTACCGAATCCGAGTACTCCCCGAGTACTCGCTACTCGGTAGTCGGCCGAATAGGTATCGAGTAACGAGTTCTACAACCTTAATTTCATATATGATTATTTTCTGCTTTGCAGGGACATGATCGTAAGATTGTTGTTAACCTAAATGAAGTATTTGCAGAGAACAGGAACATAAAAGTACCTTACACAAAGGTTGTGTGTTTTATATTCTTGAAGAAGTAAATTACAGAACATTGAAAACTAGATAACCATGAGGCTTACATAGAAACGGAAACTGCAAAAAGTAACTGACCCACTAACATCTACTTGAGAACATAAAGGAAACCTACTCATTACTTGAAAGACAAAGTCAAATGACTAAAACTTGGAAAGAAACAAAAGGGCATAAAAGTAAAAAGGATAGAAATGTGCAAAGAGACCAATACACGTGACCAGGTGTTGTACTTTAACATTCCCTCTCAACACCTGTTTCAGTCATTCCAATTTTCTCACAGAATTCAATCATCTTCTTGCTCGGCAATCCTTTCGTGAGAAAATCTGCAACTTGGTTTGAGGTTTTAATGTACTGCAAGTCAATATCCTCCTATAGAACCTTCTCTCTAATGAAGTGATAGTGAACTTCTGTAACGCCCGTGTTTCTAGGCTAGGCATTAATATTGACATAATGGTCTAGGTTAACCTTTGTAACTCATTTAGAAGAAATGAAAAGGAATTATGTGAATTTTATGTGAATTATGTGTTTTATGCTTAATTATTAGGGTTTAATTAATTAAGAATAAAAATGAGCGTCAAAATTAAATATTAGATAAAGCCGATATCTATTAAGAAACTTGTAGTGGACGTGACAAGGATTACGGATATATAAAGAATGCGGAAATCCGAGTTATAACGAAGAAGTTATGACCTGTTGAAGTTTCGCGACAAAACCGGCACGGGGCCGAATGTCGTAAAAAGTGAGTTTTTGATAAACTACTTTTTAGCCTTAGTGATCTAAACGGAACTTTTAGTATTCGTTAAACCGAGAAGCTCGATAAAAAGAACGCCCAAATCTGACTTCGTATGAGGAAGTTATGATTTTTCGAAGTTTCAGCTTAGCAGTAGACAGCTAAAAACTCGAATTTTAGATCGAGTGATTTTTTGCCGACACAACCTAAACAAGAATCGAAGTTCTCGTCATTAGTAGCTCAACGGTAAAAAATCTGACGAAAACGGACGTCGGATGAAGAAGTTATGAATTTTTAACGGATTTCCTGTCCCGGTCTGTTAAAAATAATAATATAAAAATTAAAGTCAAAATTAGCCGACGAAGTCTAAACAAAAGTTGTAGAGTGTAATTTTACCTACGCGTGCATATAAATAACGTCAAAAACGGAGCTCGTATGCGAAAGTTATGGATTTTAGAAGTTTTTGCACAAAAATCGAGAAAATTCGCATAGTCACGTTTTTGCCACGTCACCTTCGCTTAGAGCATGCCACGTGTCCGAGAATTGCTGAGTCATCCGAAGCTATGGCGCATCCGAGGAGCGACGCGTGTGCAGCCTAGTCCGAACCTCGCAAAGCCTGCCGCGTGTCCGATCTTTGCACCAGCTGTCACCCTTTCCTCCTACTTCGGACCCGACCCTCAGACCCAGGCTTCGATCCACTAAAAAGACGCCAGCGAGGCCCTCGCATGCGCAGGCCACGTGCGAAGCCATCTTCCCTCTTCGGATCTGCTGACGCGTGGAGGCTTCTCAGCCCTTGGATCAGCAGCTTCGGACAGTATAAATAGGAGGGTGCGAACCCTCCCGGCTAAAGTTGGAAAATTGGCAATTTTGGCCCCTTTTTCAATATTTTGGTTATTTTGACCACCCCCGAAGCCCCGAGATCAATTACAATGCCCGGAACACGTCCCGGAGTGCCCGAGAAGCCCGGGAAATTTATTTTTTCGGTTTTGAAGCCCGACCTTTCGCAGAGCCCGGTTTCTCAATAAAACTCCCGGTTTTATTAGAAACGATCGTTTTAGGAAATGAATTGCTGCCCGATTTTCATTAAATCAGGTGAGTGAATAGTCACTTTCACCTTACACATAGATATGAATTATTTACCTTAAAATACGTGTTATGTGTAAATAGATTAATTGTTTATTTGAGGTGACTGTTGAATTGATGTTTTATACAAGTTTTAAACTGCAATATATATATATATATATATATATATATATATATATATATATATATTATCTACAAATATGTTGGGTAAAACATGGGTAGATGAATTAGATGATGTGTGATGAAATAAAAGTGATGAGAGGTATCGATGTTTAAGATGATCTAGTCATCTAGCAGAGTATAGACAACGACCACAGACTATTTTAGATAGCCCAGTGGAACGTTAGTAGACTTGTAATCGGTACGTATGTTTGAACTGTATGTTCATTAGGTATTTTTGAACTATGTGTTCATCCATTAGTTCTTCCTTTTGACACTATTACGTGTCGGGGTACAGGAGCGTACGGGAGTACTTTATCAGTATTTTCCCTATACTTTTATTTGGAAGAGCTTTGGAGTCTTTGTTCTTTTATGAAGTGATCGGACGAGCTTCATGAGTTAGTGATATAGATCATGAGTTAAATAGTGGGTGTGTGATGAAAAGTGAGTTGGATAGATGAGATGATCAGTGATATAGATCATGAGTTGAAAGTGAGTGGTGAAATATAGGATAAGCTTTTACCCAAATGTTGGCGTGAGTGGTGCAATATGAGAAAAGCCCTTACCCAACGTTGACCCCCGTCATTCAGCAGAGTAGGGATGACAACCATGGACTGTTCTAGACGGTCTGCGGAACACTAGCAGGCTCGTAACCTGTAGGTGTTAATGGACTTAAGTGTTCATTCGCTGTACTCTAAAACCCCCCGTCACTCAGCAGAGTATGGATGACAACCATGGACTGTTTTGATGGTCTGTGGAACACTAGCAGGCTCGTAACCTGTAGGTGTTAATGGACTTAAGTGTTCATTCGTTGTACTCTAAAACCCCCATCATTCAGCAGAGTATGGATGACAACCATGGACTGTTTTGATGGTCTGTGGAACACTAGCAGGCTCGTAACCTGTAGGTGTTAATGGACTTAAGTGTTCATTCGTTGTACTCTAAAACCCCCGTCATTCAGCAGAGTATGGATGACAACCATGGACTGTTTTGATGGTTTGTGGAACACTAGGAGGCTCGTAACCTGTAGGTGTTAATGGACTTAAGTTTTCATTCGCTGTACTCTAAAACCCCCGTCATTCAGCAGAGTATGGATGACAACCATGGACTGTTTTGATGGTCTGTGGAACACTAGCAGGCTCGTAACCTGTAGGTCTTAATGGACTTAAGTGTTCATTCGTTGTACTCTATTCCCCTCATGAGTGCCTTTAGGGCATGTAAGGCTGGGGAAACCCCTTAAGTATGCTCATCAGCTGTATGGAAAACCCATTGACATGTATTGCGGGGAAAACTCCCATGGGAAATACCGTCGATGAATAAGAGCTATGGACTAGCACATGGCGACGATGTGACTTCGTGCCTATTTGACATAAATTGTTGAAGGAAAGCAATGTTGTCACCTTATTGGTTGTTTTATGTTAGGATGTCTTGTTTGACATAACTTGCTGAGGGAAAGCAATTTTGTCACCCCGATGTTTGTTTTATTTGACATAACTTGCTGAGGAACCTCCAAAGCAATGTTGTCACCCCTAGTGATAATCCTTAGGCTAGGTCCCTTATGATAGTTGTTTTAGGGACGTAAAGTGAGGATAATGGGAATGGGTAATTAGGGTTATTTTGGTTGATGGAATTAATAAATTTATTGTTGATTGAGAACTTAATAAGTTTATTATTTATTGTGGGTTGAAAACCCTATATGCTCACCAGGCTCCCAAGCCTGACTCACTCAGTTTATTTGTATCACAGGTATCGATACGAAGTTGTTTTACACTGAGAGATTAAAAGAGAAGTAGATCACTAGTGTAAATGAATGTAAGTTTTGTTTATGCTTATGTTTTTGTATTGACAATGACATCCCAATGGTTTAAGTGATTAAAATACATTTCTACGGAAATGATTTGATAACATATTTATTATGTTTTTCTGGGAATAAATTCCGCAACACTTTTAATCAAATGATTACTCTGAAATTATTTCAAAAGCATAAATTAAACCGGTCTTTTCTGGCCGTGAATTTGGGGGTGTCACAACTTCTACATGTTTTGACTGTCACAACTGGAAAAATTAGGTTAAGATGTGAATTCCTAAACAATATAATCTCCTTGTGTAAGCCCAAAGATTGATCCAATAAGCCAAGCCCAATCATTTTTGGGCCATAGCCCAAAAATCCTCAACTTAAAACCTTTTTTTGGACCAAGACTCTCTTAGTAGGCCTTATTGGGCCGTAAACAACCTTCTTGAACCTTATTGGGCCGAAAACCCACTTATTTAATCACTTTGAGCCGAAACCTCCTATCTTTGGGCTTTAAAACCTGAAAACCCTTTTCTTTTGGGCCAAAAACTCCCTCTTGGGTTTGGTTAGCCCATTTAAAAAAAAAGAGGTGATTTATAATTGTGACACCTCACAATTACACCTCATGTTGCCATGCAATAAAACCACCATGCATCTAGGCTAAGAGTTATTGTCCAACATGTTTCTATGCTCTATCTCTTCTCTCTCTTTCTCTATTTAAGGCCGAGATCACCACCACCACCCTCACCTCATCTCATTTTCAACTCTCATCTCTCTCTAAAACACAAAGAAACTCCCTTCCTTCTTTCTCTAAAAACGTGTGATGTGGGTGTGTTCAAGGCTTTTTCTTCAAGAATCATTAAGTTGGTAAGTTTATATCATCATCCAAGTTTCACTTTCTTCTTATACTAAGATAATCCTCCTTACAACTTCATTCTCGTAATTTTGGACCTTAGATCCACCACTATTTCGAGATTCTCTCAAAGAACTCAAGCTAGGTTCAAAGAATTCTTCTTCTTCTTCTTCTACATCTCAAAAATCCCAAGGTGAGTTCATACCCCCTTGTTTTCGGTTTTATAATGTTTTTGGGGGAGAATACAAGTGCTTTTGTGTTAGATCTATGTATATATGCATGTTTATGTGTTTAACTTTTAGATCTTTACTTGAAAATGAAGTTTATCACTTGGATCTTCATATAAACCTTGAGAAAAGTATGTGTCCTCACATATAATACTTGTAAACTTGTAGATCTGGGATTTATCCAGTTAAAATAGCAAAAACAAATGTTGTGAACAAACTTAGATAACTTAAACTCAAAAATCAGCCCTTGACAGAAAAGTTTTAGTCCAATCTCGAACTGTTTTGACCTCCTTAATGGTAATATTTTTCAAAACTGTTTTACATACACAAATTGCAGGTTATTACCTTTAAAATGACTACTCTCACGTTTTCATACGAATTTTCTACTATTTTTGGCGAATTTTACAAAACTGCCTATCAGATTTGAAATAATTTCGGACCAACCTGTGAAGGTGAGCAATTTCACACTTGTTAGATGCCAATAAAAATTATGAGAAAAATTGTGAACAAAGTAGACAAAATTTCCAAACTTCCAGAATTTACGGATCCAAATTTCGACTTACGATGATTTTTCTATAAATTTTCCAACAACTAGGTCAGAAAAGCCAAAAACCAGAAAAATGTGTATTTCACAAAAATCAAGCCAAAAATGATATTTTTGACAAAAATGAGTTTAAAATGTTATTTTTACCACAAACTAGTCAAAAACACAATTTTTGAACAAAATGGGGGCTAAAGTGTTATTTTTATTATAATTGGGCCTTAATTGAAAACTTTGTGGCTTATTGGGCCAAGAACGTCATTTTTACAAAAAGTGGGCTTTTTATATCAATTTTGTAAATAATCGAGCTAAAATAAACAAAACAATAACAAACGGGTTAAAAACGATATTCTTATCCTTATTTGGGCCTGGAAATAATATACATGTTTAGTGGGCCTTAGTGTCATTTTACATGTATATTGGGCTCAGGGTAGACATTCACATTCCTTTTGTGCCTGGAAATAATAGATACGTATAGTGGGCCTTAGTGGTCTACTTACATGTTTATTGGGCCTGGGAATGAGTTTTATATGTGTTCTTCTTTCTCTTCCGTGTAAATTTTCGATTAAGGATCTACTGAGACCTGTCGGTTGGCACCTTTGAGTGTACAATCGTAGCCTGTAGTTATAACCAGAGTTTCCTGGAGGGAAAGCGGGAGTTTGTGTATAGATCTATACGGGGGTGACACCCCACACCTGAGCTGTTCGCTACAGTTAGACTAGGCCAGTCTAGGGTGACAAAAACCTTATCCTATTCCGTCGGCGTCCCAAAGACGCAAAGACGGGCGAAATTGTCATTATTTAGTATGGTTATAACGACTCATTTAGAGGAATTAACGTTATAAGATTTACGGGAAACCATTCTATTTTCTTTTTGGGATAAAACAGGAAACCATTCTATTTTCTTTTTGGGATAAAACAGGAAACCATTCTATTTTCTTTTTGGGATAAAATGGGAAACCTTCTTTTTGATAAAACGACAATCTATAAGCATCGGTACTCAACCACCGGGGTTGAGATTTCAGCATTATCTATTGCAGACAACATCGGGTTATCTGGAAATCATTCTCTTTCTATTTTCGCAAACATTAACACACATGCATTAATACAAGACCGGACACAAATATTTCAAACCATTTCTTTTTAGAAAATATTGGATTTTTGAAAGCACTATGAAAACGATTCTAAACAAGTACAAAAACCATTTTTATTCAAAACTGCTTATGAACTCACCAACTTGTTAGTTGACGCTTTTCAAAACGACTTGTATTCTCAGGAATTCCAGTAGCAGGTAATAAGTTCCACTATAAGATCAAGTGGTGCGACTTCAAGAAATTTTATTTTCTTACTTTTGTGTAACTGATGAACAAGATTCAATATGTAAACTATGTAAGTGTGTATTTCCAATGTATGATGTTTGGTTGCTATGTTTCATTCATATTCAATTGTTATGATACTGTACACGAAGTCATCCGCCCCCGGACGTTTCCGCCGTCCAGGTTCGGGGGTGTGACAGGTTGGTATCAGAGCATTGTTTATAGTGAACTAGTATATCTAACCATACAAGATATACAACTATAAATACAATGGGACTAAAAACACTTTGACTAAAAGTATACCTTAAGAATATAAGTATCTTCTAAAAGTATACATACTTGCTAGAACGTATCATAATACGAACAAAACAAAAGTATTTAGATGTTGAACACTACAGTCAAACCTGGGTAGTTATGTAATCATATCTGGGATAAATATAGCCTGATCAACTATATTTATTTGAGATACGACCAACATATGCTTGGGAGTGAGGGTAGCGTTGCAACGAGTCTAAAACTTACCGACCTTGCATGTAAAGGAGCATTAGAGCCAAACCTAAAGTTTAAAATACTATAGGAGTATTTTATGATACTAAACAATAACAACAAGTCTAAAAACGTATCGATTTCGTACATCAGGAAACCCTAGGATCAAACATGTAATACTATAGTAGCATTTTAGAATACCATATGACCTCCACACTTAAACCTTCTACATATATCCCATACCTCCACTCTCTTGAAGACAACATGACTGAGCTTTACCCCGAAGACCCCTACTACCCTACGGTAATAGCCAACGAATGGATCGAGGGAGAACCAGAGGAAGTGCAAAGGGAGAACCCAGAATTGGGTCCTGAAGAATACCAAGAGAGGAACCCCGAGGGAAAGGATTCTGATGAGGAGTCAGACATGGATGAAGGCGCCAGAGAGATCCTTAGCGAGCCTTACCCCCTCGGAATGCAATACCAAACCAACACGCAGAACAGGAAGACCTTACCAATCATCTTCGCCCCTTAGAAGTGGAGGTGACCACCCTAAGGCAACAACTCATTAAAGCCGAGGCTAGGGCAACCTTAGTAGAGTAGAGAGTGGAAGAGGCCACTCGTGAAATGAGCGAAATGGTTGGACACCTTTACGCTATTTAGACATATGAGAGTCATCACACTAACTCCTAGGTCTACCATGTAATTCGTCACAACTAGTAGTAGTAACTCGAGAGAGGTACGCCCTACGAGAACTAATGTAACCTGAGCCAGCTTAAGGATCTCATATCTATAATCTATTAGGGTAACTTAAAATTTGTACAATACCTATTTCTACATACTACCATTAATACATCATAGGGATGTAGGTCGAAACAACGAGAATCGTACAGCAAAACATGTGATTCATATGCGTACATGCATAAGTTCATATCTATAATCATAGATGAGATACGACTAGATATAACCATAGTTACTCACGAACCAGTTTCTCATCATGCAACATAATCATGTCTTCCCATGGAAACAACCAGCTAGCCGGCGAAACACCAGTTCTGCAGATGGACCCCGCAACCTTCCAAGCCGCTGTAACGGCTGTCGTGACAGCCGTCATGGCGCAACTCAACGCCAACAATCCAAATGGAAATGGAAATGGTGTCGATAACTCCAACCGTAGTATCAACCAAGGAAACCAACGAGGGACAACTTACCCATACACCCCAAACTCCAAACCTAAGGTCATGAAGCGAAAGCAGGGGAACAATAAAGGAAGTGGATCGACTCAAGGGCCTCCCAAAAGGCAACAAGTTGTAGCAGCCCCTAACCCCACTAGCCCCCCTACCCCAGCACCGAGAAAACCGCATCATGGAAACCTCCTGCTCTGCAGCAAGTGCCGCTACCATCATCATGGTGTCTGCCGGGAATTGCATTGAAATAGGTGCAACAAGAAGGGGCACATCTCCCGCTACTGTAGGGCCCCGACCCCATGCGTCACTCCAACCCTCAACCCAGAAGTAAGTCCAGTATGCCACGCATGCGGTGAGACGGGACACTTCAAGAGGAATTGTCCAACAGAGAAGAATGACGAAGGACCAGGAGGAGTTTAACAACAGGACATGATGAAGCAACAAGGAACCCTACTGGGATTACCGGTACGTTTCAAAACAACAAAAAATAAGCATCGCAATTTCACAAAATTTTTGCCAATTAAAAATCATAATCATAAGGTACCCCCTCATCCGAACTAATCATATCCTTTGTAGGAAAAACTAAAGATCCTTGCAAAAGTTATGATAATTTAGTGTAAACGTAAGGCCGTGTGTAATTAAGATTCTACAAACTTAGAGTGCGTGGACCCGCCTTAATTCTTATTCCTTGGTTGACTGTGGATTTAGGGCATAACCACTCAGTCTACAATCTTTTCAATCTTGAATTATGTACAACTAGGCTACATCAAACCATCATAGAGAGGTCTAATAGAAATCAGACTACGAAATCACATCGTTTATATCAAGGCACTCGTATTGCTCGGACACCCAAAAATTCAGAACGTAATAACCACAGTGGTAATACTGAGGACGAAATTGGTAACATTACAAACATGTACAGAGAACACACTATCATTTCAAACAACTATCCCTTTTCAGATCAATCCAGCACCTATTACAATAAGGAGCCCAACGGTGTCAATTGACATGGGCTGACTTGATCCTCACCATACGAAATTCATGTACCAACTAGACTCTTCACCTTAACCAATCGATTAACGAAACCCCTACAACTTGTAACGACAATCCCCGAACTATCTCAGACATCTAGACCCTTAGGTACCCGTGCAAGTAATACCACACTCAATTCTAGCCCATAATAGGGATAAGAAACGAGGAGCAAAGGACACAAAGGGTAACCTAGAGATTTATAAACCCCCCTAAGATGTTTCCAAATCCCTTTCGGAAACATCACCTACATGCCAAGTTGAGTTTGGAGATCAACTCAACTCATGGAGCCATTCTCGTAGCCAAACCACCAAGACCACTTAGCACCAACATAAACACTGAAGGTATCCGGTCGATGGAACGACCCAGTAAGTATGAGGTTATCAAACCAAGACTTGAGCCTTAGAGAACGCCTATCCAACTCATAAATAGGAAAGGCTAAGTGTCCATAGGACCACTGACTACTAAGAATCAAACGAAACCATCCTCAAGGATCGATATCCCTTATCCCGAATCGAAGATTTACTCAACCTACTCGTAGAAACAAGCAAAGATCAACCTCCCACTAGTTGAAAATCTCTTAGTAAGAAACTCCCATGGCAACTTAAGAAGTATGAGGCCAACTATACCGCACAAAACTTTAACTCTAGTAACAAACGTGTTCGCCCTAAGGTTTAGAGACACTACTTTTGGGGCTTCAAGTACATGACCCTCATTAACCATGACCATCCGTTCACTTCACCATATAGGGCGCAAAGGCAGAATACCTCTGTGTTGGGTCGAGATGACCAACACCCAATTAACCAAAGGAGCAAAGTCAAAGGCCGGTAGCAAAGGTCCACTAGATCACTAAGCAAGAACTTAAATTTTCCTAGGAACGAAGAGACTAGACAAACCCGAGACACTCATACTTTTTCCATAGTACTTGGGATGTTGCTTTAGAACGAATTTCGGGACGAAATTCCCTCTAACGGGGGGATGATGTCACAACTGGCAAAATTAGGTTAAGATGTGAATTCCTAAACAATATAATCTCCTTGTGTAAGTGATAGCTTCATTTTATTTACTTCTTTTTATAGTTTTTTTAGCACATTTCATTCGCATTTTAGTTGATTTCCATGCATATTTTCCTTTTTGTTATTTTTATGACCATTTCGGGTACTTTCTAGTTTCTTGAGCATTATTGCAGATTTTTTGGAGACTAGCGGAGTGGGATTTTTGGGAGGCGATTGGACTTGAAGGGCAATGGGGATTTCATGCTTGATGGCTATGGAGGTGATTCATGGAGTGGACTTGTCAATTGCTTGAAGGCTTGGAAGTGTTGAACTTTAAATTTGAAAGGCACGGGAGAATTCTTGAGTGTGCAAGATTGATGATTGGGGAGTTTGCGGAAGCTTTGAGTGATGTGGAGAGGCAAATTGGGCTCAAATTGAAGAAATATTGAAGAGAAATGGGCTAGAAAATAATTAGACTCGAACTGGGCCAATGGAATAGCTGTGGGGGGCCAACTCTTGAAGGAGCCCAAAAACTCCGTCATAGCCACGCGGCCCGCGTAAGATTCCCCGCGGCCCGCGTGGATTCCTGACAAAGGCAAATTTGGGATTTTGTCTAGAGCTCTATATTGGGAAGGTTGGTGTGCCTCTTCAGCCTTATCTTGGATGTCCGATTTTGACACTTTCTCTCTTGAGTTTAGAGCACTTTTGAAGGCCAAGAACACCTCAAGAACATCTTCTTTTCACCTCATGATTATTGTAAAATGTTTGGTACAATCTTCTCTAACTTTATTTCTTTGAGTTTAGCCATCTAAACTAATCTTGGTTGACTTTTTGTTGAATCCTTTGAACTTTTGTTGAATGTTGAAGAATCCATGAACTTGTTCTTAAATCTTTATGGAAATGTTTTGTGTTTTAACATATTATCACTACTAGTATGTTTTTTATTCATGAGTTTAAATGTGTTTGTGGTGATTAGTTGGCTAATTTATTGATTAAGTAAAGGATCCTCAAATTAGCAAGCAACAAATGATTTTTGTGTTGTTTTTGCTTCACACAATCATAAAAACATTTTCTCCAACATGGTAGTGAAAGAAATTGACTCCTCTTGGATTTGGTGACTTTTTAGTTCTTAATGCTAGTTGACTTTCACTAATTACATGCTTAATGGAATTAGTGACTTTGACTAAGGAAATTGTTATGAGCTTCTCTAACCATTTCAACAACTAAGAAAAGTCTAGGTAATCTCAAGCTCCTTGGATTACTATAGCCAAATTAAAGATTTAAATCAAGTATTGCACCATTGGATTCTAATGATATGTTCATCAAAAGTCAAAGTGATGAAACTTTAAGTCAACCATCTCTCCCTTATTGATTTTACATCAAACTCTTGTTTTTGTTGAAATTGTCTATTTAACTCATATTTTAATTCTAGTTTGTTTCAAGTATTTCAAAACACCAAAACCCCCATTTTTAATTTATTGTCATTTTCCAAGTATTTTTTACAAGGAGATTTTTTCCATAGAGTTATTAAATTGAACCAATCTCCGTGGATTCGACCCCTTTACCACTATACACTATTTTAGTGTAAAAGATTTAGGGTTATTAATTTTGTTGGCCTCGACAACCACCAGTAAGCCCAAAGATTGATCCAATAAGCCAAGCCCAATCATTTTTGGGCCTTAGCCCAAAAATCCTCAACTTAAAACCTTTTTGGACCAAGACTCTCTTAGTAGGCCTTATTGGGCCGTAAACAACCTTCTTGAACCTTATTGGGTCGAAAAACCACTTATTTAATCACTTTGATCCGAAACCTCCTATCTTTGGGCTTTAAAACCCGAAAACCCTTTGCTTTTGGGCCAAAAACTCCCTCTTGGGTTTGGTTAGCCCATTTAAAAAAAGGTGATTTATAATTGTGACACCTCACAATTACACCTCATGTTCCCATGCAATAAAACCACCATGCATCCAGGCTAAGAGTTATTTTCCAACATGTTTCTATGCTCTATCTCTTCTCTCTCTTTCTCTATTTAAGGCCGAGATCACCACCACCACCCTCACCTCATCTCATTTTCAACTCTCATCTCTCTCTAAAACACAAAGAAACTCCCTTCCTTCTTTCTCTAAAAACGTGTGATGTGGGTGTGTTCAAGGCTTTTTCTTCAAGAATCATTAAGTTGGTAAGTTTATATCATCATCCAAGTTTCACTTTCTTCTTATACTAAGATAATCCTCCTTACAACTTCATTCTCGTAATTTTGGACCTTAGATCCACCACCATTTCGAGATTCTCTCAAAGAACTCAAGCTAGGTTCAAAGAATTCTTCTTCTTCTTCATCTACATCTCAAAAACCCCAAGGTAAGTTCATACCCCCTTGTTTTCGGTTTTATAATGTTTTTGGGGGAGAATACAAGTGCTTGTGTGTTAGATCTATGTATATATGCATGTTTATGTGTTTAACTTTTAGATCTTTACTTGAAAATGAAGTTTATCACTTGGATCTTCATATAAACCTTGAGAAAAGTATGTGTCCTCACATATAATACTTGTAAACTTGTAGATCTGGGATTTATCCAGTTAAAATAGCAAAAACAAATGTTGTTAACAAACTTAGATAACTTAAACTCAAAAATCAGCCCTTGATAGAAAAGTTTTAGTCCAATCTCGAACTGTTTTGACCTCCTTAATGGTAATATTTTTCAAAACTTTTTACATTCAAAAAGTTCAGGTTATTACCTTTAAAATGACTACTCTCACGTTTTCATAAAAAATTTCTACTATTTTTGGCGAATTTTACAAAACTGCCTATCAGATTTGAAATAATTTCGGACCAACCTGTGAAGGTGAGCAATTTCACACTTGTTAGAGGACAATAAAAATTATGAGAAAAATTGTGAACAAAGTAGACAAAATTTCCAAACTTCCAGAATTTACGGATCCAAATTTCGACTTACGATGATTTTTCTACAAATTTTCCAACAACTAGGTCAGAAAAGCCAAAAACCAGAAAAATGTGTATTTCACAAAAATCAAGCCAAAAATGATATTTTTGACAAAAATGAGTTTAAAATGTTATTTTTACCACAAACTAGTCAAAAACACAATTTTTGAACAAAATGGGGGCTAAAGTGTTATTTTTACTATAATTGGGCCTTAATTGAAAACTTTGTGGCTTATTGGGCCAAGAACGTCATTTTTACAAAAAGTGGGCTTTTTATATCAATTTTGTAAATAATCGAGCTAAAATAAACAAAACAATAACAAACGGGTTAAAAACGATATTCTTATCCTTATTTGGGCCTGGAAATAATATACATGTTTAGTGGGCCTTAGTGTCATTTTACATGTATATTGGGCTCAGGGTAGACATTCACATTCCTTTTGTGCCTGGAAATAATAGATACGTATAGTGGGCCTTAGTGGTCTACTTACATGTTTATTGGGCCTGGGAATGAGTTTTATATGTGTTCTTCTTTCTCTTCCGTGTAAATTTTCGATTAAGGATCTACTGAGACCTGTCGGTTGGCACCTTTGAGTGTACAATCGTAGCCTGTAGTTATAACCAGAGTTTCCTGGAGGGAAAGCGGGAGTTTGTGTATAGATCTATACGGGGGTGACACCCCACACCTGAGCTGTTCGCTACAGTTAGACTAGGCCAGTCTAGGGTGACAAAAACCTTATCCTATTCCGTCGGCGTCCCAAAGACGCAAAGACGGGCGAAATTGTCATTATTTAGTATGGTTATAACGACTCATTTAGAGGAATTAACGTTATAAGATTTACGGGAAACCATTCTATTTTCTTTTTGGGATAAAACAGGAAACCATTCTATTTTCTTTTTGGGATAAAACAGGAAACCATTCTATTTTCTTTTTGGGATAAAATGGGAAACCTTCTTTTTGATAAAACGACAATCTATAAGCATCGGTACTCAACCACCGGGGTTGAGATTTCAGCATTATCTATTGCAGACAACATCGGGTTGTCTGGAAATCATTCTCTTTCTATTTTCGCAAACATTAACACACATGCATTAATATAAGACCGGACACAAATATTTCAAACCATTTCTTTTTAGAAAATATTGGATTTTTGAAAGCACTATGAAAACGATTCTAAACAAGTACAAAAACCATTTTTATTCAAAACTGCTTATGAACTCACCAACTTGTTAGTTGACGCTTTTCAAAACGACTTGTATTCTCAGGAATTCCAGTAGCAGGTAATAAGTTCCACTATAAGATCAAGTGGTGCGACTTCAAGAAATTTTACTTTCTTACTTTTGTGTAACTGATGAACAAGATTCAATATGTAAACTATGTAAGTGTGTATTTCCAATGTATGATGTTTGGTTGCTATGTTTCATTCATATTCAATTGTTATGATACTGTACACGAAGTCATCCGCCCCCGGACGTTTCCGCCGTCCAGGTTCGGGGGTGTGACATTGACCTGGCATGAAATGTAGGATTCTTGGTCAGCTGAATTGATGAAAGGTTGTCACAAAACATTGGAATGTTGTATTCAACTTTTTGATTTAAATCTTTCAAAAGTTGTCCAAGCCACACACTTTCTTGGGCAGCCATTGTTGTGGCTCTATACTCTGCTTCAGTTGTAGGTAGAGACACGATGGACTGCCTCTTACTACACCACGACACTTCACTGGACCCCAACATGAAAACAAACCCAGTTGTGGAACGACGTGTGTTTAAATCGCATGCATAATCAGCATCATAATATCCAGAAAGCTTACAATTTGGTTCCCTCTTAAACATAATTCCACAGTTAATTGTGGTTTTAACATACCTTAGGACCCTTCGAACTGCATCCAGGTGGAATTTTCTTGGAGTTTGCATAAATCTGCTTAACACCCCCACAATGAAAGCTATATTTGGTCTTGTTAGAGTAAGATAAATGAGACTCCCAACAATCTTTTTGTACATGGTTGCATCTTCTAACTCTCTGCCCTTGTTTGCATATATCTTTGCATTTGTATCTATTGGGGTCACTGCAGGATTGCATTCATGCATGCCAAAACGAGTCAACAGATCAGCAATGTATTTGTGTTGATGTAATACAAGTCCTTCACTTTCATATTTCACTTCCAAATCCAAGAAATGTCTGAGCTTCCCTAGATCATTCATGTTAAACCTAATACATAGATTCTCTTTCAATTGAGCAATCACATCTTCAAGATCACCTGTGATAATAAGGTCATCTACATAGATAATAACGACTGCCACTTTATCACCCACAACTTTCACGAATAAGCTTGCATTTGCTGTTGTTATGGAATAGCCATTGTGCTCAAGAAATTCTGCAGTCTTCCCAAACCACGCCCTAGGCGATTGCTTGAGTCCATAAGGGGCTTTCTTCAATTTTGATGTGTGTAGAATGCACTAGTTTTAATCCTACTAACTTAGACACAAAATAAACACACGAAAGGCAGTGTACCTATTGATTAGTAATATAGTTCAAGCAAGTAGGGTATCGAACACAGGGAACGGTAAACAATTAAAATAAATGCTAATATTATCTAAATAAAACAAGTAATAGAAAGGGGGGTTTCTCTAGTTTTGCAAGACTAGAAACTTAACAATGAAATAAAACTCAAACTAAGCAACTAAAAGCTAAAGCAAATAAACAATCACTAAATTCAATAATGGAGAAGACTTCTGTTTAGGTTCGACTCATTTACTCCTATGGTTGATTTAATGGTAAGTGCAATGGATTAATTGTTATTGGCTACCGATTAATGCGAAGGTTCACGTTCGCTATTACTAATCCTTAGAAAACAAATTAATTCAAACAGTGGTCAATTGATTAAACTAATATGTTTCCTAGTTTATTGATTCGGGTTAAGTAAGACTTGTAGTAGCTAATCAAATTACTAATTCAATTAACCTCTTGTTGATGGTTCGTCACACAAGCTCACACATTAACTTACCTATTTTCTAGTTAACCCTAGCTTCACGTTCGCTATTCCTAGGCATATAACAATGTTTTCACACAAACCATATGAGATTAGCAATTAAAAGATGTTCATGCAACTTAATATGCTGGTTAATTAACAGAAAATAGTTGTTGTTAACACCTGAGGATCTTTAACAAGCTTAACAAAACAAACTCACCAATTTCAATTAATCCAACCACAAAAATCAACACATAGTCATAAATTCATCTACCCTAAACAGAAGATATGAGTTTTAGCTCATGATTACAGCAGAAAGTAACTCAAAAATGAAATCTAATAGTTCACACATAGTTCAAATGAAAGATTAAGTAAAGAGTAAACCTAAATTGCCTTTAATCTTCTCAAAATTGGAAGCTAGGGTTGAATTCTCGAAAACTAGAGCTCCAAGAATCCTTCTGGCCTCCAAAAATCGTCCAAGGCTTCCCTCATTTGTTAGGGTTCGAATGAGAAGCGTTTATATATATATATATATATATATATATATATATATATATATATATATATATATATATATATATATATATATATATATATATATATATTCTGAAAACAGGGGCGACTCGTTGAGTCTAATGACCGACTCGACGAGTCCATCACTTAAAATCCCGTGCACAGCAAGTCAGCGTCAAGAATCGCGAAACTTCTGACCAACTCGTCGAGTTGATGGACAACTCGTCGAGTCCATTTGGAATAAACATTTTCTCAAAACACGAAAGTCGTCCGAAATTGTGTCTAATTTTCAGAACATTTTGAATTTTGTCAATCGGAGTTACGGTTCATGAGATATGGTGAAAACACTGACAAGGGGTCAAGCTGTTCAGCAACATCCTTCTTTCTTCAAAATCCAAGATCCAAGCTTCCAATCGCCAATTATGCTTCCTTTTGCTTCCGAGCTCATCTTTTAGGCTACAAATACATTTTAAACATATTTAAGTACCTTTTGTTAATAATTTTCAATAAAATAGCCAAAAAGTATTAAGATTTAACACAAAATATATGACTAATTATGCACATATCAAATTTACATACATACTTGGGATGTTGCTTGCTCTCAAACCCCATAGGTTGTTGCATATGAATTACACGATCCAGGTCACCATACAAAAATGCATTGCTCACTTCCATCTGCCAGAGATTCCAACCTTTGCTTGCTGCTAGGGAAAGAAGAACACGTACAGTGGTTAATTTAGCTACCGGGCTAAATGTATCTTCATAGTCAAGCCCAATTTTTTGTGAGAAACCCCGTGCTACTAAACAAGCCTTAAACCTCTCAATTGAACCATTTGCACGTTTCTTCACTTTGTACACCCACTTGCACGGGATGGGCTTTACATCATCAGGTTTTGGAACCAACTCCCAGGTTTGGTTTCGGACTAGGGTTGCCATCTCTTCTTCCATTGCGACCAACCATTCACGCTTTGTACATGCTTGATCAAACATTTCTGGTTCACGAATTCCACTTTCAACAATAGCAGCATTAGCATATATAGGATTTGGTCTTTTAAGTCTAGATGATCGTCTAAGACTTACTGGCTCAATATTTTCATCTTCAGTGTGCACATTATAAAACACTCCAGTCTGCCATGGTTGTTGAACTTCTGTATGAGCAACATCTTCTTCAGCAACAACCTCTTCATCAATAATACTTATATTAATCTTGGAAGACTCCAAACCTTCTTTAAGCACATCTGAATCAGGGAGAGTTTCACGATTTGAAGACCACCATGACGATGTTTCATCAAACACCACGTTTCTAGAGACATAACATTTTCCACTGTTAGGATCACAGCATCGCCATCCTTTTCTTTCTTGGTCATACCCAACAAATATGCATCGAACTGCCTTCTTCTCCATTTTATACCACAAGTGACTAGGTATAAATACATAGCATACACAACCAAACACACGTAAATGGCTTACATTAGGTTTGATGTTCAAGAGTTTCTCGAGAGGAGATACATACCAAAGACCTTGCTGAGGAATTCTGTTGATGACATACGATGTTGTCTTCATAGCTTCAGCCCAAAAATGACCTGGGACATTTTTGTCATGGATCATACTCCCACTAATCTCAGCAATATAACGGTTCTTTCGTTCTGAAACTCCATTTTATTGTGGAGTGCTTGGACATGGCAATTGTCGCTTGGTTAGATAGTCGGTAAACTCTTTAGCAAGATAATCACCGCCATTGTCTGACCTCAAACATTGTATACTGTGCTTCACATCTCTTTCTGCTTCAGCTTTAAATTCTTTGAATTTGCTGAATGTTTCAGCTTTCTCCTTCATGAAGTGTACCCAAACGAATCTTGAATAATCGTCTATAAAAGTGACCATATATCTCATACCTCCAAGTGAGAGCTGTTTGACATGTCCAAACACATCTGAATGCACTAGTTCCAGCGGTTGTTTAGCTTGGTACATGGACTTCTCAAAAGGTAACTGATGAGCTTTGCCATACTGGCAACCTGCACAAACAAGATTCTTGTTTACTTCGAGTTGAGGAAGACCGGTGACAAGCTTCTTCTTCATCATCATATCGACTTTGTCGTAAGCTACATGACTTAAACGCATATGCCAAATATCCACATTTTGATTCTTCTTTGTCTTATCTACATATGATGTTTCAGCGGACATCACATAGATAGACTCTGATCGTCTTCCTTTGGCAATTGTGTGAGATGGGGTTTTAAACTCCTTGTATACTTTTACATCATTAGGACCGAAAAGCACATAGTGACCTGTTGAGGTTAATTGGGACACAGAGAGAAGGTTCTTTTTCATCCCAGGGACATGATACACACTTTGTAACATCATCTCTTTCGTGTTCTCTTCCGGGTGAAACTTGACATCACCGACATGGGAAATTGGCAACCTAGAGTCATCAGCAATCACGACTACACGACTACCTCCATACTCAACTGGATCTTGGATAAATTTTTTTTTCATCGGTCATGTGATTTGAACAGCCTGAATCTACAATCCACTGATCTAGCCGTCTCTTGGTTGTAGCCGTGAGAGCCATAATGTCTTTCTCTTTAGCAAAGTGTGCTTCAGCATCCCAAACATCTTCTTTAGATGTAGCTGTATTTCCTTCTTCCGTACGTTCTGATGGAAAATCCTTTGCTCTATGATCATTCTTATTGCAGTTATAGCATTTAAATGGAAACTTTTTGTTTGAGTAATTTTCTGCTCCTCTTCAGGCTGCTATCTCTTCTCATAGTCACGATTCTTTCTTTCATCACCATGACTTTTGTTTCTCTATGAGTTTCTTTTGGAACTAGAATTGTACTTTGTCTTAACCTTCCCTTTTCCCTTCTCCACATATAAGGCTTCCTCCTCAGCCTTTAATGTGACTCCCCCATTTTTTTTGCAAGAGCCTCTTGCCCTGCTAAGAGGTTTTCAAACTCAACTAAGGATGATTGTACAGGCCATCCCTGAATAGCTGCAACAAAGCTTCTAAATTCTGATTTTAGGCCATGTATAATGATCCGTTTCATACGAGTCTCACTGATTTGAGACAGTGGACCAAGTTAAGAAATCTCCCTGCAAGTTGACTTCACTTTATGGAAGTATTGCGGAATAGACATCTCACGTTGAGACACAGAGAGCAACTCATTTTTCAGAAGTTGCAACTTTGTGTCATTCTTTTTCGAGAACAGTGATTGAAGAGTTTTCCAGGCTTCGGTTGGAGTCACATCATCCTGGATGTGTTCAAGAATGTCTTCTTCAACTGTTGTCTTCATAATAAACATTGCCTTTCCTGCCTTGATCTTCCATTTTCGCAGAACCCCATTGTTATCTTCAGCTTCTGGTTACCCTTTCTCAGTACCGTTTACAACCTCCCACAAATCTTGCCCCTGCATGTACGAAGTGATACGGGTGGACCATGTGTTGTAATTTTGGTTGTTGAGTTTCTTGACACCACCTACTACTTGAAGATCAGCCATGAACCAGGCTCTGATACCAGATTGTTAACCTAAATGAAGTATTTGCAGAGAACAGGAACACAAAAGTACCTTACACAAAGGTTGTGTGTTTTATATTCTTGAAGAATAAATTACAGAAATTGAAAACTAGATAACCATGAGGCTTACATAGAAACGGAAACTGCAAAAAGTAACTGACCCACTAACATCTACTTGAGAACATAAAGGAAACATACTCATTACTTGAAAGACAAAGTCAAATGACTGAAACTTGGAAAGAAACAAAAGGGCATAAAAGTAAAAAGGATAGAAATGTGCAAAGAGACCAATGCACGTGACCAAGTGTTGTACTTTAACAATTGTAAGATTGAATCGGATTGTAAGATCTTACCAAATGCATTTTAAAACGTAAAAAACATATTTTTATTCATCTGTTAACCGTTCGGTTAACAATAAATAGTTTAAAACATATAAAAAAAATACATATCTAATACATCATTTCATGATAAACAATTCAAAATGGATATTCTACATAGTAAGTCCAAAAAAAATATTAGATTTTCCTTTAAAAGAAAAAAATAGTATGATTCTACGATCCACAATTGTTTTTCACGCTTTATGTGATTATTTTATGATAAAAAAAATAAAACAACGGTCACCTTGATATTTGACACCCAAATATTTAATGAATAACTTTTATAAGTATTATGTTGTTTTTAAGAATGATAACTTGATAACATGACACATTAATATATTGGTTAAATGTCACTATAGCCCAATCAACTATCGTTATTTATCCGATTTGTTCACTAAAGTATTTTTTTGTTCAATAAGTCATTAAACTTACAGCTAACATGTCTATTAAGTCATTTTCGTTAGTTTTTAACAGTTTCTCCGTTAACTAGTTATTAAAATTTACAAGAATGGTCCCTATGATTTCAATTTCTTTTGTGGTTGGTCTTTTATCAACATCGTTCATCACCTGCACCACTACCGTTCACTTCCGGCACCCACCAACGTTCACCTCGAGCAGCCCCCCTCCCCCCCGAAATATGATACATTTTGTAGAAACTTCAACCACTTAAATCTCTTAAATCGATCAAAAATATGCTAGATCACTAAATAGGGTCATCGTAGAAGTTTGCAAATTACATTAAATATTATTTGGTGAAATAGTTGCATTAAAAATATTCAGTTTTTAATATAGGGTTCTTGTCGTAAATAAAAATGTGTACGTTGGTATTTTAAATGCATTCTTTAAAATTAAAATTAAACTCGCTGAAATAGTTGCATTAAAAATATTCAGTTTTTAATATAGGGTTCTTGCCGCAAATAAAAATGTGTACGTTGGTATTTTAAATGCATTCTTTAAAATTGAAACTCGTTGAAATTATGTTTTTTATAAAAATTAAAATCGATTGAGACTTTTGTGTGAGTAATCGTATGTTAGAATAATGGTTAACGAGGTTGCCCGAGATGAAGGGTGGTGGTTGCCGGAATTGAACGGCGGCGATGTCGATGATGAACAATGCTGGTATGGGACCAACCACGAAAGAAATTGAAATCATAGGGACCATTCGTGTAATTTATAATATCTGGTTAACGGAGAATATGCTAAAAACTAACGGAAGTGACTTAATAGACAGGTAAGCTGTAATTTTAATGACTTATTGCGCAGAAAAAATACTTTAGTGACCAAGTCGGATAAATAACGATAGTTGATTGTACTATAGCGACATATACCTTAATATATTTTCATGACATGTCATTTCTCATATTGATATCCACATCCAATATATTCCTCACATGTTATATATATATATATATATATATATATATATATATATATATATATATAAAACACTTCCTTTCTTCAACTTTTTATTCACGGTTTTACCATTTTCTTTGATAATAGGCATGAAAAATATGGAAGACAGGAAAAGCAACTTGGAAAATCAAAATGGATTTGAGCATTTCCTTGTTAAATAAAGAGGTGTAGGTTTTATTAAAACGGTTCCTTTAATAAAATAAAAGAAATTTTTATTTTGTCTCTATTAATAGTAGTAAGCAATCACATATACACTTTCTGAAATATAACTTCTAACCATTTTATGATTTTATATATATGTTTTGTAACCAAATCAGCTGGAATAGCTCAGTTGGTTAGAGCGTGTGGCTGTTAACCACAAGGTCGGAGGTTCAAGCCCTCCTTCTAGCGATTCTATTGTGTGTATGTTTGCGTTATAAGTCAAACAGCTATTTATATTTTCCCCTTTTTTTAAACAAAAAAAAGAATATATAATTTGAATTATTAATTATAACATCATCCAATTACAAGTGTAAGAAAGAGTGTTGCTTATTTCACTAACTATAAACCAAACACATAACCCACAACAACCTTCAACTCTCTCTCTCTCTATATCTTATCCCCCATTGCTCATTCTCTTTCTTCTGAAAAGAAAAAACCCATTAATTTCACAAGATTACACATACATTTGGCCCAAAAATACTTGCATAACATGATAAAGTTAAAAACTTTAAAGATCTTTATTAGTCACACCTTGTTGTGTCTCTCAAAAAGATGATGATTCCAACAGATTTTGAATGTCTTTCTGTTTAGAATCAAAGAAACAATTCAAGAATTCAGTAACCAAAATGGAAATACTTTTGGATTTTTTTGAATACTAACCTCGAATTCAAGAGGTGGGGTTTTAGGGGCATATCTTTGGATAACTTTTCCTTGTTTGGTAACTAAAAACTTTGTGAAGTTCCATTTGATGCCATCAACCAAGAATCCACCTTTTTCTGATTTTAGAAACTTGTATAGGGGTGATGCATTGTTCCCATTAACCTCAACCTGCAATGATCCAAGAATGTATTTCCTTAAAATTTACGAATTCGCCCCTCTATCCGATAAAAAATGTAACAATTTCTTGAGATATCGAAGCTAAAAGCACCTTAGGACACTAATAATGAGGAGTTTAAAAGAAAATTAAGTCATCAAAACACCTTGTCAAATATCGGGAACTCGGCTTTAAATTTAGTGCACACTGTATCCTGAATTTCCTCATTTGTCCCTGGTTCTTGCCAAAGAAATTGGTTGCAAGGAAAAGCCAAGATTTCAAAATCTGTCAACAATGTGAAAAGTCACATAATCAAAACCATGAAAAAGTCAAAGTAAAAAAGTAAATATGAATCTACTTCATGCATAATACGATAAATGTACCTTGATTTTTGTATTTTTGGTACAATATATTCAATTCTTTGTAGTTTGACTCGGTCAATCCACTGTTGAAATAAACAAATGACGATATATTAAAATTAGCCAAAAAATAGTTGTATTTTGTAATTATTGAATAATTGAAGTGTATTGAACTTCAGAAATTGCAAAGTAAACCCCAGACTCTGCAAATTCATATTTTAACAATATTTAAAATAACATAGTTAACAATTCTTTCTTGAATACAAATACAAATTCTTTTCTTCAACACAAAAGGAACTAAATCTTGTTGATTTAGAAGTAAAAGATGACTCATTTTACCTCAAAAGTCAAATATGGACTCCTTTGAATGTAGATGGTGATAATAATAATAGTATTAAAGTAGAAATACATATTAAATAAAATAAGAGATAAAATCCATGTGGATACCCTCAACTACCATCCATTTGTTTTAATTATAATTTATAACATCATGGTGAACATGGGCACAATAAATGCTGCCAAAATGATGCGATATTTTCAAGAACTAAATCAAGAATTTCTATACCAATCTATGAACCAACAAATCATCAATCTCATCGAATCAAGATTTGCTTCACCTTTTTTTTTTAATAAAATGTTTTTATGAGGGCAATTCATCAAGTATCATATAACCTTTGAACCAAGATCTTTACAATATTACACATAAAACACAAAACAGTTTCTATTTAATGGCTACTAACAAGTTTAAAATCAATAAACTCTGCAATATCCACAAACATATCAGAGAATTGAGCTATTTTGAAGCAGAAATTGAAGTTCTTTACCATTTTGATGCAACGTTGACAATCAAGAGAACCTTTCCACTGTAAGAGCTCAAAGGCACCTCATTTCCACGAATATCCTGTAACATCGAATTAAATAAAACCAATAAAAATTGAGAAGAAAATGAATCAATATATATTCCTTCCATTCAAAGGGGGATAAAGAGATAAAGTTTGAATTTTTTGAATCCAAATCTAGCAATTTCATATCAAAAACTGATATGAATCTTGAGGTCAAAGTAAACCGAGCTGCATTGATACGTGAGGCCTGTTATATGGCTTAAATCGATTGCCGTATACCCATCAAATTTGAAGGAATTGATCAATTGATCATCAATTTTCAAGTTAAAATTTAGTTGGTTTGACCTTGCAACCAGGAATTGTAGGATATTTAGAGAAAACGAAAAGCATGAAAACCCAAAATCAGATATCGTATTTTTTTTAAGAACAACAAGAATATCGGAATGAAGAGAAGTGATTTTACCTTAACAGTAAAGTCGTGAACGGATTTGGGGGTTTCTTGAGTCATGTTTAGGGTGATGGAAGAAGACGGGTGTCTATAAAACAAGACGAAGGCGAGACCAACAAGGAGAAAAGGTGTCAAATTCGTGACTGTCGTAGACGCCATTGATAGTCAGTTCGTGTGTGCTTTTTATAAACAGAAATTGTGAGTTGTGACAAGACTCGTTGATAGTAAGCTCGTGTGTGCTTTTACCCAAGTTTAGTTGTTGTTGCGATTTTTTTTTATTTATTTTTTTTTATTTATTTATTTTTTTTTTAATTTGAATTTCAAATTGGAATGAGTTACAATCAATACATAACTTCATTTTTTCAGGATATCAACTATGATATGTTTTAGAAAATTTATCCATACAAACTCAATATTTTCTTTAATTACTTGTCTGATTTGACAATTAACACACAAATGTAAATTAATATCTTAAGGATTTATAGGTTTATGTTTGTTACACCTCAATAACAAAATTTTCGCAATCTAAAGAGCGATTAGAGTTCATAAATTACCTCCGATTCCAAGCATTGATGCAAAAAAGCCCTTTAATTTGCATTTGAATCACATCATGGTGACACATATTATTCTTACATTGGTCGCCCACATTTTATTTATGAAACTTCTAAAGAGTAAATGAGAGAAAAACCCAAAAAAAAAAATGGTCCATTTAATCGTATGGTTCAACCTTTGGTCAATCTGACCCATACTCGACCCTGTGCGATCCACATAAAGTGTAGGGAAGGAGATCACACCATCCACGTGATATGAATTGATTCCTACTATTTGAATGCTTTTTCTTACATGCGTTCTGAGTGATACTACTCTCTTGGGTATACTTGGCCCGATAAATTCCATGTGACAGTTTCTGTTTGGCATAACTTTTGCATCTAATATTTGATTGACCCAATTAATTGTGCATCAGATTCATTTTTGTCTTAACTTGATGTTGGAATATCAAAAGTACTGATATTGTATACCAAGACTTGGTTTTCATAATAGTTTCAGTGGGATACCTTATATATCATTCACATATCATAATTCATCTAATATAATCACATATTATTCGAGACTTATAAATTTGAGCTAACTAAGCTTTTATCTACTATACATAAGCTTTGTATAATGTCTAAAATCGATACCCAAGTGTCGTACTTTGGTTTCGTGTGTTTGTCATCTATTTCTTGTTTTGTCCACAACTTCACTAAATAGCAACATACTTTTGATTTTTGTCAAATTTGTGTACTTTCACATGTAATATTGTACCAGTACCATCCATATATATATATATATATATATATATATATATATATATATATATATATATATATATAAAGTTGGGGCTAGCCCACTTAGCTAACATGATGTCTAACAAAGTGTTTCTAACACTGAGTCATGGGTTCAATCACAGGCATATACTAACTCGTTGAAATCTCTCTCTATCTCTCTCTCTCTCTTTATATATATATATATATATATATATATATATATATATATATATATATATATATATATATATATATATATATATGTGTGTGTGTGTGTGTGACATGTATAAACATACATCTTTTCCAACATACGAGGCATGAAAATAACCAATACGCTAGTGAATATACTTTTGTCATAGTTTGAAACCCAATAGCAATATACTTTGGAACTCATCCAATTCTTTCTTTCATTCATATTTTTTTATGTCATTATCATCGTAATATATAAGATATCATGATTCAACACAATACTATAATATTCTTTCATATAAATACACTTAACATTAATATATGTACTTTCTCCATTTTGTTGTGCTTTTGAACATAATAGTAATGTACTTTATGAAATTTACCACTTCTTGCATAAGCATGCATTTACATACATAAATTTCATCTAAATACATTATGTAACTTATAAAAATATAGTTTATACTCTATTTTGATAATTTGAGAATACTTTAGTGTCATTCATAAAATTGTCACCGTTTTATTACATTCCAATCAATGACTTTGACTTTTCTAACATATCTCGTAAGCTTTAGTTATCATTCTTAACATCCCACCGTCGTGAAATTTAAACTTTTGAGATGTTACAAAAGTGTCATTTTAAAAGATGTCCTGTTTTTTTAAATCATCATACTTATATACATGTAAATATAGAAACCTACACATATAATAACAAACATCACATGGTACATATATCAACAAAAGCACACAAGGAAAATAAGACATTTTATATGGACATGTGCTCAAAATACTATGTACTCACCTTATTTGCTTATCTTTATAATCCTTTTGTCATTTAAAGGGTCTTCTCATTTGTTAGAAGTATCAGATAAGTATAATACATAAGTAACCATTTTAATAAGCAATATTGGCAATTTAATACATTAAAAGCCCCGTAAAGACTTTCCTAAGTTCATACAAACCATACGTGAAAACAAGGATAAAGTCTTTACATCTTACATTTGGTACGGTCTTGGTACCATATGGTATAGCCATACCATAGGCCATATTGACCGAAAAATATCGAGCAAGACTGTATACACATATGTCATATTCAGATTTTCTATCCAAAAATTATATAGGATGGAAAATTTTCTATCAAGATCGTACCTATCATTGTATGGGTTGGGAAGGCTCTGAAGAAAGTCGTACCAAACATTTTAGTATTTCCTTTGAATAAGGCAAACCGTTGGGGCAATAAACATAAGTGTACACTCATATTAAAGGTTGTAAAAGCTAAAAAGACTCGTGACAAGTTGGTTCCATGCATGCTTATCTTCCTAAGATATAAGGGCGTCATGTATGGTCTAGGGATTTCCCCATGCATACCATACCATTTCACCATGTCACGAAAACAAACAAAAAAAGAAGTCAAGGTTTTTCATAAAAAAAACTCACTTCTAACATTAAAACCACCTGTGAAATTTGTAGTGATTTGTACACAACAACTTTTAGTCGTACACAACAATTTATGCTTTAAACGATTGTATTCTACAACTATATAAAGCATAATTTGTTGTGTATGGCTAAAAAGTATTGTGTACGGATCATCACCCTTTTGTTTGATTTTATTTGCTTTGATTGGAATCAAAACATAAATGTCAAAAACATTATTGTAACACTTAAATCTCATCATTTAATCCATTAAAACCTCACCAAATTCTTAATTTCATGATTTTTCACCATTAATGAACTATTGGCACCACAAACACTAAAATAATGGATCAAAATGATACCTTAAGTTTATAAACACCATGAACTTAAGTTTAAACACATTAGATCTAAATTTTACTTAGATCGATTGGTTGATTCTTCTAATGCACCAAGCTTTTCTCTCTTTTTCTTCTCAAACCCATTATAGTGGTTAATAAAAGGTTTGAGATAGTTTAAGCCAAGAACTTATTTCCTTTTTTCACAGTTTGAACATTAACTATATTTTAAGAGTAATTACACCTTAAGGTTAAATCTTACATCAATTACTTCCAAATTAGTCGTGTAAATTACAATTAAGCCCTAATTATTTGAAAAGGATAGCATACTAGTCCATAACAGAAAATGGAAATAAGCAGAATATTACATAACTTTATTTCATTAACTTGAAAAGTCTTAAATCCCTTTCTTCTTGTAAAACACATACTCTCGATATATACCAATTTAATCATTGATCAAGTAAACATAAAAATTAAATTGTAAAGCATATACTTTTGACATTCATCAGCTTGTAAAATCACCTATAGTCAAAGTTTTATTTTTAACAATAAGGTTCATATATTTGTACTTTTTGAGAAGATGGTCACTGGTTCATGTGAAATGACTAGTATGCACTTTTGATTTTTTTTCTTTTTTTCTTTTTCTTTAAGTAATTTGTAATCAATAAAAAATAAAATAGACACCCATTCTACCCCCACCCACTCACCCATATTATTGTTGGATTAAGGTGTCTAAACTCATAACTAAATTGGTATAAACTTGCAAATAGAAGCAAAGTCCTTTTTGGGTTGTCATCATGACCAGAAATAGCTAGAAATGATATTATAAGAGAGAAGTATAATTTATTAGATTATTAGATGATTAATAAACTACTTGGAAATTATGAGGAAATGGTTTGTTAATATATTATGTGATTGATATATTAATTGTGTAACGACTCAAAAATCACAACAAATTGAAACTTTTAAATTAAACAACCCATAGTCAAAAATATTTACAAAATCATTGTTTCCAAATTGTTTATCAATATCAGAGTATCACAAAATCATAAAGCCATAAAACATAGGATATGTACGGTCACGCCTTCGCCTTCTCGCGATCGTCAGAAGTACCTGAAACAATAAACTAAAAACTGTAAGCCAAAGCTTAGTGAGTTTCCCCCAAAGTACCACCACATACAAAATATCAAACAAGCAGATAAGGGTCCACAACCTTCCTGGTTGGATTACCCCTGGCCCACAACCATACGGTTGGAATGGCCAATACATAACGGGTCCACAACCTTCCTGGTTGGATTACCCCTGGCCCACAACCTTCTGGTTGGAATGCCCCGGCCCACAACCTTACGGTTGGAATGTCATGGTCTGTTGACTTACAACACAAAGTAGTACAGTCTCAACCCCACCATACCATCTCGACATGCATATAACAAATAAAATATATCTAACAACAGATAATCATATAATCACTTAACAGACTGGCAGGCATATCTATAGATACTACTGCATGCTAACATCCTATATACCAGGATACCGATCTAACCGATTCTACAACATAAATAACATACTATCATATAACAGGATATCCAATCCACTGGGTCGGCCTTGGTGTCTTCGACCCGTAAGTATAGTGAGGAAGACTCACTTCACAGCCTGGCGAAAAACTGATCAATACTCTGATCCCGAATACCGGCTCCAACCAAGTCCTAAATGTCCAACATTTCCCATTAATAAAATAATCACAATTTCTTAAATTACCCTTGGTAAAACTTGGTTAGAACTAACAATTCAACTGAGTCAACCTAGCCGAGTCAACCCAACCGAGTCAACTCAGGGTGAGTACGTTGGGCGTACTCCAGAGGTACACGGGGTGTACTCGAGTTGACTGGAAAACGGGGGAGTGGACCGCGCACGCATGGTGTACGCCAAAAATCTCATTTTTCCCATTAAGTGCTTAATACATTAAGCATTCACGTCTAAACTTCAGATCCAAGGTTAAATTACCCCCAAGAGTCATAAAGTTTCCAACTTTATGACTTTGCATGTTAATTAAGTGCCCAATACCCCAAAGTGCAACATCTTAATGCATTAAGACCTTCTAAAGAATGCATGGAGCAAAACTAACCATCAAAACCACATTTTTATGCCTTAAGACCCTTCCTAAGGCTTAAAAGGACGACTTAATGGGTCAAGAACATACAATGCTCAAGAATCACCATTTTGGGACAAAAAGTAACTTAAACGAGGAAATGCCTAGATCTACAAGATGGAGTGACCAAGATGAGAACTTTATACCTCCAAGTGATGGCAAATGTTGAAGTGGTTCTGGATCTAAGGTGCTTCACTCCTCCAAGATGATCTCTACTTCCTTCCCTCTTCTTCACGTCACCAAAACACCCACACACAAGCTCCAAAATGCTCTTAAGGTGATTAGGGTTGCAAATACATTTTGAGAAGATGGAGGTTGATGAAAAAAAACCAAGGATGAGAGTTAATGAAGAATAAATAGGGTACACACCCTGAATATTACGGTTTGGGACTTCACCTCGTATGCCCTCCGTAAGCAAAATGTACACCCAACGTACGTGGCTCCGCCCCAACATTCCAAAAGTGGCAATATTAGCCCCTCCCAGCCACAAGTCTTATATTGTAAGGAACAAAATGTAATAAATCTCCATGGAAGGGTCAAAAATGAAAGTACCTCAAAACAAGATGTTACAAATTGGAGAAAAATGTTGATTTGTTAATTTGTTATGTGATTAATAAATTAATAGGAGTTCAATTGTTAAATAATTAATTTGTTAATTTATATGATTAATAAATTAATGTGAAATCAATTAGAATTGATTAATTGTTAATCAAAATTAATATGGAATTAATTCGGGATTAATTGGAATTACTTAAAGGTGCAAGGGGTGAATTTTAATTGTTCAATAGTTGAACAAAAAAAAGCAATTCTAGAACCCTCCATGGTATGGACGGTTTTAGAGGGTTTCCTTGGATTTCTAGAAGCCTCATGGCTGCATAGAAAGAAATAATTTGAATTAGTATTAAATCTATTATTTAATTAATTCAAATCTTGCTTTGCCTACAAGTTACCTAAAAGGCTAAACTATAAATATGACCATTTGGCTTGTAATTTTCATTCACCACATTACCTACAACCATGGCTACGAAATTTCCCTCATATCTCATATCTCCTCTCTCCTCGTTCTAGGGTTTTTGGGTTTGGGTGTGAGCCACTAAAGGCATCATCCTTTTGGTGCCAGCTTTCCACGACCAACAAATACAAGGGATTGAGTGATTTGTTTACTACAACAAATCGAAGGTATGTAACCCTAATCCTATGTATATTTCGATTATAATAGGTTTCCCTTAGGGTTCTTGATGTTCATAGTTTATTTCTATCAATTAGAGAAAACATAGATTTTGAATAGATTTTGAAGATCTGATCTATATGGATAAAGGTTTCGCTCTAATTCATGAATATGGTTATGAGGGATTACTTTCGCTAATAGATTTTGAAGATCTGATCTATATGGATATTAGTTGTGCTAATTGCTTTCTCAAATTTACAATATGAATACGGAATCCCTCTTCATATTTCGAATTGTAAGGAATGACAAGGAATTTTTTGAACTTTCGATAGATATATCTATCAGTCTTGAAAGGGTTTAAACACACATACACACACATTATCCATGTATCTGTTTCAGTTCGTTTCTTAATTCGGGGTTGTGGACCGAAAGTCGATCATGAAAAGGCTTTGGGCTTTAAGAAAGTAAAGTTTGGCCTTATTGAAGGTTGATAATGTTGGTGGTGAGATCTAATATCTTGATTTGTGTGCTGGAACCGAATGGGTAGAAAGGAAAGAGTTATAGAGCAGGATTCTTGGATGGATTTAGGTTTTAGTTTGGTATGTGATAAGCCAAAAGTAACTTCATAGGATTGTGGTGATCTTCAATACCTTTTTGTGCATATAAAGAACACCGAAAATGGAGTTGAAACAAAGAAGTTATGGTTGTTTGAAGTTGAGTTGTAAAATGGAGTTTGGCACTACGCATGACATACTCTAAGTATGCAGGGCGTAGTGGCTGAAGGGTGAGATGTGTTTTTAGTGGGCTACATAGGGTGTAGCTTATGTTACGCAGGGCGTAACTGCGTAGAGTAAAAACCCTAATTTTAGGGTTTTGAGCCCTATTTAAGGACTCTAACCCGTTGAGGTCCTTCTTATCATCAACCTCCACCCTCTTAATCATACAACTCGAAACCCTAGCCATCTTATGAGGATTTTGAAGCATTTGAGTTTTGCTTGTGTGTTTTGAGACGAATGGGGACATTAAAGGTGTGCTTGGGGAGTCCAAAGCTTGTAGATCTATACTCTACTCTTCTTCAACATCCTCTAGGAGGTATAAAGCCTGGACTTTGATGATTCATTAGATAGATCTAACTTGTTATGGGTTTTATGAGCTTTTTGTCCCTTAATCTTGGGTCTAGTGAGTATGAGCTACTCCAGACCTCATGAGAGGCATTTTCTAGCATTTCCGAGTGATAAAAATGGGAGCTTGGTCACTCCTATTCTTCCATGAGTTAGTATTTGGGCATTGGATTGTTTTTTGGACTTGGTATTTGGTGTTGTTCTCTTTTAATCCATGCAAAGGCATAAAGTTAGGAATTTGATCACTCTAGACGTTTATTAGGACCATATCTGAGCAATAGATGGTTGGTATTTATGGATTAAGAGCTAAAAATGGAAATGGCTTAACAGTATAGTACACATGGCGTAAGTCAACTGGGCGTTGACCGTTAACTTTTTGACCAGTTTGACTTTTGGTCAACTATGAGGGGTTGAGGAGTTAGAAGGGAAAAATAGTCTTTTGCCTAATTAGGGGTTAGTCTTAATATTTGGACCTTTTAAGTGGGGTATTACCTTAATTTCTAATTAGGGTTTGGTTTTGGATATGCTTAGTGGGAGAGACTTTAGCACTAGTGGCTCGTATGTGAGATCCATTCGTTTACCGATCGAGGTGAGTCTCCTCACTATATGTCACAACCCCCGGACCAGACGGCACAAACGTCCGAAGGCGGGTGACTTCATTGTGCAGTATCATAACAATTGAATATAAATGAAACAGAGTAAATCCAAACATCATACATTGAGATATCGAACTTAAATTGTTTACATATTGTATTTGTCCTTCAAATTACACAAAAGAGACACAAGTAGATAAATTCCAAACTACAGCAAAATAGTCCTGCATCTGCGTCCCCTGTTACCTGCTTACTAGATCCCTGAGAATACAAATCGTTTTGAAAAGCGTCAACTAAAAAGTTGGTGAGTTCATAACCATTTTTGTATAAAATAGTTTTACACTTGTTTAGAATCGTTCTCATTATACTTTCAGAAAATCCAATATTTTCTATGAAATCGTTTGAAGCCTTGCTTTGAAAATCATGGATATATATGTGCATGTCGTTACTTTGGTTCATCCTTATAAGGAGTGATTTTGAAAAGTAGTGTAATTTGTAAAGGTGAGCTGTGTTCGAGAATAGTTCTTTTGAGTAGTAATCACCAATAGTTTCCAGAAAAATCCCCTATTTTCAAAAAAATATATAGTTGTAAATCTTGTTTTGCTTATCGGGTATAATTGAGTGTGCATTCTAGTTTATCGTTATCAAAATCGTATAAACTCGTTTACTCCAGAAAATTCTATATTTTCTGCTATAAAATATTCGTAAGTTCTGTTTCCAATTGTGTAAACTTGCATATGTGTGTGTTAATTTATCGTTTTCAAAAATCGTATACAAACGTTCTCCATAAAGTCCTACGTTTTCTGATTTGTAAAATAGCAGTATTAAGACTCTAATACTTGTTAGGTGGAAGAGATCAACATGGCGATTGTGGACATTCTACGCAATGAAAAAAGACAGTCAACACAACAAATGCGGACCATCACTACCATGCGTAGGGCAGTCAACACAACGTACCAAATTTATTTATGAGGTTTTCCTTGCATAAATTTCTAGATAACATAACATATTCTAGTGAGTCGTTATAACCATACTAATATGACCGAGACTTGTTTTGGCGTTTCTCAGGCGCCCTTGTTTTGGTTAAAGACATTTGTCACCCTAGACTGGCCGGTCTAGCTGTAGCGAATAGCGAAGGTGCGGGGTGTCAACCCCGTATAGATCTATACACAAATTCCCGCTCTCCCTCCACGAGACTCTGGCTATAACTCCTTACAGGACTTTAGACGTACACTGATATTTTTATTTTTAGGTAGTTTTGAGATTTGTCTGACTAGAATACTAACAACCTTTTGAGCAATCGTTGACATCCATTATTTGTTAGATAAATAATGAGACTCGTACTCATTGAATAGAAATATCGTTTTCGTTTCATATCGTTTATTGTGCTTGTTGACTGGGTGCTTCGTGTTCGTTTCGTTTCGTTTATTGAAAAATAACCCATTTTAGTCAAAAGAAAAGTGTCAAGTTATAATTTGTGTAGATTTATGACTGCAGGTTATGACACGCATTTTCTGTTTTATGACATACAGATCATCACTTATGTTTCTGAAGGTTTTACGACAGCAGTTTATGACATGCAAATATTCTTGTCATGAAAACTTTGTTTTCGTATATTTTTCGTGATAAAATTATTTATATTAAATATTTATAAATAATCACTAATAGTTTTTTAATCTTGTAAAAAGTCATGAGTATGACAAAATGTTCCAAGATAACCCTTATATTTATGTTTGTCCAAAAATTATCCAAAATATTATTATTTCCATATTTTAATCACTTTCAAAATATATTGTCCAACAACTTGTTTAAGCTAATCTTGAAGCAAATCCTTATAGTTGATATAATAATTTGTGACTTATACTTGGTAGCATACGAATTTTTGTTTCTAAACATGATTTGTGGAAAATAATCCAAACTCTTGAGACTTAACCAAGATCTCGAGTTTTTGGACTAATTGTAAGGAGTTTCTGATGGGTTTTGAGCATTCTAACACTTCCTAAGTGTACATACAACTCTAATAACCTTGGATCTATGTTTGTCTAATAATCATGCAAAGTTGAATTCCAAGGTTATATTCCTATCTAGCATACATGGGGAACATTTTTAACTTGAATGAAAGATAGAATAACTTACCTTGTTGTTGATTATGATCCTTGAAACCTTGTGAGCCTAGCACCCCAAGTGTGATGCCTCAAATGCTTCACACAAAACCAAATGCAAAGGAGTAAACTTTGAGAGAATCTTACACTTGCAAAATCGGCTCTAGCCCTCTTGTTTCTTATGTGTAGCCAATTTTGGTGGAGAATGGGTTTCTTATATAGTGTTGACACATCTAGGGTTACACCATGTAAACCCTAATGTGTCATGACTCTTCATTTCCATGACCCATGGGTTTGTAACTCCCATGGAGCATCCTATGGGTGGAACCCAACTTGATAATCCATGGAGCCTCTTAGCCCACTATATAAGATATGGAAGATTTACATAATCTACCCATATATTTAATTAGTTATCTTTTGATCACTTAATTAATTCTAAATTAATTCTTGATCAAACTAATTAAATAATATTATTAATATATTAGAACTTATAATATATTAATAAACCATAAGTGTTATTTCTCTCATTTTAGTTTATCCAATTGCATGGTGCCATGCAACCCAAATGGACCATGCCGGGTCGGGTCAAGTACATACCAGAAATAGTTATGGACTTAGACACCTTATCCAACAGTCTCCCACTTGGATAAGTCTAATAACTATAACTGCAATACTTCAGGAACCGATCGGCAATCGTAGCTCTTTCAAGGTCTCTCGGAACTGAGAAGATGATGATACGCCATTTAAGATAAGTGATCATATAATCCTCTGTTTTAGATATCAGCCGGACAAATACATGGAACAATGTCTTACTTATTGTCCAGCAGTTTGTTTCCCGATTTCCGATTTGTTTGACAAAGAACGTAATTGAACACATCAACTTAGTTCTGACCGGGCCCGGTACATAGGTCAAAGCAAAATCATCGAGGGGCCCAGATATCAGCTTCTAATCCAAGAAGGAACAGATAAACTTCGACTCATATGTTTGTTCTACCACTCAATGAATTATACACAAAAGCACGTTTTATAACATCGAGTTACCAATGCGTTAACGTACAATCAATGCATAACCAACTCATAAGTAACAAATCATATCTCTAGGTTTGAAGACTTATATGATATTTGTTGGATTAGTGTCTAAGTCCATAACTATAATTGGTATGTACTTGACCCGACTCGGCATGGTCCATTTGGGTTGCATGGCATCGGAACATTTGGATAGACCGTTTATGAGGAAAAGACATTTTGTGACATATTAATATATTATAAGTTCTAATATATTAATATGAAATCATGTTATTTAATTAGTATTGATCAAGAATTAATTTGGACTTAATTTAGTGATCAAAAAGAGACTAATTAAATATATAGGGATTGATTGTGTAAATCATTCATTCTTATATATGTGGGCTTATGATCTAAGATTCCTTTATGTTGGGTTTAACCCATGTGGTGATCCATGGATACTCCATGGAGGTTAAAACCCATGGAGCATAAGGAATGGGTAAAGTCATGAGTTACATGGTGTAACCCTAATAGCCACACTATATAAGAACCCCTTTAGTTCAAGAAATTGGCACTAGTGATACATATTTTGAGGGCTAGCCGATTTGAACATGTATGTCTTCTTCTCATGGTTATTCCAAGAGTTCATGATGTTGTGTGAACCATTTGAGGTGTCACACTTGGGGCACTAGGCTCTCAAGCTTCATGGAGTCAAGCAACAACAACAAGGTATGTATTCTATCTATTTTAGTATCCTAGTATCAAGGTTTTGGTATGCTAGTTAGGATAATACCTTGGATAATCATATTTGCATGTATAATAGAGAAAACATAGATCCAAGGTATTTAGGGTTGCATGTACACTTAGGAGTGTTAGAATGCTCAAAACCCGTCAGTGGTATCAGAGCCTAGGCTTGTTTTCAATTATACTTGATGCAAATTGCTGAAAAATGCTGAAAAAGTCGAATTTCGGGAATTCTGGGCATTGGACTCGCCGAGTCCACTGATGAACTCGCCGAGTCCATGAAGAAAATCATCCTACTCGGCGAGTAGGTTGATACACTCGACGAGTAGGAGCCCCTGACAGCATATCTTCGAGTTTTTTGGCTAGAAATGGACTATGAACATTACCATAAGCTGTTTTTGAACATATAATCCTGTTTTTGATGTGGTAATGTTCATACTAATCCAATTTCAAAGATAATTGTCAATAGATTCATGTTTTGTATTAGTTTAGTGATTAGGCTAATTACATGAAAAAGTTTGATTACATTATCTTGTTCTTATGAGTTGCTTAGATTAATAGAAAAGTTAATTGATTATGTGTTTTCAATCCATTTTAATCTAAGAGTTGATTCTAAAATGTGTTTTTGTAACTTGTCCTCAAGTTATATGAAAAGTCACATTTAAGTTTCATAAAACTCATAAAAGTTGGTAATGGTTACAAAAATGAAGAGTCTTGTCCTCAAGTTATGGAGGTTCAAGAGTCACTTCATTAAGTAATAAAATGTGTAACCTTAATTAATTCCATAAATTACAAAATAAAGAAAAGTTACATTCTTTTATTAGTTTAAAGTCTTCCATAACTTGTCCTCAAGTTATGGAACTTGAAGAGTTTTTTTTTAATTAAAACTACTTTAAACACATAAGTTATGGAATTAATTAGTTTGGAATAGTTTCAAAACTTGCCCTCAAGTTTTGGAATTTGAAAAGTTTTCTCTTATGAATACTTTAATTCCAAGTTAGCCCTTAGAATTTTAAAAGTTAAAATTCAAACCCTTATACTATTATTATAATTTTAATTATATAGATATGTATAAGATAAAGTCAATCTTACCGTTAGTAGGCATCATTCACGAAGCCGGTCTATAAGGGGGGTATAAGGTTATTGCCTATAAAATGGCAGTTTAATGGGTGTCCACTCTCACCCACCGCTTCCTTGACTGTTGGAGGGTCGTTAGCCGAACGGGTAGGAAAGGACTATAATTCTCCCTTCATTAAAAGTATTAATGATAAATACTAAGTAACTAAACACTTATACATTCCCAATCTTAGTTACTTAGGAAAATGTGAAAAGGTGCTAACCCATGAAATTACACTTTGTACCTTACCAAGTCATTAGTGGAGCGTGTGTGGTTAACCGGCACACTAATAAGGACTAGTAAGAGTGGCAAAGGGTAACTTGACTCTATTATAGATCGGTGGAGCGTGTGTGGTTAACCGGCACATCGATTAGGTGATAAAGTTAAGGGTACCAAGTCAATTTGCATGGTTATTCACACCTTGTTTGTGATCCTCGGCATCCCAGTCATAAACTTGAGAGGGCACAATCGAGATTCAAACATGCCATTGAAAGTTCAATGTATCTCAAAAGATCTAGGAGTTTCAAATCCAATTAAAACTTAATTATATTTCATTTTTCATGGTGGAAATTGGTAAATCGTCATTTACCTACCTTCAACTATTTTATAACTTGGATTACGGCATCCCTCTTCCAGTTATAAATAGGTTGTTGGGTCCTAGCCTTAATATTTCATATTGGGTGTTATATTAAGGACTTTAAATCAACTCTCTTGAATATCTCCCAAAAGATGATCTTCCCAAATCTCTTGAAACAAGCTTTCCTAAATGAAGATGATGTCCCATGGAAATCATACTTCTTTCACCTCCTCCAATTATTCTCCCTAACCCACAAGTTCCTGAAAAGTTTAAGGTCACTCAAGCAAAGGTCTATATGTGATCACATCTTGGAGATGTAGTCAGATATTGACAAGCCGGGAGAGTTGGGTGTCAAAGTCTTGAGAAAGTTGGTGACTCAACTATTTTCTAAGTCACATAGTGAGTTCCTTTGGGACTCCTATGAAACAGACTATGACAAGACCCTTAATGATCTTATCTATTTGCTAAGATCAACTTCCTAAAACTTTATGGACATTGACAATGATGACATTGGATATCCAGTAAAGCTCTCTCTTCCCAATGGAAAGGGATCGGCCATAGTCAACTCGGTTGACCAAATGGTAAAGAGAAAGGCTAAGTCTGAGATAGTCTCATTATCAAGGGTCCATTGCCAAAGAAAGGGGCATTAGTTGCGAAGCTGCCAAATTTACCTAAGGATGTTAAAGTCAATAAGTTTGACTCTACTTCAGGTAAAGTCCACTATCTAACTCTACTAAGTTTCTATTATGAGATTCTTGATACATGATGTGACTGGGTCACATGTTGATGTTTTAAGAATCAAAGAAAAAAGTGAAGAAACTTAAAGAAAGATTATGCTGAATCTGATCGCGTAGATGGATTTCTATCGCATAGTTTGAAGATCGGATTCTTAAGCTACATCTCAGGAGTTATGATATATTGCATAGGATTAGATAACAACAAAGTTTTCATGTGCTTTTGCATTGTAAGGATAGTTTTTCCGCAAAGTTTTAAAATAAAAGAATTTTTTTTTTGATTTTATTTATTTTAAAATATCCTTACAATGGCATTTGTGAAAACTTTTGTTGCTTATAAAATTCCATTAAGAGCAAGAGTGGAAATATGAATTTGATTCTTTCATTTGTGGTAGTGTCTAAATTTACCAAATAAGGAAAGATTCTCATCACCTAAGTTTCAGTTGGATAGAAACTTGGAATCATGCAAGTTGTATAGCATGATGAATAAGAACTTTCAAGCATTGGAAAAATTAAGACTAAGTACTTGTTCACATGGATGTGTGAGTCAAGTAAAGGATCGAGTACACATTCTTGTGCACTGATCAAGCCCACCACAAATAATCGTTAAGACTATTCGTTATTATTTACTAAAATTCAGTAAATATGGTTATACTTACAAGCTTAAGTGTAATTCTGAGACATTGGAAAAGGTTTCAATGTATGGCAGAGCGAATAAGAAGAATCAACTTAGGCAGAAAGATAAAAGTTTCTCAAATCTGAAAAGATGGGAGAATACTTTAGTATCATGTTGTATAATCATCTTAATGATTAAGAGACCTTATCACAATTCATCCTCTAAGTGCATTCTGGTAGCTAAGAAGAGGAGCTATGAATTGTTGAAGTGGTTAAATCAAGAAGATGATTTATACTTCGTTCCAAAAACAATTCTTAGAGTTATACTCTAAGATTGTAACTTGAGTGACATGTCTTAAAGAAGGTTTAAAACACTTGTCAAATGTAAGAGTAAAAGATTTCTACTCTTGTACATTTGAAATTGGTAAGTTGTGATGTTTTGGATAAAACAAAGACCAACTAAGGCCAATTGTGTGAAGTGTTTGTCTTGATTAGAATCCACACTATCTCTTGAATATCTGACAAGAAAGTCTTATATGTCAAGAGGACAGTGGGAGTCTTAAAGGTCTTGAAAGTCTCAAGAACTAATCAAGAATAAAACTTGAAGTTCTTCACTAGCACACGACTTGAGGTTTATAACCTATCGTGTCGACATGTCTGTGCCTATTCAAGTTGGCTTTGCATAGGAGTTATGAGAGTTCTCAATTGGTTGCACAGCTACTTGGAAGCAATGGCAGGCCCTTGAGCTGCCAAATGGCAAGAATTTAAGATTGCACAAGTTTAATCCATATAAGTGTGGATTTGTCAGTAACCTTGTCTTGTGATTATGGTTTTGACAAAATTCATATGGATAGGAACTCATACACCATAAAATCTAAGTGTCATAAGGTTTCTCTCCGATTCATGAAAATGATGGTGAGGAAACACTTTCACTAAGTAGATTTTAGCTAGATAGCAATTGTGATGTTTGCATTCTCAAAGTCGTTAGTGGAGCGTGTGTGGTTAACCAGCACACTAACATGGACTTGTGAGAAGTGGTAAAGGTCTAAACAATCGAGACCATGATTACGGCATCTCTTTTCATAGTTCTTAAAATTGTTTAGACACACCTGTGAGCTATCTAAGATAAGGTGTATGATATTGATAAAGTTTTATCAAAGCAATCTAGTATCAGAAATCTGAACTTTGGTAAGAAAGTCAATAAAGTATTGATTTCTAAAAGTCCAGCTGATTTCTGATTACATGTCAAAGCTAGTGGGAGCATAAGTGTTATGCTAATAATCATCATGTTAGTGGGTGCATGATAATTATGATAAAGGTTGCAAGTTAGCAATGTTAATTATAGAAAACAAAAGTTTCAATTCGTGAGGCTGCAAGGGTTGAAAAAGTTGTTTTGCTATAATTAAGGGAGAGAAAATTATACTTCATTTCAATTCTAAAAGCTTAGATTGAGATTTTAATCGTATTTAGTCAAGGATATATATATGAATTTCATGTTGGAATGACTCAACATAAGGAAATTCTATATATGGGTCCATTATTTGCGTTCTAAAATTCGATTATGATTACGGCATCCCTTTTCATAATCTGAATTATGAGAACTTGGCAAATAGAAATGGAAATGTTATAGCAAAAGACTGGTTTAGTCTTTATGTGAGACATTATGACTCGTGTCCCATATGCTTCGGATATAGGATCGATTTCATGTGCTATATTCATCCTTTCTAAAATTTTCCAAATGTCTGGGGCATTAAGAAGGGAAAAGGTCTAGAATTGGATATGACTAAAAGGATTAAACAATTGTCGAGGACAATCTAAGGTTTACCAAAGATTGGTTGTTCAAGGACAGTTGGAAGTATAATGATAATTCTGGAAGGACCATATTGACATAATCTGTAAGGAGGCAACTCTTGTTCAGAAGTGATAGTCAAAATGGAATATGGAAATGTTTCAAAGTTAGAAATTATTCAATCTGTGTAAGATTAGGAAACTTAATGCAAGAAGGATGTTTCCAAGGAGTTGATCTCCTTTGGAATGCTCTGTAATGTTTGTTGTCAAGTCTATCCGACTTTGTGCATAATCATTACAAGAGGATCAATGCATATAAGTTTAGAATCTAACAGATTTCAGTAAATGGCATGAATTTGGAATTCTTGCATTTGCAGTAAGGATTTGGGACTGTGAAAGAGGATCATTGGAGTTATGTTCAATTGATCTAATTCACAAAGTGAAGATCATAGACAAACATAATATGCATACTTGGTGTATGGCATGACTAGTGTTTAGAAAACATAGTGTACATGCTTGGAGCATGGGACAACTATTGTTTTAAATTCAAGAATAAAGTTGATAGCTGAAACAGTATACAATGAATAATGTGTAATCATATGGTGATAAATAAAAGGTGTTTTATTTATGTTCATAGGTTTTGATACCATATTAGATTCTATTATTATTGTGTTTCATTTTGCATGTTTTGACTTCCAGAATAACTAGGTCGTTCTTCCTGATTGACTAAGTTATTCAAACTATCCATAGTCGGTCATATGTTGGAAGTAGATATGAATCAAGACTGTCATGGGTTGGCTTGTAGAGGTCTAAGATGTTGGACAAGGGGCTACAACACTCATGAGTGCTCATAAGTTCTGAGTATTGGATTCAACCCGCGCTCATTGGAATCACTTCATGGATTTTATCACGAGTGATCATGAGACGATAATATCTTATATTCTTCAAACCTAGAGATATGAGTTGTTACTATGAGTTGGTTGTACATTGATTGCACGAAAATGCATTCGGTAACTCGGTGTTATAAAACGTGCCTTTGTGTATGATTCAACAAGTAGTAGAACAAGCCATATGAGTCGAAGTTTATCCATTCCTTTTACCTTCGGGATAAAAGCGATATCTGTGGGCCCCTCGATGATTTGGTGATGACAAATGTAAGTGCTCGGCCGGGCCTGGACTGATTTGATTTGTTCAATTAGTCAATCGTCATAAATCGGAAATCGGGAAACAACAAATGGACAGAGAGAATGATTATAATCCATGTCTCAGTCCATACGATATCTAGAATGGAGGAATATATGATCCCTTATCTAATGGAAAAGTCATTTACAAAGGTCAGAGTTCATCTACAAGGTCAGAGTTCGACAGCGGCTTTTGAGAGCTACGATTGCCAGTTGGTTCCTGAAGTCATACGCAATAATAGTTTTAGACTTATCCAAGTGGGAGACTGTTGGATTAGTGTCTAAGTCCATAACTATAATTGGTATGTACTTGACCCGACTCGGCATGGTCCATTTGGGTTGCATGGCATCGGAACATTTGGATAGACCGTTTATGAGGAAAAGACATTTTGTGACATATTAATATATTATAAGTTCTAATATATTAATATGAAATCATGTTATTTAATTAGTATTGATCAAGAATTAATTTGAACTTAATTTAGTGATCAAAAAGAGACTAATTAAATATATGGGGATTGATTGTGTAAACCATTCATTCTTATATATGTGGGCTTATGATCTAATATTCCTTTATGTTGGGTTTAACCCATGTGGTGATCCATGGATACTCCATGGAGGTTAAAACCCATGGAGCATAAGGAATGGGTAAAGTCATGAGTTACATGGTGTAACCCTAATAGCCACACTATATAAGAACCCCTTTAGTTCAAGAAATTGGCACTAGTGATACATATTTTGAGGGCTAGCCGATTTGAACATGTATGTCTTCTTCTCATGGTTATTCCAAGAGTTCATGATGTTGTGTGAACCATTTGAGGTGTCACACTTGGGGCACTAGGCTCTCAAGCTTCATGGAGTCAAGCAACAACAACAAGGTATGTATTCTATCTATTTTAGTATCCTAGTATCAAGGTTTTGGTATGCTAGTTAGGATAATACCTTGGATAATCATATTTGCATGTATAATAGAGAAAACATAGATCCAAGGTATTTAGGGTTGCATGTACACTTAGGAGTGTTAGAATGCTCAAAACCCATCAATATTACCTTCTCACGATCACTCGAGATAAATTCCATGAAGTGATTCCAGTGAGCGTGGGTTGAGTCCAATGCTCAGAACTTATGAGCACTCATGAGTGTTGTAGCCATGTCCAACAACTTAGACCTCTGCAACCAATCATGACAGTCTTGATTCATACCTACTTCCGACATATGACCGACTATGGAGGTTCGAATAATATGATATACCAAACATAATTATTCTGGAAGTCAAAACATGCAAAAGAAATATAGTAAACGATCGACAAGAGATATCAACACTTTACTCATAAATAAAACACCTTTTATTCATCATCTAATGTCAATTACACTTTACAAATTTCAAGGTTATCTAACTACTAAATCTAATGTCATCCTTCAGCCCTATGCTCCGAGCATGCTGGAGATGCTTAACCCGAGTCAGTCCCTTCGTGAGGGGATCTGCTGGATTCTCATCCAATGATACCCTCTTTGCCACGAGGAGTCCTTCTTCTATTCGATGTCTGATGAAATGGTATTTTCTGTCGATGTGTCTGGATCTCCTGTGATCCCTTGGTTCCTTGGCTAAGGCAACTGCACTTTCACTATCACAGAAAATTTCCATTGGCTCTTTAATAGCTGGTACAACTCCAAGGTCTCCAATGAAGTTCTTCAGCCATATCGCCTCCTTTGCTGCCTCGCTAGCTGCTATATACTCTGATTCGCAAGTTGAATCAGCCACTGTCTCTTGCTTGGAACTCTTCCAAGAAATTTCTCCTCCATTTAAGGTAAAGACCCAGCCTGACTGAGAGCGGAAATTATCCCTATCAGTCTGAAAGCTAGCATCACTATACCCTACAACTCTCAAGTCTTCACTCCCACCGAGGGTAAGGACCCAGTCCTTAGTCCTCCGTAGGTACTTGAGGATATTCTTTACCGCAGTCCAGTGTGCCTTGCCAGGGTTCCCCTGATACCTGCTAACCATGCTCAAAGAAAAGGCTACATCAGGTCGAGTACACGTCATAGCATACATGATCGATCCTACAGCCGAAGCATAAGGTATTCGATTCATTTCTGCTATCTCAGCCTCAGTACTAGGGTTTTGTGTCTTACTCAATCTGGCGTTACTCTGGATGGGTAACTCTTCTTTCTTGGAGTCCTGCATGTCGAATCTCTTCAGCACCTTATCCAAGTAGGTACTCTGACTAAGTCCAATTAGTCTTTTACTCCGGTCTCTCAAGATCCTTATCCCTAGAATATAGGCAGCTTCTCCTAGGTCCTTCATAGAGAAACACTTCCCAAGCCAGGACTTAACTTCCTGCAGAGTTGGGATGTCATTTCCTATGAGTAGTATGTCATCCACATACAATACCAAAAAGCTAACTATACTCCCACTAGCCTTGACATATACACCAGATTCATCTTCACTCCTAGAAAAGCCAAATTCTTTGACTTTCTCATCAAAGCAAAGATTCCATCTGCGAGGTGCTTGCTTTAACCCATTAATGGATTTCCCAAGCTTACACACTTTATTAGGGTACTCTATATTGACAAAACCCTCTGGCTGACTCATGTAAACATCCTCAGCCAACTTTCCATTAAGGAAAGCGGTTTTGACATCCATTTGCCATAGTCATGAAATGCAACTATGGCTAACAGAACCCTAATAGACTTAATCTTGGCCACTGGAGAAAAGGTCTCATCATAATCAACTCCCGGAGTTTGTGAGAAACCCTTTGCAACCAGTCGTGCCTTATAAGTGTGTACATTACCATCCATGTCGGTCTTCTTCTTGAAGATCCATTTGCACCCTATAGTCTTATGACCTGGTACATTCTCAACCAAGTTCCAAACTTGATTGTCATACATGGACTGTATCTCGCTGTCCATTGCCTCTTTCCACTTGGCTGACTCAGGGCCTGCCATGGCTTCAGCGTAACTGTTAGGTTCATCCAGACCTATCAGTGTCTCATCACTGATAAGTGTATCACCTTCCGTAGTAATATGGAATCCATAGTAATGCTCAGGTGCATTCCTAACCCTTGTGGAACGCCTCAGAGGTACAGACTTGTCAATTGGCTCAACAGAAGTTTCCTCCTCAAGTTGAGTGCTAGGGTTTGAAGTTCCTTCACCACTTGACTCTTGAATTTCTTCAAGGTCAACTTGCCTCCCACTGTCTCCTTGGCTTATGAACTCTCTCTCTCGAAAGAAATCCCTCCTAGCTACAAAGACCACATTCTCACTAGGTCTGTAGAAGAGGTAACCAAAGGATTTCTGTGGGTAGCCGATGAAAATACACCTCTCACTTCGAGGTTCAAGCTTATCATGAGTCTCGTGTCTCACGAAAGCCTCGCAACCCCAAATCTTTATGTGGTCTAGTTTGGGTACTTTACCAGTCCACATCTCATGAGGAGTTTTGGCAACTTTCTTTGTGGGAACTAGATTAAGGATATGGGCGGCAGTCTCTAAGGCATACCCCCAAAATGAGATTGGTAGCGAAGCTCGACTCATCATGGAACGAACCATATCCAACAAGGTTCGATTACGCCTCTCAGCTACACCATTCAACTGCGGTGTCCTGGGAGGTGTCAATTGTGAGACAATCCCACATTCCCTAAGATAGTCGAGGAACTCTGAACTAAGATACTCACCACCTCGATCGGATCGAAGCATCTTAATGTTCCTGCCCAATTGATTCTCGACTTCCTGTTTAAACTCTTTAAACCTCTCAAAAGTCTCTGACTTATGCTTGATTAAGTAGACATATCCATATCTACTGTAATCATCAGTAAAAGTCAAATAATAACGATTAGCATCCCTTGTGGCATGTTTGAAGGGCCCACACACATCCGTGTGTATAAGATCCAACAAACCTTCACCCCTCTCACAAGAACCTGTGAAGGGTGACTTTGTCATTTTTCCAAGTAAGCACGATTCGCAACTATCATCTGACTTTAGGTCAAATGACTCCAATACTCCATCCTTTTGGAGTTGGCCTATGCGTTTCTTGCTTATATGTCCAAGACGACAATGCCATAATGATGCTTTATCCAAGTTATTATCATTAACAGAATCAATACACAATACATTATTTCCTAAGTTATCAACCACAGATACAGTTTCATACACACCATCACAAGGTAATGCTTTAAAATAAAGAACATTATTAAAGAAAGCATTAATCGAACCAACTTCATTATCAAATGAAAAGGTGAAACCTTGTTTATACAATGCATGAAAGGAAATAATATTTCTTGCCATTTCTGGCGAATAACAACATTTATTCAAATCTAAACTAAACCCACTACTTAGCGATAAAGTATAAACTCCAATCTTGGTGACAGGTAAAGCTTTCCTATTCCCCATGATTAAGTTTATTCTTCCATGCTCCACATTCTCACTTCTTCTTAGTCCCTGCAAATCAGAACAGATATGAATAGAACAACCGGTATCAAGGACCCAAGAGTTAGAATGGGGTGAGTTATTAGATAAGATAGTGTAAATACCTGCATGGTTGGGTTTAACTTTCACATCCTTCACATCTTGCTGGTATTTTGGGCAGTTCCGCTACCAATGTGACTTTTCATGGCAATAGAAGCATTCAGCCTCTTTTGGGTCAGAAGAAGGAGTGACGAAACCTTTCTTGGTTCCACTTGAAGAAGAGCCATCAAGGGTCCTAGCCTTGGTACCCTTCGAAGAGCTCTTCCTCTTCTTCCCTCTACCTTTCCCGATTGCCAAAACCGGGGCGGAGTTTGGAGTAGGAGTGTTAACAACCGACTTACCCTTAAGACCTGTTTCTGCGGTCTTGAGGAGTCCCTGAAGTTTGCTGAGTGTGACCTTTTCCTTATTCATGTGATATGTCATGCGGAATTGATCATAGCACGATGGTAAGGAGTGCAAAATGATATCTATTGCAAGCTCCTCATGGAAGTTCACATTAAGCTTCAGCAACCGATCCACATACCTTTGCATTTTCTGCATGTGGCTCGTGACGGATTCCCCGTCCTTCATCATGGTTGTTATGATAGAGCATATGATTTCATACCTCTCTTGTCGTGCACTTTGATGGTATCTTTCCATCAGATCTTGGTGCATTTCAAAAGGGTAGAAGTCCTCATAGGACTTTTGGATTTCCGCTGTCATGGTGGCCAACATGATGCATGCTACTTTTGTAGCATCCCTTTCATGTGTCCGGAAGTCAGCGATCTCCTGGGGAGTTGCAGTGGTCTCATCAATCTCCTTAAGCTCCTTATCAAGGACATATTCTTTGTCCTCGTAGCGGGTAATCATCCTGATGTTTCTGATCCATTCATTGAAGTTGGATCCATCAAAAGTGACTTTCCCACACAAGTTCATAAGGGTAAAGGAGCCTTTAGGATTAGAGCCAGAAGCAGCATTGTTTGAAGACATCTGAAAGAAGAGAACAAGATTAGTTTAGATATTAAGAGAGTCCTTAATAAAACACCCAAATGTAATATTAAGGCTAGGATCCAATCACAATATATTATAACTTAGAAGAGGTATGCCGTAATCCAAGCTATAACATATTTGAAAGGTAGGTGAATGACGATTCACCAATTTCCACCATGAAAAACGAAATATAAATATTAGGTTTTTAATTGGTTCTTAGAAATTCCTAGATTCTTTTGAGATTCAATGAACTTTTCAAAGGCATGTTTCAATCTCGAGTGTGCCCTCCAAGTTTTGTGACTGGGATACCGAGGATCACAAAACGAGGTGTGAAGTAACCATGCAAATCACTTGGTACCCTCAAGGTTTATCACTCAATCGATGTGCCGGTAAACCACACACGCTCCACCGATGCTATGGTAAACCTTAAGTCACCCTTTACCTACCTTGTTAAGTCCAAGTTAGTGTGCCGGTTAACCACACACGCTCCACCAATGACTTAAACAAAGTGTAAAGTGTAATTTCATGGATTAGCACATTATTCACATTTTCCTAAAGTAACTAAGATTGGGAATTTAATAAAAGCATTTAGTTACTTTATAATATTCATCATACTTTTAATGAGAATTTATAAGTCCTTGTCTTACCCATTCGGCTAACGACCCTCCACCGATCAAGGAAGCGGTGGGTGAGAGTGGACACCCATTAAGTTGCCATTTTATAGGCAACAACCTTATACCCCCCTTATAGACCGGCTTCGTGAATGAGGCGTACTAGCGGTAAGACGACTTGACGTTATACATATATATATATTAGTAACTTATAATATTATAAAGTATAAGGGTTGAATTTTAACTTTTAAAATTCTAAGGGTTGGAACTAAAGTTTTAATCAAGACTTTACATGTTCCAAAACTTGAGGGCAAGTTTTGTAAACTTCCAAAACTTTTCATTTCTTATAACTTATGAATTAATTGAGTAATAAAAATGAAGACTCTTCATTTTTATAACTCTTGTGTTCTTTTAATGGCTTTAATAAAAGTGAGACTTTTGGTTTTCCATAACTTGAGGACAAGTTATGGACTCCATTAAAACACATTATGATCATGAATTAAACTACCATGAAGGTTACAAACAATTCCAATGATCATCTAATCTTCATAAGTTCAAGAACATGAATATGAACACTTTCAAGAATCAAAAAAATTACACTTAAAAAAACTTGTAATTTTAATAATTGCCATTGTAAATGGATTAGCATAAACATTACACCATCTAAAACAAGCTTTAAAACATCAAAACAGTTTAGGGTAATGTTTCTAGTCCATTTCCAGCAACAAATGTGCAAACTTTCATACGAGCAGAAAACAGAAAAACGATTTTTTTTCAAGCTGTTTGCACACAAAAAAAAAACAACAAACAAACCTAGGCTCTGATACCACTGATGGGTTTTGAGCATTCTAACACTTCCTAAGTGTACATACAATCCTAATAACCTTGGATCTATGTTTGTCTAATAATCATGCAAAGTTGAATTCCAAGGTTATATTCCTATCTAGCATACATGGGGAACATTTTTAACTTGAATGAAAGATAGAATAACTTACCTTGTTGTTGATTATGATCCTTGAAACCTTGTGAGCCTAGCACCCCAAGTGTGATGCCTCAAATGCTTCACACAACACCAAATGCAAAGGAGTAAACTTTGAGAGAATCTTACACTTGCAAAATCGGCTCTAGCCCTCTTGTTTCTTATGTGTAGCCAATTTTGGTGGAGAATGGGTTTCTTATATAGTGTTGACACATCTAGGGTTACACCATGTAAACCCTAATGTGTCATGACTCTTCATTTCCATGACCCATGGGTTTGTAACTCCCATGGAGCATCCATGGAGCATCCTATGGGTGGAACCCAACTTGATAATCCATGGAGCCTCTTAGCCCACTATATAAGATATGGAAGATTTACATAATCTACCCATATATTTAATTAGTTATCTTTTGATCACTTAATTAATTCTAAATTAATTCTTGATCAAACTAATTAAATAATATTATTAATATATTAGAACTTATAATATATTAATAAACCATAAGTGTTATTTCTCTCATTTTAGTTTATCCAATTGCATGGTGCCATGCAACCCAAATGGACCATGCCGGGTCGGGTCAAGTACATACCAGAAATAGTTATGGACTTAGACACCTTATCCAACAGTTTCATACTTAAGCACATATAATGTGGCATGCATACACAATAAGCAAATAGATTATGATTCACACAAGACTTTGACTTGTATTCTCCCCCAAAAACAATAGAAAACTCAAAAAAGTAGGGGTATGAAGCTCACCTTGAGTTGGTTTTGTGGGGTTTTTGAAGTGTAGTGAAGAGATCTTGATCCTAAGCACTAGGATGCCCTTGTTGAACTCCTTGAAGCCTAGATTATCCTAAGGAGGTTAAAATAGGATCTTGTGTGTAAATGAGATGATTTTAACAAAATAATATATATATGAATACTAGTAGATTTCGAAATAGCTCACCTAATTTCCAAGAACCACCTTGATGATAAAGATTTTTGGAAGAATCCACTTGTTCATGAGAGGAGTTTGTTAAATGGGTGAGGAAAAGATCTTGAAGAAGGATGAAATCTCCAGGGGGAAATGGGGTAAAAGTGGGGGTTAGTAAGAAGTAGTTCTTCTTTTGAATAAGGGAAGAGAGGTTGATATGATGTGTGCTTGGAGATCTGGAGGATATTACATGTTTATTCGTGAACACCTTGGAACTTGTTGAGATGTCGCATCATAGATTCAAAGGCTTTTGTATTATTCACACCTTATGTTTTAAAATAATATCTTAAAATGGTGAAATGGTTCGAAATCCGGAGCCCAATGGTAAATTCCGGAGTCAAATTGTGAATTATGGAGCCAAAGTATGAGTTCCGAGGTTGCTTGGTGAGTTCCGAAGGTAATTTCTCAAGTTCCGGAGTCAAGTCATAATTTCCGAAGCTTCACTTATGTTCCGGAGTAGGATTCCGGAGCCAAACCTCCAATTTCCGGAGCCAGATTAGGAGTTCCGAAGATAGCTCCCATTTCCGGAGTTGATTCAGAAATTTCGTAGTCAAAAGCGAAGTCAACATGTCCGGACCGAAGATGCAAAGCTTTCCGGAGTGGCGCGAGGCTTTTCCGAAGTCAGTTATTCCAGATCAGAAGACGTCCGGAGCATGCTGCATTCCGAAGCACATAAATTCCGGAGCCAAGAGGTTCCTATGTGCGAGAATGCTTGGTTCCTTTAGGGGGGTCCGAAGTTGCTTAAAAATGTTGCAACTGGGCTTGTTCTTTCAAGCTTTCTCCTTTCGTTTTGAGTTGATTTTGACTAAGGAAAAACTACATAGGGAGATTTGAGAGACATGGAGAGATTTGGGAGAGATTTGGGAGAGATTTGAGACACATAGAGAGATTTGGGATACATGGAGAGATTTGGGAGAGATTTGAGATACATAGAGAGATTTGGGATATATTGAGAGATTTGGGAGAGATTTGAGATACATAGAGAGATTTGGGAGAGATTGAGAGATACATAAATACTTTGTATTATAATAATACATGGTTCATTAGGAACTATAATGCACACTTTAATGTGTTAGCACAAGTCTCACAATAGTTATTGCTTACATGAGGACGGAATTTCCTAGCCAAACATGCTAGTTGTGACATCATCCTCCGTTAGAGGGAATTTCGTCCCGAAATTCTTTCGAAAGGTAGGGTCATGAATATGGGAATAGGTGAAGGTACTTTTGCTTCATCTGGCCCTCGCGTTCCCAAGTGAATTTCGGTTCACGCCTAGCGTTCCTCGAACCTTCACAATCAGGATGCGGCTTTGCCTTGCGGCTTAACCTCTCTATCCATAGTCAGGATGCGGCTTTGCCTTGCGGCTTAACCTCTCTATCCATAGTCTCGATGGGCTGATCAATGATTTGGAGGCTATAACTCACTTTAATCTTGTCTAGAGGGACTGGGAGGGTTTTGTTCGATATACGCTTCCTAGGTTCGACACAAGGAATACAGGGTGTACGTCACTAAGCTCGGAGGGTAGTTGGAGTTTGTAGGCTACCAGACTGATCCGTGCAAGGATCTCGAATGGCCTGATGCATCGGGGATTTAGTTTACCTTTCCTTTCAAATCGTGTCATCCTCCCCTGAGGGAAGATCTTTAGTAATACCCTGATCCCCTACTTGGGATTCCAAGGCTTTAATCTGCTATCTGCATAGCTCTTTTGTCGGCTTTACGATGTTTGGAGTCGTGCTCGGGTTTGGACTATCCTTTCCGTGGTTTTCCGAATAACCTCAGGTCTAGTGAGTTTGCTATTGGGCATTTGTCCTCTTATCAGTTGGGTGTCTCCCATCTCAGCCTAACAGAGGATGATCTGCACTTCCGGCCACGCAGGGCCTTGAAGGATGCAACTCCTATGCTCGAGTGGTAGTTGTTGTTATGTGAGTACTCGATTAGAGGCAGGTGGGTATCCCCAGGTTTGTCAATTTCCATTACACATGCTTCTCTTCGGGGTGCGGATTCTTGTTTACCTCGATCGTGTCAAGTGGGATTTCTAGAGCTTCGGTGGTCCGACACTTATGAGTGTTGAATACATGGAAAGTGAAATGTCTGAAACTGGGTTCTTAGGTTAATCGGAGACTATGAGTTATCGGGCCTATCTTGGCGAGGACTTTTGAATGGTCTTCTAGGGATCGGAATCCTAGTGTCCTAGAAGTAGAGTCTTCTGGGCCCTAAGAGTTGGTACTATGGTCACCAAGGTTGAGTTTGCGTGTGATGTAGTTGACCTTATGAGTCTTAGATTATCTTGGGAGTTTTATTCCTATAGTTTTCCAAGCTAATGGTAGGTCGGCCTCTGCTAGTTCCTTGCTGTTGGTTAAACATGTCTCCGATTCGGGGTAGGGAGTATCGATCCTTGAGGATGGGTTTGTTTGGGTTATTCGTAGTCAGTGGTGCCTATGGTAGTTTCGTCTTTCTTCCTTATGAGTTAGATAGGTGCTTCTTGTGGTTAGGGACCCGGTCTGATCTTTCCTTTATCTATTATGTTGATATTGTGATCAGACACTATCTGTTATTGTGACCGTGCTAAGTGGTATCGGGTGTTTGGTTATTGGGGTGGTTCCAGGAGTCGGGGTGAATCTATCTTCGTTTACCACTTGGTTGAGGTTTCCAAAGGGATCCTTGGGAATCTCTGGAGTAAGGTTGGAAGCCTTTCGGATTCCCTTGATGCCTTTTGCTTCTTGATTTTCAATCTTTATTGGGGCTAAGGAAGGGCGTGGTATTTCTTACATATGGACTTAGGTGTCTGGTTGCTAGGGATTTGTTGTTACCGGCTGAAAGAGTTTTGTTATCCGGTTGAGTAGGACGAAAGTCTATTTGTAGTGCTCGGGTTTGTAAGGTGAGAATCAAGCATGTCTGTGCCAACTGATGACATTAGACTCCTTATTACAACAGGTGTTACGTCGGTTTGGGGAGTATTGGTTGTTAGGAATGACAGGGTGTTCTATGTTCATGTTCTTATCACTACCAGTTTCATTTTTGTTGTTACCATTGGGTCTATTTTGTTCCGGCTCGCTAGGTGTTTTATTAACACATGGGCGTTGCCATAAGGCAAGGGAATTCGTAATCTGAATTCTGCCAGGTTTTTCCACTATAGATGGATGTGACCTAACCGTACATACTTAGGATTTTTAAATATAATTGACTGCGGGGTTCTGTCCTAATCACTATTCAGCCCAGGGACAGGAAATAAGGTGGAATCGCACGCTCTTAGTTTGTGGAATCCTAACTACATATGATACTATCGTTCATATGGAACCATCATGGTCCATTCGCTAGGATCTCTAGTTTCTCTGTAACTTACAGGATTTGCTCGAATGGGGAAATAGTTTTTTATTATGTTTTCAATTGGCAAAAACTTTTTGTGATAATTTGATGCCTAAAGTTTATCGTGGGAACGTACCAAAAACTGCGGTAGGGTTCCTTGTCGTCTCTTCCTGTCTAGTTGTCAACTCCTCCGTCGGTCATCTCTGTTGGACAATCTCTCTTGAAATGTCCTGTTGCACCGCATTTGTGACATACTGGACTTACTTCTGGGTTGAGGGTTGGAGTGACGCATGGGGTCGGGGCCCTACAGTAGCGGGAGGTGTGCCCCATCTTGTCGCACCTTTTGCAACGAAATTTCCGGCAGGCTCCCCGATGATGGTATTTGCACTTGTTGCAGTGTGGAATGTTCCCAATATATGATTGTCTCGGTGTGGGAGGAGTAGGGTTAGTAGGGGTAGGGACTGCTCCCGCTTTTTTCCTTTTAGTAAGCCTCTGAGTCGAACTGCCTACTTTTTCGTTCCCGAACTTTCGTTTCTTGTTCTTAGGTTTAGGTTTTAGAGTGCATTGGTGAGTTGTCCTTCGTTGGTTTCCTTGGTTGTTGTTACGGTTGAAATTATCGACACTGCTTCCAATTTCATTTGTGTTGTTGGCATTGAAGTATGCCATGACGGTTGCCACGGCAGCTGTTACAGTGGCTTGGAAGGTGGCGGAGTCTATTTGTAGGACCGGTGCATGGTCGGGGTACTGGTTATCTTCATGAGAATACATGACTCTGTTGCACACGAAAAGTGAGCTTGTAAGTACTCGTAGTTAATTCCATGTGAGTTTACTCGTATAACCTTAACGTGTTGGTGCTAATTGCGTCAACCTACATCCCCATGATGTAGTTATGGTAGAGAGTGGAAACATATATTGTATGATGTTAAGTCCGTCAAAATAGCATATAGTTAGCAATATAGTTAGCGGATTTGGTTGTATGGATTCTTGGAGGGCGTACTCCTCTTGGTTTACTACTACTGGTTGCGATTAAAGGCATTATGAACCTAAGGCGAGTGGTGAGGTGATCCTATTTTGGCGCACAAAGTGCTTGGCCATTTCACTTATACTATGGGTGCCCTTTTTGTGTCCCTTACGCTGCTAAAGCTGTCCTAGCCTTGATTGCTATGAGTTGTGGTCTCCAAATGACCATTTTCTCGTTCAAAGAGTGTAGATGGTCTGCATAGTTTTCTGGTCCTACTTGTGGGTTTCGTAAAGCATTTGGAATGGTGTTCTTGTTACTTGTGGGGGATCGGATTTACATTGTTGTACATCGGGCTTTGTTTATGGTCTCTATTACTCCGTGACAGAGGGTTGGAAACCGGGAGTCAATTCGGGTTACTTGTGGTCTAAACGGAGGTGATGCTTGATTCATCAGGAGGTTAGCTATCGGAGTTCGGTGCACGTCGATTGTGGATCGGATTGTCTTTTGTGGGGTTGCGCCCTGAACCGGGTAGGAGTCAATCACTAAGCTTGTCTTTGCGTGGGTATTGTTTTGTTTCTAGGTATGTCCATTCCGGGGGCACTTATATTGGGTGTTTACGTATCTGGGAAGAGAAAAGTAAAAGGGTCTCTGGCCTACTCCCAATTGGGTAAAGCTCTTTAAGGGTTTCCTTGGCGCTTTTATCCTTGCTGGGCTCTTAGTCGAAATCCTCCCTTTCACAATTCATCTCTTGGTATTCCTTAGGATCCACTTCTGAGTTTTTCCGCATGGACTTCTTTTGGGTCTCTCCTTGCCCCATCCGCAATTCACCGTGACAGGGTAGTAGAAGTCTTGGTGAGGAATGTCAACTATGTTGTTTGTGCGAGAATCGAGGTACGAGATATACGGGGAAAGTTTAGGTGTGGGAGGGGTTTATAGTATCCTAAAATACTCCTATAGTATTTTAAACTTGATGTTCGATTCTAATATTCTCTTGTACTCATAGTTGGTAGTTTTAGGTTTGTTGCAACACCACCATCACTCCCAAACACATGTTGGCCATATCTCAAATAAATATAGTTGATCAGGCTATATTTATCCCAGATATGATTACATAACTGCCTAGGTTTGACTGTAGCGTTCAACCTTTAGTTACTTTTGTTTTCTTCCCGCTATGATATTGTGTTAGTAGATATGTATACTTTTATAAAATACTTATCTTTTTAAAGTATACTTTTAGGCAGAGTGTGTTTTAGTCCCATTGTATTTATAGTTGTATATCTTGTATGGCTAGATATACCAGTTCACTACAAACAACGCTCTGATACCAATCTGTCACACCCCCGGACCAGACGGCGGAAACGTCCGAAGGCGGGTGACTTCATTGTGCAGTATCATAACAATTGAATATAAATGAAACAGAGTAAATCCAAACATCATACATTGAGATATCAAACTTACATTGTTTACATATTGTATTTGTCCTTCAAATTACACAAAAGAGACACAAGTAGATAAATTCCAAACTACAACAAAATAGTCCTGCATCCGCGTCCCTTGTTACATGTTTACTAGATCCCTGAGAATACAAGTCGTTTTGAAAAACGTCAACTAAAAAGTTGGTGAGTCCATAAGCATTTTTGTATAAAATAGTTTTACACTTGTTTAGAATCGTTCTCATTGTACTTTCAGAAAATCCAATATTTTCTATGAAATCGTTTGAAGCCTTGCTTTGAAAATCATGGATATATGTGTGCATGTCGTTACTTTGGTTCATCCTTATAAGGAGTGATTTTGAAAAGTAGTGTAATTTGTAAAGGCGAGTTGTGTTCGAGAATAGTTCTTTTGAGTAGTAATCACCAGTAGTTTCCAGAAAAATCCCCTATTTTCAAAAAAAGATATAGTTGTAAATCTTGTTTTGCTTATCGGGTATAATTGAGTGTGCATTATAGTTTATCGTTATCAAAATCGTATAAACTCGTTTACTCCAGAAAATCCTATATTTTCTGCTATAAAATATTCGTAAGTTCTGTTTCCAATTGTGTAAACTTGCATATGTGTGTGTTAATTTATCGTTTTCAAAAATCGTATACAAACGTTCTCCATAAAGTCCTACGTTTTCTGATTTGTAAAATAGCAGTATTAAGACTCTAATACTTGTTAGGTGGAAGAGATCAACATGGCGATTGTGGACATTCTACACAATGAAAAAGGTCAGTCAACACAACAAATACGGACCATCACTACCATGCGTAAGGCAGTCAACACAACGTACCAAATTTATTTATGAGGTTTTCCTTGCATAAATTTCAAGATAACATAACATATTCTAGTGAGTCGTTATAACCATACCAATATGACCGAGACCTGTTTTGGCGTTTCTCAGGCGCCCTTGTTTTGGTTAAAGACATTTGTCACCCTAGACTGGCCGGTCTAGCTGTAGCGAACAGCGAAGGTGCGGGGTGTCAACCCCGTATAGATCTATACACAAATTCCCGCTCTCCCTCCAGGAAATTCTGGCTATAACTCCTTACAGGACTTTAGACGTACACTAATATTTTTATTTTAGGTACTTTTGAGATTTGTCTCACTAGAATACTAACAACCTTTTGAGCAATCGTTGAGATCCATTATTTGTTAGATAAATAATGACACTCGTACTCATTGAATATAAATATCGCTTTCGTTTCATATCGTTTATTGTGCTTGTTGACTGGGTGCTTCGTGTTCGTTTCGTTTCGTTTAATGAAAAATAACCCATTTTAGTCAAAAGAAAAAGTGTCAAGTTATAATTTGTGTAGATTTATGACTGCAGGTTATGACACGTATTTTCTGTTTTATGACATACAGATCATCACTTATGTTTCTGAAGGTTTTACGACAGCAGTTTATGACATGCAAATATTCTTGTCATGAAAACTCTGTTTTCGTATATTTTTCGTGATAAAATTATTTATATTAAATATTTATAAATAATCACTAATAGTTTGTTAACCTTGTAAAAAGTAATGAGTATGACATAATGTTCCAAGATAACCCTTATATTTATGTTTGTCCAAAAATGATCCAAAATATTATTATTTCCATATTTTAATCACTTTCAAAATATATTGTCCAACAACTTGTTTACGCTAATCTTGAAGCAAATCCTTATAGTTGATATAATAATTTGTGACTTATACTTGGTAACATACAAATTTTTGTTTCTAAACATGATTTGTGGAAAATAGTCCAAACTCTTGAGACTTAACCAAGATCTCGAGTTTTTGGACTAATTGTAAGGAGTTTCATACTTAAGCACATATAATGTGGCATGCATACACAATAAGCAAATAGATTATGATTCACACAAGACTTTGACTTGTATTCTCCCCCAAAAACAATAGAAAACTCAAAAAAGTAGGGGTATGAAGCTCACCTTGAGTTGGTTTTGTGGGGTTTTTGAAGTGTAGTGAAGAGATCTTGATCCTAAGCACTAGGATGCCCTTGTTGAACTCCTTGAAGCCTAGATTATCCTAAGGAGGTTAAAATAGGATCTTGTGTGTAAATGAGATGATTTTAACAAAATAATATATATATGAATACTAGTAGATTTCGAAATAGCTCACCTAATTTCCAAGAACCACCTTGATGATAAAGATTTTTGGAAGAATCCACTTGTTCATGAGAGGAGTTTGTTAAATGGGTGAGGAAAAGATCTTGAAGAAGGATGAAATCTCCAGGGGGAAATGGGGTAAAAGTGGGGGTTAGTAAGAAGTAGTTCTTCTTTTGAATAAGGGAAGAGAGGTTGATATGATGTGTGCTTGGAGATCTGGAGGATATTACATGTTTATTCGTGAACACCTTGGAACTTGTTGAGATGTCGCATCATAGATTCAAAGGCTTTTGTATTATTCACACCTTATGTTTTAAAATAATATCTTAAAATGGTGAAATGGTTCGAAATCCGGAGCCCAATGGTAAATTCCGGAGTCAAATTGTGAATTCTGGAGCCAAAGTATGAGTTCCGAGGTTGCTTGGTGAGTTCCGAAGGTAATTTCTCAAGTTTCGAAGTCAAGTCATAATTTCCGAAGCTTCACTTATGTTCCGGAGTAGGATTCCGGAGCCAAACCTCCAATTTCCGGAGCCAGATTAGGAGTTCCGAAGATAGCTCCCATTTCCGGAGTTGATTCAGAAATTTCGTAGTCAAAAGCGAAGTCAACATGTCCGGACCGAAGATGCGAAGCCTTCCGGAGTGGCGCGAGGCTTTTCCGAAGTCAGATATTCCGAATCAGAAGACGTCCGGAGCATGCTGCATTCTGAAGCACATAAATTCCGGAGCCAAGAGGTTCCTATGTACGAGAATGCTCGGTTGCTTTAGGGGGGGGGGGTCCGAAGTTTCTTAAAAAGGTTCCAACTGGGCTTGTTCTTTCAAGCTTTCTCCTTTCGTTTTGAGTTGATTTTGACTAAGGAAAAACTACATAGGGAGATTTGAGAGAGATTTGAGATACATGGAGAGATTTGAGACACATAGAGAGATTTGGGATACATGGAGAGATTTAGGAGAGATTTGAGATACATAGAGAGATTTGGGATACATGGAGAGATTTGGGAGAGATTTGAGATACATAGAGAGATTTGGGAGAGATTGAGAGATACATAAATACTTTGTATTATAATAATACATGGTTCATTAGGAACTATAATGTACACTTTAATGTGTTAGCACAAGTCTCACAATAGTTATTGCTTACATGAGGACGAAATTTCCTAGCCAAACATGCTAGTTGTGACACTATACTTGTGGGTTGAAGGCACCAATGTCGACCCAATGGATTATGTTATGTATGAAGACCAGGTGGTGGACCCTAGCAATTGTATGAAAGACTTGGATATGGCTCCCGACAAACCATATGCAAGACCATGGTTTGGACCCAGACAGTTATATGTAGGATGCTAGTTGTCTTTGTGATGCTTGTATGGAAGACCGGGTGGTGGCTCATAGCACTTGTCTGTAAGACCTGGGTTTTGGCCCCCGGCTTGGCAAGGAAGGACCATGATACGACTCATGGCATGGTAGTAATTATAAGGTTATGGTTGGCACATAGGAATCTCTATTCTATGTATGGTATGGGGTATTTTGGGGAACTCACTAAGCTTTGTGCATACGATTTATGTTTATGGTTTCAGGTACTTCCGGTTCTAAAGGGAAGGGCCCGGTGTGACTGCACAACATCCTCCATAGTTTTTCACGTTGACTATTTATGATTTGTACTCTGATGTTTAAATGATATATTCACTTTGATTGGCTTTGGAACAACCCGTTTGTATGGTTTACAGTTTTAAAAATGAAAATTTTACTATGAATTTTTGGGACGTTACAATCCAACTAAGGTATATAAGCTTAAGAAGTCTTGTTGGAGACTTATTGAAGCATCGCATTACATAAATTTGCACTTCCTTAAGAAAGTCAAAGGGTATTGATTTCTAGTAGTCCAATTGATTTTTGGGTACATCTCAAAGCTAGTGGGAGCATAATTGTTATGCTGGTATTGGATGTTGACATTACTGTTCGTAGGGAACAATGTCTCCAATTTGCAAAGTTTGGGAATTGTTTCGCTAAAGTGGACTTAAGGGAGAGGGCACTCATACTTAATTTCAAATCTAAAGGTTTAGATAGTTTAATAGAACTTAGTCAAAGATATACATGAATATCATGTTGAAATGTTTCAACATAGGAGTTTCAATATATGGAAATATTATAGAAAGAGATTGAATAAATATAAAATCTTTATGTAGGACATAATGAGTCGAGTCCCATATACTTCAGATATATGATCGATTACATATACTATAATATTTACTTATTATAATTTTTCAAATGCCTAGAGCATTGTGTGAACAAGATTAGAATTTTGTGTGACTAAGGTTGTTAAACAAAGGTCAAGAACATTATGAGGTTTTACCGAATATTGGTTTCTTGTGAATAGTTATAAGTATGACATTATTTGGGAAGGACCATAGTGACATGTTTTGGATTGAGATGATTCTTGGTCAAAATTGATGGTCATATGGGAATATGGAAATGTTTCGATATTGGGAGATGTTTTCAAAATCTACACGTGAGTTGGAAATTTTAATGCAATAGAAGTATTCAAGGAGTGTATCTTGATTTTGGGACTTCATAACCATGTAATTGTTTCTAGTAACAAGTTCCAGTAGAACATTATGTAATTTTGAAGGCTCAGTCTCTGTGACTTAAGAACCTTGAAATCATTGAAAGACAATGCATGTAAAGATGACATTCCACTACATTTTAGATAGTGATAAGAATTTGGAATCGTGAATTGAGCGTCATTGGACAAACGTCCAATTGATCTATTCATAAAGGAAGGACCATCGAGAGGCATAGTATGCATGTTTATAACACGACATGACTGATGTTGTCTAATTCAAGTGGTTAGTTGATTACTCGAAACATCATACAATGAATAAATTTGTAATTTTTATGGTGATTAAATAATAGGGATTTATTTATATTCAATGGGTATGATGCAATAACTAATTAATTTATTATTGTGTTTCACTTTGCATGTTTTACTTCCCTGCGTAATTTTAATATTATTCAAAATTGCACAGTCGTTCATACTTTTAGAAGTAAGTAGTGAATTAAGACTGTCATGAATTGATTGTAGACTGTCGACCGAGGTTAAGACATTGCAATTGGAATTGCTACAATATTCATGAGTACTTTGAAAATAGAGATTTTAAGTATTGGATAAACCCACGCTTAGAGAATACTTCATGGATTCAATCACAAGTAATTATAAGGCGGTAATATCTTCTATTCTTAAAGCATAGATATATAGTTCATAATTTACAGATTAGTTGTGCATTGGTTTGCTCAAATGCATCTTGTAACTGAGTGTTATAAAAGGTTATTACATTTGTGATTTGATGTGTAAATTGTATGACTATATATTCAAAGTAATTCATTCCTTTTGCCTTAATAGGAAAAAGCAATATCTATGGGCCCCTCAATGATTTGAGTTGATCTATAAGAACTAGGACTAGTCCGGACTAAATTGATGTGTTCAATTTTGTAGTCTGAATTTGATCACAAATCGGGAAATCGGGAAACAGAACAAATAAACACGAGGTTGATCATTTAATCCATGACTATGTTCATATGATATCTTGTAGATTGAAGGAATAGTTTATCACTTATCGTAGGGTCAACGTTTGATTTAAATCAGAGTTCGGTAGTGGCTTTGGAAAGCACTCTTTGTTGTTTGATTATACTTGCAATTGTAGTTATAGACTTATCCACGTGGGAGACTTTTGGATTAAGGTGTCTAAGCGCATAACTAAATTTGTATAAACCTAAAAATAGAAACAAAGTCCTTTTTGGGTTGCCCTCATGACTAGAAATAGCTAGAAATTATATTATGAGAGAGAAGTATAATTTATTAGATTATCATATGATTAATATTATGTGGTTGATATATTAATTGGAAATAGAATGTTGATTTGTTAATTTATTATGTGATTAATAAATTAATAGGAGATAAATTGTTAAATAATTGATTTGTTAATTTATATGGTTCATAAATTAATGTGAAATCAGTTAGCATTAATTGATTATTAATTAGAATTAATCTATAATTAATTCGGGATTAATTGGAATTAATTAAAGGTGTAAGGGATGAACTGTAATTGTTCAATAGTTGAACAAAAGAAGCAATTCTAGAACCCTTCATGGTATGGACGGTTTTGGAGGGTTTCCTAGGGTTTCTGGAAGCCTACTGGTTGAATAAAAGGAAAAGATTTGAATTAGGATTAAATCAATTATTTAATTAATTCAAATCTTGCTTTGTCTACAAGTTACGTAAACTATAAATAGGACCCATTGGCTTGGAATTTTCATTCACCACATTACCTACAAGCATAGGAACAAATTCCCCTCATATCTCCTATCTCCTCTTCATTCTATGATTTCTGGTTTTGGGTGTGAGCCATTAAAGACATCATCCTTTTGGTGCTAGTTTTCCAAGACCAACAAACACAAGGGATTGAAGTGATTTGTTTACTACAACAAATCAAAGGTATGTAACCCTAATCCTATTTATATTTCAATTATAATATGTTTCCCTTAGGTTTCTTGATGTTCATAGTTTATTGCTATCAATTAGAGAAAAAATAGGTCCTTATAGGCTGCATGTGGACTTAAGTGTTAAGATTTTCTGCTTTACATGTTTTTGATAACCTATAAAACCCATCATTTATTTCCCCATCTCTAACATTATTCAATTCGTAATAACTTATTCTCCTAAATTAAAGTCGTGAATCTACATTATTTACTTCTGTCTCTAAATTCACGTCGAAAAAATAGCAACAAATGTCAATCGGGGAGGAAACAACATATTCGACGACATCATCATGATATCACATACGTCAATGCATGTTCTTGATGTTCTTGCTCGTGTGTCCTGGGAATCCTCGTTGGTGACAACAAGAGGTATCGTTGGTTGAGAAATGGAAGTAAAGAAAATAGAGACATGTAAGGCCTCTATGTTTCATGTTGAGCTTCATGGAGGTAGGGTTATATACCAACCATTTTCCATTTTCTAGTGACCAAAAGAGAAAAAAAATGAAAACTAGGATTAAAGAAACATAAAGAGACGAGGTTTCTAGTGGGAAATTTGTGACCCAAAAAGAACTTATACGCGTTACCTTCCTAGAATTGTAACCCTTACTTAGATTTCCTATAAAGGTTGTGTTGAATAATGAGTTTCAGGCATAACTTTACCTAAGTAGGTTGCCTATGATGATGTGAGAGAGAACCGGAGATAAGAGAGGGACGAATATCATTTTCATTTTTCGGTCCATATGCATTATTGTTGAGACGAGAAAAGAAGACAAACTTGGCATCAATGTTTTTTGACAAAAAGTTTCGAGAACTTAAATGACATAGAAAGAAATGATGAATGATGCAAATAAAATATGAAAAGAAAATGTAAATATGAAGGGGGAATATGTCAGAAAACTACCACCTTTGTCCTTATTTTCTATTTTGATATAACATGCTTGTTAAAATATTCTATGACAATGGTAACCATGCTGCTGCGAAAGACGTTGAGGAGAAGATGCATCATAAGTCTAAACTTCAAAGCAATCGTTCACTAGTTTGGACTTCGATGATGAGATTTACGAGTGAGTGAGAGAATGAGAGTTGAAACACTAAGGTCCTGTTTGATAGTTGCTGACTGAGAAAGTGCTGACTGGAAAAGGTCTGTCTAGGTAAGAAATCCTGACCGAGTAAGAAATCATGTTGTTTGATTGTACATCTGACTGAATGTGCTGAGTGATGAAAAATGACCATTTTACCCTGCTGTTATATATAGTGATGGATTAAGTTGCTGAATAATTATAAAAACATACATATTGTCATACAAAATGTAAATTACACACACATAAAAAATGTCATACAAAATGTAAATAAAACATAAATCATTTAATATCCAAATAAAAACATAATGAAATTTAAAATAACATAATAATTTAATGTAAAGTAGGTGAAAGTAGTTGATTTGCAATCTGATCACGCAAAACACGCATATATTCAACAACTTCTGGACCTCATTCTATGCCTTGTATGTTTTCTCTATCAATTCCCCCACCTTGGACGTCAGGAGTAACCATAGTGTCCTCCTCAAAATTTCTAAACAAGTCATCTTCTATATTGTAGTTCCTTATAAAATTATGGACCGCGACACAAGCAATGACTATGTCTCTTTGCACTGTAAAAGGATAAGGAGCCATTTGTTTTAAGATTGGGAATCTCGCCTTCAATACACCATAAGCACGCTCAATAACATTTCTAAGTTGTGCATGAGCATAATTGAACATTTCTTCTCTAGTTAAAGGTCTGCCTCTTCGAAAATCGGCTAACCAATACCTAGTATTGCGGTATGGAGCCATAAACCCACGAGTGTTTGTATATGCGGCATCACAAAGGTAATATTTATTTGCAAATGAGTGTGACACATATTATATAAAGAAGATAAATAATAAAAATTATATAAAGATTACAAACCTAGTGGAGGAAATGGAAATCCAGAAGTCGAATTGAATGCAACTTCTTTCAAAACTCTTGATACATGTGTTATACCCTCCCATCCAGCCCAAACAAAGGTGAATATCATATCAAAATCACAAATTCCTATTACATTTTGAAAACATTCTCCTTTTCCTCTCCCCTATAACGAGTTTGTTGATCAACGGGTACAACCGCATGTACAAGAGTTCCATCTAATGCACCTATTGCTCCGGAAAAAAAAAATTTACCGTCTATGTCGTTCCGAGTTATTTCTTGTTGGATTAGGAGTTGTTGGTACTATAATTTCTTTTGCAAAACACATCATTGCAGTTAGGACCTCGTGAAAACATTGATGAATCGTTTGTGTGGAGTGATGAAATCTTCCCTTAACCGCACGAAAACGTTCATTATGTCCTATAATATGTAAGAACATAGCCATCTTCTCGTCAATGCTTATTGTTCTACTAGCTTACAACCAATTTTTTTTTGGGTAAAATGGTTGCATAATAATGCAAATGTCTCTTGTGTAAGACGCATCATATCGAAACATTCCGTACATCAAATCTTGCGTATACGCATACCCACTTGAATCGTTATCTCTAATTCTATGAATTCTGATTAGTCTGCGCCGGTTGGACCTCAACCAATAAAACACAAGGAAAAGAAAAGCTACAACTTCACCATCAGAAACCATACTTGACCTGTTACAAACAATTAGCTAACATGTTAAAGTAAAAAAAAATCATGCACCAAAGTAACAAATATAACAAACGTCATATAACAAAAAACTAGTAAATAACAAAAGTCATATTCAATATCCAATAACATATCATCCAAACTAACAAAAGTCATATAACATAAGATGCGAAAGTCATCAAGCATAGGATCCAAAGTAACCAAAAAAACTAGTAAACATCATCCAAAATAACATCCAAAAAAGTCATCAAACATAGGATCCAAAAAACTAGTAACCAAACTTTTCTACCCGCTTCCATCAAAGGTAACCATACTTCCTACCCGCACCCATCACCCACGACTCACAACTAGAATGCGAAAGTCGTAACCAAAGTTTTCGAACATCAGCACTTTCACCAAATAGCAAAAGAGCGGTCTTGTGTCTTTCATCTTCTTCTCCCCATTCCATTTTGTTCAATTTCTCCATACACGCATCAACATCCTTATCCATTTCACTTTTTTCAATTCTTTCATTTTTTCCACTAGCGACCTTGCAAGCTTGACAATCTCCTCTTCAACTTCTAATGCCCTTGCATCTCTTTTTTTTCCCACCAACTCTTTTGTTTCCACCAACTTCCGTATGTTTTTGAACGCCCTGAAGACTCTTCACTTGCACCTACGTGTTGTGTTGAGGTTTCCATTGGAACATCATCATCAAAATCATGCGCACTAAACTCTTCTACAGGACGAGGGAGTGTAGAAAATGGCCCCCAACTTTGAAAGCCGATTGAGGTCGACCCTTCAAATAGTTGGGTGCAAAGATCAGGAAACAACAGGGGTTTAGTTTTCAATGACAACACGTACTTGTTCAACTGTTTACAATTTTTATAAATATTAGTATTTTTTTTTAAATAATCATAATAGTATTTGTTATAAAAATATTATCTTTCCCTTTTCCTTCCATTGTTCATCGGTCAGATTAAATTTATTTTTATAGGATCATATATATTGCCGATTTTGTTTTTCAGTTTCACCAAAGCAACATACTTTGATTTGAAAGTAGTCAAAGTGGTTTCTCATTTGCTTCTGATCATCCTCTTTACCATGCTCGTTTATCAATTTTTCACGTATTGTCTTCCATGAACTTGCCTTAAGCCCAAAACCCTCACGACCATTAGTGGTTAGTTCGTGGATACAAGCATCAAGAAAGGTTTTATCCTCACTCTCATTCCAAACCAGCATCCTAAAATATAAATAACAATTTTCTACCGAAATCAACATCATGCTAAATAAAAATAGCACAAAAAAAAATTCTGACTTTCCTACCCCACACAAATTCAGATTCTACACAAAAAAAATTCTACACTTCCATGGAAACATGCTTAATTCATGTCCTTAGATGCCTTTTATTCATGTTCTCCTTGAGTTAAAAAACATATGATTTGGTAGTGGATCAATGATTTATTGTACGTTAAATGAATTTCCTACCCCTCACAAATTCAGATTTCATAAAATTTGAGCAATACACAAAAAAAAATTCTGAATTTATAACAATAACACATCTAAACACAATATTTCATAAACAAATTCATATTTCATAAAGTTAGAGAAATACACAAAAAAATTTCTAATTTTATAACATGAACAAAAAAGTTTGCATGGATAAATATGAGATAAAAGTGCATACGATAGTAAGCAACTCCAACTTTTGACATCTTTATTTGAACATTGAAGCTTTATCATAAACAACAACATCAATTATAGTAAAGATAATAAATTCTTAAATAAAAAAGCCTATAAACCAATTATCAGATAGATTTATAACACAAAAACTTATGATCAACAAAAACAAATTCAACAGAGTATGAAACAGAATAACACCTAAAAGGCTTGAAATATCTCACAATTTATATGGATTATAAGTCTGTGATTTTGTCTCACTTCCAAAATTGGTATACGGGATAGAAAAATCAAATTCAATTGATGCTAAAAACCAACATACTTTCTCATTCTTATTTGGCTGTCAAAATCTATAAGTAAATAAAAGAATGGAGTTTAATTGAAGACTTTTACCAACATTAATAAGACTGGCATGCCAAAATTGCTTGAGCGAACTAAAGCTTATAGGTCACGAAAAGAAGTAGAAATTAGAGGGTAGCGATTGGGAGGGAGCTTACCTACTGTAGAAGAAGAAGATCCGGCTGAAGGAAGGAGGAGATCCGAAGGGAGATGGCAGCGATAGGGAGGGAGCTGTTCGATGGAGGCGATGGAGGAGGCGTCTGATTTTGGACGCGATATCTTTTAGGTCACGAGAAATTTTTTAGAGGGTAGGATGGTCTTTTGGGCGAGTCAGCAACATCTTCAGAGCTGAGCGAGACATCTATTTTGACCAGACAACCTGACCAAGACAACTCCTATCAAACACGAAACATCTGACCGAGAAAGCTGAAACATCTTACTCGGTTTGGGTCAGATGGGTATCAAACATCCCCTAATACTTCATCAGAGAGAGAGAGAGAGAGAGAGAGAGAGAGAGAGAGAGTATGCATCCATTTGTATATTATTTAATAAGATAAAAATAAATAAAATAACAAAAAATTAAAAACAGATTACTTAATGGTACAATAATCATTTTAGGAATTTATAACAAAGTAAAACTATTGTGACCAAAACTGCAATAACACCCATGTCCAAGGACCATAAGGTTAATTTTTTTTTTGAAGTATGCAACTTTTGGACAAAGAACATTTCTTTAATTTCTTCTATAAAACTGAAATTAGATTTTGGATAGGGAATGTCTAAAGAGTAAGGACTCGAACTGTAAATTATAAAGATCGAGGACTAGAATTTAAACATAGCTATTACTTGAGAGACTATTTTGTAATCATCACCTCATTCTCTTGCGGGCAGCTTTCTCTACCATGGCTTCCATGTATACACCGCCACCAAAACCCTAACAACGCCGCCGCCGGCTCTACAAAGGCGTTAAACCACCGCCGGCTACTATTGAGGCCGATAAAAATCGCCACACTCTCGTGTGGGCATCTTATCACTCTACAATGGATCCTACATCCACACCCAACCACAAAAACCCTAGCACATCCGACGCCTCCCTGAAATCTGCGCCGGAGGACGAATACCTCGCGTGTTCTACTTATCTATCTCGTCAACAAATTCTGCGGCGACGATCGCACCACCTGAAGCAACTGACGAAATGTTACCGTGACCAATATTGGGGACTTATGGAGGAACTTAGAGTTAAGCACAGGGAATACGTGTGGAAATTCGGTAGGAATCCGTTCCAAGAGGAGCCTAATCAAGACGACAAAGATAATGTCATAGAGGAGGAACTCAAAGACGCAATTGACGACGGAATTGTCGAATCCGGCGATGGAGACGGCAAAAGCAATGGCTTGATCTGTACTTCCAGTGGATGTACTCTGAAGGCCATGATTTTGACCAAATTTTGTCGTCTCCATATTCTATCAGACCCGAAGCAACAACTCTACAAACCTTGCGAGTATGTCTCTAAAAGGTACGCTTCCTTCTGTTTTTCAGTGCGCATAAGGCTTCAATCTTATGGAGTTTGAGTAGATTGAGGAATTAGTGTTCTTAATTCTAATTTGGTTACCAATTTCTTTGTATTTTAGCGGACAAGATGCAAATGCGATATGTGGGAAGCCTGCACTACGCTCAATGGTGCCTTCTCTATGCAGTGGTCACTTCCAGCTTGCTCAAGAACATGTTATTCGTGCCTTGAGGAAGGCAGGGCTTGGCATTACTTCTACAACGAATATTGCTCCAAAATTACATGTTGTTGTGGCTGAATATGTTCGAGAGATTCAGGAAAGAAGGAGGATTGCTTCAAGGGTGAATAGGAAAAAGATCGTGCCTAAGGTTGAAACTGAGAGCTGACTGCAGGTAGGTAATCAATCATTATCATACACAGGTTTTGCAGTGTTTTGGACTTTGGTAGTGTACAGAAGTTTAAAGCATAGTTGTAAATCAGATCTTATTGGTGGGTAAATGTTGAATGAAAAAATGGTTTGGCAATTGGCAGATGAAAGTTGCAAATTTGATGAAAAAGTGTCAGGCTTTAACTCTATCCTCTTTGCACATATTATAATTGGTTGAGTATGGTTTATTGATTGTGTGGTTATTTTCTTACTAGTAACCTTGTATGTACATGATTATGGAGTTATAAGTGTCGAATTGTGATGATGAATGACCAAGTTTTAGGTATTGTTTGGTATGGTAGAATTAATGTAATGATTCATTCTATTAGATTGAGAGAAAAGTTGTTTGTTTTTGTGAGATGTAATGGGATGGAGGTACAAACACTATCTCAAGGAAGAGGAAAGGATCACCTCTACGATGATGGGATTGGTGTTGTGAATTGTGATCCTATTGAAGAATATAATTGGAAGTTTTAAGTGTAATTTTGTTTCCTTTTTACTTAAAAACTGGCTATTTCTTCCTAATGATATAATTGCCTGTCTTTTAAAAAAAAGTTTCAATTTTTCATTTTCATTAAAACCCAATTTAATTTGCTTTTGGTCTTAAATGGTGCCCACACTTATTTCTATGCATTATGGACCACCAAAGTCTATTTTTATTTTTTACTTGTTAAATTAGGTAATTTGGAAAATGCTACTTGGGTGGGCCGGTAAGCCTAGACATGGAAATTTCATCCGATCCGGTGGAGAACCCGTTTGACCCGTCCCAATTATAGACGGGTATTCCCCACAAAATGGGTACCAGAGATGGGGCCATCCCTGGGGATCCCCATTATGCTAAAACCGGGGATGGGGCCGGGTGTACAAATCCCCAACCTGCCCCTCCCATCATTATAATATTACTATATTGGTAATTTATTAATTATGAAATAAGTCCACTAAAAATGAATTGATTACTATTGGACCGAGAGTCCATATACCAAATTATGTTACTAATTCCAAAATTTCTTAAATCTTCACTTTGTTCGACGGTATGTATACTAAATCGTCACTTTCTGTTTTGATGCTTGTTAGATTTTATGATTGGTGTTAAATAATCTGATTATGGCCTCTATCTTTTACCACTTATTATTATTATTATTATTATTATTATTATTATTTTGCGTAAGTTTAGTTTATTATTTTGATGGATTATGGATGGGCTGGGGATGGGTCGGGAATGGCCAGGGAAAATCCCAAAATTTAAAGGGCAGAGGATTTGATTCACCGCATCCGTCGGGGATGAGGATGGGAATGGGGACGAGGTTAGGCGCTTGGGGATGGGGGGGACATGGATGGTCAACCCCGCCCCATACCCGCCCCTTTTCAATCCCTAGGTAAGGTTCATATTCGCTTTGTATATGTGGCAGCTGTGTGCCTATGTAGGTGCCACCATGGCCATAAAAAATTTATATGTTCAAAATTGATTTTAGAGTAATAATGGTTGTAGAACTCGTTATTCGGTACCTGTTCGCCCGACTATTGAGTAACGAGTACTCGGGAGTACATAGGAGTACTCGGATTCGTTAATTCATGTAGAAATATTTTTAGGGAAATTATATATGTCAAAATCATAAGTTAAAACCATAAATTGATTGAAATATATAACAAAATTAGATACATGTGAATACACAAAAACTGAAAAACACGTAATAGTCTCACTTTGTGAATAATTACTGAAAATTTAAGATATATATATAGCAATAATCGCATGCGTGTGTATTAAGTAATAAATCATGAAGTATATTATACATATTAATCATCAAGTTGGCCGAGTTTTACAACATTGCTCAGTTTAGTAAGGGGCCGATCGGGGAGTACTCGGATTCTGTAACTCACATCGGTAAGGGGATGAGTAGGGAGTACTCAGCCGAGTGATCGGCCAACTCGGCGAGTTTTACAACATTGATACTAATAATAGCCAAGGTTTTAAATAACATTAGGCGTGACTTGATGTCAATGTCAAACCTCAAGCTTTTTCGAGTCGTGCCGAACAATGTTGTTTGTAAGGCGTGACTTAAGACGACAATTTTATATAAAATTAATATATATATATATATATATATATATATATATATATATATTCTACTATTATTTATTTTTATATACATATATGATTTAAGACAATATTTTGTTAAAGTTTGATGGCAAATACAAGTTTTAGAGCTATGTTGCACCAAGACCAAACCACAACGAAATTTTTAAAACCTTGATAATAACATATGATCCAAAAATATCACATCAATAACAAGTTGACACAAATATATTATTTATAAGAATTTAATTCTTGATAAATAACATAATTCTTATAATTAATTAAAAATAATTTATTTTATGAAAATATTAAATTCCAATGTCAAATTTCACAACATATTGTATATTTTTTTTGGATTAAAAAGATTTTTTTGTCTTTTAGCTAAAAAATTAAGTTTTACTACATTATACACACCTTATAAAAGACATGAAAGTCTTTTATAAAACTTTGTTTTTTTCCTCTTCGTAACCATGGGTTAGAAAGCGAGGGACAAAATATGAGTTTTTCTTATTATATTCAAGGAAACATATTTTAGAACACATGTCTTGACAGTATAAGTAAACATGAGTGTTAGAAATATGGAAAACTTAAAGTGTTAAAGACCAAATGGGTAAAGACTTAAGCTTCAAGAAGTGTGCGTCTTCTTTCTTTCCTCACTTTTTCCAACCGTCAACCTTCATGCTTCTTCTTCTTCTCTCTAAAATTGTTAAAGACAAAAAGAAGTGATATTTGCATTCTCCCTTTTACGAAAAAACCATTTGTCTTAAAAGCTTACGAGTTTGGGACTAACATCCAACTCAAGTTTGGTTATTATTCGTGTCAATCTTTAGAATAACTCTATTTTGTGCTCTACATTCTTTTCTTCACCAACATTCTAACCTCCTACTGATGAACTAAAGGCTTCAAAGATTGCTACTTTCTTCTTCCTATGGCCATGTTAATATTTCTATACATGCAAAATGATTATGTTTGTTTGGCGTGTATAAACTTATTTTATGTTGTTCAAATTTTTATAACTTCCATTACTATCTTTGTGTTTTTGAAACCAAATTTTTGAATAAAAATCAACAATCGGTATCAGAGCATCTTTGCATGCATGATTAAAATTTTATTTTATTTTGATAATCTTACTTTTTGGAAAATATGGATAATTTTCTTTTGTAAGAATATGTTTATACATGTTTGTATGACAACTTTATAATTGTTATAGTTATTATTTTATGTGACTGAAAGTTATATGCATTTTTGGTCATAAAAGTTGTTTAAAAAAACAAAGATTGTTTTTATATGTACATGTATATTTGAAGTGCATAAACATGTCATAGACCATTTGTAATGTTATTTGTGTTGACTTGTTAAAATGGTTGTAATATTTATTTATTCATATGATATGTAATAATTATTTAGATAGTTTTCCATCTTGTTTATTTTTGTATTAGACGAAATTATTTTACAAAATGTAACAAGATTAAAGATGTTGGCCATTTTGGTGCAAGCAAACACACCCCATGACTTTGATGAAGTTTTTACAACCTTTATGAAATTTTCAAGAACTTGCTACAATGAGTTGTCTAAGAAAGTAGGAGCATAAAGAACACCATTTAAAATATTTGGTCTCGTTTGTCCCTTACGAATGGACTTGACATTTTGTGATGACTCACGAAAATGTTCCTAGTTTATGACTTTGTTTATGCACATATGCATGCTTGTGATGTTTAAATTTATGTTGATATTATGTTTGAACATAAAAATCATCATATGGAGTTTGGTTTTCAAAATATATCTTTTAATATAAGGTGTATAAAATGGTTTTTAAAATAAAATAAGTTTTATTGTTTAAAACTCTAAAACGACAAATTTTGAAGATTAAATTTAATAAGTTTAAAATATTGATTTTAGAGACTTGTCCAAGCTCCAAACCTTTAATAATAAAATGAAGTGTTACTAAAATGACTAAAATTGGAATTTTATAAAGTTAAAGGAACCTAATATGAAAAATATGATTTTTTTTTCAAATAAAGGTACCATGGAATATTGGATGCATGCAATATTCATAATACCGTATGTTTTAAACTAGAATTATAAAACATAAAAAAACCCATTTTCAAAACGCAAGTATTTGTCATCTAATTATAGGAACACGCGCAAATCATTTTCATAATGCTTGTGAGATAAAAGATACCTAACCACATGTATTATCTTTTGACGATGGAAGTATATTCATGATTCCTATAACTAATTACGGACCGATTACACAAGTTTCTCTAATTGGATGACTTGATCAGGAATCTTTTGCGATAACGTATACCTAAGCTTAAGAGATCTGATTCATAGATGAGATCAAACATATCAATTAGAAAAAGTTGTTAAGGATCCCAAATAAATAGGAATTACAATTTTGAGGTAATTAATAAATCTTTACTTACCCTGTCGAATTAAATTGGGATAAAGGAAACATAATCATTTATTTGTTTTGCAAATTGAATCCTAGACTTTAATAATTAAAGTTTTAGAATCATAACGGGTATTAATTTTAAAGAAATAAATACTAAATATAACTTCGTTAAAATATTGTAGATGGCCCCACCGACATTTGTCCCACATCACTCTCATCCAATGTCTATTTGATCTGTCCTTGAAGAGGAAAAACTTGACCATTCCAACTTTTTGGATTGACATCGCAATCAAAGAATCGTACTCAAACAAGAAAAGAAGTACTATGTTCTTGAATGCCCTATTCCCAAGGAACCACACACCACTCCTAAGGCAACACATGACATATGGATTAAGCATTTCAATGACTCAATCGATGTGTCATGCCCCATGCTTGCTATTATTTTCCCAAACCTTTAAATGGTCTAGAGCATCATATTGTGTGTGATATGATAACGCACTTGAAAGAAATGTTCGATCAACAAGAAAGGACCAAGCATTTCGAAACTATTCGAGGGTTGCACGGTTGTAGGATGGAGGAAACTGGGAATGTGAGCACACATGATTCTCAAGATGAAGAGTTATATGGATCATCTGGAGAGGCTTGGCTCTCCATATCCACTTTATTTGGCTACGGACTTGATCCTAAACTCTTTTCCAAAATCATTTGATACCTTCATCATGAACTACATCATGAATGATTGGGATAAACCTAACTCAGAGTTGCATTCGATGCTAAAAACTGTTGAGAAGAACATTCCCAAAAAAAATCTCAAGTACTCATGATTCGGGAGGGGCATGTCAAGAAGCCCAAAGGCAAGAACTCCAAATACATTCCACATGGTAGCAAGGGCAAGGGGAAAAGGTTCCCCAAGCCCAACAACCTAAGAAGAAGGAGAAAATGGCAAAAGAAGATGCTTGCTTCGAGTGTGGCGCCATTGGCCACTGGAAAAAGAAATGTCCTACTTATCTTGCGAGGTTGAAAGTAAAGAAGGTCGGGGAAGGCTCTTCAGGTATTGTTATTTTCATGATAGAAATTTGAATCTTTACTTTTTCATATAACACTTGGGTATTTGATACTGGGTATGGAACTCATATTTGTAATTCGTTACTGGGGTTTAGAAGGATTAAGCAGTTGAAGTTAATCGACATGGTATTACATGTGAGAAATGGAGCAAAGGTTGTAGTTCAAGCACTTGGAAATTTGGATTTGTTTACCTAATGGCATGTATTTAAACTTAGACAATGTATGTTTGATTCTTAGTTTGACTAAAAATAGTATTTCAATTGCTCGTTTAAAAAAATCTAGTTTCACTTATCAATTTTGTTGATGATAATATTCACTCCTTTATGAATGAAATGTTCTATTTTAAAGCTAGGCCTAATAATGGAATTTATGAATTAAATCTTGATTGTTATTCAAACTATAATTCCATTTATCATGCAAACACCAAAAGGGTCAAATGTGATTTGAACCAAACCTATCTATGACATTGTCGACTTGGCCATATAAACAAGAAACGTATATCCCAACTTCAAAAGAACGGATTTTTAAGGCAAATGATGATGAATAATTTGATATATGTGAATCTTGCTTGTTGTGAAGAGATGAAAAAAATCCCCTTTCTTTGGATCAACTGACAGGGCTGGTGATTTTTTTAGGAGTCATACATACTTATGTACGTGGTCCTTTGAAAACCATGTCTATATATAACGAGAGATAATATATCACCTTCACTGATGACTTTAGTCGTTATAGTTATGTATTCTTAGTGAACATAAACATGAAGCGTTTGAAAAATTCAAACCGTTTCAAGGTAATGTTGAAAATCAACTCAAGAAGACCAGTAAGATCCCTCATTTAGATAGAGGAGGTGAGTAACTAAACCAACGATTTCAAGTTCATCTGAGTAGTCGTGAGATTATCTCACAACTCACTCCACCCAGAAGACCACAACATAATAGTGTGTCTGAGAGGAAGAACCATACCTTATTAGATATGGTTCGGTCAATGATGCATAAAAGTACTCCTCCCTTATCATTTTGGAGTTATGTCCTACTCACTACCACTCGTATTTTGAATATAGATCCAACTAAAAAGGTAGATAAACCACCATATAAGATGTAACATCCCGATGTCAATGAAATTTCAATTTCAACCCTATGTTTGTATATTATTGCAATTTTGATCCTTGAGTTGAGGAAGGTTGCTAGATTGGCCCATTATGGCAATTTCGTAATTTCACCGAAGTGGAGTACGATGAGCGTACATTGTGTATGCTAGGCGTACACCTCGTACATAGGGTGTACGTGAAGACAGAGAAAACCCTAATTTTTAGGGTTTGGTTCATATTTAAACCTCATTATATCCTCATATCTCATTCTTCTTCAGCCTCCCTCTGTGAAAAACGTCTTCAAGCAACCCTAAGTGAGAAAGTCCATTTTTGAGCCCATAAGAGTGTTTTAGAGGTGTGTTTGAAGAAAAAGAAGGTGGTGAGAAGATCTTGGATCTTGGAAGCATTTTGGATATAAGATTCCCTCCTTGTTTGCAACCTCCAGGATGTATAAAGCTTCAAACTTTATCACTCTATCTTGTAGATCTAGACATTTCATTCCATTAAGTTACTTTTTGTCCCAAAATGATGATTCTTGAGCATGGCATATTCTTGACTCAATAAGTCGTCATTTCAGACCTTAGGAAGGGTCTTAAGTCATAAAAATGTGGTCTTGATGGTTGGTTTTGCTACATGCATTCTTTAGAAGGTCTTAATGCATTAAGATGTTGCACTTTAGGGTATTGGGCACTTAATGGACATGCAAAGTCATAAAGTTGGAAACTATATGACTGTTGAGGGTAATTTAGCCTTGGATCTGAAAGTTAGACGTGAGAGCTTAAGGCATTAAGCTCTTATTGAAGATTTGGGAAGTCTTGGCGTACGCCCTGTGTAACCTGGAGTACGCAGCGCGTACGTAGTCAACAATCCTAATTGCGGTTAAGACTTGATTACGCCCCACGTACCTTCAGAGTACGCTCGCGTACGAAGCTGAGTTGACTCGGCTGAGTTGACTTGGATGTGTTTGTTGGATAAGGTGTATAAGTCCATAACTATTTCTGGTATGTACTTGACCCGACCCGGCATGGTCCATTTGGGTTGCATGGCACCATGCAATTGGATAAACTAAAATGAGAGAAATAACACTTATAGTTTATTAATATATTATAAGTTCTAATATATTAATAATATTATTTAATTAGTTTGATCAAGAATTAATTTAGAATTAATTAAGTGATCAAAAGATAACTAATTAAATATATGGGTAGATTATGTAAATCTTCCATATCTTATATAGTGGGCTAAGAGGCTCCATGGATTATCAAGTTGGGTTCCACCCATAGGATGCTCCATGGATGCTCCATGGGAGTTACAAACCCATGGGTCATGGAAATGAAGAGTCATGACACATTAGGGTTTACATGGTGTAACCCTAGATGTGTCAACACTATATAAGAAACCCATTCTCCACCAAAATTGGGACACATAAGAAACAAGAGGGCTAGGCCGATTTTAGAAGTGTGTATTCTCTCTAAAGTCATTCCAAAAGCATTTGGTGTTGTGTGAAGCATTTGAGGCATCACACTTGGGGTGCTAGGCTCACAAGGTTTCAAGGATCATAAGCAACAACAAGGTAAGTTATTCTATCTTTCATGCAAGTTAAAATTTGTTCCCCATGTATGCTAGATAGGAATATAACTTTGGAATTCAACTTTGCATGATAATTAGACAAACATAGATCCAAGGTTATTAGGGTTGCATGTACACTTAGGAAGTGTTAGAATGCTCAAAATCCATCAGTGGTATCAGAGACTAGGTTTGTTTGTTGTTGTTGTTGTTGTTTTTTTTTTGTGCAAACAGCTTGAAAAAAAATCGTTTTTCTGTTTTCTGCTCGTATGAAAGTTTGCACATTTGTTGCTGGAAATGGACTAGAAACATTACCCTAAACTGTTTTGATGTTTTAAAGCTTGTTTTAGATGGTGTAATGTTTATGCTAGTCCATTTACAATGACAATTATTAAAATTACAAGTTTTTTTTAAGTGTAATTTTTGATTCTTGAAAGTGTTCATATTCATGTTCTTGAACTTATGAAGATTAGATGATCATAGGAATTGTTGGTAACCTTCATGGTAGTTTAATTCATGATCATAATGTGTTTTAATGGAGTCCATAACTTGTCCTCAAGTTATGGAAAACCAAAAGTCTCACTTTTATTAAAGCCATTAAAAGAACACAAGAGTTATAAAAATGAAGAGTCTTCATTTTTATTACTCAATTAATTCATAAGTTATAAGAAATGAAAAGTTTTGGAAGTTTACAAAACTTGCCCTCAAGTTTTGGAACATGTAAAGTCTTGATTAAAACTTTAGTTCCAACCCTTAGAATTTTAAAAGTTAAAATTCAACCCTTATACTTTATAATATTATAAGTTACTAATATATATATGTATAACGTCAAGTCGTCTTACCGCTAGTACGCCTCATTCACGAAGCCGGTCTATAAGGGGGGTATAAGGTTGTTGCCTATAAAATGGCAACTTATGGGTGTCCACTCTCACCCACCGCTTCCTTGATCGGTGGAGGGTCGTTAGCCGAACGGGTAAGACAAGGACTTATAAATTCTCATTAAAAGTATGATGAATATTATAAAGTAACTAAATGCTTTTATTAAATTCCCAATCTTAGTTACTTTAGGAAAATGTGAATAAGGTGCTAATCCATGAAATTACACTTTACACTTTGTTTAAGTCGTTGGTGGAGCGTGTATGGTTAACCGGCACACTAACTTGGACTTAACAAGGTAGGTAAAGGGTGACTTAAGGTTTACCATAGCATCGGTGGAGCGTGTGTGGTTTACCGGCACATCGATTGAGTGATAAACCTTGAGGGTACCAAGTGATTTGCATGGTTACTTCACACCTCGTTTTGTGATCCTCGGTATCCCAGTCACAAAACTTGGAGGGCACACTCGAGATTGAAACATGCCTTTGAAAAGTTCATTGAATCTCAAAAGAATCTAGGAATTTCTAAGAACCAATTAAAAACCTAATATTTATATTTCGTTTTTCATGGTGAAAATTGGTGAATCGTCATTCACCTACCTTTCAAATATGTTATAGCTTGGATTACGACATACCTCTTCTAAGTTATAATATATTGTGATTGGATCCTAGCCTTAATATTACATTTGGGTGTTTTATTAAGGACTCTCTTAATATCTAAACTAATCTTGTTCTCTTCTTTCAGATGTCTTCAAACAATGCTGCTTCTGGCTCTAATCCTAAAGGCTCCTTTACCCTTATGAACTTGTGTGGGAAAGTCACTTTTGATGGCTCCAACTTCAATGAATGGATCAGAAACATCAGGATGATTACCCGCTACGAGGACAAATAATATGTCCTTGACAAGGAGCTTAAGGAGATTGATGAGACCACTGCAACTCCCCAGGAGATCGCTCACTTCCGGGCACATGAAAGGGATGCTACAAAAGTAGCATGCATCATGTTGGCCACCATGACAGCGGAACTCCAAAAGTCCTATGAGGACTTCTACCCTTTTGAAATGCACCAAGATCTGATGGAAAGATACCATCAAAGTGCACGACAAGAGAGGTATGAAATCATATGCTCTATCATAACAACCATGATGAAGGACGGGGAATCCGTCACGAGCCACATGCAGAAAATGCAAAGGTATGTGGATCGGTTGTTGAAGCTTAATGTGAACTTCCCTGAGGAGCTTGCAATAGATATCATTTTGCACTCCTTACCATCGTGCTATGATCAATTCCGCATGACATATCACATGAATAAGGAAGAGGTCACACTCAGCAAACTTCAGGGACTCCTCAAGACCGCAGAAACAGGTCTTAAGGGTAAGTCGGTTGTTAACACTCCTACTCCAAACTCCGCCCCGATTTTGGCAATCGGGAAAGGTAGAGGGAAGAAGAGGAAGAGCTCTTTAAAGGGTACCAAGGCTAGGACCCTTGATGGCTCTTCTTCAAGTGGAACCAAGAAAGGTTTTGTCACTCCTTCTTCTAACCCTAAAGAGGTTGAATGCTTCTATTGCCATGAAAAGTCACATTAGAAGCGGAACTGCCCAAAATACCAGCAAGATGTGAAGGATGGGAAAGTTAAACCCAACCATGCAGGTATTTACACTATCTTATCTAATAACTCACCCCATTCTAACTCTTGGGTCCTTGATACCGGTTGTGGTATTCATATCTGTTCTGATTTGCAGGGACTAAGAAGAAGTGAGAATGTGGAGCATGAAAGAATAAACTTAATCATGGGGAATAGGAAAGCTTTACCTGTCACCAAGATTGGAGTTTATACTTTATCGCTAAGTAGTGGGTTTAGTTTAGATTTGAATAAATGTTGTTATTCGCCAGAAATGGCAAGAAATATTATTTCCTTTCATGCATTGTATAAACAAGGTTTCACCTTTTCATTTGATAATGAAGTTGGTTCGATTAATGCTTTCTTTAATAATGTTCTTTATTTTAAAGCATTACCTTGTGATGGTGTGTATGAAACTGTATCTGTGGTTGATAACTTAGGAAATAATGTATTGTGTATTGATTCTGTTAATGATAATAACTTGGATAAAGCATCATTATGGCATTGTCGTCTTGGACATATAAGCAAGAAACGCATAGGCCAACTCCAAAAGGATGGAGTATTGGAGTCATTTGACCTAAAGTCAGATGATAGTTGTGAATCATGCTTACTTGGAAAAATGACAAAGTCACCCTTCATAGGTTCTTGTGAGAGGGGTGAAGGTTTGTTGGATCTTATACACACGGATGTGTGTGGGCCCTTCAAACATGCCACAAGGGATGCTAATCGTTATTATTTGACTTTTACTGATGATTACAGTAGATATGGATATGTCTACTTAATCAAGCATAAGTCAGAGACTTTTGAGAGGTTTAAAGAGTTTAAACAGGAAGTCGAGAATCAATTGGGCAGGAACATTAAGATGCTTCGATCCGATCGAGGTGGTGAGTATCTTAGTTCAGAGTTCCTCGACTATCTTAGGGAATGTGGGATTGTCTCACAATTGACACCTCCCAGGACACCGCAGTTGAATGGTGTAGCTGAGAGGCGTAATCGAACCTTGTTGGATATGGTTCGTTCCATGATGAGTCGAGCTTCGCTACCAATCTCATTTTGGGGGTATGCCTTAGAGACTGCTGCCCATATCCTTAATCTAGTTCCCACAAAGAAAGTTGCCAAAACTCCTCATGAGATGTGGACTGGTAAAGTACCCAAACTAGACCACATTAAGATTTGGGGTTGCGAGGCTTTCGTGAGACGCGAGACTCATGATAAGCTCGAACCTCGAAGTGAGAGGTGTATTTTCATCGGCTACCCACAGAAATCCTTTGGTTACCTCTTCTACAGACCTAGTGAGAATGTGGTCTTTGTAGCTAGGAGGGCTTTCTTTCGAGAGAGAGAGTTCATAAGCCAAGGAGACAGTGGGAGGCAAGTTGACCTTGAAGAAATTCAAGAGTCAAGTGGTGAAGGAACTTCAAACCCTAGCACTCAACTTGAGGAGGAAACTTCTGTTGAGCCAATTGACAAGTCTGTACCTCTGAGGCGTTCCACAAGGGTTAGGAATGCACCTGAGCATTACTATGGATTCCATATTACTGCGGAAGGTGATACACTTATCAGTGATGAGACACTGATAGGTCTGGATGAACCTAACAGTTACGCGGAAGCCATGGCAGGCCCTGAGTCAGCCAAGTGGAAAGAGGCAATGGACAGCGAAATACAGTCCATGTATGACAATCAAGTTTGGAACTTGGTTGAGAATGTACCAGGTCATAAGACTATAGGGTGCAAATGGATCTTCAAGAAGAAGACCGACATGGATGGTAATGTACACACTTATAAGGCACGACTGGTTGCAAAGGGTTTCTCACAAACTCCGGGAGTTGATTATGATGAGACCTTTTCTCCACTGGCCAAGATTAAGTCTATTAGGGTTCTGTTAGCCATAGCTGCATTTCATGACTATGGCAAATGGATGTCAAAACCGCTTTCCTTAATGGAAAGTTGGCTGAGGATGTTTACATGAGTCAGCCAGAGGGTTTTGTCAATACAGAGTACCCTAATAAAGTGTGTAAGCTTGGGAAATCCATTTATGGGTTAAAGCAAGCACCTCGCAGATGGAATCTTTGCTTTGATGAGAAAGTCAAAGAATTTGGCTTTTCTAGGAGTGAAGATGAATCTTGTGTATATGTCAAGGCTAGTGGGAGTATAGTTAGCTTTTTGGTATTGTATGTGGATGACATACTACTCATAGGAAATGACATCCCAACTCTGCAGGAAGTTAAGTCCTGGCTTGGGAAGTGTTTCTCTATGAAGGACCTAGGAGAAGCTGCCTATATTCTAGGGATAAGGATCTTGAGAGACCGGAGTAAAAGACTAATTGGACTTAGTCAAAGTACTTACTTGGATAAGGTGTTGAAGAGATTCGACATGCAGGACTCCAAGAAAGGAGAGTTACCCATCCAGAGTAACGCCAGATTGAGTAAGACACAAAGCCCTAGTACTGAGGCTGAGATAGCAGAAATGAGTCGAATACCTTATGCTTCGGCTGTAGGATCGATCATGTATGCTATGACGTGTACTCGACCTGATGTAGCCTTTGCTTTGAGCATGGTTAGCAGGTATCAGGGGAACCCTGGCAAGGCACACTGGACTGCGGTAAAGAATATCCTCAAGTACCTACGGAGGACTAAGGACTGGGTCCTTACCCTCGGTGGGAGTGAAGACTTGAGAGTTGTAGGGTATAGTGATGCTAGCTTTCAGACTGATAGGGATAATTTCCGCTCTCAGTCAGGCTGGGTCTTTACCTTAAATGGAGGAGCAATTTCTTGGAAGAGTTCCAAGCAAGAGACAGTGGCTGATTCAACTTGCGAATCAGAGTATATAACAGCTAGCGAGGCAGCAAAGGAGGCGATATGGCTGAAGAACTTCATTGGAGACCTTGGAGTTGTACCAGCTATTAAAGAGCCAATGGAAATTTTCTGTGATAGTGAAAGTGCAGTTGCCTTAGCCAAGGAACCAAGGGATCACGGGAGATCCAGACACATCGACAGAAAATACCATTTCATCAGACATCGAATAGAAGAAGGACTCCTCGTGGCAAAGAGGGTATCATCGGATTAGAATCCAGCAGATCCCCTCACGAAGGGACTGACTCGGGTTAAGCATCTCCAGCATGCTCGGAGCATAGGGCTGAAGGATGATATTAGATTTAGTAGTTAGATAACCTTGAAATTTGTAAAGTGTAATTGACATTAGATGATGAATAAAAGGTGTTTTATTTATGAGTAAAGTGTTGCTATCTCTTGTTGATCGTTTACTATATTTCTTTTGCATGTTTTGACTTCCAGAATAATTATGTTTGGTATATCATATTATTCGAACCTCCACAGTCGGTCATATGTCGGAAGTAGGTATGAATCAAGACTGTCATGATTGGTTGCAGAGGTCTAAGTTGTTGGACATGGCTACAACACTCATGAGTGCTCATAAGTTCTGAGCATTGGACTCAACCCACGCTCACTGGAATCACTTCATGGAATTTATCTCGAGTGATCGTGAGACGGTAATATCATATACGTCTTCAAACCTAGAGATATGATTTGTTACTTATGAGTTGGTTATGCATTGATTATACGTTAACGCATTGGTAACTCGATGTTATAAAACGTGCTTTTGTGTATAATTCAATGAGTGGTAGAACAAACATATGAGTCGAAGTTTATCTGTTCCTTCTTGGATTAGAAGCTGATATCTGGGCCCCTCGATGATTTTGTTTTGACCTATGTACCGGGCCCGGTCAGAACTAAGTTGATGTGTTCAATTAAGTTCTTTGTCAAACAAATCGGAAATCGGGAAACAAACTGCTGGACAATAAGTAAGACATTGTTCCATGTATTTGTCCGGCTGATATCTAGAACAGAGGATTATATGATCACTTATCTTAAATGGCGTATCATCATCTTCTTAGTTCCGAGAGACCTTGAAAGAGCTACGATTGCTGATCGGTTCCTGAAGTATTGCATTTATAGTTATTAGACTTATCCAAGTGGGAGACTGTTGGATAAGGTGTATAAGTCCATAACTATTTCTGGTATGTACTTGACCCGACCCGGCATGGTCCATTTGGGTTGCATGGCACCATGCAATTGGATAAACTAAAATGAGAGAAATAACACTTATGGTTTATTAATATATTATAAGTTCTAATATATTAATAATATTATTTAATTAGTTTGATCAAGAATTAATTTAGAGTTAATTAAGTGATCAAAAGATAACTAATTAAATATATGGGTAGATTATGTAAATCTTCCATATCTTATATAGTGGGCTAAGAGGCTCCATGGATTATCAAGTTGGGTTCCATCCATAGGATGCTCCATGGATGCTCCATGGGAGTTACAAACCCATGGGTCATGGAAATGAAGAGTCATGACACATTAGGGTTTACATGGTGTAACCCTAGATGTGTCAACACTATATAAGAAACCCATTCTCCACCAAAATTGGGACACATAAGAAACAAGAGGGCTAGGCCGATTTTAGAAGTGTGTATTCTCTCTAAAGTCATTCCAAAAGCATTTGGTGTTGTGTGAAGCATTTGAGGCATCACACTTGGGGTGCTAGGCTCACAAGGTTTCAAGGATCATAAGCAACAACAAGGTAAGTTATTCTATCTTTCATGCAAGTTAAAATTTGTTCCCCATGTATGCTTGATAGGAATATAACCTTGGAATTCAACTTTGCATGATAATTAGACAAACATAGATCCAAGGTTATTAGGGTTGCATGTACACTTAGGAAGTGTTAGAATGCTCAAAATCCATCAGTGTTGACTCTGTTGACTTGTTGACTTTGACCAAGTTTGACTTAAGGGTATTTTGGGTATTTGAGCAATAGTTGAGTCTTGGTCTCTATCTATTGAATAGGTGACATGTAGAGCCGATATTTGGAGCAGTTATCGTTCAGCTTTTCGTCAGACTGTGAGGTGAGTCTTCCTCACTGTACTTACGGGTCAAACGCACCAAGGCTGACCCAATGGATTGGATGTCCTGTTATATGATAATATGTTTTTATAATGTAGAGATCTGTTAGATCGGTATCATGGTATATAGGATTTTAGCATGCGGTAGTGATTTGTAAATCTGCCTGTTTGTCTGATGCATTGTTATATGTTTATATGTTATGTGTATGTCGATATGTTGGTGTTGGTTGGGTTGAGACGATCTAGCTTTGTGTTGAATGCCAAGATACCCAGGGTGGTCCGGATAGACTGAAGGCCCTGCGAGGCGGTTCGGTCATGTCGAAGGCTCGGGAGCGATCCAAATAGGCTGTAGGCCCTACGAGGCGGTCCAGTCAGGCTGAAGGCTCAGTTATGCATGCCATTGTTTGAGATGTTTTATGTGGTGGAACTTTGGGGGAAACTCACTAAACTTTGGCTTACGGTTTTAGTTTACTGTTTCAGGTACTTCTGATGATCGCGGGAAGGCAAAGGCGTGACCGTACATATCCTCCTGTTTCATGTACTTATGGTTTTTGGATACTCTGATATTGATAGACATGTTGGAAACAATGATTTTGTAAACATTTTAGGATTGTGGGTTGTTTTGAAAAGTTTAAAATTATTATGATTTTTGAGATGTTACATGAGATCTGACAAGGAAAGGTTCCATCCTTATCTTACTTGAAGGTTTGGGGTTGTGAAGCTTATGTAAGACAAAAAGCTTCTAGAAAACTCAAACCAAGATTAAATTCATATTTGTAGGATACCCTAAAGATTGTTTAGGTTATTACTTCTATATTCTCTGTGAGAATAAAAAATTTATTTATCAAAGAGATGCTTTCTTAGAAAGAAAGATCCCAATGGACGAAGAAAGTGGGAGGCATGTGGAACTTGAAAAAGATCAAGAACCACAACCTGATGCAACACAAGTTGGCACCAGTACACAACAAGAAATTTTTGAAGCTGAACAAATAGTTGTTCATGAATCTGATCAAACACAAGGCGTTCGCATATTTAATAGAATTCGTCAAGAACAAGAAAGACATCGACTCCTTTCATAGCTCTTTCTGTCCGTTACTTCTCCTTGGGCAATGATCAAGACCGAAATACATTACTACAGAAAAATACCCTACGAGAGAGGGCGATCTCGACTGAAAGCAAGCTTAATTAGGGGTAAGGCAACATGGCTTAGTACAAAGACTAGGAATGGGATCGATCGGAGAGACTTCTTTGATCTTTTACCCCTGACTTTAGAGAAAGAACCTATTCGAAGGTAGTTGCAGTTTGCCTGGGAGTAGTTGCCGGAAAGGTATCACCTTGTTTGAAATAGATCTGAGAGATATGAATTTCTCATTGACAAATGTTTCTTTATGGGTTCCGATGAACCCATCAATAACCAGAATGTTATGTCATATTCTTAATTTGAAAAATGGCTTGAAGCCATGTGTAACACCTCGATTTTTAAATATTACATTTTAACCCATGAAGTGGAATTTGTTTGCAAAAGGGTCCCATGTGGCATTTTGGATAAGGGGGCGTGCCTGCTTGAGTACGCTGAGCGTACTCATATAGTACGTTGGGCGCACTCCGGCCAGGCCAAACCCTAATTATTTAGGGTTTGAGCATTATATATTCATCTTTATTACTCAAGACCCCTTCCCCTCCTCAGCCGTCATCTGGAAAATCATTCCTTAGCCAACCCCAATCCTATCAAATGCATTTTTGAGCTTTGGTGTATATTTTGGTGTCCTTGAAGGAGCAAGTTGGAAGAGAAGATCATCCTTGAAGAGTGGAACACTTTGGATCTAGGATTCTAACATCTTTTGTGACCCTTTGGAGGTATAAAGTTCCGAACTTGATATTGATTTCATTTAGATCTTGTTAACCTTAGATTTGTGGTTATTTTGGTCCCATGAGCTTGGTATTATGAGTATGTGGTACTCTAATCCTTTTGAGTTGTCCTTTCAGACGTTTGGGAGTGTCTTGAAGCATAAAAATGGGATCTTGGATGTGATATTTAGCCCATGCATGTGTTAGTGGGTCTTATTGGGGTAAGAACATAGGGTTTTGGACATTAAACATCTTATAGCCATGCAAAGTCATAAAGTTGGAAACTTTATGACTTAGGATATCATTTTGGGCTTAGATCTGAATTTTGGGAGGAAGAGCTTAATGGAATAAGCTCTTAATGGCATTTTGGGATTGGGCAGCGTAAGCTGGGGGTACCTGGAGGCACGATGCACGTACGCGATCAGCGCCTCGTTTCTTCGTCAAACATCAGAGTACGCTGGGCGTACCCCGCTGTGGAGAAATGTTGACTTTTGTTGAGTCTGTTGACCGTTGACTTTTTTGACCAAGTTTGACATTAGGTCAAACTTGACGGTTTCTATTGGTGGTTAAGATTTTATTGGTTCCAATGTTAGTGGATCCGTGGGAGCAAGCAGTGTAGCAGGGAGCGTATCACGGTGTTCTTGGGTTTCTTCATTTTAGGTGAGTTTCGCCTCATTGTACCGTGAGTCGAAGGCACCAATGCCAACCCACTAGGTTTGGTTATCTGTTAGTAGAAGGATGCCTTAGGGACTGTATATAGTCATGTAGGATAGACTGAGGACTCTTGGTCTAGGCTCTCTTACATGTTCCTTGTTTGGTTGTGGTTCAAGAGTAGGACCACCTGTCCGGGTGGCTATCTCACCACTGAATATATACGGTTATGCATTCCTTGGATTTTTGAATCTTAGTATGCTAATATGCTGTAGCGGTCTATTAGATCTGTATTCTGGTATCGAGTATTTTGTTATGTTGTAGTATTCTATTAGATATGTATCCTGGTATCGAGTATGCTATTATGCAGTAGTGATCTGTTAGATCTGTATCCTGGTATCAAGTATGATGTTATGATGTAGTGATCTGTTAGATCTGTATCCAGGTATCGAGTATGTTGTTATGATGTAGTGATCTGTTAGATTTGTATCCTGGTATCAAGTATCTTGCGTTGCCATAGTGATATGTAGAACCGTATGTTATCTGTACTTGCCAGTTATCCTCTGGAAGAGTGCCCTAGAGACTGTCTGTGGTCATGTAGGATAGCATGAGAACTCTTGATCTAGGATTTCTTTCTTGTTCCTTGTTTGGTTGTGGCTCTAGAGTAGGATCATCTGTTTGGGTGGCTATCTCACCTCTAGTTACTTATGGTTATGCATTTCATGGAGGGCGGTTGGTAGCAGGACTGTATGTTGTGAGAGGCTTGTAGGGAGTAGTGAGTTGTATGTTTGATGTTTTCCTGTATTATGTGCCTACTTGATCCTTGTTTGTTTATATGTTGACATATGGTAGTGGTGGGTTGAGGCGGTCCTTCTTTGTGCTGTAGGCCAAGATACCCGGTGTGTGCCGGTTGTAAGCCGTAGGCACGGAGGCTCTACAAGAGTGGTTGGCTTGAGGCGTTAGGCCAACAAAACCTAGGTATTCCAGCTCAATGGCTGATTGGACCCATTGCATGTTGGCATTCCAGTCCGAGGAATGATTGGGCCTGAGCATTCCAACCGGGAGGTTGTGGGCTGCTATGCATGTTTATATGTTTATCGTATGGGGTATTTTGGGGAAAACTCACTAAGCTTATTGCTAACCCAGTTGTTTATGGTTTCAGGTATCATCGACGATTATGGGAAAGCGAAGGTGGGACTGTACACACTCATCAACAGTAATGAGGATTTCGCGTTCACCATAATACACTGATTTCATTAATTGTAATTGAGAATAAATGGTTTATCTTACAATGGTTATTATAATTGAGGAGTTTGAATTTAAATAAAAGTTGAAAATTTTTGGCTGTGAAATAGGGATGTTTCAACTTGGTATCAGAGCCCTGGTTTTAGTGAAACACCATAAATTCTCAAACAAAATTTTCATTTTTAAATCACATAAAACTCAATATCACATTTTCTCAAAACCACAATGTATCATTTGTCAAAAACACAAATCAACAAAACAACTGATAATATCCCAGAACCCTCAAACATAATCTCGAACAGGTGTGTACAATCAAGCCGGCGCCTTCCCGCGATCCTGAGAAGTACCCGAAAAACATATCACACAACACGGTAAGTACGAAGCTTAGTGAGTTCCCCAAAATACCACAAACAATAATTAGCCTCTTGTGGCTATATCTCGATAAGGACCCTCCGGTCATGTGTCTCAGTGAAGACCCTCCGGTCTCACAACTCGGGTAGGACCCTCCGGTCCTAACCAATAAGCACAGGATAATATACAACACAAATCACAGAGACAAATGCATGATATTACATACTCAATATAAGCATATAAGACCCTCAGGTCACACAATATTATCAGTCAGGTAAGTATAGTGAGAAGACTCGCCTCGTAAGTAAGCAAATAGATCTAGTACCCCACGAACAGTCTAGACTTCGCCTACATAATATAATTATCTCTAATAAGCAATTTGTAATAATTACTCTGAGATGTTAAGCTTGCTCCTCCACTAAATCTCAAAAGGGTGAAAATACCACTTTATCCCTCCATGGTTTCCAAGGTCCACTATTGGCCAAGCCCTAAAAGTCAACGTAAGTCAACGCTCAAGTCAACAGTCCATGTTGACTAAACTCGTCGAGTGCATCCCTGCGACTCATCGAGTTCCTTCATTTTCTCTGACGTATCGAGAAAGTCCAAATCAACTCGTCGAGTTGTCTCGTCAACTCGCCGAGTTGTAGCGGGTCCAGACTATTGGGGAAAACCCTAGCTAACTCGTCGAGTTGGCTCATGCACTCGTCGAGTCCCTCTTGACCCATTCTCATTCAGATGATTCTAAGCATAAATAAGGTCCCAAACTCTAGATTTAGCCTCCCCACGCTGAAATACCACGTAAAGCTGCAAGCTTTACGTCCATGCATGGCATCTAGGGCTCGAAATGCCAAAACAAGCTCTATATGGGGTTTAATGCATAAAAGCTTGCCACTAGCTTGATAAAGCTTGGATATTTGGGCTCAAAGGAACTCATATTGTCCAGATCTGAAGTCTCAACTCCGCGGCAAGCTCAACAACTTCATAACTCAAAGAAGGATTGGAAAAAGGCCTTAAACTCCCTAGAAAAGAGATATAACCAAACAATGAGCAAGGTGGTAGCTTTTTACCTTCAAACAGAAGCTATGAATGAATAAACACCAGATCCAATAGCTCCCTCTCGTACCAAGCCTTTTGCTCCTCAATCTTCCTCCAAAAATTCACAAAAATATGAAATATTAGCCTCTCTTTCTCTCACACAAGGATATAGCTCGATTAGGGTTTCTCTCAGAGTGTTAAGATGATAAGGGAGGAGGAAATGAAGGCTTAGGGTCCTTTAAATAGGACACAGACCCTGAAAATTAGGGTTTTCTCACTCAACACCTACTCGTCGAGTTGGGGTCCTCCAACTCGTCGAGTAGACTCTAAAAATCACGCGACCATTAACTCCTCAACTCGGCTAGTTGGGGCATCCAACTCGTCGAGTTGCTCTGTCATTATGAATGTAAATTAATTAAATATAATACCTGGGAGTCGGGATGTTACAATTCTCCCCACTAGAATCAGACTTCGCCCTCGAAGTCATCCATTGGAAACAACTCTGGGTACTGCTCCCGCATCTCGGACTCCGGCTCCCAAGTCCACTCGGATCCCTTCTGATGTTTCCACTAGACCTGAACCAAGGGCACCTCTTTATTCCTCAAGACCTTCACATTCCTATCCAAGATCGCTATCGGCTTCTCAATGTAATTCAGGCGTTCGTCAACCCGAATGTCCTCTAATGGAACCACTGCCGTCTCATCGGCTACACACTTCCTTAGCTGGGACACGTGGAAGGTGTTATGAATCTGGCTCAACTCTGTAGGCAGCTCCAAATGATAGGCTACCTTGCCCACTCGAGCGACTACCCTGAAAGGACCAATATATCTAGGTCCCAGCTTGCCCTGCTTCTTGAATCAGATCACCCTTTCCATGGGGATACCTTCAGGAGGACAAAATCTCCGACCTGAAACTCTAACTCTGAACGTCGCCGGTCTGCGTAACTCTTATGGCGACTCTGGGCCGTCAGTAACCTCTATCTGACCTGCTAGATCTGCTCTGTCGTCTTGAGCACTATCTCAGTGCCCCCATCACTCTCTGCCCTACCTTTCCCCAACAAATGGGAGTCCGACACCTCCTCCCATATAAGAGCTTAAAAGGAGGCATACCGATACTGTAATGATGGCTGTTGTTGTATGAAAACTCAGCCAAGGGCAAGTAAGTGTCCGAACTTCCACCGAAGTGCATAACACATACACGTAGCATATCTTCACGCGTCTGAATCGTCCGCTCGTTCTGCCTGTCTGTCTGTGGGTGATATGCGGTACTGAAATGTAACCAGGTACCCAGCTCCTCATGAAATCTCTTCCATAACCTGGAAGTAAAACGCACATCTCGATCTGATACTATCGATGTCGGCACCCCATACCGTGCCACCACCTCTCGAACGTAGATCTCGGCCAACTTCTCTGCAAAAGAGCTCTCACTGATAGCCAGAGAGTGAGCACTCTTTGTCAACCGATCTACAATCACCCATATCGCATCGACACCTCGCACGGTCCTTGGTAATTTGGTGATAAAATCCATGGAAATCTGCTCTCACTGGGGAATCTCTACGGGCTGCAACGGGCCATGTGGACGCTGGTGCTCCGCCTTGACCTGACGACAGGTCAAGCATCTCTCGACTACCCATGCCACATCTCTCTTCATGCAGGGCCACCAATAATCCCTTTTCAAGTCCAAATATATCTTGGTGGCTCCCGGATGGATCGACAATCTCGACCTACGGGCCTCCTCCATCAAAATACATCGAGCTCCACCCGTATATGGCACCCATATCCGCCCACGGAAGGTCATAAGCCCACCGACTATCTGTCCCAAACTCTGAAATCTGCTTGATCACCCTCTCTCTCTCTCTTACGGTTCTCTGGTCTCACGTCCACCACCTGAGCCTCTCGGATGGTATCTAGGATTGGAGTCATCACCATCATCCTCATGCACATGTCTCGGATCGGAGCACTCACTGCTCTGCGACTCAGAGCATCGGCTACCACATTAGCCTTGCCAGGGTGATACAAAATCTCACAGTCGTAGTCTTTCACTACATCCAACCACCTCCTCTGTCTCATATTCAGGTTGGGATGATCCATAAGGTACTTCAGGCTCTTATGGTCCGTGTATATGGTACACCGAACACCATAAAGGTAATGGCGCCAAATCTTGAGGCCGAACACCACTGCCCCAACTCCAAATCGTGGGTAGGATACCTCGTCTCGTGAGGCTTTAACTGACTCGATGCATATGCTATCACGTGTCCCCTCTGCATCAACACAACACCCATCCCTGATATAGATGCATCACAGTAAACTACGAAGTCCTCCACCCCCTCGGGAAGGGCTAACACTGGAGCTTCGCACAATCTCTGGCGAAGAGTCTCGAATGAGGCCTGCTGCTTGGGGCCCCAAGCGAAAGTGACACCCTTCATGGTCAATCTGGTAAGAGGAACAACAATCTTGGAGAAATCCCTGACAAATCTCCTATAGTAGCCTGCCAGGCCAAGAAAACTCCTGATCTCGGATGGGGATCTCGGCACCTACCATCGCATAACTGCCTCAATCTTGGCCGGGTCGACCAAAATCCCATTCTGGTTAATGAGGTGTCCGAAGAACTGAACCTCTCGTAACCAGAAATCACACTTGGAGAATTTGGCATAAAGCCTCTCCGTCCTCAATACTCCAAGAATCTCCCGAAGATGCTCCTCGTGCTGCTCTCTGGACCGCGAGTATACCAAAATGTCGTCGATAAACACGATCACCGACTTGTCCAACATGGGCCTGCACACCCGGTTCATGAGATCCATGAACGATGTTGTGGCTTTGGTGAGTCCGAAGGGCATTACCACAAACTCGTGGTGCCCATAATGAGTCCTAAAGGTCGTCTTCTGGATATCCTCCTCGCAAACTCTCATCTGATGATACCCATATCTCAAATCAATATTGGAAAACCAAGATGCCCCCTGCAACTGATCGAATAAATCGTCGATCCTCGGTAGTGGATAACGGTTCTTGACCGTCAGCTTGTTCAACTCCCGGTAGTCGATGCACATCCGGTGTGAACCATCCTTTTTTTTTGACAAAAAGGATCGGCACTCCCCACGGTGAGCTACTCTGTCTAATAAAACCTTTCCCCGGCAGCTCCTGGAGTTGCGAGGATAACTCCTACATCTCGGGCGGCGCAAGGCGATAAGGTGCCTTGGCAATAGGCGCCGCACCCGGAATCAAATCGATCCGGAACTCCACCTGCCTCTCGGGAGGCACACTCGGCAATTCCTCGGGGAATACATCCAGGAAATCACACACTACCAGAACATCAGAGATGGAACTCGGCCTCTCTATGGCAACTCTCGTATCCATCACATATGCTAAAAAGCCCCTGCACCCCTAATGTAAACTCTGCCTTGCCCTGGCGGCAGAACAGAAAGCTGATCCAGATCTGGTCCGCTCTCCATACACAATAAGTACTCCCCCACTAGGGTATCGTATGGTCACCATCTGACGCCCACAGTCAATCACGGCTCCAAACCGGCTCAACCAATCCATGCCCACTATGACACCAACATCACCTATCGCTATCGGCACCAGATCTATCGGGAACTCAACACCGAAAATCTCTAATACACATCCCCGGAATACATTAGTGGAAAAAACCGCATGCTCGTCGGCTATAGAAACCCTCAGTGGTCGACTCAACGCCTCGCGTCTGACACTAATGTGACGACTATAGTATAAGGACACGAAAGATCGACTCGCACTCGAGTCAAATAACACCAAAGTAGGCACAGAACTCATAAGAAAAGTACCTATATAGAACACAATATAAGCATAAAAAAATCTCAAAATAACATAAGTAAGGAGATACATGTCACACCCCCAAACCGGAATGACGGAAACGTTCGGGGGTGGTTGACGTCATGCGTAGTATCACAACAGTTGTATCATAGCAAGCATAGTAAACACAACCAAACATTGAATACATATATGAAAAAGGTTTACATTGTTTAATACATAGTTTTGTTCATATCAAAAGTAAAATAGAAAAACGCGACTCTAACGCTTCGTCTTCTCCGAACTCCTGGAAGTACCTGTCTACTAATTCCCGGGGAATACAAGCAGTTTTGAAAGAGTATCAGCATAAAGCTGGTGAGTTCATACCCCTACATTTTCCGTGTTTTTAATGTTTTCAGGGGGGAATACAAGCCAAACTCAAAGTATTTTATTAAGTTTTAAACTTATTAATACAGTCCAACGATTTCCACGTTTAATAACATACTCGTATATTTTATCCCTTTTGTAATGCGTGGAGCATAAGGGAAACTTCTATTTTGGAAATCTAACTTCATAACTTTCAGAAAGGTTTTTACAAAGCATTTTCCATATCAACTCTAATAAACTATAATGGGTATAGTTTTGGATAACCCTCTAGGCAGTTTCTACCAAATCAGATTTCATGGATGAATATGTATAAACTATGGCAGATTTAGTTTATGTTATATATCTTCTCAGGAGCATAAAGTACATTTATTCAAGGATAATTATTGTTTATACTGTTTCTCGCTAGTAAACTAGATTATACAGAATTGTTAGGCTCTACTTCAATACTGTACCCTTAGGTGTACAGGGTTAAATCCTATCTCAGTATAACCAGAGTCTCCTGGAGGGAGAGCGTGAGATTTGTGAATAGATCTATTCGGGACTGACAATCCCACACCAGAACTACTAGCTACAGTTAGGCAGGCATGCCTGTGGTGGATAAATGTCATTTACCTTAAACACCTGAAGAACGTTATAAAGGTCTCTAGGTCATATCAAGTATGGTTATACGACTCACAAATAAGTATAAACTAACTTTGGTTTACGGACTCTACTCTTCACTTGTTTTATTTTGAGTAATAAAACTACTTTCATATACATACTGATAGTAATCAGGGATTTTCTAAAATTACATCTCTACCTCTAGGACGGATAACCTGTTTCAAGGGAAAATATGGGATTTTCCCAAGATAACACCGGCATTTCTAAAACTGATGGTTTATTTTCTACTAATAGACACTCTTTCAAAACCGTTTTTCATAAGAAAATATAGGATTTTCTTGAGGAACACTTTTCAAAAGGATTCAAAGAACATTTTCCACCAAAAATAAAATGCTTATGAACTCACCAGCTTTATGCTGACACTCTTTCAAAACTGCTTGTATTCTCAGGTAATTAGTAGACAGGTACTTCAGGAGTTCGGAGAAGACGAAGCGTTAGAGTCGCGTTTTTCTATTTTACTTTTGATATGAACAAAACTATGTATTAAACAATGTAAACCTTTTTCATATATGTATTCAATGTTTGGTTGTGTTTACTATGCTTGCTATGATACAACTATTGTGATACTACGCATGAAGTCAACCACCCCCGAACGTTTCCGCCGTTCTGGTTTGGGGGTGTGACAGATTGGTATCAGAGCCCTTGTTTATAGCGAACTAAGTATACCGAACCTTACATGGTATACAACTATAAATATTAAGGGGCCTAAGTGCTCTAAATTAAAAGTATACTTTCAAAAATATAAGTATTTTTAAAAAAGTATACAAGTATACCTAGGTACCAGAATCAGTGTCATAGCTAGAACAAAGCAAAAGTATTTGGATGTTGGGACGCTGCGGTTAAACCTGGGCAGTTATGTAATCATGTCTAGGGTGAATATAGCCTGATCAACTATATTCAGTCGAGACATGACCAACATGTGCTTGGGAATGACTGTGGTGTTTCAACAAACCTAAAACTTACCTAGATACCAGAAGAGTTCTAGAACCGAACATAAGGATTAAAATACTATAGGAGTATTTTAGGATGCTATAATGACCGAACCGGAAACTTACCCAGGAGAATCAATCATGTAACTATAATACATTGGAAGTATTATAGATTCGATGCCTATTAACTATCCCTTTACCATCACCTCGCGTAGATAGCATGGCTGGATTACATCTCCTTGGCGACCCGTACTTTCCTAACCAAGGAGATGATGGATGGATCGAGCCAGAGCCAGAAGGAAACCATGAAATTCCTTTGGACGATGACTTTGCCGAACCATTTCCTGAAGAGGCTGACTCGGAACCCGAAGTCGAGAACTTACCTCCAGTGGCCCCAATACCAAATCCTAACCCTCGAGTTGAATTCCAAGGTCCAACGCCCATGTGGGTCGGGAGTTTGAATAGGTGGAGCCACGAGCAAGACCAACCCCTCCCATACGACGGAAACCGCAACTTCTACAATCTGAACGAAGGAGGACCCGCGGACAGGGCCCTTCCAATCCCGATACGCCGAGTGGCTCGCAATGTGGAGCTAGGAATGGCAACCCTTCAGCGAACTGTGGAGCTCGAAGCAGATTCGAACGCCAACACAGACCGCATTCGTCGCCTCAAGATTTCTCATGCGAGAGCTGCAAGGAACAATAAAGCTCTACAGCGAGAGTTAGCTACAACCCGAGCCGAATTCATAGAGCTCCGAGCACGCCAGTCAGAGTATGAGAGACGCCTGCTTGGTGTGGAATACCAGCTGGCCGAATTAAGGTTTCACTTGAGGAGTACCCGTCGCCGATAGGGGAATGCTCTACTCAACCTTCCTTTTTGGCCTAAGGAATGACTTTCGTATTTATGTTCTAGGTAGCTCTTTTCCGTAAACATCTCTGTCTCTCATGTTGCCAAGATTTTCTCTTTGTTAGTATAACTTAGACCTATTTTTAGGTCAAGGGTTCCGAAATATGTTTAATCTCAGTTTCAGTTATGATGGCAACAATCATATTTCAGTTAAAGATTATCATTGTCAAAAGTATACCTTGGATCAGTAGCATGCTAATTAAGCAACTTTATCAAAGTCACGCTACCGTTTTGTCTTAGAAGCATGTGTCATAGGAAGTACTCTTACCTTAAGACGATCATTCCTTTTCCCCATCGATTTCATATCAGTCTCCATAACAAGCTACGGCGTCATAATCGGCATGAGATGGTTGAGCCCAAATCGTACTGATGTCCTTTGCTTCGAAAGGGTGATTCGTTTCAATCTTTCCCCCTGACGAAGTCCTCACTGGTCATAGTGATAGAATTTGTTCGAACCTTCGTATCATTTCCTGCGCCAGATTCTAGAAGTATCTGCGAAAAAGGGATGCCATGCATTCCTGGCTCATGTTGTCGATGAGACGCAAAAAGTTAAAGGCCTCGAGAGCATTTCCGAAGTCTGCAACTTTCCCGATGTCTTCCCCAAAGACATTCCAGGGATTTCTTCCGAGTGTCAAGTTGAATCCCGTATCGACTTGATCCCCGGGACTCCCCTTATATCTAAATCCCCATATCGTCTAGAGCCGACTAAAATGTGAGAATTATTCAGCCAACGCAATGAGCTGAGCAACAAGGAGTTCGTAAGCTTATTATAGGTGAACCTTGTTGTGTCCGAATCTTTTCTATTCTTGCTAGGACCACATCATGGGGATGTGGGTCGAATCAATGAGAGTCAGATAGAAAAACGGGAAATCTCCCGCACTGCAGCAAATGCAACTACCATCATCATAGAGCCTGACGAGTGCTGCATTGCACTAGATGCAACAGGAAGGGGCACACCTCCCGCAATTGTAGGACCCTAGTCAAGTTCATCACTCCGACTACCAATGTTGGGACAAGTCCAACCTGTTACCTCTGTGGAAGTGTAGGACATTTCAAAAGAGACTGCCCAACAGAGAAGAACAATGAGGAAACAGGAGGAGTCTGACCTCAGAGAAGGAGGAAGAATCGACGGACCCTGCCTTGTTTTGTTACGTTTTCGAAAACCCCAATAATTGTTCATAATTGTGATTACTTTCTCGTCCGGATTAAATCACGAAATCCTTATAAGGTTTAAACCCCTAATAAGCAAATTATAATAGCTTAGTGAATACGCTAGGGTCAGTTGTAATTATACACGGCTTGTGTACACCAAACGATCATAAAGAGATCTAGTAAGAACCATTTCATGAAAGTTCATAGTTTCAGAACATCGGGACCCACGTGTTAGTAGTTCCTGTTAACTTCGAGTCAAACACAGAAAACACCAGAGACATTCACCCAGGGGCATCAATGTCCTGACAAAACGGTTCTTCCAAACTAACTTAACGTACAATTCTACAACGACATCCCACTTAGTTCGACTAAGTTAAGTTATACCAAACCTATTTGTCCCCGAAAAGACTCTTTTGTCTTAAATCGTTCGATCGCAAAACTCCCGTCGCTCGTAACGACAAACTAGATGCGAACTTCGAAAATTCATCTCTCTTCGAAAACCCGAAAGTATTCATATGAAGAGTATCATCCACAAAGAGATGGACAAAGTAAGAGAACAATCCGGACAATTGTAAATATGTCGTAGGATACTCATCTACCCTTAGTGGAACTTTCTTGCAACAACGACGACCTTTCCAGCATCAAGGTTGCGCCGTACGAAGCCTCTATGGCCGTAAGTATAGATCCCCTCTGTACTGGGCTGAGGTGGGCGACCCGCAACTAGTCAAGAGTCAAGTCCATGACAGTACTCTCACGAGTCCTGAAATCATCCAAGAGGCGACTGAAAGGGATCGTACGAAAGGGCTACGCCGATAAGAGACAAAAACCCTTGGAATTCCAAGTTGATGACCCTGTCCTTTTAAAAGTCTCACCCTGGAAAAGCCTGATACGCTTCGGAAAGCGTAGAAAGCTAAATCCAATAATACGTTAGACCGTCCAAGATCCTTGCTAGGATCGGTCTCATAGCATACAAACTCCAGTTACCTCGAGCGCTTAGCAGCGTTCATTCCGTCTTCCTCGTGTCGAACCAAAGGAGTGTATGTCCGATGAGACACTTGTGGTTCCCCTCGACGATATCGAACTAGACAAGAGTCTACGCTTCATTTGGACACACGAATCAAGAAGTCAAGCGAACGAAATAACGTCACATCCCGATAGTGAAGGTCCGCTGGAATGCCAAGCGGGAACCTGAATTCACTTGGGAGCACGAGAATCCAAGGAAACAAAAGTACCCCATCATTTCCAAGTCCACGGGTTACATCTTTATTCTCCCGAAATTCCCTTTAACGGGGGGGGGGGGGGGGGGATGATGTGATACCCCAGAACTTCTACCTTGTTCAACTATTCAATACTATCAATGTTTAACTCGTTTCAGCTATCTTTTAGCATTGTTTTGAGCCTGTTTGGATGATCTAAAGCCTTGTACAACCAAAGTTTGAATTAGGGATGGGTTGGTTTAAGATTTAGGGTTGCAAAAAGGCAAAACACTCCATCAAGAGGAGTGTGTGGCCACACACATGAGTGTGTGGCCGCACACATGAGTGTGTGGCCGCACACCCGAGTGTGTGGCCGCACACCCATTATCTATATATAGATGAGGCTTATTTTCACTTCATTTCCCCTCTCCACAACCGCACACACACCTCTCTCTCTCTCTCTCTCAGGCTTCTTCAACCGCAAACCCTCTCAAGGCCTAAAAAACGTGAGTAATCCATCCCTTAGCTTGTTGTGCTTGAAGAACCACTTAATCTAAGCCTAGAATCATTGAGTCCTGTCATGTTCTTCATCTCTTTGAAGGAGTGCGGCCGCACACCCACATAAGGTGGCCTCACACTCCTAAAAGACCCTCTAAAGTGAGAGTCGGACTTCCATCTTCAAGTTAGACATGACCATAGCCTTGCTACACCTTGGAAATGGCATTTTGGACACAAAACTTGAAGGGTGTACGACCACACACTCCTGTGTGCAGCAGCACACTCCCGTGTGCGACCACACACACACATTCTAGGACCATAAACCCATTTTTAAGACCCTAAACTTGTACTACAACTAAGTATGGACCTAGAACACTTCATGGATGCAAGTATGGACCTTGAAAACACCACAAAATACCTCTCATCATGAGTGTACGGCCGCACACCTCTTGGGCCGCACACCCATGGCCGTACACACCTTTAAGGTGGCCATACACCTCCCTCATGCAATCCTTTAAGGTCCTAACACTTAGTGCAAGTATTTCCAAGTCCCTAGAGTGGTTCTCCATCACATCTAGTGGTGAAATACCGTCATTTGACTCCTTTATGTGTCATTACGTGTTAATTAGGATCAAATCGTGTTCAAGGCTTCACTTGAACATCCGGCATTCCGTATCGATCGTTCATTCAAATCGCCCGAGGTGAGTTCTGATGGGTTTTAAGCATTCTAACACTTCCTAAGTGTACATGCAACCCTAATAACCTTGAATCTATGTTTTCTCTATATACATGCAAATTTCTTTTTCAAGGTTATTTCCTAACTAGCATGGCATGGGGATTACATAAAACATAAAACTAGTAGAAATACATACCTTGTTGTTGCTTGGATTCCTTCAAGACTTTATGAGCCTAGCACCCCAAATGTTGTGCCTCAAATGCTTCACACAACACCACAAGACTTGGAATAACTTGAGAGAATACTTCTAGCACTCAAATTTGGTTATGCCCTCTCTAGTAACACTATGTCCACTAGGTACTCATTTTGCTAGCCATAGGGTTCCTTTTATAGTGTTGTCACAATTAGGGTTTACACATGAATGCCCTTAATTGTCATGACTCTTGATTTCCCATGACCCATGGGTTTGTAACTCCCATGGACTATCCATGGAGCTCCATATGGTTATAACCAAACCCATAAACCATGGATCATTAATCCACCATAAAAGAATTGATGATTGTCATAATCAACCCTATATATTTAATTAGTCTCACTTTGATCACCAAATTAATACTAGATTAATACTTGATCAATACTAATTAAATAATACTATTATTAATATATTAGAACTTATAATATATTAATAATCATAAGTGCCTTATTCTCTCATTTAGTCTATCCAAGTATTGCAATGCCATGCAACCCAAATGGACCATGCCGGGTCGGGTCAAGTACATACCAAATAAAGTTATGGACTTAGACACTATATCCAACAGTCTCCCACTTGGATAAGTCTAATAACTATATTTGCAAATATGACTTCAAAATCCGACTAGCAATCGTAGCTCTTTCAAAGTCTCTCGGAACTGAGATGATGATGATACGCCATTTAAGATAAGTGATCATACAATCATCTGTTCTCATGATATCAGCCGGACAAACACATGGAACATGGTCTTACTTATTGTCCAGCATTTGTTTCTCGATCTCTGATTTGTTTCGACATAGAACTAAATTGAACACATCAATTAGGTTCTGACCGGGCCCGGTACATAGGTCAAAACCAAATCATCGAGGGGCCCAGATATCGCTTCTATTTCTAGAAGGAACAGATAAACTTCGACTGATATGCTTGTACTAACTACTTGTTGAATTATTCACAAAGGCACGTTTTATAACATCGAGTTACCAATGTGTTTTCGTACAATCAATGAATAACCAACTCATAGTCAACAACTCATATCTCTAGGTTTGAAGATTTATATGATATTACCGTCTCACGATCACTCGAGATAAATTCCATGAAGTGATGCAAGTGAGCGTGGGTTGAATCCAATACTCAGCCCTTATGAGTACTCATGAATGTTGTAGCAACCATTGCATTGTCTAAAGCACTTTAGACAAATCATACAAGCCAAATTCATGACAGTCTTGATTCATATCTACTTCCAACATATGACTGACTGTGGATGGTTTGAATAATATGATATATATCATAACATAATTATTCTGGAAGTCAAAACATGCAAAGTGAAACATAAGAATAATACTAATCTTATATGGCCCCAACACATTGAGTGTAAATAAAAACACCTTTTATTTAAGCACCATATTGATTACTCATTATTTATATTTTGATTAATCAACTTTATGCTTGAATTAAAACATTAGTTGTCCCATGCTCCAAGCATGTACACTATGTTTTTCCAAACAACAATTATGCCATACTCCAAGTATGCATACTATGTTTACATATGGTCCTCTCTTTGTGAAATAGATCAATTGACAATATTCCAATGATGCTAATTTCACAATTCCAATCCTCGTTGTAAATGAAAGAATACCAAACTCTTGCCATCTACTGTAATCTGTTAGATTCTAAACTTATATGCAATGATTCCCTTGTAATGACTATGCACAGAAGTCACAAAGACTTGGCAACAGAAATTACAAAGTATTCCAATGGAAAACAATTCCATGGAAATGAAGTCTCAAATTCAAAGTACATTCCTTTGAACATCCTTCTTAGCATTAAGTTCTTTAATCTTACACAGATTCAAAGAATAACTTCCACCTATGGAGACAATTCCATATTACCATTTTGACCATCACTTCTGAACAAGAGTTGCCTCTTTTCAAAATATGTCAATATGGTCCTTACTCTATACTTCTAATTGTCCATGAGCAACCAATCTTTGGTAAACCTCAGATTGTCCTCGACAACTTTGCTTAATCATTTTAGTCATTTCCAGTTCTATTCCTTTTTCCATCTTAATGCCCTAGGCATTTGGAAAATTTAGAATGGATGAATATTATAGCACATGTAATCAAACCTATACCCAAAGCATATGGGACATGATTTATGCTATAAAATTTTTTATTTGCCATGTTTTCATAATTCGAACTATGAAGAGGGATGCCGTAATCATAATCGAATTTTGAGAACGCAACATATATAGAATTTCCTTATGTTAAACCATTCCAACATAACATTCATATATATTCTTGACTAAAGTAGATTAAATTCTCAATCTAAGCTTGTAGAATTGGAGTGAAGTATAAAATCCTCTCCCTTAATTATAGCAAAACAACTTTTTCAAGGCGAATTGAAACTTTTGTTTTCTATAATTAACATTGCTAACCTGCAATATTTAACATAATCGTCATGCTCCCACTAGCATAATGATTACCAGCATAACACTTTATGCTCCCACTAGTTTTGACATGTACTCAGAAATCTACTGGACTTCTAGAAATCAATACTTTATTGACTTTCTTACCAAAGTTCATATTTCTGATACTAGATTGCTTTGATAAGACTTTATCAAAAACATACACCTTTCCTTAGATAGCTCACATGTTTGTCTAGACCTTTTGCAATTCTCACTAGTTAGTGTGCCGGTTAACCACACACGCTCCACTAACTATATGAGAATGCAAATATCACAACCGCTATCTACTTAAAATCTTCTTAGTGGAAGCGTTTCCTCACCATCATTTTCATGAATCGAAGAGAAACCTTATGACACTTAGATTTTGTGGTGTATGTGTTCCTATCCATGTGAATTTGTCATAACCATAATCACAGGACTAGGTTAGTGACACTTCCAAATTCATAGGGACTGAACTTGTGCAATCTTAATTTCTTGCCACCTGGTAGCACAATGCCCACCATTGCTTCCGGGTTGTTATGCAAACAATTGAGAACTCATAGAACTCACAAGCATAATCAACTTTCAACTGGAACAGACACAGAAACAAGAATATGTCAACACGATAGGTTACAAACCTCAAGTCGTGGGCTAGTGATTAACAAAACTCTTGATTTAGTTCTTGAAACTATTTCAGAATCATTTAGACTCCCACTATCCTCTTGACATATAAGACTTCTCTTTGTCAAGAACCATTCCTTGACAAAACAAATATTCAAGATCTAGTGCGGATTCTTATCAAGTTAAACACTTCTCACTATTGGTCTTAGCTGGTCTTTGTTTTATCCAAAACATCACAACTTACCAATCTCAAATGTACAAGAATAGGAAACATCTTACTCTACATTTGACAAGTGTTGTGAACTTTCTAAAGACTATGTCACTCAAGTTACAATCTTGGAGTATAACTCCAGGATTTGTTTTTGGCACGAAGTATGAATTATCTTTTAATTTAACCATTTCAACAATTCACGATTCCTCTCCTCAGGCAACAAACACACTAAGGTGTCCTTAGAGGATCAATTGTGATATGGTTCCATAATCACTAAGATAATCATAAAACAAAATACACAAGTACTCTCCCATCTCTTCAGATTGGAGAAACTTTTATCTTTCTGCCTTATTTGATTCTTCTTATTCATTCTGCCATACATTGAAACTTTTCCAATGTTTCAGAATTACACTTAAACTCGTAAGCATAACCATATTTACTAAACTTTAGTAAATCATAACGAATAATCTTATCTATCTTTGTGGTGGACCTGACCAGCACACAACCAAGTGTACCCAATCTTTTAGTCCTTCACTTGACTCACATGTACATGTGAACAAGGAATTAGTCTTAATTTCCCAAAGACGAAAACTTCTCATTCATCATACAATACAAGTTGCATGATTCCAAGTTTCTATCTAACTGAAACTTGGGCGATGAGAATCTTTCCTTATTTGGTAAATTATGATACTACCACAAATGAAAGAATCAAATCCATTTTCAAATATTGCTATTAATGGAAACATATAATCAACAATTTTTCACAAATGCCATTGTAAGGATACTTAAAATAAATAAAATCAAAACTTTTCTTTATTTTAAAACTTTGCGGAAAACTTATCCTTACAACCCATATGAAAACCTTGTTGTTATCTATTCCTAAGCAATATGTCTCAACTCTTAAGTAATAGCTCAAAATTCTGATCACCGAACCATGCGATCAAAATCCTTCTTCGCGATCAGAATCAGCATATACTTCCTTTAAGTTTCTTCACTTTTCTTTGATTCTTAAAACATCAACATGTGACCCAGTCACATCATGCAATAAGAATCTCAGAATAGAAACTTAATAGAGTTAGACAATGGACTTTACCTGAAGTAGAGTCAAACATTTGACTTTACTATCCTTATGGACTTTTAGGTAAATTTGGCAGCTTCGCAACCAATGCCCTTCCTTTGGCAACAGAAACATATGGACTCTTTGGAAACGGTACACGAGACTATCACAGACTTAGCCTTTCTCTTTACCATTTGGTCAACCGAGTTGACTATGGCCAATACCTTTCAATTGGGAAGAGAAAGTTTTTCTGGACTTCCAATGTTACCATTGTCAATGTCCATGGAAGTTTGGGAAGTTGATCTTCCAATCAAATTTTGCTTTACCAATGCTCCAAATCATTGCTGATTCAGCATCATCAAGCAAATAGGTAAGATCATTAAGGGTCATGTCGTGATCTGTTATCAGGGAGTGACCAAGTCAACAGCCAGCTACCTTGAGACTTCGACACCCTACTCTCCCGGCTTGTCAATATGTGACTTAATCTCCAAGACCTAAGCACATATAGACTTTGTTTGCCAATAGGGATTGAGTGACTTAGAACTTATCATGTCTTGAAACTTGTGGGATAAGGAGATTTATTGGAGGAGGTGGAGGAAGTGAAGTATGATTTCCAGTCCCACTAATGCACAACAAAGGGATTGATCTTTCACCTTGGTTGCCATTTGGGATATCATCTTCATTAGAAAGCTTCTTCCTAAAGATTTGGGAAGACCATAGCTGTCTAAACTAGACATCTATAATGGGAGAAATTCAAGTTAGTTGATTTAAAGTCCTTAATATAACACCCAATATGAAATATTAAGGCTAGGACCCAATAACCTATTTATAACTGGAAGAGGGATGCCGTAATCCAAATTATAAAATAGTTAAAGGTAGGTAAATGACGATTTACCAATTTCCACCATGAAAAACAAAATATAATTAAGTTTTAATTGGATTTGAAACTCCTACATCTTTTGAGATACATTGAACTTTCAATGGCATGTTTGAATCTCGATTGTGCCCTCTCAAGTTTGTGACTGGGATGCCGAGGATCACAAACAAGGTGTGAATAACCATACAAATTGACTTGGCACCCTCAACAATATTACCTAATCGATGTGCCGGTTAACCACACACGCTCCACCGATCTATAATAAAGTCAAGTTACCCTTTGCCACTCTTACTAGTCCATGTTAGTGTGCCGGTTAACCACACACGCTCCACTAACGACTTGGTAAGGTACAAAGTGTAATTTTATGGGCTAGCACCAATTTCACATTTTCCTAAAGTAACTAAGATTGGGAATTTATAATGTATAGTTACTTTATAATTCATTATACTTTTAACGAGTATTTAAAGTCGTATCCTACCCGTTCGGCTAACGACCCTCCACCGATCAAGGAAGCGGTGGGTGAGAGTGGACACCCATTAAGTCACCATTTTATAGGCAACAACCTTATACCCCCCTTATAGACCGGCTTCGTGAATGAGGCCTACTAACGGTAAGAATGACATATTCTTATACATATCTATATAATAAAATTATAATAATAGTATAAGTGTTGATTTTTAAACCTTTTTAAAAATCTAAGGTTTAATTTGGAATTAAAGTATTAAAGTATAAGACTTTTCAAATTCCAAAACTTGAGGACAAGATTTGAAACTATTCCAAGTCTCTTCAATTTGTAACTTATGAGTTTTAATGGTTCATAAAATGAAGACTCTTCATTTTATGAAACCTCTTTAGTTATTTAATCACAATTAAAAGAAGTGACTTTTGGTTATCCATAACTTGAGGACAAGTTATGGACACCATCATAGCCATTAAGATCATGAATTAAACACACATGGTGGTTACACATAATTCCTATGATCTTCTAAAAACTCATAAGAACACAAATTCATATTAAGCAATTTCAAGAAATCATATAACTATATACAATACTTGAAAATTGATAAAAGCCATGTAAAATGGGTTAACATAATCATTATCATTTTGAAAAACAGATTTTACAAGTCCAAAACAGATTGGGATAATGATCTTAATCCATTTCCAGCAACAAAACTCGAAAAAACTGCCCAGCACGCTCCTACTCGCCGAGTGCATTATTCTACTCGCCGAGTAGGATGAATTTGTTCATGGACTTGGCGAGTCCTCCCCATGGACTCGGCGAGTCTAGTCGTCAGAATGCAGAATTTTCGATTTTTAAGCAGTTTTGCATCAAGTATACAGAAAACAGTCCTAGGCTCTGATACCACTGATGGGTTTTAAGCATTCTAACACTTCCTAAGTGTACATGCAACCCTAATAATCTTGAATCTATGTTTTCTCTATATACATGCAAATTTCTTTTTCAAGGTTATTTCCTAACTAGCATGGCATGGGGATTACATAAAACATAAAACTAGTAGAAATACATACCTTGTTGTTGCTTGGATTCCTTCAAGACTTTATGAGCCTAGCACCCCAAATGTTGTGCCTCAAATGCTTCACACAACACCACAAGACTTGGAATAACTTGAGAGAATACTTCTAGCACTCAAATTTGGTTATGCCCTCTCTAGTAACACTATGTCCACTAGGTACTCATTTTGTTAGCCATAGGGTTCCTTTTATAGTGTTGTCACAATTAGGGTTTACACATGAATGCCCTTAATTGTCATGACTCTTGATTTCCCATGACCCATGGGTTTGTAACTCCCATGGACTATCCATGGAGCTCCATATGGTTATAACCAAACCCATAAACCATGGATCATTAATCCACCATAAAAGAATTGATGATTGTCATAATCAACCCTATATATTTAATTAGTCTCACTTTGATCACCAAATTAATACTAGATTAATACTTGATCAATACTAATTAAATAATACTATTATTAATATATTAGAACTTATAATATATTAATAATCATAAGTGCCTTATTCTCTCATTTAGTCTATCCAAGTATTGCAATGCCATGCAACCCAAATGGACCATGCCGGGTCGGGTCAAGTACATACCAAATAAAGTTATGGACTTAGACACTATATCCAACAAGTTCATACCCCTACATTTTCCGTGTTTTTAATGTTTTCAGGGGGAATACAAGCCAAACTCAAAGTATTTTATTAAGTTTTAAACTTATTAATACAGTCCAACGATTTCCACGTTTAATAACATACTCGTATATTTTATCCCTTTTGTAATGCGTGGAGCATAAGGGAAACTTCTATTTTGGAAATCTAACTTCATAACTTTCAGAAAGGTTTTTACAAAGCATTTTCCATATCAACTCTAATAAACTATAATGGGTATAGTTTGGGATAACCCTCTAGGCAGTTTCTACCAAATCAGATTTCATGGATGAATATGTATAAACTATGGCAGATTTAGTTTATGTTATATATCTTCTCAGGAGCATAAAGTACATTTATTCAAGGATAATTATTGTTTATATTGTTTCTCGCTAATAAACTAGATTATACAGAATTGTGAGGCTCTACTTCAATACTATACCCTTAGGTGTACAGGGTTAAATCCTATCTCAGTATAACCAGAGTCTTCTGGAGGGAGAGCGTGAGATTTGTGAATAGATCTATTCGGGACTGACAATCCCACACCAGAACTGCTAGCTACAGTTAGGCAGACATGCCTGTAGTGGACAAATGTCATTTAGCTTAAACACCTGAAGAACGTTATAAAGGTCTCTAGGTCATATCAAGTAGGGATGTTATGCGGGTCGGAACCGAACCGAACTGACCCGAACCCGAATAAACCGAAAACCGAATAAGGGTAATTGTATGAACCAAAAACCGAACCAAATAAGCAATACGGGTTCGGTTCGGTTTGGATATTATTCGGTTCGGTTCGGTTCCGACCCGAATAACCCAAATAACATGTACAAGATGATTAAGGAGCCGAATAACCCGAATAACCCAAATAACCCAAATAACATTTACAATGTGATTATAAATATTGTATTTTGTATGAGTTTTGTAGCTTATGATAAACACGAATAACACGGATTAACTATTCTTGATATATAAAATGTAAAATCCAACCACCACAATCTTAAGATATAGTTATTAAGCAACATATTAAACACTAAACACTAAACATCCAAAACACCAAAAAATCTATCTATAAGTATATAAGTTAAACATTAAACATTCCACACCTAAATTAAAATATGAATATTAAGTTTTTATCCATATCCAAAATAATATTTTTCAAACACGAATTAACTATTCGGGAATATTAATTGGTTGTTTTCCCTTTCCATCTCCGTTCTTTATCGCCTCTTCTAAAGCTTTCGCGACCCCATCGTCTTTCAAAATTTCATCAATGTTGTCCACAATTGGCTTTCTTGATTTCCTTACCCAATCTTGAGTGCAAATCAAAGCCTCTACTATATTTGCAGACAAATTTGTTCGATATGGATCCAATATACGCCCGCTTGTACTAAACGCCGCCTCTGACGCCACGGTAGAGATTTGCAGTCCCAAAATATCTATCAACATAAACATAGAAAATGTTAAAATATAATTATAAAAAAAGTATACAAATAATAAAGCTATACCTTTTACCATACGTGATACAATAGGGTAATGTTGTCGATTTGGTGTAATACGCTACTCTCAATCGATTTCGTTGATTTTTTTTGGTGTATTACGTGGGTATTTTGGGTAACGATCGATAGAACACAAGACCGATTAAGCAATTGTGCAAGGGTGAAAAATGTGAATTTTCATATTCGGTTTGGTCCTTTTGGACCGAATAAGCCCTTATTCGGGTAACCCGGACCGAATAACCCGAAACCCGAATAAGCCTTATATAGATATCCGAAAACCGAATCGAATTGCTTATTCGGGTATAATTCGGTTCGGTTCGGTTCGGTTCTCGGTTCGGTTCGGGTTTTCGGGCCAAATTCTCATCCCTAATATCAAGTATGGTTATACGACTCGCAAATAAGTATAAACTAACTTTGGTTTACGGACTCTACTCTTCACTTGTTTTATTTTGAGTAATAAAACTACTTTCATATACATACTGATAGTAATCAGGGATTTTCTAAACTTACATCTCTACCTCTAGGACGGATAACCTGTTTCTAGGGAAAATATGGGATTTTCCCAAGATAACACCGGCATTTCTAAAACCGATGGTTTATTTTCTACTAATAGACACTCTTTCAAAACCGTTTTTCATAAGAAAATATAGGATTTTCTTGAGGAACACTTTTCAAAAGGATTCAAAGAACATTTTCCACCAAAACTAAAATGCTTATGAACTCACCAGCTTTATGCTGACACTCTTTCAAAGCTGCTTGTATTCTCAGGTAATTAGTAGACAGGTACTTTCAGGAGTTCGGAGAAGACGAAGCGTTAGAGTGGCGTTTTTCTATTTTACTTTTGATATGAACAAAACTATGTATTAAACAATGTAAACCTTTTTCATATATGTATTCAATGTTTGGTTGTGTTTACTATGCTTGCTATGATACAACTGTTGTGATACTACGCATGACGTCAACCACCCCCGAACGTTCCCGCCGTTCCGGTTTGGGGGTGTGACAATACGTACCAGTAACAACGTCAGGTGCTGTGCGGACCTCCTCCGCAGTCAACTGGAAAGCTCTCCCACCAGCCCTCGGAGCCTCGGCCTTCACCGGCCGACCATCAGTAACGCGCAGAGCAGCAGGAGTAGAAGTATGGGCTGATCTCTGAGTGAGCTGAGGACATTCGGCCTTTCGATGGCCGGTCTGGTTGCAATGAAAGCAAACCGCAAATCCCTTGAGGCAGTCCTTCGCCATATGCCCCTCCTTGCCACATTTGTAGCAAATCCCTGATCGACAAGATCCCTCATGACTCTTTCCGCACTTGCCACAAGTGCAACCTTTCTGGCCCCCAGCTCTCGAATCGGTGGGCTTAGCCCGCTTGGTCGCCGACTGCGACTGTATTGGTCTCCTGTCTCTACCCTGAGACTCCTCCTCCTCTCTAGTCTGAAACTCTAGCTCAATCTCCCTCCTCCTGGCATTGGTCTGTAGCTCAGCCAATGTCCGATACGAAGAGTTTTCCACAAACTCCCGGATATCTCGCCTCAATATGCTCAAGTATCGGCTCACACGTGCTCATGGCAGAACAACACCCTCTCATGAAACATCCTCGTAATCTCTGTCACTGACTCTATCTTCTGCTTGAGAGACAGAAGCTCCGATGCCAAACTTTCCCTCTCCACCTAGGTAACATACTCATCTCTGAATAACTTGGTGAATCTCTCCCAAGTCACTGCAGCATGATCTGCAGGGGTGAAATCAGTCGTCACAAACTTCCACCAGTCCTTTGCTCCCAAGCGAAGCTGGTACAGCACGAACCGAACTCTCAAATGCTCTGGACATGAACACGTATAGAAACACCCCTCAATGTCGGAGATCCATCTCATAGTAGCAATCGGGTCCTGGGTCCCGTCGAACTCTGGTGGCTTTGTGTTGCTGAACTCCCGAAACAACAACGAATCACTCCCTTGAGGCCTCGCAGCAGCTAGAGCTGTGATGGCTGCAGCAGCAACAGCCTCTGTGACAGCAGCGTATCGCTCATCAAAAGTCTCAATAAGTGTGACCCGAACATCTCTGGTATGGCCTCTCTGATAGCTGCGGCCACCTCCTCATGAATGATCCTGCAGATCTTACCTCCTCTACCAACCCTTGTTGCATGTAGTTAACCTCTAAAATCCTTTGTTTTCATCAAATATGAAGTCTTTCAGTTCAAATCTAAGTTCTCTGGCGATAGATCTATGATCTCCGACGACATGTCTATGATTTTCACCTCTAGATATATGATTTATGCCTCCAAATCTACGAGCTCCGACGAGATTGACGGACCAGATCTGAAATCGCATCAACCGCCACCACTACTGTTGCCTTGTCGCTTCGGTGAAGCACCACCAACTCACCTCCATCTCTTTCTCTATGAGCTTCACTAACACCACCTCGTCACTGGTATCACTGCTCCTGGGGTTGTTGCGGGTAATCACCATAGTGTCTCTGAAATGCAAACACAAAATCATCAGAGACTAGCTCAAACACTCACACACTCGATTACCCACCCCTACATGCTCCTTAGCATCCTAAGGTTCTTACTTGGGTCGCATACAGATCTGGTGCTTTTAGTAATACGGGCCCAATACTACCTTCCACACCAACCTGTAGTCGTCCCAAGTCCTCCTCCTAGGATCCTAATTCACAGTACTCTATCCCTCACGGATATCAAACTACTCTCTCAGTAGATTCCTCACTGCTCATCTAGGTATCTCTCCTAGATTACTCCGAACTCTCTCTGAAAGATTCCTGCTATGTTTCTCCCTACTCAGTACACACAGAGAGCATATAGCAGATAAGATCAATCGATAGCATACCCTAGGATAAGGCATCCTGAATCAGGCAACTCTAGCCCTAATTTCTGAAATACCTAGCCTATCCTCTAGCATGCAGTTCTAATATCTCATAAGTATCTCATAATATAAACAGGTAATGGTATTTTGGGAAATCACCGTTCGGGCTCTGGCTAATTGTACACACTACTCCGTCTCGTTTTCTCTTTAAAACTCTTACTCGTTTTAGAAAAATCATTTCTTTTTTAGAAATTTTTTCTCAAATCCTCAGTTTGAGTGTAGACATACTCGAGAGTACATCCGAATCCCTCAAACCAAGGCTCTGATACCAACTTGTAACACCGTAAATTTTCAAACATCTTTTTCATTTTTAAATCACATAAAACTCAATATCACATTTTCTCAAAACCACAATGTATCATTTGTCAAAAACAAAAATCAACAAAACAACTGATAATATCCCAGAACCCTCAAACATAATCTCGAACATGTATGTACAATCAAGCCGACACCTTCCCGCGATCCTGAGAAGTACCTGAAACACATATCACACAACACGGTAAGCACGAAGCTTAGTGAGTTCCCCAAAATACCAAACATAATAATTAGCCTCTCGTGGCTATATCTCGATAAGGACCCTCCGGTCATGTGTCTTAGTGAAGACCCTTCGGTCTCACAACTCGGGTAGGACCCTCCGGTCCTAACCAATAAGCACAGGATAATATACAACATAAATGACAGAGACAAATGCATGATATTACATACTCAATATAAGCATATAAGACCCTCAGGTCACACAGTATTATCAGTCAGGTAAGTATAGTGAGAAGACTCACCTCGTAAGTAAGCAAATAGATCTAGTACCCCACAAACAGTCTAGACTTCGCACCTACTCTACGAGTGTTAAGATGATAAGGGAGGCGGAAATGAAGGCTTAGGGTCCTTTAAATAGGACACAAACCCTGAAAATTAGGATTTTCTCACTCAGCGCCTACTCGTCGAGTTGGGGTCCTCCAACTCGTCGAGTAGACTCTAAAAATCACGTGGCCATTAACTCCTCAACTCGGCGAGTTGGGGCATCCAACTCGTCGAGTTGATCTGTCATTATGAATGTAAATTAATTAAATATAATACCTGGGAGTCGGGATGTTACATTTAGTGAATTGGAGGAACACTTGTGTGAATCCAATCTCAAACTACGATCCGAGAGTTTTTGCAAAATGTTAAAAAAAGAGAAGAATTTATAATAAAAGGATTGGGTTAGGGACATGGGCTCGGTCTCTTTTCGTGTTCTTGTTTGATTGTTGGCTTGAGATCGGGAGCGTGGGCCTTGACTTAACTTTGACTTTTTCAGGAAGATGCGGTGTGTATAGTCAGCCTGAGCCCGAACAAGAGAGTGATTCCCAAAATACCCATACTTGTTATGTATGTTGGGTTTTGATTTTGCGGATATATGAATTGTTAGAAAAAGCATGCTAGTGGATAAGGTTCTTTAGAAACTGTTGGATAGAATGCCTGATTTTGTGATGCCTTATGAGATAGGAAGTTGCTTGCCTGATTTATGTTACTTGATTGTGAGATTGTTGCGTATATGTTGATTAGTTGTATATGGTATGATTGGATATCCTTAGAATGATCAAATTGGCCTTACTTCCTGTTCCTTGTTTGGTTGTGGACTTAGGGCATGGTCGATTATTCGACAGTCTATCTAATCTCGTATTGTGTACAACAAGCATGCACAAAAGCAACCAATGGTGCAAGAGCAATGATAACCGTAGGAAGAGTTCAAGATCAGTTGGAGGGAGGCGCAAATCTATTGTGTGTCGTAGGTGTGGCAGGGAGGACCATTTTGGTAGAGATTCCAGGAAGAGTGCGCGAGCTTGTTTCCATTGCGGCCAGGAAGGCCACATCAGAGGTTGTTGCCCTTTTCTCATTTTCGGTGAGGTGTTGGATCCTACACCCTTAGCTTGGCAGTTTCCCGACGGTCATCATGGACGGCCGAAGCCCCAGGGATCGAGAGTTGAGTTGGCAGTATTTCTTTTAGCAATTGTGGTGGTATTGGTAATTATCTGTAATTTATGTTTGTGTTTCAAAGTTCAGTTGTAAACTTGGATGTTTAGTTAAATGGAAGTACCCTATTTTGCCTTGGTTAATTTAATTTCTTGTATGAATGGATTAATTATCTTTGTTATCAACTTGTATGTGTATTGGGATTTATGAATGTTGTGTGGGTTCAGATTCTCCTGTGTGTTTGGATATCAGTGGTTGGGATCAAGTAATGGTATTCAAGATAGTCTGAGTATCTAAGGATTTGAAAGTCGTTAGGCTCTAGCATATCTCAAGTGGGGGAGAGTGGTACCTCGTAGTAGGAAAACCTTGTGCCAAGGTTTGGTTCTCAGTTGAATTTCTCCAGGTTCAAGACTTTCGTGCAATTGCTGGATCTTTCGGTTTCGTGTTAAGGTCATTTTCTGGTGTTGGACTTCCCTCCTAGTCATATCAGTTTTGGTTGTGGCGTCATAAGTAGGGTGTGCTTGTTCTTAACAACCTAGGGTGTTAAGAGCCTAGGTTGATGGATGTGACGAGGGCTTCCTTGTCTGTTCTTATTTGATTGGGGTGTGGAGGTCCGAGTCACGGCCCGAAGACCTGGTAGGATCAGTTAACTTTATTGGCCCAAGTGTTGTTGTTGGTTAGAGGATCGGGGTAGGCCCGAGTGCCGTTGTCGGTTAGTGGATCAAGGTTAAGCCTGAGTATTGTAAGTAGATAGCTAGGTATATTTGTTGAAGCGAAGTAGGAGCGTGGTCTAATTTGGTTTGTGACCGGTTGGTTCTCATCACGATAGTGCACTTCTGTGCGGGGTTAGCTTGACGGCGTTTGGCAGTGTCTCGAAGGGAATTTTAAGGCTCAGTGATTAATGGAATTGAACCATGTGGTTGGCTGAGGTTGTGTTAATGGGGGTATAATCGTTTAGTTTAGTCACAACGGTTGGATGCTTTGATGGCTAAGGGCAGGAAACCGGGTTTGTTCGTCGCTAGGGGTGGTGTTTCCGGCAAATTTTGAGTTAATGACAACTACATGATGGTTGATTTGCGGTGCGGGGGTGATTCTCAAAATATATCTGGAACTCAGAAAGTTCGATCAGACCGACTTGTCATGGGAATAGGATGTAGAAGGGAATGATTTCGAGGACGAAATCCAATTAAGTTGGGGAGAATTGTAACACCACGATTTTTAAATATTACATTTTAACCCTTGAAATGAAATTTCTTTGCAAAAGGGTCCCATGTGGCATATTGGATAAGGGGGCGTGCTTGCTTGAGTATGTTGGGCGTACTCTTGTGGTACATTGAGCATACTCTGGCCAGGACAAACCCTAATGATTTAGGGTTTGAGCACTATATATTCATCTTTATGACTCAATACCCTTTCCCCTCCTCAGCCTCTATCTGGAAAATCGTTCCTTAGCCAACCCCAATCCTCTCAAGTGCATTTTTGAGCTTTGGTGTATATTTTGGTGTCCTTGAGGGAGCAAGTTGGAAAATAAGATCATCCTTGAAGAGTGGAACACTTTGGATCCAAGATTCTACCATCTTTTGTCACCCTTTGGAGGTATAAACTTCTGAACTTGATATTGATTTCATTTAGATCTTGTTAGCCTTAGATTTATGGTTATTTTGGTCCCATGAGCTTGGTATTATGAGTATGTGGTACTCTAATCCTTTTTGAGTTGTCCTTTCAGACGTTTGGGAGTGTCTTAAAGCATAAAAATTGGATATTGGATGTGATATTTAGCCCATGCATGTGTTAGAGGGCCTTATTGGGTTAAGAACATAGGGTTTTGCACATTAAGCATCTTATAGCCATGCAAAGTCATAAAGTTGGAAACTTTATGACTTATGACATCATTGTGGGCTTAGATCTGAGTTTTGGGAGGAAGAGCTTAATGGAATAAGCTCTTAATGGAATTTTGGGACTGGGCAGCGTACGCTGGGCGTACCTGGAGGTACGCTGCATGTACGAAGTCAACGCCCCATTTCTTGGTCAAACATTAGAGTACGCTGGGCATACCCCGCTGTGGAGAAATGTTAACTTTTGTTGACTCCGTTGACCGTTGACTTTTTTGACCAAGTTTGACTTTAGGTCAAACTTGAGGGTTTTGATTTATTGTTAAGATTTTATTGGTTCTAATGTTAGTGGACCTGCGAGAGCAAGCAATTTAACAGGGAGCGTATCACGGTGTTCTCGGGTTTCTTCATTTTAGGTGAGTTTCGCCTTATTGTACCATAGGTCGAAGGCACCAATGCCGACCCACTAGTTTTGGTTATCTGTTAGTAGAAGGATTCCTTAGGGACTGTATATATTCATGTAGGATAGACTGAGGACTCTTGTTCTAGGCTCTCTTACCTGTTCCTTGTTTGGTTGTGGTTCTAAAGTAGGACCACCTGTCCGGGTGGCTATCTCACCTCTGAATATATACGGTCTTGCAATCCTTGGATTTTGATACTTAGTATGTTGCTATTGCTGTAGCGATCTGTTAGATTTTTATTATGGTATCGAGTATGTTGTTATGCTGTAGTGATCTGTTAGATCTGTATCTTGGTATCGAGTATGTTGTTATGTTGTAGTGATCTGTTAGATCTGTATCCTGGTATCGAGTATGTTGTTATGTTGTAGTGATTTGTTAGGTTTGTATCCTGGTATCGAGTATGTTGTTATGCTGTAGTGAACTGTTAGATCTGTATCCTGGTATCGAGTATGCTGTGTTGTCATAGTGATTTGTAGAACTGCATGTTATCTGTACTTGCCGGTTATCCTCTGGTGGAGTGCCCTAAGGACTGTCTGTGGTCACGTAGGATAGCCTGAGAACTCTTGATCTAGTCTTTCTTACCTGTTCCTTGTTTGGTTGTGGCTCTAGAGTAGGATCATCTGTTCGGGTGGCTATCTTACCTCTGGTTACTTATGGTTATGCATTTCATGGAGGATGGTTGGTAGCAGGACTGTATGTTGTGAGAAGACTTGTAGGCGGTAGTGAGTTGTATGTTTGATGTTTTCTTGTATTATGTGCCTACTTGATCCTTGTTTGTTTATATGTTGACATATGGTAGTGGTGGGTTGAGACGGCCCTGCTTTGTGTTGTAGGCCAAGATACCCGGTGCGGGCCGATTGTAAGTCGTAGGCACGAAGGCTCTAGAAGAGCAGTTGGGTTGAGGTGTTAGGCCAACAAACCCTAGGTATTCCAGCCCGATTATTGATTGGACTCGTTGCATGTTGGCATTCCAGTCTGAGGATTGATTGGGCCTGGGCATTCCAACCGGGAGGTTGTGGGACGTTATGCATGTTTATATGTTTATCGTATGGGGTATTTTGGGGGAAACTCACTAAGCTTATTTTTACATAGTTGTTTATGGTTTCAGGTGTCATCGATGATTATGGGAAGGCGAAGGCGGGACTATACACACTCATCAAAAGGAATGAGGATTTCACGTTCATCATAATACTCTGATTTCATTAATTGTAACTGAGAATAAATGGTTTATCTTATAATGGTTTTTATAATTGAGGAGTTTGACTTTAAATAAAAATGAAATTTTTTGGCCGTGAAATAGGGATGTTTCACCATGAACGCTGAGATGCAATCCGATGCATGAAAACCAAGTTTGGGACTTGGTTGATCTTCCCCCCATAGTAAGATTTTAAGGAGTATGTGAGTCTTCAGGAAGAAGACTGACATGTATAGTAATATACACACATTTAAAGTAAGACTTATTGCAAAAGTTTTCACTCAGACTCATGGTATTGACTATGACGAAACCTCATATTACCTTATCTTACCTACCACACCTTATTTAAATAAATTAAAAAATCAAGGGAAAAATAGTCTTTTTAGATAAGATAGGGACCAAGCGCGCAACAAAAACAAACTGTAGGGACCTTTCGAGTTAAAAAAATAAGTTAGGGACCAAACATGCAAATTACTCCAAACCATAGGGACCATTCGTGTAATTTACTCAAAGATGAATGAATCATCCTTTGATCTTGGAAATAACCACTTGGAAAACAATGATGTTCAAGAATTTACACATGGAATTGCTAGTTCTTTTATAATGTATTTAGACTGGATTTCATTTCTAAAATACTATCTTTGTTGTTTTATTGAAACATGGACTTTTTCTAACAAGTAACCGTCGTTTTTTCTTTCATTTTCGGTTTTGTACATAACTCAGATTACAAAATGTTATTGGTTTCTTTGGTGTGTACATTTAGAGACAGGTCTGTAAAGGATGATTGTTTCTATAGTTTATTCCATGGATAAACTAGAAATGGATGGTTGGTTGATTGTGTAATGTTGGATATGATGCAACTGTTGATATACTATTAGATTCAATGAATGTAATAATATGTAATTTTTGGTAAATATGTATCTTTGTTGTTGAATTTATTAATATGTATCCTTGAACATATTATGTATAGTGTCCCAGACTCATAAGTCGTAACCCAAGGGCAAAATTGCCAGAAAACCACCAAACCCAATCTTACACTATACCACTCTATCCTTGAAACCTATGAAGCACGGACTCAATTTGGTCGCCGTTCCTGTATCCGATACGTCGTGGAAACGGATACGCCATGGAAATGTTTCCATGACGTATCTGGTAAACACGAAACGTTTCTTTGCAGTTTCCGCCAAGTTTCCATTTTTTTTAAGGTTTTGCATGGGCTTTTTCAGTCCAAAAAAGTCTAATGGGCTATATTAATCGACTCTTAACTTATTACCCTACAAGCCTAAGCTGATCGACTCTCAACTCTGTCTACTGCCTCGCCAAATACGATCACAGTGATCACCAAAAAGACGAATAGACGATCACAGTGATTACGAAACAGAAGAAGAAGATCACCAAACCATTCACCAATTAAGAAATCAGAGACCGATTTTGATGGCTTCTCAAGAACAAGAAAGACAGTCAGAAGGATCATCATCAACAATAGACCAACCTCCATTGTGGGACTATGTGACAAAGTTGGAAAAACTTGTTGGAGCAGGAGGATGTTGGAAATTCAAGTGTAACCTTTGCAGTGAAACCCGACAGGGATCATATTCTAGAGTTAGAGCACATTTGTTTGGTATAAAAGGTAATCTACTACTTAATTTAGTGTGTGTGTCTGTGTGATTTTTTCTTTTGTGTGTAACTGTGTTTGGTTGTTGGTGTGGGATCTTTCTTATATGGGTGTTGTAAGGTTGTTTATAAATCCTGGTTTCATCTTTTTGTTTACAAATATTATGTTTATAGGGTACTTTTACTGTTTTACATTATCTTGGAGTTTTTGTTTTGGTAGATATTGTGATTGGTATTGGTAAGAAAATAAGGTTTGGTTTTGAGTATTTTACATATCGTTTGTCCACTAAACCTAGAATTTCCGTCTATTAGTTTTATTTATTCAATAAGTCATAACTTTTAAACTTTTAAATTATTCCCGATTTAATATTCTTCGCGAGTTAAAAAACAAAATTAAAAAAAAAAACGATACTGAAAACCATAGAAACACCCCACAATAGATTGTAATTCATGAACTACAATTCCCTTTTCAATTACAATGCTTCACACAATAATAAAGTTACATTCTTGATCAATTGCTATATATACTTAAAAATCAACATGATACACTTCAGTCATGTCTGGATTGAACAAGCCAAAATGTTGTTCGACCCCTGGATCCTTTTGGTTCTCGTTAAAAAGTGCAAAAACATATGTCTCCACATTCTTGTCGGGCTTCTTAGGAGTACCAGAACCACGCACGTGGTTCAAAAGATTCTGATTATAGGTCTGAGCCAGTTCAGTCGTCGTGAAATCACCATTCCCTTGTGACGGCCACCCACTCTCACAAATCACCACCTCAACACCACCTGCACCAACCTTTTCCAATGCGGAGTAAACCGCATCAACCATGGCATCGAACATATTCTTGTACCCCAGACTTCCATCTCTCACTACAACATCAGGAGAGGTGAATAACACGAACGGTAATTGAATTGAACTTGGTTCATGGATGTAAGAAAAGTAAGGGTACGCAGTGATCAAAAGTGGGAAACCGTTGTTAGCTAAGAAACATGCAATCTGTTCGATTGCAGGCTTGACATCACCTGAAAAATCTCCAGTTGAAGGAGGAGATGAACTTGCTAGTGCATTAATCCCGACGGTTGTACTCACCGGAATTTGAAAAAGACTGAAGAATTGTAAAGCTGCGTTCATATTTTGCATCGCTGGGAACACCAAAGAATTCATATCACCTGGGATGACTTCATTACCAATGGATATGCAACGGAATTTGATTGTTTGTACGTATGGGATAATGTTGGTTTGCACCCATGCTTTTGCAAAGTTGATATCTCCTGCAAGAGTACCTACTTCTTGATTGAAGGTTCCAATGATCACTTGAATTCCGGAGTTTTGTAGAGCGTTAAGAACCTTGAGGTCGGGGCTAAAGATACGAATTTGTGATATGTTTCTTGACTTTAAGAGGGTTGCGACTTGGTCTGGAGGAGGGAGGTTGTCTCCGAATAATCCGTAGTTAATTCCGATACCACCGCCATCCGGGAATTAAAAGAAATCGAAATCATATTTACAAACGTGAACGGTATTTAATGATTTAAAAATATAGATTATGAAGATCGATGAACACATCACCTGCTACAGAACTTAAATGAATTATAAAAACACACAAGACGCTTATTGAAGGTAGAAATGAATCCATTTTGTAACTAGTTTTACTCATGGACGTTGTGTGAAAAACTATTCTGTCATCGGATATATATATATATATATATATATATATATATATATATATATATATATATATATATATATATATATATATATATATATATATACTGTAAAACTGGGTAAGACGAAAATGGAATTTAATTAGGCATTAAAACATTCATTACAAATTAATTAGTTGGATTGTAATAATATTACTAATAATTAAATATGTAAACTATGATCGGATTTTGTTAAAAAAATATATTTTAATTTAAACAACGTAAAATAAAAAAGATTATATAATGGTTTAATTAGGCATTAAAACATACATTACACATGAATTAGTTGGATTGTTATAATATTACTAATAATTAAATATGTAAATATGATCGGGTTGTGTTAAAAGTATATATTTTTAAATTAAACAACTTAAAATAAAAAAGAATATATAATAGTTTTGGTGTTTACAACTATTGATTTGAAATTCTGAGAGGTCTTGGTATCAGGCGCCAATTAAATATGTAAATTATGATCGGATTCAATGTCTTCATGGCAAAAACCCTTTCTGATGCATAATCATCACCAACCTCAAGTTCTTGACACGAAGCAATTCTTCACGACTTTCAGAAGTAACAATTTCCTTATGATTTTGGGATCAAGTCCAGGAATTTGCAGTCGCCGGGTCGGGTAACCACAAATGGACCCGGATATCCTCGACCTTATATGGATGCTTTGGCTTTGAGTGAGATGGGATAACAAAGATGGGGCTAATCGCTTTGCTTATAAGGTGGAAACTCCAATGTTGAAAGTCAGTAGCTTCCTAAATAAGTAATTGGGATTTTATATTATGCTATAAATATATTCACAAAATCAATATGATTCCAGGTACTCTTCACCGGTAGAAATCATCAAGGTAATAATCTAAACTTTTTTTTATCTTGAGAATCATATCACTTAACACATTGGTATGAAATTTGTTTTTCATACGTTTCCTTCATGGGTACATTTTATTCTTTACCTTAATTTCCATATTTACCGACTTAATATGATATGTTTATAGGTGATCAGAGTGGCGAAGAGAGCAACACGTATATGGTGGCTTTGTCCAGCACGTGGAAACCAAAGAATGCAAAAGCGGAAAAAATATATAAAAAGCAAACCCATCAAAAAAACATCCACCGGTGTAAGAATAGATTTTGTCTTTTCCTTCAAATTCAATCTTTAGTTGATTAAATATAGGGATAATGACTTGAAAGGGTAACCAACTTTCGATTTTGTTCATATTTAGTCACTAAACTTTTTTTCGTTATCTATTTGTCATTGAATTATTGAAACTGTTCACATTTTACCCTTATGACCGGTTGTTACCGGTCATAAGGGTAAAATGTGAACAGTTTCAATAGTTTAGTGGCAAATAGATAACGAAAAAAAGTTTAGTGACTAAATGTGAACAAAATCGAAAGTTCGTTTCCCTCTAAAACGTTCAATGACTAAATGTGAACAAACTTCCTCATGTATTATGTTTTAGCAAATTATTTATTTTTGTTAAATTGTAGCAACATTTGTTGATGAAGAAATCTATGAAATAAAAAAAACAAAACCCCGAAAAATATATTAAAAAAAACGAAAAACCGAAACCGAAATAAAAAACCGATGGTTTGGTATTTTCCAAAATAAAAAATCACAATTTTCCAATCTGATTTTGGTTTTACAAAAATTCAACTTTCGGATTTCCATATCTAAATCCCTCCCCTTTTTTATAATCGAAAAATGATTATAAAACCAAAAAGGGAATGAGAAAGCGCTCAATTCAGAATTTTCTATCCAAAACTCTTCCTTTATGACATGAGAGATAGAGAGAGAGAGACATGTAAATACATCTATATAAGGTGGGTTCATACCACATTTGAGGTGTGCTTGAGAGATGTAACATTGAGAGTGTTAGTGTGTGTTAATTGTGTAGATTTAGATCTAGATCCTTTTTTGTAAACACCTTTCATAATCGAATGCATCTCTTAAACACCCAAATCACCGTGTTCTTTGTGTGTTCTTTAATTCCGCATGCCAAACCAATAGTCATAATTCACATAAGTGAGAATGGTTCATTTTTTTGTAAAACCAAAATCAGATTGGAAATTTTGATTTTTTATTTTGGAAAATGTCAAACCATTGGCTTTTTATTTCGATTTCGATTTTTTGTTTTTTTTTTAAATATATTTTCAGGGTTTTGTTTTTTTATTTCATAGATTTCTTCATCAACAAATGTTGCTACAATTTAACAAAAATAAATAATTTGCTAAAACATAATACAAGAGGAAGTTTGTTCACATTTAGTCATTGAACTTTTTAGAGGGAAACGAACTTTCGATTTTGTTCACATTTAGTCACTAAACTTTTTTTCGTTATCTATTTGCCACTAAACTATTGAAACTGTTCACATTTTACCCTTATGACCGGTAACAGCCGGTCATAAGGGTAAAATGTGAACAGTTTCAATAGTTTAGTGGCAAATAGATAATGAAAAAAAAATTATTGACTAAATGTGAACAAAGTCGAAAGTTCGTTACCTTTTCAAGTAAGTCATTATCCCTTAAATATATGCATAAATTACTCTGCCCCTGTCTCATTTTTGGATGAATTGGTTAAATGTATGTTTAAGTATTACAGAGCAATTATTTATGGTTGTATAGATATGGAAGTCAAAGGATGGTTTGGCTGACTTTATTCTTTGGAGTGATCTCTCTCTGGTATATCTGTACCTTTGTTTTTTATTTGGCGCATCCAATTCCACAAAGCGGGATTCTTCCATAATTTATGGCAAAAATAATTTTCATCGGAGACTAAAAATATGAACGTCAGGTATGATTATTTTTACATATTTATAACAAATAATTTTCATCATCTATATAGACTAAAAATATAACACGGTTATGATCCATTAAAATATTATTGTCATATTTTTAGTTCCTTAATCATTTGAGATGATAAAAGTTATGAAATTTATTTTTGCCATAAATATATAAACACCATATATATATAATGATAAAAAAAAAGTCCATTTAAGAAAGACATGAAGTGTTATGTAGATGGATGAAAACTTAAATTTTTTATCCACCCCCTTAAAAAATAGAAATAATTGCAAAAATAGAAAAATTTTTGGGGTTTTAGTCCAAACCCCGATTTTTTTTGGATTAGTGGTCCTTTTGGACTAGTTTTTATGTGAAAATGGTCCCTGTGAAAATTAAAATGACTAAATTGCCCTCTTGATATATTTTTTATATTTTTCTATTTAATTAAATGTTTTATTAATAATAAAATGGGGCCCACACCTCTCTCTCTCTCTCTCTCTCTCTCTCTCTCTCTCTCTCTCTCTCTCTCTCTCTCTCTCTCTCTCTCTCCATATGGAGTAAACAACAAAGTCCCTTTCCTTCCTGATCAAATGAAATCTTACAATAACTTATGAAAATTTTGTGTCTTCTTTTTGTACCCAATCACCAACACTATCAGACACCACCCAACACCACCTTCCAGTCGTGACCCACCACCACCGATACCCACCTTATACCTCTCTCTCTCTCTCTCACTCACTCTCTCGATTAAAAATCACCACCGAACATAACCCTCATTCCTCTCTACCCTCCCTCTCGTCGAGCTCACCGGAAAAAGGAGAAAACGAAGCACCAGAAGGCGTCGGAGCAGCCCCTCCCACCATCGTCTCCGCTGGTGTGAACCATCGCCGTCGTCAGCTGCTGCTTCTGTCGGTCATCTCCAACCAGCCCCGTCAACTTTTACGACCTCTGTAAGTCTGATTTTCCCCCTCATTATTGTTGTTTTCCTTTTCGATCGATCAACATTGCGACCCCTGTAAGTCCGATTTTCCCCCTCATTATTGTCGTTTTCCTTTTCGATCGATCAACAGTCTTGGATGAGGAAGAACTGATCTCTGATTTCGATTCTACCTCCTCTGATGTCGTCTGTTGGTGTTATTGCTGTTAAGGTACTTTGTGAGGACTCCATTTTGCCTTCGTTATCTGTGCATAACCAAGATCTAATTTTGCCTTCGAATTCAAAGCTACAAGGGGTTTGTTGTTAAGAACTAGAAGTTGGTTTGTGGAGTTAAGGTATTATCCATGAGTAGTACCCAGTTAAAAATCTTGGATTTATCTAAATCAATTTGATTGAGGCCTTCATCATTTTTGGTTTATGAACATAATTAATGTTTTGGGGCTGCAATCATGTTCTTTGCTTAGAGAAGATGAACTGGGAAATGGCTTCGAGAGAGAGAGAGAGAGAGAGAGAGAGAGAGGTGGGTCATTTATTATTTTTTTAATTGTTAAAAATAAATAAATAAATATTAAATTTTAAAATAATGAAAAATAAATGAAAAATAAATACCCCAAGGGTATTATAGTCATTTCAATTTTCAAAGGGGCCATTTTCACATACATACTAGTCCAAAAGGACCACTAATCCAAAAAAGTCGGGGTTTGGACTAAAACCCCCAAAAAAATGCATACCACAGGGACCATTTTTGCAGTTTTGTCTAAAAAATAATGAATGGAAAAATATACTATGAAGCACAGAAACTTCAATTTGGTCGCCGTTCCCGTATCCGATACGCCGTGGAAACGGAAACGCCATGGAAACGTTTCCATAACGTATCTGGTAAACACGAAACGTTTCTTTGCAGTTTCCGCCAAGTTTCCATTTTTTTAGGTTTTGCATGGGCTTTTTCAGTCAAACAAAGTCTAATGGGCTATATTAATCGACTCTTAACTTATTACCCTACAAGCCTAAGCTGATCGACTCTCAACTCTGTCTACTGCCTCGCCAAATACGATCACAGTGAATCACTAAACAAGCGAATAGACGATCACAGTGATTATGAAACAGAAGAAGAATATCACCAAACCATTCACCAATTAAGAAATCAGAGACCAATTTTGATGGCTTCTCAAGAACAAGAAACACAATCACAAGGATCATCATCAACAATAGACCAACCTCCACTGTGGGACTATGTGACAAAGTTGGAAAAACTTGTTGGAGCAGAAGGATGTTGGAAATTCAAGTGTAACCTTTGCAGTGAAACCCGACAAGGATCATATTCTAGAGTTAGAACACGTTTGTTTGGTATAAAAGGTAATCTACTACTCAATTTAGTGTGTGTGTGTCTGTGTGATTTTTTCTTTTGTGTGTAACTATGTTTGGTTGTTGGTGTGGGATCTTTCTTATATGGTTGTTGTAAGGTTGTTTATGAAGCCCGATTTCATCTTTTTGTTTACGAATATTATGTTTACAGGGTACTTTTACTATTTTACATTATCTTGGAATTTTTGTTTTGGTAGATATTGTGATTGGTATTGGTAAAAAATAAGGTTTGGTTTTGAGTATTTTACATACCATTTGTCCACTAAACCTAGAATTTTTTCTATTAGTTTTATTTATTCAATAAGTCATAACTTTTAAACTTTTAATAATTACTCATTATGTTCTTACAATTAATTCAATTTGATAGAATAAAACTATTTCAAGATTTTTTTTAATGGAATGTTCTCTGCAGAAAATGAATATTTATAACTTTTGGATTTTCAATTGTTGATTTTGTAATGTTTTTATGTTTGTTTGAGTTTAATGGTATAGAAAGGATAAATCTATCTTTTCAATAAATTAGGAAGATTAAGACTTTTAAGTCTTTTTGGACAATGGCAATGATCATTGATCAATTGATTTGATTCATGTTGTTGTTTAGGAATAATAAATGTAACAAAAAATAGATAAAGTGCAAAATGCAAATAATGATTTTGCTAATGATTTTGGATCTTATTATGTGCCTTCTTGAAATCATGTCAATCACAGTGTTTTAATTAAATATAGGTACTGGGATTTCTATTTGCAAGAAAGCAACAACGACTGACAAAGTTAACATGAAACGGTTAGAAGATGCATATAAACAGAAGAAAGTCGAGTCACAAGAGAAAGAAGTCGAGTTGCCATGTGAAGCCGATATTGGATTTAAGAAAAGAAAAGGTATTTCAACACCTATTGAAAGAGCTTTTGGTGTTGAAATTAGGGACCAACTGGATCAAGAAATAGCAAGAACGTTTTATACCAGAGGTTTACCTTTTAATCTTGCAAGAAATTCATACTATCTCAGGGCTTTTCATTTTGCTGCTAACAACAAAATTGATGGTTATGTACCTCCTGGTTATAATAAAGCTAAGAACAACATTACTACAAAAAGAAAAAGATAATGTTCATAGGCTATTGGAGCCACTTCGGTCTACATGGAAAGAAAAAGGTGTGACTATTGTGAGTGATGGCTGGAGTGATCCTATAAGAAACCTCTAATCAATTTCATGGCTACCTCAGGTAATGGTCCTTTGTTTCTAAAGGCATTGAATTGTTTTGAGGAAGTAAAAGATAGATTTTATATTGCTGAATTGATGAAAGAATTCATCAATGAAATTGGTCATCAAATTGTTGTGCAAATCATTACTGACAATGCAGCGAATTGTAAGGTGGCTGGAGAGATTATAGAGAGTTAGTTTCCTCACATCTATTGGACACCATGTGTTGTTCATACGCTTAATCTTGCTTTGAAGAACATTTGTTCACCAAGGAATGTGGAAACAAATTAACTAACATATGAACAATGCAGCTGGATAAAAGAAGTTCACAAAGAGGCGCTTGCAATAAAAAATTCCATCATGAACCATAACATGAGACTCTCGATTTTCACCAAGTTTACTCCTCTTACGCTGCTTTTGGTTGCCGACACTCGCTTTGCCTCCATTTTTGTGATACTTAAGAGATTGAAACTTATCAAAAGGGGTCTTCAAGTTATGGTCATAAGCGAAGAATGGTCTTCTTATAGATTAGATCACACTGAGAAAGCAACACTGTGAAAAAATATATTTTGAATGATGATTGGTGGGACAAAGTAGCATATATTCTTAGTTTCAATGGACCTATAGATTATTAGAGCTTGTGACACCGATAAGCCATGTTTACACTTGGTGTATGAGATGTGGGATTATATAATTGAGAAAGTGAAGATTGAGATCTACAAGAAAGAAAAACGTCCGACATCTTAAATAATCTGCTTTTATGATGTTGTGCATCATATTTTAGTGGCTCGATGGGCGAAGAATAACACTCCCCTACATTGTTTAGCTAACTCTTTACATCCAAGGTATAAGATTTTAAATTATACACTTGATTTCTATTATATATTTATGTTTTAACTTTTAAATGTTGTAGATATTATAGTGATGCATGGTTATTGGAGGATTCTACAAGATGTGCTCCACATAGGGATGGAGAAATTTCACAAGAAAGGATGAAATGTTTTCGAAGGTTGTTTCCTAATGATGATGAGTATAACAAAGTTCTTGATGAGTATGTAATGTTGTCAATTAAGAGTGGTCCTTTTGAAGATTTAACAAGCATTTCAAAGATTCCTACTATGGAACCCAAGAATTGGTGGGTTAACTTTGGTGCTCAAACTCCTTTTCTCCAAACTTTGGCTTTTGGATTACTTGGACAACCTAGTTCTTCTTCTTGTGCTGAGCGTAATTGGAGTACTTATGCATTTATTCACTCGCTTAAGATGAACAAGTTGACTACAAGTCGTGCTTAAGACTTGGTTTACATCCATAATAATCTACGACTTTTTTCAAGGACTCTGAATGATGATGTAAAGATGTGGGATGTGGATGAAGATGCTTTTGATTCAATTGAAGATGTCGGGTTTTTGGAGGTTGCCGATCTCTCACTAGATGAACCGGATTTTGAAAATGATTTGATTATTGATAATGGACTAATATTATAAAAGCCCTAAATTTTTAACGCGTAATTGGAAAAAGCCCTAATATTTTTTTTATTGCTATGGCCACAACTTTCTCGCAAAATTATCACTCTAGCCCACTTAACGAGTTTCATGGTTAAGTTGGTTAACTTTTTTGCAAAATCATTCCTAAAAAGTTCAAATTTAGTCCCTGAGGTTTGCAAAAAATTACACCACATGGGTTTTTAACTTTATTTTTCGTTTTTTGTATACTTTATTTATTTTCGGGTTTTTTATAAATATATGTACATTTTTTATTTTCTTTTTTATATATATACTTTATTTATTTTCATTTTTTAAATTTATTTTTCAACAATTTTTTTAAACCTTTTTACCTTTTGTTTTCTATTTTTAGTGTATATATAGAGTATATTAGAGTTTTTTTTTTAGGTTTTTTCATATTTCTTTTCGTATTATAGTTTAATTTTTTTCATCTTTTTATTTTTTTAATTTTTTTCTTATTTCTTTTCCAATTATTATTATTATTTTTTTTGTATTTTTATCTTTTTATTGACCTTTTTCATAAAATATAAAATGTATTAATATATTAGAGTATATTACAATTTTGATAATTTATAGTTTTTGTAATTTTTTTTATTTTTGTTCAAGTAAATAAAATAGTTATGTTTATATTTGTAATTTCAGTCCAACTTATTTTCTTTTTATTCTTTTTTTCTTTAGTGCTATTATATTTATGTTACGAAAAAATGAAAATTAAAAAAAAGTTAACTTGTTTACTGAGAATTAGTGTTTCAATGTGTTATATAACTTGCAAATTAAATCATATTTCTGTATGTGATATCAATAGAATAAATTCAAGATAATATTTTTCAATTTGATAATAGACTAAAAAAAACAAAAAAATAAAAATAATAGTCGGTTTCTATAAAAAAGAATTGTTATAGTAATTTATATTGATTTCAAGTTCGTTTACTTGAATCAAAGTAAATAAAAACGTTAGAAAAACCATAAATAACTAAAATAGGAAAAAAAACAAAAGGTAAAAAGACAAAAAAAATTGTTGAAAAAAAAGTTAATAATGAAAATAAATAAAGTATATAAAAAAAGAAAATAAAAAATGTATATATATTTATAAAAAAACCGAAAATAAATAAAGTATACAAAAAACGAAAAATAAAGTTAAAAAACCATGTGGTGTAATTTTTTGCAAACCCCATGGACCAAATTTGAACTTTTTAGGACTGATTTTGTAAAAAAGTTAACCAAGTTAACCATAAAACTCGTTAAGTGGGCTAGAGTGATAATTCTGCGAGAAAGTTGTGGCCATAGCAATAATAAAAAAAATATTAGGGCTTTTTCCAATTACGCGTTAAAAATTTAGGGCTTTTATAATATTAGTCCATTGATAATTAATTACTTTTGAAATATTTAGTATTTTTGGAGTTTACACTCATTTTGGAATTTCTTTAATATATATATATATATATATATATATATATATATATATATATATATATATATATATACTATCTTATAAAAGAAATCTCACTATTTCTATAAATAAATTCAATATAATAATAATATTTTTTAAGACGTTCAAATCATTAAGCTAATGGTACAAGTAGTCATCAATAAAATAATAATATTTTTTAAGTCGTGCAAAACATAAAGAATGAAGTACAATTAACCAATGCATATAAACTTCTTATCTCTAGCAGGTTTGACCCGGTTCTTTAGTCATGATGATGAGTTGTGAAGAAGCCTAAGATCCCGGAAAAAATCTTTCAATTCTTGGCCCCCTTCCTCTATATCCGTTCTTCTTCTCCTTCGCAGAAATCATCCCGTTTCTCTTTCTATTAAACGAGTTTTCTTCCTCTTTCAGTAAAAAGAACCCTAAGACCACTCACTACTCATGACCACCATTTAAACCTGCAACCACCAAACCAACAACGTACAAACGGACCCCTCAGTTACGTTGTGCGCACCACCACCGTTTCTCTTTCTCCCACCAGCAAACAAACCCTAATGGAAATCTTCAGCATAATTGATACCGCTTCCCCCCACCTTCGTCTTCTCCATCAACGTCCTCCATGACCCACTCAAGCATTTGTGACGTCGTCTCTGTCAGAACTCCCGAAGCCATTACCTCCGTCGACCGCCACTAGAACTGCTGTCACAGATAAACACACTTTTCATCGGTCATTTATTTAATTTATATATACTTTTTACATTTAAATTTTGATTATCTCTCTACACCTCAACCAGATCTTACTGAGTTAATTTTTAAAATTTTGAATTTTTGTTACAGTAGTAGCAGATGAATAACTTTGAAGAGGAATGAGTTCTTGGAAGATACGATGTTGGTAAGAATCATCTTCTCGAACTGTCTCTCTCTATCTCTACAAACATATCTGATGATGTCGAATCGTTAAGCTAAATTTATTCTCCTCCTCCCTGCAACCAAAATGTGTCTCCTTGCCTCTCTCCATTCAAGATTAAGAGAAACCCTAAATCTCCCCTGAAAATTGACGCCACTCTTTCATCGTCCTCGAGTAACCCATCTCGAGATGAATGCGAAAGACATCCTAGCACCGCCATCCTCCAGATCTTTCACCCCAGATGCTATGTCGCTCGATCTATGTTATTTTTTTGTTTTTACTTTTTAGATCTTTTATCTACAGTTAATTATTCAATGTTGAGTTTTTGTTGCAGTAACAGATGATGAACATGAATAAAGGTTTTTGTGCTATGATTCTCAGTCTCTGGTTCCATCTAATGACTTTATTCTTTATTTTGTAATTTGTTCCATCATCGTTGATTTGCCTTCTGCTGATCAGAAATGGCCTCCTGTTTAATGTGTGCAGGTTTGTTCGATTTGATTCCATGTTGGTTTTTCTGGTTAATATTACCATAAGGTTTATGGATAATAATGTGTGCATTTATGCCACCGATTCAAATGTATGCCCAGTTTGTTGTGTTTCTTGCTATTTTTGCATTTTGATTTATCATTTGATGCTAATTTTCTTTGTATTGATTGTTATGTTTGTAATTTTTGTAGCCAATACTACAAGTAGGCTCTCTTCATTCAGGTAAATAATTAATATTACTACTTTTATTGTTATTTTAGGTTCACATTTTTCTTATCAATTATGTTTAGTTTGTGGTTATGGCATATTTTTTGCATCTTCTTATCTTGAAACGAACTCAATGATCTATGATATTGATAGCAAATGTGATTTTTATATTCCTATTTTCTAGGTTAATGTAACAATGAAAGGGATTAATTTTTTTGTAACCTTTTTAATGACCAACATTATGTCTTTTTAATATTACAAAGAGGATTAAGGAAGGAACACAAATTGAAGAAAAATGGTTACCTCTCTTTCTTGATGCACCTTGACTTCCATTTGGAAAAGGTAACCTAAAAATCTCAAGTATTTAACCTTGTGTCTCTGGGTCTTTATGCCCCAACATATTGTATTGTGTGGAACCAGTTTTTGGGATAACATTATGCATATAAACTGTTTGATGAATGTCTTAGTTTATATTACGAGGAATCAGTCATTTTTATTTTTTATCTTTGTTTTGGTGGAATAAAGCCCCAATGAAGGTGTAAATAAATGACTTTAATGAAAAGCTCTGGGTGGTCATAGATGTTTAGGGTGGACCACACCACTAAATAAGATGAAGTAGCTTTATTCCAAGGAGGATTCATTTGATCTTCATTATGTTGGTGTTGAACAATATGTTGGTATTGTTATGATTCAAAGTTTATTCTATCTCTTTTTTCTAATCTAAAAATTAATCTATTTCTTGATGTGTTGGGAATGATTTCCTTGCAGATGGACTTATTAGGTTTTCTATTTTTTTAGAAGTGATAAACATTGGTTTGATGGATTTTACGTATTTGAGATCTGTTTCTTGCAGGTTATACGAAGAACTTAATTAAAGTGTGGGTAACAGAAAGAGCAGGACGACCTTAATCATATGTTGAAGGTAGTTTCTTTTCATTAATAATGTGTTGTTAATTTATAATGTTTGTTTATCTATTATTGTCAAAACTATCCCCATAATTGTTTCTATTAAATAATAGGACTAATATTATAAAAGCCCTAAATTTTTAACGCGTAATTGGAAAAAGCCCTAATATTTTTTTTATTATTGCTATGGCCACAACTTTCTCGCAGAATTATCACTCTAGCCCACTTAACGAGTTTTATAGTTAACTTGGTTAACTTTTTTACAAAATCAGTCCTAAAAAGTTCAAATTTGGTCCATGGGGTTTGCAAAAAATTACACCACATGGTTTTTTAACTTTATTTTTCGTTTTTTGTATACTTTATTTAGTTTCGGTTTTTTTTATAAATATATATACATTTTTTATTTTCTTTTTTTATATACTTTATTTATTTTCATTATTAACTTTTTTTTCAACAATTTTTTTTATCTTTTTACCTTTTGTTTTTTTTTCCTATTTTAGTTATTTATGGTTTTTCTAACGTTTTTATTTACTTTGATTCAAGTAAACGAACTTGAAATCAATATAAATTACTATAACAATTCTTTTTTATAGAAACCGACTATTATTTTTATTTTTTTGTTTTTTTTAGTCTATTATCAAATTGAAAAATATTATCTTGAATTTATTCTATTGATATCACATATAGAAATATGATTTAATTTGCAAGTTATATAACACATTGAAACACTAATTCTCAGTAAACAAGCTAACTTTTTTTTAATTTTCATTTTTTTCGTAACATAAATATAATAGCACTAAAGAAAAAAAGAATAAAAAGAAAATAAGTTTGACTGAAATTACAAATATAAACATAACTATTTTATTTACTTGAACAAAAATAAAAAAAATTACAAAAACTATAAATTATCAAAATTGTAATATACTCTAATATATTAATACATTTTATATTTTATGAAAAAGGTCAATAAAAAGATAAAAATACAAAAAAAAATAATAATAATAATTGGAAAAGAAATAAGAAAAAAATTAAAAAAATAAAAAGATGAAAAAAATTAAACTATAATACGAAAAGAAATATGAAAAAACCTAAAAAAAAACTCTAATATACTCTATATATACACTAAAAATAGAAAACAAAAGGTAAAAAGGTTTAAAAAAATTGTTGAAAAATAAAGTTAAAAAATGAAAATAAATAAAGTATGTATATAAAAAGAAAATAAAAAATGTACATATATTTATAAAAAACCCGAAAATAAATAAAGTATACAAAAAACGAAAAATAAAGTTAAAAAACATGTGGTGTAATTTTTTGCAAACCTCAGAGACTAAATTTGAACTTTTTAGGAATGATTTTGCAAAAAAGTTAACCAACTTAACCATGAAACTCGTTAAGTGGGCTAGAGTGATAATTTTGCGAGAAAGTTGTGGCCATAGCAATAATAAAAAAAATATTAGGGCTTTTTCCAATTACGCGTTAAAAATTTAGGGCTTTTATAATATTAGTCCTAAATAATAATAACATTTCTTTTAGTCCACAATGTTGTCCTTTTTGTGGTCTTCACAAGTATTTTGAACCATAATTTTTACACGTTTTTTTGTTTTTTTATTGCAGGTACCTGGTTAAAGTATGTCAAAGGATTTTAATGTAGAACATTGTTGTTTTTCTTAAGGTGAAGAGGTCCTACAAGATCTGTTTTTTCATGCTCCTATTTTAGTTCATGTTGCCATTGTGGCTCGTGTTGAACGAGTGTTTTTTTCTATTTTTTGACACATTCTTTTTTATATTTCTTTATTTTATTGTTTTACCTACTCATTAACAAATTAATGAAATTAGATGCTATATCATTTCCATCTCTCATATGCTCCATTTTTGATGGGATATGTGAAAGGAAAAATTGGATTCAAAGTTGAAACAAAATTATAGAATCGGAACAATTTGCTAAGCAACATTCATGTTTATTTACTATTGCAGAAGGTAACCACACCTGATTGTTGTGAGATTTGCATACCATGTTATTTTTATTTTAAATTCACTACTATTTTTATGCATAAAATGATTATTAACACCAAGGCATATGAACTTATGCAGAGATGTAAGAGTTATAAGAAAATTGTTAAGCTTAAGCTTCTACTTTCATGTACTAGATATATTTATTTTATTGTTTCCTTTGCCTACATTTCTCCTTGAAAAGGTACTGTATATTTAATTTACTGTTTTCTCATCTTGTCTGTATACTTTGTACTCTGTAACCTATAATAATTCATTGCTCTATATATGAATGCATGTGATTTTTTAGCAGAAATTAATAAATTTTTATTTTATCTTTTTATGATGTAAACAATTTAAGATATTAAATGTTCTTATTATTATTTTAATATGATCGTTTAAGATTTTGATACATATACAAGAATTAACAGGAAGAAAGAAAAGAAAAAAAGTTTTATTAATAAATAAAGAATTCAAATATAATTAGAACACATTTCAACATTGTTACATAATTAGTTGTAGTTGAAATGAAGTTATATGGTAAGGATTTGAAGCCATCACTCCTTAGACATAAAACACGATTTTAATTTCTTTTTTTCACTTCATCAAAATGGAACTCATTGATAGCAACGTACATTTTTCTACATTAAATAATTATCTTATTTCTTATAACTTTTCTACTTTAATATATACAACGTTCTTATAATTTTGTATCAACTAAAACTTGTGTTGATTTAATGTTATGATTATTCAAACCGAAAAAAGTAGAAAAGATTCGATCTATAATAATAATAATAATAATAATAACTTTTTACTTCAAAATCTAATACAAAACAATATAATGATTTCTTTGTGATTAACCAATGTTCAAGAAGTCTAATAAAATAAGGTTTCTTTTTATATATATATATATATATATATATATATATATATATATATATATATATATATATATATTAAAGTTATGAAGAAAAGTAACAGTAAATATGGAGCATATTTGTTTCTTTTGGTCCCTTTAGTTGCATTCATGTAGGTCCCTATGTTTTTCTTTATTTGGCAGTTCATTAATTTGTTTCTAATTCTTTGTTGCATTGGTTACCCTATTATCATTTTTCTATTCTTCGACATTGGTAAAGATAAATGTATATAATGTTTTTTTAATGGAGTTCATCTTTCGTGTCAAATGTTAATGCATCCCACGTGTATTCTTCCTGATCATTTACTTCGGTTGCACCCAATATCGTATGTGCACGTCGTTTCGAAAACAACATCGAATCCTTCTGGCCCCAGCGTAGCAGGGGTAACCTTTCTAGTTAAATTTAAAATCCTTAAAATCTAGATGATAGAAATAATTTCTATCCCGTGGAATTCTTGAACACCCTCAGTGTTAGTGGCTGTGACATCCCCATTTTCACGGCCAGAAAAAGACCGATTTTGTTTATGCTTTATAAAAATCAGAGTATCTCTTTTAATAAAAATGTTGCGGAATTTGTTCCCAGAAAAACATGATAAATACATTATCAAAACATTTCCGAATAAATGTAGTTTATTCATTTTAAAACATTGGGATGTCATCGTCAATACAGAAACATAAGCATAAACAGAACTTATATTCGTTATCACTAGTGATTTATATCTCCTTAATCTCTCAGTGTAATGTGACTTCATATCAACACCTGTGATATAAATAAACTGAGTGGGTCAGGTTGGGAAACCTGGTGAGTACATAGAGTTTTCAACCCACAATAATAAAGTCATTATGTTTAATCATCAAACAATCAATCAACTCAATTACCCATCCCCATTATCTTATTTACTATTAAGGATCTACCCTAAGAATCAACTATTCCTCGTTTATTCATTCCTAATTATTATCCTAAGGAATATGCACGAAATCCATCGTTGCTAATGACACATCTGTCAAGCACAACTACTAATATTATCACTTAGGCGCAGCTGCCAGAATTGTGACATTCCTTATGAGGCGCATCTGTCGGTATTGTCCTTTAGGCACATCTGCCGGGGTTATGAGGTTCTCTATTAGGCGCTTCTGCCGGTAGAGTCATTTAGGCGCATCTGCCAGGGTTATCCCGTTTATTGAGAGTATCGTTTCAGAGAATCCACTCGCAATACATGTCAATGGGTTTTTATCTCGTTTATCGACAGTATCGTTTCCGAGAATCCACTCGCAATACATGTCAATGGGTTTTTAGAGTACAGCTGGTGAATACACAGTTCAAATAACACCTACAGGTTGCGAGCCTGCTAGTGTTCCACTTGAGTGCCTAGACTAGTCCGTGGTTATCATCCATACTCTGCTAGATGACGAGGCCAACACTTGGGTAAAAGGTTTCTCTCGTGGTTCACCTCTCACCCTTATCTCATGGTCTATATCACCTCTCATCATTTTATTTTATTTTTTGTCACACAGCAACTATTTCATCTACCCATGTTTTACCCAACACATTTTGTAGATATAAAATACATATACAGTTTAAATCATTTAAAACATGTATAAAAATCTTTCACCCAGCATAGACGGCAAGTATACAGAGAATATGCACACATAGCATGTAATTTATATTAAATACTTCATATCTATGTGTAAGATGAAAGTAACTATGCACTCACCTGTTAAGGTGGTGATTCCGAACTCGGACAGTGCTTCGTTACTCTTAAAACAATTTCCTTCGACAGAACTTACAAGGGGGTTTTAGCTAGGAGTCGGGCTCTGCAGGGGCATAACTTCGTCGCTGAATCTTTCTAGGAAAAATTCGTGCAGCGCTTCAGAGCTCACCTTACTATACTAAAACTATAAAAAGAGAAGTCGAATCACGAGGGACCGAAATGCTCGGGGGATAAGAAGAGAAAGACTCTTGAATCAAGAGAATGGTGCAAGAAATATGAGAGCCCAATGCTCTTATTTATAGTAATTGGATTTACAAAAACTACCCTCCATAATTACTTAATGACCTTATAGTTATATAAACGACTAAACACCCCTTCATAATACTATTTTAAATAGATTTAACGATATTTGTACTAAACTAATGTCGAAAGTACTCAACACTAGTCTTATAATGACCGCATCGTCGATACCTTTCTAATGATATATACATTTGTATATATATGTATACGTATATATGATTTATACTTTATTTTAATACGTAAATATGCTATTATAATTTATAATTTGTTCATACGAACTCCGTTTTTGACGCTCTTTATATCCAAGCGTAGGTGGAGACGTACTCTACAACTTTCATTTAGACTCCGTCGGCTAATTTTGACTTTATTTTTAAAGTTATATTTTTAACAGGCCGGGACATGAAAAGTCCGTTAAAAATTCATAACTTCTTCATCCGAAGTCCGTTTTCGTCTGTCTTTTTTCCGTTGCGCTACTATTAATGAGATCTTCAATTCTCATTTAGGTTGCGTTGGCCAAAAATCGATCGATCTAAAATTCGAATTTCGAGCTGTGCACTGCTATGTCAAATCTTAGAAAAATCATAACTTCCTCATACGAAGTCAGATTTTGACGTTCTTTTTTTGTATGTTATCGGTTTAACGTATACTACAACTTTTGTTTAGATCACTAAGGCTAAAAAGTCTTCTATCATAAATTCATTATTTACGTCTCCCGGTGTCGTGCCGGTTTTGCCGTAAAACTTCGACGGGCCATAACTTCTTCGTTATAACTCATATTTCAGCGTTCTTTATATGTACGGAACCCTTGAAACATATACTATGACTTGGTTAAGATTATTCATTTTAAATAATCTTCTATTAAAAAGTCATTTTTGACGTTTATCGTCTCTAAATTGACTAGCCCGAATCTGCGGGCGTTACAGTGGCTTACCTCCTCATTACCTACGACTGAAAGTTGGATGCCTAATAATACTGTTACAAAATCTCGACCCATTAAATGAATTGTGTAATGATACTCGATTGATATGTAAAAGTTTTCAGCACAATATCATTGATGATGAAATTGTTGTTGGTCAACATGCTGGAAAGATTGTATTTTTGTCAACGATTCCTCTATGTCCGTCTTAAGATGACATGTTCCCGTTCAAGCTGATGAAAAAACAATTTCAATCTGATTATGTTTCGCGATGACAATCAATAAAGCTCAAGGACAAACAATTCTAAATGTAGGAATTTATTTTTCAGAATCAGTCTTCTCGCATGACTAACTTTATGTGGCATCATCTAGAGAGATATCACGTGACAATACTAAAGTATTACTGATCCCTGATGAAGAATTAAACGACAGTGCAGTCTATACATCAAATGTGGTGTATATAAAAGTTTTGTACAATTAATAATGCACAATCAATAAAGTGTTCATGTATATTTGTAAAGAATTCCAACTTTTCATTTTTAGTTCTAATTGATTTTGTTTCTGCTAGCGTAGTCTTCATGATAGTTGTTTAGATGCAATAAACTATTCGTCTAAAAGAAGTAATTTCCTCTAGAAACTAAATTTTGGATAAAATATTCATACCCGACAAATGTGGTGTATAAAGAAGTATTGCACGATTAATAATGTATAATTAGTCATGTATTATTACACATTTTCATATTTTGTGTATTCTTATATGATTCTATTATTTTTGTTTTAACGACTTAAACATTTCATTTGTGCCGTCTTGATCGGTTTCTTTTTATCAGTTATTTGATGTATTATGTAACAAAAAACACCATAGTTTGATTATATTGTCTTCGATATGTACTTTCTTTTGGAACATAACATTTTTGTAAAGGAAACATATCATCGAAAGAACTTACGCGCCCCGCCGCTTTGCGTGGGTACACAGCTAGTATATATATATATATATATATATATATATATATATATATATATATATATGTTTTTCATATTTTTATATTTCCGTATCTCTGTCGTATTCGTATCTTGGATTTTTGAGTTTTGCCATTTCTCATTTCCGTTTCCGTACCCGTTTCCCGTTGCCGTATTTGTTTCCGTGCAACTTAGCTTGAAACAAAGCATGTAACAATATTGGTATCAACTCTTTTGTGAAAATATTTTATTTTTTTCAACTTTTCAATTGATTACATTAATTGTTAACAAGAATCTTGTGTAAAAAAGTGGCAGCAACATGAAAGTGGAAACAACGATTGTAAGGTCACAATGTATGATAACTTCATTAAAAAGTACATAAATGGGGAATTAGGAGCCTGTATATACACACGTGATTGGATTCAAGAGTCAGGGGCAATTTGGTCAATTCTTTTCTGTTTTTATATTTAAGGCCATCCAAGTGCTCAATTTTCTAAATCATTACTTTATTCAAAAAAGTTAGTTGGTGTTTGATTCAAGTATGTTTGGTTTAGGACAATTAAAATAAAAAAAAAATTGGAATGATTCTCAAAAGTATATGTAGTACCAAAACACAATTAAGCAATTACTAAAGAAAGCTAATATACACAACATTTTGCAAATTTTTAACTTAGAAAGTTAGAGAAAAACCTGAGTGCAGTTGACTATTTGACAACAGATCTTCTCTAGTTTTTTGGCAATCTCAAAAGCTGAAAAAACATATGCATTCTCCACCATACCGTATTTCTTCATAGCCTACACAACCAAAAGGAAGAGTAAGTATCATACAATATGGCACAACCAAAATTTTGTATCACTGTTTAAATATTACCTATAAATTATAGTTCCGAAAAATGAGATGGATTTCCACTTTTGCCCCTGCACATTGACATAAGTACGAAATACATAGCACATACTGATTTTCTTCTTCTTTACATTTTTACTTGTAACTTTTTGCATCATGTGATGTAAAGAAAACCAAAAATTACATTTTCATACATTGATAAGTTTCCATCAAAGTGTCAGATGATCAATTCTTAACATGTTCTTTTATTTTATGAGTTGATCTCTCAAGTAAAGTTCAATGCATTACTAAAATAAATATTCATAAGCCAAAAAATTCAAGCAATGTACAAAGGATATCATATTATCAAAACAAAGCACATTCTATTATCAGTTTATCACCTCCAATCTACACAAGAAATCACCAAACTTTGTTCTATAAGAATGCATAAAAACAAGTACAAAATCTTACTTCATGAGGCAAGATTCCATTTTTTAAACCTGTTGACAAGCGACTCGATAGATTTTTGTATCCTGAAGCTTTCCATTTGTTCTACAGCTTGTGATGCTTGATGCAAGCTTTCAATCCCACGACCCAAACTAGCAATTGAAGGAGCTGAAGGAAGAGATTCAACAGCACATTCAATTCCATCACCATATACAAGCAAACTTGAACATGTAGCCACACTGCATCCAAATGTAGCCCATGGAAGCACACCAATAGGGCGAACTCGTCTTTTTCTCATAATCTCATAGAAAGCTGTTCTCATTGCTGAAAGACTTGTCTTTTCAGCAGATGCTATCACACTGTGAACCACAGTTCTTATCTTCTCAGCAGAAGCAGCTGCTTTCATGGAAGATGTAGTGTTTACTCCAGAATTGAAGAAACTAGGAGCAATAACTTTTGAAGGACCAAGAATCTTGCTGATTGAAATGGAAACAAGTTTTTGGGTCTGTGTCATTATGAGTTTTAGAGATGCGGGAACTTTAAAGGTGACAACTTTTATAAAAGTTGATGCTGGGACAACTTTAGAAAGAGATGAAGCTCCTAACACTGCTGTTGCCCCTGCTCCCACTGCTACTACTGGTTTGTTTGTTAATCTTCTTTTTTTGTCATGATTTGTTGTTTCTCCATCTTTTGTTGACTCTGCAACAAGCTCTTCAATGGTGTCCTCGATTTCTTGAGGGACTTCTGTGTTCCAATGTTTTCTTAAACCGGATAATGTGCTGGCATCCAAGATTGCCACTATGGAGTTGAAATTCTTTGTTTGACTACGAAGTGCATTTGCAAGAAGAGCGTGTGATTTTTCTTCATCTGGGAGAGTGGAAAAATCTGTTTTGGGTGTTTGATGGTTTCCTGTTTTGTTTATTGGCATTCTACCAGCATTGTTTAGAGCAATTCTTAAGCCCTCAACTGCAATGCGAAATGTGTATACTTCTGAGAGGAGTTTGGTGTCAATGCCCTCACCTTTGCTTACATCATGAAGCATCTTTTGTGCATAAGCTAGAGAGCGTCCAATTGAGGGTATTTCAAGAAATATGTTGTGTAAATCTTGAAGTAAGGGGTATACAGAACGAGCATACTGTGGGGCCTCGTAATCGTCCTTTGGCTGAATGTTTATAGGACTTGTATTTTGATTAGGGTTTAATTGAAGTAAATGAGAGGATAATAACTTCAATGTTTGGGAACGAATGTGATCATCTGAAATGAGATATTTACTTGAACTTGATGGAATGATGGAGCCCATTCTATGTGGCATCAAATTACTAGGCTGTAAACCAAAACCTTGAAAATTATTACCTGATTCGACTTCACTTGAGGAATTGTTGTTATCCCTTTCCAATTGCACAAAAGGAGACTCAAGCAGCAGAAATGAAGAACCGACTTCTTCAGCTATTCTCTTTGCAGTTGAAAAATGGCCATTGAAGCCAACACCAAAGATCTCCTTCAAGACCAAATTCCCAGCCACATTTTCATATGTATCTTTACCAATCTTATGAAGAAAACACCTCTTAAGTACTTCCAATGAAGAAGTGGGAATCGGATGTTCATTATCACCATCACTTAACAACTGAACATCCTCAAAGTCAATCTCGTTCACTTGAGCCACAACTGCTCCTGGCTTAACACATCTAACAAGGCGTTCAACATCTATGGCTGATCTTTCAGATAGATTCTGAACACAGAGTATATATATCACTGCCTCTGATTCTGGTTCCCGAATCGCAAACACAAACCGTTTTGTCTCATCGGGTAACTTCAATCCCTTCACTAACCGATCAGATAACCGCAAATCATCGTTTCTGAACGTTGCAAACGGCCATAAACTTTGAACGTAATACAAAACGGCCGTGGCCATCATCCGACATAAGAGATATATAAAATCATGCCCTTCGATTTCGATTAGCCTGTTTTTTCATCACTCCTCTATGCGTTACACAAGTCGAATCAAATTCCACAAAGCCAATCAGTAATTACCGAAAGGGGATTTGAAAAGATCACATAAAGAGCGCATATGAACACAGACAATCATACAAAGAGAGCGTATACGAACAGAAATGCGAAAACATTAACGAATTCACAGAGGAAGTTAGCACCTGATGCGTATCGATCGGGAAACAGAAGTTAGGGTTTATGACTTTTATGAGCGGAAGTAATGTTCATGGAAAAACACCAGAAACAACCATTTTGCTTCATCAAGACAAAGGAAAAAGATAATTACTAAAAAATAACAAATAGGATTATTATGCGTCATGAATATAAATATATTATTTTTATAGTAAATTTCTCAGAATTTGGTTCTTGATAGAAAATTCAAATTCAAATATTTTTATTTTGTGTTAGGTGCATGGTTGTCAAAATCGCGATCCTGATCGTAGGATCGTACGATCCTACGATCTTAAGTATAAAAAACGATCCGGATCGTAAATGGATCGTATTTGGGGTAGGATTGCAGGTAGGATCGTAAGATCGTAAGTAGGATCGTAGGATCGAGATCCGATCCGATCCTACCTTTTCTTGATTTTTTTTTTTTTTTTTTGCAAATAATTTTTTTTACCACTTTATGTCTTTTACCCTTTACCAATTTACCGTTAATCGTTTTGTGTTGTGACTTATGACTAATATTTTAAAGTTTTTATAACTTTTAAACGAAAAATTGAATGTTTGAAATATTTTTCATGATTAAAAAATTATAAATTAAAATTATATTTTATTTTGTGGGATCTTAGGATCCCGATCCCGATTTTGCAAACTCAAAAACGATCTTACGTAGGATCCCGATTTTGACAACCTTGATTAGGTGGATTACATAAAATATCCAAAGGTTTTTTATTTTTTTGTTCGAATTTAAACTTTTAATTTTTTTTCAAAAACTTCTTTTCTATTTGGCAAATTGTGTGGGTTTTTGTTTTAAGTTTAAACTTAGGTGGTATTGTACTATTGTATGATTTTTGATGATTATGATAGATGATGAAATTGTATTTTATGAAAGTACATGTTACAAATATATTAGGTTAATCACGTGCATGTTAACGCGATGAAATGACTTTGTATAATCCACACACTTACAAGGTTTTTTCGAAGGACTTTGCATATTTCTAGGCTTGTTTAATCTTCCATGTGCCTACGCACGTTTTTTACAAATTTGTTAACTTAACTTTTTTACATATTCATTTTCATGCATGTAGAGTTGTAAAAACGTCTAAAAATCCTCTTCTGTATATTCATTTTCACAAACCAAAAGTGCACTCTTATATATAACAAACCTAATTCTACTGTAAATAATATCTTGCATATTCTACATACACAAATTTTCGTTAGCATCGCACAGGGTGCTACCTCTGGTAATTTAACATATTAGAAATTCATAAAGAAGTTTATGTTTGTAAACTTTAGATAAGAAAAGTTAACTCTAAATAAGATACATCTGTTTTAATCTTGTTCTCAATCAAAAACTTGTTGTAGAAACGATGATTTGTTCATAACAAAAGCCAAAGCCAAAACCAACATTAAGTTCATATATGTTGATAAAACAAAACTGAAAAACGAATTTGAGGAGATTACAAGTATTAATAATGCTCTTGAAGCCAATATTACAAGGAATAAAACACAGCAAAAATTCTCCTAGATTTACACTTGCACACAACCAAAAAAGTGGTGAATTTGAATGTTGGATGAGTGGTCTTTCTCTAAGGTAAAGGTAAAAACATTACACAAATAAAAATTCCCGATTTTTGTATCTTCTTAACATGTTGTTTGTATACAAATGATATTAAAGTTCTATCTAAACTTGAGTATACTTTTTCAACCATATCCACAATCATCATCATCATTGTAAAGTATCCTTTTCTTTTTTCCTTCTTCTTCACCTGGGTCCCACAAAACACTTCAAAGAAGAAACCTGCATGATGTCAAAATAACGAGTCAAAATGTTTTTTCCTTGTATTTTATAACTAACTAATTAATACAAAATCTATATTTTATTCAGAAACTTACTTTGTTGGCAATTCAAGTAGGAAGGAGAGGCCTTCTTTCATCAGCTTCTACATGATGAGTAGCCTGAAAAGTAGAAAGAAACACAAAATGTCTTATTGCCTACAATATAATAAGGATTAAAAAAATATATAAAAAAAAAAAAAAAAATCATTGTACCTCTTCGTTAGCCCCTGCTGCGATATTTACGAAAGCGTCCCTATGATTGCTTTGAACTGGCTCCAACTCCAATACTCCATTTTCATCCTCCTTAACTTTTGCAAGAGGCGAAAAGAACTGGAGAAAAAAAAAGCCAAGGGTAAAAATGACATTACAAGTTATATATGTAATGTAATTATTAGTGGACAAAAACTGTTGAATCCATATACCTGATGCATTGAGATGAAAACAATGGAAATTCCAAGCATAAAATTTATAGTAAGAGTGTGACCAAATAAAGCTGCAGATGCAAAGCCAGTGAAGATTGTAGCAACTGTTGATGAATACTTTTTCAAAATTGTGTCTGCATGTCATAAACAAGAGATATTAAAATATAACTTTAAAAATATAAATTTTAACATGGTTTTAATGATCTTACCAGCATATTTGAAGAAAAAAGAGGATAAAATTCCTTGAGCTGCATTGTTCACAATTAAAAGCATGGTAGCTTTTGAATGTCCTTGTAAAATATCAAAGCTTTCAGGACCTGAAAAACATAATCCCATGGAAATAAGGGTTTTCTGTGAATGATTAACATAATTAAAAAAAAAAAGTAAAAGGGTAAAATGGTCAAGGGAGTAAGTACCTTTAATAATGACAGTTCCAAGGATGCCTAGGAAGTTGAAAATGGCACCATATCCGTATAAAAACAAATTCTGAAAATTTATAGTAAAAGGGTAAAATGGTCAGAAGAGAAAAAAAGATTGATTCTTGTAGTGTTTTAGTTTTGATGGAATATTAAAAATTTAAAATCACCTGCATGTAGATGCTAGTGTCGTATTGACTCTTGAGTGCATATTCATTGAAGACTGAAGCCATAGATGGAACAGTTACCTTGTATATTGAAGTCATTGAGAGTTAGTTTACTATATTCATTTGATTTAATAAACTCTATTATTGAGAAATAAAATTTATTATAAGAAAAAAAAAAGCAACTTACAAAGATAAATGTATAGACATATGCACCCATTGCAACTGGAAGACCCATTGCAGTAGAGCCCTCAGGTAAAGAACGCATTTGATTTATGCTGATTCCAATAAGCAACAAAGCAAGAGCCTCCCACTGAAACAAATATAAAAACCAAATGGGATATACATTTTTAAATTAAATAAGGTTAAATGTCATATTTATGCAACAACATTTTATATTTTTTATGCAACAAACTTGTTTTTAGATGAAAAGACCAAAATATGCAACCAAATTTTATTCCATAAATGTGTATTTATGCAACATTGTTTCATATTTTTACCAGTTTATGATCAAAAAACACAAAGAACAAATAATTTTGGAACCTTATAACAAACCTGAATTATTGAAAATTTACGCTTCATCACCATTTTTAAGAGAACTGCAATTACCAAGACCTGTAAATTTCAGATGATATTAGGGTTCAACAAAAAATATGTCTTTCATTTTCTGAATAAGATATTAAGAACAATGAGACATATAAATTACCTTCAAATTGCTTAGCATCTTTACAGTTGCAGGATTAAAATAAAGCTGCACAAAATTTATCAAGGTCAGATAACACTATAACTTAATTAAAATCATGAGATTCTTAGAAAAGATTGTGTCGTTCGATATAAATTTTATAAATAAAAATATTTACACCATGCAAATCAATTGTAAATATTTACACCACAAGAAATTATAAAATATAAATCATAAATACCTGCATGGTGAACTTTAGGTAGTTATTAATAGCATAGAGGAATGCTGGAACAGCAAGAAGCACATTGTTGCGAGCTGCCTGCAGAAAAACCATGGCAGACATGAAGATATGAGCTTTGTTGCTGCTTTATCAAAAATGAACTTATTCTATAGGTTATAAGATATAGTATATATTTTTAACTTTTGAGCAATCTATAGCTAGCATAAAGTAGAACTTGGAATCATTAAGGATACAATGAGTACTTTGTGCAGCATATGTTGTTGGAAGAAGCCTAACCATGGCATAATATGTTGACTCAAAACTGAAAATTTGGCAACATTACCTGTACAAAGCTGGATACAGAAAGAAGTGGCTTCTCTCCAATCTTCTGATTTCTAGCCTGAAAAATAACAAAGAATTTAGCAATTTGTAAGGAATACTTTTAGCAGTGAATAAAGTGATACACTAAGTTTAGAACTTAAAAATTAATTAAGATTAACATGCAAATAGATGAAAGATAAGCTTAGGTCACACAAAAGTTCTCCAGAACATAAAGCAGAAGACAGATATAATAAAAATAAGAAGAGCATACCTGAATTAGAAGCATGACAAGTGCAAAGACAACCTTTGCAACTTCTGTCAGAAAGTTAACACTGATGGGGCTAAAATTGAACTTCCCATCAACCTTGGACATGTACACCAAAATCGGCTGTAAAAGATGATGAATTTAGTGAGCTATTGATAACTTATGTAACATGGAAACACTACACAACTAACTATACCTAAATATTATCCAGTCAATGATGCATGGAGTTTAAAGAGTTGTTTATGTTATGTGAAAGATATGTACTCTAAATAAGACATAAATCGAGAGCTCATAAAAGATGCCAAAAGTTTCTCTTAGAAAACTACCATGCATGAACAAAATGCCTACACAACATACAGAAAATGACAAATCTGAGTCCTATAATCTTGGGATATCACTGTGAAAGGAAAGTACTTTGGTCGTTTTTGTTACCATGGTGAAATTGCCTCGGGAATCTATGTTCCACTGTTAGGAATTAGGGAATAATCTAAATAAGATATAAATCCAAAGTTTACAAAAGGTGCCACAAGTTTCTCTTAAAGAAAACTACAGTATATGAACAAAAAACATATGTAATCTCTCTAGCCTTGTGAGGGATATCAGTATATCACTGCTAAAGAAATTACCTGTAAGCCAACTAACATGCAGTCACCAACAACCAAGAGAACATTGAGTGCACGATGCTTTTTTGAAAGCTTGCTTCGATGTCGATCATAAGCTCGTGAGACTGTCTTTGCGGATGGATTCACCAACTTAGAATGACAGACACTGCATTCTATCATGCCTTGTTTCATCATCCAAAGCCTCCCTCACTCACTTTCTCCTTCCTCCAAATGTCAGGACTAACATGGAAAATCAAAGACCAACACAAATCAGCATTCATCACCCAGCTATAAACAGCATTAATAAATAATCCAGAAGACAAATTCATGATTAGATACAGTAAATCGCATGCCATGTAACTGTTTGAACATCCCAAAACATTTCAATTATCACGGCATGATTAAGAAACTCCAATAACAACTTTCACAAGGTAAATAAAGTCTATATTAAGCCTCAATTGAATCAGATCTTTGCTTATCAAGATAATCCATTTCATAAAACTATGTGCATAACAAAAACAAATATGAATTGTGCTTCGTCGAGCTCAGATCTTGTCACTTCCATATCAAAATCGAGCTTCTTCCCATGATGAATCAAGTGCAAGTAAACGACAAGATTAAGACTGACCTGAATTATATGATCTGAGAAAACAAGATATTATAGATTAGGCTTAGATCTGATGGTGTCGCCACCGGAATTCAACTGGCAGCGGTTGAATCAATGCAATGAGGTGCGAAATAAACCCTAGAAGATGCGAGATGTTACAGAATTGAGTTCCCGCGATTCTGTTGATGCGAAGAATATGCTGAGAAATGGAATGGAGAGTTTGTTGTACAAATCGAATCGATCTGAATTGAATTATTTTGCTTTAGAATTACACCACCGTGGTTGACGCTTTGCTGTGATCTGTGGAAAGCTCACCGACATTTGCTCATTAAATGATAAAATTTGACGGTACGAGTCAAATCATTGTCTTGCTTCTTATTTACATGGATTTTGGATGTATAATAATAGGACAATTATTTATTTGTAAATTTTCATTATTTAAAAGAAACAGTAAACTGGGGAATGGTTCCCTGGTACGTTATTATTTTCTTTTTTATTATGATCTAAACTATAAAAAAATTTAGCACTCTATTTTTATAGAACGGCTAACACATACGATTCACTATCATACTTCTAAAAATGCAATATGAGGTTTTGAAGATGAAGGTCGTAGGAATTTGATTGACACAAGTGGCTTTGGAACACCACCTTTAGTTTTTTGACTTTCTGAGGAGGCTCATCTGAAATAGGAGTTTGTTCGGGAGCATTTACACTTGGTTTCTTGATTGCATCGGCCGATGGATCATCCAAGGGCTTGGGAACATTATCGGAGGTCTGAACTGCGAACTTCTGGTTTGCATCGTCAAAAATGGAGTCAACATCACCGCTCAAAATTTTGAAGTCTCTCGGAAATCTGCAGTTGCGCGAAGCCTCTTTCCAAGAAGAAAATTTGTGATGTCGACTATAGATTTTTCCGGATAGAGAGATTGAAGCCTATGAACAAGAGAATCTCAAGAAACATTAGTACTACCCGAGCACCCATTATCCGTGGAGGATATCGGTTCGGTTGTGACATCCGTCGAAGGGTACTTCAGACGAATAGGTAGGAGGGGTAGGTAGTGACCCAGAGTCAGGTCGGACACCGATCTATGATTCCTTTTGAGAGGAACCATCAGTTTTGGATCTCTTTGTAGCCTTAACTTTTGAAGGGGAATGAGGTCCCTTCTTGACTTTCATTTTGATTTTACTACTTGAAGTTTCGGGCTTCTTCTCTTCCGATGGATGAACATTCGAGGGCCGGGGTAGGAATTGGTGGGACAACCATTAAACCTCGAGATGTTGAGATTTGAAAAGTGCATCAGAAGGAAGAGTATATATGTAACTTCCCATTTTCACAACCAAAAATTTTCATTTTTATTAAGGTAAATTCCTATAATTGTAAATTTGTGTTAATCAGAGTAATATAATAGACGCAGAATCCTCAATGTTGCTGATGAGTGTGTGCAGTCACACATTCACCTTCTCACAATCATCGATGGTACTCTGGTACTTGAAAACATAAACAGTTGGGTAAGCACAAAGCTTAGTGAATTCTCCCCAAAATACCCCATATAACAACACATATACAATTTATGCATACTGGTATCTTGCCCTACTGCACACATCAGGACTGCCTCAACCTCGCCAACCACAATATGTCGACATATAAACAAACAAGTAATCAAGTAGGCACATAAGTACATGCAACTACCAATCTACCTGACATACATATCACTACTGCCTACAAGGCCCCTCACAGCACATTGCTCTGCTACCGTATATCTCCAAGGAAGGCATAACCATATGTAACCAGAGGTGAGATAGACACCCGAACTGATGATCTTACTCTAGAGCCACAATCAAACAAGGAACAGGGAAGAAAGCCTAGATTAAGAGTTCTCAGTCTATCTTACGTGACTACATACAACCTCTAGGGCATCCTTCTAGACGATAACTAGCCTACTGGTACTCTAACCAGCATATCACTACTTCTATATCCTATTGATGCGTAATTATTATACCTACTAGTTTTACCAACTATCTTACATATTATTACGACTTAAGGCAGTTGACCTATTCGCAAATAATATAGCACTAACAGTCGGGTGTCGAACACAGGGAACGTGTTTAATTACTAATTTATTTACTAAAAATTAATTTAAGAAAAGCAAAAGTTATATTGGTTTTTATTTGATTTTACAAGTTCATACAAACTTAATCACCTAATAATCAAATTCAATCAATGACTAAAACACTTATGTCTAGTTTGAATCCACTTCACCTCAATGGTTAGCTACTAATTATGGATAATTCACGTTGGTTACCGATATTTGTATTATTAGTAATTTAAGTCCAAATATACTAATGTTTAACTAATTCATGTAGAACTATGTATGGTCACATATAATTTAACACAGAATCAATTATGAATTATGAATGAAGCTATGTAAGATTGATAAACAAACACAATTATAGTCACAATATATGTTCTCCAGCACAGCCAAATTTAATAACTTTAATTACTTATCTAAGATTGGTTCGATCCTAGCTCTAGTAATCTAATGGTCACTAAATTACTAGATGTCAAGTTCATGCAATTTAATAGTCACTAAGTTACACAGAACATGAATTCAAGCAATTTAAGTATCAAATATTACCATGCTAGGTATTAACAATCAAACACAAACATTTAACCAACTAGTAAGATCCATAACTAATAAACCAACCCATGAGTTGAAGCTTCATCTAGATAAACAGAAGCAGCTAGATTCAGCTACTCATGGCTGGTTTCAAACACACAAATTCAATGATTAAAAACATAGTCAATTGTACCAATTTAAAAGTGAAAGTTATGATCTACTTCTTCTTCTTCCTTAGGTGCTAGAACTTGAATTCTCTGGCTTGTTTTTCTTCAGAAATCGTCTTCTAAAACCTCCAAATCTCTAGAGCATCCCTCAAAATTGTAAGTGCCAAGGATATATATAGTTTTATGGAAATTACCCTGCTCACGTCGTGAGCTCAGTTATAATCCGTATCGAACATGGATTCTGGCCTCCGGATGTTTATCTTCTAGAAAGTTATCACTCACGTCGTGAGATATGATTCCTCGCGTCGTGATATCGTTTTTTGGCTGAAAAATTCATTTGTTAAGATCCAATCCTCCTAAGTTCTGATCCTTGTTGCTTTTGTTCCTTATTCCTCAAGATTGCTCATTTTGGCTGCACATTACAGTTAAATCTTATAAGTACCATATATCTTTGCAAATAACCAAAATATTAATAAAAATATATTAAAATATTGCTTAAAAATGTGTATAAATATGGCAATATCACATACCGCACAAGGATATATATATATATATATATATATATATATATATATATATATATATATATACACATACTAGGTGAATGCCCGCGCATTGCGCAGAAACACCTATATAGTTGAAATCTTTACAAATATATGTTTTTTTTAAATATAACAATAAGGTTGTTGTTAAATTTGATATAATAATTCGTATACTAAATTGATACAATATATTGATTATTTTGAATTATATGATAATATATACATCTATTATAACTGTATAATCTCAACCATTTGAATGACTTCTACCCGCGAGTTACTAATGAATAAAATTAAATATAATATATGGCTTAATGTTATTTATAGTTTTTGTATTGTTAATTAATTTTTTAAAGTTTATTTTTTTAACGTTTTAATTTCTATCATTATAATTATTTAAAACATAAGACATTGTTTTTTGATTTTAAAGATAACAATATAATCATTTATATAGAGTTACTTTTGACTATTGTTATTGTAAGTTATTTTAAGCTACTTATTTGAAAACTTTTAACGATTATACAAATATCTTTAGGAAATATTTTAATTAAATTGATATTATAATTTAGTTTTTGCATTTAACACTACAATTTATCACTTTTAACTATTCACAAAATATTCATTGGGTTTTTTAAGTGGAACTGAAATTTATATTTAAGTTGACACTATAATGTTATATTTAAATTAACAGTTTAAGTATCTTGTCCTAACTGTTCCATAGTTGTAGCTTTAAATTGATAATGGTTTACATACAACAACATATTAAATCTAATAAATTAAGTATAATATTTTAAAAGTTAAAGACATAACTTTATAACTAGAAGTAAAGATATTATTTTAATATTGAAATTTAGTTTATTTATGATTACACTTTAGGTTTGCTATTTATTTAACCTTATTAACCAAATTATAATCATTATTAGAAAGACACTACAATTTATCACTTTTAACTATTTACAAAATATTATTTGGGTTGTTTAAGTTAAACTAAAATTTATATTTAAATTTGTCCTGTAATGTTATATTTAAGTTTATAATTTAAATATTTTATACAAATTGTTCAAAAGTTGTAGCTTTAAAATGATAATGGTTTACATCCAACAATATTTTAAAACTAATAAATTAAGTATAATATGTAAAAAGTTTAAAAAAACATAACTTTATAAGTAAAAGTAAAGATATCTTTTTAATATTGAAATTTAGTTTATATATGATTACACTTTAGGTTTGATATTTATTTAATCTTATTAACCAACTTATAATCATTATTAGAAAGAAATTGAAAAGTCATGGGAGTTTCAAATGAATGTGGTGAAAGGAAAAATGTTTCCTTTATAATATAGTATGATATGATATAATATGATGATATGATATGATATGATATATATATATATATATATATATATATATATATATATATATATATGCTTAGGTTATTTTGTTTTTATTAACTATTGTGTGCCAGAATGCACAGATCTGGACCAACGGATGAAATTAATCAATTGACATGATTTGAGGGTGTATGATAGTACAATGGGATAACATGTACCATATAATCACATAAATTTTAGCAAAAGGATATTTTGGACAATTAACTATATTTATAAAAGGAAATTTCCGGATTTTTAGGGATAATAAATTCTCCTAATTTTAAAAATCTTGTTTTTTTTTCTAATTAATTCAATTTTAATTCTACAGTAATTTGTAAACATAACCGATTTTATTCTGTCAGAATATTTTGTTGTTAGAATGAGGTTCTTTCAGAATTTTATTCTATTAGAATATTATTGAAGAATAAAAAAATTCTTGAATCCGAGGTTGAAAAATAACAACATTCTAATATATTTTTATACATCCGAACTTAAATACAAATTCATGCATATTCTTACAAACTAAAAGCCTTATACTTTTTAATATAATTGTACATATTCTAAAAGAATATCAACAAAAATGAATAAAATTCTTAAAAAATAACATCATTCTTAAATTGTGAGTATGATCAAACTTTATTCATTCTTCAAGTTATTCCTATTAGGTCTTTAATGCATTCTTCAACCATTCATATCACAAATACAATAAAAACTAATAATGGTTATAAACATGTTACTTGCAATTAACTATCACTTAATATATTCTGGTAGAATAAAAAGAATATGACAGAATACATAGAATACTTTATGGCAGAAATACATAGATTTTATTCTGGCATAATACATTCTGAAAGAATATATAGAATACATTCAAGCCATTCCTATCACAAATGCAAAAAAAAAACATCAAAATCCAACAATAAACACTAATTCATTCTGAAAGACTACAAACATTCTGAAAGAATGGATTTATATAAATAAATTCTGACAGAATACACACAAATTCGTTCACACCTCATACTCAGCTTTCACATCATAATAGACTAACTTCTTCTAAAAAACAACACCAATTGGGTTTTTTTATACATTGCAAGAGAGAAAAGGTAAAAAATAGACACTAATGGTATCCTACTGAGAATTAGTCAACTACCGGGAATTTGGCTTGAAACATCTCTTATGCATTCTATCGAACACCTTCTGTCCATTATCAAATGCTTCTGTGTAAAAGAAAAACCACCAACAAAGGAGAAGCTCAATACATACATACAGGGTAAAAGGAACCAACAACAAAAACCATACCACAACTCCAGGAAAAACTCACCACACTACCACTAAGCAGCAACAAACAATTGCACACAAGCCAAAGAACTAGCAACACAGCAAAAAAAAAACACCACGGGTAAAAGGGTCAACCACCCTGAAAACCATTCCGGACAGCAATAATCGCAGAGGATCCCCAGCAAAACAAAAGCAGACAGTTACGAATCGAGCCAATCAAAACTTAAACTTAGGGAAACTCCATGAAACAGAAATACATAGGAAGAATCCATAGAAACAACCATATAAATGTTACCTGATGTGGAATAAAGAAAAGAAACAATAAAAAACAATCAAATTTATTGACAAGCTAAGTGATTTGAAGTCATGAAGAAAAAATAAAATTGTTTAAAAAAAATTACAGAAGATGTCGACTTTTGATTGAAGATTAAGATGTGAGATTAGCTAATGATTTCTACTCTTTTACCTGAAAAGATGAAGACCGACAGAGGAGGGTGGTCGCTTGATGATGGTGGTGGGTCATCACCGCAAACAGGAGGGGAGGCGTTGCTGGAGAGGAGGCATCGTTTGAATGTTTATGTCATCGAAGGGGAGAGTCGTTGGAGGAAGAAAGAACCGCTGGAGGAAGAAGATCTGTAGATGCAAATGAACGACAAGGGTTATTTTTAGGGTTTTAAAATACTGATTTTCTTTCCTTAATTGTAGGATTAAATTAAATGGCCTCATTATTTGTAAATACAAAAAACCGAAAATGCCCTTATTTGATTTAATTAATTATTTAATATTTACTAATTTGTGATTGGTGCATACATGCACACAATAGTTGCTAGAAACATTTGAACCTAGCTCTCTCTTTCTCTCTCTCTCTTTCTCTCTCTCTCTCTCTCTCTCTCTATATATATATATATATATATATATATATATATATATATATATATAGCAGATCACTACAGCATGTCGAGATAGACACCCAGACAAATGATCATGCTATAGAGCCACGACCAAACAAGGAATAGGCAAGAAAGCCTAGATTAGGAGTCCTCATTCTATCCTACGTGTCTAGATACAACCCCTAGAGCATCCTACTAACAATAACCAAAACTAGTGGGCCAAAGTTGGTGCCTTCGACCCATAGGTACAGTGAGGAAAATTCACATGAATAGAAGAACCTAGAAACACCGTGACGTGCTGTGACATCCGCCTAAAATGGATTCGGGTCAACCCAACCCAATTGGAAATTTAATAAACCCTACTCAAGATTACTTGACGCTAATAGGATCAAAACCCATACAATACGATATAACTTGACGTTAATAGCAACATAGTATTGTACAACGTTATAACTATAATTAAAGTAAATTATGATACCATATTAAAATCAAATCAAAGTATAATGCTCTAATTAAATTAAAAGAATCAAACTTGAATTCTCTAATTAAACTTCAAATCAAAGTAGATTGTTATAATCAAATAATAACCTATCTTTTATAAAACTCCATTTTTATAAACTTTACATTAAATTTTATAAAACTCTATTTTTTATAAACTTTACTTTAAATTTTATAAAACTCTTATATTAATTATGTAAAAGATGCTTGTGTTAGTGGGAAATTATGAAGACCACCAAAAGCAAAAAGATTATTCCCATGGTCTCCCACTCACACCTCTCATCCACTTTCCTTTCCTTTTTCTCCCAACACATTATTCTCTTCACCACTTAAATCTTCTCTATTCTTTCTCTCACTCTCAATCTCGAAATTTCCTCCAAGAATACTCATATTCCATCCAAGAACAATCTATTATACTCAAATCTTCATCCCTCTTGAAGCATTCATCAAGGTATGTTGTTAAAAGTTTCAAATTCATACAAGAAACAAATTAAATCCACCAAAATATCTAAAACTCATTTTTTGCATAAACCTGATTTTTCTCAGAATACCATCAATAAAATAAGAAGTTCTGGAAATTTTCAGAAAATAACTTATTTTTATTGAATTATCATAATTATTGCAATAAAGTAGGGCAATAATTCACATAAAATACTTGTTGCATTCAATAAATTCTGAGAAAATTCTGGGATGACCAGTATACTGATTAAACATGATATATGAAGTTTCATGCATTTATATTACTGTTTACTATTATTTATGATTTTATTGATTAATTAATAATGAAATATATAAAAAATACTTCCCATAGTCACAAATATCTAAAACTTATACACTGGGCTCTACATCATGTTATAAAACTATGGTTAATTTTACAGATTTTTTGAGAATCATTTACTATTTTTCCTGAATTTTGTGTTGTTTAATCATTAAAATATTAAATAAATACTAAAACAGTTCAGAAAAATATACAAATTTTACAGTAATTCATATTGTATGAAATAATGATTTCCTAATAATTTCATAATTTTTCAATACTGTTTACTATTTAAAACTATTTTCCTAAGTATTTAAGCATGTAAAAATGCATTTTAATGATTATTTCATATAAATAATTGTTAAAATCTATAAATAATTATAATTGGGCAAGTTATTATTTTAATAAGAAATTATTAAAATCTGGCCTAAATTGAAAATATAAATTAATTATGCAAAGTAAGTAATTCAATTTAAAATTCATTTAACAAATAAATACCTTAATATTATAATCAAAATGAATTATTGTTAATTCATCTAATATAAGAATATGTGTCTAACTATTTATTAATACTCCATTCTCGTTTAGCAGTTCCTAAACCAAAACTATTAATTATATTAGGTTCTACGCCATTTTGACCCGAATCGTCTATCGTACGACACACGCATTTCGTTTTGGGACTAATGTGAGTAATCTACCCCATATTTTATAATTTTCAATACTTTTGGGGTGTATCATGTGGTTCTAATATGTTCCAACTTCATTTTGTTGTTTTATCACAATCGAGACATTGTTGGGACATTTATACGTGAGTCATTAATTGTATAACTATTGTTTGTTTACGCTACATGTACTTGTAGTGCATTACCATTTTTAGTCTAATCTCCATGACTATGCCCGTATTCTTGAGGTACGTTATGGACAATAATAGCGCTATTGGGTTGACCACCCCGCCTTGGGACGCTAAGGTGATTGATCACACGTGGTTGAGTGTGTATGATGATTAGATGCTCCATCCTATATATATTTATATATATACATATGTATATATATAGGGTGAGGACTTATTGTTGTTGTTATCAATTGTTAATCAATTTTTGATTTATAAACCGTTATCTCAAGTACAATTGTTTGGCGACTTCAAAAGAAAACAGATTTCAAATTATAAATGTTTCAACTTCACAATTTTCTCTACTAAAATTTGATTACTCACCAACTCTCGTAGTTGACCTGTTTTTACCCATGATGCAGATTTGAAGAATGAAGAATGATGAAAAATAGGTTGTGCCTTAGAAATCCACAAGACAATTTAAATTTGATGTAATAAATGTGGTTTGCATTTGTATTTGTACTTGTATGTTGTGGATCTTGTTTGCATACTTAGTACTTAATTGAATCTAATCACATTATAACCTAGTTGTCATGGGACTTTGAACAATATATCACGCCTTGATCGATTCCGACAAGGATCGGGGTGTGACAGATTGGTATCAGAGCCCTTGACTATAGGGAATTAGGTTAATTGCCTTGACCTAGTCTATAGCCTCTAGGGTCCTCTCATATGCTAGTTTATAAAACGCACACACAACTGTATGCAATTCGCACTTAGAAAATCCTAGGAATACCTTTGTGTGTTAATTGCTCCCTTATGTGCATACGTATTACTCCTGACACTTATATGTGTGCATACACTTGTGAATATTCTCCACTTTCTCTGAAAATCACACACATACTCAAGTTGTTTAACAAAATGTATATACATATATGTATTCCTTAGAGCTCATAGGAAATTCAAAGTCATCCACTCTAGTTGGGTAGGATCATAGTAATGGACGCGTAGTAACTGGAAGGGGGAGGTGCCGGTAGCCCGAAAGTCCTGACTAGGTAAGCATTCGTATACATCCCAATCAACTGAGGGACCAGTTTGCTTATCTGGGGACCAAAGGCGAGAGTTCCCAAACCTATAGGCCAAAGCGCGTCATTCACATTACTTTTGAGCCATCAAAATACCCGACCTTATCAAACGTATCCGAAAGGATACACTCCAAAATGGCCAACTCATTGGACTATTAAGTTCCCTAATGGGCCTAGAAGTGGGAAAGAAATGTGAAAACTTAGTTTTGTGGGGGCCCACGCAAGTGCTACATGTTTCACATTTAGTAACCATGGAAAGCCCAAAAGGTGCCCAACACTCCTAACCATGACCCAACAAGTGTTTTACAATTATTTTACCCAACAATGTCTAAAAACTTTATTTCCATAATCAATTTACAAATAACTCACAAGTCCATATGCGTGTTTCTCGTAGATGGCATTACGACCCCCATACGCTGCTCGCAACAACAGAAGGCTAGCTGCCCTGGTCGCCAAGGAGGTAGCAAACGTCATCCCAACAATTGCAACCCAACTTCATTCTCTTCAGCCACAAGCTCCAGCAACAACTCCTCGTTGCTCGTTCAAGCACTTTCGTAACTGCAATCTGCCTTACTTCAAAGGCACCGATGGTGCCACCGCACTCCTCACATGGATTGAAGAAATGGAGAGTACTTTCATCCATAGCGAGTGTCCTGAGGACCTGATGGTCCGTCATGCTACAGGGTGCCTCCTAGGTCATGCTCTCACATGGTGGAACCTAGAAAAACGGGCAAAGGGAGAGGCTGTTGCCTTGGGAATGACCTGGTCAAAACTAAAAGAACGCATGATGGAGAAGTTCTGCCCTGACAGCGAATTGCAAACTCTCGAGGATGAATTCTGGAATCTGAAACAGGAGGGAGGCGACAACGCGACCTACACCAATAGATTCCATGATCTCTCGAGACTCCTACCTCACATGGTTCAACCTATGAAAACTACAATACGCCGCTACATCAAAGGGTTACCACGCCAGATCCGTGATTCGGTGACCAGCAGCAGGCCATCTACCCTAGAATCCGCCATTGAATTAGCAGGTCAACTCAATGAGGACAATGTGAACGATGGTGTCCTCCCACGCAAGGGTTCAAAGATGTCAACTGAAAAGTCGACCCCTGAGACCCCCCTAATTGTCAAGTCCGAGTCCTCCCACCGACATGACAAAAAGAAGCGGAAAAGTCATCACCACAACCATGCTGTTATTACCCCTGCTACTCCTATCACCCAAGTCACCCCACCAGCCCAACCAAATAAAAAGCCGTATACCGGACCTCACCCCCTCTGTAACCACTGTAACTATCACCATATGACCACCAGCCCGTGTCGCCTCTGTACGAATTGTGGTCGCTATGGCCACTTGGCGGACACATGTCGTGCACCAAAAACTCAGCGACCACTCTATCTACCCTCAAATCAGCAAACACAAACCCGGTATCCAACTAGAACATGCTTCAACTGTGGTGACCCCACCCATTTCAAAAACGCGTGTCCTAGGTTAGTCAATATCATCAACACGCAAGCCCATGCAAATCCAACAATGCAGGTTCCAGCTCCCAAAGGCCGAGCCTTTGTCATTACCGCAACCCAAGCAAAGACCGATAACAAGGTCGTAAATGGTACGTTTCTCATAAATAACTGCTACGCGTCAGTACTTTTTGATTCAGGTGCCGATAAAAGTTTTGTGTCTTTGGAATTTGAGCCCATACTTCACACACCTCGCACGATTCTTAATGAGTACTTTACCGTAGAAGTCGCCGATGGAAAACACGTTTCACTCAATGCAGTCATCCAAGATTGCACTTTCGATTTTTCCGGTCATGAATTTTCTGTCAATTTAGTTCCTATGGAACTTGGTAGCTTCGACATCATCGTAGGAATGGATTGGCTATCCCAAAACCATGCTGAAATAGTATGTTACGATAAGTTCATTCGTATTCCTCTCGCCGACGGTCAAAGTCTTCGTATTTATGGCGAGACTCATTCGAAAAAGCTTAGTCTTATGTCATGTACTCAAGCTCGATCATATCTACGAAAAGAATACATGGCTTTCTTAGCCCATGTGGTGGAAACAAATGTCAAAGAAAAGAAGATTGAAGATATTCCGATAGTACGAGACTTTCCCGACATCTTTCCCGATGACGTATCTGGACTCCCTCCAGTACGTGAGCTAGAGTTCCGCATCGATCTTGTTCCTGAGGCTACTCCCATAGCCAAGCCTCCATATCGGTTGGCTCCAACCGAGATGCAAGAATTGGCAAGTCAGCTCCAAGAACTAACCGATAAGGGATTTATCCGCCCTAGTACTTCACCCTGGGGAGCCCCGGTTCTCTTCATCAAAAAGAAAGATGGTTCGTTTCGTATGTGTATCGATTATCGGGAGTTAAATAAATTAACCATCAAGAACCGATATCCGTTACCTCGGATCGACGACCTTTTTGATCAGCTTCAAGGAGCTTCATGCTTCTCAAAAATTGACCTTCGCTCGGGTTATCACCAACTTCGAGTACGGGAAGAAGACATCCCCAAAACAGCTTTCCGAACCCGCTATGGTCATTACGAGTTCACCGTTATGCCTTTCGGCCTAACAAATGCCCCTGCTATATTCATGGACTTGATGAATCGGGTATTTAAACCTTATCTCGACCGTTTTGTTATCGTCTTTATTGATGACATCCTCATTTACTCCAAGACAAGGGCAGAGCATGAAAGACACCTTCGCCTAACTCTCCAAACGTTGCAAGGAAATCGGCTCTACGCCAAATTTTCGAAATGCGAGTTTTGGTTAAATGAGGTACAATTCCTTGGTCATATTGTAAGTGACAAGGGTATTTTAGTCGATCCCGCAAAAGTTGAAGCAGTCCAGAATTGGAAAGCCCCCCATACCCCCAAGGAAATTCGGTCCTTCCTTGGTTTAGCCGGCTATTACCGGCGTTTCATTTCAAATTTCTCAAAGATTGCTTTACCGCTTACTTCTCTCACTTGCAAGGGTACACCATTTGATTGGGGACCCAAGCAGGAATATGCTTTCCAAACCCTTAAACAAAGTTTGTGTGACGCTCCGATTCTTACACTCCCTGAAGGATCCGAAGATTTCGTGGTATTCTGCGATGCCTCCAATCTCGGTCTAGGTTGTATTTTGATGCAAAGGGGAAAGGTTATAGCTTACGCATCACGACAACTCAAAATCCACGAAAGGAATTATACGACTCATGATTTGGAGCTCGGTGCCGTGATTTTCGCTCTTAAAATTTGGAGGCATTACCTTTACGGCACTAAATGCGTAATTTTCACCGACCACAAGAGCTTGCAACATATTCTTAATCAAAAGGAACTCAATATGAGGCAAAGACGATGGGTCGAGCTCCTAAATGATTACGAGTGTGAAATACGCTATCATCCGAGCAAGGCAAACGTCGTAGCCGACGCGTTAAGCCGAAAAGAACATGCCCATGCGTTTCATCTAATATGTTCTCCTATCTTGTCCAATCTCAGGGACCGAATTCGAGGAGCCCAACACTCGGCAATTACCGAAAATGACATGCCCAAGGGAATTGATGGGGAGTTGGAAACCAAATCTGATGGTATTTTCTATTATCAAGATCCCATCTGGATCCCAGATCGTGACAATCTTCGCATATTCCTGATGGAAGAAATCCATAAAAACCGATATTCCATTCATCCGGGCACTGACAAGATGTATCATGGCCTGAGAACCAATTATTGGTGGTCGGGAATGAAAAAGGATATTGCTTTATTCGTGGCCAAATGTCTTACATGTTCCAGGGTCAAAGTAGAACATCAACGACCCTCTGGACTATTGGTCCAACCAGAAATCCCCAGGTGGAAATGGGAAGCGATCGCCATGGATTTCGTAACCAAACTTCCCCGTACCACAAAAGGACACGACAGCATTTGGATAATCATTGACCGTTTGACCAAATCCGCTCATTTCCTTCCCATCCGGGAAAATTTCAAAGTCGAAAAACTTGCTCGGATTTACATCAACGAGATAGTTAGTCAGCATGGCATTCCTCTCAGCATCATTTCAGATCGTGATAGGAGATTTCTCTCTCGGTTTTGGCAATCACTTCAAACAGCCATGGGAACCCGCCTCGATCTCAGTACCGCCTATCATCCTCAGACCGATGGTCAATCTGAGAGGACAATTCAAACACTCGAAGATATGTTGAGGGCGTGTGTCTTGGATTTCGGAGGAAACTGGGACTCTCATTTACCGTTGGTGGAATTCTCCTATAATAACAGTTATCATTCTAGCATCAAGATGCCACCATTTGAGGCATTGTATGGCCGTAAATGCCGATCTCCTATTTGCTGGCATGAAATCGGTGAGTCCCACGTGATTCGCGCAACAGTGGATTCTCCAATCGTTGGTCCTGAGCTTATCCAGGAAACAACCGACAAAATCACTCAGATTCGCGATAACCTTCTCGCAGCTCGTAGCCGACAAAAGAGTTATGCCGACAAGCGACGCAAACCGCTTGAATTTACAGTAGGTGACATGGTCATGTTAAAAGTGTCCCCATGGAAAGGTGTGGTTCGATTTGGACGCAAGGGTAAATTGGCACCACGCTACGTAGGCCCGTTTAAGATCATAAAAAGGATCGGACCAGTAGCCTACGAGTTGGATCTACCAACAGAGCTTAAGAAAGTTCACCCGGTATTTCATATAGCCAACCTCAAGAAGTGTTTAGCAGACGAGAACCTTCATGTTCCTCTCGAGGATATCCAAATCGACGAGACAATGCAATTTATCGAGAAACCCTTGGAAATTGCTGACCGAAAGGAAAAGCAACTCAAAAGAAGTCGCATTCCCCTGGTTAAGGTCAGGTGGCAGTCGGCACGTGGACCTGAGTATACATGGGAGCGTGAGGATCATATGCGTACCAAATACCCACAACTTTTCTCTTAAGGTACTCTCTTCTTAAATTTCGGGACGAAATTTCCTAAAGTAGGGGAGACTGTGACATCCGCCTAAAATGGATTCGGGTCAACCCAACCCAATTGGAAATTTAATAAACCCTACTCAAGATTACTTGACGCTAATAGGATCAAAACCCATACAATACGATATAACTTGACGTTAATAGCAACATAGTATTGTACAACGTTATAACTATAATCAAAGTAAATTATGATACCATATTAAAATCAAATCAAAGTATAATGCTCTAATTAAATTAAAAGAATCAAACTTGAATTCTCTAATTAAACTTCAAATCAAAGTAGATTGTTATAATCAAATAATAACCTATCTTTTATATAACTCCATTTTTATAAACTTTACATTAAATTTTATAAAACTCTATTTTTTATAAACTTTACTTTAAATTTTATAAAACTCTTATATTAATTATGTAAAAGATGCTTGTGTTAGTGGGAAATTATGAAGACCACCAAAAGCAAAAAGATTATTCTCATGGTCTCCCACTCACACCTCCCATCCACTTTCCTTTCCTTTTTCTCCCAACATATTATTCTCTTCACCACTTAAATCTTCTCTATTCTTTCTCTCACTCTCAATCTCGAAATTTCCTCCAAGAATACTCATATTCCATCCAAGAACAATCTATTATACTCAAATCTTCATCCCTCTTGAAGCATTCATCAAGGTATGTTGTTAAAAGTTTCAAATTCATACAAGAAACAAATTAAATCCACCAAAATATCTAAAACTCATTTTTTGCATAAACCTGATTTTTCTCAGAATACCATCAATAAAATAAGAAGTTCTGGAAATTTTCAGAAAATAACTTATTTTTATTGAATTATCATAATTATTGCAATAAAGTAGGGCAATAATTCACATAAAATACTTGTTGCATTCAATAAATTCTGAGAAAATTCTGGGATGACCAGTATACTGATTAAACATGATATATGAAGTTTCATGCATTTATATTACTGTTTACTATTATTTATGATTTTATTGATTAATTAATAATGAAATATATAAAAAATACTTCCCATAGTCACAAATATCTAAAACTTATACACTGGGCTCTACATCATGTTATAAAACTATGGTTAATTTTACAGATTTTTTGAGAATCATTTACTATTTTTCCCGAATTTTGTGTTGTTTAAACATTAAAATATTAAATAAATACTAAAACAGTTCAGAAAAATATACAAATTGTACAGTAATTCATATTGTATGAAATAATGATTTCCTAATAATTTCATAATTTTTCAATACTGTTTACTATTTAAAACTATTTTCCTAAGTATTTAAGCATGTAAAAATGCATTTTAATGATTATTTCATATAAATAATTGTTAAAATCTGTAAATAATTATAATTGGGCAAGTTATTATTTTAATAAGAAATTATTAAAATCTGGCCTAAATTGAAAATATAAATTAATTATGCAAAGTAAGTAATTCAATTTAAAATTCATTTAACAAATAAATACCTTAATATTATAATCAAAATGAATTATTGTTAATTCATCTAATATAAGAATATGTGTCTAACTATTTATTAATACTCCATTCTCGTTTAGCAGTTCCTAAACCAAAACTATTAATTATATTAGGTTCTACGCCATTTTGACCCGAATCGTCTATCGTACGACACACGCATTTCGTTTTGGGACTAATGTGAGTAATCTACCCCATATTTTATAATTTTCAATACTTTTGGGGTGTATCATGTGGTTCTAATATGTTCCAACTTCATTTTGTTGTTTTATCACAATCGAGACATTGTTGGGACATTTATACGTGAGTCATTAATTGTATAACTATTGTTTGTTTACGCTACATGTACTTGTAGTGCATTACCATTTTTAGTCTAATCTCCATGACTATGCCCGTATTCTTGAGGTACGTTATGGACAATAATAGCGCTATTGGGTTGACCACCCCGCCTTGGGACGCTAAGGTGATTGATCACACGTGGTTGAGTGTGTATGATGATTAGATGCTCCATCCTATATATATTTATATATATACATATGTATATATATAGGGTGAGGACTTATTGTTGTTGTTATCAATTGTTAATCAATTTTTGATTTATAAACCGTTATCTCAAGTACAATTGTTTGGCGACTTCAAAAGAAAACAGATTTCAAATTATAAATGTTTCAACTTCACAATTTTCTCTACTAAAATTTGATTACTCACCAACTCTCGTAGTTGACCTGTTTTTACCCATGATGCAGATTTGAAGAATGAAGAATGATGAAAAATAGGTTGTGCCTTAGAAATCCACAAGACAATTTAAATTTGATGTAATAAATGTGGTTTGCATTTGTATTTGTACTTGTATGTTGTGGATCTTGTTTGCATACTTAGTACTTAATTGAATCTAATCACATTATAACCTAGTTGTCATGAGACTTTGAACAATATATCACGCCTTGATCGATTCCGACAAGGATCGGGGTGTGACACGTGCTCCCCTTTCTGTATTAATTGCTTCCACGAACCCACTAGCACCAAAACATGGTAGAATCTTAACCAAAAGTCCAAATCCTTCAAATTTGACTCAAAGTCAAACTGGTCAAAAAGTTAACAGTCAACGGTCAATTGCCCCTCACAACATGACAATCTATTGGTCCCGTCATGAGCCACTAAAAGACAAAATAGTCATGGTGCTTCGATCCTCTCGATGTAACAAGCATATAATCATATCATGAGAACTGTCTGAATGACATTTTGATGAATAAAATCCCTTAATCCATTAAGCCACTAATCCACCTCCTCCAAAAGGCTTCCTAACACCCCAAAAAACCATAAAAATTAATGCTTTAAGGTCTTGCATGTCCAATGCAATACTTGAGCTCAAATTAGGGCATTAATGAAGAAAATGATGGGTTTTATACAAAAGAACAATCCTATGTGCTCATGCAAAACCCTAAAGCTTGGATCTAGGTTTCTCTATTGTACATGCAATTCATCCAAGACTTGAATACCTTAATCTTGCATACTATAAAACTTGAGATCTATATAAATAACCAAGTAAGAATATTACCTCTTGATTGTAGTAAGAAACTTGAATCTTCAAAGCTCACGAGAATCAAGCACCTCAAATACGATGCCTCTAATGGCTTACAAACACCAAGGCAAGAGGATGATGTTTAGGAGAGAGGATGAGAGGCTAGAATTCGGCTCCAAGCTTCCAAGGGATCAAGTGGCCGAATTTTGATGCTTTAGGGGTCATTTTATAATTGAGCTGCTAGGGTTTCAGTTAAAACCCTAATTGGATAGCTTAGGCCTTAAGCAGTCCACAAAACCTTCCAGAATAAGGCCCCCTTGGACGAATTCAAGATGGACTCCACCTTAATTTCGTCCATGCCTTAATCCATAAGGACTCTTAGCCCAAAATCAATTATCTTATAATTGCAGTTCCAGTCCCCTTTATTTAATTAATCTCTTTTAGTCACAATAATTAATTCTTAATTAATTATTTAACTAATATTAATTAAACAAATATGATTTCTCTTTTAATATATTATTCTTATAATATATTAATAAACCACAATATCCTCTTTCTTTATAAATCATCCTGTCAAGTTGCTCTGGTGAAGGCAACCCAAAAGGACCATGCTCAACCGGGTCAAGTACATACCAAATATAGTTATGGACTTAGACACTAATCCAACAGTCACCCACTTGGATAAGTCTAATAACTAAACTTGCAAGTACGACTTCAGAATCCGATTAGCAATCGTAGCTCTCATAAGCCGCTGTCAACTCTGATCAGTAATTTGTCCTTTAGATAAGGGATCGTATAGTCCTCACTGTCTTATGTTGATTATTTACCTATTGTTTCACTTTGCATGTTTTGACTTCCTGAATAATAAGATTATTCGAATGTTCCACAGTCACTCATACTTTGGGAGTAGGTATGAAAGAAGATTGTCATGAATTGGCGTGTAGATTGTCTAAAGTGTATTAGACATAACAAAGGTTTGCTGCAACGTTCATGAGTGCTTATGAACTTGATTTGAGCATTGGATTAAACCCACGTTTGCTGGAATCACTTCATGAAATTTATCACGAGTGATCGCAAGACGATAATATCATATGGTCTTAAAACCTAGATATATGGTTTATTGTTTGCTAATTGGTTGTGCATTGATAATGCGTAAACGCATCAGTAACTTGATGTTATAAAACACATTGTTGTGTATGATTTGATTAGTGAATAGTAAATGCATATAAGTTGAAGTTTATCTGTTCCTTTTATCCTAAGAGGGTAAAAGAGATATCAGGGCCCCTCAATGATTTGGTTTGACTTATGTGTCAGGCCCGGTCAGGACTGAATTGATGTGTTCAATTAAGTTCTATGTCAGACGCATCAGAGATCGAGAAACAAACTATTGGACAATAAGTATGACTATGTTCCATGTAATTGTCCGCACGATATCTAGAACGGAGGACTATACGATCCATTATCTAAAGGACAGGTTACTAATAAGATCAGAGTTTGACAGCGTCTTTGAGAGCTACGATTGCTAATCGGATTGTACTTACATTTATAGTTACTAGACTTATCCAAGTGGGAGACTGTTGGATTAGTGTCTAAGCCCGTAACTATATTTGGTAAGTACTTGACCCGGTTTTTGCATGGTCCTTTTGGGTTGCCTTCACCAAAGCAACATGATAGGATGATTTATCAAGTGAGAGGTTATTATGGTTTATTAATATATTATATGAATAATATATTAAAAGAGAAATCATATAGTTTAATTAATATCAGACAAGAATTAATTAAGAATTAATTTTATGGCTAAAAGACATTAATTAAATAAAGGGGACTTAAACTGTCAAATGTGTGATAGTTGAGTATTGGGCTGAGAAGGCTCATGGAACTAGGCTTGGATGAAATTAGGGATGTGTCCATCCTAATTTCGGCCAAGAGGCCCTATTCCAGAAGCTTCCTTGGACTGCTTAAGGCCTAAGCTATCCATTAGGGTTTTGACTGAAACCCTAGCAGCACCAGTATAAATAAGACCCCAAGGCATCTAATTTTCAACCACTTGAACCCTAAGAGTCTTCAGAAGCCGAAATTGTGCCATCCCCTCTCTCTCTCTCAATTAGCATCCTCTTGCTTGTGGTGTTTGTAAGCCATTAGAGGAGTGACACTTGTGACTCTAAGATCCAAGGACAAGAAGATTCAAGCTTTAAACAAGAGGTAATCATCTAGATCTGATTTCTTGTATCAATTTCGAAATATATACACTAGATCTAGGGTTTGTAAGTCTTGGATAAATTGCATGTACAATAGAGAAGCCTAGATCCAAGCTTTAGGGTTTGCATGAGCACATAGGATGTTATTTTGTGTAAAACCCATCAAGTATTTCATCCCTTACTTGTTTATGCTTAGAAACCCCTTTGTTCTAGCCTTGATTCATCACTTTCATCATCATCTTCAAGAGTTCACAGCCGTGAACCCTTCGTAGGGCCGTGAACCCTTCATAAGATCTTGGGCCGTGAACCATTGTAAGACCGTGAACCCTCCTTCCATGGCCGTAAACCCTTCATAAGATCATCCTTGGGCCGTGAACACATCATGTGTTCTATGGCCGCGAACACTTCTTGTGTGGCCGCGAACTCCCTTTAATCAATCATATGTGATTCTAACACTCCATTGAGAGTGTTTCCTAGTTCCTAAGGTTGTTTCCCTTTCATGTTAGTTGTTATATACACTAGTTATATACATATATGTATCAATATATGTCATTTAGGACTCGTTTGTGTCTCGGGACTTCATTCGTGGAACTTCTCATCCTTACTCGAATCTTCAATTGAATCACCCACATAAGGTGAGTTCATACCCCTATAATCAATCTTTTAAATGTTTTAAATGCTTTTAAAGGGGGGAATACAAGTTGAACACAATGATATTGTGTTAAATATTTACATGTGATAACCATCACATTAAAGGATTTCTTATGCTTTTGTAAGTGATCAAATCAATTCAAAAACTCTTTTAAAAAGATGTTAGTTTGTTGTTTATAAAACTTAAGGTACATGCTTAACTCAGTAGATAATTGAGTCTTTTCTTCAAGTCGGTATCAGTTCAAACAAGCATACTAGTAAACTATAATAGGTATAGTTTAGGGGTTCAGTTCATACTATAACTAGAACAGGAAGGAACATACTATAACTAGAACAGGAAGGAACATACTATAACTAGAACAAGAAGGAACATACTATAACAAGAACAAGATAACAATAATGTGAAACCACTACTTCACGACTTAGAAATATACTTGTTATGTCGCGTTTTGTAACCAGAGTCTCCTGGAGGGAGAGCGTGAGTTTGTGTATAGATCTATATGGGATTGACATCCCACACCTTGCTGCTAGCTACAGTGGGACTTGCAGGTCTACGGGTGACAAATGTCATACCATTTTCGACGTTTTTAGATCGTCGTGTTCATACTAGTCAAATCAAGCATGGTTATAACCTCCTCACATTTTAACCTTAATTAACAAATTAGTTTTAAGGTGGTTAGTGCTTCAGTAGTTACTTTATACAACATTATTGTACACTTTCATTTTCCTATTACATTCATATAGTGATCTTCTCATATAAAAGGTAATGCAAACTATTTTCTAGTAAAGATAGTCTTAAACTTGGGAAAACATACATCATTACAAAAGACAAACAGACCAGTCGAGTGTTAGTACATTCAGTTAGAAGGGGGCCTATAATGCTAACTTTATGATTCCTCGGTAGATACATCAGGGTTATATATTAATCGGGTCCGACAGACAGTAGGATGTGTGATTTTCGCTTCATTTCCTGTTCCTTGTTTGGTTGTGGGCTTAGATCAGATTCACACAGTCTACTCTGTATTCAATCTTAGCTATATATATATATATATATATATATCCTATATACACCTAGTAATCATAGGGAGTAACAGGTATGGGTCAGGTCATAGCATACAAATTCAGTATACCACTTTCTAGTACAAAAACATACTTTTCGGATAGAACATTAAGTAAGAGAAACTAGAAACTTATTAGTAAAAGGTTTGATACACATTATTAAACCAGTATAACTTAAAGGACCTTTAGTGGTTAATTCTATAATACCTTAGTTTATACATTAGGGTTATATATAATTAATATCCGATAGGCAGTTGGATGTGTACTTTCCGCCTTACTTCTTGTTCCTTGTTTGGTTGTGGGCTTAGGGAAAATTCACTCATTTAATTGTCCGTTCGATATTAGATTATATATAGCTAGTATAAACTAAGTGATTATAGAAGGAACTATTGTGGTTACCATTTTTACTAAAGGAAATATATGATTTTCTTAAAGAATGTTTTCATCAAATATAAAGAACTATTACAGTTAACTCCATAATTACCAAATGAATACGCCAGGGTTGTATACAATGAAGACCTAACAAACAATGGGATGTGTGCTTTCCGCCTTACTTCCTGTTCCTTGTTTGGTTGTGGGCTTATGGAATATTCACACAATCGATTGTCTGTTTACTCTGGATTGTATATAACTTGTATCGATTTAGTACTCATATAAGGAATTGTAGAGTCATTTTCACTTATCATTCATCATATCAGAAAATATAGGATTTTCTGGACGAACAGGCGAACTTTTCTAAAGAACTTACAATTTACTTTTCATCACTAAAATACTTATGAACTCACTAGCTTAAATGTTGATCTACTCTTTCAAAATAACTTGTATTCTTAGGAAACTAGTAGACAGGTACGCGCACTGGGATTCAGAAGATGGAGTTTAGTAGCTTCATGTCTTGTTTTGTTATTTACTTTTGGATTCAATCTTTTGTGAATCACATACATTGTAAACACTTTAATATTAATGAAATGATTGTTTGTTACTTTGATTACTATGATGCATGTGTTGTGATACTAAACATTACGTCCTCCGCCCCAGAACATTTCCGCCGTTCCGGTTTCGGAGTGTGACACTCTATTCCTTGGGAAGTCCCATGATAAATGTTAGATTAAACTCCATTTTAGACCTTGTAACTCCATATTTGTTGCATTTGAAAATGAGTTCATTCAGACGGTCATAATAGAGCTCAATGGATTCTCCTTCCTTCTGTTTAAACTCTCCCGACTCTAACAGACATTGTTTGACTGAACTAATCTTTGTTTTCTCACTGCCTTAATACTTCTCCTTCAGTGTATCCCAAATTTCTTTGAAGTTTTACAATTGCTCACATAATTGTATACAACTGGTGGAAGAGCACCACGGAGTTCACACATACATTTCTTTTTCATTTTTCTGAAGTTTCTCAGCCCGTTCTACAACAACTGGATTATTAGCAGCAGTTCCAACACTTTGTACAACAGTAGGAGGACAAACATCACCAATGATGCATTTCCAGAGATCCTCATCTATTCCATTCAAATAGTCCTCCATACGATCAGCCCATTGATCGTAGAACTTAGGGATCAACACATGAATTTTCGTGGATGATCCAAGAAGATGAGAGTAAGAAGTCATGGTGTTCATGTTAAAGTTCGCCAATCGCCATTGTTGAATGGACGAAATTTGTGAAAAGCTTCATAAAATGAGATTTGCTTGAAAAAACTTCTAGAAAATTGACACAAATTACTCGATCAAACAAACCGTACGCAGAATCGAATCAAAACATGTGATCTGTGAGGATTTTCATAATCAAAAGAGCGGATTTTTTTTTAATCTAGAACGAGATTCAAAACCTTTTGAAAACCTAAGAAAATCAAATCAAAATTGAATGAATCCTACTCTAATACCAAATGTAGTTGAGATTTAATCGAGTATGTAATACGAGATCAGAGTAATGAATGAATTAAAAACACGAGATCTAAATATAATCTGTTTGGCTCAATTACGCTTTTTGCAAATACAGAGAAAATTCAGAGAGATCAAGTTGAATGCAAAAGCTACTCCCTAACTCTAGTATTCATCCCATATATATAAGGATAAAGAAAGCGTACAAAAAAATATAAGGGGCTAAGACACTTAAGCTTCGATACAAAATGCCCTTATAATAAACAACATACAAACAAACTTCAACACATACAATGACTCAGACAGACTTCGACACCTCACAACAACTTTCGAACTCAACACTCTAGAATACTACGGGGAGAAGGACTCGATAGTGAGCAATCGTTGGTTAGCAGATGTTACTAACGCTTTTCACACCCGCAGTTGCCCCGAGGGGGCAAAGGTCAGACTTGTATCCTGTCTCCTGAAGGACAGGGCACGATATTGGTGGGAGGAGGTTGGGCGCTCCGTTGGTGATGATGTTGTTGATTCCATGTCATAGGATGAATTCGTGACCAGGTTCAGGGCTGAGTTCGCACCAGTAATTGAGGTGCAGCAGTTGGTGCGAGAGTTTCAGGATCTCCGCCAAACTACTGAGACGGTGGTTGAGATCACCATGATGTTTCGGGAGAGGGAACTTTTGGTTCTGCAGTATGTGGTGGACGAGGAAATGAAGAAGGCAAGGTGTCACGAGATGTTGAGGAGCGATATTTGGTAGTTTGTGAGCCGATCCAGTTGCAAGAATTTGGAGGATATGTTAGCGATAGCCCGAGAGAGGGAGATTGATATTGAGATGGAGAGGAAGAGGAAGCAGGATCTGGATCAGGTTTTAGGCGGATCGGGCAAGAGGCCCAAGGTTCAGGATTCGAGATCGAGAGGCTAGTAGGGTCGGAGCCGCTATGGGAAGTGCGACAGGATGCACGAGGGACCGTGCATGGTGGGTAGTTCGGGTTGTTTCAAGTGTGGTCGGACGACTCATTATAGCAGGGATTGTACTGCTACCACCACCACCCCAGGATCTGATCTGATTTGATTTCATTGAAAACAGAGGGGCCATAAGAAGGCTCAATGTCTGAGTTTGGCTGCAGCAAGGCCAATGTTAGAACCCGCTCCTATGACTCTTCGGATCACTGACGGCCGCCAGGGCAAGGCGGATGCACCTTTTGGTGAAGAGCAGGGCTTTCCAATTGACGGCCGAGGAGGCTCGCGCGACACCTGATATGGTGATGGGTATGTATCTTCTCCTTATCTCTTTATTTATATTGAATTGCTTGCTTATATTTATGTTCTTTATTTTAGGATCGTTCCTCATAATGGTATTTCTGCTTTGGTGTTGTTTGATTCGGGGGATGCCCAATCCTTTGTATCGATTGCGCTTAGCAAGAGGTTTTCTGGAGCTCCGGGGGAATTGGATTGTCCTTTAGATGTCGAGATTGCTAATGATCGATCTGTCCAGGTAGCGAGGGTTCATTGTTGTTGTATTCTTCAGATGTTCAACGAGCAATGTCCGACTGATTTGGTTCCCATTCCTTTGTGTGGGAACAATGTTATTGTGGGGTATGGGTTGGCTGACCCCAATGGGGCGGTGATTGATTGTGAGCAACAGTTAGTTCGGATTTGAACCCAAAGCGGGGGAGAGTTTTTGGTTCAGGGAAAGAGAGCTCATAGTGGCTGCATTTGTGTTCAACAATGAGGGCCAAACGTTATATTCAGCAGGGTTGTCCTAAATTTGCCGCCTATGTTATGGATACATGAGATAAGGGTAAGGCAACCATGGATGATGTGTCGATTGCGTGATTATCCCGATGTGTTTCTAGAGGATTTGCCTGGGGGTACCTCCAGAGAGGTAGGTTGAGTTCAGGATTGATCTGGTTCCAAGTGCGGCTCCGATAACCAAAGAACCGTATCGGTTGGCTCCTCCTAAGATCCAGGAGTTGTATACACAGCTGCAGGAGCTGTTAGACAAGTGATTCATTCAACCAAGTAGTTTTCCATGGGGAGCGTCGATCTTGTTTGTAAAGAAGAAGGAGGGGTCCTATCGTATGTGCATTGAATCCCGGGAGCTGAATAAGATAACAGTGAAGAACCGTTATACACTCCCAAGGATTGATGATCTTTTTGACGAGCTTTAGGGTGCATCTTGGTTTCCTAATATTGATTTGCGTTCGGGTTATCATCAGATGAGGGTTAGAGATGAGGATGTGCGGAAGACAGCTTTTCGGACTCGTTATGGTCATTACGAGTTCATGGTTGATGCCTTTTGGGCTCACCAATACTCCAGCCGCGTTCATGGATCACATGAACCGCGTGTGCAGGCCAATGCTGGATCGGTTTGTGATTGTATTTATTGATGATATATTGGTCTATTACAAGACCCAGGAGTAGCACAAGGAGTACTTAAGGGAAGTGTTGGATACTTTTGAGGAGGGAGAGACTTTTCACAAAGCTCTCCAAGTGTGAGTTATGGTTGCGCGAGTTGTAGTTTCTAGGGCACCTTGTCAACCATAATGATATTTTGGTCAAACCGGGCAAGGTTGAGGTTGTGATGTGGTGGGAGGTTACGACGTCTCTATCTGAGATTCGTAGTTTCCTTGGTCTAGCGGGTTATTATCGGAGATTTATCCAGGATTTCTGCAAGTTAGTTGTTCCTTTGAATCGGTTGACAAAGAAGAAAGTTACATTCGCTGGGGGCCTGAGCAGCAGGCAGCTTTTGAGACATTGAGACAGCGATTGTGTGAGGCACCGATTTCGACCCTGCTAGAGGGTGTTAAGGACTTTGTGGTCTATTGTGATGCGTCGATCACAGGTTTGGGAGTAGTGTTGATGTAGAGGGGTCGCGTGATCGCTTACGCTTTGAGACAGCTGAAGGCTCATGAGGCGAATTATCTGCCACATGATTTGGAGCTGGGGGCTGTGGTTTTCGCCCTCAAGATTTGGCGACATTACCTCTAGGGGTCCTTTGTACTATTTACACGGATCATAAGAGCCTGAGGTATCTGATGGATCATCCAAATCTGAACATGAGGCAACGCTGGTGGTTGGATGTGGTGAAGGATTATGATTGGTGAGATCCTTTATCACATGGGGAAGGCCAATATGGTGGTCGATGCTCTCAGTCGCAAAGCGGTCGCGAATACGATCAGAGATATATGTTTGAGGATGACCGTGATTACTCCACTTTTGGAGTGGATTTGTGAGGCTCAGGTCAAAGGCTATGAAGGAAGAGCACCGGAAGAGTGAGTGTATTGTGGGTCAGGTGGCTTCCTTCAATTATGATAGTCGTGGGTTGTTGACTCTTCATCGGCAGGTTTGGGTTCCGTATTGGGGCGGTGTGCATCAAGTTCTGATGACGGAGGCACATAAGTCTAGGTTCTCCATTCATCCCGAGGCGACAAAGATGTATAGGGATCTTCGTCTTGATTATTGGTGGCCCTGCATGAAGCGAGATGTGGCTTGGTATGTGGAGCGGTGCTTGATTTGCTAGAAAGTCATGGCTGTGCATCAACGACCTCACGGAAAGATGCAGCCGTTGGAGATTCCCTTATGGAAATGGGAGGATATTACTATGGATTTCATCATGAAGTTACCTCGGACTGCGCACGAAGTGGATTTGATTTGGGTCATCGTGGATCAATTGACCAGGAGCATGCATTTTATCCCGATTCAAGAGAGTATTTATGCAGAGAAATTGGCTGAGGTATATATTAGGGAGGTTTTGGCATGACATGGGGTGCCGGTTTTGGTGGTTTCAGACAGAGATATTCGGTATACTTCCAGGTTTTGGAAGAGGTTCCATGACGAGTTGGGTACTAGTCTCCATTTCAGCATATCATTCCATCCGCAGACTGATGGTCAGAGCGAGCAGACTATTCAGACCCTAGAGGATATGCTTCGGGCGTGTGTTTTGGACTTTGGTTGGAGTTGGGATACGTATCTTCTGTTAGCGTAATTTTCATATAACAACAATTATCACGCTAGCATTGATCGACCTCCTTTTGATATGCTCTGTGGTAGGAAATGTAGGACCCCCATTTGTTGGGGGGAGGTCGGTCAGTAGGTTATGGGGAGTATCGAGGTGGTACTCAAGACCACTGAGTTGATCCATCAGGTTCGGAGTAGGCTCCAAATAGCTCAAAGTCGGTAGAAAAGTTACACCAACAGACGCCGATTAGATCTAGAGTTCCAGATGGGGGATATGGTTCTCCTGAAGGTGTCACCTTGGAAAGGTGTCGTCCGATTCAGTAAAAGGGGTAAGTTGGGCCCCAGGTATATCGGTCCTTTCAGGGTTTTGGCCCGGGTGGGCCGAGTTGCATATCAATTGGATCTTCTAGATGAGCTCAGTCAGATTCATAACACATTCCATGTCTCTCAGCTGCGGAAGTGTTTAGTCGATGGTTCCGTAGTTGTTCCGTTGGAGGATATTCAGGTGGATGATCGCCTGAACTATATTGAGAGGCCAATGGTGATTCTGGACCGGAAGACAAAAACCTTTAGGAACAAGGTTGTTGAGTTGGTAAAAGTCGAATGGCGGCATCACAAATGTTTAAAATCGACGTGGGAGCCGAAAGACGAGATGAGGGAGCATTACCCAAAGTTATTTGAGGCAGAAACTTCGAGGACAGAGTCTGATTCAAGTGGGGGAGATTTGTAACACTCGATTCCAGGTATGAAATTATTTCTGATTTGTGTATGAATTCTTTTTGGCCACGGCATGATGAAGCCTCACCACGTCATTGCGATAATCTTTTGGGCCACATATTTTAATGGATCACCACGACGTGGTGGTGTTGTACCACGACGTGGTGGAGGCTGATGGAGAAAACCCTAAAGTTTAAGGGGTTGAGCCCTATTTAAAGATCCTTAACCCTTCGTAGCCTCCCTCACATCAGCCTCCATTCCCCCAAATCGTTCCTTGCAAACCCTAATCACCTTCCACCATTTTTGAGCTAGTTTGGTACTCTTTGAAGCTAGAGAAGGAAGAAGGAGGAGGTAGGAAGCAAAGATCAAGCAAGCAAGTCCCCATTCTTCATCTTGGCACTCTTCTGGACCTTTGTAAGTGTCCATGACTTGATTTTTATCTTACCAAGTTGTTAGATCTTGATTTTTGTCCCACTTGCCTCTTGTTCTTGATTGTTAGGATGGTTAGACCTCATAAACTTTGCAACTTTATGAATCTCTAGGTCAAGGTGATCTAGTAGTGTCTTGGATCTGGACTATAATCAAGTTTTGATGTCATGCATAAAGATTAGGTCATAAATCCTCATTGTGATCTAATATGGGTTCAAGACAATCATTGGGCATGTATGTCTATAAAGAACTAACCTTTGGGATGGTTTAGTTGTTAGAATCACTTCTTGAAATGATGGACTTCGAAATCTACAGATTAAGTGCTTATTGGTTAAGCTCTTTCATTATTAAGCTTTATGGTTTGGGTTTTGGACCTTTTTGGGTAGTCCTAATGGATAAAGTTGGAAACCTTATCCTTCTAGATCATATTTTGGACTAGATCTTAGCTTTGGAGCTCTTGGAATCGAAGAAAATAGCTTAATATATTAAGTTGTTGGAACTCAGGCAACCATGACGTGGTTCTAAGTCAAAACGACGTGTTGACTGGGATTTTGCCGACTGTTTGACTGATGGTGGAACACTACGTGGCCAAGGGGCACCACGATGTGTTTGAGTCAACATGGGTTGTTGACTTTTTACTTTTTCCAAGTTGACATAAGGGGTATTTTAGGTATTTTGAGTTGTATCTAAGGATTGGTCACTATTTGATGAATAGGTGACCGGTAGAGCTGATATTCGGAGCCCAGACCTATTCAACTATCATTCAGATTCAGAAGTGAGTTTCCTCACTGTGTTTATCGGGTCTAAGGCACCAATGTCGACCCTTGATTATTATGATAGGATGTTAGATGTCTGCGTGACTCCTGCATGTGTTATGTGCAGGAATACCTAGCAAGGCTCGATGTCGGGCGAGGCCTGATGACTGTATTGTATGCTATTGTTTTGTGATTATCGCATGTGTTAGCATGATTATATGTTATATGTTTATTATGTGTACCAAGCGGGGTCCGATGTCAGGCAGGGACTAATGAGTTACAGATCTGTAATCCGGGCGAGGCTCGAAGTCGGGCGGGGCCCAAGGCCTAGTGGGACTCGATGCTGGCGAGGCCCAATGTGGGGCGGGGGCCCAGTATATGTTTATTTATGTATGGTATGTGATATTTTGGGGAACTCGCTAAGCTTTTGGCTTGCGGTTTTTAGTTTATGTTTCAAGTACTTCAAGATCGAAAGGGAAGAGCTCGGGATGATTGCAGAGCACACACCTCTTTTTCCGCACTCTGAGATTTACTATGATATGATATGATGTAGTAACATACTTTGGTCTTTTGGGTTGTATTACAATGTATTGGATTACTGTTTTCATAGAATTAAAAGTGAAAATTTTGGGTCTTTTTTTGGGTCGTTTCAGCCTTAGGTAATTTTCATACTATGTTTGTCCCCCATTTCATGAATGGCCATGGGGAGATGATAGGATGTAAAGGTTTCGCCGGTTGATGAAGGATGTTGTTGTGTCTTTGACAAGTGTCGGATTTTGAGCGTATAAGAAGGCGTCCTGTTTCTTTGTCGGATAATAATACATTGTCCTTAATACATTGGAGCATAAGGATCTTCCCCCATTATATAAGTATAATTAATGGAAGAGATTGTTAAGGGTACTAATAATATGATAACATACATTAAAGTACTAATATGGTTATATGTACATTTAGATATTTATGGTCCAATGGAGATTTTTAGATAATTTTGGGACCATTTCATTAATGTACATATATTGTTATCATTTAAATAAAGAATTATTATGGTGAGAATATAAAATTGTTGATGGACCAATTTTATAGGATATTTACTTATATTTGTAGGTTGAGTTCCCGGTATGACTTAAGATCTTCTATATTCCTTTCATATCTCACATTAGGTTATATATGATGAGGAGCATATTATGAGATACTAAATACACACTAAGATTCGTGGGTCTCTATGTTGAGGATTTTAGAGAGAGTTATTTAGATCAACAAGAACACCAAACCTAGTTATCAGATCCGAAAATCACAATAAAGCAGGTATGTAAGTTTTCTTTTAACCAGATTCGAGATAAAGATCTAAGTTTATGTTTCCACGTTTATGTTTTGGTTATATAAATTAACCAACGTGAGTTTGATTGTCTTCTATATATAAAGTTTAGGTTATTAAAATAACCAACATCTATATCTTTAGAGATATAAAAACCAACTAATGTTGGAAATATTAATGGGATCGACGACATAATTTGTTAGCCATAACATACTCTTTCTTATATATCTTGCTAAGTTAAGTCAATGTCATGAAATATGGAAGAAAAAAGATCAAAACCAAAAAATTTTGATACAAATTTGAATGTTTTACATGAAACAAAAGGAAAATTATATATATATATATATATATATATATATATATATATATATATATATATATATATATATATATATATATATATGGAGTGGTTCGAATAAGAACCCAAAAAGGTTAAAAACCGTTTTTTAAAATGTTTTTATTAAAGGCATTTTAGAAAAATCAAACTATAATATTATATTAAGCATATTTTTTCATTCACTGGTTTACAGCTAGTTGTCACTTGCTATTGGACCACCGCCAGACCACCGACGGACCACCGTCGGACCGTCGTCGGTGTAATACCAAATTCAATAACATTTTTCTGGTCATATTCACAGCTTAATAAAACAAATATGATAATTTTTATTTTTTTATTAATACTTTTAAATACATACAATTTCATTTTTGCAACCAAATATCCAAAATTTTGATAAAAAAAAGATTTATGACTTGATAAAATCAATTTTCTTTTGTCTAAATTGTAGATTTTAATATATATATATATATATATATATATATATATATATATATATATATATATATATATATAGAGAGAGAGAGAGAGAGAGAGAGAGGTAAGTTCAATTGAGAAAATAAAAAAGGTTGAGAATAGGGAAATCATTCTCAGCCACTCACTTATTTTTGCCGCAAAAACCTCCATTGTACCGGCGGAAATGGGAAAAGAATACACATGTGTTTTCCAATAAAACATGTTTGCTTAAACTATGCTAATCATTACGTTAATATATACAAAAACATAGTTTTTTTTCGTTTTTTTTAATTTTTAAGGAGCTATTTTTATCGAAAAATGATTTTAAATATATCAAAATTCATAATTTTTTATTCTCTATAAATAGACATCCATATTGATATAGTTTTAAAATAAATTAAAAATTTTAATTTTTTTTTATAGTTTCGGCTATCGTTATTCATAAGTGAATAAAAATCCATAAGATTTTTACTATAGTACATTCATTATTCACTTATGAATAAAAAAATATGATTAATTTCTTTTACAGTTTAAGTATCATTTATATACTACTTATTCATATATGAATAGCAAATTAACTGTAACAAAAATATGATAAATGTTTTATTCATATATTAATATAAAATATGACGACAATTAATACATGTTTTATTCATATATAAATATAATATATGACGAAAGATGATATAAAAAATATATTTTAAGTAAGAAAACTTTATTACATGTTATATTAATATATGAAAGATACTCAAACTATAAAAAAAAGTTAAGCATACGTTTTATTCATAAGTGAATAACAAATGTACTGTAATAAAAATCTGATGGATTTTTATTCACTTATGAATAACGAGAGCTGAAACTCTAAAAAAAATAAATTTTTTATTTTATCTTAAAACTATATCAATATGGATGTTTATTTATAGAGAATAAAATATTATGAATTTTGATATATTTAAAATAATTTTTCGATAAAAATACTTTTCTAAAAATAAAAAAAAAGCAAAAAAAAATATATATGTTTTTGAGTATATTAAGGTAATGATTAGCATAGTTTAAGAAAATATGTTTGGTTGGAAAACACATGTTTATCCGCTATCAATTTCCGCCGGTACACCAAGTGTTTTGCGGCAAAATAAATGTGTGGCTGAGAATGATTCCCCCATAATGACATAAATATGTAAGAATGTATTAGTTCTAATTATCATGTATAAGACATATTCATAATTTGAAATACTATATTCACAGTTTAATAAAATATTAATTCATTTATACACAATTTAATATTTTCATGCATACCTTCATTCATATTTTAACACAAAATTTATATAAAATATACAACTTAATATAATCTATTTTTACTTTAATACATAAAATTGACAACCTAAGATAACACAATACATTATACACTAATTTATATATTTACCACCACACTAATGCATACCTCCAAAATTTATCACCACCAACTACCACATGCTACCACCAACCACATGTGCCACCATTGCAATCATCATTCTTTCCGAATTAGATCTATTTATAAAATCATTAATTGACTGCTTAAATATTATATTCACAATTTAATAAATCAATTATTTCACTTATTCCGAGTTTAATGTAAAATAATTATAACTAATACATTCTTACATATTTATACAACACAAAAAATAAATATATTCACAAGCATTCATACATTAGTCATTCATATTTTAACATAAAAATCATTAAAGATCCACAGCTTAATATAGTTAATACATAGTTTAAACAGAAAATTCATAACTTAATGTAGTCAATTTCCAGTTTAATAAATACAATTTACAACTTAATATAGTCAATTCACAGTTTAAAACAAAAAATTCACCGCTTAATGAAGTCAATTCACATTTTAATACAAAAAATCACTGTTTTATAAACAAAACTCACAACTTAATATAGTCAATTCACAGTTTAAACAAAAAAATTATAACTCAGTGCAGTTAATTAATAGTTTAAAACAAAAAATCACAGCTTAATACACAAAATTTACAGATTAGTAAAATAAAATCATAATTTAATATACAAAAAATATGTATTCACAACCATATTATCAACTTAAAACTGTTAATACAGTCAGTTTACAGTTTAATACACAAAATTCACATCTTAATATGATAAATTCATAGTTTAATACATAAAGTTGACAGTTTAATATAATCATTTTACAGTTTAAACAGAAAATTTACAGCTTAATGGAGTCAATTCTTAGCTTAAAACACAAAAATCACAGCTTCAATTCACAACATAACAACACACATTCTAAATTCAATTCACAATATAACAACTGTTAAACATAAACTGTGAATAACAATTTGATTCCAATATTATAAAAAATAAGAAAACGAACATCAATTCACAACTTAAAACATCAACTTCACTACTTAAAAGATTGGTTCAAACACTAATTCACAACTTAAAATATATAATCTTTTCGTTGAGGCCTTTCATCAAATACTTTGTTTCATTTTGTTTTTATAAAATTTAGCATTATGCCTAAAATAATAAAATAAATAGTTATATAATAAATCATAAAAACATATACATTTGACATTATAACTATATATCAATACGCAGCAAAAGACAAATAATAAATATAAAAAATGAAATCAAAAAAGTAAATTAAATTAATAATCATAATCATTTATTATATCTAACAACAAAAGTATATCTTTTTGGTTTCATTCAAACTTTCTTATGTTATATACCAAAGACATTAAATCAATAATTATGTATATTATTTCTAAATTCACGTCAATCAATTTATTCGAACATATATTATTTAGTATGATTTTAATATAATAAATTATATTAATAGTTACAATTGTTTATTATACCTAGGAACAAGACATCTCATGTGTGACATAATTGCACAAAAGTAATGCTAGCCTTTTTTTTATGTAGGTTTAGACTTTGATTCTTCTAATATGTAGGTAGAGTCTACTTTATAGTCCATACGAACACCATAAGCAACTTAACCCGAAGTTCTAAAAAATGAGAAAGACATACCCAAATATAAATCAAATGCAAGAGAAGCAACATATTTTTCCAGTTGTACCATCGACAGTTGATGGTCAAGTCCGATTAGAGCTCGAGACGGCCGAGTTATGATCGCTAGTGACACCAAAGAATAAGTAGCGGCCAGAAGGTGACAATTCGATTTTGGACAAGAAAGTCACTCAAAAATCGGTTGGTAGAGGAGGTGGTGGATCTGAACAGATCTGGTGGCGTGTCATGGAGATCGACAAAAAAAGATGGAGACGAGATGGAAATGTGTCACTGGAGCAAATCTGACCAAAACACATAGATCTGGAGGCGTAAATAATATATTTAGAGGCAAAAATTGTATATTTGTCGTTGTAAATTGTAGATTTATTGCCAGAGATCATAGATTTGGACTGAACCACTATAGGTATGATGAAAATGAAAGCTTTTGGAGGCCAACGACATGCTTCGATGGTTGGTAGATGAGGAAGTGGGCCAAGTCTGTTTTATGGACATCAACGAAGGTTGTAGATCTTACAGATCTAGATTAAGAATACCACTAGAGATGAGGAAAAATCACCATAGACATTCAGATCTAAATAGATCTGAGAAAAAAACACAAAAGAGAATCGATGGAATCACGCCACCGGAGGCGAAAAGAGGAGGTGGTGGTTCGCCGTGGATACGAGACAACGACGGGGGAGGTGGTGGCGGCTGCGGTGTTGGCGGTCGCCAGTGGTGGTGGCTGACGGTGGTGCTTGGTGTTGGTGGGAGAATTTAAAAGTGTAAAAGTTGGAGAGTTAGAAATATAGAATAAGGTGTGTGGTTTATTATAATATGTTACCAATTTGTTTGATGTTAAAATGACCATGATGTCCTTGTATTTTGTCTAGTAATCAAAAATAAAAAAAAAATCAAATGTTAGAATTGAAAAATATACTTTATTAGTATATGTTAAAAAGAGTGGTTCTTACAGTCCTTTTAAATATATATATATATATATATATATATATATATATATATATATATATATATATATATATACTAGGAAACTTATTTGATAATCACGACCCTTATGAATTAATTAGTAAGCTACTTTTAAATGATTTTAGGTGAAACACAGAATATGCAACATACTTACTTTTGCTGAAAATATGGGCAATATAACATTGTACTTTAAAATTACAATGCTTTAATGAGAATAAAAGATATAATTCAAGTACTTTCCTATTTGTTGCATATAGGAATACAAAATCACAAAGCCTGTTGCTCAACACCTATAGTGGAATTAATCTGGACATCCTCTGGTTACACAAATAAAGCTTCATCTCCATTAAAAGAATCGAAATCCATCCTTGATAATATACCGTTAGACATGTTCATCATGTCTGGTGCATTTTAGTTTCTTTAAGACATTAAAAATCCATTTGATTTTTATTGAGTGCAGCTAGTACAGGTGTTGTATGTGTGTAAGACTTAGAAAATAAGAATAAAAGTGATGCGCCCAAGTCGTTCCTTGTCAAGGTTCCTCATCCTGCAACCAACACATCAAAAACTTTACCACATCGGATCACAACAAATCTGGTCCTAAAAAAATCTTGTAATGACCCAAATTACATACTACAGTGACGTTTGCTGCCTCAGAAATATGTAAACAAACGTGTCAGCGACATGATATATAAATACTTACTACCCAATCTACTTTGCAATTTACATAGCAAAGGAAATACGAAGAATAAATGGATCCTCCCACCAATGCAAATTCTCAAATCAATTTTATCAAAAATGTATTATCTTATTAGTAAAGCATACATAGACCTTGCTACACATGTATTACATAGAACATATAAAGAAAACTATATAGTAACTTTGAGCTACCAAATACAATAGATAATAAGACAATAAAGAAAAATAACTTCTAAACTATATGTTTTTAAGCTTCAAAGTAAAATATAGGATGTAATTTACCTTGCCATGTAACTCATTTAATGCTTTCATACCCTTTCCTAAATTCCAACATTTCGGATCACACGTCTACTGTCACAATAATAAAATTTATGTTAATACAATAAGTTAATGATTAAAAATCATTTATCATTTTATTCTTAAATCTTATTGTTGATTAAAATTGAGCATTTACCTGGACCTAGATCTGCTTGTTGGTCCTTTGAAATTATTATTGTCCAAGTTATCCTGTGACTGCAACTCCTTTACTTTCTCATGGATCTAAAATAAAGTTAATGTTAGTGAATAAGTGAATATAGAAAGAAATTTCAACTTAACTGCACCAATCGTCTATAATATATTTTAGGAATAAAATATTGGTTATTGGAACTAGCCTAGCTAGCATGATAAATTGATCTATTTTAGTTAACCTTTTACCTGCAAGTTTGGACTTATTCTTGTAGAGAAGTCATGTTATGTTAAATCTTCAGGAGATGAAAACGATAGTAAATATTTGTTATTATGTTAAAATTTGAATAGTGAACCATTGTATGCACCAAGTGAAGCATTCACAAGATGTTTAAAATGCATCATATTTGAAGTGTATAAAATACTGTCGGTTCTATATTTCGGATTTAGGTATTCATAATAGGAATGTACTTCCATTTAATTGTTAACTATAACATCCTACTTCTGTTATTAAGGTGTAATATTTGATAAAAAAATTTATTTCAACCCAGAGATTCCAACACCACTTTCCGGTTTAAAGACATGTATAGTTGGAGAGCTTTATTGTAGGAACCAAATAATCTAAATATCATTTTTTTATAAGAAGTGAATCATTTTTTTGTTTTAAAGATGATGAGAAGTTCTTAAACCCAAATAAGATAATATAAAATATTTGTCATTTATCTAAAGATAAAAAATTATATCCGATTGAAATAAATATTTGTTTAAAAAAAATTGTCATTAAATATTACATATATAAAAAGGGCAGGTATTGTAACTTATCATTCCATGATATAATGGAAAACGAACAACCTCCTAAGTAAAAAAAATGAAATAATGTTCCATTCCTTTCACAATTCTATCGTAGTAAACACTAAATAAATAAAAATAGGAATAAATGCATAGAAGAAAATATACCTTACTTGGACCCCTTGAAAAAGAAATTCTTAGTCTCCCACAACTATACAACAACACTCTTCAAATAGGTAATTAAATGCTTTGCAAGATGTGTACTATTTTTAAATTGGCCTATAGAAAAAAGGATATAAATATAAGATGATATTTCAAAATTAATTTAATATTATTAAACAATATTGAAATGACAAGATAATTACTTGTGGATTCCCAAATATTGACCACTATTGACCGTTTTGGCAAGGGTGCAAACTCATCATGTTAGGCAATAGTTGCTCTGCAAAGTGCATCAGAATCAACTGGATGATGAAATCCCAAAGTAAGTACCTGATAGAATAGAAATAAATAATTATTCACAATTTTAATTTATAACAAGTTATCAAATAATGTCAAGGCAACTGGAAATAAATTACAAAATTATGCTCATAAGTGGTTGATTGGCTACTATTGAGTATTTATCTAGTAACAACAACAGAGAGGTTATCTAAACTAATGTACATCATATAAATTCAAAAAGAACCTTGAAAATGACCAAAGAAGTGAGACATACATGTTAACTCAGTACTCAACAACCAACTTTGAATTTATTTCAAGTTTTAGCATCAAGCTTTACTTAGCAACCAACTTTGCACGTATGTTCCTTTCTAAAAAAAACTGACTAGAGATTATAAAGTTAGGTCGAATGCACAAGGGTTAAAGTGATGTTAATTTATAGAACAAATGACATATTAATTAACTACGTGACAATAGAACCATCACCAAAAGGGATCATTAGGTGACACTCCAACAACCTTCATTCATTTAAAAGATTCTATGCTTGTTCTAAGTATCCATTTTGGACATAACATGTTATCAATGAACCTAAATAGATAACTTCTCTCTTAGGCTTTTCATCAAACATCTTCTCTAAAACATTTATCTGGCCAACCTTTCTGAATCCAAGGTTTAAAATTACCCTCTTAAGTGAAGTTTCCCTAATAATAATAAAGAATCCACAAGTATACAACAACCCATGTCTTCTGAAAGATTAAAAAATACATATAATATTACACTTAAATAAAAGCACAAAAGAATAAAAGAAAACTATGTAAGAATGATTATCATCAAATTACCTCATGTCACACCCCCGAACCGGGACGGCAGAAGGGGCGGGTGACTTTATCTTGTAATATCATAACAATTGAATATGAATGAAACATATCATTCATCATCATCATACATTAATGATATCAACATGCATTGTTTACATCTTTGTGTTTGTTTACGAAATACATCCAAAATAACATAATGTATGATAATTCAAAAATACAACAATTATCCAAATTTCCTTAGCTGCCAACCTACTTATTGAGTCCCTGAGAATACAAGTCGTTTTAAAAAGCGTCAACATAGAATATTGGTGAGTTCATAAGCATGTTTATAGTAAAACTTTGTAATAGTTTGTAAACTTCCAGAAAATCCAATATTTTCTTGTAAAAATAGTTTGTGAGTCTCGTTTCAAATCATGTATAATTGCATGTGTATTCTTTGTTTATCTTGTTTGAAAATATATAGAGAGTGATCCCCAGAAAATCCTATATTTTCTGTTATACGAAAAGCTGTGGTCTTAAACCCTAAGACCCGAGTGGTGAAATTCGTTGCGAAATAAACGAAACGCAGTTTTGTACCTTATAAAATGAGTAGAGTATATGTTATGCGTAAATTTTAAAAGATTATTGTTATTCTCTATGTGAGTTGTTACAACCATACTAATATGACGAGAGCGTCTGTCTTGACGTTCTTCAGGCGTTGGTTTCTAAAGATAATTGTCACCCTAGACTGGCCTGTCTAGCTGTAGCAAGCAGCTTAGGTGTGGGGGTGTCAACCTCGTATAGATCTATACACAATATCACGCTCTCCCTCCAGGAGACTCTGGTTATAACTACATGACTTACGATGTACACTAGGTAGGTACGAGTGAAGGAGTGCCTCACAAGAGCCTTAATGAAATTTACACGAATATTGAATTCTATTATTTAACGTTATAAATAATGTTACTAGTGTATATTTTCAACTAGAAAATTATAAGTGACAAAAATAGCCATTTTTACCATAAGTGTCAAAAATAGCCCATTTTTACCATTGTCGTAAAAAATAGCCCAATTTTACCAAAATTGTCAATAATGGCCCAATTTTACAAAAATTATCAATAAAGGCCCAATTTTACTAAAATTGTCACATAAGGCCCATTTTTACCCAAATTGTCATAAAAGGCCCATTTTTTACTAAAATTTTTACAAATGGCCCATTTTTACCATAAATACCATAAATACCATAAACGGCTCATTTTTACAAACATATTTATTTTTGTTTATTTTCCAAGCTTTCATAACCAAACTTTATTTAATCATACTCTTGGACTAATCCTTGTAATTTTTAACAAGCATCAAGTGAAAACATTTTTCATTAGAAACTAGTTTTCATTTTTAACAACATATCAAGTTAACTATGTTCCAACAACTTGAGATTCAACCAAAATCTCGAGTTCATGGACTTTTAGCATGATTTCACAAAATTTCAACACATATAACATGTAAAACATACACATGCAAGCAAATATACAAAGATCTTTCACAAGACTAGACTTGTATCCTCCCCCAAAAGAAAGAAAACTCGAAAAATAGGGGTATGAAGCTCAACTTGGGGCTTTTTCGGTTTTGAAGAGAAAGATGGAGGAGGTTTACGGTCCTAACTTGCCTTCTTGAGGAGATTTTCGAGTGAAAGGTGTTCTAGAGAGCATATTTACGAAAATAAGAGAGTAAGGGAAAGATCTTTCATAATCAATTGGGAGAAAGTAAAGGAGTTTAACACAAACTTACCAAGTTATGGAGCTTGAAATTGTAGTGGTGTTGATTATGATGGCATGTGCGGAATTAGAAAAGATCTAGTGAATCATCATGCAAACTCAAGAACACAAGGAGTAAATAAATCTATGTAAGCTCATATTAGATCTAAAAAGGATATACAAATGGGTTTGTACAAAGTTTCTTTCTCTAGTCTAACACTCCAAATGGTTCCTTACATAATGGGAGTCACTCACTTCCTATTTATAGGAAAGACTCAACCCATTTACACATACAAGAGGGTAAGCCGAAAACACTACATCCAAGAGTGACTTTGCACCCTAACATTCTCCCCCTCAAAGTTAGGATTAGATGTCCCGGCTTCAGTCTCCAATGAGCTAGCGCGATCAAGACCAAACTCCCCCTCGAAGTAACACCGGTCTTCAAATCCGCAAATGAATATCCGACAAACCTGCTTCGAATACCCATCATTCTCCCCCTTTTTATAATCAAAAAATGATTATAAAACCCATTAAGGGTGAGAAGCGCCCGCGGAATAAACTTCACAATACTCCCCCTTGATGTGTACCAAAAATGAATCACCAAAAAATCTTGCACGGAAAAAAAATCACGAAAAAGCCTCAAAAAATTTCCAATTTGTGAAATTTTTTGACTTTTTGGGTGAAAGTTGCAAGATTTTTCAAAAACCGGGTAAAAACTGTCAATAACAGAATTCTGCTAGGACCCGTTGCGCCAAAAACAGCCAAATATTCGAAACACACCCCCATTTGCGAAACTGGGTAGAATGTGTAAATTCGCACAAACTGCAGGGACCAGAAATGAACATTCTTCAATTTCTCAGCTTTTATTACCCATTTTCGAAGTTGGGTATAAACTGCCAAACTTTCAAAATTTCAGGTGTTACTTTCGAAACTTCTGCACACTTCTTCAAACTTTCGAAAGTGGGTGCAAACTGTCAATCTTTCAAAAGTTTAAGGACCAATTTCGAAACTTAGTTGGTTTCTTCACCAATTCGTTTGTTTCACAGTGACGAAGGGTGAGATTGACTAATAAAAGTCAAAATCGACTTCCAATGCCTTTCGCGATCAAAAATCTTCGTTATCAAAACCTTCCTTAGTCGATGCCCGATAGAAACCTTCGATTCCTATACTCAAAATCCTCGACCATCGACTTCAAATTAACGAACATAGACTCCAAGCCTTCCAAATTTCAGATTACAAACTCCAAAAACGAATCCACCAATATCTTCGCTTTTTCATTCACGAACCCGGTCAATAAAAGCTTGGTTTCATTAATACAAGCCATCGATTCCAAAATCGATATCAAAACCTTCGATCATTAATCCTTCTCCTTCTCAGACCTTCGATTATTAATCTCAAAGAATTCGTTTATAAAGGCCATCGACTCCAACATTGTCGTCCTTCTCTTTTCATTCATTCCAATCATCGACTTTAAATCCAAAATCAAATACCTTCAAAATCTAACCCCAAAATCAATACCGTCGACATTCAAAATCAAAAATCAACATTTCGCTTTGGCAGATCGATCAACTCAAAACATGCAAAATCCAATATCACCTTTATTCGCTTTCAAAATCCATTGACCCTGGTGACTATCATCGATATCGCAAACTATTGACCATCGATTCCAACTCTTCAATCGTTCATTCTTCATCCTTAGTTTTCTGATTGCAGTTCAGACATTCGAAATCAAAATCAATGAACCATCGATTTCAATCTTGTTATCTGCCATCGACATCAACTTCAACTTGCAACCAATCGATTCTCTCATTTCGAATCCGTCGATCTCAATACCAGGTCTCGTCCTTACAACATCAAACGACTGAATACACACAACACACCCAAGACATTCAATCGACTTCGAATATCAACAGACCCTCATTAACTGATCCTTGATATCGACTCCAATCATTCCGATTCTATACCCAAAACAATTTCACAGTCTTCGTTCTTCGTCAGTAACAGACTATCATCGACTTCAAAATCAAAATTCGATTTAGATATAATCCAAAATCATTTCGTCATCAGTAAACCAACGCAAAACCGGTTTCGTTCCCAAGCATACCAACGATCAGCTAACCTGATTTCAATACAGGTTTGTCCGTCGCTTTCATTGACCGTCAACACAAACAATCGAATACCATAAGTCAAAATCAACATCAATCGGGTCTCTGGCTTCGAAACCAGGTCATAAAAAAAATGATATCAACATTCAATCTCCAAATCCATTCTGCGTTCAATTTATCAAGAACATGAATGTTGACTTTTCAGGTTGACTTTCGTTTTCAAAAGATCAATTTGATTCTACCTTCTCAACCCAACATTTCCGAAATGAATCACAAATTTGATTTCTCGATTAAATGAATGCCGACACAAGAAAGATTGAAAATCAAAAATGAAACTGAGTAATCAAATATCGATCGGCTCATGAACAGTGAATAGACAAAGAAAATATAATCGATGCATCTGGAACAATGAAGTCGGTGATTCACAAGTCAAATGCAAACACAATGGATCAAAATAAGTAATGAACATTAGTATCACTTATTTTGATTTTGGGCTAATTCAATGAATTAAATCCGAATTGGGCTTAAAGGAATGAACAGCCATTCGATTTCTTTTGGACTCAATTAAGTGTGTAGATGAATAGTAATGAGCTAAAAACAATTTATCGATGAACAGAAAACGAATATATGATTTCAATTTTTGTGATTTGATCTAAAAAAATAATTGGATCATCAAAGGAATTTGAAACGGATTTGATCCAATGAAGCAAATTGATCAAAAATGAAAAAAATAAAGTATGAATCGAAATCATTGATGTTTTGGAATCCATTTGAGAATTTGTGATACCTTTTTGACGAATCGAGTTCCATTTTCAACAAACGAATCGAATTTAGAAGATCTTGGTTCTTTTGTTGAACCAAGAAAATCTCCAATTTGAACATTGTACCACCCATTATGCGAGATGTACAAGTCGTTCTTCGTGTTCTTCAACGATCCAAGAACATCTTCAAAAGAACCACCAACACATTTGGCTTTTGACTTCAAATTCAATGCAACCTTTGGAGATTGTTGCTTTGGAACCCAAATTTGCTTCACAGATTTCGGATTCACAACAACATTCGACGATTTTTGTGAATAAACCCGCTTGTTCTTCCGTTTAATCTTCTTCTTCTTTTTCTTTCTCATCTTTTTGCATCTTGAAGACTTGATTTCATGAACAAACCCACTTTCCACAACTTCAACATTGTGAATTTGAATCAAATCTTTTGGAGTTTGCTACTTGTGAATTTCTTGGATCACCGGCTTTCGATAAAGAATCATTCCTTCAAACGAATCACAAGAACACAAAATATCATCGGTTTAAACTCCAATCGAGCAAAAAACTTTTTCATCTTGAGAATCAACTTGAATTCCTTTTTCTTGAACATTAAGAACATCAAGAACATGATGATCATCATCAAGAACATCTTCAACAAACTTAAGAGCATGAAGATCACTTGGGTTTTCAACAAGAGAAATGTATCTTTTATTAAACAAATCTCTTTCTTCTCCTTCTTTTCGGTTATCACTACAAACTAACATGATAATGAAAAGATCATACAAGCATTCAATCTTTAAAAGTGGTTGAAATACCAATCTTCCATGAACATCCTTCAAACCTTCATAAGAAACCATAGAATCCAATGAAATCAACCCACTTAACAATAACCCATAAAATTCAAATTCGTTGACCTTGTATTTCACACCTTCAACGATTACAACCCAAGAATCATACTCCAAACGCACCATGATAACAAGAACTTGAAAATTTCTAGAGAGAGAAAGTGATTTTAAATGGGTTTTCTAGAGAGAGAAAGTAAAAATCACTTGAATTCTAGTGAAGAAAATCGAATTATGAATAGAATCAAAGATGAATTCGATTTTTAGAATACAAACTCTCCAAAACACGAAGATCAAAGATCAAAAAATGAATCACCAAATCAAGAAAGCCATCAAGGATCAATTCTTGATCAAATCAAGAACACCCGCTCTGATACCAATTGTAGTGGTGTTGATTATGATGGCATGTGGAATTAAAGATTGCACAATGAACATGGTGATTTGGGTGTTCAAGAGATGTATTGAATATGTATGGTGTTACAAAAAGGGACATAGATCTACATCTACATAAATAACACATACTTACATACTCACCTTTACACCTCTCAAGCACACCTCTACAAGTGGACTAAACCCACCTTATATAGAGGTGTTTACATGTTTCTCTCTCACTCTCTATCTCATGAGCCATAAGACTAATACACCACATGCAAGTGGGTTTTATAAAAGTCAAACATTTACAAAGTCAATCATGAATAAGACTTCCTTGGAAACTCACACACAAAACCACGATTTTTAGAGAAATGGGATAAGAGAGTTCTTTGAGGGTTGAGAGGAAAATGGGATAAGAGTGCAAGTTTGGAAATGAAGAGTGGAGAGGGGACGGGGGTCGGCCGATGAAGGGGGGGGGGGTGAGGGAGTGGTAGGGTTTGACTTTTAGCTAGAGTGATGTGAGGTTCCTAGTTACATGGGGGGTAAATGCATGGTTATTTTCCATGCAAAAGTGAGGTGGCACATGCATTAACCTCCATTTTTTTTATTAAATGGGCTAACCGATCGGCCCAAGGGGAGGGGAGAAAAGAAAGATTTTTGGGCTTGAAGGGCAACCGAGAATACATTGGGCTCAATAAGAATTTTCGACCCATTAAGGCCCATATATGGGTTTTCGGCCCAATGAGATTAAATGGAAAAGTTTTCGGCCCAAAAGGGGCCCAATAGTGGTTTTCAGTTCGATGAGCCCTAAAAAAATGGTTTTCGGCCCAACAATGGCCCAAATATGGGTTCTCGGCCCATATAAAGGTCAACTAGGGCTTTTGGCCCCAAAAGGGCCCCAATAGCGGTTTTCGGTCTTGGAGGGCCAATTAGAGAGTTTTCTGGCCCAAAATAATACCTAATAGAGGTATTTGGCCCATTAGCGTCTAAGAATAAATTCTTGCAGCCCAATAAGGCCCAATAAGGGTTTTACGACCCAAAAAGTCAATTGGAAGGGTTGCCGGCCCATTAGGGCCCACTAAAAAGGACTTGGTCCATTAAGAGGTTTGAACCGAGAAAACTTGGGTTAAGGCCCAAAGTTAAGTGGATATAGCTTATTGGGTTAGGCTTTGGGCTTATACGAGGAGGTATCAACTAAAATCACAATTTTTGGGTGTATAAACTGATATAACATTGAAGTTGATTTATACTACACGTAGTGTTACATAGTTACACAAAGAAACTATCTTGTACATGTAACACCCATAAAAATCAAGCCAATTTTAAACTTCTAAAATGCATTCCAAATTCAATAGTTATTACAAAACATGTTTCCAAAATGTTTTATATCAGAGTATCCCAGAACAAAATCATCAAAACGAGGAGCGGTACGATCACGCCTTTACCTTGCCACGATCCCCGGATGTACCTGAAACAATAAACTGAAACTGTAAGCCCGAAAGCTTAGTGAGTTCCCCCAAAATACCAATACTCATACAATCCACGTAACCATGTCAACAATAACATAACAAACTGAACAGAACAGCATGTAATGAGTCCACAGCTTAACAGACTGGATTACCCCCTAGGCCCACAGTAGGAGTCTAGATTGCCTTACGGTCCCATAGCTCACATCTGGCTTGCCATCGAGTCCACAGTACGAGTCTGAATTGCCTACCAGGCCCACAACTCGTATCTGGAATGCTACCGAGCCCACAGTATGAGTCTGGATTGCCTACCGGGCCCACAGCTCGTATCTGGAATGCTCCTAGGGCTTGTTGGCTACCGCACGGAGTAGTACAACCTCAACCCAACCCACATAACATATCAACATATAACATAACTAATGCACATACAGGTAATCACATAATACTACGGTAGTCCAACAGATCTACCTAACTGGCATAGCAACTAGCATGCAACTCTAGCTCATACTCAACATACTACCACTGCTAGGATATCATATCCAATGCACATACCAAAATCAATATTATCACATGTAGTCCTACAGGCCTACCAAACTAGCATATCCAATTAGCATGCATATCTAATACATACTTATCATAACAACTACTAGGATATTAATCCATTGGGCCGGCCTTGGTGCCTTAGACCCCTTAGTATAGTGAGGATAACTCACCTTGCAAATGTCGACTCGGTGGATAAACTCCAACTATCGGATCACTGCCACAAACTCCACCACCTATTATCATAATATAACCATACTCGTAAGTTCTCAACCTTTCAAGGTACCCCATAAGTCGACTAGTCAACCCCTGGTCAAAGTCAAAGTCAACAGTCAAGGTCAACAGTCCATGTTGACCCTAACTCGTCGAGTATCCTCAGCTACTCGCCGAGTTCCTTGAGACACTCGCGCACTCGCCGAGTCACCAGAGTGACTCGTCGAGTTCCTAAGGTTCGCGATCGAAACTCTAAGGCCACTTGTCGAGTTTTCCTTCTTGCAACTCGACAAGTTCACACACATCTATCAATCGGGGAAACCTTAACCGACTCGCCGAGTTGTTCATCCAACTCGTCGAGTCTACGACAATCTCCATCGGACTCGCCGAGTTGTTCATCCAACTCGTCGGGTTCATGCCCATCTTCATATGACTCGCCGACTCGACTATGCGACTCGCCGAGTCTCTTCAGTCCTTCAACCATGCAGACACTTTTTAAGCCATGCCAATGCCCCAAATTTTAGATCCAACTTCCTTAGGAATGCTTATCATGTAAAGTTGCAAAGTTTACGTGCATGCAAGGCTTTAAGACCCTAAAATGACAAAACTAAGCTTGCAATGAGGTCACATCCTTGAGGAAAAGCTCCAACTAGGCAAAACTGATGACTTTATGAATCTAGAAGCCAAGGGGAGTTCAAATCTGAAGTTACAACTTCAGATCTTGGCTTAAGCATGAGAAACTTTTCATAAAACTCATGCACAAGAGGGTTTATGAGAAAATGAGCCAAGGAAAACGATCTAGTACCTTCAAGAGAGTGATAGCTCGTGCAGAACTTGAATCCCACAAACTCTTCCTTCAACTAGCTTGCTTTCCTAAGTGATTTCTTCACCAAGATCCTTCCTCCAAGCTTAAACTCTCCAAAGAACAGACATACACTCGAATTAGGGTTAAGGAGAGACAAGAGGTTGTAAAGGGGAGGCTGGAGGAGGCCAATGATCCTTTAAATAGGGTGAAATGCCCTGAAATTTAGGGTTTCATCTGCCAGCTCCAACTCGTCGAGTCTCTTCCTGGACTTGGCGAGTAGGTCACAAAAATGTGTGGACCAACCCGCTGCTACTTGACGAGTAGGGCGACCAACTCGTCGAGTAGACCCAAAGACCAAAAAGATTCCCATAAATCAATACCTGAGAATCGGGGCATTACAACTCTCCCCCACTTGAATTAGACTTCACCCTCGAAGTCTGGTGCGATGAACAACGCCGGGTAATGCTCCCGCATCTCTGCCTCCGGATCCCACGTCCACTCGGATCCCTTCCGATGCTCCCACTGTACCTTCACCAAAGGTATCTCCTTATTCCGCAAAACTTTCGTCTTCCTTTCAAGTATGGCCACCGGCCTCTCCACGTAATTCAGGCGCTCATCAACCTGAATATCATCCAATGACACCACTTCCTCCTGATCCATAATGCACTTCCGCAACTGCGAAACGTGGAAAGTGTTATGGATCCGACTAAGCTCCTCCGGGAGCTCTAGCCTGTACGCCACCTTGCCGACCCTGGCAATAACTCTGAACGGTCCAATGTATCGGGGACCCAATTTCCCCCGCTTCCTGAAGCGAATCACACCTTTCCAGGGCGAGACCTTCAGGAGCACCATATCACCCACCTGAAACTCTAACTCAGATCGGCGTCTGTCGGCGTAACTCTTCTGCCGACTCTGGGCGGTCTGCAGTCGCTGCCTAATCTGCTGAATCTTCTTGGTAGTCTGCAGGACTACCTCCGTCCGTCCCATCACTCGGTGTCCAATCTCACCCCAACAAATCGGGGTGCGACATCTGCGCCCATACAATAACTCAAAAGGCGGGGCGCCAATGCTGGAATGGTAGCTATTGTTGTAAGCAAACTTTGCAAGAGGTAGGTGGGAATCCCAACTCCCACCGAAATCAATGACACACGCCCTCAACATATCCTCGAGGGTCTGAATGGTCCGCTCGCTCTGACCATCTGTCTACGGATGAAACGTTGTGCTAAAGTGCAAGCGTGTGCCCAGTTCCTCGTGGAACTTCTGCCAGAAACAGGAGGTGAATCTAACATCTCGGTCTGAGACAATGGAGACCGGAATCCCGTGGCGAGCAACGATCTCTCGGACGTATAAGTCGGCCGACCTCTCGGTCGAAGAGCTCTCCCGTATCGCCAAGAAATGAGCACTCTTTGTCAATCGATCCACGATGACCCATATGGCGTCGAACCCTTTCGCCGTCCTTGGCAGCTTTGTAATGAAGTCCATCGTGATCTGCTCCTATTTCTACATGGGAATCTCCAGAGGCTGCAGCTTACCATGCGGCCTCTGATGCTCGGCCTTGACCATCCTACAGGTCAAGCACCTCTCGACATACCAAGCGATTTCTCGCTTCATACATGGCCACCAGTAACTAAAACTCAGATCTTGGTACATCTTGGTGCCCCCCCGGGTGTATGGAAAGATGAGACTTATGAGCCTCCTCCATCACTGTCTGCCTGACTCCACCAGTCATCGGAACCCAAACTCGGCCACATCGGGTCAATAACCCCCGACTATCCTGAAAAAACCGAGCGCTTTCGCCCCTGATCTTTTCCATCTTCCAGTTCTCTGGCCGTATGCCCTCGGCCTGGGCATCTCTGATCAAACTCACCAACAGAGAATCCATCAATATCCTCATACACTTTGCTGGAGTGGAAGACCCAGCTGACTTGCGGCTCAACGCGTCCGCAACCACATTCGCTTTATCAGGGTGGTAAAGGATCTCGCAATCGTAGTCCTTGACTACATCCAACCACCTGCGTTGTCTCATATTCAGGTTCGGCTGATCCATGATGTGTCTCAAACTCTTGTGATCCGTGATATGGTACAACAGACCCCATATAGGTAATGCCTCCAAATCTTGAGAGCGAATACCACCGCTCCCAGCTCCAGATCACGTGTAGGGTATCTCGTCTCATGCGGCTTCAGCTGCCGCGATGCATAGGCTATCACTCGTCCTCTCTGCATGAGGACCGCCTCTAAACCTGTGATGGATGCATCACAGAATACCACAAAATCCTCTACTCCCTCGGGGAGCGTCAAAACTGGAGCCTCACACAAACACCGCCTGAGGGCCTCAAACGCCCTTTGCTGCTCGGGGCCCCATCGGAAATCCACCCCCTTCCTCGTTAGACGAGTGAGGGATACTGCAATCTTGGAGAAGTCTCGAATAAATCTCCGGTAATACCCTGCTAACCCAGAAAACTCCTGATATCCGAAGGAGACCTCGGCACCTCCCACTGCATAACTGCCTCGATTTTGGCCGGGTCGACCAAAATCCCCTCCTGGTTAACAAGGTGTCCGAGGAACTGGACCTCTCGTAACCAAAACTCACACTTCGAGAACTTGGCATACATCCGTTCTCGTCTCAGAACTTCCAACAGCTCCCCGAGGTGCTCTTCTTGCTACTCTCGGGTCTTGGAATACACCAAGATATCGTCTATGAACACAATGACCGAGCGATCAAGCATCAGTCTGCAGACCCGATTCATCAGGTCCATGAATACTGCCGGCGCATTGGTGAGCCCAAACGGCATCACCATGAACTCGTAGTGACCATAACGAGTCCGAAACGCGGTCTTCTCCATGTCCTCCTCTCTAACCCGGACCTGATGATATCCCGATCTGAAGTCAATCTTGGAGAACCAAGATGCACCCTGTAACTGATCGATGAGATCGTCTATCCTCGGAAGTGGATAACGGTTCTTCACCGTCAACTTGTTCAACTCCCTATAGTCAATGCACATCCGGTGCGATCCATCCTTCTTCCTAACGAAGAGAATCAGTGCTCCCCATGGAGAACTGCTAGGTCGAATGAAGTGCTTGCCCAACAGTTCCTGCAGCTGTGAAGACAGCTCCTGCATTTCGGGTGGCGCCAAATGGTACGACGCCTTGGCAATAGGAGCCGCACCCGGCACCAGGTTGATCCGGAACTCGACCTGCCTCTCCGGAGGTATCCCTGGTAACTCCTCCGGAAACATGTCGGCGAACTCCCTAACCATTGGGACCTCTGAGACTGAAGTCTGGTCTCCAAACCGCGTATCTACCACGTACGCTAGGTATCCCTCACACCCGTGCTGAATATACTGCCAAGCTCTGGCGGCTGAACAGAACCCCGACCCCGCTCTGGTGCCCTCGCCATATACAATCAGTTCTCCCCCACTTGGGGTTCGAACTACCACTCGTTGGCCCTCGCAATCTATCAAGGCACCGAAGCGACTAAGCCAATCCATACCCACAATCACGCATACTTCCCCCATGGGAATCAGAATCAAGTCTATCGGAAAGACCACTCCGAAGATCTCCAACCGACATCCTCGGTAGACCGAAGATGCCGAAACTCCATGTTCGTTGGCAATAGAAACTCGCAACGGACATTCTAGCTCGCCAAATGGCACACCCAACCCCTTACTAAACGTCTGAGAAACGAAAGACCGACTCGCCCCCGAGTCAAATAAGACCAAAGGAGGCAAGGAGTTTACTAAAAACGTACCAGCAACCACATCCGGTGCTGCTCTGGCCTCCTCTGCCGTAAGCTGGAAAGCACGCCCCTGAGCCTTCGGAGGCTCGGCCTTAACAGGCCTCCCATCAACGATCCTCAAAGTAGCTGGCGCTGGAGCCTGCACCGACTTGGCGGCTAGCAATGGGCAGTTGGCCTTCACATGGCCAAACTGATCATAGTGGTAGCACAACCTTATACCCGAAACTGGGCCGCCATGGCGACAATCTTTCACATAATGCCCCTCCTTGCCACACCTGTGACATCTGCTACCCGCTCGACATACTCCAGAATGACTCCTACCGCACTTCCCACATGTGCGGCTCTGCTGACCCCCAGTCCTAGAATCAGCGGTCTTAGACTGCTTCGGCGCCGGTTGAGACTGTGTCGGAGCCGGACGCTGCTCCCTCAACTGCAGCTCGATCTCCAACTCACGCCGCCTAGCGGCCTCCTGCAACTCCAACAGAGTGTCACATCGCTGGGTAGACACAAACTGACGGATGTCAGTCTTGAGCATGCTTAGATAACGGGTCATCTGAGCCTGCTCGGAAGCAAACTCTAGGCAGAACATCGCCCTCTCTGTAAACATGCAGGTGATTTCCATCACCGACTCTCCATTCTGCCTCAAACTCAAAAACTCTTGAGCTAACTGCTCCCGCTCCACCCGTGGAACATATCGGTCATGGAACATCTCTCTGAACTGCTCCCAAGTAACAGCAGCTCTCTGATCATCAGTGTACAATCCGGTCGTCAGTCTCCACCAATCCTTGGCTCCTAGCATCAGCAGGTTCAGGACACATATGACCATCTGGTCAGTAGGACAGGAACACATGAAGAAATAGCCCTCCACGTCAGATAACCACCTCATAGCTCTAATCGCATCCTGAGTACCATCAAATGTCGGGGGCTTCGTGTTATCGAAGTCCCGGTACTGGAAACCCCGTCCAGCTCCATCTCCTCCTGCCGATGTTACAGCTGATGCAGCTGCGGCGACAACCGTATATGCAAGGATTGCGTAACGCTCGTCAAAGTACTCAACCATAGCGGTCTTAATAGACCCAAACATCTCCGGTAGCTGCGCCCGGAACAAAGTGGCAACCTCATCATGCAGGACCTCTCGAATCCTGGTGTCTAGCTCATCCGTCCCCATCTATACCACAGGCTCAGGTGCTACCGGCACCTCCTGACCTCCGTCCCCTGATCCTGATCCCGACCCGGATGCAGTCACAAAACATTTCGTCATCATCATACTGAAACACACCAACATATATCATATGATCGCATAACAATAGGGGACCAACTCCCGACTAAACCCTAGGGGTTGTGACTTCCTTGCTATGCGTATGGGTCCTGTGCTTTCAGTAGTACGGGCCCATACTACCTTCCACACCTACCCATATTTGTCTCAAGTATCACCACAACACCCTAACAACATACATATCATAGCTAGCGCCCAACCCTCATTCCTAGAGGAATGCTAAACTATCTCACGACAGGCCTCACGGCTTCTCACTACCCACCCATCTATGAAACTTCCATCAACCCTGCAGTACTAGTGTATGCTAGCCATACATAACGCTGGACCCTATAGACTTTCGAATATCCGATCCTACCCTAAGGTCGAATTAAACATTCTCAGGCTATAAGATCTTGATTATATACAGCCGTGATGCATACACAAGTAACTATAGTAATGATGTCAATCTCATATAAGGAAAACCCTAGGCTAGCAGGCATCATGTAATCAGACAATTCTATCATGCAATTCCTGAAGATCCCTAGCCTAGGACTAGCATGTTGTTCTAACATATCACATAATCAAACAACTGTATGGTATTTTGGGATCTACTTACTGGCTCCGACTGATCGTACACCCTGCATCCTCCTTTACTTATTTTGAAAAACCATTTTAGAAATCATTTTGAAAACCTTTCCTTGATTTGAGACTGGATTCACACGAATGTTCCTCCAATTCACTCAAACCAAGGCTCTGATACCAACTTGTAACACACATAAAAGTCAAGCCAATTTTAAACTTTTAAAATGCATTCCGAATTCAATAGTTATTACAAAACAGGTTTCCAAAATGTTTTATATCAGAGTATCCCAAAACAAAATCATCAAAACGAGGAGCGGTACGATCACGCCTTTGCCTTGCCACGATCCCCTGATGTACCTGAAACAATAAACTGAAACTGTAAGCTCGAACGCTTAGTGAGTTCCCCTAAATACCAATACTCATACAATCCATGTAACCATGTGTTGGGCTTACTGTGTTGCGTCTTTGGGCTCGATCCTTAGCCCAGTTTTGTTACCGGTTTGGGCTTGTCCAACCGTTTTTATTTTTATTAGGGTTTAGTATTTAAGGTGCATGCATGCATCCTTTTTCATAAGCGCTTTCATTATTATTCTCATAATTGTACTACAAACCCTAGCTCGCCTCTACAATGGAAGTTCTTCATCGAGCTCTGCTAAGGCGTGACTATTCTTGAATCATTAAGCAATACTTTGATTCCATCTTGTGTTTACTGTGTTTGTTTGTTGTTATTGATTAAACTGTTGAAGATCTAATCGATCTAAGAGTTTTTCAGCTCATCAATTGGTATCAGAGCAGGAGACTGTGTAATCCATACACATCTCTTCTGTTGAAGAAGATCTTAGGGTTTTCCGCTTTGATCGATATTGCTGGAGCCGTCATCTGCTATTGACGTAGTTCTTTAATTGTCGATCTTACCCTAACGTTATTTACAAGTCTGATCTTAAGAAGGTTTTTGAACAAACATCATCATGTCCATGGAAGATTCTCAGTCAAACCCAATCAATATCTCCAACAGTATAGGATCGACGACAAGGATTCCTATATTATACACTCAAGATTATGAAGTCTGGACGCATCACTTCGAAGACTACGTGATTGGTTCAGAGGACAATGGATACTTGATCTGGGAGGCGATTACTGTAGGTCCATTCGCTCACTCAAGCACTTTAAGAATTGTTAAAACTCAAAAGGAGTACAATCAACTCCTCAATGATGTGAAATACATACCCCAAGATGAGAAGGACAAGTTTCAGTGCAACATCAAAGCTTTAAGGATGATAAGGTTCGCTTTACAATCGGACACGTTTCAGTTGGTAAGCTCATGCACAACAGCGAAAGAAATTTGGGACAGGTTGAAGGAGCTGTACTCTACGGATGAAGATCTTAAGCATTCAATCCAAACATTATTGCTCTCATAATTTGGTGACTTCAAGCAGAAGCCCGAAGAAAAGCTTATTCAAGCCTTCGATCGCTTTAATCATCTCCTTAGTAAGATGATAAAGCATGGGATTGAAAGGAAAGTCATTGAACAGAAGATCACATTCATGAATGGCCTTAGACCCGAATGGATGGCTGTGGTGTCTACTGTGAAGGCACATGAACAATTCAAGGCTTATTCTCTGGAAAAACTGGTGGGAATATTAAAGTCACATGAGAGTGCAGTGACTAAAGAAACAAACGTGGTTTCTAGCATGGGGCCCTTGGCCCTAATCTCCAAAGGAAAGAATGCTGCTGAAGAAGAAGAAGATTTAGATCTTTCTGAATATGATCTAACAAGTGAAGATTATGCTTTGATGGTGTCAAATCCCAAGAAGTTCATCAGAAGAAGGTTCCCAGCCAATAAGAACCGAAACTGGCAGGGAAGCTACAGTGCCGAGAAAGCGAAGGAGGAACCGAAGAGTGTTTCTCAGACCGAAGAACCAAAGAAGGAAGTAAAACTTGGTGGTGACTCAGGTTTTAATTGTCACTACTGTGGAGAAAAAAATCACTTTGCCAAAGATTGCATGTTGAGAAAGATGTCAGAGAAGAATGACGATGATGATGAGAGAGCGAACCTCATAATCAAGAAGAAGAAAGCTGGATCTAATAACACTATGAATGCTCTTATTGTGCAGGGAAATACTGTTGACGATGAGTTCGGCGGTGTTGAAGTTTGGTCCACAGATTCTGAAGATGAAGAAGTGAGGAAGCCCACTCATGGCATGGCTTTGTTGGTGAAAGAAGAGGACGTTACAGGAAAGTGTCTAATGGTGACCTCTGGGGTGTCACAAATGAGAGGCTATACCACTGATGGGGGACTAGACGAAGCGAAAGAGCGAGAAGACAGGTGTTTTGTAGCGAAACCTGTTAGTGAGCAGATCAACGAATGCGATGAGTTGATCAAGAAGGTACAATCTATTCTTGTTTCTTTACAAATCCCCATCACAAACTATGAAAAAGAACTAAATGGATTAAAATCTAAATTTTCTAGTATAAGTGGTAGTTTAACTCAAACTCGCGTCACAAACTCTAACCTAACTGATCAAATCAACAGGGTATCATCAAAGAGTGAGGAGAGGCGTATGTGGATTAAGCAGAAGGAGAAGGAGTTGATTAGGTCTAGGGATGAAACAATTTATTTGCAAAGAGATAATTTAAAGCTTTTAAAACAACGAAATGTTTTTTGTTTGATTGCTAAACGATTATATTCCAACATTACTCAATTGCATCTTGATTGTGAAATAGGGAAGAAGATACATCGTATGATTTTACCCTTCCTTGAGTTAAAGGAGGATGAAATCGATGCCGATGCATATAACTGTGAAAACTTTGTTTCCTCTGATGATATCTCTCCCGCTTACAAAATTGGTCTTGACAAAATAGAGTCCTTCATAAAGTCAAAAGACCATAAGGACATGCTCAAAAATTTATTGGATGAAAATGACAAATTAAAAATCAAAACCGAAACTGTACAGAAATTTGACTCTTTGAATGCCAAGTTGAGTTCAGAAAATAAAATTGATATTGAAAACACTTCTGAATTCAATGAGGATGATGATATGAGTGAAATATCTGTAGAAGATGTGGTGGATTGTTCCGAATTTGTCAAGAGCGAACCCGAAACCAACAAAAATCTTATTTCTGAAAATTCTGTTGAGTTCGCTCGTTTGTCCAAAGACAAGACCAAAATCCTCAAGGAAAAGGCTGTTGTATATCAAAAGGTCCAAACAACTCCAAATCAAGTTTATACAGTTAAAGGAGTTACTAAGCAACAAACAGCCGAACTGACAACATTAGTAGAAGAAGATAATGCTGATGGCTGTGATGAGTTTTTCTGGTCAGCACCGATTGATAATGCCGATGAAACAGTAGGTATATCTAAGAAAACATCATGGAAGGTTAAAGGTAGGTATGTGGCAGAACCACTTAATAAACCTACACACTTTGATGTGCCAAGCACAAGTGGTACTAAAATTCCTTCAAGCGAACCGACCATGATGTCAAGCGAAACCTCTTCGCTAAAGAGCGAAACTCATGCTCAAAGACCGAAGCAAAAGGCCAACATCTACAAAACTCCAAAACAGGTGTTAGAAAGAAAGCATCAACGTAATTTGAGATACAAGAAGAATCTCACTGAAAGGAAACAGTTTTGGCGATCTCAAAACCCTAATTACGTTCGCTATGAAAAGACCACTAAGTCAAAGGAAGAAGCAAAAGCAAACTCAGCTTCTCGTGCTCAACATAATGAAAACAACCGAAAGAAGAGTTTCGGTCCCCAGAATCAAAACAACCAAAAACAGAGTTTCGGTCCACAAAAGAATAGCAACCGAAAGAGGAGTTTCGGTCCTCAGACAGATGACAACCGAAAAGGAAGTTTCGGTCCTCAAAGTGAAAGAAACCGACAGGATGGTTTCGGTCTTAGACCAACCAATGAGAAGAACCGAAGGGAAGGTAGTTTCAGCTCTCAACCAAGTAAGAGCAATGACCGAAAGCTTAATTCTGCTCCCAAGTCCCATCTTTCTCATTCTCACTCTCACTCACAGAATGATCGAAAGGGAAAAGGAAAGCTCTTTCCAGAAAACGAAAAGAAGACTACGTTTAAACCCAATGTAGAGAACCGAAAGTCTGCTAACGTCAAATCCACAAATCCAAAAACTGAACCTAAAGTACTCAAATCTAATAAAATCAAAGTTTTCACCATAAAAAGAAAAGATGAAACAACATTAATAAAAAGAACCTTTTTAGTTGATGTTTCTCTTACAATTCCCTATTCTGTAAAAGGCTCACAAGGACCCAAGAAACTTTGGGTTCCTAAATCTGCTTAATTTTTGCAGGTTATGCGTGACGAGCAGTTCGACGATTAATGGTACATAGACACTGGCTGCTCGCGTCACATGACAGGAAGAAGGGAAAAGCTGAGGGAGTTTCGGTCCCTTACAGATGGTGGAAGTGTCAAGTATGGTAATAATTCTTTTGGCACAATCAAAGGCTATGGTATGATCACCAATGGTGATTTCACGATACGAAAGGTGGCGTACGTTGAAGGCTTACAACACAACCTTATCAGTGTTTCTTAACTGGTGGTTGGTACCGGGTTAAAAGTTTCGTTTGATGACGATGGCTCAGAGATTATTGAAAAGAAGACGAACAATATTCTGATGAAATCGAAGCGAAAAGGAGAGATGTACCCTCTGAATCTCAATCCCATACGAGGGAAAGCAGCTGTTTGCTTGCTGGCGAAAGCTCACTCAAATGAAAGCTGGCTTTGGCATCGAAGACTCTCCCATCTCAATTTTAAAGACATCAAAAAACTGGTGCTTAGGGGATCATGTTCGAGGTCTTCCTGTTCTGAAGTTCGACAAAGAACACTTGTGTGCTGCGTGTGAAATGGGAAAGCAAAGTTGACAGAGTCATCCTTCTCGTGTCAATACAAAAGTTATTGAACCACTAGAATTACTTCATATTGATCAATGTGGTCCATCTTCAATCGAGAGCATTAGTGGTAACAAGTATATACTTGTAATAGTGGATGACTTCTCTCGGTTTACTGGGTGTTCTTTTTGAAGCAGAAATCAGAGGCCACTCCCAAGCTTAAACTCTTTATCAAGTAGATAGAAGTTCAACTACGAAAGGTAGTTCGAAACATAAGAAGCGACAACGGGTTGGAGTTCAAGAACAAAGACTTTGAAGATTTTCTTGCAGAGAAGGGTACAACTCACAACTTCTCGGCTCCATATGCTCCACAACATAATGGAATTGTCGAAAGGCGAAACCGATCTTTTTGTGAAGCAGCCCGAACCATGCTTAGCTTCGCTTCTCTACCTCTATATTTCTGGGTTGATGCCATTACTGCTGCTTGCTACACGCAGAACAGATCTTATCTCAACAAACGTTTCTCCATCACTCCTTATGAGATCTTGAACAACCGAAAGCCTAATGTAAAGTTTTTCCATGTGTTCGGTTTAAGATGCTTTATCTTCAATTCAAAGGAGCACCGAAACAAGTTTGATGTCAAAGCAGACGAAGGAATCTTTCTGGGTTATTCCTTAAACTCCAAAGCATATAGGGTTCTGAACAAGCGTTCAAAGAAAATTGAAGAGACCTATTATGTCACCTTCGATGATAACTACGTCAAGAAACTGAAGACAACCGAAGGTTCTGCGGAGGAAATATTTCCAAAACCTGATCAAGTTACGGTACCAATTTCAAACCTCTTTGAGCAATACATGCTGCTATTTGATGAACCAGAAAAAGCTATTCACTCTGAATCCAAAGCTGCAGACAAGAAGGTAGACAACTTGAAGAAGATAATCGATGATGCTGCAAACATCCAAAAGATAGTTCTCATATTCAGGGGGAGGGTTCGCCTTTTCCAGATAACCAAGATTCACCATTCCAGGGGGAGTGCCCATCATCATCAATACCAACCGAAAGTCAAGTCCAGGGGGAGAATTTTGAGCCTGAAGATGAGGAAGTATCATCATTCGAGGGGGAGAATGCAAATACATACGATGATGATACTCAGTCAGAATTCGAAGAAGAAGTGAATGCTGAACTGGATCCCTCATATCATCCTAATTACCCTCCACTCACCAAATGGACCAAAGATCATCCACAAACACAAATTATTGGTGAATCAACAGAAAAGGTACTCACACGATCACAGCTGAAAGCGAAACAAACTGCACTATTGTCTAAAGTGGAATTTTGCATGTTTAATTCGTTCGTCTCCAAGGTTGAACCGAAGACGATCAACACTGCACTCGATCATTCTGATTGGGTACAGGCGATGCAGGACGAACTCAATGAGTTCGAGCGAAATAAAGTGTGGAGACTGATTCCAACACCAAAGGATGCTTCTGTGGTTGGACTAAAGTGGGTTTTCAGGAACAAGATGGATAAGGAAGGGAATGTGATTCGCAACAAGGCAAGATTGGTTGTGAAAGGTTACTGTCAAGAAGAAGTCATAGATTACGAAGAGACCTTCGCTCCAGTAGCAAGGCTAGAATCGGTTCGTATTTTTCTCGCCTATGCTGCACACAAGAACTTTGAAGTATACCAAATGGATGTGAAGTGTGCCTTCTTAAATGGAGAACTGGAAGAGACGGTGTATGTAGAGCAACCACCTGGCTTCGTGAACGAGAAGTATCCAGATCACTGCTATATTCTGGACAAGGCAGTCTATGGTCTCAAGCAACCACCAATGGCATGGTATGAAACGCTAACTAGATTTCTCAAAATGTCAAAGTTTAAACAAGGTTCGGTTGACCCAACCTTCTTTCGTAAGAAAGAGTGTGACCACCTTATGATCGTTCAAATTTACGTTGATGATATCATCTTCGGTTCCACAAATCCTGGCTTAACAACTGAATTTAGGAAGTTGATGGAGACTAAATTTGAAATGAGCTCAATGGGTCCTATTAACTTTTTCCTTGGATTGAATATTAGACAGGGACCCAAAGGCATTTTCATTAATCAAGAGGCTTACACGAAGACCTTGCTTGCCAAGTTTGGAATGATGGGAGATTCGAAAGTAAAGGTTCCTATGGCGTTTGGCACGAAGTTAACACCTTCTTTGGACAAACCGGCTGCTGACATGACCCTCTATCGTCAGATGATAGGGTCCCTAATGTATCTAACAGCAAGTCGACCAGATATAATGTTCTCTGTTTGTTATTGTGCTAGGTTTCAAGCTAATCTATGCGAACCTCACCTGCTAGCTATGAAGAATATCTTTCGATACCTGAAGCGAACCTCTTCTCTCAGTCTATGATACCCAGCCAAATTAGGGTTCTTTGTCCAAGCATTCTCAGATGCTGATCCAGGAGGATGTGGACTGGACCGAAAGAGTACCACTGGAGGATGCCAGTTTCTGGATGGCAAACTTGTTAGCTGGCAGTCAAAGAAACAAACCTGTGTGTCTCTCTCTACAGGCGAAGCAGAATACATAGCCGCAGCTTCGTGCACATCTCAGGTCATTTGGATACAAAGTCAACTTCGAGACTATGGCCTGAACATGAAGAAAATCCCACTATATTGTGACTCAGAGAGTGCAACTAGGATTTGTCATAACCCAGTGCAACACTCAAAGACGAAACACATAGCACTGAGGTATCACTTTATCAAGGATCATGTGGAAGATGGTAATGTAGAAATTCATTTCTTAAGAACCACTGATCAATTGGCTGACATCTTTACTAAGGCCTTGCCTGAAGCAAGTTTTAATAAAATCCTACAAGGCTTAGGAATGATGGAAGCTGAATTTGTTCCGAAATCACTTTCGCCTCAATAAAAGTTGGAAGCGAAATAGAGCGAACGCTCGGTTCATTTCGGGTTCGGTTCTCCCGGGAACCGAAATGAACTAAACGCTCGGTCTATTACGGGTTCGGTCCTACCGGGCTCGGTTCGCCTCTTATCTCCAAGTGATGGTTTCAGTTGTATAGTGTGTAATTTTTTTTATGTTTTTCCTTTTATTTTCATAAAATCCAAAAATATTTTTCTTTCTGTTTTTAATTCTTTTTCAGAAAATCTTATAAAATCCAAAAATATTTTTCATTTCTGTTTTTATTTCTTTTCATAAAATTCAAATCATAATTCAAAAATATTTTCTTTCATTTTATTTCAATGTACTTCAGTCTTAATCTAATTTGTGTTTAAGGATTATTCACAATAATGGAGCTGGGGCAGGTATAATTCTTTATCTATGTACTAGCTTAGTGTCCCTAGAAGCATGCTGCTGTATGTTGACCCAAGCCTCCAAAGATTTTGAGTGAAGCCTTAATGACTTGATATATACAAATCATGTCTTCCCAATTAGGCTGTCAAATTCACTCTAAACATGAGCTACCTTACTCTTCTCCAATTGAGTTAAGAGTTTTTCTGCTTGGTCTATCTTTTATAGCAGAGGTACATTCGGTTCTTTAACCACCTCAAACTTATTCTCCATCATAATTCGTTTCATGAATGTAACCCTTGAGACTCTCAGAAACTACCACTGAGGTTTACGGTTACACAACTTCTGTGTTAATGATCTTAGTTTCGTGCCACTACGTGCTAAGTGAAACCCAAAATTCAATACATATAATGCATTGACGGTGAACAATTAAATGTTCTAGCTTTCACCTTTGAATTAACAAAACCACTTTTGTGGAAGTACCTTGAAATCTCCTTTTATTTTGAGAGATCCTTTTGAAAATGTCTATCACCACGACTTTTCTTCCCAAAGGATCCAATTTTTATTTTTTTTTGAGATTTCTAATAAACTTATGTCAACAAGTCACTGAATATGTTCCAAACCTACTTGTTTAACAGGCCACATCGGTCTCACAAGTACTTCGTTCTATTTCGGTCTTATGTCAAGAACCGAAACCTGAATTGAAGCGAAAGCCACCCTTAATAGCCTTATATATAAAAGATGCCTTTCAACGCTTCTTAACAAGTACTTGATCGTAATTCAACGGGAATCCAAACAAGCACTTTGAAGTCTCTCTTGACTTTGAAGGAAGAGATTCGTGCCCGGGATCCACTGCCTTGTGTCTTAAATGACATCACAAAATCCCACAAATAGTTTGATTTATTTCTTTATCTTTGACACTATCTTGCACGAAAATCTTGGATTTTCCAAAAGTCTAGTTTGGTTACTCACAAGCTATTCACAAATATATAGCTTCGGTTCCTAATGGTGTAATGCAGTTATTTACAAACGAAGGGATGAGTCAGTATATAGCCTCGGTTAATTATGATGGTGACGATTCAATTAAAGGTACAAGAGGTGAGTCAGCAGGAAGTCTAATCGATTGCAGATTTGAAAAGGGGGATAAGTATGGAAAGGCGCGTGAATTTGAACCGTTTACCTAGTCATGCGTCGTCAGCTACTTTCTTGGGGTTGCTTGTTGTCTAATCACGCCTTTTTAGGCGTCGTTTCCCAAAAAGGTGGAATCATTGCTCCAAATTTTTCTCTCTCTACAAAATCGTATATAAGGGTTTTGATTACCGTGGTCTTACTCTTTACCACTCTTCAACTCTCTCAAGCAAAAAAGGTGATTTCAGGCGATTTGGTGTTCACTGTTCATCTTCCTCTTCATCAAGCTTCAACAATGGCAGACTCTTCTTCCGTTCAAGAAACCTCTGCTCGCTCCACTCTTCTCACAATCAAGCCTAACCAAAACTTGCTGATCGATCTCACACCATTCATCTACGATACTTACATGTTTCAAGTGGTGGAATGTCTCAAGTATTCCCCACTTGTCATCGCTCTATCAAAGGTGGAAGTCGTCCCAATGGCGTGCCTCTCACAAATCTACCCCACTGCTACTTATGACAAAGCCACAGAAAAGGTTTATTTCGACATTCTCAACCAGAAGGCTTCAGTCTCCAAGAACCGATTATGCTCGCTGCTAGGGCTTACTTATGAAGCATCCATGGTGAATCCTGATTCCATCTCCATAGGTCAGCTTTTTTCGATGTTCTACAACATGGGGTATACCGAAACCCTAACTACTGTGACCAAGTTCAAGAAATCGTGCCTTCCTCCTCAATGGAATGGACTCTTCACCCTCCTTTTCAAAGGGCTTTCAGAACAAAGTGTCGGCTCAGATGGTGCTAACAAGTCATTCATGACTATGCTTTATGGGTTGTACAATGGTATCAACCTGGATTATGGTTCGGTACTATGGCTAAACTGGTTCAAAGCTTGTCATCTACCTCTCGTCACACAGAAATTTCTTGTGCCCGGTTCTGGACCATTGTCACTCAATGGACAATGGAGCGCTATCATGTTGCCATCATGGCAGACTCACTACTCTCCTCCATTGCTACATTTCACACTATGAATATCATTGTCACTCATCCCTCGAAGTATCTCTTCGTTGGCTCAATTCCAGAGTCAATGTATGCTTGTGTGTCCACTGAAAGCAAGATTATTCAGGAGTACAAGAAGCTCCCTTCATCTGGTCCAAGGGAACTCAATTTGGAAATGTTAAGGTCTATTGAAGAAGTAGACAAACCTGCTAAGAGGGGCAAAAAGCAAGAAACAAAAAAGGGCGAAAAAGGAGTTAAAGTATCGAAGGTGCAGACTCCAAAGAAGCGAAAGTCTGAGAAGGCAGAACCATCCCAGCCCAAGTAGAAGAAAGCCAAGAAAGCAGTAAGGAAGCTCATTCTTTCTTCATCAAGCGACTCAGAGAGCGAAAGCTCAGATGATGAAGGTTCGGTTCGTGGAGACACACTACCTCGTTCACCTACACCAGAGGTAACAGTTCGCTCCAAAGCACCTTCTCCTCCACCTATTTCCATCCCCATTCCCATTCTTACTCTTATATTCTCTAAAGCTACAACCACAACCACTACTGGAGTTCAAACCAACGTATCTGATACGGGGGTTCGTACTTCAGCACCCAAAACCCCTGTTACTACCAAACCTCCATCTCCTACCCAATTGACAGAAACAAATACCATTCTTGGTGGTGAGGATGTCGATTACGATACTTTCTACTATAGTCCCTACAGGTGGCAAAGCGACGATGATGATGATGCCCCTGTCACCAAGCGCCATCTCAAGGAGCTGAACGAAAAGCTAGATAAGCTTATGGCCTCTTCCTCTACTCAGGATTCTCCTTCTGATTCTGCCATAAAAGGCATGATCGCCACCTGGGTTAAGGAACACGAAGCTTCAATCACCAAAGCCACCTCAGCTATTGATGCTTCAACAAAAGTCTGCACCGAAGCGACCGAAAAATTCGATAAACTAATTTCTAACGCCAATCTTTTCCTTGAGTCTTTATAGGGTGCTGCAGAGCAAAATGCCAACAAAGTCAATGCCTCAGTTCAGGCCCTAACTCAATCTCTTCAACAAGAGAAAGAGCTCTTTAAGGTGTTTCGCAAGAACCTCACCTCTGATCACGTCAAACATCAAGCATCTGTCTCTGAGCGTTTGGATAAACTTCAGGCAGATCTTGCCTTGGAAAGCAGAGTGATGGATGAACTTGCTCTGAAGACCACTCAAATCAAAACCCAGACTCTAAAGCTCAATCAAGCGAACAAGGAACTTGAAGCACTGCGTTCGGAGTGGTCTGTGCTAAAAAGCTCCGTTGGTAATGTACACTCTATTCTTCTTCATCTTCTCGAAGCCTACGATTCAGTTCTTACAATCTCGGTTAGACGTCATTTGGCTGAGAAGTTGCAGCCTGCTCTTGATATTCTAAGCCGGATAGAGGGTGTTCCGGAGTCCGTTGTCTCTCCGCAACAAGGGGGAGAAGAAACGAAGTCTTCATCTCAACCACCGAAGTCTTCATCCCAACCACCGAAACCTCAACAACCGAAACCACAACAAACGAAGGTGGTTACTGAACTGAAGGGGAAATAAGCTTCGGGTTCAGGTATGCAAGATAAGGGAAAAGGAATTGTTGATGATGATGATGATGAGGACGATGTTGATGATATTGAAGAAACGATTCCTAAACCAAGTTTTCACAAATCTAAGCCCACCGCTCAGGAGATTAAAGAAAAAGTTACTGAAGCGATTAATCAGGAGAATGAAAAGAGAGAAGCTGTCACACCCCGAAACCGATGGCGGAAACGTTTCAGGGCGGAGGACGTCATGCGTAGTATCACAACAGTTGTATCATAGTAAGCGAAGTAAACACAACCATTACATTATAATAAGAATGTTTACATTGTTTGAAAACATGGTTTATACATAACAGTATATAACAAAAGTAAAAGACGTGACTCCAAAATGCCCCGTCTTCTCCAAAAGTTGGCAAGAGTACCTGTCTATTGTTGCCCTGAGAATACAACCAGTTTTGAAAATATCAGCATAAAGCTGGTGAGTTCATAAGCGTTTAGTTCTGGTAAAAGAAATGTTTCTTTGATCATTTGAAAAGTGTTTCCCAAGAAAATCCTATATTTTCTTATCAAAGATGTTTGATTATCCAATCGTTATTTGTTTAACAGCCTGTTTATGTAAGGTTGATTTATCCCAGGAAAATCCTATATTTTCCTTAAAAGTTGATAGTTGGTTAACCGTTCTGGAATGAGGTGTACAAGTATCTACCATACTTGTATCGTTAGATGTAGTTTCCTTGAAAAACCCCGTTTGCTCTCTGTGAGGTGTATTAGTCTTATTACATAAATAAAACTAATAAAATAGGTAGTGAACTAGATCCTAAGGGTATTACTAATGCCCTTTAGTAATCAAATCGGTTATTACTTTAAGGTTAGTTCACTTGTTTCATTATTACAAAAGTAAATTTTCGCTACCTAAGTTGTGAGTGTCATAACTGTACTTAGACTGGATAAGGCACGTATCGGGGCCAGTATCTTTTTATGACTTTGTCACCCCTGAACCTAACGGTCCCGCTGTAGCTAGCAGTGAAGGTGCGGGATAGTCAGTCCCATATAGATCTATACACAATAGTCACGCTCTCCCTCCAAGAGATTCTGGTTACAAGGGTTAGTCCTACACTCTCGAATCCGATGGAGTGTTACCAAGGACGTGTCTCAAAACTTAGCCTAACAAAGTTACAAGTAATAATACTGAAAATCATGTTTATGTTTTATATGAATCCTTTGTAAAATATCGCATTTTATGAGAAGATTCACAAGTTTCTTGCTTTAGTTTTGAAAACTGTTTCTACGAGTTGATTTCTTAATCGTTTGGTAAAACTGTTTTCTGTGTTAAAAGCATACTGAACATATAATTATTTTTAAACAAAATAACATACTTGAGCACAAGTTTCCTTGTATGTTTGCTTGTATCCCCCCCCCTTAAAACATGAAAAACTCGGAAAAAGGCGTAGGGCTATGAACTCACCGTTTGACGTAGGATCTGGGTGTATGATCGGTTACGAATGCTGAGTGTCAACCGATGTTTCGAACACAAGTGGATCCTATTAACATGTGATAACACATATGTGTGTTAGAATTAGGGTGTTTCATGACTAAACATGACGGGAAACCACCCTAAAGACTTGGAAATGCTTGTCGGGACCCTATATGATCAAACAAGGGAGGTGTACGGCCAAAAGAGTGTGTGTGCGGCCAGGGTGTGCGGTCAGCATGTGTGTGCGGTTGCATACAGGAGTGTGCGGCCGTATAGGAGGCGTGTGCGGTCGTACATGGGAGTTTGCGGCCGTACATAGGGGTGTGCGGCCGTACACTCTTCATTCATGCTCAAAATGTCGATTTTCGGGTGTTTCAAAGCCAATACCAAGTCCAACTAGCAAATGAAGGCCAAACTCTTCACCTTGGAGAGTCTTTGAGGTGTGTACGACCACCTTATGAAGGTGTGCGGCTATACACCTTCAAGTGACGAAGAACACGAAGAACATGATGAGTTTTAAGCTTAGATCAAGGTGTCTTACCACTATAACAAGCTGAATGATGGAGTAATTCACGTTCTTGAGGCCTTTAGAGTGTTCTTGGATGAAGTTTTTAGAGAGAGAAAGTAGAGTGCAGCCAAATGAAAGGAATGAATGAAGAGGGTCACCTTATATAAATAAGGGTGAGTGTGCGGCTGGAGGGTGGGTGTGCGGCCGCACACCCAGGTGTACGGCCGTACACTCCTCCCGAGAGGGTGTATGGCCCGGTTTTGTCTCTATACGACTTGTTGACTCATTTCTAATCTCATTCCCGGCTGTACTCAAGCTTAGAACACTTAAACTAACACTTAAACGACGTTAAAAGGTAATGGAAATCAAGTTAAATGTTGATAAAGTTGACCAAGTGTACAGAATAAAAGTTTCGGGTTGTCACATTATCCCCCCGTTAGAGGGAATTTCGTCCCGAAATTCGAACATAGAATACAAATCATGGAATAGAAAAGAGATGCGGATATTTTTGATTCCTCTGATCTTCATTCTCCCAAGTGAATTCAGGTCCCCGCTTGGCATTCCAGCGAACCTTCACTATCGGGATGCGGCTTTGTTTCGTTCGTTTGATCTCTCTATCCATGATTTCGACTGGTTCTTCCACAAAGTTCAGGTTCTCGTTGATCTCAATCTCGTCAAGAGGAATTGTAAGGGTTTCTTCGGATACGCATTTCTTAAGATTCGAAACGTGAAAGACGGGATGAATGTTGCTAAGTTCTTGCGGTAAACGAAGTTTGTAGGCTACGGGACCGATCCTAGCGATGATCTCGAATGGTCCTATGTATATCGGATTTAGCTTTCCACGCTTTCCAAAGCATATCATGCCTTTCCAGGGTGAGACTTTTAGTAGAACACGGTCTCCAACCTGGAACTCCAAGGGTTTTCGTCGCTTATCTGCGTAGCTCTTTTGTCTATCTCGTGAGGCTTTCAGTCGTTCTCGGATTTGTACGATCTTTTCGGTGGTTTCGCGGATGATTTCTGGACCAGTGAGAGTGCTGTCAGGGACTTGCCCCTTGGCTAGTTGCGTGTCGCCCACTTCAGCCCAGCACAGAGGGGATCTGCACTTGCAACCATAGAGGGCTTCGAAAGGCGCAGCCTTGATGCTTGTGTGGTAACTGTTGTTATAGGAAAACTCGACCAAGGGCAAATGGGTGTCCCACGACTCACTGAAGTCAATAACACATGCTCTCAACATGTCTTCCAAGGTCTGTATGGTTCTCTCACTCTGCCCATCTGTCTGAGGATTGTAAGCTGTGCTCATATCCAGCTTAGTTCCAAGAGCCTTCTGTAGTGACTGCCAGAACCTAGAAGTGAACCTGCTATCTCGATCGGAGATAATGGACACAGGCACACCATGCAGTCTAGCTATCTCTCGGATGTAGATTCTCGTGAGTCTCTCCATTTTGAAGTTTTTCTTGATCGGTAGGAAGTGGGCGGATTTAGTCAGCCGGTCGACAATTACCCAAATGGCATCGTGCCCACTTGGAGACTTGGGCAATTTGGTGATAAAATCCATAGTAATTCTTTCCCACTTCCACTCAGGTATTTCCGGCTGGTGGAGAAGACCTGAGGGCTTTTGATATTCGACCTTCACCTTGGCGCAAGTCAGGCACTTGCCCACGAATGTAGCGATCTCTGCTTTCATGTTCGGCCACCAATACAGTTTCTTGAGATCGAGGTACATCTTGTCCGAGCCTGGATGAACGGAGTATCTAGTCTTGTGATCTTCGTTCATTACAACCTCTCTGTAACCACCGAACTTTGGGGTCCAGATCCGGTCCATGAAATAATAGACTCCGTCTCCATTGATCTCTAGGTTCTTTTCCATTCCTCTTAAGGCTTCACCCGATATGTTCTCTGGTTTCAAGGCTTCCAGTTGAGCCTCCTTTATTTGCGCGGAAAAATGGGAATGGATAGTCATGGTCAGTGCCTTCACTCTACGACCTGAGTACTCCTTCCGGCTGAGGGCATCTGCCACCACATTGGCCTTGCCGGGATGGTAGCGGATTTTGCACTCGTAATCGCTGAGTAGCTCAACCCATCGCCGTTGTCTCATGTTCAGCTCCTTCTGATCGAAGATATGCTGCAAACTTTTATGGTAAGTGAAGATAGTGCACTTGGTTCCGTAGAGATAATGTCTCCATATCTTCAATGCGAATACCACTGCTCCCAATTCCAGGTCGTGCGTTGTGTAGTTGACTTCGTGTGCTTTCAGCTGTCTTGAGGCATAAGCAATGACTTTTCCCCGTTGCATGAGCACACAGCCTAGGCCCTGATTGGATGCATCACAGTAGACAACGAAGTCCTCCGTCCCTTCGGGCAGAGACAAGATAGGTGCGCTGCATAGGGCCCGCTTCAACGTTTGGAACACAGTGTCTTGCTTCTCACTCCAATAAAAGGGTACGCCTTTCTGAGTCAGAGTGGTTAAGGGTTTGGCAATTTTGGAGAAATTCTGGATAAATCTGCGATAGTAGCCAGCGAGACCCAAGAATTGATGGATTTCTGTGGGCGTCTTCGGTGCTGACCAGTTCTCTATCGCTTAGATTTTGGAGGGGTCCACGTGTATGCCTTCCTCACTTACCACGTGACCTAAGAAGGTTACTTTTCGAATCCAGAATTCGCACTTGGAGAATTTCGCGTACAGCTTCTCCGTCCTTAAGGTTTCCAACACAATCTCAAGTGCTGTCGATGATCTTCTTCACTTCTGGAATAGACAAGTATATCGTCGATGAACACGATTACGAACTTGTCCGAGAAAGAACGGCACACCCGATTCATCAGGTCCATGAATACTGCCGGTGCGTTGGTTAGACCAAAGGGCATCACTACAAATTCATAGTGACCATACCGAGTTCGAAATGCTGTCTTAGGAACATCACTCTCATGGACTCGCAGCTGATGGTACCCTGATCTTAGGTCTATTTTGGAAAAATAACTGGCTCCTTGAAGTTGATCGAAGAGGTCGTCGATTCGAGGAAGAGGGTAACGGTTTTTGACTGTGAGTTTGTTCAGCTCTCGATAATCGATGCACATCCGAAAGGATCCATCCTTCTTTTTCACAAATAAGATCGGGGCTCCCCAGGGTGAGGAACTCGGTCTGATGAATCCTTTGCTGAGCAGCTCATTGAGCTGACTGGATAACTCCTGCATCTCTGCTGGTGCTAATCGGTATGGGGATTTAGCTACGGGGGTAGCTCCGGGGACTAAGTCGATGCGAAACTCGACTTGGCGTTCGGGAGGGATTCCCGGGAGATCTTCGGGAAAAACATCGGGAAAGTTGCAGACTTCGGGGATGCTCTCGAGGTCTTTGACTTCCTGCCTCTTGTTAATGATGTGGGCTAGGAATGCATAACACTCCTTTCGCAGGAGTTTCTGGGCTTTGATGCACGAAATGATACGGAGGTTTGAACTGAGTTTATCGCCGTAAATGACAAGAGTTTCATTAGAGGAAAGATTGAGACGGATAGCTTTTTCGTAACAAAGAATATCAGCATGATTGGGGCTCAACCAATCCATGCCGATGATGACATCAAAGCTTTTTATGGAGACTGGCATAAGGTCGATAGGAAAAGAATGATCGTTCAAGGTAAGGGTACATCCTACGTATATATCATTAGTGCTCTCTTTCTCACCGTTAGCCATCTCGACGGTAAATGTTTCAGTTAGTGGTTGAGGTTTATGTTTGAGAAGATGTTTGAATGCATGACTAACAAAACTCCTATCCGCACCAGAATCGAAAAGAATGCATGCATAAGAGTTGTCGAGGAGGAACGTACCCGAAACAACTGTGGGATCAGCGACTGCCTCCTCTTGCCCTATCGTTAGCACTCTCCCTGTGCCACCTGCTGTTGTTGCCTTGGGGCAGTTTCTCTTATAGTGTCCGACTTCTCCACAACCATAACAGGCTTGACCGACGCCTGCTCCAGATGCCTGATTGGCTGGTTGGACTGGTATTTTGCAAACTCGAGCTGTGTGCCCCTTTCTGCCACAGCTGGTGCATGACATTTGTCGACATGGGTCGGGATTATGATGGTAATTACACTTGTCGCACCGAGGAAGGGTACCAACATATTTACTGGTAGGTGCTTGAGTGGCAAGAGCAACGGTTGGAGTAGTAGCAGCGTGGACTGCCGCCGTTTGCTGTTTCTTTGAGGGCTCTTGTGAAGACTGGCCCTTCCGCTGCTTCCAAAACTTTCTTTTCTCACCACTCCCTTTTGCTGGCTTAGGAGCGGTTGCCACTTTATCAAGATCAACTTCGTGATCTATGATAGTTTACGCCAGGCACTTAGCGCTGTCAAAGGTGTTTGGCCTAGCAGCCAAAACATTTCCTTTGGTGGGTTGTGTCAGTCCCCAAATGTATCTCTCTATCTTCTTGCTTTCCGGGGTGACCATTCCCGGACAAAGAAGTGCTAGGTCTTCAAACCTAGAAGTGTAGGCAGCAATGTCAGATTCCTTCATCCTTAGGTTCCAGAGTTCGTGCTCTAGTTTCTGCATCTCGCCCCGTGGGCAGTACTCAGCTAGCATGAGTTCCTTTAAACTTTCCCAACCCATAGCATTTGCCACTGGCAGGGTTAGGGATTTGACCCGACCATTCCACCAGGTCAGTGCCCTGTTGGCGAAAGTGCAAGCGGCGAATTTCACTTTGTTGGCCTCCGAACAGGAACAAATTTCGAAAATGGACTCGATTTTCTCGAACCATTGTGTCAGGGCAATAACTCCTCCTTTGCCGTCGAAAGATGTGGGTTTTGCGTTCATGAAGTCCTTATAGGAGCACTACTTTTGGTGCCCCTGACCACCTTCATGATTTTGGGGATGAGTACCACTTCCTTGCCCACCAGATCCGCCATAATTTATTTGTGACATTGCGACAGTCACAGCAGGAGTAACAGCTGCCTGGAACATAACGGGATCGAACTGAGGGGGCGGTGGTGGTGGTGGTGGAGTGTCGTCGTTTCTTCTGATAGGTCTTTTTTGCGGGAGACATCTTGTTCTAGAAACAATCAGGAAGAAGAGGATGGTAAGTCCTCCAGACATATGAAACAAAATATATCCCATCCTGATAATAAAGTGTTCTACCAAGCGATAAGCAAGGAAAGGTTACTAATACAAGTAAGTTATCGCTAAGAAATGAATAGGTAGCAACACTAGAAATGAATATATTCGGCTCTGGCTAAAATACTCCTACAGTATTTTAAGTTGCATGTTTTGTTCTTTTGATACCTTGTTGCATGGATACTGGGTAAGTTTTAGGCCTGTTGCAACACCAAAGTCACTCCCAAGCACATGTTGGTCATGTCTCGAATGAATATAGTTGATCAGGCTATATTGACCCTAGACATGATTACATACTGCTCAGGTTTAACCGCAGTGTCCAACATCCAAAATACTTTTGCTTTGTTCTACTCATGATATTGTTTCTGGTACGTAGGTATACTTGTATACTTTTTGTAAAAATACTTATATTTTTAAAAGTATACTTTTAGTTCAGAGCACTTTGGCCCCTTAGTGTTTATAGTTGTATACCATGTAAGGTTCGGTATACTTAGTTCACTATAAACAATAGCTCTGATACCAATCTGTCACACCCCAAAACCGATGGCGGAAACGTTCCGGGGCGGAGGACGTCATGCGTAGTATCACAACAGTTGTATCATAGTAAGCGAAGTAAACACAACCATTACATTATAATAAGAATGTTTACATTGTTTGAAAACATGGTTTATACATAACAGTATATAACAAAAGTAAAAGACGTGACTCCAAAATGCTCCGTCTTCTCCAAAAGTTGGCAAGAGTACCTGTCTATTGTTGCCCTGAGAATACTAGCAGTTTTGAAAATATCAGCATAAAGCTGGTGAGTTCATAAGCGTTTAGTTCTAGTAAAAGAAATGTTTCTTTGATCATTTAAAAAGTGTTTCCCAAGAAAATCCTATATTTTCTTATCAAAGATGTTTGATTATCCAATCGTTATTTGTTTAACAACCTGTTTATGTAAGGTTGAGTTATCCCAGGAAAATCCTACATTTTCCTTAAAAGTTGATAGTTGGTTAACCGTTCTGGAATGAGGTGTACAAGTATCTACCATACTTGTATCGTTAGATGTAGTTTCATTGAAAAACCCTGTTTGCTCTCTGTGAGGTGTATTAGTCTTATTACATAAATAAAACTAATAAAATAGGTAGTGAACTAGATCCTAAGGGTATTACTAATGCCCTCTAGTAATCAAATCGGTTATTATTTTAAGGTTAGTTCACTTGTTTCATTATTACAAAAGTAAATTTTCGCTACCTAAGTTGTGAGTGTCATAACCGTACTTAGACTGGATAAGGCACGTATCGGGGCCAATATCTTTTTATGACTTTGTCACCCCTGAAACTAACGGTCCCGCTGTAGCTAGAAGCGAAGGTGCGGGATAGTCAGTCCCATATAGATCTATACACAATAGTCACGCTCTCCCTCCAAGAGATTCTGGTTACAAGGGTTAGTCCTACACTCTCGAATCCGGTGGAGTGTTACCAAGGACGTGTCTCAAAACTTAGCCTAACATACTTGAGCACAAGTTTCCTTGTACTTTTGCTTGTATCCCCCCCCCCTTAAAACATGAAAAACTCGGAAAAAGGCGTAGGGGTATGAACTCACCGTTTGACGTAGGATCTAGGTGTATGATCGGTTACGAATGCTGAGTGTCAACCGATGTTTCGTACGCAAGTGGATCCTATTAACATGTGATAACACATAGGTGTGTTAGAATTAGGGTGTTTCATGACTAAACATGACGGGAAACCACCCTAAAGACTTGGAAATGCTTGTCGGGACCCTATATGATCAAACAAGGGAGGTGTACGGCCAAAAGAGTGTGTGTGCGGCCAGGGTGTGTGGTCAGCATGTGTGTGCGGTTGCACACAGGAGTGTGCGGCCGTACAGGAGGTGTGTGCGGTCGTACATGGGAGTGTGCGGCCGTACATAGGGGTGTGCGGCCGTACACTCTTCATTCATGCTCAAAATGTCGATTTTCGGGTGTTTCAAAGCCAATACCAAGTCCAACTAGCAAATGAAGGCCAAACTCTTCACCTTGGAGAGTCTTTGAGGTGTGTACGACCACCTTATGAAGGTGTGCGGCTGTACACCTTCAAGTGACGAAGAACACGAAGAACATGATGAGTTTTAAGCTTAGATCAAGGTGTCTTACCACTATAACAAGCTGAATGATGGAGTAATTCACGTTCTTGAGGCCTTTACAGTGTTCTTGGATGAAGTTTTTAGAGAGAGAAAGTAAAGTGCAGCCAAATGAAAGGAATGAATGAAGAGGGTCACCTTATATAAATAAGGGTGAGTGTGCGGCTGGAGGGTGGGTGTGCGGCCGCACACCCAGGTGTACGCCCGTACACTCCTCCCGAGAGGGTGTATGGCCCGGTTTTGTCTCTATACGACTTGTTGACTCATTTCTAATTTCATTCCCGGTTGTACTCAAGCTTAGAACACTTAAACTAACACTTAAACGACGTTAAAAGGTAACGAAAATCAAGTTAAATGTTGATAAAGTTGACCAAGTGTACAGAATAAAAGTTTCGGGTTGTCACAGAAGCGAATTTGCTTAATAAGAGGAAATTTAAGTTTCCTCTGTGGTCGTTGGAAAGGCTTCGAAAGGAGGTTATTGAAGCTCCAAGTTCACATTGGCTAGAGCCTGTTCTTTCATTCGATGTCGAGAATTCTAAAGATTCTCAATTCGACATGCCAATCACTCGTAAGGCTTTCATCTTTCACTACTTTGAGTCTACAGTGGCGATTCCTTCTCCTGACCCGAAGGTTGATCAAGACTTGCTTGAATACTATCATGAATTCTCTCAACCTCAGTACCTGACCTGGAGTAGCAAGAAGATCACAACAGTTAAAGTACTGAAACCTACTGCAGCAGGGAGGTTAATTAATATCAAGCTCAAAGTAACCCGAGGATCAGACGGTTCGGTTCATACGATCTCACTTGCTGATTTGCCGAATCTGAATTAACATGATTGGATTCTCCTGAACAACATCCTACTCTCCAATCCGAAGGAATATGAGCCAATCATAGATCACATTAAGCGTATGCTAGTGTGTTACATTCATGAAGTGGCAAAGATGGATCAGGAGATTGCCGCTGCTATACGAAAGAGGCCCTTAATCAAGCCAATCGGGAAGGCGGGTGACACTAAGCTGATGGTGAAGAGTAAAATGGATCCACAGTCTCACACTATTATGTTTCTTAGAGGCGAAGGTCAAAGGTGCCTATTTGCTCTTGCTGACAAACATCTATTCTCCAATCCCTTCTTGGAGCACATTCTTAAGCTTATCCATGGGTGTGATCAAAACAGTGAGGCAGACAAGAAGTTGTTCTCAGATATGCTTCGGTGGTATATGGCTTTCAGACAGACTCTACTTGCCATCATTCCAAAGTTGTTCAAGGTTGTGAAGCGAACTCCTCAACCTCCACCGAAGTGAAGTCTCGCCCCAATTGGCGCAAAGGGGGAGATTGTTGGGCTTACTGTGTTGCGTCTTTGGGCTCGGTCCTTAGCCCAGTTTTGTTACCGGTTTGGGCTTGTCCAACCGTGTTTATTTTTATTAGGGTTTAGTATTTAAGGTGCATGCATGCATCCTTTGTCATAAGAGCTTTCATTATTATTCTCATAATTGTACTACAAACCCTAGCTCGCCTCTACAGTGGAAGTTCTTCATCGAGCTCTGCTGAGGCGTGACTATTCTTGAATCATTAAGCAATACTTTGATTTCATCTCGTGTTTACTGTGTTTGTTTGTTGTTATTGATTAACATGTTAAAGATCTAATCGATCTAAGAGTTTTCAGCTCATCACCATGTCAGCAATAACATAACAAACTAAATAGAACAGCATGCAATGGGTCCACAACTTAACAGAGTGGATTACCCCCTGGGACCACAGTAGGAGTCTAGATTGCCTTATGGGCCCACAACTCACATCTGGCTTGCCATCGAGTCCACAGTACGAGTCTGGATTGCCTACCGGGCCCACAGCTCGTATCTGGAATGCTACCGAGCCCACAGTATGAGTCTGGATTGCCTACCGGGCCCACAGCTCGTATCTGGAATGCTCCTAGGTTTTGTTGGTTACCGCACGGAGCAGTACAACCTCAACCCAATCCACATAACATATCAACATATAACATAACTAATGCACATACAGGTAATCACATAATACTACGGTAGTCCAACAGATCTACCTAACAGGCATAGCAACTAGCATGCAACTCTAGCTCATACTCAACATATTACCACTGCTAGGATATCATACCCAATGCACATACCAAAATCAATATTATCACAGGTAGTCCTACAGGCCTACCAAACTAGCATATCCAATTAGCATGCATATCTAATACATACTTATCATAACAACTACTAGGATATTAATCCATTGGGCCGGCCTTGGTGCCTTAGACCCCTTAGTATAGTGAGGATAACTCACCTTGCAAATTTCGACTCGGTGGATAAACTCCAACTCTCGGATCACTGCCACAAACTCCACCACCTAGTATATATATATATATATATATATATATATATATATATATATATATATATATATATATATATATATATATTGAAGTATAATGCTATTTAATTAGATTGAGTGAGATCTGTGAGGAAAATGATAAAGACCCTCAGTTTATATATATGGCTTTTGTAAATAATAAGTTTTCAATGGAGACAATCTAGCCAAGTCTTCCCAAGTACTTGCAAAATTTTGAAGTGTCCAAAGAGTGCAATGATCTGATTTCCTCCTTGCCCAAAGATAGAGGATGGGTTGTACCCATCATGTACCAATACCAAGGTTTTTGGCATCATACTTGGCAGCTCCAAGGAATTCTAGCATTTCAAAAACATTTTCTTGCACAAGACACTGATATTCTTCTCGTTACAGCTCCAAAATCTGGCATCACCTGGTTAAAGGCAATTTCTTTTGTTGTCATAAACCGAATTCAATATCCTATTGCTTCCACAGACCACCCTTTACTCAAAAATAATTCCCATGTAGTTGTGCCTTTCGTGGAACAAGTCTATGCTGATAACTCTAATCCCCACTTCTCTGAGACACCTCCTAGACTCTTTGCCACTCATATTCCTTATGTTTCACTACCTGAATCCGTCCATAATTCCAAGGTCAAGATCGTTTATATGTGCCGGAACCCAAAAGACTTATTTATTTCTACTTTTCACTTTACAAACAAGTTGAGGCCCGAACATATGGGGACCAATTCCATGGAAGAGATGTTTGCTTTGTTCTGCAAAGGAGTGTTCCTATATGGACCCTATTGGTACCATGTGCTGGGATTTTGGAATGAGTCTCTAAAGAGGCCTAAAGAAGTGTTGTTTTTGAAGTACGAGGAGATGAAAGAGTAGCCAACTACTCAAGTAAGAAAATTAGCAGAGTTTTATGGCTGTCCATTTACACCTGAGGAAGAGAAGGAGGGGATTGTGGATGCTATCTTAGGTTTGTGTAGCTTTGAAAGTTTGAGTAATATGGAGGTGAATAAAAAAGGATATCTGCCCACTGGTGAGATGAAGCAGGCGTACTTCCGGAAAGGTGAGGTCGGAGACTGGAAGAATCATTTGACAGCGGAGTTGGCGGAAAAACTAGACGTGATCACTGAATGCAAGTTTCAAGGATCAGGATTAAAATTTTAAAGAAATCAAATATGTGAATATAAACCTTGCTTAAAATAGCTTGTTAAGTTTTAATATTTTCTTCTAAGTAGTTTGGTTAAACAATATCCTTTGGTGTTATATGAATAAAAAATGCATGTATATATACCATCTAAAGATTTTATAATATTCTCAAAGATATGTACAAAAAGGCCTATATATTTGGTAACTGTTATAAATGTATACACTTGAAAAATACAACGACATTTTTTTTGATCTTCTGAAAAACTTTGTATATATTAAGTTGTTCCCGAATCTAGAATCCTTATATATTAAGTCAATCATTAGATTTTAATACTGCTACAAATTTAATGAGCAATATTATGGCGGTCGAAACCCACCCGTTATCAAATCATAAAAATATTTAATAGTAGGTTATAACCCGTGTAAAACACAGTTGTTTTTTTTTTATAAAAACAATAGAAAAAAGTAATTATTTAATCATACACATATTAAAAAATATTTATATATGGTAAATGATGTATAAATGTTAATTTATGATCCTCATGTATAACTAATATTAATAAAGTGTTACAAAAATTAAATAATATTATTTAACTTTGACTGATGATAAAGAAATAATAGTGAAATATCAAACATTTAAAACAATATATTATTGCCCATGTATGAAAATTGGTTCTCTCGTAAACAAATCAACATTTGACGATAATTATGTTTGATTTTTATTTATGATCGTAGCAAAAAAAAAAAAAAAAAAAAAAAAAACAAGTGCAAACATCTGAAGTCTCGTTTATGACCACTAATTCGTAAGCAATCTTAAACTAAAAGTCTGATGTCTGATATTATTTTTCAGTTACGGTTACTGCTTCGTAAACATTAACATCAAATGTAAACATGTATAGGTGGTAAAGAATTTACGACGAGAGTATATATATATATATATATATATATATATATATATATATATATATATATATATATAGTGTTCACTTTTTTTGTCACAGATTTTTAATCAAATAAAATCTTGAACTTTACATTGGTATCATCATCTAAACATTAAGGTACAAATCACTATGGTTATACAAGTACCATCATTTAAATTAAGTCACAAACATTGCTTTCTCTTGTAAAAGATCCTTACACCACTTGGATTCATGTCTTTCTTAAGCATTTCATCAAACGTATTATTAACATCATTTACTTTATAATGTAGCTTCCAGAAAAAACATCATTGGTTACATATGGCAAGCAGACATCGCATTGATTAAAGCCAATTGAAACAAAAACATATGACAAATAGGAAAATTGTAAATAGTTGGACAAAGCATGACATCAAAAATTAGGAATGATAAAACCATTAACACATTTTAAAAGTCTAGGATAGTAGCTTGGTTTATGCCATGAATTTGCTTTTGGATATAATTATTGGTGTTGAAGTTTCAATTGGTAATTTTCGTCTTTATCTCATTTAGATTTCAAGTTGTGGCCATTTATACTTAATATTTGTTCAGCTGAAGGCATGAAGTCATTTCTCACTTGGGATCCAGGGTTTGGAGATTTTAACAATTTTACCCCCGAGCAATAAAGCATATTAAAGCGAATGAAATCACAAAGCAGGAACCCGAGAAGAATCCTTGTATAATGATTAAACATACCTATTATAGCATTTTAGTTTGATAAGTCTTCCAAATTATAGCATTGTACTTTTGTTTTTTCATATTATAGAAGTGTAGCTTGAAAACATACCTAATTATAGTAATTTTATAAAAGTAGTCATCTGCATGTGTAATGTAATGCGGTTTTATACATTTAACAAATGAAAATAAATTGTTATTCTTTTTGCTTTTTTCTTATTAAGTTTACTTTTTTTTTCTTATTAAACTATCATACTTTATAACTACAATGCAATAATTTATTGTTATTCTCTTAATTTTGCTTTAATTTCTATTTCTATAACTCTTTTTTCCTAATTAAAGCATTCACTTTGAAAGTTAATGCAATAAGTGGTGGATGTTTTCAAAGTATACCCAGTTTGGCAGTTATAGAATTTTACTTTGAATGTACAATGCTTTAATGTGAAAAAAAATAAACACCAAACATATATAGATGAGGAAAAAATGAAAGTAACAATCCCTTTAAGTATGAAATCTTAATTGCAGACCCTCTTATCATAAATTTTCATTAAAAGCCAAGCATATATAGATTTAGAGAAAAATGAAGTAAATATGCACAACCTTCTCAAACCTTCTTTTAATAAAAAAATTTGGATTACTTAAAGGAATGCAAATTCTCATGCCTGAAACACAACCCTATTAGAATCATCAAGTGAGATTTCTCAATCACCAAAAAACAATGTGCACAATTAAACCAGGAAAACAAGGTAAGATACGAGGGATGGACATACCTTCTTTGAGAAGTGAGCGATACAATGACATTATTGTATTCAGACACATTTTTAACAACAAATTGACAATATCCAAGTGATGGGATGGTGGCTGTTGAATAGCAGGGACTAAAATTTGACCGAATTCCAAACCAAAAAAATTATAAACCCAAAAAAGCTAGTCTCTCGAAATAAAAATAAAATGAGAATTAAAGATAACATAACAATCAGGTGGTGGTCAGGTGCAATTTGTACAAGCTTTTCCCGCCATTTCCACTAAAAAACATACAAAAAAAAAACAAGCATGTTATCGAAAAGGGAGGAGAGGAATTGATGAAACACTAAAATCGATGTTAAACAAAGTGAAAGAAAGTGATTTGAATAAGAACTACAACCTGGAAAGATAGATGGGGAATTCAAAACGAAGAAAAGAGTACAAAAGACAGATCTGTATAACCAAAATTCAAACGTGTGAAACTGAAAACCATCATCAATGGTAGTGAAAACACACATCAAGGAGTAGAAACATTATGGATTTGCAAGCCATTATGGTGACGGTTGTGGTTGATGTCAACTTTGTTGTAGGAGTCGATTCATGGAGGTTTGTTTTCCATTTCAATCAGCGTCATGGCGAATGTCACACCCCCAAACCAGAACGGCGGAAACGTTCGGGGGCGGAGGACGTCATGTACAGTATCATAACAATTGAATAGTAAAGAAAGTACACACCACCATAATATAATTATATTTGAAAAGTTTACATGATTGTATGTGTTACATGTTTAAATATCAAATACAATATGGTGATCCAAAATGTGTTACTAACGCCAGCGCGTTAGTCTTCAAAAGTAGTTGCTACCTGACTTAGCGTTTTCCTGAGAATACAAGTTATTTCAAAGAAAAAGTGTCAACAACAAAGTTGGTGAGTTCATAAGTAGTGTTTTGATAAAATGTATGCCATTCGAAAGTTCGTGTAGGTTTTCCAGAAAATCCGATATTTTCTAACAAATGTATGTAATGAGTATGAAAGATCGTTGTATAAATTGTGTGTATTTGTACCGGGAAAATCCTATATTTTCCTAAATGAGATGCAATCTTAAATGTCCAAGACCGTAACCTGTAAGCAAATATGACATGCTCAAAAGATGATGTATAGTCTTATTATAAAATAAAACTACAAGAAGATTTGTATTTGAATGTGAAAAGAACTGTATTTGTTACTTTTCCCCATTAAAACGTAATACCATAATAATTGTCTATCCAGTGAGTTTTTATAACCGTACTATCATAGTTTTCCTGTAGCGACGTTCTTCAGGCGTCGAAATGAGATGACACTTGTCACCCCGGGGACTGTAGCTAGCAGTCAGGGCGCGGGATCATTAGTCCCGTATAGATCTATACACACTTGTCACGTTCTCCGGACGGGAGATTCTGGTTATATACAGGACTTCTAGTGATACCTTTAAAAGGTATATTGAAGATGAATGCCTCACGAATTCTCAATTAAGTCACGTATTAAAATGTATATGTTTGTTTCTATAACGATTATCCTTTTTCATAATGATAATAAAGGCATAAAATGATTTGTATGTTCTTGTATGTATAAAGATGTCATAACGAAAGTGGTTACCCTAAATATGGTGTAAACGTATAAATAGAGCTTATGATATTTATACTCATATTCCATTCCGTGAGGGTAAAGTAAAGTAAGATGTTTTGTATGTTAGACATGATCCATGTGATAGTTATTAAAAAACAGTCTGAAATGTATAACGAAAGATAGATGTTTTCACACAGGATTAACCATTTGTTTACTTGTATTCTCCCCCGTAAAGTGTTCAAAAGAATTTAAAATCAGTTAAAGCGTAGAAATGGGGGTATGAACTCACTTGATTGAAGTGGTTGTTTTGAAGTAGTCGAGAGAAGAATCGAGCAGAACTTCGACTAGAGAGAGTTGAAATCTCGGGATTCTCGGGGATCTCGGGAGTGTAGAACTTCCTTCGGGACTCGAGTATGAAAAACCGGGGCTTTGGGAAGGCTTCTCGAGGTAATCACGCAGAGTAACGACACTTAGATGGAAAGAGATGAGCACCAAACCCGGCACCCTTAAGCTTCTATTTATAGGGGCTGATTTGGGGTCTCACGTCGTGAGTTTTGGATTGCTCATGTCGTGAGGCTTAGTCAGCATGATCCTCTTCGACGAGTTGACGTGGCTGACACTCTGGAACCCATCAGTCACGAGCTCACGTCGTGAGCATGGTTCCCTCACGTCGTGAGGCTGAGTCAGCCTTGGGTTTTGTGTCCCGAACTTGTAAAATCCATAACTTTCGCGTACGAGCTCCGATTTCGACGTTCTTTATATGCACGCGTAGGTATATAAAGGTATTTCGACGTTCTTTATATGAACCCATCAGTCACGAGCTCACGTCGTGAGCATGATATCTACGACTTTCATTTAGATACTTAAGGCTAAAAGGTATTTTATCGGAAGTTCGTATTTTACGCTTAACAGTGTTTTGTCGGTTTTGTTGCGGATCTTCGATTGGTCATAACTCCTTCGTTATAACTCGGATTTTAATGTTCTTTATGTATTTGGAAACCTTGTTACGATATCTACCACTTAGTACACTCAAAGTGAGACTTTCGAACATTTCATTTTTTTGATGTTATTTCAATTAATTCAAAAAGGGATTACCACATTTGACTTTTAGTCAATACATTGTCTTGAAAAATCGGTTTGTTACAGCGGAGAAACCCATAAGAACTTCATAATCAATTTCAAATGCTCAAGGAAAAAGACAATTTGAAGGATTAAAGAGAGAAAATGTAACACCCCATTTTCGCATTATAGTATAAACGACCAGTCACGTAAATGAACGTTTTGATAAAAAGATTGTTTAGGATAAATAGTCGTGAAAAAAAGTTGTAGTAGTCATAAAAGCGAGAGCATCCATATAAAGAACGCCTAAATATGATTTTGTATGAGGAAGTTATGATTTATAGAAGTTTCAACGCAACAATGTACGACACAAAAAACTAAGTAGAGATAGGTCGACTGTTAGGAAACACATTCCAAACAAGAGTTGAAGATCTCTTACATATGGTCCTGTCGATATAAAGACGGACAAGAACGTAATTCATATGAGAGAGTTATGATTTTAATACAGGCTTTAATAGTCTAAGCCTGTTAAAAATATAACTATAAAATAAAGTCAAAATTAGCCGATGGAGTCTAAATGAAAGTTGTAGATCTCACTGATAGCTAAGCATGGATATAAAACCCATCGAAAATGGAGCTCGTGCAGAGAAGATATGGAATTTTTAAGAAATCATAAATCTTCACATGCGGCCACATGCAGAGATCATATGTGCGGCGTGCCTGACACACCACCCAAATCGCAACATGGTGCACCACTAAAAAACGGCCACATCATCACTTACAACAAAGTGCGCGGTGCACATAGGCAGGGTGTGTGGAATGCATCCACTTTTCAGCCTATATAAACCTTTGAATTCTGTTTAATTTCTTTCCAACCTTTATCCCTTTACTCCCGAGTTTCTGGCTACTTTAGCGAGGCTCTATGGTGTCAGATAGTTAGCCATCAGAAGCTCTCGGGTCGGAGTTTTGCTAGTGCAACCTTTCGGTTTCATTAGAAACTTTCTTTAAGTTAGGCTATACTTACTATGCTTAAAGTGTAGCTTATATTTGTATTCATAGTCATTGTTATGAATGTATAAATAGGATTTATCAGTGATTCCAGTTATAATGATGATTGATCTACTTACAGTAGAGGTGTCTAGAATGGTCAAGTTGACTTGGTTGTTGGATTTCAGAAAGGCTATATGCCGAAATGATCCTGGCTTCCAACTGTGTGGCCTAGATGATCCTTATTTGATAGAACTCTTGGTATTCATTGGGATTAGTGATGGATCTACCTTTCGTTATAAGTTTAGCATAGGAACTGATAAGCTATAGTATTCTACGTTAATATCTGTTAGACGCATATCCCGTTACGCTGGGGCGATATCTGTCAACCGTTGGAGTAATTGTCCAGGTGAGTTATCTCACAGTATCATGTATTACAATGTGTATCCATGTATGTTAGGACATAGGAGTTAGTAAAATGGAACTGATAGTATAGCTTCTATGTGCCTGTATCATTAAGACTTAATGTGTAGTCTCTATGTATTGTTATGTATATCGGGCGGGGACCGTTATGTATGTTCGGTGGGTCCATTAGGTAGTTGGGAGGGGCCCATTATGTGGTTTGGGAGGGGCCCATTTGTATGCATGTATATGTATTGTGGTATATGGTATCTTGGGTAACTCACTAAGCTTCGTGCTTACCCAGTTGAATATAAATGTTTTACAGGTACTCACGTGAAGCGCACGGTTCGACTATATACACGCGCATTTGCAACATGTTTCTGCACAATGTAATCATACTCTGATATATTATAATAAATAAAAATGAAAATTTTGCCTTAAAAACGGGACGTTACAAGTTGGTATTAGAGCTCTGGTTTGAGTGAACTGGAAGAACACTCGTGTGATTCCAGACTCAAAATAAGGACCTGAGTAATAACTAAAAGTTTTCATAATAGGAATAATACAAAAAGGAAAGAATGTGATGCGTAAACTTAGCCAAAGCTCAATATGGAAAGTTTTTCCCAAAATATCCATATTATGTCTACTGGTATGTGTGAAATGTTAAAAATGCACGCTAGTATGTAGGCTAGGGATCATTTCAAGAACTGCTAAATAGAATTGCCTGAAATTTAGATACCTTATAGCTAGGGATTTTTGTAGTGATTATAGAACATGGTTTGGCATGCAGAATTAAGGATTGCACAATAAACATGGTGATTTGGGTGTTCAAGAGATCTATTGAATATGTATGGTGTTACACAAAAAGGGATCTAGATCTAGTCTACATAAATAACACACACTTACACGCTCACTTTTATACCTCTCAAGCACACCTCTACAAGTGGACTAAACCCACCTTATATAGAGGTGTTTACATGTCTCTCTCTCACTCTCTGTCTCATGAGTCAAAAGGCTAATACACCACATGCAAGTGGGTTTTACAAAAGTCAACACATTACAAAGTCATACATGGATAAGTTTGCACCCCAACATTCTCCCCCTCAAAGTTAGGAATGGATGACCCACTTCAATTCTTCCAAAATCGAGAAACTACGCGATCCGAGCCTCAAGGGTGACACATATCGAAACGAACTTCAACCTTCAATTCTTCCATGATTCTTCAATTTGGGCTCTAGGATGTGAGACCATACAAACCAAGCATCAACGAATGATCACGAGCTTCTCAAACTCCAAATTGATCACCCAAAAGTTGAGCATAAAAACACACCCCGAAAATCTTCAATAAAACCAAACCCATTTCAAAACGAAATCACTTCCAAACTTCCAATTGCATCATTTCGTGTATTTCAAAAATTCAAGGTCACTTCGGTCGTCAAATCTGCGTAATATGAAAAATTCAAGTTCGAATTTCCATATAAATTTCTCCCCTTTTTTATAATCGAAATTTGATTATAAAACCTTCAAGGAAAGAGAACGTGCTCTATTCGGAATTTTTCGTGTCAAAACTCCCCCTTAACATGTGGCATAAACTTTGTGCTTCAATCCGGAAAACCCAAAAAATCTTCAATTTTTAGGTTCGTTCACGGACCGCCTTTGACAAAACTCAAAAATGGGTAGAAATTGTCAATTTCAAAATTCTGCAGTGACCCGGTGGGCCCAAAATAACTAAAAATGCAAAACTCTCCCCCTTTTCCAAAGCTGGGTAGAAAGCGTCAATTTGCATAAACTGCAGGGGCTTGAAATGCATTTTCTTCAACTTCTTAGCAAAATCAGTCCTTTTTCGAAATTGGTCGAAAACTGCCAAACTTACGAAAGTTGTAGGGACTAATTTCGACAATTCTGCCTACATCTTCAAATTTTCGAAAGTATACCCCAAAATTCGAATTTGGGTATGAGCTGCCAAAATGTCGAAATTTCAGGGGTCAAATACGAAAATTCTGCCCACTTGTTCAAAACATACGAAAATTTTCCTATTCATACGAAATTTTGGAAAAGATGTCAAATTGTCGAAATTTCAAGGGCCATTTACGAAAATTTGAGTTTCTTCCCCAATTCCCCAATCCAGCACCATATGAACGAAACTTCTATTCTTCATCAAAACATACAAATTTTTTTTTCTCTCTCCCCTTCGTACGAAATCATTTGTCCATTTTCTCTCTCCCCTTCGTTGGATTCAACCATAGCACCAAATTAACGAAAATTTTTCCCACTGATTAACGAAATCGAAGGCATTCGAAGCCTCTGAATCTCGTCTGAATCATTCACATTTATCCACTGAATCAACATTTCGTTCCAGTTCTTCCCAAAATCATCTTACGTTAGTCATCAAATACCAAATTTTCGACCATCCTCTTCAATTTTTCGTGAATTCAGTTACACAAAAATTCCAAAAACCTTCATTCTTTAAGGAAAACCCAGTCGATACCAACATCCATCCAAACCATTCGATCCTTCATTCCCGGTCTATACCAACGAACAAACGAAAATCAACCTTTCGAAACTTCAAAAACGAATTCATCGCTTTTACTGTTCGTCCCAACCATCGATTCCAAATGTCGACCAAACACCCAACTCTTGGATGTCGACATACCCTTCCATTCATTATCAATCAAACAAGCTGATATCAATACCCAGTCGATACAAACCAATAAACGAAAATCATCTACTCCAAAATCATCGTTCCCAATTCTAACGAAAATAAACTCACACAACTTCCCATTTGACATCGACCTGTAACCATTCGACTGTAAACACGATTCTCATATGAACCAAATCATGAGCTCAAATCGATCAGATAGCGAAGCCATTAACACCAAAACAAACCATCAAAGCGAACATCTTTGAGTTCGTGATTCTTAGCTCGTTCCCAAATTATCGATATCAAAACCAAAACAAAGTTGACTTTGCGACTCCAAATCAATCTTCAATCCTTCACACCTCCGATTTCACAACCTTCGAAACACAGTAATCAACATACACCTTCCCAAACGATCTTAAATCGACCCTTGATTCCTAAGATTCGAAATCAATCCTTTCAATTCGATTTTGACTTTTGCAGTTGACTTTCATTTCTTTAGTCGACAAACAACAAATCGAAAACTTTTCAAAGCAAATTCATATCAAACTCGCTATTTGAACAGTTCTTCATTGTTGTTCATAATGTTCTTGATCAAGATTTATAAAAGCTCAAAGTTAATTTCCGATTTCAATGTTTAGATACGAACAAATCTGATTTCATCACATATACATCATTTGAAATCGATATCTAAACTTAGATTAACAATCAATAACAACTGATTATTAGAGATGAAAGAATGAAATCAGAACTCAAGAATAATCGACAAATGAACAATCTGTGAAAGAGCACCAACGAAGAACAGAAATAGACTTTAGATCAAATGTACAACTCGTTTAAGCGTATCACAAGAACCGGTGATTAACGAACAATATAACTTGAACCGATTTAATCGGATTGTTAGGCTCAATTCTTGATTTATAGGCTCAAATTTCCGATTAATGAACAGTGACGAATTCAACAATTGGGCTCAATCATGATGATGAACAGTAACAGAAAACTAGATATCCATTCTTAGACAATACGAATTTTGGGCTCAAGATACAAATTCAATTCACTTTTGGGCTTGATTTAGATTAGATTGATCAATAGGAAATTGATAATCGAAGCAAACAAATGAAAATAAGATTGAATTGGGCTCGATCAATGAAAAAATTATTGGATCACAACAAATGGGTTTTTCAAGAAAAAATTTGATCCAACGAGTCAAATGATCACAAATCAAAAACGTAACGCACGATTCAATGAAATTAAGAGAGATCATAGAGAGAGACTCACCAAAATTGCTTCAATTGTGACAAAAGTTGCCAAACCGAGAATCGTTCTTCAAAAATCACGTTGATCTTGAAGACCCGCTCTGATACCAATTGTAGTGATTATAGAACATGGTTTGGCATACGGAATTAAAGATTGCACAATGAACATGGTGATTTGGGTGTTCAAGAGATCTATTGAATATGTATGGTGTTACACAAAAAGGGATCTAGATCTAGTCTACATAAATAACACACACTTACACGCTCACTTTTACACCTCTCAAGCACACCTCTACAAGTGGACTAAACCCACCTTATATAGAGGTGTTTACATGTCTCTCTCTCACTCTCTATCTCATGAGTCAAAAGGATAATGCACCACATGCAAGTGGGTTTTACAAAAGTCAACACATTACAAAGTCATACATGGATAACTTTGCACCCCAACAATTTTCTTGTAATTTTCTGCTTAGAACTTATATAGATATTAATTAGTTATTCGACAAGTACGTTAGGTTGCATGCTCCCAAAATTAAATAGTTTTAGATTGGCTGATTGGGGCTATTGCGCAGCTCTCGTTGGAGTCTAACCATTGTAGTGTCAGATCTTTCAGTCAACAGACTGTTTGATTTTAGAAGCATGTAATCGTATTCATCCGATAATTAGTTAATATTAGTAGAAGTTCTTCCACGGCTAACCAAAGAGAGAAGTGGAGAGGAATCCTACAAGAATAATCTAGGAAGTTTAATATACACTTGATAGGGTATATATTCACAAGATAGGGTGTCGCTAGAGATTCAAGATCTGAATGAAGTTTAGGAAGGAAATAATTGGGTGCTTGAAACACTCTCTGTGAAAATACCTGTCAATGGAAAAGTGTAGTGACTTGGAAACCTTGGAGAAATTCTTGACTCTGGTATAGATAGGTGTGGAAAGTAGTATGGGCCCGTACTACTAGAAGTACAGGATCTATACAAGAATCAAGAAACGCCACAAATTTACTATAGAACTAGAGAGAATTCGGATATCATGTTACAGTTAGTTTGACTCATATTAACCTATTTCCATTACACCTTCAGCATGGTAATGATCACAAGAGCAAGCGAGTTGGGTTCTAGATCTAAAGGGTCAGGACCAAGTGAGATGAGATATACGATTAGATAGAGGCGATAGTATCCGCAGCAGTGAGATAAATGATTCCAGAGATGTTTTGATCTATCAAAATCGAACTAATCGCCCTGTCCGATGAAAGGTATGTTGTCGTTGCTAGTACTGCTGTCGCCGCAACCACTGTTGTTGTCACTGCTGTAGCTTCACCTGCAGAGAAGGAAATGCCTTACCAAGAGTTCAACAACACCAAAACCCCAGAGTTCGATGGTGTTATAAATCCAATTGTTTCCATGAGGTGGATCTCGGATGTGGAAGGATGATTTTACACTTGTGCTTGTCCGACAAACCTGAAGTTCAGATATACACAAAATCTTCTACATTTAGGAGCAAAGGACTGGTGGAACTTTGTCACTAAGAACTATTCACCGTCAGAGATGATCGTGGTGTCTTGGGATTAGTTATTTGAAAAGTTCAAGGGAGAGTATGTTTCACTAGTAGAGAGGGAGTGACTCGCTCAATAATATATGTCACTCAAACAGACCACTGAATCAGTCACGAAGAGCACTAAGATGTTCACTGAGAGGGACCTGTTTTGCCCAGAATATGCCTCATCGGAGCAAGTACAAATGTCTCGATACTTAAGTATGCTCAAGACTGACATCAAGGAGTTCGTGTCAAACAATCGATACAAGACTTTAGCAGAAATGCAAGAGCATGCCATGAGAAGAGAAATTGAGTTGGAGACTCAACAAAAGAAAAAGAGGCAGACTCCAGCTCCATCTCAACCAAAAACCAAGAGATTCAAGCCCGACGAATCAAGTTCTGGAGGACAAATAGGTCTTCGGTGTAACAAGTGTGGGTGATCCCGTGAAGGAGTTTGTTGAGATTTGATATGCTTCAAGTGCGGCAAGGAGGGGCATTATAGTCGAGACTATAAGCAGGAAGCACAAGGAGTGCATATTTGTTTCCATTGCAACTAGATATATCACATCAAGGCCAACTGTCCTCTCATGAGTCCAACCGGTACAATACAAGCTCCAACACCTGCAACTTTAAGGATAACCCACTACTAGAAAATAGGCCTTTAATGACGCACGAACCACGACACACGGTGATTTATGATACAAAAAAGTGTGTGTCCTATAAATAATATCATCTCTCCCAAAATTTGAAAGATTTAGGACACACATATTTGCGTGTCTAAAAGTTAGTGTCGGATTAACAAAATAAAAAACGCAGAGGACACCCGTTATAAAAAGCGTGTCGCGTGTAAGTATGTCTCTTTTTAATTTTTAAATGAACGCACATCCACAACCGGACTATTTATCTTATCAAAAAATTACAGGGCCATTATCTAGGGCTTTTTTCAAGGAGTGCTCTCTGCAACGTTCTCTACCTCGACTCTGCTCACCTGTAAGTGACCTCGGCTCACCTCTTTCCATCGGCGACCTCGGGCTCACCTCACCTTATTGGAGACTGGAACGATTGCTCAAGTTTACAAGCCCTAGGTTTGATTAAGGTATGTTTATCATGATCTCAACAAACCTCAACAACACCACTGCAACTCATTCTCATTCTTCGATTTACTATGCTAACCGATGTTATCCGCATCGCCAACTTCTTGCCTTCACATGGTCCGCCAATCAGATCTGATTCGCTAAAGCTCGTGAATCCATGTGATTTATTCCCTTTGTGTTGTATCTGAAGAAATTAGAAAAGTTTATGATCGAAATTCATGAGAATTAACTGATTTACCTGATTGAAATCACCCTCTATAGACAAACGACTTGAGCTAAAAAAAGTTAATTCAGAAAATATTTCTTTTGTTCACTCGTGAACCATGAGAGCATGTAACGTGTTTGAATAAATGCATATGAGATGTTACTTTTAAAATTTCTGATTGCGAGAGAAAAAAGAAGAAACCTTTAGAGCATGTAACCTAGTTTCATATGTAATTTCATTAAGTTATTTAGCATACCCAACTAATTTAGGGTTTAAATGCTTGTTTTCGTTAGTGTTAATCTCTTTTTGTTTATGTAAAACATTATCTTTATTAGCATATAAATGTTGAATTCATTTGTAACATGATCCAAATGAGTTCGAATATCTTTTAAAATTCATCTCTTAGTAGAGGTTTTCTTTTTATGAGTGATGATATGCAGCTCAATTCTTGTGTTTATTATTTTCTAGATTATGATGACTTAACCAAGAAGAGAGACGATCTTCATTGATCCTGAATGGAGTGGATTTGGTTGTTAAATGATGTTTGTCAAGGATTTTGAGGTAAACAAACATGGGAGGAAAGAGTAGTATGTAAGGATAACAACACTTCAATCTTTTTCACAGGTTGGTAGTAAGTTAAGCTTGAATGAAGTTGGGTTGAGTAGCGAATAGGAGGTGTTGTTTATTGAGTTAATTTAACCAACCAATATATATTATCTCTTGTGTCTGCATCTATCAGATTCTACACGACTAGAGAAACTCTCATTTTCCTACTTATTAAGGAAAACACTAAATAATAGGAGGTGGAGAAATTAGTATTCTCACCAGGTTTATTATCTCTGTGGGTGATGTTCCAATCAGGACAAAGCTTTAGTTCCATTGACTAATAAAATAGAATAAATAAATAACATGTTAGATTACAAGCCACTGTAATACAACAAGAATTCATGTTTGTTTGGCTGTAGGGTGAACTTCCACTGCATTCAAGTATTGTAATCTAGTCTGGATGTATGTTAGCTTGTACCAAAATACCATTTTATAGTTTAAATAATAAAAAACTAAAAAATTTTGATTTTGTATGTAATATAGGTACATACGGCCAAAGGGTGTACCAGTAGAGTATGGTGTACTAAGTCGAACCAATGATTTGAACAATGGTCCACCCAAACCAGCTTTTGAGTTCACAGTCAAAGGTGGAGAAAAAGTAAACATTAAAATTGAGGGGTAAGTTTACTGTATCATCCAGGACTGTGAGGAAGAGTAAGAATTCTAACAGTCAAGATCCAAACTCCAAATTCTTGATTGGAGTTCTCAATATTTATGGATTTGAAAGCTTCAAGATGAACATGTGCTTAACTTGTATGCTTTTGGTTCATCATTTATATAGGTTATTTCTAGGAAATCACTCCATAAAATCCCTTAGTTAATGGATCTGTTAATAAATAAGTCTAAGTGTGATTTTTAGTTTTTGACCAATTTTGGTTTATATACCATTTAACATAAAAGTTAACTGGTCATATCCCTTACGTTGTTTTGAGCAATTTTGCATCAACCTGACCATTGAGAAACTCCAACTACATTTTAATCAGGTTTGTGAAATTTAATATATCCTACCATGTAGGATTATATGTTTTAAATATTTGAATCATGTATAATTGATAAAATGATTCTCGTTTTGTCCTTTTGCCAGCATGTTTTCAAGATGTAACAAGAATTGTATACTAAAGAGGTAAATACCCTCTTTTTGTCATAAATGCCCTCTTAATACCATTCATTTTACACAAAAAGATGTATATGGGTGATGAAAAGTTTAGAAAGGAATTATAAGGAGCTGATGTTGTCATCATTCCAGCTGGTGTACCAAGGAAGTCAAGTATTGCTAAGTATTGCCGCCATGTGAGTACTCACCTATCTTAACTCTATAGTTCATAGAATAAGTCATGAAATACATACTTTTTTTGTTATGTTTCAACATATATAACAATCTTGATTCATGAACATGGTGTTGTTATTATTTGATGTCTACAACTTTACATTTATTATCATTAGACATGGGTTAACATCATCAGTAACCATATCAACTCCACTGTACCCATTGCTTCTGAAGTCTTCAAGAAAGCAGGCACATATGATGAAAACAGGTTGTTTGGTGTCACCACACTTGATGTTGTTATTGAAAAAAACTTTATAGGCAAGAAAGGCTAAAGTTCCAGTTGTTGGTATACTTTCCCACATCATATTATCTATTTCTTAAATCCAATCACATACCATGTAAATGTTCATATTTACATTGTATGTCAACATATACATGTTTATTTTGTCTACTCGTGCACAGAGTTATTTTGATTATTTAAATATGTAATTAGATCATAGATATTATCTATTGACCTATGTAATCAATTATTTGTCTTTTTTACAACCAATTAAGTCATCATGTGTTATTAATATCATTGAAGATATATATGCAGGGTTCAATTCCACTTTGAGGCAGGGTAACATCAGGAACAATCAGTAAATATAGGTTCTTATCGGCACACTACTACTAAATATTCATAATTCATAATTCATAGTTATGTTTTTTTATCTAATCTTTTGACATGTAGGTTGGTAATGGGTCCTAGTACTTGGTGGCAGTGATACATTAAAAGTAACTGGGTAGAGTGATGCCAACTTTCAGACAGATAGAGACAAATTTCTTTCTCAATCTGGCTGGGTGTTTACCTTAAATGGAGGAGCAGTTACTTGGAAAAGTTCCAAGCAAGAGACAATGGCTGATTCTACCTGTGAATCAGAGTACATAGCAGCAAGCGAAGCATCAAAGAAAGTAATTTGGTTAAAGAACTTCATCTGAGATCTTGCAGTTGTTCCAACCATTAAGGAGTCAATGGAACTTTTTTTGTGATAATGAAGCGGCGGTCACCTTGTCAAAGGAACCAATATATCATGGAAGATCAAGACATATCGACAGAAAGTACCATTTCATCAGACATAGAGTAGACCAAGGTCTCTTCACTGTGAAGAGGATATCATCTAAAGAGAATCCTGCAGATCCACTTACGAAGCATCTTAGTAGATCTAAACACATTCAGCATGTCAAGAGAATAGGTCTGAGAGATAATATTAGTTTTAGTTGTTAGATAGTTATTTTGAAACTTGCAACAAAGTAAATGTAATTGACTTTTGGTGATTAAATAATAGAGAATTATTTATGAGTTTGTTTGCTACCTTTTGTCAATTGTTTATTCTTGTGTTTCATTTTTTGCATTTTTACTTCCCGAATAATTTGATTATTCAAAACTCCAGAGTCGTTCATAATTTTGGAAGTAAGTAGTGAATTAAGACTGTTTTTGAATTGAATTGTAGATTGTCTAAGGATTTTTAGACATAGCAATGGTATTGCTATAATGTTCATGAGTACTTAGAAATGGAGATTTAAGTATTGGATTAACCCACGCTCAGAGAATTACTTCATGGAATTAATCACGAGTAATTCTGAGACGATAATATCTTATAATCTTGAAACAGAGATATATGAGTTGTAGTTTACAAGTCGTTTGTGCGTTGATAATACATAAACGCATTAGTAAATCGATGTTATAAAACGTATTGTCATGCATGATTTGGTGAGTAAATGATGCAAGCATATAAGTCACAGTTTATTCGTTCCTTTTGTCCTAATAGGGAAAGCGATATCTTTGGGCCCTTCGGTGATTTGGTGTTGACTTATAGTGTCCGGCCTGGCCATGACTAAATTGATGTGTTTAATTATAAGTTCTATGTCATTACAAATTAGAAATCAGGAAACAAAGTATTAGACAATGTGATTGATTCTATTCCATGTCTCATGCTTGAAAGATATCTTGCAGAACGGAGGATTATATGATCACTTATCTTAGGAAACATAACCGACTGGGTCAGAGTTCGACAGCGACTTTTGGAAGCTACAATTTGCTGATCGATTCAGAAGTTATACTGGCAATTATAATTATAGACTTATCCAAGTGGGAGACTATTGGATTAGGTGTCTAAGCCATAACTAAAATTGGTATATACTTGAATTGATAGTAGCACAGTCCTTTTGGGTTGCCCTCAAACCTAGCAATTGGACAAGATGATTTTAAAGAGAGATTAATTTATTATGTGAATAGTAAATTAAACAAATGATTTATTAATGTGTTATGAAAATAATATATTAATTAAAAATAATATTATTTAATTAATAATTAATCAGAAATTAATTAGAATTAAATTTGGGATTAAGGATTAATTAAAAGTACATGGACTGTTTTGTTATTTATTAATAGTTGAGAAAGGAAGGCTCTAGAATCTCTTGGAAGAAGTGGACAAAAATCTCTAGGGAAACCCTAGGAGATTTCGTCCAAGGCCCCTTGGACAAGGGGATTGGGTTGCTTGGTTACCAAGTAAGGGATCTAGGACATATCCCTTAAACCTTAACTTCGGCACCAAGTATCTCAACTATATAAGGAACCCTTAGGTCCCATATTTTGTCCATGCCTTCCCTCTATAAGCCTTGTACGGAATTTCATTCTCTCTCCTAATTCATTCTCTTGCTAGTTTGGGTGTGATTCAATTAGAGGCACGACACTTGTGGTGCTTGCTTCCTAGAGATCAACAAAGAGGAATTCTAGTTGTTTGCTATAACAACTAAAAGGTATATAATCCTAAAACCCTTTAATCATGATTTTAAAAATTGGCTAGGGTTTGCAGGTTTCTTTTTGATGTTCCTAGTTATAGGTTCAATAGAGAAAAATAGATCCTATTTAGGTTGCATGCAAACTTAAGGGTTTTATTTTTGTTTGTTTACCTAAATTCCATCAGCAACAAGGTCCCCCTATTGCTCCATATCACTCCTAAGTGATTCAAACCTCTTTCAGGTGATCCAAACCCCCATTTATATGATTCGTTCCTTTGTCAGACGATATATTCCCTTCTCAGATGATCCATTATTTTGTAACACGCTCCATAAACCCCAAGTACTCCATTTGATCTAAGTGCTCCATGTTGGACAAGAACTCATACCCCAACAGTAATCTAAAGCCACATCATGGGAAGTGTATTTTCATGGTTTTCCTTCCTTTTAAGCTCCATTAAGCTCCCAGCTTCAGTTCAAGTCCTTCCAGGTTACAACTTTTGTCCTTGTTGGTCATTTTTCTTTGAGAGTGTCCTTTTTGGCTTCTATATGTAATTTAACTTAATAAGTATCAAATATCTTTGCATTTAACCAAAATATAGCTTAAAATGTATTAAAATAATTCCTATATATATATATATATATATATATATATATATATATATATATATGTCTGTGTGTGTATGTGTAAAAATATGGCAATATAATTCTTCTTCTAATCAAGGAAAAGATCCAGCATAAATGTGATCGCACCAAAGAGATTAAAAGTGCTTTTAAATATAGCTAGAATCCAATGTAATAAGTACGACAATGAAGTTATAAAAAAAGATGGAATGTTAACCTTATGTTGTTGCTAGTTCGTACATTGTGATTGTAACGATCTTATCATGTTTTAGTCATGTTATGTGAAGATTACTTACATTAGGCACAAGTAGTAGTACTACAATAAGAATATAGAAGGTCATTGAATATGACAACCATGAGTTTATTCAAAGTCAAAAGAAGCTACATATTGCCTAGAAAAAACTAGCTTAGACTTCGGCTAGTTACGAGCAACAACCAATGATGGGTTGACCCCAAGTAGGGGAGAACCAAACCTTAAGGAGAAAGTGTGAAAAGTAGTTCGACTTTCAAATTTGACGTCAAGGTCCAGGAGAGTAGCAACACAAATAGGCAAAAGTTGTTGGTGTCAATTTTTTTAAGCAAGTAACAAAAGAAGGAAGTCTTCTATTAGATTACCAATAGACTATAAGTTTATTATTTCTCAAGGAAAGGTTGGTCTTTCCTTCCAAGAATCTGATATGATTTAGGAAATTGCCAAATTTCCAGGTGCGGCTCATATTGCCAAAATGACCATACAGGCTCGTACCTTCAAGGATGTATGATTTATCCTCATAGCAGAGGATAAGGAATTCAATAAGCCATAGAGAGCGTAAAGTAATCAAGGGATACACTAGAATTAGGTATTTGATTTCAACCATAGTAAGAAATTAGTTAACCCATGTCAAAGGAATTTAGCAGTAGGATCGACATCAAAGGATAGATGTTTTTGTAAGTACATTTAGAGACCCATAGGAGAATACCATTTGAAAAGGACTATACCCATTAATACTCCAGTGTTATTTTAGGCTTTAGTGTAGACTACGTGTTTAGTTTGGTTATTCTTTTAGTTGATAGTTATACTTTAACACTCGTACAATATAGATTAAGGACCTTTAAATTAGTTATTTCCTCAAACATTTAAAAAGCAAGGATATGTTGTAAAAAGTAGATATCGAGGAAGGATGTAGATTGAGTTCCTTTAAGAATAGTCGGATAATGGTTGTGAGTCTTCAAGACCACCGAAGGTTGGTCGTGAGTCTTCAGGCCCGGGGGGATGATGACAAGAGCGATCTCCCATCGTAATCTCAGTAGTCGGATAAGTATCACGACATATCGTGAACTCATTGTGCGAACAATGGTTACACCTTGATATAGGAAAAGTAGTTAGAGCCATATGAGAAGGTTATTGGTAACCTAGTGGTCATTATAAGATAGTAGGATGGAAGATAAGCAAGCCTTATAATGAGTTCGTCACCAATATTAGAGTATTAGTTTTAGAGTTTTCAAGTCAGTAAACCCAGTGTAGTAATGTTGGTTAAATTTCATGATGTTGGAACACCTGAACTAGGTTGGAATACTATTTGTAATCTAGTTTCATGTGTGTTTTATCAATATAACGTAAGCCTTTAAGAGGCATTTTCTGAAAAGTGGATTCTTTTAGGATGTCATAGATAAATTTTTGTGTCTGAAGACGATCATCAATCGTAGTGCAAACTGACGAATTCCCGATTTTGGAAGACTTTGCGAGGAGTTTGGGAGTACTCCTAAGGTAGAAAACGAAGTTCTACGGCCAAATAAGTACTGATGGACGGATTCGACGCATCAATGTTGGCTAGGTCCTGAGTGATCTCATGAAACCCCAGTAGGATAGTATAGGAACTATCTTAAGGTGCGCTAGAAGTAGGATTTCGGGGACACAATCTATATAAGTAAGGGAGAGCTGTAACACCCCATTTTCGCATTATAGTATAAATGATCAGTCATGTAAGTGAACGTTTTTGATAAAAGAATAATTAGGATAAATAGTCATGAAAAAATTTGTAGTGGTCGTAAAAGCGAGAGCATCCATATAAAGAACGCCTAAATCTGACTTTGTATGAGGAAGTTATGATTTTTATAAGTTTTACGCAATAGTGTACGACATAGAAACCGAAAATAAGATCAATCAATTGTTAGGAAAACCAATCCAAATGAGAGTTGAAGATCGTCCATACGATCCCATCAATATAAAGACAGTCTAGAACGAAATTCATATGAGAGAATTATGATTTTACACGGGCTTTAACAGTCTAAGCTTGTTAAAAATATACATTTAAAAATAAAGTCAAAACCAGCCAACATAGTCTAAATGAAAGTTGTATATCTCATCGCTAGCTATGCGTGGATATAAAATTCATCGAAAACGGATAGGTGGCGATCAGAAGCTCTCAGGTCGGAGTTCTGCTAGTGCGATCTTCCGGTTTAATTAGAGACTCTCTTTAAGTTAGGCTATACTTATTATGCTTAAAGTGTAGCTTATATTTATATTCATAGTCATTGTTACGAATGTATAAATAGGATTTATCAGTAATTAAAGTTATAATGTTGATTTATCTACTTACAGGAGAGGTGCCTAGAATGGTCACGTTCGCTTGGTTGTTTGATTTCAGAAAGGTATACACTGAAATGATCCTGCCTCCCAATTGTCCGGTCTGGCTGATCCTTATGTAATAGAACTCAAGGTATTCATTAGGATTAGTGATGGATCTAACTTTTGGTATCAGATTATCATAGGAATTGATAAGTTATAATATTCTAGGTTAATATTTGTTAATTGCATTACCTGTTATGTCAGTAGGATATCTGTCAATCGTCAGAGTAACTGTCTAGGTGAGTTATCTCACTATATCATGTATTACAATGTATATCCATGTATGTTAGGACATAGGAGTTGTAAAATGGAACCGACTGTATAAATTCTTTGTGCATGTATTGGTAACACTTAATGTGTAGTCTCTACGTATGGTTATGTATATTGGGTGGGGCCCGCCATGTAGTTTGAGTGGGGCCCGTTATGTATGTTGGACGGGACTAATTAGGTAGTTGGGCGGGGCCCATTATGTAGTTCGGGTGTGGCCCATTTGTATGCATATATATATATATATATATATATATATATATATGTGTGTGTGTGTGTGTGTGTGTGTGTGTGCGTGTGTGTGTATGTATTGTGATATATGGTATCTTGGGGAACTCATTAAGCTTCGTGCTTACCCAGTTGAATATAAATGTTTTTCAGGTACTCATGTGAAGGGCACGGTTCGACTGTACACACATGCATTCGCAACATGTTTTCGCACAGTGTAGTCATACTCTGGTATATATTATAATAAATAAAAATGAAAATTTTTGCTTCAAAAACGGGACGTTATTGAAAAAGAGAGTTGACTGACAATCGACCCATGAAAAAACTGACTATAAATCTCACTTTAGCATGCAATATTTATCGATTGGTTTGAGTTTTGAATTTGAATAGAATGTTATAATTGTCAAACGACTGATTTTAAGGTACTATAATCAATCCAAATTAATTAGGAATTATGAATTTGATTTTTTCTATAAATACTAATCAATATGATTTTATTTAAATTTGAATGTAAAATCATAGAAAATTACACATGTCATTTTAGAGAATAGGTGAAAGAAAAATCAAATTATGAGAAAATGACATGTGACATAGAGTAACTACTCTTTTATTAAGAAGGGTAGATATTGTTTTACTAATAAGTATTATATATATATATATATATATATATATACATATATATATATATATATATATATATATATATATATATATATATATATATATATATATATATATATGAGGGTTCAATTGAGAAAAAAAAAGGTTGACAATGAGGGAATGAATCTGGGCCACTCATTTCGAATATGTCACTTAAGCGCTTCAGCGTACCGGGTCGACGAAAAAGATTATTGTAACATCCCAAAAATCATAGTAAAAATTTTCAAAATCATTTAATAACCCATAAATCATACAAAAAAATTGTTTCCACAAACATAGTCAAAAATCTAAGTATCCCAAAATCATCTATCAATAAAAATGTCCAAGGATGATGTGCATACTCACGCCTTTGCCTTGCCCCGGTCATCTGATGTACCTCAAACCATGAAATCAAATTTTAAGCCAAAACTTAGTGAGTTCCCTCAAAACACCTCAATATACAAAACATATAAAGGCATGCATACTGGGTCCACAGTCATTGGACTGGATTACCCCTGAGCCCACATCATAAGTCTGGATTGCCCTCCCATCCCTCAGCTTATGTCTAGATTTCTCTTGGGTTTGTTGGCTTCCGCACAAAGCAGTATCGCTTAACCCAACTGCACTATGTCGACATATGCAACAGATAAACATATAACCAACAATTACAGGTAATCAAACAGATCAACCAATATAATAGATCAATACCACATAGCAACATTCTATATACTTGGATACATAACACAACCTTAGTGGGCCGACATTGGTGCCTTCGAACCACGAGTACAGTGATGAAACGCACCTCAAAATCCAACAGATATATGAACTGATCACTGCTCCAAATACTAACTCTAAAGGCCACCTATAAAAAAGCAGGGACCAAGCCTCTATCTAATACTCAAAATACCCCAGATGACCTAAAGTCAAACTTAGTAAAAGTTAACGGTCAACGGTCAAAAATTCAAAAGTTAACATTCATCCATGTTACGCCATCTGTAATAACTCTGCGCCCTGAGTAGAGCCTAAGGCAGTGAAAATGGGCAATTATGGGACTACGCGTTGCGTTGCCTAAGTTACGCCCTGTATAACTACGCTGGTGCCAAAACTTCCCAATAAGTGCTTAATACAGTAAGACACCACGTCCAACTCTCAAATCTTGTCTAAATAACTGTCCTGAGTGATAAAGTTCTAAACTTTATGCATTTTCATGGCTTACCAAGGCTCAAGGACAAATCCTAATCTCATGACAACTTCTTGTTGGATTAGTGTCTAAGCCCGTAACTATATTTGGTATGTACTTGACCCGGTTGTGCATGGTCCTTTTGGTTTGCCTTCACCAAAGCAACTTGATAGGATGATTTATGGAGAAAGAGAGGTTATTATGGTTTATTAATATATTATATGAATAATATATTAAAAGAGAAATCATATAGTTTAATTAGTATTAGACAAGAATTAATTTTGTGGCTAAAAGACATTAATTAATTAAAGGGGACTAGAACTGTCAATTGTGTGACAGTTGATATTGAGCTTGATAATCCTTATGGATTAGGGCATGGACAAAATTAAGGAGGAGTCCATATTAAATTCGTCCAAGGAGGCCTTATTCCAGAAGGTTCTCAAGTTACTTAGGGCCTAAGTCATCCAATTAGGGTTTTGACTGAAACCCTAGAAGCTCAAGTATATAAGGACCCCTAGGGCTAGCAAAATCGGCCACTTGATCCCTTGGAAGCTTGGAGCCGACTTTTGCCTCTCATCCTCTCTCCTATACATCATCCTCTTGCTTGTGGGGTTTGTAAGCCATTAGAGGTGTTACACTTGTGACACTAAGCTTCTTGAAGATCAAAGGATTCTTGCAACCATTGAAAGGTATCATCTAAACTAGTTCATTATAGATTTCGATTTCAATGTATGCTAGATTAGGGTTTTCAAGTCTTGGATGAATTGCATGTACAATAGAGAAGCCTAGATCCAAGCTTTAGGGTTTTGTATGAGCACATAGGATTGTTCTTTTGTATAAAACCCATCAGTGGTATCAGAGCCTTGATTGGCTTCTGTTGTATTTGATGCTTTGTGTTTCATTCATGCTTGAAAAATCGATTTTTTGGTCCTCTGACTGACAGACTCGGTGAGTCCCAAAGTGGGCTCGATGAGTAGGATGAACTCGACGAGTCCATAAGTGGACTCGGCGAGTCGGGCTGTTAGACAGAGGGATTTTCGGGATTTTATGCCTATTTTGTTGTGGGATAATTACCAAATCGTTTTTAATTGATAAAATACGAATTTTATTAATATTGGGTGATTATCCTTACCATAATAAAAGATAATTTCAAATTAATTGAATGATTATTTCCTTATATGATAAATGTTAATTATTTGAATTTATTTGATCATTATCTTGCATAAAGTTGGATTAGGTCAAAATTAGATAATCACCATAATTAATTGTTTAGTTATTTATTTGAATTTTGATCTAGTTAGTTTTGAAATGTTTCAAAACTTGCCCTCAAGTTTTGGAATTTAAATTTTGAATTAAAAGTTTAATTTGAATTTATTAAATTCCAAACCCAAGAATTTTACAGGTTTAAAATTCACCCTATACTATTATAATATTATAAGAATAATTATTATATATATGTATAACTTAAATGCTAGTCTTACCGTTAGTAGGCCTCATTCACGAAGCCGATCTATAAGGGGTATAAGTTTATGGCCTATAAAATGGTCGTTTAATGAGTGTCCACTCTCACCCACCGCTTCCTTGATTGGTGGATGGTCGTTAGCCGAATGGGTAGGATAGGGCAAACCTTTCCTCATTAAAAGTATAATGAATTTATAAAGTAACTAAATGTTTTTACAAAAATTCCCAATCTTAGTTACTTTAGGCAAAAGTGAATTTGATGCAATTCCATGATATTACACTTTGCACCCTTGCTAAGACGTTAGTAGAGCGTGTGTGGTTAACCGACACACTAATTTGGCTCTAAGAAAAGGTGGCAAAGGGTGACTTGATGTTTTTTATAGATCGATGGAGCGTGTGTGGTTAACCGGCACGTCGATTAGGTGACTGTAACATTGGGGGCACCATGTACATTTGCATGGTTATTCACACCCGGTTTGTGATCCTCGGCATCCCAGTCACAAACTTGTGGGGGCATATCGAGATTTCAACATGACATTGAAAAGTTCAATGAATCTCAAAAGATCTAGGAGTTTTCATTACATTTTAAACTTAATTTTAATTTGTTTTTCATGGTGGAAATTAGTGAATCGTCATTCACTTACCTTCAAATTATTTGTTGTTTAGATTACGCATCCCTTTTCTAAATTGCAAATAATGTTGTTGGATCCTAGCCCTAATTTTTCATTTGGGTCTTTAATTAGGGATTCTTATCTAATTAAACGTTATCTCTTTTCCTTTAAAGATGTCGAACTTGAACAACAACACTTCCGGCTCAAACGCCTCCGGCTCATTCTCACTCATGAATTTATGTGGGAGGGTGATCTTTGACGGAAACAATTTCAACGATTGGATCCATAACATAAGAATGGTCACCCGCTACGAGGACAAGGAATATGTCCTCGACAATGAGCTGAAGGAGGTGGACATGAACACTGCCACTCCCGAAGAGATCGCTGCCTTCGAGGCCCATGAGCGTGATGCCATAAAAGTCCATTGCATCATGCTAGAGACAATGACCGTTGAACTCCAAAAGTCCTACGAGGACTTCTATCCCTACGGAATGCATCAGGACTTGGTTGAAAGGTATCACCAAAGTGCGAGGCAAGAGAGGTATGAGACCATCACTTCGATGATCACGACCAAGATGAGATACGGAGAGTCTGTCACCGCCTGCTGAAGTTAAATGTTAACTTCGATGAAGAGCTGGCGATTAACATCATCCTTCATTCACTGCTACCCTGCTTCAACCAGTTTCGCATGACCTACCACATGAACAACGAGGAGGTCACGTTGAGCAAGCTGCAAGGTCTATTGAGGACTGCCGAGAGTAACCTCAAGTACAAGTCCGTTGCACAAACTCCTACTCCTACTGCTGCCCCAGTCTTGGCTATTGGGCAAGGAAAGGGTAAGAAGAGGAAGGCTCCCTCAAAGAGCCACCATAAGGGAAAGTCCGATGATGGCACCTCTTCTAGTGGAACCAAGGCTGGTTCTGCTAGACCCAACTCCAACCCCAAGGATGCAGAGTGTCATCACTGCCACGAAATAGGGCATTTGAAACGAAGCTGCCCGGAATATCTGCAAGACATCAAGGATGGGAAGATCAAGCCGTCCTTCGCAAGTATTTACACTATTCAATCTAATAATTCATCACATGCTATTTCTTGGGTACTTGATACAGGATGTGGTTTTCACATTTGTTCTGACTTGCAGGGCCTAAGAAGAAATAGGGATGTGGAGCATGGGAAGATAAACTTGATCATAGGGAGCAGAAGATCGTCGTCTGTCACCAAGATTTGAGTTTACTCTTTAGTGCTTAGTAATGGATTAGGTCTAGATTTGAATAATTGTTGCTATTCGCCAGAAATGGCAAGAAACTTCATTTTTTTCATGGTTTGTATAGACAATGATTTAGATATTCATTTGATAATGAAAAGGGTTCTATTAATGCTTATCTTAATGGTGTTTTCTATTTTGAAGCATTGCCTTGTAATGGAGTATATGAAACTGTGATGGTTGTAGATAATTTAGGAAATGATGTGTTGTGTATCGATTCTTCCAATAGTTTGGATAAAGCATGCTTGTGGCATTGTCGTCTTGGACATGTCAACAAGAAGCGTATATCCCAACTCCAAAAGGATGGAGTGTTGGAGTCATTCGACCTTAGGGACGATGACGTGTGCGAGTCTTGTTTACTTGGAAAGATGACCAAGTCACCATTCATTGGAACTTGTGATAGGGGTGAGCGTTTATTGGATCTCATACACACCGATGTGTGTGGGCCCTTTAGAAGGGATGCTAACCGCTTCTATGTGACTTTCATCGATGATTATAGCAGATATGGGTATATCTACTTAATCAAGCACAAGTCAAAAACCTTTGAAAAGTTCAAAGAGTTTAAACAAGAAGTGCAGAATCAGTTGGGCAGGAAAATCAAGATGCTTTGATCCGATCGAGGAGGAGAGTACCTAAGTCTTGAATTCCACGACTACCTCAAGGAATGCGGAATCGTTTCGTAATTAACGCCACCAAGGACACCGCAGTTGAATGGTGTGGCTGAGAGGCGTAATCGAACCTTGCTAGACATGGTTCGGTCCATGATGAGTCGTGCTTCGCTACCTATCTCATTATGGGGGTATGCCTTAGAGTCTGCCGCCCATATCCTTAACTTAGTCCCTACAAAGAAGGTTGCCAAAACACCTCACGACATGTGGACAGGGAAAGCTCCCTCGTTGACACATATCAAGGTTTGGAGTTACGAGGCTTTCGTAAGACGAGAGACTCACGACAAGCTCGAACCTCGTAGTGAGTGGTGTATTTTCATCGGCTACCCGCACAAGTCCTTTGGATATCTCTTCTATAGACCGAGTGACAATATTGTCTTCGTTGCGAGGAGAGGGGTTTTCCGAGAGCGATAACTCATAAGCCAAGGGGACAGTGGGAGGCAAATCGATCTTGAAGAGCTTCAAGAGTCGAGCGATGAAGCAACCTCTAACGCTGGCGCTCAACCCGAGGAGGAAACTCCGGTTGAACCGATTGACGAATCCTTACCTCTTAGACGTTCCAGTAGAGTTAGTGTCCCGCCTGTGTTGTATAGTTTTCATATAACAAGTTAGGGTGATACGTTTATTAGTGATAGTACACTAATAAATTTGGATGAACCTAATAGCTACAAGGAAGCCATGACAGGCCCGGAGTCTGCAAAATGGAAAGAGGCTATGGACAGCGAGATTCAGTCCATGTATGACAACCAAGTTTGGAATTTGGTTGACAATGTGCCAGGTCGTAAGACGGTCGGGTGCAAGTGGATCTTCAAGAAGAAGACCGACATAGATGGGAAGGTACACACTTATAAGGCGCGATTGGTTGCGAAGGGCTTTACTCAAACTCCCGGAGTTGACTATGATGAGACCTTCTCACCAGTAGCGAAAATAAAGTCTATTAGGGTGATGCTAGCCATTGCTGCATTTCATGACTATGAGATATGGCAGATGGATGTCAAACCCGCTTTCCTTAATGGAAAGTTGGCTGAGGATGTTTATATGAGTCAATCGGAGGGTTTTGTCGATGTAAAGCACCCTAATAGAGTGTGTAAGCTTGAGAAGTCCATTTATGGATTGAAACAAGCATCTCGCCGATGGAATCTTTGTTTCGACGAGAAAGTCAAAGAGTTTGGTTTTCTGCGAAGCGAGGATGAATCATGTGTATATGTCAAAGCCATTGGGAGTATAGTTAGCGTCCTCGTATTGTATGTCGATGACATACTACTCATAGGAAATGACATCCCGACGCTGCAGGAAGTCAAGTCCAGGCTTGGGAAGTGTTTCGCTATGAAGGACCTCGGAGAGGGTGCCTATATTCTGGGAATAAGGATAGTGAGAAACGGGAGTAAAAGACTAATAGGACTTAGTCAGAATACTTACTTGTACAAGGTACTAAAACGTTTTAGTATGGAGAATTCCAAGAAAGGGGAGTTACCAATCCAAAGTAATGTCAAGTTGAGTAAGACTCAAAGTCCGAGTATCGAAGTCGAGATAGCAGAGATGAGCCGAGTACCTTACGCTTCCGCAGTTGGCTCGATCATGTATGCTATGACTTGCAGTCGCCTTGATGTGGCCTTCGCTTTGAGCATGGTCAACAGATATCAAGGGAACCCTGGCAAAGCACATTGGACCGCAGTCAAGAGTATTTTTTAAGTACCTTTGGAGGACCAAGGAATGGTTTCTAGTCCTCGGTGGGAGTGATGACTTAAGGGTGCGAGGGTATAGTGACGCCAGTTTTCAGACCGATAGGGACAACTACCATTCTCAGTCAGGCTGGGTCTTTACCCTGAATGGAGGAGTAGTGACTTGGAAAAATTCCAAGCAGGAGACCGTAGTTGATTCAACGTGCGAATCAGAGTACATAGCGGCGAGCGAAGCGTCAAAGGAGGCGATATGGTTGAAGAAATTCATTGGAGACCTTGGAGTTGTGCCAGCCATAAAGGAGCCCATGGAAATTTCCTGTGATGATGAAGGAGCGGTTGCCTTGACCAAGGAACCGAGGGATCATGGCAGATCTCGACATATCGACAGGAAATATCATTTTATTCGACATCGGGTGGAAGAGGGACTCCTCGTAGCGAAGAGGGTATCGTCGGAGGATAACCCAGCAGATCCCCTTATGAAGGGACTGAGTAGGGTTAAGCACTTGCAGCACGCTAGGAGCATCGGGCTGAAGGACGATATTAGTTTAGATTAGATAGCTTCGAAACGCGTAATAGATAAATGTAATTGACATTTGATGATTAAATAAAGGAGTATTATTTATAAGTAAAGTTATTGTCTTATGTTGATTATTTACCTATTGTTTCACTTTGCATGTTTTGACTTCCTGAATAATAAGATTATTCGAATGTTCCACAGTCGCTCATACTTTGGGAGTAGGTATGAAAGAAGATTGTCATGAATTGGTTTGTAGATTGTCTAAAGTGTATTAGACATAGCAAAAGTTTGCTGCAACGTTCATGAGTGCTTATGAATTTTATTTGAGCATTGGATTAAACTCGTGCTTGCTGGTATCACTTCATGGAATTTATCTCGAGTGATCGCAAGACGATAATATCATATGGTCTTAAAACCTAGATATATGGTTTATTATTTGCAAGTTGGTTGTGCATTGATAATGCGTAAACGCATCAGTAACTTGATGTTATAAAATGCATTGTTGTGCATGATTTGATGAGTGAATGGTAAACGCATATAAGTCAACGTATATTTGTTCCTTTTATCCTAAGAGGGTAAAAGCGATATCTAGGCCCCTCGATGATTTGGTTTGACTTATGTGTCGGGCCTGGTCAGGACTGAATTGATGTGTTCAATTAAGCTCTATGTCAAACGAATCAGAGATCGAGAAACAAACTGTTGGACAATAAGTATGACTATGTTCCATGTAATTGTCCATGCGATATCTAGAACGGAGGACTATACGATCCCTTATCTAAAGGACAGGTTACTAATAAGATCAGAGTTCGACAGCGTCTTTGAGAGCTACGATTGATAATCGGATTGTACTTGCACTATAGTTACTAGACTTATCCAAGTGGGAGACTATTGGATTAGTGTCTAAGCCCGTAACTATATTTGGTATGTACTTGACCCGGTTATTCATGGTCCTTTTGGGTTGCCTTAACCAAAGCAACTTGATAGGATGATTTATGGAGAAAGAGAGGTTATTATGGTTTATTAATATATTATATGAATAATATATTAAAAGAGAAATCATATAGTTTAATTAGTATTAGACAATAATTAATTAAGAATTAATTCTGTGGCTAAAAGACATTAATTAATTAAAGGGGACTAGAATTATCAATTGTGTGATAGTTGATATTGGGCTGAGAATCCTTACGGATTAGGGCATGGACGAAATTAAGGAGGAGTCCATCTTAAATTCATCCAAGGAGGCCTTATTCCAGAAGGTTCTCAAGTTACTTAGGGCCTAAGTCATCCAATTAGGGTTTTGACTGAAACCCTAGAAGCTCAAGTATATAAGGACCCCTAGGGCTAGCAAAATCGGCCACTTGTTCCCTTGGAAGCTTGGAGCCGACTTTTGCCTCTCATACTCTCTCCTATACATCATCCTCTTGCTTGTGGGGTTTGTAAGACATTAGAGGTGTTACACTTGTGACACTAAGCTTCTTGAAGATCAAAGGATTCTTGCAACCATTGAAAGGTATCATCTAAACTAGTTCATTATAGATTTCGATTTCAATGTATGCTAGATTAGGGTTTTCAAGTCTTGGATGAATTGCATGTACAATAGAGAAGCCTAGATCCAAGCTTTAGGGTTTTGTATGAGTACATAGGATTGTTCTTTTGTATGAAACCCATCACTTCTAATGACCAAAACTCATGCATGGATGGTTGGGAATGGCCAAGATCCCATTTTATGACTTAATACCCTCAATAACATTTGGAAATGCATTCTACAAGATCTATAGCAGCTCACACTCAAATGGACCAATTATTGGGACAAAAAGGACATAAATTCAACATCCAAGCTAGATCTAACACAAAGGAAGCATAAAGGTACAAACTTTATACCTTCTGGAGATGTATGATAGAAAAGGACTTTTGGATCCAAGGTTGATATATGCTTCCAAGAAACTTCACCACCTTCTTCCTTCTTCAAAATGACCACAACACACACCCAAGGCTCGAAATCACACCAAATGGGATGAGGGTTTAAAAGGGGAAAGTTTGAGGAATGGAGGCTGATGATGGAAGGGCCTCAAGAGAGTTAGAGCCCTTAAATAGGGCTCAAAACCCCAAAATTGGGATTTGGGCTCTGGGCAAGTGTGTGCTGCATATTAAGATCTATGCCCTACGTAGATCATTAAATCCATGTCCCCAAGCTACCCTTCTATGCAGCGCTTAGAACGCTATCTACGCTCTGTGTAGATACACACCCAACACTAAAACTTAAGAACAAAGGAAAGGAATTTACCTGCAAGAATCGGGTGTTACACTTCTCTCCCACTTAAATCAAACTTCTTCCTCAAAGTCTGATGCTGTAAATAAATCTAGGTAGTTCTTGCACATCTCCGCCTCGAGTTCCCACGTCCACTCGAAACCCTTCAGATGATGCCACTGGACCTTCACCAAAGGTACCACCTTGTTGCACAAGGCCTTCATCTTCCTATCTAGAATCGCTATCTGTCTCTCCATATAATACATGATCTCATCGACCTAAATGTCATCCAAAGGAACTACCACCAAATCGTCAACTGCACACTTCCGAAGTTAAGAAACATGGAAGGTGTTGTGAATCTGACTAAGCTCCTCAGGAAGATCCAATCGATAAGCCACCTTGCCTACTCTGGCCACTACCCGGAACGACCCGATAAATCGGGGACCCAACTTTCCCCTCTTCCTGAAGCGTATAACACCCATCTAGGGTGATACCTTCAAAAAAACCATATCTCCCACCTGAAACTCTAATTCGGATCATTGTCTGTTAGAATAACTCTTTTGTCGACTCTGGGCCGTCTGTAATCTTTGCCTGATTTGATGGATGAGATCTGTCATCTGGAGGACTACCTCATTCTTCCTCATGACCCTGTGGCCGACCTCTCCCCAACATACTGGTGTACGACACTTCCTCCCGGAGAGAAGCTCGAAATGTGGTACACTAATACTAGAATGATAGTCGTTGTTGTAAGAAAACTCAGATATGGGAAGGTATGAGTCCCAACTCCCACCGAAATCGATGACACAAGCCCTCAGCAAATCCTTGAGCATCTGAATGGTCCAGTCACTTTGTCTATCATTCTGAGGGAGATAAGCGGTGCTGAAATGCATTCTCATACCCAACTCCTCATGAAACTTCTGCTAAAACCTAGATGTAAATCGTACATCATGGTCGGAGAAGATAGAAACTTTCATAATGTGGTGAGCAACAATCTCGCGCACATACATATTGGCCAATTTCTCGGCCGAAGAACTCTCTCGGATGGCGAGGAAATGGGCATTCTTGGTCAAACGATCAATAATGACCCAAATAGCATTGAATTCCATGGCCTTCCTTGGTAGTGTAGTGATGTAATCCATGGTGATATGTTCTCATATCGACATGGGAACCTCTAAGGGCTGAAACATGCAATGCAGCCTCTAATGCTAAGCTTTTACCATCCAACAGGTCAAGCATCTCTCCACATACAACAATATCTCCCGCTTTATGGATGGCCACCAATAACTAAGTCTTAAGTCCTGATACATCTTTATGGCTTTAGGGTGAATCGAGAACCTGGACTTATGTGCCTCCTATAATACTATCTGTCAGACCCCGCCAGAAAATGGGGCCTAAACCTGACCACACTAGGTCAAAAGTCCACGACTATCGGTAGAAAACTATCAATCTCACCTCTGATCCTCTCCTTTTTCTAATTTCCTTCTTGACTCCCTTGAACTGAGCCTCCCTGATCAAATCCAGAAGTAGGGAGTCGATGTTCATCCTCAAACAGTGCTCTCGGACAGGAGTACTAGCCGCCTTGCGACTCAAAGTGTCAGCGACCACATTAGCTTTCCCCGGTTGATAGAGAATCTCACAATTATAATACTTGACCACGTCAAGCCATATGCAATGTCTCATGTTCAAATTTGGCTGATCCATAAGATATATCAAACTCCTATGATCCGTGGAGATGGTACATCGGACCCGATAGAGATAATGTCCCCAAATCTTGAGGACGAACATTATATCCCCCAACTACAAATCATGTGTCAGATATCTATCATGATGAGGTTTTAACTGCCTGGATGCAAAGGCTATGACTCTACCCCCGATGCATGAGTACCAACCCTAAACCCGTGATCTACACATCACAAAATACTACAAAAATCCTCCACACCCTCAGGAAGGGTCGATACTGAGGCCTCACATAACTTCCTCCTCAGAGTCTCAAATGCAACCTGTTGCTCAGGCCCCTGACGTAAATCCACACTCTTCTTTGTCAGGCAGGTCAGATGAACAACAATCTTGTAGAAATCCTAAATGAATCTCCGATAATAACCAGCCAACCCTAGAAAATTGCTAATCTCAGCTGGGGACTTCGGGACCTCCCACTGCATCACTGCCTCGATCTTGGCCATATCGACCGGAATCTCATTCTGATTGACGAGGTGTCCTAGAAACTAAACCTCTCATAACCAGAACTCACACTTGGAGAACTTGTCATAAAGCCTCTCATGTCTCAGCACCCCAAGTAGCTCTCTAAGATGCTCCTCATTCTGTTCCCTAGTCTTGGAGTAGACCAGAATATCATCAATGAAAACAATAACTGGCCGGTCAAGCATCAGCCTGTAAACCCTGTTCATCAAATCCATGAACGTTGCAGGTGTGTTAGTGAGCCCAAACGGCATCACCATGAACTCGTAATGAGCATCACGAGTTCGGAACATTGTCTCCTCCACGTCCTTCTGCCTGAATCTCATCTGGTGGTAACCCGACCTCATATCAATCTTAAAGAACCAAAATGAACCCTGTAACTAATCAAAGAGGTCATCAATCTTAGGGAGTGGGTAACGATTATCCACTATCAACTTTTTTGACTCTCGATAGTCTATGGATCCATCTTTCTTCTTCACAAATAGAATCGGTGCTCCCCAGGGTGAACTGCTCGGTCTAATAAACGGCTTGCCTCACAGCTCCTAGAGTTGAGACAACTCGTGCATCTCTGGTGGTGAAAGGAGATACGACGCCTTAGCAATCGCTGCCTCACTAGGAATCATATCGATCCTGAACTCCACCTGCCTCATGGGAGGCACGCCAGGTAAATCCTCCGGAAATACATCTGGAAGCTCTCTGACTACTAACACATATGAAACTGAAACTCTCCTCTCATCTCGAGTATCAACCACATAATAGAGGTAACGCAAACACCCATGTCGAACATACTGTCAAGCCTTGGCAGCTGAACAAAAGGCCGAACCAGCCCTAGTACCCTCGCCATAAATAGTCAATTCTCCCTCACTTGGGTTTCAAACTACAACTAGCTGCCTCTCACAATCGATCATCGCTCCAAATATGCTCAAACAGTCTTTCCCTATAATCACGCACACATCCCCCATATAATTGAAATCAAATCAATCGGATAGTGCACCCTGAATGTCTCCAAAGTACAATCCTGAAAAACACTCGAAGTAGAAACCCCATGTTCGTTGGTGATGGAAACCTGCAACGGACACTCCAACTCTCCAAGAGTCATGCCAAAATCCCTACAAAAGGACTGAGCTACAAAATACCGACTCGCGCCCGAGTGAAAAAGTACAAGAGCAGGCATAGAATTCACTAAGAAGGTACCTATAAGAAATACAATCAAAAGCATACAAGAAATAACTGAACAACAAATAAAGGAACACATACCAGTAATGACGTCAAGTGTCATCCTGGCCTCCTTTGTTGTGAGATGAAAAACACTTCCCTTGGCCTTCAAGGTCTCAACCCTCCCTTGGTGTCTGTCTGTAATCCTCAAAGTAGTCGGTGTTAGAGCCTGTACTGGTATGGCGAACAAGGGATAGTTGGCCTTCATACGGCAAACCATATCACAATGATAGAAAATCATGGTGCTTGACAATGGGGCCTGCTAATGACAATCACTCGCAATGTACCCCTCCCTCCCACATTTGTGGCATCCAAACTCATGGATCTCCGTCTTGAGCATGCTCAAGTAACGGAACATCTGGACCTGCTTCAAGGCAGCATACTCGGGGCAGAAAAGAACTCTCTCAATAAACATCTTGGTGATCTCTGTCACCGACTCTATCATCTGCTTCAGCGCCAGATACTCTTAGGCTAACCTATCTCTCTCTGAACTATCAGAACATACTCGGTACATAACATCTCCGTAAACTGCCCCCATATCACTACGGCCTTCTCCGCAGGAGAATAGTCACTGTTCACTAGCTCCCCCCAATCCTTCGCCCCCAAACGAAGAAGTTTCAAGGAGAACTTGACCTTCTGGTCCTCTGGGCACGATCAGGTGAAGAAAAAAATCCTCTACATCAGATAGCCACCTCATGGAAACGATCGGGTGCTTGACCCCGTCTATATTCCAGGGCTTCGTATTGCTGAAATCAAGTACTGCACTGTCCCTCTCCCTGGAGTCCTATAGTTGTAATGGATATGGCAGTAGCAGCCTCAGTGATGGCAGCATAGTGCTTGTCAGACATCTCGATCCTGGAGATCTTAATAGACCCAAATACCTTCGGGATCACCTGCCTAACATCCATGGTCACCTAGGTGGTGATCATCTTGTGAATCTCATCATCAGACAAACATGACCTCTTCGGTCTGCCAGCTCCTGATCTAGAACCCCTAGTGATCGGCATACTGAAAAAACAAACTGGAACACATTAGAAAGCCAAAATTCATAGAATTACCACATTACATGATCACTAAACCCTCAGGGTTCGTGACTTCTTTGATGTGTGTACATGTCATGTCCTTCTAGTAGTATGAGTGCATACTACCTTCCACACGTACCCGTATTTGTCCCAAGGGTCGTCACGGATCACCCGACTACAAGGCCCAATAACTAGGATACACATACAGCCTATACTCACCCTCTCAAGAGTGGCTAATCATCCCATAAGATGGCCTACCACAAACCATACTCACTCATGAAACTTCCACTAACCTTGCAACCACTCGTGTATGCTAACCATAGATAACTCTGGATTCGAAAGACAGTCGAATACCTTATTCTACCCGCAACCTACAACCATACGAAGAATAGGAAATAAGGCTAAATCAAACATTCTCAGGCTACAAAATCTTAGTTATGTACAACTATGATGCACACACTAAGCAACCACAGTAATAATGTCAGTTCCATATAGCATATCAAGAAACTCTCCTAGGCTATCAGGCATCATAAATCAGACAATCCTATCATACAATTCCTAAAGATCTCTAGCCTAAAAACTAGCATGCAATTCCATAGTATCATCAATACACAAAACTAGTATGGATATATTGGGGGATACTTTCCTGGCTCCGTCTGATTGTACACATCGCATCCTCTCCATTGATCGTTTTGGAGTTAATTTTTTTGAAAAATATTTTGCAGATCCTTAGTTTAAGTCTGGAATCACACAAGTGTTCATCCAATTCTCTTAAACCAAGGCTCTAATACCAACTTGTAACATCCCAAAAATCATAGTAAAAATTTTCATTATCAAAATCATTTAATAACTCAAAATCATTTAATAACCCATAAATCATACCAAAACATTGCTTCCAAAAACTTAGTTATGTACAACTATGATGAACACAGTAAGCAACCACAGTAATAATGTCAGTTCCATATAGCATATCAAGAAACTCTCCTAGGCTATCAGGCATCATAAATCATGCAATCTTATCATACAATTCCTAAAGATCTCAAGCCTAAAAACTAGCATTCAATTCTATAGTATCATCAATACACAAAACAAGTATGGATATATTGGGGAATACTTTCCTGGCTCTGTGTGATTGTACACATCGCATCCTCTCCATTGATCATTTTGGAGTTAATTTTTTTTGAAAAATATTTTGCAGATCCTTAGTTTGAGTCTGGAATCACACATGTTTTCATCCAATTTTCTTAACACAAGGCTCTAATACCAACTTGTAACATCCCAAAAATCATAGTAAAAATTTTCATTATCAAAATCATTTAATAACACATAAATCATACCAAAACATTGGTTCCAAAAACATAGTCATAAATCAGAGTATCCCAAAACCATGTATTAATAAAATGTCAAAGGATGATGTGCACAATCATGCCATTGCCTTGCACCAATCATTTGATGTACCTGAAACCATGAAATTAAAATGAAAACCAAAGCTTAGTGAGCTCCCGCAAAACACCTCAGATACAAAACATATAAAGGCATGCATATCGGGTCCATAGTCATCAGACTAGATTACCCCTTAGCCCACATCATAAGTCTGGATTGCCCTCTCGGCCCTCAGCTTATGTCTGAATTGCTCCCGAGCCCACATCATAAGTCTGGATTTCCCTCCTGACCCTTAGCTTATGTCTGGATTTCTCCTTGGTTTGTTGGCTTCCGCACAAAGCAATGTCACCTCAACCCAACCACACTATGTCAACATCCTATATACTAGGATACATAACAAAACCTAGTGGGCTGGCATTGGTGCCTTCAACCCACGAGTACAGTAAGGAAACTCGCCTCAAAATCTAACAGATAGTTGAATTGATCACTGCTTCAAATACTGACTCTATAGGACACCTATAAAACAAACAAGGACCAAGCTTCTATCTAATACTCAAAATACCCCAAATGGCCTACAGTCAAACTTGGTTCAAGTCAACGGTCAAAGGTAAAAAAGTCAAAAGTCAACATTCAGCCAAGTTACGCTATGTGTAATAGCTCTACGCCCTACGTACAACCTAAGGCAGCAAAATGGGTAATTATTGGGCTACGCGTTGCGTAGCCTAAGTTACACCCTACATAATTACACTGGTGCCAAAACCTCCCATTAAGTGGTTAATACAACAAGACACCACGTCCAACTCTCAGATCTGGTCTAATAAATGTTGTAAATGATAAAGTTCCAAACTTTATGCATTTCCATCGCTTACCAAGGCTCAAGGACAAATCCTAATCTCATGACAACTTCTAAGGACCAAAACTCATGCATGGATGGTTGGGAATGACCAATATCCCATTTTTATGACTTAATACCCTCAGTTACATTTGGAAATGCACTCTAAAAGATCTAGAGCAGCTCACACTAAAATGGACCAATTATTGGGACAAAAAGGACATAAGTTCAACATCCAAGCTAGATTTAAACAAAGGAAGCATAAATGTACAAACTGTATACCTTCTAGAGATGAATGAGAGAAAGAGACTTCTGGATCCAAGGTTGATCTATGCTTCCAAGAAACTTTACTACCTTCTTCCTTCTTCAAAATGACCACAACACACACTCAAGGCTCAAAATCACACCAAATGAAATTAGGGTTTGAAAGGGGAATGGTTTTGGAATGGAGACTGATGATGGAAGGGCCTCAAGAGAGTTAGATCCCTAAAATAGGGCTTAAAACCCTAGAATTAGTGTTTGGGCTCTGGGTAAGTATGTGTTGCGTACTAAGATCTATGCCCTGCGTAGACCATTAAAGCCTCATCCCCAAGATACCCTTCTACGCATCGCGTAGAAGGCAGGGCCGGTCCAAACGTATATGGGGCACAGGGAGAAAAAGAAAAAAAGGGCCCCTTAAAGACAAATATAATAAAGATTAAAAAATATATATAATTTATTCTTCACTATAAACACGTTCAATTAGCAATAATAAGCAAGCCAAATTGTTTATCTTTTGAGCTAGTTTGAGTTTGAACCAACTTTAGGCCCTAAAAATCATTTTGGTAATAATTAGTTTATATATAGACACTATATAACCCAGAAATTTTGGGCCCCCTGGAGTCGTGGGCCCTAGGCGGTCGCCCGGGTTGCCCACCATCTGGATCGGACCTGGTAGAAGGCTATTTATGCCCTGCATAGATATACACCCAACATTAAAACTTAAAAACAAATGGAAGGAATTTACCTGCAAAGATCGAGTGTTACAATTATATTCATATACGAATACATAAATGAATATGTATATTCATATATGAATATATATATATATATATATATATATATATATATATATATATATATATATATATATATATATATATATATAAACCTAAGTTTATTCATATATGAATACGTATATTCACATATGAATCAATATAAAGGAAGTGATTATTCATATATGAATATGGTGGCAATGATTGGTGACGGTAGTTGGTGGTGGTTGGTGGTGGAGGTGGTGGTGGTGGTGGTTGGTGGCGGAGGGGAGGTGGTGGAATCATATATGAATACACTTACGTTTATATTCATATATGAATATTACTCATCCTCAGTCGTACCGGTACGCCAGAGCATTTTTGTGGCAAAATTAAATGATTGGCTGACAATCATTCCACCATTCTCAATTTTTTTTTATTTTCTCAATTAAACTTATATATATATATATATATATATATATATATATATATATATATATATATATATATATATATAGGGTTAAGTTAAAATGAGAACACTATTTAATGTGAGAACGTGAGAACACTACTTTATGTTACTATTTTAATATGAATTTTGTATATACAACGATATGACATTATTTATCAACAAATATACGAACAATCACACATTAATATTCACATTAAAATTTTGTATGTACAACTTTATGACATTATTTATCACCGAATATATCAACAATCACATATTTAACATTCACATTAGAATTTACTAAATTACTACATATATATATATATATATATATATATATATATATATATATATATAAATTTTATAGTAGAATAGCAATATAAAATTGAATATATTCATATTATAATTAGTACAATACTATACATATTAAATTCATAGTAGAATAGTACCATAAAGTACTGTTCTCACGTTCTCACATTAAATAGTGTTCTCATTTGAACTTAACCCTATATATATATATATATATATATATATATATATATATATATATATATATATATATATATATATATATATATATATATATATATATATATACCTTAATTAAGCATTTAGCCCTAAATGTTTGAATTTTAAGAGGTATAAACTGTTATGCAATATGTACAATAACTTTATGCATTGAAAATGATGAATCTTATTTTGGTTCAGGGTTGAAAAAGTCAAAGAAAAATAACATTGCTTCGTTTGACCCAATCCCACCCCTATCCCGTCCAACAACATAGCCCCAGATATCTGCTTATATGTTAACATTCCACCATTATCGGAAACTCATTCTGAAGACTAATTCAAATAGCCATCACCCCCATCGCCAATCCTGTCCAACAAGCTTCCCCCTATGTCGCACTTTCTTCCGCCATATAATACTATACCTCTGTTAATCTTCACCATTTATATAACTGTCCCCCACCTCCACTTTAATTCTCCATTTCAATGGTGCTGACCATCTCTCTCTTTCCTTCTACAAATGAAACGCTGCCATCGACTATCACCTACACCACCATCATCGGCTACTACCTCCACCACCATCTCGCTATCCTCGGCAAGCAACAAACCAAAACACTCTCTTTTGTTCCTTCCTATCTATCTTTGTATCTCTCTTGAATAACATTGCACCACCTCGATTTAGGGTTTTGTTTTTTTGATTTGGTACAATCATCTACCTCCCTATTTAATGGTGTGTGGTTAAGAAATGGGTTTTTTTCTTTACTTAAATGGTTTTATTCTTGCTTCTTCTTCATGAGTTTTTTTCTTATGGATTTAGGGTTTATTTTGTGGCTAATGATTCGTCACAGTTATAGGATTACATGAAATCAGGGCAATTTCAATCGACCATAGCTACACAAGTTTGCTCTATCATGGACGCATGGTTCAACTTTCTCAATTTTATACAAGTGAGTTCTTAATGTTTGTAGCTTTCTATCTGCTCTCTCGCTCTTAGTTTTGATTGTTTTTGTCAAATATTGCTTTTATGAATTTCCCTCATTGCTCATCTTTCTATCTCTCTATCTTTCATGATTTCACGATTTTTGGTCTATCCTTTCTGCGATCTTGATGATTCTACGATTTACATAGGTTTTTGACAATGGAAGGCACAATGCTGGAAAAACCATAAAAAGCCAAACTTTGTGGTTGACACAGCTACCCATTGGCATATGTTGGTCTTGGTGATGGTTTACATCTATTTTCAACCAAGAGAATAATATTCAGCAGAACCAGGTGGGTTAAAACCGAAACAGGTAAAAAAAACCAAAAACCAAAATTAGTGTTTATATTGATCTATGGCCAATGATTTTGTTATCATTCGTTAACAATCCTTGTGTTTATATTTGCAGTTAATGTACCCTTATTCGTCCCACAAACTCAAGGAGAGCGTGTATCCTTGGTCCTACAGGAAAGTTATGTTTAGTTCTTGACTCTATTCAAGTTCACAATTTTTTCATTTGATGAAAAGGTTATTTTTGTAAAATATCTATTTGTTTTTTACTATAATCACTTCCAAATAATGTTATGATAAATTGTCAAATCTATAAAAGACCAAAGAACTGCACCTACAAACAGTTTGTTATGCTCAAATCTGGCAGATGTGTATGTGTGTGTGTGTGTGATTAACAAGTGGTAGGAGCTAGCTTACAATGTTCTAGAATGGTCCAAATGCTGATTGGGATGGTTTGGTATTTTGAAGGATGAAAAAATCTGTTACTTAAGGATGAAATATTTGTCAAGCAGGTTCGTGTATATGTGACTGTGTACGGTTGTGTGAGTGTATCGAACTGTATGAGTGTGAATGGTTGTGGATGTCTGCATCTATGTGCATCTGTGGCTATGAATAGTTATGTGAGTGTATTTATGTGTATGTATGAATGGTTGTGTATGTTTGCATTTGTTAAATTCCACAGTAAAAAAAACATGGTATATTGATTGGACTTTTTTATTGTAGAAAAGTATATACCATAATTGGATGTTATGGCAGGTGATAGTGAGCTATAAGGCACATGAATAGTACCACCATATCCTGCCAGATCGTTTATCGTTGAATTCCACTGATGTTGTTCTTTTTACATATTGGTTGAACTAAAATCCTACCTTTTAATGTGTATGTTGGCAGCATCAAGTAGCTTCGATAGAAGATTTAATAGAAACTTTTGATGGGCAGAAGCTCCAATCTCATGTAACTTACTCTCTTTTTTAAATCTATGTGATTAGAATTATAAAGTATACTAATAATTTACCGTTGATAGTAATTTACCTCCGTTTTTTTTATTATTATAGCATCCTACTTTACTTTATACTATTTACAGCATTTTAAAACATGATTGTATAAGAAATATCATGAAAGGGGCATTTCTGGTACCTAATTTTATTGATTATTGCATGTGTTCCTATAACAGGTGTTAGTGTAGTTGGAAGTAATGCTATATCTCTGCCTCAACTTATAATCCATCTCCTTCAGCAGCTAACATAACCACCGCCTCCTCTCTTCTCCTTATCTCTTCCCTAACTGGTTACCTTCACCACCACACACCGCTATCCATGTAGAAATAAAATATATATTTTCTGCATCTGTTTACTTCGATTGATGTATTTATTGTAGGAAATACAGTGGAAATGGACTTTATGCTTCTTCATAGCGATTTCAGGTATATGATGTGTTTCTCGACTCTTTTCTTTAACTGAGTCACTGGATTTTTGTTATTTTGTTTTTTTTGTATGCATGCTTTTCTTTTGCTTTTCTCAAATTTGGGTTGTTTATTATATAAAAATATTGTTTATTCAATATATCTAATTTGTATAGGAAATCATCTATAATTTCTTATGGTTTCAACACTTTTTGAAGGTAAACATCATATGGATTTTGACTAGAAGGCATCCCCAAGACTAAGTAAGTTATTTTCTAGCCCTAAACCGATGTATGCTTTTAGTGTCAAAATTTATCTATGTTTTCTTCATCATTTTGATTTTTTTGGTTTCATTTATGATGATAATGCTTTAGTACAAACTTGAGTAAGTTATATGGTGTTTCGGTTTTATGATTTCTAGGTCTTGCTTTATTTACTTTTGTTGTGTGCATATGTTTTTTTAGCATTTCTTTGAATGCCTTAAAGTTAAAAGATCCATGCTTGATAGTGTTGTGCTCTATTATATGGTAGAATATTGGTTTGAGATAGCCATACACAAAAAGGAAAGAAGAGATGCTTTTAGAATATACGTTGCATTTTCCCCTGTCATATTCCTTTTTCAACTTTGTTTCTTTTACAGTTTTGGTTCGTTTGCTAGTTTTTAACTTTTTTTATAACAGGATAGATAGGAAGCGGTGGGGTGGGGTGGGGTGGGGCTAGGAGCAATCTTGATGAAAAAATGATACCAGAAACATCCGATGAAGACTATTATGAGAAAAAAAACATACAAACAAGGTAATTGGGTTATTTTTTGTGAACAACTCAATAATGTTGTGTATCAATGTCAGTATATACTTTGCAGAGAACACAAATACTAATGTTGTTGGAGTCGAGCCATTTGGTTGCTGAAAATAGACCCAAAAATAATATGAAGTCCAAGATTAGGTCAAAGGATCACTTATAACTAGAAGTAAAAAATCATGTGAATGGTGAGAGGAATCTCTCATGAACTATGGATACTTACTAATTTATAAGATAAAATTTCCTGTCATGTACTATGGATGCTAAAATTTATTCTTTGCTAACTCAGGTTTATAAATGGGTGGTCAGAGGATTCTTGAACATGAGGTCACAGTTATAAACAGCATTCATATTGTTTAGGTTCCTACTGGGTCAAATTCCCCTTTTTTTCCAGATTCATTGATATGAAGTAATTAAGGAAATACAAAGGCTGTTCAATTGAATCTCATAGGGTTATAAATGTTGAAGACTAGGAGGCTGCACATGGGGTTATAAAGTTAGACACTAACAACTCATAAATAAATAGAAGTAGGATGTTGTAATACACAATTGCATGCAAGTGTATTGCTATATATTGCATTCAACTTTAAATTAAATTTGGGCTGAATGAAAACAAAACAACGTTATATCTATTACGAAATCATAGGTGTTTATCTACAGTTGGTTGGTCAAAAGTACCCTTAGAGTTGCAGGAAAAAAAGGCATTAACCAAATTAGAGTTTATGTTATGCAATAAGTGTCCTTTTTCTTTTCTCAAATTTGTTTTATGGTTGTATTTTTTATTTTTCAAGACAATAAGTTTTGTGATTTATTTATGTGTCTGATTTGTAATTACATATTACCCTTATTTACATAAAAGTTAAAACTGAAAGGTTATAAATGGGTGAATATAGGCATGTTTTGGACATAGTTGGATTATATTAATTAGAAATAATCGTATCAATTTTTTTATGGTGTTGTTTAAAATAATTTGCTTGTCTAATGTCACAATTTTTTATTATTATTACATTAATAGTCTTATTTAAAAAACAAATATCAAATGATGCATGTATTAAACAAATATATATTTGGATGGTCATTATAAATGTTTTTTTAGATAAATTTGTTGAACTTTTCAAATTAACCCTTAACCTTATCATATTTTCAAAAAAAAGTTAATCCATTATATCGTCATTTACATAAAAGTTAATGGCGGAGTCTTCAAACAATAAATTTAATTAGGTGTCTCTATTAAAACATATAAATCCAATTAAAATTGATTGTTAAGCATCAAATATACAATTGTAATTGGATTGGTTCCTAAATTTTAATATCCATATTAGGTTGATAATGTTTTACATGGAAACTTTACGTGTCATTGCCTAGAAGGATATCACATGGACAAGTTTATATCTTACGCCCTCATTATGAACAAAGACTTATCTATAAACAATACTTCAATGAGGATTATCTATTCATGAAAACTATTCCCTAGAAAATAACTTCCCCTCTAAAAACTAATTTATGAAAAACTACCTATACATGTCGCTTGGCGCGGGTAAACGGCTAGTTTATATATATATATATATATATATATATATATATATATATATATATATATATATATATATATATATATATATATATATATATATATATATATATATATATATATATATATATATAATTCCCATATGTATACTAAGTTTTTTGGATTTGATACTCTGGCCATAATTGTTTGTGATTTTGGCTGTTTTGGCCCCTCCTCATAAATGAAAAAAGTTTTGAACCCTACTCTTAAACCGGCTATCCACCACCATCACAAACTTCACTTCCTCAATTTTGCGTCCTCTCAGATGCGTACCAATCGACCACAACTACATTATTCCAAAAACTGCTTTTTCGTTCATCTAATCCTCCAATTCCCCTCTACCTTTTTTTGGCTCATCTACTTTTCTAATCACAATTTTGTCCTTGTAACTCGAATTACGACACCATATAGTTGCATTTAACATACCTGGAATGCTATGAGGTGATTGGGTTGATGCATGCTACAACAACGACCGGTGGGAGGGAGTTATCACCGACGTCCTCTCTGGAATCGGTAGTCAGTCTTCTTTATAGGATTTGAACTTGTTTTTCCGCAAACCATATGGAGAAAACCCTATCTACCTCAATATTTCGGGTCGATTCTCCTCTTTTGGAGAAATTTTACTTTGCTCTTCTTAGGTATATATTATACTCTTCTCTTGGATTTTGCTTTAGTTATGATAACAATAGATGATACAAATGAATAGCTAACTTCTCTTTATGGGTAATATATGACCCTTTCTATATACTATGAGCTAAATAAATTATGTTGAAGGTTAATATTTTGTGATTATTTTTTTGGAATTAAAGATGAATCTTTACTTGACTTCCAGATATACCATCATTGTTAATGTGCTGATGTTGGGGGATTTGTAACACCTAGTTTCTAGAATGGATTGGTTTAGGGAATCAAGGAGTCAAAGGCATGGTTTTTGGGTAAAACTGGGTGTCATGATGTGGCCATAGAGAGGTCACGAAGTGACAAGTGATTAAAGGAAAGTTCGGATTCAAATGAGCTCACGACGTGATACATAAGTGCTCATGACATGAGAACTGTTGCAGCCCAAACCCATGATCTTTTAGGGTTTCCTTCATATTTAATCCACCTTAACTCATTTCTAGGGTTCATTACCATCATCCTTCATCTTCAAACATAGAAAACCCTAACCCTAGCCTCTCTTTGTGATTCTTGAGTTTTTGGTGGTGTTGTGGTGGCTTGAAGAAGAAAGGATCACATTTGGAGCATAGATCCAGTTTGGAAGCTTCATTTGCATCTTTTAGCAACATCTTTGGACCTTTGTAAGTAACCACGATTCAAAGTTTATAGTTCCTTGTTTTTAGATCTTAGTTTTTATGCATGATTATCCATGGTTATATGAGTTAGAGTGTTAGGACTCCATAAAGTTAGCAACTTTATGGGTCTTTAGAGTCCCTTGATGATTATATGTGGTGGATCTGAATTTTGGGTGATGTTTGAGCTTATGATTGAGGTTCTGACCTCCTTTTCTTCATAAATGCCCTAATTTGAGCTCAAGTCTTGCATTGGTCATGCAAGACCTTAAAGTATCAATTTTTATGGTTCTTGGGGTGATCGGAAGCAATCTGGTGGAGGTTGATAGTGGCTTAATGGATTAAGGGGTTTTATTCATCAAAATGTCATTCAAACATTTCTCACGAAATTAGACTATGCTTGTCACGTCATGAGGATCGAAGGTTGTGACTATTTTGTCTTTTAGTGGCTCACGACGTGACCAATAGATTGTTATGTCATGAGGGGCCGTTGACCGTTGACTTTTTGACCAGTTTGAATTTGGGTCAAAATTGAAGGATTTGGGATGTTGATTATGATTCTTCTAGGTTTTGATGCTAGAGGGCTCGTGGGAGCAAGCAGTGTAGAAAAGGAAGCGCGTCACAATGTTTATGGGTTCTTCCTTTCAGGTGATTTTCCTCAATGTACCTGTGGGTTGAAGGCACCAATGCCGACCCACTAGTTTTGGCTATCATTTAGTAGAGGGATATCCTACGGGCTGTATGTAGCCACATAGGATAGACTCAGCACTCTTGATCTAGGCTTTCTTGCATGTTCCTTGTTTTGTTGTGGCCCTAGAGTTGGATCATCTGCCCGGGTGTCTATCTCACCTCTGGATACATATGGCTATGCATTCCTTAGAGCCAGCTGTAAACCGTAGGCATGGAGGCTCGGGAAGAACGGGTAGGTTGAGGTGGCAGGTCAACATACCCGATGTACTCCAGTTTGATGACTGTGGACCCAATATGCATGCTTGTATATGTTCTGTTGTGGGCGGTATTTTAGGGGAACTCACTACGCTTTGTTCTTGCCCAGTTGTTTATGTTTTCAGGTTCTTTAGGTGATCGTGGGAAGGTGAAGGCGTGACTGTACACACTCATTTGAAGAATTGTGGAATCCGCGTTTATTATATTACTCTGATTTTAGACAAAATGTAATTTGGAATAAATGGCTTTCTTTTATTGGATTTATAATTGTGAAGTTTTACCCTAATAAAAATGATTTTTTTGTCAAAATGGGACGTTACAAGTTGTTATCAGAGCCCTAGTTTGAGGGATTTGGAGGAACACTTGTGTGAATCTAAACTTAAACTAGGATTTGAGAATTTTCATAAAACGTTTGAAAACAAATTTAGAATAAAAGGGTTGGGTTAGGGACATGGAATCGGACTCTTGTCATGTTCTTGTTTGATTGTTGGCTTGAGATTGGGAATGTGGACCTTGACTTAACCTTGATTTTACAGGAAGATGCGATGTGTATAGTCAGCCAGAGCCCAAACATGAGAGTAGTTCCTCAAATACTCATACTTGTTATTGATGGGTTTTGAGCACTACAACATTCCTATGGTGCACATGCAACCCTAATACTTTAGATCTAGGTTTTTCTCAAGTTATACATGCAAATTATTATCCAAAGCATAAACCCTAATCTAGCATACAATTTTCGAAATTGATGACTTAAACATAGTTAGAAGAATACCTTTTCTTGTAGCTTGTAGATCATAACCTTTAAGAGCTTAGTGCCTCAATTGTTGCACCTCTAATGGAGTCACAAAAACCAAGTAGCAATGGAAGAATATGAGATAGGTGAGGGAGGCTCTAAAATCAGCTAGGGTTCTCTATCGATTCAAGTGGGCGGTTTTAGGAGCCTTGGGGTTCCTTATATAGCTGAGTTGCTGCTAGGGTTTTCAACTGGAAACCCTAATTCCCATGCTTAGGCCCTAAGCAGTCCATAGACCCCCACATGACAGGCCATGGACGAAATCTTTATGGACTCTCATAGAGATTTCGTCCACCCTCTATCAATAGGGTCCATTAGCCCAAACTACAACTATTACTGATTTACATCGGTCCCCGTTCTTTTAATCAGTCTCTTTTGATCACTAAATTAATTCCAAATTAATTTCTGATCAATACTAATTAAATAATACGATTTCTCAATTAATATATTGTTCTTATAATATATTAACAAATCATTAATTAACCTCTGTCTACATAATTCATCCTATCATATTGCTATGGTGAAGGCAACCCAAAAGGACCATGCTACTATCGGGTCTAGTACATCCCAATTATAGTTATGGGCTTAGACACCTAATCCAACAGTCTCCCACTTGGATAACTCTAATAACTATAACTGCCAATGTCACTTCAAAATTTGATTAGCAATTGTAGCTCTCAAAAGCCGGTGTCGAACTCTAACCTAGTCAATGACGCGTCCTTTAGACAAGGGATCATATAATCCTCCGTTCTGCAAGATATCGTGTGGACAATGACATGGAACATAATCATTCTCAATGTCCAACAGTTTGTTTCCCGGCTTCTGATTTGTTTGACATAGAACTTAATTGAACACATCAATTCATTCCTGACCGGGCCCGACACATAATTCAACACAAAATCATCGAGGGCCCAAGATATCGCTTTTACCCTCCTAGGATAAAAGGAACAGATAAACTTTGACTTATATGCTTGTACTATTTACTCATCAAATCATACACAACAACACGTTTTATAACATCAAGTTACGGATGCGTTTATGCATTATCAATGCACAATCAACTCGTAAACAACAACTCATATATCTCGGTTTAAAGATTATATGATATTATCGTCTCACAATCACTCGTGATAAATTCCATGAAGTGATTCAAATGAGCATGGGTTTAATCCAATACTCAAATCTTATTTCAAGAGCACTCATGAACGTTGCAGCAAACCTTTGCTATGTCTAAACACTTAGACAATCTACAAACCAATTCATGACAATCTAACCTCATAACTTACTCCTAAAGTATGATCGACTGTGGATAATTTGAATAATCCTTTTATTCAGGAAGTCAAAACATGCAAAATGAAACAATAGTAAACAATTGGCACAAGATAGTAAACTTTACTCATAAATAAAACTCCTTTATTTGTGACAACCCGATGTTCCAAAAGGACCATGCTACTATCGGGTCAAGTACATCCCAATTATAGTTATGGGCTTAGACACCTAATCCACTTGGATAAGTCTAATAACTATAACTACCAATGTCACTTCAAAATTCGATTAGCAATCGTAGCTCTCAAAAGCCGGTGTCGATCTCTAACCTAGTCAATGACGCGTCCTTTAGAAAAGGGATCATATCATCCTCCGTTCTGCAAGATATCGTGTGGACAATGACATGGAACATAATCATTCTCAATGTCCAACAGTGTGTTTCCCGGCTTCTGATTTGTTTGACATAGAACTTAATTGAACACATCAATTCATTCCTGTCGGGCCCGGCACATAATTCAACACAAAATCATCGAGGGGCCCAAGATATCGCTTTTACCCTCCTAGGATAAAAGGAACAGATAAACTTTGACTTATATGCTTGTACTATTTACTCATCAAATCATACACAACAACATGTTTTATAACATCAAGTTACGGATGCGTTTATGCATTATCAATGCACAATCAACTCGTAAACAACAACTCATATATCTCGGTTTAAAGATTATACGATATTATCGTCTCACAATCACTCGTGATAAATTCCATGAAGTGATTCAAATGAGCGTGGGTTTAATCCAATACTCAAATCTTATTTCAAGAGCACTCATGAACGTTGCAGCAAACCTTTGCTATGTCTAAACACTTAGACAATCTACAAACCAGTTCATGGCAATCTAACCTCATAACTTACTCCTAAAGTATGATCGACTGTGGATAATTTGAATAATCCTTTTATTCAGGAAGTCAAAACATGCAAAATGAAACAATAGTAAACAATTGGCACAAGATAGTAAACTTTACTCATAAATAAAACTCCTTTATTTGTGACAACCCGATGTTCCAAGTCAATGTAATATTCAAAAAGTCAAAGATTATAATCTACTTTTGGAATCAATAAAAATAGCGTCAAAAATGAAATGTTCAAAAGTCTAAATTGGGATAAATAAAATGTTAGATATCGTGTCAAGGTTTTCAAAAATATAAAGAACAATCAAATCCGAGTTATAACGAAGAAGTAATGACCAATCAAAGATCCGCGACAAAACCGGTAAAACATTGTTAAGCGTAAAAAGTGAAATTTCAATAAAATACTTTTTAGCCTGAAGTATCAAAACGAAAGCCGTAGATAATAACAAACTGTGAGCGTACATAAAAAGAACGTCCAAATCTGACTTTGTATGAGGAAGTTATGATTTTTCTAAGTTTCAGAACAGCAGTAGACAGCTAAAAACTCGAAATAAAAATCGAAAGATTTTTAGCCGACGCAACCTAAACGAGAATTGAAGGTCTCGACAATAGTAATGCAACGGTAAAAAGACAGACGAAAACAGACATCGGATGAAGAAGTTATGAATTTTTAACGGATTTTTTCTGTCATGGCCTATTAAACAAAATATAATTAAAAATAATATCAAAATTTGCCGACAAAGTCTAAATGAAAGTTGTAGAATATATTCTCACCTACGCGTGGATATAAAGAACGTCGAAAAACGGAGCTCGTATGCGAAAGTTACGGATTTTCAAAGATTTGGGCACACACTTCGAAGCTTATCCGAAGGGTTACGCCCCGCGTACTTCGGAGTACGCGCAGCGTACCCAATGCAAGGCCTCGGATCGGCCACGTCGCCCCTATGCGTCTACTCCCGTCCCATCCGAAAACTGGCGACCGGTAACGTCATCGCTGACGTACGCCCCGCGTACGAAGGTACGCCCAGCGTACGAGGTACGCCCCGCGTACTTCGGCGTACGCCCATCGTACGAGGCCAGCTTCCACCCCTATAAATAGGTGTGAGGGTTCCGATTTCTCTTGCACAAATTCTCCATTTTTCTCTCACTTTTTCACTTCCGAGCCCCTTGAGACTACCCCGAAGCCTCGGTTCCGTACCCAAGTTCCGACGAAGGTCCGAAGCTCCGAGATTCCCGAAAAACTTACCACTCTCCGGTCGAAGTGCTGCCCGAGAAAAATCTCGTTTTCTTCAAATCACCACACTTTCCAAGTGAGTTCATACCCCATTATTTTCACGTTTTTACTATACTTTAGGGGGGGGGGGGGAAATACAAGTGAAACACAAGAAAACTTATGTGAAAATACAAATCGTTACATAGGATTTTAGATGCTTTATCTACATTTTGTTTATAAATGTTAAACAATATTACTACCAATGTCACACTTTACATGCGAAGTTAGTAATACACCAAGTTTTATCATTTTAATGGGATACATTTTCGAAAAACTATAATAGGTATAGTTTACGAGTTATTCATGACTTTTTACATACAATAAACACTATAAAGAAGGAATTATTTATATTTACAAGAAAACGGACTTTTCATTTCGTAAATCTATTGATACTAAATTTTGTGAGACATTTGGCTTCACCGTACTTTCAAGTACGCATTTCAAGTCTTGTATTATAAACCATAATCTCTTGTAGGGAGAGCGTGATACTTGTGTATAGATCTATACGAGATTGACAATCCCGCACCTAAACTGTTAGCTACAGTTAGACCGACAAGTCTGGGGTGACAAATGTCATAACACTACAACGCCTGAAGAACGTTGTTCCAGGCAGTCTGGGTCAATAGCATGGTTATAAAACTCACATGGAGTATCAAAACATTTTGATTTACGGGGCTATCAAATGCATTAGTGATTATATATATCTACATATATATAAACCTACTTACGCTATTTTAAGTATGAAAGATACTTACGCATCCCAGTCTTTGAAACTTTTCAACTACTATATATTTATGGAAAATATTGGATTTTCTAGAAACAAACTCAGTTATTTTTTTTTTGAAAGGCATACAATTCTAATACAAAAACGCTTATGAACTCACCAACTTAATTGTTGACACTTTTTCAAAACTACTTGTATTTCTCAGGGATTCAGTAATACAGGTAAAACATCAACTTTTGGAGAAGGGACGCTAAGGCGTCAGTTTTCAAACTTATTAAATCATCATATTGTAATTTATTTTTGAGACATGTATTACATGTAACAATGTAACTTTTCAATTATATTTATGATGGTTGTGGTTACTTTCTTTACGAATATTCAACTGTTATGATACTACATGAAGTCATCCACCCCCGAATGTTTCTGCCATTCTGGTTTGGGGGTGTGACATTATTTAATCAACAAATGTCAATTGCATTTATCTATTACAAGTTTCTAAACATCTATCTAATCACAAAAACTAATATCGTCCTTCAGCCAATGTTCCTCGCATGTTGTAAGTGTTTAACCCTGCTCAGACCCTTTGTAAGGGGATCTGCTGGGTTCTCCTCTGACGATACCCTCTTTACTACGAGGAGTCACTCTTCTACCCGATGTCTGATGAAGTGCTATTTTTTGTTGATGTGTCTAGATCTATCATGATCCCTCGGTTCCTTGGTTAAGGAAACCGCTCCTTCGTTATCACAGAAAATCTACATAGGCTCCTTTATGGCTGGTACAACTCCAATGTATCCAATGAAGTTCTTCAACCATATTGCCTCCTTCGACGCTTCGCTCGCTGCTATGTACTCTGATTCGCACATTAAATCAGGCACCGTCTCTTGCTTGGAACTTTTCCAAGTAATTTCTCCTCCATTCAGGGTAAATACCCAGTCTGACTGAGAGTGAAATTTATGTCTGTCAGTCTGAAAGCTGGCGTCATTATACCCTGTCACTCTCAAGTCATCACTCCCATCAAGGATAAGGACCCAGTCCTTAGTCCTTCGCAGGTACTTAATAATGTTCTTCAATGCGGTCTAGTGAGCTCTACCCGGGTTCCTTTGATATCGTCTAACCATGCTCAATGCAAAAGCCACATTAGGGTGAGTACATGTCATAACGTACATGATCGAGCCAACGGCGGAAGCATATGGCACTCGAATCATCTCCGCTATCTCGACATCGGTACTCGGGCTCTGAGTCTTACTCAGCTTGTTATTGCTTTGGATTGGCAGTTCCCCTTTCTTGGAATTCTCCATGCTAAAACGTTTTAGCACCTTGTCCAAGTAAGTACTTTGACTAATTCCTATTAGTCTTCTACTTCTGTTTCTCAATATCCTTATCCCCAAAATATAAGCAGCTTCCCCTAAATCCTTCATAGCGAAACACTTCCCATGCCATGAATTAACCTCCTACAAGGTCGGGATGTCGTTTCCTATGAGCAGTATGTCATCAACATACAAAACTAGAAATCTAACTATACTCCCACTAGCCTTGACATACATACAGGACTCATCCTCGCTTCTCAAAAATCCAAACTCTTTGACTTTCTCATCAAAACAAAGATTCTGTCACACCCCAAAACCGAGAACGGCGGAATACGTTCTGGGGTGGAGGACGTCATGTACAGTATCATAACAAAGCATAATAGTAAAGACAAGCAACAACATCCATTGCATTAAGATAATAATTGTAATACAAACGTGTTCAGTACAAATGTTAGACACCAAAAATACAATCAAAATAAAGTGGAGTCTTATATGTGCTCCGTCTTCTCAAAAGCTGCATCCGTACCTGTCTACTGATGACCTGAGAATACAAGTTATTTTGAAAACGTTTATCAGCATAAAGCTGGTGAGTTCATAAGTATTTAGTGTCATTTCCTGTATAAAAATATTCACAATTATACATTTGTAAAAGAAAGTTTCGGTGTTTGAAAATAGTATGAGCCCTAGAAAACCCTATGTTTTCCAGAAAAAGTAGTCTTCACTAAGACCCGATGGTTTGTTTGTTCCTTTGATAATGTACAAGTTTTCCCAGTAGTTATTTGTTTGAAAATATAGTTTGACTTTATCCATGTATAGTAATGAGAAAAATGTTTTACCCCAACAGTATCACTGTCGGCCATATGTAATGAAATGCAGGCTCCAGGTAGTATTAAATGTACAATACTCCTCAGGGAGTCTGTTGCCTTTAATTTTTAAAGTATTAATTAAAGGTTTGAATGTGAACTCGTACGTAACCATGCTGATTGACGATCGAATCCCTTTGACCCTCCGAGTCATATGTAGATGTGACATTTTGTCACCCCTGGGCCTAGACGGCTCGGACTGTAGCTAGCAGTCGGGATGTGGGAGTGTCTGTCCCGTATAGATCTATACACATAATGCCCGCTCTCCCTCCAGGAGACTCTGGTTACGCGGTGATAGCACAAAGATGTGTCGTATCGAGAAATAGTATGTCACATTCTATTTTAGTAAGTTCTCTTGTATAGTATGTAGTGTTCTCTTTGTATAGTACATAATGTTCTCCTTGTATAGTATATAGTGTTCTCTTGTATAGTATATAGTGTTCTCTTGTATAGTACATAGCATGTATTGACTCACAACTGAACTGACTCTAGTAGTTGTCATGGCAATAGTAGTACTGAGTAGTATCCCTTAACTATACCTATTATAGTTAAATAGTATTGTTGGTTGCATGTCTTTGATATCCAAAGGCATTGAACTGATATGAAAACTTTTATATCTGACACAAATATATAAGATATATAACTAAGAATTCAACGAGAGTCGGACTAATAGCAAAATACCCTAAGCCCACAATCAAACAAGAACAGGAAATAAGGTGAGCTATTAGTCCTAAGTCCTTCAAGTCTTACTTATATAAATATATTGGTGTAGATACCTATTATAGTTAAATAGTATTGTTGGTTGCATGTCTTTGATATCCAAAGGCATTGAACTGATATGAAAACTTTTATATCTGACACAAATATATAAGATATATAACTAAGAATTCAACGAGAGTCGGACTAATAACAAAATACCCTAAGCCCACAATCAAACAAGAACAGGAAATAAGGTGAGCTATTAGTCCTAAGTCCTTCAAGTCTTACTTATATAAATATATTGGTGTAGATACCTATTATAGTTAAATAGTATTGTTGGTTGCATGTCTTTGATATCCAAAGGCATTGAACTGATATGAAAACTTTTATATCTGACACAAATATATAAGATATATAACTAAGAATTCAACGAGAGTCGGACTAATAACAAAATACCCTAAGCCCACAATCAAACAAGAACATGAAATAAGGTGAGCTATTAGTCCTAAGTCCTTCAAGTCTTACTTATATAAATATATTGGTGTAGATATGGTTTGAGACTAAAAATTTGTTTAAACGAATTTTGGAAAAATAGTATTATAGTGATTTAACACGAAAATGAATTTAGTACGCATTTGAAAACAGTTTAATTGGCAATATAGTTAAAAATATAGAAAATCCCTTTTTGATGGTAAAAAGCAGTTAATAGTGTAGAAAATCCTTTTGGTTGCAAGTTATACTTCACATGTGATTGTGTACTATAACTTAGTTGGTTCAACTTGTATTCCCCCCCATAAAACAGTTAAAAACATTTAAAAAGGTTCATTTAGGGGTATGAACTCACCTGTAGTGAGTGAAGTGGATGGAAACGCCGGGTAGGATGCTAGGTGTCAAGTGAGGACTTGAACACACACACGGATCCTATGTAACATGTAGTGATGTATAAAGTATCTAATTAGTTGTGTAATCACTAATTAAGTGAGTAAAGGCACTTTAATGTATGAAAACACTTTGTTTCAAGTGTTAGGAGTGCTAAAGGTTGCATCTAAGGAGTGTATGGCCTCACTATGGAGTTTACACTTCACTTGGCCACACTTAAGTGTGTTTACGGTTGGGAGACCATTTCCCCCATGAGTTTACGGCCGTAAACTCATGGAAATGGTGAGTTTGTGTGTCTAAAGGTCTCATGCATCACAAGGAAGGCTCCTAGGATCAATTCGAGGGCTAGGGAAGTGATTAGGGTTCGATTGGGTACTCCCTTGGAGTTTACGGTCCTTGGACCACTCCTTGGGAGTTTACGGTCGTAAACTCTAGGGTTTACGGTCCTTGGACCACCCTTGGGGAGTTTACGGTCGTAAACTCATGGGTTTACGGCCGTAAACCCACCTTTGTCCATGTTTGTCCATTTTCCAAGTGTTTTGGTGGTTTGTAGGCCATTCATGCAAGTTCTAGACTCAAAAACAAGCCATGCAAGGTGTTTGGAGCATTAAAACACCCTTGGAAGGTGTTTACGGTTTTGGGAGACGTTCCCAAACCGTAAACTCATGTTTACACTTCTTTGGACATGTTTTAGGGTTCTAAGATCATCCAAGCAAGTTTCAAGGCCATTAGACATGCATTGAAAGGGTTAAGGAGCATCAAAACCCCTTGAAAGGGTGTTTACGGTTTTTGAACATTCAAGAACCGTAAACTCATGTTCATGGCCAAAAACTCATGATCTTGTGGTTCTAACTCCATGCATGTAAGGATCCAAGCATTAGGAGAGGTTTGGAAGTGTTTTGGGGCTTCAAAACCCTCATATGGAAGTTTACGGTTTTGGGAGGCTCCCCAAACCGTAAACACATGCATGTTGGGGTATTTGGATGATCCAACTCGAAATAGCATGAATACTAAGCTAGAAAATCAAGTTAGGAAGATTACCTTTGATTTTTGAGGCTTGAAAGTGGTGTTCTTGAGCCAAACCCGATTTTTAGAGAGAGAAAGTAGAGAGAGAAAGCTCCAAGGTGGGAAAAGGCTCTAAAGGTAGACACTCCTCCTTTATATATGGCTGCCTAGTGGGGACCCACCATACACTGTCGTTTAAACGGAGCTAAATGTTTTTACCGGGTAAACTAACCGTAACCCGACTTAGTTGTTTTTATTCCGTCATTATATATTATTTAATAATAATTCAAAAATGAATTATTTTAATAAATAAAAGTTAACCGAAAATTTTAATAGAACTAACTTTTATTAACAGAAACGGGTTACAGTAACGGAGTAAATTTCGGGTTGTCACATCATCCCCCCGTTAGAGGGAATTTCGTCCCGAAATTCAGAATTCAAGTAGTTACGTTACTACAACACAACTAAGCAAAGAGATGGGGATAGTTAAGTTTCATTTGATCCTCGCGCTCCCAAGTGAACTCTGGTCCTCGTTTGGCGTTCCAACGAACCTTCACAATCGGGATGCGGCTTTGCTTCGTTCGTTTGACCTCTCGGTCCATGATCTCCACAGGTTCTTCCACGAAGTTGAGGCTCTCATTGATCTCGATTTCATCGAGTGGAATTATGAGAGTCTCTTCGGATAGGCACTTTTTCAAGTTCGAGACGTGGAATGTGGGATGCACATTACTAAGTTCGCGGGGTAGATTGAGTTTGTAAGCTACGGGGCCGATTCTAGCGAGAATCTCGAAAGGCCCTATGTATCTTGGATTCAGCTTTCCGCGCTTTCCGAAGCGTATCAAGCCTTTCCAGGGTGAGACTTTCAAAAGGACTCGGTCTCCCACCTGGAATTCCAAGGGTTTCCTCCGTTTGTCTGCGTAGCTTTTCTGTCGGTCTCTTGAGGCTTTAAGTCGTGCTCGGATTTGTACGATCCTTTCGGTGGTTTCGCGGATGATTTCTGGACCGGTGAGAGTGCTGTCAGGAACTCGTCCCTTAGCTAATTGAGTGTCGCCTACCTCGGCCCAGCACAGAGGGGATCTGCACTTTCGGCCGTATAGGGCTTCGAATGGGGCAGCTTTGATGCTTGTGTGATAACTGTTGTTGTAGGAAAACTCGACTAGGGGTAAGTGGGTATCCCACGCCTTACCAAAGTCAATCACACAGGCTCGTAGCATATCCTCCAAGGTTTGAATAGTTCTCTCACTCTGTCCATCGGTTTGAGGATGGTATGCTGTGCTCATATCCAGCTTAGTTCCAAGAGCCTTCTGTAGTGACTGCCAGAACCTCGAGGTGAACCTGCTATCCCGATCGGAAATAATGGACACAGGTACACCGTGCAGTCGGACTACCTCTTGGATGTAAATTCGCGTAAGTCTCTCCATTTTGAAATTTTCCTTGATAGGAAGGAAGTGGGCGGATTTGGTTAGCCGGTCGACAATTACCCAAATGGTGTCGTACCCACTCGGAGATTTGGGCAATTTGGTAATGAAATCCATAGTAATTCTCTCCCACTTCCATTCAGGTACCTCTGGCTGTTGGAGAAGACCCGAGGGTTTCTGGTATTCGACCTTAACCTTAGCGCAAGTAAGGCACTTATTCGCGAAGGTAGCGATTTCCGCTTTCATGTTAGGCCACCAGTACGATTTCTTGAGATCCAGGTACATCTTATCCGAACCTGGGTGAATGGAATATCGAGTGTTGTGCGCTTCTTTCATGACCAAGTCTCTGAAGCCACCGTGTCGCGGTGTCCAGATCCGGTCCATGAGGTAGTAAGCTCCATCATCCTTGACTACCAGATTCTTATCCATTCCTCGCAGGGACTCTCCCGCCACATTTTCCGGTTTCAAAGCTTCAAGCTGTGCTCCCTTAATTTGTGCGGGTAGATGCGAATGTATAGTCATGGTTAGGGACTTGACTCTTCGCCCAGAATATTCCTTCCGACTTAGGGCGTCTGCTACTACATTGGCTTTACCCGGGTGGTAACGAATTTCACATTCGTAGTCATTGAGTAGCTCGACCCACCGTCGTTGTCTCATGTTGAGCTCCTTCTGGTTGAAGATGTGCTGGAGGCTTTTGTGGTCGGTATAGATGGTGCTCTTTGTACCATACAGATAGTGTCTCCATATCTTTAGGGCGAACACGACCGCTCCTAGCTCGAGGTCGTGCGTGGTGTAGTTGACTTCGTGTGTCTTCAGCTGTCTTGAGGCTTAGGCGATGACCTTACCTCGTTGCATCAGAACACAGCCGAGCCCCTGATTGGATGCATCGCAATATACTACGAAGTCTTCTGTCCCTTCGGGGAGGGACAGTATCGGAGCGGTGCACAAGGCTCGCTTCAGGGTTCGGAATGCCTTCTCTTGTTTTTCTTCCCAGTTAAAGGCCACGCCTTTCTGGGTCAATGTCGTAAGAGGCTTCGCAATCTGAGAGAAATTCTGATAGAATCTTCGGTAGTAGCCAGCGAGGCCTAGAAATTGGCGAATTTCTGTAGGCGTCTTTGGTGCTGACCAGTTCTCAATAGATTTAATCTTGGATGGGTCCACGTGGATTCCTTCTTTGCTAACCACGTGTCCTAAGAATTCGACTCTTCGGATCCAAAATTCGCACTTTGAGAACTTTGCGTAAAGCTTCTCCGATCGTAGAGTTTCCAGGACCTGTCGCAGATGATCGCCATGCTCTTCCTCACTTCGCGAGTAGATAAGTATGTCATCGATAAAGACGATGACGAACTGATCCAAGTAAGGACGGCATACTCTATTCATCAAGTCCATGAACACTGCGGGCGCATTGGTCAGTCCGAACGGCATCACTACGAACTCGTAGTGACCGTAACGAGTCCGGAAGGCTGTTTTCGGAACATCTTCCTCGAGCACTCGCAATTGGTGATACCCGGACCTTAGATCAATTTTGGAAAAGTAACTCGCCCCTTGTAGTTGGTCAAATAAATCGTCTATCCGAGGAAGAGGATAACGGTTCTTGATTGTCAGCTTGTTGAGTTCTCTGTAGTCGATGCACATGCGGAACGATCCGTCTTTCTTCTTTACGAACAAGACTGGTGCTCCCCAGGGTGAGAAGCTTGGTCTTATAAAGCCCTTGCTGAGCAGTTCGTTAACTTGGCCGGATAGTTCTTGCATCTCAGCAGGCGCTAGACGATAGGGCGATTTAGCTACGGGGGTAGCTCCTGGAATTAAATCGATTCTGAACTCGATTTGACGTTTGGGAGGTAGGCCTGGCAGTTCTTCTGGAAAGATGTCAGGGAAGTCGCACACGATGGGGAAATCTTTGAGTTCTTTCGTTTTCCGGCTCGTGTCGACAACGTGTGCAAGGAATGCGCGATATTCCTTGCGCAAGTATTTCTGAGCTTGAATGCTCGAGATGACGCGAAGGCTCGTACTGGGTTTGTCTCCGTAGATCATCAATGTTTCGTTGTTGGGCAAGTTCAAACGGATGGCTTTGTCGAAACACAGGATGTCGGTAAGGTGGAGACTCAACCAGTCCATGCCTATGATGACATCAAAGCTCTTGATCGCTACCGGTATGAGATCGATAGGAAACGAATGATTATCTAGTGTGAGGGTACAACCTATGTAGATTTCGTTAGAACTTTCCGTCTTGCCGTTAGCCATTTCTACGACGAAGGTTTCTTTCAGTGATTGCGGTGATTGTTTGAGTAAGTGTTTAAAGTTTTGATTTACGAAACTTCTTTCTGCCCCACTATCGAATAGAATACAAGCATAATAGTTATCGAGAAGGAACGTACCCGTGACTACGGTGGGGTCTGCTACAGCCTCATTATGGCCAATAGCAAGTAGTCTACCTGCTCCTCCCGCGTTGCCAGTCTTTGGACAATTTCTTTTGAAATGTCCGACTTCGCCACAGCCATAGCAGGCCTGGCTCGCTCCCGAACTGGGAATTTGGGAAATGGGTTTGGGAGGTGCTCTGCAGAACCGGATGGTGTGGCCCTTCCGGTCGCAATTGGCGCAGTGCATTTCACGGCATGGGCCGTTATGATGGAAAGCGCACTTATCGCACTTGGGTAGATTCCCCGCATATGTTTTGGCGGGTACAGGGGCAGTAGGAGTAGTGGCAGCATGGACAACCACTATTTGCTGGTTACTGGAAGAGGATTTGACTGATTTACCCTTCTTTCGATCTCCCCGCTTTCTCTTGTTGTCGGAGGCGTGAGTTGGAGCAGTAGTGATGGTTGTAGTTGTTGATGGAGCACGGGGAACTTCATGATCGATAAGCATTTGGGCCAACTCCTTGGCACTTTCAAAGGTCGTTGGTCTTGATGATAGAACGTTCCCACGATACGGAGGCACTAGACCCCCGATGTATCGTTCAATCTTCTTGGCTTCCGAGGGGATCATGTTAGGGCATAGGGCTACCAGCTCGCAGTACCGGGTTGTGTAAGCTACTATATCGGAACCCTGCATTTTGAGACTCCAGAATTCCTCCTCCAATTTCTGAATTTCTCCCTTTCGGCAGTACTCTGTCATCATTAGGTCTTTCAGTGTGTCCCAACCCATGACGTTAGCTGCTACCAGGGAGAGGGCTTTGACATGGCCATTCCACCATGTTAGGGCCCTTTGGGTAAGGGTACAAGTAGCAAACTTTATCTTGCTCCCTTCGGGGCAGGAGCACATTTCGAATACTGCTTCGGTTCTTTCGAACCATTGGGTTAGGGCAAGGATTCCCCCGGTCCCGTTGAAGTAGGTAGGCTTGCAACTGATGAAATCTTTGTATGTGCAATCCCGAGCACGGGGGTGGGTTTCACCTTGGCTAGAGTTAGTGCCCAGTCCACCTCCACTGGCACCACCAGAATTGACTTGCGCCAGAGCGGCGGTCACGGCTACAGTCACGGCTGTTTGGAACAACACCGGGTCGAACTGCGGAGGAACCGGCGGTGTAGGTGGTGGTGGTGGAGCTTGGGTTGCAGGAGTTCTCCTGGTTGGATGCTTGCGAGGCGGCATCCTGTACTGAAAGATTACGAAAACGATGACAATAGTAAGAATCGATTTGTAAACATGATAAGAGTGTTTCTTGGACTAACTCTCTATAGTCTAACAAGCAAAGGGAAATGTACTGCTAGGTTAGGGGCACCCAAAAGTACAACTTTCCCATAGATTAGACACTGCCAATAGTACTGGTATTACTGATGTGTAATGAGTTTGAGAAAGATAATGACCTAGCAGTAGGTCTTACATCAAACCATCAGGGAAAAAAATGTTGGCAGTTTAGTAGTCTAGCTCGAGTACTTCCAAAGTTAGGAATGTTTACAGGCATGTACTCTATTGACTATAGAAAGAAAGCTATTCCTTAATCAAAAGAGAGGGATGAGTTGGCATCTTTTACTGGCGACGGGGATCCTTTGGGGCAAACCCTAAGATCAGCCAGTTGGCGCACAACTCCCTAAAGATGTCGCTCGTGCGTCCTCTGACGTGCTCGGAGTTCCATGACTTCCGCTCGGGATGCGGTTATGCCATTTACGCGAGAATGGGGAAAGAAAATTGATAGGCGCGCTAATCTATGATACTTATAAGATGATCGTTATTAGTCGACCCAATATTTGCATAGTGCATACCAATTACATGTAATCGAAGCAGAATAGACCTTCGAATAAGTGACCCTAACTCCAAGCCCACAATCAAACAAGAACAGGAAATGAAGCAAAGGTCATAGATTCTAAGTCTATAACGCCTTAGTCACATGTAACCGTGGTGTATCCACTTAGCAACTATTGCCCTACTAGTAACGACCCTTTTAGTTCTCACATATGTTGTAACTAGAATGCAGAATACTCCTATAGTATTCTTGTTCTGATGTTCTTGTAGCAGTATTGGTAAGTTTTAGACTTGTTGCAACACCACAACCATTCTTAGGCACATGCTAGCCACTCCTAGGAAAATGTAGTTGATCAGGCTACATCCGCCTAGTTTTGGCCATATGTCTCTAAGCCTAACTGTGCTGTTCAACAATCTTAATACTTTTGTTCTGTTCTAGTATGATACTGACCCTTTGTATGAATGAATGTATATATATACTTAGTTAAATATTTTATTATTTAAAAGTATATATTCTTGTTCAGAGTGTTTTAGTCCCGATGTGTTTATAGTTTGTATATCTTTTATGGGTTGATATACTTGATTCACTATAAACAGTGCTCTGATACCAATCTGTCACACCCCAAAACCGAGAACGGCGGAATACGTTCTGGGGTGGAGGACGTCATGTACAGTATCATAACAAAGCATAATAGTAAAGACAAGCAACAACATCCATTGCATTAAGATAATAATTGTAATACAAACGTGTTCAGTACAAATGTTAGACACCAAAAATACAATCAAAATAAAGTGGAGTCTTATATGTGCTCCGTCTTCTCAAAAGCTGCATCCGTACCTGTCTACTGATGACCTGAGAATACAAGTTATTTTGAAAACGTTTATCAGCATAAAGCTGGTGAGTTCATAAGTATTTAGTGTCATTTCCTGTATAAAAATATTCACAATTATACATTTGTAAAAGAAAGTTTCGGTGTTTGAAAATAGTATGAGCCCTAGAAAACCCTATGTTTTCCAGAAAAAGTAGTCTTCACTAAGACCCGATGGTTTGTTTGTTCCTTTGATAATGTACAAGTTTTCCCAGTAGTTATTTGTTTGAAAATATAGTTTGACTTTATCCATGTATAGTAATGAGAAAAATGTTTTACCCCAACAGTATCACTGTCGGCCATATGTAATGAAATGCAGGCTCCAGGTAGTATTAAATGTACAATACTCCTCAGGGAGTCTGTTGCCTTTAATTTTTAAAGTATTAATTAAAGGTTTGAATGTGAACTCGTACGTAACCATGCTGATTGACGATCGAATCCCTTTGACCCTCCGAGTCATATGTAGATGTGACATTTTGTCACCCCTGGGCCTAGACGGCTCGGACTGTAGCTAGCAGTCGGGATGTGGGAGTGTCTGTCCCGTATAGATCTATACACATAATGCCCGCTCTCCCTCCAGGAGACTCTGGTTACGCGGTGATAGCACAAAGATGTGTCGTATCGAGAAATAGTATGTCACATTCTATTTTAGTAAGTTCTCTTGTATAGTATGTAGTGTTCTCTTTGTATAGTACATAATGTTCTCCTTGTATAGTATATAGTGTTCTCTTGTATAGTATATAGTGTTCTCTTGTATAGTACATAGCATGTATTGACTCACAACTGAACTGACTCTAGTAGTTGTCATGGCAATAGTAGTACTGAGTAGTATCCCTTAACTATACCTATTATAGTTAAATAGTATTGTTGGTTGCATGTCTTTGATATCCAAAGGCATTGAACTGATATGAAAACTTTTATATCTGACACAAATATATAAGATATATAACTAAGAATTCAACGAGAGTCGGACTAATAGCAAAATACCCTAAGCCCACAATCAAACAAGAACAGGAAATAAGGTGAGCTATTAGTCCTAAGTCCTTCAAGTCTTACTTATATAAATATATTGGTGTAGATACCTATTATAGTTAAATAGTATTGTTGGTTGCATGTCTTTGATATCCAAAGGCATTGAACTGATATGAAAACTTTTATATCTGACACAAATATATAAGATATATAACTAAGAATTCAACGAGAGTCGGACTAATAACAAAATACCCTAAGCCCACAATCAAACAAGAACAGGAAATAAGGTGAGCTATTAGTCCTAAGTCCTTCAAGTCTTACTTATATAAATATATTGGTGTAGATACCTATTATAGTTAAATAGTATTGTTGGTTGCATGTCTTTGATATCCAAAGGCATTGAACTGATATGAAAACTTTTATATCTGACACAAATATATAAGATATATAACTAAGAATTCAACGAGAGTCGGACTAATAACAAAATACCCTAAGCCCACAATCAAACAAGAACAGGAAATAAGGTGAGCTATTAGTCCTAAGTCCTTCAAGTCTTACTTATATAAATATATTGGTGTAGATACCTATTATAGTTAAATAGTATTGTTGGTTGCATGTCTTTGATATCCAAAGGCATTGAACTGATATGAAAACTTTTATATCTGACACAAATATATAAGATATATAACTAAGAATTCAACGAGAGTCGGACTAATAACAAAATACCCTAAGCCCACAATCAAACAAGAACAGGAAATAAGGTGAGCTATTAGTCCTAAGTCCTTCAAGTCTTACTTATATAAATATATTGGTGTAGATATGGTTTGAGACTAAAAATTTGTTTAAACGAATTTTGGAAAAATAGTATTATAGTGATTTAACACGAAAATGAATTTAGTACGCATTTGAAAACAGTTTAATTGGCAATATAGTTAAAAATATAGAAAATCCCTTTTTGATGGTAAAAAGCAGTTAATAGTGTAGAAAATCCTTTTGGTTGCAAGTTATACTTCACATGTGATTGTGTACTATAACTTAGTTGGTTCAACTTGTATTCCCCCCCATAAAACAGTTAAAAACATTTAAAAAGGTTCATTTAGGGGTATGAACTCACCTGTAGTGAGTGAAGTGGATGGAAACGCCGGGTAGGATGTTAAGTGTCAAGTGAGGACTTGAACACACACACGGATCCTATGTAACATGTAGTGATGTATAAAGTATCTAATTAGTTGTGTAATCACTAATTAAGTGAGTAAAGGCACTTTAATGTATGAAAACACTTTGTTTCAAGTGTTAGGAGTGCTAAAGGTTGCATCTAAGGAGTGTATGGCCTCACTATGGAGTTTACACTTCACTTGGCCACACTTAAGTGTGTTTACGGTTGGGAGACCATTTCCCCCATGAGTTTACGGCCGTAAACTCATGGAAATGGTGAGTTTGTGTGTCTAAAGGTCTCATGCATCACAAGGAAGGCTCCTAGGATCAATTCGAGGGCTAGGGAAGTGATTAGGGTTCGATTGGGTACTCCCTTGGAGTTTACGGTCCTTGGACCACTCCTTGGGAGTTTACGGTCGTAAACTCTAGGGTTTACGGTCCTTGGACCACCCTTGGGGAGTTTACGGTCATAAACTCATGGGTTTACGGCCGTAAACCCACCTTTGTCCATGTTTGTCCATTTTCCAAGTGTTTTGGTGGTTTGTAGGCCATTCATGCAAGTTCTAGACTCAAAAACAAGCCATGCAAGGTGTTTGGAGCATTAAAACACCCTTGGAAGGTGTTTACGGTTTTGGGAGACGTTCCCAAACCGTAAACTCATGTTTACACTTCTTTGGACATGTTTTAGGGTTCTAAGATCATCCAAGCAAGTTTCAAGGCCATTAGACATGCATTGAAAGGGTTAAGGAGCATCAAAACCCCTTGAAAGGGTGTTTACGGTTTTTGAACATTCAAGAACCGTAAACTCATGTTCATGGCCAAAAACTCATGATCTTGTGGTTCTAACTCCATGCATGTAAGGATCCAAGCATTAGGAGAGGTTTGGAAGTGTTTTGGGGCTTCAAAACCCTCATATGGAAGTTTACGGTTTTGGGAGGCTCCCCAAACCGTAAACACATGCATGCTGGGGTATTTGGATGATCCAACTCGAAATAGCATGAATACTAAGCTAGAAAATCAAGTTAGGAAGATTACCTTTGATTTTTGAGGCTTGAAAGTGGTGTTCTTGAGCCAAACCCGATTTTTAGAGAGAGAAAGTAGAGAGAGAAAGCTCCAAGGTGGGAAAAGGCTCTAAAGGTAGACACTCCTCCTTTATATATGGCTGCCTAGTGGGGACCCACCATACACTGTCGTTTAAACGGAGCTAAATGTTTTTACCGGGTAAACTAACCGTAACCCGACTTAGTTGTTTTTATTCCGTCATTATATATTATTTAATAATAATTCAAAAATGAATTATTTTAATAAATAAAAGTTAACGGAAAATTTTAATAGAACTAACTTTTATTAACGGAAACGGGTTACAGTGACGGAGTAAATTTCGGGTTGTCACAGATTCCATGTGCGAGACGCTTGTTTCAATCCATAAATGGATTTCTCAAGATTGCACATTCTGTTGGGGTATTTGGCATCTACAAAAACTTCTGGCTGACACATGTAAACAACTTCAGCCAGCTTCCCATTAAGGAAAACGGTTTTGACATCTATCTGCCAAATTTCATAATCATGGAACGCAGTGATAGCCAACATAACCCTAATAGACTTGATCTTGTCCACTCGTGAGAAGGTCTCATCATAGTCAACCCCTGGGGTTTGAGTAAAGCCCTTCGCGACCAATCGTGCCTTGAACGTATGCACTTTTCCATCCATGTCGATCTTTTTCTTGAAGATCCACTTGCACCCAACCGTCTTACGACCTGATACATTGTCAACCAAGTTCCAAACTTGATTGTCATACATGGACTGAATCTCGTTGTCCATTGCCTCTTTCCACTTTGCAGACTCTAGGCCCGCCATGGATTCCTTGTAGTTAGTAGGCTCATCCAAATTTACCAGTGTACTATCACTGATAAACGTATCACCTTCCGTAGTAATAGGAAAACCATAAAATTCTGGTGCCATCCTAACTCGAGAGGAACATCTTAGAGGTAATGACTCGCCAATCAATTCAACAGTAATCTCTTCCTGATGTTGAGTGCTAGTGTTATGGTTCCTTCATCACTTGACTCTTGAAGCTCTTCAAGATCAATTTTCCTCCCACTGTCCTCTTGGCATATGAGTTCTCTCTCTCGGAAAACCCCTCTCCTTGCTACGAAGACCACGTTGTCACTCGGTCTGTAGAAAAGATATCCAAAAGACTTATGTGGGTAGCTGATGAAAATACACCACTCACTGCGAGGTTCAAGCTTGCCGTGAGTCTCTCGTATTACGAACGCCTCGCAACCCCAAACCTTGATATGTGCCAACGAGGGAACCTTCCCTGTCCACATCTCGTGAGGTGTTTTGGCAACCTTCTTAGTAGGGACTAGATTAAGGATATGTGCAGCAGTCTCTAAGGCATACCCCTAAAATGAGATAGGTAACGAAGCTCGACTGATCATAGAACGAACCATGTCCAATAAGGTTCGATTGCGCCTCTCAACCACACCATTAAGCTGCGGTGTCCTAGGTGGCGTCAATTGTGAAACAATTCCACATTCCTTAAGATAGTCGTGGAACTCGATACTAAGATACTCACCACCCCTATCGGATCTGATCATCTTTATATTCCTGCCCATTGACTCTCCACTTCTTGTTTAAACTCTTTGAACTTTTCAATGGTTTCCGACTTGTGCTTGATTAAGTAGATATATCCATATCTGTTATAATCGTCGGTGAACATAACATAAAAGCGATTAGCATCCCTTGTGGTGGATCTGAAGGGCCCACACACATCGGTGTGTATGAGATCCAACAATCCCTCACCTCTTTCACAAGTACCAGTTAAAGGTGATTTATTCATCTTTCCAAGCAAACAAGATTCACATGTGTCATCCGACTTTAGGTCAAATGACTCCAACACTCCATCCTTTTGGAGTTGGGCTATGCGCTTCTTGTGTACATGTCCAAGACGACAATGCCACAAGCATGGCTTGTCCAAACCATTGGACGAATCAATATGCAACACATTATTTCCTAAGTTGTCTACAACCGTCACAATTTCATATGTACCATTACAAGGCAATGCTTCAAAATAAAAGTACCATTATAGAAAGCATTAATGGAACCAACTTCATTATTAAATGAAAATCTAAAACCTTATCTATACAAACCATGAAAAGAAATAATATTATGTGTCATTTCTGACGAGTAGCAACAATCGTTCAAATCTAATCCTAACCCACTACTAAGCACTAAAGAATAAACTCAAATCTTGGTGACAGGCGACGCTCTCATATTCCCCATGATCAAGTTCATCTTCCCATGCTCTACATCCCTACTTCTTCTTAGCCCCTGCAAATCAGAACAAATGTGAAAACCATATCATGTATCAAGGACCCAAGAATTATCATGTGATGAGTTATTATATTGAATAGTGTAAATACCTGCGAAGGTGGGCATTATCTTCCCATCCTTGATATATTGCAGATACTTCGGGCAGCTTCATTTCCAATGCACTTTGTCGTGACAGTAGAATCACTCTGCATCTTTTGGATCGGATGAAGGAGCAGCAGAACCACCTTTTACTTTGGACCCATTTGAAGAAGATCCATCATGAGACTTTCCCTTGTGATTCTTAGAGGGAGCTTTCCTCTTCTCCCCCTTCCCATGTCCAATAGCCAAGACTGGGGCAGCAACAGTAGGAGTGGATGCGACAACTTTGCCTTTCACCCCATTTTCAGCAGTCCTCAACAACCCTTGAAGCTTGCTGAAGGTGACTTCCTCCTTGTTCATATGATAAGTCATCTTGAACTGATCATAACAAGGAGGCAAAGAGTGGAGAATGATATCAATCGCCAATTCTTCGTCAAAGTTGACATTCAACTTGAGCAAACAATCCACATACCTTTGCATTCTTTGCAAGTGGCTCGTGATGGACTCTCCATCTTTCATTTTGGTCGTTATCAACGAGGCGACAATCTAATACCTTTCTTGACGCGCACTTTGATGGTACTTTTACATCAAATCTTGGCACATCTCGTAAGGCCAGTAGTCCTCGTAGAACCGCTGGAGCTCAAGAGTCATTATGGCTATCATTATACACGACACCTTTGTCGCGTCTTTTTAGTGAGCTTTATACTCAACTATCTCTTCAGCAGAAGCATTAGTTTCGTCTATCTCTTTGAGATTTTCGTCAAGGACGTATTCTTTTTCCTCGTATCGGAGGTCCATGCGGATGTTGTGGATCCAATCACTGAAATTGGACCCATCGAAGGTGACCCTCCCATAAATGTTCATAAGAGAAAAGGAGCTTGAGGGGTTCGAGCTTGAAGCGTTGTTTGATCTAGACATCTGAAAAAGAAAAGGAACAAAGTTTAGATTAGATAAGCAATCCTTAATATAACACCCAAATGAAATATTAAGGCTAGGACCCAACACAACATTTCACAATTCAGAAGAGGGATGCCGTAATCCAATTGCAAAATATTTGAAGGTAGGTAAATGAAGATTTACCAATTCCACCACGAAAAATGAAATGAACAATTAGGTTTTAGATTAAATGAAATTCGTAGATTCTTTTGAGATTCATTGAACTTTTCAATGACATGTTTAATCTCGATTATGCCCTTCAAGTTTGTGACTGGGATGCCGACGATCAAAAACAAGGTGTTAATAACCATGCAAATTAGCTTGTTACTCTCGAGTCACTTACCACCTAATCAATGTGTTGGTTAACCACACACGCTCCATTGATCTATGATAATTCTTGAGCTATCCTTCGCCACCCTTGTTAGTCCAAGTTAGTGTGTCGGTTAACCACACACGCTCCACTAACGACTTGGCAAGGTGCAAGTGCAATTTCATGGAATAGCATCATTTTCGCATTTTTCCTAAAGTAACTAAGATTGGGAATATATAAAAAACATTTAGTTATTTTATAATTTTTCATTATACTTGTTAATGATGAATTAATGTCATATCTCACTCGTTCGGCTAACGACCCTCCACTAATCAAGGAAGCGGTGGGTGAGAGTGGACACCCATTCAACCGTCATTTTATAGGCAAATTCCTTGTACCCCCCTTATATATCGACTTCGTGAATGAGGCCTACTAACGGTAAGACTGACTCATCTTATACATATATATATATATATATATATATATATATATATATATATATGGTTAGGTTATTTTGTTTTTAGTAACTATTGTGTGCCAGAATGCACAGATCTGAACCATCGGATAGAATATAATCAAAGGTCATGATCTGAGGGTCTATGATAGTAGAATAGGATAACATATACCATATAATCACACAAATTTCAGCATAAGGGAATTTTAGTCAATTAACCTATATTAAAAAAGGAAATTTTCGGATTTTTAGGGATAATTAATTCCTTTATTTTTAAAAATCTGAATATTTTAAATTAATTCAAAATTAAAAATTCGATTTTATTCTGTCAGAATGATAGAATGTTAACCATAAACTAGTAACAGTATTTTTCGATTTTATTCTGTCAGAATGACAGAATGCCAACCATAAACTAGTAAATACATTCTGAAAAGAATACACAAGATCAATTCTTGAACTAATAATATACCAAATAATTACATTGTATGATTGTGATTCATTGAATAGTAACAACATTCTGAAAGAAAAAAAGAAAAAAAAACATCAAAATCTAACAAAAACACTAATCTATTCTGAGAGAATATTATTTTTTAGCAACACTTTATACATTGTAGCATAACACATTCTGGTATAATACACTCTCGTTCTCTATGTTTTCTTCCTTCTCAACATCAATGTTAGCCTCCTCAAAACCTAAATCCACAAAGAAAACATAATCAAGTTTCAAAAATTAAAAAATTCAATGCATTCTAAGAGAATAAAAACTATAAATTCTGACAGAATGTATTAAAAACTATAAAGTTTGACAGAATATAGTAGAAAATAAAAACTATAAATTCTGACAGAATGTAGTAGCGACTATAAAGTCAACCATAAAGTATCACAAATTCATTACCAGTTACACAAATATACTTGTTATTGACAATTATTCTCAAACATTCTAACAGAATACATTTATATAAAATAAATTCTAATAGAATACATTACATAATTCAAGAGCTAGGATTGAATACAGAATTCAAGAGTTGTGATTGAATCATCAACACACATCTGCATTCATTCCCAGTCATGAATTCAAGAAACAAACACACATTCACATTATCGATTTAGAAATATGAACACCAATTTTGACTTTTTCGAAAAAAATACAACTTATGACTGTGAAATGCAAGTTGTATCAGAATATTTCTTCAATCGAACAAAAATAAACCATTGAAGAAATCGAATTTAATAAGATGATGAACACAATCTCGATCTTGAATCAAAATCGAGATAAAATCAATCTCGATTGAGGTAAATAATTTCCAGTTATATCCCTTAGTTGTTGGATTACCGGACCAGAGAAAGAAGAACAGGAGGATGCCGGAGCATACCTCCATCCAAGTACCTGCAATCGACGGGATTTCCTCACCGTTCGCTCCTCGCTTCTCATTCGCGTTCACGGACCCCACAGCAGCGCCACTGCTCATCCGCATCCCCTTCTTCAGCCTCATCGACCCCAGAGTCCATCATCGATTGCGAGACGAGAGTATGTTCTCCCTTTTGGATCTGTGGATTGTAGAAGAAGAAGCAGAATCGGTGATGGTGATGGTGTTGATGCCGATGATGAAGTGTTCGGCCACAAACATAACTAGGTCAAATATATTTAGTTTATTTCCTTAATTGAATGATTAGTTTATTTCCTTAATTGAATGATTTCAATTAAATGATTTCCTTAATTAAAAGTACAAAAGGTCCAAAATACCCTTTAATGATTTATTTAATTATTTATTATTTCTTGAATTCTCGTTGGTGCATTTAGGCACACAATAGTTGCTAAAAACATTTGAACCTAGCTATATATATATATATATATATATATATATATATATATATATATATAAGTATTAAACTTTTAATACTATAATAGTATAAGGGTTGTATTTTAAACTTTTTAAAACACTAGGGTTTTAGAATTTAATATTTTAAAATTAAAACCTTTTAATCAAATTTTTTAAAATCCAAAACTTGAAGGCAAGTTATGAAACTTTTCAAAACTTTCTAGATCAAATTTAAAATAATTAAAATAATCATATAATTTTATCTTTATCAAAATTTGATCTAATCCAATTTTATTTGGTAAGATAAACTCAAATCAAATTTTACAAATAATTAATTTATCACATAATCTAGTAATTATCATAAAATTTGACAATTATCTTTCAATTAGATGATGATATTCACTACCATATCAGAAAAATCGATTTTAATCAGTTAAAGCAACTTATGGTAATCATCCTTATCTAATTTAGGTCAAAAATCCGAAAAATCTGCCAATAGACGAATCAACTCGTCGAGTCAGGCTTAGACTCGTCGAGTTGCCTCAAGTCGTCGAGTTCCACATTGGACTCGTCGAGTTCATCCGACAGAGTCCAGAATTCGATTGCTTTCAACTTTGAACAATTAACCATGGTATCAAATATAACAGAAAAACACCCTAATCTCTGATACCACTGATGGGTTTTGAGCACTACAACATTCCTATGGTGCACATGCAACCCTAATGCAATGGATCTAGGTTTTTCTCATGTTATACATGCAAATTATTATCCATAGAATAAACCCTAATCTAGCATACAATTTTCGAAATTGATGACTTACACATAGTTAGAAGAATACCTTTTCTTGTAGCTTGTAGATCTTGACCTTCAAGAGCTTAGTGCCTCAATTGTTGCACCTCTAATGGAGTCACAAACACTAAGTAGCAATGGAAGAATATGAGAGAGGTAAGGGAGGCTCTAAAATCGGCTAGGGTTCTCTATCGATTCAAGTGGCCGATTTTAGGAGCCTTAGGGTTCCTTATATAGCTGAGCTGTTGCTAGGGTTTTCAACTGGAAACCCTAATTCCCTTGCTTAGGCCTTAAGCAGTCCAAAGACGCCCACATGACAGACCATGCACGAAATCTTTATGGACTCTCATAGAGATTTCATCCACCCTCTATCAATAGGGTCCATCAGGCCAAACTACAACTATTACTGATTTACATAATCAGTCCCCGTTCTTTTAATCAATCTCTTTTGATCACTAAATTAATTCCAAATTAATTTCTGATCAATACTAATTAAATAATATGATTTCTCAATTAACATATTATTCTTATAATATATTAATAAATCATTAATTAACCTCTTTCTCCATAATTCATCCTATTATATTGCTATGGTGAAGGTAACCCAAAAGGACCATGCTACTATTGGGTCAATTACATCCCAATTATAGTTATGGGCTTAGACACCTAATCCAGCATTTATATGTGCTGAATTTTGAATTTGCTGATGTGTAAATTGTTATAAAAGCATGCTAGTGGATAAGCTACGGTTCTTTTAGGAACTATCGGATAGTAATGCATAATTTCTTTGATGCCTTATGGTATAGGGAATTGCTTGATTTATGATATTTGATTGTGTAATTGCTAAGTGTATATTGTATAATTGTATATGGTTGGGATTAAATAGCCTTAGAATGCTTGACTTGTTGTGGACTTAGGTGTTGTGTGTTTTTTGTAAAAAAAACCTCTTCAGGCCTCTTATTGCTGCGCAACACAGCACACGTGCAACACTTTTCATCTCGAAACTGCTTATTTTTAAAAGTCTTCGGAGTAAAAAACCACCGAGCCTGTTCTATTTGGAGAAGCACTTGTATTGCCTCTTCCAACCTCTTATTCTTCTTTTTTTTTTCTCGCCGAAATCTTGATTAATATTGATTATATGTTGTTAAAATCTTGCTAAATTCTCGTTTTACCTTTTTTTTTGTTTATTTTTGCTGAATTATTTTTTTTGTTTTTTATATTGAATTATGATAATTTCTTGTTGAAATATCATTATTTGTTGCTGAAATATCATAAAAGTTTGCTAAAATGTCATACATTATTAAATTTTCGGTAATAAAAAACTATTTTTGTTATATAATATCAGTTTATTTTAATCTTCTGATATCTGTAGCAACATGCAGATGTTAAAAAACAAACACGCTTCTTATTACAGTCTGCAGCCGTTTGATCCACCTGTTCTGTTGTAGAGAGTTGAAGAGGTGGTCCGCATACTTAATGAATTTTTGCTTAAAAAAACAACACCTTAGGGTAGAGTCAATTATTCGACAACCTATCTGACCCCGTATTGTGTACAACAACTATACACAGAGCAACCAACGGTGCGGGAACGAGGACAATCCTAAGAGGAGTGCCTAGGAAGTTAGTTGTTACTCGTAGGAGCATGTGGGTGTTAGCATACCTAGGGGTGGTCTAGTGCAGTGACTTATGAACTTGGGATGAATTCTGAATCGACAACAGATAGGTGTGGAAGGTAGTATGGGCCCATACTACTAAAAGTACAGGATCCGTATAAGAGTCAGAAGGAATCTTGAGGTTACTAAGGAACTAACAGGTGGAGGTATGGTGTGTTAAGCACCGTGTTTTGAGGTCTGATCTTTCCGTTGCATATTTTCAATATGGTGGCTATCAGAGGTGCAGGATCAGGTGTTGGTGGCACTATGAGGGCAGGTCTGAGTGATGAGGAGATCCTCAGGATCATTGCTGCCAAAGTGGTCGAGGCGATCAGGGAGGTGGTTCCGAAGTTGTTTGGTTTGGTCAAAACCGAGTTGATCGAGGAGTTTGAGTGTCACTATGTCACCGTCGCACAGGATGCTACTGCCGCAACCACTACATCTGTTGCCGTTGTAGGACTTCAGAGAAGCGGGGCAATGTGGTACCGGGAGTTCCGGGATGTGAAGCCTCCGGAGTTTAGAGGGAAAAGGACCCGATTATTTCTTTGAGATGGATATCTCACGTGGAGGGATGTTTCTACACGTGTTCGTGTTCCAAGGACCAGAAGGTGAAATTTACATTGAATCTTCTTCTCTGGGGTACAAAGGATTAGTGAGAGATTGAAAAAAAGGGCTTTTCACGTGTAGAGCGGGCCGCAGCGACTTGGGAGCAGTTTTTGATATGTTCCGCAGATAGTATGTTCCTCTTGTGGAACGAGAGAAAATGGCACATGAGTATCTATCGCTCAAGAAGACGACTGAGTCGGTGATGGAGATCACCAAGATGTTTATGGAAAGAGCTCTTTTCTACCTAAAGTATGCCGCTTCAGAGCATGTGCAGATGTCGCAATACTTGAGTATGCTCAAGAAGGATATCCAAGATTTTGTATCGACTCAGCCGTATCGGACCTTGACCGAGTTGCAGTTAAGTGCTAGGAGGAGGGAGATTGAGTTGGAGATCCAGTGGAAGGAGGAAAGGGAAGTTTCAGGGCAGTATCAGCCGTCGGCCAAGCGGTTTAAGTCTGCCGAATTGAGTTCAGGACTAGCAGAGGAGAGGAGTTCCGAGTGTGGCAGGTGAAGGAAGTTTCATAATGAGTGGTGCAGATCTTTTGCATGTCGTAAGTCTGGCAAGGAGGAACCCTTTGGTAGGGACTACAGGAAGAGTACGCAGGTTTGTTTCCATTGCATCCAAGAAGGACACATCAGATCTCATTGTCTCCTTCTTATTTTCGACGAGGTTCAGAACCATGCACCCATAGCTTGGCAGTTACCTGACAGACGATATTGGATGGCCGGAGTCCCGGAGACCGAGGTTTGAGTTATCAGTTCTTCGTTTTGGTTGAGTATTGCATTACTGGTATCATTGTATTTTCTATTTATGTTCTAGAAGTTTAGTTGTAATCTTGAACGATCAGTTGAATCAGATTATCTTATTTAACTCTGGCTTGCATGTTGTAATTGTTAATATTGTTGTGGGTGTAGATTCTCCTGAGTATTTGGATGTTAGGGGCAGGGATCAAGTAGTAGAGTTCAAGTTGATCTGTGATTGAAGGATTGTGAAGTTTCTAGAGTCTAGCCTTCTATAAGTGGGAGAGAGTGAATATATTGTAGCAGGAAGACTTTATGCCAAGGCTTCGTTCTCATCCAGATTTCTCCAGTTCGGGATTTTCACGGAATTATTCGATCTTTTGATTATCGCATCGGTGTCACCTTCAGTTGTTGGATTTCTTTTCGAGTTGTCTTAGTTTTGGTAGTATTAGTAATCTTTAGGGTGTCCTCGTGCTTTAGACTCTAGGGTGTTAGGAGCCTGGGTTGAGGGTTGTGTGGAGGGCTTCCTTGTTTGTTCTTGTTTGATTGGGGCTTGGAAGTCTGAGAAGCGACCCAAAAGTCTCGTAGGGTTACTTAAGTTTTTTTTTGGTTCAGTGTGCATTTTTTTGCGAGTACAGTTGTTGGTTAGCAGTTTTGGGTAAGCCCCAGTGTATTTATTGGTAAGCAGGTCGGGGTAAGCCCGAGTGCAGTTGTTGGTTAGCAGGTCGGGGTAAGCTCGAGTGTTGTTAGTGGTTAGCGGATCGAGGTTAAGCCCAAAAGTTATTAGTGGGTACCAGAGCAGTGTTGTTAGAAGCGAGTGGGAGCATGGTCTAGTTTAGTATCTGATTGTTGGTTTTCTTGCGTTGGTGTAATTTATGCGGTGTTAGCATGACGGCAGTCAGCCGCAAATTTCGTGCTCTATCTTTCGAAGGACAGCGGCTAGTGGAGAAGGTCTCGGACGGATAAAATATATGAATTTCGGTCAATATAGGTTGTAGTTTCCTTCACCGGATATTCATTGGGAGAAGCAAAAGTCAGGTTGTCTTGGTCGAACCAGATCTGCGAGTATTGGTTAGCATGAGTGACAGTTGGGGTGACTGTCTACCTAAAGGTTGGATATGACTTCGGGGTCTGCATGTCATGCACTAAGAAATGGATTCTTATCTTGCAAATTAAGGATGTTGTGTGGAGTATAGCTTTTCTTCAGGTTGCTTGTTTCTCGTTAAAGTCTGTAGAGGTGACGAGAGGTGATCGACTATTCAAGAGTTGTTGTAGTAGTTGTGTTTTAGACCACTAGAGCCTCTGCTGGAATTAGCTTATGAGCCTGGTTTTGGAACCTTGGATGTCAAAAGTTGCAAGTGTTGGCATTCAAGCGATCACATTCTATGTAGGAGGTTTCGGGTTTAAAGGACCCACAAGGGGTTACTTCTAGAGTGGAAGCGAGAAGTGATTTTGAGGAAGAAATCTAATTTAAGTGGGGGGAATTGTAACAACCAGTTTCCAGAACAGATCGGTTTAGAGCATCAAGGAGTCAAAGGCATGGTTTTTAGGTAAAACTGGGTGTCACGACCTGACGATAGAGAGGTCGTGAAATGACAAGTGATTAAAGGAAAATGTGGATTCAACTGAGCTCACGATGTGATACATAATGGCTCACGACGTGAGAACTGCTACAGCCAAGCCCATGATCTTTTAGGGTTTGCTTCATATTTAAGCCCATCTAAGTCATTTCTAGGTTTCATTACCAGCCTTCTTCGTCCTTACACACATAAAAACCCTAAACATAGCCTCTCCTTGTGATTCTTGAGTTTTTGGTGGTGTTTTGGTGGCTTGAAGAAGAATGGATCACCTTTAGAGCATAGATCCAGCTTGGAAGCTTCATTTTCATATTCCAGCAACATCTTTGGACCTTTGTGAGTAACCAAATTCAAACTTTACGATTCCTTGTTGCTAGATCTAAGTTTTATGCATGATTATCCATGGTTAGATGAGTTAGAGTGTTGGGACTCCATAAAGTTAGCAACTTTATGGGTCCTTAGAGTCTCTTGGTGATTAAATGTGGTGGATCTGAAGTTTGGGTGATGTTTAAGCTCATGCTTGAGGTTTTGACCTCCTTTTAATCATAAATGCCCTAATTCGAGCTTAAGTCTTTCATTGGACATGCAAGACTTTAAAGTATCGATTTTTATGGTTCTTGGGGTGTTAAGAAGACTTCTGGTGGAGGTGGATTAGTGGCTTAATGGATTAAGGGGTCTTATTCATCAAAATGTCATTCACATAATTCTCATGATGTGAGACTATACCTGTCATGTCTTGAGGATCGAAGGTTTTGGCTATTTTGTCTTTTAGTAGCTCACGACGTGACCAATGGATTGTCACTTCGTGAGGGGTCATTGACTGTTGACTTCCATTGACTGTTGACTATTGACTTTTTGACTATTTTGACTTTGGGTCAAACTTGAAGGATTTGGGCTATTGATTAAGATTATTCCATGTTTTGGTGCTAGAGGGCTCGTAGGAGCAAGCAGTGCAGAAAGGAAGCACATCGCAGTGTTTCTGAGTTCTTCATTCCAGGTGATTTTCCTCACTGTACCTGTGGGTCGAAGGCACCCGTGTTTTAAAACTCGCCGAGTTTGCCGATTACTCATCTGAGTACTCTCTACTTGGTCCCTTACTGATTCGAGTTACAAAATCTGAGTACTCCTCGATTAGCCCCTTACTAAAGCGAACAATATTGTAAAACTCAGCCAACTCGATGATTAATAAGTATAATATACTTAATGATTTATTTTTTAACATACACACATGTGATTATTACTACATATATATCTTAAATTTTCAGTAATTATTCACGAAGTGAGACCATTATGCGTTTTTTAATTTTTGTGTATTCACATGTATCAAATTTTGTTATATATTTCAGTCAACTTGTGGTATTAACTTATGATTTTGACATATATAATTTCCATAAAAATATTTCTACATGAATTACTGAATCCGAGTAATCCCTGAGTACTCCCAAGTAATCGCTACTCGGTAGTCGGACGAACAGGTACCGAGTAGCGAGTTCTACAACCATGGGAGGAAACAATGTCGGCCCACTAGTGTTGGTTATCATTTAGTAGAGAGATGTCCTAGGGGTTGTATATAGCTATGTAGGATGGACTAAGGACTCTTAGTCTAGGCTTTCTTTCCTGTTCCTTGTTTGGTTGTGGCTCAAGAGTAGGATCATCTGCCTGGATGTCTATCTCACCTCTGGATACATATGGCTATGCATTCCTTGTAGATTTGGTTATATGCTCTTGTGTATAGGATGTTGTTGTGCTGTAGTGAGTTGTTAGATATATATACTTATGTGTTAGGATACATCAGTAGTGGTATGTTGGTTAGAGTACCAGTAGGTTGGTTATCGTCTAGTGGAATGCGTTAGGGGTTGTATGTAGCCATGTAGGATAGCTTGAGAACTCTTGATCTAGGGTTTCTTGCTTGCTCCTTGTTTGGTTCTGACTCTAGAGTAGGATCATCCGTTCGGTGGCTATTTCACCTATGGTTCCTTATGGTTATGCATTCCATGGAGAGTTGTCGATAGCGGATTAGTGTTTTGTGAAGGTTCTAGTGAGCGGTAGTGAGTTTCATGATTGGTATTTGCATGTATTTATGTGCCTACTTGATCTCTTGTTTGTTTATATGTCAACATATTGTGGCAGTTGAGGTTGAGATGGTCCTGCTGTGTGTTTTAGGCCAAGAGAACAGGTGTGGGACGACTTTAAGCCATAGGCACGGAGGCTCGGGAAGAGCATTTAGGTTGAGGTGGCAGGCAACATACCTGGGGTAATCCAGTCCGATGACTGTAAACCCAGTATGCATGCTTGTATGTTTTTGTTGTGTGTGGTATTTTGGGGGAACTCACTAAGCATTGTGCTTACCCATTTGTTTATGTTTTCAAGTTCTTTCGATGATCATGGGAAGGAGAAGGCATGACTCTACACACTCATTAGCAGAATTGAGGATTTTGCGTTTATTATATTAATCTGATTTTCGACAAAATGTGATTTTGAATAAATGGCTTTCTTAAAATGGATTTATAATTGTAAAGTTTTACCCTAATAAAAATGAAATTTCTTTTTTGGGAAAATGGAACGTTATAGGATTTGTAAAATTAGTTTCGTACCTTTCAAATTCATGGCATCATTTGATGTTTTTTGTGCCGATCAATTTGTAAACAAATGTGGTGTTGTAAGTTTGTTGGAGAGGGAATATGGAATATGTGTTCGTCTAGATTATTTCTTTTTGGGATATACCTTTTGATCTTTCATTATATATCTAAACATAAGGATTCTTGTGCAGGGGAAACCTACACGAAGACTATATAAAAATCGTGGTGACTATAGGCAAAGAGTTTATCCAGAAGTAGAAATTACAGCCGATCCAACTTTTGTAGCTTCTCAAACAAGTACAAAGTTGTGTTAATTCTATCTAGAAAATAATATTTTAGACCATTGATGAACACAAGGAATGTATGAACAAATTTATCCAAAAGGCTGCCATTTGGATCAAATTGGAGGGAGACATTAACTAATACCAATGCTTTTCATTTCATTTTACAAGGCAAGTTTCTTTTTTATTGGGACTTTTTATTTGTGTATGTGAGACATGTTAGCTTTAATTATTTTGAATAATTTAACACTGTTTGTGGTGTTTCTACATGCAGTTTCATATTCGTGTACTGAAGTCCATACAAGAAAACATCAATTCACTTTTAATGGGGTTAGAGTACATCATACCCATTCCCTATGTAGATGATACATAGGTTTTTAAGGTATTATCTTTTTGTTTTTCTGTTTTGTAATTCAATATGTAAAATACATTTTTTTGGTTTTTCATTTTTGTTTATGTGTTTAATACGTTTGGTTGGATTATGTCACACCCCCAAACCAGAACGGCGGAAACGTCCGGGGGAGGATTACGTCATGCTTAGTATCACAACAAATGTAAAATAGTAAAACAAGCAACAACATCCATTGCATTAATAATATAGTTAATACATGTGTGTTCATTGGATAGTTGTATGACACTAAAAGTATAGCAAAATAAAAGACGAGTCTTGAACATGCTCCGTCTTCTCAAAATATGATCCAGTGTAGCTGTCTACTGGTTCCCTGAGAATACAAGTTATTCTGAAAGAGAGTATCAACATTTAAGTTGGTGAGTTCATAAGTATTTAGTGTCAAATGCTTGTAGTTGATCTATGAAAGTGTTAGTTTATGTTCTCCAGAAAATCCCATATATTCTATAATAAATGAAAAGTAGTCTTCAACCCTAAGACCCAAATGTTTGTATGTTTTGTTCTCTATAACAGTGTAAATGTATGTTTGTTCTTTGTAACAGTGTAAATGTATGGTTGTTCTCTGTAACAGTGTAAATGTATGTTTGTTCTCTGCAACAGTGTAAACGTGTGTTTTCCATAAGAGTAGACTATCTTTACTAGAAAAATAGTATTCTTGTTCATGTATGAACCTTTCTGTGTGCAGATAATGGAAAATAATAACTTGCAGTAGTATTGTTTAAAATAACACCACTGAAGTAAGTTTGTTTTGTAGACCGTTTGTAAGATTGCAAATCAAATGAATTTATATATATTACTCGTAAATAGGTCGGGATTTTCTCCCTGTGAGTTCTTATAACCATACTAACCTTGTCTGCCTAATAACGACGTTTTTCAGGCGTCAAAACTGTTAACAACATTTGTCATCTCAGGCTTGCCGACCTGACTGAAGCTAACAGTCGGGATGTGGGATTGTCAGTCCCAACATAGATCTATACACAATTGTCATCGCTCTCCCTAGAAGAGACTTTGGTTATAAGCTCAGGACTTTTACCCGTACTTAGATAAGTGCATAAAAATGAATCACAAATTGTTTCAACGTATTACGAGTAATAACTGAGAAACTGATTTTGTTTATAACTTAACCTTGTGGAAAATAGTTTTGTTTGTCCCTTAACTATATTTGTTATAAATTATAAGTATGTTTCTGTTTTGTTATGAAAACTGTTGTGTCTTAACATGTTTGTAAATTGTTTCATGTAATGTTTCTCTGATCTAGAAAATAGTATGAATTGATTTTCTAAACTATACCTATTATAGTTTACTAGTATGTTTGTCTGTATTGTAAATGATTTGGAGAATGGCTCATTTGCTCAGCATATACAAGTGAGTTAAGTATGTTTTTGAGAGTGAGATTTAATATTCATGTATATATTTAGCATGTATAATTATGATTTAGCCGACGTTCGGACTAGTGATCCTACCCTAAGACCACAACCAAATAAGGAACAGGAGTTACGGTATTAGCAATAGTCCTAAGTCCGTTAAAGCATACTTATACATAAATATATAAATGAATACAATTTTGATAATAAACAGAAATCTAAAATAGTTTAAAAGAGTTTTAAAGTGATTTTAACAATATCTAAGCATAAGAAATCCTTTTGTTTGTTTGTTTCCACATGTAAATGTTTAACACAATTAAATTGTGTTCTACTTGTATTCCCCCCCCCCCCTAAAAGAATTTTAAAAGGTAAATTGTAGGGGTATGAACTCACCTTGTGTGAGTGATCCTTTTGAACGTTCGATAGAGGATGATTGTTTCCACAAGTTAGATCCCGAGACAAAACAAGTCCTAAAATGCATTTCATGTAATATATATGTATAAAATTAGTGAATAGAATCATAAGAATAATAAGGAATTGGACTAATTTGTCAGTTTAACTTACAAATAAGAGTGTTAGAAGCAAAATGGAAGGTTGCAAGGGGTTTACGGTCTGCCTGGGAGTTTTTCGGCCCAAGAAGATCTTTGTGTTCTTGAGTTTGCGGTTGAGTGTTCTTGAAGAAATGAAGGAAATTCAAGGGTTTACGGTTGAGTGTTCTTGAATATATGAAGGAGATGCAAGGGTTTACTGCCCAATGATCTTGATGAATGAAGAACACTTGAAGATCTAACCAAGATCATAAGAAGATTCAAAGGATGAAGGATGATAGTTGAGAGAGAAAAGGTGTTTTCGGTTGGTGTTCTTGAGAGTGAAATGGGTGTTTTTGGCTGGAATTGAAGAAATGAGGAATGATTTTGGTTGAACTCTTATATATACACAATAGTTTTCGGCTGCAAACACTTCCCGGGGAGATAAAATCTGAGGATTTACGGTCCGAGGAGTGGGTTCTCTGTCGTGAACCTCGTTTCGGCTGTGAACCGTTCGCGGCTCATGCGAGGGTTTGCGGCTGCGAGGGGGTTTACGGTTCGGTCACGGTTCTCGGTTTCATGTAATTCCCTCCTAATTCAAGGAACACTTATAATTTAAAGGTTTTAACCCAATCTAGAATTTAAATCTACTTAAATAAAATAGATCAATATAAGAAGTTTGACTTTAGCTCGACTTTTACAATAATGAAAATAACGGGTTGTCACATCATCCCCCTGTTAAAGGGAATTTCGTCCTGAAATTAAGTCTAAGAGATACACATGGACTAAGGGAAAAGATGTGGATACTTATGTTTCATTTGATCCTCCCGCTCCCAAGTAAATTTAGGTCCTCGCTTTGCATTCCATCGGACCTTCACTATCGGGATACGGCTTTGTTTTGTTTGTTTGACTTCCCTAGCCATGATTTCTACTGGTTCTTCCACAAAGTTTATGCTCTCATTGATCTCGATTTCATCGAGTGGGATAACAAGAGTCTCATCAGATAGACACTTCTTTAAGTTGGATAAGTGGAAGGTAGGGTGTACGTTACTAAGTTCTTGAGGTAGTCAGAGTTTGTAAGCTACTGGGCCGATTCTAGCGAGAATCTCAAAAGGCCCAAAGTACCTTGGATTTAGTTTGCCATACTTTCTGAAGCGTATCATGCCCTTCCAGGGTGAGACCTTCAATAGAACCAGGTCACTAACATGAAGTTCCAAGGGTTTCCGTCTTTTGTTAGTGTAGCTTTTCTGTCTGTCTCTAGAGGCTGTCAATCGTTCACGAATTTGTACAATCTTTTCAGTCGTCTCCCTGATGATTTCCGGACCAATGAGAGTGTTGTCAGGATCTTTTCCTTTAGCTAGCTGCGTGTCACCCACCTCAGCCCAGCACAGAGTGGATCTGCACTTCCGACGATAGAGGGCTTCAAATGGATCAACTTTGATACAAGTATGGTAGCTGTTGTTGTATGAAAACTCGACCAATGGTAAATGGATATCCCATGCTTTACCAAAGTCGATCACACAAGTTTTCAGCATGTATTCCAATGTTTGAATCGTTCTTTCGCTCTGTCCGTCCGTTTGTGGATGGTAAGCGGTACTTAAGATGGGAGAACGTGCGGGTTTGGTTTACTTGTCTACGTTTGTCTGAATCATATCATGCTCACTCATTGACCTGGACGGCTTTGCTTTGAAGTTCATTTTAAGACTCATACTTGGCTCATCCACCATCACCTCATGTATACAAGTCGCATATAATTAAGATTTAAAAGACGTTCGGATGGGTGGCTCTGCCCCAAGTCCACAACCAAACAAGGAACAGGAGATATAGGGCGGAAGCACACATCCTAATCCCGAAAAATCTTAATTATATACTACTCTCGCGTATACACTTAGTAGTGATAGACTAGTGGTATAAGTCCTAAATCTTTATTCTTGAACTTGACTTGTTGTACGAGTGGTATTCCTATAGGATCTACTGGGGATGCTTCGGGAAGATCACGGACTTCCAGAACTTTCTTTGGTGTTGTTTACATTATGTTTCTTGTCTACAGGGTAAGCTAGAAAGGTGTGGTACCCCTCGCATGGGTACTTCTGAGTTTTGAAACGTGAGACAATACTGAGGTTTGTGTTGCGTTTGTCGTTATAGATTGAAAGGATTTCGTTATACGGTCGTTTAAGGCAAAGGATTTTTACGTGGCACAGAAAATTGGTATGGTGAGGACCAAGACAATCCCACGTCGAATGACGACGTCAGAACTCTTTATAGTAAAGGATGTTAAGTCGATTTGGAAAGGAATGATTGTTAGAACGATGAACTATTCTATGTATATGTTTTCAGGGCTTTCTGTTTTATCCTTGTTATTACTACTGCAAACATTTTTGAATCGCATTTAACGAGTACTAGCAGTACGAGTGTTCTGGTAGTTGAAAATAATAAACTTTCATAATGTAATCCCTACCAGGTCCCGCTATAATCGCTTGGTGTATATAAGTCATGTATAATTAAGATTGGAAAGACAGTTGACTGAGTGGCTCTGCCCTAAATCCACAACCAGACAAGGAACACGAATTAAGGCAAAATCACTCACTCTAAGCCTACAAATCTTAATTATAAATGACCCTTGTGTATACACTAAACCATTAAAGTTGTCACACCCCAAAATCGGAATGGCGGAAACGTTCTGTGGTGGAGGACGTCATGTTTAGTATCACAAGTCATGCATCATAGTAAGCAAAGTAATAAACAACCATTTCATTAGAAAGAAAGTGTTTACAAAGTATGTGATTTACATAATATAGAATACATAGCAAATAACAAAAAGACATGAAGCTATATTGCTCCATCTTCTGAATCCCAGAGCGCGTACCTGTCTACTGGTCTCCTGAGAATACAAGTTATTTTAAAAGAGTAGATCAGCATTTAAGCTGGTGAGTTCATAAGATTTTAGTGATGTAATGTAAGTTGTAGAAAGTTGTAGTAAGTTGTAAGTTCTGTTTAGAAAAGTTCGCCTGTTCCTCCAGAAAATCCTATATTTCCTTATTTGATGAAATCTAAGTAAAAATGACTCTACAATCCTTTCTATGAGTGCTAAATGGATACAAGTTATATAAAACCTAGAGTAAACAAACAATCGGTTGTGTGTATCTGCCTTAAGCCCACAACCAAACAAGGAACAGAAATGAGGCGGAAGGCACACATCTCATTGTTTGTTAGATCATTGTTGTATATAACACTGGCGTATTCACTTGGTACTCACGGAGTTAACTGTAATAGTTCCTTTATATTTGATGAAAAGATTCTTTAAGAAAACCCTTATTTCTTTTAATAAAAATGGTAACCACAGTGGTTCCTTCTATAATCACTTAGTTTATACTAGCTATATATAATCTAATATCGAACAAATAGTTAATTGTGTGAATCTGCCCTAAGCTCACAACCAAACAAGGAACAGGGAATGTGGCGGAAAGCACACATCCAACTACCTATCGGATATTAATTATATATAACCTTGATGTATAAACTAAGGTATTATAGAATTAACCACCTAAGATCCTTTAAGTTATACTGGTTTAATAAAATGGATTAAACCCTTTACTGGTAAGTTTCTCGTTTTGTATAGCAATTATTCTATTTGAAAAGTATATTTTGTACTAGAAAACTGTGCATTGAATTAGTGTCCTATGACCTGAGCCATACATGGTACCCCTTATGATTACTTGGTGTATACGAAATATATACATAACTAAGATCGGATAGATAGTAGGTTGGGTGAATCTGCTTTAAGCCCACAACCAAACAAGGAACAGGAATTGAAGCGGAAAGCACACATCCTACTACCTGTCGGATCCGCTTAATATATGTAACCTTGATGTATAAACTAAGGTATTATAAAGTTAGCATTATAGGTCCCTTTCTACTGAATGTACTAGACCCGACTGTTCTGTTTGTCGTTTGTAAAATGTAAGTTTTCCCTAGTTTTTAACTATCTTGACTCGAAAATAGTTTGCATTAACTTTCAAGTGGAACTGTCATAAAATGAAAGTAATGGGAAAATATAAGTACACAGTTGTCTTTTGAATTGACATCCTGCAGTACTGATTACCCTAAAACATGTTTGTTTTATTAAGGTCATAATGTGATGAATAGTCCCCATACTATACGCTCTCCCTGCAAGAGATTCTAGGAACCAAACGCGACTTCAGCAAACCAGTTGCTGAGCCGTGAAGTAGGCTCACATTAAAGTTATACGATCATGTATACCCAATTTAACTATCACCTTTTCTTTAGAACAATGAGTTAGTGATTCATTGGTATACTTAGATCCTGTAGTGTTCTTATGCTATAGCATCTTAGTATGTTCGTTCTGTTATAGTATCTTAGTATGTTTTTTATGTTATAGTATCTTAGTATGTTCTCTTTGTATAGTGTATAGTATGTCTCTCTGATGTATTGTATCTACCTCCCTGTTTCTCTTTATAGTATGATCTCTATGTTATCGTGTATTGTTTCTACCTCCCTGTTTCTCTTTATAGTATGCTCTTGTATCTAGTATTAATTGAATCCCTAAACTATACCCCTTATAGTTTACTAGTATTTTACTTGAACTGTTATTGAAAAGACTCATTTTTCTACTAAGTTATGATTGTACTTTAAAAACGGAGTTTTGTTAAACTATAAAGTAACATAACTTTAAAAGAGCTTTTTGAAATGTTTTGATCACTTAAAAAAACATAAGCAATTCTTTGAAAGATGTTTATAACAAACATTTACATAATTATCATTGTGTTCAACTTGTATTCCCCCCCCCCCCCCTAAAAGCATTTAAAGCAGTTAAAAGATTCATTATAGGGGTATGAACTCACCTTATGTGGGTGATTCAAACGAATATGCGTGTAAGGATGAGAAGTTCCACGAATGAAGTCCCGAAACACAAACGAGTCCTAAATGACATATATGGCATGTATTTGCATGAATATAGTGTTTATAAGCAACTAATATGCAAGGAAACACCCTTAGGGGACTAGGAAATACTTTGACCAAGTGTTAGAATCACATGTGATTCATCAAGGGGTGTTTACGGCCACCAAATGGTGTTTACGGCCACCAAATGGTGTTTACGGCCATGGGTTTATGGCCCTATGTGTTTATGGCCAAGGGGTTTACAGCCCTATGTGTTTACGGCCAAGGGAGATTGCATGGCCGTAAACTCCTGGAGATCATCCTCATTCGTTTGCTCCAGGTGTTTAGGCTACTGACTCTACTAGATAGCAAGTGTAGGGAAAGAATAATCACCTTTGGGAGGCTTTATGGAGTTCACGGCCACCAAGAACAAGTGTGTGTTCTTGGTGTTCTTGGTGAAAGATGAAGATCTATCCAAAAGACGATTTTCATGGATGGAATCAAAGGGTGATACTAGTTAAGGAGATGTATCGACAAATAGATGGAAGAAACACTTACGTTTTGAAGATCTAGGATGAAGAACTCGATGATACTTGAGAGAGAATGGGAGTTTCTTGAGTTGAAAGTGTAAGAATGAAAGAATAAGTGAAGGAGTATGACACTTATGGACATGAGTTTACGGCTAGCAAGAGTTTACGGCCAGCCTAGAGTTTACGGCCAGCTCGAGTTTACAGTCGTAAACTCTTGTGCTATGGCCGTGAACTCCTTTTGTTGGTGGTTAAGGCTTGAATGTTGTACAGTGTCTCTAGCAGGTACTTCCTATCACTCATTCCTTGAATGTACTAGGCTTAGAACACTCAAACAGCCTCTAAACAGTGCTAAAGGATATCAGGAGCGAGTCTGACTTAAGGTTGATTGTACTGGCTTTACAAGGCAAAAATTTCCGGGTTGTCACAAAAGCTCACCTGCAAGGGTTCTTAGTCTTTATATGAATGATGTTTTAATTTATGATTTTAACATTTCAATTATTTTTCGGGAAAATTCAATGTTTAATTATTGTTGTTTGGAAACGTACCAAAAATCTCTAAAGAGTTCCTCGATGCCCCTTTATGTTTTGTCATTAGACTCCTCCCTTTCCTCCGTCGTTTTTCTCTGTTGGACAATCTCTCTTGAAATGTCCTATTTCACCGCATGCATGGAATATTTGACTTGAACAAGCATCGATGGTTGAAGTGATGTGTTGGGTCGAAGTCCTACAGACTCTTGCGGTATGTCCCTTCTTGTTGCAGTTCTTGCAATGCAACTCTCGGCAGAGTCCCAGGTGATGGAAGCTTCACTTGTTGCACTTTGGCAGATTTCCAGTATATTGCTTTGATGGGGTAGGGGTAACAGGGACATCAGTAGGAACGGTACCAGGGGTGACAGATGTTGTGGCCGCAGAGGCTACCACGGGTTGTTGTCTCTTGGCAATTCTTTGAGATGATTTTCACTTCTTTTTATCCCAGAACATTCGCTTCTTGCTCTTAGGTTTGTGGGTTAGGGTATTCTCGTAGGTAGGCGCTCGTTGGTTTCCTTGATTGTTACTATGGTCTGAAGTGTCGACACTGTTTCTATTTTCGTTTGGGTTGTTAGAACTGAATTGCGCTGACAGCTGTCATAGCAGCTGTTACGGCAGCTTGGAATGTAGCGGAGTCTATATGTGATATGGGCATATTTAGTCATATAATTTATATATTATCTTAATACTTTATGTTGATTTTATCTCATTTAATGAACAAAAGGTGCTTAATTAGTTTAGAATTTCATTTTTCAGCAACAATGACATGCTCGGAAGCAAAAGGAAGCGGAATTGGCGATTGGAAGCTTGAATCTTGGATTTTGAAGAAAGAAGGATGTTGCTGGACAGCTTGACCCCTCTTCAGTGTTTTGGCCATATCTCATGAACCGTAACTCCGATTGGCGAGATTCAAAATGTTCTGAAAACTAGACACAATTTCGGACGACTTTCGTGTTTTAAGAAAATGCTGATTCCAAACGGACTCGAGGAGTTGGGCCTCAACTCGACGAGTCAGGTCGAAGTTTCGCGATTCTTGACTTTGACTTGCCGTACATGGGATTTTAAGTGATGGACTCGGCGAGTCCAGTGAGCGCCCCTGCTTAAGCATGTAGGATTTGAGTGAAAAAAAAAGTGAGTTACATGTTAAAAAAGAAGAGAGAGAGAATTACAAGAAAAGTTGTAAGAATTTTGGAGCAGTTAAAGTGAAGATCAAAAGATCAAAGTTCTGAAGAAATTCAAAATGTTGAAGATACCAAAAATCAAACAACAAGTTGGTGAATTCAAAGAAATCAAAGATCAAATAACAAAGAAGTGAATAATTCCAAAGAGCTCCATTGTGGTATCAAAAATTGTAATTTTCTAGATTATGTATGCTTGGGTTGCTTGACCAAAAATACTTTGAGGTTAAGAAGTTTTCTGCAGATGGATTCGGAGGGATGCATAAAATAAGCGCTGTTCAAAAGAAGTGGGCGAGTGTTTATGAGGATTGTGAGTATTTAGAATTAGAGGGGGTCCTTAGGAAAATTTTAGACCCAAATGCATGCGGTGCGGTCTTGGCATAATGGATGAGTTCAATTGGGATTGTCTTATGTGATATTAGTGTGCTAAAATTCAGTTTTGCTTGGGGGCAAGCAAAGGTCAAGTGTGGGGTATTTTGATATGGGCATATTTAGTCATATAATTTATATATTATCTTAATACTTTATGTTGATTTTATCTCATTTAATGAACAAAAGGTGCTTAATTAGTTGAAGGGTTTCCAGAAGGCGATTTTTAGCAGAAGAAAGGTCTTGGAAAAAAGGTTTTCAACACCAAAAGAGTGAAGGTCTATAATTTAGTTCACTTATTTGATACTTATGAACATGTTTCCTTATACTTTGATTTGTGTTATTGTGTTAGTTGATATTATGAGCAGCTGAATCTAGCTACTCTTGTTTAGCTAGATGAAGCTTCTAACTTATGAATAGCTAAATTTTACATGGATTTATTTAGTTGGTAAATTGCTTGTGTTTGGTTTATAATTACCTAGCATGCTTATGGTTGTTTCTTTAGTTGCTTGATTCCATGTTCTGTGTAGCTTAGTGACCATTAACTGCATGAACTTGTTTACCTAATGATTTAGTGAACATTAAATTGTTAGAGCTAGGATTGACCAATCTTAGTTAGTAACTAAAGTAAATAAACTTAGCTGTGCTAGAGAACGTAGATTGTGACTATAATTGCGTTTGCATAATAAATCTTACATAGCATATTCATATTCATAATTGGTTATGTGTTTAATTGTGTGTGACCATACATAGTTTTACATGAATTAATTAATTATTGGTAAAATTAAACTTAAATTACTAATATAATTAAAACCAACTTGATAATCCATAATTATTAGCTAGCCATAAGGACGAAGTGGATTCGAACTAAACAAGAGTGTTTTTACTTATTGATTGAATTTGAGCTAAGTTCGTCTGATCTTGTAAAATCAGATAAAACCCTTTTTAAACTTGTTAATAATTAGGTTAATTTGATAGCAAGTAGATTAATTAATAACATCGTTCCCTATGATCGATACCCGACTTACCCAAGCTATACTATAATCTGACTAGGTACACTGCCTATAGGTGCATAGTTGGTCTAAGTTTGTTAGGTTATAAATATTAAAATTAGTGGGTACTTTTGTGTACATCAATATGTAGGATCGGGGTTTCGTCGGTTGGCCGGTTATTTCCATGTGAAGACATGATTCTGTTACATAATGTGAAACGAGTTCATTAATAACTATGATCGTTGCTAGTTGTACTCTATCTATTTATATATACATATAAATTTCTCGTTTTATTGTACCATTCTCAATGTTTTGACCTTCTTCCCTATGATGTATTTCTGGTGGAGAGTAAGAATAGATATTTTATCAAAGTTAAGTTTAGCCAATTAGAGTATAGATAATTAAATCTTAAGTTGATCGGGTTTCATGGGTTTTGGAAGGGAGTATCTCTCCTGATTTTACTGTTGCTAGTTGTGACGAAATGTATGGTAAATTTAACACATTGTGTGAGTAGTGTAATCACTGACTCACTAGATTTTCTTAGTATGACGCATAACGTGCTCTCTAGTTTGTTTCTGATAGGATAAGGTTTGTTAATGATCCCTCTAGTGTCTTTCTGTTTGTCCGATCCTTTCTTGGAATCCTCCTCGTGAACCCTCTTTTAGTTCTGCCTCGACTCCTTTATTGGTTGTTTGCAATGTCTAGATGTGTTGGTTGTGCGAGAATAGGAGTGTCTAAAGAATCTATGAAATTAATAAAAAGTATCTCTATTGAGCTTTTTATGATGATCTTAACCGGGTCCTTCTATGATCACGTAGTGTATACCGATTATATATAACTAAGATCAAATAGACCTTAGAATAAGTGATCCTACTCTAAGACCACAACCAAACAAGGAACAGGAAGTAGAGTGAGAATCAAGAATTTTAGGTCTATAAAATCTCAATTATATATAGCCTTAATGTATACACTCGGTAATTATAGCCTAACCAGTAAAGGTCTTTTAGTTTTCACATAAGTTATTTTTAGTACCTAAGATATTCCTATAGTATTTTATTTGCATGCTTGATTCTAGAACTTCTTGGTATACGAAATTGGTAGGTTTCTAGACTTGTTGTTATTCTATAGTATCATAAAATACTCCTATAGTATTTTAAACTTTATGTTTTGTTCTAGTATTCCTTTGTATACGGAGTTGGTAAGTTTTAAGCCTGTTGCAACACCACCATCACTCACAAACACGTGTTGGTCGTATCTCAAATAAATATAGTTGATCAGGCTATATTTATCCCATATATGATTACATAAATTTCCAGGTTTGACCGTAGTGCCCAACATTAAATACTTCTGTTTTATTCTTCTTGTGATACTAGTTGTAGTATGTATATATACATGTATGTATACTAATATAAGAATATTTATGTTTTAAAAGTATAACTCTTGGTCAGAGTATTTGAGTCCCTTTGTATTTTATAGTTGTATATATTTTATGGGTTGATATACTTAGTTCATTATAAACAATGCTTTGATACCAATCTGTCACACCCCCAAACCAGAACGGCGGAAACGTCCGGAGGCGGATGCCGTCATGCTCAGTATCACAACAAATGTAAAATAGTAAAACAAGCAACAACATCCATTGCATTAATAATATAGTTAATACATGTGTGTTCATTGTATAGTTGTATGACACTAAAAGTATAGCAAAATAAAAGACGAGTCTTGAACATGCTCCGTTTGCTCAAAATCTGATCCAGTGTACCTGTCTACTGGTTCCCTGAGAATACAAGTTATTTTGAAAGAGAGTATCAACATTTAGGTTGGTGCGTTCATAAGTATTTAGTGTCAAATTCTTGTCGTTGATCTATGAAAGTGTTAGTTTATGTTCTCCAGAAAATCACATATTTTCTATAATAAATGAAAAGTAGTCTTCAACCCTAATACCCAAATGTGTGTATGTTTTGTTCTCTGTAACAGTGTAAATGTATTTTTGTTCTCTGTAACAGTGTAAATGTATGTTTGTTCTCTGTAACAGTGTAAATGTATGTTTGTTCTCTGCAACAGTGTAAATGTGTGTTTTCCATAAAAGTAGACTATCTTTACTAGAAAAATAGTATGCTTGTTCATGTATGAACCTTTCTGTGTGCAGATAATGGAAAATAATAACTTGCAGTAGTATTGTATACAATAACACCACTGAAGTAAGTTTGTTTTGTAGACCATTTGTAAGATTACAAATCAAATGAATTTATATATATTACTCGTAAATAGGTCGGTATTTCTCCCTGTGAGTTCTGATAACCATACTAACCCTGTCTGCCTGATAACGACGTTTTTCAGGCGTCAAAACTGTTAACAACATTTGTCATCCCAGGCCTGCCGACCTGACTGTAGCAAACAGTCGGGATGTGGGATTGTCAGTCCCAACATAGATCTATACACAATTGTCATCGCTCTCCCTACAAGAGACTCTGGTTATAAGCTCAGGACTTTTTACCCGTACTTAGATAAGTACTTAAAAATGACTCACAAATTGTTTCAACGTATTACGAGTAATAACTGAGAATCCTTTTTTGTTTATCACTTAACCTTGTGAAAAATAGTTTTGTTTGTACCTTAACTATATCCGTTGTAAACTATAAGTCTGTTTCTGTTTTGTTATGAAAACGGTTGTGTCTTAACATGTTTGTAAATTGTTTCATGTAATGTTTCTCTAATCTAGAAAATAGTATGAATTGATTTCCTAAACTATACCTATTATAGTTTACTAGTATGTTTGTCTGTACTGTAAATGATTTAGAGAAAGGCTCATTTGCTCAGCATATACAAGTGAGTTAAGTTTGTTTTTGAGAGTGAAATTTAATATTCATGTATATATTTAGCATGTATAATTATGATTTAGCCGACGTTCGCACTAGTGATCCTACCCTAATACCACAACCAAACAAGGAACATGAGTTAAAGGGAAAAGGGTAAGCACAAATCTTAATATCACTTCCAAAAACCCGCCTCGAGCCAGTGTATATGGTCACGCCCTGCCATCCTATGTACCTGAAATTGTATCTTAAAGGGAAAAGGGTAAGCACAAATCTTAGTGAATTCCACACATACATAGTGTCATATCATATAATCATTAACTCTATACACATATATGGTATCAAACACATAACCACGCATACACGTCAAAGAACGAATCAGTAACAAGCATACTCCTACCAGTACACATTGGCTAGGACGGATCCCCCTTACTTGGTACATCGAGCCCTTTGGACACATCGCTAAGACCAATCCCACATACCCAAGCACATTAAGACACATTGGCCATACCCGATTCCCCTTGCTCAGTTCGTCGAGCCCTTGGAACACATTAGCTACACCGATCCCCACTCAGATGACCCGAGTCCTACCATGCATATCCTCAATACGTGAGGGAAATCATACTATCACTAGACTCTAACCCCAACCTAGTTCTACCCGTATAAAGAATACTTAACACACAAGAGCTAGCGTAAAGAAAATACAATACAACACGGTGTAGTGAGAAACTCACCTCAAATAGCAAGAGAAAAGTCCAAAAGTATCTTGGGACTCACTCACACCAAGTCATCCTTCAAACCTACTAATAATAGAAATTAAGGTTAGGATATAGCTACTCTATTACTATACCATGTAATTAGACTTATGAGTTAAATTCTCAGAATTTAACCCAAACAACAGCTTGTTCAAGGCATGTTTGGCCCCTCTTAAACCCAACCAAACCAGGTTACTAAACCATATTCATGAAGGTCAGGTTAATACCTTTTTAGGTACTACTTACATGTATTCATATGATTTTTCTACAATTTATGGTGAATTGTACAAAACTGCATCTCATTGCAGCTCATTTCGGACCGGTCTAGAAAAATGGACACTTTTACCAGAGTTAGGATCCATATCAGGTCTGGAAAAAATCAGGGACAAAGTAGACTCATTTTGAAAGCTTTGAGAGTTTATGGATCCTAACTCTAACTCTCATTAATTTTTCTATAATTTTTCTAAAACAAGGGCAGATTGGTCAATTTTATACTATTTCCAGCTTTGACTATTAAGGGTTAAATGTCTTCTTAGCGCATTAAGACCTAACCAAAACGACCTATTTTCTAGAAACAAAGTCTTTAAAAGTGATATGAATTGTTAAGAAAAAAACCAATATGGGTCTCAACCCCTAGCTTAAAGTACATTGTTTTTTAATGGCCAAACAAAGTACAATGTTGTGATAGCAAAAACCATCTACTATGGTTAGGTTTTTTCGCATCAAAACAACCCCTAGCACGACCCAGCACCCAAACATACATGGATCACCACCACCTGCTACCACCATGGCAGTGGTGGCTGGCGGTGGCTGCCACCACCAAAGTGGAGGTGATGGTGGTTTCGAATGAAGAGAAATAGAGACATTTTCGAGTCATAAAGAAGAGAAAAAGAATGAGGGTTTGAATGCTTACATGATTGGTATTGCTAGCCACTTCCCAACACTACCTCCACCCTTGATCGACAGCCTTTCCTTCTTCATTCTCCTCCTTGGATTACTGGTAATATCTTCTTTCATTCCCTCTCTCTTTTACGTCGTTCCAAGCCATATACACATACACTCACGTTATGCATCTTCACTTAGATTTTGGGCTCAAAATCTTGTAATACTTAATTTGAATGGACTCTACACTAATAGAGAGCCTAATCATGCATTTACCCATCAATCACTAGGCCGCCAATTCCAATTTTCAATTTAGTCCCCAAAATTTTCCATAATGGTAGTTTCTACCCTAAAAACAATTTCCTTTGCACCAAAAGTTACAAAGTGGCAAATTTTAGTCCCTATTCTGGAAAATAATTACAAATCCCTCAAATACTCATTTCTTAATTATTATTATTATTATTATTATTATTATTATTATTATTATTACTATTATTAGTTTTTATTTATTTATTTATTTATTTATTATTGAAAAGAAAGACGAATACCGGAAAATGGGGTGTTAAAGGAGAGTTATAATCATAAATGATTCTTTAGTGTCGCCCGTTCCTTTTTTCCCCACCACCACCACCTCTGCCACTAACTGAACCCACCATTGCCACCTCCTACACCTATACCACCGCCATCTTTTCCACCAACCACTATAATCATATATTGTTACTCATTTTGTGAACAAAAAATATATGTATATTCATTTATGATTAGGCATATATGTATAAACATCTATAATCATATATGATTATACCACTCTGACATATAATCATTTATGATTATACCACTCTGACATATAATCATTTATGATTAGGCATACTCCGTTGTTGTTAGTATGTTGCAGCGTTAGAACGACAAATGAGAAATATTTGGTTGAGGTTGAATCTCAAAATTCCTATTTTTTTAGAATTTCAAGTAAACTATCCACTATATATATATATATATATATATATATATATATATATATATATATATATATATATATATATATATATATATATATATATATACTCCTAATCTTTTCTTCATTTTCAAAACCAAGACTACCAATATTCATCAAATGTTGCGTCTAAGAGGGATCAATACTAAAAAAAAAAAGATTTGACGATTTTTTTAACATAAAATGGTCCCTATAGTTTGTAATTTTTTAGGAATCAAGTCCAAACCATTCAAAAATCGTGTAAATGTCATTTTCAACAAGTTTCCTTGTAAATATGGTTCAGGTCAAAACTAAATATTATGTCTATTTTATCCTTAAAATTTAATTATATATTTTTTCATTAATATTAATTAATATTTTTTTCATTCTAAAATAAAAAGGGCCTACACCTCTCTTTTTTATCTCCCCATCTCTCTGTGTGTGTGTGTGTGTGTGTGTATATATATATATATATATATATATATATATATATATATATATATATATATATATATATATCAGAAACCTAAAACTAGATAACATATACACTAATTCACTTTTTAGTAATATGTAAGTGCAATTGAGGGTTATTTCTTCTTCTCCTAACTCAAACTTCGAACTTAAGGTGAAGAAAATGTCAAAATAGTCTTTGATATCAATTTGTTTCAAGATTAAAGAACTAATTTTGATGATTGAACATGTAACATTGTTTTATGATTGTGTGATTTACACCACGGATTTGGCGAAGCAGTCATTGACCACTCCATAATTACTAATTTGTCCTCCATCGGTAAACCAACACCATCGCGTATTCTCCATTTTATCCAATGATCTAAGCCCCAAAAACTGAAACACCACCATTTCCTACTCTCTCCATGTAGACATAGCCAATAGTTATGAACTTTGTCTCCCTACATTGAATAACACTCAAAAATTGACAAATTGATCAAACATTTGACTCCCTACTTAAAATTGAAGGAATTTTTTTATATCCAAAAAATAATTGACTCCACACTAATAGTAACCACAATTAATCATGTTAAAAAGTGGATGATATTTATGGGTTTATATGTTATAACAAAACATGTGTTGCGTAAAATCATAACACTTAAGTACACATGCAACCTATAAAGGGTCTATGTTTTTAGTAATTTTGAAAATAAAAAAATTAGGATTTACATACCTTAGATTTATTATAGCAAATAAATCTCTTTGATCCTTTCCTTTAGTTCTTCAGAAAGCTAGCACCAAAATTTTAGTGTCTCTAATGGTTTGTACCCAAACCTAAACAACTAGAAGACAAGAGGAGAGAGGAAAGGGGATGCAAATTTTGGCTATTCTCTTGGGAGTAGGAGTGGACGAAAATGAGGCACTCAATGAACATCAAGAACACTAAAGACACCCTTGTAATTTTGAAAATAAAAAAGTAGGGTTTACATACCCTAGATTTATTATAGCCGATAAATCTCTTTGATCATTTCCTTTATTTCTTCAGAAAGCTAGCACCAAAATTTTAGTGCCTCTAATGTTTTGTACCCAAACCTTAACAACTAGAAGAAAATAAGAGAGGGGAGAGGGGATGCAAAATTTGGCTATTCTCGTGGGAGTAGGAGTGGATGAAAATGACGCATCCAAGGGTCCTATTTATGGCTGATAGGAAAACCCTGGAAACCCTAATCTTGAATAAAATAATAATATATCAAATTCAAGATATTATCCAGTCTCTTTATCTTCAGAAGGCTTCTATAAACCCTAGTTGGGATCCTCCAAAACCATCCACCTGTGGAAGGTATTGGAAGCCTTCTTTTGTTCAACTTTTGAACAATTACAGCTTAAGTCCTTGCACCTTTAATTAATACAAATTAATCCATAATTAAATCTATGTTAATTCTTATTATTTATTAATTAATTATTACTATTTCAAATTAATATATTAATCATATAATATATTAACAAATCATTTAATACAATTTATTAATTATATAATAAATCAATAAATCAACCACTCTCTCCAAATGTCATTCTATTTGGTTACTAGTTATGAGGGAAACACAAAAAGGACTTTGCTTCTAATTTAAGTTTATACAAATTTATTTATGAGATTAGATACCTTAATCCAATAGTCTCCCACTTGAATAAGTCTATAACTACAATTGCAAGTACAACTTTGAACCAAACAACAAAGTGTGCTTTTCGAAGCGACTGTCGAACTCTGATTCAAATCAAACATTGGCCCTAAGATAAGTGATAAAATATTCGTTCGTTCATCATAATATCGTATGGATATAAGGCATGGAATCCAATCAATCTCATTGTCCAAGATCATGTTTCCCAATTTCCCAATTTGTGATGACGTCATTAGAATACTAATTGAACACATCAATTTAGCCGCAGCTGGGCCCATCACTATAATGCCAACACCAAATCATCGAGGGGCCCACGGATATCGCTTTTCCTGTTAGAACAAAAGGAATGAATAAACTTTAACTACATAACTATAACCTTTACTCACCAAATCACACATTATACTATGTTTTATAACATCATGTCACTAATGTGTTTTCACAACACCAATGCGCAACCGACTTGTAAATCACAACTTATGTATCTCCGTTTGAAGAATAAAAGATATTATCGTCTTAGAATTACTCGTGGCTAAATCTATGAAGTAATCTCTAAGTGTGGATTTATCCAATACTTAAAATATCTATTTTCAAAGTATTCATGAATATTGCAGCAATCATATGCAATGTCTAATCTCTATAGACAATCTGCAATCGATTAATGACAGTCATAAATCACTACTTACTTACAAAAGTATGAGCAACTGTGGAATTTCAAAATCAAATTACTCATGAAGTAAAACATGCAAAATGAAACACAAGAATAAACAATTAAAGAAGGCAGTACGATAATCATAAATAATTCTTTATTATTCATTCACCAAAAGAATTATATTTATTTTGTTACAAAGTTTCAAAACTGGCAACTAACTACTAAAACTAATATCATGTCTCAAGCCAATGCTCCTAGCATGCTGGTTGTGCTTCACCAGAGCCTTCGTCAATGGATCTACAAGATTATCTTCTGATCATACGCATTTCACCAGTAGATGCCCTTCTTCATCCCTATGTTTAATGTAGTTTTACTTTCTATCGATATGCTTAGATCTCCCATGAACATTTCGTGATTTACTAAAAGCAATTGTGCCTTCATTATCGTAGAACATTTCCATTAGCTCTTGAATGGTCGAGACTACTCCGAGATCTCAAATGAATTTCTTCAACCAAGTCGCTTCCTTTGATGCCTCACTCGTTGCGATGTACTCTAATTCACAAGTAGAATCAGCTATCGTTGACTTCTTGGAACTTTTCCACATCACCACTCCATCATTCAACAAGAATACCCAGCCAGATTGAGAACAAAAGTTGACACGATCTGTTTGAATGTTGGTGCCACTATAACCACTCACTATCAACGTATCATTTCCACCAAGAACTAGAAACATGTCTTTGTTTTTTCACAAATACTTGAGAATATTCTTGACTACAGTCCAATGAGATATGCCAGGATTTTCCTAAAAGTGACTAACCATGCTCAAAGCATAACCCACATCAGGGAGAGTACATGTCATAGCATACCTAATCGATCCTATAGCCGAAGCATATATGATTTGACTCATGTCATCTATTTCTTCCTCAGTACTGAGACTTTGATTCTTACTCAATTAACAGTACAGTGAATGGGTAAATTCCCTTTCTTAGAGTTCTCCATATTGAAACGATTCAATATTTTGTTCAAGTATCTACTTTGGCTAAAACCAATAAGATGCTTCTTTTTATCCCTCAAAATTCTTATCCCAAGAATATAGGCTGCTTACCCTAGATCCTTCATAGTGAAACGCTTCCCAAGCCAAGATTTTACTTCTTGCTAGGTTATAATGTCGTTTCCTATAAGGAGAATGTCATCAACATACAGTAGTAGGAAAGTTATTATACTCCCACTAGCTTTGACATACACACTGGACTTCACTCCTATAGAATCCAAACTCTTTGACTTTCTCGTGGAAGAAAAGATTCTAGATGTGAGATGCTTGTTTCAATCCATAAATGGATTTCTCAAGCTTACACACTCTATCAGGAAATTTGGCATGTACAAAACCTTTTATCTAACTCATGTAGATGTCCTCAGATAAATTCCCATTTAGGAAAGCGATTTTAACATCCATTTTCCATACCTCATAATCATAAAAGGCTGCTTTGGAAAACATTATCCTGATAGAATTTATCTTAGCTATTGGTGAGAAGGTCTCATCATAGTCAATACCTTGGGTCTGAATAAAGCCCTTCGCAACCACCCTAGCTTTGAAAGTGTGTGCTTTTTCATCCATGTCAGTCTTCTTCTTGAAGATCCATTTGCAACCTACTATCTTTCGACCAGGTTCTTAATCAACCAAGTTCCATACTTGGTTATCACACATGGACTAGATCTCGCTATACATTGCCTCTTTTCATTTTGCAGCCTCAAGGCCTGTCATCACTTCCTTTTAGTCAACAAGTTTATCCAAATTCACTAGTGTTCTATCACTGATAAACGTGTCCCCATCTACAGCAATATGGAAACCATATAACTCAGGTGACATGCTAATCATGTTGGACTAACGAAGAGGTAATGAATTATCAATGGGCTCAATAGGAAACCATAGTGTCATCTAGGGTTCCATCAATGGATGACTCTGGAATTTCTTCCAAATCAATAGCACTCCTACTGTCCTCTTTGAATGTAAACTCTCTCTCTCTCTTTCTCTCTCTCTCTCTCATACACGAAATACTCCTCTTCGAGCTATAAAGACCACATTCTCACCAGGCCTGTAGAACAAGTATCCAAATGACTTTTGTGGGTAGCCAATGAAAATACACTTATCGGCTATAGGCTCAAGTTTGTCATGAGACTCCCATCTTACAAGAGCTTCATAAACTTAGAACTTGATATGTGCGATCGAGGGTACTTTCCCCATCCATATCTCATGAGGTGTTTTGGCAACCTTCTTAGTGGGAACAAGATTTAGGATATGAGCATTTGTTTCTAAAGCATACTCCTAAAAATATATTGGAAGAGAATCTCGACTCATCATGGAATGAACCATATCAAGTAAGGTTTTATTACGCCTTTCAGCCACACCATTAAGTTATGGTGTTATGGGAGGAGTCAATTGCGAAACACTTCCACATTCCTTGAGATAGTCATGGAACTCGATACTAAGATACTCTCCACTTCTTCCAAATCAAAGCATCTTTATGTTCCTATCCAATTGATTCTCGACCTCGTGATTAAACTCTTTGAACTTTTCAAAAGTTTTTAATTTATGTTTGATTAAGTAAATATACACATATCTGCTATAATCATCCGTAAATGTCATGTAGTATCGATTGGCATCCCGTGTAGCAGATCTGAAGGGCCACACACTTCTGTATGGATATGGTACAACAATCCTTCACCTCTTTCACATGTTCCAGTAAGGTGATTTTGTCATCTTACCCAAAAGACAAGACTCACATTCATCATTTGACCTTAAGTCAAATGATTCCAACACTCCATCCTTTTGGATTGGTCAATGTGTTTCTTGTTAATGTGTCGAAGACGACAATGCCACAAGCATGCTTTGTGTACACCACTAGACGAATCAATATGAAATACACTATTGCCTAATTTATCAACACATGTCATAATTTCATACACACCATTACAAGGTAAAGCTTTAAATATAAAAACACCATTTCTATAAACCAAAATTGAACCATCATCATTATCAAATGAATATCGAAAACCTTGTCTGAACAATGTATGAAATGAAATAATGTTTCTTGTCATTTTTGACGAATAACAACAATTAATCAAATCACCCCTAACACCACTATCAAGCACAATCCCATATGTCCCAATGTTGGTAACAGGTGATGAAATCATATTCCCCATGATCAGGTTTAGCATCCCATGCTCCACTTCCTCACTTTCTCTTAGACCCTGCAGATTAGAGCAAATGTGAAAACCACATCCCGTATCAAGGACCCCAAGAATGAGAACTTTGTGTGTTATTGATATGAATAATGTATGTACCTGACGAGGAGCCAGATGGCTTCATCTTCCCCCCTTTTAACTCTTGAATGTACTTTGGGCAGCTTCTTCTCCAATGCCCTTTCTCACTATAATGAAAGTAAGTGACCTCCTTTAGATCAGTAACACATGGAACGTCGAAGTTGGGATTTACCTTTGACCAACTTCGATATGCTCCAACATGGGCTTTGCCCTTCCAGTTCGATTGGGAGGAAGCCTTCTTCTTCTTTCCTCTATTTTGACCAATGGCCAGGACAGGAGCACTTGTCGTAGAAGGGATAGGATTTTTCCTCATCCCTGATTCAGCAGTCTGCAACAAGTTGTGGAGTTGGGTCAATGTCATCTCCTGTTGTTCAAATGATAGTCAATATGAATTGATCATAACTGGGAGTTAAAGAGTTAAGGACCATGTCAATGGAAAACTCCTTGTGAAACGACACATTGAGCTCTTCCAACTACTCCACATATCTCTGCATTCTTTGCACATAAGCGCAAACAGAGTCTCCTTCCTTTAACTTGACCACTTCATAGTGCTCTTGCCTTTCCTTCTTGTGAATCTTTTCATCAAGATCAAGGCACATCTCATATGACCAATATTCCTCATAGAACTTCTAGAGTTCGGGCGTTATGGTAGTAACCATGATGCAAGCAACCATTATGGTGTCATTAGAATGGTTTTTGAAAGCAGCAATTTCATCAGAAGTAGCAATGGATTCATCATTTCAACAAGAGGTTTCTCGAGAACATACTCTTTGTTCTCATATCGAAGATTCATCTTCAGATTTCGCGTCCGGTCCATATAGTTTGGACCAGTAAGCTTCTCTTTTGACAGAATCGACAAGAGAGTGAAGCTTGAGTTTTGGGTGGAGGATTGAGTAGGAGCATCACCGTTTCCAGACATATATAATAAGAGAGAAAGTTTTAGTTAGTTGATATAAAAATCCTTAATATTTTAACCCAATTTAATATTCAAGGCTAGGATTCAAAATACAATTCGAAATTAAGAACATGGATGTCGTAATCTAATTACGTATTCATTAAGGTAGGTAAAACAATTCACCAATTTCAATCTTTTGAATTTTCTAGATCATTTGAGATTCATTGAATCATATCAATGACATGTTTAATCTTGAATTATGCTCTTCAATTTGTGACCGAGATACCGATGATCACAAATAAGATATGAATAACCATGAAAACCCTCTTGACAGCCTCGATGTCATTTATCATCTCAAATTATTGTGTCGGTAAACCACACATGCTTCATCAATTATGATAATTTACGATTTGTTCCATCATGTCAGCTTTATAGTCCCAAATTAGTGTGTCGGTTAACCACGAACCCTCCACTAACGACTTATAAAGAATGATGTGCATTTTCATGGATTAGCATACATTTCACATTTTTCCTAATTTAACTAGAGTGGGATTTTAAAGAAGGTTCTAGTACATTATATCATTATACTTTTAATGAGATTGTGTCCTATCAAACCCGTTCGACTAACGACCATCCACCACACAAGGGAGCGATGAGTGAAAAGAACACCCATTCAACGATCATTTTATTGCCCGTTTCCTTATACCCTCCTTATAGCATGGCTTCGTGAATGAGGCCTACTATTGATTCGACTGATTTTTTCTTATACATATAGTAATTAATCATTTAATATATATAAGGGTGTATATTAAAACATTTTAAAATACAAGGTTTAAATGTTAATTATCTAAATTGATCAAATAATTAATTAATCAATTTAAACCAATTTGATTTAATATTTATCATTTAATTAATCAATTAATTAAATTAATTAAATCATTTAGGAATTAAATAATAACTAATCATTAATTAAATAATTCAAATTTAATCATATCCTTCTAATTTTTGAAATTAGGGTTAGGGTTACCAAGTTTCAATTGTTCAAATTTTAAGGCATTTAAAATAACAAGATAAGGAAACTAGAAACCCTAGGAAACCCTAAGGGATTTTCGAAAATAATGCATGGAGGCTAGGGTTTCAAGAAACCCTAGCAAAAGTCGAAAATTGAAAAAGGCTATGGTTTATTTTCGATACAACCTAATCTTGATTAATTCAACTCATGCACAATCAATAGAAAACAATCGCTCTGATACCACTGATGAGTTTTATAGGTTATAACAAAACATTTGTAGCGGCAAAATCTTAACACTTAAGTGCACATACAACCTATAAAGGATCTATGTTTTCTCTAAAAAAATTTAGAAAGAGAATGTTTTCTCTAATTGATAGCAACATACAATGAACATCAAGAACCCTAGAGAAACCCTAGTAATTTTGAAAATAACAAAAGTAGGGTTTACATACCTTAGATTTATTATAAGAAATAAATCTCTTTGATCCTTTCCTTTGGTTCTTCAAAAAGCTAACACCAAAAGTTTAGTGTCTTTAATGCTTTGTACCCAAACCCTGGCAACAAGAAGACAAGAGGAGAGAGGAGAGGGGATGCAAAATTTGGATATTCTCTTGGTAGTAGGAGTGGACAAAAATGAGACAACCAAGGGGTCCTATTTATTGCTGATCGGAAAACCTTGGAAACCTTAATCTTGAATAAAATAGTAATATTTCAAATTCAAGATATTATCTAGTATCCTTATCTTTAAGAAGCTTCTAGAAACCCCAATTGGGATCCTCCAAATCCGTCCACCTTGTGGAAGGTTTCGGAAGTCTTTCTTTGTTCAACTTTTAAACAATTACAGCTTAATCATTGCACCTTTAATTAAATCTAATTAATCCATAATTAAATCTATATTAATTCTGATTAAATTTTAATTAATTATTACTATTTCAAATTAATACATTAATCATATAATATATTAACAAATCATTTATTATAATTTATTAATAATATAATAAATCAATAAATCAACCTCTCTCTCTCTCGCTCTCACTCTCTCACTCTCTCTCTCTCTCTCTCTCTCTAAATGTCATTCGGTTACTAGTTATGAGGGCAACCCGAAAAAGACTTTAGTTCTAATTCAATGTTATACCAATTTAGTTACGAGCTTAGACACCTTAATCCAACATATATAATATTGATAAAAAAATATTCCTATCTCCGATCTAGCAGTAATCAATGAGAAATTAATCAAGAATAATAAAAGGACTAGTATTAAGAAAGAAATTGAATATTTAGAAAAAAATAAGGAATTAACTAATTGAAGAAAAAATTAAATACAAATACACCAAAACCTTGTTTGATTTAAGAAAAAAACTAGGGTAAATGTATCATTGTTTTGTAATGAATCAAACACTAGTTAAAATATATTTAAGATCACTTTCATGGGAATCGAACCATTATATGGAGGTGAAGGTCGGTGGAAAGAAGTAGCAAAAATCAAACAATCGGATGGATGGTGTAGTGGTCGTCGATGAAGGGGAAGACACTGGTGGTGGCTATCGGTTGGAAGTGAGGGTAGATGTGGGGTGGTCAAGAGTGGTGGATGCATTGGTGTAAGAGGGAACAAAAGAAGACACATCGAAGGAAGAGCGATTGTGGTTTTAGTTAGGACTGGTGGAAGAGTAACTAGTGGTGGTGTTGGTGTTGTTGGTGGAGTCGATGCTGGTGTTGGTTGGTGGAGCCAATTCCAGTACTAGTAGTTGAGAAATTGGTGCTAGCGGTGGTAGTTTGAGTTCCAAAGGAAGAACACGATGATATGAATTCACATTGTTCTTGAGCTCAACTTAACAATGGAATAGAAGAGAAACGGATGGAAGTGAGAAGAAAGTAAAAGAATTTGGTGTTCTTGAGTTTCATTAAAGGAAAGAAGTGGAAATAAATTAAAGGAAAACTTTTCTTTCTAACTTTCCTTCCAAATTGGAAGGATTTGGAGATAAATAAACAAAATGTTAAATTTTCTTTTTCACTTTTCTCCAACTCGGGAACACAAAATACAATTTTCTTGAGTTTCATTTTTCTTTTTCTTCTTTTCTCTCCAACTCGGGAACTAGGCATTAAAAAGAGAGAGAGAAAGATATATATATATATATATATATATATATATATATATATATATATATAGAGAGAGAGAGAGAGGGAGAGAGAGAGGTGTGTAGGCCTTTTATATTTTAGAATGAAAAAATATTTAGGGAAAATGTCATTGTAGCACATTAAACTTTAGTCATTTGTCTGATTTGGTCACTAAACTTATTTTTTTCCCATAATAGACCATTAAAATCGTTTTTGACATGTAAATTAAACAATTATTCTCGAATTTAGAAGGTTTCCCGGTAACAATGCGTATGTGTAATTAATAATTAGTTTCTCTTTATTTTTTGGTAGCTACATCTGTTAATCCATGTCAACTTTGTGTTTATTTTTTGGGAAGCACCTCTCACCACAGCTAACACCATCACCGCCCACATCCACCATCCACCGCCTACAACCACGACTGAAATAAATGAACCCCTCAATTGGACCAGTTCGTTTGTACAACAATCAAACATTTATCTTCCTCTAACCCTTAATTCATCTTCCTGTAAACCAACTCCCACACTGTAACACCGTAAATTTTCAAAAAAAAAATTCATTTTCAAAACACTTAAAAACTCATGTCATATTTCCCAAAAACCACAATTGTCTCAAATGCCAAACACACATCCACAAAATATATAATAGTATCCCAGAATCCTCAAAACATAGTCCGAACAGATGTGTACAATCAAATCGGCGCCTTCCTGCGATCCTGAGAAGTACCTGAAACACATAACACACAACACGGTAAGCACGAAGCTTAGTGAGTTCCCCAAAATGCCACATACACAAATAATAAGCCTCTCAAGGCTATAGCTCGGCATGGACCCTCCGGTCATGCGTCTCGGTGAGGACCCTCCGGTCTCACAGCACGGCGTGGACCCTCCGGTCATGTGTCTCAGTGAGCACCCACCGGTCTCACAGCTCGGGTTGGACCTGTTGGATTAGATGTCTAAGCCCATAACTATTATTGGTATGTACTCAACCCGAGAGTAGCATGGTCCATTTGGATTGCATATCATCAGGACAATTTGTTAGGATGGACTTTTGAGAGAAGGTTATATATGATTTATTAATATATTATAAGTTCTAATATATTAATATGCATCATATGTTTTAATTAGTAAAGATCAAGAATTAATTAGGAATTAATTTAGTGATCAAAAAGAGACTAATTAAATCTATGGGGACTAATTATGGTAATTAGTTATATTTATATGTGTTGGGCTTATGATCCATGTTGGACCAAGTTTATGTATGGATACATAAAGAGTTGGGCCACATGAACCATGGATCATAAAACCCATGGATATAGATTTGGGTTATACCCATGACCCTTGAAATCCTACATATAAATATATAGTCCATTGCCTAAAAATGCCACTTGAAGTTCTTGGAGTCCTTGGAGGTGTTTTTGGTGCATGGAGATTCTCTCTCAAGTTTCATCCTTGTCCATGATGTGTTGTGACTTCATTTGAGGCTTCCACACTATTAGGGCTAAGCTCTTAAGGCCAAATACATCAATACTTCAAGCTAAAAGGTATGTCAACCTAACTAGTATTTTATATGGTTTATGTCAAATGCATGCTAGTTATAGGTTTATGCCTTGGAAACACCTTTGCATGTATAATTAGTGAAAACATAGATCCAAGGTATTTAGGGTTGTATGTGCACCATAGGATGTTGTAGTATACTAAAACCCATCAGTGGTATCAGAGCCAAGGCTTGTTTTCAGTTATACTTGATGCAATTGGCTGAAAGTCGAAATTATGTTGTCTGGACAGGGGACTAGACGAGTCCATGTACAAACTCATCCAACTCGTCGAGTTTGTTCTTGTACTCGGAGAGTTGGACCCCCTGACAGCATATTTTCGAGTTTTTTGGCTGGAATTAGACTAGGAACATTTCCCTAAGCTGTTTTTGAACTTATAAACCTGTTTTTGATGTGGTAATGTTCATGCTAATCCAATTTCAAAGATAATTGTCATAATTTCAAGATTTGTATTAGTTTATATGTTCATGCTAATTTCTTGAAGTTTGATGATTTGAATTATCTAGTTCTTAGTAGTTAGTTTAGATTAATAGAAAAATTAGGTCATAATTTGTTTTCAATCCAAATTGATCTAAAATTTGTTCATAAATTTTTGTAACTTGTCCTCAAGTTATATGAAATGTCACATTTATGATTTTTTAAACTCATAAGATTTCCATAAGCTATGAAAATGAAGAGTCTCATTTTTAAATGTTTTAAAGTCTTCCATAACTTGTCCTCAAGTTACGGAACTTGAAGAGTTTTTTCATTAAAACTACTTTAAACTCATAAGTTATGGAAACCAAAAGATTTTTGAATTGTTCAAAACTTGCCCTCAAGTTTTGGAATTTGTAAAGTTTATCCCCATGAATACTTTAATTCCAAGTTAGACCCTTAGAATTTTTAAAATGTTAAAATTCAACCCTTATACTATTATAATATTAATAGTTAATAGTTATAAATTTGTATAAAAACAAAGTCAATCTTACCGTTAGTAGGCCTCATTCACGAAGCCGGTCTATAAGGGGGTATAAGGTTACTGCCTATAAAATGACAGTTTAATGGGTGTCCACTCTTACCCACCGCTTCCTTGACTGGTGGAGGGTCGTTAGCCGAACAGGTATGACAGGACTATATATCTCCCTTCATTAAAAGTATAATGATAAATACTAAGTAACTAAACACTTATAAATTCCCAATCTTAGTTACTTAGGAAAATGTAAATTTGGTGCTAACCCATGAAATTACACTTTGTACCTTACCAAGTTGTTGGTGGAGCGTGTGTGGGTAACCGACACACTAACATGGATTAGTAAGAGTGGCAAAGGGTGACTTAATGTTTATCATAGATCGGTGGAGCGCGTGTGGGTAACCGACACATCGATTAGGTGATAAATATTAAGGGTACCAAGTTAATTTGCATGGTTATTCACACCTTGTTTGTGATCCTCGGCATCCCAGTCACAAACTTGAGAGGGCAGAATCGGGATTTAAACATGACATTAAAAAGTTCAATGAATCTCAAAAGATCTAGGAGTTTCAAACCAATTAAAACCTAATACATATTTCATTTTTCATGGTGGAAATTGGTGAATCGTCATTCGCCTACCTTCAAATATTTTATAGCTTGGATTACGGCATCCCTCTTCCAAGTTATAAAATATTGTGTTAGGTCCTAGCCTTAATATTTCATATTGGGTGTTATATTAAGGACTTAAATCAACTAACTTGAATTTCTCCCATTGTAGATGTCTAGTTCAGACAACTATGATCTTCCCAAATATCTTGAAACAAGCTTCCTAATGAAGATGATGTCCCACGATTGGATCATGGAAATCATACTTCTCCTCTTCCACCTTCTCCAATTATTCTCCCTAACCCACAAGTTCAAGGTCACTGAAGCCCTATTGGCAAGCAAAGTCTATGTGTGCTCACATCTTGGAGATGAAGTCATATATAGACAGGCCGGGAGAGTTGGGTGTCAGAGTCTTGAGGAAGTTGGTTGTTGACTAGGTTCTTCAATAACTTTCTAAGTAACATAGTGAGTTCCTTTAGGACTACTATATGACAGACCATGACATGACCCTTAATGATCTTAGCTATTTGCTTGATGCTGCTGAATCAACAATGATTTGGAGCACTAGTAAAGCAAATTTGATTGGAAGATCTACTTCCCAAAACTTTCATGGATATTGACAATGGCAGCATTGGAAATCCAGAAAAGCTTTCTCTTCCCAATGGAAAGGAATCGGCCATAGTCAACTCGATTGACCAAATGGTAAAGAGAAAGGCTAAGTCTGAGATAGTCTCGTGTTCCATTCCCAAAGAGTCCATATGTTTTTAGTGCCAAAGGAAGGGGCATTGGTTGCGAAGCTGCCCTATTTACCTGAAGGTTCATAAGGATGGTAAAGTCAAAAAGTTTGACTCTACTTCAGCTAAAGTCCGCTATCTAACTCTATTAAGTTCCTATTTTGAGATTCTTATTACATGATGTGACTAGGTCATATGTTGATGTTTTGTAGAATCAAAGAAAGGAAGCTTAAAGGAAGAATAAGGTGATTCTGATCGTGAAGATCAGAATTTTGAGCTGCTACTTAAGAGTTATGATAGATTGCTTAGGAATAGATAAACAACATATTTTTCATATGCATTTGCATTGTAAGGATAAGTTTTTCCTCAAATTTTAAAATAAAAGAAAAGGTTTTAATTTTATTTATTTTAAATATCCTTACAATAGTATTTGTGAAAAAATTGTAGTTTATATGATTCCATTGATAGCAATATTGGAAAATGGTTTTGATTCTTTCGTTTGTGGTAATGTCATAATTTACCAAATAAGGAAAGAGTCTCATCACATAAGTTTCAGTCGGATAGAAACTTGGAATCATCCAACTTGTATTATATGAGGAATGAGAATTTTCATCTTTGGGAAATTAAGACTAATTCCTTGATCACATGTATATGTGAGTCAAGTGAAAGATTAGAGGATCATGTACACTTGTGTGTACGTTGGTCAAGTCCACCACAGAGAACGATAAGACTATTCATCATGATTTACTAAAGTTTAGTAAATATGGTTGTGCTTACAAGTTTAAGTGTAATTATGAAACATTGGAAAAGTTTCAATGTAAGGCAGAACGAATAAGAAGAATCAAATTAGGCAGAAAGATAAAAGTTTCTCCAATCTGAAAAGATGGGAGAGTACTTGAGTATCTTGTTTTATGATTATCTTAATTGTTATAAAATCATATCACAATTGATTCTCTAAGGACATCTTAGTGCATTTGTTTGACTAAGAAGAGGAATCGTGAATTGTTGAATTGGTTAAATCAAAAGATAAGTCATACATCGTTCCAAAATTGAGTCTTAGAGTCATACTCCAAGATTGTAACTTGAGTGACATAATCTTTAGAAGGTTTATAATACTTGTCAAATGTAGAGTAAAATGTTTTCTTACTCTTGTACATTTGAAATTGGTAAGTTGTGATGTTTTGGATAAAACAAAGACCAACTAAGATCAATTGAGTAAAGTGTTTATCTTAATAAGAATCCGCACTGAATATTTTGTTTTGTCAAGGAATGGTTCTTGACAAGAGAATATTATATGTCAAGAGGTCAGTGGGAGTCTTAAAGATCTTGAAAAGGTTTCAAGAACTAATAAAGAATAAAACATTTTGTTTATCACTAGCACACAACTTGAGGTTCGTAACCTATCGTGTTGACATATTCTTGTTTTTATGCCCATTCCAGTTAAAGTTGACTATGCATGTGAGTTCTATGAGTTCTCAATTGTTTGCATAACAACCTAGAAGCTATGGTAGGCCCTTGTGCTACCAGGTGGCAAGAAGTTAAGAATGCACAAGTTCAGTCCATATGAGTTTGGATTTGTCACTAACCTTGTCTTATGATTCTGGTTTTGACAAATTCACATGGATAGGAACACATACACCATAAAATATAAATGTCATAAGGTTTCTCTCCAATTCATGAAAATGATGGTGAGGAAACGCTTTCAATAGATAGATTTTAAGTAGATAGCAATTGCAATATTTGCATTCTCAAAGTCGTTAGTGGAGTGTGTGGTTAACCGGCACACTAACATGGACTTGTGAGAAATGACAAAGGTCTAAACAATTGAGACTATGATTACGACATCCCTTTTCATAGTTCTAAAAATTGTTTAGACACACATGTGAGCTATCTAAGAAAAGGTGTATGATTTTGATAAAGTCTTATCAAAGCATCTTGTATCAGAAATCTGAACTTTGGTAAGAAAGTTCAGCTGATTTCTAGATACATATTAAAGCTGGTGGGAGCATAAGTGTTATGCTAATAATTATCATGTTAGTGGGAGCATGATTATTATCTAAGAAAAGGTGTTTGATTTTGATAAAGTCTTATCAAAGCATCTTGTATCAGAAATCTGAACTTTGGTAAGAAAGTTCAGCTGATTTCTAGATACATATCAAAGCTGGTGGGAGCATAAGTGTTATGCTAATAATTATCATGTTAGTGGGAGCATGATTATTATGATAAGTGTTGCAAGTTAGCAATGTTAATTATAGAAAACAAAAGTTTCAATTAGGAAAAGTTGTTTTGCTATAATTAAGGGAGAGGAAATTATACTTCATTTCAATTCTAAAAGCTTAGATTAGATTTTAATCATCTTTAGTCAAGGATATATATATATATATATATATATATATATATATATATATATATATTGCGTTCTCAAAATTCGATTATGATTATGGCATCCATCTTCATAGTCGAATTATGAAAACATGGCAAATACAAAATATTGTAGCAAAAGACTGGTCTAGGATCATGTCTTTATGTGAGACATTATGAATCGTGTCCCATATGCTTCGGATATAGGATCGATTACATGTGCTATAATATTTATCCTTTCTAAATTTTCCAAATGCCTAAGGCATTAAGAGGGGAAAAGGTCTAGAATTGGATATGACTAAAATGATTAAGCAATTGTCGAGGACAATATGAGGTTTACCAAAAATTGGTTGCTCATGGACAGTTGGAAGTATAGTGTTAATTTTGGAAGGACCATATTGACATATTCTGTGATAGTCAAAATGGGAATGTGGAAATGTTTCCATAGGTGGAAGTTGTTCTTCAAATCTATGTAAGATTAGAAAACTTAATGCAAGAAGGATGTTCAAAGGAATGTACTTTGAATGTGAGACTTCGGTTCCATGGAATTGCTCCCCATTGGAATACTTTGTAATGTATGTTGCCGAGTCTTTGTTACTTTTGTGCATAGTCATTACAAGAGGATCAATGCATATAAGTTTAGAATGTCACACCCCCAGCCATCGGCGGAAACACCGAGTAGTGTAACGTTATTCTTCGTATCACAGTTATATAACATACATTGAACAGTACTAAAGAAAATACATACCTTTATTGATAACTGAAAGTTACATAACTGTTTTTCTAGAACCTATTACATATTATCCGACTATGGCATACTTCTTAATGAACAGAAATAGTAAAACTTCTTCTGTTCGAATACATACCAGCTTTTCAAGTTCCTGAAAACACATGCATTTTAAAAATACGTCAACATAAAGTTGGTGAGTCCACAGGTTTTGACTCCATAAAATAATACATTTTCCACATTCAAAAGTATAGTTTTTGAAAGTATCATTTTGACTCTCCATCATTTAATATGTATATTAGGTATAATAGTTTACTTATCAATTAAGTGTTATACCTAAACATTCCTTAATCCTAAGGTATAAGTAGGGGAAACTTATACTTAACATTACTACTTGTATACGACAAAGTATAATGTTTCTAACAATTTGCTACCATGAGCCTGTAACCGCTGCTATGACATAATACCTCTGATAGAACACACTCATGATTTACCATGAGAAACAAACACACTCATGATTTACCATGAGAAACAACACCGTACGCTTCATCGATGACGGAACAATAACAAATAAAAGGATAGTTCATCACTTGCTTTTAGTTGACTGTAGCTAACAGTCACAAGTGGGGTGGTCAACCCGTATACTAATTATACACGACTTCCTCGCTCACACGGGATTAACGGTTACAGTTCAGAGGATTTTCACTAAGATCCCCAATCTTAGTTGATGAATACAATTACTCATGTAGACTTTGACGGCTTCCTATAGCTCTAACAACAAAAGCATCTTTATGTCTAAAACCCTAAGTTACTAGACTATGCTTTTAAACATTACTCCTAACTTCATAATATTTAGGCAGTATAACAGCTATATCTTGAAGTAAAACCAGGTTTTATCTTGACCTAAAACCAATAATAACAACATATAACGTTCCTAGTTTTATCTTGACATAAAACTATCAATAGCAATACCAAGTTTTATCTTATCATAAAACTAACAATAACAACGTATAACATATCCAGTTTTATCTTGCCATAAAACTATTAATAGCAACATACTTTATAACTTAACATATAGATCTTCCGAATATAACTTCGGAACTATATCGCACACAACATATATATAGAATCTTAAATATAACTCAAGATCTACATTAGTAAATTAACATACTGATAAGTTGATAATAGTTGTATATATTCAAAATATTATATTTAGAACAACTATACCCTGGCTATTATAACTATATACTGTCATATAGACATAATAATAACATATATATAATATCTAGCATGCGTTTTCCCTCGAAATATTAGAAAGTGGGGCCTTGAAACTCACCCTAGTAGCGTGATTTTATGTTATCTAAGCAAAAACGGTCAGCGCACGAGGTCGTCGGGACTCGGGATGCAAAATGGCCTCCAAAAACGAGATAGAGAGAAGAGTTTAGGTGTAAGAAGTGTTAAGGTCGAATTTGCTATTTATAGGCTGATTTTTGGCCATTCACGACGTGAACCAAGCATGTTCACGTCGTGAGCTCGATCCTGCTCACTTCGTAGACCCGCCATTTGGTCCCTAGCTTCGGATGGTGTCCCTTTGACTCCTCACGACGTGAATCAATCCTTGCTCACGTCATGAGTTTGGATCTTATCCCCTCGCAGCCTCGTCACACCGTCTAGATCCGAAATGTGGCGGTTTGAATCCTCACCTCGTGAACTTTTATGTTCACCTCGTGAGTTTAGTCAAATTAGGGTTTCTGACAGCGATATCTTCGGAAGGCCATAACTTTTGCATACGAACTCCGTTTTTGACGTTCTTTATATCCACGCGTAGGTATTTACGAGTACTACAACTCTCTTTTAGACATAAATAGCTAATTCTAGGTCTATTTTAAATTCCTCTTATTATAGAGATTTATAGTGTTCGGTTTATAATAACTTCTTCATGCGACGTCAGATTCAAACATTCTCTATATTTTTGGGATCGTATGGATGTATACTTTGAGTTGTATTATAAAGAAGATTCATATTTGTATTAGAATTTATCATGAACTACATAACACTCTTACCACATTACTAGGTTAACATAATCACATTACATGATTGGCATAATCACATGTGATTGTCTATTGACCTATTTTGACTAGTGTTACATAGAATCTAACAGATTTCGGTAAATGGCAGGAATTTGAAATTCTTACATTTACGATAAGGATTTGGGATTGTGAAATGAGAATCATTGGAATTATGTTCAGTTGATCTATTTCACAAAGTAAGGATCATTGAAAAACATAGTGTGCATACTTGGAGTATGGCATAACTATTGTTTGGACAAACATAGTGTGCATCCTTGGAGCATGGCATGACTATTGTTTTGATTCAAGTATAAAGTTGATTATTCGAAACATTATACAATGAATAATGAGTAATCAATATGGTGTTTAAATAAAATGTGTTTTATTTACTCTCAAAGGTGCTTAGGGCCATATAGGATTAGTATTATTCTTGTGTTTCACTTTGCATGTTTTGACTTCCCGAATAACTAGGTTATTCAAATTCTCCACAATCAGTCATATGTTGGAAGTAGATATGAATCAAGACTGTCATGAAGTTGGCTTGTAGATGTCTAAGGTGTTGGACATAGCAAGAGTTGCTACAACATTCATGAGTGCTCCTGGAATGAGATTCGAATATTGGATTAAACCCATGCTCATTTGAATCAATTCATGGATTTTATCATGAGTGATCATGAGATGATAATATCTTATATTCTTCAAACCTAGAGATATGACTTGTTGACTATGAGTTGGTTATACATTGATTGCACGAAAACGCATCAGTAACTTGATGTTATAAAACGTGTCTTTGTGTATGATTCAACAAGTGGTTAGTACAAGCATATGATTCGAAGTTTATCCACTCCTTTTACCCTTGGAGGGATAAAAGCGATATTTGTGGGCCCCTCGATGATTTACTGATGACAAACATAAGTGCTCGGCCGGGCCTGGACTGATTTGATTTGTTCAATTAGTCAGTCGTCATAAATCGGAAATCGGGAAACAACAAATGAACAGAGAGAATGATTATAATCCATGTCTCAGTCCATATGATATCTAGAATGGAAGAATATATGTTCCCTTATCTAATGGACACGTCATTGACTAGCTCAGAGTTCGACAGCGGCTTTTAAGAGCTACGATTGCTAGTCGGGATCTTGGAGTCATACGCAATAATAGTTTTAGACTTATCCAAGTGGGAGACTATTGGATTAGATGTCTAAGCCCATAACTATTATCGGTATGTACTCGACCCGAGAGTAGCATGGTCCATTTGGGTTGCATATCATCAAGACAATTTGTTAGGATGGATTTTTGAGAGAAGGTTATATATGATTTATTAATATATTATAAGTTCTAATATATTAATATGAAATCATATGTTTTAATTAGTAAAGATCAAGAATTAATTAGGAATTAATTTAGTGATCAAAAAGAGACTAATTAAATCTATGGGGACTAATTATGGTAATTAGTTATATCTATATGTGTTGGGCTTATGATCCATGTTGGACCAAGTTTATGTATGGATACATAAAGAGTTGGGCCACATGAACCATGGATCATAAAACCCATGGATATGGATTTGGGTTATATCCATGACCCTTGAAATCCTACATATAAATATATAGTCCATTGCCTAAAAACGCCACTTGAAGTTCTTGGAGTCCTTGGAGGTGTTTTTGGTGCATGGAGATTCTCTCTCAAGTTTCATCCTTGTCCATGATGTGTTGTGACTTTATTTGAGGCTTCCACACTATTAGGCTAAGCTCTTAAGGCCAAATATATCAAGACTTCAAGCTACATAAAAGGTATGTCACCTTAACTAGTATTTTATATGGTTTATGTCAAATGCATGCTAGTTATAGGTTTATGCCTTGGAAACACCTTTGCAAGTATAATTAGTGAAAACATAGATCCAAGGTATTTAGGGTTGTATGTGCACCATAGGATGTTGTAGTATACTAAAACCCATCAGGACCCTCCAGTCCTGTGTCTCAGTGAGGACCCTCCGATCTCACAGCTCGGGTTGGACTCTCCGGTCCGATCTCAAAATGCACAGAATAATATAGCATATATCACAAAGAAAAATGCATAATATCACATAACTCAAATAAGACCCTCCGGTCACTCAGCAGTACCACTCATGTATGTATAGTGAGAGACTCACCTCGTAAGTAAGCAAAGAAGTCATGTACCCCTCGAACAGTCTAATCCCTGCCTACATGTCATAAACACCTCTAATTAACACTTAATCACAACTTTAAATCAACCAAGCTATTTTCTCTCTCTCTAACTCTTGGATGGGTAAAAGACCATTTTCCCCCTCCATGCTCCCCATAATCCCTGACTTGACCAAACCCTAAAGTCAATAGAAGTCAACACTCGAGTCAACAATTCATGTTGACCCCACTCGTCGAGTGCATCTATGTGACTCGCCGAGTCCCTTTGTTCCTTCAGTAATGTCACGAAAATCCAACTTAACTCGTCGAGTTGTCTCCTCAACTCGCTGAGTTACTCATGTCCAGACTCGTCGGGGAAAACCCTCGCCGACTCATCGAGTCTGCTCACCGATTCGGCGAGTCCCTTCAGTCTATGTTCTCATTCAGACGTTTTAAGGCAGAGTTACAACCCCAAACTCTAGATCTAGCCTCCCAAGGCTGAGATACCACCTAAAGTTGCAATCTTTACGTCCATGCATGGCACTTACGGCTTAAAATGCCAAAACAAGTTCCATTTAGGGTCCTAAGCAATAAAACTCTCCTTTAGCTTGATAAAGCTTAGACCTTTGGGCTTAAGGGACCTCACAAGGTCCAGATCTGAAGTCTCAATCGCTTAGCAAGCTCAAGTCACTCACAATCTCAAGGAAATATGGAAAAAGCCCTAAACGCTTCCTAGCAACAAGATCTAATCAATATAAGGAGCAAGGTGGTGACTTTTACCTTCCAACAGAAACTAAAGGTGGATGAACACTGGATCCAACAGTCCTTCCTCATTCCTTGCTTGATACTCTTCTCTTCTCTTCCAATAGTTCACAAAAATACCCAAAGATTAGCTCTCTTTCTCTCTTAGATCAATATGGACAATTAAGGTTTCATACAGGGGAGTAAGGAGGCTGGTGAGGCGGAAATGAGGGCTTCAGATCCTTTAAATAGGACACAACCCCAGAGAATTAGGGTTTCCTCTCACAGCTCCAACTCGTCGAGTTAGTCCCTTCGACTCGTCGAGTTGGTCATAAAACCCATGTGGCCAAATCCGTCTCTACTCGACGAGTAGGGGCCTCCAACTCGTCGAGTTGCTCAATAAAATCATAAATATTATAAGAAATATAATACCTGGGATTCGGGATGTTACGATTCTCCCCCACTAGAATCAGACTTTGCCCTCGAAGTCATGCTCCAGAAATAACTTTGGGTACTGCTCGCGCATCTCGGACTCCGGCTCCCAAGTCCACTCGGATCCCTTCCGATGTTGCCACTATACTTGAACCAGGGGCACCACTTTATTCCTCAAAACCTTCGCCTTACGATCTAAGATCGCTATCGGCCTCTCAATATAATTCAGGCTCGCATTTACCTGAATGTCCTCTAAGGGTACCACCGTCGTCTCATTGGCTACACACTTCCTCAGCTGACACACGTGGAAGGTGTTATGGATCTGGCTCAACTCTGCAGGTAGCTCCAACCGGTAGGCTACCGTACCCACTCGGGCGGTCACTCTGAAAGGACCAATGTATCTAGGGCCCAGCTTGCCACGTTTCCTGAATCGGATCACCCCTTTCCACGGGGATACCTTTAGGAGGACAAAGTCTCCGACCTAGAACTCTAGCTCGGATCGTCGCCGGTCTGCGTAACTCTTTTGGCGACTCTGGGCCGTCAGTAACCTCTGTCTGACCTGCTAAATCCGCTCGATTGTATTGAGCATTATCTCAATGCCACCCATCACTCTCTGCCCTACCTCTTCCTAACAGATGGGATTCCGACACCTCCTCCCATATAAGAGCTCAAAGGGAGGCATACCAATACTGGAATGGTGGCTGTTGTTGTACGAAAACTCATCCAAGGGCAAATAAGTGTCCCAACTTCCTCCGAAGTACATAACACATGCACGCAGCATGTCCTCAAGCGTTTGAATCGTCCGATCACTCTACCCGTCTGTCTGTGGATGGTATGCGGTACTGAAATGCAGTCGGGTACCCAACTCCTCATGCAACTTCTTCCAGAACCTGGAAGTAAAGCGCACATATCGATCTGACACTATCGATGTCGGCACTCCATGCCGTGCTACCTCTCTCACATAAATCTCGGCCAATTTTTCTGCAGAAGAGTTCTCACTGATAGCCAAAAAGTGAGCACTCTTCGTCAACCGGTCCACAATCACCCATATCGAGTCGACACCTCGCGCGGTTCTCGGTAATTTGGTGATAAAATCTATGGAAATTTATTCCCACTTCCACTGCGGAATCTCTAGAGGGTGCAACGTGTCATGTGGATGCTGGTGCTTCGCCTTAACCTGGCGACAGGTCAAGCACCTCTCAACTACCCATGCCACGTCTCTCTTCATAAAGGGCCATTAGTAGTCTCTCTTCAGATCCAAATACATCTTGGTGGCTCCCGGGTGGATCGAGAATCTCGATCTATGCGCCTTCTCCATCAATATGCGTCGAGCTCCACCCATATAGGGCACCCAAATCCGCCCACGGAAAGTCATAAGCCCCAGAATATCTGTCCCAAACTCAGAAATCTGCCCGACTATCCGTTCCCTCTTACGGTTCTCTGGTCTCGCGGATTCCACATGGGCCTCTTGGATGGTATCTAAGACTGGAGTCATCACCGTCATCTGCATACACACATCTCGTATCGAAGCACCCGCTTCTCTACGGCTCAAAGCATCGGCTACCACATTAGCCTTACCCGGATGATACAAGATCTCACAGTCGTAGTCTTTCACTACATCCAACCACCTCCTGTTGGATTAGGTGTCTAAGCCCATAACTATTATTGGTATGTACTTGACCCGAGAGTAGCATGGTCCATTTGGGTTGCATGGCATCGGAACAATTTGGATAGACTTTTGTGAGAAGAGGATATTTATGATTTATTAATATATTATAAGTTCTAATATATTAATATGAAATCATATTATTTAATTAGTATTGATCAAGAATTAGTTTGGAATTAATTTTGTGATCAAAAGAGACTAATTAAATAAATGGGGATTGATTTGGTAAATCATTCATTCTTATAAAGTGGGCTTATGATCCATAGTTCTTCATGTTGGGCTAAACCCATGTGGTGACCCATGGATACTCCATGGAGGTTAAAATCCATGGATCATGAAGAATATGGAAAGTCATGAGTTACATGGTGTAACCCTAATGTGCACACTATATAAGAAGCCTCATAGCTCATGAAATTGGCGCTAAGGAGTGACTAGTGGCACTAAGCTATTCCAATTGTTGGTGGTGTTGTGTGAACCATTTGAGGTGCAACACTTGGGGCACAAAGCTCTTTAAAGGTACAAGGAATCAAGCTACAACAAAAGGTATGTCACTCAACTATATTTCATATTGTAGATACTCCTTAATATGCTAGTTAGGATGATACCTTGGAAAATTGATATTTGCATGTATAATAGAGAAAACATAGATCCAAGGTATATAGGGTTGCATGTACAACATAGGAGTGTTAGAATGCTCAAAACCCAACACCTCCTCTGTCTCATATTCAGGTTGGGCTGATCCATGAGGTACTTCAGGCTCTTGTGGTTCGTGTATATGGTACACCGAACTCCATACAGATAGTTGCGCCATATCTTGAGGACGAACACCACCGCCCCCAGCTCCAAATCGTGGGTGGGATACCTTGTCTCATGAGGCTTCAAATACCTCTGTAAGTCCCAAAGTTCGCTTGATGTATCATTCAAATCCACTTGATGGTGCGGAATCCCAATCAAGTGGATGATGCAAGATAGAATGGAGAAAAAGAAAAAGAAGAAATAGATGAATCTTCAATGTATTTATAACAACGTAAAATTTAAAACAATTTTTCATTTTTCAAACGTAATAAAAGATCATATAATATTCTCAAAATCTCATGTATCAAGTGTCATCACAATAAACATATCCTAAAATCTCAACACATAATCCTCTGCCAGTGTGTACAAATCATGCCGGCGCCTTCCCGCGATCCTCATTGGTACCTGAAACACATATCACATAACACTGTAAGCATAAATGCTTAGTGAGTTCCCCAAAATACCACATACAACATATAATCCACTCGAGGCTATAACTCGGTATGACCCTCTGGTCAATGTGTCTCAGCGGGACCCTCCAGTCCCGTAGCTCGTTGGACCCTCCAGTCCGGTCTAGCTCGTTGGACCCTCTGGTCCGATCTAAATCGTTGAACCCTCTGGTCCGGTCTAAATCGTGGGACCCTCCGGTCCGGTCTATATAACACATAGCATACATATATCACAATGCACATAAACTCAAACATACACATAACACATAAGACCCTCCGGTCTGCACATAGTTACCACTCTAGGTAATGTATAGTGAGAAGACTCACCTCGGGTAACCTCGGAAAGTCTCGAACTCGAATCACTGATCTAGCCTCCGCCTAATCACATAAAGTAATTTACCTCTTATTAACAACGATTCTCATAGGCTATACAAATCCCTTCCTATAATCTCTCAGAAGGGGAAAAGACCATTTTACCCCTTCAATGATCCAAATGTCCAAATGTTGACCAAACCCTAAAAGTCAACGAAAGTTAACTTCCAGTCAACGGTCCAACTTTGACCAGACTCGTCGAGTGCACTATGGTGACTCGGTGAGTCCATGCGTGTCCTCTGAATCCTCCTAAGGCCTCACTCGAATCGTCGAGTTACCCTTTCTCCTGACGGGTTACCACTGATCACGAATCGTGGTGCAACACAATCCGACTCGTCGAGTCCTCTCATGGACTCGGCGAGTTTCCTCCATGAGAAAGCTAAAACGACCTTCTGAGGTCAGATCTGTTTCTCTAACTTATAGATCTGACCTTCTAACACCCAAAAGTCACGTAAAGGTCTGAACTTTATGTTCATGCATCACACATATGGCTCTATTTGATGAAATAACACTTAAAATGGTCACCTAGACTCAAAACTCTTATGGGACTGCATAAAGCTGGATGATTGGGGCTCTCTGGACCTCTCAAGGTCTAGATCTAAAGTCTATTCCTCATTAGGACTCCACATGCCCTATATTCCAACTAAGGAAGGGGCAAAGAAACCCTAGATTCATGAGATCTACTAAATACACGAAAATAGGCTTGGATTCATACCTCAAACAGCAACCTTTGATGAAGTAATAGTAGGTCTGAGCTCCTCAATCAGCCTAGCTTGAATCCTCTCCTTCCTTCTTGCAAGAATGCACTAAAGGTGATGTAATTAGCTCCTTCCCTCACTCTCTATGCTCTCTATTTCGTTAGGGTTTCTCAAGTGGGTGTGTGGCCGCAATGACGGCCATAAGGACCCTTAAATAGGGCACATGCCCGAAGATTTAAGGTTTCTGTCCACAACGCGGACTCGTCGAGTCGACTCGCCGACTCGTCGAGTCCGTTCATTAATCCCAGTCAGTAGTCGCGATCCTACTCGACGAGTTTAGGCGTCGACTCGTCGAGTCCCTCTTCTTAACTCAACAATAAATACTTAAATTATGATACCTGGAAATCTTGATGTTACAATTCTCCCCCACTAGAATCAGACTTCGCCCTTGAAGTCTCACTCTGCAAACAACTCTGGATGCTGCTCCCGCATCTTCGTCTCCGGCTCCCAAGTCAGCTCGGACCCTTTTCGATGTTGCCACTGGACCTGAACCAGGGGCACCTCCTTGTTCCTCAGAACCTTGATCTTTCGATCCAAGATCGCGATCGGCCTCTCAATGTAATTCAGACTCGCATCGACCTGAATATCCTCTAGCGGCACAACCGCCGTCTCATCGGCTATACAATTCCTCAACTGGGATACGTGGAAGGTATCATGGATCTGACTCAACTCCTCGGGTAGCTCCAGACGGTATGCTACCTTACCCACCCTCGCAGTCACCCTGAACGGACCAATGTATCGGGGCCCCAGCTTGCCCCTCTTCCTGAATCGGATCACTCCTTTCCAAGGTGACACCTTCAGGAGTACGAAATCTCCAACCTGGAACTCGAGCTCGGATCGCCGCCTATCCGCATAACTCTTCTAACGGCTCTGGGCTGTCAGTAACCTCTGTCTGACCTGCTGTATCTGCTCAGTCGTCTTAAACACTATCTCAGTGCTACCCATCACTCGCTGCCCTACCTCTCCCCAACAGATGGGGGTCCGACACCTCCTCCCATATAAAAGCTCAAAAGGAGGCATACCAATACTCGAATGGTGGTTGTTGTTGTAAGAAAACTCAGCCAAAGGTAGGTATGTGTCCCAACTGATGGGTTTTGAGCATTCTAACACTTCCTAAGTGTACATGCAACCCTAATAACCTTGGATCTATGTTTGTCTAATAATCATGCAAAGTTGAATTCCAAGGTTTTATTCCTATCTAGCATACATGGGGAACATTTTTAACTTGAATGAAAGATAGAATAACTTACCTTGTTGTTGATTATGATCCTTGAAACCTTGTGAGCCTAGCACCCCAAGTGTGATGCCTCAAATGCTTCACACAACACCAAATGCAAAGGAGTAAACTTTGGGAGAATCTTACACTTGCAAAATCGGCTCTAGCCCTCTTGTTTCTTATGTGTAGACAATTTTGGTGGAGAATGGGTTTCTTATATAGTGTTGACACATCTAGGGTTACACCATGTAAACCCTAATGTGTCATGACTCTTCATTTCCATGACCCATGGGTTTGTAACTCCCATGGAGCATCCATGGAGCATCCTATGGGTGGAACCCAACTTGATAATCCAAGGAGCCTCTTAGCCCACTATATAAGATATGGAAGATTTACATAATCTACCCATATATTTAATTAGTTATCTTTTGATCACTTAATTAATTCTTGATCAAACTAATTAAATAATATTATTAATATATTAGAACTTATAATATATTAATAAACCATAAGTGTTATTTCTCTCATTTTAGTTTATCCAATTGCATGGTGCCATGCAACCCAAATGGACCATGCCGGGTCGGGTCAAGTACATACCAGAAATAGTTATGGACTTAGACACCTTATCCAACAGTCTCCCACTTGGATAAGTCTAATAACTATAACAACAATATTTCAGGAACCGATCGGCAATCGTAGCTCTTTCAAGGTCTCTCGGAACTGAGAAGATGATGATACGCCATTTAAGATAAGTGATCATATAATCCTCTGTTCTAGATATCAGCCGGACAAATACATGGAACAATGTCTTACTTATTGTCCAGCAGTTTGTTTCCCGATTTCCGATTTGTTTGACAAAGAACTTAATTGAACACATCAACTTAGTTCTGACCGGGCCCGGTACATAGGTCAAAACAAAATCATCGAGGGGCCCAGATATCAGCTTCTAATCCAAGAAGGAACAGATAAACTTCGATTCATATGTTTGTTCTACCACTCATTGAATTATACACAAAAGCACGTTTTATAACATCGAGTTACCAATGCATTAACGTACAATCAATGCATAACCAACTCATAAGTAACAAATCATATCTCTAGGTTTGAAGACTTATATGATATTACCGTCTCACGATCACTCGAGATAAATTCCATGAAGTGATTCCAGTGAGCGTGGGTTGAGTCCAATGCTCAGAACTTATGAGCACTCATGAGTGTTGTAGCCATGTCCAACAACTTAGACCTCTGCAACCAATCATGACAGTCTTGATTCATACCTACTTCCGACATATGACCGACTGTGGAGGTTCGAATAATATGATATACCAAACATAATTATTCTGGAAGTCAAAACATGCAAAAGAAATATAGTAAACGATCGACAAGAGATAGCAACACTTTACTCATAAATAAAACACCTTTTATTCATCATCTAATGTCAATTACACTTTACAAATTTCAAGGTTATCTAACTACTAAATCTAATATCATCCTTCAGCCCTATGCTCCGAGCATGCTGGAGATGCTTAACCCGAGTCAGTCCCTTCGTGAGGGGATCTGCTGGATTCTCATCCGATGATACCCTCTTTGCCACGAGGAGTCCTTCTTCTATTCGATGTCTGATGAAATGGTATTTTCTGTCAATGTGTCTGGATCTCCCGTGATCCCTTGGTTCCTTGGCTAAGGCAACTGCACTTTCACTATCACAGAAAATTTCCATTGGCTCTTTAATAGCTGGTACAACTCCAAGGTCTCCAATGAAGTTCTTCAGCCATATCGCCTCCTTTGCTGCCTCGCTAGCTGCTATATACTCTGATTCGCAAGTTGAATCAGCCACTGTCTCTTGCTTGGAACTCTTCCAAGAAATTGCTCCTCCATTTAAGGTAAAGACCCAGCCTGACTGAGAGCGGAAATTATCCCTATCAGTCTGAAAGCTAGCATCACTATACCCTACAACTCTCAAGTCTTCACTCCCACCGAGGGTAAGGACCCAGTCCTTAGTCCTCCGTAGGTACTTGAGGATATTCTTTACCGCAGTCCAGTGTGCCTTGCCAGGGTTCCCCTGATACCTGCTAACCATGCTCAAAGAAAAGGCTACATCAGGTCGAGTACACGTCATAGCATACATGATCGATCCTACAGCCGAAGCATAAGGTATTCGACTCATTTCTGCTATCTCAGCCTCAGTACTAGGGCTTTGTGTCTTACTCAATCTGGCGTTACTCTGGATGGGTAACTCTCCTTTCTTGGAGTCTTGCATGCCGAATCTCTTCAGCACCTTATCCAAGTAGGTACTCTGACTAAGTCCAATTAGTCTTTTACTCCGGTCTCTCAAGATCCTTATCCCTAGAATATAGGCAGCTTCTCCTAAGTCCTTCATAGAGAAACACTTCCCAAGCCAGGACTTAACTTCCTGCAGAGTTGGGATGTCATTTCCTATGAGTAGTATGTCATCCACATACAATACCAAAAAGCTAACTATACTCCCACTAGCCTTGACATATACACAAGATTCATCTTCACTCCTAGAAAAGCCAAATTCTTTGACTTTCTCATCAAAGCAAAGATTCCATCTGCGAGGTGCTTGCTTTAACCCATAAATGGATTTCTCAAGCTTACACACTTTATTAGGGTACTCTGTATTGACAAAACCCTCTGGCTAACTCATGTAAACATCCTCAGCCAACTTTCCATTAAGGAAAGCGGTTTTGACACCCATTTGCCATATTTCATAGTCATGAAATGCAGCTATGGCTAACAGAACCCTAATAGACTTAATCTTGGCCACTGGAGAAAAGGTCTCATCATAATCAACTCCCGGAGTTTGTGAGAAACCCTTTGCAACCAGTCGTGCCTTATAAGTGTGTACATTACCATCCATGTCGGTCTTCTTCTTGAAGATCCATTTGCACCCTATAGTCTTACGACCTGGTACATTCTCAACCAAGTTCCAAACTTGATTGTCATACATGGACTGTATCTCGCTGTCCATTGCCTCTTTCCACTTGGCTGACTCAGGGCCTGCCATGGCTTCCGCGTAACTGTTAGGTTCATCCAGACCTATCAGTGTCTCATCACTGATAAGTGTATCACCTTCCGCAGTAATATGGAATCCATAGTAATGCTCAGGTGCATTCCTAACCCTTGTGGAACGCCTCAGAGGTACAGACTTGTCAATTGGCTCAACAGGAGTTTCCTCCTCAAGTTGAGTGCTAGGGTTTGAAGTTCCTTCACCACTTGACTCTTGAATTTCTTCAAGGTCAACTTGCCTCCCACTGTCTCCTTGGCTTATGAACTCTCTCTCTCGAAAGAAAGCCCTCCTAGCTACAAAGACCACATTCTCACTAGGTCTGTAGAAGAGGTAACCAAAGGATTTCTGTGGGTAGCCGATGAAAATACACCTCTCACTTCGAGGTTCGAGCTTATCATGAGTCTCGCGTCTCACGAAAGCCTCGCAACCCCAAATCTTAATGTGGTCTAGTTTGGGTACTTTACCAGTCCACATCTCATGAGGAGTTTTGGCAACTTTCTTTGTGGGAACTAGATTAAGGATATGGGCGGCAGTCTCTAAGGCATACCCCCAAAATGAGATTGGTAGCGAAGCTCGACTCATCATGGAACGAACCATATCCAACAAGGTTCAATTACGCCTCTCAGCTACACCATTCAACTGCGGTGTCCTGGGAGGTGTCAATTGTGAGACAATCCCACATTCCCTAAGATAGTCGAGGAACTCTGAACTAAGATACTCACCACCTCGATCGGATCGAAGCATCTTAATGTTCCTGCCCAATTGATTCTCGACTTCCTGTTTAAACTCTTTAAACCTCTCAATAGTCTCTGACTTATGCTTGATTAAGTAGACATATCCATATCTACTGTAATCATCAGTAAAAGTCAAATAATAACGATTAGCATCCCTTGTGGCATGTTTGAAGGGCCCACACACATCCATGTGTATAAGATCCAACAAACCTTCACCCCTCTCACAAGAACCTGTGAAGGGTGACTTTGTCATTTTTCCAAGTAAGCATGATTCGCAACTATCATCTGACTTTAGGTCAAATGACTCCAATACTCCATCCTTTTGGAGTTGGCCTATGCGTTTCTTGCTTATATGTCCAAGACGACAATGCCATAATGATGCTTTATCCAAGTTATTATCATTAACAGAATCAATACACAATACATTATTTCCTAAGTTATCAACCACAGATACTGTTTCATACACACCATCACAAGGTAATGCTTTAAAATAAAGAACATTATTAAAGAAAGCATTAATCGAACCAACTTCATTATCAAATGAAAAGGTGAAACCTTGTTTATACAATTCATGAAAGGAAATAATATTTCTTGCCATTTCTGGCGAATAACAACATTTATTCAAATCTAAACTAAACCCACTACTTAGCGATAAAGTATAAACTCCAATCTTGGTGACAGGTAAAGCTTTCCTATTCCCCATGATTAAGTTTATTCTTCCATGCTCCACATTCTCACTTCTTCTTAGTCCCTGCAAATCAGAACAGATATGAATACCACAACCGGTATCAAGGACCCAAGAGTTAGAATGGGGTGAGTTATTAGATAAGATAGTGTAAATACCTGCATGGTTGGGTTTAACTTTCCCATCCTTCACATCTTGTTGGTACTTTGGGCAGTTCCGCTTCCAATGTGACTTTTCATGGCAATAGAAGCATTCAGCCTCTTTAGGGTCAGAAGAAGGAGTGACAAAACCTTTCTTGGTTCCACTTGAAGAAGAGCCATCAAGGGTCCTAGCCTTGGTACCCTTCGAAGAGCTCTTCCTCTTCTTCCCTCTACCTTTCCCGATTGCCAAAACCGGGGCGGAGTTTGGAGTAGGAGTGTTAACAACCGACTTACCCTTAAGACCTGTTTCTGCGGTCTTGAGGAGTCCCTGAAGTTTGCTGAGTGTGACCTATTCCTTATTCATGTGATATGTCATGCGGAATTGATCATAGCACGATGGTAAGGAGTGCAAAATGATATCTATTGCAAGCTCCTCAGGGAAGTTCACATTAAGCTTCAGCAACCGATCCACATACCTTTGCATTTTCTGCATGTGGCTCGTGACGGATTCCCCGTCCTTCATCATGGTTGTTATGATAGAGCATATGATTTCATACCTCTCTTGTCGTGCACTTTGATGGTATCTTTCCATCAGATCTTGGTGCATTTCAAAAGGGTAGAAGTCCTCATAGGACTTTTGGAGTTCCGTTGTCATGGTGGCCAACATGATGCATGCCACTTTTGTAGCATCCCTTTCATGTGCCCGGAAGTCAGCGATCTCCTGGGGAGTTGCAGTGGTCTCATCAATCTCCTTAAGCTCCTTGTCAAGGACATATTCTTTGTCCTCGTAGCGGGTAATCATCCTGATGTTTCTGATCCATTCATTGAAGTTGGATCCATCAAAAGTGACTTTCCCACACAAGTTCATAAGGGTAAAGGAGCCATTAGGATTAGAGCCAGAAGCAGCATTGTTTGAAGACATCTGAAAGAAGAGAACAAGATTAGTTTAGATATTAAGAGAGTCCTTAATCACCCAAATGTAATATTAAGGCTAGGATCCAATCACAATATATTATAACTTAGAAGAGGTATGCCGTAATCCAAGCTATAACATATTTGAAAGGTAGGTGAATGACGATTCACCAATTTCCACCATGAAAAACGAAATATAAATATTAGGTTTTCAATTGGTTCTTAGAAATTCCTAGATTCTTTTGAGATTCAATGAACTTTTCAAAGGCATGTTTCAATCTCGAGTGTGCCCTCCAAGTTTTGTGACTGGGATACCGAGGATCACAAAACGAGGTGTGAAGTAACCATGCAAATCACTTGGTACCCTCAAGGTTTATCACTCAATCGATGTGTCGGTAAACCACACACGCTCCACCGATGCTATGGTAAACCTTAAGTCACCCTTTACCTACCTTGTTAAGTCCAGGTTAGTGTGCCGGTTAACCACACACGCTCCACCAACGACTTAAACAAAGTGTAAAGTGTAATTTCATGGATTAGCACCTTATTCACATTTTCCTAAAGTAACTAAGATTGGGAATTTAATAAAAGCATTTAGTTACTTTATAATATTCATCATACTTTTAATGAGAATTTATAAGTCCTTGTCTTACCCGTTCGGCTAACGACCCTCCGTCGATCAAGGAAGCGGTGGGTGAGAGTGGACACCCATTAAGTTGCCATTTTATAGGCAACAACCTTATACCCCCTTATAGACCGGCTTCGTGAATGAGGCGTACTAGCGGTAAGACAACTTGACGTTATACATATATATATTAGTAACTTATAATATTATAAAGTATAAGGGTTGAATTTTAACTTTTAAAATTCTAAGGGTTGGAACTAAAGTTTTAATCAAGACTTTACATGTTCCAAAACTTGAGGGCAAGTTTTGTAAACTTCCAAAACTTTTCATTTCTTATAACTTAAGAATTAATTGAGTAATAAAAATGAAGACTCTTCATTTTTATAACTCTTGTGTTTTTTTAATGGCTTTAATAAAAGTGAGACTTTTGGTTTTCCATAACTTGAGGACAAGTTATGGACTCCATTAAAACACATTATGATCATGAATTAAACTACCATGAAGGTTACAAACAATTCATATGATCATCTAATCTTCATAAGTTCAAGAACATGAATATGAACACTTTCAAGAATCAAAAAATTACACTTAAAAAAACTTGTAATTTTAATAATTGCCATTGTAAATGGATTAGCATAAACATTACACCATCTAAAACAAGCTTTAAAACATCAAAACAGTTTAGGGTAATGTTTCTAGTCCATTTCCAGCAACAAATGTGCAAACTTTCATACGAGCAGAAAACAGAAAAACGATTTTTTTTCAAGCTGTTTGCACACAAAAAACAACAAACAAACCTAGGCTCTGACACCACTGATGGGTTTTGAGCATTCTAACACTTCCTAAGTGTACATGCAACCCTAATAACCTTGTATCTATGTTTGTCTAATAATCATGCAAAGTTGAATTCCAAGGTTATATTCCTATCTAGCATAAATGGAGAACATTTTTAACTTGAATGAAAGATAGAATAACTTACCTTGTTGTTGGTTATGATCCTTGAAACCTTCTAAGCCTAGCACCCCAAGTGTGATGCCTCAAATGCTTCACACAACACCAAATGCAAAGGAGTAAACTTTGGGAGAATCTTACACTTGCAAAATCGGCTCTAGCCCTCTTGTTTCTTATGTGTAGCCAATTTTGGTGGAGAATGGGTTTCTTATATAGTGTTGACACATCTAGGGTTACACCATGTAAACCCTAATGTGTCATGACTCTTCATTTCCATGACCCATGGGTTTGTAACTCCCATGGAGCATCCATGGAGCATCCTATGGGTGGAACCCAACTTGATAATCCAAGGAGCCTCTTAGCCCACTATATAAGATATGGAAGATTTACATAATCTGCCCATATATTTAATTAGTTATCTTTTGATCACTTAATTAATTCTAAATTAATTCTTGATCAAACTAATTAAATAATATTATTAATATATTAGAACTTATAATATATTAATAAACCATAAGTGTTATTTCTCTCATTTTAGTTTATCCAATTGCATGGTGCCATGCAACCCAAATGGACCATGCCGGGTCGGGTCAAGTACATACCAGAAATAGTTATGGACTTAGACACCTTATCCAACACCAACTTCCACCGAAGTCCATAACACATACCTGAAGCATGTCCTCAAGTGTCTGTATCGTTCTCTTACTCTGGCCATCCGTCTGTGGATGGTAAGTAGTACTGAAGTGTAATCTCGTACCCAACTCCTCATGGAACTTCTTCCAGAACCTGGAAGTGAAACGTACATCACGGTCTGACACAATCGAGATCGGCACTCCATGCCGCGACACCACCTCTCTCACATATGTCTCTGTCAGCCTCTCCGTAGAAGAGCTCTCACTGATAGCAAGGAAGTGAGCGCTCTTCGTCAGCCGGTCCACAATCACCCAAATTGCATCAACACCCCTCGCAGTCCTCGGCAATTTGGTGATAAAATCCATAGAAATTTGTTCCCACTTCCACTAGGGAACCTCTAATGGCTGCAACTTGCCATGCGGACGCTGGTGCTCGGCCTTAACCCGACGACAGGTCAAGCACCTCTCTACTACCCATGCAACATCCCTCTTCATACATGGCCACCAGTAGTCTCTCTTCAGGTCCAAATACATCTTAGTGGCCCCAGGATGGATCGAAAATCTCGATCTATACGCCTCCTACAACAGAGTGCTACGTGCCCCGCCCGTATATGACACCCAAATCCGACCACAAAAGGTCATAAGCCCCCAGCTATACGTCACAAACTCGAACACCTGTCCAATCACTCGCTCCCTCTTGCGGTTCTCCGGTATCACAGCCTCTTCCTGGGCCTCCTGAATGGTATCCAACACCGGAGTCATCACCGTCATCCTCATACATATATCTCGAATCGGGGCACTCTCCGCCCTGCGGCTCAGGGCATCGACTGCCACGTTAGCCTTGCCCGGGTAGTACAGGATCTCACAGTCGTAATCCTTGTCCATATCCAACCATCTCCTCTGGCGCATATTCCGGTTGGGCTGATCCATCAGATACTTCAAACTCTTGTGGTCCGTGTATATGGTACACCGAACCCCATACAAATAATGACGCCATATCTTGAGGGCGAACACCACTGCCCCCAACTCCAAATCGTGGGTGGGATACCTCGTCTCATGAGGCTTCAGCTGCCTCGATGCGTATGCTATCACGTGCCCTCTCTGCATAAGCACCGCACCCAACCCTGATATAGACACATCACAATACACCACGAAATCCTCCATTCCCTCCGGAAGGGCTAACACCGGGGCTTCGCATAATCTCTGGCGAAGAGTCTCAAACGAGGTCTGCTGCTCGGGACACCAAATAAAAGCAACACCCTTCCGGGTCAATCTGGTGAGGGGAACGGCAATCTTGGAGAAATCTCTGATAAATCTCCAATAGTAGCCGGCCAACCCCAGAAAACTCTTGATCTCGGTGGGGGATCTCGGCACCTCCTAACTCATAACAGCCTCAATCTTGGCCGGATCGACCAGTATCCCATTCTGATTAACGAGGTGCCCCAAGAACTGGACCTCTCGTAACCAGAAATCACACTTGGAGAATTTGGCATAAAGCCTCTCCGATCTCAAAACTCCAAGGACCTCCCTCAGATGCTCCTCATGCTGCTCTCTGGATCTCGAATACACTAGAATGTCATCGATGAACACAATCACCGATCGATCCAACATCGGCCTGCATACTCAGTTCATGAGATCCATGAACGCCGCTGGTGCATTGGTGAGCCCAAAAGGCATCACCACGAACTCGTAATGCCCATAACGAGTCCTGAATGTCGTCTTTTGGATATCCTCATCACGCACCCTCATCTGGTGATATCCAGACCTCAAGTCTATCTTGGAAAACCAAGACGCTCCCTGCAACTGATCAAACAGATAGTCGATCCTCGATAGTGGATAACGGTTCTTGACCGTCAACTTGTTCAACTCCCGGTAATCGATGCACATCCGGTGTGAACCATCCTTTTTCTTGACAAAAAGGATCGGCGCTCCCCACGGCAAGCTACTCGGTCGGATGAATCCCTTCCCCAACAGCTCCTGAAGCTGCGAAAATAACCCATGCATCTCTGGTGGCGCAAGGCGATAGGGTGCCTTGGCAATAGGCATTGCCCCCGGAACCAAATCGATGCGAAACTCCACCCGCCTCTCGGGAGGCACACCCGGTAACTCCTCAGGGAAAACATCTGGGAATTCGAGCGCTATCGGTACCTCACCGACCGAACTCGGCCTCTCTGCGGCATCTCGTGTATCCATCACATAGGCTACAAACCCCCTACAGCCCTGATGTAGACTCTGTCTCGCTCTGGCAGCCGAACAAAATGTTGACCCAAATCGGGTACCCTCGCCATACACCGTAAGTACTCCCCCACTAGGGTCTCGTATGGTCACCAACTGTCGCTCGCAGTCTATAACAGCTCCAAATCGGCTCAACCAGTCCATACCCACGACGACACAGACATCCCCCATCGCAATCGGTACCAGATCTATCGGGAACTCAACACCGAAAATCTCGAGTACACATCCTCGAATCACATCAGTAGCATAAACTGCTCGCTCGTCAGCTATAGAAACTCGTAGAGGTCGACTCAACGCCTCTCGTCGGGTACTGATGTGCTGGCTAAACGCTAACGACACGAAAGATCGACTCGCACCCGAGTCAAATAACACCAAAGCAGGTACATAACTCACAAGAAAAGTACATATGCATACCACAGTATAAGCACAATATCTCAACTCAGTATAAGTAAAGAAAAGAATACATACCAGCCACGACATCGGGTGCTGTGCGGATCTCCTCCGCTGTCAACTGAAAGGCTCTCCAGCGAGCCTTCGGTGCCTCGGCCTTCGCTGGCCGGACCTCGGCAGCTCTAGCAGTAGGTGCAGATCCCTGTGATGATCCCTGAAGTAGCTTTGGGCACTCGGCCTTCCGGTGGCCAGTCTGGTTGCAGTGAAAGAAAACTGCAAACCCCTTGGGGAAATCCCTCGCGAAATGCCCTTCCTTGCCACACTTGTAGCACACATCCGCTCTGCACACCCCCTCATGGCTCTTGCCGTACTTCCCGCAAGTGAGGCCCTTCGGTCCTCCAGATCTCGAATCAGCGGGCTTTGCCCGCTTGGCTGCCGGATGAGACTGTATCGGCCGCCTATCCCTCCTCTAAGACTCGGCCTCCTCCATGTCCTGAGTCTCCAGCTCAATCTCCCTCTTCCGTGCATTCGCCTGGAGCTCGGCAAATGTCCGGTATGTCGAGTTCGCCACGAACTCACGAATGTCCCTCCTCAGTATGCTCAGATATCGGCTCATATGTGCCTGCTCGGTAGACACGTGCTCAGGGAAAAACAACGCCCTCTCATGAAACATCCGTGTAATCACAGTCACGGACTCCGTCCCCTGCTTGAGGGACAAGATGTTGGATTAATGTCTAAGTCCATAACTATATTTGGTATGTACTTGACCCGGCCCGGCATGGTCCATTTGGGTTGCACTTCACCGGCACAATTTATATGGATAGTCTTTTGAGAATAGTATATTTATGATTTATATTAATATATTATAAGTTCTAATATATTAATATGGAATCATATTATTTAATTAGTATTGATCAATAATTAGTTTAGAATTAATTAAGTGATAAAAAAGAACTAATTAAATATGGACTCTTATATATATGGAATGGGCCAAGTTCATTTAGGTTGGGCTAAGCTTTCATGGATGGTCCATGGAGCTTTTAACCCATGGATCCTATGTAAATGAAAGGTCATGGGTATTAGGGTTTACATGGATGTAACCCTAATCCTCCATAATATATAAAGGGGTCCTTGGCTCACAAAATTGGCACAAGTGTGTGAAAATAAGAGTGGGCCGATTTTAGTGTGCATACATATTCTCTCAAGTTCTTCCAAGGTGTTTTGGTGATTTGTGATTCCATTTGAGGCTTCCACACTATTGGGGCTAAGCTCTTAAAGCTTGAAGACATCAAGCTACATCAAAAGGTATGTCATCTAACTAGAACTTTGTAGTATAGGTGCTTCATAATATGCTAGTTAGGATGAAACCTTGGAATAGTTAATATTTGCATGTATAATAGAGAAAACATAGATCCAAGGTTTATAGGGTTGCATGTACACCATAGGAGTGTTAGAATGCTCAAAACCCAACAGTGGTATCAGAGCCATTGGTTGTTTTCTGTTATATTGATGCAAATGTTTTATTTTCAAGTTGGAAAAAAAAGGAAAAAAAAAACATGACGTTTGTCAAATTTTAAGATAATTACTTGTTTTATGAAAAACGAATTATTTGTAAAATTTGAATCATTTGTTATATGAGTTGAATTAGGTCAAATTTAGTAAAAGATAAAATGATATGATTATTTTATTAGTTTTAAAAGTTTGATCTAAATGTTTTAAGGAGTTACATATTTTGTCATAAAATTTTGGAGCTCAAAAGTTTTTTTTTAAAGTTGTGATCTTAAGGGTTTTTGAAACTTCCATAAGTTATGGATATGAAAGTTTTTTTTAAAAAAAATTTGATTAAAAGTTTTATGGAGTTACAAAATTTGGTGTTAATGTTTTAAAGAATTCCATAACTTGTTCTTAAGTTATGGAACATGGAAAGTTTCATCATAAAACACGATTAATTCCATAAGTTATGGAATCCAAAGGTTTTCAAGAATTACAAAACTTGCCCTCAAGTTTTGGAATTTGAGAAAAGTTTTTTATGAAAAAAAGAATTGAATTCTAAAACTCTTGGATTGTAAGGATAAGTTTTTCCGCAAAGTTTTAAAATAAAAGAAAATTGTTTGATTTTATTTATTTGAAGTATCCTTACAATGACATTTGTGGAAAATTGTTGCTTATATGATTCCACTGACAGCAATATTGGAAAATGGATTTGATTCTTTCATTTGTGGTAGTGTCTAAATTTACCAAATCAGGAAAGTTTCTCATCGCCCAAGTTTCAATTGGACCGAAACTTGGAATCATGCAAGTTGAATAGTATGATGAATGAGAACTTTCAAGCATTGGAAAATCAAGACTAATTACTTTTTCACATGGATGTGTGAGTCAAGTGAAGGACTAAAGGGATCGAGTACACATTCTTGTGCACTGGTCATGTCCACCACAAAGCTCGTTAAGCCTATTTGATTTACTAAAGTTTAGTAAATATGGTTATACTTACAAGTTTAAGTATAATTCTGAAACATTGGAAAAGTCTCAATGTATGGCAGAACGAATGAGAAGAATCAAATTAGGCAGAAAGATAAAAGTTTCTCAAATCTGAAAAGATGGGAGAGTACTTTAGTATCATGTTTGTGATCATCTTAATGATTTAGAAATCATATCACAATTAGTCCTCTAAAGGTCATCTTAGTGCATTCTTATGACTAAGAAGAGGAGTCATGAATTGTTGAAATGGTTAGATCAGGAAGATGAGTCATACTTCGTTCCAAAACAATTCTTAGAGTCATACTCCAAGATTGTAACTTGAGTGATATATCTTAAAGAAAGGTTTAAAACACTTGTCAAATGTAAGAGTAAAAGTGTCCTACTCTTGTACATTTGAAATTGGTAAGTTGTGATGTTTTGGATAAAACAAAGACCAACTAAGGCCAATTGTGTGAAGTGTTTGTCTTGATAAAGAATCCGCACTATCTCTTGAATATTTGGCAAGATAGTCTTATATGTCAAGAGGATAGTGGGAGTCTTAAAGATCCTAAAAAGAATTTCAAGAACTAATCAAGAATAAAACCTGAGGTTCTTCACTAGCACACGACTTGAGGTTTATAACCTATCGTGTAGACATATTTTGTGCCCATTCCAGTTAAAGTTGGCTTTGCATAGGAGTTCTAAAAGTTCTCAATTGGTTGCATAACAACTTGGAAGCAACGGCAGGCCCTGTACTGCCAGGTGGCAAGAAGTTAAGATTGCATAAGTTCAGTCCATATGAGTTTGGATTTGTCATTATCCTTGTCTTGTGACTATGGTTTTGACGATTCACATGGATAAGAACACATACACCATAAAATCTAAGGGTCATAAGGTTTTTCTCCGATTCATGAAAATGATGGTGAGGAAACACTTCCACCAAGTAGATTTGAAGCAGATGGCAAAAGGTCTAAACAATTAAGACTATGATTACGGCATCCCTTTTCATAGTTCTGAAATTGTTTAGACACACATGCATGCTATCTAAGGAAAGGTGTATGATTTTGATAAAGTTTTATCAAAGCATCTCGTATCAGAAATCTGAACTTTGGTAAGAAAGTCAATAAAGTATTGATTTCTAGAAGTCCAGCTGATTTCTGAGTACATGTCAAAGCTAGTGGGAGCATAAGTGTTATGCTAATAATCATCATGTTAGTGGGAGCATGATAATTATTGTTAGTGTTGCAAGTTAGCAATGTTAATTATAGAAAACAAAAGTTTCAATTCGTGAGGCTGCAGGGATTGAAAAAGTTGTTTTGCTATAATTAAGGGAGAGGATATACTTCATTTCAGTTCTAAAGGCTTAGATTGAGACCTTAATCATCTTTAGTCAAGAATATATATATGAATTTCATGTTGGATTGGTTCAACATAAGGAAATTCTATATATTGCGTTCTCAAAATTCGATTATGATTACGGCATCCCTCTTCATAGTCAAATTTTGAAAACATGGCAAATAAAAATATTGTAGCAAAAGACTGGTCTAGAATCATGTCTTTATGTGAGACATCATGAATCGTGTACCATTTGCTTTGGGTACAGGATCGATTGCATGGGCTATAATATTTGTCATTTCTAAATTTTTCCAAATGCCCAGAGGCATTAAGAAGGGAAAAGGTCTAGAATTGGATATGACTAAAATGATTAAGCAATTGTCGAGGACAATGTGAGGTTTACCAAAGATTGGTTGCTCAGGGACAGTTGGAAGTATAGTGCTAATTTTGGAAGGACCATATTGACATATTCTGAAAAGAGGCATCTCTTATTCAGAAGTGATAGTCAAAATGAGAATATGGAGTTGTCTCCATAGGTGGAAGTTATCTGTGTAAGATTAGAAAACTTAATGCAAGAAGCATGTCCAAAGCAATGTACCTTGAATATGAGACTTAGTTTCCATGGAGTTGATCTCCATTGGAATACCTTATAATGACTGTTGACAAGTCTTTGTGACTTTGTACATATTCATTACAGGAGGGTCAGTGCATATAAGTTTAAAATCTAAACAGATTTCGATAAATGATAGGAATTTGAAATTCTCACATTTTTCGATAAGGATTTGGGAGTGTGAAATTAGAATCATTGAAATTATGTTCAATTGGTTTATTTCACAAAGTAAGGATCTTAGACAAACATAGAGTGCATACTTGGTGTATGGCAAAGCTATTGTTTAAGAAAAACATAGTGTACATGCTTGGAGCATGGGACAACTAGTGTTTTTAATTCAAGTATAAAGTTGATAAAACCGAAACAATGAATAATGAGTAATCAATATGGTGATAAATAAAAGTGTTTATTTATATTCATAGGGTTTGATACCATATTTGATTCATTTATTCTTGTGTTTCACTTTGCATGTTTTGACTTCCAGAATAACTAAGTCGCTCTTCCTGAATGATTAAGTTATTCAAACCATCCACAGTCGGTCATATGTTGGAAGTAGATATGAATCAAGACTGTCATGGGTTGGTTTGTAGAGGTCCAAGTTGGTGGACAAAGTGGTGCTACAACACTCATGAGTGCTCATAAGTTCTGAGTATTGGATTCAACCCGCGCTCAATTGAATCACTTCATGGATTTTATCACGAGTGATCATGAGACGATAATATCTTATATTCTTCAAACCTAGAGATATGAGTTGGTTATACATTGATTGCACGAAAACGCATTGGTAACTCGATGTTATAAAACGTGCCTTTGTGTATGATTCAACAAGTAGTAGAACAAGCCATATGAGTCGAAGTTTATCCATTCCTTTTACCTTCGGGATAAAAGCGATATCTGTGGGCCCCTCGATGATTTAGCGATGACACATGTGAGTGCTTGGCCAAGCCAGGACTGATTTGATTTGTTCAATCAGCCAGTCATCATAAATCGAAAATCGGGAAACAACAAATGGACAGAGAGAATGATTATAATCCATGTCTCAGTCCATATGATATCTAGAATGGAGGAATATATGATCCCTTATCTAATGGACAAGTCATTGACAAGGTCAGAGTTCGACAGCGGCTTTAAGAGCTACGATTGCCAGTTAGGTTTTGAAGTCATACTCAATAATAGTTTTAGACTTATCCAAGTGGGAGACTGTTGGATTAATGTCTAAGTCCATAACTATATTTGGTATGTACTTGACCCGACCCGACATGGTCCATTTGGGTTGCACTTCACCGGCACAATTTATATGGATAGTCTTTTGAGAATAGTATATTTATGATTTATATTAATATATTATAAATTCTAATATATTAATATGGAATCATATTATTTAATTAGTATTGATCAAGAATTAATTTAGAATTAATTAAGTGATCAAAAAGAACTAATTAAATATGGACTCTTATATATATGGAATGGGCCAAGTTCATTTAGGTTGGGCTAAGCTTTCATGGATGGTCCATGGAGCTTTTAACCCATGGATCCTATGTAAATGAAAGGTCATGGGTATTAGGGTTTACATGGATGTAACCCTAATCCTCCATAATATATAAAGGGGCCCTTGGCTCACAAAATTGGCACAAGTGTGTAAAAATAAGAGTGGGCCGATTTTAGTGTGCATACATATTCTCTCAAGTTCTTCCAAGGTGTTTTGGTGATTTGTGATTCCATTTGAGGCTTCCACACTATTGGGGCTAAGCTCTTAAAGCTTGAAGACATCAAGCTACATCAAAAGGTATGTCATCTAACTAAAACTTTGTAGTATAGGTGCTTCATAATATGCTAGTTAGGATGAAACCTTGGAATAGTTAATATTTGCATGTATAATAGAGAAAACATAGATCCAAGGTTTATAGGGTTGCATGTACACCATAGGAGTGTTAGAATGCTCAAAACCCAACACAAGAACTCCTGCGCCAACCGTTCCCTCTCTACCGGGGGAACATACTCATCTCGGAACATGGTGGTGAACCTCTCCCAGGTCACCGCTATAATCTCTGCAGGAGTGAAGTCTGCCGTCACAAACTTCCACCAGTCCTTCGCTCCCAAGCGAAGCTGGTTCAGCGCGAACCGTACTCTCAGATGCTCCGGACAAGAACATGTGTAGAAGCATCCCTCAATGTCAGAGATCCATCTCATCGCGACTATCGGATCCTGAGTCCCATCAAACTCTGGTGGCTTCGTGTTGCTGAACTCCCGGTACAGCAACGAGTCACCCCCCTATGGCCTAGCAGTTGCAACGGCTGCGGTGGCCGCAGCAACAGCAGCATCGGTAAGAGCAGCATACCGCTCATCAAATGTCTCAATCAGCATGGTCTTGATAGACCCGAACATCTCTGGTATCTCAGCTCGAATGGCTGCCGCCACCTCATCATGAATCATCCTGTGAATCTCATCATCGCTAACACCGCTGCTCTCTGGAGTGTGGCGCGTACAAACCATAATGTCTCTGAAACACAACACAAAGGAAATCAGAGACTCGCTCGAGTATACTCGTACTCGATAACTCAACCCTACTCGTTCCTCAGTACCCTAAGGATTCTTACTTGGACTGCTCACTGATCCGGTGTTTCCAGTAGTACGGGCCCTATACTACCTTCCACACCGCATAAGTATTCACCCCAAGTCCTCCTCCTAGGATCCCAGATCACAAGTACTCTATATCTCGCCAAACACATCCCAGAAGACCACTCATAAACTCCTCGCTACTACCTACTCACTCTCGAAGTATCTCATAGTAGCAGTAACTCCTAGGCTAAGGCATCACAAATCAGGCCCACTCTAGTCCTAAATATGAATACCTAGCCTACTCCAGCATTCATAGCATATCACATAATATCTCATAACACATAATGTAAGGGTATTTTGGGAAAACATCGTTCGGGCGCTGGCTGATCGTACACACTGCTCCGTTCTGTGTTTCTCAAAATCTTTTACTCTTTTTAGAAAAATTGTTTCTATTATGAAAATTTTTCTCAAATCCTCAGTTTGAGTTCAGATACACCCGAAGGTGCATCCGAATCCCTCAAACCAAGGCTTTGATACCAACTTGTAACAACGTAACATTTAAAATAACTTTTCCTTTTTCAAACATAATAAAAGATCATATAATATTCTCAAAATCTCATGTATCAAGTGTCATCACAATAAACATATCCCAGAATCTCAACACATAATCCTCTCCTAGTGTGTACATAATCCTCTCCTGAAACACATATCACATAACACGGTAAGCATAAATGCTTAGTGAGTTCCCCAAAATACCACATACAGCACATAAGCCAATCGAGGCTATAACTCGGTATGACCCTCTGGTCAATGTGTCTCAGCGGGACCCTCCAGTCCCGTAGCTCGTTGGACCCTCCAGTCCGGTCTAGCTCGTTGGACCCTCTGGTCCGATCTAAATCGTTGGACCCTCTGGTCCGGTCTAAATCGTGGGACCCTCCGGTCCGGTCTATATAACACATAGCATACATATATCACAATTCACATAAACCCAAACATACACATAACACATAAGACCCTCCGGTCTGCACATAGTTACCACTCTAGGTAATGTATAGTGAGAAGACTCACCTCGGGTAACCTCGGAAAGTCTCGAACTCGAATCACTGATCTAGCCTCCGCCTAATCACATAAAGTAATTTACCTCTAATTAACAACGATTCTCATAGGCTATACAAATCCCTTCCTATAATCTCTCAGAAGGGGAAAAGACCATTTTACCCCTTCAATGATCCAAATGTCCAAATGTTGACCAAACCCTAAAAGTCAACGAAAGTTAACTTCCAGTCAACGGTCCACCTTTGACCAGACTCGTCGAGTGCACTATGGTGACTCGGCGAGTCCATGTGTGTCCTCTGAATCCTCCTAAGGCCTCACTCGACTCGTCGAGTTACCCTTTCTCCCGACGGATTACCACTGATCACGAATCGTGGTGCAACACAATCCGACTCGTCGAGTCCTCTCATGGACTCGGCGAGTTTCCTCCATGAGAAAGCTCAAACGACCTTCTGAGGTCAGATCTGTTTCTCTAACTTATAGATCTGACCTTCTAACACCCAAAAGTCACGTAAAGATCTGAACTTTATGTTCATGCATCGCACATATGGCTCTATTTGATGAAATAACACTTAAAATGGACACCTAGACTCAAAAATCTTATGGGACTACATAAAGCTGGATGATTGGGGCTCTCTGGACCTCTCAAGGTCCAGATCTAAAGTCTATTCCTCATTGGGACTCCACATGCCCCATATTCCAACTAAAGAAGGGGCAAAGAAACCCTAGATTCATGAGATCTACTAAATACACGGAAATAGGCTTGGATTCATACCTCAAAAAGCAACCTTTGATGAAGTAATAGTAGGTCTGACCTCCTCAATCAGCCTAGCTTGAATCCCCTCCTTCCTTCTTGCAAGAATGCACTAAAGGTGATGTAATTAGCTCCTTCCCTCACTCTCTATGCTCTCTGGTTCGTTAGGGTTTCTCAAGTGGGTGTGTGGCCACAATGAGGGCCATAAGGATCCTTAAATAGGGCACATGCCCGAAGATTTAGGGTTTCTGTCCACAGCGCGGACTCGTCGAGTCGACTCGCCAACTCGTCGAGTCCGTTCATTAATCCTAGTCAGCAGTCGCGATCCTACTCGACGAGTTTAGGCGTCGACTCGTCGAGTCCCTCTTCTTAACTCAACAATAAATACTTAAATTATGATACCTGGAAATCCGGATGTTACAATTCTCCCCCACTAGAATCAGACTTCGCCCTCGAAGTCTCACTCTGCAAACAACTCTGGATGCTGCTCCCGCATCTCTGTCTCCGGCTCCCAAGTCAGCTCGGACCCTTTTCGATGTTGCCACTGGACCTGAACCAGGGGCACCTCCTTGTTCCTCAGAACCTTGATCTTCCGATCCAAGATCGCGATCGGCCTCTCAATGTAATTCAGACTCGCATCCACCTGAATATCCTCTAGCGGCACAACTGCCGTCTCATCGGCTATACACTTCCTCAACTGGGATACGTGGAAGGTATCATGGATCTGACTCAACTCCTTGGGTAGCTCCAGACGGTATGCTACCTTACCCACCCTCTCATTCACCCTGAACGAACCAATGTATTGGGGCCCCAGCTTGCCCTTCTTCCTGAATCGGATCACTCCTTTCCAAGGAGACACCTTCAGGACTACGAAATCTCCAACCTGGAACTCGAGCTCGGATCGCCGCCTATCCGCATAACTCTTCTGACGGCTCTGGGCTGTCAGTAACCTCTGTCTGACCTGTTGTATCTGCTCAGTCGTCTTAAGCACTATCTCAGTGCTACCAATCACTCGCTGCCCTACCTCTCCCCAACAGATGGGGGTCCGACACCTCCTCCCATATAAAAGCTCAAAAGGAGGCATACCAATACTCGAATGGTGGTTGTTGTTGTAAGAAAACTCAGCCAAAGGTAGGTATGTGTCCCAACTCTTACCCACCACTTCCTTGACTGGTGGAGGGTCGTTAGCCGAACGGGTAGGATAGGACACTAATTCTCCCTTCATTAAAAGTATAATGATAAATACTAAGTAACTAAACACTTATAAATTCCCAAATCTTAGTTACTTAGGAAAATGTGAATATGGTGCTAACCTATGAAATTACAGTTTGCACCTTGTTAAGCCGTTAGTGGAGCGTGTGTGGTTAACCGGCACACTAATCGGGACTGAGAGTACGTGGAAAAGGGTAGCTTGATGTTAATCATAGATCAATGGAGCGTGTGTGGTTAACCGGCACATTGATTAGGTGGTTGTAACATTGGGTGTACCAAGCTAATTTGCATGGTTATTCACACCTTGTTTGTGATCCTCAACATCCCAGTCACAAACTTGAAGGGCACAATCGAGATTTAAACATGCCATTGAATTGTTCAATGAATCTCAAAGGATCTAGGAGTTTCAATTCACTTAAAACCTAAAACTCTTTTTCGTTTTTCGTAGTGGAAATTGGTAAATCGTCATTTACCTACCTTCAAATATTTTGCAGTTTGGATTACGGCATCCCTCTTCCAAATTGTAAAATATTGTGTTGGGTCCTAGCCTTAAGATTTCATTTGGGTGTTATATTAAGGACTTAAATCAACTAAATTTGAATTCCTCCCATTGTAGATGTCTAGTTCAGACAACTATGGTCTTCCCAAATCCTTTGGAACAAGCTTTCCTCTTGAAGATGATGTCCCAAGGTTGGATTGTGAAATCATACTTCACTTCCTCCACCTCCTCCAATAATTCTCCCTAACCCACAAGTTCAAAGACTTGAAAATTTCAAGGCCACTCAAGCCCTACTTGCAATTAAACATGAATATGGAAGGCCTGTGTGTACTCATGTCTTGGAGATGAACTCACATATTGACAGGTTAAGAGTATTGGGTGTCGAAGTCTCAAGGAAGTTGGCTATTGACTGGGTTCTTAAGTCACTTCTTGAGTCATATAGTGAGTTCATTAAGGACTAGTATGTGACAGACCACGACATGACCCTTGTTGATCTTACCTATTTGCTTGTTGCTGATGAATCAGAAATGATGTGGCGCACTGGAAAAGCAAATTTGATGGGAAGATCTACTCTCCAAACTTTCATGGACATTGACAATGGAAACTTTGGAAGTCCAGAAAAGATTTCTCTTTCCAAGGGAAAAAGAAAGGCTAAGTCTGAGACTGTCCCGTGTACCATTCCCAAAGAGTCCATATGTTTTTGTTGCCAAGGGAAGGGGCATTGGTTGCAAAGCTGCCATATTTACCTGAAAGACCGCAAGGATGGTAAAGTCAAAGCTTGACTCTACTTCAGGTAAATATACTATCTAACTCTATTAAGTTCCTAATCATGATTCTTAATACATGATGTGAAAAGGTTGCATTTTGATGTTTTGTAGGATCATGCAAAGGAAGGAAGCTTAAAGGAAGAGTATGTTGAGTCTGATCGCGAAGATGGAATTTCAATCGCATGGTTCGATGATCGGATTTTTGAGCTGCTGCTTAGGAGTTATGATAGATTGCTAGGAAATATGTAATAACATAGTTTTCATTTGTCATTGCATTGGAAGGAAAAAACAATTCTGCATTTTATAAATAAATAAAATTTTTTGTTGATTTTATCTTATCTTATATCTCCTTACAGTGGCATTTATGAAAAATTGATGTTTGTATGTTTCTATTCTTTGCAATATGAATTTCATTCTTTTGTTAGTGGTATTTGATGGGTATTGAGCATAACATCAATCCTATGGTGTTCATGCAACCCTAATTGCTTGGATCTAGGGTTTCTACTTTGAACATGCAATAAACTTCCAAGACTTACAAACCCTAGATCTATCATATAAGAACTAAAATAAGGGTTTAGTAATTACCTTTGATTGTTATATAGTAATAACAATCAATTCCTTGCTTTAATTGGCTTCAGAAAGCTTAGTGCCTCAAGTGTTGCACCTCTAATGGAGTCACAAACACCACTAAGTAATTGGATGAAGGAGAGAAGAGAGTGGCTGCCCAAAATCGTCCAGAAACCCTAAGGGAATCATTCACCACGTTTTTGGGGCTTAAGGGCTCCTTAAATACATGTAGGCTATTAGGGTTTGCATCCAGGAAACCCTAATCTGACTGCTTAGGCCCTAAACAGCCCATGGACTCCTTTAACATATCCCTTGGACGAATTCTTTATGGGCTTCCCATAGAATTCGTCCAACCTATATATTATTAGGTGATCCATAGCCCAATTGTAATTATCTTATAATTACAACTCCAGTCCCCTAAGTTTAATTAATCTCTTTTAGTCACAAAATTAATTCTTAATTAATTCTTGACTAATATTAAATAAACAATATGATTTCTCCTTTAATATATTATTCATATAATATATTAACAAATCATAATTAAACCTTTCTCTCTCCTTAATTCATCCTATATATTGCTATGGTGAAGGCAACCCAAAAGGACCATGCTCATAATCGGGTCAAGTACATACCAAAATAGTTATGGACTTAGACACTAATCCAACAGTCTCCCACTTGGATAAGTCTAATAACTATTTTGCATAACTTCAGAACCTGATCAGCAATCGTAGCTTTCAAAAGCCGATGTCAACTCTGATCTTATCAGATACGCGTGTCCTTTAGATAAGGGATCATATATTCCTCCATTCTACAAGATATCGTATAGACATGAGACATGGATTTAAATCATTCTCTCTGTCTATGTATTGTTTCCCGACATCTGATTTATGACGACTGAAAACAGACTACAATTGAACACATCAACTTAGTCCCGGCTTGGCCAAGCGCTTAGGGTGTCATCACTAAATCATCGAGGGGCCCACAGATATCGCTTTTATCCCACTTTGGGTAAAAGGAATGGATAAACTTCGACTCAAATGCTTGCTTGCACCTACTAATCGAATCACACACAACAATAAGTTTTATAACACCAAGTTATTGGTGCGTTTACTTATCATCAATGTGCAACTGACTAGCAAATAACAACTCACACGTCTCAGTTTCAAGAATATACAATTTTATCGTCTCACAATCACCCGTGATAAATCCATGAAGTGATTCAAGTGAGCGTGGGTTTAATCCAATACTTTAATCTTATCAAAGCACTCATGAACTCTGCAGCAAACTTGTGCTATGTCTAAACACTTTAGACAATCTACAGACAAATTCATGACAGTCTTCCTTCATACCTACTTCCAACGTATGACCGACTGTGGAGGTTCGAATAACCCAGTTATTCTGGAAGTCAAAACATGCAAAGTGAAACGCAATAATAATATTAATCATATATGGCCCCAAAACTTTTGAGCGTAAATAAAACACTTCTATTTAAACACCATATTGATTACTCATTATTTATTGCTTACTATTTCAGAAAATCAACTTATTACTCGAATTATAACCACAATTGTCCCATGCTCCAAGCATGCACACTTTGGTTTCCTATGGTCCATACTTTGTAAAAATAGATCAATTGAAAAACCTTTCCAATGACACTCATTTCACAATCCCTAATCCTTATCATTAGTGTAAGAATATAAGGTTCTTGCCACTATTAGAATATGTTAGATTCTAACATTTTATGCAACGACCCTTTCGTAAAGTCATAGCACAAAAGTCACCAGGACTTGGCTAATGAAATTCCTAAGTTCTCTATTAGAAATTGTTACAAAACAATTCTATAGATGTGATGTCTCTCACTCAAAGTACATTCCTTTGAACATCCTTTTGCATAAAAGTTTCTAATCTACATAGATTCTTAATTTCCAACTCCCATTTATGGAAACATTTCCATATTTGCTATATGACAACTCATTCTTAAAAGAATCTTATATATTCATAATAATGTCAATATAGTCCATCCAGTACTATACTTCCAACTACTCACAAGCGACAAATCCTCAGTGAACCTCAGATCGTCCTTTGATAGTTGTTTAATTATTTTAGTCAAAACCGATTCTAGTCCTTTTTCCCTCTTAATGCCCTAGGCATTTGGAAAATTTCAGAATGGTCAAATATTATAGCATATGCAATCGATCCTATACCCGAAGCGTATTGGACACGATGCATAATGTCTCACATAAAGATGTGATACTTTATCAGCCTTCTGCCATAATATTTTATGTGCAATGTTCCCACAATTCGAACTATGAAGAGGGATGCCGTAATCATAATCGAATTTTGAGAATGTACTATGTATCCTTGACTAAATTTATTAACATTTCTTGATCTAAGCTTTAGAATTTTTAAACGAAGTATAATATTCTCTCCCTTAATTATAGCAAAACAACTTTTCAACCTTTGCAGCTTTGCAAAGTGAATCTTTGTTTTCTATAATTAATATTGCTAACTTGCAACACTTACCATAATAATCATGCTCCCACTAACATGATGATTATTTTCTTACCAGCATAACACTTATGCTCCCACTAACTTTGACATGTATTCAGAAAACAATTGAAATTCCAGAAAACAATGCTTATTGAATTCCTTAAGTTCATATTTCTAATACCTAATGCTTTGATAAGCCTTTATCTAATCTTTGTAAGCTCATACACCTTTGCCTTATATAGCTCACATATGTGTCTAAAGAAATTCAGAACTTATGTTACTAAGTCCCAAATGTTCAGACTAATTGCCAAATCTCACAATTCGAACTATGAAGAGGGATGCCGTAATCATAATCGAATTTGAGAATACAATTTTCACAATCGCAATTTTCTTAAAATCTCTCTTAGTGAAAGCATTTCCTTATAATCATTTTCATGAAGGAGGGAAACCTCATGACACTTAGATTTTAAAGTGTACGTGTTCCTATCCATGTGGATTTGTCAAAACCAAAGTTTGCGACAAATCTAAACTCATATGGACCGAACGTGCTCGATCTCGATTTCTTGCCTCATGGTAACATGAATTCCCACCATGTCTTCCAAGCAACTCACCCTTTCATATCAATGTACTTTCCATTGATCAAGGTGCTTTCTCTTTATGTATTCAAATGAGAACTCATAGAACTCACATGCATAATTAACTCAATTGGAATGGCACAGAAAAAGAGTATCATCCACGATAGGCTTTAAACCTCAAGTCGTGTGCTAGTGATGATCAACTAGCTTTAACTCTTGATTTGATCTTGAAACCTTTCAAGATCATTAAGACTCCCACTGACTCCTTGACATATAAGATTCTCTTGTCAAGAAACATTCCTTGACAAAACAAATATTCAAGAGTTAGTGTAGTTTTTATCAAGACTATCACTTCACATAATTGGTTCTAGTTGGTCTTTGTCTTATCCAAGACATCACAACTTACCAATCTCAAATGTGCAGAAATAAGAAGACTTTTTCCAATTCCACATTTGTTGAGTGTTATAAACCTACTTAAGACTTGTCACTCATGTCAGAATCTTGACTCTAAGACTTGATATTGGAACGAAGTATGATTGACTTCTTGATTTAACCATTTCTACAATTCTCGATTCCTCTTCTTAGACATGCAATTGCACTAAGACTCACTTAGAGGATCAATTGAGAAATAGTTCTTAATCATTAAGACTTATCATAAAACACAATAAAAGGTACTCTCCCTTCTTCTTAGAATCGAGAAACTTTTATCTTTCTGCCTATTTGATTCTTCTTATTTGTTCTGCTATTGATTGAAACTCTTTTAATCAACTCAGAATTATACTTAATCTTATAAGTATAACCATATTTACTAAACTTTAGTAAATTATGACGAATATCTTTATCACTCTTGTGGTGGACGTGATCAACGCACAACCTAGTGTACTCGATCTCCTAGTCCTTCTCTTGACACATTGTCAAAAATAGTCTAATTTCCAAATATGAAGCTTCTCATTCATCATGCAACCAAGTTGTATGATTCCAAGTTTCTGTCCAATTGAAACTTGGGCGATGAGAATCTTCCTTTATCTAGCAAATTCTCGACATTTCCACAAATAACACAAGTAAGAATCAAATCCATCATTGCTAATAGTAGAAACATTCAAACATCAATTTTTCATACATGCCACTGCAAGGATAAATAAATAAGACAAAATCAAAATTTATATTACTGCGGAAAATTTTGTCCTTACAATGCAATTCAACTGAAAAACTATGCTATTACATATTTCTTATCAATCTATCCTAACTCTAGAGTAGCAGCTCAAAAATCTGATCTTCGAATCCATGCGATCGAAATCCATTTCTTCATAATCAGATTCAGCACGCTTCTTCCTTAATCTTCCTCTCTTTTCTTCGATCCTGCAAAACTTCAAAATGTAATCTTATCACATCACATATCAAGAATCAAAGAATAGGAACTTATAGAGTTAGTTAGTGGATTTTACCTGAAGTAGAGCCATACGTCTTGACTCTCTCATCTCTTAGATCTCTCAGGTAAACAGGGCAGCTTCGTCTCCAATGCCCCTTCTCTTGGCAGTAGAAGCAAATGGACTCTTTTGGAATGGCACAAGGAACTATCTCAGAATTTACCTTTTCTGGATTTCCAATGTCACCATTTTCAATGTCCATTGAAGTTTGGGAGTTTGATTCATCAGACAAATTTGCTTGATCAGCACGCCAAATCATTTCTGATTCAGCAGCTATAAGCAAATAGGTCAAATCAATGAGGGTCACGTCATGGTCCATCATACAGTACTCTCTAACGAACTCACTATATGATTCAGGAAGCGATTGAAGAACCCAGTCAACAGCCAACTCGCCTAAAATCTCGACACCCAACATCCTTAACCTGTCAATGTGTGACTTCATCTCCAAGACGTGTGCACACACATGTTTCCCATCTTCGTGTTTACTTGCCAATAGGGCTTGAGTGAGCTTGAACTTTTCAAGCCTTTGAACTTGTGGGTTAGGGAGAATAATTGGAGGAGGTGGAGGAAGTGAAGCATGACTCTCATTTCCTTGATCGTACCTTGGAACGCCATCTTCATTTGGAAAGCTTGTTCCAATGGATTTGGGAAGACCATTGTTAGATTCAGATATCTACAAAACGGGAGAAATTCAAGTCAAGTTGATTAGAATCCTTGATGTAACACCCAAACGAAACATCAAGGCTAGGATCCAACACAATACTCTACAACCTAGAAGAGGGATGTCGTAATCTAGTTGCAGAATATTTGAAGGTAGGTAAATGACGATTTACCAATTTCCACCATGAAAAACGAAAAAGAAATTTAAGTTTTAAATGAATTGAAACTCCTAGATCTTTTGAGATTCATTGAACTTTTCAATGGCATGTTTAATCTCGATTATGCCCTTCTATTTGTGACAGGGATGCCGAGGATCACAAATAAGGTGTGAATAACCATGCGAACCTACGTGGTGCACTCAATGCTACTACCACCTAATCAATGTGTCGGTTAACCACACACGCTCCATTGATCTATGATAAACATCGAGCCACCCTTCGCTACAATTGTCAATCCCAAATTAGTGTGTCGGTTAACCACACACGCTCCACTAACGTTTGACAAGGGTACGAAGTGTAATTCCATGGATTAGCATACAATTTCACATTTTGCCTAAAGTAACTAGAATTAGGGAATTTGTAAAAGCATGTAGTTACTTTGTACTTCATTATACTTATAATGGAAGGTTTCGTCCTATCCTACCCGTTCGGCTAACGACCCTCCACTAGTCAAGAGTGCGGTGGGTAAGAGTGGATACCCATTCAATCGCCATTTTATAGGCAATTTCCTTAAACACCCCTTATAGACCAGCTTCGTGAATGAGGCCTACTAACGGTAAGACTGACTGTTTACTCATACATATATAATATTAGACTTTTAATGTTACATATAGTATAAGGGTGTATTTTATACTTTTAAAATACTAGCTGGTCTAATTTAATAAATTATACTTTTAATTTAGTTAAATGTAAACCAAAACTTTATGGAATTATTAACTCTCTTTTAATTATACACTTTAATTAATTAATAAAACCATAAGGGTGTAATTTGAATTTTTTCAAAATACGAGGGTTTTAGAATTTAACATTTCAAAATTAATCTTTTAATCAACATTTAAATTCCAAAAACTTGAGGACAAGTTTTGAAACTTTTCTAAACATTAGGGTTTAACTATTTAAATTTCAAAAACAAAACTTTTAAGTTCAAATTTAAATTATAAAACCTAAAGGGTGAAAATTGAAACTTTTTCAAACTTACTAGGTCAAATATTTGTCTAATAATAATCCTATATTATCCATATTTAACCAAATCCATCAATTTTGATAAAGATAAACATTCCAAACATGAAAAATCGATTTTAGGCAATAAAACGAGTTTTGGTAATTATCCTTAACAAAAATCTGCTCAAAAAATCGAAAATCCCGTCAACAGCACCCTGGACTCGCCGAGTCCACTGATGGACTCGCCGAGTTCAGCCTACTCGTCGAGTCCACTGATGGACTCGCCGAGTCCACTGATGGACTCGCCGAGTCGGCGGCGCAGACAGCAAAAAAATTTCGATTTTCTGATCTTTGGCAGTCTAATTTTGCATCTATTCAATAGAAAAACGACCTAGGCTCTGATACCACTGATGGGTATTAAGCATAACATCAATCCTATGGTGTTCATGCAACCCTAATTGCTTGGATCTAGGTTTTCTACTTTGAACATGCAATAAACTTCCAAGACTTACAAACCCTAGATCTATCATATAAGAACTAAAATAAGGGTTTAGTAATTACCTTTGATTGTTATATAGTAATAACAATCAATTCCTTGCTTTAATTGGCTTCAGAAAGCTTAGTGCCTCAAGTGTTGCACCTCTAATGGAGTCACAAACACCACTAAGCAATTGGATGAAGGAGAGAAGAGAGTGGCTGCCCAAAATCGTCGAGAAACCCTAAAGGAATCATTCACCACGTCTTTGGGGCTTAGGGGCTCCTTAAATACATGTAGGCTATTAGGGTTTGCATCTAGGAAACCCTAATCTGACTGCTTAGGCCCTAAGCAGCCCATGGACTCCTTTAACATATCCCTTGGACGAATTCTTTATGGGCTTCCCATAGAATTCGTCCAACCTATATATTATTAGGTGATCCATAGCCCAATTGTAATTATCTTATAATTACAACTCCAGTCCCCTAAGTTTAATTAATCTCTTTTAGTCACAAAATTAATTCTTAATTAATTCTTGACTAATATTAAATAAACAATATGATTTCTCCTTTAATATATTATTCATATAATATATTAACAAATCATAATTAAACCTTTCTCTCTCCTTAATTCATCCTACATATTGCTATGGTGAAGGCAACCCAAAAGGACCATGCTCATAATCGGGTCAAGTACATACCAAAATAGTTATGGACTTAGACACTAATCCAACAGTATTGTCGAGGATTTGCCAAATAAGGAAAGATTCTTATCACCCAAGTTTCATTTGGATAGAAACTTGGAATCATGCAACTTGTATTGTGTGATGAATGAGAATTTTCATCTTTGGTAAATTAAGACTAACTCCTTTTTCACATGTATATGTGAGTCAAGTAAAGGACTAGGGGATCGGGTACACTAGGTGTGCGTTGGTTAAGATCTACAACAAAGATCGATAAGACTATTCGTCATGATTTACTAAAGTTTAGTAAACATGGTTATGTTTACAAGTTTAAATATAATTCTGAAACATTGGAAAGGGTTCAATGTATGGCAGAACGAATGAGAAGAATCAAATTAGGCAGAAAGATAAAAGTTTCTCCAATCTAAAAAGATGGGAGAGTACTTTAGTATTGTGTTTATGATCATCTTAATGTTTATGGACAAACCATATCACAATTGATCCTCTAAGGACATCTTAGTGCATTCTTATGGCTAAGAAGAGGAATCATGAATTGTTGAAATGGTTAAATCAAGAAGATGAGTCATACTTCGCTCCCAAAACAAGTCTTAGAGTCATACTCCAAGATTGTAACCTTGAGTGACATGATCTTAAGAAAGGTTTAAAACACTTATCAAATGTAGAGTAAAAGTTTTCTACTCTTGTACATTTGAAATTGGTAAGTTGTGATGTTTTGGATAAAACAAAGACCAACTAAGGTCGATTGTGTGAAGTGTTTGTCTTGATAAGAATCCGCACTAACTCTTGAATATTTGTTTGTCAAGGAATGGTTCTTGACAAGAGAGTCTTATATGTCAAGAGGTCAATGGGAGTCTTAAAGATCTTGAAAGTTTCAAGAACTAATCAAGAGTAAACCTATTGTTAAACACTAGCACATGACTTGAGGTTTGTGACCTATCGTGTTGACATATTCTTGTTTCTATGCACATTACAGTTAAATTTGACTATACATATGAGTTATGAGAGTTCTCAATTGGTTGCATAACAACCTGGAAGCAATGGTAGGCCCTTAAGCTGCCAGGTGGCAAGAAATTAAGAATGAAAAAATTCAGTCCATAAGAGTTTGGATTTGTCACTAATCTTGTTTTTTTATTATGGTTTGAGAAATTCACATGGATAGGAACACATACACCATAAAGTCTAAGTGTCATAAGGTTTCTCTCTGATTCATGAAAATGATGGTGAGGAAACGCTTTCACTAAGTAGATTTTAAGGAGATAGCAGATGTAATATTTGCATTCTCAAATTTGATTATCATTACGACATCCCTTTTCATAATTCGAATTGTGAGAAATGGGAAAAGTCTAAACATTTGAGACTTATTGCTGTAAGTTCTTAAATTGTTTAGACACACATGTGAGCTATTTAAAGAAATGTGTATGATTTTGAGAAGCCTAGATAAAGTCTTATCGAAGCATCTCGTATCAGAAATCTGAACTTTGGTAAGAAAGTCAACAAAGTGTTGATTTCTAGAAGTCCAGCTGATTTCTGAGTACATGTCAAAGCTAGTGGGAGCATAAGTGTTATGCTAATAAGGATGTAATTGTTTTGCTAGTGGTAGCATAATCAATTATGGTGAATGTTGCAAGTTGGCAATGTTAATTATAGAAAACAAAAATTTCAATTTGCAAGTTGCATAGTTTGAAAAGTTGTTTTTCTATAATTAAGGGAGAGAAAATTATACTTCATTTCAATTCTAAAAGCTTAGATTGAGATTTTAATCAATTTTAGTCAAATATATATGAATCTTATGTTGGAATGGTTCAACATAAGGAAATTCTATATATGGATGTGTTAATTGCGTTCTCAAAATTTGATTATGATTACAACATCCTTTTTCATAATTCGAATTATGAGAACATGGCAAATAACATAAAAAATATTGTAGCAAAAGAGAAAATTATACTGCATTTCAATTATAAAAGCTTAGATTGAGATTTTAATCAATTTAAGTCAAATATATATGAATGTTATGTTGGAATGGTTCAACATAAGGAAATTATATATATGGAAGTGTTAATTGCGTTCTCAAAATTTGATTATGATTACGGCATCCCTTTTTATAATTCGAATTATGAGAACATGGCAAATAACATAAAAAAATATTGTAGCAAAAGACTGATCAAGTATCATGTCTTTATGTTAGACAATATGAATCGTGTCCTATATGCTTCGGGTATAGGATTGATTGCATATGCTATAATATTCTCGTGTTCGAAATTTTTCCAAATGCCTACGGCATTAAGAGGGAAAAAGGACTAGAACCGGTTATGACTAAAGTGGTTAAGCAACTGTTAAGGACAATCTAAGGTTCGCCAAAGATTGGTCGCTTAAGGACAGTTGGAAGTATGGTAATGGAAGGACCATATTGACATTATTATGAATAGACAGGAGTCTATTAATAATGAATTGTCGTAATATGGAATGTTTCCATATTGGGAGTTGAAGAACAGATGAGAAAGTTAGAAATTTTTATGCAAGAAGGATGTTCAAAGAAATGTACTTTGAATTTGAGACTTCATTTCCATGGAATTGTCTTGTAACAATCTCCAAAGGAATATTTTGTAATATCTTTGGTCAAGTCTCTGTGACTTTTGGCACCTAGACATTACAAAAGAAACATTGCATGATCTAACACTTCCTAGCAGTGACAAGAATTTGGAATTCTTACACTTGCAATAAGGATTTGGTATTTTGAAATGAGCATCATTGAAATGTTTTTCAATTGATCTTTTTCACAACGTAAGGACCATAGACAAACATAGTGTGCATGCTTGGTGCATGGCATAACTATTTTTTAGACAAACATAGTGTCCATGCTTGGAGCATGGCATAACTATTGTTTTAATTCAAGTATTAAGTTAATTATTCGAAACATCGTACAATGAATAATGAGTAATCAATATGACTCAAAAGTTTTGGGCCATATAGGATTAGTATTATTCTTGTGTTTCACTTTGCATGTTTTGACTTCCCGAATAACTAGGTTATTCAAACCATCCACAGTTGATCATACTTTGGAAGTAGGTATTGAGGCAAGACTGTCATGAATGGGCCTGTAGTTTGTCTAGGACAAAGTGGTTGTAGTGTTCATGAGTACTCCTGGAATAAGATTCGAGTATTGGATTCAACCCATGCTCATTTGAATCACTTCATGGATATTATCACGAGTGATCATGAGACGATAATATCTTATATTCTTCAAATAGATACGTGTGAGTTGTAGTTGCGAGTCGGTTGCACATTGACATATATAAACGCACCAGTAACTTGGTTGTTATAAAACATATCGTTGTGTGTATTTGATGAGTAAGTACAAGAAAGCATTTGGGTCGAAGTTTATCCATTCCTTTTACCCCATGTGGATAAAAGCGATATATGTGGGCCCCTCGATGATTTAATGATGACACCCCTAAGTGTTTGGCCAAGCCTGGACTGATTTGATTTGTTCAATTAGTTGGTCGTCATAAATCGGAAATCGGGAAACAACAGATGGACAGAGAGAATGATTAAAATCCATGTCTCATGTCTGTATGATATCTAGAATGGAGGAATATATGATCCCTTATCTAATGGACACGTCATTGACTAGATCAGAGTTCGACAGCGGCTTTTAAGAGCTACGATTGCTAGTCGGGTTGGAGCCATGCTTGAAATAATAGTTATTAGACTTATCCAAGTGGGAGACTGTTGGATTAGGTGTCTAAGCCCATAACTATTATTGGTATGTACTTGACCCGAGAGTAGCATGGTCCATTTGGGTTGCATGGCATCGGAACAATTTAGATAGACTTTTGTGAGAAGAGGATATTTATGATTTATTAATATATTATAAGTTCTAATATATTAATATGAAATCATGTTATTTAATTAGTATTGATCAAGAATTAGTTTGGAATTAATTTTGTGATCAAAAGAGACTAATTAAATAAATGGGGATTGATTTGGTAAATCATTCATTCTTATAAAGTGGGCTTATGATCCATAGTTCTTTATGTTGGGCTAAACCCATGTGGTGACCCATGGATACTCCATGGAGGTTAAAACCCATGGATCATGAAGAATATGGAAAGTCATGAGTTACATGGTGTAACCCTAATGTGCACACTATATAAGAAGCCTCATAACTCATGAAATTGGCACTAAGGAGTGACTAGTGATAGACACATGAAGGCTAGCCGATTTTGAGTGTAAATAATCTTCTCTCAAGTTATTCCAATTGTTGGTGGTGTTGTGTGAACCATTTGAGGTGCAACACTTGGGGTACTAAGCTCTTTAAAGGTACAAGGAATCAAGCTACAACAAAAGGTATGTCATTCAACTATATTTCATATTGTAGATACTCCTTAATATGCTAGTTAGGATGATACCTTGGAAAATTGATATTTGCATGTATAATAGAGAAAACATAGATCCAAGGTATATAGGGTTGCATGTACACCATAGGAGTATTAAAATGCTCAAAACCCAACACCTCCTCTGTCTCATATTCAGGTTGGGCTGATCCATGAGGTACTTAGGGCTCTTGTGGTCCGTGTATATGGTACACCGAACTCCATACAGATAGTGGTGCCAGATCTTGAGAGCGAACACCGCCGCCCCCAGCTCCAAATCGTGGGTGGGATACCTCGTCTCATGAGGCTTCAACTACCTCTGTAAGTCCCAAAGTTCGCTTGAGGTATCAGTCTGATCCACTTGATGGTGCGGAATCCCAATCAAGTGGATGATGCAAGATAGAATGGAGAAAAAGAAGAAGAAGAAATAGATGAATCTTCAATGTATTGATGATATGGATGATGATCCAACATAAGATTCACACACACACACACACTTCTTCTCTCTAACTTTCTCTCTCTAGAACATGATATGAAAGTGAATGAATGCTCCTCCCCTCCTGGACACACTAGTCTCACACCCAAACACTCCCCTAATGACTATTTATCTAAATGGACCGAAAACCCAAGCCCACAACTTAAAGGCTAGACCGAAAACACATGATTTTTCGGTCCAAGCTACAAATAAACCCAATAATATTTTTACCCAAGACTAAAAACAATAAATAATTAGAAAAGCAAAGTATAAACCAAATTTTAGACCCAACAATCTCCTCCTTGGTTTATAGTTTTCTTTTCTTTTGATCTAACAAACTCCCCCTAGGTTTCTAGCTTGCATTTTTTGTCAATCTTCACTTTGTGCTTGGCTTCAGCGTTAATCTTCGATTTCTTCACAACTTTCAAGATGAACATATGAATCTTCTATGTGAGTGACTTCATCTTGAACAGTTGGGCTTTTCTTCAAATTTTGACTTTGAACGCACGTTGGGTGCGGAGGCTTCTTGAAAAGATTCTTGAAAATCAACACTTTCAGCTTGAGAATCTTCAGAGAGAATAATAGAGAGAACGAATCTTCTAGATCACTTCAGCAGGTACATAGATAGCAGCAAATTGATTGAGGAGGCTTCAACGCAATCTGTCACATAATCTTCAAGTACAGCTTCACCTTGCTTCTGGGGTTGAAATATTGAATGTTGAAAGAATAATCTTCATTTCTTGTTCCTTCGAATGAATATTCTTCGACAATCACGGATGAAGCCTAGGCTCAGAAAATCTCGATACAGTCTCCATGAGTCTCATCTTCCTTTGAGTTCCCTGATTCGCTTTTCAAGACAAACGAAACTTTGAAATAAAAACAAACTTAACACACAATATTTTTGGATTTTTCATATTTTCTGGAAAAAAAAACAGAAACAAAAATATTTTTGGATTTTTTGATTTTTCTGAAAAAGAAATAAAACAAAAATAACACTATTTTTGGATTTTTAATTTTCTGATTTTTGTTTGATTTTTAAAAATTTTAATTCTCTCCCTTAAATTTATGCATAGAGGAAAACTATGAACAAATTAACAAAAACAAAAATAATAGCTAACTTTAAGACTGATTTGGGATCAAATTTGTCAGACAATTCAATATCGTTTATCAACACACACTTGCATGCTTAGATCTGGTCAATCACTGGTATTGTGGTCCACTTAAACACAAAGGATATTTGACAAATTGGACAGATTATAAGTGACAAGACATTTGCACCTATATTCCTAAATAGACCATTTAGCAGACGACGACCAAGGATATTGTTGTCCACTTAAATTCAGCAGCGAGATCAACAGACAACCTATTAAATGGTTCAATTTTAGATGCACTAGAACGTGTTCCCCGCTTCCCGACATGATGGGTTTTGAGCATTCTAACACTCCTAAGTGTACATGCAACCCTAAATACCTTGGATCTATGTTTTCTCTATTATACATGCAATTATGAACTTTCCAAGGTATTACCCTATCTAGCATACAATATTTGATACTTGGGTAATCAAATGGATAGAATACATACCTTTGTTTGATGTAGCTTGTCTCCATGAAGCTTGAGTGCCTAATGCCCCAAGTGTGACACCTCAAATGGTTCACACAACACCAAATGCACATGGAATGACTTGAGAGAAATGGAACACTCCTTGAAATCGTCTAGCCCTCATATTCACACATTAGTGCCCGATTTCTTGAGCCATGGGATTCTTTTATATGGTGGCTATTAGGGTTACACCATGTAACTCATAAATTTACCCATTCCTTATGCTCCATGGATTTAACCTCCATGGAGTATCCATGGGTCACCCCATGGACTTAGTCCAACATAAGGAATCTTGGATCACAAGCCCACATATATAAGAATGAATGATTTACACAATCAACCCATATATTTAATTAGTCTCCTTTTGATCACTTAATTAATTCCAAATTAATTCTTGATCAATACTAATTAAATAACCTTATTAATATATTAGAACTTATAATATATTAACCAACCTTAAGTGTTATTTCTCTCATTACAGTATATCCAAATGCATGATGCCATGCAACCCAAATGGACCATGCCGGGTCGGGTCAAGTCTTACCAATTATAGTTATGGACTTAGACATTAATCCAACAGTCTCCCACTTGGATAAGTCTAAAACTATTATTGTGTATGACTTCAGGAACCGATCAGCAATCGTAGCTCTCAAAAGCTTCTGTCGAACTCTGACCTTGTCGATGAACTCCGACCTTTGTCAATGACTTGTCCATTAGATAAGGGATCATATATTCCTCCATTCTAGATATCATATGGACTGAGACATGGATTATCAATCATTCTCTCTGTCTATTTGTTGTTTCCCGATTTCCGATTCATGATGACTGACTGATTAAACAAATCAAATCAGTCCTGGCTTGGCCAAGCACTCACATGTATCATCTTTAAATCATCGAGAGGCCCACAGATATCGCTTTTATCCTGAAGGTAAAAGGAATGGATAAACTTCGACTCATATGGCTTGTTCTACTACTTGTTGAATCATACACAAAGGCACGTTTTATAACATCGAGTTACCAATGCGTTTTCGTGCAATCAATGTATAACCAACTCATAGTAACAACTCATATCTCTAGGTTTGAAGAATATAAGATATTATCGTCTCATGATCACTAGTGATAAAATCCATGAAGTGATTCAAATGAGCGCGGGTTGAATCCAATACTCAGAACTTATGAGCACTCATGAGTGTTGTAGCACCACTTTGTCCACTAACTTGGACCTCTACAAACCAACCCATGACAGTCTTGATTCATATCTACTTCCAACATATGACCGACTGTGGATGGTTTGAATAACTTAATCATTCTGGAAGAGCGACTTAGTTATTCTGAAAGTCAAAACATGCAAAGTGAAACACAAGAATAAATGAATCAAATATGGTATCAAACCCTATGAATATAAATAAACACTTTTATTTATCACCATACTGATTACTCATTATTCATTGTTTCGGTTTTATCAACTTTATACTTGAATTAAAAACACTAGTTGTCCCATGCTCCAAGCATGTACACTATGTTTTTCTTAAACAATAGCTTTGCCATACACCAAGTATGCACTCTATGTTTGTCTATGATCCTTACTTTGTGAAATAAACCAATTGAACATAATTTCAATGATTCTAATTTCACACTCCCAAATCCTTATCGAAAAATGTGAGAATTTCAAATTCCTATCATTTATCGAAATCTGTTTAGATTTTAAACTTATATGCACTGACCCTCCTGTAATGAATATGTACAAAGTCACAAAGACTTGTCAACAGTCATTATAAGGTATTCCAATGGAGATCAACTCCATGGAAACTAAGTCTCATATTCAAATTACATTGCTTTGGACATGCTTCTTGCATTAAGTTTTCTAATCTTACACAGATAACTTCCACCTATGGAGACAACTCCATATTCTCATTTTGACTATCACTTCTGAATAAGAGATGCCGCTTTTCAGAATATGTCAATATGGTCCTTCCAAAATTAGCACTATACTTCCAACTGTCCCTGAGCAACCAATCTTTGGTAAACCTCAGATTGTCCTCGATAATTGCTTAATCATTTTAGTCATATCCAATTCTAGACCTTTTCCCTTCTTAATGCCTCTGGGCATTTGGAAAAATTTAGAAATGACAAATATTATAGCACATGCAATCGATCCTGTACCCAAAGCAAATGGTACACAATTCATGATGTCCACATAAAGACATGATTCTAGACCAGTCTTTTGCTACAATATTTTTATTTGCCATGTTTTCAAAATTTGACTATGAAGAGGGATGTCGTAATCATAATCGAATTTTGAGAACGCAATATATAGAATTTCCTTAAGTTGAACCAATCCAACATGAAATTCATATATATATTCTTGACTAAAGATGATTAAGGTCTCAATCTAAGCCTTTAGAACTGAAATGAAGTATATCCTCTCCCTTAATTATAGCAAAACAACTTTTTCAATCCCTGCAGCCTCACGAATTGAAACTTTTGTTTTCTCTAATTAACATTGCTAACTTGCAACACTAACAATAATTATCATGCTCCCACTAACATGATGATTATTAGCATAACACTTATGCTCCTACTAGCTTTGACATGTACTCAGAAATCAGCTGGACTTCTAGAAATCAATACTTTATTGACTTTCTTACCAAAGTTCAGATTTCTGATACGAGATGCTTTGATAAAACTTTGTCAAAATCATACACCTTTCCTTAGATAGCATGCATGTGTGTCTAAACAATTTCAGAACTATGAAAAGGGATGCCGTAATCATAGTCTCAATTGTTTAGACCTTTTGCCATCTGCTTCAAATCTACTTGGTGGAAGTGTTTCCTCACCATCATTTTCATGAATCGGAGAGAAACCTTATGACCCTTAGATTTTATGGTGTATGTGTTCTTATCCATGTGAATCGTCAAAACCATAGTCACAAGACAAGGATAATGACAAATCCAAACTCATATGGACTGAACTTATGCAATCTTAACTTCTTGCCACCTGGCAGTACATGGCCTGCCATTGCTTCCAAGTTGTTATGCAACCAATTGAGAACTTTCATAACTCCTATGCAAAGCCAACTTTAACTGGTATGGGCACAGAATATGTCAACATGATAGGTTATAAACCTCAAGTCGTGTGCTAGTGAAGAACCTCAGGTTTTATTCTTGATTAGTTCTTGAAATTCTTTTTAGGATCTTTAAGACTCCCACTGTCCTCTTGACATATAAGACTATCTTGCCAAATATTCAAGAGATAGAGCGGATTCTTTATCAAGACAAACACTTCACACAATTAGCCTTAGTTGGTCTTTGTTTAATCCAAAACATCACAACTTACCAACTTCAAATGTACAAGAGTAGGACACTTTTACTCTTACATTTGACAAGTGTTATAAACCTTTCTTTAAGATATGTCACTCAACTTATAGTCTTGGAGTATGACTCTAAGACTTGTTTTGAAACGAAGTATGACTCATCTTCTTGATTTAACCATTTCAACAATTCATGACTCCTCTTCTTAGTCATAAGAATGCACTAAGATGTCCTTAGAAGACCAATTGTGATGTGGTTCTTGAATCATTAATATGATCACAAAACATGATACTAAAGTACTCTCCCATCTTTTCAGATTTGAGAAAACTTTTATCTTTCTGCCTAATTTGATTCTTCTTATTCGCTCTGCCATACATTGGAACCTTTTCGAATGTCTCAGAATTACACTTAAGCTTGTAAGTATAACCATATTTACTGAGCTATAGTAAATTATGACGAATAGTCTTATCGATCTTTTGTGGTGGACATGACCAGTGCACAAGAATGTGTACTCGATCCCTTTAGTCCTTCACTTGACTCACACATCCATGTAAACAAGTAATTAGTCTTGATTTTCCAATGCTTGAAAGTTCTCATTCATCATACTATTCAACTTGCATGATTCCAAGTTTCGGTCCAATTGAAACTTGGGCGATGAGGAACTTTCCTGATTTGGTAAATTTAGACACTACCACAAATGAAAGAATCAAATCCATTTTCCAATATTGCTGTCAGTGGAATCATATAAGCAACAATTTTCCACAAATGCCATTGTAAGGATACTTCAAATAAATAAAATTAAACAATTTTCTTTTATTTTAAAACTTTGCGGAAAAACTTATCCTTACAATCCACATGGAAAATTGTTGTTATCTATTCCTTGCTCAAAATTCTGATGCGATCGAAATCCACCTTCGCGATCAGAATCAACATATACTTCCTTTAAGATTTCTCTCTATTCTTTGATTCTTAAAACATCAACATGTGACCCAGTCACATCATGTAATGAGGATCTCAGAATAGAACTTAACAGAGTTAGATAATGGGCTCTACCTGATGTAGAGTCAAACTTATTGACTTTAACATCCTTAGGTAAATTTGGCAGCTTTGCAATCAACGCCCCTTCCTTTGGCAAAATAAACATATGGACCCATTGGTAATGGGACTATCTCAGACTTAGCCTTTCTCTTTACCATTTGGTCAACCGGGTTGACTATGGCCAATCCCTTTCCATTGGGAAGAGAATGCTTTTTCTGGATTTCCAGTGTCACCATTGTCACTGTCCATAAAGTTTTTGGGAAGTTGATCTTCTAATCAAATTTGCTTTACTATCGTTCCAAATCATTGCTGATTCAGCAGCACCAAGCAAATAGATATGATCATTAAGGTTCATGTCATAGTCTGTTTCATAGTAGTCCCAAAGGAACTCACTATGTGACTTAGAAAGTGATTGAACATCCAACTTTCTCAAGACTTTGACACCCAACTCCCCCAGCTTGTCAATATGTGACTTCATCTCTAAGATGTGATCACACATAGACCTTGCTTGCCATTAGGGCTTGAGTGACCTTGAACTTGTGGGTTAGGGAGAATAATTGGAGGAGGTGGAGGAAGTAAAGTTCCAAGATATTTGGGAAGATCATAGATGTCTGAACTAGACATCTTTTGGGAGATATTCAAGATAGTTGATCTAAAGTCCTTAATATAACACCCAATATGAAATATTAAGGCTAGGATCCAACAACCTATTTATAACTGGAAGAGGGATGCCGTAATCCGAGTTATAAAATAGTTGAAGGTAGGTAAATGACGATTTACCAATTTCCACCATGAAAAACGAAATAATGTAATTAGGTTTTTAATTGGATTTGAAACTCCTAGATCTTTTGAGATTCATTGAACTTTTCAATGGCATTTTTAATCTCGAGTGTGCCCTTCAGGTTTTGTGACTGGGATGCCGAGGATCACAAAACAAGGTGTGAAGTAACCATGCAAATATACTTGGTACCCTTAATATTTACCCCTCAATCGATGTGCCGGTTAACCACACGAGCTCCACCGATACTATGATAAATATTAAGTTACCCTTTGCCTACTTTGTTAAATCCATGTTAGTGTGCCGGTTAACCACACACGCTCCACTAACGGTTTAAACAAAGTGCAAAGTGTAATTTCATGGATTAGCACCTTATTCACATTTTCCTAAGTAACTAAGATTGGGAATTTATAAGTGTTTATTTACTTAGTATTTATCATTAATACTATAATTAAGGGAGAATTATAGTCTTTGTCCTACCCGTTCGGCTAACGATCCTCCACCAGTCAAGGAAGCGGTGGGTGAGAGTGGACACCCATTAAACTGCCATTTTATAGGCAGTAACCTTATACCCCCCTTATAGACCGGCTTCGTGAATGAGGCCTACTAACGGTAAGACTGACTTGCTCTTATACATATATTTATTATTAACTTATAATACTATAAAGTATAAGGGTTGAATTTTAACTTTTAAAATTCTAAGGGCTAACTTGGAATTAAAGTATTCATGAGGAAAACTTTACAAATTCCAAAAATTGAGGGCAAGTTTTGAAAATATTCAAAACTAATTAATTCCATAACTTATGTGTTTAAAGTAGTTTTAATTAAAAAAACTCTTCAAGTTCCATAACTTGAGGACAAGTTATGGAAGACTTTAAACTAATAAAAGAATGTAACTTTTCTTTATTTTTGTAACTTATGGAACTAATTAAGGTTACACATTTTATCATTTAATGAAGTGACTCTTGAACCTCCATAACTTGAGGACAAGTTATGGAGTCATAAAACCATTTAATGAGGACAAAACTCTTCATTTTTGTAACCATTGCCAACTTTTTATGAGTTTTATGAAACTTAAATGTGACTTTTCATATAACTTGAGGACAAGTTACAAAAACACATTTTAGAATCAACTCTTAGATTAAAATGGATTAAAAACACATAATCAATTAACTTTTCTATTAATCTAATAAACTCATATGAACAAAGATAATTCACATCAAATTTTTTTTCAAGTAATTAGCATAACTTTTAAACTAATACAATTCGATTTTTCAGCTAATTTTGCAAGTATAACAAGAAAACAAAACCTGGCTCTGATACCACTGATGGGTTTTGAGCATTCTAACACTCCTAAGTGTACATGCAACCCTAAATACCTTGGATCTATGTTTTCTCTATTATACATGCAATTATGAACTTTCCAAGGTATTACCCTATCTAGCATACAATATTTGATACTTGGGTAATCAAATGGATAGAATACATACCTTTGTTTGATGTAGCTTGTCTCCATGAAGCTTGAGTGCCTAGTGCCCCAAGTGTGACACCTCAAATGGTTCATACAACAACAAATGCACATGGAATGACTTGAGAGAAATGGAACACTCCTTGAAATCGTCTAGCCCTCATATTCACACATTAGTGCCCGATTTCTTGAGCCATGGGATTCTTTTATATGGTGGCTATTAGGGTTACACCATGTAACTCATAACTTTACCCATTCCTTATGCTCCATGGATTTAACCTCCATGGAGTATCCATGGGTCACCCCATGGACTTAGTCCAACATAAGGAATCTTGGATCACAAGCCCACATATATAAGAATGAATGATTTACACAATCAACCCATATATTTAATTAGTCTCCTTTTGATCACTTAATTAATTCCAAATTAATTCTTGATCAATACTAATTAAATAACCTTATTAATATATTAGAACTTATAATATATTAACCAACCTTAAGTGTTATTTCTCTCATTATAGTATATCCAAATGCATGATGCCATGCAACCCAAATGGACCATGCCGGGTTGGGTCAAGTCTTACCAATTATAGTTATGGACTTAGACATTAATCCAACACGACATACCCCGGTAATCAAGAACTCCTTACTTTAGGTGAGTATTCAATAATTTAGAGAGAAGTCAGATCTAGAAATGCATATGTTGTATCCCAGGTCGGATATCTTCCAATCACGCAGAGGGAACAACATATGACTAACATAGATAGAGGATTAGATAGATAGTAGAGTGCATAATCAGAGGGGACAACATATGGCTAACAAACAGAAAGAATTGCATAGATAAAGGGATGCATAGAGATAGAGTTGCATATGTTGCATTCCAGGTCGGATATGTTCCAATCACGCAAAGGAAGCAACATATGACTGACAGATAGAGAGCAAGAAAATAATTTCCTACAGAACTTTATCAGAACCCCTTAGTCGCCCTATCAGTACCGGAATTAAGGACATGAGTTCATACATCGAGGAAATGTAAAACCACAATTCTAGATACATATGACTTTAGTGTATCCTGTAGGTTCTCATGTTTATCTCACTGCTCAATCTACCCAAACGTCGTATGGTCAGTCCAAATGAAACTATCTAAGTTCATATTGTCTAGTCCTTTCATTGTCAATCAATGTCTAGTGCTTTTGAATCCTTTGTGCCTACCAGCACATTGAACACAGAGTCTAAACAATTCTGCTTCAGTGTATTATACGATTTTCAAAATTCCCGGTAGCACTAAGCTTCATATCACTTCCCAAACAATACCTAAAAACCAAAAACTATAAGAAAATAAAATATTTTCTTCAAAACGAATCATTTTAAAAAAAACTCAGGAGTATCGAGAAGAAGATTCAAACCGTAAGTCACCAACTGAATTTGCATCCAGAAGGTCTGAGAACAGCACGCATATTTCAATCTCAGAATAGATCCAAAAATTCTTTACATCGTTAAGTACAAACCCCATGTGTGATCCTCTCCTTCCTTCCTTTCCCGCAAAGGATACATACTCTCAATTTAAGTTCTGAATGTTGTACAGTTGAGAGATGTCTCCTATCATATGCCAGGAACAACCACTATCAACAAACCGAAGTCTGACGACAGAGTGCGGGATTAATTGGTCTTTGGAACCCAGTCCATTTTGAAACTGGGTTAACATTTGTCATCTTTGCAGGGTACTCTCTCCCATGACATATATTGTTTATCACAAACAAAAGAGGAAGAAATGTTAGAATCATTTGAAGATTTGGGAGTGTGAACCTTCGGTACCCATTTGTAGTCGGGTTTAACCCGTTTCTTGTTCGTTCGGATGGATTCCTTATCACTTGATTTCGAACTTGAAGCCGATCGCTGAGATGACTTTGACCTAACCGGTCTTGGTTTCACTGAAGCATCTCTTGAATTAGACTTCTTGGCAGGCATTCCCTTCTTGACCTTGGGAGTTGGATTCTTGAACTTTTGCGCGTTCCAGTCACCATTGTTTGAACGTGACCTCGAAGGGTTTCTTTTGAAAGATCTCCTTCTTGGCGAGTTCTGTCAACCTTGTGCATAGTAGGGAGCATATGTACGATTAGGACAATTTATGGCAATGTTTCCAGGTGTTCCACAGTGAAAACATGTCTTTTTCTTCACGTAGGAATTGTTTCTTCCTGCCCCTGGTGGCGTGCCCTTGCATTCTCTTTGATTGTTCCCACAAGCACACTTGCAGCATGCAGTCTGATTCGCTTGTTTTGGTGGCCTGTATTTACCAACAGCAAGTTGATTAGAAGCAACATATTCAGAGTTCAAGGAGTCATTGGTTTGTTTAATAGTTTTCTCCTTGTACTCATCTTCCACTACTTTACCTGCACATGAAGTATAATCATCAAAAACGTTCACCTCAACACCCTCAGTTGGCCCGGATTGTTTGGTCTTAACTGAAGCTGGAACAGGGGTTTGGCCAAACTGAGTAGGTGTCTCTTCATCGTTGGTCTCAAGGGGTGGGTTATAGTTGTCATTAAAGGGAGGTGGAACACTATTATACCCTAGACCCTTAGTTTGATTATCTTTAAATTTTAGTTGTTTTTCGATCATGGAAGCAACTAACTCACTTGACACATCAAATTTCTTAAAGTTGAATTCAGCATCATTATATTTAGCTTTCAATGCATCAAGTTCAGTAGTCAAGCTAGCAAGTTGTCTGTTAACATAATCATAATTCTCACATTTATTACTATATTCTTCTTGAAGTTTTCTAAAGTCCTTGGTTTTGGCCTCTAGTTGTGCTTTCAAAGGTTTTTGGGCCTTCCTAAGTGTATATCCTTCATATTTAAGGTCATCATTTTCTCTTTTTAGCAAATCAATTTGTTCACGAAAAAACATAATCGTAGCTTCACAAGATTGAGAAAATGAAACTTCATTGACCGGAATGTTTGAGGAACTCATTGTTTATCAAAAATGCCCTTTGACTATAAACCTCAAAAGTCAACCTTAAAAGTCAAATTTAAAAAGTCAAACTTAAAAGTCAAACCAAAAAGCTAAACTTGAAAGCTAAACGAGAAAGTCAAAGTTTAAAGTCAAAGGTCAAACTTGAAAGTCAAAGTCAATTTTTAAGGTCAAAAGTCAAAATTGATAGTCAAAAATTAAAAGTCAAAGCTTAGGGCCAAAAATGAAACTTCAAAATTTGAAAAAATGATTTTTGGGCTAAAAATGTCAAAAATCTGAAATTAGGACCGAAATAGCGAGGCTACTTGAACTAAACCGGGAAAATGTGAAAGATGTGGAATACTTGGACGATTGGTTAGATAGTGGGTTGAGTGTATGGGAGACCCGAGTTCGATCCTTGCTCCACCTCGGATTTTTTAAATACTCGTTGCTGACCGAGAACTAGTCCACAAGCGAGCTACTGACCGCACACGTGGGCCGAACACCTGCTGGCCGATAATGCGAGGACCGAACACCTGCTGGGCCGAAAATACGAAGCGAACACGTGCATCGCAAACCTTCAGACGCTCCACCGAAAATCCGAGATGCTCCACCGCAAACACCGGATTTCGGCTGTAAACGAACTTCGGACCGAAAAAACTGCTGACCGCAAATCGTTTCCGGCCGAAAACACTTCGGACAAGCTTTTATGAGTGCGAAAATGGCCGTTGGATCTCGCTGTTTACGACCAAAAAAACGTGTTTTTTTCACTTTTTAGCTCCAAAACTCGATCAAAAAGCCATTTTTACAAAGAACACGAAGAAGAAACCCCCAATATTTCTTCAACAACGTAAAATCCTTCAAGAAAAAAAAATCCAAAAACGTTCAAGATCTTGCCAAAATGATTGATACAATCCAAGCTCTGATACCAACTGTAAGTCCCAAAATTCGCTTGATGTATCAATCAGATCCACTTGATGGTGTGGAATCCCAATCAAGTGGATGATGCAAGATAGAATGGAGAAGAAGAAGAAGAAGAAGAAGAAGAAGAAGAAATAGATGAATCTTCAATGTATTGATGATATGAATGATGATCCAACATAAGATTCACACACACACACTTCTTCTCTCTAACTTTCTCTCTCTAGAACATGATATGAAAATGAATGAATGCTCCTCCCCTCCTGGACACACTAGTCTCACACTCAAACACTCCCCTAATGACTATTTATATAAATGGACTGAAAACCCAAGCCCACAACGGTCCAAGCTACAAATAAACCCAATTATATTTTTACCCAAGACTAAAAACAATAAATGCTTAGAAAAGCAAAGTATAAACCAAATTTTAGACCCAACAACCTCGATGCATATGCTATCACGTGCCCCCTCTGCATCAATATCGCACCCATCCCTGATATAGATGCATCGCAGTAAACTATGAAGTCCTCCACTCCCTCGGGAAGGGCTAACATTGGAGCTTCGCACAATCTCTGGCGAAGAGTCTCAAATGAGGCCTGTTGCTCGGGCCCCCAGGCAAAAGTAACACCCTTCCTAGTCAATCTGCTAATAGGAACAACACTCTTGGAGAAATCCCCGATAAATCTCATGTAGTATCCTGCCAGGCCAAGAAAACTCTTGATCTCGGATGGGGACCTCGGCACCTCCCATCGCATAACTGCCTCAATCTTGGCCGGGTCGACAAAAATCCCATTCCGATTAACGAGGTGTCTTAAGAACTGGACCTCTTGTAACCAGAAATCACACTTGGAGAATTTGGCGTAAAGCCTCTCCGGCCTCAATACTCCAAGAATCTCCCGAAGATGCTCCTCGTGTTGCTCTCTGGACCTCGAGTATAACAAAATGTCGTCGATGAACACGATCACCAACTGGTCCAACATGGGCCTGCACACCCGGTTCATGAGATCCATGAACGTTGTCGGTGCATTGGTGAGTCCGAAAGGCATCACCACAAACTCGTAGTGCCCATAACGAGTCCCAAAGGCCGTCTTTTGGATATCCTCCTCGCAAAATCTCATATGATGATACCCAGATCTCAAATCAATCTTCGAAAACCAAGACGCCCCTGCAACTGATTGAAGATCCTCGGTAGTCACCATCTGACGCTCACAGTCAATCAAAGCTCCAATCCAGCAAAACGAGTCCATGCCCACTATGATACAGACATCACCCATCGCTATCGGTATCTGATCTATCGGGAACTCAACACCAAAAATCTCCAATACACATCCCGGGAATACATTAGTGGCAAAAACCGCATGCTCGTCGACTATAGAAACCCTAAGTGGTCGACTGAACGCCTCGCGTCTGACACTAATGTGATGACTAAAGGATAAAGACACAAAAGATCGACTCGCACCCGAGTCAAATAACACCAAAGCAGGTACAGAACTCACAAGAAAAGTACCTATACACAGCACAATATAAGTATAAACAAATCTCAAAACAACATAAAATAAGGAGATACATACCAGCAACAACATCAGGCGCGGCGCAGACCTTCTCCACTGTCAGCTGAAATGCTCTCCCACGAGCCCTCGGAGGCTCGGCCTTCCCCGGTCGGCCATCAGTAACACGTAAAGCAGCAGGAGCAGCAGCGTGGGCTGATCCCTGAGTGAGTTGGGGACACTCGGCCTTCTGAGGGCCCGTCTGGTTGCAGTGAAAGTAAATTGAAAATCCCTTGGGGTAGTCCCTCGCCATATGCCCCTCATTGCCACATTTGTAGCAAATCCCCGCTCGGCAAGACCCCTCATGGCTCTTGCTACAAGTGCGGCCCTTCTGGCCTCCAGCTCTCGAATCAGCGGGCTTAACGCGCTTTGTCGACGGCTACGACTGTACCGGTCTCCTATCTCTCTTTTGCTACTCTCCCTCCTCCCTGGTTTGAATCTCCAGCTCAATCTCTCTCCTCCTGACATTGGTCTGCAGCTCATCCAATGTCCGATAAGACGAGTTCGCCACAAACTCCCAAATATTTGTCCTCAAGATGCTCAAATACTGACTCACACGTGCCTGCTCAGTGGACACGTGCTCAGGGCAGAACAGCGCCCTCTCATGAAACATCCTTGTAATTTTTGTCACTGACTCTGTCTTCTGCTTGAGAGACAGAAGCTCCTATGCCAAATGTTCCCTCTCCACCTGGGGAACATACTCATCTCGGAATAACTTGGTGAACCTCTCCCAAGTCACTGCAGCATGATCTGCAGGGGTAAAATCAGTGGTCACAAACTTCCACCAGTCCTTCGCTCCCAAGCGAAGCTGGTTCAGCGCGAACCGGACTCTCAAATGCTCTGGACATGAACACGTATAGAAACACCCCTCAATGTCGTAGATCTATCTCATGGCAGAGATCGGATCCTGTGTCCCATCATCTGGTGGCTTCGTGTTGCCGAACTCACGAAACAACAACGAGTCACCTCCCTATGGCTTAGCTGCAGCTATGGTCGCGGTGGCTGCAGCAGCAACAGCCTCTGTAACAGCAGCGTATCGCTCGTTGAATGTTTCAATCAACATGGTCTTAATAGACCTAAACATCTCCGGTATGGCCTCTCGGATAGCTGCGGCCACCTCCTCATGAATGATCTTGCGGATCTCCTCGTCACTAGCACCACTGCCCCCGGGGTTGTTTCGGGTAATCACCATAGTGTCTCTGAAACACAAACACAAAATCATCAGAAACTAGCTCAATACACATAATCACTCGATTACCCACCCATACATGCTCCTTAGCATCCTAAGATTTTTACTTGGGTCGCATACATATCCGGTGTTTTCAGTAGTACAGGCCAAATACTACCTTCCATACCAACCTGTAGTCATCTCAAGTCCTCCTCTCAGGATCCTAATTCACAATACTCTATCCCTCACGGATCTCAGCTACTTTCTCGGTAGATTCCTCAATGCTCATATAGGTATCTCTCCTAGATTACTCAAACTCTCTCTAAAGACTACTGCTATGTTTCTCCCTACTCAGTACACATACAGAGCAAATAGCAGATAAAATCAATCAATAGCATACCCTAGGCTAAGGCATCATAAATCAGGCAACTCTAGCCCTAATTTATGAAGTACCTAGCCTATTCTCTAGCATGCAGCTCTAATATCTCATAAATATCTCATAATATAAACAAATAATGGTATTTTGGGAAATCACCATTCGGGCTCTGACTGATTGTACACACTGTTCCATCTCGTTTTCTCTTTGAAACTCTTACTCATTTTAGAAAATCATTTCTTTTTAGAAAAAATTTATCAAACCCTCAGTTTGAGTCCGAACATACCTGAGAGTACATCCGAATCCCTCAAACCAAGGCTATGATACCAACTTGTAACACCGTAAATTTTCAAACAAAATTTTCATTTTCAAAACACGTAAAAACTCATGTCATATTTCTCAAAAACCACAATTGTCTCAAATGTCAAACACAAATCCACAAAATAAATAATAGTATCCCAGAATCCTCAAAACATAGTCCGAACAGATGTGTACAATCAAGTCGTCGCCTTCCCGTGATCCTGAGAAGTACCTAAAACACATAACATACAACAAGGTAAGCACGAAGCTTAGTGAGTTCCCTAAAATACCACACACACAAATAATAAGCCTCTCATGGCTATAGCTCGGCATGGACCCTCCGGTCTCACGGCTCGGTGTGGACCCTCCGGTCCTATGTCTCAGTGAGGACCCTCCGGTCTCACAGCTTGGGTTGGACCCTCCAGTCCTGTGTCTCAGTGAGGAGCCTCCGGTCTCACAACTCGGGTTGGACCCTCCGGTCCGATCTCAAAATGCACAGAATAATATAGCATATATCACAAAGACAAAATGCATAATATCACATAACTTAAATAAGACCCTCCGGTCACTCAGCAGTACCACTCAGGTATGTATAGTGAGAAGACTCACCTCGTAAGTAAGCAAAGAAGTCGTGTACCCCTCGAATAGTCTAATCCCTGTCTACATGTCATAAACACCTCTAATTAACACTTAATCACAACTCTAAATCAACCAAGCTATTTTCTCTCTCTCTCTCTCTCTCTCTAACTCTTGGATGGGTAAAAGACCATTTTACCCCTCCATGGTCCCCATAATCCCTGACTTGACCAAACCCTAAAGTCAACAGAAGTCAACACTCGAGTCAACAGTTCATGTTGACCCGACTCGTCGAGTGCATCTATGTGACTCGCCGAGTCCCCTCGTTCCTTCAGTAATGTCGTGAAAATCCAACTTAACTCGCCGAGTTGTCTCATCAACTCGTCGAGTTACTCATGTCCAGACTCTTCGGGGAAAACCCTAGCCGACTCGTCGAGTCTGCTCACCGACTCGGCGAGTCCCTTCATTCTATGTTCTCATTCAGACGTTTTAAGGTAGAGTTACAACCCCAAACTCTAGATCTAGCCTCCCAAGGCTGAGATACCACGTAAAGCTGCAAGTTTTACATCCATGCACGACACTTAGGGCTTGAAATGCCAAAACAAGTTCCATTTAGGGTCCTAAGCAATAAAACTCTCCTCTAGCTTGATAAAGCTTGGACCTTTGGGCTTAAGGGACCTCACAAGATCCAAATCTGAAGTCTCAATCGCTTAGCAAGCTCAAGTCACTCAAAATCTCAAGGAAATATGGAAAAAGCCCTAAAAGCTTCCTAGCAACAAGATCTAATCAATATGATAAGCAAGGTGGTGACTTTTCCCTTCCAACATAAGCTAAAAATGGATGAACACTAGATCCAACAGTCCTTCCTCGTTCCTTGTTTGATACTCTTCTCTTCTCTTCCAATAGTTCACAAAAATACCCAAAGATTAGCTCTCTTTCTCTCTTAGATCAATATGGACGATTAGGGTTTCACACAGGGGAGTAAGGAGGCTGGTGAGGCGGAAATGAGGGCTAAAGGTCCTTTAAATAGGACACAACCCCGGAGAATTAGGGTTTCCTCTCACAGCGCCAACTTGTCGAGTTGGTCCATCCGACTCGTCGAGTTGGTCGTAAAACCCACGTGGCCAAATCCGTCTCTACTCGACGAATTGGGGCCTCCAACTCGCCGAGTTGGTCAATAAAATCAAAAATATTATAAGAAATATAATACCTGGGAGTCGGGATGTTACACATACCTTTCACTTCCTACCTCCCACCACCACCACTACCATAATCGTCCGCCGCCCACCTTATCTCCACCTCCTAACACCACCACCATTCATCTTCCTCTAACGAACACAAAAAAATGAACACCAAATCCCAAAAAATATCCAGAAAAACAAGAACATCAGATGATTTTAATATAGAAAAAAACAGAAAATGGAGAACATCAGGATGTTACAGCAGATGCACATTCTTCCTTGAATACTTATACACTTTTACTCTTAAAATCAAACACCAAAAGCAAAATCAAAGAACCTAAATCGAACATCCAAATCAGAATAAAAAAACGCTGAAGAAGAACAACATGAAATTAGCGGTCTACATGAAGAAGAACAACAAAAAAATCAATCTTGGAGGTCCACATGAGAAGAACACCCTCACCGTCTGAAAATACCAAGGGCAAAGTGAAGGTTGTCATCTGCTGCTAAGGATGATGCACTGGTTTTCCGAAGACACAAACCAAGATAGAAGAAAAGAAGGAAGACGGTGAGGAAGCTTCTACGGTTCCCGATCTAGTATCTTCGATGAAAAGCTCCTGAGAAAAGCCGGAGAAGCCGAAGGTGAGAGCGAAGCCAAATGAGAAGGTGAAAGATGAGGAATAAGATGTATAGGAGAGCCAATTTATTGGAGATTCGACCCTGGAATCGATTGGGAAGGACTTGGGGTAGGGATGGAGTTCACAGTTGTAAGGAGGAGTTCTTCATCTTCCTCTGTTCTTTCTTTAATGAGTGCGATTTAGGGAGATCTGGTATCTTTGATTTAGGGGAAAACGCATATTAAGGATTTGATTTTTTTTATTTTGAAAATTTGAAAAAAGCCACCTGGACTACATGTTGATTTTTTAATTTAGAAAAAATAAGAAAAACCATCTAGACCAAATGTAACCAATGAAACCATAAGTAATTTACAAGATTCTCCTATTTAACAGTTAAAATGACGCTTTAAGGATCTATTGTGCAAAAAAAAAGCCTTTAGTGACCAAATCGGGAAAATAGTAGAAGTTTATTGTGCTACAGTGACATTTTCCCAAATGTTTATTAATATTAAAGAAAATATATAGTTAAATCTTAAGGGTAAAATAGACTTTTCAATTTTGATATGAACCAAATTCATAAAGAAACATGTTAAAAATGATATTTTTCACAACTTTCGAAAGATTTGGACTCGATTAAATTACAAACCACAATGATCATTTTTGCAGTTTTGTCAAAAAACAAACCGACAATCGAGTGCAAATTGAAACCACGAAACTCATCATCGAGACGAGGCACTTGACCAAACACGAATCGTTTTTGAAACCATAGGTATCATTTGTGTAATTTAGAATAATTGATTAATGGGTGATCTGTTAAAAACTAACGAAAGTGACTTAATAGACAAGAAAGAAATATATACATTTTAATGACCAAATCGAGCCATACACATAAGTTTATTATGCTAAATTACATTTTTCCAATTATTTAAGCAAATGGTAGATTCATATAAACTCTTTTTTTTTGCCTTCACTTTATCTTAGACCAAAAAATGGAGATCCTTGAATTATCACTCCATCAACCCCTAAAACCGGACATAGAGGAGTTGAGTATACAGGTTAAGGATGAGCATTAGAACCGTCAGAATCGGAACCGGACCGAAATTGGTAACAAGGTCCATTACCGGTTCTCCATTTTTATGAAAACCGGTCCCGGTTCTAAAAACCGGAACCGATTTGACATTTTTCTCGTTTTTTAAAATGTGTATAACTCACTGATATGAAGTCGGAATTACTTGATTTTTTTCCAACATGTAATTTGGAGTTTGTAATTCATTTTTAATTGTACAAACATATATTTTGGTTAGATACTAAATTAGACACATGCCCCGAAAGAAAGAATATCGATGCTACGTTTTTTCTATTACATTATTTTTTTTTGTTTTTATGAATCTGTCTCTTTTTTTTAAATGTGCATAACTCATTCATATGACGCCGGAATTACTTAATTTTTTTTTTCAACATGTAATTTGGTGTTTGTACTTCATTTTAGACTGTACAAACACATATTTTGGTTAGATATTGAATCAACTATAGATCCCAGAAGACAATATCAATGTTGCGTATTTTCTGTTTTAGCATTTTGTTTTTATTTTTGGAATCTATCCTGCTTTTAAAATACGTATAACTCACTCATATGAAGACGAAATTACTTGATTCTTTTTTTATCATGTAATCTAGTGTTTGTACTTCAATTTGGAATGTAAAAAGTCATAATTTGGTTAAATATTGAATCATTTACAGACTCTGAAAGGTAACATATCATCTACAACATTTCAACCAGTTATAGTTTAAAAAATAACCGAAAAACCAGGACCGAAATCGAAACCGACGCTAGAACCGACGGTCCGGTTCCTGGTTCTTATAATATAGAAAAACCGATTCCGATTCCGAACCGATCCGATTCTAAATCTCATCGGTATTGCAATTGATAATGGGTGGATGTGGATCATTTCTTGGACATTAAAAAATGTCTTGACGGGGAGATGGAGAGCGAGAGAAGAGGTGGTGGTTTTTAGAAAATAATAATATAAAATAATTAAAAAAAACAAAATTAAGTATTAACAAAAAGACAGAACATGATAAAGTTGTATTTTTTTTTTATAAAAACTTAACAATGGATTTCTAATGGTGTGTAAGAGAGATCCTTAAAAAAAGGGCGCTGATATTTACACGACTCTTTTTTATACATCCATTGACTTTTAAAACATTTGACAATTATACCCTTTATTTATTTTTAGAACGTAATTAATTATTCAAAAACAACATTGATTTTTAGCAAACAATTATACCAAATGAAATCTTAAGCTTGCAACTCCTTCATCTTCTCAACTAGTTGGTTGCTCCCTTCAACCACAATCTCCGATAGAGTATCATCGTATGTATATAAAAAAAAAAGAAACGTAAACGATGAGGGTGAACCAGTTGTTACCGACATCCGGAACGATGATGGCAAGCATGAGATCTATACTCCTTCTCTCGCTTACGCCTCTCACTTCTAATTTCCGATTTGATCTCAAAATCTACCAAAATCAAACTTAATCTTCATAAATTCAACCAAAGCATCATACATCAAGTTCATACCTTATTCCTGTAAATTAGAATGTAAATTACGAACTGACCCTAATTTCCAAATAGCAAACTTCAAACCTCCACAAAATTCATCATTTAAAACTCTAGATCTACTACTCTACATCCAGTTTTACATAAAAATCATGAAATTTTACACACAATTCCAAAGACTTGGAATAGGGATGACGAAATACCCATGAGGTGTAATAGCCGGCACTAAAATAAGCCGACGATGGCTCATCAGACTGCAAGCACAAGCAACAAATTGTGACCGACGATTGTTGCTACCTCGTGAAACAATGAGGATATTCTTCTTAAACCCCATGTCTGATTACGGAGAGAAGATATTCTCAGAAGATTTACAATTTGGATGAGACGAGAAACAGGAAAGCAGTGTTTGAGAGATTGGGAGAGAATAATAGTCTTTGAATAATTAATTACACCATAAATACAAATGAAGGGCAAAATTGACAATTTACTTTAAAAATCGTGGATGAATAAAAAAATAACCGTGGAAGTATCACTCCCCTTAAAAAAAAATAAGGTGAAAAACAAGTAGTATAAAAAAGAGTTGAACTCAAGTTGTATGATCACGGAACCACATGGGCCATTTATGTTTGTCACTGATACTAAAAAAAGAAAAAACAAACCGACAGTCGAGTCGAGTGCATATCCAAGTCCTCTAGACTCACCGAGTCACCGAGTCAAATAACAGAAGTGGAGCGGTGAGTTGTCGGTGGCGAGTTCATTTCCAGTTGGTGAGTCGTCTTCAAAGCTTCACATACGTTTACTTGATTCCAAATCCAGCCTGTTCCACATTAAACACCGAGCATCTTTCATGATTCATACACCCTAACCGAACCCCATCTGTCAATCTCCACCGTTCATTTCCTCACCCTACCCATTCTTCCATTGACAGAAATACTTGATCTAACACACACAACATTCCACCTTCATTGAATTCGAGGCAAAGGAAAACTACAAGCAAGATTTTTTGCATACAAAAAGCAATTGCATTTCAATCAATTAAACAATTCAGATCCTGTGGGGAGAAGTCTCCACTCTCAGTAAGTTGCACATTCTACTATCATGAAATCGCACAGATCTCTTTTGTTTTCAGTGTGTATTTTTAGAACCCTGAAAGGAAACAAAATTCGTTAATGGGTATATTGTTTTAGTTGTAAATTGTTAAATTTTGCATATGGGTCTTTCAATTTCATGTTTTCAAGAAATTTTCACCGGATAATCAAGTAAAGAAACTCGATTTATCATTAGGTATTTTGTTGTTGCCAAATGCCCAAATAATCATGGAAAGTAAGTTGATTTATAATTTGTTGAGATTGTGATCCATTTTAAATCCCGTGTTTTTATCATAATCTTCATTACAATCTTAAAAGAAGAAATGTTTCGTTACTGTGTACATTGTTTTGGTTGTCATCTGTTCTTTATAGCATCTAGATCTTTCTGATTCATGTTTCCTCGAGATATTTTCACAAAGTGCCCAAATAGAAAAGGAACTGATCTATTATCGGGTTAATTAGTTTACCTATCTTTTGCTCATTTCAGATTGAGATTTATCTTGAATCCTGTGTTTCTCAAAATCTCCATTTAAACCATAGAAGGAAACAAAATCCGTTATTCGGTATAAGTTTTTAGGTCTTATGATTCATGCTTTTTCCAAGAAAATATCACCAAATGCCCAAATAAACAAGAAACGTATCTTGACTTATTACTGGGTATATTGTTTTATTGCTCTTCAGCTCATTTGAGATTATGATTCATCTTATATCCATGTTTTTTCTATTCATTTTCACTAAAATCCCAATAAAGAAGAAATACGAACCTATTTTTTTCTCAAAAAAAATTCCACCCACATCACATTAATCTCTCTTATTCTTTTCTACAAAAAACACTCATTTAACAAGAAAAGTATCTTAATTTATCATCAGGTAAACAAAAAAGCATCTGGGTATCTCTTAATTTTATCCCCTTTCAAATCTTTTGAATGAAAGGAGCTCAATTTCTTAATGGGCTTTCTGTTTTTGCTATCTTTCTTGCAGAAAAGAAGAATGGGGACAAAGAATATTTGTCTTTTGGTGTTATGTTTACTGTTTGTGATAGCATCAATTGTGGATGCTGATACTTCACCTGTAACAGTGAAGAAGATAAAGGGAAAGAAAGTATGTGATCAGGGTTGGGAATGTAAAGGGTGGTCTGAATATTGTTGTAATCTGACAATATCTCAATATTTTGATTATTATCAATTTGAGAATGTTTTCTCAAAGAGGAATAGCCCTGTGGCACAAGCTGCAGGTTTTTGGGATTTCAAGTCTTTTATTATCGCCTCAACAATTTATCAGCCTCTTGGGTTTGGTACAACTGGTAATAAGACAACTCAAATGAAGGAGATTGCTGCTTTTCTTGCTCATATTGGAAGTCAAACTTCATGTAAGTTTATACTTTGACCATTCTTTCTTGAATCTTTATTGATAAAGAATCTTGTTTGAAACATGAGATGTGAATGTGATTACTTGAAAAATGGTTTATAGGTGGATATGGAGTGGCAACAGGTGGGCCCACAGCATGGGGATTATGCTACAATAGAGAAATGAGCCCTAATCAAGATTACTGTGATGAGAGCTACAAATACACTTACCCTTGTGCCCCTGGAGCTGATTATTATGGACGTGGCGCTTTGCCCATCTATTGGTACCTTAATCTTCCTTCTTTCTGAATTAGATGAAATGACCATTTTACCCTTCTCAACAAGTCATGACCTCATTAAGCCACTTAAGGCTTTTTTTTCTCCATTGAGTGCTGAATGGATAAACAAAGACTTTCTTTTTTGGACTAATGAACCGTCTGAATCAAAAGTAAATGACCATTTTACCCTTCTCAACAAGTCCTGTCCCCATTAAGCAATTTAAGGGTGTTTTTTTTTCTCCATTGAGTGCTGAATGTATAAACGATGTCTGTTTGGAGCAAGTACTCTATGAACAAAGACCGTTTCCTTTTTGGACTAATGAACGATCTTAATCAACAGTAAATGACCATTTTACCCTTTGTCAGGAACTACAACTACGGATACATTGGCGACTGCCTACATGTGGACCTTCTGAACCACCCTGAATACATTGAACAAAATGCCACTTTAGCCTTTCAAGCTGCAATGTTTCAATGGATAACTCCATTAAAGAAGGGTCAACCATCAGCCCATGATGCCATGGTTGGCAACTGGAAGCCCACCAAGAACGACACTTTGTCCCACAGGACACCTGGATTTGGGCTCACCATGAACATCCTTTATGGTGAACGTGTATGTGGAAAAGGTGACATTGATGACATGAACACCATTGTTACACATTACTTGTATTACCTTGATTTAATGGGTATTGGGAGAGAGGAAGCTGGGGCCCACGATGTGCTCACTTGTGCTGATCAGAAAGTGTTCAACCCATCAGCTCCAAAAAAGGCGGCTTCTAGTTAAGCTTTGGATTCTTGAAATAATAATAATAAAAAAAATGGTGCCCTTTGAATGAAATGTTGGTGTGAAATGTTTAGGTCGGGGCTTAGTAGTGTGAATGTGAAGCTGGGGATTGATGGATTGATTCTTCGGTTTATAGATTCAGAATCGTTTTGTTTCCTAAATGTTATTATTTATTTTTGTGAATTTTGTTCTTTTTTAAATGAATATTACAGACAAGACTTATATAAATTGGTTTTTGTGTTTGCTTTTGTATTATAAAGTTTGTAATAAGTTTGTATGAACGTGTTTCATGTTAATTGTAACATTCTTATTTGTCATTTGTCTTGGATACATGTGATTTTTAAGTATTTGTTATTTAGGAGTAATATGACTAAGCTTTAAGAGTAGTTAAAATTTTAGATTATCCAGTTTTAAACGATTGATTTGTATTATTTTTGTTTTTCAAATTTGTAATAATGAAAGCACACATCCAAGCACCTTGTAAAGGGTAAAATCAGAATAAATAAATAAATAACAGAAAATTCTCCTTGTATAAGGTTTCATAGGGGGCTCAAAAAATCAAAAAACTTTTTAGAGCCTTCTTGCTTTTTTTTTTTTTTTTTTTTGGTACAACTGTCCATCCCCATTATGTATTTCTTAAAAATTTTGGCCTATTTTTGTAAAAAAAGTCAAAGAAAAATGACTATTTTTGTCATTGTTTCTTTAAACAAATATAACAACAAAATTATTACCAGTTTTATATAATGAATTTCACAAAATCACCTTTTCTTTTACACAATCCATTTTTTGCATAATAATGATGTCATATAAAAAAGAAAAGTATTTGTTAGTAGAAACTACTCAAAACTATTTTGTAGTAAGAGACCACTCAAATACTATTTCGCCAAGCCTATTTTACATGATATTTATTTAAAAAGTAATTATTTGTGATAGATGAGCTTATTTTTGTAATTAAATTACTTCCTCATCCCACCATAAATCTTTGGTTTGATCATAATCTAAATGAAATAAATAAATAACCAAAATATCTTTTAACAAAACAAAATTGAAATAAAATAATTCTGATCAAAATCAACCTGAATATAAGTTGGTAAATCATAACTAGATCAACCAGTTAATCACAAAAATAGATTATAAGGAGAACAATAAAAGATCAATCGTGTAACAAGTGCCAATTGAAAAAAGAAAAAAAGACATCTTTTTCAAAATCCCATCTCAGTTCCCAACTCTATTGTTGAGCTTCATAATCAAATTACTGATAAAAGCATCAATCTTGAAACAAATTCAAGTTTCAAAAGATCATATTTCTCAAAATCCCATCTCATATCACAACTCCATTGTGTTATCTTCATAATCAAATTACAGATGAGAGCATCACTCTTGAAACAAATTCAATTCACAAAAAAACCATCTTTTCTCAAAATCCCATCTCAGATCAAAACTCAAAACTGTGTCACCATCATGTCTTTCAACCTAATTACTTTCTAATTGCCCAAAATACTTTCCCGAAATAGTTGCCAAGATATTAAGCATAATAACTTCATCATCAAGATCCAATTTTTCAGCTCTCAAAGCTGCACATTTTCTTAACAAGCAACGAAGTGAAGCACTTGTGTCAGCATCTAAAGGAGTATCAATAGCTGCACAAAGAGAAAACAACCATGCACAATCATTTCTACATAATGAGCTCATTGACTCCATTGATGTTATCCGTTTCCTTAACATTATCACACGAGCCACGGGTTCCATCTCTACAATGTTCTGCAACCTAGGCCAGTCACAAATGACGGTTTTGTCCTCCGTTTGGCAGGAATCAAGATTTTCTTGAATGACATCATCTGTATGACAGATATCAAGATTTTCTTGAATTACACTGTCAAGAACACTTTGGGAAACAGGGATTGATTCCATTTCTTCAGAAAATACAGATGCAGAAGTTTCATCCTGAGATAATGCCTGAAATTATACAAAAAGCCAAACAATTTATAAATCAAAATCCCATCTCAGATCAAAATATAGCTGCATTTTCTACACAATCAAATGGAAAGGGGAGAACAAACTTACAAGCCTTAGCTTTGAAAAGTCAGCAAGGAAAGCATCTTCCCATTCTTTTGATGGCATTAAATGCTCAGGACATGCTGCAATATCAGGGATGTTGGGCATATAAACAGTTTGTTCTTTGATCAAAACACTTCTTTCAACCTTAACAACCTTCACTTTTGGGATATGCTCAGCTTCCCATCTATGCACAAAAGAGGCCATTAGTACTTAGAAAAATGGTAACTTGAATGATAATTTAATAAAGGACATGAATCTTTAACTTGAAGATATGAAAACAAGTCTTTTTGACAGAAAGAAAGAGGGAAGTGGAACATTACCTTACTCGCCTAAGATATTCTAGCCCATCTTGTGGAGGACCTGAATCAAAATCAGGTTCTCCAGTGACCATAAACGCAGGTCTTTGGATGCTAACATGGTCTGAATCGCTGTCTTCCTCTTCATAGTAATCTTCCTCTCCATCTAAATCACTACCATTTACACCATGCTCCACTTGGTTCATATTTTGAGCTTCATTATTACCTGAAAGTGTTTAGCATTTCAGTCGAAATAGATTCTGAAGTTACACAAAAACATCAACAATTGCATTCCAAGACTAAATGCCATAGCATATAGTGGAAATTGGAAGCTACATGATCAAGAATATAGCAAGAAAATCAAGAGATATACCCTTTTTGTTGGCGAATTGAGGTCGAGGATCAAAATTCACATAATTTTCATCCTGATTGGCAATTAAAGCATCGTACTCCTTGGATGCATCAGGTCCAAGCCCACAGTAAGCCTCAATCCACTTCTTCTTTTGTTCATCAATCCCTACATACCTCAAAGCCTCCATTTCTTCGTTAATGTACACCACTCTTGCCCTATCACCCCTCTTGTCGCAATCACACACACTTTGCCTTTCGAAATCAGGAATCGGATTCTGTTTCAAACCTTTTCCCCTTTTTCGAGGCCGTTTCTCCTTCTTGCCTTCTTTCACATCGTTCCTATTCGAATTACCCCTCAAACCCACAATTTGTTCCTCTTTGCCCTCATCAATCGCTCCAATATGTGATGAATGGTTGAGTTTTGTGACCGGGATGCCGCCGTTTTGAACTAATTCTAGCCCTTGTTCTATGTGTAAATCGTCAATTTGATCGAAAGGACTCAATAAATTGACTTCATGAAGTTCTAGTTTATCTTTTTTGTCTCTAGGGACCAAACCCACCTGGGCATCGATGCTTTCTTGAATACTCTTGATGATCATATCATCTGAGGAAGTATTTGATGTTCCTGATTCCAAAGCGGACGAAACTTCGGCCATCTTACGGTCTATGGGGTTTAGAGTGGAGAAGGTTTTAGAAGTGCTTATTTCCCAGCTGATTTATAGGGATAGAGTAAAAACTAAAAAGTATTTTGCCAAAAAAAAAATGGTGAACTTAGATATAGATTTATATTTTTGACAAAAAATAGGGATCAGCTTAAAATTGTGACTATGATAGGATCAAAGTTCAAACTTTATATTTTGCTGTGAATTTAGTCATTTTTATAACATGATTTTCCCTTTACTTTTTGTTTTTTCAGTTTTTTATTTAAATACTTTTATGATTAAAGAAAATATTACTCCTACCCCACCCTCCCTCTCTTACAATGCAAAAGACCACCACCACCGATCAACATCACCGCCACCGCCAACACCGGCCACCACCACCGCCACTGACATTGATGCTTCCTTTGTAACCTTAATCATCGGAAACTTCAGCCGTCAGAAAGTTTACTAGCGCTACAAACACCACACACATACACAACTCTCTGTCTCACAAAAATCATAAATCTAACATACAAGAACACAATAAAAAACCAGAAATCTTATATACAAGAACACAAACATGAACCTGATTCATAGTACACATATACTATGATGAACCTAAAAATGATTAAAGACAGATGAACGGAAATGATTAAACATAGATGAGACCAAAGTATCAAACACATACATCTATTCAAGATCTGATATACAAAACAAGAAATATGATATACAAGACCCAACACATAAACCTGATTCAACACACAACACTCGCCGGAGCACAACATCACATCGGAGCAACATCATCTTTAAGTCATCTGTTGTTCGAAGCAAAACAAAAACAAGGGTTTCCAGATCTACGCGTTGCCCGGACTAAGTTTTTTTAGGTTAACGGCTATGGTGGTCGTCCGATTTTTCAGATCTGTCATGCACCCACCCTCAAAAAACCAGAACGATAGATTGAAGACATTATGAAGACGACAAAGTTTACAGATCTGGACGGATGTTAGGTGCATAAAGTGCACCTTTTTACATGCTCATTTCATGTTTAATTCAAGTATTGCATGACATTTAGCTTAACATTGCATGCATTTTATATTTTCGGGACATTTTCGAGGATCTATCTACTTTTCACCATTTTTTTTTTGGATGTTTCAAGGGTGTTTGAGGATTTGGGCATGCTTGGGATGATCAAGGGAAGCTCTCTGCAAAGTTTCAGAAGTATTGGAGCAAGATTGAAGAAAACGAGAAATTTGGATTTTGAACATTCACTTAGAACATTCAACGGTCGTGGAATGATTACATTGTCCATTCCACGGTCCTGGAATGGAGTCCTCATCATATCAATCAATTTCCCATTCCACGGCCGTGGAATCTCAAGGCATGCCATTCCGCAGCCGTGGAACGTAATCTAGCAGTTTTCTGGATTTTTCAAGTTCCGATTAAAGGAAGTTTTAGGGCCATTTTCAAGAGAAATTCTAACTTACACTTGGAAAGGCGATTTTGGGAAGTCATTATGTGCTTTGTAAACATTATTTCTTTGATTTTGTAAGTTTGTTTAAGGATTAAACTTGTTGAATTTGTACTTTAATTCAACGATGTCTGACTAACTTTTGTTTGCATTTCCGATTCTAGATTCCTAATTACTTGTTGTTAGATTGTGATGTGAACTATATTTCATGTTTATTATCTAGTGAGTAAATTACACGAATGGTCCCTATGGTTTGGGGTAATTTGCGCGTTTGGTCCCTAACTTATTTTTTTAACTCGGAAGGTCCCTACTGTTTGTTTTTGTTACGCACTTGGTCCTTATTGTTTGTCTTTGTTACGTGTTTGGTCCCTGTCTTACCTAAAAAGACTATTATTTAAATAGGGAACAATGGTGGGGTAGGTAAGGTAAGGTGAGGGGGTGGGGTTGGGGGTGTGTTTATTTAAATAAGTTAAAAAATCAAGGGAAAAGTAGTCTTTTTAGGTAAGACAGGGACCAGGCGCGTAACAAAAACAAACAGTAGGGACCTTCCGAGTTAAAAAAATAAGTTAGGGACCAAGCGCGCAAATTACCCTAAACCACAGGGACCATTCGTGTAATTTACTCTTATCTAGTAATCTTTGATTTGGTCTTCATTATATACTTGAGTTGTACTCTTTTTCACTTGATCAATAAAATTAGGGTTCATATCATGGTTGTTAATCAAATTATGAAATTCGTATATGTTTTATGATTTGCAATTGGTGACAAGCACTTAATTGGTTTCATTAGAATCAAAATTATTGTAATCAAATATTAGATGTTCATATTCCCGAGCTTATGAGGAATATTTGGCATTGTTGATAATAATTGCATGAACGTAAATTCTTTTAGTGATTTGATCTAAGAGCTTGTTTGGATTTTATCAACTAAATGAAGTTTTACTTAAAGATCTTGTTTTGAGTAAAATACTCTTGTCAATTTGGAGATATTAAAGCATACTAATATCTTAATTACCAACCTATATTGAATATAAATTAAATTGATTTTTTAGGTGCATAAAGTGCACCTTTTTACATGCTCATTTCGTGTTTAATTCAAGTATTGCATAGTATTTAGCTTAACTTTGCATGCATTTTACATTTTCGGGACATTTTCGAGGATCTATATAATTTTCACCATTTTTATGGATGTTTCAGGGGTGTTTGAGGATTTGGGCATGCTTAGGATGATCAAGGGAAGCTCCCTGCAAAGTTTCAGAAGTATCAGAGCAAGATTGAAGAAAACGAAAAATTTGAATTTTGAACATTCACTCATGACATTCCACATCTGTGGAATGATTACACTGTCCATTCCACGGTCATGGAATGGAGTCCTCAGCATATCAATCAATTTCCCATTCCACGACCATGAAATCTTAAGGCGTGCCATTCTGCGGTCGTGGAACGTAATCTGGCAGTTTTCTGGATATTTCAAATTTCGATTAAATTAAAGAATTTTGGAGCCATTTTCAAATATGATTTAATCTAACCTAGAAAACTCATCAGTGGTATCAGAGCCTAAGATTTTCTATTATATGTGCATTAGTGAAAACTATAGAAATCGAAAATCTGAGTCCTATCACGGCACGACCCGAGATAAACTCGAGGCATATAAAGAGGAAATACCACTACATTCAAGTTAGAGTCGAGGATGGAGATCTAGTTGTGATATGAATACCATCAGAAGAAAATTCAGTTAACCCGTTCACAAAAAATGGATGACCAAGGAAAGACATAGTTTTCATGCTAGGAGCATATGCATGAGAGATGATGTAAATTTTAGTAGTTAGTTGATTAATTTGTAACATTTAGAAAAATGAAATGAATTTTTTAATTGTTATGGTGATTAAAGTAATGGAGATTTATTTATGTTCAAGTGTGTGATACCATTTACAGTTAATTTATTATCGTGTTTCGTTTTTGCATGTTTAGATCCCCACTTCCCGAGTATTAATATACTCAAACTCCACAATCGATCATACTCTTGGGAGTAAGTATTGAATTAAGTTTGTCATGAAGTGTTAGTAGATTGCCTATAGTTATTAGACATGCATGAAGATTTTTTCTAATGTTCATGTGTGCGTAATAGTGATTTAAGTATTGGAGAAACCCACACTCAAAGAGATTACTTCATGGATTCAATCATGAGTGATTCTGAGACGATAATATCTTTTATTCTTTAAATGAAGAGACATTTGAGTTCTTTGGATTCAAGTTGGTTGTGTATCAGTCTTACTTAAATGCTACATGTAACTAGTGGTCAGTTCGGGTAAGTCTATGCATGATTTAATGAGTAGGCAAAAGCTATGCAGTTAAAATTTATTTGTTCCTTTTTCGCCTTAGTGGGAAAAGCGATATCGTGGGCCCCTCGGTGATTTGACGATGACATTAAATTGTTAGGTCTGGCCAGGACTGAATTGATGTGTTCAATTAGTAGTTTGATTTGATCATCATAAATCGAAAACCGAGAAACTAAATGTTGAATTGTTAGTTTGATTCATTATCCATGACTCAGTTCACAATAATATCTTGTAGAACAAAAGAATAACTGATCACTTATCTAAGGACTGGCTTTTGATTAGATCAGAGTTTGATAGTTGTTGTGGAAAGCACGCTTTGTTGGGTATTCGAAGATTATTTGACCAATAGTAGTTAATGACATGTCCAAGTGGGAGACTATTGGAAATATGTGTCCAAAGCCATAACTAATTGGTATAACTTTGGGAATAATAACAAAGTCCTTTTTGGGTTTCCTTCAAGAGTTAAAATAGTTAGAACTAATTAAAAAGATTGAGATAAATAGTTTATTAGTTTATTATAGGTTAATAAATTAATTAGAAACTAGTTAAAATTAATTAGAATTAATTTAGAATTGATTTGAAAGTAATTAGATTTAGTCTGAATGTGTAGGGACCGATTGGTAATTGTTCAGTTATTGAGCAATAGGAATATTCTAGATGGTCCAGAAAGTGGACGGTTTTATGGAGGTTCCAGAAAAGTTCTAAAAGCTATTCAGTTAGTTAACAAATAAGGAAAAAAAAATTGAATCAAGATTAAATTTGATTATTTAATTGATTCAAATCATGGTTATCTGGAAAATACAATAGATATATAAAGACCCCTATAGGCCTCAGAAAAATTGTACATACTCTCCATAAGGTCGAGAAAACCAATTTTTCCAACCTTTCTCCTCTCTCTGTTAAAGTTCTAGGGTTTTTAGTTTTTTGGGTGTGTGTGTCACACCCCCAAACCAAAGCGGCGGAAACGTTCGGGGGCGGAGGACGTCATGTGTAGTATCACAACAATTGAATAATAGTAATCAAAGCAACAACAACCATTGTATTAATAGTAATATGTTTACATTGCATTTGAATCATACATGATTGACACCAAAAGTAAATAACAAGTAAAGACTCGAAGCTACTATGCTCCATCTTCTTGAACCCGGTGCGTGTACTTAGTGTATATAAATCATATACAATCCAGATCGAACAAACAATTGATTGTGTGGTTCTGCCCCAAGCCCACAACCAAACAAGGAACAGGAAAGAGGCGGAGACCACACATTCCACTGGTTGTCGGATCCTCATGTACATAATCCTGAAGTATTCACTAGATACTTACAAAGTTAATTATATTGATCCTTTGATATCTGTTGAAAATGTTCCTCAAGAAAATCCAATATTTTCTTATGAAAAGTATGATTAAACCCATTCTTTCTATAACTTCTTGGTTCATACTAGTTACGCATAAACCAATATCGGATGTTAATGTCATATTACCCTAATGTACATACTAAGTCATCACATAGTTACTAACCCTGTTGACTGTTTGTTAGGTATATTATTACGTGAACGAGTCGTTGCTTCACCTGCAGATTCTTATAACCATACTATGGACAACCAACATTACGACGTACTCGGACATACGTCGATAAAAATGACGTTTGTCACCCTAGGTTGACTGTAGCTAATAGTCAGGGTGCGGGATTGTCACTCTCGTATAGATCTATACACAAACTCACGCTCTCCCTCTCAGGAGACTCTGGTTACAAGGCGTGTCACACTGTTGGCTCTCTCAACGAATCCGCGAATAATACTATGAAAACCCTTTTTGTTATGAATCCTTATAAAATAATATCTTTTATCTCATAATTCATAAGTTTGTTTCCTCTGTTCTGAAGATTGTGTTGTAATGTTTGTATTTTAACATGTTTATAAAAACTGTCTGCAAATCTAGTAGTAACTACGTTTACCATGTTTAGTAAGTTCTATGTTCAATGTATGCTAATGATAGGAAAATATAATAAACCAAATTATATTTTTAAACACAAGGTTACTTGTGCTTTTACTTGTATTCCCCCCTGAAAACATTAAAAACTCGGAAAATATAGGGGTATGAACTCACCGTTAATTGTGTGCAAGCGTCGAATCAATGAACTGGAAACGAAGACCCTCGAGTTGTTGTACGTGGCACTTAACGAAATCCTAATAAAAATTAAATACATATATGTATCTAAATTAGCGATTTCATTAAATAAAGTGTTGGAAAAACACTTGCTTTCAGTTAAGAAATGTTACCGAGACTTGACTGAATCGAGAAGACGAGTTTTTCACTGCTTAAGTGGCGTGTACGGCCGTGAACAGGGGTGTACGGCCGAACAGGCAGTGTACGACCGTAAACAGGGTGTACGGCCGTGAACACTTCTTTGAGGGGTGTACGGCCCTTTGCAGATTTGAAGGGTGTACGGCCGTACACTCAAGAACAAGGGTGTTTGATTTTGAATAAAATGTGTTCCAGATGCTCCCAATCGATTCCAAATGACGATTTTCGATGTTTTTCGGAAGAAAAGAGGTGTTTTTAGTGTGTACGGTCAGAAGTTCTAGAGAGAGAATGAGAGAGTTTTCGGCCAAGAGTGTTCAAATGAGGGTGGGGGTCCTGTATTTATAGGCTGGGGGTATGGTCGGTGGTGGGGTCCACCTGGCACCAACTGTACACGGGTGTGCGGCCGTACCCAGGTGTGCGGGTGTGCAGCCGTACACTCACTTAGGCCGAAAACGGGTTTGTTTTTCAAGGACTTCGGGTTTTCGCATGATTTGTTTCTGACTCGCTTATATAAATTTAATTACATAACACTAAATGATTTTCCAAACCGAAGGAAGTTGACGGAACCCATAAAATTTTATTAACGAAATTTGGATAACGGAAATGGAAAAGGTTTGGGTTGTCACAGTGTGCCATTAAAGACATTCTACTTTAGGTGCTAGACTTTCCAAAAGCAATAAGGAGATCGAAATCATCAAGTGTTCAAGAGACAAATTCGAATTTGTCAAAAGGTTAGTAATACAAACCCTTTCTTTAGTTTATAATGCTAGTTTTGAAAGTACGTTATCATAATAGTAAAACCTAGATCTTAGGGTGCATGTATACTTAGAGTTTATATCAAATGCTTATGTTGCCTAATTTTAGTGTATAGATGCCTAATAAACCCATCAATAACATCCAAAAAATATATATTAAAACTATTCACAAAATTTATATACCTGGTCAGTGTGAAAACAAAATTCATTGTGTATATAGGTTTTTAGACGTTTGATCAATTGACGTATGTAGAATGGTGAAAGCCTTTGATTTGATGAAAGTCCTCTTGTCACAGTTTACAGAATAATGAAATTTGCCTTAAGTTTGTTGAAAATCTTCCATCTCCGATTACAATGTTTTATATTCATGAAGAATATGTATAACAACGATGATCTACGAAGGCGGTCAATTATAAAAGCAAAAACAAAATATTTTATCATCAAATATGGAATGCGTTTTGTATCTTTCAACTTTTACGTCAAATATGATGTCTTTGACATCTTTCAATTTCAAAGGTAAGACAATCTTTTAAATAATTTACATATATGAAGTTATAACATTGTATAACACAAATTATAAGAATTGTAAATTCGAATGACTATATAAATTTGAATAGCTCTTTGTACAATACAAAAATAATATTTTTGGAAAAAATGTATTATTAATAGTTATATAATAACAATATTTGAACGACTCTTTGTATAACACAAAAAAAGTTATTGAAAAAAGATAATAATAATAATAATAATAATAATAATAATAATAATAATAAATTAAAACTAGAACAAAAAAAGCTAATTTTATATATACCCAAATTGCTTTGTGTCCCTTTTTATGTGAGTGTGCACCCCCATTGATTTGATTTTTTATGTGAGTGAAGGATAGATATAATAATATAAATATAAAAAAAAAAAAAGACAATCCAAAGATAACAATAAGTAATTAAGGAATACCATAAGTAAGTGTTGATTTAATGGAAAATATATCAATAGTACTATTAAGTAATGGGGGAACTTATATTATGACCCATAAAATAACTTGGTAACCATCTTTCCTATGATAAATGATGCAGATCTTTTTGACTTATAGATAACCAGTAAAAAGAAACAAAGCAAGAGCATCTCCAATGAGATGTTTTTTATAGTGTATTATTTTTTGCTTTTTTTAAATTACCACTTAATACCATTGAAGCAAACAACTTTTTTGTTTTTTTATTTTGACCACTCAATATACATTGAGTGTTCAATATAGTATCATATTAGTAAACTTGAAGTATTACTACAAGAAATGAACCAAATCAATAAAAGTTTTAAAGATATTAATAAAGACCTGATAAATCAGTATTTGAAAAAATTAAATGAAGTTAGAAAATGAGTTCTAGTCAGAAACAGAAGATTATATATCAACAGATATAGATAACTTAATAACAAAAATAGGAGAAATAAATATTAATAATGATTTTATAAACTTAAAACCAGAAATAAAACAAGAAGATTTTAATCCTAATATTAATGTAATTCCTAGTTCTAGTAATCAAATACCTCTAAGAAATGAATTAAATAAACTTAGTAAAATCAATGTTGCAGTAGCATCAACTATAAAAAATGATGAAAATTATATAAAAATGGAAATAAACCAATTAACCATTTCTATTTAGATATAGATTGTATAAGTAATACACAATAAGCAATTGATAAATGGGAGACTGTCCTTAGAATAAGTATTGCAGTAAATAAAATGGACTTTGAAACTTCAAAATTATTTTTGGAAATTTTTTTACTAAATAGCGCATTAAGATTTTGGCAAAATATGAGTCTTGAGACTAGAAATCTTATTTTTATGGACGATGACAAAGCACAAATGATAACAAGATCTACAGAAGCATTTACATTAGAATTTTATGGTGAAGCAAATGTTTTTAAAGATCCAACAACAGTCTAAAAATATACAACTTTATACAGATTATAATTATGTGATATGTGTGAAATTTAAAAATATATTTGTGTCTTTCAGGATTACTATATATATATATATATATATATATATATATATATATATATATATATAACCAAGTATCAAATACAAATAATTTCCTACCATTATTTTTTGCTAAAATACGTGAACCTTGGGGGCAAAAATTAATTGAAACATATAATCCAGGAACTGCTGACACTTTAGGAAAAAAGAATATCTCACCGTAGAGATAAACTAAGTGAATGGTATGGTAATGCAATTCTTGCTAAAATAACTAATGGATTAAGAAAAAGAATTTCACTATGTTGCGACAAGCCAAAGATGTCACTTATGATAGGATGTGATAGTTCATATTACTATGGAAAGATAAAAAGAAAATTTAAAACGAAAAGACTATATAAAAAGAAATACTTTAAAAGAAGAAAAACAAAGTATTATAAAAGAAAAGGTTACAAGAAAATAGATAAACCTACATATAAAAGAGGACCAAAACCAAAAGAATGTCCATGTTACTATTGTAAAGAAATAGGACATTATGCTAATAAATGCCCAAAAAAGTTTGATAAAAATAAAAAGAAATTTGAAATAGATGAAGATATAGAAAACATATAAACTTTACATTATCTAATTATTCGGGATTTAAAACAATTTCCTTACAAAAATTAGGAATTAATCCCAGAAATCATCATTTATTTTATGGATTAAATATCCAAAAAAGAGCCCTACAAGTATCCATGACCTCTAATAAATTCATTATACCAATGTTTTTTAAAAAGATATACAAGACAAATTACGAAAAAAATAAAATATGAAATAAAAAATACCCTTGAATGGATACATATAGGAGCCATACAAATAATAATAATAAAATCAACTTTTAAAGAGGAATTAGATACTCCAATAGAACTAGCAATAATGGACAACAAAATCCAAAATAGAGAAGAAGCATGCTTAAGGGTTCTCAGGGGAAATTTACAATATGAAAAATTAAAATTTAATATATACCCTAGAATTTCTTATCATATACTAGACAAAGATTTTGATAAAACTTTAAGTTTAATACAAGATTTCAAAAGAAGTGATTTCTTTAAACAGTAAAATAGGTCATATTCAATAACATATGATATTTCATATGCAATATCAAATACACATCACTCAGATTGTTTTATAGTAAAAGACACAATTGATTTTCCTTATTTATTTAATGATGTATGTCAAGTACAAGTATCAAGTATTGCTAAACTAGAAGAAATTGAATCAAGACCCTTAGATATTGACTTACAAAATAAACCATTACTAATATCTAATTCTACATATCCAACTTTATCCTTTACAAACACCAAAGTAAATAGTAAGCCTTTAAAAGAATGAATATATTCAGATAAATACAATAACGAAATATTAACCAAAGATAATAATTTAACTTATAAAGTAGAAGGAGAATATTTTAATGGAATAAAGTTTGTTCCTATTAATATACTAATAGATATTGGTGTAAAAGAAAATTATATTAATAATAAACTATGTACCCAAATACAAAAGTATAAATTGATGAGTTATACCAATATACTAATTTTAATGGTCAATTGCATATTATAGACGAAGCAATTGAAACATTACTTAAATTTGGACAAGAAATTATCCCAATAAGATTACTAAATGCAGATGCTAATGATACATCAGAAATAATGTTAGGATTCACTTTTTTAGAAAAAGTAAAACCATATAATATAACACCTTATGGGCTAAAAATAACATATAATGAAAAAAATAATATATATACCTAAATGACAAGTCCATTAAGTATTTATATTCCCATAGGATTAACTTATAAAAACTACAAGGCTGAATACTTTGCAGCATATATAGATAATGGTGTTGGCACATATATGTGCAAACCAGAATGCTTTCCAAAAGAATATCAACAGTTAAAACCTACAAAAGGAAAGGATATATCAAATAACAATTTAACACTCACCAAAGGTATTGAACAACCAATAATTCTATTAGGATCCTACGTGATAAAATGTCCACCATTTTATTTCCATAACAATGGTACTGATATCTTATTAGCCAATAATTTTTTACAATTATTCCATAAAATTACATATGAAAACATACTTAGACAAATAATATTCAAAATGTCATGCCATCATCTAATAGTTGTAAAATGCTTAACACAAGCTTATGCAAAAAGATATCCAATTGACTTTAAACCCCGCACAACCCAACGTGGTGATATAGGCTACAAACAAAAAGTGATAATCCCAAAACGAACTCCATTATTAAAATATCAATTACAATTAAAACTAGATGTAGACATAGAACATATTAAAAATAAAATAAAGCAATGTTATTCTGAAAATCCATTACAATTTCGGGAGAAAAACAAAATAACAGTTAAATTAGAAATGAAAGATAAAGATAAAGAGATAAGAATCAAACCAATGAGATATAATCCTGATGATCAAAATGAATTTAAAATACAAACAAAATAATTGTTAGATCTTAAATTAATCAAACAAAGTCATAGTCCACATAGTTCTCCTGCCTTTATGGTTAAAAAGCATGCAGAAATAGCCAGAGGAAAAGCTCAAATGGTGATAAATTATAAAAAATTAAATGATAATACTGTATTTGATGGATATTTTTTTACCACATAAAAAAAGTCTAATCAATTGGACTAGAAATAAAAATATATTTTTAAATTTTGATTGTAAAAGTGGATTTTGGCAAATAAAAATGCATCCATATAGTATTTCGTATACTTCATTTTCAACCCTTCAAGGACAATACGAATGGTTTGTTATGCCTTTTGGATTAAAAAATGCTCCACAAATATTTCAAAGAAAAATGGATGATATATTTAAAAATCATGATTTTATTTTTGTTTATGTTGATGATATTCTAGTATTATCAAATGATATACAATCACATTTACGACATTTAAATACTTTTGCAGATATATGCATTAAGAAGGGATTAGCTTTATCCGAAAAGAAAAATAAATTATTACAAGACAAAATAGAATTTTTAGGAATGAAAATTGATGGTAGTGGGATAGAACTTCATAGTCATACACTTGAAAAAATAATTGTTTTCCCCAATAAATTGATAGATAAAAAACAAGTACAAAGTTTTCTTGGAATACTTAATTATGCTTCTGATTTTATTAATAATATAGCAGCATTAAAGGAAACCCTTTCAAGAGTTATTAAAAAAGGATAGAGTTTTTAGCTTTGACAAGGGTTTAGAAAAGCAAGTAAAAAATATAAAAGTAAGTTGCAAAAATTTACCAAAACTCCAATTACCCAAAAGAAGATGATGACTTAATCTTAGAAACAGATGCTTCTGAAAATTATTGGAATGGAGTTCTTAAGAGAATAGATTATAACCCTAAACATGAAAAGGTTGGTGAAAGTATATGTCGATATTGTTCGGGAACGTTTTCTGATATACAAACTAGATATCATATTAATGAAAAAGAGTTATTAGCCGTAGTTAAAAGTTGTCAAAAAAAATTTATTACTTTTTATTACCAAAAAACTTTTTATTAAGAACTGATAACACCCAGGTAAAAGCATATATAAAAAATAATTTGCCTTCTAAACCTGAATATAAGAGACTCATAAGATGGCAAACACTTTTATCTGAATATATTATTGATATTGAAATTGGCAGATCTAATAAAAATGTTTTAGCAGATTTCTTAACCAGAGATGGAAGAACAGATTGAGAAAATCTTGAATCTCCTCATTGCCATGGATGCACAGATAAGCGCAATCAAAGAATATGCATCAGACATTATTTATATTGCTAATCTGCCTAGCAATGCAAAATAAGTTACTACTTTACTACTCTCAGTTACTGAACTGATGGAAAAGAGAACAAACAATTATGATACATATAATAAAACTATTATGGGTATAATCGAAAATTTAAAATTCCAAAAAGATAATACACCTCCTTCTTCTACAGGGAAATCAATTTCTGAAGACAAACATATACCAGCAGATTCAAAAATTACTGAAGATCATATTTTTTTGAGACCTCAGACTGCGAAAAAGATTCCCGATGAAAAAAAAAATCGGTTTAATTTTACAAGTCAACATTCATTTGTTGAAATACAAAGCTAAAAAATGAGAGAATTATTTAACCTATGTGATAAAGGTTTTAGATATGTTGATTTTTTTGGGATTTATCCTAGAATTAATTATTTACAGGATTCTCCACCCGAAGAAATCAGATATTGGTACGATTTTAGTGCCATAAACTCGATATATCTCATATCTCCAGATTTCGTGAGATAAAAATGTTACCACAATGGATAATAGAGAGTGTAAAAAAACTGTTATATGAATAACCCTACTATATCCCCAAAAGATATTATGGTCCTTAAATTCGTGTCAACGGGACCAGATTTTTATGAAGAAGACATATATCCTTCATATGATTTCATGCAGATAAGAAAAGCATAATCATTTTCAATTATTGCAGTAAGGCAGAAAAAAGAATTTATAAAATTTGATGAAAAATATATTCGTTATCGAAGAGCTATAGGCATCAGAGTTATTCTCCAAGCCATGCAAGCCAGTTTTAAAAAAGGATTTCGTACGTATGGTGGAAATATATATTCGCCAGTCATGATATCATTTGCTAGGGAATCCCCTAGATCAGCAATTCAATACTTACAAGCAAAAATAAATTTACTTGATAGATGTAAGATAAAATCAAGCCCACAAGCACAAAGCAGAATCTGTTAATACAGACAACATACTAAAGATATTTGTCCAGCATGTACTTCATCAAAAGATCAAGATAAAGCCTCGTCATCAAACTCTTCAACAAATTTCGATGACATAGATTGATTGTGGGTACCATGTAGTGACAAATATGTAGATACTAATGGATAAGTCATGTTGACTTAAGGAGACAAATATTATACACAAGCTATAAGGATAAAACTTACACCTGGGAAAAGAAATGGATGCATCTTGCATGTGTGTGTCATGCATGCATGAAAAACCTCTGACATGAAGATGATAGGTGTTGAAAGAACTGAAGAAAGGGATGAGTCTTTGATGTATGTACCTAGTGCTATAAATAAAAGCCCAGTATTATAGAAAAGGGCATCTTTTGTAATCATTGTTTTTCTATCATGTTATCTTGTAAACCCACCTTTGTAACAAAAATAATGTTTGAATAAATTCTTCTTTTCCTTATATTTTCCTGGAGTCATATAATACTATATGTATTTTCCACTATAGAAGAAAAACCCCACAAAAATCCATACTTATTATCCATACACCTAACGTAGGAAATGAAATTAGGTTGTGTTGAGTATTGTTGAAAGAGCTAAAGGAAGTTACCTATCCAAAATAGGTTGGAGGTGGAATGCTCGGTAAAAGTCTCGTAGTATAACCCAACAATATTCCGGTCAAAATGGTAGTATAACCCAACAATATTCCGGTCAAAATGGAAAAAAGGTACGGAAGCATGTGGGACCCTTTTCTTTTTATAATGTGAAAATATTATTGTTCTATTATTTAGCTCTTGGTGATTATAAGGAAACTTGTTAAAAAATACTTTTCTCTTGAATACATCAAAACAAATTAAAAAACTTTTATTATTTAAATTAAAGAATGATATTAATCTTATATCCGTTAACTAATTTAAATCTAGTATTTCTAATGCTGGAAAGTGATTTACGAATTGACAATTTAGATTTACATTTAAATCCACCAAATAATTACCAACTATAATTTTTGTTCTACAAGTAGGTATATAAATAAAGACTTGATGTAGTTGTATTTTATATTTTCATGTTAAGATATGATTTGTGTTTAAAAAGGCTTAATTAAATTAGATGTTCTATAAAACATTTTAGGTAGATGAGGGTAAATTAGTTAACTTTATAGAAAAAATTATTAAAATAAGTTTAAAAATTATTAAAATAAGTTTAACTATTGGATAAGTCATTTATTTAGAATTCAAAATTAATAGATAATAAGATGACAATAACTTTAAGTTGTAACATAGGTTAACCATTGAAGATACTTTAATATCGGTTTAACTCAGGATCTTTTTGTCCTCTTCGAAATTTTCACATCTTTTTGGACTTTCAAAAAGTTTTCATTAAAAGCTGGAAACATAAGTAGAGAGATGGAAAAACATAGAACACCACCAAATGTGTAACACCAAAAAACAAAAAAAACAGTAAATTACTTGAATCACCCTCAAACCATGTTTCCATTATTAAACAAATCTTGACAAACCAAAACTACGCAAAACATGTCCACACCCTTCCATCCTCAAACCAAAAAAAGAAATATAAATCCAAAGAAAACACTATTATATATGCGCGTATAGCTCCCACCATCAACCATGATCATGATCAACCAAAACATAATAATCCATTTATGTGATTTGAGACATTATTATTATTAGACTTCAGCAGCAGCAGCAACAGGTGCAGGAGCCCTCAACAGTGGTTGAAGAGCCTTCACAACAATGCTCATATTTGGCCTAAACTCACTCTCATACTGCACACACAATGCAGCTACAGCTGCCAACTGCAACATCATACAAAACAAAACAAAACACATCTTCTTTTAGTTAAGTCAATGTCTGATTGAGTCAAAGTTTGACCGAGTCAGAACTACACCTACCTTTGCAACTGCTTTTGGAGGGTACTCTCCCTTGAGCCTTGGATCCACACATTGCTTCACCTTATCTTCACTTAACCTTGGTGTAGCCTATATATATTATTATTATATTATTAATTATATATTTATGTCACAAAACAAAGTTAGTTTAAATTCCAAAATAAAACTGACCCAAGTGACAAGACTCTGTTGTCCACGTGGCATTGTGTGATCAACAGGTTTCCTACCAGTTAGAAGCTCAAGCAACACAACCCCAAAGCTATACACATCACTTTTTTGTGTCAATTGTCCAGTCATTGCATATCTACACAAAACATTTTTATTAGTTAAAGATTTTCTTTTTTCTTTTATGATCAAACATGAAAAAGGGTTTTTAGAAACATTATTATTATTATTATTATTATTATTATTACTCTGGTGCATGATAGCCAAAAGTTCCCAACACACGAGTTGAATGCAATCTAGCAGCCATATCTGGTGCTTGATTTGAAAGGTTAAAGTCTGCAATTTTGGCTCTCAAGTCTTCAAAAAGTAGCACATTGCTTGACCTAATATCTCTGTGAATTATTGAAGGTTGAATCTTTTCATGCAAATACTCCAGTCCTTTTGCTGCATCAACAGCAATCCTTACTCTTTGCATCCAATCAAGAACAGGACCTGGTTGTGCTCCTTGCACCCCCTTCCTACCTGTATGTATACATATACATATACATATACATATACATACATTTAAAAACATATAAACTATTAATTAAAATATGAAAAATGAAAAGTTCACATACCATGCAATATGTCATGTAGAGATCCCATGGTTGCAAATTCATAAGCCAAGACACGTGTATTTCCCTCAACACAGTAACCACACAACTCAACAAAGTTGTCATGCTTCAGTGTTGACACCATTGAAACCTTGAATAGAAAGAAAAACATTATTCATAAAGAGAAATGCAAGAAATAGCAATGTACTTTCATGTAGATTTTTTAAAGTACAATGTTGTTATAGTAAGAAATTGAAAAAGGAAAGGATAGTTGACTTTACCTGAGTCAAAAACTCTGAATTTGATTCAGCCTCTGGAGAAACATCAAGTTTTTTCACAGCAACACTTTTTCCATTATTTAAGTTTGCAAAATAAACCCTTCCATATGAACCTTCACCAATCAATGCCTTTGATCCAAAATTCTCAGTTTTTTCTTTCAATTCATCGAGTGAAAGTGAAGGCACTTCAATTGTTGGCACTGCTTTCTGAGCATCATGTTTGACAGGAGGCGGTAGTTTTGAGTCCTTATGTTGCCCTACATTAAAAAAACTATCATCTAGTTGCCATTACAGAACTTATTAAGAGATTTAAGTCATAAAAAACATACCATCATTGTGATCATTGTGATTTTTTATCAATCCATTTTCATTTGAAGGATAAGATTCTTCAACTTGACAAGTACAACACAGCCACCTCCGCATCCTATCTCTCTTCCTCAAAATTAGATCGTCTTGAGCCCTTGCTTTTCCCAAACGTAAAAAGTGTCCAGGAGGTGGGGCGTCTGCCTGCATAAGAATTTCATGGAAATCAATCTTATTTATCAGCGATATGTGCTTAATAGCGAAGATCATAAGGTGTGACTATGTATATTTATCTATAGATGAGTTTCATATCAAAGATCTCAACCACATGCTTCAAATTTTAACAATCGTATGAACTCTTACCACTAAACCACAGAGAGGACGACGAGGATCCATCGCCGTGTTAAAATTATAACCAGAAAACAAACAAATCCAACAAAAAAGAAGAAATTGAGTACTAGTTTTCTACAAGATTGTGATGTTGCCACCGACAATAAAATTAAAAATTAGGGGAAAATGAAACCCAAATGGGGGAAATCGCACAAAGATTCAACAATGAAACCCAATTGAAGATCAATTAGAAAGATTCAATCTGAAGCGTAACGCCTAACAAACCAAAGACGATCCGGTAATCAAAGACTATAAGGAAGCGGTTGAAGGGTTCCTTTCGAATCTAATTGAACAGGACAACAGGAATCACAGCAAACCCTTCTTCAAAAACTCAAAAAGCAACCATCGCCGAAAATAATAAATTAAACAGCACGCAATTGAAAGGCTTACCTGTCTTTCGAATGCCTTTTGTGTTGTCACTTTGTAGTTCTTGATTTAGGGCTTTGTTTTATTGTATTTCAGAGGATCGAGAGGTTGTGGAAAGACAGATAAGCAAGAAGCGATTACAAAGAGGAGGAGGAGAGAGAAAGAAACGGGCCGTTAGAGAGAGAAATAATGGGGGTTTAAATTAACAACAGCAGAAGGCGGTGTTGAATTCGATCGAAACAGTGACTTTTTCATGGGTGAAAAATGAAAATGAAATTAGTGTTGCAATGGTGAAATAGATGACAACGATATGTCTCTATCAAATAATAAAGACAGATATTATTGATTTTTATAAGATTAAATGCATATTTGTGATATTATGTTTTTATTTTTTATAATTCATTTGATACAATAAATTGTTATATGAATAGTAAAAGAATTAAAAGTATATTATGAATTTGTATTGCCTCAAATAAAAAAAAAACAATACTAAATACTACGGGAGAATTTCGTATATACCCTTATTAAACATTAAAATATCGTATTTGCCCGGTCTAAAATCTAAATATCATATTTGTCCTTCTTAACTTTTTAAAATATCATATTTACCCAAATATGTTTTTATAATAGTTTTTAATATTATATAATCCTTTTTTATATTTAAAAATCATTAAAATTGAAAAAAAAAACAAAAAACAAAATGGACCACATTGCCCTTGTCTTTTAAATCAGAGGAGCTGTTAACAGAATAATGAGATTTTACCTTTCAACATCTTCTTCACAATCATCGGACCTCTCGGCTCTCGCTGTCTTCCTGTTTTAATATGATTTTTCACGACTCTCTTCCATATATGCCCTTCGTTTTTGGCAAAATAATTAGTCAAAAGATATAGAAAGAAAGCTCGATTAGATAAGAGTGAGAATTGTTTGACTTTTAGGTCCAACAACATGTACGTTCCATGATTATAATGTTAGTAATTGACTTAAATTCACACTAACATGTTAACATTATTCTCTCTGTTGGTTTCAACGATTACAAAAAATGAAGAAAAAACTAGTAGCAACAATGTGCTGAAGAATACTCAATTTTCAAAAGAGAGAACATTTAGCATCAAGTCTAATTCGCCAGAAATTCAGAAAAAAGATCAAAAGCGCATACCATAAGCATTCCCAAAATTTAATTCACTAAATTCTGAAAAATAGGCTTAAATTGAGCCCCTAAATCCAATCCACTGAGTTTAAACTTTAAACTATCAAAGCTGATGTTTTTGGGGATTTGACAAGATGGATGAATGTGCTCCTCCGCAGTGGTGTTTTCATTTGTTGTAATCGGTAAACTAAAAAATTAGGACTTTAGATAATGGTGATGATTCAGTTTTTGCTCCTTCTTGAGGCAATATGATTTTGCATTTATAGAAAACGTGATTTAGAAAGTCTTCATTTGTAGTGATTCAATATTTGGAACTTTGAGTTCTTGGGGGAATACCTGATTATACATAAATATCATCACATTCAAAAACAAAATTAAACAAAATCATGAGCGCAGATGGGAAAAGGGCAAAAAGAAAAGACAATTACCTGCTTATACTCGATTATAAGAAGAAAGATGGCTAGAGGGCAAAAAGAAGGAAGACGACCAGAGGTAAAATCAAATGAAGGTGAGGAAGACGTCGAGGATATACTAAAATCCAATTATCTTGTTGATAGCTCATAATTTGGAAGCTAAGGGCAATATGGTCCACTATGTGTTTTTTTCAATTTTAATAATTTTAAAATATAAAAAAGGATAGTAAAATATTAAAAACTATTAAAAAAAACAATTTTGGGTAAATATGATATTTAAAGGATTAAGAAGGGTAAATACGATATTTAGATGTTAGACCGGGCAAATATGATATTTTCTCGTTTAGTAAGGGTATATACGAAATTCCCCCAAATACTAAATACAAAAGTCATTATATAACAATTATACACCAAAGGGTTTTTATCTAAATGTTGAGGATTTAAATGTTGGTGTGGATAAAAAAATATAAATTTAAAAGTAAAATAGTGAATGAATATACCAGGGATGAGCATATGATCCGTTGGAGCGGACCGGACCGAAAAAAACCGGGATCGGACCAGATATTCATATTAATGAGTCGGTTTTCGGGTTTTGTTTTTATCATTATTCGGGTTTCGGGTTTGGAGCGAACCGTACATAAAATACAGGATTTAACCCGGACCAGACCGAAAAACATTTTCACCTTAATTCATTTTATAGATATTTTAAAATATATAAATAATGCTATTGACTTATTAGATAATGTTAATGTTATGAAGCTTTTATTGAATTATAAATTAATGCTACAAAAAAGAATGTATCTAATGTGATTGCTTACTAAAATTGAGTATCACATGTCTCACCAAATTGGATATAATAAGATAATAGAAATTTTTAGAAAAATCTTAATATTTTCGAAAAGGTTTTACTTTAATCCCAAATTTTTTTGTTTTGAACAAAAAGGTCATGATTATTTGATTTTACACGACAATATGTCATTTCATGTTAAAAGAAAAAAAAAATTGTTAATTTAAGCCAAAATAAAATAATCGGGACTTTTATGTTCAATTTTTTTTTAGACTAAAGTGAAACTTTTTTGAAAATATTAGGACTTTTCTGACAATTTCCCATAAGATAATAAAGAATGTCTAGTAATATTCGTAATGTATCTATCGTAATATTATTTATAAGACTTTTTTTTCTAAAAAATATGAAGATTAAATTACTATTAGTTTTTTTTTAGGAACTATGAGGCTCGTCTTTACGAGCGACAACTACCAAAAAAAAACCTTGTGCGGCTCTTCCAAAGTTCATGGCAGTGACAATTTTTTTTTCTTGGGGTTCGGCCTCTAGTCTCCAGCTCTCCATTGCATTCCACTGTTACAAAAAAAAAAAAAAAGGACCCTACAAATCTTCTACTCTCTAATAGACAACATACTTTCCTCTCATCTACAATGGTGAATGAAAATGGATTGGTTCCATGGAAGACAATTAAACTGAAGTAAGTCCAAATAGGACCTGACCGAAACCGTATTTCGGTCTAAAACCCGAAACCCGGTTTAGTACCCGGAACTGGACCGGACCGAACTCGAACCTGATACACACAAAAACAGTACGGTTTTCAAGTAAGGTAATTCACGATTTTCGTTCTTCGGGTTTTCGGTCTTCGGTCCGGTCTGGATCTGATCCATTGCTCATCCTTAGAATGTACAACTCGTTTTAAAAAAAAAAATACAAAAGTTGTTATATTCAAACATATTGGTACTGTTAAACTTGTTTTTTTTACATATATATTTATTTGAATACGTGAAACAAATTCAGTAGTCAAATACGTATAAAAACATTGTTTGTTAGATGTAAACACGAAACAAAATACATGATCATTTTAAGTCATTAACTCATAAAAAGTACTATTAAAGACATTTTTTTATAAAAGACATATTTCTTTTACTGAAACCAAGAAAAATGATATTAACTTATTTACTCGAAACAAAATGATTAATCTGATATTAAAAATATGATTATCTTTTTTTGAACAAGTGAAACAAGTTTAACAGTTAAATATATATATGTAAAAAAACATTGTTGATTAAACATAAAATAAAATATATTACATTTTAAGTTATTAACTTTTTTTTTATAAAAAAATTATTTTGCTTTAGATATAAAGGTGTTTCTTGTTGTCTAAACTACTAGAGGAAATTACTTTGCTTTAGATCTAAAGGTGTTTCTTTTTGTTATATGAATTGTAAAAGAATTAAAAATATATTATGAATTTGTATTGCCTAAAAAAACAATACTAAATACTAAATACAAAAGTCATTATATAACAATTATACGCCAAAGGGTTTCTGGTATGATTATACGAAAAGATGGTCAATATGTATCGTTGAGGATTTAAATGTTGGTGCGGATAAAAAATATAAATTTAAAAGTAAAATAGTGAATGAATATACTAGGGACGAGCATATGATTCGATGAACCGGACCGGACGGAAAAAAACCAGGACCGGACCAAATATTCATATTAATGGGTAGGTTTTCGGGTTTTGTTTTTATCACTATTCGGGTTTCGGGTTTGGACCAGACCTTACACGAAATATGGGATTTAATCCGGACCGGACCGAAAAACATTTTCACCTTAATTCCTTTTATAGATATTTTAAAATATATAAATAATAATATTGACTTATTAGATAATGTTAATGTTATGAAGCTTTTATCATACTATATTATAAATGAATCATTTTTTTCTTTCACCACATTCATTTGAAACTCCCAACTCTTCATACTTCCATATAATACTAGGCGAATTCCCGCGCGTTGCGCGAGAATAGAATTATATAGTTAAAATAATAACTTTTACCAAATTATTATTTAATATTTCTACTTTGAAACAAAATGTTAGTAGTAAAGCAAACATATAGTTAACATATTAGTTTTATTAAACATTATAGTTTAATTTTTAAGTCATTGTGATATATACAATTATTTGATAATTTTATAAACCGTTTAAAATTGTGTAAATTATATATCAAATGAATGATAATATAACGGGTAACAAAACGTATGAACAAAAAGATGAACTACAACTTTTAGTAACATAAAAATAGAAAAACATCTATTATAACATTTGTATTAAAAAAGATATATATATACAACGAATAATAAAAAATATGAAAAATAAACACTATAACTTTTAATAACATAAAAACACTAAAACATCTATTATAACATTTATATTAACTCTTCATATTTAAATCACAAATCTCTTCAAATACATTAATGTTTTTAATGAGCAAAACTTTACAACCTTATAAAAGAAAGGAAATAAAAAGTTATTAGTGATTACTAATTAATAATCATAAGTTAAAAACTCTTGAGTTGTAACTAATAAATATACATAAATTAGAAAACTCTTGAGTTGTAGTGTAAGTTTCAAATGAATGCGGTACTTGGAAATGTATATTTATTATTATTATTATTATTATTATTATTATTATTATTATTATTATTATTATTATTATATTCGTCTAAATAATTGGTTTTGATGCATCATTTTAATCCCTTCAATTATTAAACATAAAGATATTTAATTAAAATTTATAACATACATATGTGCATATACATGTTAAACAAATCACATAATATATATATATATATATATATATATATATATATATATATATATATATATATATATATATATATATATATATATTCGTAAATGTCATATGTAATTTTTGTCATAGTAATATGGATAAATTACTTTCATATGAAGAACATATTATGATAAGTCTATCATAATCACATATCAAATGTTCAAAATTATGTTATCTTTTAAATATTGTCTTTTAAATATGTTGTGTAGGATAACCCAACAAAAAAATAATAGAAAATAAACATAATCAAAATTGAAAAACTACAATCAAATAAATAAGAGCATTAGGTGGTTGAATATATAAATAAAGATGTTACATAAACATACATTTAAATCAAAAGAAAAAACTAACATTCGTCAACTTTGCTCAAACAAAAAAACCTATATCCATTTTATGAATCTTCTTTCTTCATTTAACACCATTCAACCATAGAAACTTGATGACAATTTTTCACTAACCTGCAATCAAAATATTTTTCTTGAAAAAGAAGAATCAGAAAGATATTTCAGGCAAAACATTGATGTTTGGAGAGTCACATTCAAGATTGAATAATACACACAAATCACATATAAAGATTAAATGAGAAACTGAATATAAAGAAAGAATAGAAAAAGCTTCATTTGTTTTGCTTGAAAGAAAAAATCATATTACAATTACCATCGATGCGACATAGCCCATTTTTTCAAATCATCATATTTGGATCGTGAATGCTTCAACTATATGAAAACTTTTGAATAACAATATCTTCAGATCCTTCTTACATGTAAGATTTTATATAACACAAAAGACACAAAAGATTGGCCTTTTTTATAGTAAACTTTTCACTAAATGCTAATTAAACATAATATAATTTATAAAACTTTTGAGTGTTAAATCATAATTAAGAAAACTTTTGAGTTGCATTAGTTAAAAAAAAGGGTTTCAAATGAATGTGGTTTGAGAAAGTTAAAAAAAGGGGTTTCAAATGCATGAGATTCAAGAAAAAATGTTAGCTTTATAAGTATGTATGATACTTAATTTATTAACTTAAATATGGTTTTAGTTATAAATATTATCATAAATGGAAGACTTCATGACTTATCAATATAATATATTTAATTTGTTAACTTCAATATATTGTTAAATAAATAATCTACATTAATATATCAAATAAGCTTAAAAATTTAGTGTAAAATTTAAAACTTAAAGTAAAATATCAAATAATGTTAAAAAAAATTCAATATATAGTTTTTTAACATAGTTAAAAGGAAAACATTAAATATAATAAATATAAACGAACCTAAATCTATAAATCGAATTAACTAATAGGTGTCTGAAAACTATATTTTATAATAGCTAAAATTCAATTCAGTTGTTTTTAAATTAATTTATAATAATAATAGTTAAAAATAATAGAAACTTAGAAATTAAACTATGTTAGATTGCAAACAGTTGTTGATAATTTAAATAATCATCATGATGAAATTAAAACACCGTTAATTTTTAAATTAATAAATCATAACAGTAGTAAATTTAAATAGTTGACAAATATAACTAATATTATACACACGTAAAACATGAGTAGAGACCATTAAATGATTTGATTTTAATAAGCATTATTTTATCTACTGTTCAAATTAATTATAATTTTATATAAACTAAATGTAATAATTATTATTTTATAGTTAACGGATAGTCTACTATAAAAGACCAATCTCTTTAAGTAGACACACAAATACCAATCGCATACAAAATTCACAAAGAAAATAAGTTTAAAGTTTTTTGTGTTGGTTTCGAGCCATGTTATTATGTTAAAGTTTTTAATTTGTAAGTTTGTTATATACTATTTTTTTTTATTTTTCTTGGTTTAAGTATTCTTTTAAGACAATTATTGTATGTTATGATCGAAATTTTTATGTAAATTAGATTAGTTTTATGTTATCGACCATATGTTATGGAATGTGATATAGATAAAATTTAATTAAATACTGTATATATATGTTCGTATGTTTGTGTTGCCTCAAAGCAATAATTAATTAAAAATCATGGATATGTCATATTATTCATATTATCCATATAAGTTTCTTTTTAAAATGCAAATTGTTTATCTTATCACTTTATATTTTAGTATATGTTTAACATTTTAAGTATAATAATAAGTGTTTTTTAAAAGTTTTCTTTCAATTATTAATAATAATAAGTGGTTTTAAAATTAACGAACAATAGTTATAAATAATAAAATCAAATTATAAAAACCATGGATATGTCATATTATCCATGCAAGTCTCTTTTGAAATGCAAATTGTCAATCTTATCACTTTATTATTTAGTATATGTTTCATATTTGAATAATAATATTAAGTGTTTTTAAAAGTCTTCGTTAACTTAATAATAATAATAAGTGGTTTAAAATTAATGATCAATGATTTTAAATGATAATTACATCAAATTATAAATTACATAACGTTAGCTACAAATAATTGTATTTTAAATGAACATCATTAATGAAATTAGAAAATAATTGCATTAAGTAAAAATATAAATTAATCAATCATAACAATTGCTAAAAACAATACTAAATAGATAATTATATTTAATTCTATTCATAATGAGGAAGGTGGGTTGATGTCAATGAATATTATTGTTCAAAATAATATTCATCGAGCCTCACTCAGCATTCATCGGGGCCCGCTCGATACAGATCTGTCAGTAACATGCGATGGGACCCGCCTAACACACTCATCAATCCCCACCCCGGTATACATACAAACACATACAACACATGCAAGATTCACACAAAAACCTAGCATACAAATAACAATAATCCATGGGTCGGCATTAGTGCTTTCGACCCGTCAAACACTGGGAGGAGACTCACCTCCCAGTCTTAAAAGATCGCTGAACAGGACACTGCTTTGAATATCAGCTCTACCGGTCACCTATTCATTGGAACATAACCAAACTTAACTTATAATCAATATACCTAAATGTAACATTTTGATTTTCAAGTATTTTCCTTTTAGCCCCTTGTAATGAGTTTTGCTTACAAATTGGTCCCATGTAGCGTAAGGAAGAAAATGATTTGCATGAGTATGTTGGACGTAAGGCCCAGAAAAGGAAAACGTCATCGTTTTGGAGTACGTCGGGCGTACTCCTAGTGTACGTCGGGCGTAACACGTCTAGACGTAAAACCCTAATCCAAGGTTTTGGACCCTATTTATTCTTCATTAACTCTCAAACCTGGTTACCTTCATCAGCCCCCATCCTCTCAAAATGTTTTTGCAAACCCTAATCTACCTTGAGAGCATTTTTGAGCTTGAGTATATGTGTTTTATGCCTTGGAAGAACAAGTAGAGACCATCTTGGAGGAGTAAAGCACCTTAGATACAGAACCACACCATTATTTGGCATCTCTTGGAGGTATAAAGTTTTCAACTTGGTGAAGTTATACTTAGATCTTGTTTTAGGCTTGATTTTATGTTCTTTTGGTCCCCTAAGCTTGGTATTATGATTTATGAGTGGGGGTTACTCTAATACATTTGAATTGTCCTTTCAGAGGTTTTGGAGCCTCTTGAGTCATAAAAATGTAATCTTGGACACTAGTTTCTTCTCATGCATGGTATTAATGGATTAAGAGGTTAGGATCTTTGGTGTTGGGCACTTATTGGCCATGCAAGAACATAAAATTGGAAACTTTATGGTCAAAGACATCATTTTGGAATTGGATATAGAAAATGGACTTAAAGGCTTAAGGGTTAAGCTCTTAATGAGTTGGGTTGGCAGCCAGCTGTGTACACTGGGTGTACAAGGTGTACACTACGCGTATGTTATCAACAGGCCCGTTCCTGGTCAAACGTCGTATACGCTGGGCGTACAGCTGAGTACATTGGGCGTACTCAGCATGGTTGACTCGGTTGACTTTTTGGGAATTTTGACTTTTACCTAATTTTGAACAAGTTTGAGCAATGGGTATTTCGGATTGTGTTTGAGAATTTGTCATTTGGATGGATAGGTGGTAGTTAGAGCTGAGATTTGGATTCGGGACCTCATCAGCTATTGTTCAGATCGAGAGGAGAGTTTTCCGTTTTCCATACTGTACTTTCGGGTCGAAGGCACCAAGGCCGACCCATTAGATTGATATCCTGGTTTACCGTATGTTGCTATGTTGTAGTGATATGTTAGAATGGTATCCTAGTTTTATAGGACGTTACTTTGTGGTAGTGATTTGTAGATCCGGCTGTTTGACTCTTTACTGATTATATGTTTATCTGTTATGTATATGTCGACATATTGTGTTGGGTTGAGGTTGTACTGCTTTGTGTTGTAGCCAACATGTGACATCCCCATTTTCACGGTCAGAAAAGACCGATTATGTTTATGCTTTATAAAAATCAGAGTACGTCTTTTAATAAAAATGTTGTGGAATTTGTTCCCAGAAAAACATGATAAATACGTTATCAAAGCATTTCTGCAGAAATGTATTTTTATTCATTTTCAAAACCTTGGGATGCCATCGTCAATACAGAAACATAAGCATAAATAGAACTTACATTCATTTACACTAGTGATCTACATCTCTTTTAAATCTCTCGGTGTAAAGTAGCTTCATATCGACACCTGTGATACAAATAAGCTTGAGTGGGTCAGGTTGGGGAACCTGGTGAGTACATAGGGTTTTCAACCCACAATAATATAATTATTATTTTTAAATATCAAACAATCAACCCAATTACCCATCCCCATTATCTTCTTTACTCTTAAGGATCTACCCTAAGAATCAGCTATTCCTCGTTCATTCATTCCTAAGGATTATCCTAAGGAATAGGCACGAAATCTATCGTTGCTAATGACACATCTGTCAAGCACAACTGCTAATATTATCACTTAGGCGCATCTGCCTGAATTGTGACATTCTTTATGGGGTGCATCTGCCGGTATAGTCCTTTAAGCGCATCTGCCGGGGTTATGAGGTTCTCTATTAGGCGCTTCTGCCGGTAGAGTCCTTTAGGCGCATCTGCCAGGGTTATCTCGTTTATTGACAGTATCATTCTCGAGAGTCCACTCGCAATACATGTCAATGGGTTTTTTAGAGTACACCGGTGAACACATCGTTCACAACACCTACAGGATGCGAGCCTGCTAGTGTTCCACTGGACTGTCTAGAATAGTCTGTGGTTGTCATCCATACTCTGCTAGATGACGGCGCCAACATTTGGGTAAAAGGCGTCTCACATCATCCACCTCTCACCCTCACCTCATGGTCTATTTCACCTCTCACCTCATCATCCGACTCATATTTCATCTACCCATGTTTTACCCAACATATTTTGTAGATATAAAATATATATACAGTTTAAATCATTTAAAACATGTATAAAATCTTTCATTCAGCATAGACAACAAGTATTCAGACAATATGCACACATAGCACGTAATTTATATTATAATACTTCATATCTATGTGTAAGATGAAAGTAACTATGCACTCACTTGATAAGGTGGTGACTCGGTACTCGGACAGCGCTTCGTTTACTTTAAAATAATTTCCTTCGACGAAACCTAATATTATTACCACTAGATTTTAGTCTAATATTTACCGTGACTAATTATTAGTCTTATTATTATTATTATTATTATTATTATTATTATTATATAAACGTTTAAACAATACTTTCCAACCACTATGTACAGACAGGGGCCAGACATAAAACACCGGAGGGCAGGACCATTTTGGCATATAGCACTTCTAAAATCCAACAACCCTATGCAGCCCTTTAAACCAGATTCCCCGTACCGCGAGTAGTTAAAAAGATATTATAACGACACTTATATAAGTAATAATAATAGCTCAAATATTTATTATAAGTTCATAATAACAATACTAATTTTAAATATAAGCTATATTAAAATAGGTAAGCATAACTTACAAGGGGGTTTTAACTAGCAGTCGGGCTCTGCAGGGGCAGAACTTCGTCGCTGAATCTTTCTAAGAAAGATTCGTGCATCGCTTCAGCGCTCACCTTACTATACTAAAACTACAGAAAGAGAAGTCGAATCACGAGCGACCGAAATGTTCGGGGGATAAGAAGAGAAAGACTCTTGAATCAAGAGAATGGTGCAAGAAATATGAGAGCCCAAGCCTCTTATTTATAGTAATTGAATTTACAAAAACTACCCTCCATAATTACTTAATGACCTTATAGTTATATAAACGACTAAACACCCCTTCATAATACTATTTTAAATAGATTTAACGATATTTGTACTAAACTAATGTCGAAAGTACTCAACACTAGTCTTATAATAACCGCATCGTCGATACCTTTCTAATGATATATACATTTGTATATATATGTGTACGTATATATGATTTATACTTTATTTTAATACGTAAATATGCTATTATAATTTGTAACTCGTTCATACGAAATCCATTTTTGACGTTCTTTATATCCACGCATTGGTATTTACGAGTACTACAACTTTCATTTAGACGCCGTCAACTAATTCTCATTCTATCTCAGATTTACAAAACTGTATCGAATTTATCGCGCTCGAAGAGTAGGGACCAAGTTTCGTCCATATCTTTAACATACGAGCTCTACTCTCGACATTATTTATATCCACGCGTAGGTAAAAACAAGATCTAAAACTTTCATTTAGACTCCGTCGGCTAATTCTCGACCGATCTTAAATTTAACAGTAGGAGGAGATTATACTGTTAAATGTCCGCGTAAAATTCATAACTTCTACATACAGACTCCATTTTCGTCTGTCTTTTTACCGTTGAGTTCCTATTAATGAGATCTTCAACTCTCATTTAGGTCGCGTAGGCCAAAAACCGCTCGAACAAAAATTCGAGTTTCGGGTCGTGCACTGCTATGCCAAATCTTAGAAAATTCATAACTTACTCATACGAAGTCAAATTTGGGCGTTCTTTTTTTGTATGTTCTCGGTTTAACGTATACTACAAATTTTGTTTAGATCACTAAGGCTACAAATTCTTCTACCATAAATTCACTATTTACGTCTCCCGGTGCCGTGCCGGTTTTGCCGTAAAACTTCGACGGGCCATAACTTCTTCGTTATAACTTGGATTTCGGTGTTATTTATATGTACGGAACCCTTGTAACATATACTAAAACTTGGTTAAGATGAATCCTTCTAGATAATCTTCCATCAAAAACTCATTTTTGATGCTCATCGTCTCTAAATTGACTAGCCTGGATCTGTGAGCGTTACACAACAAACCCTGGAGCAAGCCATACATAAGTTGTGGTCCCCGAGGGAAAGCTAGACTTATAATGTAGGCTCAAGAGCAAGCCATATATGAGTTGTGGGCCTGATAGGCAAGCCAGACTCATATTATAGGCTCAGGGGTAATCCAACCCAATGGTTGTGGACCCGTAGGTATTCCAGTCCAATGACTGACTGGACCCGTGGTATATTAGTATTCCAGTCCGATGACTGAGTAGAGCTGTTATATATTGGCATTCCAGTCCGATGATTGATTGGGCCTGGGGTAATCCAGCCTGATGGTTGTGGACTCGTGGGTATTCTAGTCCGACGACTGATTGGACCCAACATGCTTGTTTGTATATGATATGTGTAATGTGTGCTGGTACTTTGAGGGAAATTCACTAAGCTTTGTGCTTATAATTTAGTTTATGATTTCAAGTACTTCAGAGGACCGTGACAAGGCAAATGCATGACCGTACACATCCTGATTTTTATGTTGTTGGTCTTGGGAGACTCTGATTTTAAATAATGTTTGGAAACAATGTTTTGTAAACACTTTTATTAGTAAATGGTTTGTTTTGAAAAGTTTAAATTGGTTGTGATTATTTGGGATGTTACACCAAAATACCCCTAGGTCAAACTTGGTCAAAGACAGGTCAATGTCGAAAAGCCAATAAGTCAACCGAGTCAATTCAACTGAGTACGCCCAACGTACTCAGCCTGTACGCTTAGCGTACACAAGCCTTGACCAGAAAACATGGGTGTTGACCTCGTACACCCTACGTACCATAGTGTACGCCTATCGTACGTGTAACCATCATTTCCTTCTATTAAGAGCTTAATCCCTTAAGCTCTTTCGTTTAAATTCCATATCTAGTCCTCAAATGATGTCCCTAACCATAAATTTTCCAACTTTATGGTCTTGCATGACCATTAAATGCTCAATACCAAAAACACTAACTTCTTAACTCTTTAAGACATCCTAGCTCATGCATGGAAGGAAACTAAGGTCCAAGATTACATTTTTATGGTTCCTAATAACTCCATAATGGATACAATTTCCAACTTTATCCATTAAAATGGTCTAACCAACCAAGATCTAGTCTTTAAGTCTCCAAGGGACCAAAACTGCATCTTTCCCAACTTAATCCATTAAGTCCAAGTCTCAAGCCTTTAGATATGAATCAATATGATGTTTAAATGGATAAAGTTTCCAACTTTATCCAGACAAGGTCACAAACTTTCAAGATCTAAACTCTATGCACTAAAGTGACCAAAAGTTCATAACACCCAAGGCTAGCTAGATCTATCAAATGCATCATCAAGATTCAAACTTTATACCTTTAGAAGAAAGATCAAGGTGAACAAAGTCTGGATCTACAAGCTCCAATGTAACCAACACTTCTCCAAAGAGCTCTGCACCAAGAACACTCCAAAGCACTCAAGAGCACCTTTTTTTGCTCAAAAGACTCAAACTAGGGTTAAGGTTTTCAAGGGAGGGTGTTGGAGAGGTGGAGGCCGAGAATGGAATGGCTTTGGGGAAGTTAATGAGCTTAAATATGGCTCAAACCACGAAAATAAGGTTTGGACTCTGATCACATACGCCCAACGTACCAGGGATGCCATAGTACTCCCAACGTACTTCCTGTACGCCCAATGTACTAGACTAAGTCCAAAACCTTCCCAACTTCTAACAATTATAACTTCTTCGTTCCAACTCCGTTTTCAACGATTTTTATATCCACTGAAAGGTATTGAGGAGCTCTACAACCCTATTTAGTTACTTTTGACTTAAAACACATCGAACTAAAATCCTTAATTCAAAGAAAAGGCTTGAAGCATCACTTTTACCATTATGCCCTTGGGCTCTGAAGCACAATCCGCACTCTTGGATCACATAATCTACATTACCCACTTCCAAATGGGTCTAAACCTCTATTTCCCCAAAGCTCGAAGCGTTATGATACTTGATTTTCGGGTCACGACCCTGAATTATGAAACGGGGGGTGTTACACTAGCCTTCTAAGAACGATCTATGGGTATATTCCCGTGTCACACAATTTGTGTTAATTAGTGTGTATGATTGTATTGAAATTAAATGTTATTTGAGGATATTCGTCAGGTTTAAGTTTCAATATTTTGTTCGATTTCTTGTTATTGGTGTGTACATGGTTCATTTTTTCCTATCATATATGGTTCAACTTCTATGCATATCATATTTGGTTAGTTAGTGTGTATGATTGTATTGAAACAGAAGGTATAATTCTATGTATATGGTTCATTTTTGCCTATGCATTTCTTTTCACCGAAATGCTTATGTATTTCTTTTCACCGACGATGAAGATGAAGACGTTGGGAGAGAAGTGGGCGGGGTTTAGGGGTGGGTTTATGTATTTTTTTAAATAAAGCTATAGTAAGAGATATATAAATAAATTAAAAATAGGGTATTTAGTCGATTTATAATCATGCCATGAAATGAAACCACAAAGAATATAATGAATAAAATATAAATAGAAACTTATGAATTAAAAAACCATAGGGACTGTTTATATGTAAATTTTTATAAAAAAATATTTTACTATGGAGGTGTTTGACTTGTCTTTTTGAGAGGCAAAAGTCATTTTTGAAAAAGTTACAAAAAATCAGGTTTTTCTTATATCCAAAATCCAAAAGTAACTTTTAAAATGTTTTTACCAAACATCTTTTACCTTTTATCTTTTCCAAAAAGGACTTTTAACTTTCAAAAAAACAAACCGAACACCCTCTCTTCTTGTTTATCCGATTTTTAGAAGCACGAGTTTAGCCCATCAAAGAAGACTTTTTTGGTTGTCTAAAATGGACAAATAGTGGTTGCAGAGAGTTCCATCATAAACACACGGAAAATCAAGGTGAAGAATAAGAACCGTCACAAATACCTAAGGTACGAACTTTGTTTTGCCTAGATTTCACCAACGTTTTCAGTCAATTGATTGTAAATTACTATTTACTTATTTGGAAATCCGAGACTCTTGTGATTCATGTGCGACAGCCACTAGTTGTGTTCAATTTCATGACCTGTGGATTGTGTTCACTAGCACGGTTAAGAATTTTGATAATTAAGCCGGATGTTAGTAGATGATCTCTGATTTGAATTTCGATCATGTGTTGAGTAGCATAGTCGAAGCTAAATGTGATTGATTACGAATTAGGGTTCTAAATCGAGCAATCGAACTCCATCATAATCGGTTCGATATGAGTGAACGCCTATTTCCGGTTCTTTGTTTTTTTACTTCATCGGCATACTGCCAAAGTCGTTTCTTTTTGTTTTGCTACTTCTGATTTAGGATGCACCTCTTGAATCGCATAAGACTTTAGGTTTTCCTAGTTTTGACTGCTATAGTTTCCACCGGATCATATAGATACATTGTTGAATCCCAGAGAAGACGACACCTAACCTAATTCCACCAAGCACAAAAGAATTCATGGATTTCGAACTCACCTTTATCTAATCATTGCAACGTCCTTCTTATAGTTGGATTTGATAATGTTTTTCTATTTTATTTGCACTTCGAATCTTGAAATGCATACATAAAAACTCAGTGTAGTAGGTTTTACCACTTTTATCTTTTCATTCTGTTTTTTTCTCAGAGTAAAGTTAGAATAGGTAACGAGTACATCCTTGCTTACCCAGTCCTAAAATGGGCATGTATTTTGTACAGATGGAGCAATCTATCTCTTCTCTGGCATTCAAAGGTTCTATCATTGAAGCAATCACTGAAGCGAAAAGGCAGAAAAAACTTTTTCTAGTTTACATTTCAGGTACATGTTCTCTTTCATGATATCTGTTCTTATTCCTCATCATCCTCCTAGATACCAAAAGTTATATCCTTAAGGATCCTTGAGGAGTATAAAATCAAGATTTTGGCATCATCCACATACAATAGCATTACTGTAAATGATAAAAATACAATAATTTACTCTAGATACTAGAAACAAATATGATCAATGGAGCAAACGTTTTGATACAACATTAGAATACAATATCTGCTTGTTTAAAATGCTTTGATTTTCCTATTTACAGGTGACAATGAAGACTCAATCTCTATGGATAAATCTACTTGGTCAATGTCTAGTGTGAGTTAAATCATAAATGTCTAATATGATATCTTTTCCAATTAAATGAAACTAATATGTTACATTACATCTCATGTAATATAATACCAATTTCAAGCCACAAATTTCCATACAGCATACTATAGTTCTTGAACAACTTTATCATCTAATGAGAGTTGACTGAATTTAGGTGGCAGAGTCATTATCAAAGTACTGCATTTTGTTGCACATTTTGGAAGGAAGCACAGATGCTGCTCAATTTTCTGCATTATGTATCCTTTGATTGATTGAAATTTGAAATTCTGAAATCTCCAGTTCTTCATTGGTATATGAAATTTCTTTATTTTCACTAATAACACAATATGTGTACCTTACATCAATTTGAATAGACCCACAAAAACCTGCTCCTTGTATAACAGCTATTGGATATAATGGCATCCAACTATGGCAAAATGGTAAAGTTACAACCTTTATTATATTTGGGATGTCTTTCTTTTATAAATACACTGAATTTGTATTTTCTTTTTGTTATCTTTTAAATAATGAGCAGAGGGTTTTGTTAGTGGTGAGGTTCTGGCTTCAACCCTTGAGAAAGAATGGTTGAGTCTTCATGTTCAGGTACTTGAGAAATTATATTATTTTTCTTTTCTTCTTTGTGAATTTGTAAGAAAAAGTATAAATTATAATTACAAATTACATTTTCTTCTACAGGAAACAACTGCCTCTTTTTTATCTGCAGCACTTGTCTCCAGACAATCTGAACAAATTCCCTCTGCAATTCCTCCTTCCACATCACCTGAAACTGGAAGTTCTTCAACATTATCAGTTAATACAAATGACAATGCTTCAGTGGATAAAAAAGATGTAGATCATGACAAAAAATCTGATATTGATAATTCAGTTACAACAAGTAGCAAATCAGTTAACCAAGTGATCACAACTGCAATTGAATCTGAAATTGACAAAAAACCAAACTTGAAAGCTCCTCAAGTGGTTAAAGATGTAAAAAAGTCTGAAAAGGTTGATATTGATAATTCAGATTTGGATTCAAACACAAACAAATCAACCGATATTCATTTGAACATACGATTACCCGGGGGTATAAATGTCCAAGAAAAATTCGAACCTACAAGCACTTTAAAAATGGTGAAAAATCACATAGATGAAAAACAAGAAAGTAGCATTGGCCCTTATGATCTAGCCATTCCTTACCCTCGCAAGGTTTTCACTGACCAAGGTAAAAACTTTACTAAAAATCTTCAAAAGATTTATTTTTATATTAATTTTTTTTTCCCCATAATTTCAGATTTAACCAAGACATTAACAGAGTTAAATCTACTCGATAGACAAGCATTAATAATAGTTCCACATCTGAAATCCACCAGTCACTACAAACCGCGATCTGTCATACCTAACCGTGACACATCAGTCTCCACCACTGCCACGTCAGCGCCAGATGGCGAAGGATATTTTTCACTTTGGAGAAAGGTTCTATCATATGTTAACCCTTTAGCCTATTTTGGTGGCAATAACTCTGTACAGGATAATACTCAAACGACTTTGCAAGAATCTGGTTCTGGTGATTATTATTTTATTAAAATTAAAATTAAAATTAAAATCTTTTTTAATTTTTACATTTATAACAACACGAAAGGCTTATTGTTATGTATTTTCAGGGTCTAATCCGGGCAGCTTTACGGGCAGTAGAAGGTCATATCTTGTAACAGATAACCAAATCAACAACCCAAGCTCATCAAGATTTGGAAGTGGAAGCAATATTCACACGTTGAAAAGAGATGAAGATGATACCAAATTTAATGGTAAAAACGCTTTTTGGAATGGGAATTCCACAGAATATGGAGGCGATGGAGAAAACAAGTGAGAGTTTTTTATTTTTATTTTTATTTTTCGAAAAGACATTTACGTAATATATATTTCTTGTCATAAAACTATAATAAAAAATCTAAACGCTCTATAGTTTCTTGATGCATTTAAATGTTAACAAAAAACAACTTTCTAGGGCTAGTTTCGGTATCTGATAGTTTAGTCTGCCATTTCATTTGATCTGTATGACTTTTCAACTTCATAACAATATCTACATGATCCGCGATTATGATTGTCCCTTTAGGGCGAAGGATTCTATGCATCTCAATGAATATGTCGATAATGTCACACCTGTGTAAATGCAAAAAAAGAGTCGATTTAGTAATTGAAGTTAAGGGTATAACAATCCAAAACTCGAATGATGGGCTTACTTGTTCATGTACAAGCTAAATATGTTGTCCGCGTGTATCAAGTCGTATGATCTAGGATACGTCGAGAACGGTTCACACCTGTAGCCAAGAAATTAACAAACAATCATCAGCTAGATATAGTCTCATCTGTCTCTATATATGCTGGAGTCTTTAAAAAAAATAAAAAAAACAAACCAATTCATGTAAGTCCCGATTAGGCCACGTTCATAGATAATGCTGAGGGTTTTCAACTTTGAATCATGAGGAACAACATTCATGACCCAAACCGGATACTTAGAAAGAGAAGCTGCAAAGCCTCCAAATCCCGCGTTCATGTCCATAACATTTCTATACACACCATTCGATAACGATTCAACCACTTTCACATACTCAGAAACTCTCTTTTTCCATAACAAATTATCATTAACCAAATCTTTCATTCCGAAATCATGATTTGGCGGAATAGTATTCAACCTCTTAGGCCATTTCTCAAGCACATGGTTCACTTGAGGTAAAGGAGTGATGCATGCATCCATCTTTTTATACCACCCATCATCCGGATTGTTGTCCGGGTTACAAAACTTGGGAGATTTCAAATCTTTTTTCTTTTCGATGCATTCGATATGATTATTAGGTTTTTGCCACACTGCAATCGGCCCTTTTCCTTTAATCTTTTTCCAACAAAGTCGTCTAGCAAGATCCTCCAAACTACTAAGCTCTTTTTTAGGGTCCTTGGTGGTTCCGTCTGAGGCGGTGTAGCGGGCCCGCCAGTTAATAGGCGGGCCCGACAACACCCAGTAACCACCGGGCCTTAAGACCCGATCAATTTCCATTAGATACAATCCATCTAGCAACACAACATGACAACAAGACAACATCATCATCATTATCATAACATATGCATTATGATGGAAATGATTATGAGATGTAATTTTAGGGTTTGTGTAAGTACCATATTGTGTCCATGGGATGAGGCAACGAGAGCAATGAGCCATGTCGAATGATCTTGATGGGTAGGGTAGTCTGTAGGTGCCAAGGACACCAAGCATAGCGGGGAGGCCTCTTTCTAGGGCAAATTGCACCTGAGCTTCGTGTACATCTCTTGGAGCTATAGACATTGTTATAATGTTGTAATCCATTAGCGAATCTCCAAAGCTTGCAACCTGCCATGGTTAAACCAATAATACTAATAAGAGATGGACCGGTTTCGCTGGCATACAATAAGTTTAAAACCACTTTTTATTTATTTATGTATGTACAAAATGACAAACATTTACAATTACAACTAACAAGCGACAAACGTTTTATATAAAAAGTCAATACTAAGTTACTAACGATGTTTGGTCGGTCCTAAAAAGAAGACTGGTTTTATTTGTTTAAAGCGTTTAGACCGGACCGGTTTGATCGGTTTTGTGCATACTAATCAATTAAAGAAAAAAAGCACTAATTAAGGAAGAACTAGCTTATACGATTAGAATCTTGATAAATGAACTTGATTTCAAGAATCACACGTCACTTACCCCACACCCTGTATCGAGAACAGTTCTAATAGCTCCAGATTCCAATGGCACCATCTTCTTCAATTGATCGATATAACCCTTCACTCCTTTCTGGAAAGAAGTTCCACCGCCGGGAAAAACCAGCCGATCGCCGACCAATCGGACCCAGTTCTGCTGTTTCTTAGACTCCGTCAGCGTCTTGAATGGCACATTACTGAACCAAGCTTGAGCTCTACTTTTCGGCCATGGAAATGGCTTCTTGTACCCCACCGGTTCCGGTACAAGACACCGGAGAATCTCTCCAGCGGTGGCAGGACAGTGTCGCTCCCGGTGTAACATTTTCTCTACTTTAAACAGTCTTTCTCTTTGTGGATCCTGACAAGGGCAGTAATGGGTGAAATTAGCAGGGCAAATCTGGAACTTTTGTGGTGGCGGAGGGAGGAGGGTGTTGTGAGGTTTGAAATCGAGCGGTGGCGGAGTGTTTTGGTGGGAGAAGTTCGTGAAAACGGTGATGGGATTTAAGCAGTTTTGTTGGTTTTTCGTTGTGGGTGTAAAGGAGGTGTTGATGGTGGATCTGTGTGAGCCGAGAATATACACAGTATAACAGAGGAAGAAGATGAAGAAGAGTCTGATTAATGGGTTTTTGAGGGGGGTTTGCGGCGGCGGAGGTGGCGGAGACGCCGGTGACGGTTTAGGCATAGTGTGTGAAAGTGATGGTGTACTGGTGTGTGTCAGAACTCAGATCTGTTGTTGGGTGGTGGTGAAGAAGAAATAGCTGTATCTGTATGTTTGTCCGTTTGGCATTATTCCCGCTAAAATACCAAGAGGGATCTAGTTTTTGATATATGACAAAAAATACCCCTGAATTTTATGTCTTTTAATTCTAGGACCCTCTATTTTATTTCTTGTGTTTTCTTTAATAATCAGCAACTTGTGCCTATGAATGAATTGGTTTCCTGATATTTGATTGAATGACAATCATTTTATTTGCTTTAAAAAAAACCTAAAGGGATCTTTTAAATAGTTTGTAACAAAATTACAAGCATAATGGTCGAGAAGCATTCTCTCTTTATGTTATAATTTGCTTTTTCGAAATGTTGTTAGCTACATGAAATTTCATATACATCATCTACAAAGGTTGAATTCTAGTGATGTGGTGTAGACTATACCTTATCTAGCTTTAAATTTATAACCTAACTATTTATCTATTATTGCACCTATAGACAGTATACCTAGTAAGTGTATATATAGCATAGTAAAGTAAGTTGGGGTTGAACATAGGGAACATATTTAATTAATTAATCTAGTCACTAAAAATTAACTTAAAACAAGCAAAAGTTAAACTAGTTTTTATCTGATTTTGCAAGTTCAGACAAACTTAAACTCTTAAACTAACGATTTCAATCAATTACTAAGAACACTTCCGTTTAGTTCGAATCCACTTCTCTATGGTTAACTACTAATTATGGATTATTAATGTTGGTTATCAAATATTATTTTATTAGCAATTCAAGTCCAAATTTACTAATGTTTTCACTATTTCATGTAAAACTATGTATGGTCATACACTAGCAAACACATAATCAGTTATAGAATGTAGATAAACTATGTAAGATTGATCTAAATAAACAAAATTATGGTCACAATTTATGTTCTCCAACACATTTAAATTAGTTAGAGGGTGTTTGTTTTTTTAATAAAAACCTCTTCAAACCACTTTGTGCTGCGCGGCGCAGCACACACGCAACACTTTTTATCTCGCAGTTGTTTGTTTTTTCGCAGACTTCGGAGTTAAAAACCTCTGCCCATGTTCTGCTTGGGACAACACTTGGAAAATACTTCTAACCTCTTCAAACCTAAACCTAAAAAAACAATCGGCCGACACCCCATTCTCATTCATCTCATCGATCGCAAGAGCAGCCTCCGTATCTTCCCACCTCCCGTCGACGCTCCTCCTCCCAGCACAACCACCACCGACGCATCCCTCACCGGTCGCCTCTCCTTCCAACGCCGGCTGTCATTTATCGCAGGTACATGTTTTTTTTTTTTTTTTTTTCCGTTTTTTGCTGCTGAAGGCAGCGACTCTGCTTAGGGTTATTTTAAATATTTCGATTTTGTTGGTGGAGTTACTTCATCGTTCATGCTTCATATTAATTTTTCGATTTTTATTGTTGAATCTTTGTTCTTGCTTAATCTTGATGCTAATCCTATCAAATAGTTGATGATGTTGTTTCTATCTTGATTAATGATAAGTTTTTGTTGCAACGTATTCGATTTATGCTTAAAATGTCACATATTGTTGCTGAAATGTCATGAAATATTGCTAAAATATCATAAAATTGTTGCTGAATTGTCACAAATTGTTGCTGAAATGTCAGAAATTGTTGCTGAATTGTCACAAATTCTTGCTGAAATGTCACAAATTGTTGCTGAATTGTCACAAATGGTTGCTGAAATGTCATGAAATATTGTTGAAATGTCATAAAATGTTGCTGAAGTGTCATAATTGTTGCTGAAATATGAATAATCTTTGCTGAAATTGGTTATTTTAATCAATACAAGTTGTTGTTATGCTGAAAGTTGTTGGTATAAGGTTTTGTTTGCTAAAGTATGAATTTCATATGTTTTTTTGGTTATTAGCAATGGGTGATAAACATACATGGACCAATGAGCAGTTAAAATTCTTATTGTACACTTGTATTGAAGAAGTACAGACTGTGGGTAGAAAAAGGGTTGAGTTTGCACAAACATTCATGGAACAAGTTAGGAAGAGCCATTAAGGAAAAGTATGGTGTGGATTTGTCTCAAAGACAATTGAAAAATGCCTATGACAACATTAAAGCCAAATACATAGGATGGTTAAACTTGAAAAACAAAACTGGCAACATTTACAATCCTCAAACAAACACTTTTAACTTAACAAATGAGGAGTGGGAGGACTTTAAAAAGGTGTGTGTGTATATATATATATATATATATATATATATATATATATATATATATATATATATACACACACACACATTATTATGTATTTTGCTAATATAGTTGGCAAATTTTCTTATACTACTTTTGTTACTTTGATTGGGTTTAGGGACATCCAAAAGCTGCTTCTTTGAAAACCGTCCCATTGTTGTTTCCAGAGCTTTGTGCAGAACTCTTTGATGGAAACAGTGTCTCTGGTAATCTCAGATATGCCACATCCCAAACACCATCGGGCCATGGATCATCTTCTTTCCATGTCGCACCACTACAACTTATGGACACCCCTTCTATAAACATAAATGTGGATGATTACTTTTCCAATCATGCTAGTGAGCCTTTTACCCATCCACCACCTTCTGCTGCTTCACCTTCTAGTAACCCCAACAAAAGGGCTAAACCTTCAACTCCTAGACCTTAAGCTTCAAGTGCCTCACCTGATCCTCCTTCTTGTGCCTCACCTAAAACTTCTATTACTGCTGACGATTTAGCACTAGAGATGCAAAAAGCTCTACGACATTTGACTCAGGGGCCTACAATTCCTCAATGTTTAGAGAAGTTAGAATTGCTTGAGTTAGGCATAGTAGACCCTCTACGATTTGCTGGTTATCACATTTTTGGAGGGACCATGAGTATAAGAGAGATGTGGGTAAATTTGCCTAATGATCCAGAAATATTAAGAGGATGGATCGAGATGACGGCTACTAGTTTAGGATTTTTAAAGGATGGAAAGATTGTTCATTAGGTTTACATATTTGTGTTGTTTATGTGGTTATGTTTTTTTCATTTGGTACTTGAGTTTTATGTTATTTGGTACTTGAATTTTATGTTATGTTATTTGGCATTTGAATTTTATGTTATGTTATTTGGTACTTGAATTTTATGTTATGTTATTTGATACTTGAATTTTATGTTATTTGGTAGTTAAATTTTATGTTATGTTATTTGTAACTTGAATTTTATGTTATGTTATTTGGTACTTGTGTTGATTAATAGGTTTCTAATGGATCACGACAAAAAGATACTTCTCATTATTCTAATGTACTTGTACGTACGCTATTTTTGGAAGAGGGGTGTGAAACGAGTGTGGGACAACGATTCGGAAATGACGGGACATGAATACACGTTAGAGTTATTGGGAAAAAAATCCTCTACAATGTGTTGAACTACTATACATGTCACGTGAATCTTTTGTACGACTATGTGCTCATTTTAGAGTAAATTACGTGTTAAAGGATAGCAAACATGTATCGGTTGAGGAAAATATGACTATGTTTTTAATGATGATCGATCATAACTAACGTTATGTGCTCATCAAGTGAAGATTTCAACACTCAAAGCAAACAATTCATAAATTTTTTCATGAAGTGTTGGACAAGATGCTGCTTTTCGCACACGACATTATAGTACCAACTTCTTTTAATCCGAATCCAAATATTCCGGGACATAATAAGAGGCTACGACGGGTTTTCAATGGAGCAGTTTGTGCACTTGATGACACTTTGATAAATCCTGTTGTCCCTGCAAAAAAACAAGATTTATATAGAAATAGGGGAAAAAACGATTGTTACCAAAACGTATTGGCAATTTGTGATTTCAACATGATGTTTACGTTTGTTGTGGCCGCTTGGGAAGGGGTAGCACATGATTCCAAAATATTATTAGAAGCAGTAGAAAATCCACATGCACCATTCCCGTTTCCACCATCAGGTAACGTTTATGTTTATTTAAATAGCTTTATCTTAGTTTGAAAATTGAATGTTTTTTTGGGCTTTTTTTATAGATAAATATTATCTTTGTGATGCCATGTATGTACACACTCGAGGTTTTATGGCACTGTATCGTAATGTGAAGTATTGGCTTGGAGATTTCTGTCAAATAACCAATAAAGAAAAAATTAACCATGCACATGCAAAACTTTGGAACGTCATTGAACGTGCTTTTGGTGTCTTGAAAGCACAATTTCCTATATTGAAGAGGATGGTACCGTTCTCGTTGGTTACACAAAGAAACATTGCCCTTTCATGTTTCGCGTTTCATAATTTTATAAGAAGAGAGAGACTGAGTGATGAGTATTTTGCACGGTATGATGAACCAAATGTTTCACTTCGAAATAACAATGTGCCATTTAATGATGATGGAGATGAGATTCCAACACATGGTACTGCAGCGGACCGTGAAAATATGACCCAATTACGGGATGAAATTGTCGAGCAGTTGATGGAAAATATGGAATGAGAATTATTAAAGTTTGGTTGTATGAATTTTATTTCAAATTGTTTTTATTGTAAGACTAATTTGGTTGTATGAATTTTATTTCAGTGTTTTAAGACTAGAATTATTAAATTTTTAGTGCTGAAAAACTATTTTCTGTTTATAAAATCATTTTTTTAACATCTGCAGCAACCTGGAGATGTTAAAAATCAAACACGCTTCTAATTACAGTCTGTATCCGTTTATTCCACCTCTTTTGCTACAGAGGGTTGCAGAGGTGGTCTGTAGACTTCAGAAATTTTTGCTCCGAAAAAACAAACAACACCTTACTTTTATTACTTATCTAAGATTTGGTCGATCCTAGCTCTAGCAATTTAATAGTCACTAAACTACTAGGTAACGAGTTCATGTAATGTAATGGTTACTAAGTTACACAAAATCTGAATTCAAGCATTCGAAGTATCAAATATTAACATGATAGGTAGAGATAATCAAACACAAGCCCATAACCAACAATTAAAATCCATAATTTAATAAACTAAACCTAGTGTTAAAGCTTCATCTAGCTAAACGGAAGCAACTAAATTCAGCTGCTCATGGCTGAAAACATAAACAAATTCTCAATAGTAAAAGACATAATCAAGGTGTACCAAACTAATGTGTGAATATGTTCTTCAATCTATCAAGCTTCAAGCAATTCTCCTTCAACGGATGCTTTTTCGCACTTTTTCTCCTCTTCAACTTGGTTATCTCTCCATAATTTAATTCTTGCCAACCTCCAAAGACGTGAGAATGAAGGTTAATTTGTAGATTTGGAAAATCGCTGCTCACGTAGTGAGATATGGAGTCTCACGACATGAGTTGGGTAGTAATCCGTATTGGACAAGGATTCTGACTTCCCGTATGTTACTCTTCTAGAATCTGATACTCACGTCGTGAGCTTTGACCCATCACGTCATGAGATCGACTTTTCAGTAGGAATTTCCTTCTTTTAATCTTCAATCCTCCAAAGTTCCAATTCTCGTCAATTATGGTCCTTTATCTTCAAGAGTGTTCCTTTTGGCTACAAAATTCAATTTAATCCCATAAGTACCATATATCTTTGCATTTAACCAAAATATTAATAAAAATGTATTAGAATATTGCCTAAAAATGTGTATAAATATGATAATATCATCTAGTATCAATTTTTACTTTTTCGAACAAAAAAAATTGATCTCATTTGTAAAATTAGGGCCAAATGCCGAGATATGAATGTTTTTAAATAAGCCTCCACAGTAAAAGTCTAGTCGAGGAGTGAAATGCCACACAGAAGGTCCAAGGTTCTAATCCTGACACATCAAAAATATTGTTAATGTTCTGTGATTCACTTGGCCTTAGGTTGGGTTTACCATTTTTTTTAAATAAAAGAAAAAGACAAATCGGGGTAATTCTATTTATCATTTTCCAAGATTTAATAAAAAAATAGAGTAATTACTAAAGTATCCGCCAATTTTGGATACAACTATGAAATTGCAAAGTATCTACGAAGTTTGATGAAGTGTCGAATCAAGTATGAATCAAATCAGAGTTAGACAAATGTAGATTGAACACACGACGTAAATAAGATCTGGTTTCAGCTCTATTATGCTTTCAAAGTTTACAGAGAAAAATAGACAGGTTCTGTAAAGGACTCTTATCTAACTCTAGTAAAGTTCCCTATTTATAGGAACAGTGAAAGCATAAAAAAAATACTAAGGCTTAGACACTTAAGCTTCGTATGAAATTACACCTTAGTAAATATATTAACAAACATTCGAAGGATACAAAAGACTTCGACATATTACAACTAATTTCGACCCTTACATTCTCCCCCTTTGTAATAATGTCGACCTTCTTCAGTTCAAGAGAATCTGTATAGCATACAACATTACCCTTCGGATTTCAGAGTACCATGAAATAATCTTCTTCAGCTCCTTCTTGTCACCAACATTATTTTTGGAACAATTATTCATACGAACAATAAAGTTCGTATATTGGGACGTTGTATATCTTTCAATTTCGTTGGTCTGGAACAAAAACCTTTTCGCCTTCCCATTCTTGTCTTTTCCTGCGAAGACCATTCCAAATGGCTTTAAGCAGATCTCCCCATCTGCAAACTTCTTCAATTCCGCCGGAGTCTTCGAAACTTCCATTGAGACTTTCACTTCCATTCCCTTTGCAGTAGCTAACTCCACATCAGTAAGAGCTAAACACTCATAGTAGTTGTCTATGAATATCTTGATGTGAGCAAGCCCAAGACGAAAAACTCCAGGATCACTTTCTCGAAGATATGAAGCATCTTTATCTTTTAACAACAATGCAACTTGTATAAGATCATACAAGTTCATCAATGGAAAATATGCTACTGAGAAATCACAAACTTGACCATTCGCCCTTGAAACAACGAATCGAAGATTCTGCATCATATTCTAAAATAACACATCCCTCTTTATGCTGATCACCTTCTTTATCTTCACGAGTGACCATATTTCCTCTGGAAGTTTTCCAAGAACAACATGAAACCTGATTTTCATGTATGTGTACTCATCATCATTGTCAAACTTCTCAGCAATTTTGTACTGAGCCATGATGAACATCATCTCATTGATAGGAAAATCCAGTTGATTCATGTCTGAGTTGGCAACAGCATAGCTGTGCTTCGGCTTCTTTCAAAAGCATACATATAGTTATATGCAACTTTCGACTTAATCATTTCATAGTTGTAATGCTTAGTAGGATCACCCTTGTTCATTCCAGGTGGATCTTTTTCACGAAGTCGCATTATGCTTTGCACTATTCGTAATATTTCAATCTCAGCCTTTGCTTCAGCTTTCTTCTCTTCCTTCGATTTTTCGATCACTATAGTCTTTCCCTTATCTTTGATCGAAGAGCCATTAACATTTTCTTTTGGCTTCGAACTACTACCACTTCCAGCAGATGAACCAATAACAATCCCTTTCGTAATTGGTTTTGTAATTGGTATTGCAGTAACCACTGTTGAAGTAACTGGCCCAACAGTCGAAATTATTGGTTTTGTTGTTGGAACTTTCAAAGAGAACACCTTTCCAACAACCTTTGCATCTTCATGCGAAGCTTCACCACCAGCCTTCATAACACCAACTTTCTTCTCTCCCCCTTGCACCCCCTGTGCTAACAGGTGGGGCATCTGTTGGTAGAAGATTCGAGATTCTGGACAAAGGAGCCAATTGTTTGTGTAAAACAGCCTCAAACTGTGTAAACTTCTGAGACAGGATATCGGGAGTTATTATCGAAGATGAAACAGGCTGGACCGATAATTCTTTCAATTCTTTCAGTTCTTTCAGTAAAGTGATAACTTCAACAAAACTTTGATTCTCCGTTGTAGAAAGTTGAGTAATTTGAGGACTCAAACTTTCGTACAACTTGACATATTTGGTGACTGCATCACAGATGATATCCATCTTCTGATTAAGAGATGCATAATCTTTTTGAACAACAGCAATCTCTTTTACCATATCTTCACAAAGTTCTTGAATTTTCAAATTCACATCCTCCCTGACTTTCTTGACATCCTGAACGAATAAAACATGTCTTTCCTTCACCAAATGCTTGAATTCTTTTACCTCCCCCATAAACGTCGAAGATTGAAAATTCACTCTTAACTCATTATTCTGATCATTGTGATCAACCCTCTCCAAGATTCTAGACTCCGAGTCTCTAACCATCCCAAAAACTTTACTCACCACCTTTGCTTCGAATGTTTTCAACATACTGTCAACTTCCAGACTTAACACAGACTTACTACCCCCCAGATCTGCTTGAGATTAAATAATGGAATTCAATTTCTTATTCAGAATTTTGAATTGTTTCATTGACATCAACATGTGGTCTGGAAAATTCTCTTCCTCTTCATCAAATTCCAGATCTTTGAAAGTTCCTCCAAAACCTTCGTTTTCATTATCAGTTTCAACAATGGGTGAATCTTTAACAGGTGAATTGATTTTGGGTAGATCAGTGGATTGAGACGAGAACAAAGTAGTAATAGGTTGAGTGAGAATGGTTTCAAAAGTGGGTGAATTGGTAGTGTTCGAAACAGGAACAATGAATGGTGGTAAAGAAACAAAAGTATCAGTAGATGTAGGAATACCTTGAGTGGAAACAACAATTTCTTTATTCGAATTTCCTTCACCCATAGTGACATTTACATCTATATCAGATACGTGTGTAGTGATGTCTGAAGTTCGAACCTCCTCAAGCATTGACTCAGTTAACGAAACTTCGGGTGTTACGACCACAGTTTTCTCAGGAGTTGATTTAGGAAGAATAGTTTCGGGTGTCTCAAGAACTATCTCCTCTTCGGACGACTCCTCTTGTACATCTAACTTTCGTTGCTTTCTCTTCTTCTTCGAGATATGTTTAGCCACGTCTTCAGCTCTTCGTTTCTTTGATGAAGGCGAAACAGGAGTTGGAACTTCACGAATAATTACCCCTTGATGAGTAACGTGTGGTTTACGAACATTTGAAGGACCATGAGATTTCTTCTTTAGTCTTCGAAAAACACCATACTTGGATGGAATCGTTTCCTTGACATGATCACCAATAACAGGTTCCACAGGCTCTATCACAATAGTCGAAACATGTTCTTCTTGCTGCTCAGGCTTTTGTGGTGACTTCGTAGATTCGTGCACAGGCTTCTCAGGTGTAGCCTTTGCATCCTTCTTAGAACGTTTTGGTTTCTTCGAAGGACCATCATCTTCTTTAGACAATAACTTTCTAGTCTCAGCATCAGGGTTGATTGTTTTCAAATACTCAACCAACACCGAATTTGTTGGCTCAACCCTCTTCAACATTGCATAAGGAATCCTGGCAATGTGTGTGAACACTTCGGCATCATCAGAAACTTCCTTTGGGAAGTGATACTTCGTGAACTCAGCTTTGTCTTCATTATCAGGAACTGCAATTCCTTCTTTGTCATAAAAATACCCAAGGATCAAACTCCAGTAGCTTGCACACGAAATGCCTTGAACAACATTCGTATTTTCTACACCCTTCTGAAATTCCTTCCACAGTTGTGTAGAATAATCCACAGTGATATCAGAATACAAACCAGCTACCATTGCATACACCTCCATTCTACCTTTATCCAAACCAACACTGCGACCAGTCAAGCAGCGTAGAAAGATTCCGAACAAAAAATTCCAAACAGTTGGAAGAGCTGACTTCTTGAAATCACTGATCTTGGTGAGTGGGGGTTGATGACCCATCTCATTAAACATATGAATGACTTGTGCAGAAGAAAGATCAGTATAGATTGGAGAATTAGGGATATCAAGAATCTGACAAAAAATCTTCTTGGACAATCAGATCTTCTTTTCATTCACCAGTTGGAAAGTGATGATATCCATTGCTTTGCTGTACATAGCAGTGGATACTGACTGTGAAAGCCATGAAAGTGGAACAACAAACGAGTTGAACATCGCCTTTGAAAGAATAGAACCCTTTAATGCGATAATTAACATCTTCAATTCTTCAGGATATAAAGAAACATCCCCTTCCACTTGATAATTCGTGCTTTGGATCTTCATAACTGGTTGAGAAGTGATGTCCTCAGTTGTTCGGGAAGCAGAATCAGCACCAACCATGATTAGGGTTTTGAAGATTTGAAGAACAGAGAGAATTAGGGAATTTTTCTTTTGTGAGCGTAAACGGACAAAGAACCCCTGAATCCCCTTTTTATATGTAACCCTGGAATTTGAATTTAACACGGGATAAGCATTAACTGAGATCTGACGTGGCACCTTGAAAGTCGCACCAGTCTGCCGATAAAGTTGCCATGCGTCAAAAAGTAACTGTCACATCGCCTAGAAAGCTGGACTGAATACATAACGTCTCATCAGACAGTCTGTTCGTGTTGCCCCATAGAATAGTAACCGTCACCAACCTTCGGATGGAGTTTAAGCTCTTTCGTCTTTGGGTTTAGAGACGAAGTCATTTGCTAGACTTTCGAAATCATTAGCCTGAATTGGTAGTGCTCAGAACCTCAAGGATTTCGTGAGTGCAGTGTGCCAAAGAAAAGATAAGAAGCAAATTAACGAAAATTTGGATCTGTGATGTCAAAAAAAATTTCGACACAAAAGCAGATAAACCCCAGGCAAAGGTTGCTTCGTTAATCATCAAGAGAGATGACCAACAGCTTGTGCATTTTCCCATGAAATACAATCAAATACTTGTAGAGAAGTATCGAAGGGCTTCTTTTATCAGGCTTCGTGGTAGGGGTGAGCAAAAACCGAACCGACTAAAGAAAAACCGGCAAAACCGCAATAAACCGCAACCGAAAAACCAAAACCGATGCAAAAACCAATGGTGCGGATTTAATTTTTGCAAAAACCGAAGGTCAACGGTGCGGTGCGGTTTTTATCCAAAAAACCGGTCCACCAAAACCGAACCGCACCACAAGCATGTATATTAATAATTCAATTAATATATATTATATGCATGCTATTTAAAATACTTATAAACGATAATATATTTGTTATATGTTTACTTTGCTTTTGTGTAAGACTATATGGGGTGCAAAAGAAATTTTCTATTGTTAGCCAAACGTACTAATCGATATGTGTAATAAGATTATAACAAATTAAGACAAAGTTAACCAACCTTCAATTATTAATTAGTTTGTGAGAGTAGTCACATGTTGTATTTTAATCCACTAATAATTTTTGATTATGTATTTTTGTGAGAGTAGTCACATGTTCTTACGCTTTTAAAAAACTGTACCAATAAACATAAAAAACTGCACCAAAGCTTAGACACGGTTTAAAACCGAAACCGCACCGATACAAACCGAAACCGCATTTAAAAACCATAAAACCGAACCGTTGCAAAACCGCACCCAACGGTTTTAAGAATGCAAAAACCGCACCATACGGTTTGCGGTTCGGTTTGGCCTTAAAACCGCACCAAACCGCACCATGCTCACCCCTACTTCGTGGGTAGCTTAATGAATTTCGTTACATATCAACCTAAACATAAGGTGAGTAATTGTAACCGAAATTACCTGTTTGACCAGTGTAGTCAGGGACAAGTATGCTTTGAAATATTTTGAAAGTGACTTGGAAAGCAGATGAAACTCACATGGAAATCATATTCATGAAAGAAAAATTTGTGCTGGATGTTGTTGGGTAACAAACATCGTGGGTTTCGATAGTTTGATCAAGACCACTCATACGAAATGAATATGATTTGGAGTTTTGAAAAATGGTACTGAAACAAATGTTTCGTCAAAACTGGAACATAGTTCCCCGTCAATTCCTTACGAAGATAGAATTTTGGGTTTCACTTCCATCACGGCCTCATGATGTTAGATCATTAACACAGATTTTTGACATGCCTAAGTCATGATTGGTTTGATCAATGACCTCTCGAACATATGTCATTGTGTGTGAAATGTGTTAGAACTTTGTGATGAAAAAGATTGGTTTTGAGAAACGTATTGTACCTCTGTTATTTTCGGACAAAACAGAAAACTCTTAACTCATGTGAGAAGAGTAAGGTAGCTCAATTGACTAATGTGAATATAAGCCTGACTTGGGAAGAAATTTTCGTATGAAAAATTTTATTAAGGCTTTCGTAAACACACATTGAGTCTACAGAGGCTTGGATCGACATGCTGCCGCATGCTTCTAGGGACAGTCTAACTAGTACACAGTTGTCGAAATTATACCTTCCCAGAGAAACACAAGCATGACCATTGTATAACCTTCGTGAAATCTGCACAAAAGAAAAACAAAGAAAATAACAAAAATATTTTTGATATTTTTGATTTTTCTAACAGAAAGAAAATATTTTTGTGTTTTTGAAAATTTTCCGAAAAAGAAAACAATTAACAAAAGAAAATCTTTATGGAATTTTTTATTTTTCGATAATAAAACGACAAAACAAAAATAAATTCTTTTTGCAGTTTTTGATTTTTCGAAAATAAAGCTAAGATACAAATTTACGAAAAACATTTTTACAAACATACGGAAATTTGTAAACTAACGACAATTTGACAATCTTACGAAAATTTGACAAAATAACGAAACTTTGTACCACATAACCAACATGCACATTGTCGAATTCGAAGCGTGTCGAAGCGTTGACTATGAACAGTAACCGTTGAATAAAGTATTATTGCCTCTGAATCGACACATTTGTATAGCACTCCTTTGTTATACATTCGAAATCATTCCTGGAACTGAACTTGCTTCGATCATTCCCACACCTGTCAAAATTCGAACAAATGATTTTTCATCCAAAGCTTTTGTAAAAATATCAGCAAGCTGATCAGTTGTTTTTACAAAATGAACTTCAATGTTTCCATCTTCCACATGATCTTTGATAAAATGATAACGAAGAGCAATATGTTTTGTTTTCGAATGTTGTACTGGATTATGACAAATGCGTATAGCACTTTGAGAATCACAATACAATGGAATCTTTTTCATATTCACAGCATAATCTCGCACCTGACTCTGGATCCAAATAATTTGTGATGTACAAGCAGCAACTGCAACATATTCAGCTTGAGCACTGGAAATCGAAACACACGTCTGCTTCTTCGACTGCCAACTGACTAACTTTCCATCCAAAAATTGACAACCACCACTTGTGCTTTTTCGATCCAAAGTACACCCTCCTAGATCTGCATCTGAAAATGCCTGAATGAAAAATCCTGTTTTCGAAGGATACCACAATCCTAACGAAATCGTTCCCTTGAGATAACGAAAGATGTTCTTCACAACTGTTAAATGTGGTTCTCGTGGATTTGCTTGATACCTAGCACAATTACATAAAGAAAACATGATATCAGGTCTACTTGCAGTAAGATAAAGCAATGGACCTATCATGCTCCTGTATAAGGTAAGATCAACCGCAAGCATTTCTAACGAAGGTGATAGCCTTGTGCCAACCGCCATTGGTACTCTTAACTTCGTGCTATTTGTCAATCCAAACTTTTCGAGCAAATTCCTTGTATATTTTCATGATTGATGAAAATGCCTTCTCTGTTTTGATAAATGTTTAAGCGAAGAAAATTATTGATTTTACCCATCATGCTCATTTCGAATTGGCTTTTCATCAAATTTTCGAATTCACTAGACAAAGCAGGGTCAGTAGAGCCAAAAATAATATCGTCGACATAAATTTGAACAAGCATCAGATGATTCCCAACTTTCTTTCGAAATAATGTGGGTTCAACTGATCCTTGTTTAAATTTTGACTGTTTTAAGAAACTGGTAAGAGTTGCATACCATGCTCTTGGTGCTTGTTTTAACCCATATACAACTTTATCTAAAATGTATACATGATCAGGATGCATTTCATTTACAAAACCTGGAGGTTGTTCAACGTAAACAGTTTCTTCGAGTTCTCCATTGAGAAAAGCACATTTCACATCCATTTGATAGACATCGAAATCCTTATGAGCTGAATAAGCTAAAAATATTCGAACAGCCTCAAGTCTTGCAACAGGGGCAAATGTTTCTTCATAGTCAATACCTTCTTGTTGCAAATATCCTTTTACGACTAATCATGCTTTATTTCGTACAATATTTCCATCTTTGTCGGTTTTGTTTTTGAAAATCCATTTTAACCCGACAATCGAAACATTTTCAGGTTTAGGAATTAATCTCCAAACCTTGTTTCTTTCGAATTCAGCCAGTTCAGATTGCATTGCAACAACCCAATCTGAGTGTTCCATTGCAACCTTAACAGTCTTTGGTTCAACTTTAGATATGAAAACATTGAACATGCAAAATTCTTGATAAGTATTTAATACCACATTTTTCGCACAAATATGAGCTCTTGTTAACACTACATCTTTAGGTTTCCCAATGACTTGATCTTTTGGATGAGTTTTTGTCCATTTCTCTAATGGTGGATATGCTGGATCAAATTCTAAAGGTGCATCTTCGTACATCTCTTCATTTTCAGATCCTGCAACAGAAAGATTATCATTTATTTCATGAAATTCATCATTTTGATCAAGACTTATCATTTCGTCATCATTATGTCTACTTTTGACAGAATTATCATTCTGATGCTCCCCCTCAATAAGATGCTCCCCCTCAACATCTTCAACTATTCTCCCATTCTCCCCCTCGAAAGAATGTTCCCCCTCAATCAGAGTATTTGAATCCAAGTGCTCTCCCTCCACTGGATTATTAAGCATACTTTCGCCAACTTCTGGAGAATTCGTTGTTGAAATCTTATCACCAATATTTTGAATGAGTTCGGAGTCATCAATATGCTTCGACAATTCAGATTGTTGATTATCATTTGCACGAACTTCAGCATCCACAGCCCTGTCAGGAATACCAAAAATTAAGTCATAATCAAAATCAGATGAACTCACAATGTCAGATTCATTTGTTGATTCATTAATAATTGACATTTGTTCGAATTGTTTTTCAACTTGTTTGACATAATAATCATCAAAAGTAAGATTAAATGTCTCTTCGACTTAGCGTGTGCGCTTGTTTAACACTCTGTATGCCACCGAATTGTGCGAATATCCCAAAAAGATTCCTTCGTCAGCTTTTGCTTGAAATTTTGAAAGATTATCCTTGAGATTAATGATAAAGCACCTACATCCAAACACATGAAAGAATTTAACATTTGGTTTTCGGTTATTGATTATTTCATATGGAGTGATGTTAAAACGTCGATGAATAAAAGATCGATTTTGAGTAAAACATGCTGTCGAAACTGCTTCAGCCCATAGATATTGAGGAAGATTCGCATATGTCAACATAGTTCTTGCTGCTTCGCAAAGTTACCTATTTCGTCTTTCAACCACACCATTTTGCTGAGGTGTATAGGGAGAATAGAAGTTATGCGAAATTCTTTTTTCGGTTAAGTATGAATCCAACACTTTGTTCTTAAACTCAGATCCATTATCACTTTTGATCTTTCGAACATTTTTCTTCAGACTCATCTCAATTTTCTTGATAAAGTCAATCATTGTTTGAGCAACTTCAGATTTTAACCTGAGAAAATACACCCAAGTGAATCGAGAAAAATCATCAACAATAACCAAAATGTACCGTTTCTTGTTGAGAGTTTCAACAGTTGATGGTCCACAAAGGTTAATGCGAAGAAGTTCCAACGGTTCCACAATTTTCGAATCTATCACAATTGGATGACCTTTCCTATGCTGTTTTCCTTTTTCGCAAGCTGCACATAAGGTATCATTGTTAAATTTTAAAACCGGTAAACCTCGAACAAGATCATCAAGTACCAACTTATTTAAATTGCGAAAATTTAAATGTGATAATCGACAATGCCATAACCAGCTAACTTCAGATGTGACTTTCGAAAGTAAACAAACTGAAGGTTTCCCAACAATCGGTTTTAGATCAAGAGTAAACATATCGCCATAACGTTTCGACTTCAGCAACACTTCGTTCGTTTCAATCTTTGAGATAATACTCCCTTCTTCGTTAAACACCACTTGATTGCCAGTGCCCACAACAAGTTGTGAAACACTTATCAAATTATGTTTCAGACCTTCGACATAAGCAACGCGATTTACAGTAAACTGTCCATTCGTTACTTTTCCATAGCCTTTCACTTGACATTTATGATTATTGCCGAACTTCACAACCCCTGCATTTTCCAAGCTTCGAAAATCTCTTAAATTTTCTTTTCGTCCAGTCATGTGACGTGAGCAACCACTACCGATATACCATTTCTCATCATATTGCTCGTCACATAGCACCTGCAATCAATGAAAGAATTTAGGTACCCAAGGCTTTTTGGGTCCTTGGAAATTAGCTTTGAAAACAGAATGAAATGTTGAACCTTTAACCTAATCACAAACTTTAGTTTTGAGACTATCAATTAAGTCGACATCACTAGGTAAAGGATCAGAAACATAAGTTTTTGTTAGTTTGGGATTGTCACTAAAATATGCCTTCGTCTTTTTAGATTGAGTTTGAAGATGCTTTTCTTTCGAAACCGGTTGCCAAGTTTTTACTGAAACATTCGAATCTTTTGAAGATGAGCTTTCAGTTGACGAAGTATTCACATACTTCTCATAAGCTTCTTGAATTTGTTGTTGAGAGTATTTTCTTCATTGATACATTCGTCCTTTTCCTTCAAACCAACGATTGATGTTTTTGTCACGAGACAAACCTTTTGTGTACGAAACTTTGAAGGTTTGTTTCCCAGTAGGATTTGGAAATTTCGGTTTTTGTGGGAAGAAATCAACATTTGATTTCGGACGAAATGACATTGCATATCGACTTCTATCATTGTTTCCAATAGTTGAATTTTGAGAAAATCGATTTTGAGATTTTTGTTTTTGAGAAAATCTTGTTTGTTGATTAGAAGAAAATCGTTGTGTTAAGGATTGATTTTGAACACTCTTTGAGGTATTTTTGTTATCTTTAGAAAATGATGAGTTTGAAACTTTCGAAGAATTTGTTTTTGGATGAAATTCAGATTTAGTTTTATTTGTTTGAGCGGGATTTATATTTTGGTCTGAATGAGTTGCTGAATGTGAAAACTTGTTCTCAACAGATTTAGACTTTGTGTTTTCAGTTATTTTCAATGTCAAATCATTTTGTTGCTTTCGTAACTCCACGGTTTGCCAAAAAATCTTCTTTCGAGCTTGTCTTTTTGAAATTGCATTTTCTTTTGAAAACTTATCAATTTGTTCTTTAAATTCTTTGGAATTTAATTTGACAACAGTTTCATTTTCCACAACAACTTCTTTTGTAACTTCTTTCACAATTTTCGATTTTTCAACCCATTTGCATTGTGGTTTTTGTCTTTGAAAAACATATGAATTCTTTGTTATATTATTTTCGATAGTGTTTTGATTTGAAAAGAATCCTTCGTCTGTTGTATTTTTGTTGTCATCTTCGACCATTTTGTTAAATTCTGGTTTAATGTTCTCAACATTTCCAGTAGTGACAAACACTTGATTTGGAAAGACAACATCATCAGTACACTTGAAATTCGGATACACCACTTGATTTGTTTCCAAATAATGGGCTCCTTTTTCAGACAACACTTTGTCGAAATTTTCGGTGTCCCCAAATACTTGATCAACAACAACACGTGGAATTTCTTTTTCTTCCGAATCTTTGTTTGATGAGACCTTTTTGTCCGAATTGTCATGATCATTTTCATCATCACTGCTATCTGTTTGACTATCTCGGATATCCACAAAATCACAATCTTTCGAAGTAGAAGGTTTGTCAGTGTCAATCTTAACCTTCAAATCCTTAAGTTTTTCTTTTCCTTTAGATTTTGATGCAACATTAATGACAGACAACTAAGAACAATCAACATCCTCAATATCACTAATTTCGCTAATATTGTCAGAGTTATCTTCAATATTGGCAAAATTAGATTGAGAATCAGATGTCGAATTCTCAGTCTTTTTGAAAATTTTGATTTGTTCTGATTTAGTTAAAGTATCATTCACTATATCAACTAATGCATTCGTATCCAGACATTCATTAAATTTGACAATTCCATAAGCATATCTATCATCTGGGATTTTGTCGAACTCAGCAATGGTTTTCTCACAATCATACGAAATATTATCAACCTTCTCTCTCTCAAATGCTAGAAAAGGCAATAATTTTCTATGTTGCTCTTTGCTAATTTCACACGAATGATGCAAATCAGTCAATTTTCCATAAAGTCTTTTAGTAGTGTTACAGTAGATATTACGTTGTGCTAACAGAAGTTTTACATCACCAGATTATGAATCTCTATCGCACATGATGTTTGTGACTTGTAATTCTAAACACTCAATCTTACTTATTTTCGAATCTAAACGCTTTTGGGTCTCTAACAACTGCATTGACAATTTCTTAGCCTCATTGCTAGCAGACACAACAATTGAGTCAAAATAAGTAACAGTTTCATCAAAAGATACTAATTCAGAGTCATAGGCACTTATTGGAATATTAAAAGATTCAAGAATAGAACGTACCTTGGTTGTCATCAGAGATTTGTCCGCAGATTTTGTTACGAAGCATCGTCCCGTCACCCTATTCAACTCTTCATTCGAATCTTTCTCATACTTTGCATACATGGCACCATGCGTCAGATTACGCATTTCTTCATCATCTGATCCCGAAGACCAGATTTGATAAGTGCCATCTTCTTCCTGCTCTCCTTTTGCCACCAAGGACAAATTCTTAGCTTTAGCCCTTACCTCCTCAAGCTTCTCAGCATAATACGCTTCATCCTTGACTTTGTTCTTTCTTTCATCTTTCTTACGAAGCATACAATCATTAGCTAAATGATTAGCTCCATTGCAGTAGTGACAATCCACACCTGAATCTCCTTTTAACTTTTTCTCATTCTTCACCTCAGTAACCTTTGCATCAGACTTCTCAAACTTCTTCTTCTCCTCTCCAGCAGCTTTACTCACAAAACTTTCTTTTCCCTCATTTTGCTTAACCTTCGGATTGAACGGCTTCTTGAAAAACTTTTTGACACGGTTGTTTGAGTAAAAAGTTATTGCCTCATCATCCGAGTTCATTATAAACCCTTCTTCCTCCTCAGAATCACCTTTTCCGAATGTTTCTTTCTCAGATACTTTAGAGACAAGTGCTAACGGACCTCCCAGACTGATCTTCGACTCCTCTGCCATTTCATTCACCTTACATTCGTGAGTTTTCAATTGATTGTACAAATAATTAATAGTTGAAGTATTGAAACTCTGCTGATTCTTCACCATCATACTAACACTTCTCCATTCTTTACGAAGACCCATAACGAAAATGAGATTGAATTCCATTGCTGTCCTAGTGATTCCATAATGATTACAGCGATAAATCAACTCATTTAGACGATCGTAATAAACTTCGATTGTTTCAATTTCCTTTTATCTGAAATCCTTCAACTCCACCAAACATTGCTTAACATAATTGATTTTAGTCTTCTTGCTTCCTTGAAACTTCTCTTTCAGATTATTCCAGATCTCTTTGGCAGTTGTACAACTCCTAACATAGTTGTACACAACTGGAGGCAATGCACCGCACAATTCTCTTATGCATCTTTTCTCCAATTTCTTCAAATGATCAGATTGATTTTCAACACTAGAAGTTCCAGAAGATGATCCAATTGGTTGAACATTAGTCGGAGGAATGATATTTCCAGAGATGCAAGACCACAACTCTTCATCGAGTCCATTTAAGTAATCCTGCATGCGATCAGCCCACTGATCATAATATTCAGGAATAAGCATAGGAATCTTAGTTGAAGATCCCAGCAGATGAGAGAAAGAAGTCATCGAGTTGAGATTGAAGTTCGCCATTGATGTACGGATGAAGATTTTTGAGATTTTTGAGAATTCAATGAGAATTTGAAAGCAAAATAGCTTAATTAAACCACGAAATCAAAAATAACAGTTGATTCAACAAATCAGTTGCAGAATCGAATCACAACTGAAGATCTAGAACGAATTTTCACTTCAAAAAGCGTGGAAACTTTTTGAACCAGAATTGATTCAAAAAACTTTTTGAAACAAAATGAAAATCAGATCGCAGATTATGATTCCTGCTCTGATACCAATTGATGAAGTGTCGAATCAAGTATGAATCAAATCAGAGTTAGACAAATGTAGATTGAACACACGACGTAAATAAGATCTGGTTTCAGCTCTATTATGCTTTCAATGTTTACAGAGAAAAATAGACAGGTTCTGTAAAGGACTCTTATCTAACTCTAGTAAAGTTCCCTATTTATAGGAACAGTGAAAGCATACAAAAAATACTAAGGCTTAGACACTTACGCTTCGTATGAAATTACACCTTAGTAAATATATTAACAAACATTCGAAGGGTACGAAAGACTTCGACATATTACAACTAATTTCGACCCTTACAAAGTTCACCAAAATGGCATCCCTTAGTTCCTTTCTCTTGACTATTTTGACATAAGGTTTAAATCCAAACCCTTTGTGGATTCGACCCTTACTTACCTTAACTATCTAGTGCGTGTGAGATTTTTTTTTTTTTTTTTTTTTTTTTTTTTTTTTTGTGTATTCGACCCTTACTTACCTTACTTACCTTAACTATCGATCAAATTTTGGCACACCTGTTGGGGAGATTGTGCACTTAAACTACTATGTTTAAATAGTTATATATTTTTGATAATTTTAGTTGTACTTTTTGTTTGCAAGTTACTTGAGTTTTGTTGTGCATGCATACCAGTGCATGCATACGAGACATAGTGGGCACTCTTCACCGCTATTTTTGATTCGGAAATTGAATGCACGGATCGGTCGAATAAGATCGCTTGAAAAACTATTAACATCATGAATACAGACAAGGTAGTCGTTAAAGATGTAATAGATGGGCAAGAGGATGCAATCAACAATCCTCCATAAGGGGTTCCCCAATCCCAAACAACGGAAATATTGGGAACAATAATATGTTGGACCACTAATCAATCCAGCAACAGAACCATAAACGAACAAGAGCAATTATGGCCACAACAGTGGAAATAAGCTAATTGGGGATACAACATGGGAGGTAACAGAGGAAACCAAATGGTGGTAATGGTGGCAATTAAAACTACAATTCAAGAAATGTTGACCCTCAATTCGCTCCGCTCGTACCACCACTGGTGAACGAAGGAAACAACCGTAACCACAACGGTGGTAATATAAGGAATCAAGGAAATCAGGGTGGAAACGATAATTACAACAACTAGAATAACTGGAATTTCAACAATGATGACAACTAGTACACCGACGATTGCGAGAATGAAGGCTTTGGGAACATGTACTAAAGGAATCCAAACAACGGATTCAACAATGTCAATGATCAATGCTACCAAGGCGGGTATAACAAAAATGTAACTGATTCACTCACTTTTTTTCTACAACCTAATACGCAATACATGGCTTCTCATTATCAGCCGAGAGAGTATGATGATGCTTCACCTATACTCTTCCCGAAAGGAAACGGGCACCACGTGGAAGTTAGACCACAACTCATCAATGTCTTAACGATCATTTGAGTGAATAAATATGATGACCTATACAATGAACTCTACGAGTTTCTTGCAATTGCTAACACAAACATTTCACGATACTCATTCCGACTTCACTTAATTTTGTTAACATTAAAATAAAAAGCTAAGTATCGGTTCACTTCACTTACTTCCAATAGTATCAATGCTTGGGATCAATTGAAAACCAAAATTTTGCAAGAGTTTTACCCCGTCAGTAAAAGCACGACAATAAAAAAAGGTAATTCATGATTTCACACAAAAACCCAATGAGGAATTTCATGATGCATTTAACCGCCTCAAGGAATTGCTGCGTTCATGCCCCCATCATAAGTTTTCCCGTTGGAAACTTGTGCATTTCTTGTTTGATGGAGCACACATCACCAATCAAGTTATGATAAATGTCTCATCTGGCGGCACTATCATGATGCAAAATAGTGAATTCATTTGGCAATTCTTAGAGTAATTGAGTAGTAGTTCATAAACAAATGTAACATCCTAAAAATACTATGTAAAAATTTTATTTTTAAAACTATCAAAACCACCATTCATTCATTCCAAAATCCATCAAAATGTGATAATGTATAAAATAGTTATCAAAGTACAAATCATGTCATAAAATGCGGAATACTGGTGGATGCGGTGCGATCATTATGGACCCTTCCCTTTCAAACCAAAAGTACCTGAAACCATAAACATAAATTGTAAGCACAAAGCTTAGTGAGTTTCCCCAAAAGACCCCATACAGAAACGTACATAACAACCAGAAACTAAGCTGGGTCTATTTCACCCCTGAGTCTATTTCAACTCCTTCGGTATCTTTCAACCGGTATTGGGTCTATTTCACCCCTGAGTCCATTTCAACTCCTTCGGTATCTTTCAACTGGTAATACGTCTATTTTACCCCTTGAGTCTATTTCAACTCCTTCGGTATCTTTCAACCGATACTGGGTCTATTTCACCCCTACAGCTAAGCATACAATAACATCAACAAGAGTCACAAAGACAATAAGCACATACATGCATATTAGCAAGTGTTACAAAGACAACTATTATCCTACAAACATAATATAATAAAACAACATTGGTGCCTTTGACCCACGAGTACAGTGAAGAGACTCACCTCTCAGTTGATACTTAGCTGCTACCAATCTTTATCTCTCTCTCTGTCTCTCTCTGTCGGAATACAGGTGCTAAACCCCACCTGGGCAATCATACAAGGCACATTTTCAATCCACTTCCCAAAAAATAGGAGTTGGCAAAAAGTCAACTCAGGTCAAAATTCAAACGATCAAAGACAGAGTCCACATCATCAGCACTCCTACATGCCATGGCCTTCCTTGGCCACGCCGTGGGAACAAAACGACAAAATAACAACTGGCCTCTAGTCGCCAAAGTCGTGGCGACCGAGTACCACGCCGTGGGGATCAATCTGAATGGCTTATTCGAGTTAAGCTGCTCTTAACTCATTATCTGGGGCTCAAAATCCCAAATCTACTCCTTCCGATTGTCTTGATGGATAAAGTTTCCAACTTTATCCATTAAGACACTCCATTAAGACAAGATCTCAAAACCTAGGTTCTAAAGCCCATATAAGATGTTCAACTCATCCATTAAGTCCTTAATCACATGAGATACAAGTCCAAACTTTCTAGAAAGATTTTAGGGTTCCTATTGATCTCTAAAAATGTAAACTTTATGGATATGCATGCCCTATGCATGTCCTTCCTCAAATCTAGGTCAAAAGAGGAAAAGGGACCCAAATCTCATGCAAGATTTACAAATCACAACAAAACCTCAGATTTATGAGATATAAGGTCTTTGGGATTCCTAAGAGTCATAAAGTTGCAAACTTTATCTCTTTGCTCCACCTAAAATCTAATGAAAGGGTTTATTAAGCCAAATAACTCTACATCTCTAAGGAAAAGATAAAATACTAGATCAAGATCCTTACAAATGGTCCAACAAGATGCTTTCAGAGGTTGGGGGTGTTGCTTGCTGATCTCTTGCACAAAATATTCCTTTACATACTTCAAAATCACCAAAAACTGGCAAATGAGCTCCAAAGGCTTCAAAAGATAAGGGTTAGGGTTTCTGAGGGTTTGAGAGTGATGGAGGATGAGTGTGAATAACCCCTAGCCTCTTATTCCTTTAAATAGGGCACAAATCCCGAAAATTAGGGTTTCATCAAAATCAGCTGCCATGTCGTGGCCCATTGATGAAGTGATGAATCGAGTATGAAACAAGTCAGAGTAAATCAAATGTAATTTGAACACGAGAAGTAAATATAATCTGGTTTCAGCTCTATTACTTCCGATGAACACAAGTTGTAACACCCCGTTTAAAATATAGGGATTTAAATAATAAACTCGGGAACCCCGAGAAATAATAATTAGCTGAGAGTTGGTTTCGGGAAGCCAAACGATATGATTTGAATCTTCAAGGGGTTTAAAGTGTAATCTTGGGATTTGATTTGCAAAGATTTTCATAAGTGAAGGGGTGTTTGGTATTAATTGGACTTAAAATGTAAGGATTTATGGAAGCAGGGATTAAAGAGGAAATATAAGACTTAAATTGAAAAGATCTTGGATGATGGGGGCTGATTTGTAAATTCTAGCCTGATTGTGAAAAGAAATAGGGAAGGAGGGGCCAAAGGTGTGCATTGAAGGAAGATTGGTTATGATCGGGTATTAAACCCGTCACCATGCATCGGCCACAAACCCTAACCCTAAACCTTATGAGCAGCCGCCATCTTCTTCCCCATCGCCAGCCGCCACCTCCCTTCCTCAAATTGCTGCTCCGATCGCCCAAGGCCACCGGCGGACCTTGCTGCCGGACGACGTAATCGGCCGAGAGAGAGAACCGTCGAAGATCGTTTTGGAGCTATGAGCACCGATGTGTGTGTTATGAGCAGCTGAAGTCACCGTCGCCGCTACTGTTGTTCGCGAATCGCATCGTCGTCGTCGTTTCTCCGGTGCAACTTTCCAGCTCCGCCCGCCGCCGCTCACAGGACTCTTATTCCAAAGTCCGGTCAACATCCGCCACTCCAGGGGTGGCTGTCGTGCGTGTGTTTCAGTCGTGTGTCGCAACGATGGGTGTGTTCTCGGTATTGCATCTCGTGTTAGTGACTGTGGTTGTGGTTTGCGGTGAGATTTCGTGTGTGTGTGGTTCTATCGAATGGGAGCCGTGAAGAACCACCATGGCAGCTGGCCATGGTGGCTGCCGCCTTAAAGACGGCCATGGTGGGTGTGTATGTTGCTGTATGACGTTATTCTCGTGTTTATGCTTGTGTTCATTATAGTGAAGCGGTGTTGGGTGTTTATTTGGCCGGAAAAGTCACAACCACCACCGTGAGGTGGTGGCTGCCGCCATGCACCACCATGGGTGTGTGTTTCTTAGTGGTTGTTTGTGTGTTTATTTGAAATTCAGCCTTTGTAAAGTGTTAGAATTTGTGTTGATGAAAAGAAACCCTAACCACCACCGTGAGGTGGTGGCTGCCGCCTTCTGCCGCCACCGGCCGCCGTGTCGGGTGGCGGTGTGCTTGCTTTGTTGTGATTGACTCGTTTGGGGAATGCTTGGCCAAAGTGGGCCCAATGAAGCCCTAATAGGCCCAAGGAAACCATAATTGATCTACTAAAACCCTAATGGGCCCAATAAGGCCCAATGTGACCTAAAGGCCCAACCAATGGACTAATGAACTAGTATTGGGTTGGAAAACCCTAAGAGCATAAAACCCTAAATTGTGGAAATCGATCGAGACACACACACACGCGGGAATTATTGATAAACTTGAAATATTAAATAATAATCATTGGCAAACTAGCTAAGGCAATAATGGACTTAATGGATTAAGTCCTTAAGGGGTTAAGTAAGAAACACTTAACCCTAATCATCATTTCATGTGAAAGTCCTAATCTTACTCGGGCCTTGTATTGGGCCTTCCTATTGGGCTTTGGTAATTGGATTATTAATGGACCATCCAAGAATGGTCATATAGACTAGAATATGTTGATGGGCTTAGGGTAAGGCCCATATGAGGATGTGGGCCCAATTTGGAAAATTGGGCCATAGTTTGGGCCTTGATGATTATATGATATTGGGCCATATGTTGGGCTTTGGCCCATTACTTGACTATTGAGCCTTTAGTGTGTGAGTTGGGCTTTGGGCTTGGAACCTAATTATTAATTGGGTGTTGTTTGATGTTGACAGTTCGGGAATCTGTCAACCAGCAGCTGGAGTTTTATCGGCGGGACTTCAGCAGTGCCAGGTGAGTTCTCCTCACTATATCAACAGGGTCTAAGGCACCAAGGCCGGCCCTTATGGATTGTATACAGATTATTGCATGTTATGCTTACTGATTTATATCCTGGTAGTTAGGATGGTGATATGCTATGCTTTAGTGACCCGATTGGGTCGGTATCCTGGTATATAGGATGATGCTATGTTAGTGACCTGTTAGGTCGATATCCTGGTTATAGGATTGTTGCTATGCTTTAGTGACCCGGTTGGGTTGGTATCCTGGTATATAGGATGATGCTATGTTAGTGACCTGTTAGGTCGATATCCTGGTTATAGGATTGTTGCTATGCTTTAGTGACCCGGTTGGGTCGGTATCCTGGTATATAGGATGATGCTATGTTAGTGACCGGTTAGGTCTGTATCCCGGTTATTGGGATGTTGCTATGATTGGTGATCTGTTAGATCGGTTTGACTGTTATATGAAATGAGCTAGCGTATGATATTTATGTGCACATTTTTTTTTGATTGGGGGTTGGGTTGAGGCGGTCCTGCTTTGTGCTGTAGGCCAACATACCCGACGAGCGGTCCGTATAGGCTGTAGGCCCTGCGTGGCGGTCCAGACGTGCCGAGGGCTCGAAGAGCAGTCCAGATAGACTGAAGGCCTGTGAGGTGGTCCAGTCAGGCTGATGACTCATTATGCATGCTGTTCTGTATTGGTTATATGATATGGTTATGTTTGTATGTCGTTGGTATTTTGGGGAAACTCACTAAGCTTCGGGCTTACAGTTGTTGATTTTATTTCAGGTATTTCTGATGATCGCGGGAAGGCGAAGGCGTGATCGTGCACCTCCTTATATTTTCATGATTGATTCTGGGGATACTCTGATGTCTAAACTATTTTGAAAACAAATTGTAATGACTTAACGGTTTTAAATGTTTTAAAAAGTTTTAAATTGGCTTGAATTTTTGGGGTGTTATAAGTTGGTAGCAGAGCCTTGGTTTGAGTGAAAATGAGGAACACTCGTGTGAATCCAGTCTCAAATCATGGAAAAGATTTTAAAATGAAATTTTAAATGGTTTTCAAATAAGTAAAAGAGGATGCAGGGTGTACGATCAGCCGGAGCCAGTAAGTAGACCCCAAAATACCATACATATATTTGATTATGTGATAGGTTAGAATAGCATGCTAGTACTAGGCTAAGGATCTCCAGGAATTGCATGATAGAATTGCCTGATCACATGATGCCTGCTAGCCTAGGGTTTTCCTTATATGAGATTGACATCATTACTATAGTTACTTGTGTATGCATCACGGCTGTATATAATTAAGATCTTATAGCCTGAGAATGTTTGATTTGGCCTTATGTTCTATTCTTATTGATTAGGGCTTAGGGTAGGATCGAATATTCAAAAGTCTATGGGGTCCAGCGTTATGTATGGCTAGCATACCCTAGTGCTGCAGGGTTGGTGGAAGTTTCATGGATGGGTGGGTTGTGTGAGGCCGGGAGGCCAGTTATGAGATATTTAGCATTCCTCTAGGAGTAAGGATTGAGTGCTCACTATGTTTATGTATATTGTTAGGGCGTTGTGATGATACTTAGGACAAATATGGGTAGGTGTGGAAGGTAGTATGGGCCCGTACTACTGAAAGCACAGGACCCATACGCGTAGCAAGGAAGTCACAACCCCTAAGGTTGGGTAGGGAGTTGGTCCCCTGTTATATTATGGATTATCAGAGATCTTTCTGATGGGTTTTGAGCATTCTAACACTCCTATGGTGTACATGCAACCCTAGAAACCTTGGATCGATGTTTGACTAAGATACATGCAAATAATTATTTTTCCAAGGTTCTTATCCTAACTAGCATGGCATGGGGTACTTGAATCAAATAAAACTAGTAGAATTACTTACCTTGTAGTAGTAGTTGATTGCTTGGAGTTTGAGAGCCTAGCACCAATAATGTGGATGCCTCAAATGGAAGTCACAAATCACCACAAACTTGGAAACTTGAGAGAATAGTCACAAACTTCTTGAAATCGGCCCTCTTAGTTTACACACATCAACTTGTGCAATTTCAAGAACCAAAGCCTCCTTTATATAGTGTGGTGGATTAGGGTTACATCCATGTAAACCCTAATACCCATGTCTTTTCATTTCCATGAGATCCATGGGTTAAAGCTCCATGGAGTATCCATGGACTTTCCATGCAAGCCTAGCCCATTCCAAATAAGCATTAGCCCACACTATATAAATACAAGAGCCCATATTTAATTACTCATACTTTTGATCTCTAAATTAATTCTAAATTAATTATAGATCAATACTAATTAAATAATATGATTTTATATTAATATATTAGAACTTATAATATATTAATAAATCATAACTTATACTATTCTCAAAAGATTATCCGTAAATTGTTCGGGTGAAGTGCAACCCAAATGGACCATGCCGGGTCGGGTCAAGTACATACCAAATATAGTTATGGACTTAGACACTATCTCCAACAGTCTCCCACTTGGATAAGTCTAATAACTATAGTTGCAAGTATGACTTCAGGAACCGATCAGCAATCGTAGCTCTTAAAACTCTGTTGAACTATGAAGCGACATTTTAGATAAGTGATCATATAATCCTCTGTTCTAGATATCAGCCGGAAAAATACATGGAACATGGTCTTGCTTATTGTCTAGCATTTGTTTCCCGATTTCTGATTTGTTTGACATAGAACTTAACTGAACACATCAATTTAGTTCTGACCGGGCCCGGTACATAGGTCAAAACAAAATCATCGAGGGGCCCAGATATCGCTTCTAATCCTAGAAGGAACAGATAAACTTCAACTTATATGTTTGCTCTACTACTTGTTGAACTACACACAAAGGCACGGTTTATAACACCGAGTTACCAATGCGTTTTCGTGCAATCAATGCATAACCAACTCATAGGCAACAAATCATATCTCTAGGTTTGAAGACTTATATGATATTACCGTCTCACGATCACTCGAGATAAATTCCATGAAGTGATACAAGTGAGCGTGGGTTGAATCCAATACTCAGAACTTATGAGCACTCATGAGTGCTATAGCCCCGCTTTGTCTAACATCTTAGACCTCTACAAGCCAACCCATGACAGTCTTGATTCATATCTACTTCCAACATATGACCGACTGTGGAGAGTTTGAATAATATGATATAAACCATAACATAATTATTCTGGAAGTCAAAACATGCAAAAAGAAATAATAGTAAACGATTGACAAGAGATAGTAACACTTTACTCATAAATAACAGCTTTTATTTATCATCAAATGTCAATTATATTTTACAAATTTCAAGATTATCTAACTACTAAAACTAATATCATCCTTCAGCCCTATGCTCCGAGCATGCTGGAGATGCTTAGCCCGAGTCAGTCCCTTCGTGAGGGGATCTGCTGGGTTTATCATCCGATGATACCCTCTTTGCCACGAGGATTCCTTCTTCTATTGATGTCTGATGAAGTGATATTTTCTGTCAATGTGTCTGGATCTCCCATGATCTCTTGGTTCCTTGGCTAAGGCAACCGCACTATTGCTGTCACAAAAAATCTCCATTGGCTCCTTTATAGCTGGTACAACTCCAAGGTCTCCGATGAAGTTCTTTAGCCATATAGCCTCCTTTGCTGCCTCGCTTGCTGCTATATACTCTGATTCACAAGTGGAATCAGCCACTGTCTCCTTCTTGGACTTTTCCAAGTAATTGCCCCTCCGTTTAGAGTAAAGACTCAGCCCGACTGAGAGCGGAAATTATCCCTGTCAGTCTGAAAGCTAGCATCACTGTACCCTACAACTCTCAAGTCCTCACTGCCACCGAGGGTAAGGACCCAGTCCTTAGTCCTCCGTAGGTACTTGAGGATATTCTTTACCGCAGTCCAATGTGCCTTGCCAGGGTTCCCCTGATACCTGCTAACCATGCTCAAAGCAAAGGCTACATCAGGTCGAGTACACGTCATAGCATACATGATCGATCCTACAGCTGAAGCGTAAGGTATTCAACTCATTTCTGCTATCTTAGCCTCAGTACTAGGGCTTTGTGTCTTACTCAATCTATCGTTACTCTGGATGGGTAACTCTCCTTTCTTGGAGTTATGCATGTTGAACCTTTTCAACACTTTGTCCACATAGGTGCTTTGACTAAGTCCAATTAGTCTTTTACTCCTGTTTCTTAAAATCCTTATCCCTAGGATATAGGCAGCTTCTCCAAGGTCCTTCATAGCGAAACACTTCCCAAGCCAGGACTTTACTTCCTGCAGGGTTGTGATGTCATTTCCTATGAGTAGTATGTCATCCACATACAGTACCAAAAAGCTGAATATACTCCCACTAGCCTTGATATAGACACAAGATTCATCTTCACTCCTTGAAAAGCCAAATTTCATTGACTTTCTCATCAAAGCAAAGATTCCATCGGCCAGGTGCCTGTTTTAATCCATAAATGGATTTCTCGAGCTTACACACCCTACTGGGGTACTCTGTACTGACAAAACCCTCTGGCTGAACCATGTAAACATCTTCAGCCAACTTTCCATTAAGGAAAGCGGTTTTGACATCCATTTGCCATATTTCATAATCATGAAATGCAGCAATGGCTAACAGAACCCTAATAGACTTAATCTTGGCCACTGGTGAAAAGGTCTCATCATAATCAACTCCCGGAGTTTGAGAATAACCCTTTGCAACCAGTCGTGCCTTATAAGTGTGTACATTACCATCCATGTCGGTCTTCTTCTTGAAGATCCATTTGCACCCAACTATCTTACGATCAGGTACATTGTCAACCAAGTTCCAAACTTGATTGTCATACATGGACTGTATCTCGCTATCCATAGCCTCTTTCCATTTAGCAGCCTCAGGGCCTGCCATGGCTTCCGTGTAGCTGTTAGGCTCATCCAGATTTACCAGTGTGTTATCACTGATAAGTGTTTCACCTTCTGCAGTAATATGGAAACCATAATAATGCTCAGGTGCATTCCTAACTCTGGTGGAACGCCTCAGAGGTATAGATTCTTCAGTCGGCTCAACAGGAGTTTCCTCCTCAGGTTGAGGGCTAGGGTTTGAGGTTCCTTCACCACTTAACTCTTGAATTTCCTCAAGGTCAATTCGCCTCCCACTGTCTCCTTGGCTCATGAATTCTCTCTCTCGAAAGAATCCTCTTCTTGCTACAAAGACCACATTATCACTGGGTCTGTAGAAGATGTAACCAAAGGATTTCTATGGGTAGCCGATGAAAATACACCTTTTGCTTCGGGGTTCGAGCTTATCGTGAGTCTTGCGTCTCACGAAAGCCTCGCAACCCCAAATCTTGATGTGGTCTAGATTGGGAACTTTTCCAGTCCACACCTCGTGAGGTGTTTTGGCAACCTTCTTTGTAGGGACTAGATTAAGGATATGGACGGCAGTCTCTAAGGCATACCCCCAAAATGAGATTGGTTGCGAAGCTCGACTCATCATGGAACGAACCATGTCCAACAAGGTCCGATTGCGCCTCTCAGCTACACCATTCAACTGTGGTGTCCTAGGAGGTGTCAATTGTGAGACAATCCCACATTCCTTAAGATAGTCAAGGAACTCAATACTAAGATACTCACCACTACGATCGGATCGAAGCATCTTAATGTTCCTGCCCAACTGATTCTCCACTTCTTGCTTAAACTCTTTGAATTTCTCAAAGGTTTCTGACTTATGCTTGATTAGGTAGACATATCTATATCTACTAAAATCATCAGTAAAAGTCACATAGAACCGATTAGCATCTCTTGTGGCGGTTCTGAAGGGTCCACACACATCCGTGTGTATCAAGTCCAACAAACCTTCACCCCTAGCACAAGTGCCAGTAAAAGGTGACTTTATCATTTTACCAAGCAAACAAGATTCACAACTATCATCTGACTTTAGGTCAAATGACTCCAAGACTCCATCCTTTTGGAGTTGGCCTATGCGTTTCTTGCTTACATGTCCAAGACGACAATGCCATAAGGATGCTTTATCTAAGCTAGTGGAAGAATTAATACACAATACATTATTTCCTAGACTATCTACAACAGATACAGTTTCATACACGCCATCACAAGGTAATGCTTTAAAATAAAGAACATTATTAAAGAAAGCATCAATACTACCATTATTATTATCAAAATAAAAGGTAAGACCTTGTTTATACAATGCATGAAAGGAAATAACATTTCTTGCCATTTCTGGCGAATAATAACATTTATTCAAATCTAATGTAAACCCACTATTTAGCACTAAGGAATAAACTCCTATCTTGGTGACAGGTGAAGCTTTCCTGTTTCCCATGATCAAGTTTATCTTTCCCTGCTCCACATTCTCACTTCTTTTTAGTCCCTGCAAATCACAACATATGTGAATACCACAACCTGTATCAAGGACCCAAGACTTAGAATGAGGTGAGTTATTAGACAATATAGTGTATATACCTGCATGGTTGGGTTTTACTTTCCCATCCTTCAAATCTTGCTGGTACTTTGGGCAATTTCGTTTCCAGTGCGACTTTTCATGGCAATAGAAGCATTCAACCTCATTAGGGTTAGCAGAAGGAGTAACAAAACATTTCTTGGTTTTGCTTGAAGAGGAGCCTTCAAGGGTCTTACCCTTGGTACCCTTAGAAGGGTTCTTTCTCTTCTTCCCTTTGCCATGCCTGATTGCCAAGACATTGGCAGCAGTTGGAGTAGGAGTAGGAGTAGTAACAACCGACTTACCCTTTAGACCACTTTCGGCGGTCTTCAAGAGTCCTTGAAGTTTGTTGAAGGTGACTTCTTCCTTGTTCATGTGATATGTCATGCGGAACTGATCATAACACGATGGCAAGGAGTGAAAAATGATGTCTATTGCTAACTCCTCAGGGAAGTTCACATTCAGCTTCAGTAAACGGTCCACATACCTTTGCATTTTCTGCATGTGGCCCGTGATGGGTTCACCATCCTTCATTCGGGTTGTTATCATGGAGGAGATTATTTCATATCGCTCTTGACGAGCACTTTGATGGTAGCGGTCCATCAAGTCCTGGTGCATCTCAAAAGGATAATAGTCCTCATAGGACTTTTGGAGCTCGGCTGTCATGGTGGCCATCATGATGCATGCCACTTTTGTAGCATCTCTTTCATGTACCTTATATTGAGCAAGCTCTTCAGGAGTAGCAGTTGGCTTGGGTACCTTCAGCTCCTTGTCGAGAACATATTCTTTGTTCTCATACCGAGTGACCATCCTGATGTTTCTGATCCAATCTGTAAAGTTGGACTCATCAAAGATGACTCTCCCACAAAGATTCATGAGAGAGAAGGAGCTAGTAGGGTTTGAGCCAGAAGCATTGTTATTGGAAGACATCTGAAAAGAAGAGGGAATAGATTAGATTAGATATAGAGATAGTCCTTAACAAAACACCCAAATGTAATATTAAGGCTAGGACCCAACACAATATTTTATAACTTAGAAGAGGGATGCCGTAATCTAAGCTATAAGATATTTGAAGGTAGGTGAATGACGATTCACCAATTTCCACCATGAAAAACGAAATATTTAATTAGGTTTTAATTGGTTTAGAAACTCCTAGATTCTTTGAGATTCATTGAACTTTCTTCAATGGCATGTTTCAATCTCGAGTGTGCCCTTCAAGTTTTGTGACTGGGATGCCGAGGATCACAAAACAAGGTGTGAAGTAACCATGCAAATTACTTGGTACCCTTAATGTATTACCCCTCAATCTATGTGCCGGTTAACCACACACGCTCTAATGATACTATGATAAAAATTAAGTCACCCTTTACCTACCTTGTTAAGTTCAAGTTAGTGTGCCGGTTAACCACACACGCTCCACTAACGACTTAAACAAGTGTAAAGTGTAATTTCATGGATTAGCACCTTATTCACATTTTCCTAAAATAACTAAGATTGGGAATTCAATAAAGTTTAGTTACTTTAGTCTTATCATTATACTTTTAATGAGAATTTATAAGTCCTTGTCCTACCCGTTCGGCTAACGACCCTCCACCGATCAAGGAAGCGGTGGGTGAGAGTGGACACCCATTAAGTTGCCATTTTATAGGCAACAACCTTATACCCCCCTTATAGACCGGCTTCGTGAATGAGGCGTACTAGCGGTAAGACGACTTGATCTTATACATATATAAATATTATTAAACTTATAATATTATAAAGTATAAGGGTTGAATTTTAACTTTTAAAATTCTAGGGATTGGAACTAAAGTTTTTAATATGACTTTACATGTTCCAAAACTTGAGGGCAAGTTTTGTAAACTTTCAAAACTTTTCATTTCTCATAACTTATGAGTTAATGGTTATTAAAAATGAAGACTCTTCATTTTTTTTGTAACCTATGTGTTCTTTTAATGGTTATTTATAAATGTGACTTTTGGTTATCCATAACTTAAGAACTAGTTATGGACTCCATTAAAACACATAAAGATCAAGAATTAATCTAATCAATTATTAGCACATAATTTCTATGATCTTCTAAACTCATATGTTTATGAATGTTCATATCAAAAATTTCAAGAATCGTAAAAACATATACAAAACTTGAAATTTTGATACGAGCTTTTGAACAAAACTTCGACTTTCAAGTTTTTTTTTTTTTTTTTTTTTTTTTTTTTTTTTGCATCAAGTATCAAATAAACAAACCAGGCTCTGATACCACTGATGGGTTTTGAGCATTCTAACACTCCTATGGTGTACATGCAACCCTAGAAACCTTGGATCTATGTTTGACTAAGATACATGCAAATAATTATTTTTCCAAGGTTCTTATCCTAACTAGCATGGCATGGGGTACTTGAATCAAATAAAACTAGTAGAATTACTTACCTTGTAGTAGTAGTTGATTGCTTGGAGTTTGAGAGCCTAGCACCAATAATGTGGATGCCTCAAATGGAAGTCACAAATCACCACAAACTTGGAAACTTGAGAGAATAGTCACAAACTTCTTGAAATCGGCCCTCTTAGTTTACACACATCAACTTGTGCAATTTCAAGAACCAAAGCCTCCTTTATATAGTGTGGTGGATTAGGGTTACATCCATGTAAACCCTAATACCCATGTCTTTTCATTTCCATGAGATCCATGGGTTAAAGCTCCATGGAGTATCCATGGACTTTCCATGCAAGCCTAGCCCATTCCAAATAAGCATTAGCCCACACTATATAAATACAAGAGCCCATATTTAATTACTCATACTTTTGATCTCTAAATTAATTATAGATCAATACTAATTATGGGCCCGTACTACTGAAAGCACAGGACCCATACGCGTAGCAAGGAAGTCACAACCCCTAAGGTTGGGTAGGGAGTTGGTCCCCTGTTATATTATGGATTATCAGAGATCTTTCTGATGGGTTTTGAGCATTCTAACACTCCTATGGTGTACATGCAACCCTAGAAACCTTGGATCGATGTTTGACTAAGATACATGCAAATAATTATTTTTCCAAGGTTCTTATCCTAACTAGCATGGCATGGGGTACTTGAATCAAATAAAACTAGTAGAATTACTTACCTTGTAGTAGTAGTTGATTGCTTGGAGTTTGAGAGCCTAGCACCAATAATGTGGATGCCTCAAATGGAAGTCACAAATCACCACAAACTTGGAAACTTGAGAGAATAGTCACAAACTTCTTGAAATCGGCCCTCTTAGTTTACACACATCAACTTGTGCAATTTCAAGAACCAAAGCCTCCTTTATATAGTGTGGTGGATTAGGGTTACATCCATGTAAACCCTAATACCCATGTCTTTTCATTTCCATGAGATCCATGGGTTAAAGCTCCATGGAGTATCCATGGACTTTCCATGCAAGCCTAGCCCATTCCAAATAAGCATTAGCCCACACTATATAAATACAAGAGCCCATATTTAATTACTCATACTTTTGATCTCTAAATTAATTCTAAATTAATTATAGATCAATACTAATTAAATAATATGATTTTATATTAATATATTAGAACTTATAATATATTAATAAATCATAACTTATACTATTCTCAAAAGATTATCCGTAAATTGTTCGGGTGAAGTGCAACCCAAATGGACCATGCCGGGTCGGGTCAAGTACATACCAAATATAGTTATGGACTTAGACACTATCTCCAACACTTTCTAGTGTCTTACCAGAATGGCGGTTACGAGACGTCTTGAGACCGGATCCAGGTTAGGATCGGGAGTTGGCAGCTAGGATAGGCCAACATTGTTAGAGGATCGTGTCAGTGAGATCATCCGGGAGGAGGTGATTGAGATTGTTAGGGGACAGTTGCCAGAGATGTTTGGGTCTATCAAGACCGTTATGGTCGAGTATTTCGACGAGCGCTATACAGCTAGTGCCGAGACGATTGCCGTGGCAGCTATAGCAGCTGTAACAACGGCAGCGGGAGGAGCCAGTTAGGCTTCCAAGTATCGGGACTTCGATGATGCGAAGCCCCGACTTTTGATAGGGTTTAGGACCCGGTTATAGACATGAGGTACCATATGACGTGAAGGGATGTTGCTTCACATGTTCATGTTCTACTGACCAGAAGGTCAGGCACGCTCTGAACCTGCTAAGGCCCGGGGCGAAGGATTGGTGGGGACTTGTTATTGGGACGTATTCTGAGGAGCAGAGAGCTGCAGTTACTTGGGACCAGTGAGGTGTTCTGTACTTGTTACAGTTTGCGGGTTAAGCGGGAGAGTCTAGCACATGCGATTCTAGATTGAGGCTTCGGGGGTTTTTGCTCGAGGCCGGAATGTGAGTCGCGGGGACTCCGGAAAGGAGTAATGATTGTGTTCAGCAACTGGAATTAAAAATGGTTTATTGATAGGATTGGAATGTCATTTTCTAGGGCAAGGATTGTGCCCTTTCAGTTTACGAGCTCGAATGATTAATAAGGCTTGTGACCCCAGGATCAGGTGGTATTCTAACTCGGGGTTAGTTGGTCGTTGGGATTGGCGACAGTGGTTTAGCGCCGGTAAGCGCAGGTGAGTCGATGTGGCATAAGTATTTTGGAGGTCCATTTCGCCTTGGATCTCTTGTATCGGACGGTAAGGATTGATTGTGCGATCTATTGCACTTTCGGGATTAGAGACTATGTCTTGGGAGTAGTTGTGGCCCGGTTTAGGGCAAAGGTTGTTTCAGTTACTGCAGTTCAGCTATGGATGATCGAGCTGGTGAGTGAGTCAGGGTGTGAGACCCTGAATGATATGATTTCTAGAGCCGAGAGCGGGCGATTTGTTGGAGCACCTTGGGAAGAAGGGTATTATATGGGAGGTCCGCGGACAGGGTCCCACATGATGATTATTCAGCATTGTCAGGATTCAGTGGTTTTAGTAAGAGTTATTGATTGGCGGAGGAAAGCACCAAGGGAAGTAGCTCGTTGTTGAGACATTAGTTGGAGTATCTATCTTTGGACTTTAAGATTTGGGAGTGGGATCATTCGAGCATTGGGGACTGTTGGTGTCCTTGGGATTCAGAAAGTGTTCAACTAGTTATTAGAAGTGTGTGATCACTGGGGATTGGCTGGTAATGGAGCACTAATTGGTAAGAGTTGGTTGTATTTGGATTGATCGTTGGTAGTGAGAAAGATTGGAAATTATCCAATTTTCATGTATTGTGAAAACTTTGTCGAATCTAAGTGGGGGAGAGTTGTTCCCTGATATAGAGGCAGGATTGGTTTTGGAAATAGGATAAGTTTCGCATCATTGTCATGAAGGAAGACAACCTAAGTGGCTGTTTGGTTTGAGGGTTGTGTGAATTCGGAGTTCAGTAAAACTCCCGAGCGTGTGTATCACGTTTTCCTGGTGATTGATAGCAGAAGTCGGGAAACCAGGTTGGAGTTCTAGTCATGAATCGAGTTCAGTTTGATGTATTCGGTCGAGGGTGTGCTCGACTCTGAAGGTTTTGGACTGATAGATTGAGGGTTTTGTCAGCTGCCAGGGCTCGGCAGTACATTCAACACGGGTGTACGGGTTATTAGCGTACATGGTAGACACGCGGGTCAGGGAACAGACCACGGATTTTCGAGAGGATGGACGATCGACATGAGGCCTAGGGTTAGGCCATGGTTAGAGTCCACGAAATGGGTCAGGAGTTCGGAACCCTAAGTGGGTGAGAACAGTCTGCATGGGAAAGATCACTAGGGGTGGTCCTAAGGAGATGCTCAACAGTTTAGAGTGGTCCAGATGACTGAAGGCCTAGTGAGGCGGTCCAGTCATGCTGAAGACTCTGTATGTGTTTCTAGATTTATATGCGAGTATTGAGTATGCTGCTATGTTGCATCAACCAGTGGGTCTGTTCCCAAGTATTGAACATGTTGCTGGAGTAGGCTGAAGACTCCGGTGTATTTTTGGTTTGATTAGAAGTTGTCATTAGAAATCGGATGGAGTACAGAGGATCTTGGTGATCTCATCAGTTCGGAGTGTTTCATAGGATTATTATGATTAGATCGGGTAATACTCCAGTTAGGGACCGAGAGTAGATCTGAATGGGTATCCGTCAGTTTCAGGAAGTCTTGGGATTAGAATGTTCTGTCGTTAGGGTTCTGGGAACCGGGTTAAACCTGGTTAAGCTAGTGATAAGACTGTAGGAACGCCTCAAAGACGGCCATGATGGGTGTGTATGTTGCTGTATGGCGTTATTCTCGTGTTTATGCATGTGTTCATTATAGTGAAGCGGTGTTGGGTGTTTATTTGGCCGTAAAAGTCACAACCACCACCGTGAGGTGGTGGCTGCCGCCATGCACCACCATGGGTGTGTGTTTCTTAGTGGTTGTGTGTGTGTTTATTTGAAATTCAGCCTTTATAAAGTGTAATTAGAATTTATGTTAATGAAAAGAAACCTTAACCACCACCGTGAGGTGGTGGCTGCCGCCTTCTGCCGCCACCGGCCGCCGTGTCGGGTGGCGGTGTGCTTGCTTTGTTGTGATTGATTCGTTTGGGGAATGCTTGGCCAAAGTGGGCCCAATGAAGCCCTAATAGGCCCAAGGAAACCATAATTGATCTACTAAAACCCTAATGGGCCCAATAAGGCCCAATGTGACCTAAAGGCCCAACCAATGGACTAATGAACTAGTATTAGGTTGGAAAACCCTAAGAACATAAAACCCTAAATTGTGGAAATCGATCGGGACACACACACATGCGAGAATTATTGATAAACTTGAAATATTAAATAATAATCATTGGCAAACTAGCTTAAGGCAGTAATGGACTTAATGGATTAAGTCCTTAATGGATTAAGTCCTTAAGGGGTTAAGTAAGAAACACTTAACCCTAATCATCATTTCATGTGAAAGCCCTAATCTCACTCGGGCCTTGTATTGGGCCTTCCTATTGGGCTTTGGTAATTGGATTATTAATGGACCATCCAAGAATGATCATATAGACTAGAATATGTTGATGGGCTTAGGGTAAGGCCCATATGAGGGTGTGGGCCCAATTTGGAAAATTGGGCCATAGTTTGGGCCTTGATGATTATATGATATTGGGCCATATGTTGGGCTTTGGCCCATTACTTGACTATTGAGCCTTTAGTGTGTGAGTTGGGCTTTAGGCTTGGAACCTAATTATTAATTGGGTGTTGTTTGATGTTGACAGTTCGGGAATCTGTCAACCAGCAGCTGGAGTTTTATCGGCGGGACTTCAGCAGTGCCAGGTGAGTTCTCCTCACTATATCAACAGGGTCTAAGGCACCAAGGCCGGCCCTTATGGATTGTATACGGATTATTGCATGTTATGCTTACTGATTTATATCCTGGTAGTTAGGATGGTGATATGCTATGCTTTAGTGACCCGGTTGGGTTGGTATCCTGGTATATAGGATGATGCTATGTTAGTGACCTGTTAGGTCGATATCCTGGTTATAGGATTGTTGCTATGCTTTAGTGACCCGGTTGGGTTGGTATCCTGGTATATAGGATGATGCTATGTTAGTGACCTGTTAGGTCGATATCCTGGTTATAGGATTGTTGCTATGCTTTAGTGACCCGGTTGGGTCGGTATCCTGGTATATAGGATGATGCTATGTTAGTGACCGGTTAGGTATGTATCCCGGTTATTGGGATGTTGCTATGATTGGTGATCTGTTAGATCGGTTTGAATGTTATATGAAATGAGCTAGCGTATGATATTTATGTGCACATGTTTGTTTGATTGGGGGTTGGGTTGAGGCGATCCTGCTTTATGCTGTAGGCCAACATACCCGACGAGCGGTCCGTATAGACTGTAGGCCCTGCGTGGCGGTCCAGACGTGCCGAGGGCTCGAAGAGCAGTCCAGATAGACTGAAGGCCTGTGAGGTGGTCCAGTCAGGCTGATGACTCATTATGCATGCTGTTCTATATTGGTTATATGATATGGTTATGTTTGTATGACGTTGGTATTTTGGGGAAACTCACTAAGCTTCAGGCTTACAGTTGTTGATTTTATTTCAGGTATTTCTGATGATCGCGGGAAGGCGAAGGCGTGATCGTGCACCTCCTTATATTTTCATGATTGATTCTGGGGATACTCTGATGTCTAAACTATTTTGAAAACAAATTGTAATGACTTAACGGTTTTAAATGTTTTAAAAAGTTTTAAATTGGCTTGAATTTTTGGGGTGTTACACAAGTACAAAATGATAGTAAAAAGGGTGAACTATTACAATCACTCTCTGACTCTTACCATCAATTTAATGCTCAGCTCCTATTTATAGCTAACAGGAAGTACAAAAAATACTAAGGCTTAGACGTTTAAGCTTCGTACAAAAGACACCTTAGCAAATACATAACAAAATATACGAAGTGAACAAAACATACGAAGAGTACAACTAAACAGACTTTGACTGTTTACAATATATTTCGACCCTACATTCTCCCCCTTTGTAAACAAGTAGAACTTCTCAAGTTGAGAGAATCTGTGGAGCAAACAACATCACTCTTCGTATCTCCGTATACCATGAGATAATCTTCTTCAACTCCTTCTTATCCCCAAGATTGTTTTTCGAACAATTATTCATACTAACAATAAAGTTCGTATACTGGGATGTAGTGTACCTCTCCACTTCGCACGCCTGGAACAAAAATCTTTTAGCCTTCCCATTTTTGTCCTTTCTTGCGAAGACTAATCCAAATGGCTTTAAACAGATCTCCCCATCTGTAAACTTCTTCAACTCAGGTTGAGTCTTTGTGGCTTCCATAGGAACTTTTACTTCCAACCCCTTCGCAGTAGCCAACTCAACATCAGTAAGGGCCAAACACTCATAGTAATTATCTATGAATATTTTGATGTGAGCAAGACCAAGTCTAAACACTTCTGGATCTGTTCCTTGAAGATGTGAAACATTCTTGTCTTTCAAAAGCAATGCAACTTGTATAAGATCATACAAGTTCATTAAAGGAAAATCAGCAATTGAGAAATCACAGATTTGACCATTTGCCCTTGCAACATGAAAGCGAAAATTCTGCATCATGTTCTCGAACAGAACATCATTCGTAATACTGATCACCTTCTTTATCTTCACCAAAGACCATATCTCCTCTGGAAGTTTCCCAAGAACAACATGAAACCTAAGTTTCATATAAGTGTATTCATCATCATTATCAAACCTTTCAGTAATCCTGTATTGAGCCATGATGAACATCATCTCATTCACAGGGAAATCCAGTTGATTCATGTTTGAATTAGCAACATCATAGCTTTGTTTCGGCTTCTTCAGAAAAGCATACATATGATTATATGTAACTTTCGCTTCGATAGTTTCATAATTGTAATGCTTGCTTGGATCACCCTTGTCATTCCTGGTGGATCACTTGCACGGAGTCTCATAATACTATGAATCACCCTTTATTTCTCCATTTCAGCTTCAACTTCGGCTTTCTTCTCTTCTTTTGATTTATCCACGACAATTGTTTTCCCTTTATCTTGTTTCGAAGAATCATCAACAGCCTTCGTTTGTTTTGAACTACTACCACCTTCAGCTGAAGTACCAATCACAATGCCTTTGGCAATTGGCTTAGTAGTTATCACTGTCGAAGTCACCGGAGCAACAGTTGAAATGATTGGCTTTGTTGTTGGAATTTTCGTTGTGAAAACTTTTCCAACAACCTTGACCTCTTAATGCGAAAGACCATCACCAACCTTCCTTTCTCCCCCTTGCACCCCTGTGACAACAGGCGGGGAATCCCTTGGTAACAAATTCGAAATCCTGGATAACAGAGCTAATTGTTTATGCAGAACAGCTTCAAACTGAACAAACTTTTGGGACATGAACTCAGGAGTAATGAGCGAAGATGTAGCAGGCTTATCAACGAGTTCTTTCAACTCCTTTAACAAACGAAGAACTTCCACAAAGCTTTGACTATCATTCGTAGAAAGTTGAGTAATTTGAGGACTCAAACTTTCGTACAATTTAACAAACTTTGTGACTGCATCACAAATAATATCCATCTTCTGATTGAGAGACGCATAGTCTTTCTGAACAATAGCAATCTCTTTCGTCATATCTTCTCGAAGCTCTTGAAGCTTGAGGTTGACATCTTCTCGCACCTTTTTCACATCTTGAACAAACAGTATGTGACGTTCCTTAGCTATTCGTTTGAAATCTTGAACTTCTCCCAGAAAATTCGAAGATTGAGACTTCATCCGTAGCTCATTATTCTTATCATTCTGGTCCAACTTCTCCATTATTCGTGATTAAGATTCTGTAATCAATCCAGAACATTTGGTAAGCATTCTGGCTTCGACAACTTTGAGCATACCATCGATTTCCATGCTTGACACATAATTACTTCCCCCCACATCAGCTTGAGATTGAATAATCGAATTCAACTTCTTGTTAAGAATCTTGAATTGCTTCATGGACATTAACATATGATTTGGAAAATTTTCTTCCTCATCATCAAATTCCAAATCATCGAAGGTACCGCCAAAACCTCCTTCGTCAGTATCAGTTTCAGGTTCATCAACAGTTTTGGGTGGATCAGTGGATTGGGATGAGAAAAGTGTGGTAAATGGATTTTGGATAACATGCTCAAAAGTAGGTGAGTTTGTGGTGTTGGAAACAGGAATGATATACGGTGGTAATGAAACAGTAGTATCCATGTGAGAGAGTGTAGGAATACATTGGGTTGATAATGAAAGCTCTATATGCGAATCTCCTTCACCCATGTTGACATTTCCAACCATATTAGATACGTTTGTAGTGATGTCTGAAGTTCAAACCTCCTCAGTAACTGACTTGGTTAACGAAACTTCGGGTGATATGACCTCAGTCTGCTTAGGAGTCGATGTTGGTTTGGAAAGAGTAGCTTCGGGTGTTTCAGGAACTTTCTCATCTTCGAAAGATTACTCTTGAATAACCAAATTTGGTTTCTTAATATTCTTCTTGGAAATATGATTTGCCACATCTTCAGCTCTTCGTTTCTTTGATGAAGGAGAAACAGGAGCTGGAACCTCACGAATAAGGACCCTTTGATGATTAAGATGTGGTTTACGAACCATGGATGGAGAAAACCTAGAAGATCCATCTGTAGACTTTCGTGAACCACGAACTTGCTGCTTTATTCTTCTAAAAACACCAGACTTTGATGGAATTGTTTCCTTAACTTGAGCATCAACAACGGCTCAATAGGCTTTGTCACAACATGCGAAACTTGCTCCTCTGTCGTAGACTGTTTCTTTGGAGACTTCTTTGGCTTGGGTTCTTTCACAGGCTTCTCAGGAGTGGCCTTTGCATCCTTTTTCGACCGTTTTGATTTCTTCGAAGGACCATCATCCTCTTTGGATAACAACTTTCCTGTTTCGTCATCAGGATTGATAGTCTTCAAATACTCAACCAACACCGAGTTGGTTGGATCAACACGTTTTAACATTGCATCAGGGATTCTAGCATTGTTCGAAAACACCTCAGCATCATCTGTAACCTCTTTTGGAAAGTGATACTTCAAGAAATCGGCTTTTTCTTCATTAGCTGGCACTTCAATCCCTTCTTTATCATAAACATGACGAAGAATCAAACTCCAATATCTGGCACATGATATTCCTTGAACCACATTGGTGTTCTCCACATTTTTCTGAAATTCCTTCCACATCTGAGTAGAATAATCAACCGGAATATCATAGTAAAGACCAGCAACCATGGCATATACCTCCATTCTGCCTTTCTCCAATCCAACACTGCGACCAGTCAAGCAGCGGAGAAAAATACCAAATAAAAAAATTTCAAATACATGGAAGTCCAGATTTCTTGAAATCACTGATCTTGGTGAGTGGGGGTTGATGACCCATCTCATTGAACATATAGATGACTTGAGCAAACGAAAGATAAATGTACGGTGGAGAATTAGGAATTTCAAGAATCTGACAGAACAACTTCTTGGATAATCGAATCTTCTTATTGTTTACCAGATTAAACGTGATAACATCCAGAGCTTTGCTGTATGATGCAGTAGATCCTGCTATGGAAAGCGAGGATAGAGGAACAGCAAATGAGTTGAACATGGCAGTAGAAAGAACAGAGCTTTTCAAACCGACAACCAACATCTTCAACTCTTCTGGATACAGTGAAACATCCCCCTCGACTTGATAATTGGTGCTTTGAATCTTCATAATCGGTTGGGAAGTAATATCTTCAGTTGTTTGTGATGTAGAATCGACACCAACAAGAGCAGCCATGATTAGGGTTTTGAAGCGTTGATTAACAGAGACAATTTGGGAATTTTTCTTTTGTGAGCGTAAACTGATAAAGAACCCTTGAATCCCCTTTTATATGTAACCCTGGAATTTGAATATAACGCGAGATAAGCATTAAATGAGATCCGACGTGGCACCTTGAAACTCGCACCACTCTGCCGATAAAGTAGCCATGCGTCAAAAAGTAACTGTCACATCGCCTTGAAAGCCGGACTGAATACAAAACGTCTTGTCAAACAGCCTGTTTGTTTCTCCCCATAGAAGTGTAACCGTCACGAACCTTCGGATGGAAGTAAAGCTCTTTCGTCTTTGGGTTTAGAGACGAAGTCATTTGCCAGACTTTCGAAATCATCAGCCTGAGTTGGTAGTACTCAGAACCTCAAGGATTTCGTGAGTGCAGTGTGCCAAAGATAAGATAAGAAGCCAATTAACAAAAATTTGGATCTGTGATGTCGAAAAACAAATTTTCGACACAAAAGCAGATAAACCCCGGGCAAAGGTTGCTTCGTTAATTATCTAGAGAGATAATCAACTGCTTGTGTATGTTCCCGTGAATTTCAATCGAATATTTATAGAGAAGTATCGAAGGGCTTCTTTTTCAAGGCTACGTGGGTGGTTTACAATTTCGTTACATATCAACCTAAACATAAGGTGAGTAATTGTAACCGAAATTACCTGTTTGACCAGTGTAGTCAGTGACAAGTATGCTTTGGATTAATTTGAAAGTGACTTAGAAAGCAAATGAAACTCAAACGAAAATCACATTCAAGAAAATAAAATTTGTGTGCTGGATCTTGTTGGGTAACAAATATCGTGGGATTCGAATATTTGATCAAGACCACTCAAACGAATTGAATATGATTTGGAGTTTCGAAAGTTGGTACAGAAACAAATGTTTTGTTAAAATCTGGAACATAGTTCCCCGTCAATTCCTTAAATGAGTTCGTAAATTTGGGTTTCACTTTCATCACTGTCTCATGATGTTAGATCATTAACACAGAAGTTTGATATGCCTAAGTCATGATTGGTTTGATCGATGACCTCTCGGACATATGTCATTGTGTGTGAAATGTGTTAGAATTTTGAGATGAAAAAGATTGGTTCAAGAAAATTAATTGTACCTCTGTTATGATTGGACCAAACAGACAACTCTTAACTCATTTGAGAAAAGTAAGGTAGCTCAGGAGACTAATGTGAATGCAAGCCTGATTGGGAAGAAATTTTCGTAATGAAAATTTCATTAAGGCTTTCAAAATCACACATTGAGTCAATGGAGGCTTGGCTTGACATGCTGCAGCATGCTTCTAGGGACAGTCTAACTAGTACAAAGTTATCGAAATTTTACCTTCCCATAGAAACGCAAGCATGACCCTTGTAAAACTTTCGTGAAATCTGCACAAAGAAAAGACAAAGAACAAAATAACAAGAAATCTTTTTGATATTTTTGATTTTTCGAAAAGAAAGAAAATATTTTTGTGTTTTTGTAAGTTTTTCGAAAAAGAAAACTAATAACAAAAGAAAATCTTTTTGGAATTTTTGATTTTTCAAAAATAAAATGACAAAACAAAAATAAAATCTTTTTGGAGTTTTTGATTTTTCGAAAATAAAACAACAAAACAAAAATAAAATCTTTTTGGAGTTTTTGATTTTTCAAAAATAAAACTAAGATACTAACTAACGAAAAACATGTGAACGACTAACGAAAAATTTTACCAACTAACGAAAATTTTAAAAACTAACGAAAATTTGTACTCCAAAATAAATTGCTCTAGTTGTCGAATTCGAAGCGTGTCGAAGCGCTGAATGTGAACATTAACCTCTGAATGGTTAATACTATCAGCCTCTGAATGAACCCTTATTGCCTCTGAATCGATACATTTGTATAACACTTCTTTGTTATACATTCGAAATCATTCCTGGAACTGAACATGCTTCGATTATTCCCAAACCTGTCAAAATTCGAATAAATGATTTTTCATCCAAAGCTTTTGTAAAAATATCAGCAAGCTGATCAGTTGTTTTTACAAAATGGACTTCAATGTTGCCATCTTCCACATGATCTTTGATAAAATGATAACGAAGAGCAATATGTTTAGGTACCCAAGGCTGTTTGGGTCCTTGGCTGTTTGGGTCCTTGGTTATTAGCTTTGAAAACCGAATGAAATGAAGAACCTAAAACCCAATTACAAACTTTGGATTTGAAAGAGTCAATTAAGTCGACATCATTAGGTAAAGGAGTAGAAACATAAGTTTTCGAAGGTCTAGATTTGTCACTGACATTCGCCTTTTTGTTCTCAGTTTTATCTTTCGAAACTGGTTTCCATGTTTTCACAGGAATATTTGATTCTTTGGAAGAGGAACTTCCATTTGAAGAATTATTCAAATATTTCTCATATGCTTCGTGAATCTGTTGTTGAGAATACTGACGAGATTGAAACATCTTCCCTTGTCCTTCAAGCCAATGATCAATATTCTTCACATTTGACGAATCCTTTGTGTATGACACTTTCGAATTCTGCTTTCCAGAAGGATTTGGAAAATTTGGTTTTTGTGGAACGAAATCAACATTTGATTTAGGACGAAATACCATGGCATATCGACTTCCAACATTGTTTTCATCGCTTGCATTTTGAGAAAATCGATTATGAAATTTTCGTTTTTTGAGAAAATCTTTGTTGTTGATTAGAAGTAAATCGTTTTGTTGAGGGTTGATTTTGAAATCTCTTTGATGTATTTTCGATATTTGTGGAAAACGTTGTATTTTGAACTTTCGGAGAATTTGTTTTTGGATAAAATTCAGATTTTGTTTTGTTTGATTGAGCGGGATTTTTCTTTTGGTCTGAATAAGATGCTGAATTCGAAGACTTGTTCTCAACAGATTTAGTCTTTGTGTTTTTAGATGTTTTCAATGTCAAACCGTTTTGTTTCTTTCGAGACTCAACAGTTTTCCAGAAAATTTTCTTTCGTGCTTGTCTTCTTGAAATTTCTTTTTCTTTTGAAAACTTGTCTATTTGTTCTTTAAATTCTTTTGAATTTAATTTGACAACACGTTCATTTTCCACAACAACTTGTTTTGGAACTTCTTTCTCAGCTTTTTGTTTTTCAACCCACTTTCGTTGAGGTTTTTTGTCTTTGAAAAACATACGAATTCTTTGTTAGATTATTTTCGACAGTGCTTTGATTTGAAAAGAATCATTCGTCTGTTGTTTTCTTGTTGTCATCTTCGACCATTTTGTTGAATTATGGTTTAATGTTTTCAACATTTCCAGTAGTGACAAACACTTGATTTGAAAAAACAACATCATCTGAACACTTGAAATTTGGATACACCACTTGATTTGTTTCCAAATAATGGGCTCCTTTTTCAGACAAAACTTTGTCGAAATTTTCAGTGTCCCCAAACACTTGATCAACAACAACACGTGCAATGGTTGGTTCATTTGAAACAGGTTTGTCAGACTTACATTCATTCGAAACTTGGGCTTCATCCTCATCATCACTACTATCTGTTTGACTATCTCTGACACTCACATTGTCGAAATCATAAACTTTCGAAGTTGAGGGTTTGTCAGTGTCATTCTTAACCAACGAATCATTACATTTTTATTTTCCTTTAGACTTAGATGTGACATTAATGACAGATAACTGTGAACAATCGACACTTTCCTCTTCCTCAATTTCACTGATTTCGCTAAAACTATCAGAATTATCATCGACATCAGCGAAATTAGATTGAGAGTCAAGTTTCAAATTCTCAGTTCTTTTCAAAATTTTGATTTGGCCATTTTTGGTTAAGGTATCATTCACAATTTCAACAAGTTCATTAGCATTCAAATATTCATCTATCTTAACAATACCATATGTAAATCGATTATCAGGCACTTTATCGAATTCTGCAATGGTTTTCTCACAATCATAAGACATGCTATCAATTTTCTCTCTTTCGAAAGCAAGAAAAGGTAATAACTTCCTATGTTGTTCTTTGCTAATATCAGACGAACGATGTAAAGCAGTCAATTTTGCATACAAACGCTTTGCAGAATTACAGTATATATTTATTTGAGCTAACAACATTTTAACATCACTACTTAACGAATCCCTATCACACATGATATTTGTAATATGCAATTCTAAACTCTCAATTCTTATTTTCTTGGCATCTAACTGCTTCTGTACTTCTATCAACTGAGAAGTTGATTTCTTAGCCTCATTGCTAGCAAAGATAACCAAAGCATCGAAATAAGCAACATTATCATTAAAAGCAATTAATTCAGAATCATATGCACTCAAAGGAATATTGAAAGATTGAAGAATAGCACGTACCTTGGTATTCATTGGAGATTTATCAGCACTTTTGGTCATGAAGTAATGACCAGTCACCTCTTCGTCAGAATCTTCCTCCAGCTTCGCGAACATAGCACCATGCGTAGGATTACGCATCTCTTCATCATCGGATCCGGATGACCAGATCTGATATGTGCCCTCTTCCTCCTATTCACCTCTAGCCACCAACGACAATTTTTTCGCCTTTGCCCTTAATTCTTCCAACCTCTCAACGTAATAGGCTTCGTCCTTCACCTTGTTCTTTTTCTCCTCCTTCTTACGAAGCATGCAATCATTTGCTATATGATTTTCTCCATTGCAATAATGACAGTCAACACCCGAATCTCCTCTCCGTTTCTTCTCGTTCTTAACCTTAGTCACCTTCTCAACATTCTTTTCAAACTTATTCTTCTCTTCTCCTACAGATTTGTTCATGAAACTTCCTTTTCCCACACTCTGCTTTATCTTCGGATTAAGCGGTTTCTTGAAAAACTTTTTAACTCTGTTGTTCGAGTAAAAAGCTACTGCCTCATCATCCGAATTCATTAAAAACCCCTCTTCATCAGAATTCTCTTCTTCAACCTGTTCCTTTTCTGAAACTTTCGAAACTAAAGTCAATGGTCCACCCATGCTTAATTTCGATTCTTCAGTCATCTCATTTACCTCGCCTTCGTGAGTCTTTAGCAGATTATACAAATCATTCAATGATGATGTGTCGAAACTCTGTTGTGTTTTCACCATTAAAGTAACATTCCTCCATTCTTTTCGTAGACCCATGATGAAGGTCAAATTGAATTCCATTGTTGTCCTTGTTATGCCATGACGATGACATTTATAGATCAACTCATTCAGCCTATCATAGTAACCTTTAATTGACTCACCATCTTTTTGTTTGAAATCTTTTAATTCAATCAAACAGTGCGTAACTGAATTAATTTTCGTCTTCTCGCTTCCTTGAAACTTTTCTTTGAGATTATTCCAGATTTCTTTTGCAGTTGTACAACTTCTGACATAGATATACACAACTGGAGGCAATGCATCGCGTAACTCCCTTATGCATCGTTTTTCAAGTTTCTTCATTCGATCAGTTTGAGCATCAACACTCGTAGTACCAGATGAAGATCCAATTAGTTGAAGATTTGTCGGAAGAGTAACATTCCCTGAGATGCATGACCAAAGCTCTTCATCGATTCCATTCAAGTAGTCTTGCATACGATCAGACCACTGATCATAGTATTCCGGAATGAGCATAGGAATCTTAGTTGAAGATCCTAGCAGATGAGAGTATGAAGTCATTGAGTTTAAGTTGAAGTTCGCCATTGATGTACGGATTAAATTTTTCTGAGAAATCAAAGAAAAATTGAAAGCAAATTGCTGAATTGAACAGAAAAATCAAGTAGAACACTCAATTCAACAAATCAGTTGCAGAATCAAAGCACAGTCCGCCTAAACCTACCGAATAACGAAACCTTGTTGATCTACGGAGACAAACCCAATACGAGCCTTCGTATCATCTCAAGTATTCAAACCCAGAAGTACTTGCGTAAGGAATATCGTGCATTCCTTGCACACGTGGTCGATGTGAACCAGAAAACAAAAGACCTAAGAGACCTCCCCGTAGTACGCGACTTCCCCGACGTCTTTCCAGAAGAACTATTGGGTTTACCTCCCCAACGTTAAGTCGAATTCAGGATCGAATTAGTTCCAGGGGCTACCCCCGTAGCCAAATCGCCCTATCGTCTCGCGCCTGCAGAGATGCAAGAACTGTCCGGTCAACTTAACGAACTGCTCAGCAAGGGCTTTATAAGACCAAGCTTCTCACCCTGGGGAGCTCCGATCTTGTTCGTCAAGAAGAAAGTCAGATCGTTCCGTATGTGCATCGACTATAGAGAACTCAACAAGCTTACAGTCAATAATCGTTACCCTCTTCCTCGCATAGACGATGTATTCGACCAGCTACAAGGGGCGAGTTACTTTTCCAAGATTGATCTGAGATCCGGGTATCACCAGTTACGAGTACTTGAGGAGGATGTTCCGAAGACAGCCTTCCGAACTCGTTACGGACACTACGAGTTCGTAGTGATGCCATTCGGATTGACTAATGCACCCGCAGTTTTCATGGACTTAATGAATAGGGTATGCCGTCCTTACTTGGATCAGTTCGTCATCGTTTTCATCGATGACATAATTATCTACTCTCGAAGTAAGGAGGAACATAGCGATCATCTACGACAAATCCTAAGAACCTTACGATCGGAGAAGCTCTATGCGAAGTTCTCGAAATGTGAATTTTGGATCCGTAGAGTCGAATTCTTAGGTCACGTGGTTAGCGAAGAAGGAATCCACGTGGAACCCTCCAAAATTAAAGCCATCGAGAACTGGGCAGCACCGAAGACGCCTACATAAATTCGTCAATTTCTAGGCCTCACTGGCTACTATCGCAAATTCATACAGAACTTCTCGCGAATTGCAAAACCTCTTACGACACTGACCCAGAAAGGTGTGGCCTTTGACTGGAAAGAGAAACATGAGAAGGCATTTCAAACGCTGAAGTGAGCCTCGTGCACCGCACCGATATTATTCCTCCCCGAAGGGATATAAGACTTCGTAGTATACTGCGATGCATCCAACCAAGGGCTCGGCTGTGTTCTGATGCAACGAGGTAAAGTCATCGCCTATGCCTCAAGGCAGCTGAAGACACATGAAGTCAATTACACTACACACGATCTCGAATTAGGAGCAGTTGTGTTTGCCCTGAAGATCTGGAGACACTACCTGTATGGTACGAAAAGCACTATCTTTATAGACCACAAGAGCCTACAACACATATTCAACCAGAAGGAGCTCAATATGAGACAACGACGATGGGTCGAACTACTCAATGACTACGAATGCAAAATTCGTTATCATCCGGGTAAAGCCAACGTAGTAGCAGACGCCCTAAGTCGGAAAGAATATTCTAGTCGAAGAGCCAAGTCATTAACTATGACTATCCATTCGCATCTGTCCACATAAATTAAGGAAGCTCAGCTCGAAGCCTTGAAACCTGAAAACATGGCGGGTGAATCCCTGAGAGGAATGGATAAGAACTTAGAAGTCAAGGGTGGCGGAGCTTTGTATCTCATGGACCGGATCTGGACACCGAAGTACGGTGGCTTCAGAGACTTGGTCATGAAAGAAGCACACAACACTTGATATTCCGTCCACCCGGGTTCAGATAAGATGTATCTGGATCTTAAGAGGTTATACTGGTGGCCTAACATGAAAGCGAAGATTGCTACCTTCGTAAGTAAGTGCCTTACTTGCGCCAAGGTCAAGGTCGAATACCAGAAACCCTATGGTCTACTACAACAACCAGAGATACCAGAATGGAAGTGGGAGCGGATCACAATGGACTTCATAACCAAGTTACCCAAGACAACGGATGGACTGGACACCATTTGGGTCATCGTCGACATATTGACCAAGTTCGCGCACTTCCTACCCATCAAAGAGACTGACAAGATGGAGAAACTCACAAGAACATACATTCGGGAGATAGTGCGACTGCATGATGTTCCTATATCAATTATCTCCGATAGAGATAGTAGATTCATCTCGAGGTTCTGGCAGTCGCTACAAAACTCCTTAGGAACGAGGCTGGACATGATTATAGCCTACCATCCACAGACCGACGGAAAAAGTGAGAGAACTATTCAAACCTTGGAGGATATGTTACGGGCTTGCGTGATAGATTTTGAGAAGGCATGGGATACTCATTTACCCCTTGTCGAATTTTCCTACAACAACAGTTACCACACGAGCATAAAGGCTGCCTCATTTGAAGCCCTCTATGGCCGGAAGTGCAGATCCCTGCTGTGCTGGGCCGAGGTAGGTGACACTCAGCTAGCCAAAGGACGAGTCCCTGATAGCACTCTCACGAGTCCGGAGATCATTCGGGAAACGACAGAGAAGATCGTTCAGATTCGGGAACGACTGAAAGCCTCCAGAGACCGACAGAAAAGCTATGCAGACAAACGAAGGAAACCTTTGGAATTTCAGGTGGGAGACCGAGTCCTTTTGAAAGTCTCACCCTGGAAGGGCTTAATACGCTTCGGAAAGCGTGGAAAGGTAAATCCAAGATACATAGGGCCTTTCGAGATTCTCGCTAGAATCGGCCCTGTAGCTTACAAACTCAACCTACCCCACGAGCTTAGTAACGTATATCCTATTTTCCACGTCTCGAACTTGAAATAGTGCCTATCTGACGAGACTCTTGTGATCCCACTCGACGAGATCGAAATCAACGAGAGCCTCAACTTCGTGGAAGAACCAGTAGAGATCATGGACCGAGAGGTCAAGCGAACGAAACAAAGCCGTATCCCGATAGTGAAGGTTCACTGGAACGCCAAGCGAGGACCTGAATTCACTTGGGAGCGCGAGGATCAATTTAGACTGAAATATCCTCATCTTTTCGCTTAGTTATTTGTAATGGCTTACTTGTTTAAACTCTAATTTCGGGACGAAATTCTCTCTAACGGGGGGATGATGTGGCAACCCGAAATTTTCATCTAGAGCTATTATTCAAAACAATTAATGTTAGACTAGTTTTTACTATTTTCTAGCTTTGTTTTGAGTCATTTGGGTGTTCTAAACCTAGTAGGTGCAAGTTAGAAGTTCAGAGTTGTGTTCCGCAAGCTAACCCGACACAAAAGTGGCCAAACACTCCAACCTAAGGAGTGTACGGCCGTACACTTGGGTGTGCGGCCGCACACCCCTCCTCCGGCAGCACACACCCTCATGGCAGCACACACGAAGGTATAAAATAGAACTCATCCTTCCTTAGACTCTTTTCACACTCCTAGCCCAAGAACACACTTTTCTTTCAACTATCATCCGAATTTTCTTATAGATCTTCAAGTGGTAAGTGTTGCCCCTTATGTTAAGATGATTCAATACACTTCCTAAGTAACAACACATGATTTCATCCATGAAATTACTCCTTTTGTTTAGATCTTCAAGTGTTCTTCAAGAACACCAAGAACACCTACTAAGTTTTTGAGCTCCAAACACCCCCATACGCTTATACACTGTAAGTACCCTACTCCTACATGTGTTTAGCTATATTTGAGCCTTGTTAAAAGTCCAGAACTCGATCTGAAAGGAGTGTGTGGCCGCACACCTTCCTGTGGCCGTACACCCCTTATCTTGGTGCTTTAAGGCCTCAAACGCAAGTGGTATTCTAGCACATGATCTAAGACACTTAGGGGATGCAAGATATGACCTTGGAATCGCGTTTTGGACCATTTTCCCTAGGAGTGTGCGGCCGCACACTCCCTGACCGCACACACCTGGCCGCACACCCAATGGGCAGCACACAAGGTGGCCGCACACTACCCTGTACGGCCGTACACCCATTTCAGAAGGCTTTTGAAGCTTCTAACACTTTAATCTAAGTGTTTCCTAAGTCCTAGGGTGTTTTCCTTTCATGATTAGTGGTATATAGACTAATTATATTCATGTATATACCAATATATGCTCATTAGGGTCCGTTGTGCTCAAGTTTACACTTAACGCTTAGCATCCTTCAACCCGATCTTCCATTCGCACCACTCAATACAGGTGAGTTCATACCCCTTAATCAATCTTTGAAATGATTTTAAATGCTTTTATGGGGGGGAATACAAGTTAGAACGTTCTACTTATTGCATTAATCGCAAGTGATTAATAACTAGAACAAACAGAAAGATTTTCTATTACTTTCAAATTGTTATCAAACTTATGGGTTTCAAACACTTCAAAACATTTTATTAAACTCTTTTAAATGCTAAATCCTCTATCATACCCTTTTTAAACTTACATTATTGTCAAACTCATATCTATACAAATATATTTATATAAGTAAGGTTTGAAGGACTTAGGACTGATAGCTCACTTTATTTCGTGTTCCTTGTTTGGTTGTGGACTTAGAGTATTTTGTTATTTGTCCGAAGGTCATTGAAACTTTAGTTATATATCATGTATATGCGTGTGGATATAAGAGCTTTTATCTCAGTTCAGTACCTCTGAGTAACAAAGGCATACGAACAACATTACTAGTAAACTATAATAGGTATAGTTTAAGAGATTACTACTCACTATTACTATTACAACGACACATACTAGATTCATTTCATTTACGAGTTACTACACACGTACTATAATGAGAAACAACACATACACTATACAAGAAAACACGCTATACACTATACAAGAGGATATACTATACGCTAGTACAGCGAAAACATTGCTACACTATGAAATACTATACAAACATTGAATACGATAACCAAAATGTGACATACTACTTCTCAATACGACACTACATTGTTGTATCACTTTGTAACCAGAGTCTCCTGGAGGGAGAGCGAGCATTGTGTGTATAGATCTATACGGGACAGACACTCCCACACCCCGACTGCTAGCTACAGTCCCAGCCGATGAGGCTAAGGGGTGACAGAATGTTACCTCACTACATATGACACCAGAGGGTCATCAGTTATCCAGCCGTCGATTAGCATGGTTACATACGAGTTCACATTCAAACCTTTAATTAACAAACTACTAATTAAAGGCAAACAGACTCCCCGAGGTGCATTGTGCATTTAATACTACCTGGAGGCTGCATTTTCATCACTTTTAGCCAGCAGAGTCACTGCTGGGGTAAAACGCTATATTTTTTCCCTTATTACATTTATTTTGTAATCATCTTGCATAAGTGAGGTCTTAAACTATATTTTCATAATGACAGTTCACTGGGGAAAACTCTTGCACTACAAAAGAACAAACATACAAATAGTCGGGTCTTGGTAAAAGACTACATTACACTAGAAAATATAGGATTTTCTAGAGAGTTCAAACATTTACAAACAGCTACAAATATTTATACAACATTGTTACAAACATTTTTCCATATCAATGACACTAAATACTTATGAACTCACCAGCATTTTATGCTGATACTCTCTTTCATAATAACTTGTATTCTCAGGGAACCAATAACACAGGTATACCCATGCAGCTTTTGGAGGACGAAGTGGATCCAAGACTCGTCTTTATTTTGATTGTACATTTTTGGTGTCATTTAAACTTACAAAAGAACACACTTGTACATAACTATTATATTAATGCAATGGATGTTGTTGCTTGTCTTTACTATTATGCATTGTTATGATACTGTACATGACGTCGTCCACCCCAGAACGTTTCCGCCGTTCCGGTTTTGGGGTGTGACAGATTGGTATCAGAGCATTGTTTATAGTGAATCAAGTATATCAACCCATAAAAGATATACAAACTATAAACGCATCGGGATTAAAACACTCTGACCAAGAGTTTATACTTTTAAATAGTAAAATATTTAACTAAGTATACATACCTGCATTCATACTACAGGACAGCGTCATACTAGAACATAAGAAAAGTATTACGATTGTTGAACAACACAATTAGGCTTAGAGACATATAGTTAAATCTAGGGGGATATAGCCTGATCAACTATATTTTCCGGGGAGTGACTAGCATGTGCCTAAGAATGGTTGTGGTGTTGCAACAAGTCTAAAAACTTACCAACACTACTACAATGGAAACATTAGAACAGAACATAAACCTAAAATACTATAGGAGTATTTTGTGTTACTATAATTACTTATGTGCAAACTAAAAAGGATCTTCATTAGTACGTTTATTAACTATTATTTTCCCCTATTCTCGCGTAGATAGCATGGCTGGCTTCCATCTTCCCGGCGATCCGTATTATCCCAACCAAGGCATTGGTGGGTGGCTTGATGATGAGCCAGAAGATGATCACCCAATCCCTTTGGATGATCACCTCGCAGAAGGCTTTTCGGATGGCTCCGACTTCGAACCAGAGGTCAACAACCTACCCCAAGAAGGTCAAGTCCCAAACCCCAACCCCCGTCCAGCTTTTCAAGGTCTCACACCTATGTGGGCAGTAAGCTTGAACAGATGGAGCCACGAACAGGGTCAGCCTTTACCCTTCAACGGAGACCAAAGATTTTATAACATAACCGAGGGAGGCTCAGCTGACCGAGTCCTACCCATTATGGTCCGCAGGATTGCTCGAAATGTAGAGCAAGGTCGAGCAGCCATCGACCGAGTGATGGAAGTAGATGCAAACTCTGGAATTAACACGGTCCGCATTCGCCAACTCGAAGACGCTATGGAAAGGACTAAGAGAACCAATGAGGCTCTGCAGCAACAACTAGCTGCATCCCGAGCCGAAGTCATGGAACTTCGAGTGCGTTAGAGGGCGCATGAGCGACATCTTCAGGAAGTTGTACGTCAACTGGCAGACCTGAAGGTTCGCCCGAGGGATATCCGTCGCCGGTAGAAGATGTCGACTCATCTTTACTTTTGGGATAAGGAATGGCCTTTCTTTTCTGTGCTCTATGAAGCACTTGTTTGTAAAATATTCCTAACTTTTAAAAGTACTCTAACTAGACTTCTAAGCTGCCAACATTTTCCCTTATGGTTTGATGTAAGACCTACTGTTAGGTCATTTTTCCCGAACTCATTTTACATCATTAATACCAGTAATATTGGCAGTTATCTAATCTATTGGGAAGTCCTTACCCTTGTGTTTCCCTACTCTATTGTTATGCCTCTATCTAATAGTTGGACTATGGCGATTTAGTCCATGAAACACTCTCATCATACTTGCAATTGATTCTTACTATTATCATCATCTTTATAAACTTTCAGTAAAAGATGCCGCCTCGAAAGCATCCAACCAGAAGCACGCCTGTAAATCAAACTCCACCACCACCACCCCCTCCGCAGTTCGATGCGGTGATGTTTTAGGCAGCTGTGACCGCAGCCATGGCTCAAGTAAATTCTGGTGGTGTTAGTGGAGCTGGAACGGGCACCAACTCTAGCCATGGTGAAATCCATCCACATGCACGGGAATGTACTTATAAAGACTTCATTAGTTGCAAACCAACGTACTTCGACGAAACTGGAGGGATTATTGGGCTGTCCCAATGGATCGAGAGAACAGAAGCAATCTTCGAGATGTGCTCTTGCCCTGAAGGAAGCAAGGTTCGCTGCTTGCACCTTCACCAAAAGGGCCCTAACGTGGTGGAATGGCCATGTCAAATCACTCTCACTGGTAGCAGCTAACGCCATGGGCTGGGAGACACTGAAGGATCTGATGGCAAAGGAATACTGCCCGAGAGGCGAGATTCAGAAAATCGAGGAGGAACTGTGGAACCTTAAGATGAAGGGTTCCGACATAGTGGCTTATACGGCCAGATTCAGCGACCTGGTGACTCTATGTCCCAACATGGTTCCCACCGAAAGCAAGAAAATCGAAAGATACATCTGGGGTTTGGTGCCCCCGTATCGGGGGAACGTCCTAGCATCGAACCCTACGACCTTTGATAGTGCCAAGGAATTGGCCCAAAGGCTCATCGATCACGAGGTTCCTTCTACTCCAACAACAACTACAACGGCTGCCTCCGCACCAACCAAAGCCGACGACAATAAGAGAAAGCGTTGGGACCGAAAGAAGAACAAATCAGCTCAACCCTCTCCTAAGAACCAACAGACCGTGGCTGTCCATGCTGCCACAACCCCTGTTGCCCCTGTACCTGCCAAGCCATATGCAGGGACCCTACCCAAGTGCACCAAGTGCAATTTCCATCATAACGGCCCCTACCGGGAAATGCACTGCACCAACTGCAACCGGAAGGGCCATACTGTCCGGTTTTGCAGAACACCACCCAAACCCATCACCCAGGTCCCCGGTACAGGAGTAAGCCAGGCCTGCTACGGGTGTGGCGAGACAGGGCACTTCAAAAGAAACTGTCCAAAAGCTGGGAATGCGGGAGGAGCAGAAAGACTACTTGCTATTGGCCACAATGAAGCCGTGGCAGACCCCACAGTAGTCACGGGTACGTTTCTCCTCGATAATTCTTATGCATGTGTCTTATTTGATTGTGGGGCAGAGAGGAGCTTCGTAAACCAAAAATTTAAACACTTACTTAATCAAGCACCGCAAGCGCTAAAAGAAAACTTTGTCGTAGAAATGGATAACGGAAAGACAGAGAGTTCTAACGAAATTTACATAGGTTGTACCCTCACGATAGATAATCATTCATTCCCAATCGACCTCATACCCGTGGCTATCAAGAGTTTCGACGTCATTGTAGGCATGGACTGGTTGAGTCTTTATCGCGCCGACATCCTGTGTTTCGAGAAAGCAGTCCGCCTAAACCTACCGAATAACGAAACCTTGTTGATCTAAGGAGACAAACCCAATACGAGCCTTCGTATCATCTCAAGTATTCAAGCCCAGAAGTACTTGCGTAAGGAATATCGTGCATTCCTTGGACACGTGGTCGATGTGAACCAGAAAACAAAAGACCTAAGAGACCTCCCCGTAGTATGCGACTTCCCCGACGTCTTTCCAGAAGAACTACCAGGTTTACCTCCCCAACGTCAAGTCGAATTCAGGATCGACTTAGTTCCAGGGGCTACCCCCGTAGCCAAATCGCCCTATCGTCTCGCGCCTGCAGAGATGCAAGAACTGTCCGGTCAACTTAACGAACTGCTCAGCAAGGGCTTTATAAGACCAAGCTTCTCACCCTGGGGAGTTCCGGTGTTGGGGTACAAAGTTTTCCTTGAATGAATTTGTAATGTTTGACTTTTGTAAAACCCACTTGCATGTGGAGTATTAGCCTTGTGACACATGAGAGATAGAGAGTGAGAGAGAGACATGTAAACACCTCTATATAAGGTGGGTTTAGTCCACTTGTAGAGGTGTGCTTGAGAGGTGTAAAAGTGAGTGTGTAAGTGTGTGTTATTTATGTAGTCTAGATCTAGATCCTTTTTGTGTAACACCATATACAATCAGTACATCTCTTGAACACCCAAATCACCATGTTCATTGTGCAAACTTTAATTCCGCATGCCAAACCATGTTCTTTATGTCACTACAATTGGTATCAGAGCGGGTCTTCAAGATCAAGGTGATTTTTGAAGAACGATTCTCGGTTTGGCAACTTTTGTCACAATTGAATCAAGTTTGGTGAGTCTCGCTCTATGATCTCTCTTAATCTGATTGAATCGTGCGTTGCGTTATTGATTCTTGATCGTCTTGATTTATTGGATCTATTTCGTTTTAAATCCCATTGATGATCCAACATAATTTTTTTATGATCAAATCAGAAAAATAAAAATCAAATATTAATGTTTCTTTGTCACTGTTCATCAGTTTTTGCTTTCGAAGCCCAGTCCATCTTTAATTCATTTGTTATTGATTTTGAGCCCAAAACCAATATTATTCACTGTTCATAAATGATTTGAGCGCAAATTGTAATCCACTACTGTTTGTAATCGTTTTATCCTATGTCCGCTTATATTCGTTTTGATTCGACGTCATTTGTTCTCACTCTAAAAATCAATGTTCATCAATTGACTTGTACACATGCTTTATTCAGTTGTACTATCAGTTCCATTAATCGATTACTCTTGAGTTCTTATTCTTGATTTCTCATATCTTTTAATCGATTAGTGTTGGATGATAATCTGGAATTGTTAAATCGATTTCATATGAGATTTGTTGTATTACAAAATCGATTGTATTCCGTTTCAAGTGTAGAAATCGTAAAATCGAGTCTTTGATTTTAAAGAACTTAACCAAGAACACTTGAAGGAGGTTTAGAACAGATGTTTGAACACGTTTTTGATCTGAAATTTGGTGTTGGATTCCTTGATTTCGTGTTTAGTGATCTTTGACTTTGAAAAGTTAAACTGTGAAATAGTCAAAGATGGAATTCAAGAGGTGAATCAGTGGATTGTACGCTGAAATCGATAGTTACAAGTTGTTTTGGAGTTGAAAGAATCAAAATCTAGCCTGATTTGACTCTAATTTCGAATTTGGAAGAGTCAACATTCTTGATGACGAACTCTATTTGAGTCGGTGGGTGATGTTTGGAGTCGATTTGATGATCAGGTGAATGATGAAGTTTTAATTTGGGTCGAGGATTTCTTATTTGTTAAAAGCAAAAGCGAAGTATGTATATGGTTTGATTTCGAATTCTTACAGAGTGTTAATCAATAATTTGGTTTGGGAATCGATGATTTGGGATCTATATTTGTGAATCAAAGGATCGAGTTGCTGTGATGAAAAAGCGAATTCGTGGTTCACTGGAAATCGTTATTTGAAGTCAATTGACGAACAGATGACAAAAAATCGAACAGATGGGTTTTGGTTTTGGATTCGTTAGTTTGGAATCGATGGGTTAATGTTTGAAAGACGAAAGTTTTTGATGATTTTGGATTAAATGTAAAAACGAATATTTGGGTTCATGTTTGAAAAGCGAAGTGACTGGAATCGATTATTTTGATTTCGTTGATTGATGATTTGGGAACGAATCAAATGATCAAAAGCTTTGATTTTAACGAAGACTTGAAATCTGGATTTCGCATGATTGGAGTCGATGATCTGTAAAAGCAAATTGTTGATTTTGGATTGTTTGTCAATCGAAGATATTGGAACGGCAGTCAATATTTCGAAAATGGCTTCACAGTTGGAATTTTGGGAAGAAGGCTTGTATTAACGAAAGCTTGGAAGAGTAATTTCGTTAGTTTGGGGATAAAGAACGAACTGGGAAAATTCGATTCAGAGGTTGGATGATTAAGAGGTTACTGTTCATTAAGAGGCTTCGTTATGATTCGATTTCGTGTGAAATTTTTTTTTTCTCGTTAATATGACATTGAAGATTTCGTACGAAGCAAAGAAATTCGTTCAAAGGGTGTAGTGAAATTTTGTATGCTTGGGAAAGAATAGTTTCGTACGAAGTATCAAATTTTCGTGTGAATTGAAAATGACAAAGCTCAAAATTTCGTAAATGCCCCCTAAACTTTGGACAGTTTAACAAATTTTCCAAACATTCGTATGAATACACAGGAGGAAATTTCGTATGAATTGAAGAACAAATGACAAATTTTCAAATTCAGCCCCTGAACCTTCGAATATTTGGCACTTTGAAAATTAAATGAAGCTTCGAATGTTTGGTCAACTTTTCGTACGTTTGGAGCAAAAAGGGCAGAATTTTCGAAAATAGTCCCTGAGGCTTCGAATGTTTGGCAGTTTGTACCCAAGTTCGAAAAAGGACTGTTTTTGCTGAAAATTGAAGAAAATGCATTTCAAGCCCCTGCAGTTTGTGCAAATTGACGTTTTCTACCCAGCTTTGGAAAAGGGGGAGAGTTTTGCATATTTTGCTGTTTTGGGCGCACCGGGTCACTGCAGAATTTTGAAATTGACAATTTCTACCCATTTTGAGAAATTTTGTCAAAGGCGATCCGTGAACGAAGCTAAAAATTCAATATTTTTTGGATTTTCCGGATTGAAGCACAAAGTTTATGCCACATGTTAAGGGGGAGTTTTGACACGAAAAAATTCCGAATAGAGCACGTTCTCTTTCCTTGAAGGTTTTATAATCAATTTTCGATTATAAAAAGGGGGAGAAATTTATATGGAAATTCAAACATGAATTTTTCATATTACGCGAATTTGAAGACCGAAGTGATCTTGAAATTTTGAAGCTTACGAAATGATGCAATTGGAAGTTCGGAAATGATTTATTTTCGAAATGGGTTTGGAATTATTGAAGATTTTTGGGGTGTGCTTTATGCTCAACTTTTGGTGATCAATTTGGAGGTTGAGAAGCTCGTGATCATTCGTTGATGCTCGGTTTGTATGGTCTCACATCCTAGAGCCCAAATTGAAGAATCATGGAAGAATTGAAGATTGAAGTTCGTTTCGACATGTGTCACCCTTGAGGCTCGGATCGCGTAGTTGCTCGATTTTGGAAGATTTGAAGTGGGTCATTCATTCCTAACTTTGAGGGGGAGAATGTTGGGGTACAAAGTTTTCCTTGAATGACTTTGTAATGTTTGACTTTTGTAAAACCCACTTGCATGTGGAGTATTAGCCTTGTGACACATGAGAGATAGAGAGTGAGAGAGAGACATGTAAACACCTCTATATAAGGTGGGTTTACACTTGTAGAGGTGTGCTTGAGAGATGTAAAAGTGAGTGTGTAAGTGTGTGTTATTTATGTAGTCTAGATCTAGATCCTTTTTGTGTAACACCATATACAATCAATACATCTCTTGAACACCCAAATCACCATGTTCATTGTGCAAACTTTAATTCCGCATGCCAAACCATGTTCTTTATGTCACTACATCCGGTCTTGTTCGTCAAGAAGAAAGATGGATCGTTCCGTATGTGCATCGACTATAGAGAACTCAACAAGCTTACAGTCAAGAATCGTTACCCTCTTCCTCGCATAGACGATCTATTCGACCAACTACAAGGGGCGAGTTACTTTTCCAAGATTGATCTGAGATCCGGGTATCACCAGTTACGAGTACTTGAGGAGGATGTTCCGAAGACAACCTCCGAACTCGTTACGGACACTACGAGGTCGTGGTGATGTCATTCGGATTGACTAATGCGCCCGCAGTTTTCATGGACTTAATGAATAGGGTATGCCGTCCTTACTTGGATCAGTTCGTCATCGTTTTCATCGATGACATACTTATCTACTCTCGAAGTAAGGAGGAACATAGCGATCATCTACGACAAGTCCTAAGAGCCTTACGATCGGAGAAGCTCTATGCGAAGTTCTCGAAATGTGAATTTTGGATCCGTATAGTCGAATTCTTAGGTCACGTGGTTAGCGAAGAAGGAATCCACGTGGACCCCTCCAAAATTAAAGCCATCGAGAACTGGTCAGCACCGAAGACGCCTACAGAAATTCGTCAATTTCTAGGCCTCGCTGGCTACTATCGCAGATTCATACAGAATTTCTCGCGAATTGCAAAACCTCTTACGACACTGACCCAGAAAGGTGTGGCCTTTGACTGGAAAGAGAAACAGGAGATGGCATTTCAAACGCTGAAGCGAGCCTTGTGCACCGCACCAATACTATCCCTCCCCGAAGGGATAGAAGACTTCGTAGTATACTGCGATGCATCCAACCAAGGGCTCGACTGTGTTCTGATGCAACGAGGTAAAGTCATCGCCTATGCCTCAAGGCAGCTGAAGACACACGAAGTCAACTACACCACACACGATCTCGAATTAGGAGCAGTTGTGTTTGCCCTGAAGATCTGGAGACACTACCTGTATGGTACGAAAAGCACTATCTTTACAGACCACAAGAGCCTACAACACATATTCAACCAGAAGGAGCTCAATATGAGACAACGACGGTGGGTCGAACTACTCAATGACTACAAATGCGAAATTCTTTATCATCCGGGTAAAGCCGCATAGTAGCAGACGCCCTAAGTCCGAAAGAATATTCTGGTAGAAGAGCCAAGTCATTAACTATGACTATCCATTCGCATCTGTCCACATAAATTAAGGAAGCTCAGCTCGAAGCCTTGAAACCTGAAAACGTGGCGGGTGAATCCCTGAGAGGAATGGATAAGAACTTAGAAGTCAATGGTGGCGGAGCTTTGTATCTCATGGACCGGATCTGGACACCGAAGTACGGTGGCTTCAGAGACTTGGTCATGAAAGAAGCACACAACACTTGATATTCCGTCCACTCGGGTTCAGATAAGATGTATCTGGATCTTAAGAGGTTATACTGGTGGCCTAACATGAAAGCGAAGATTGCTACCTTCGTAAGTAAGTGCCTTACTTGCGCCAAGGTCAAGGTCGAATACCAGAAACCCTATGGTCTACTACAACAACCAGAGATACCAGAATGGAAGTGGGAGCGGATCACAATGGACTTTATAACCAAGTTACCCAAGACAACAGGTGGACTGGACACCATTTGGGTCATCGTCGACAGATTGACCAAGTCCGCGCACTTCCTACCCATCAAAGAGACTGACAAGATGGAGAAACTCACAAGAACATACATTCGGGAGATAGTGCGACTGCATGGTGTTCCTATATGAATTATCTCCGATAGAGATAGTAGATTCACCTCGAGGTTCTGGCAGTCGCTACAAAACTCCTTAGGAACGAGGCCGGACATGAGTACAGCCTACCATCCACAAACCGACGGACAAAGTGAGAGAACTATTCAAACCTTGGAGGATATGTTACGGGCCTGCGTGATAGATTTTGGGAAGGCATGGGATACTCATTTACCCCTTGTAGAATTTTCCTACAACAACAGTTACCACACGAGCATAAAGGCTGCTCCATTTGAAGCCCTCTATGGCCGGAAGTGCAGATCCCCGCTGTGCTGGGCCGAGGTAGGTGACACTCAGTTAGCCAAAGGACGAGTCCCTGACAGCACTCTCACGGGTCCGGAGATCATTAGGGAAACGACAGAGAAGATCGTTCAGATTCGGGAACGCCTGAAAGTCTCCAGAGACCGACAGAAAAGCTACGCAGACAAACGAAGGAAACCTGTGGAATTTCAGGTGGGAGACCGAGTCCTTTTGAAAGTCTCACCCTGGAAGGGCTTGATACGCTTCGGAAAGCGTGGAAAGCTAAATCCAAGATACATAGGGCCTTTCGAGATTCTCTCTAGAATCGGCCTTGTAGCTTACAAACTCAACCTACCCCACGAGCTTAGTAACGTACATCCTATTTTCCACGTCTCGAACTTGAAATAGTGCCTATCCGACGAGACTCTTGTGATCCCACTCGACGAGATCGAAATCAACGAGAGCCTCAACTTCGTGGAAGAACCAGTAGAGATCATGGACCGAGAGGTCAAGCGAACGAAACAAAGCCGTATCCCGATAGTGAAGGTCCACTGGAATGCCAAGCGAGGACCTGAATTCACTTGGGAGCGCGATGATCAGTTTAGACTGAAATATCCTCATCTTTTCGCTTAGTTATTTGTAATGGCTTACTTGTTTAAACTCTAATTTCGGGACGAAATTCTCTCTAACGGGGGGATCACGTGACAACCCGAAATTTTCATCAAGAGCTATTATTCAAAACAATTAAAGTTAGAATCGTTTTTACTATTTTCTAGCTTTGTTTTGAGTCATTTGGGTGTTCTAAACCTAGTAGGTGCAAGTTAGAAGTTCGGACTTGTGTTCCGCAAGCTAACCCGACACAAAAATGGCCAAACATTCCAACCTAAGGAGTGTACGGCCGTACACTTGGGTGTGCGGCCGTACACTTGGGTGTGCGGCCGTACACCCCTCCTCCGGCAACACACACCCTCATGGCAGCACACATGAAGGTATATAATAGAACTCATCCTTCCTTAGACTCTTTTCACACTCCTAGCCCAAGAACACAGTTTTCTGTCAACTATCATCTGGATTTTCTTATAGATCTTCAAGTGGTAAGTGTTGCTCTTTATGTTAAGATGATTCAATACACTTCCTAAGTAACAACACATGATTTCATCCATGAAATTACTCCTTTTGTTTAGATCTTCAAGTGTTCTTCAAGAACACCAAGAACACCTACTAAGTTTTTGAGCTCCAAACACCCCCATACGCTTATACACTGTAAGTACCCTACTCCTACATGTGTTTAGCTATATTTGAGCCTTGTTAAAAGTCCAGAACTCGATCTGAAAGGAGTGTGCGGCCGCACACCTTCATGTGGCCGTACACCCCTTATCTTGGTGCTTTAAGGCCTCAAACGCAAGTGGTATTCTAGCACATGATCTAAGACACTTAGGGGATGCAAGATATGACCTTGGAATCACGTTTTGGACCATTTTCCCTAGGAGTGTGTGGCCGCACACTCCCTGACCGCACACACCTGGCTGCACACCCAATGGGCAGCACACAAGGTGGTCGCACACTACCCTGTACGACCGTACACCCACTTCAGAAGGCTTTTGAAGCTTCTAACACTTTAATCTAAGTGTTTCCTAAGTCCTAGGGTGTTTTCCTTTCATGATTAGTGGTATATAGACTAATTATATTCATGTATATACCAATATATGCTCATTTGGGTCCGTTGTGCTCAATTCTACACTTAATGCTTAGCATCCTTCAACCCCGATCTTCCATTCGCACCACTCAATACAGGTGAGTTCATACCCCTTAATCAATCTTTGAAATGATTTTAAATGCTTTTATGTGGGGGGGGAATACAAGTTGGAACGTTCTACTTATTGCATTAACCGCAAGTGATTAATAACTAGAACAAACAGAAAGATTTTCTATTACTTTCAAATTGTTATCAAACTTATGGGTTTCAAACACTTCAAAACATTTTATTAAACTCTTTTAAATGCTAAATCCTCTATCATACCCTTTTTAAACTTACATTATTGTCAAACTCATATCTATACATATATATTTATATAAGTAAGGTTTGAAGGACTTAGGACTGATAGCTCACTTTATTTCCTGTTCCTTGTTTGGTTGTGGACTTAGAGTATTCGGTTATTTGTTTGAAGGTCATTGAAACCTTAGTTATATATCATGTATATGTGTGTGGATATAAGAGCTTTTATCTCAGTTCAGTACCTCTGAGTAACAAAGGCATACAAACAACATTACTAGTAAACTATAATAGGTATAGTTTAAGAGATTTCTACTCACTATTACTATTACAACGACACATACTAGATTCATTTCATTTACGAGTTACTACACACGTACTATAATGAGAAACAACACATACACTATACAAGAAAACACGCTATACACTATACAAGAGGATATACTATACACTAGTACAGCGAAAACATTGCTACACTATGAAATACTATACGAACATTGAATACGATAACCAAAATGTGACATACTACTTCTCAATACGACACTACATTGATGTATCACCTTGTAACCAGAGTCTCCTGGAGGGAGAGCGAGCATTGTGTGTATAGATCTATACGGGACAGACACTCCCACACCCTGACTGCTAGCTGCAGTCCAAGCCGATGAGGCCAAGGGGTGACAGAATGTTACCTCACTACATATGACACCGGAGGGTCATTAGTTATCCAGCCGTCGATTAGCATGGTTACATACGTGTTCACATTCCAACCTTTAATTAACAAACTAAGAATTAAAGGCAAACAGACTCCCTGAGGCGCATTGTGCATTTAATACTACCTGGAGGCTGCATTTTCATCACTTTTAGCCAGCAGAGTCACTGCTGGGGTAAAACGCTATATTTTTTTCACTTATTACATTTATTTTGTAATCATCTTGCATAAGTGAGGTCTTAAACTATATTTTCATAATGACAGTTCACTGGGGAAAACTCTTGCACTACAAAAGAACAAACATACAAATAGTCAGGTCTTGGTAAAAGACTACATTACACTAGAAAATATAGGATTTTCTAGAGAGTTCAAACATTTACAAACAGCTATAAATATTTATACTACATTGTTACAAACATTTTTCCATATCAATGACACTAAATACTTATGAACTCACCAGCATTTTATGCTGATACTCTCTTTCAAAATAACTTGTATTCTCAGGGAACCAATAAGACAGGTATACCCATACAGCTTTTGGAGGACGAAGTGGATCCAAGACTCGTCTTTATTTTGATTGTACATATTTGGTGTCATTTAAAATTACAAAAGAACACACTTGTACATAACTATTATATTAATGCAATGGATGTTGTTGCTTGTCTTTACTATTAGGCATTGTTATGATACTGTACATGACGTCCTCCACCCCAGAACGTTTCCGCCGTTCCGGTTTTGGGGTGTGACACACACCGTGGTAAGGATCCACCACACCATGTCCACCCAGAATGAAGACTTACAATATGATGGATTAGTTCATACCTGAAGCAGGTGTTACAACTCTTCCCCACTTGAATCAGAATTCGTCTTAAAATTTCGTTGCTGCAAACAATTCTGGATAATGCTCCCACATTTCATCCTCAGTCTCCCACGTCCACTTAGAACCCTTCTAGTTCTGCCATTGCACCTTCACCAAGTTCACCACCTTGTTTCTTAGGGTCTTGAACTTCTTATCGAGGATCGCAACTGGATCAACTCGGTAGTCCGAAGCACCACCTGCGTGCTACCCATGACTCGCTAACCGACGTCGCCCTAATAAATCGGGGTCCGATACTTCTTCCCGTAGAGCATCTCAAAAGGAGGTCGATCATTACTAGCGTGATAGCTGCTGTTGTAAGAAAACATAGCCAAAGGAAGATACGTATCCTAGCTACCGCCAATATCTACCACATATGCCTGAAGCATATCCTCCAAAGTCTGGATGGTCCGTTCACTCTGTCCATCAGTATCCCAATGAAAAGTAATGCTGAAGTGCAGACGAGTGCCCAAATCCTCATGAAATTTCTACCAGAACCTGGATGTGAACCGAACATCCCGATCCAAAACAACTGACGGGGACCCCATGTCGTGCCATCACCTCACATATATATATATATATATATATATATATATATATATATATATACACCTGCCAATTTCGCTGTAGAGATGCTCTCCTGAATAGGAATAAAATACACACTCTTGGTCAATGGATCTACAATGACCTAAAGCGAATCCACCCCACACGCTCTCCATGGTAGCTTCATGATAAAATCCATTGTGATCTCTTCCTATTTCCAGACGGGGACACCTAACGGCTCCATCTTACCATGAGGTCGCTGATGCTTGGCCTTGAATTTCTTACAAGTTAGGGACCTCTCCACATACCAGGCTATATCCCGCTTCATGAAGAGCCACCAATAATCAAGTCGGAGGTCTCTATACATCTTTGTCGCACCCAGATGAATAGAAAACTTTGACTTATGTGCCTCATCCATCAAAATCTAACGAGCACTTCCCAAATACAGAACCCAAACCCTCCAATGTAGGGTCAACAATCCCCGATTATCATAATTAAAAGAGGAAACCTGACCCATTATGGGTTCACTCTTCCAGTGCTCCTCTTTCGTAGACTCAACCTGACCCCACAAATATGCTCCAAGAGTGGTTAATCATTGTCATCCTCAAAAATAAATCTCGGATATGTGCGCTAGTCACCTTACGACTCAACACATCTGCCACCACATTGGCCTTCCCAGGGTGGTATAAATTCTCGCAGTCGTAATCCTTCACTACATCAAACCACCTGCACTGCCTCATATTCAGATTTGGCTAATCCATTAAGTACCTCAAATTCTTATGATCCTTATTGATGGTACGACATTCCCCATAGAGGTAATGTCACCAAATATTGAGGGCGAAAACCACCTCCCCAGCTCCAGATTATGTATAGGGTAATTCGCCTCATAAGGCTTCAGCAGCCTCGACGCATAGGCGATCACATGGCCCTACTGCATAAGCACTACACCCAATCCCATGATCGATGCATCACCATAAACCATGAAGTCTTCAATGCCCTCGGGCAGAGTCAAGATCGGAGCCTCACACAATCTTTGCCTCAGGGTTTCAAAAGTTGCCTGCTGGTCAGGCCCCCAGGGGAAAGTAACTGTCTTCTTCCTTAACCTGGTTAACGAAAAAGCAATCCTAGAGAAATTCTCAATGAACCTCTGATAATATCCTGCTAAACCCAACAAACTCTAAATATTAGATGGAGACTTCAGAACCTCCCACTACATCACAACCTCGATCTTGGCTGGGTCGAATGATATCCCCTTTCATTGACAAGGTGCCCAAAAAACTAAACCTCACATAACTTAAACTTGGACTTGGAGAACTTGGCATAAAAGCTCTCCCTCCTCAGAGTCTTTAGAACCCCTCACAGATGATCCTCATGCTGCTCCTTGGTCTTATAATAGACCAGAATATCATCAATAAATACAATGACATACCGATCCTTTTGGATTAGGTGTCTAAGCCCATAAATATAATTAGTATAAACTTTAATTGATAGTAGCACATTCCTTTTAGGTTGCCCTCAAACCTGGCAATTGAATAGGATGACTTTTAAGAGAGAGGATTGGTTTATTAATTTATTATATGGTTAATAAATTAATTAGAAATCAAAATAAATAATTTGTTAATATATTATGAGAATAATATATTAATTGGAAATAATATCATTTAATTAAGAATTAATCAGAAATTAATTGGATTAATTTTGGGATCAATTGGATTAATTAAAAGTAGGAGGACTAAAGGTGAAAATGTTCGATAGTTGGGCATTGAGGAATTCTAGAACCTCTCATAAAGAGGGGGAATGAAATCTAGAATGTTTCTAGGGTTTCCTTGGGCTTTAAGGGTGCCTTGGATGCTTAGGGAGGAAGTTAAGGGATTAGGGTTATCTTGGAGATAGCTGCCTTATTCAATACCTTTCTAACACCTATATAAACCCCTCTTTGGGTTTAATTTCACCCATGCCTTATTCCTTAGAGGAAATTCTGATTTTTGCTTCTATTCTCCTCTCTCTCTCTCTTCAAGTCCCTTGGTTGCTAGGGTTTGGGTGTGAACCATTAGAGGCGTGACACTTGTGACGCTTGCTACCGAAGGTTTTCAAGTAAGGATTTAAGATTGTTTACAATAACAATCTTAAATTTTAGTTTTCTTGTCCTATGAATTAGTTTTTTCATAGGAAAAGTTTTGTAGGTTAGCCATTCATAGGATGTTGCTATATTTGAAAGACATAGATCAAACTAGGTTGCATGTGCCCTAATTAATTGAAATTGTTTTTGATTATTTTCCGCTTATGGCATTGAACTTGTAACCTCTAAAACCCATCAGTGATATCAGATCCTAAGGTTGTCTTACTTGTATTTGCATATTGGTGAATCAGAAAAGAAACTAGTTTAGGTTTAATCGCAACTCACGACGTGAGGATAGAGGCTCATGACGTGAGCTCGGCCAGATCCAAAACTCTGGACCAAATCTGCCTTAACAACTTTTTATGTGATAAATCCTTGCCATATTTTTCCAATTTTGGTATATCTAGCATGATAAATTAAAAGCCTATAATTAAGGAGATTGGTTTTTGACATAATTAATTATTTTGTGATTAATACAATTGATTTTTAAGTACTTAAATAATTAATTGGATATTAATGGAACTTAATAATTAAATATTTGGTTTATCTTAAATTTAATATATTTTAATTTTGAAATTTTGAAAATTATTATAAACCTTAGTATTTTGAAAAGTTTAAAATACATCCTTATGGATCTTATTATTAATTTAATTAAGTAATTGATTAAAAGATAATTAATAAGTCCATAAAAGGTTTAAATATAATTCAATTAAAAGTTTAATTTATTAAAAGACTAAACCTTGTGATTTTAAAATGTTTTAAAATACACCTTATAATAAGTATATAATTAAAGGTTTAATATATATTATATGTATAAGAAAAGTCAGTCAAATCGCTAATACGCCTCATTCACGAAACCATGCTATAATCAGGGTATAAGGATGCGACCTATTAAATGACCGTTGAATGGGTGTCCGCTCTCACCCACCGCTCTCCTGTGTAGTGGAGGGTCGTTACCCGAACGGATTTGAGAAGACATAACCTCATTAAAAGTTTAATTATATAAAGGAACTAAACTATTTTCTAAAATCCCACTCTTAGTTACTTTAGGAAAATGTGAATTTGTATGCTAATCCATGAAATTGCACATTACACTTTATGAGTCGTTAGTGGAGAGTGTGTGGTTAACCGAAACACTAGTAGGGGACTAATAAAGTGTGGTAATGGGTGTTTCGAAAATTATCGTTGATTAATAGAGAGTGTGTGGTTAATCGACACATTAAAACGAGATAATAAATGACATCGAGAGTACCAAGCTAATTTGCATGGTTATTCACATCTCGTTTGTGATCCTCGGCATCCCAGTTACAAAAGTGAGTGCATAATCGAGATTAAACATGCCATTGATTAAATTCAATGAATCTCAAAAGATCTAGGAGTTTCATAAGATTGAAATTGGTAAAAGCCTTACCTATCTAAAATAGATTTGAATTTGATTACGACATCCCTCTTCAACATTCGAATCAGAAATTTGGATCCTACCCTTAATTTAAATTTATGGGTTAATAATTAAGGATTAAAAATCAACTAACTTTAAATTCTCTTTTCTCCCTTTATATAATGGTCTTCCTCTACCTTCAGAAGATGATCTTCCACATTATCGTCAAGGTGAAAGTATGTTCCCTTCTTCGAGCAATGGTGGAAATGGATATCATGCTTCTCCAACTCTTCCTTCTCCTTCACCGTTGACTCTCCCTACGTCACGAGTTGAAAGATACAAAACTATTCAAGCCCTATGGTCAAGTAAACATCGAGATGGAAATTCCGTGTGTACGTATGTTTTGAAAATGAAATCATACATTGACAAATTGGATAGATTGGATGTCGTTTTCTGAAGGAAGCAAACCATTGATTTGGTTCTACTTTCGCTTCCTAAGTCATATAGTCAGTTCGTTGAGGACTTTTATATGAGCGACCACGACGTGACCCTAATTAATCTGACACATATGTTGATTGTTGCTGAAGCAGAAATGCTTAAGAGCACAAGTGAAGTAAAAGTGTTTAAAGGATCAAATTCCAAATTTTCCATGGAAATTGACAGTGGTGGTCTAGAAAAGATTTCTCTTCCCAATGGAAAGGTAAGGTCAAACCGTTTGATTGTATGGTAAAGAGAAAGGCTAGTTCTAAGATAGTTCCACGTAATAATCCTAAAGAGTCCATATGTTTCTATTGCCAATTGAAGGGACATTGGTTACGAAGCTGCCCAGACTACCTGAAGGATCTTAGAGATGGTAAAGTCAAGTCGTATGAATCTACTTCGGGTACATCCATTATCTAACTCCATTATCTTAATACGTTCCTATTCATAATCTCCTAATACATGATGTGATGATCACATTTTGATGGTATTACAGGATCTAAGAGAAAGAATGAAGCTTAAGAAGAGTGAGCTAATTCTGATCGTGAGAGATGGATTTCAGTCACATGGTTCGATGATCAGAATTTGGAAGCTACTACTTAGGAGTTATGATAATTTAAGAGATGGCTTAGGAAGTGTCTAGATACAATGTTTTCATTTATGCATTGTAAGGACAAGTTCCAATTTTTCATTTATTAGCAATAAAAGTGAAATTTTGGTTTATATAGTTGGTTTACTGTATATTTCCTTGCAATGGCATCTATGAAAGTGTTGGTTACATTTCTATTATTAGCAATATTAATTGTGGATTTGATTCTTATTTCACTCATGGTAAATGTCATAATTGACTAAGTGATAAAGAATTCTCATCACTCAAGTTCCAGTTAGATGGAAACTTGGAGTCATACAATTCGAATTGTGTGATGTATGAGAATCTTGATCTTTGGAAGATTATGACTAATTCATTTATCACATGTTTTATGTGAGTCAAAGTGAAGGACTAATGGATCTGGTTCATTGATATGGACTATTCGGATCTACCACAAAGGATGAAAATCTCTATTCTTCATGATTTACCGATGCTTCAGTAAATGTGCTTGTGCTTATAAGATTAAGCATGATTTTGATATTTTGGAAAAGCTTTTAAAGAGTAGCAGAACGAATAAGAAGAGTCCATTAGGTAGAAAGATAAAAGTTTCTCCAATCTGAAAGGAAAGGGGAGCACTTTGGTATCATGTTTTATGATCATCTTAATGGTTATGTAACTATATCATTATTGATCATCGGAGAACATCTTAGTGCAATTGTATGACTAAGAAAAGGAATTGAATATTGTTGAAACGGTTCAATCGAGAGCCATGCTCTAGTTACTTCGAATCGTATCTTGAAACTTATTTCATACTAAGTAGGTTTATTACACCTTATGAAATATGGAGTAATAATGTTTTCTTACTCTAGCACATTTGGAATTGGAAGTTGTGATGTTTTGGTTAAAACAAAGGATGAACTAAGGCCAGTTCCATGAAGTGTTTCTTGTTGGGAATCCACACTAACTTTTGAATATTAGTTTTAGCTTGTCAAGGAATGTTCCTTGAGAGAAAAACTTATATCTCAAGAAGTTAGTGGGATTCTTAATGATCTTGAAGAGTTTCAGAAGTCAATTAACAATAAAACATTTAGTTATCACTAGCACACGACTTGAGGTTGATAACCTATCGTGTTAATTTGACACATTCTTATTTCTATGCACCTTTCGGTTGGGTTGGCAATGCTTATGAGTTCTATGGTTCTCATTTTACTGTAAAAGGCAGAGCACGTTGGTCAGTGAAAGTATATTGATCAATATGGGTGAACCGCTTAACAACATGGTAGCATTAGTAGGCTCTTATGCTACCAGAGGGCAAGAAATTAAGAATAAGAAAAGTTTAGTCCATGAAAGGAAAGCTAAATTTGAATTTGCTTTTGTGCTAAACCTTATCTTATGATTGTAGGTTAGAAATGATAGATTCACATGGATGGGAACATGTACACCATAAAATCTAGGTGGTAAAAGGTTTTGATCTAATTCATGAGAATGATTATGAGGAAACACTTTCTGCAATAGATTTTAAAGATATGTTTAACATCATTGTGGTTGTGTTAATTGCGTTCTCAAATTCGTAATATGATTACGACATCCCTTTTCATAGATTGAATTGTGAGAAATATCAAGGAACTATTTGAACTTTCAGGACATATGGCTATAAGTTCTGAAAGGATCTAAACACACACATACATATATGTTATCTAATGAAGGTGTATAAGCTTAAGAAGTCTAGTTGAAGATTTATTAAAGCATCACGTATCAGAAAGCTGAACTTCAGTAAGAAAGTCACGAGTATTGATTTCTAGAAGTCCAGTTGATTTCTGGACACATGTCAAAGCTAGTGGGAGCATAATTGTTAGGCTAAGTATTGCAAGTTGGGAATAATATTTGTAGGAAACAAAGTTTACAAATTTGCAAGTTGCAAAGTTTGGGAATTGTTTCTCTATAAAAAGATTTAAGGGAGAGGGCACTCATACTTTGTTTCAAATATACAAGTTTAGATTGAAGGGTTTAAAAGAACTTAGTCTTGGACATATATGAATGTCATGTTGAAATTATTCAACATAGAAAATTCGATATTTGGAAATATTATAGCAAGAGATAGAACAAACATCATGTCTTTAGTAAGACATTATGAATCGAGTCCCATATGCTTTGGATATATGATCAATTACATATGCTATAATATCCACTTGTTCTGATTTTTCCAAATGCCCACGGAATTGAGAGGGGGAAAAGGACTAGAACATGGTGTGACTAAAGTTGTTGAACAACTGTCAAGAACATTCTAAGGTTATACCAAAATAATTGGTTGCTTATAGACAATTGAAAGTATATTATTAGTTGGAAGAACCCTAATGACAAGTTTTAGATTGGGTTGATTCTTGATCGGAATTGATGGTCATATGGGTATATGGAAATGTTTCCATAGTGGGAGTTGTTTACTAAAATCTACATCTGAGTTAGAAACTTTAATGCAAGGAAGGTGTTCAAGGAGTGTATCTTGAATTTGAGACTTCATTTCCATGGAATTGTTTCTAGTAACAAAGTTCCAATGGAAAATTCTGTAATATCGTTGGTTAAGTCTCTGTGACTTTGAAGCCTCGACATCACAGAAGGACAATGCATGTAAGGTTGAAATCTAACACATTCTAGTAGCGACAAGAATTTGGAATTGTGAAATGAGCATCATTGGAATAGTGTCCAGTCGATCTGTTCACAAAAGAAGGACCATAGGGAGACATAGTATGCATGTTCATAACATGGCATGACTGATGTTTCATTCATGTGGTTAGTTGATTACCTGAAGCATTATACAATAAATAATGTCTTAATTAATATGGTGATTAAATAATAAGAGTTTTATTTATATTTAATAGTCTTGAGACCATAGTTAATTAGGTTATTATAGTGTTTCACTTTGCATGTTTTACTTCCTGCATAATTTGATTATTCAAAATTCTGCAGTCGATCGTACTTTTGGAAGAAAGTAGCGAATTAAGACTGTCGTGAATTAAATTGTAGATTGTCTATGGAGATTAGACATAGCAATTATTTGCTGCAATGTTCATGAGTACTTAGAAAATGGGAATTTTGAGTATTGGATAAACCCATACTCAGAGAATTACTTCATGGATTTTATCACGAGTAATTTTGAGACAATAATATCTTATATTTTTGAAACAGAGATATATGAGTTGCTGTTTACGAGTCAGTTATGCATTGATAATGCGTAAACGCATCAGTAACTTGATGTTATAAAACGTATTGTTGTGCATGATTTGATGAGTAAATAGTGCAAGCATATAAGTCAAATTTTATTTGTTCCTTTTGCGCTAACGGGAAAAGCGATATCTTTAGGCCCCTCGATGATTTGATGTCGACATCTGAAGTGCTTGGCCAAGCCTGGACTAAATTGATGTGTTCAATTACCAGTCTGTTTACAGTCGTCATAAATCAGAAATCAGGAAACAAAACTTGGACAATGATATTGATTATAATCCATGTATCATGTCTGTACGATATCTTGTAGAACGGAGGAATATTTGATCACTTATCTTAGGACATGTTACTGACTGGGTTAGAGTTCAACAGCGGCTTTTGGTAGCTACAATTTGCTGATCAATTTGGTAGTTATACTGGTAGTTATAGTTATTAGACTTATCCTTGTGGGAGACTGTTGGATTAGATGTCTAAGCCCATAACTATAATTGATATAAACTTGAATTGATAGTAGCACATTCCTTTTGGGTTGCCCTCAAACTTGGCAATTGAATATGATGACTTTTAGAGAGAGAATATTGATTTATTAATTTATTATATGGTTAATAAATTAATTAGAAATCAAAATAAATAATTTGTTAATATATTATGAGAATAATATATTAATTGGAAATAGTATCATTTAATTAAGAATTAATCAGAAATTAATTGGATTAATTTTGGGATTAATTGGATGAATCAAAAGTAGGATGACTAAAGGTGACAATGTTCAATAGTTGAGTATTGAGGAATTCTAGAACCTCCCATAAAGAGGGGGAAAGAAACTAGAATGTTTCTAGGGTTTCCTTGGGCTCTAAGAGTGCCTTGGATACATTAGGGAGGAAGTTAAGGGATTAGGGTTATCTTGGAGATACCTGCCTTATCCAATACCATCCTAACACCTATATAAACCCCTATTTGGGTTTAATTTCGTCCATGCCTTCTTATTAGACGAAATTCTGATTTTTGCTTCTATTCTCCTCTCTCTTCTAGTCCTTTGGTTGCTAGGGTTTGGGTGTGAACCATTAGAGGCGCGACACTTGTGGAGCTTGCTACCAAAGGTTTTCAAGTAAGGATTCAAGATTATTTACAATAACAATCTTAAAGGTTAGTTTTCTTGTCTTATGAATTAGTTTGTTCATAGGAAAAGTTTTGTAGATTAGCCATTCATAATATTTTGTTATATTTGAAAGACATAGATCAAACTAGGTTGCATGTGCCCTAATTAATTGAAATTGTTTTTGATTATTTTCTGCTTATGGCATTAAATTTGTAACCTCTAAAACCCATCAGATCCAACATCGATATACAAACGTGGTTCATGAGATCCATGAACGCGGCTGAAGCATTGGTGAGCCCGAAAGGCAGCACCACGAACTCGTAATGACCATAACGAGTCTTGAAATCAGTCTTCTGCATGTCTTCCTTTCTGACCCTCATCTGGTGATATCTCGACCGTAGGTCTATCTTGGAGAACCAATATTCACCGTCAGCTCGTTCAACTCCCAGTAATCGATGCACATCCTGTAGGAACCATCATTCTTCTTTACAAATAATATCGTAGCTCCCTAGGGTGAGCTACTCGGTCTGATAAAACCCATGTCTAACAACTCCTATAACTATGTAGACAACTCTTGTATCTCTGTAGGTGCAAACCGATAAGTTGCCTTAGCTATTGGAGCCGCACCTGGAAACAGATCTATACGAAACTCAATCTGCCTCTCCGAAGGCACTCCTCGTAAATCCTATTGAAACACATCGGGATACGCCCAAACGATTGGTACATCATCAACCGGCTTCTTTCCCTCCTCTTGGGTATCCAACACGTAGGCCACAAAACCAGAACAACCCTGCTAAAGATATCCCTTAGCCCGCATAGTTGAACAGAGAGCTGGTCCTCGCTGAGCACCTTGGCTATGAATAACTATTTCTCCCCCACTTGGGGTTCGAAACCGAACTAACTGGTGCTTGCAATCGATCATCTACCCATTAGGGCTCAACCAGTCCATCCCCACAATGACCTTGCTCTCGCGTAAAGGAATATGAACCAAATCAATCAGGTATCTCTCTCGGAACAACTCAAGAATACAACCCCGATGAACCCTTGATACTCTCACTAAACGATCATTGGCGATATCCACCTCCAACGGATAATCAAGTTCCCCAGGAACATCACCAAATCTCTTTCTGAATTTAAGAGATACAAACGATCGGGTTGCGCCCGGATAAAAAAGAACTAGAGCAAGCAATCCGTTCACTAAGCCGTACCTAAGCACTACAACATAAAACATAAGCATAAAAAAAATAAAAGCGCATACATGAATGGAAAAGTGTTGGATTAGGTGTCTAATCCCATAACTATAATTGGTATAAACTTGAATTGATAGTATCACAGTCCTTTTGGGTTGCCCTCAAAGCTAACAATTGGACAGGATGATTTTTTTGGAGAGAGAGGTTGATTTATTATTTGATTAATAATTTGAAATAAGTAATTTATTAATATATTATGAAAATAATATATTAATTAGAAATAGTAATATTTAATTAATAATTAATTAGAAATTAATTGGAATTAATTTTCAGATTAATGGAATTAATTAAAAGTGCAGGGTCTAAAGTGTAATTATTTAATAGTTGAACAAAAGGCTCCAGAACCTTCCACACATAGGGTGGACGGTTTCTGGAGGCCTTTAGGGTTTCTGGAATTATCCTTGGAGGATAAATAGGAAGCTAGTTAATTACTAATTCAAGATAATATTATTATATTGGTTTTGGGCTTATCTAGGGTTTCATAGTTGCACTATATAAGGATTCCTAGCCCTTCATATATCGGCCACTCATTTCTCTAAGAGAGATAGCATAGATTCTAAGCCTTCCTCCTCCTCTCTCCATAATCTCCTTCTTGCTAGCTTGGGTGTGAACCATTAGAGGCATGACATTTGTGGTACTTGCTTCCAAAGGTTGTACAAGTCAAGGACAATTGTTATTTGCTATAATAAAAATAAGGTATGTAATCCTATACCCTTTCTTGTGTTTTTCGAAAATTACCTAGGGTTTCTGGAGTTCTCATTTTGATGTTCTTAGTTATAGGTTCAATAGTGAAAACATAGATCTTGTTTTAGGTTGCATGCACACTTAAGAGTTTTAAGTTTGTTTTTGTTATACCTAAAACCCATCCGTAATATCAGAGCATATGGTTTGTTTTCAATTGAATTTTCTATAATTGTTGAATTTGATCAAACTAGGGTTTATGGAAATTAAACCTGTAACACCCAGAAATCAAGGACAAAAATTTCATCTTTATCATAGTCAAAACACCGATGTTACTTAATCCAAACATTAAAAAAAACATTTCTAAGTAAAACATTTATCAAAGTTTTATCCCAAAATCAAATCTTTCGGAAAAACACTGGTGTATGCGCTTCGATCAAGCCGGGCCCTCCATTTTCAAACCGAACATACCTGAAACCATAAAAAAAACTGTAAGCACAATGCTTAGTAAGTTCCGCAAATACCACATACCATACATATCAACGAGCCATACATATCATACATAATCATGAGTCATACATATCATACACATACCACAATCAATAGGAGTGCTATGTGCCAACCATAGTCTTGCCATTATGCCACGAGCCGTCTCATGGTCTTCCTTGCCAAGCCGGGGGCCACAACCCTAGGTCTTACAGACAAGTGCCATGAGCCACCTCCTGGTCTTCCATGCAAGCATCACAAAGACAACTAGCATACAATTCTACCATTACTAACCAATTAACTGCCAGAGTTCAGACTATGGTCTTGCATACAGATTGCCAAGGGCCACCCCTTGGGCTTCCTACAATAAACAAACCAAATAGATCATAATTGGTGCCTTCGACCCATAGCATAGTGAGGAGACTCACCTCGCGCTGTTGAAGTCCCGCGAATAAAACTATGGCTGCTGGCTGACAGATCCCCGAACTGTCAACATCAAAACAACACCCAATTAATAATCAGGTTCCAATGCATAACCATAACTCAATACTTGGGATAAAGAGACCATTTTACCCCTATCCTAGCTTGGTCCAAGCCCATGGCCCAAGCTTACACTCCGAAGCTCCAAAAGCCAAACAATCAAACAAGGCCCAATATATGGCCCGATTTTCCAAATTGGGCCCAAACGCCTTACATGGGCCTTACCCTAAACCCATCCACATATCCTAGTCCATACACCTGTTCTCAGATAGTCCATCAATAACCCAATCACAAAAGCCCAAGAGAAAGGCCCAACTCGAAGCCCAAACACAATTAGGGTTTTCACATAAAATGATAACTAGGGTTATTGTTCCACACTTAACCCCTTAAGGACTTTATCCATTAATTCCAATATTGCATTAACTTAATTGTAGAGAATTATTAAGTATTATTTTGAGTTTAATTAATAGTTTTAATGTGGGTCCCGACTAACTCCAAACTAGGGTTTCTTGATATTTGGGTTTTCTAAATCCTAATTAGGGTTTCCAACCTTAAGTTAGATGATTAGTGAATTAATATATATATATATATATATATATATATATATATATATATATATATATATATATATATAAAATAAATCGGGCACCACCCACTGCCAGCTCGGGCAGTGGTGGTCGGCGGCGGTCCATGGCGGCAGGAGGTGGCAACCACCATTCTTATGGCGGGAGTTATAAGTTTTAGGTCCAAACACACACAAACACACAAGCACACAACCACCCAAGGTGGCGGCAAAACGGCGGCATGAGGTGGCAGCCACCACCTCACGGTGGTGATGACAGGTTTTCTCAACTTCCGGCCAAAAAAATACCGAATATACGATCTTACACCATGAAAAAGCACACACACACACACACCATGTCACACACACACGACCACCACTCACGGTAGCTGGTGGCAGCAGAAGAATGTAGCATGACACAAGCCACCATGGTTGGCTGCCATGGTGGTTATTCGCGTGTCCGGCCACCTAAACACACCCACACCCACAACATAGGTTGAAACAAGCATCCATATGCCGGAAAAAACCCACCAAACGGAACAACAATCTCACCGTCGGAGGAGGACGACCGCCCGAAGGAACGATGAGAAAGCAGTGGCGGCGTAACAACCGGCGCTAGCGGTGGCGATACAGTAAAAGAAAGAAATGGAAAAGAAGGAGTGAAATGGAACAGCAACGACGACAGTCACGACGTCTGGCTTCGTCTTTGACGAAAGTGGTGCAACGGCGATCTCTAGTGGCGTACGGCGGCGATGTGGTCAGCGAAAACGTCTGAAGATGAGAGGGGGGTATAAGGGTGGCGTCAATCTTATAGATAGGGTTAGGGTTTAGGGGAGCCGCATGGAAGAAGCACGGGAGGAGGGGAATGCACGGGTATAAGTCCCGTGACCTTTCAAACAACATAACCAATTTAATGCTTTAGCCCTTCTCTCCTAGATTTATTTCAGTTTAGGTCCATAGTTACGAAACAGCCCCCTTCTCTCCAAAAATCTTTACATTACAAGACCAAGTGTTACATGGTCATCCCTAATTTCCATAAATTATAGCATTTAACTCCTTGTGGCTAGCACTGATAAATTAGTACGAATTTAGGGCTAAAGTAAATAAAATATAAAATACATATTGAGGTTTTAAGGATTATTATTTATTTATTTACTTATTTTAATTTTATTTATTTATTTATTTAATTTTAAACGGAATGTTACAATTCTCCCCCACTTAAATTGGATTTCGTCCTCGAAATCAGCTATCGCTTCTACTTCATGATGCACTCCCCCACATCGACCAAAATGAACGAAAATCCGCAGAATCAACCGGTCTCCAAGCTTCTCGGCCAAGCGCCGACATTCTAATCCCACACCAAAAGGGTATCACCACAATGAAAATTAACTGATCTCCTATTGAACTAAACCACACTCTTACTCTGCTACAACAACCTAGCTGAGTTATCCACTATCAACACTACGGCTCACCCCTGATCAGAAAATAACAAACAAGCAAACCCTCAACCTGAGCTCCTAACAGCTTATGCTTGACAGAAGGCTCAAATAGTCCTTCGAGTAGAAGGTTCATCCCTACAACGGTTATACTCAAACGAGAGCTGCGCAACAGGGTTAAATCAATTACTCTGAGATTATTTAATCCAAACTGCAAGTGACTTAGCACTTTCAATCCACAAGCTACTCCACACACATGAATCCCCAGATCACTACTACTTCCCGAAGCATCTCGCTACCTCCTATTTTCTTTCCAAAGGTAACCGAGACCTCCATAGTCCCAACTTATCTGCCAACTATCTAGAATACCAGATTCGTGCCCGGTTGCTGAGCCAAAGAACAACCTCACAGTCGCCCTACATGACTTCCGGAAGAAAACTTCGACCGAAAATAATTAACCGAACCATCTCGACACAAAACCCGATGCTAAGCTAAATTCTACAGGATCAACTGTAGTCTTACCTCATACCTGGTCTCCCACGACCCACCATTTCCTGATTCCAAACATGCTGTGGCCCTTCCACAACTTTATGAATATACTCGCCTTGACCTAAACCATCTGAAAAATCCGTGAGCATGTCACATATTTGCCACAGTCTCACCACTGAGCAGGGACCGGTGAATGTTACGGGCCACCCCGTAGTCTTACAACACTCCCACACTAACTGACCCCCAGTGAATGCTACGGGCCACCTTGCAGTCTTACAACACTTCCCATACTAACCATAACCCTAGTCATGATTGGAACCCCAACCTGGGTCCCCCAAAGCCTACTATCAAACACCAATGAGACGCGAACCCTAATGTTGGGAAGTTTCCCGAACTCCCAACTCACACAATCTTTGATCCAAACAGCCACTTGGGCTTCCTTCCTCCCCGACGGGGATGCGAAACTCATCCTAGTTTCACAACTGCCTATGCTCCTGAATATCTGAACGATTCTCCCTCATTTTGATTCGACCACGTTCTCACAGCACACGAGAATTGAAGGATTCTCAATCCTTCTTACCCTCCAATGATCAATCTGCAGACAACCGACACTTATCAATGCTAGTGTTCCATCGCTAGCCAAACTCAAAATACTGCACAACCTTTAAAGACCAGATGAACACTTCCCGGATCCCAGCAACACTGCTAACCCCCACACGCTTAAAATGATATCACACTCAGATCTTGAAGTCCATAGGACGGATATTCCAACCAGAACGTTAATAACAAACCACTTCCTTCGGCACCCCAAAAGCCAATCCAAAAATCAATCCAAGCTCAAATGCTAAACCGTAAAATCCTGGCGACACTGGATAACTAACCCGCTGAATCCTGACCACAAACCTCTCACACAATGCCCTTGAACCGATCTCGACTACAAACCAAGATAACACCGAACACTCCAAACCCGCTATAAAGAAACAACCCTTCCCTAAACCACTAAAGGCATGCAAATGGCATATAACATTTCTTGAAGATATAACCCAAACATAGGTAGAGAAATAAACCAGAGGTACACTTATCCAAACCGATGCAAGATTCCAAACAACAAAAATACATATATAACCGAAAAGAAAGCAAAAGATACATACCCGCAACATCTCCTGCTGGAGTCCTGACCTCCCCCGTTTGACAATGCAAAGCCTGACCTCTCACCGTTAGGGCTCCTTCCCTACCCTCTCGTCCATCGGTGATCCTCAAAGTAGACGGAGCAGGCGCACTCACTGCTCCTCCCAACAACATCGGACAATCGACCTTCTTGTGGCCCACCTGATCGCAGTGAAAACATAACGGGCTTGCCCCCTGAGGACAATCCTTGCTGACGTGAGTAACCCTGCCATACTTGTAGCAGCCCAAACCCCTAGAACGACAAACTCCATCGTGCAGTTCCCCGCATGTGCTGTACTGACCTCGACCCTGATGGCCTCTCAAATGCTGATCAGAATTCTTGGGTCTCTTCCCGGGACCCTCCACTATATGCACCTGATCTGATCCCCTCTTCCCGAGGTGCTCCAAATTGATCTCTCGCTCCCGGGCTCTAGAAATCATATCATTCAGGGTCTCGCACCCCAAAATACTCACAAACTCCCTGATGTCATCCCACAACATATCATGATATCTCACCTTCTTCACTTCCTCATCTGCTACGTACTACAATACCAATAAAGCCCTCTCCCGGAACTTGCCAGTGATCTCTGCCACAATCTCAGTAGTCTGACGGAGATAAACTCTCGTGCCAACTGCTGCACCTCAACAGCCGGAGTAAACTCAACTTGGAACCTGGTCGAGAAGTCATCCCATGAAATAGCATCAACAACATCATCACCCAACTCATTGCCAACCTCTTCCCACCAATCTCGTGCCCGACCCTTCAACAGGCAGGAATCATATATGACCTTCGCCTCCTCAGGGCAGAAACTCGTCCTGAACGCACTAGCTATATGCGCTAGCCACCTCCTACTGACTATGGGATCCCTCTCCCCATGGAACACAGGAGCTCCGCACGCACGGAATTCACAAAAGGAAAGAGTGCGAGCTCTAATGATAGCCATAACCTCAGCACGGAATGCGCCCAAGCGCTCATTTAAAATCTCCGAAACTCTGGGTGAAATCTCCGATGAGATGAACTCCCGTATCTACTCGCTGATCGGCTCAGCACCCGCACCTGAACCGGAACCAAAACCAAAACCAGAACCCGAACCAGAACCACCTCCCTGAGTGCTCATCTCCAAACTGAAATACAACATGCCAAAGACCAAAAAATTCCCAAAAATTCTCCTCCCATAAGCTTCTTAGATTCTCCAAGACTCTCACCGATTCGAGTATGGATCCTGTGCTTTCAGTAGTACGGGCCCAATACTACCTTCCACATCTATCCATACATTCTTAAGCAATCATACCGAATCCTCTAAGTCACTTCCTCAACCAATTCACCAAACTCACTAAACCGCACCACTAAACTCACTGAAGTCTATCCTAGGCTCTCCTAGGTTCCCGACCTCACCCAGCCCTCAGCTGCTGAAGGACTCCCACCAATGTCAACTAGCTTCCTCATGAATATAGTCATATGCAACAGAGATCGGACAATCCTTCGAGTAAAAGACTTAACCCTAGAACGGTTGGACTCAAACAAGAGCTGCACAATAGGGTCAAATCCATCACTCTAAGATTATTTAACCTGTGCCACATGTGACTTAGCATATTCATTTAGCAGTCAATTCACATCGCTAAGATTCCCACAAAGCACAAAGCAAGAAACATTCAGGCAACGGAAAATCTAACCAACATACACTAATCAAGCCATTATATCCACTTATCTGGAATCAATACTAGCATGCAATTATAAAGCTCTTACAATCAGGAACATAAAAAGGCATATCTCCTATCACATAATACTGAGTAGATCCTCAGCCCTAGTCTAGCATGCAATTCCCATAATCATAGCATATATCATAATAAACATGTATTGGTATTCTGGGAACCACTTACTTGAGCTCGGCCGATTGCACACATCACACCCCTTTCTTTGATTAGAAGTTCATTTTTAGTTAAGTGTTTAGTTTATTAAATTTATCACCAAACCCTCAGTTTGAGTTCAGGCACACCTGAGACTATGCCTAAATCCCTCAAACCAAGGCTCTGATACCAACTTGTAACACCCAAAAATCAAGGACAAAAATTTCATCTTTATCATAGTCAAAACACCGATGTTACTTAATCCAAACATTAAAAAAACATTGCTAAGTAAAACATTTATCAGAGTTTAATCCCAAAATCACATATTGCGGAAAACACGGGTATATGCGCTACGATCAAGCCAGGACCTCCCTTTTCGAACCGGAAATACCTGAAACCATAAACAAAACTGTAAGCACAAAGCTCAGTGAGTTCCCCAAATACCACATACCATACATATCAATAAGCCATACATATCATACATATACCACAATTAATAGGAGTGGTATGTGCCAACCATAGTCTTCCCATTATGCCATGAGCTGCCTCGTGGTCTTTATTGCCAAGCCGGGGGGCCATAACCCTAGGCCTTACAAACAAGTGCCATGAGCCACCTCCTGGTCTTCCATGCAAGCATCACAAAGACAACTAGCATACATTTCTACCATTACCAACCAATTAACTGCCAGAGTTCAGACTCTGGTCTTGCATACAGATTGCCAAGGACCACCTCTTTGTCTTCTTATAATACACAAACCAAATGGGCTGGCATTGGTGCCTTTGACCCATATCATAGTGAGGAGACTTACCTCGCACTGCTGAAGTCCCGCGGATAAAACTATGGCTGCTGGCTGACAGATCCCTGAACTGTCAACATCAAAACAACACCCAATTAATAATTAGGTTCCAATGCATAACCATAACTCCATACTTGGGATAAAGAGACCATTTTACCCCTAACCTAGCTTGGTCCAAGCCCAAGGCCCAATCTCACACCCTAAAGACCCAAAAGCCAAACAATCAACCAATGCCCAATATATGGCCCAATTTACCAAATTGGGCCCAAACCCATGAAATGGGCCTTACCCTAAAGCTCATCTACATATCCTAGTCCATACACCTGTTCTCAGATGGTCCATAAATAACCCAATCACCTAAGCCCAAGAGAAAGGCCTAACTCGAAGCCCAAACACAATTAGGGTTTTCACATAAAATGATAACTAGGGTTAGTGTTCCACACTTAACCCCTTAAGAACTTTATCCATTTTTCCAATATTGCATTAAGTTAATTGTAGAGAATCATTAAGTATTATTCTGAGTTTAATTAATAGTTTTATTGTGGGTCCCGACCAACTCCAAACTAGGGTTTCTTGATATTAGGGGTTTTTAAACCCTAATTAGGGTTTCCAACCTTAAGTTAGATGACTAGCGAATTAATTTAAACACACACACACACACACACACACACATATATATATATATATATATATATATATATATATATATATATATATATATAAAATAAATCGGGCACCACCCACTGCCAGCTCGGGTAGTGGTGGTCGGCGGCGGTCCATGGCGGCAGGAGGCGGCAACCACAATTCTTATGGCGGGAGTTATAAGTTTTAGGTCGAAACACACACACACACACACAAGCACACAACCACCCAAGGTGGCGGGTGGTGGCGGCATGAGGTGGCAGCCACCACCTCACGGTGGTGGTGACGGGCTTTCTCAACTTCCGGCAAAAAAAAACCGAACATACGACCTTACACCATAAAAACGCACACATACACACCATGTCACACACACAGCCAACACTCATGGTGGCTGGTGGTGGCAGAAGAAGGTAGCATGGATGCAACCACCATGGTTGGCTGCCATGGTGGTTATTCGAGTGTCCGACCACCTAAACACACCTACACCCACGACATAGGTTGAAATAAGCACCCATTCACCGGAAAATGCACACCAAATGGAACATCAATCTCACCGTCGGAGGAGGACGGCGACCCGAAGGAACGACAAGAAAGCAGTGATGGCGCAACAACCGACGCTAACGGTGGCAATATAGTAGAAGAAGGAGTGAAATGGAAAAACAACGACGACAGTCACGACGTCAAAGGTGGTTTCGTCTTCGACGGAAGTGGTGCAGCGGCGATCTCCGATGGCTAACGGCGGGGGGGGGGGGGGGGGTAAGGGTGGCGGCGATCTTACAGCTAGGGTTAGGCTTTAGGGGAGCCGCATGGAAGAAACACGGGAGGAGGGGAAGACACGGCTATAAGTCCCGTGACCTTTCAAACAACATAACCAATTTAACGCTTTAGCCCCTCCCTCCTAGATTTATTTCAGTTTAGGTCCATAGCTACGAAACAGCCCCGTGTTCTCCAAAAATCTTTACATTAAAAGTCCAAATGTTACATGGTGATCCCCAATTTCCATAAATTATAGCATTTAACTCCTTGTGGCTAGCACTGATAAATTAGTACGAAGTTAGGGCTAAAGTAAATAAAATATGAAATACATCTTGAGGTTTTAGGGCTTATTATTTATTCATTTATTAATTTTAATTTTATTTATTTATTTACTTATTTAATTTTAAACGGAATGTTACAAAACCCTAAAAGGCTTAAATTTTGAAATTAGGGTTAGGGTTTTGAAAGCCTAACCCTCCTCCCCAAGTTTCAAAATTAGGGTTTTGAAACCCTAACCTTCCTCCCCAAGCAAATTTCGAAAAATTGCATATGTTGTTAGGGTTTCCTAATTTTTTTGATAATTGTTAGTTTATCTGATTAAAAAGGATAATTATGAAATTGGATAAATCCTATACCCATTTTTTCTAAAATTTAGGGGTATAAGGAATAGGATTAAATTATTTGATTAATTTAATTAGATAATCCTTATTTCATTTAATATATTTAATTAAGTGAATAGATAATTATTAAATCATTTGGTTTATTTTTAAATTTAAATTAATTATTTAATTTTCGAAATGTAATTATAAACCTAGTATTTTGAAAAGTTTTAAAATACACCTTATACTATATGTAAACTTAAAAATTTAATAATTACTATATGTATAAGACTAAGTCAGTTGAACCGCTAGTACGCCTCATTCACGAAGCTTGTCTATAAGGGGGGGGGGGGTATAAGGAAGCTACTGATAAAATGGTAGTTGAATGATTGTCCACTCTCACCCTCCGCTTCCTTGATTAGTGGAGGGTCGTTAGCCAAACAAGTTTGATATGAAAAATTGATTCTCATTAAAAGTATAATGATATTAAAAAGTAACTAAACCCTTTTATAAAGAATCCCAATCTTAGTTACTTTAGGAAAAATGTGAATTTGTATGCTGACCCATGAAATTGCACATTACACTTTATAAGTCGTTAGTGGAGCATGTATGGTTAACAATCACACTAATAGGGACTAATAACGAGTGGTAATGGGTATCTCATAAGGTATATTTGTTGGTGGAGCGTGTGTAGTTTACCAGCACATCAATTGAGATGATAAATGACAATGAGGTTACCACGCACATTTGCATGGTTATTCACATCTTGTTTGTGATCATCGATATCTCAGTCACAAATAGAAGAGCATAATCTGAGATTAAACATGCCATTGAATAGTTTCAATGAATCTCAAAAGATCTAGGAATTTCATCAAAACTTAATTTCCTTTTAAAATTTCGTTTCTATTGCTGGAATTGATAAATCGTCATTTACCTACCTTTATAAATTTATAATTAGATCATGGCATCCCTTTTCTAAGTTGTGAATTTTTAGTTGGATCCTAGCCTTAATATTTATTTTTTGGGTTGCTATATTAAGGATTATTCTTATTTAACTAAAACTACCTTTATTTTACAGATGTCTACTCCAAATCATCCTCGGGATGGAATACTCACGACCCACAACCAACATGTTGGAATGCCCAGGTCTATTGGCTTTCGCACAAAGCAGATCAGCCTCAACCGCCAAACAAACATGTGCACATACATAACAGATAACCACATAACAGTCTATAGACAACTTACTGATCTGACGAATCATGACACATAGCACATAATATTATCCTACCTTCTAGGATACCGATCTAACAAGCCATACCACATACCACATAATATTATCCTACCCTCTAGGATACCGATCTAACAGATCATACCACAATACATAACCAGATAACAATCCAAAGGGCCGGCCTTGGTGCCTTAGACCCTTGAGTATAGTGAGGATAACTCACCTTGCAATGTCGGACTGAACCATGAAATCATGCTCCCGAAACATTGCCCCAAGCTCCAACACCTATAACCATCAATGATCTAATTCATAAATACCCGCTTACCAATTATTCTCAAAAGTCAAAACGGTCAACCTTTGGTCAAAGTCAAAGTCAACTATCAAGGTCAACAATCGATGTTGACCTCAACTCGCCGAGTACCCTCAGCTACTCGTCGAGTTCCTTGCATAACTTGCCAACTCGCCGAGTCACCATGCCACTCGCCGAGTTGTTCATCCAACCCGTCGAGTTCAAGACCATCTTCATATGACTCACCGAGTCTACCATGCGAGTCGCCGAGTCCCTTCAGTCCTTCATCCATACATATACTTTTTAAGCCATGCCAAGACGCCATACTGCAGATCCAACTAGGGATGAGAGTGGGTCCAAACCCGGACCGGTAGACCCGGACCCAGAAAACCCGGGAACCGGTTAACGAGATTTTTTAGGACGGGAAACCGGACTGGTATATAAGAACTCGGTTCCGATTCAGTTCCGGGTAAGATACCGGGTAAAGTGGGTCTAGAACCAGAAAACCCGGAAATATCAAAGTGGGTCGAATGGAACCGGGTAAACTGGGTCTAAAACCGAAAAACCCGGGGAACCGGGTAAAGTGGGTCGAATGCATGTTTTAAAATTTCACAAAATACAAAAATAAAGCTGAGAAAAAAAACATTTCGCAACTTTGATATCCCAACTTTGGGAGACTATAAATCAATGAATATGAAACCAAAATTGACAAAATTATAGTCTAAAATCATGTACAAACTCTATACTACACTTTGGAAAAAACCGCATGCTATTCCGACTTCAAACGAATTAAATATGCATGTTTTAAATCTATCATGAAATACAAAGAAAGCTGAAAAACATAAAATTATTAGCTTTGATATCCCGAATTTGAGAGACTATAAGTCAATGAATAAACACCCAAAAATAACAAAATTATAATCTAAAATCATGTACAAACTATAAACTACACTCTGGAAAAAACGTTATGCCAATCCGACTTCAAACGAATGAGATATGCATGTTTTAAAACTATCACAGAATATAAAAAAAGCTGAAAAACATAAAAGTTCCAGCTTTGATATCCCAACTTTGAGAGACTATAGGTCAATGAATATAAACCCAAAAATGATAAAATTATAGTCTAAAATCATGTACAAACTATCAACTATACTATGGAAAAAACCTCATGCCAATCCAACTTTAAACGAATGAGATATACATGTTTTAAAACTATCACAGAATACAAAAAAAAGCTGAAAAACATAAAATTTCCAGCTTTGACATCTCGACTTTGAGAGACTATAAGTCAATAAATATAAACCAAAAAATGACAAAATTATAGTCTAAAATTATGTAAAAACTATAAAATATACTATAGAAAAAACCTCGTGCCAATCCGACTTCAAACGAATGAGATATGCATGTTTTAAGCTTTCCATAGAAACCGGTTCCGGTCCCTAAAACTGGTTCTGGTTCCTAAGACGGTTCCGGTTCTTAAACCCGGTTTACCAGGACTCGAAGGACCCGAAACCCGGATTACCCGAAATCCGGATAGAGCCATTCTTTAAACCTGGGGCCCGAACCGGTTTTACATATTTCGGTTCTAACAGTTCCGGTTCCGGTCCGATTCCGGTTCCGGTCCGGTTTTCCGGTTCTAAATCTCATCCCTAGATCCAACTTCACAAGGCATGCTTATCACGTAAAGTTGCAAACTTTACGTGCATGCAAGGCTCTAATGACTCATAATGCCAAATCCAAGCTTGAAATGGGGATTTTACACTTAAGGAGGGGTTCATACTTGTCAAAGCTGATAGCTTTATGGACCTAAAGACCAGGGAGATTTCAGATCTGAAGTTCCAAATTCAGATCTTAGGTTATACCCAAGAATAGCTTCATAACATGTTGAAAAGCCCTAATCTTCAACCCAAAAGAGATCTAGAAGGAAAGAAGGTCAAGGTAATGACTTGATACCTTCAAATGGTGCTAACTGAGGTAGGTTCTGAAAATCCCCACGAGTCCCTTGCTGAAAGCTTCTTGACCTTCAAACTCTCTTCACAAAATCCACTATCCAAAGCTCAAAACACACACACACACAAAGGCTCTCACACGAAAAAGGGGTCTTCTGGGCTCTCAAGGGGCTGCAAAAGGGCTAAAGGAGGTTTATGATCCTTTAAATAGGGTGCAAAACCCCGAGATTTAGGGTTTCATCTGTCAGCTCCTACTCGTCGAGTCCCTTCTTAGACTCAGCGAGTAGGTCACTAAAACGCGTGGACCAACCCGCTGCTACTCGACGAGTCAGAGCAACCACTCGTCGAGTAGACCTTGAAATCATGAAGAATCAAATCCATAAATTAGTGCCTGAAAATCGGGGCGTTACAATTCTCCCCCACTTAAATTAGATTTCGTCCTCGAAATCATCTTTTGCCATCCTTGGCATGCCCGACATCCGGAAAGGCACCTCTACAACTTGAACTCACAACGACCTTCCCAAAACGATCGAGTCTAGCAGAAAGAAACCTCTACCTCACAATTATCCAAACCATAATCCCACACAACGACCGATCCCACTTCCCCTGAAATCTGAAGCCTGGGATATCGAAACCGGTCTGACTCATGACTGACCGCACATACTGAACCATCTCTATTCGCATTCCACTTATCCCTTAACCTGCCCAACCAACATTCTGACAACTTTAGGTTCCTACCAGAGAGGGGAATCACAGATTACATATTGCGGCAATTCGATGCTCCCTTTAACTCCCAAACCAAAATTCACATCACTGCCAACTGCCAAACATAAACACTTGAGCCTGGACCGATCAGCCTCGGGTCGGAATACTAACATATCGAATCAATTCAACCATCAAGTTGAAGTTCTCAGGGTTTGTTGGTCTACCGCCTCAACCCTTCCGCCCCTCCTGAGCCTCCATGCCAATGACTTACAATCGGCCCGCACCGGGTGGCCCGACCTACTGCATAGAGCAGGACCGCCTCAGCCAACCAAACACATTATGTCATCAAATAGACCATCCGAATCAGGTACACATAATATAGACAATCGACTATCATACCGTTCCCTATCGCCTACCACTTCCTCATAGTATACGGTCCCGCAGGCGATTACCATCAAGCGACATACATACACACCCGCTAACCATCACGATCACCCATACCTGGCCCAATCAGCCTCGGGCTGGCATACTAGGTATGCCTACGACGGGCCCAGTCATCCCTAGGATGGAATACCCTCATACCATAGATGTGTTTGGCCAAATCAACCCTCGGTTTTGAATACCAAACGCGCCAAGTCCAATCGATCATAGGGTCCGGTCATCCTCGGGATGGAATACCCTAGATCGGAACACCAACATATATACGTAGATCGGGTCCTAACTCATAACTTGCGATCCAAGGACCTATCCTTGCATTTCACCCCAAATCCTCCGATTCAACGCCACCTCTTGCCATACCTGGATAGAAATATTTTCTCAACCGCTGCTGAGACTACTAGTCTCACACCTGATCCATCATCAGGTTCCCAGAACCTGGAAAATAGAGACATTCTAACCTGAATAACCCTTCGACTTCAACATCATGATGACATTACACCTTCTGCCTGGAACTCGCGGTTCGTACCATCGGTCAAAAGTTCATCTGTTTACGCCACAGACTTCCAACATACGTACCTTGCGCGAATATACTCACGATTCCCCAATGCGTGCTTTCACCAAAGGCCTACTCGGCAAATGGCTACCCATGATACTCCCTCATGTAACCTTCCCTAGATCTGATGAACATCCACTCAGATCTACCCCCACTCCCCAACTGGAGCATTACCAGATCCAATAAGATGAAACCTCGGAGACACTCTGAACTGATGAGATTACCAAGATCCTCTGTACCTCATCCGACTTCTAATCACGGCTTCCGATCAAACCAGAAATACACCAGAGTCCTCAGCCTACTCCAGCAGCATGTTCAATACTTGGAACAGACCTATTGATTGCTATAGCATAACAGCCTACTCAATACCCGAACATAGATCTACAAACATATACAGAGTCTTCAGCATGACTGGACCGCCCTACCAGGCCTTCAGTCTATCTGGACCGTTCTCCGAGCCTTCGGTCTGACTGGTACGCCCCACTGGCCTTCAGTCTATCCGGACCGCTCTAAACTATTGAGCATCTCCCTGGACCACCCCTCCTGATGCTCTCTCCCATGCATCCTGTTCTCACCCACTTGGGGCTTCGAACTCCTGATCTACTCTGTGGGCTATATCCCCGGCCTAACCCTAGGCCTCATGTCGATCGTCCATCCTCTCGGAAAACCGTGGTCTGTTCCTTGAGCTGCGTATCTACCCCACACACTAAACAACCCGCATACTCATGCTGAATGCACTGCTGAGCCTTGGCAGCTAACAAAACCTTCAATCTATCAATCCAAAAAAAACCTCAGAGTCGAGCACACCCTCGACCGAATACTCGAAATGAACTCAATTCTTGACTAGAACTCCAACCTGTTTCCCCAACTTCTGCTATCAAGCACCCAGAAGGCGTGTTCTTATGCTGGGGAGTTTTTGCTGAACCCCCAATCAACACAACCCTCAAACCAAGCAGCCACTAGGGCCTCCATTCTCCCTGTCGGGTTGTGAAACTTATCCCCGTTTCAAAACCTTTCCCACTTCCGCATCTCGGGCAACACTCCCCCACTTTGATTCGACTAAGCCTTCATAATACATGAAAATTGGAGGATTCTCAATCATTCTCACTTCCCAACGATCGATCCGATGACAACCAACTCTTTCCCACTAGTGCTCCATTTCTAGTTAGTCCCAAATGATCACACACTTCTAAGAACCAGATGAACACTTCCTGAATCCCAGTGAAACCGACAGCCACTAATGCTTGAATGACCCCACACTCACGTCCTGAAGACCACAAGATAGTTGCTCCAACTAATACCTCGGCAACGAGTTACTTCTCTCGGCGCTCTAGTCCGTCAATCACTAACGGTTGCTAACCACTGAATACTGACAATGCTGAATAACCCTTCTGTGGGATCCTGTCCGCACGCCTCCCACATAATACCCCTTTTCCAAAGGTGTTCCAAACAAGCTTCCTGCTCTCGGGCTCTAGAAATCATTCTCTTCAGGGTTCGCACCCTGACTCACTTACTAGCTCAAGCGCCCACAGCTGAATTGCAGCAGCTGAAACAACTTCTGCCCTAAACCGGGCTACAAACTACTCTCAAGACATAGTCTACAATCCCAAAAGTGCAATAGATCACACAAATCAATCCTTTCCGTCCGATACAAGAGATCCAAGGCAAACCGGACCTCACAATTACTTATGCCACGTCGACCGTCCTGCGCTCACCGATGCTGAAATAATGTTGCCTATTCCTGCAACCAACTGACCCCGAGCTGGAATACAACCTGATCCTGAGGTCAGAAGCCTGCTCACTCCTTTGAGCTCAGATAACTGAGAGGGCGCAATCCTTGCCCTATAAAACGACGGTCCAATCCATCAATTCACCATTCCGCTTCCAGCTGCAAAACCCCAGCTAAACATAATCATTACTCCTTTCTGGAGTTCCCACGACCCATATTCCGGCCTCGAGCAAACCCCCGAGCCTCAAATCTAGAAACTCGCGTGCTAACCTCTCCCGCTCCACCCGCGGAAATATAACGAGTACAGATCATCTTCCCGATCCCAAATAACTGCAGCCCTCTGCTCATCAGAATATGTCCCAAAACTAGGAAGCTCGACCAGCTCCTCCCCTTGTCGTCGTTACAGCTGTTAAAGCTGCCGCGACAACCATCTCGGCAATGGCTGCATAGCGCTCGTCGAAATACTCAACCATGGCGGTCTTAATAGACCCGACATCTCCGGAAACTGCCCCCGGACAATCTCGATAACCTTCTCCTGGATGATCTCACTAAAACGATCCCCTGAAAATGCTGGCCTATCTTGGCTGCCCACTCCCGATCCTAACCTGGATTCGGTCTCAAGACGTCTCGTAACCACCATTCTGGTAAAATACCACAAGGATCGTTGATATCCCATAATATAACAGGGAACCAACTCCCAACCCAACCCTAGGGGTTGTGACTTCCTTGATACGCGTACGGGTCCTGTGCTTTCAGTAGTACGAGCCCATACTACCTTCCACACCTACCCATATTTGTCTCAAGTATCACCATAACACCCTACAATATACATATACATAGCGAGCGATAAATCCTCATTCCTAGAGGAATGCTAAATATCTCATAACTGGCCTCTTGGCCTCTCACTACCCACCCATCCATGAAACTTCCACCAACTGCCACACGACCCTCCATTAGTTCTAATTAACTATTGCATGAATACAATCACATACCGCACGACTTAAACAATCTTAGACTAAAAGATTTAATCCCACAACGGTTGGACTCAGACAAGAGCTGCGCAGCAGGACCAAATCCCTTACCCTAAGACCATTTAAACCATGTAGCATAGGACTTAGAGTATTCACCCAATAGTTAGTTCACACGCGAAAGAGTCACAAACAATCAGTTGAGGTACTCTACATAAGATAAGGCATCAAAGATCAGGCAATTCTATCATATGATTCCTGAGGATCCCTATCTTATTACTAGCATGCTGTTCTAACATATCACATAATATCAAATAACTTGTATGGTATTTTGGGGTCTACTTACTGGCTGTCACACCCCCAAACCGGAACGGCAGAAACGTTCGGGGGCGGAGGACGTCATGCTCAGTATCATAACCATAGTGAAGAAAGTAACACAACCATCATAAATATAATTTAAAAGGTTACATCGTTTCAAGAGTACATGTTTCCAACTAAATTACATATGATGTCAAAATATAGCAAAAAGAATCTACGCCTTAGCGTCTTGACTTCTGAAATCTTGTGATTACCTGTATTACTGATTACCTGAGAATACAAGTTGTTTTGAAAGAGTATCAGCATAAAGCTGGTGAGTTCATAAGCAATTTATAAATGGAAAATGGATGTTGTTCCTTAAAGTTTGTTACAAGTTTGTTTCCAGAAAATCCAATATTTTCTAAAAGGTTTGTTGTAGTCTTAACTGAACCAAAACTTAGTATATGTAAGTAAATCATCATACTTATGTGTGTGGTTTTAGATTTAAATAAAACTCTTTAAATCTCCGTGAACTGTGTGTTTTGTTAATTCCCCATGTGAGTTGTTATAACCATGCTAAAACTCAAAAACCTCGTACTCGACGTTCTTCAGGCGTCGGAATGTTATGACACTTGTCACCCCAGACCTGCCGGTCTAACTGTTGCAAGCAGCTTAGGTGCGGGTTTGCCAGACCCAATATAGATCTATACACAATTATCATGCTCTCACTCCAAGAGATTCTGATTATAACTACAGGACTTTTCTGTGGTACTTAAGAGTACCCTGAAGGAGTATGACTCACAAGTTTATTCATTAACAAGTTCACGTAATTTGTAAGAAAGTACCCGTTTTGTAAATCGATTGTGATAGTATTTCTTCGTTAGACGGAGTGTTCAAACTATACCTATTATAGTTTATCAAGAGTGTTTTGTGTTTAATGAAAACTGGTTATACATGACTTTGTATTTCAATAAAAATGACAAGTGAAAATACTAAGTGTAAATCCTACACACCTTGCCCAGCATGTTACAAGGTGTGAATAACTCTTAAACTTGTTTTGACAGTTTTTACCCTTAACTGTCACTGTTTTTAGAGTATTTATAGAAAAATCATTGTAAGTCGAAAGTTGAATCCGTAAACTATGAGAGTTTGGAAAAAGAGTCTACTGTGTTCATAAAGTTTTCTATAATTTTTGGTGGTCTCAAACCAGTGTGAAAATGTTCATCTTCACAGCGTGGTCCGATTTTGTTGCTGCTGTGATAGGCAGTTTTGTAAAAATCACCATAAATTGTAGAAAAATCGTATGGAGTTGTGCATGTAGTCATTTTAAAGGTATAGACCTGAACTATTTTCATATTAAACAGTTTTGCAAAATATTAAGTTTAAGTTGGGTAAAACAGTTCGTGAACAGGTCACAACATTTCTGTTGTAAGCTGTCAAGTTAAGTTTTAACTATGTTTTGGTGTTTTAACTTGTATTCCCCCCCTGAAAACTAAGGAAAACTGGAAAATGTAGGGGTATGAACTCACCTTGAGTGATTTCTTGAAGAGTGAAAGGTTGAAGACAAGGAGTATCAAGTCAAGAACACTTGATGAACACGCGGAAGCTTGGATGATCCTAAGAACGATTTTTTTGGTGTTAAGACATGAGTCGATGATCCAAGAGTGTTATGAAATTGCAGAATAACACTTGAGTTTAGATGGAATACTTACCAAAAGTGCAGTAGTAGCTCAAGAACACTTTCACAAAGTGGTGGGAAGTAGAGAGAAAATGAGGCTCTTTTGGTGTTTTGAGAAGTGTAAGTGTTTGAAATGATCAAGTAAGCGAAGAAATTCACCAAGGATTTCTATATATATATATATATATATATATATATATATATATATATATATATATATATTGAAGGTTGCTGGAGCAACTTGTAAGTTTGAAGTGATGTTTACATTGGTTTGTGTGATGTGGATAAGGTTGGCTAATGAGAGGATGACACATGGAGGCAAGTGGGCACACTTGACCCACTTGTGGGGTAAACATCTTTAGATATTTCTTTTAATGTAAAATATTGATTTATAATTAATAAATCCTTGAAAATAAATAAAATATGAGCTTTGGGGGTTTAAAATGGTAAAAATATGAATTTTGTGAAAAAATCCCGTCAAAAACGGGTTTAGGAAGCGAAAGTAGTGGAAAACCGGCATTAAGGACCGAACCTGCGAGGTTCGGCTCTTAGGAGTGTTAGAACCGAGAGAAGGGGAGGAGGAGCCGAAGGGGGAAGAAGGGACCGAAGGTGGCAGGGAAGGAACCGAAGGTGGAGGCTCGGTCCGAGATTGTGAAGGAAGCGAAATAGACCGAGCCCTCGGTCTATTTCGGTTGTATCAGGGCTCGGTTCGGCTGCAGGCCTCGGTTCGGATGCTCGGTTCTGACAGGTTCGCTTCTGATAGGTTCGGTTCTAAGAGGGTTCCGTTCTAATAGAAGGGTTCGGCCCTAAGAGGTTCGGTTCCTAAGAGGGGTTTCGGTCCTAAGTGGCTGTTTTTCGATATAACTCTCCGTTTCAAGCAGTTTTCGGCCAGGTTAAGGGTCGGGATCACCCGGATGACTATAAAAAGTTTGAGAGAGAGATTTTGAGAGAGATTTGGGAGAGATTTCACATTCTTGGAGAGATTTGGGAGAGATTTCACATACTTGGAGAGATTTGGGAGAGATTTAGTCTTAGCCTTTATTATCGTATAATCTCGTAATGCAAGGTTCGTGAACCCCGTTATGCTTCGTTTATGATGGTTTTAAGTCCCCGAAAGGGTCCTTAGTCGTGTTTTGATGCGTTTAATTCCCTTTTTAGGGTTTTTACATTGCTAAACACATAGATTCTTCGAGACACTTGAATTCTTGACATACAAATGCACATTTTTATACATAGAATAGGTTTTAACATACAAGTACTAGTTAAGTTTGACCGGTTTGACTTGTTGACTTGTTGACTTTGACTTTGACTTGAATTTGACGGTTGTCACACTGGCTCCGGCTGATCGTACCCTTCGCATCCTCTTTTACTTATTTTGAAAATCATTTAAAATCATTTTGAAAATCTTTCCTTGATTTGAGACTGGATTCACACGAGTGTTCCTCCAATTCACTCAAACCAAGGCTCTGATACCAACTTTTAACACCCATAAAATTCAAGCCAATTTAAAACTTTTAAAAAAAATTTCAAAACCATTAACCATTACAAAACTTGTTTTCAAAATGTTTCATATCAGAGTATCCCAGAAACAAAGTCATAAAAAGTGAGGAGTTGTACGATCACACCTTCGCCTTGCTGCGATCCCCTGATGTACCTGAAACAATAAACTGAAACTGTAAGCCCGAAAGCTTAGTGAGTTCCCCCAAAATACCCATACCACAACAATACACATATAATCATAAAAGCATACTATGGGTCCAATCAACCATCGGGTTGGAATACCCCAGGCCCTCAACCAACAGGTTGGAATGCCAACACACTATGGGTCCAATCAACCATCAGGTTGGAATACCCCAGGCCCTCAACCAACAGGTTGGAATGCCAACACACTATGGGTCTAATCAACCATTAGGTTGGGATACCCCAGGCCCACAACCAACAGGTTGGAATGCCCACATACTATGAGTCCAATCATCCTCGGGATGGAATACTCACGACCCACAACCAACAGGTTGGAATGCCCAGGTCTATTGGCTTTCGCACAAAGCAGATCAGCCTCAACCGCCAAACAAACATGTGCACATACATAACAGATAACCACATAACAGTCTATAGACAACTTACTGATCTGCCGAATCATGACACATAGCACATAATATTATCCTACCTTCTAGGATACCGATCTAACAAGCCATACCACATACCACATAATATTATCCTACCCTCTAGGATACCGATCTAATAGATCATACCACAATACATAACCAGATAACAATCCAAAGGGCCGGCCTTGGTGCCTTAGACCCTTGAGTATAGTGAGGATAACTCACCTTGCAATGCCGGACTGAACCATGAAATCACGCTCCCGAAACACTACCCCAAGCTCCAACACCTATAACCATCAATGATCGAATTCATAAATACCCGCTTACCAATTATTCTCAAAAGTCAAAACGGTCAATCATTGGTCAAAGTCAAAGTCAACTATCAAGGTCAACAATCCATGTTGACCTCAACTCGCCGAGTACCCTCAGCTACTCGCCGAGTTCCTTGCATAACTTGATAACTCGTCGAGTCACCATGCCACTCGCCGAGCCCAAGGCAATCCTCATCGGACTCGCCGAGTTGTTCATCCAACTCGTCGAGTTCAAGACCATCTTCATATGACTCGCCGAGTTTACCATGCGACTCGCCGAGTCCCTTCAGTCCTTCATCCATACAGATACTTTTTAAGCCATGCCAAGACGCCATACTGCAGATCCAACTTCCCAAGGCATGCTTATCACGTAAAGTTGCAAACTTTACATGCATGCAAGGCTCTAATGACTCATAATGCCAAATCCAAGCTTGAAATGGGGGTTTTACACTTAAGGAGGGGTTCATACTTGTCAAAGCTGATAACTTTATGGACCTAAAGACCAAGGAGAGTTCAGATCTGAAGTTGCAACTTCAGATCTTAGCTCATACCCAAGAATAGCTTCGTAACATGTTGAAAAGCCCTAATCTTCAACCCAAAAGAAATCTAGAAGGAAAGAAGGTCAAGGTAACGACTTGATACCTTCAAATGGTGCTAACTGAGGTAGGTTCTGAAAATCCCCACGAGTCCCTTGCTGAAAGCTTCTTGACCTTCAAACTCTCTTCACAAAATCCACTCTCCATAGCTCAAAACACACACACAAAGGCTCTCACACGAAAAAGGGGTCTTCTGGGCTCTCAAGGGGCTGCAAAATGGCTAAAGGAGGTTTATGACCCTTTAAATAGGGTGTAAAACCCCGAGATTTAGGGTTTCATCTGCCAGCTCCTACTCGTCGAGTCCCTTTTTGGACTCGGCGAGTAGGTCACTAAAACGCGTGGACCAACCCGCTGCTACTCGACGAGTCAGGGAAACCACTCGTCGAGTAGACCTTGAAATCATGAAGAATCAAAGCCATAAATTAGTGCCTGAGAATCGGGGCGTTACACTCCAAGGGCTTGTAGTTGTCCTTTCATGCATTATAGGACTTGTTGAATCATAAAAATGAGTGCTTGATCAATTCCTATGGTTCATGCATGAGCAAAGTAGCTTAGGATGTGTTGAAAGTGCAAGTTGGTTGCATTGGGACTTTTCTGGCCATGCAAAGGCTTAAAGTTGATGACTTTATGGAATAAGACATCTTAGAATGGTCATATCCGTGGTTGGGTTAGTTGTCTTAAGGGATTAAGACACAAAGTTGGTAAAAGTGGAAGCAGACGGAGTACGCTGTGCATACTCCTGGTTACGCCCCGCGTAGCCGGTTTCGACCCTGACCATACGATGTTCAAGTTGTACGCCCCACGTAAGAAGAGGTATGCCCAGCGATCTCGCTGGGCAGTTGACTTTTGTTAACTTTTGACCTTTGGTTAAGATTTACGATTTTGGACCATGGGAAGGGAAAAATGCTCTTTTTGCCCTTAGAGGACTTAGTTGTGGGATTGGACTAGCAAGTTGAGTTTTGGACCTTAATTATTAGTTAGGTTTAATTATTTTGTTGATTAGGCGAAGCCTAGTTCCGGCAGTTCGGGTGTGAGGTTTACTTGTCTTCAGTATCAGGTGAGTCTCATCACGTATTTATACATGTGTGGTAGAATAGTTGTATCTGTGATGACTAGCTGGGTCTAGCTGTTGTTATTATGTTATGCTGTTATTATGTGATTGGGACTGCTGATAGTCTCCAAGGTTGCTGATAACCCATAGGGCGTGCTGTTAGCCCACTGGGACTGCTGATAGTCCCCAAGGTTGCTGATAACCCATAATTGTTTATTTATGTTGTGATGTATGTGGTATCTTGGGGAACTCACTAAGCTTCGTGCTTACAGTTGTTGATTTATATATGGCAGGTACTTCTGAGGAGCGTGGGAAGGAGAATGTATGATTGTACACACTCGTTGGGAGATTTGCTACTGAGACAGTTGTGAACTCTGATATTTTGTGATACTGGTTGTTTTGGATAATTATGTATTTAATAACTTGGCTTGTGGAATTTTAATTTTTGGTAAACTAAAAATGAAAATTTAGTCTAAAATTTGAGGTGTTACAAAAATTGGACAATTAATATGTATCTAAGTAAAACAAATTACAATGATGGAAATATATTAGACTAGAAAGGTTATCACTTGTAACATACATGTTCAGTTATCGTGTTATGTAATTTTAAAAGTGAATAATATAATGAAATATTTGAGGGGTTACAAAAAGTGGACAATTAATATTGTATCTAAGTAAAACAAATTACAATGATGGAAATATATTAGACTAGAAAGGTTATCACTTGTAACATACACTTTCAGTTATCATGTTATGTAATTTTAAAAGTGAATAATATAATGAAATATTATGTGATTTTGAGCGTTGAGTTCTAACATATAGTTTTTACTACAAATGAAGTAAAACTATGTTTAGAATCACTCGGAAAATATTGGAAGTCTTATGAGATTCCAATCTAATGTCAAATATTGAAATTTAACGAAAATATAAAATTTGAAATAAGTAAAATTTTATTATTGAAAGTTGTAGATAATTTCGTTATAAACATTTAGGCGAAAACTCCATCGAAATCCGAGTTATAACGAAGAAGTTATGACTTCATAAAGTTTCGCGACAGAACCGGCATGACGCCATAAGACGTCAAAAGTGATTTTTCGATAAACTACTTTTTAGCTTTAGTGATCTAAACGAAAGTCGTAGTATTCGTTAAACCGAGAATTTTCATAAAAAAGGACGTCCAAATCTGACTTCGTATGAGGAAATTATGATTTTTCTAAATTTCAGAATAGCAGTAGATAGCTAAAAACTCGAAATAAAGATCGAGTGATTTTTAGCCGACGCAACCTAAACGAGAATCGAAGGTCTCGTCAATAGTAGTACAACAGTAAAAGGACAGACGAAAACAGACATCGGATGAAGAAGTTATGAATTTTTAACGGACTTTTCCTGTCCCAGCCCGTTAAAAATATAATATTAAAAATAAAGACAAAATTAGCCGACAGAGTCTAACCGAAAGTTGTAGAGAATAATCTCACCTACGTGTGGATATAAAGAACGTCAAAAACGGAGCTCGTATGCAAAAGATATGGATTTTTGAAGTTCGAAGCACAAACTTCGAGACCTGACTGCGTTCACGACGTGAATCATAGAATTCACGACGTGAACTACTTGAACGTCACCTTTCGATCCTAGAAGACACACGGCAAGCCTAGGTGATGACCAGGATCAAAGTCACGACGTGAACATAAATGGTTCACGACGTGAATGTCGAACTTTCAGCCTATAAATAGAAAGCAAGACCTCCGGGTTTTGTTTACAAACTCTACTTCCTCTCACTCTCTACTTCTTCTCTAGCTACTTTTAAACCCCCCTGAAGCCCCGATATCATCCCTAATACCCGAAGCAAATCCCAAAGCCCCGAAGTTCCCGAGAAAATCATATTTTCAAGTCGAAACTCTGCCCGAGTAAGGCCGGTTTTCAACTAAAATCCCCGGTTTCATCACAGAAAGTCATATTTAGAGCCGAAGTGCTGCCCAAATTATCATTTATTCCTTCGGTTATTTCACGGTGAGTTTAATATATAGGAACAATTGTATGTTATGTGTTATATGTACTATGTGCTTTTCCGTGTTATCATTTTGTTTTATTATTTCTGCTATTTTGGTAGCAAAGCTGTACCTTTGGCTATGTGATCAGTGAAAGGACTTAGATTCACAGTGGTATTGGTATGTAGCCTCTGGCTGTGTAGAGCATGTCTCACAAGAGAATGACTTCTACCCCTATGGCATTAGCATAAGGTTAGATAGGGCTAAAAGCCTGAAATCTACCAAAATGTTTAAATCAGAAATTGTATGTCTTTTGTGCCATTTGGGCCGAAGCGTTATTGATGTATATCAAGTATTGAAATTGTTATGTCTCATTGATTGTTATGGAAAGTCTGTCGCATGATTCACATATGTCTTTGTTGTTCCTTGTTCCTCTTTGCTTCTGCCATATTGAAGTATATATATATATATATATATATATATATATATATATATATATATATATATGGCATAACGTTATATTGTATCTATTGTTGAACTCACTAAGCGTCATCCCTTACCCCTCTCAGTGTTTAACAATTGCAGGTAATGAGAATCCAGTATATTCATATACTGTTGGAAGATTTAGAATAGTTTATACTATTACTTTTGTACTTGGGTTTACGTTTGTATAAAAGCTTTAATATCCTGGGTAGTTATGTAATATACTAAAACTTAGTCGGTTTGTATCCAGTCTTTTGTAATCAAATTGTCAATGTAAAATATTGTTTATAAATATGCATGTAGCATGTTTTGGAGTAACTGGGAGTGATAACAATGTCTTTAGTATGAAAGTTTGGGTGCTTTCATCACTCCTCTAAAAATGATTTAATAATAATAACAAACATTAGCTTTTTATGGAACTTATATGAAGATAAGGTTAAATTATTAGGATAATATATCAATTAAATTTAAATAGCAATAGCAGATTTATTTTGGTACACTTACATCATGTGTGACAAGCCAGACTTTATGATTTACAAGCATTATTAATTACAAATATATTGTTTCATGATTTACAAACAATAACAATCAATGTGACTAATATCAAACTTAATGATTAACACTTTTCATCATTTTTGCTCTAAATAATAGGTACATGAATATTTCACCATGCGACTAATAAAAATCATTCTATACGTATTTGTAATATTTGGCTATTCGAAATCTATACATCCACTTTGAAATAACAAGTGACTATACACATAAATGGTAGGCAAGCTATAACACAAGTTCAACTTCAGTCACACTTATCGTTATGAGACCATATGTACCAAATTTTTGCTACACTGAAATCATGTGAGACAAACTCTAGTTATTAGTTAGTGACATAAACATTTACTTCATGTGACGATTTATGACATTTGGACACTTTTTTGTCACTTTTTTTACTCCAGTATATTTGTCACTTTTTTTTACAAAGGCTTTCAGTAGGGTTAAACATAGTCAACATGCTAGGAGCATTGGTTTGAGAGATGATGTTAGTTTTAGTAGTTAGATGATTAGTTTGAAACATGTAACAATATAAGTGAATTGATTTTGGTGATTAAATAATAGAGATTATTTATGAGTTTGTTTACTTCCTTTGTCAATTTTTTATTCTTGTGTTTCGATTTGCATGTGTTACTTCCTGGATGATTTGATTATTTCAAAAGTCAACAGTCTCTTATACTTTAGAAAGTAAGTAGTGAATGAAGACTATCATGAATTGATTGTAGAGTGTCTATGGAGATTAGACATTGCAATGGTTGCAACAATAATATTCACGAGTACTTAGAAAAATGGAGATTTTGAGTATTGGATAAACCCACGCTTAGAGAATTAATTCATGGATTCTATCACGAGTAATTCCTAGACGATAATATCTTATATTCCTAAAATGGAGATATATGAGTTGTAATTTACAAGTCATTTGTGTATTGGTGTTATGCAAACACATCAGTGACATGATGTTATAAAACATAGTGGCATGCATGATTTGGTGAGTAAATGATACAATCATATGAGTCAAAGTTTATTTATTCCTTTTGCCCTAACAGGAAAAACGATATCCTTGGGCCCCTCGGTGATTTGGTGTTGACTTATAGTGTTGGGCTCAGCCAAGACTAAATTGATGTGTTCAATTAGTAAGTCTTACGAGGTCATCACAAATCGGGAAATCAGGATACAAAATTTTGGACATTGAGATTGATTCTAATCCATGTCTCGTGTCCATACGATATCTTGTAGAACGAAGGAATATTTGATCACTTATCCTAGGATCGATGTCTGATCAGATTAAAGACTGGAGCTGCTTTGGGAAGCACCATTTAGAAGTTATACCGACAATTGTAGTTATAGACTTATCCAAGTGGGAGACTGTTGGATTAAGTGTCTAAGCCAATAACTAAATTGGTATATACTTGAATTATTAACAAAGTACTTTTGGGTTACCCTCAAACCTAGTAGTTGAATAGGATGACTTTTAGAGAGAGAGAGAAACTGATTTATTGATTTATTATATGATTAATAAATAACAATAAAAGATTTATTAATATATTATGAGAATAATATATTAATTAGAAATAATATTATTTAATTAAGAATTAATCAGAAATTAATTATAATTAGTTTTGGGATTAACCGGTTTAATTAAATGTGCAAGGACTAAAGCTGTAATTGTTCAATAGTTGAACAAAAGGGATTCCAAAACCTTCCAAGGCGGTGGACGGTTTTATGGAATTATATTGGGTTTCTGGAATATTGGGGTATAGATAATATGAATAATTAGGAAACTAGATAATTACCTGATTTGAAATAATATTATTTTAATCAAGTAATGGTTATCTAGGGTTTTCATATCAGCTATATATAGGGTCTTTAGCCTTCATATTTCGGCCAATAATACCTCAAGAAGAATAGCTAGAAATTTACCTTCCCTCTCCTCTCTCTTCAAGCTTCCGTAGTTGCTAGGGTTTAGGTGTGAACCATCAGAGGCACAAGATTTCTGGTGTTTGCTTCCAAGAGCTTTTGAAGACTCTTGCAAAGAATGTTGGATTAATGTCTAAGTCCATAACTATAATTGGTAAGACTTGACCTGACCCGGCATGGTCCATTTGGGTTGCATGGCATCATGCATTTGGATAGACTATAATGAGAGAAATAACACTTAAGGTTGGTTAATATATTATAAGTTCTAATATATTAATAAGGTTATTTAATTAGTATTGATCAAGAATTAATTTGCAAATTAATTAAGTGATCAAAAGGAGACTAATTAAATATATGGGTTGATTGTGTAAATCATTCATTCTTATATATGTGGGCTTGTGATCCAAGATTCCTTATGTTGGACTAAGTCCATGGGGTGACCCATGGATACTCCATGGAGGTTAAAATCCATGGAGCATAAGGAATGGGTAAAGTTATGAGTTACATGGTGTAACCCTAATAGCCACCATATTAAAGAATCCTATGGCTCAAGAAATCGTGCACTAATGTGTGAGTGTGAGGGCTAGACGATTTCAAGGAGTGTTCAAGTTTCTCTCAAGTTATTCCAAGTGTATTTGGTGTTGTGTGAACCATTTGAGGTGTCACACTTGGGGCACTAGGCACTCAAGCTTTATGAAGACATTCTACATCAAAGAGGTATGTATTCTATCTTGTTATATTTATTATTTTGTATGCTAGATTAGGATAATACCTTGGATGTTCATAATTGTATGTATAATAGAGAAAACATAGATCCAAGGTATTTAGGGTTGCATGTACACTTAGGAGTGTTAGAATGCTCATAACCCAACAGTGGTGTCAGAGCCTAGGCTTGTTTTCTTGTTATACTTGCAAAAGTAGCTGAAAAATCGAGTTGGATCCATATATTCGATTGTTTTGGCTGGAATTGGACTAGGAACATTACCCTAAGATGTTTTTGGACTTATAAACTTGTTTTTGATGTGGTAATGTTCATGCTAATCCAATTTCTAAGATAATTGTCATAATTTCAAGATTTGTATTAGTTTGTATGTTCATGCTAATTTCTTGAAGATTGATGATTTGAATTATCTTGTTCTTATGAGGTTCTTAGATTAATAGAAAAGTTGTGTGAAATAGTTGTTTTCAATCCATTTTAATCTAAGAGTTGATTCCAAAGTGTGTTTTTGTAACTTGTCCTCAAGTTATATGAAAAGTCACATTTAAGAATCATAAAACTCATAAAAGTTGGCAAAGGTTACAAAATGAAGAGTCTCTTCATTAAATTAAAAAAAAGTGTAACCTTAATTAGTTCCATAAGTTACAATAAAAAAAAGTTATTTTTTTTATTAATTAGTTTAAAGTCTTCCATAACTTGTCCTCAAGTTATGGAACTTGAAGAGTTTTTTTTTAATTAAAACTACTTTAAACTCATAAGTTATGGAATTAATTAGTTTTGAATAGTTTCAAAAACTTGCCCTCAAGTTTTGGAATTTGAAAAATTTTCACTTATGAATACTTTAATTCCAAGTTAGCCCTTAGAATTTTAAAAGTTAAAATTCAACCCTTATACTTTATAATATTATAAGTTAATAATATTTATATATATGTATAAGAGTAAAGTCAATCTTACCGTTAGTAGGCCTCATTCACGAAGCCGGTCTATAAGGGGGGGTATAAGGTTACTGCCTATAAAATGGCAGTTTAATGGGTGTCCACTCTCACCCACCGCTTCCTTGACTGGTGGAGGGTCGTTAGCCGAACGGGTAGGACAAGGACTATAATTCTCCTTTCATTAAAAGTATTAATTATAAATACTAAGTAACTAAACTCTTATTAATACCCAATCTTAGTTACTTAGGAAAATGTGAATTTGGTGCTAACCCATGAAATTACACTTTGCACTTTGCTTAAGTCGTTAGTGGAGCGTGTGTGGTTAACCGGCACACTAACCTGGACTTAACAAGGTAGGCAAAGGGTAACTTAATATTTATCATAGTATCGGTGGAGCGTGTGTGGTTAACCGGCACACTGATTAAGGGGTAAATATTAAGGGTACCAAGTATATTTGCATGGTTATTCACACCTTGTTTTGTGATCCTCGGCATCCCAGTCACAAAACCTGAAGGGCACACTCGAGATTGAAACATGCCTTTGAACAGTTCAATGAATCTCAAAGATCTAGGACTTTCAAATCCAATTAAAACCTAATAAATTATTTCGTTTTTCATGGTGGAAATTGGTGAATCGTCATTCACCTACCTTCAAATATTTTATAGCTTGGATTACGGCATCCCTCTTCTAAGTTATAAAATAGTTTGTTAGGTCCTAGCCTTAATATTTCGTATTGGGTGTCATATTAAGGACTTTAAATCAACTATCTTGAATATCTCCCAAAAAGATGTCTGGTCTAGACATTTATGATCTTCCCAAATCTCTTGAAACAAGCTTTCCTAAATGAAGATGATGTCCCATGGATATCATACTTCTTTCACCTCCTCCAATTATTCTCCCTAACCCACAAGTTCCTAAAAAGTTTAAGGTCACTCAAGCCCTATTGGCAAGGCAAGGTCTATGTGTGATCACATCTTGGAGATGTAGTCACATATTGACAAGCCGGGAGAGTTGGGTGTCAAAGTCTTGAGAAAGTTGGTGGCTCAACTACTTTCTAAGTCACATAGTGAGTTCTTTTGGGAATCCTATGAAACAGACTAAGACAAGACCCTTAATGATCTTATCTATTTGCTAAGATCAACTTCCTAAAACGCTATGGACATTGACAATGATGACATTGGATATCCAGTAAAGCTCTCTCTTCCCAATGGAAAGGGATCGGCCATAGTCAACTCGGTTGACCCAATGGTAAAGAGAGAGGCGAAGTCTGAGATAGTCCCATTATCAAGGGTCCAGAGGTAACTATTGCCAAAGGAAGGGGCATTGGTTACGAAGCTGCCAAATTTACCTAAGGATGTTAAAGTCAATAAGTTTGGCTCTACTTCAGGTAAAGTCCATTGTCTAACTCTATTAAGTACATGTTGATTCTGATCGCGAAGATGGATTTCAATCGCATGGTTCGGTGATCAGAATTTTGGGCTATTACTTAAGAGTTATGATATTTATATTGCTTAGGAATAGATAACAACAAGGTTTTCATATGGATTGTAAGGATAAGTTTTTCCGCAAAGTTTTAAAATAAAAGAAAAAGTTTTGATTTTATTTATTTTAAGTATCCTTACAATGGCATTTGTGAAAAGTTGTTGCTTATAAGATTCCATTGATAGCAATATTGGAAAAATGGATTTGCTTCTTTCGGTTGTGGTAGTGTCTAATATTACCAAATAAGGAAAGATTCTCATCACCCAAGGTTCAATTGGACCGAAACTTGGAATCATGCAAGTTGTATAGTATGATGAATGAGAACTTTCAGCTTGGAAAATTAAGACTAATTCCTTATGTGAATAAGGAAAGGACTAAGGGATCGAGTACACATTCTTGTACACTGGTCAAGTCCACCACAAAAGATCAAGAAGACTATTCGTCATGATTTACTTAAGTTCAGTAAATATGGTTATACTTATAAGTTTAAGTATAAGTCTGTAGCATTGGAGAAGTTTCAATGTGAGACAGAACGAATAAGAAGAATCAAAGTATGGCAGAAAGATAAAAGTTTCTCAAATCTGAAAAGATGGGAGAGTACTTTAGTATCATGTTTATGATCATCTTAATGATTAAGATACCATATCACAATTGGTCCTCTAAAGTCATCTTAGTGCATTCTTATGACTAAGAAGAGGAGTCATGAATTGTTGAAATGGTTAAATCAAAAAGATGAGTCATACTTCATTCCAAAACAATTCTTAGAGTCATACTCCAAGATTGTAACTTGAGTGGCATATCTTAAAGAGGGTTTGTTAACACTAGTCAAATGTAAGAGTAAAAGGTTATCTACTCTTGTACATTTGAAATTGGTAAGTTGTGATGTTTTGGATAAAATAGAGACCAACTTAGGCCAATTGTGTAAAGTGTTAGTCTTGATAAAGAATCCGCACTATCTCTTGAATATTTGACAAGGGAGTCTTATATGTCAAGAGGACAGTGGGAGTCTTAAAGCTCTTGAAAGTTTCAAGACTTAATCAAGAATAAAACCTAAAGTCCTTCACTAGCACACGACTTGAGGTTTATAACCTATCGTGTTGAAATTTTTGTGCCTATTCAAGTTGGCTTTGCATAAGAGTTCTGAGAGTTCTCAATTGGTTGCACAACTACTTGGAAGCAATGGCAGGCACCTGAGCTGCCAAATGGCAAGAATTTAAGATTGCACAAGTTTAATCAATATGAGTTTGGATTTGTCACTAACCTTGTCTTCTGATTATGGTTTTGACAAATTCACATGGATAAGAACACATACACTATTAAATCTAAGTGTCATAAGGTTTCTCTCCGATTCATGAAAATGATGGTGAGGAAACACTTTCACTAAGTAGATTTTAGCTAGATAGCAATTGTGATATTTGCATTCTCAAAGTCGTTAGTGGAGCGTGTGTGGTTTACCGGCACACTAACATGGACTTGTGAGAAGTGGCAAAGGTCTAAACAATTGAGACTATGATTACGGCATCCCTTTTCATAGTTCTAAAATTCTTTAGACACACATGTGAGCTATCTAAGAGAGGTGTATGATTTTGATAAAGTTTTATAAAAACAATCTAGTATCAGAAATCTGAACTTTGGTAAGAAAGTCAGCTGATTTCTGAGTACATGTCAAAGCTAGTGGGAGCATAAGTGTTATGCTAATAATCATCATGTTAGTGGGAGCATGATAATTATGACAAAGGTTGCAAGTTAGCAATGTTAATTATAGAAAACAAAAGTTTCAATTCGTGAGGTTGCAGGTGTTGAAAAAGTTGTTTTGCTATAATTAAGGGAGAGGAAATTATACTTCATTTCAATTCTAAAAGCTTAGATTGAGATTTTAATCGTATTTAATCAAGGATATATATATGAATTTCATGTTGGAATGGCTCAACATAAGGAAATTCTATATATGGGTCCATTATTTGCGTTCTAAAATTCGATTATGATTACGGCATCCCTTTTCATAATCTGAATTTTGAGAACTTGGCAAATTGAAATGGAAATATTATAGCAAAAGACTGGTATAGTCTTTATGTGAGACATCATGAATCGTGTCCCATATGCTTCGGATATAGGATCAATTACATGTGCTATATTCATCCTTTCTAAAATTTTCCAAATGCCTGGGGCATTATGAAGGGAAAAGGTCTAGAATTGGATATGACTAAAATGATTAAGCAATTGTCGAGGACAATCTAAGGTTTACCAAAGATTGGTTGCTCAAGGACAGTTGGAAGTATAATGTTAATTCTGGAAGGACCATATTGACATAATCTGTAAGGAGGCAACTCTTGTTCAGAAGTGATAGTCAAAATGGAATATGGAAATGTTTCAAAGTTAGAAATTATTCAATCTGTGTAAGATTAGGAAACTTAATGAAAGAAGGATGTTTCCAAGGAGCTGATCTCCTTTGAAATGCTCTGTAATGATTGTTGTCAAGTCTTTCTGACTTCGTGCATAATCATTAAGAGGATCAATGCATATAAGTTTAGAATCTAACAGATTTCAGTAAATGGCATGAATTTGGAATTCTTGCATTTGCAGTAAGGATTTGGGACTGTGAAAAGAGGATCATTGGAGTGATGTTCAATTGATCTATTTTACAAAGTAAAGATCATAGACAAACATAGTATGCATACTTGGTGTATGGCATGACTAGTGTTTAGAAAACATAGTGTACATGCTTGGAGCATGGGACAACTATTGTTTTAATTCAAGTATAAAGTTGATAAAACCGAAACAATGAATAATGAGTAATCAGTATGGTGATAAATAAAAGTGTTTATTTATATTCATAGGTTTTGATACCATATTTGATTCATTTATTCTTGTGTTTCACTTTGCATGTTTTGACTTCCAGAATAACTAAGTCGCTCTTCCTGAATGATTAAGTTATTCAAACCATCCATAGTCGGTCATATGTTGGAAGTAGATATGAATCAAGACTGTCATGGGTTGGTTTGTAGAGGTCCAAGTTGGTGGACAAAGTGGTGCTACAACACTCATGAGTGCTCATAAATTCTGAGTATTGGATTCAACCCACGCTCATTTGAATCACTTCATGGATTTTATCACGAGTGATCATGAGACGATAATATCTTATATTCTTCAAACCTAGAGATATGAGTTGTTACTATGAGTTGGTTATACATTGATTGCACGAAAACGCATTGGTAACTCGATGTTATAAAACGTGCCTTTGTGTATGATTCAACAAGTAGTAGAACAAGCCATATGAGTCGAAGTTTATCCATTCCTTTTACCTTCAGGATAAAAGCGATATCTGTGGGCCCCTCGATGATTTAAAGATGATACATGTGAGTGCTTGGCCAAGCCAGAACTGATTTGATTTGTTCAATCAGTCAGTCATCATGAATCGGAAATCGGGAAACAACAAATGGACAGAGAGAATGATTTATAATCCATGTCTCAGTCCATATGATATCTAGAATGGAGGAATATATGATCCCTTATCTAATGGACAAGACATTGACAAAGGTCAGAGATCATCGGCAAGGTCAGAGTTCGACGGAAGCTTTTGAGAGCTACGATTGTCAGTCGGTTCTTGAAGTCATACGCAAGAATAGTTTTAGACTTATCCAAGTGGGAGACTGTTGGATTAATGTCTAAGTCCATAACTATAATTGGTAAGACTTGACCCGACCCGGCATGGTCCATTTGGGTTGCATGGCATCATGCATTTGGATAGACTATAATGAGAGAAATAACACTTAAGGTTGGTTAATATATTATAAGTTCTAATATATTAATAAGGTTATTTAATTAGTATTGATCAAGAATTAATTTGGAATTAATTAAGTGATCAAAAGGAGACTAATTAAATATATGGGTTGATTGTGTAAATCATTCATTCTTATATATGTGGGCTTGTGATCCAAGATTCCTTATGTTGGACTAAGTCCATGGGGTGACCCATGGATACTCCATGGAGGTTAAAATCCATGGAGCATAAGGAATGGGTAAAGTTATGAGTTACATGGTGTAACCCTAATAGCCATCATATAAAAGAATCCCATGGCTCAAGAAATCGTGCACTAATGTGTGAGTGTGAGGGCTAGACGATTTCAAGGAGTGTTCAAGTTTCTCTCAAGTTATTCCAAGTGTATTTGGTGTTGTGTGAACCATTTGAGGTGTCACACTTGGGGCACTAGGCACTCAAGCTTCATGAAGACATTCTACATCAAAGAGGTATGTATTCTATCTTGTTATATTTATTATTTTGTATGCTAGATTAGGATAATACCTTGGATGTTCATAATTGTATGTATAATAGAGAAAACATAGATCCAAGGTATTTAGGGTTGCATGTACACTTAGGAGTGTTAGAATGCTCATAACCCAACAAAGAAGGAGTCCATTTCAATGGAAAAAGATGTATCCATGGATCCTTGTGAATATTTCCTATTTAGGAAACAACAATAGTTTCCTTTAGCTCGACAAGAAAGAACCGCTCCAAGTTTTTGAGCCTTGTCCACTCCGACGTATGTGGACCCATTGAAGTAGAATATATTGGTGGAAGCAGGTACTTTGTGACATTCATCGATGATGCATCACGAAAGGCGTGGTCTTACTATCTCAGGTCAAAGGATCACACATTGAATCGCTTAATGTTTTTCATGTAATGGTGGAAAGACAAACAAGAACGCAGCTGAAATGTATCCGATCAGATAATCGAGGCGAGTACTATTCCCATGAGTTTTCTACATACTACACGAATCATAGTATCAGGCATGAAAAGATTTCCCCTCAAACCCCACAACACAATGGTGTAGCAGAACGGATGAATCGCAACATTGTTGAGAAAGTTTGATGCATGCTCAACATTAATAAACTCCCAAAACCATTTTGGTTTGAAGCTGTATTGACAACTTGCTATCTAATAAATAGGTCACCTTCCATTCCACTGAATTTTGAAGTTCCAGAGAAGATATGGATCGATAAAGACATCTCATCTTCTCACTTGAGAATATTTGTGTGCAAGATGTTTGCACATGTATATAGTGAATTACAGAAGAAGTTAGACCTTAAATTCACTCCATGCATCTTTATTGCATATGGTAATGAAGAGTTCTGGTATAGGCTATGCGACCCATAACTAAAGAAGGTTATTCAAAGCACAGCTGTGGTTTTCTATAAAAACCAATATTATGATTTTAAGGCATCGGTTAGGGAGCGACTGAGTTCCAAAGTTTCAGAAATAATATTTGAAAATAAAAATGATGTTTCCAGTGAAGAAGAGGATAAATAAGTTGATGTTTCGGATCAAGAAGGTGTTGAGAAAGTGGAGCTTCCACCGAATGATACTTTAGATACATTGCCAGAAGTTGCAAACGAAGGAATTTAAGTTAGACGGTCCGAACGAGTCTATGCTCCATCAACAAGATATCCTACTTTAAACTACATCCTTCTTACTAGTGAGGGGGAGCCATGGAGCTTTCAAGAAGCTCAATAACATATTGACAAAGCAAATTGGCAGAAGTCCATGGAAGAAGAAATGAATTCTTTTCAGAGGAATCAATGAGTTATTGAAACTCCCAAAAGGAAAGAAAATCTTGAAAAACAAGTGGGTGTTCAAGTTGAAGAAAATGGCAATGGAAATACCATGAAGTATAAGGCGAGACTCGTTGTCAAATGGTTCCAACAAAAAGAAGGAATCGGGTTTGATGATATTTTTTACCGGTTGTGAAGATGATGTCTATTCAATTTGTACTCGGATTGGCTGCTAGTCAAAATCTTGAACTTGAGCAAATGGATGTGAAAACATACTTTCTCCATGATGATTTGGATGAAGAAATATACATGGAGCAACCTGATAGATTTAAAGTCCCAAAGAAAGAGCATCTCGTCAGTATATTAAAGAAATTTTTTTATGGTATTAAGCAAGCCTCAAGGCAGTGGTACAAGAAGTTTGACTCATTCATGCTGAGTCACGACTACAAAAGAACACTTACAGACCACTATGTCTACCTGAAGAAGTTTCCAGATGGGAATTTTGTCATCCTTTTGCTCTACGTGGATGATATGTTGATAGTGGGCCAAGATGCAACGATGATCGACAACTTGAAGAAGGATTTTTCTAAGTTCTTTGATATAAAAGACTTAGGCCCAACACAACAGATACTGGGCATGAAAACTTTCTGTGATAGAAAATCAAGAAAATTGTTCTTATTAAAGGAGGAGTATGTTGAACGTGTGATCAAAAGGTTCAACATGGAAAATTCCAAGCCCATTGGTACGCTCTTGGCTAATCACTTCAAGTTAAGTAAGAACAATTGTGCCTCTTCTGAGAAAGAAAAATAAGAGATTAAAGCAGTCCCTTATTCCTCAACCGTAGGAAGTCTTATGTATGCAATAGTGTGTAGAAGACTAGATATTTCTCATGTTGTCGGTGTTGTGAGTAGATATCTAGCTAATCCGAGAAAGCAACATTGGGAAGCAGTCAAGTGGATACTCCGATACCTGAAGGGTAGTTCGAAACTATGTTTATGATACGCGGGAGCAGAGCCAATCGTTGAAGGTTATATAGATGCCGATATGGCTAGAGATCTTGATAATAGGAAATCTAAATCAAGTTACATCTTCACTTTGGCAGGGGAGATATCTCGTGGCAATCCAAGTTACAAAAGTGCGTAGCACTGTCAACAATATAAGTCGAGTATATTGTTGTCGTTGAAGCTGGGAAGGAGCTTCTATGGATGAAACAGTTTCTTCGAGAATTAGGCTTTCCACAAGAAGAGTACATCATTCATTGCGATAGTCAGAGTGCTATGGACCTGAGCAAGAACTCGATCTACTATTCCCGTACAAAACACATTGGTATCCGTTATCGTTAGCTTAGAGAAGCAATCGAGAGACGAGAGTTGAAGTTATCAAAGATCAACACAAATGACAATCATGCAGATATGTTGACCAAGGTGGTGACACAAGAGAAACACAAACAATGTGTTGACATAGTTTGGGATGAGGATTTTTGGATGGAGACTGGATGGGGACATTTGTTGACTTCCAGTCTTCATCTTAAGCCCACCATTTTTTATGGAAACATTTTCTTCCTAGAGTGGCAATCTTTTCTTCCTACTCTACGATGAACACAATTAATGAAGGTTGCACAAATGGTGGTTGGCATGGGTATAAATAGAGGCTTCATCTTTAGTTATGATGCATCCCAAAACACAGAGAAATAAAGCATACCACTTAGAGTGAGAGTGTTAGTGAAAGGGTTGGTTTTTTGTAATAGTTGAGTGTGAGAGTTGCTCCTCCTATTGTAATTATATTTTCGTGTTAAATAGAATAGTTTTCCAACCCCTGCAACAGATCCCAACCCAGACTCGACTGTGATTGAACCACCCATCGGTTGTTTGCCACTATTTATCATCCGCTGGAGCATTATGGTGCGAAACTCAGTAGATTCCAAGCGATCCTTCTCCAAAATATGGAAGGAAGCCTTGATATCAGCCACATCTGCCTGCAAGCGTTGAATCTACTCATCATGAACATCCATTCAATTTTGTTGACCTTGTGTCTCCATTGATTTCTAAAACCCAGCAGGCCACATCAGGTCGGACCAGTGATGAAACTATGAAACTGATTAAGCAATAAGAAGGATAGTCTTAGAGAAGAAGAAGATGATGAAAGAAGAAGAAGATGAAAGGATCAAAATATTTGCAATAACCAAAAAGTGGTCGCGGGAATATCCCTCTCTCCTAACTATAATGCTCAAGAGCCAATCACAATGAGTAAAATTCTAGACATCTGGTACAAGCCATATCCTGCCTTATTTATAGAAATCTCCTTTCTAACCAACTTTAAGCATTTTCCATATTTTCCCCTCTCTTTCTTCTACAATACACCTATAGTACTCTTGGTGGTACATAGCACATGAACATTCGTATCACTGACTTTTTCTTGAGGATGATTAATTATCAAGAAAATCGAGTAAAAAATAAAGCACTCGATATAACCACGTAACTAGAGTTGCGATTTGCAGACTCTAAGTATGTTGGAATCAGCACTCAACTTCTAGAATCATAAAAAACGTAAGTATGCAACATTTAGTTGTTTATAGTTATATTACACTCAAGTTAAAGTACATGATATTCAACCAATTCAAGTTTCACAGCAATATGATATATAGCCTTGTAAGTCAACATAACAAGAACGACCAATGAAACCATACTGAATGATATATTTGGTTTTTGCATGCAAGAAGTTATTAAAGTTGGTTTTTCGACATGGATGCACACATTTTTCAATAAGCTGAAAAAACATCCTTGTAAGGATCTCCAAATGTGGTAACGTTTCCCGGTCTTGAGAACACAACCTTCAATCAACAATAAAACACAAAGTATTGTGATTTTTTGTATTTTATAAGGATGATAGCTGCAATAATTATTGGGGAAAAGAAGAAATGGTAACTCCATAACTATCAAACTAGCTCAATGCAATTTTTACTCTAAAAACATGCCTATTACATTCAAACATATATGTGTGTATAGAATTTCAAAATCATTTTGAGAAGGAAAAAACTTATGATTTTGAAATTAATGGTTGTAGCTAGAATATCTGCTCAAGTTATATAATAGGTACCTGGTAGTTCCCAAGTGTCTTGGTCTTAAAGCCAGCAGCTGCAAAATCAAAATAGCACTCGAATGTACGGATGAATTCTTGGTTGAAGCCCAACGCAAGTATTTTGCTAGGAGTTACATAAATAAACAAACATTAGGTAAGTCATGAATGAGATAGCAACTAATAAAAGGATAATTTCTTTCTTTACCTTTGGTTTTGCATTAAGTTTTTCCTCCAGTGTCTGAGTGTTTGATAATAATGTGCTCCTATGTTCTCCACATGCTCCACACTGCAAGACGTTAAGCATTTGATGAGATTCTAGGCAACTAAAAAAGTTACAAAGAATTTTTTACATGTAACATGGTGATCTCCGATGATTTTAGCACTTACCAAAGTCTAGAGGATGCAGCCATGGCTGATGTTAATCTAGTAAGTGAAGGTATGCACCCTCCCGGAAATATGTATTCTCTAATGAATCCTGGGGTCCGTCGTAACTCATCATATCTTGCATCTTGAACTGAAATGAACTAATATATTCCAAACATTGTAATTGTAAGCTACTAATATGCTTTAAATTGTTCATTTTTGTCGAATTGTAATTATAAATTCATAGAAGTATACACTTTCTCTTTCTAATGATTTTATATATGACCTTATATGATCGATTAAAATAATTAGTTTCCTCCCATAGAAAGAGAGAAATCGAGTCCAGAAGATACCTGCAGGACAAAAATCCCATCCTCTGCCAATACTGATTCACAACATCTAAAAAACTCTTCATAATATTCATGGCCGACATGTTCTATCATTTCACTGAAAATACACACTCAGCTCCTTAGACAACCATATGTGTTTCAATGCAATCATAGAGACGAGATTTGATCAAACTCACCAGGATATAATTCTGTCATATTTGGAAGTGTCAGGCAATTGCCTGTAGTCACATAGTAGAAATTTGATTTTGTCCTGAACAATGAAGTGGATTTATTACAAACTCTAGGAAGGAAGAAAAAAAACTTGAATGCTAAAAATCAAGTCTATTAAAGAACTTGAAGGAGGAAGACGAGTGAAACTCAATTACTCAAAGCTTTGCAGGAGATCATGGAAATAAAATTCTAGATTCCAGAATACATCTGATGGTGATTTTCTCTTTTAAATTAAATCTTATCTTTTTCTTTCGGTATTTCTTAAAACCCATATATACCTCTAGGCCAGCTTCCTTCACTTTAGTTTCTGCATATTTGAGTTGCTCTTCAGAGAGGGTGATGCCTGTGTATTTACATCCAGTTTGTTTCACTATTTCAATAGCTAAAGTTCCCCAACCACATCCTATATCAAGAACTTGGTGGTCCTTATCAACTCTTGCCTAGACACGTTTTACAGGAAAAACATCAGTCGTTTCCTATAGGTCATTTTCTTTAAGACAACGACAACAAGATATGTAAAAAACTTACCTTTTGAATCAACGAAGATATTTTTCTCATTTGTGCAGCTTTGAAGTCTTCATCCGCGCTCTAGTGAATGTTCCATGACAAATGAGTACGCTAATTGAATATATAACAAGGAACAATGAAACTGAAAACTAATTTGAAATCCTAACCTTGAATAACGCACAGGAGTATGACATAGTCTCGTCAAGGAAGAGGGAAAAGAACTCATTACTCTACAGGAAAACCAGATGAATATCACGATAACATAACTTGGAACTAATACATATGGTAAGTTATGTACTTATGTTCTAAGAAATAATTTTACAGCTACAAAAAATTTATTCAATAATGAAATTTCATGGACAACACTATGAAAAGGAACTTTGCAACAATCACTAGGAGGCTTGCATCAACACACAAAATATCAACCACATTAAGAACATAGAATTGCGTTAACTGGATTAATCGATGTAAACATGTTGCTTGTGGGGCCATGAAACATCATGAACCGATTTACTACATAATCAAGTTGTTTAGACTTTTGTAGTTTAAATGCCATAATTTTTTATGCTCCAGGTTTTATTCGTTATTTTAGATTTTCTAGCATTATATATTTTGGCAAAACTATGTCAACCGTGGATAGTGTTGCATCCGTCTTTATCTGAATTATCATGTCTTTGTTTTATACTATACTTTTTTTCTCCATACCAACCATATTGCTAGACTAAAGCTAGCAACAAAACAAAAAAACAGACCAATTGCAAGTTTGAGGCCATTGTAAAATGCATCGACACTCAATCAAACCTATCCAAGATAATATTTTACGCATACTATAAGTGATCCACAACAAGGCTTTAACATCAAATAAAGTTTCAATACATGGTCGTTTAACATGGCAGTAATCACACTATGAAACCTCCAAATGGACTAGAAGACAGCTTACACAATATCAATACTACTCCTAGATAGAACCTATACATATTAATCAAATCTGCCATAACCTCATCTACGGATTCATAATGGTCTTTAGGGCATCCACAACGCATTGAACTTATTAAAGTTTAATGTATTGATACATCATCATTTTACTTTCTATACAACTTTATATTAATATTCTTACAATGCATTCAACTCTACAAAGTTCAGTGGAATATATTTTTAATAATTAAAAAGCTTTCTTTTGCCCATTAAAGAGTTTAAAGGCTCTTGATCTCAAAGTTCAGTAGAATATATTTTTAATAATTAAAAAGCTTTTTTTGCCCATTAAAGAGTTTAAAGGCTCCTGATCTCAATATCCATTGAATACCAACATGGCATCACACAATGGTAGAGTTTAATCTGTTTAGTGTTAACTAGTCATATCACCTCACTCAACTCTCCTATTGAACTATGCATTGTTGATGCTATTAGACTAAGTTTATTATCAACCCGTTCTAACGTGTTTTTTCATTAAATTTTTTTTCTCTCACATCCACATATAAAACCAACTAAACTCATTTTTTTTACCATTTATCAAGAACCCAACACAACCAACAATACATTGTATATGAGAGTTTTATATATATATATATATATATATATATATATATATATATATATATATATATATATATAGAGAGAGAGAGAGAGAGTAAATTACACGAATGGTCCCTATGGTTTATGGTAATTTGTACGCTTGGTCCCTAACTTATTTTTTTTAACTCGGAAGGTCCCTACTGTTTGTTTTTATTACGCGCTTGGTCCCTACTGTTTGTTGTTGTTATGTGTTTGGTCACTGTCTTACCTAAAAAGAGTGTTATTTAAATAGGGAAAATGGTAAGGTAGGTAAGGTAAGGTGAGGGGGTGGGGTTGGGGGTCTGTTTATTTAAATAAATTAAAAAATCAATGGCAAAATAGTCTTTTTAGGTAAGAAAGGAACCAAACGCGTAACAAAAACAAACAGTAGGGACCTTCCGAGTTTAAAAAATAAGTTAGGGACCAAACGTGCAAATTACCCTAAACCGTAGGGACCATTCGTGTAATTTACTCATATATATATATTAAAAATATATCAATATTATACTCTATTTATAGGAATTAAAAACCATAAATTTTGATATATATTTTTAAAGCTTTTAAAAAATATATTATCTAATATTGAGTTATTAAAATGAAAAGAAAAAAAATAAAATCTAGCCAATCTTGTTGTGCTGTGTAAAAGTTGAGGTTGTGGGCTTATGTTCATGTTTTGTTAACGTAGTTGGAAGATGATATGGAAGTTTTAAATTTTATATATAAAATATGAAAACATAAGTAAAGAAAGTTTAATGCATGTACTACTAATGTAATGCAATACTTAAAAAGGTTGTTGATCAAACCGCACAAACGCCTGCATTGTATCAAACCGCACCACACCACATTATGGGGTTTAGAACCTTTACGGTGTGGTTTGTACTTTCCATTGAAGTGACCCTTGTAAGAAATACATCCCTTAACTCTTTGAAATTTGTCAATGTGTTTGAAAATTACCTTCCCTTGAGCTCTTATAACAATTTATGACAGTGAAGCATTAACACAAGTGTAGTAGAAAGAATTTAGTGAGAAAGATCAACCAATATATTTTAGCGTAGAAATAGCCACATGTTTCTATTAATGCTTCATTTTAATAGTACACAAAAGAGTAGAAAAATCAATAATGTGAAAATGAAACTGATAGGTATTGGCGATTTTAGTGTCAGCGACCATTTCATGTATTTAGAACTAACAGGAGTGCTAATATGGATTTAAAATGTGATCTAGTACAAGTTAGATGATGCGGGATGCACACTTCTCTATAAGACAAAATCCTTAACATAGAGAAAGGTGGTATCAAGGGGGACGTGCCCCCTTGCAGGGTCCAACGTACAATGTCAATTTGTTTTGCAGAATATTTGTGTTAAAGGCATGATGATAAATATGAAGATTTTTGAAGACACTGAAGATTCATGAAAAAAAAAAATGAAAGAGAATGACTAAGATGAAAACTTTAGTCCATTGAAACTTTTGGATAATGATAAAAGATTTTGGATATAGGGTGATTAATGAATGTTCCTATGATATATAATTAAAATACTTGTAAAATTGTTTAAATTGAATTCAGATGGTATGTAGATATTTCAGCGAGTTGAATATCTTCTTGTAACATAAACATTTGAAAAACATGTTTAGTACAATGTTATAATGCATTCACAACTCTGATGTTTGTAACATCCAATTCAATATTTAGCCTGAAAAGGGCACAAGTATCTTTAGGAGAGACACTGATTCATGGTCTCGAACCATCTTGTATAGAAGAGGAGGGGATATCATGTCGACTAAAAACCATAATGATTAGAATCGTTAGGCAAATTCTTAAAAGGATTATGGTGTAAGAATGCCTAACATATATCGTGTACTTGATTTTCCAACATAATGGATGCTCATTTTTAGCTAGGCATGTTATCATGGATATAGGTGTTACTGCACCACGCCAATATATCATTGTATATTTAGTTTTTCTTATGCTTGTTTATCGTTTTATGGTGAATGTTGTAATATTTTTTACATAGTGTGGTAACATTATGATAAAAAAGATTGTACAATTAAGATGTAAAATTTTCCACGTACCAAATCATAGTGATGAGATATGTTCCTACGTGCTTGAGTAACAGAGTTCTGCATCAAAACATGATGAAAGAAATACTTTGCCGATCCTATTATCGATGTTAAAAGCACTGGCGTCCACCAACCTCTGTATCCACAAACAATGAGTTCTATTAATTTAATGAACAATTATAAACTGTGAAACATGTGATCGTTTTGTATAAGCTATATTTACCTTTTGTTAGACCTTGAGGAATAATTTTTTAATTCATTGTTTACAATGAAAATCTGCAAAACTAGCATACTTTAATGTGAAAGCACGAGAAAAATACACTTGAATAGAAACCATAAGCGATGAATTTTACCATAATCATGTTTAATAGGCCTTCTGTTTTATCAACAAAGGAGAAGTCCCCATTAATGTATGCGCCAGCTAGACCTAAGTCAGCTTCTGTAGCAAGCTGCAAATGGATTTGTGCATCGCAAATCATTTGAGTATTACTAGATAATTGTCATAATTAAACATGTTCATGGATGTTTGAGCTATTATTGTAAGAGATCATAAAGTCTTAATATAGTGATAACCATGCCCAAGAGATATAAAACAAAGTTAGAGCATTGACCTTCCAATAAAATCGAGGATTTTGAATTTTCAGATAAACTTTTAAAGGATTCTTCTTTCTTGTTCCTTCAAATGTGAAAGTTACACCACCTTCTTCCAATAAACTATAAGAAATTGAAATAAGGCTATGCTTAATACCAACCTTTATTTAGAAATGGAATAAATAGGCCAAAATAAAACAGTTATGTGTTTGTTGTGCCAAAATAAAGATGAAGAGATAATACCAATGAAATGCTATATATTTACAAATCAAATTCATGGTTAGTCCTTAGAAAAGTTAGATAACATTATATAATGAGATGCTTAACTTGTCTTATGTGTGAAATCAACCCTGATCACTATATATATATATATATATATATATATATATATATATATATATATATATATATATATATATATATATATATATATATATATATATATATATATATATATATATTTGTGTGTGTGTAAAAGAATGTGACTCACATTAAAGTGCCAATAGCAATAAAGTCTTGAAGGAACCCAACAACAAGTGACCTCGCACCAACTTCCATCAAAGATGGTAGCATAGTTTTCGGGTTGTTGAGAATTTCACAACTCTTTTTAAGAATGCCATTTGCCGCAACCATGCCTGCCTGAAAGACAATGAAAAGCCATGTAAGACATTAATGTTTATGTGTTCTTTATTTATGAAAATTTGAACCAAATTATGTACTGAAATACTTATTTGATCTACAAAAGAGGTATGCATGTAATATAATTTGTGTAATAGGTTACCTTCACACCATCCTCGAGGATCCCGTAACCTATAAAGATAAATTATATGTTGTAAAATTCAGATGAAGTAATTAAAGTTTGAACATAGCGGAAAATACTTAGAGTTGAAACACTTATTTCTTATATAATCATAAACTCAAGAAAAAGTGGTTGATATTAAGGGTACGGTGATGTGAATTAACCTTTTGTAGAGTTTATGCATGAGAATAATAGGGATGATATTAAACAATATTACATAAACCCTTTTAGGTTCTATGAAACAATGATCAATTTCAAAATAAATTCTGCATGTCACTCTCTTAATCTCATAAACAATTTTTACGTATGACCTTTAGTTATCTAATGAATTAAATTGCTTTCATCAAGCTCAAATATATATGAAATCATAAGCAATTTCTACGTACAATAAACCTCGCATTATAATATCATCTTATAGTTTCTTGAAGGGCCAAGACATCGTTCATATTACTTCTAAATTTTAGATTTGGGTGTTTGGCATTCAAAAGTCAATTATGAAAGTGTATTATGAGATGGTGAAGTATTGTTTAGATGAAAGAGGCTCTTGATTATCTACCGGAAGGGAGTATCATGAGTTCATGACACTTATCTATGAAGACTGAAAAAGGAAAAATACTACCTTGGTATCCTCCACAAAACCAAATTTTTCGCTTCCCTTGGATGTAATCAAGCTCAAGAACAGCCTTTGTTGCTGCAACTGATGGAATTGACAGTCCTAGTGACCATTTATGCAATGTACTTTTTGGTGTTTCAGAAGGATTTAGAGTGACTAGAAAAGGTAGCTCATTGTCATCAAGGTTCTGCATTTTAATTTAATAGTTAAACCATTAAAACATTTTTACATTTACATAAATTTAAACTAGATAGTAATAACAAAAACTTGATAAAAAATGAAGTAAATTTTATATATATATATATATATATATATATATATATATATATATATATATATATATATTAATCACCAAAAATAGTAAAGATCCAAATAACATTACAACCTTCACAGCATAGCATATAATATAAGACGCAAAATAAAAATCTCTAAAAATAAATAGATATTTTGCCTAGTGCTCATAGCAAATTTTCACATTTATATTTTTTTCCTATCAATAAAGTTTCATCTAATTGTTTTTGTTTATAATTTTGAAATTGTTTGGTATTTTATAAGTTGCAATTTTGGTACCTTATTATATTTTAAAGTTGTGTTTTTTGTCCCTTATATAATTTGTCACTATAGTTTTCGTTTATATTTATATTTGTATTTATATTTATATTTATATTTATATTTATATTTATATTTTATTTTTGATTAGTTATTGTTTTATTTTTTATTAGAGGGCTTTTTTGAAATAGCTAAGGCTGTCAACCCTCATAACTCCTTTTACCCCATTTGTATGGGACTTAGGATTTTGGTATTGTTGTTGTTATAGTTCATAAGTTGACAATGAATATAAGTATGTATGTTGTACACAAGTCCATGATTGGGATGGGACTAAAGTACACTAAAAATTTTATAGCAATGAGGCACTAGATTCACTTATAATTTCAAACAGGTTGGCCAGGGACTTGATATACAAGTGTATATTCGATCAAGTGTTGTACATCATCCGAAGCTAGCTATGTGCTTTGGACCTCCAAGCAATGTTAGTTTGAAGTTACCTTCTTGGGAGTTACATTTTAAAAAAATGAAAATGAAGGTGTGATGGAAACAAATTACTTATGTAGTGTGAAGTATATAAGTTTCAAGAATCATGGTCTTGGCCTTGTATGTGCTTGTAAATAGATATGGACACATCATTTGAAGTAGTTTCAAGTGTAACATCCGCAATTTTTAAAATCGAATTATATCGGGCAATGGCTTGAATAAGTACCTAGAAAGCTTTAAGGTATGTATTTAAGCCTTTAGTGGTTGTGTTATTAAGTAAGAATTATGGAATCCAACAAAAAGAAACATCTAATCCATATTGGTTGTTGGGTCGAAGTAGAATAGAAACCCAAAATAAATTATTGCGTCAGAATTTGAATAAATAAAGATTGATAGTTGATTATTAAAAGATATAAGATGTCTATTTAAGATTCATATACTATTTAGCAAGAAGATGGAATATTTTGGTATTTCTATATAATTTTGGAAATTGAATGGAAAATAAAAAGGATAGAGGAGACGAATTTTATCTATCTATTTATTAAAAGATTAATTGTTAGAGAAAAAATTATAAATATGACTTATGTGGGTTCGTTGGAAGAAAACAGTGCCATCGGCACTATTCAACTGTTCACGACAATATTGGTGGCGGGCGGCAACGTCATACGGTCGACAATGGTGGTTGGAGATGCTATAATAACTGATTTTGCAATTGACAACCCTAATCACTCCTTATTTCATTCGATTGCACAACTTAAGGTAATTTATTGAAAACCTTATATAATCTAATGAATGGCTTGGAAATAATGGGACATTGTTGAATGTATAAGATTCATGATAGATTGTAATCGTGAGCATGGATAGAAGCTTAAATTCCGAAATGGGCATATAGACATACACTTAGATGGTGTTTGTTTTTGAAGAAGTAAAATGTATTTGGTCATTTTCCATGCATGTCGAATAAAATATGAACAAAAAACCTTTTTTCATGTATTTAGTCATCATAAAAAATTGTTTGTTTTTTAGAGTTTTCATAAAAAAACGAACGATGTTGTTGGTGTTAGTGGTGGTGTTGGAGGTACGGGAGTCATGGTGGTGGTGACGGAGGTGGGGGTGTTGGGGTGGAGGTGGTCACAGAGGTAGAGGTGGTATGCGTGGTAGTGGCTACGGTGGTGCTGGCGGCGTTTGGTGGTGATGGCGATGACAATAGAGGTGGCGGCAGTGATGACGACATTGGTGGTAGAAAAAGAAATATCACATAGGGTTAGAACTTATAAAATGTCTTCCAGAATCAAACGTATTTTTTTGTCTCATGGTAAAAGAGGTAAAAAAAAAAAACTTTTTTATAGTTTCTGTCTTTTGAAAAGAAAATACTTTTTTCCTCAAATATATTTTCAGACATAAGAGGTCAAAAAGACTTCTTGCCAAAAAAAAAAAACAAAAACACCTTAAACATCTTTAATAGGACAATTGTGACTTTTTATTGGAGTCATACAATAAGTATAAATATAATTACTTGGAATATCTTTGTTGTGTATTGAAATTTTATGTTACCATTGTGAATTTGGCTTTTGAAAGTGTTACATGTAGAAATTGGAAGTACATTCCTCAATTAAATCATGCCATGACTTCAAATTATCAAGTAATCAAGCAATAGGTAGTGTTTGAGTTAAGTAAATCTAGTTGCTTGATTTTATGTTTGGAATAAAGATGAAAAAATAATAGAATTATCATGTTCTTTCTAAAAAGAATAGTATCAGATGGTTATTAAGAATAGATGGTTATTAAGAATATGTGGATGAAAATAAGAAATCATAAATCTACTTTTGGAGTTTCTTAATGCTCGTAGAAGAATTGAATGAAATAATGAATTTCATCCAGAAAAAAAAAAAGCAAAATTTTAGTAACTGTATGTCCAACATCCATCTTTAAGGCTATAACACAATGCAGTAAAACGGTAGCTTCTCGGCCTTAAGATGTAGCCAAGACAACAAAGAACACATATCGAAAAGAATTAGCCTAATCAAAGTTTAAGTGAGAGAGTATGAATGCTTAAAGTTGTGGAAAATTTTATACAAACTTAGAATGTAGAGTTTTTCCAAGAATTAACCTAGTTATGTTTATCCAAATAATTCTCGAGCCTAACATATAGCCGGTTCAGAAAGGAAGATGTACGGAAAATAATAAACTAATTTTGAGGTCATACGCAAGAGTTATAAGGGTTTAAAGTAAGCTTAAGACCAACTTGTGATGCTGTCAAAAGTTGACTTTATTATTAACTTTGTTTAAAATTTGTGATTTTTAGTTAAACCGAATAAATTAACTTAGAATTTGTCAATAAATCATGCATAATGGGTTATACACAACAAAGATGTTTAAAATTTTGTAAAACGGCTATTAAGCAGTCGTTTTAAAAGTAAAAAATATATTTTTTAAATGATGCGAAACTTAACTATTATGATTTATCATCATAAAAAGTTCAAGAAAAAAATAAATACCAAGTTTGGGTCAAGAAAAGATGTATTTTTGTTACCACTACAAATGAAAAAATATGATAAAACTAAAAAGTTATCGTTTTAGCACATACGAGGGCTCATGAGTGCATAATGAAACTGTAATGACATTTATCTAATGTTGGATGTATCTGGCAATAAAAGATATTGAAAATATAGGATGTAAAATACTTTCTATTTTTAGAAACTTCTACGGTTAATATTTGCCAAAATTGTTAAAATGAATAGGGATAATGACTTAAAAATGTAATGTATTTTTTGATTTGTACACATTTAGTCACTAACTTTTTTTTTTTCGTTCACATTTACCCCTTCAACTTGTTAAACTGTACACATTTAGTCATTATGACCGCCTATTCCAGGTTAGCCGGTAAAAATGACTTAATAGGGTAATATATTTCTCACTTTGTACATATTTAGTCCTTAATATTTTTGTATACATTTAGTCCTTAATAATTTTTTTTGTTGCAAAATAAGTCATTTTTGTTTTTGTACTCATTTAGTATTTATGAATGATTTCTTTAGGTTTTTTCTCACGATATCTTACGTAGGATAGCCATATCATGGTGGGATAAGTTGAGGTGGTCCTGCTATATGTTGTAGGCCAAGATACCTGGTGCGGACCGCTTGTAAGCCGTAAGCACGGAAGCTCGAGAAGAGCGGTTGGATTAAGGCGGAATGCCAACAAACCCTAGGTATTTCAGTCCGATGACTACTTGGACCTGTTGAATGTTGGCATTCCAGTCCGATGACTGATTGGGCCAATGTATTCAAATCTGATGAGTGTGGGCTCGTTATGCATGATAATATGTTTGTTGTATCAAGTATTTTGGGGGAAACTCACTAAATTTTGTGCTTATCCAGTTGTTTATGTTTTGAAGTTATATCGTTGATCGTGGGAAGGCGAATGCATGATTGTACACACTCATCAACGATATTGAGGATTCTGCGTTTCTTATATTACTTTGATTTTCGATAAATGTATTTTGGAATAAACGTTTTTTTCTTAATAATTGATTTATAATTAGAGACTTTTGCCTTATTTACAAATGAAAATTTTTAGTTGTGAAAATGAGACGTTACACATAAAAATCAACAGCCCCACACACTTCATCAATGATTGTCTTACGTAAGACGTCGTGAGAAAATCTAAAGAAATCATTCAGAATGAGTACAAAAACAAAAATGACTTATTTTGAAACAAAAAAATATTAATGACTAAATGTGTACAAAAATATTAAGGACTAATTGTGTACAAAATGATAAATATATTACCCTATTAAGTCATTTTCCCAGCTAACCTGGAGTAACCGGTCATAAGGATTGAATGTGTACGGTTTAACAAGTTGAAGGGGTAAATGTGGACGAAAAAAAAACTCAGTGACCAAATGTGTACAAATCGAAAAATATATTACCCTTTTAAGTCATTATCCCAAATGAATAAGATAAATGTTGTTTTGGCATCTAACATTGGAACAAACCTTTAAATAATTCCATACCATAAAGTTGCTAAAATAACACCCTAAAACACGAGAACATCACATTTAGGCAAAATAAGATGTCTAAATGAGAAAATAGTCAAAAAAAAATGTCAAAACGAAAAGTGATTTAAAAAGTCCCATGAAGTTTTATACATGTTTTAAAAGTTATTGTAACATATTTGGATTATATACCATGAAGTATAAACACACTTATATAAGAAATGACCAATTGGTCAAAAATGGGACAAAGAAAAGCTAAAAATGTCTAAAGTGATTATTGTACTTTTACAAAGCAAATTTAATTTTTATAATAGAGTTGGAATAAGGTTATGATGACTAGATGTACATAGTCATTATATATTTATGAGATTTAAAGCAATTTACTAATTTAAAAAATACAATTAAATAATCGAAAAATGAAAAAAAAATTAAATTAAATGACTATGAGACATGTTTGACTATTGGAATAAGTTTTGAATGGTGTTCTAATAACTATATTAACATTGTCATTGCATAGTTATGTTACATTTATTTATTTATTTATTTATTCATGAATCAATCTTATAGAGATTGAAGTGTGCTTAGAAGTAATTAAGGTTAATAACAAGTGGATTAATATAGCTAGACATACCTAAAAACTAAGGTGAATAATTGGTGTTATCTTCCAAACATGGGTCATGTTCATTAACTATTTTGCAAGTTTTTTACTTTAAATTGAATGCATATAATCATACTTTGAAGAGTAGTTCTACTATGAAGTTTTAACAAAGTTGCCATGAACTAAAAAGTGCTTTGACTAGACTCATGTAGTTTAGTTGATAATTCATGGGGGATAAAGTTAGGATGTTACATAAAGTATTATAACTAGACTAGTGTGAAAATTATGTGTATATTAACTCCAATGATATAAAAGGTCTAGTCCTTAGGACACTTTGATTTTCACGTAAGTGGAATGTGTAATAAACTAATATAACATTTCAACATTTGATACATTCTTATGCATGTATAAGATTCATATATAACTTTGTTATATTAGAAATTTAAGGATCACAACAAAATTAGGGGGAATGTTGGTGATTTTAGTAGAAAGAATGATTTTAGTTTATTGGGATCTATATAACACCGAACATAACTGGAATTGAGCCCGATACATGTTAAGTGTCGTGGATTTCACATCCTTATAAGTTATCTAAATCTCATATACGATAAATACTATTGGTCATAAAGGACGTAGTCCCTTGCAAGGTAAAGGGGTGGCTCCCTTGTGTAGTTAGAGATTATAGTCACTTACTACGATTCGACGGACGAGGGTCATGGGGAAACACCTAAACGGTTTTGGAGAAGTCTCCCAAAACCTAAATTTTAAAAAAATATGAGACATTTTAACAACATATATGTACATATTTTGCAGAATAAGGCTTTATCATGTATGAGTGTATCAGTATGTTAGTCCCAGTATAGGGATATATGTGGTTATGCATCCCAATATGTAGTTAGTACTACTCGTACACCTTTTGAAACCAAAAAGGAATTTCAGATACTATTAACCACCACTTTCTTTTATCCATCTCTACATGGAAAATTTATTACAAATGTTATATATCATCGGTATTTTCATACTCTAAGGAAAAGAATAACATATGTGTAACACCCCATTTTATGAATTTATAAAATTAAACTGGGGTGTAGTTATGCTTTAAAAGGGGTTGGGTATATGATAATAACCCTTGGATATGTGGTAAAAAACCACATTAAAAAATTGTGTAGTTTCATGGAAAATTGTTTTATTCTTATTTTTTGGAAACGACAAATAAATTAACGGAAGCCTACACATACTTTTAAACGCGCACCCCAGGTTCGAGCTCCGCAAAGCGGGAAAACCCAGCTCCCGACGGGGTTTCCAGGGAAAATTCCCCCACAAGGAGCATTCTAAAGAACTATTAGCCAATAGTTGACGTTGAGCTTATTAAAGTAGGAGTTAATTGATTTAAAAAGAGTGTATTTTAGTTTTGGAATGTAGTCATGACAATTTATAGCGTGTATATGAGGAAGTTATGCTTATCCTGAGTTGAGAAGAAAGTACAATGCTAAAATACAAATATGGTGAGTACACAATGCATAAAAGTTAAATTATGTGATGCAAGTTAATGATAATGTGATGTGTAAAAATTAGATTACACGACTAGTGTGGCCGTCATCACAAAACAAATTATAAACATGAGGAAGTCGGATATGAACCTCATTTTACTACCCACACACTCTCCGATGCTCTTTAAGGACAATTGTTGATGAACTAAGCGATGAGAAGAAGCTAGGTGCAAGTAAATTTCAAGAAATCAAGAATCTAGCACCATCACTTAATCAAAGGTAACTTCATCTTCTTTATTAAGCTAGTTTGATGTTTGTGTTGAATGGTAAAATCCTAGCTTATGTATGGAAGAAAGCTTAATTATATGCTAAAATGAGCATAGTAATCAAACTATTAGGTGTTATATGAATTCATGGCTAGTTCTTGAATTTGGAGAAGATGAAACGAAATCCTAGTTTTGGTAAAATTTGATATAAGTAAAATTGGACTTATATCTTAATGAATAAATTCATATCGAAGACTTATTTGTGAAGTGTAATTAGTTTTATCTATGAAATTTAGCTCTATAAATATGGTGTATATATTGTACCTTGAGTTATGAAACTCAAGTTAGTGAAATGATGAATAAGGTGAGATAAAGTTTATGTCTATAAATTAAGACATATAGACTACTAATTCATGGAGCTTAATAAGTTTAACTACATAATTGAGTATTATGAACTTGATGAGGCGTTCAGTCAACATATAATGTGTTGTACCTTAGGTTGTAATACTCAAATGAGTGTGTTGTGTTGAAAGAATTTGAAACAAGTGCATATGTGGAGCTTCAAGGACCAACAATTCATACATTGGAAATATTTCAAGGTGAGTAACCATACGTTTTTTCTATATAATTGATATCTAGATATGTGATGATTGTCATGTTATGTAAAGGCATAATATGTGAAGTATTGTTAAATAATGTTTTTTGTATTAACAAACTTGTGTAGCTAAGATTTATGGTAGGTTATTGTTATATGAATTAATAAAATGATGGACCAAAGATTTATAATAGGTTATAGATATATGAGTTAATAATCTGGTGCAACTGGGATTTATATCATGTTATTGATATATGAGTTAATAAGCTCTTGTAGCTTAGATTTATAGCATGTTAATACTATATGAGTGAATAAGTTGTTGTAGTTAAGGTTCATAGTTGATTATTGCTATATGAGTTACTAAATGATGTAGTATGTATATATAGTTGAAATTAATAGCTTATCATTGTTGTGTTGTGAAGTAAATTAATATAGTTGTTTATTGTTATGTAGTGTAGTGGGTTGATTTAGTTGTTTATTGCTATGTGGTGTAGAGAGCAAGCATAGCTAATAAAATATAGTTGTTTATTGTTAAAGAGTAAGATAAACCACATAACGAGAACCTTATTGTAATATCTGTTAAGTATGGTGAGTCACATAACGACAATCTTGTGGCAATAGCTATTGTTGTTAGATAAAATAATAGCTTGAATAGCTATAAAACCATTGTTAAATCTTGTTAACTAAAATAGTAAATAGAGTAGAAATAAACCCATTGTTGAGTGTTGTTAAATGATATTGGTAGCCTTGGTAGTCATAATACCATATATATATATATATATATATATATATATATATATATATATATATATATATATAGACACACACACACATTCACACACACTATTAAATGATATAGGGAGCCTTGATGGTCGTAATATTGGATCTATATGTTAATAAACGATAATGGTATCCTTGGTGGTCGTAATAGCATGATTCTTTATTATTATTCTGTAGTGGTAGTGGTCGTAATACCAGCCGGGGGGAGGGGGGGATATTGGTAAGTTATTATGGCGTGCTTTTGTGGCAAGATTTATTGTTGATAATTGGTGAATTGGTTGAAAGGCTCTATGCAACACTGTGCATGTTTAAACTTTAATGTGTACACTTAATTATTATGGATAATATGTATATATAATGAACACGTTAGTCACTAAGCTCTTTTAACTTACATTTTTTTTATGTTATGTGCCTTTCAGGATCACGTGGACACACTAAGGTATAAAGCTAGTAGCTACAGATAGTGTAACTGTAGATGGATGGTAACACCCGACTCAGATCTGTGTATTACTTTTATTGTATACGATTGTTTTGATAACATGTTGCATTTAACTAATCGGTATAAGTGTACACCAATGTTGTTTTTTAAAACAAAAGTGAAAACTTTAAATGTACCTTGTATTAATTTTTGCGGTGTTATGATATACAAGATTTATATTGCCCTTGCATTTAAGTTTGTGCCTAAAGTATAAGCTTTCGTCTTATCATGAAGTTAGCTCTGACGTATTACAAGAATACATAGAGTCAAAATATAGGTCAAAATATGACTTATAACAAGTTTCCAACAAAATTTCAAGTTATTGATTATCATATACCCTACCAAACCCGAATCCCCAACAAAATATACATACCAAAAGTTTTTCACATATAGAAATGACTAGTGGAGAATAAGGTTATGCCTCTGAAATGTATGTCTATGTTCTAGTAAAAAATAAGGTTTTGAACTTTTTTAGAAATAAGTTATGTTTAGTGACTTAATATCTATTCTCCGTTGACTATGTTGTTGTTTGTAGGGGTGGGTGTAATGTAGATTTCCTAACAATTTTTTTGGATCATATCTTATTTAAAGTAATTTTCATGTTGTGGAGTCTGTCACTATAAGTGGAACCTCCATGGCCACAAGGGTTGGATAGTGCTAAGATTTTAAGATAGGTAAATAAGATACTCACCACATCTTCTACGTGTCTTACCAAGTGATCTACACAAGCTTAAGTGGTTAGTAATTCTTGTTTGCTAAGTAACATAATCTATCTACCATGGTGATACTCTCAAAGTAATAGAAATGTGTTTTCATCTACAGTTTAAACAAACCAAAAGTATAACTAGTCGTTCACATCATTTCATTTCTCATTTAGTGTTGGGTTAATCGATTTAATTGTCACATACTCACATACATGGCTAAAACTTTGGTTTAATAATTATTGATGATTTTATATTTCATATCTTTTAGTTAATAGTTTTTATTTGAATTGATATTTTCTTTGACCGGATTCTATGGAGTTGTACAGGTCTTTAGGTAGAGTAAGTAGCATGGTTTGTTTCATGCTTCATGTGGGTATCTAAGAAGCCATATATATATATATATATATATATATATATATATATATATATATATATATATATATATATATATATAGCCTTTACTGATATGAATAAAATAAGAGGATTTTGTCTTTACTTCTCTCTAATATCCACACATTGTATTCAGTTTAGCCACGACATTTTCTTTCTCCTCTTTCTGTCTTCATTACTCCATAACAAGAAGAAGGAGGCTGCCAATTTATTTATTTTATATTCTACATTTGGTATCAGAGCTCCTAGGTTCTGTTGAAGGGGTGTAAGTTTTTATAGCAAGAAGAAAGGCACAACTCTATCCTTGAAGATCTATGTTCCAAGTTAAAGATAGCCTAACCAGAAGCGAAGAAGAGAAGCGGAAAGAAATCAGTACAAGTAGGTTTTGATTTGGCTTTCTCACATCCGGTAAAAGAAAAAAGAAGAAGCAAGAGCTTGGTTTTCTTGACTGGTGGAAGAAGACTCTCGATAGGAACGGGTTGTATCGGAAAAGGTTGGGGTTGTCACAAAGTAAGAAAAAAATAACATTGGTACCAACAAAAGAAGGAGGCACAGTGTCATATCAAGTTCTGTTTTTTACAACAACAAATTATTCGGTGTGGGAGTCAAGGTGAAGTCGATCATGGATGCACACAGGATATGGGAGACGGTTTAACCGAAGACATTAGGAGAAGATCAGATCCAAAGAAGTCGAAACAAGCTCTTTCATTTTTGTTTCAAACGATACCCAAAGACATGGTATTGCAAATGGCGAGTTACACCGATCCAAAACAAGTGTGGGATGCGCTGAAGATATGGTATTTGGGAGTAGATCGGGTGAGAATGGCTCAACTTGCAACGTTAAAGAGGGAACTCGAAGGCTTGCGGATGAAACAGGGTGAAATGGTTGATCACTTCGCGACAAACTAACCCATTTAGCCTCAAAAGTAAGAAGCCTTGGATATGAGCTTGAAGAGGTGGAGTTGGTGAAAAGATTACTTGACTCGATGCCAATATCGTTTCTCCAAATCTTGGCATAATTGAACAATGTTTTGAGCTAGATTTTATGTTGTTTGACGAGCCCGTTGGAAGGTTGAAGGGTTACGAGGAAAACGCACATGGTTGTAAACATTGTGGCTATGGAAGTTCAAATCGGGATGACTTTGGACGTAGCTGGGGAAGAGGTCAATGGGTCTGGGAAGAGTCAAGACGGATTTGAACGTGTCCGGGATAAAAGTCATGTTAAGTGTTACAAATGTGGTGAATATGGTCACTATAGCAATGAGTGTCCTAAGTGGGAGAAGCAAGAAGCAAATCTAATCGAAGGGGAGCCCACACTATTGTAAACGAGTGGTATGAATAAACCGATTAAAAGGATGATTGTTGGGTTAATCGGTTTAATTATCGCATACTCACATGCATGGTTGAAACTTTGGTTTAATAATTATTGATGATTTTATATTTTATGTCTTTTAGTAAATAGTTTTTATTTGAGTTGGTATTTTGTCTTTACTTCTCTCTATTATCCACATATTGTATTTAGTTTAGCCACAACAGTTTCTTTCTCCTCTTTCTGTCTTCATTGCTGCGTAACAAGTTAAGAAGGAGGCTGCCAATTTATTTCTTTTAAATTCTATATTTAATTCAAAAATATCATCTTAAATTTCTATTCGTTTAAGAGCCCTCAATTAGCATATTAAAATTTAAGATGCAAAACATCATGTATACCTGGAGCACATTTAACCAATACGTTAAGCAGACTTTGTTATCCTTGGTTCCAAGAAAATTCAGTGCACTCCATGTTGTTCGGTTTCGAGGCATTAGACTTTTGTCATTGTGTAGAAAAACGTCACTGCCAATTAAAAAGAAAGAGCTATTATCCATTTAAAATCATTATCATGTTTATTGAGAAGAAATTATTGTTCATTTGGGATGACCAAAGAATCTTGATCGTATCCGCTACTTAGACATCCATTAGTTTGGTTGATTCAGTTCATTTGGGAGCCCTCACGATTTCTTTTGTTTGAAGAATTTGTATTCGTGTTGTCTTTCAAGAGAAAAAACAGGTCACAAAGACACACTTTTATGAAGTAAAAGAAGGTAAGATGTTTTTAATTTTTTTGGGAATCAAACTCGTTCTAGCCATGAGCTAGTTTCTGATGATATTAACGTTCACACAAAAGGTTGTCAATCCATACATTAAGTAGGCCAAGACCACTCCAACGTAAAGGAACATAATACCTGTATACATAATTAAAAGCCCCAAATATTCTTCTTTCTGCATTTGTAGCTTCTTCCCCCAACAATCTCAGAGTTTCATGGGTATCTGCGTCTATTATGCATCCATAAAACCTTTCTTCAGAGCCATCCTCACATAGAAGTAAACAACCTGCTCATAGATAATGTTTCGTACCCATTAGCTAATTTACTTACTTCATTAGTGTAACCTTACTTATTACGCAAAAATTAAAATAAAAAGTGACAGTCGACAAAAGGTCATGCCATTTTGGGCATTTTGTGAAAACTAAACTTTGGAAACAAAATGTGAAATCGGATATTGAGTTGAGACCTGAGTTGGTAACATTGAATCATTTCCAAATTCGTGAGAACCGTTGATTGATAACATGGGTAACATTCAATTTGAATCGACACATGTAATTGCTCTTAAACCATGTAAAGTTGGATACTACATACATGGCAACCAATCTTTTATTAAAAAGTTATTTCTGGTTCATGCATATATACAACCTAATTACCTAAGGCTAACGAGTATGGGACTTCATGCTAAGGTGGAGAGTTGCTGAGTTGGTCATGGTTGGGGTGCTCAAAAATATATGTAAATTCAATCCAAAAATACAAACTAAAATGATTCAAAAATTCGGATATCCGATTTTTCGTATTCGGATTCGGATATTGATTTTAAAGAATTTTGGATATTTTGGATATCTGAAATTAAATCCAAATATATATCTTATATTTTTTATTTTGTATATTTTCTAATTGTGTTGTCTTGTTATGATTTACCTAGCACTCAGGGACTTGGGGTTTTAATTTATGTAGCTTCACGATTCCTTTCTTATTTTCCCTTTATAGTAATTCAATTTTACAGTTTCTTAAATCCAATGTGCTAAAAACATTAAACCTTTTCTCAAAGGTTATCCTTTTAACATACATTAATTCTTAAAAAATGAAAAACAAAGATTCTATATTTCATGTATTTAACTCCCATGTTTCATTGTTTCCAGTTTTTTTCAAGACTAAGACTTAAATGTTTAACAACAGCGGGAATGAGTTTGTAGACACAGTTTCAAACCGAGTCATTTATATTTCTTATGTGAAGCCAACATCAATTAATTTACATGGGTGGTGTATGAATCCAATTTTTAAAACGAATTTTGAAGTTTTTTCAATCCATGTACAAGGACGGTGAATGTATATGGATACATGACCATTTAACATCAATTAGTGTACATGGGTGGTGAATGTAAAAGGGTAGCAGCGAAAAAATACATGTCGAATTTAGAAATCTGCTCTAATAAATGAAGATTTTTTATCACATATCACACTCTTATTCAATTTCCCAAATATCATTATTTGGTTATTTTGAATTAATTTTTTTTCTACATGTCATTTTATGGGTTTTTCCTGCTTTATTAAATTCCATATAATATTTCAATGTAATAATTACAATAAATCTAGTAATAAACGAATATCAATTTTATTAATACCAAAGGGTCTTTGGCCTAGTGGTAATGAGTGACTCTCTCAAATGAGAGCTCATGGCTTCAAGTTTCACTAGGAGACATATGTAGTGTTTAGGATTAGATTAGGAGTATGATAATTTGTTGTTTAAAAAAAATCAATTTCATTAATGGACTTAATTTCTAATTTTAAAATTTCCAAATTAAAGTTTATTAGTTTCTTTTGTTTATTTATTTAAATTATTGTTTAAATTTACAAGATAAAATAACATTCCAATTTAATAATTCATTATTTTTCTTATTTTCTTATAATCCAAAATTCTCAAATATTTAGATCTTTATATATAATTTTTTTTAAATTAACAAATGTAATACATAGGTCTTACAGTTAATTCTTATAATTTTTAAAAATGGATGATGTGGAGGGCCAAAACCAGTTAACCACCATGCAACATTACATATTGAAAAACAATTAGAGTTGAGTATTTATAGTTTTAATTATTTAATTTTTGATTTCATAAATTAATTAAATATATTTAACTTTAATTAACCCTATAGTAAAATTTGTATTTATTTAATAGATATTATTTGTAATAAATATTAATGAATTTGAAATGATGGAGAGTGGTTATGACACACATTTATCAAGTGACTGCAAGTTTATTATAGATTATTTTGAATAAAACCCATATATATATATATATATATATATATATATATATATATATATATATATATATATATAATTAGGATCGGGTTGACAATTAATTGTCGTAAAACTGAAAAAAAAAAATAAAAGGTGAAGATTTGATTTTAGGGTTTAGGTCATTTTTGATCACTTAACTTTTGGTTTTATACTCATTTGGTCACTTAACTCTTTTTAAGTTTTAAAAGGTCATCAAACTTTTGGATTGGTGCTCATTTAGTCACTTAACTTTTGTTTTGATCACATTTAGTCACCAAACTTTTAAAATTGTGCTCATTTAGTCACTAAACTTTTAAATTTTCTTAAAAGTTTAGTGACTAAATGAACACAATTTTAAAAGTTAGGTGACTAAATGAGCACAAATCTAAAAGTTAGGTGACTAAATGTGACCAAACCAAAAGTTAAGTGACTAATTGAGCACAAAGTCAAAAGTTTGATGACCTTTTAAAACTTAAAAATAGTTAAGTGACCAAATGAGCACAAAACCAAAAGTTAATGACCAAAAATGACCTAACCCTTGATTTTATTTATCGTCATATCTCGTGAAATTATATGGCGTTTTAGTAATTATATAAGAGATTGGTAATTTCCGGTGAAGGCTAAAATGTTTGAGGGTTAAAATGAAAAATGAAAAAAAAATTAGAATATCAGAAAATCCAGCTATCCACATGCGTTCACTCTCCTTCTCCCACTCTCAACCCCACATGGCAGCATTCTATTGGGTATTGGGTTTTTTTTCCATATATTTCGTTTTTTTTTGCCATATATTTGTTTGAATAAAAAATTCTGAAAAATAAAGTTCTTCAAATTTAATTCTATAAAAAAATGAGCATAATCATGAAAATTTCAAAAAAAAAATATTTTTTAATTTTTATTTTTTATATAAAAGCAGAAAAAAAAAAGTTCTCCACAAATTATAAAAAGTTTAGGGATACTTCCACTCATTATAGTAGTGACATTCTAAACAGATTTTCTTTAAAAGTAAGTTTTTGAGGTGTTTAATTTTTTTAATTTTAATAAATATTGTTTTTATAATATACAACTGAATTTTTTTTATCCAAATTTACAAATGATAGAGTTCTTCGTAATACTATTTTAGTGAGTTTGTAAAATATAATTTTTAAAAAATATATATTGTTGCAGATACAAACGATTTGCTTAAAAGATTTTAAATTTTTATAATAAAAAAAAAAAATAAGACCTGAAGGTTTTAGTTCTCCAAATTAAAAATCCTTTTAAACGTTTATCATATATCATATATTATAAACTTTTTGAAAACAGATTTTAAAAAATAAGGTTTTTTAGATACCAAACTTTATTTTAAAAGATTATAAGTTTTTTTTTAAAAAAAATATTTAATATAATATGATCCAAAATGAGATTATTCAAAATATTTATAATTCAAAAAAATGTTATGATTTAACATGTTTATGATCCTTAATTTGTTAAAATCTAAAAATATTTTGATTCAAATATTTTATGATCACTATTTATATCTTTTAAAATTTAAAATATATAATAATCCAAAATTTTGTTTTTTGAACAAATATTTTATTTAATTGAATATATTATTGGTCCAAAATCATATGATTCAAAAATGATATGACCGAAAATACTACGATTCAAAATAATTTAATTCAAAATATTATGGTCCAAAAATAATATGAACGGAAAATATTATGATCCTTAATATTTTTCATATTTAAAACTTTTATAATTGTTAAACATTAAAAACTCAAATCAATATTTAGTTTAAAAAATAAAAAAAAATAAAAAAAATTAAAACAAAAATAAACAAAAACACCGTTATCCTCAAGTATGTATTAAAGACATTAAAAAAACAAAATAAAAAGAATTAAAATTAATTTTTTTTAAAAAAAATAAAAAATAATAATAAAAAAACCTAAACCCAAGTATATATATGTTTAGAAATTTCTTTTAAATAAAAATAAATAAATAAACGAAAATAAATAATGAAACCCCTTAAATGACATTCCATGGACGTTCATCGCACGAATCAAATCCTTAAATCTATATTAATTAGCACGGACATGCGTTGCACGCGAACACGCCACAGTCAAGTATTGGGTTTGATGTTTGTGTCCTTGACGGAGCGAGTGATGGAGAATTGTTATCGTAGTCCTCACTATATTTTGAGTCATCGCTAGAGTCGGACCCTATATATATATATATATATATATATATATATATATATATATATATATATATATATATATATATATATATATATATATATATATATATATATATATATATATATATATATATATATTAAACTTTTTGATAATTTTTTTTTTAGTTTTATTAAAATTACAATACAGTTTTAACTATTAAGTTGTTTTACATTAAAAAAAATTATATATATGATAAATGTTTGAGAGAGCACAACACTAATCATAGACCAAGGCAATCAAGTATGAATCTTCGTTTGTATGGATCATTTTGACCCGATTCAATAAATATATGTGAGTCTAGTAGTTGAGGTTGTGGAATTCAAGAAAATAGGTCTAGGGCTCAAATCGTGACCTTTGATGTGGGCTTTGGCGAAATCAATAATAAAATGTCTTAATTTTGTAAAATCATAGGAAATAAAATGCATGACAATATGGTGGCATATATAGTAGAAAATGAAGATTCAAGTAGTCAAAGCAATTATTTACCATCATCATGTTTTGAGACGGATTTAATGGCACACCCTGTCCTTATTTGACAGCCGCTAGACGACAATTCTTCTTTGATCTGTTATTGAATGTAGCATGTAGTTAGGATATTTAAACTTTATCATAGACTATGTGCATGTGGCCAATGGCATTAGGTGTATATATAGGAAAGTTTTCCCTTAACCAATAGGTTTAGGGTTAAAATAAATTTAGATTTATGTGCAGGGTTAGAGGGTGTATAAGTTAATCGCTTAAAAAATGATGGTTATACTTTCAATAATGAAAAATTTAATATGGAAACTAATAAATCACCTTTTTGATGTAGGTCTGTGACCCACCCCTAACGGTATACCATTGAGGGCCATTGAAAATCTAACAAAAGATAGACGATAAATAAATTCCAAAAAAAAAAGATATCTATTATATTACTAACGATCAACTACATTTATATTGTAGTTAAATTTTGTCACTAAGAATAAACATAAAGAGACGTACCTGAAATAGATGGTGATTGTGGAAATATGAGAGAGCAGAAAAAGCAGATAACCTCATAACTACGTGTGCAGGGCACGACCACAAGGAAGAGCATATTGGAACCTACGTTATGCATTTATTTTATACATTCAACCACGATTCATTGAGTAATTATTTACAACGTTAAATATAGCAGAAGGATACAATTTCAAAGGTTTCTCACAAGATAAGCCTTTTGAAATAACTCTGAATAACCATGTGACTTGATGAAATCCGACAAGGTGTCGTTGTGACTGGTATCTTGGTTGTTGTGAAACTCTTCAAGGTACCTATATAGTATATATGTCGGTTATAAAATTAATTAAAAGTGAACTGCTAGCGAGTTTCTCATATTAATTCATCGACATTTGACATATATACTCTACCAAGAAAACAAAGCAAGACCACGTATATTTTGTTACGATGGAAATCTTAACTCATTCCTTAAGAATTTGCAAGCATGAGGATTGGAACTATAGACCTTGTTCTACTCTAAGGAGACAATGGTAATAATTATTACGTCCAAGCTTTTCATAACGAAGCACGTTGTTTTTATTTTTATCTTTTGTTTTTGTAAAAGCATTTACTATTCCTTAGACCGGTGGCAGTGGACGCGGTAGAGACCGCACCTCAGGTGCCACCTAGGCCGGAGCACCACCCTCCACCGTGGTTTGGGTGCGGCTAGTGCTGCACTATGACAGCAGACCGGAGCACTCCTTCGTTGATTGTGATTGGATGGCTTTCTTACCCTTTGGAACACAACCAATGAAAATTTTTATTTATTTTAAAATAATAATAATAATAATAATAATAATAAATAAATAAAACCAAGTGTGGCACCACTCATTGGATGTGGTATGAAACCACACTTTTGTTGTAAAGGATGAGGTGGCGTTGCGGTTTTATGAGGGAGTGTGGCACCACACCTTCCAACATTAGAAGAACTTTATATTACATACCGTATTAAAGGTTTGTAAAATTATAGTCATTCAATTTGTTAAATTTAGCCGATATTGTCCTATAACGATTTCTTATTTGTTAACGCCAAAGTTGTGTCATTTTTTTTTTTTCATTTTTGTCATTGTTAATCTAATACTAGGTTTCCAATTTACTATGAAATTAAATTTACAAACAAACCCTTTAAGTTTACAAATATTTTATGTTTTTAAATAAGTATGTTTTTTTCATATTATACGTCTTAATGCTTTAACACAGAAAAAATTGTATATATACAAGAAAAAAAAGTTTAACTAAAGATGGTATAAATATATTTTTAGTAGTATATATATATATATATATATATATATATATATATATATATATATATATATATATATATATATATATGACAAAACTGCAAAAAATAGTCCATGTAGTTTCTCATTTAATGTGGTTAACGTCCAAACCTTTGAAAAGTTGTAGATTTGGTCCTTTTCAATAAGTTTTATTGTGTTTTTGCTTCCTCAGTTTAGCTGATAAACTTTTTTAAATTATTATTTAACCCTCAGAGACCTTCTCTGCAACCAAACTACAAGGACCATTTATACATATCTTTTTTTTATTTTTATTGAATTATTATATATTAATAAATGTTATTTTTAATATATACTATTTATATATTAATAAATATTGTTTTATTATATTATTAATTTCTTTTAAATAAATTTTTTTAATTTCTTTGTTATAGGATATTTTAATTGGATTATTATATATGAATAAATATTATTTTTAATCTATAATATTTATATATTAATAAATATTATTATATTGGATTATTAACTTATTTTAGTCAATTTTGTTTATTGTAATAATTTTTATTGGATTATTATATATTAATATATATTATTTTTAATTTATAATATTTATATCCTAATAAATATTACATAATCAGATTATTAATTTCTTTTAGTTAGTTTTTTAACACTTTTTTTTGGATTAATTCTTTTTATTGGGATATTACATTTAATTTATTATTTTTTTATATAATAAATATCATTTTGTTGGATTATTAGCTTATTTGTTTATTTTTAATGTATACTACTAATTTTTTTTAATTTTATTAGTTCCACCACAAACTCGTCAGAATACGCAAAAGCGTTGCCTCTCATCATCTAAAATCGTTGGGATCACTACAAAACATCTTCGTCGGAGGTCGGACAGAAACTCACCAACCTTTTCCAAAAATTGATAACGGTAGTCACCTACGATAACACCACTACCATCACCCGATCAGCATCAACACTTTTAATGTTTATAAGAGTTTGTTGCGCATTGTGTGAGATATGGAGGATTCCAGCGGATTGTGAAGAGGTTGTCCTAGGTGGCTACCGAGGATGTTGGGTGGAAAAAGTTAGTAGGGTTTACGTTGGACCTCCGATAAAGGTTTTGGCAGTGATCTCGACGGTTTTCATTGATGATCAGGCGACGCTTTTACATATTTCGACAACTTTCTGGTGGAACTAATAAAATTAAAAAGAATTAATATTATACAATAAAAATAAACTAATAATATAATAAATAATATTTATTATCTAAAAAATAATAAATTAAAAGTAATATTCCAATAAAAATAACATTTATTAATATACAATAATTCAATAAAAATAAAAAGAAGATATATGTAGAAATGGTCCTTATAGTTTGGTTGCAGAAATGGTCCCTAAGGGTAAAATAGTCATTTTAAAAAAGTTAACAGCCAAGCTGTTAAAGTTAACGGAAGAGGGACCAAAACCACAACAAAACTTGTTGAAAATGACCAAATCTACAACTTTTCAAAGGTTTGAACCTTAACCACATAAAATGAGAAACCACATTGACCATTTTTACAGTTTTTTCTATATATTTACACCTCTAAAGAAGTATAATATTTATTTATACTTCAAAAAACTAAAATTATAATTCTGAAGAATGTAAACATATGTATGTATGCTTCTAAATATACATTTTTATGTATTTATACATCTTATAAGTATAAATACAAATTTTTATTTTTATTTGTAGAAGTATAAATATGTATTTTTATATTTCTAAAAGTATAGATACATTAACAAGGTGTTTTTAGATTTTTAAAATGTATTATAAATATATATTATACTTCTTTAGAATTATAAATATGTATTTTTACGTTATTAGAAGTGTGGAAGTATAAATATGCATTTTCACATGTTTAGAAGTATAACTACATTTATTCACATAAACATGTTTTTTTATTGATATGCTTCTAGATATGTAAAAATACATACCTATACATCTAAAAATATATTAATATTTCTAGAAAATGTCATACGTTTGATTGATATACTTCTAGCTATGTAAATATAAGGATCTTTTTGCAAATTTGATTTCATGGTAACTTAGAAATTTGCTATTACAAGTAATAAGAGAAAAATGGAATTTGTTTTTGTTGGGTATTAATGTACAAGAAATCATCATTGGGACAAAGCTGCATTTTTTTGATATACTTAACGACTTTCATGTAAAAAGCTCAATATTAATCATACATACCTCAAAACATCATTTTTAAACTTGGTCATTTCCCATAACATCTTGATGAAGTAAGGATTTATCATGTTCCCTTTTTGTGAAAACAGAGTTGATAAACCGTTTCGATTGCCCCATTCATAGCCATTGCCTTCAGCTAAGCTCACCGAGAACGAATTATCAGAATTCTCCATATGAACTCCAAGTTTCGTAAAGAACTCCATCATGTTTGGATATGTGACCTGTATATCGATGAATCATTGGTATATATTATTAGTAAGGTTTTTCACCATTTTAGTTATAATTTTAGATATAACTGAATTATCTAATCCGACAATTTGTACTAAAGTATATGGATGAAATATTTGGATATTTTGATTAGTTTCAACCAAATTAGAGTTTATATTTTGGATTTTGGATTAGTGTAAACCGAATGAACTAAAAAAACTAATAACAGTTATAATTTTATTTCATATTTAAAATATATATCTTTAATTGTTTTTTATTTATTAGAGTTGTTTCTTAGTTATAATGGAACATTTGGCTTAAGTAAAAAGGCTATATATACTATGAGAGTTGTAGTTTTCCAACAATTGTGGATTTATACTAGACAAATTAAGCACGTTAATATTAAAGTTATATATTTATTATAACATAGTTTTGATTCTTGAAAAATGAATTGCAAAACCTGACTCAATCCAAATTTAATTTGTTTGGTTCGAATAAGATTTTAGTTTAGTTTGGATTATTCAAATCAATATTTTGAAAAGCAAAATTACTTTTGTTTCACTATATGAGATAGGGTTGAACCGTTCAATTCAAACAAATACTCTCAACAATATAGTTTCAGATTAACACCTCTTTGAAGATCAATTATGTAAAAGTTAAAAGATGATAACCATTTGGAGGAGAATGATCATTTGAAAAGTAGTAAAAGTAAAAACACCCGTCTAGATATAAAGCATCTTCAATGGTTAAGTTGTGTTATGACTTAAAAATTTTGCCAAACTTATTATTCCATTAACTTTAATCTCAAATTAAATGATATCTTTAATGGTTAATCTCTTTCAATATATTATTTTCTTAGAACATGTAAACTAATATCTCACCATCTATCTAAAATGTTCTATAAAACATTTTCATTTAATTAGTTACTTTTAAAAATATATTATATCTAAAATGTCACAAACCAACAAAATATAAATACAATCTTGGTTTTTTATTTTAAATACATAAAATACAAAAAATAAACGTCGTAGTTATAAAGTTAAAAAAAATGAAAATATCATATGAATATATGATTTATATAAAAGTTATATTTCATAAATGAATCGTAATTAAATATTTAATTTAAATAATTAGTTCGCAAAGAAATAGCATATATTTAAACTAAAATATATTTATGGGTTTAAAATAAAATATGATTAAAATAATCGGGTTAGATATACTAAACATAAAATATATTGACCATTTAATATATTTATATGACCAATAAAACTAAGAAACTAAACTATGTGTTTCAGTGGTAAGTAAAAAAAACAAATAGTAAAAAAAAATTACTTTGTAGATGCTATTAATATCCGATATTCATACCCCACCCTTTTCATACTTTGTAATGTTTACCAAGTTATATTTAAACAAAATGGATTTCCTCGTCCCACTATAAAGAAGCTAAAGTTGACCTGTATTTTCAAATAAGCAATTGTTTGTTGTGTCTTAACACATAAAATTGCTTGCCTGTATATGGATCGGTTTGGGAATACAACAATCAATTCAAAAATTGATCCGTGAGTCTACGAATCAACAATATGTGTCCAAGATGAATCAATAGAAAACAAGAACAAGTTTCTTATTTTGTGTAGGTTATGTAACCCCAAAGATCAGCCAGACGCACCGTTTTGAAAACTGTACAGGACCGGCCCGGTTAAAAAACGGTTTTTATTAAAAAAAACTAATTCAAAAAGTCAAGCTCAGCACATTCTTAAATAAAACAAGACTTGGCTTGGCTCACCTTGCAAAGTAGCAAGCTCTACGGCTTTAGTTATAACTTACACGCCTCTCTTTTTATAAAGAATTTATAAAAGCAATCATTATAACTTTCTTAATAATAGTTGCAGCAGTTTCTTATTTTCTTTTATTTATTCGACGTAAACCACTTTCGATTTTCACTGATATATTATATAAATTGCAAACCATCTAAAGATAATATAATTTCTCTACGTAAATCCTAAATATATAACTTATGTTCATGAAAAATATTATATTTAAATCATTATATATATATATATATATATATATATATATATATATATATATATAAAATCCGGTTCTTCGGGTTTTTCGGACCGATTGAATCAGTTGAACCATCGACCCGATAAAAAAACCGGTTCGATGTTCGGTCCGATTTTCAAAATATTAGCCATAAATATGGTGTTTAGAGGCTCTATTATAACGGTTAATAACATGAAACCAATAATGACAACTCTTTAACTATGTCAAAACACTTATAAACCTAACATAATATTAATTCTAGTTGTCATTTTATATATATATATATATATATATATATATATATATATATATATATATATATATAGAGAGAGAGAGAGAGAGAGAGAGAGAGAGAGAGAGAGAGAGAGAGAGAGAGAGAGAGAGAGAGAGAGAGAGAGAGAGAGAGAGAGAGAGAGAGAGAGAGAGAGAGAGAGAGAGAGAGAGAGAGAGAGAGAGAGAGAGAGAGAGAGAGAGAGAGAGAGAGAGAGAGAGAGAGAGAGAGAGAGAGAGAGAGAGAGAGAGAGAGAGAGAGAGAGAGAGAGGTTCACCATTACTAAATTATGAGCACATACCATTAGGCCGAACATTGGATACGGTGGCGTAACCATAAATAACACCAAAGCATTACAATTATTAAACTATGAATTCAATGAATTCACAGTCATTAAATTGTGAATTCATATTATGAAGCTGTTAATTAACAGTTATTAAACTGTGGATATATAGATGTCATTTACTTGATGTTGGGTCATTACTTGATGTTATTTACGGTAATGTTGCCACAAAAGCTATTAATTAATAGTTTAATAACTAGTATTAATTAAGAGAATTGAAATTTGTAAATCGGTGCATAGTTTAAGAGAAGGAACAAAAGCTACCTGGTTGAAGGGCATGAAACCAATGTCTAATTCAACACCGTTCACAGAGATGGTTTTTGAGGCACTGTCAAGGCAATTGTCCATCTCATATAATACCACCTCCAATCCAGCTTTAGCCAAAACGTGCGCTGATACTAACCCACTAATTCCCACTGCAACAACTGCCACCCTCATCTTCAAACTATATTCCGGTACTTGAAAAAGCTTTATTTAAAGAAAGATAAAAAGTGGAGTTGAAAATATTTTCTATCACACGCACCCTGAACCTTCGGTTATTTATAGGCACGGTCCAGACGCATGATTTACATGGAGTCTAAGTAATGGGGTTGGCTATATAAAATGCATATTAAGATTACACATTAAAGATCCAATCAATAAGTGACACATGGAAATTAAGTTTCCGTTTAATTAAATATTCTAGAATAAATATTATTGAATAAAGAGGGCTTAAATGTAATTATAGTGGATTAGAAATAAATTAGTTAAAATATAAACCAAACATCCGTTTTCTTTCCTTAACCGTTTTTCTTCATAAAACATAAATATAATACACCATTATGAATTAACCATTTCTTAATTCTCGATTATGAATAAACATATGATCACAGAATTTGTGTTATAATCAACCAAGTATCTCCATCTTTTGTGCTCACATGTCCTCAACATTCCCATTTCAAGATTTATTAAAAAAAAAAAAATCACAAATATACTTGTAATATATAAGAACTTTTCTTCCATAACCATTTCTTAGTTTTAGATTTATGAATAAACATACTAAAATATGATATGATTGGTAATAAACCAAGAATCTCTCCAGTTTTGTAAATATGTCCTCAATAATTTCTCATTTCAAGAAAAATAACCACACAATACGCTTGATAATATAAAAAAAATTCCTAATTTCAAGGATTTATCCAGAAGTTAAAAGTTGATAGGCATTCTTATTTGGAGTAAACATGGAGATTTACTGATAAAAAAGTAACAAAATATAGTTTTTGAACATGGTAACCATTGCTTCTTGAGATGGGAACGTTTTGAATGTGACGGTTATAAGTGAAAATTATCCTTTTAATTAACTTTTGTATAATTATGTGTTGTCATGTTTTTATTGGATGCCATCTTTTTTAGGGTTTATGCATTTCCTATTGAATCCTCCCTTTTATATATATATATATATATATATATATATATATATATATATATATATATATATATATATATATATATAAAGTTCAATAGAGAACCATAATTATCTAAATTCATATATTAACATTGTGAATGTGAAAAATATTTTTCGGATTCACATTGTGAATTTTCAAAGATTCACATTGTGAATTTGACGTAAAAAAAATAATAATAATTCGAATTTGATATCATTGGAAAAATGATAAAAAGTTATGAATTTTTGTATTTTTAGTTTTTTTTTATAAAAAATAAGTTCTAAAAGTTGAAAAAAAGATTGGTTCCTTGGTTCTTTGGTTAATTATGGTTCTCTATTGAACCTCACCCTATATATATATATATATATATATATATATATATATATATATATATATATATATATATATATATATATATATATATATATATATATTAGTCGTTTACCCGTGTCAAGCTACAGATGCGAATAGTTTACCCGATTAAATCTTTGCTTTTTCAGTATAATTATGATTTATGTTGTTTTGTTTTGTCACAATAGACGGATAACCGGTAAATCAACGCTTATGTAGAGACCATAAACTGGTTTAGATGGTCTGCCAGGTCAAGTGATTAACCGACGCATAGGCGGAGATCTTTAATTTGATTAGAATTTATTTTATAAAACCCATGTCCTAATAAAGTTGATAAATATGATAGTTTTTTATTGTTATTTACTTAGGTAGAATATAAGTAATTATTCAAAAATTAATCATATATTTATATATCCTAAGAAAATAAATATTTGAAATTTTAAAATTTCAAAATTTTAAAATTTTGATGTAATATTTGAAAATTTGAAGAATTAAATTTTTTGATGTAATATTCTAAAACTTAAAATTTAAAAACAAAATTAAAAATTGAAAATGTTGACAGCTTCTATTTTTGTTTAAGTTTTAAATTTATGTTTATTTGGAAATTTTATGTAGAATGATAACTTATTATTTATTTTTTTGATAATACCACTAAAACGTATTTTTAATTAAATTGTTAGAACTTTTTTACCATGGCCTGACTTTACTAACAATATCAGTGAACTTTCAAAAGCAACCAACTTTAAGATAAATCCATCGAATATTAAATATATATAACCAAGATCCATATTAATCCCACTGCATCGAGAATATGTTACAACATGACTAAGGCAAAATAGATTCCAAGGGTAAAGTCGACTCGAATTTCCCAAAATGACAATCAAACAGCTACCAAACATCATGGGCATAATCGTCCAAAACACCCACCAATAAACATAAAGTTGTAGAATTGCGCCAATTACTACTGATTATGAAATTACATGTTGATGACCCACCAAACCATTTCCAGAATTGTCAAAAGGATAATCAAAACAACTACCAATTGAAAAAATAGACAAAAAATGAGTGCAATTTTGTAAACGGTTATTATGTTGTAATGTAAAGGTTGAACTAAAATGGTTATGGATCTAATCAGGTTGTTGATTTCCTATGTTTGAGGAATTATTCAACCATTTACATGAATCTCCATCACATTTGCCTTCTTCCACTTCAATCCCTTCATTTTCTTGATCTTTAAAAAAAACATCACTTACAATCAAATATCTATATAATCAACTATTTCATAAACAACCACATAATTATTAGGCTCTTTCAAGACATAAACCATCCACATCATGGCCGATTTTGTATTTAGAAACTGCCATGGGGGTTTGAATTTGATGGACAATGCCTTTATAGTTTGAAATAGGTGGGAAATAGATAATGGGTAAATGTGACATTTACATATCTAGTCATCAACCTACACCCACCATCACAATAAGTCACTTACCCGGATAACCAGTTAACACCACCGGACCTTCAACCATCACTCGCTATCATCTGTTACAGCTAAGCACCACAACAACCTCTATTTGTTCGAACAAACATCACTCACCTTCATTATCTTGAACCTCAAAAAATGGTTGTGTCATAGAACACGGACATAACTCGAATATAGAAACCGAAACAATTTTTTAACTTTAATCATAAGAAACCCCAAATTGATTTCATATCTAAAATCAAACCTAATGCAGGAATAAGATTCCTTTCACCACTCTTACCTTAAAATGAACAAGGGACATTTACCCGACTGAGATAACATGATCTTGTATGATAGATAGTCTCGGTCTCTTGGCCAACATTACCTAGTTACTACGACAAATATTTAAATAATATGTTTGATTAGTTTAAATCACTACAAATAAAATGTCATTTAGTGGCATACATTTTTAATGGCATACACTTGATTTGCCACTATATCATGTTTCTAGTGGCACATTCTATGTGCCACTATAAAAATTAATAAATTTAGTGACACTTAACATTTTATATCACTAATATTTATAACTATTAGTGACATGATGTTTTAATATGCCATTAAAAGTTATATTTTGTTATATACAATAAATGTACAACTGTTATAATAAGAAAAGTAAACGACATAACTAGTCCCCAATCTTTCAAAAAATTACAACTTTCGTCCGTTTTTCATAATTGTCTATTAATTTGATTGCTATTTCATATATGGTTAATCTCTACAAACACTGTTCATATATGGTTCATTCTGTTAATCACATTAAAGTATTTTGGTGTTTTCTTATTGCCCCTATAACATCCTATTTAAAATAGAATAATTAAATAATAAACCCGAAACCCTGAGAAGTAATTTTTATTATTATTTTAGATTATTATAGCCCAAAATCAAATAATAATTAGCGAGGTGTTGGTTTCGAGGGGTTAACTAGCATAATTTAGAAGTTAGCGGTCAAAATGTAAATTTTGGATTAGTTTGTAAAGAATTTTGAAGGTTGAGGGTTGTTTAGTAAATTATGGGCTTATTATAAGAAGATTTTTGGAAACTGGGGGCTGAATGGTAAATATTGGATCAAAGTCGAAAGGATTTTATGGAGTCAGGGGCTAAATGGTAATTTTGGGACTTAATATGAAAGGAAAAGGAGAACGAGGGACCGGTTTTGTTAATATGGATCATAGTTTGAATGGAGCGGGTATATAATTGTACCATTGCCTCTAAACCCTAACCCTAGACATGCTAATCGGCCGCCACTCTCCCTTTAACCTCTCTCCAGCCGTCACCACCCCTTCTTCCTCCAATCTCCGACGACGCTACCCCTTTTTCCGTCGAGTCGCACACCACCTCGTTTGGGGTCCCAAACCCTAATGGGCCCAATGAAGCCCTAATTGACCTAAAAACCCAATCATGTGACTAATGGGCTAGTATTGGGTTGGAAACCCTAATTAGGGTTTGGAAAACCCTAATGTCATGAAACCCTAATTTTGGGGATTTACCGGGACCTGCACTTGAATTAATTACTAAACTAAAAATGTTAATTAATAATCATTTGCAAACTAACCTAAGGCAATATTGGACTTAACGGATTAAGTCCTTAATGGGTTAAGTAGGAACACTTAACCCTAATCGTCATTTCATGTGAAAAACCCTAATTTCACTTGGGCCTTGAGTTGGGCCTTCCTATTGGGCTTTGGCGATTAGACTATTGATGGGCTATCCAAGAACAAGTAAATGGACCAAAATAATTGAATGAGCTTTAGGATAAGGACCATGTGAAGGACTTGGGCCCAATTTGGAAAATTAGGCCATAGGTGGGCCATAACTAGGCCTTGATGATTATGTGATATTGGGCCATGGGAATACCAAGAGTTTGGACTAGAATAATTGGATGGGCCTTAAGGAAAGACCATGTAGAGGTTTGGGACCAATTTGTAAAATTAGGCTATATGTTGGGCTTTGGCCCATTACTTGACTATTGGGCCTTTGGAGTGTGATTTGGACCTTGGGCTTGGAACCCAATTATTAATTGGGTGTTGTTTTGATGTTGACAGCTCGGGAATCTGTCAACCAACAGCTGGAGTTTTATCGGCGGGACTTCAGCAGTGCAAGGTGAGTTATCCTCACTATACTAAGGGGTCTAAGGCACCAAGGTCGGCCCATTGGATTTGATATCCTAGTAGTTGATGACGTGTTGAGTATGAGATAGTTATACATGCCAGTTTGTTATGCCAGTTTGGTAGATCTGTAGGACTACCTGTGTTACTATTTGATTACCTGTATGTGCAATTCGTTGTATATATAGACATGTTGTGTGGGTAGGGTTTAGGTTGCACTGTTTCGTGCGGTGACCAACAAACCCTGGAGTATGCCAGATATGAGCTGAGGGTCGGGAAGGCATACCAGACTCATACTGAGGACTCATTAGCATACCAGATACGAGCTGAGGACCGAGTGATATGCTAGACTCGTACTGAGGGCTTGAGGGTATTGGAGCATTCCAGTTATGAGCTGAGGCCATGGGAGCATGACAGACTCGCACTGAGGGCTGATCAGTTATGTTTCAGTCTTAGGACTGAAGGGGGTAATCCAGTCATAAGCTGTGGGCTCGAAAGCAAACCAGAATTATGTTGTGGGCTCGGAGGCAAGCCAGATGTGAGTTGTGGGCCCGGAAGGCAAGCCAGACTCACACTGTGGGCCCAGGGGGGTAATCCAGCCTGTAGAGAGCTGTGGACCCATTACATGATGTTATTATGTGTATTGTTTGTTATGTATCGGTATATTGGGGAAACTCACTAAGCTTCGGGCTTACAGTTTCAGTTTTAGTTTCAGGTACCTCAGATGATCGCGGGAAGGCAAGGGCGTGATCATACAGCTCCTCACATTCTATGACTATATTTCTAGGATACTCTGACATTATACTATTTTGAAAACAAGTTTTGTAATAATAATGGGTTTGAAATGTTTTAAAAAGTTTAAATTTGGCATGATTTTTATGGATGTTACAAGTTGGTATCAGAGCCTTGGTTTGAGTGAATTGGAGGAGCACTTGTGTGAATCCAGTCTCAAACTAAGGAAAAGATTTTCAAAATAATTTTCAAAAATGTTTTCAAAATAGTAAAGGAGGACGCAAAGGGTACGATCAGCCGGAGCCAGTAAGTAGACCACAAAATACCATACGGTTATGTGATATTGTGATATGTTAGAACAACATGCTAGTACTAGGCTAGGGATCTTCAGGAATTGCATGATACAATTGTTGGATTTGGTGTCTAAGCCCATAACTATAATTAGGATATACTTGACCCGATTGTAGCATGGTCCCTTTTTGGGTTGCCTTCACCAGTGCAACTTGATAGGATGGACTTTAGAGAATAAGGTTATTTATGAATTATTAATATATTATAAGTATAATATATTAATATGGTTATTTAATTGGTATTGTCCAAGAATTAATTAATAATTAATTTTGTGGTCAAAAGAGACTAATTAAATATGGAGGGATTGATTATGTAAATCAATGATTCTATAAGTGTGGGCTAATGATCCATAATTATGCAACTTGGGCTAAACCAATAAAATGGTCCATGGATAGTCCATGGAGGTTAAACCCATGGAGCATGAGGATGTGAAAAGTCATGGATCATTAGGGTTCACAAAGTGTAACCCTAGCACTTGCCACAGCTATAAAAAGCCTCCTCCATGCACCAAAATCAGTTACACCATACATTGGCACATGTAACTTATTCTCTAGAATCCTCCTTTTCCAACTTGGTGTTTGTGAACCAATAGAGGCATCACACTTGAGGTGCTCAAGCTTTCAAAGGTCAAGAACTCTACCCTACTCAAGAGGTAAGCATCCTAACTAAGTTTTATATTATATAGCTTCAAATGTATGCTAGCTAGGTTGAATGCTTTGGAAAAAAAATGAATGTATAATTAGAGAAAACTTAGATCCAAAGCATTTAGGGTTGCATGTGCACTTAGGAAGTGTTATAGTGCTCAAAAACCAACAATGGTATCAGAGCGTAAGGTTGTTTTCTATTATATTTGATGCATGCTAGTTTTTCAAAGTAAAAAAAAATTGTTTTTCTGCACTCTGACGAGTGAACTCGCCGAGTACATGACCAGACTCGATGAGTCCACTCTGTAATGAGTCAACTCGCCGAGTCCAGTTCATGTACTCGATGAGTTGATGGCCCAGTGTGCAGAATTTCGAGTTTCTTGATCGATTTTGGATTAGGAACACTACCTCAAACTGTTTTTGGTCATTAGAAATGTTTTTTTTATATAGTAGTGCTTGTACTAATCCAAACATAAGATAATTGCCAAAGTTTAAAATAATTATGTTTTATATGATAAACCAAATTGTTTGCAAATTTTTGGTTTGATATTGTCTTGATTATGAGTTTAGTTAGATCATATATGAATTATGTGATAATTTAGTTTTTAGGAATATGATATTAATTGTGTTTTAATGGCCTCCATAACTTGTCCTCAAGTTATGGAAAATGAAAGGTCACTTCATTAAAAAACATATTAAACACATAGGTTATGAATGTGAAGAGTTTTGACAAGTTTCAAAACATGCCCTCAAGTTTTGGAATTTGCAAAGTCTCATTAAATGAAACTTTAATTCCAATCCCTAGAGTTTTAAAAGTTAAAATTCAACCCTTATACTTTATAATATTACAAGTTTAATAATATATATATATATATATATATATATATATATATATATATATGTGTGTGTATAAGAGTAAGTCAGTCTTACCGTTAGTAGGCCTCATTCACGCAGCTGATCTATAAGGGGGGTATAAGGTTACTGCCTATAAAATGGTGGTTTAATGGGTGTCCACTCTCACCCATCGCTTCCTTGACTAGTGGAGGGTCGTTAGCCGAACGGGTAGGATAAGACACTAATTCTCCCTCATTAAAAGTATAATGATAAAAATAAAGTAAGTAAACTTTTATTATAATTCCCAATCTTAGTTACTTTAGGAAAAATGTAAAATGGTGCTAATCCATGAAATTACACTTTGCACCTTGTTAAGTCGTTAGTGGAGCGTGTGTGGTTAACCGACACACTAATCTGGGACTGACAATATGTGGCAAAGGGTAGCCTTGTGTTAATCATAGATCAATGGAGCGTGTGTGGTTAACCGGCACATTAATTAAGTGATTTGTAACATTGGGTGTACCAAGTTAATTTGCATGGTTATTTACACCTTGTTTGTGATCCTCGGCATCCCAGTCACAAACTTGAAGGGCACAATCGAGATTTAAACATGCCATTGAAAAGTTCAATGAATCTCAAAGATCTAGGAATTTCAAACCAATTAAAACTTAATAAACTATTTCGTTTTTCATGGTGGAAATTGGTAAATCGTCATTTACTTACCTTCAAATATTTTACAATTGGATTACGACATCCCTCTTCGCAATTGTAGAATATTGTGTTGGATCCTAGCCTTAATATTTCATATTGGGTGTCATATTGAGGATAATCATCTAATCTAAACTTTGTTCTTCTTCTTTTAGATGTCTACCCAAAACAATGCTCCAACACCAATTCCTTCGGGCTCTTTCTCCCTAATGAACATATGTGGGAGGGTCATTTTTGATGGCTCTAATTTCAATGATTGGATTCGTAACATCAGAATGGCTATTCGTTATGGACAAAGAATATGTCCTTGATAAAGAGCTTAAGGAGATTGATGTCACCACTGCTACTCCTGAACAAATCGTTGAACACACTACTCATGAGAGGGATGTGATAAAGGTGTCGTGTCTAATGATTTCTACCATGACTGCTGAGCTGAAGAAGTCCTATGATGTCACACCCCCGAACCAGACGGCGGAAACGTCTAGGGGCTCGTGTGACTAACAATTGAATAATCATCACAATGAATATAAATGAAACATAACATCATCATTACCATGCATAATATGATACAACTTCCATTGTTTACATCAAGTACAATCTTTTAAATAACATGACCAAAACATTCAATGTATGATGTTCGACAGTACACAAAACAAAATCCCCTATTCTTGTTGATTCTTCTGTTTAACGAGTCCCTGAGAATACAAGTTATTTTGAAAACGTCAACATATATAATGTTGGTGAGTTCATAAGTATATTTGATAAAATGATTTGTATAACTTTGTAATCACAAGAAAATCCTGTATTTTCTTAAAATAGTTTGGTATGTTTATGTCCGATCTTGTATTAATGCATGTGTGTTATTGTTTAATAGAATGTCAAAAGTGATTGCAGAGAATGTATATAGAATGTCCCCGGACAACCCGATGTTGCCCGTAAAAGAAGAATAGTTAATGCTGCCATACCAACACCGAGGTGGGGTACCAGTGTGAGTAAGTTACCAAGTAATCCAATCATAAAAGAAAATAGATAATGCTGACGTACCAACACCGAAGTGGGGTACCAGTGTGAGTAAGTTACCGAGTAATCCAATCATAAATAAAATAGATAATGCTGCCGTACCAACACCGAGGTGGGGTACCAGTGTGAGTAAGTTTCCTAGTAATCCAACATAAAAGAAAATAGTGTTCCGCAAACTTCCTAACATTAATTCCTCTAAGTGAGCCGTTATAACCTTACTAAATAATGACAATTTCAACTGTCTTCGCATTTGTGAACGCCGACTGAAAAATAGAATAAGGTTATAGTCACCCTAGACTGATGTAGTCTAACTGTAGCGAACAGCTCAGGTGTGGAGTGTCACCCCCGTATAGATCTATACATAAATCCCCGCTCTCCCTCCAAGAGACTCTGGTTATAACTACAGGCTACGATCGTACACTTAATAGGTGCCAACCGACAAAACTCACTAGATCCTTAATCGAATTTACGCGAAGAAAAGTATAAACTCATTCCAGGCCCAATGAACCATGTAAGTGAACCACTAAGGCATCGCTAAACATGTGAGTTATTTCAAGACCTAATTGGAATGAGATTATATAACATGGGCCCGAAATATATGTGAAAGGACAACTAAGGCCCATTTCACATGTAAGGTCTTTACAGGCCCAAATAGAACGCAAATAGTATCCAAGGTCCGTCGCACATGTTAATGGGTCAATGAGGCCCAATAAACATATAAATAGTATACAGGACCTATCAAACATATAAATGGGCCACTAACGCCCAATAACCTACAAAATGATCAAAATTAATCCGTTTGTTAGTTTATCGATGGTTTTGGTTCAAGTATTCACTAAAATAGCATAAAAGCCCACTTTTTGTAAAAATAACGTTCTTGGCCCAATAAGCCAAAAATTTACAATTAAGGCCCAATTTTTGTAAGGATAACCCTTTAGTTCCCATTTTGTTCAAATCTTGTGTTTATGACTAGTTTGTGATAAAAATAACATTTTAAATCCATTTTTGTCAAAAATATCATTTTTGGCTTGATTTTTGTGAAAACACACATTTTTCTGGTTTTTGGCTTTTCTGTCCTGGTTGTTGGAAAATTTGTAGAAAAATCATCGTAAGTTGAAATTTGGATCCCTAAATTCTGGAAGTTTGGAAATTTTGTCTATTTTGTTCACAATGTTTCTCATAATTTTTAATGGCCTCTAACAAGTGTGAAATTGCTCACCTTCACAGGCTGGTCCGAAATTATTTCAAATCTGATAGATAGTTTTGTAAAATTTGCCAAAAATAGTAGAAAAATCGTATGAAAACATGAGAGTAGTCATTTTAAAGGTAGAAACCTGAAATATTTGCATGTAAAACAGTTTTGAAAAATATTACCATTTAGGTGGTCAAAACAGTTCGCGATTGGACCAAAACTTTCCTGTGAAAGGCTGATTTTTGAGTTTAGTTTATAGATCTTGGAACACAACACTCATTTTTACTATTTTAAGTGTATAAATCCCAGATCTACTAGTTTACATGTATTATATGTGATAACACATACTTTTCTCAAGGTTTTCATGTAGATCCAAGTGATAAACTTAATATTCTTAACATATTTTTAGATTTATGAAGTAAGTAACACATAACCACCAAAAAATCATGAAAAACACACATATTCGTGCATACACACATAGATCTACACAACACAACTTGTATTCTCCCCCAAAACAAAGTAAAATCGAAAATAGGGGGTATGAACTCACATTTGCTTTGATGTTTCGGTTTTGAAGAAGAGATGAAGAGATTTTTGGTCCTAGCAAGCTTTCTTGAGTGGATCTTGAACTTAAGAAGGTTTCAAGGATTGATGATATTAGTGAAGAGTCTTGCAAAAATCTCGAAAATCTTGATGGAAAGAGGAGTGTTCTTGAGAAATTTGAGAGTGTTTTGAAAATGAAGTATGTGTGTGTGTGTGGCTTATCTTCGGCCGAGAGTATTATGAAGAGGAGGGGAGAGTGGTTTTTACATAGGAACATGAGAAATACCTAGATGCATGTGGGGTATTTGACTTGGTTATCCTCCAAATAATAATGATGTGTCATGGCTTGGGTAATTAACCATTAAAGCCCCTTTTTCCTCTTTTTTTTTTTAAATAACATGGGCCGAGAATGGTGATTATGGGGAGGCTTGGACCTTGTCTTGGTCCTTGCTCGAAATTATGAAGCCCATAGGAAGGTTTTCGGCCCATTGGGCCCTTATTGATGGTTCACGGCCCAATAGTATAAAAGAATGGGTTCTATGGTCCATTAGGGTTAATTGGAGTTGTTATGGCCCAATAAGGCCCATTAGGGTTAGAATGAATCATTCTAGGCCCAAATGGTCCAAAATGTTATAGATTTATGAATTGGGTCCATTTAGAATCCAAATAGGATTTCTAAGCCCAATATAATTGAATTGAATGCTTATTGGTCCATTAGGCCCAATAAGGAAATCCTAGTCCAACATGGACTTAAATAGGGATTCTTAGGGTTTTCAGGCTCTTTGTTGAACACATGAGGTGTACTTGAATGAGCATAGAGTATGATTTTCTCTTAGAGTACAAGTTATTACACTAGGTGAATGATTACATGAGAGTAGAATTTCCTAGCAAAAGTGCCAGTTGTGACATCATCCCCCCATTAGAGGGAATTTTGTCCCGAAATTCTTTCGAAAGGTAGGTTCATGAATGAGGGAATAGGTGAGGGTACTTATGCTTCATCTGGTCTTCGCGTTCCCATGTGCATTCCGGTCCGCGCTTGGCGTTCCATCGAACCTTCACAATTGGAATGCGGCTCTGCTTCGCACGCTTCACTTCTTTATCCATGATTTTGACTGGTTCCTCGGTGAACAGGAGATTCTTATTTACTTCGATCTCTTTTAAAGGTATGACGAGAGTTTCATCAGATAAGCACTTTTTCAAATTTGAAGCGTGGAACACGGGGTATACATTGCTGAGCTCCGAAGGTAGCTGCAGCTTATAAGCTACTGGACCAATTCGGGCAAGAATCTCGATCGGTCCAATGTATCGCGGGTTCATTTTTTCCCCGTTTCCTAAAGCGAATCATTCCTTTCCAAGGAAAGACTTTCAATAGTACCTGGCTTCCGACTTGGAATTCCAGAGGTTTTCGTCATTTGTCATCATAACTCTTCTGTCTGTCTCGTGATGCTTGAAGTCGAGTTCTGATTTGGATTATCTTCTCTGTCGTTTCGCAAATGGTTTCTGGTCTCGTGAGAGTACTGGCGAGTGATCTGCACTTACGACCGTAAAGAGCCTCGAAAGGGGCAACCTTGATGCTCGTACGATAGCCGTTATTGTATGAGAATTCAATCAAGGGCAACCGGGTATCCCATGACGCGCTGAATTCAAACACCCAGGCTCGGAGCATGACTTCGAGTGGTTAAATGGTCCGTTCGCTTTGGCTATTGGTTTGAGGGTGGTAAGCAACGCTCATATCTAGCTATGTTCCCATAGCCCTCTGAAGTGACTGTCAAAGTCTTGAAGTAGTTCCGTTATCTCGATCCGAGATAGTAGATACCGATATTTCATGGAGTCTCACGACCTCCTTGATATAGATCCAAGCTAATCTTTTCGTCTTGTTTGATTTATGTATTAGCAGGAAATGGGCAGATTGGGTTAACCTATCGACGATACGATCACCCAGATAACGCCCAACTCAACTCTTATAACAATAAGCTTCGTCTTTCGACTTCGAGAGCTTTATCCATCCATGCAGTGCTTTCTTCGCGATATTCTCCGGCTTTGATGCTTTCAAGGCTGGTCGTAGATGTTGACAGTGTTTTGTTCTCGCTTCGTGAGCAGACGAGTATGTTATTGATGTAAACAATGAAAAGGCTAACTAGGAATGGTTGGGAAAACTCGGTTCGTAGGGTTCATGAATACCGTGGGAGCATTCGTTAGACCGAAGGGTATCACAACGAATTTGAAATGGTCGTGACGAATTCGAAAAGTAGTTTTTGGAACGTCCTCTTCTCGGACTCGAAGTTGATGATAACCGAATCTTAGATCTATTTGGAGAAGTAACTAGCTCCTTAAAGCTGGTCAAATACGACGTCAATCCGGGGGAGTGGGTGTCGGTTTTTGATAGTGAGCTTATTCAATTCCCTATAATCAATGCACATTCTGGAGGATCTGTCTTCTTGACGAACAAGACTGGAGCTCCCTAGGGTGAGAAGCTTAGTCTGAGGAATCCTTTGCTCAACCATTCTCTTAGTTTGACCGGATAACTTCTGAATTTCGGCGGGAGTTAACCTGTAGGGTGAATTGGCAATTGATGTGGTTCCCGGTATGAGGCCGATTCGAAATTCGACCTGTCTCTCTGGGGTATTCCCGGAAGTTATTCGGGAAATACATCCGGAAAATCGCATGCTACTGGAATACCTTGTAAGCTTACTTCTTCCTTGGCCTTGTCCACAACGTGAGCGAGGAAAACGTAGTTCTTCTTGTGCAGGCACTTCTGTGCCTTAATGCACGAGATAAGACGAGGATTGGCGCTAGGTTTATAGCCATAGATTATTAGAGTTTTTGTGATTGAGGAGGTGAAGGCAAACGACCTTCTCGCGACACATAGTATCAGCATGGTGGGGGCTTAACCCAACCATGCCGATTACCACATCAAAACTCCTAATATTTACTGACATTAAATCTATTTGAAATGAATGGTTGTTTAGTGTTAAGGTTTACCCTACATAAATATCCTTGGTTGATTCGGTTCTTCCCATTAGCCATCTCCACCGTGAAGGCTTCGTTTAGCTTCTGGGGTTGTTGTTTTAGTAAGTGCTTGAATTTGTTACTAACGAAGCTTTGCTCAGCTCCACTATCGAGTGAGATGCAAGAGAAAGGGTTGTTAAGTGGGAACGTACCAGTAACAACCGTCGGGTCTTGGACTGCTTCGCCTTGACCCAAGGTTAGGACCCTTTCTGATCCTTCTGCTCCTTGATTGTTAGCTTTGGGGCAATTGCGCCTGAAGTGACCGGTTCCTCCACACCCATAGCAGGTGTGACTGGTCCCATCATTGGTGTTGTTGTTAAGGTTGTTGCGATTGTTGTTGTTTTTGTTTGGCCGCTGATTCTGTCGTGGATAAGTTCTACAGTATTTGGTGGTGTGATTCTTTCGGTTGCATCTCTTACAATGCAGCTCCTGGCAGGCTCCCTTATGATGGAAATTGCACTGGTTGCATTTTGGAAGGCTTCCCGCATATGATCTCGCTGGTGTTGATGTAGTAGGGGTCATGGTCACATGGACAACAATAACATGTTGCTTCTTCGAGAACCCTTGAGTGGGCTGTACCTTTCTCTTACTTCCAGACTTTTGCTTCCTGCTCTTAAGCTTGGGTTTTGGAGTGCCTTGATAAGCTGTCACTTGTTGGTTTCCGTGCTCGTTCCTTCGGATGGAGTTGTCGACGCTATTTCCACCTCCATTGGTGTTGTTTGCGTTGAGTTGTGCCATAGCAGCGGTTTCTGCCGCTGTTACAGCAGCTTGGAACGTAGCAGAGTCCATCTGCAGGAGTGGTGTCTCGCGGGTGTGCTTGTTATTTCTGTGGAATGACATTTTCCTGCTGCATGATGTTAAGCCAGATCGTAAGTAATGATCGTCATTCCTAGTTGTACTCTATATATTTCGCGTCTTGTCGTATGATTTTCATTGTTTCCATCTACATCCCTATGATGTATTTACGATAGTAGGTAATCGAAGATTTGGCACGATAGTTACGTCTATCCTTATAGTATATAGGTTGTGTTGGTTTCGAGATCCTTATGTATCTAGCGGTTTCGAGGGTTCGGTTGTGCATATAATTGAATAAAGATAGCACATAATTGTTTCATTGGTAAGTACCGTCTTAGTACACGAAAGAGAGTCATATCGGATAGTAGGGGGGAAAAAGAAAAGGCTAATCCTAATTGTGGCGGAAAGTGTCTGGTGGTGGTGCTGATGAAGTAGATGCACCTCGGAGACGAGCTACTTGTCGCTCGGTACCTCGTAGTCGTACCTCCCAAGCTAACTGTCTTGCTCGGAAGTCTCCGTTCACTTCTTGTGTTTGTCTCAAATCTAACCGCATTTGGTCCGTTTGATTTGGGGTGTCCTGAGCTTGGTTATCAATATCTCAGGTGCGCCGGACCATGACTGGGAGGGCCCGGTCAACTGGTCCTCTATGACTAAGATAAAAGAAACCTCGGTTCCTACCGTAGTGTGGTCGTATCCCCTGCTGGTGAATCTATCTCCAATATCGATTGCCTATGAGGCGTGGGGCCACCGGGGCCCATACGATAAGTCGGTACTCTGGCCATGTATGGAGGATTGATGACCTCGGATTCTGCATCCGAGGCATCATCGTCATTTCCCTCGAGCTCTTCCTCTCGAGGTTCACTACTGGCTCGGCGGGTTCATCTGTAAGTTCTACTTCATGTTCCTCCTCTGGTTCTTCCTTTGAGTCTTCTTCTGGGTCAAGCCACCCTGCATTCCCTTGACAAGGGAAATAGGGGTCTCCTGGCTAATGATGCCCGTCTATAGTGTATTGCACGAAGGGGGGTATAAATACTAGAAACAAATAGCACACCAAATACTCCTATAGTATTTTAATTTTGTTTAGGTTTGGTTCTATAAGCTCTTTGGATAATTAAATGGTAAGTTTTTGATTCATTGTCCATCACAATTACTCCCGAACACATGTTGGTCGTATTTTGAATGAATGTAGTTGATCAAGCTACATTCACCCCTAATACGACTACATAACTGCCCGGGTTTAATAGCGATGTTCAAATCCTCCAAACACTTTTACTGTTCTTGTTGTGTTATTACTCTAAAATGCACACATAAGTATGTATTTTAATTATTATGTTCAGAGTAGTTTAGTCCCATTGTATTTATAGTTTCATATCTTGTATGGTTAGATATGCCAGTTCACTATAAACAATGCTCTGATACCAATCTGTCACACCCCCGAACCAGACGGCGGAAACGTCCGGGGGCTCGTGTGACTAACAATTGAATAATCATCACAATGAATATAAATGAAACATAACATCATCATTACCATGCATAATATGATACAACTTCCATTGCTTACATCAAGTACAATCTTTTAAATAACATGACCAAAACATTCAATGTATGATGTTCGACAGTACACAAAACAAAATCCCCTATTCTTGTTGATTCTTCTGCTTAACGAGTCCCTGAGAATACAAGTTATTTTGAAAACGTCAACATATATAATGTTGGTGAGTTCATAAGTATATTTGATAAAATGATTTGTATAACTTTGTAATCACAAGAAAATCCTGTATTTTCTTAAAATAGTTTGGTATGTTTATGTCCGATCTTGTATTAATGCATGTGTGTTATTGTTTAATAGAATGTCAAAAGTGATTGAAGAGAATGTATATAGAATGTCCCCGGACAACCCGATGTTGCCCGTAAAAGAAGAATAGTTAATGCTGCCGTACCAACACCGAGGTGGGGTACCAGTGTGAGTAAGTTACCGAGTAATCCAATCATAAAAGAAAATAGATAATGCTGCCGTACCAACACCAAAGTGGGGTACTAATGTGAGTAAGTTACCGAGTAATCCAATCATAAATAAAATAGATAATGCTGCCGTACCAACACCAAGGTGGGGTACCAGTGTGAGTAAGTTTCCTAGTAATCCAACATAAAAGAAAATAGTGTTCCGCAAACTTCCTAACATTAATTCCTCTAAGTGAGCCGTTATAACCATACTAAATAATGACAATTTCAACTGTCTTCGCATTTGTGAACACCGACTGAAAAATAGAATAAGGTTATAGTCACCCTAGACTGATGTAGTCTAACTGTAGAGAACAGCTCAGGTGTGGAGTGTCACCCCCGTATAGATCTATACATAAATCCCCGCTCTCCCTCCAAGAGACTCTGGTTATAACTACAGGCTACGATCGTACACTTAATAGGTGCCAACCGACAAAACTCACTAGATCCTTAATCGAATTTACGCGAAGAAAAGTATAAACTCATTCCAGGCCCAATGAACCATGTAAGTGAACCACTAAGGCATTGCTAAACATGTGAGTTATTTCAAGACCTAATTGGAATGAGATTATATAACATGGGCCCGAAATATATGTGAAAGGACAACTAAGGCCCATTTCACATGTAAGGTCTTTACAGGCCCAAATAGCACGCAAATAGTATCCAAGGTCCGTCGCACATGTTAATGGGTCAATGAGGCCCAATAAACATATAAATAGTATACAGGACCTATCAAACATATAATGAGCCACTAACGCCCAATAACCTAGAAAATGATCAAAATTAATCCGTTTGTTAGTTTATTGATGGTTTTGGTTCAAGTATTCACTAAAATAGCATAAAAGTCCACTTTTTGTAAAAATGACGTTCTTGGCCCAATAAGCTAAAAATTTACAATTAAGGCCCAATTTTTGTAAGAATAACCCTTTAGTTCCCATTTTGTTCAAATCTTGTGTTTATGACTAGTTTGTGATAAAAATAACATTTTTAACCCATTTTTGTCAAAAATATCATTTTTGGCTTGATTTTTGTGAAAACACACATTTTTCTGGTTTTTGGCTTTTCTGTCCTGGTTGTTGGAAAATTTGTAGAAAAATCATCGTAAGTCGAAATTTGGATCCCTAAATTCTGGAAGTTTGGAAATTTTGTCTATTTTGTTCACATTTTTTCTCATAATTTTTAATGGCCTCTAACAAGTGTGAAATTGCTCACCTTCACAGGCTGGTCCGAAATTATTTCAAATCTGATAGACAGTTTTGTAAAATTTGCCAAAAATAGTAGAAAAATCGTATGAAAACGTGAGAGTAGTCATTTTAAAGGTAGAAACCTGAAATTTTTGCATGTAAAACAGTTTTGAAAAATATTACCATTTAGGTGGTCAAAACAGTTCGCGATTGGACCAAAACTTTCCTGTGAAAGGCTGATTTTTGAGTTTAGTTTATAGATCTTGGAACACAACACTCATTTTTACTATTTTAAGTGTATAAATCCCAGATCTACTAGTTTACATGTATTATATGTGATAACACATACTTTTCTCAAGGTTTTCATGTAGATCCAAGTGATAAACTTAATATTCTTAACATATTTTTAGATTTATGAAGTAAGTAACACATAACCACCAAAAAATATGAAAAACACACATATTCATGCATACACACATAGATCTACACAACACAACTTGTATTCTCCCCCAAAACAAAGTAAAATCGAAAATAGGGGGTATGAACTCACATTTGCTTTGATGTTTCGGTTTTGAAGAAGAGATGAAGAGATTTTTGGTCCTAGCAAGCTTTCTTGAGTGGATCTTGAACTTAAGAAGGTTTCAAGGATTGATGATATTAGTGAAGAGTCTTGCAAAAATCTCGAAAATCTTGATGGAAAGAGGAGTGTTCTTGAGAAATTTGAGAGTGTTTTGAAAATGAAGTATGTGTGTGTGTGGCTTATCTTCGGCCGAGAGTATTATGAAGAGGAGGGGAGAGTGGTTTTTACATAGGAACATGAGAAATACCTAGATGCATGTGGGGTATTTGACTTGGTTATCCTCCAAATAATAATGATGTGTCATGGCTTGGGTAATTAACCATTAAAGCCCCTTTTTCCTCTTTTTTTTTTAAATAACATGGGCCGAGAATGGTGATTATGGGGAGGCTTGGACCTTGTCTTGGTCCTTGCTCGAAATTATGAAGCCCATAGGAAGGTTTTCGGCCCATTGGGCCCTTATTGATGGTTCACGGCCCAATAGTATAAAAGAATGGGTTCTATGGTCCATTAGGGTTAATTGGAGTTGTTATGGCCCAATAAGGCCCATTAGGGTTAGAATGAATCATTCTAGGCCCAAATGGTCCAAAATGTTATAGATTTATGAATTGGGTCCATTTAGAATCCAAATAGGATTTCTAAGCCCAATATAATTGAATTGAATGCTTATTGGTCCATTAGGCCCAATAAGGAAATCCTAGTCCAACATGGACTTAAATAGGGATTCTTAGGGTTTTCAGGCTCTTTGTTGAACACATGAGGTGTACTTGAATGAGCATAGAGTATGATTTTCTCTTAGAGTACAAGTTATTACACTAGGTGAATGATTACATGAGAGTAGAATTTCCTAGCAAAAGTGCCAGTTGTGACATCATCCCCCCATTAGAGGGAATTTTGTCCCGAAATTCTTTCGAAAGGTAGGTTCATGAATGAGGGAATAGGTGAGGGTACTTATGCTTCATCTGGTCTTCGCGTTCCCATGTGAATTCCGGTCCGCGCTTGGCGTTCCATCGAACCTTCATAATTGGAATGCGGCTCTGCTTCGCACGCTTCACTTCTTTATCCATGATTTTGACTGGTTCCTCGGTGAACAGGAGATTCTTATTTACTTCAATCTCTTTTAAAGGTATGACGAGAGTTTCATCAGATAATCACTTTTTCAAGTTTGAAGCGTGGAACACGGGGTATACATTGCTGAGCTCCGAAGGTAGCTGCAGCTTATAAGCTACTGGACCAATTCGGTCAAGAATCTCGATCGGTCCAATGTATCGCGGGTTCAATTTTTCCCCGTTTCCTAAAGCGAATCATTCCTTTCCAAGGAAAGACTTTCAATAGTACCCGACTTCCGACTTGGAATTCCAGAGGTTTTCGTCATTTGTCATCATAACTCTTATGTCTGTCTCGTGATGCTTGAAGTCGAGTTCTGATTTGGATTATCTTCTCTGTCGTTTCGTGAATGGTTTCTGGCCTCGTGAGAGTACTGGCGAGTGATCTGCACTTACGACCGTAAAGAGCCTCGAAAGGGGCAACCTTGATGCTCGTACGATAGCCGTTATTGTATGAGAATTCAATCAAGGGCAACCGGGTATCCCATGACGCGCTGAATTCAAACACCCAGGCTCGGAGCATGACTTCGAGTGGTTAAATGGTCCGTTCGCTTTGGCTATTGGTTTGAGGTTGGTAAGCAACGCTCATATCTAGCTATGTTCCCATAGCCCTCTGAAGTGACTGTCAAAGTCTTGAAGTAGTTCCGTTATCTCGATCCGAGATAGTAGATACCGATATTTCATGGAGTCTCACGATCTCCTTGATATAGATCCAAGCTAATCTTTTCGTCTTGTTTGATTTATGTATTAGCAGGAAATGGGCAGATTGGGTTAACCTATCGACGATCACCCAGATAACGCCCAACTCAACTCTTATAACAATAAGCTTCGTCTTTCGACTTCGAGAGCTTTATCCATCCATGCAGTGCTTTCTTCGCGATATTCTCCGGCTTTGATGCTTTCAAGGCTGGTCGTAGATGTTGACAGTGTTTTGTTCTCGCTTCGTGAGCAGACGAGTATGTTATTGATGTAAACAATGAAAAGGCTAACTAGGAATGGTTGGGAAAACTCGGTTCGTAGGGTTCATGAATACCGTGGGAGCATTCGTTAGACCGAAGGGTATCACAACGAATTTGAAATGGTCGTGACGAATTCGAAAAACAGTTTTTGGAACGTCCTCTTCTCGGACTCGAAGTTGATGATAACCGAATCTTAGATCTATTTGGAGAAGTAACTAGCTCCTTAAAGCTGGTCAAATACGACGTCAATCCGGGGGAGTGGGTGTCGGTTTTTGATAGTGAGCTTATTCAATTCCCTATAATCGATGCACATTCTGGAGGATCTGTCTTCTTGACGAACAAGACTGGAGCTCCCTAGGGTGAGAAGCTTGGTCTGAGGAATCCTTTGCTCAACCATTCTCTTAGTTTGACCGGATAACTTCTGAATTTCGGCGGGAGTTAACCTGTAGGGTGAATTGGCAATTGATGTGGTTCCCGGTATGAGGCCGATTCGAAATTCGACCTGTCTCTCTGGGGTATTCCCGGAAGTTATTCGAGAAATACATCCGAAAAATCGCATGCTACTGGAATACCTTGTAAGCTTACTTCTTCCTTGGCCTTGTCCACAACGTGAGCGAGGAAAACGTAGTTCTTCTTGTGCAGGCACTTCTGTGCCTTAATGCACGAGATAAGACGAGGATTGGCGCTAGGTTTATAGCCATAGATTATTAGAGTTTTTGTGATTGAGGAGGTGAAGGCAAACGACCTTCTCGCGACACATAGTATCAGCATGGTGGGGGCTTAACCCAACCATGCCGATTACCATATCAAAACTCCTAATATTTACTGACATTAAATCTATTTGAAATGAATGGTTGTTTAGTGTTAAGGTTTACCCTACATAAATATCCTTGGTTGATTCGGTTCTTCCCATTAGCCATCTCCACCGTGAAGGCTTCGTTTAGCTTTTGGGGTTGTTGTTTTAGTAAGTGCTTGAATTTGTTACTAACGGAGCTTTGCTCAGCTCCACTATCGAGTGAGATGCAAGAGAAAGGGTTGTTAAGTGGGAACGTACCAGTAACAACCGTCGGGTCTTGGACTGCTTCGCCTTGACCCAAGGTTAGGACCCTTTCTGATCCTTCTGCTCCTTGATTGTTAGCTTTGGGGCAATTGCGCCTGAAGTGACCGGTTCCTCCACACCCATAGCAGGTGTGACTGGTCCCATCATTGGTGTTGTTGTTAAGGTTGTTGCGATTGTTGTTGTTTTTGTTTGGCTGCTGATTCTGTCGTGGATAAGTTCTACAGTATTTGGTGGTGTGACTCTTTCGGTTGCATCTCTTACAATGCAGCTCCTGGCAGGCTCCCTTATGATGGAAATTGCACTGGTTGCATTTTGGAAGGCTTCCCGCATATGATCTCGCTGGTGTTGATGTAGTAGGGGTCATGGTCACATGGACAACAATAACATGTTGCTTCTTCGAGAACCCTTGAGTGGGCTGTACCTTTCTCTTACTTCCAGACTTTTGCTTCCTGCTCTTAAGCTTGGGTTTTGGAGTGCCTTGATAAGCTGTCACTTGTTGGTTTCCGTGCTCGTTCCTTCGGATGGAGTTGTCGACGCTATTTCCACCTCCATTGGTGTTGTTTGCGTTGAGTTGTGCCATAGCAGCGGTTTCTGCCGCTGTTACAGCAGCTTGGAACGTAGCAGAGTCCATCTGCAGGAGTGGTGTCTCGCGGGTGTGCTTGTTATTTCTGTGGAATGACATTTTCCTGCAGCATGATGTTAAGCCAGATCGTAAGTAATGATCGTCATTCCTAGTTGTACTCTATATATTTCGCGTCTTGTCGTATGATTTTCATTGTTTCCATCTACATCCCTATGATGTATTTACGATAGTAGGTAATCGAAGATTTGGCACGATAGTTACGTCTATCCTTAGAGTATATAGGTTGTGTTGGTTTCGAGATCCTTATGTATCTAGCGGTTTCGAGGGTTCGGTTGTGCATATAATTGAATAAAGATAGCACATAATTGTTTCATTGGTAAGTACCGTCTTAGTACACGAAAGAGAGTCATATCGGATAGTAGGGGGGAAAAAGAAAAGGCTGATCCTAATTGTGGTGGAAAGTGTCTGGTGGTGGTGCTGATGAAGTAGATGCACCTCGGAGACGAGCTACTTGTCGCTCGGTACCTCGTAGTCGTACCTCCCAAGCTAACTGTCTTGCTCGGAAGTCTCCGTTCACTTCCTGTGTTTGTCTCTCATCTAACCACATTTGGTCCGTTTGATTTGGGGTGTCCTGAGCTTGGTTATCAATATCTCAGGTGCGCCGGACCATGACTGGGAGGGCCCGGTCAGCTGGTCCTCTATGACTAAGATAAAAGAAACCTCGGTTCCTACCGTAGTGTGGTCGTATCCCCTGCTGGTGAATCTATCTCCAATATCGATTGCCTATGAGGCGTGGGGCCACCGGGGCCCATACGATAAGTCGGTACTCTGGCCATGTATGGAGGATTGATGACCTCGGATTCTGCATCCGAGGCATCATCGTTATTTCTCTCGAGCTCTTCCTCTCGAGGTTCACTACTGGCTCGGCGGGTTCATCTGTAAGTTCTACTTCATGTTCCTCCTCTGGTTCTTCCTTTGAGTCTTCTTCTGGGTCAAGCCACCCTGCATTCCCTTGACAAGGGAAATAGGGGTCTCCTGGCTAATGATGCCCGTCTATAGTGTATTGCACGAAGGGGGGTATAAATACTAGAAACAAATAGCACACCAAATACTCCTATAGTATTTTAATTTTGTTTAGGTTTGGTTCTATAAGCTCTTTGGATAATTAAATGGTAAGTTTTTGATTCATTGTCCATCACAATTACTCCCGAACACATGTTGGTCGTATTTTGAATGAATGTAGTTGATCAGGCTACATTCACCCCTAATACGACTACATAACTGCCCGGGTTTAATAGCGATGTTCAAATCCTCCAAACACTTTTACTGTTCTTGTTGTGTTATTACTCTAAAATGCACACATAAGTATGTATTTTAATTATTATGTTCAGAGTAGTTTAGTCCCATTGTATTTATAGTTTCATATCTTGTATGGTTAGATATGCCAGTTCACTATAAACAATGCTCTGATACCAATCTGTCACACCCCCGAACCAGACGGCAGAAACGTCCGGGGGCTCGTGTGACTAACAATTGAATAATCATCACAATGAATATAAATGAAACATAACATCATCATTACCATGCATAATATGATACAACTTCCATTGCTTACATCAAGTACAATCTTTTAAATAACATGACCAAAACATTCAATGTATGATGTTCGACAGTACACAAAACAAAATCCCCTATTCTTGTTGATTCTTCTGCTTAACGAGTCCCTGAGAATACAAGTTATTTTGAAAACGTCAACATATATAATGTTGGTGAGTTCATAAGTATATTTGATAAAATGATTTGTATAACTTTGTAATCACAAGAAAATCCTGTATTTTCTTAAAATAGTTTGGTATGTTTATGTCCGATCTTGTATTAATGCATGTGTGTTATTGTTTAATAGAATGTCAAAAGTGATTGAAGAGAATGTATATAGAATGTCCCCGGACAACCCGATGTTGCCCGTAAAAGAAGAATAGTTAATGCTGCCGTACCAACACCGAGGTGGGGTACCAGTGTGAGTAAGTTACCGAGTAATCCAATCATAAAAGAAAATAGATAATGCTGCCGTACCAACACCGAACTGGGGTACTAATGTGAGTAAGTTACCGAGTAATCCAATCATAAATAAAATAGATAATGCTGCCGTACCAACACCGAGGTGGGGTACCAGTGTGAGTAAGTTTCCTAGTAATCCAACATAAAAGAAAATAGTGTTCCGCAAACTTCCTAACATTAATTCCTCTAAGTGAGCCGTTATAACCATACTAAATAATGACAATTTCAACTGTCTTCGCATTTGTGAACGCCGACTGAAAAATAGAATAAGGTTATAGTCACCCTAGACTGATGTAGTCTAACTGTAGCGAACAGCTCAGGTGTGGAGTGTCACCCCCGTATAGATCTATACATAAATCCCCGCTCTCCCTCCAAGAGACTCTGGTTATAACTACAGGCTACGATCGTACACTTAATAGGTGCCAACCGACAAAACTCACTAGATCCTTAATCGAATTTACGCGAAGAAAAGTATAAACTCATTCCAGGCCCAATGAACCATGTAAGTGAACCACTAAGGCATTGCTAAACATGTGAGTTATTTCAAGACCTAATTGGAATGAGATTATATAACATGGGCCCGAAATATATGTGAAAGGACAACTAAGGCCCATTTCACATGTAAGGTCTTTACAGGCCCAAATAGCACGCAAATAGTATCCAAGGTCCGTCGCACATGTTAATGGGTCAATGAGGCCCAATAAACATATAAATAGTATACAGGACCTATCAAACATATAAATGGGCCACTAACGCCCAATAACCTAGAAAATGATCAAAATTAATCCGTTTGTTAGTTTATCGATGGTTTTGGTTCAAGTATTCACTAAAATAGCATAAAAGCCCACTTTTTGTAAAAATGACGTTCTTGGCCCAATAAGCCAAAAATTTACAATAGGCCCAATTTTTGTAAGAATAACCCTTTAGTTCCCATTTTGTTCAAATCTTGTGTTTATGACTAGTTTGTGATAAAAATAACATTTTAAACCCATTTTTGTCAAAAATATCATTTTTGGCTTGATTTTTGTGAAAACACACATTTTTCTGGTTTTTGGCTTTTCTGTCCTGGTTGTTGGAAAATTTGTAGAAAAATCATCGTAAGTCGAAATTTGGATCCCTAAATTCTGGAAGTTTGGAAATTTTGTCTATTTTGTTCACAATTTTTCTCATAATTTTTAATGGCCTCTAACAAGTGTGAAATTGCTCACCTTCACAGGCTGGTCCAAAATTATTTCAAATCTGATAGACAGTTTTGTAAAATTTGCCAAAAATAGTAGAAAAATCGTATGAAAACGTGAGAGTAGTCATTTTAAAGGTAGAAACCTGAAATTTTTGCATGTAAAACAGTTTTGAAAAATATTACCATTTAGGTGGTCAAAACAGTTCGCGATTGGACCAAAACTTTCCTGTGAAAGGCTGATTTTTGAGTTTAGTTTATAGATCTTGGAACACAACACTCATTTTTACTATTTTAAGTGTATAAATCCCATATCTACTAGTTTACATGTATTATATGTGATAACACATACTTTTCTCAAGGTTTTCATGTAGATCCAAGTGATAAACTTAATCTTCTTAACATATTTTTAGATTTATGAAGTAAGTAACACATAACCACCAAATAAATCATGAAAAACACACATATTCATGCATACACACATAGATCTACTTGTATTCTCCCCCAAAACAAAGTAAAATCGAAAATAGGGGGTATGAACTCACATTTTCTTTGATGTTTCAGTTTTGAAGAAGAGATGAAGAGATTTTTGGTCCTAGCAAGCTTTCTTGAGTGGATCTTGAACTTAAGAAGGTTTCAAGGATTGATGATATTAGTGAAGAGTCTTGCAAAAATCTCGAAAATCTTGATGGAAAGAGGAGTGTTCTTGAGAAATTTGAGAGTGTTTTGAAAATGAAGTATGTGTGTGTGTGTGGCTTATCTTCGGCCGAGAGTATTATGAAGAGGAGGGGAGAGTGGTTTTTACATAGGAACATGAGAAATACCTAGATGCATGTGGGGTATTTGACTTGGTTATCCTCCAAATAATAATGATGTGTCATGGCTTGGGTAATTAACCATTAAAGCCCCTTTTTCCTCTTTCTTTTTTTTAAAATAACATGGGCCGAGAATGGTGATTATGGGGAGGCTTGGGCCTTGTCTTGGTCCTTGCTCGAAATTATGAAGCCCATAGGAAGGTTTTCGGCCCATTGGGCCCTTATTGATGGATCACGGCCCAATAGTATAAAAGAATGGGTTCTGTGGTCCATTAGGGTTAATTGGAGTTGTTATGGCCCAATAAGGCCCATTAGGGTTAGAATGAATCATTCTAGGCCCAAATGGTCCAAAATGTTATAGATTTATGAATTGGGTCTATTTATAATCCAAATAGGATTTCTAAGCCCAATATAATTGAATTGAATGCTTATTGGTCCATTAGGCCCAATAAGGAAATCCTAGTCCAACATGGACTTAAACTGGGATTCTTAGGGTTTTCAGGATCTTTGTTGAACACATGAGGTGTATTTGAATGATCATAGAGTATGATTTTCTCTTAGAGTACAAGTTATTACACTAGGTGAATGATTACATGAGAGTAGAATTTCCTAGCATAAGTGCCAGTTGTGACATATAAGGACTACTATCCCTATGAAATGTATCATGATTTGATGGAAAGATACCATCAAAGTCCTCGGCAGGAGAGGTATGAGATCATTGCCTCCATGATCACAACCAAAATGAAGGATGGTGAACCCATCACGGCCCACTTGCAAAAGATGCAGTGATTCATGGTCCGCTTGCTCAAATTGAATGTCAATTTTGATGAAGAGTTGGCCATAGATATTATCCTACACTCTTTACCTTCTTGTTATGATCAGTTTCGTATGACCTATCATATGAATAAGGAGGAGGTCACTCTTAGCAAGCTTCAAGGGCTTTTAAGGACCGCAGAAAGCAAACTTAAAGGCAAGTCGGTTATGTCTACTCCTACTACTACTTCTGCCCCTGTTCTGGCAATCGGGAATGGGAAGGGAAAGAAGAGAAAGGCTCCCTCAAAGAGCCACAAGGGGAAGTATCTTGATGGATCCTCTTCAAGTGGATCCAAAGCTGGTTCAACTAAACCCTCTTCCAATCCTAAGGAAGCAGTGTGCTTCCACTGCCATGAAAAGGGGCATTGGAAACGAAGCTGCCCCAAGTACCTGCAGGACATAAGGGATGACAAGATCAAGCCTTCCGTTGCAGGTATTTACACTATTCAATATAATTATTTATCACATGCTAATTCTTGGGTCCTTGATACACGTTGTGGTATTCACATTTGTTCTGATTTGCAGGGACTAAAAAGAAGTAGATATGTGGAGCACGGGAAGATAAACTTAATCATGAGAAATAGGAAAGTGTCGTCTGTGACCAAGATTAGAGTTTATTCTTTATTTCTAAGTAATAAATTAAATTTAGATTTAAATAATTGCTGTTACTCAGCCGATATGGCGAGAAATATTATTTCCTTTCATAGTTTGTACAAACAACGTTTTACCTTTTCTTTTAATAATGAAAATGGTGGTATTTATGCTTATTGTAATGGTGTATTTCATTTTGAAGCATTACCTTACAATGGTGTATATGAAACTGTGAATCTTGTAGATAACCTAGGAAATAATGTGTTACACATTGATTCTTCCAATGATTTGGATAAAGCATGCTTATGGCATTGTCGTCTTGGACATGTCAAAAAGAAGCGCATAGCCCAACTCCAAAAGGATGGAGTTTTGGAGTCATTCGACTTGAAGTCGGATGACACTTGAGAATCTTGTTTACTTGGAAAGATGACCAAGTCACCCTTCACTAGTACTTGTGAAAGGGGTGAAGGTTTGTTGGACCTCATACACACAGATGTGTGTGGACCATTCAGAACCGCCATAAGGGATGCAAACCGCTTCTATGTGACTTTTACTGATGATTATAGTAGATATGGGTATGTCTACTTAATCAAGCATAAGTCAGAATCATTTGAAAAATTCAAAGAGTTTAAGCAGGAAGTGGAGAATCAATTGGGCAGGAAGATAAAGGTACTGCGATCCGATCGAGGAGGAGAGTATCTTAGCATCGAGTTCCTTGACTATCTTAAGGAATGTGGGATTGTATCACAATTGACACCTCCTAGGACACCACAGCTTAATGGTGTTGTTGAGAGGCGCAATAGAACCTTGCTAGACATGGTTCGTTCCATGATGAGTCGAGCTTCGTTACCTATCTCATTCTGGGGGTATGCCTTAATCTAGTCCCTACCAAAAAGGTTTCCAAAACACCTCACGAGATGTGGACATGGAAAGTTCCCACACTAGACCACATCAAAATTTGGGGTTGCGAGGCTTTTATGAGAAAAGAAACTCACGATAAGCTCGAACCTCGAAGTGAGCGATGTATTTTCATCGGCTACCCACAGAAATCCTTTGGATATCTCTTCTATAGGCTGAGTGACGATGTTGTCTTCATTGCAAGGAGAGGAGTCTTTCGAGAGAGAGAATTCAGAGGCCAAGGAGACAGTGGGAGGCAAATTGACCTTGAAGAGCTTGAAGAGTCAAGCGGTGAAGGAACCTCAAACACTGTCGCTCAACCTGAGGAGGAAACTCCAGTTGAACCAATTGACGAGTCCTTACCTCTGAGACGTTCCAGTAGATTTAGGAATGCACCTGAGTTTTATTATGCTTTCCATATTACTATTGAGGGTGATACATTTATCAGTGATAGCATACTGATAAATTTGGATCAACCTAACAACTACAAGGAAGCCATGTCAGGCCCCGAGTTTGCTAAGTGGAAAGAGGCTATGGACAGCGAGATTCAGTCCATGTATGACAATCAAGTTTGGAACTTGGTTGATAATGTACCGGGCCGTAAGACAGTCGGGTACAAATGGATCTTCAAGAAGAAGACCGACAAGGATGGGAATGTACACACATATATGGCGCGACTGGTTGCGAAGGGCTTTGCTCAAACTCCAGGAGTTGACTATGATGAGACCTTCTCACCAGTAGCGAAGATTAAATCTATAAGGATTATGCTAGCCATAGCTGCATTTCATGACTATGAAATATGGCAAATGGATGTCAAAACTGCTTTCCTTAATGGAAAGTTGGCTGAGGATGTTTACATGAATCAGCCAAAGGGTTTTGTCAATGCAAAATACCCTAATAGAGTGTGTAAGCTTGAGAAATCCATTTATGGATTAAAACAAGCATCTCGCAGATGGAATCTTTGTTTTGATGAGAAAGTCAAAGAGTTTGGATTTTCGAGAAGCGAAGATGAGTCTTGTATATATGTCAAAGCTAGTGGGAGTATAGTTAGCTTTCTGATTTTATATGTGGATGACATACTACTCATAGGAAATGACATTCCAACCTTGCAGGAGGTCAAGTCCTGGCTTGGGAAGTGTTTTTCTATGAAGGACCTCGGAGAAGCTGCTTATATTCTTGGGATAAGGATATTGAGAAACAGAAGTAAAAGGCTAATAAGACTTAGTCAAAGTACCTACTTGGACAAGGTGCTGAAACGTTTCAGCATGGAGAACTCCAAGAAAGGTAACCTACTGATCCTAAGCAATACCAAACTGAGTAAGACTCAAAGTCCGAGTACAGAGGATGAGATAGCAGAAATGAGTCGAATACCATATGCTTCGGCAGTTGGTTTGATCATGTATGCTATGACTTGTACTCACCCTGATGTGGCCTTTACTTTGAGTATGGTCAGTAGATATCAAGGGAACCCTGGTAAAGCTCATTGGACTGCGGTTAAGAACATTCTTAAGTACATGCGGAGGACTAAGGAATAGATTCTTACCCTCGGTGGGAGTGATGACTTGAGAGTAACAGGATATAGCGACGCCAACTTTCAGACCGACAAAGATAGTTTCCGTTCTTAGTCAGGCTGGGTGTTTACCATGAATGGAGGAGTAGTGACATGGAAAAGATCCAAGCAGGAGAATGTGGCTGATTCAACGTGCGAATCAGAGTACATAGCAGCAAGCGAAGCGTCAAAGGAGGCGATATGGTTGAAGAACTTCATCGGAGACCTTGGAGTCATTCCATCCATAAAGGAGCGTGTAGAGATTTTCTGCGATAATAAAGGGGCGGTTGCCTTAACCAAGGAACCAAGAGATCATGGAAGATCTAGACATATCGACAGAAAGTACCACTTCATAAGACATCAAGTAGAAGATGTTGGATTAGATGTCTAAGCCCATACCTATTATTGGTATGTACTCGACCTGAGAGTAGCATGGTCCATTTGGGTTGCATAACATCAAGACAATTTGTTAGGATGGACTTTTGAGAAGAGGTTATATATGATTTATTAATATATTATAAGTTCTAATATATTAATAAGAAATCATATGATTTAATTAGTATTGATAAAGAATTAGTTTGAAATTAATTTAGTGATCAAAATAGACTAATTAAATCTATGGGGACTAATTATGGTAATTGGTTATATTTATATGTGTTGGGCTTATGATCTATATTGGAGTAAGTTTATGTATGGATACATAAAGAGTTGGGCCACATGAACCATGGATCATAAAACCCATGGGTATGGATTTGGGTTATACCCATGACTCTTGGAATCCTACATATAAATATAAACTCCATAACCTAAAAACGCCACTTGGTATACTTCTAGTTCTTGGAGTTCATGGAGGTGGTTTTGGTGCATGGAAATTCTCTCTCAAGAGTCACCTTTGTCCTAGGTGAGTTGTGATTCCATTTGAGGTGCAACACTTGGGGAACTAAGTTCTTAAAGGACAAAGTCTTCCTAGCAACATCAACATCATCAAGAGGTATATCTAAAACTTGTCTTATTATACATATGTTATTTGTATGCTAGTTGTAGGCTTAAAGCTTTGGAAACCATATGCATGTATAATTAGAGAAAACATAGATCCAAAGCTTTTAGGGTTGTATGTGCACCATAGGATGTTGTAGTATACAAAACCCAACAGTGGTATCAGAGCCTAGGGTTGTTTTCCATCATACTTGATGCTACTTATTTTCAAAGATTGAAAAAATTGTTTTTTTTGGATTCTACATGATCACCACGAGGTGGTAAAATTTACCACGAGGTGGTGACGGGTCTGACAGATTTTTGGATTTCTTGGCTTAATTTGGATTTGGATAATTACTATAAAATGTTTTCTTGATAAAAATTCGATTTTATGTTGTGAAACTAATTATCCTCATCCAAATAAAAGATAATTGTCATAGTTTCAAGATTTATTAGTTTATGTAATAGACTAATTTCTTGTAAAATAGTTTATATGAATTATCTTGTTATTATGAGTTTAATCTAGATCATGGAAAAATTATTGGATTATTGTGTTAATTGGAATATTTGATCTTAATGGTTTTTATGAACTCCATAACTTGTCCTCAAGTTATGGAAAATGAAGAGTTTTTCTTTTAAAAGTTCATTAAGATTCATAGGTTATGAAAAAAATGAAAGGTCTTATTTTAATGTCATCATAAAATAGTTTTATGTCTTCCATAACTTGTCCTCAAGTTATGGAACTTGAAAAGTCTTCCATAAAAACCATATTAAACTCATAAGTTAAGGAAACCAAGAGTTTTTAAATTGTTCAAAATTTGCCCTCAAGTTTTGGAATTTGTAAAGTTACCCCCCCCATGTATACTTTAATTCCAACCCTTAGATTTTTAAAAGTTTAAAATTCAACCCTTATACTATTATAATATTATAGGTTTAATATTTATATATATGTATAAGAGTAAGTCAGTCTTACCGTTAGTAGGCCTCATTCACGAAGCCGATCTATAAGGGGGGGTATAAAGTTACTGCCTATAAAATGGCAGTTTAATGGGTGTCCACTCTCACCCACCGCTTCCTTGACTGGTGGAGGGTCGTTAGCCAAACGGGTAGGACATGACATTAAATCTCCCTTCATTAAAAGTATAATGATAAATATAAAGTAACTAAACTTTATTAAATTCCCAATCTTAGTTACTTTAGGAAAATGTGAATTTGGTGCTAACCCATGAAATTGCACTTTTCACCTTGTTAAGTCGTTAGTGGAGCGTGTGTGGTTAACCGGCACACTAATCTGGGACTGACAATGTGTGGAAAATGGTAGCTTGATGTTAATCATAGATCAATGGAGCGTGTGTGGTTAACCGGCACATTGATTAGGTGGTTGTAACATTAAGTGTGCCAAGTTAATTTGCATGGTTATTCACTCCTTGTTTGTGATCCTCGGCATCCCAGTCACAAACTTGAAGGGCACCATCAAGATTTAAACATGCCATTGAATAGTTCAATGAATCTCAAAAGATCTAGGAGTTTCAATTCATTTAAAACCTAATGTTATTTCATTTTTCATGGTGGAAATTGGTAAATCGTCATTTACCTACCTTCAAATATTTTGTAGCTTGGATTACGGCATCCCTCTTCCAAGTTATAAAATGTTGTGTTTGGTCCTAGCCTTAATATTTCATATTGGGTGTTATATTAAGGACTTAAATCAACTAAACTTGAATTTTTCCCTCATAGATGTCTAGTTATGACAACTATGGTCTTCCTTATCCTTTTGGATAAATCTTTCCTAATGAAGATGATATCTCAAATGGCGATCAAGGTGAAAGATTAATCCCTTTGTTGTACATTAATGGGACTGGAAATCATACTTCACTTCCTCCACCTCCTCTAACTATTCTCCGACAAGTTCTTGAAAAGTTCAAGGTCACTCAATCCCTATTGGCAAGCAGTGTCTATATGTACTCACATCTTGGAGATGAAGTCTCATATTAACAAACTGGGAGAGTTGGGTGTCGAAGTCTTATGGAAGTTGACTGTTGACTGGGTTCTTCAGTCACTTTCCGAGTCATATAGTGAGTTCTTTAAAGGACTACTATGTGACAGATCACGACATGACCCTTAACGATCTTACATATTTGCTTGTTGCTACTGAATCAGATTTGGAGCGCTTGTAAATAAAATTTAATTGGAAGATCTACTTCCCAAACTTACATGGACATTGACAATGGAAACATTGGAAGTCCAGAAAAGTCTTCTCTTCCCAATGGAAAGGGATCGGCCATAGTGTTGGGTCAAAAATATGGTTTATACTTTGCTTTTCTAAGCATTTATTGTTTTTATTATTTGGGCCAAAAATAGTATAGGATTAATTGTAGCTTGAACCGAGCATTGGATTATTTGTATTTTGGGCTTGGCCTTAGGTCCATATATATATAGGGTGAGGAGTGCATGTGAAGGATGAACAAAATAGAGGAGCTTAAGTGTGTGTATTTGAAGGTGTTCTAGAGAGAGAGAAAAGAGAGTGTGTGTTAGTGTGTGTGAATCTTGTATTCGGATCTTCATTCATATCAATACATACAAGATTCATCATCTTCTTCTTCTCCTTCTCTTCTATTTGATCTGACATCATCCGTTTGATTGGGATTCCGCACCATCAAACAGATCTCATTGATACACAAACATATTTGGGGACTTACAATTGGTATCAGAGCTTGGATTGTATCACTCATCTTTGTCAGATCTGGAGCCGATTTGATCTTATTTTGGAAAGATTCTTGCGTTTTTGGATAGATCTCTGAAAATTAAGGGGGGTTTGTTCTTCGCGTTTTTCATAAAAACAAGTTTTTGATCGAGTTTTGGAGCAAAAATGGTGAAAAACGCCGTTTTTTCGCGATCTGCAGCTGTGTTTACGGTCCTTGAAGAGTTTACGGTCCGGAGTTTACGGCCGGAAACGTGTTTATGGTCGCCGGAGTTTGCGGCCTTGGCTCGGAATTCGGTAGCGGCTCGGTGAACGGCTTAAAGGACGGCTCGATGAGCAGCATCCTCGCATCAGGTCTTCGCCTCGCACAGCAGCTTCACACACGCGCCCCGTCCTCGCAAGCAGCAGCCTCGCATCAACGCTTCAATAAAAAGGGAAACGGATTTGGGGGTTGCGGGGGATCGAACCCGGGACCTCTGGTTGATCAAACACGCGTCTTACCAACTCCTCTAAGCTCCTCCTTGGTTTATCACTTCCGATTTTAATTCAAATACATTGCCATTCGCACCTACTTTCGCATTTTTGTCAAATTCAGCCCAAAATTGATTTTCTTTTAATTTTAAATTCCTTTTTCAACCAAAAATTTTAGTTTTTAAATTTTGAATTTTATTTTTGATTTTTTACTTAAAATTTTGACTTTGACTTTTAAAGTTTGACCTTTGACTATAAACTTTGACTTTCTCGTTTGACTTTTAAATTTTCAAATTTAGCTTTTCGGTTTGACTTTTCAAGTTTGACTTTTGAGTTTGACTTTTTAAATTTGACTTTTGAGGTTGACTTTTGAGTTTTTAGTCAAACGGCATATTTTTTAAAAACAATGAGTTCTTCAAACGTTCCAGTCAATAAAGTTTCATGTACTCCATCTTGTGAAACTACGATTAAATTTCTTCGGGAACAAATTGATTTATTAAAAAGAGAAGTTGAGGACCTGAGATATGAAGGATATCAACTTAGAAAAGGACAGAAACCCCTAAAGGCCCAGTTAGAAACAAAAATTAAGGACTTTAAAAGAATTCAGACAGAATACAGTGAAAAATGTGAGCTTTATGATTATGTTAAAGACAAAATGATGAGCTAATTACCGAGCTTGATACATTAAAAGGACAATTTGAAATTGCAAATTTTGATTTTAGAAAATTTAATGGATCAAGCGAGGTAGTTGCCAACATGATCGATCACTGCATGCAGTTCAAACGAAATCAGTCAAAGGGTTTAGGATATGATAGTGTACCTCCTCCTTATAATCATCCATATCAGTATCAACCCCTATCCAAGGATGAGAGTGCCAATGAACCGTTTATGGTTTATGGCAAGCCATCTGGTTTCGTTTCAGGCGGATTTATTAATGTTGAAAGTACTAACATTTCTACTTCCCCTGCAGATCAATCCTTAGATCAGTTAAAGCACAAAGTTGAAGGATCTGTTTCTGATAACAAAACTGAGTCTGAACCTGATGTTTCTGTTTCGAATGAAAACTCTATTGTTTCTGATGTTAAAGTTGATGATACATCTTGTGATGCCTTTGATGCTTTTGCATCGGATCATGTTGAGTTAAATTTTTTTGACATATTTGATTATTTGTTTGAAAATACTGATGTTCCTGTTTCTAGCACATCTACTTCATATGCAGGTAAAGTAGCAGAACATGAGAACAAGGAGAACACCATTGAACAAACCAACATCTCCTTGAACTCTGAATCGGTTGCTTCGAACTCAGCTGCTTCTGATCAACATGCTGTTCAGAAATACAGGCCACCAATTCTAGTGAAACAGAGTGCCTGTTGTAATTGTGCATGTGGGAACAACCAACGACAAGGCAAAGATACGCCACCAGGGGCAGGAAGAAACAATTTCACAGTGAAGAAAAAGACATGTTTTCACTGTGGAACACCTGGACACATTGCCAGAAATTGTCATAATCGCGCATATGTTCCCTACTATGCACAAGGCTGGCAAAACGCACCAAGAGGGAGATACTCCAAAAGAAACCCCTCAAGGTCACGTTCAGACCATGGTGATTCGAACGCGCAGAAGGCCAAGAATCAAACCTACAAGGCCAAGAATCCGAATCCCAAGGGCAAGAAGGGAATGCCAGCCAAGAAGCCAAATCCAAGAGATGCTCCCGTGAATCCAAAATCAAAGTCATCTCAACGGCCGACATCAAGATCAAAAGCAAGTACTGAGCCACCCATCAGATCGAAAAAGAAATGGGTTAAACCCAACTGCAAATGGCTTCCAAAGGCTCACTCTCCCAAATTTTCTAATGACTCTAATATTTCTACATCTTCTGTTTGTGATAAACAGGATATGTCATGGGAGAGAGTACTGTGCAAGGATGACAAAGGTCGACCCAGTTTCAAAATGGATTGGGTTCCAAAGACCAACTGATCCCGCTTTGTGTCGGAGCAGCTATGGAGGCATATCATCAGACTTCGGTTTGTTGGTAGTGGCTGTTCCTGGCACATGATAGGAGACATCTCTCAACTGTACAACACACAGAACATTGTTTGGGAGTATGTGTCCTTTGCGGGAAAGGAAGAAAGGAAGAGATCACAAACGGGGTTAGTGCTTAATGACATGAAGTATTTTCAGATCTGTTCTGAGATTACGCGTGCTGTTCTCAGACCTTCTGGATGCAAATTCAATCGGTGACTTACGGTTTGAGTTTTCTTCTCTATACTCCTGAGTTTTTCTTAAGCTGATTCGCTTTAAAGACTAATTTTTTGTTTTAGGATAGTTTAAATTTGCGTATTTACTTTCGTTTCTCTCTTATGCACAAATTAAGGGGGAGAAATAAAAACAAAACAAAAATTAGAAAATTTAAGAAAATCCAAAAACATTAGAAAATCAGAAAATCCAAAAACATATGTTGGTTATGAAATGAGTTTGAGGGAGATGTTTTGGGAAGTAATATTATCAAGTGATAACAGGCAATCTGAGTCTGCGTAACGTACCCAAAGTTGAAGGGTCTATGCTCTGGGTTTGATGCGTTGGTAGGCACGAAAGATTCTAAATGGACATGACTAGGCAGAGTTGAACTTAAGGAATTCATAGACTTGACAAATCTTGACCTAGTTAGATCCGTTTAGCCTGACAATACGACGCTCAGATAGGTTGAGCAGGGAGATATATATGGGAATCTACCGGTCACATTAAAGAACCTGTACTTGGAACCGTGGATTAACTTTTCCTTGATGTGCGGACTCTGTCCTTAATTCCGGTATTGATGGGGCGACTGGTGAATTCCGATAAATTAGGTCTGTAGAAAATTGTTTTCTCTCTATCTGTCTGTTAGTCATATGTTGCTTCCTTTGCGTGATCGAGAGATCTGACCTGGCCTGTAACATATGCAGCTCTATTTCTCTGCATCCTCTATCTATGCAATTCTTTCTATCTGTTAGCCATATATTGTCTCCTTTGCATGACTCACAATCCGACCTGTTACACAGTATATGCACCATTCTACTTCTCAATCCCTCTAAAACTTCAGTTAGACATATGTTTCACCCTCTGCGTGATTGGAAGAGATCCGACCTGGGTGTATAGCATATGTATTCTAAATCTATCTTCTCTCTTAATAATTGTCTGCTCACCCGATGTAAGGAGTATTCTGGAAGTCCTTGATTACTGGAGCATATCAGGAAGCGGGAAACATGTTCCAGTACTTTTAAAATTGAACACTTACAGATTGTCTATAGATCTCGCTGCTCAATTTAGGTGGACAACAATATCCCTGGTCGTCGTCAGCTGAATGGTCCTTAAGGAATATTATCTAGGAACTTAGGATCACATTGTCTTGTCACTTATAGTATGTCCTAATTTTGTCACAATCTCTCGTGTTTAAGTGGGCCACAATATCGGCGATTGACCAGATCTATTCATTAAGGGAGAGGTACTGATAAACGGATAAAGGCTGTCTAAAAACTTTGATCCCAAATCACTCTTAAAAATCAAAAAATTAAAAATCCAAAAATAGTGTTATTTCTGTTTTATTTCTTTTTCAGAAAATATGAAAAATCCAAAAAATATTTTGTGCTAAATTTTTCTTTTAGTTTTGTTTTGTCTTGAAAAGTGAATTCAGGTGAAGATGAAACTCATGGAGTTTGTGTCGAAGATTTCTGAGCCAAGGCTTCATCCGTGAGCATCGAAGAATTCTCATTCGAAGGAGCAAGAAATGAAGATTATTCTTTCAACATTCAATCCTTCAACCCCAGAAGCAAGGTGAAGCTGAAATTAAAGATTATGTGACAGATTGCATTGAAGCCTCCTCAATCAATTTGCTGCTTTCTTGTACCTGCTGAAGTGATCCAGAAGATTAGTTCTCTCTGATGTTCTCTATGAAGATTCTCAAACTGAAAGCATTATCTTTCAAGAATCAGTACGTCAAGCCTCCTCACCCAATGTGCGTTCAATGCCAAATTCTGAAGAAATGCCCAACTGCTCAAGATGAAGTCAATTATTGAAGATTCATCAAGTTCATCTGGAAGCTGTGAATAAATTGAAGATTAATGCTGAAGCCAAGCTCCCACTGAATATTAACAAGAAAAGCCAGCTACTTTTTAGGGGGAGCTTGTTGGGTCATTTAAGAAAAGAAAAGAAAGCTATAAACCAAGGGGGAGATTGTTGGGTCAAAAATATGGTTTATACTTTGCTTTTCTAAGCATTTAGTGTTTTTATTATTTGGGCCAAAAATAGTATAGGATTAATTGTAGCTTGGACCGAGCATTGGATTATTTGTATTTTGGGCTTGGCCTTAGGTCCATATATATATATAGGGTGAGGAGTGCATGTGAAAGATGAACACATATAATAGAGGAGCTTAAGTGTGTGCATTTGAAGGTGTTCTAGAGAGAGAGAAAAGAGAGTGTGTGTTAGTGTGTGTGAATCCTTTATTCGGATCTTCATTCATATCAATACATACAAGATTCATCATCTTCTTCTTCTCCTTCTCTTCTATTTGATCTGACATCATCCGTTTGATTGGGATTCCGCACCATCAAACGGATCTGATTGATACACAAGAATATTTGGGGACTTACAATTGGTATCAGAGCTTGGATTGTATCACTCATCTTTGTCAGATCTGGAGCCGATTTGATCTTATTTTGGAAAAATTCTTGCGTTTTTGGATAGATCTCTGAAAATTAAGGGGGGTTTGTTCTTCGCGTTTTTCATAAAAACAAGTTTTTGATCGAGTTTTGAAGCAAAAATGGTGAAAAACGCCGTTTTTTACGCGATCTGCAGATGTGTTTACGGTCCTTGAAGAGTTTATGGTCCTTGAAGAGTTTACGGTCGCCCGAGTTTACGGCCGGCGGTTTACGGTCGCCGGAGTTTACGGTCGCCGGAGTTTGCGGCCTCGGCTCGGAATTCGGTAGCTGCTCAGTGAACGACTTGAAGGACGGCTCGGTGAGCAGCATCCTCGCATCAGGTCTTCGCCTCGCACAGCAGCTTCGCACACGCGCCCCGTCCTCGCAAGTAGCAGCCTCGCATCAGCGCTTCAATAAAAAGGGAAACAGATTTGGGGGTTGCGGGGGATCGAACCCGGGACCTCTGGTTGATCAAACACGCGTCTTACCAACTCCTCTAAGCTCCTCCTTGGTTCATCACTTCCTATTTTAATTCAAATACATTGCCATTCGCACCTACTTTCGCATTTTTGTCAAATTCAGCCCAAAATTGATTTTCTTTTAATTTTAAATTCCTTTTTCAACCAAAAATTTTAGTTTTTAAATTTTGAATTTTATTTTTTGATTTTTTACTTAAAATTTTGACTTTGACTTTTAAAGTTTGACCTTTGACTATAAACTTTGACTTTCTCGTTTGACTTTTAAATTTTCAAATTTAGCTTTTCGGTTTGACTTTTAAGTTCTAGTTGTGCTTTTAATGGTTTTTGAGGTCTAAAAGGGAATTGAAGACATGAAAGAGAGTCGTCAGGAGATGTTAAGACAAAACTTCAACATGTTTGATTATATCCCTGGAGAAACCCTAGAAGCTCAATTGCAGCGATTTACCACACTCACTACTGAGATGAATATAGTTGGGATCTTCTTGACTAAATCTGAGATAAACAAAAAGCTATTGAATTCACTTCCGAAATCGTGGGATATGAACGTGGCTGTCATCAAGAAGACAAAAGATCTCAATCGTCTTAGTCTTGCTGATATAATTGAAGAACTTGACGCTTTGAATTGTCGAAAAACAATGAGTTCCGCAAACCTTCCGGTCAATGAAGTTTCATGTTCTCAATCATGTGAAGTTTCATGTACACTATCTAGTGAAGATACGATTAAATTTCTTCGGGAACAAATTGATTTATTAAAAAGAGAAGTTGAGGACCTGAGATATGAAGGATATCAACTCAGGAAAGGACAGAAACCCCTGAAGGCTGAATTAGAAACAAAGATAAAGGACTTTAAGAGAATTCAGCAAGACTACAGTGAAAAATGTGAACATTATGATTATATCAAGAGACAGAATGCTGAGTTAATTACTGAGCTTGATACATTAAAAGGGCAATTTGAAACTGCAAATTTTGATTTTAAAAAGTTTGATCTATCAAGCGAAGTAGTTGCCAACATGATAGACCATTGCATACAATGTAAACATAATCAATCAAAGGGTTTAGGATACGATAATGTACCTCCTCCTTTTAATCATACATATCAGTATCAACCTTTGCCTAAAGAGGAGATTACCAACGAACCATTCATGGTTTATGGCAAGCCATCTGGTTTTGTTTCAGGAGGATTTATTAATGTTGAAAATGCTAACGTTTCTACTTCCCCTGCAGATCAATCCTTAAATCAATCCAAGCAAGCAGCTGAAGAGAGTGTGTATGATAGTAAAGTAGCAGAAGATGAGAACAAGGAGAAAACCACCGAACAAACCAACATCTCCTTGAGCTCTGAATCTGTTGCTTCGAACTCAGTTGCTTCTGATCAACATGCTGTTGAGAAATACAGGCCACCAATTCCAGTGAAACAGAGTGCCTGTTGCAATTGTGCTTGTGGGAACAATAAGAAACAAGGCAAAGATACGCCACCAGGGGCAGGAAGAAACAATTTCCCAGTGAAGAAAAAGACTTGTTTTCACTATGGAACACCTGGATGGCAAAACGCGCATACGTTCCCTAATACGCACAAGGATGGCAAAACGCGCCAAGAGGGAGATATTCCAAAAGAAACCCCTCAAGGTCACGTTCAGACAATGATGACTGGAATGCGCAGAAGAGCAAGAATCAAACTCCAAAGGACAAGAATCAAAATCCCAAAGTCAAGAAGGATATGCCGGCCAAGAAGCCAAATCCAAGAGATGCTCCCGTGAAGCCAAAATCAAAGTTATCTCAACGGCCGACATCAAGTTCAAAATCAAGTACCGAGCCACCCATCAGATCGAAAAAGAAATGGGTTAAACCCAACTACAAATGGGTTCCAAAGGCTCACTCTCCCAAATCAACTAATGACTCTAATATTTCTACATCTTCTGTTTGTGATAAACAGGATATGTCATGGGAGAGAGTACCGTGCAAGAATGAAAAAGGTCAACCCAGTTTCAAAATAGACTGGGTTCCAAAGACCAACTGATCCCGCTCTGTGTCGGAGCAGCTATGGAGGTATATCATCAGACTTTGGTTTGTTGGTAGTGGCTGTTCCTGGCACATGATAGGAGACATCTCTCAACTGTACAACACTCAGAACATTGTTTGGGAGTATGTGTCCTTTTCGGGAAAGGAAGAAAGGAAGAGATCACAAACGGGGTTAGTGCTTAATGACATGAAGAATTTTCGGATCTGTTCTGAGATTACGCGTGCTGTTCTCAGACCTTCTGGATGCAAATTCAACCGGTGACTTATGGTTTGAGTTTTCCTCTCTATACTCCTGAGTTTTTCTTAAGCTGATTCGCTTTAAAGACTAATTTTTGTTTTAGGATAGTTTAAATTTGTGCATTTACTTTCGTTTCTCTCCTATGCACAAATTTAGGGGGAGAAATAATAACAAAACAAAAATTAGAAAAGTTTAAAAAATCCAAAAACATTAGAAAATCAGAAAATCAAAAATATGTTGTTAATGAAATGTGCTTGAGGGAGAGGTTTTGGGAAGTGATATAATCATGTGATAACAGGAAATCTGAATCTGTGTAAGGGACTGAATCTGAATTGTCTTGGCTCTGTGTTCGATGCGCTGGTAGGCACGAGAGATTAAAATGGACTTGACTAGGCATTAATGAACTTAAGGAATCTAGAGACTTGAAAAATCTTGACCTAGATAGATCCATTTAGCCTGACAATACGACGCTCAGATAGGTTGAGCAGGGAGATATACATGATAATCCACCGGTCACATTAAAGTAATCCGTATCTAGAACTGTGGTTTAACTCTTCCTCGATGTACGAATTTTGTCCTTAATTCCGATATTGATGGGGCGACTGGGGAATACCGATAAAGTATGTCTGTAGGAAATTATTTTCTTGCTTTCTTTTTGTTAGTCATATGTTGCCTCCTCTGCGTGATTGAAATACATCCGACCTGGACTGCAACATATGCAACTCTACTTCTATGCATCTTCTATCTATGCAATTCTTTCTATCTGTTAGCCATATACTGTCTCCTTTGTGTGACTCACAATCCGACCTGGTACACAGTATATGCACCATTCTACTTCTCAATCCCTCTAAAACTTCAGTTAGTCATATGTTCCACCCTCTACGTGATTGGAAGAGATCCGACCTGGGTGTATAGCATATGCATTCTAAATCTATATTCTCTCTTAATGATTGTCTACTCACCCGATGTAAGGAGTATTCTGGAAGTCCTTGATTACTGGAGCATATCAGGAAGCGGTAAACATGTTCTGGTACAACTAAAACTAAACACTTACAGATTGTCTGTAGATCTCGCTGCTCAATTTAGGTGGACAACAATATCTTTGGTTGTCGTCAGCTGAATGGTCCTTAAGAAATATTATCTAGGAAATTAGGATCACTCTCTCTTATAACTTATAGTATGTCCTAATTTTGTCACAATCTCTCGTGTTTAAGTGGAACACAATACCGGCGATTGACCAGATCTATTCATGAAGGGAGAGGTACTGATAAACGGATAAAGGTTGTCTAAAAAACTTTGATCCCAAATCACTCTTAAAGTTAGATATCATTTTTATTTTTGTTAAATTTGTTCATAGTTTTCTTCTAATTTAAATATTAGGGGAGAATTAAAAATTTTAAAAACCAAACAAAAATCAGAAAATAAAAAATCCGAAAATAGTGTTATTTCTGTTTTATTTCTTTTTTCAGAAAATATGAAAAATCCAAAAAATATTGTGTGCTAAGTTTTCTTTTAGTTTTGTTTTGTCTTGAAAAGTGATTTCAGGTGAAGATGAAACTCATGGAGTTTGTGTCGAAGATTTCTGAGCCAAGGCTTCATCCGTGATCATCGAAGAATTCTCATTCGAAGGAGCAAGAAATGAAGATTATTCTTTCGACATTCAATATTTCAACCCCAGAAGCAAGGTGAAGCTGCACTTGAAGATTAGGTGACAGATTGCATTGAAGCCTCCTCAATCAGTCTGCTGCTATCTATGAACCTGCTGAAGTGATCCAGAAGATTAGTTCTCTCTGATGTTCTCTCTGAAGATTCTCAAACTGAAAGCATTATCTTTCAAGAATCAGTACAAAAAGCCTCCTCACCCAATGTGTGTTCAATGTCAAATTCTGAAGAAAAGTCCAACTGCTCAAGATGAAGTCATTCATTGAAGATTCATCAAGTTCATCTGGAAGTTGTGAAGAATTCGAAGATTAAAGCTGAAGCCAAAGCTCCCAATGAAGATTAACAAGAAAAGCCAGCTACTTTTTAGGGGGAGCTTGTTGGGTCATTTAAGAAAAGAAAAGAAAGCTATAAACCAAGGGGGAGATTGTTGGGTCAAAAATATGGTTTATACTTTGCTTTTCTAAGCATTTATTGTTTTTATTATTTGGGCCAAAAATAGTATAGGATTAATTGTAGCTTGGACCGAGCATTGGATTATTTGTATTTTGGGCTTGGCCTTAGGTCCATATATATATATATATATATATATATATATATATATATATATATATATATATATATATATATATATATATATATATATAGGGTGAGGAGTGCATGTGAAGGATGAACAGAATAGAGGAGCTTAAGTGTGTGCATTTGAAGGTGTTCTAGAGAGAGAGAAAAGAGAGTGTGTGTTAGTGTGTGTGAATCTTGTATTCGGATCTTCATTTATATCAATACATACAAGATTCATCATCTTCTTCTTCTCCTTCTCTTCTATTTGATCTGACATCATCCATTTGATTGGGATTTCGCACCATCAAACGGATCTGATTGATACACAAGCATATTTGGGGACTTACACATAGTCAACCCGGTTGACCAAATGGTAAAGAGAAATGCTAAGTCTGAGATAGTCCCATGTACCATTACCAAAGAGTCCATATGTTTCTATTGCCAAAGGAAGGGGCATTGGTTGCGAAGCTGCCTTATTTACCTGAAAGTTCACTAGGATGGTAAAAGTCAAAAAATTTGACTATGCTTCAGGTAAAGTCCACTATCTAACTCTATTAAGTTCCTACTTGGAGATTCTTATTACATGATGTGACTAAGTCGCATTTTGATGTTTTGTAGAATCAAAAAAGGAGAGGAAGATTAGAAGAAGAGTATGCTGAATCTGATCGCGAAGATGGATTTCGATCGCATGATTCGAAGATTAGAATTTTGAGCTGCTGCTTAAGAGTTATGATAGATTGCTTAGGAATAAATAACAACATAGTTTTCATATGTGTTTGCATTGTAAGGATAAGTTTTTAAACAATTTTTTAAATAAAAGAAACTTTTTTGATTTTATTTATTTTAAGTATCCTTACAAATGGGATTTGTGAAAATTGTTGTTTATATGATTCCATTGATAGCAATATTGGAAAATACATTTGATTCTTTCGTTTGTGGTAGTGTCATAATTTACCAAATAAGGAAAGATTCTCATCAACCAAGTTTCAGTTGGATAGAAACTTGGGATCATGCAACTTGTATTGTATGATGAATGGGACTTTTCATCTTTGGGAAATTAAGACTAATTCCTTGTTCGCATGTATATGTCAAGTGATGGAGTAGGAGATCGGGTACACTTGGTTGTGTGCTGATCAGGTCCACCACAAAGAACGATAAGGCTATTCGTCATGATTTACTAAAGTTTAGTAAATATGGTTGTGCTTACAAGTTTAAGTATCATTCTGAAACATTGGAAAAGTTTCAATGTATGGTAGGACGAATGAGAAGAATCAAATTAGGCAGAAAGATAAAAGTTTCTCCAATCTGAAAAGATGGGAGAGTACTTCAGTATCATGTTTTATGATCATCTTAATGATTAGGAAAAACCATATCACAATTGATCCTCTAAGGACATCTTAATGCAATTATTTGACTAAGAAGAGGAATCGTGAATTGTTGAAATGGTTAAATCAAAAGATGAATCATACTTCGTTCCAAAATTGAGTCTTGGAGTAATACTCCAAGATCGAGCCTTAAGTAACATAATGTTAAGAAGGTTTAAAACACTTATCAAATGTAGAGTAAAAATTTTTCTACTCTTGTACATTTGAAATTGGTGAGTTGTGATGTTTTGGATAAAACAAAGACCAACTAAGGCCAATTGTGTGAAGTGTTTGTCTTGATAAGAATCTGCACTAACTCTTGAATATTTGCTTTGTCGAGGAATGGTTCTTGACAAGAGAATCTTATATGTCAAGAGGTCAGTGGGAGTCTTAAAGATCTTGAAAAGTTTCAAGAACTAATCAAGGGTATTGTTTATCACTAGCACACGACTTGAGGTTTATAGCCTATCGTGTTGACATATTCTTGTTTTTGTGCCCATTCGAGTTAAAGTTGACTATGCATGTGAGTTCTATGAGTTCTCAGTTGTTTGCATAACTACTTGGAAGCAATGGTAGGCCCTTGTGCTGCCAGGTGGCAAGAAGTTAAGATTGAACAAGTTCAGTCCATATGAGTTTGGATTTGTCACTAACCTCCTCTTGTGGTTATGTTTTTGACAAATTCATATGGATAGGAACACATAAACCATAAAATCTAAGTGTCATAAGGTTTCTATTCGATTCATGAAAATGATGGTGAGGAAACGCTTTCACTAAGTAGATTTTAAGGAGATAGAAATTGTGATATTTGCATTCTCAAATTCAGTTATGATTACGGCATCCCTTTTCATAATTCGAATTGTGAGCAATGGAAAAGGTCTAAACATTTGAGACTATGATTACGACATCCTTTTTCATAGTTCTAAAGTTGTTTAGACACACATGTGAGCTATCTAAGGAAAGGTGTATGATTTTGGGAAGCTTAGATAAAGTCTTTTCGAAGCATCTCGTATCAGAAACCTGAACTTTGGTAATGAAAGTCAATAAAATATTGATTTCTAGAAGTCCAGTTGATTTCTGGATACATGTCAAAGCTAGTGGGAGCATAAGTGTTATGCTGATAAGAAGATAATTATCATGTTAGTGGGAGCATGACTATTATGTTAAGTGTTGCAAGTTAGCAATGTTAATTATAAAAAACAAAAGTTTCAATTTGCAAAGTTGCAGGGTTTGAAAAGTTGTTTTGCTATAATTAAGGGAGAGGAAAGTATACTTCATTCCAATTCTAAAAGCTTAAATTGAGATTTTAATCGAATTTAGTCAAGTATATATATGAATGTTATGTTGGAATGGTTCAACATAAGGAAATTCGATATATTGCGGTCCCAATATTCGATTTTGATTACGGCATCCCTCTTCATAGTCCGAATTTTGAGAATATGGCTAATAGAAAAAATTATAGCAAAAGACTGGTCTAGGATCATGTCTTTATGTGAGACATTATGAATCGTATCCCATATGCTTCGGGTATAGGATCGATTGCATATGCTATAATATTTCTATGTGTTCTGAATTTTCCAAATGCCTAGGGCATTAAGAGGGAAAAAGGACCAGAACTGTATATGACTAAAATGATTAAGCAATTGTCGAGGACAATCCGAGGCTTACCAAAGATTGGTTACTCATGGACAGTTGGAAGTATAGTGTTAATTTTGGAAGGACCATATTGACATATTCTGAAAAGAGGCAACTCTTGTTTAGAAGTGATAGTCAAAATGGGAATATGGAAATGTTTCCATAAGTGGAAGTTATTCTTTAAATCTGTGTAAGATTAGAAAACTTAATGCGAGAAGGATGTTCAAAGGAATGTACTTTGAATGTGAGACTTCATTTCCATGGAATTGCTCTCCATTAGAATACTTTGTAATGTCTGTTGCCAAGTCTTTGTGACTTTTGTGCATAGTCATTACAAGAGGATCATTGCATATAAGTTTAGAATCTAACAGATTTCAGTAAATGGCAAAGAATCTTGTATTCTTACATTTATCATAAGGATTTGGAATTGTGAAATGAGCATCATTGAAATGTTTTCAATTGATATATTCAACAAAGAAAGGACCATAGGTAAACATAGTGTGCATGCTTGTAGCATGGGACAACTATTGTTTTAGTTCAAGTATTAAGTTGATTATTTGAAACATTATACAATGAATAATGAGTAATCAATATGACTCAAAAGTTTTGGGGCCATATAGGATTAGTACTATTCTTGTGTTTCACTTTGCATGTTTTGACTTCCCGAATAACTAGGTTATTCAAACCCTCCACAGTCGATCATACTTTGGAAGTAGGTATTGAGGCAAAACTGTCATGAATGGGTCTGTAGTATGTCTAGATGTTTTAGACATAGCTGCAGTATTCATGAGTGCTCCTGGAATAAGATTTGAGTATTAGATTAAACCCACGCTCATTTAAATCACTTCATGGATTTTATCACGAGTGATCATGAGACGATAATATCTTATATTCTTCAAACAGAGACGTGAGAGTTGTAGCTGCGAGTCGGTTGCACATTGACATATGTAAACGCACCAGTAACTTGGATGTTATAAAACATATCGTTGTGTGCAATTTGATGAGTGAGTACAAGCGAGCATTTGGGTCGAAGTTTATCCGTTCCTTTTACTCCATGTGGATAAAAGCAATATGTGTGGGCCCCTCGATGATTTAGTGATGACAACCATAAGTGCTCGGCCGGGCCTGGACTGATTTGATTTGTTCAATTGGTCGGTCGTCATAAATCGGAAATCGGGAAACAACAGATGGACAGAGAGAATGATTATAATCCATGTCTCAGTCCATATGATATCTAGAATGGAGGAATATATGAACCCTTATCTAATGGACACGTCATTGACTAGGTCAGAGTTCGACAACGGCTTTTAAGAGCTACGATTGCTAGTCGGGATTTTAGAGTCGTATTTGTAATAATAGTTTTAGACTTATCCAAGTGGGAGACTGTTGGATTAGATGTCTAAGCCCATAACTATTATTGGTATGTACTCGACCCGAGAGTAGCATGATCCATTTGGGTTGCATAACATCAGGACAATTTGTTAGGATCGACTTTTGAGAAGAGGTTATATATGATTTATTAATATATTATAAGTTCTAATATATTAATATGAAATCATATGATTTAATTATTATTGATCAAGAATTAGTTTGAAATTAATTTAGTGATCAAAATAGACTAGTTAAATCTATGGGGACTAATTATGGTAATTGGTTATATTTATATGTGTTCGGCTTATGATCCATATTGGACTAAGTTTATGTATGGATACATAAAGAGTTGGGCCACATGAACCATGGATAATAAAACCCATGGGTATGGATTTGGTTTAGACCCATGACTCTTGGAATCCTACATATAAATATAAACTCCATAACCTAAAAACGCCACTTGGTATACTTCTAGTTCTTGGAGTTCATGGAGGTGTTTTTAGTGCATGGAAATTCTCTCTCAAGAGTCACATTTGTCCTAGGTGAGTTGTGATTCCATTTGAGGTGCAACACTTGGGGAACTAAGTTCTTAAAGGCCAAAGTCTTCCTAGCAACATCAACAACATCAAGAGGTATGTCTAAAACTTGTCTTATTATACATATGTTGTTTGTATGCTAGTTGTAGGCTTAAAGCTTTGGAAACCTTATGCATGTATAATCAGAGAAAACATAGATCCAAAGCTTTTAGGGTTGTATGTGCACCATAGGATGTTGTAGTATACAAAACCCAACAGAAGAAGGGCACCTCGTGGTAAAGGGGATATCATCAGAAGAAAACCCAACACACCCTCTTACAAAGGGACTGACTTGGGGTAAGCACTTGCAGCACGCGAGGGGCATTGGGCTAAAAGATGATATTAGTTTTAATGATTAGATAAATCGAAACTTGTAATAGCTAAATTGTAATTGACATTTGATGTTTGAATAAAAGGAGTTTTATTTACTAGTAAAGTTACTGTCTTTTGTCAATTATTTACTATGGTTTCACTTTGCATGTTTTGACTTCCAGAATAAATAAGATTTATTCAAACTATCCACAGTCGATCATACATTGGAAGTAGGTATGAATCAAGACTGTCATGAGTTGGCTTGTATGATTGTCTAAGGAGTTAGGCATAGCAACAGGTTTTCTACACCATTCATGAGTGCTTCTGAAATAAGATTTGAGTATTGGATTCAACTCACACTCACCTGAATTACTTCATGGAATTTATCACGAGTGATTGTGAGATGATAATATCATATAGTCTTCAAACCAAGATATATGAGTTGTTGACTATGAGTTGGTTGTGCATTGATGGCACGAAAACGCATCAGTAACTTGATGTTATAAAACGTGTCGTTGTGCATGATTTAATGAATAGTTAGTACAAGCATATAATGTCGAAGTTTATATGTTCCCTTTTTATCCTAAGAGGATTAAAAGCAATATTTGGGCCCCTCGATGATTCTGTTTTGACTTATGTGTCGGGCCCGGTCAGAACTAATTTGATGTGTTCAATTATGTTCCATGTCAGACGAATCGGAAATCGGGAAACAAACTGCTAGACAATAAGAATGACATTGTTCCATGTATTTGTCCGGCTGATATCTTGAGAACAGAGGAATATATAATCCCTTATCTAAAAGGATGCGTCACTGACTGGGTCAGAGTTGACGATGGCTTTTGAAAGCTTACGATTGCTAAGTCGGATCCGGAAAGGATATTGGCAGTTATAGTTATTAGACTTATCCAAGTGGGAGACTGTTGGATTTGGTGTCTAAGCCCATAACTATAACTGGGATATACTTGACCCGATTGTAGCATGGTCCCTTTTTGGGTTGCCTTCACCAGTGCAAGTTCATAGGATGGACTTTAGAGAATAAGGTTATTTATGAATTATTATATATTATAAGTATAATATATTAATATGGTTATTTAATTGGTATTATCCAAGAATTAATTAAGAATTAATTTTGTGGTCAAAAGAGACTAATTAAATATAGAGGGATTGATTATGTAAATCAATGATTTTATAAGTGTGGGATAATGATCCATAATTATGCAACTTGGGCTAAACCAATAAAATGGTCCATGGATAGTCCATAGAGGTTAAACCCATGGAGCATGAGGATGTGAAAAGTCATGGATCATTAGGGTTCACAAAGTGTAACCCTAGCACTTGCCACAACTATAAAAAGCCTCCTCCATGCACCAAAATCGGTTACACCATACATTGGCACAAGTAACTTATTCTCTAGAATCATCCTTTTGCAACTTGGTGTTTGTGAACCAATAGAGGCATCACACTTGAGGTGCTCAAGCTTTCAAAGGTCAAGAACTCTACCCTACTCAAGAGGTAAGCAACCTAACTAAGTTTTATATTATATAGCTTCAAATGTATGCTAGCTAGGGTGAATGCTTTGGAAAAAGAAAATGAATGTATAATTAGAGAAAACTTAGATCCAAAGCATTTAGGGTTGCATGTGCACTTCGGAAGTGTTTTAGTGCTCAAAACCCAACAAGAATTGTCTGATTGTATGATGCCTGATAGCCTAGGGTTTTCTTTATATGAGATTGACATCATTATTGTAGTTGCTTAGTGTATGCATCACGGTTGTACATAATTTAGATCTTATAGCCTCAGAATGTTTCGTTTGGCCTTATTTCATTTTCTTGTTTGATGAAGGGCTTAGGGTAGGATCAGGTATTCGAAAGTCTATAGGGTCCAGCGTTATGTATGGTTAGCATACACGAGTGCTGCAGGGTTGGTGGAATTTTCATGGGTGTGTTATGCGAGGTCGGTAGGCCAGTTATGAGATATTTAACATTCCTATAGGAGTGAGGATTGAGTGCTCGCCATGTTATGTGTACACTCAGGACGTTGTGATTATACTTGAGACAAATATGGGTAGGTGTGGAAGTTAGTATGGGCCCGTACTACTGAAAGCACAGGACCGATACGCGTATCATGGAAGTCACAACCCCTGGGGTTTAGTTGGGAGTTGATCCCCTGTCATCATATGGGTTATCAAAGATATTTCTGGTGTATTATCAGAATGATGGTTACGAGACGTCTTGAGACCGGATCCGGGTTAGGATCGGGAGCTGACAGCCATGATAGGCCAGTATTGTCAGAGGATCGTGTCAGTGAGATCATCTGGGAGGAGGTGATCAAGATTATCCGGGGACAGTTTCCGGAGATGTCTGGGTCTATTAAGACCGCCATGGTTGAGTATTTTTTATGAGCACTATGTAGCCCTTGCTGAGACGGCTGCCGCAGCAGCTACATCAGCTGTAACGACGGCAGGAGGAAGGAGTTGATCGAGCTTTCCAGTACCGAGACCTATTACTGGGACATATTCTGATGAGCAGAGAGCTACAGTTACTTGAGATCAGGGAGATGTTCCGTACTCGTTATATTCCTCGGGTTGAGCGGGAGAGGCTAGCACATAAGTTTCTAGATTTGAGGCTTCGGGGGTTTTGCTCGAGGCCGGAATGTGAGTCGCGGGGACTCCGGAAAGGAGTGGTGATTATGTTCAGCTGGGATTTTGCAGCTGGAAGTAGAATGGTTAATTGATGGATTGGAATGTCGTTTTATAGGGCAAGGATTGTGCCCTTTCAGTTTACGAGCACGAAGGAGTGAGCAGACTTGGAACCCCAGGATTAGGTTGTATTCCAGCTCGGGGTCAGTTAGTTACAGGGGTTGGCGACATTATTTCAGCGCTGGTGAGCGCAAATGGTCTGATGTGGCACGAGTTTCTTAGCGATGTGAACAAAAGATGCATTCTTGGGAGGTAGGAAGGCCAGGTGTCGAGATATATTCGTATTATAAGCAAGGAAGGTATGTCTGGATCGTAAATCAGTGGTTGTATATGTTGGATTTGGTGTCTAAGCCCATAACTATAACTGGGATGTACTTGACCCGATAGTAGCATGGTCCTTTTGGGTTTCCTTCACCAGTGCAATTTGATAGGATGAACTTTTTAGAATAAGGTTATTTATGGTTTATTAATATATTACAAGTATAATATATTAATATGATATTATTTAATTAGTATTGACCAAGAATTAATTTGGAATTAATTTTGTGGTCAAAAGAGACTAATTAAATATATGGGGATTAATTATGTACATCAATCATTCTTGTAGTGTGGGCCAATGATCCATGATTATACAGATGGGCTAAACCAATAAGTTAATCCATGGATAGTCCATGGAGGTTAAACCCATGGAGCATAAGAATGTGAAAAGTCATGGGTCATTAGGGTTTACCAAGTGTAACCCTAGAATGTGCAACACTATAAATAGAACCATCCATGAGCCAAAATCGGTTGCACCAGCTCTTTGAGATAAGTAACTTATTCTCTTAAGGCATCCTCTTGCATATTAGTGTTTGTGAACCATTAGAGGCATCACACTTAAGGTGCTCAAGCTTTCAAAGGTTAAGAACTGTACCCTACTCAAGAGGTAAGCATCCAAATTAAGTTTTATTATATAGCTTCAATTGTATTCTAGCTAGGGTGAATGCTTTGGAAAAACAATATTCATGTATAATTAGAGAAAACATAGATCCAAAGCATTTAGGGTTGCATGTGCACTTAGGAAGTGTTATAGTGCTCAAAACCCAACAATATATGCTTTGTAAGTGGATATAACTGGAAACTCCGAGGTCTTTAGCTGGAATTCAGATTTCTCTTGGGGTTCATTTGATCCATATATGGAGGATCATTCTGCGTAGGTTAGTCATTCCATGGTTAAGTATGGCGATATCTGGTTGGTATGGTTAAGTTATGTTTTGATTTCACACCAGTGGGTGGTGATTTGTGTTCTAAGTGGGGGAGAATTGGGAATTCTCAGGTTGAGCGTCAGCTATTGAAGGTTTTATCTGTTGCTGTTCAGGTTGCGGTTTCCAGAATGGTCGGACAGTCGTCAATCGGTGAACCTCTCAAGAAGCGGGAATTCTCCGAAGGAATTCAAGAGGCGACAGTTGAGAAGCTAGGAACGTGTCACCAATTCCCTTGTGCAGTGTGTTTATGTTCCTAATTCTTTGGGGTATGTTTTCCCTCGATGATGGAATGGAATTTTGATTCGTATCAGACTTGGGTTTTGGTAACCTTCGGGATAATCGTGGAAGTCTTCTCGGACTAGTTCTGTATTAGTAGAATCGGATCCATCTCGATCAAGTATGGACTTTGCGGCGAGTAAATATGGAGTTAGGGATTCCTAAATATGTGCATGGCAGTGATTCTTCGTGTGTATATGTGGGTGTTCAAGGTGGCAATAGGGTTGGTTCGGCTTATGTGCTTTATCAGGTCTGGGTTATAGTCTGCAAATTGGATCTAGAGTTCGACTATTATCCTATTCTAGGGTCATGTGTGATCGTAGTTTTGTAGGATTTTGTTTGGGTAGAAACTTGTTCTATAGGTGAATCGTGCATGGTGGGATTTCAGCATCGTAGCGCTGGTTGGTGTTGTGAAGGACGTTGGTTAGGCCTTTTCTTTTGGACAATGTTGATAGTTTATCGGGAGCATTCCAGTCATGAGCTGAGGGCCAGGTAGGGCATACCAGACTCATGGTGTGGGCTCAGAGGCAATCCAGACCTATGCTGAGGACCTTGTAGGGGTATTCCAGTCATAGGATGTGGGCCTAGTGATCTTAGTAGTTCATTTATTCTGTTTGAGCGCTTTCGGAATGGACACATTTCTCAGGTTAGGGTGAGCCGTAATCGGCTGCGAGGAATCAGAAGAGTTTGTGTGAAATACAAGGGTAGGTCCTTGAACCTCAGGTTATGAGTTTAGACCCGAGTTTCGTATATAGTGGTATTCTGATCTAGGGTATTCCATCCCGAGGATGACCGGACCCTATGATTGATTGGACCTGATGTGTTTGGTATTCCAACCCGAGGGTTGATTGGGCCAAACATGTATATGATGCAAGGGTATTCCTTCCTAAGGATTACTGGACCCGTCGTAGGCATGCCTGGTATTCCAGCCCGAGGCTGATTGGGCCAGGTATGAGTGTTCGTGCTTATGAGCTGGTTATTATATGTATGTTTGTCCTAGGGATAAAGGAAGCATTGTCTTGTCAATCCTAAAAGGGTTCCTCTCCCAGTTTACATCCCGTTGTTCATTACACCCCTGGGAATTGATTATCAAAATGAGTTCCTCTTGAAGGAGTACCTATTCTCTTGTCAAGAAAAGAATTATAGGTAGCAGGGTGTGATTTGTGATTCTGTTTCTGGTGGGAACCTCAGGTTATCAGAAGTTGAGTAGCCAGTTGGGAGTTAAGTGCAATGAAATCGGCAATGATCCAGTATGGGCCGTCTGTCAGGGAGCCAGACCATCTCGAGACTTCAAATTTCGGATTGAGTAAATGTGATCATATTGCAAGGAATTCGTTTATCTTCGGGTTTTAGAACCCTGCGAGGGTTGGTTACGGTTGCCTTGGGAAGGCTGGGGTTATGCTCGGGATTGTGGCCATGTAGTTCAAGTTGTATGGCGTGTAAGGAATGATAAGAAATGATTTCGATGACGAAATCAAATTTAAGTGGGGGAGATTTGTAACATCTCGTTTAAAATAGAATAATTAAAGAATAAACCCGGAACCCTGAGAAGTAATTATTATTATTATTTTAGATTATTATAAAATCAAATAATAATTAGCGAGGTGTTGGTTTTGAGGAGTTAACTAGCATAATTTAGAAGTTGGGGGTCAAAATGTAAATTGCGGATTAGTTTGTAAAGATTTTTGAAGGTAGAGGACTGTTTAGTAAATTATGGGCTTATTATGAGAAGATTTTTGGAAACAGGGGGCTGAATGGGAAATATTAGATCAAAGTTAAAAGATTTTATGGAGTCAGGGGCTAAATGGTAATTTTGGGACTTAATATGAAAGGAAAAGGAAAAGGAAAAGGAGGGACCGGTTTTGTCAATATGGATCATAGTTTGAATGGAGCGGGTATATAAAGGTTCCATTGCCTCTAAACCCTAACCCTATACATGCTAATCGGCCTCCACTCTCCCTTCAACCTCTCTCCAGCCGTCACCACCCCTTCTTCCTCCGATCTCCGGCGCCGCTACTCCTTTTTCCGTCAAGTCGCACACCACCTCGGTTGGGGTCCCAAACCACCGGAGCAACAATCTTGTGCTCATCCTAACGCCAGGGAAAAAAAAGTTGTGTACATGGCTGCCGCCATTACCTGTTAGACTGCCCTTTAGCCTCCGTCACCACCATGGAAACCCTCATCTGTCCCTCGTTATTTTGCCATCGTAGCGACACCACCACTGCCGGGAACATAACCAACGTCTGGGAGTCCACCGAAGGCTGGAGGCGGAACAAAGAGTGAAGGTGGGTCGTGAACCACCGGGGTTGCTGCTGTCGTGTGCCAAAATCGTTGAAGACCCGCCGCCGCCGTCACCGCCTGTGCAATTCCTTTGCTGCTCCGGTCACCGCTTACCACCCCGAAGGGCTGCCGTGTACGTGTTTCACGTGGGTACAAGTGTGCTGCTGCTTCAAGTTCGTGTGGTGTGTGTGTATGTGTTATTTCATGTATGTGGGGTTTGTATGGCCGGAATCCACGAGAACAGCCACTACCTCCACGATGAGGTGGTGGCTGCCACCATCTACCACCGCCGACCACCACAAGGGTGGCTATGTGTGTGTTTATCTTAGTATGTGTGTGTTTAATTGGGTTTTTATGTTGTATGTTGTAATCGGTAAAGGGATAATCAAAAGAAAAACTAATAACCACCACCGTGAGGTAGTGGCTGCCACCACCAGTCGCCGTGTTGGGTGGCGGTATGCTTGTTTTTGTTTTGATTCGTTTGGGATGTTTGGAAATTTCTAGCCAAAAATCATAACCACCACCACGAGGTGGTGGACGCCGCCGTGAGCCGCCGTTGACCACCACTACCTGAGGTGGTAGTGGGTCGAGCCCGACTAATGAAACCCAAATGGGCCTAATGAAACTCTAATGGGCCCAATGAAGCCCTAATTGACCTAAAATCCCAATCATGTGACTAATGGGCTAGTATTGGGTTAGAAACCCTAATTAGGGTTTGGAAAACCGTAATTTTGGGGATTTACCGGGACCCGCACTTGAATTAATTACTAAACTTAAAATGTTAATTAATAATCATTTGCAAATTAACCTAAGGCAATATTTGACTTAATGGATTAAGTCCTTAATGGGTTAAGCATGAACACTTAACCTAATCGTCATTTCATGTGAAAAACCCTAATTTCACTTGGGCCTTGAGTTGGGCCTTCCTATTGGGCTTTGGTGATTGGACTATTGATGGGCTATCCAAGAACAAGTAAATGGACCAAAATAATTGAATGAGCTTTAGGATAAGGCCTATGTGAAGGACTTGGGCCCAATTTTCCATAGGTGGGCCATAACTGGGCCTTGATGATTATGTGATATTGGGCCATAGGAATACCAAGAGTTTGGACTAGAATAACTTGATGGGCCTTAAGGAAAGACCATGTAGAGGTCTAGGCCCAATTTGGAAAATTGGGTCATATGTTGGGCTTTAGCCCATTACTTGACTATTGGGCCTTTGGAGTGTGAGTTGGACCTTCGGCTTGGAACCCAATTATTAATTGGGTGTTGTTTTGATGTTGACAGCTTGGGAATCTGTCAACCAGCAGCTGGAGTTTTATCCATGGGAATTCAGCAGTGCTAGGTGAGTTATCCTCACTATACTAAGGGGTCTAAGGCACCAAGGCCGGCCCATTGGATTTGATATCCCAGTAGTTGATGACGTGTTGAGTATGAGATAGTTATACATGCCAGTTTGCTATGCCAGTTTGGTAGATCTGTAGGACTACCTGTGTTACTGTTTGATTACCTGTATGTGCAATTAGTTGTATATGTAGACATGTTGTGTGGGTAGGGTTGAGGTTGCATTATTTCGTGCGGTGACCAACAAACCCTGGAGTATGCCAGATATGAGCTGAGGGTCGGGAAGGCATACCAGACTCATACTGAGGACTCATTAGCATACCAGATACGAGCTGACGACCAAGTGCTATGCCAGACTCGTACTGAGGGCTTGAGGGTATTGGAGCATTCTAGTTGCGAGCTGAGGGCCAGGGGAGCATGCCAGACTCGCACTGAGGGCTGATGAGTTATGTTTCAGTCTTATGACTGAAGAGGGCAAGCCAGTCATAAGCCGTGGGCTCGAAAGTAAACCATACTTATGTTGTGGGCTCGGAGGCAAGCCAGATGTGAGCTGTGGGCCCGGAAGGCAAGCCAGACTCACACTGTGGGCCCAGGGGGTAATCCATTCTGTAGAGCTGTGGGCCCGGAAGGCAAGCCAGATGTGAGCTGTAGAGCTCTGAACAATCAGTATATTGAGGAAACTCACTAAGCTTCGGGCTTACAGTTTCAATTTTGGTTTCAGGTACCTCAGATGATCGCGGGAAGGCAAAGGCGTGATCGTAAAGCTCCTCACATTCTATGACTATTTTTCTGGGATACTCTGACATTATACTATTTTGAAAACAAGTTTTGTAATAATCATGGGTTTGAAATGTTTTACAAAGTTTAAATTTGGCATGATTTTTATGGATGTTACAGCCCCCTACAAATAGATAGTTTTACCCTTTTTCTCTATTTTACATTTTACCCATCCCACTTTTAAAACCCTTACCAAGCAACGATCCAAACAATCAGCTTTTCAGCACATCATCGGCCTGCTCCATCGCCACCATCGTCCATGCTGTATCGGCCTCATCGCCGCTTGCTCCAACGCCACCGTGGCATTCGTCTACTTTCGTCACCGCATTCATTCACCATCGCTAGTCTTGACTTCAATTTGGTAACATGGATAATGATTAATATTTTTCCAGCTCTTGTACACTAAGTTAAGTTTTCATCTTCTACTCTTAGATTCAAATTCTCCCAAAATACATACGCAACACTCGGATATACGATCCATTTATATGACCCCTAAGGATTTCGGTTAAATTCTCACTAGAGGAAAACGCAGGTACGTCCAAATCGGGAGACCTTGTGCCCTAAATTAGTTTCATGTTTACGACTTAGGATTCGGATTATATGATTTAGAGCAAAACAAATACCTAACTCATTTCTTTTTTCAGATACCGGCAACTAATTCAGGGTGAGCTTTGTCAAAGACAGTAATGTAGATCAAACCACCATGTATGTTTCTTCTGCCTACCAGGTGCTCGACATAATGCTGCCTACTAGGTGCTTGACATAATGCCTAATTGCTCTTTATCAAACCTCAAAGCAGCTTTTCGTGCCAAAGTATGTCCGTATTTTTTCCAGTTATTCCATGGTTATATTCCCATTGTTCAATACATTTAAGGTCCATTTGCAAATATATTTAGTCCCTAATAAGATTTTTCTGGAGTGCTCTAGTATCATAAAATTCATAAACATAAGGAGTTGATGTTCACCAATTTGTAAATGTTAAAAATTGTGAACACATGAAATATAAATTAGGGAGAAATCTAATGGAATTTTCCTATTTAATAGTTGTTTTTATTCATATTTAATTTTTTATAGGTGAAGTAATTCCATCCTGATGTTATAAAGAGTGATCATAGTAATTTAGATGCAATGATCCATCGTGTGATTCAAGCCTATGAGGTATATGATTTACCTAAGATTTAAGTTTGTAATTGTTATCTATAAACTTCCTATGATGCATAAGTTACTTAATACTTTTTATAAACTTCCTAACTTTTTAAAGATCTAAACATGTGATGGTTGAGGGATTTACAGGGTCTGTTGCATTGATTTTTGGTATGATATGGTTTGTGTTCTTTGGTGTCGCCATGATCACACATCACTTTTGTAGATGGAGAATCAACATCAAAGGCAAAGAATCTAGACTTTCTCAAACATTATGCTTGATTTTGCTCATCATCTTCACATGTGCTGCAACATAAGTTTTACTTATGAAATCAAAGAAATCATGAAGTATATTTCTGATTTTGTTAAATAGATCATGAAATCTTGTTTCTTTTTCAGAACTGGATGCATTCTTCTTTCAGTTGGGCAATATGAGTTTCATGGTGAAGTCGTGGACACGTTAAATTATGTTGTGAACCAATCAGATTAGGTATTTGTTATTAGCAAAAATCGCCAGTGTGGCACAGTTTTACCTTCCTTCAGATGCGAAATATAGTATTGATAAACTGAATGTGGACTTAAATTTTGCTTCAGATACATTAGGAAGGAAAAGAACATCAGAATTCAAGAAAAATAAGAACCGTTTCTGATGTCGTGTATCATCCAATAATACAACATTGGACCATTTTTTTAGTTCAATTAAGTCCAAGATTCTTAAATGATGTTATTTTTTTGTTTCTTTGAGGCGATCTTCCATGATTACTATTGTGATAGTAATGCTCATTGTTTCCATTTTAGGCCTTTGTAAGTCTTCATAAGAAGCTTAATACATCATGTTGTTGGATCTGAGTGTCATATCTATCTTAAGAACTTTCGCCTCCATTTCCAATTAAGTTTCTTCCGATTATGTCAATCAATAATGGATTAGGTTGTCCGAGGAAGAAGTTAACCTGGAGAATGTTAGGACGAGACTGGAAGAAACTGCAACACTTTCAGCATCTTGTTCGTTTATAACTTCAAATGAGGATGATTCATGTATTATGCTCTACTGCATGACCACTACTTCAAATTTGGTCCATATTTATTGATGATTCTGATATAAGTACTAAATTGGTGAATCTCTATACCAAATTAGGTAATTATTAATTGTTAACCTTGTATTTTTTAAGGTTGGATTGTTGGATATGGGTAGATCACTACAAAGGGATCTCAGTCAGATTGTTCAGATTGTTAAGGAAACTAATACATCTATTACTAAACTAAGGTCTTGAGATATGTATTACAAGGTAATGGATGATGTTTAGACTTTAGATGACATATACATTTTGGATATATGAACCATTTCAAATATCAGTCATTATCTATCATTTAATCAGGAAAAAATAGTTATTAATTTTAAGTCTTTAATAGTCATGATCTTGTGATTGATTTTTAGACTAGTTTCGTTTTGGGTGCACAGACAACACTACCTCTACTTCGACATATTGATTGTTGCATCTACATATCTCATTTGTATCAGTCTGTGAAGGAGTTCGTGAGTAAGTGATTTTTTCTTTTTTATTCTTTATTTCTTTAATAGTAATGGACTAAGGGTGTTTGCATTTAAACCCTATTCCACTTAGAGAGGAGTACACATAGTAATTAGTAACTAGACTTAGTAAAGGAAAGAAATGTATTAATAGCTTAAGGTTGGTGTTCCCTAGTTTTATTTTCTTGTATATATCTTTTCTTTAAGTTATCAGTCTTTAATGTTACTCGTAGGTCAAAGGTCATTTTGCTTTCTTTGACATAATCTATCAAGGGTTTGCAAGTAGTGATCCAGAAAAGGGTGTGAAATCTATTAGGAGTTTCATTAAAGATGCTCATTTGATTTAATGCTCTCAATCATATGCTAAAATATTGGGTATTTATGACCAGAGAGTTGTGCACCTTAGGTGATTCTCTACTACTTATTTAAATGCATTTTAAGGGGATTGGACGATCTTTTATTTACTCCTTTTTTATGCAATTTTTTTTATTTTGGTATGTGAAGATGAAAAGCAAGCTATGGATCACAACTTGCAACAACTTTTAAGCCCATGTAAAGTTATGAAAAGTCAATTACAAAACGTTCATGGTGCACTTATGGTTTCAATTGTTCTTGGTGATCCATATTTAAAGCAACTATGGATCAAGGAAGTCAGGGTAATCATAATATTTTTTAATCTTTTATTTGACTGTAAATCAAAGCCCTCATAATGTGAAAATTACTTATTGGAGTGTTAGAAGGGCAAAATGGTCATTAACTATCACTAGTCTAAGATGTGATCATATACTGTATTAAAGAGACTAAAGTATGGCTGCAATAGCAAAATACAATTGTTAGTACAAAAGCAACAGATTAAAGTAATTAATTTGTACTTAATGAGTCATTAGTGATTAAGAAGCAAATACAACTTTTATTTTACTAGACAAAATTCTTTTTTATTTGTTAGTATGCTCATAAACAAAAGAAATAAACGTTATTATAAAATATAAATTATTAAAAGTATAAAACACAAAATAAAGAAATTTATCATTAGATAATATGATTTAAGTTTTAAAATATTAAATCTATCTATTCGTCGTTAATTATTTTATTTTATTTTTTCATCTTAACTTGCATTTTTGTCAAAATGTATTTGTTAGTTATAATATTATTTTGTTATATTCTAATCGTTGGTTAATATTGTTATAACTTGAAGTTGAAGTTGCTAAAGTTATAGTTTGTTTTGCTAGAAGAAGTTTCTAACCTTCAACAACAATTAGATGACAAGATCATGAAAGAAAGACGACTAGCAATTTATTTGAAGAATGACAGCTATGAATAATATGAGGGTTTTTGTAGAAAGTACAAGCATCTAATGCATTATAAAAAGGAAACCTTTTTACTCGATTCTTTGACAAAGAATTTATTGACATTGTAATTATTTTGCATATTATTGTTTGTCGGTTAACTTTTATTTCAAATAATGATATTGGTATGTCCATTTATAATCTTAATCATATTTTTATTATTTCAATGAAATTAAGAAAGTAATTGGACCTAATTTATGAATATTTTTCTTTTTTGCCGAGAGCATGTGCCCCCAAAAGTAGGAAAATGACTTTTATTTTAACAAATGTATTAGTGGCATAAAAAAAGTGTCACTAAACTAAAAATGTTGTAGTGACATAACCAAAAGTGCCACTAAAACCCGCAGCGGCACAACCAAAAAGTGTCACTAAAGACTTTTAGTGGGAGCGCTTTTAGTGACATTTTATTTTTGTGCTGTAGATTACAAAGTGAGTTTATAGTGACACTTTTTTGGTATTTAGTGGCACTTTTTTTGTGCCACTAAATTTCATTTTATTTGTAGTGAATTGATCGTTAACGTGAGATGCTACTTGTATAGATCAATGTTGGAGTGATAGATGGATACCAATGTTAGTCAAGAAAGTCATCAGAAATGGGGGGAAAGGTTGTATTTTGACCTCTTCTCACGAACCCTGCAACTTATTTTGCTAATGTAGAAGTTGCTCATAGTAATAAAAATACATTTTAGCACAAGACGGTTATATTTTATCATCAAGCTTACTTTCAAAAGAAGAAAGTGTTTCATTTGGTAAATGTGATCCTGTAAAAAGAAACAACATATAATCAGCTTCATTTAGCATCTAGCATATACTTCTTCACAATTTTGGTTTGAATAGAATGTCATTAACATGATACCATCTCAATGGGTTTTGGATTGTTGATTATTTCAACAAAATCTTTATGGTGAACAAAAAACCAACCAAAATTGTTGGTTTGAATAGAATGTCATTAACAAAGAAAGACGTTAGAACTAAAAGTTACAATCATTGTTATGGTCAGAAACAGAGTTTACCTGATCATTCAATAGCGAGTGAATTCTATGAGCTTTGGTCAAGTTGCAAGCAAAAGAAAAATCATAGCCAAAACCAAACTCTAATTATCAACATGAGAAAGGTTCTTGTATGAAAGACTACCACCAAAAATATAAAGAACAGAAAATGAATAACAAAATTTGAAGACAACTGCAGAATCTACGACCAATAAAATGTTTAAAAATTATACCTTTAATCAAACTAAAAAACACACGATTGGCTCCATAAAATCACTACAGAAGTCATTTGTGTGTGTGAGTGATAGAGAAGAGTAGCAACCATGTCTAGGGTTTAAAGAGAAGTGCAACGAATGTTATGGGGTTTTATGTGATGGTGGTTGAAGGCGAAGGGGGAGGGGTTTCGTGCAACATCCATAAAATTCATGAAAAAATGACACTTTTAAAATCAATCCACAAATCATCATTGTTTACAAACTTAGTTTTCAAAACATGTTTAATATCAGAGTTTTCCCAAAATCATAAAAAAAACACGAGGAGGTGCATGATCACGTCTTTGCCTTTCCGCGATCATCTTAAGAACCTGAACATAACCCAAAATTGTAAGCCCAAAGCTTAGTGAGTTCCCCCAAAAATACCAACACATCACATAACCATAATAATAACAACAAACAACATGCATACATAGCCTTCAGTTTGACTGGAACGCCCCACCGATCTACAGTCTACCTAGTAGGCTCACAAAACCTACAACATGACTGGTACGCCACACCGGGCCTTCAGCCTATCTGGAACGTTCTCCGGGCCTTCGGCCTAACTGGTACGCCCCACTGGCCTTCAGTCTATCCGAGACGCTCTGGGTCTGTTGGCCTTCAGCACAAAGCAGGAGCGCCTCAACCCAACCACAAATACATCGTGTCGACGCGCACACACACACACACACACACATATATATATATATATATATATATATATATATATATATATATATATATATATATATATATATATATATATATATATATATATATATATAGACAATCATACAAATAACCAACCAATAACAATCAGACAGATCTTACAGATCAATAAGCATAATATCATCCTATCTACCATGATACAGATCTAACAGATCACTACAGTACTCCATCATACGATAAACCAGTATAACAATCCAAAAGGCCGACCTTGGTGCCTTCGACTGGTAAGTACAGTGAGGAAAACTCACCTCGCAACTGAATAGAACTGATGAGGCCCGACTCCGAATCTCAGATCGAATCAACACCTATCCCAAACTGTAACGACCCAAAAATCCTGCCATGAACGACGTTAGTTTTTCCATTACTCGAGGAACTAATTATGCAAAATATATTTTGTTTTATGAAGAATAAATTAACTAAAAAAAGATATTAATTAATATCCAAAAGAAGTAAATTATATTTAACGGGCATATAATTAAATTAAAAGAGAAGTCATTTATACCTAAAAGTTTATTGTGGAAGGGTATTTAGGATAATCTCTAATCATAAAAATGTTTAAATGGAAATGAGGGGCTGAAATGTCAATAAAGGAAACATTATTTGTTATGTTATTTAGGGTTAGGGGTATAAGAGTTCAATTTATGAACATGAGGGGTTGTAGGATAAAAAATCGGATTAAAACCCCATGAACTCAGTCGACGTGTTTATGGGCTTAAAGAAATTTGTCTGCTGCCTTTCCTAACCGATACTTACGATCAAGTCGATCCAATTGGACCTGGTGTTGTCGTGCGTCATTCTCAAGAGGGTGCGAAGAAAGAAAAATGATCGAGGAGGTGAGAATTGTGGCGATAGCGAGGATGTGAAGGTAGGGTTGACGGATTTGACGTGGATTACAATTGAGGAAAAATCCATTGAACCAAATCAATCCTTTGGTTCTTGTGTGGGCGACGATCAAGAAACATTCGACAGAAAAAAAAAAGGAGAACGATCGTGGATAGAGGGAGGCAGCGAAGTCGGCTCTTGGGGCAAGGAGTAGGCGACTAGTTGTGTTGGGGGATTGTTGTTGGAATCGAAATTTACCAATCCAGTTGTATGTATTCTAAAATTTCCTTCTTCCTCAAAGTTTAAGTTCCAATTGCTTGATAATTGCTTGAGTTGTGGTGTCAAACTTCATCCTATTTGGTGTTAATGATCATATATTCTTCCTCCTTGCAATCCTTGAATGTTCATATGGTTAAATTCCAGTTTGTTGGGTGTATTTTGATGGCCTATTGCTGTCAAAATCTTGTTATGAGCACCTTGAAGAACTTAGTTCATGTCCATGAATTGCTTTAAGTCTTGGAGTCAATTGTTTTCTTTTGTTGCAAGAACTCATGTTTTTGTTATCTTTAATTGTAGTGGGTATTTTTCTGTAAAAATACTATATTTTGAACCATCCAAAGTGTATTCAAAACATTTCCCAAAGGCCTTAATATATGAAGCTTAATGGTGGAGAAAACTCAAGTCCTAGTGGTGTTTTCTCTTTTAGCAAATTACCTTGTTTTTCCCATAGAAGCAATGTACCTTGAATCATGGCTTTAGGTGGGAATTGTTATTCTAACTTCTAGACATCTTGCTACTGTTAAGAACCAAATTTCCATCTTCATAGTTGATTTTCGTTATGGCTTAATGGGTTAAGTTGTTAATTAACCCTTAAAATGAATTGCTGAGAAATTCTGAAAAATTACCAATCTGCCCCTGTTTTGGAAAAAAATGTAGAAAAATCATCAGAAGTCGGATTGATGACCTGTAAACTCTCAAAGTTTGAATTCTGAGTCTAGTTTGTCTATGATTTTTCCCAGAATCTGATATTCTTCCTAACCAAGGTAAAAATTGTCTTTTTCACTGACTGGTCGGAAATTAGCTGCACGGACATGCTGTCTTGTAAAATTCAAAGAAAATTGTAGAAAAATCGGTTGGACATGTGCGAGTAGTACTTTTAAAGATAAAAGTATGAAATACCTGAATAAAGTTAAAATTTTTACAGATGTAGGTTGTGTTAAAATGGCTTTGAACAGGTGCCTGTTACGGGTCAAAATCTGGAACTTTGTTCTAAAACGTTCGTCTATATGTTCAGGCATTCTACTCAACATTTTTGTGTCATCTATTTGATATTCTCATAAATTACACAATTGATGTCTTAATACTATCATTCAATCCTCTTGTGTGTAAAATTGAGTGACTATAATCCTTTACCTAAAGTCTTGAAGCATATGGTGATTTTTGGTGAATGTTGGAATTCTGCACAGCAACTTTTCCTCATCTTGCGAGAGCTATAGCTGCTAATATGGGCAGAATTGGAAGATGCTCCTCTCTCATGAAGTTCTAGGAAATCGAGTCTAGTTTCCATAATGTCCGATGTCATGCCAATTAGAGCTGTAGATTCGGTTTTATGCTTAAAACACTGAATGGGGGTCGGGCTGGGAAATTATAAACAAAAAGTAATATAAAAGTTACTAAAGTTGTATTTTAAACCATATACTTTATTTGTTAATTGCTTGTTATGCGTGGTGTTTAGGTGGGGCCTTGAAAATTTCAAGTAAGTTCAAGACTTGGAATAGAAGGAGGATTTCTTCAAGGCTAAATGTGAGTTCATAGTTTTTAACTCAATAATGTTGCATGATTGAAACGTGCAATCTGTAGATGATGATTTGATTCACTTTCGGATGACCATGTCATTACTTGTGCTTGATGATGATATGATATTTGTGATGCTAATATATGCTTTGTGCTAATGCCATGTTATGACCTAATTGCTATGTTGCTTACACTTTGATGTACTTGATGTATATGACAAGCTAGTTTTTGGTATGAGTCGATAATTTTCTTAACTTTAGTGCATAACCAAAAACTACATCACATAAGTGGGTTATTGATGCTAATTAGGATCATGCTAGAATTGCTAATGCTTGTTTGGTAAATCCTATTGTTTGCACATTGGGTATGGTTATGCATTGGTATCTGTTGGTATGATGTTATGATTGATATATGCTAGTTGAATTTGTTTGCGATGATCATGCCTAATGAAATCAATAGTCATATGTTATGCCTTATTGATGGTATGTCATTTTGTTACGTGCTATATTGTGTGAATTGGTTATCATCTAGCATGCTCGTTTTGAATTAAAGTTGTAATGAATTTTTAGACATATGTTATTGTATGTCGATAATATGATGAATTTTATTACATGTTTTATTGCTCGTTAAAGTTGTATGTGTAACATGATACTTTTGGGGTATGCTTGTTTTGCGGGGTATAACGGTGTTAAGGGTGGAACCTTGCAAGTCTAATAGGTGGAAAGAGCTTAAGCCATAACGGTGATTAGTTACATGATCTTTCTAGATGGTCGTGTGACACGTGGTTCATGTGCACCCCGGTGTACGAGAACTGGAGTGGTGTTGGCTTTATGGTGTGGTCGGATCAAGCATCACGTGGGAATCGGGAGGTGTATTGGTAGAATTGGCACCATTTGTACCGATCCTGAACGACACCGTGAAGTACTTGTACTTTGCACGTCGGAGTAGCGAAAATGGAAGTCTTGGGTTTGGTGAATTCAGGTGGAAGTCATGAGCCACTTAGAGCACTAAACTAGCTGAGCACGCGAGTAGTGAACGGGGTTAAGTTGTTGGGTAGGCTGTCACTAAGAAAACCCCAAAGTAGATAATCGGTTGAAAGGTGAATATATACAATAACCGGTTGAATTGAACTTGCATGATAATCGGTTGATAGCAATTACATATAATAAACAGTGAATTAAATTATATGTAATAATCGGTTGTTTTAAGGTGATAACTATAATCGGTTGAATTGAGCTTTAATATTATTGAAAGAAATTATGTATAATAAAAAGTGAATTAATTTATATGTAATAAACAGTTGAATTAAGTTGATAACTATATTGGTTGAATTGAAATTAAATGATATGGTGAAATGTTGTATTGTAAATGGTTGAAATTAAATATGACGTAAATGCTTCAACGTTGTTCGCTATTTGGTTGGTTATATAATTGAAGGTTGAATAGATAATGAAATGTTTTTTTAGATGAAATGTGATTATTTATATGCTATGCGGTTGTTTATATGGTATTTGGCTGATCATATAAGGTATGTGGTAGAATTGCAGTTGAATATGTGATTGAAGAATTATGATATGTGGTTGTTGCTATCTGTTATTTGTCTATCATTTTTATGCTTCATCATAAAATAAATGATTGACCCATTTGGGGTTTGTATGTTTTATGTGAAAATTTATGAACTCACTCAGCAGGGGCTGATACTTGTATCTTTTCTCTTTTGTGCCTTATGATTGGTGCATGCAGTTTAGAAGATTGGCCTTGGTGAGAGGGGTTCTTATGGGTAGTAGATTTATGTTAACGATACCACTCTTGGAAACGTTTTGATTCTTTACTTTAAAGTACTTTGTTTACTTTTAAATGAGTTAGAATCATGATTATGATTTTGGAGGTAACGTTGTGATTTGAAAATGTTTTAAAAACTAAGTATTCCGCTAACGTATTCTGTTAAATAAATGTTTTAAAAAGAAAAAAAATTATGGTGAAAATCACAACGTTACACAAACACCACAAAAGTGCAAAATGGGAAAATAATACCAAATCTTCATCCAAGAGTCATAAAACTCCACCAAAATCCAGATCTAGAACGTATAATGCTCAAGAGACACTGGAGATCCATAAAGTTGCTAACTTTATGGATTCTAACCACTATTTCATCATGGGAAAGAAGGATTTAAGCATAAAATTCTATATCTAAGCTTATAGACTCATAAAGCAAGGAACTTGAAACTCACAAAGGCTCCAAAACGTGAAAGGATGCTTGATGAGAAGACTTGAATGCATAAATGATGGGCTAGATGCTCTTCTTCTTCTTCTTCTTCTCCTTGGCTAAAATCACCCAAAAATGAGATCAAGATCAAATATGAGTGTTAGGGTTCCAAGAAGAGGTGCAAAGAGGCAATGGGGGCTAAGGGTGGGCTAACCCTAGCCCTCACTTCCTTTAAATACGGGGCAAAACCCCCAAAATTAGGGTTTCATCCCGGACTAACCTCATTACGTGAGCCAGAATATTCTCATGTCATGAGGCCCAAAATGAAACGCAGCTGCACAAGCCTCCTCACGACGTGGCGTCCAAGAACTCACGTCGTGAGCAGGGTTAAATCTTGAATTTTAAAACAAAGAAATCCCTTACCTGAAATGGATGGTACAATTCCCCCCCCCCCCTTGATCTAGACTTCGTCCTCCAAGTCAGCTGCGGCGAATAACTCACCATAATGCGCCCTTATCTCAGCCTCCGGCTCCCAGGTCCACTCGGAGCCTCTCCGATACTCCCACTGTACCTTTACCAAAGGTATCTCCTTGTTGCGCAAAACTTTCATCTTTCTCTCCGAAATAGCCACTGGCCTCTCAACATAGTTCAGACGCTCATCAACCTGAATATCGCCCAAGGAAACCACCGCCTCGTCATCCAACACACACTTTCGCAACTACGAAACATGTAAAGTGTTGTGAATTTGACTGAGCTCCTCAGGAAGATCCAACCTATAGGCAATCTTGCCAACCGTGGCAATCACTCGAAAAGGCCCAATATACCGGGGACCCAACTTCCCCATCGTCCAGAAGCGTATCACACATTTCCAATGTGAGACCTTCAGTAATACCATATCGCCGACCTGAAACTCCAACTCAGATCGGTGCTGGTCGGTATAGCTCTTCTACGGACTCTGAGCGGTCTGTAGTCTCTGCCTGATCTGCAAGAGGCAGGTAGGAGTCCCAGCTCCCACTAAAATCGCTAACACATGCCCGCAACATATCCTCAAGGGTGTGTATTGTCCGCTTACTTTGGCCGTGTGACAACCCAGAATTTAGGGCTATTATTATAACCGCCAATCTATCCGTGAATCTCTTGTTTATCCGAATTACTGAGTTTTAGTGCATCTTAAGAAGGAAAAGTAAGTTCATTTTAACGATTATATGATACCTGATGATATCATACTTCTAAATGTATAAGATCTCAGACGAATCAAACCGCACAAACTGCAACCTTAGGAATACGTCTGAAAAACTGAAAATTCAATAAAAAGTCATTTTGTGCGAAAGAATTATTCTATTCTCATAGTACGTGTTTACCTGTTTCCGAAAATGTAAAGAACGTCCAAAACGGAGTTCGTATGCAAAAGATACGACAGTTTTAAGAAAACAGACAGTAAAACACTAGTTTCTTTAATCGTGTAAAACCGAATCGAACCGTTGAGGTACTTACGCTTTGCCGACGGGATTTATGAGAGCGTTTTTGGATTCAGGTTATAGTCTATTATTTAATTTCACACTCAAAATAATTTATACGAAAATATTTACAAAAGTCGCGAAAACGGCCACCACGAGCTGTTTAAACGCAAAACTTTAAATTCAATTTCGAAAACAATTCTCGACAATTGGATCCCGATACGTTCGATTAGGTATGTTTTTGAGCAATTAGTGAATGAACATACAACCCAATGTGGGACCCCTAGGCTTGTAGGAACCAAAATGTCCAGCTCATTCTCACCCTTTACCCACGTATTGTTCCTTCATCCTATACTCTATCATCTTGCTTACACTCTTTCTAAATGGTACAAAGCATGGGTTGTGATTTGAAAGAAGGTATGGATCATAAGAGGAGTGTATGTGTGTGTTCATGGCTATAAAAGGGAGCCTTGGATCCTCATCTTCCTCACAAAACTTCCAGCTATCTTCTCTTCCTCTAAAACGTCCCTATCTCTCTCTAAAACCACCTTCCATCTCTTTCCCGGTTTACCACCAAGAACACCCAAAAACCACCATTAACTGCTGTAAACTCGAAGAAACTCTTCTCCAACCTTCCTCCACCTCACCAGCCTTTGAATTCACCGGAAAAAGAAAGGAAAACCGGCAGCAGGATGCTGCCGGCTAACTGTTATCACCACCGAGCACCTCCACTGCCATTGCAGTGAACCACCGGTCACCACCTGTGTTGTGCTGCTATTCTTCATCCGTAAGTCATCCCTCCTTCCATCTCCTTGCTTGATTCTTACATCCTCATGCATTACCGATAGTTACAGGATCATCTACGTATTTTTTTTCTTGCGATCGTAAATGAAGAACACAGGAGGTATACCCTCCTGTGTACGTAATAGTACGTGTACTAAGTAATATTTATCATACGAAATACACAAAAAAAATATCATTGTTTTGTGTAAATACTTTACCACTTCTAGAAATAATTGTTTAAACGCTTAAATGTTAAGTAAACAAAATCGTTTTAAACCTCAATAGCTACATATGTTATGTTGTTAAAGATAATACAACTAATAAAAATAACATATACGTTCCAACTAATATAGTGCTATGACTGTATAGCCAGTTATCAACTTGGTAGTTTCATTATACCTCATACATACACAAAAATATATAAGTTTATATATTTTTATGAGTTATAGAGCTCGTATCTTAGGCTCATTGATGTGCTTGTACCCAAAGTTTTATCAATTGTTTAAAAAGGTATCGTACTCTTCAATGTGTACGCTTATCAAATATACTTGTCAATTACCTGTTTATCCGTATCTGCGGTTGTTAAGTTCAACCTTGGCAGATAACTTTATACGTATATCCGTATGTCTGTTTATGACATAAATATATAGGTTTATACATTTATACAAGTTATAGAACTTGTATCTTAGGCTCATACATGTGCTTGTGTACACTATACTAGGTTTTGTCAACTGTTTAAACAAGTATCGTACACTTTACGTGTATGCTTATCAAATATACTTGTTGTTTATCCGTATCTGCGGTTCTTAAGTTCAACCTTGACAGATAACTGTATCCGTATATCCGTATGTTTGTTTATCCGTATCTACGGTTGTTAAGTACAACCTTGGCAGAAAACTTTATTCGTTACCCGTATAACCATGTATTTGGTTGCTTTCAAACACAGTTTTAAGTATGGAATTACTTATGGAACATAGCATTTTGGCTTCAAAGATTCATTACAAACACAGTTTTAAGTATGTAATTACTTATGGAACATAACGTTTTGGCTTTCAAAGATTCATTACAAACACAGTTTTACGTATGGGTTTACTTATACAAACTATACATTTTGGCTTTTAAAGACTCATTGCAAACACTGTTTTAACTGTTGTTATACATACAAAGATAATACTTTTTAGACTTATTAAAAGTATTACTACGTTAGCAGAAAACCTGTGACACTCACCAACCTTTGTGTTGACTTTGAAACTTACATGTATTCTTAGGGGATCATCAGACAGGCGTTCAGACAGAAGATTAGCCGTGGATTGCAGAAGACCTAGCTAGCTTGTTTTGTTATCTGCTTACATGTTTAAGGAAACTACTGTACTATTACTATCTGTAAGAACCCTGTATTCAAACTTAATGATGGAAATACAAATGCAACTTTGTTTATCGTTGTACTTGTGCTATATATTCATTTTATCTGTGATCCATGAACTTAGTCCTGCTCCCGGCGTGTTCCGCCTTGGCCGGGGGTGTGACAGGCCGTCGGTCTGCAAATGATAAGTAGTGCTGAAGTGCAACCTCGTGCCCAGTTCCTCATCGAATTTCTGCCAAAAACGGGAGGTGAACTGAACATCACGGTCTGAAACAATTGAGACCGAAACCCTATGGCGAGCAAAGATCTCGCGAACATAGACATCGGTCAACTTCTCGGCCGAAGAACTCTCTTGAATAGCCAAAAAGTGGGCACTCTTGGTCAATCGATCCACGATGACCTAGATCACATCAAAACCCTTTGCCGTCTTCGGCAACTTGGTGATAAAATCCATCGAAATCTGCTCCCATTTCCACATGGGAATCTCCAAAGGCTGCAGCTTGCCATGCGGCCTCTGATGCTTAGCTTTGACCATCCTGCAGGTCATGAATCTCTCCACGTACTAAGCTATCTCTCTTTTCATACAAGGCCACCAATAACTCAATCTCAAATCCGGGTACATCTTGGTGGCCCCCGGATGAATAGAAAATCAAGACTTATGAGCCTCCTCTAACACAATATATCTAACCCCACCAGACATCAGAACCCAGACCCGACCACATTGGGTCAACAACCCATAACTACCCAAGACAAATCTGACAATCTCACCCCTGATCCTCTCTTTCTTCCAATTCTCTTCCCGAACACCCTTGGTCTGAGCCTCCCTGATTAATCCCAAAAGTGGGGAATCCACTGATATCCTCAAACACGACACGTTATCTGAAGACCCAACCGACTTGCGGGTCAAAGAATCTGCCACTACATTCGCTTTACTCGGATGGTAAAGGATCTCGCAGTCATAATCCTTGACTACGTCCAGCCACCTGCGTTGCCTCATGTTCAGGTTTGGCTGATCCATAATGTGCCTCAGACTCTCGTGATCTGTGTAGATAGTACAACGGATCACATAAAGATAGTGCCTCCAAATCTTGAGGGCTAAAACCATTGCCCCCAACTCCAGATTGTGGGTAGGATATCGCGTCTCGTGCGGCTTCAGCTGTCGCGAAGCATAAGCTATCACCCATCCTCTCTTCATGAGGACTGCCCCTAGACCAGTGATGGAAGCATCACAGAATACCACAAAATCCTCAACTCCCTCCGGGAGGGTCAAAACCGGGGCCTCACATAGCCTCTGCATAAGGGTCTCAAATGTCGTCTGTTGCTCAGGACCCCATCGGAAATCCACCCCCTTCCTCGTCAGACGAGTGAGGGGTACCGCAATCTTGGAGAAATCCTGAATGAATCTCTTATAGTACCCTGCCAAACCCAAGAAACTCCTGATATCTGTGGGAGATTTCGGAACCTCCCACTGCATCACGGCCTCGATCTTGGCCGGATCAACCAAAATCTCATCCTGGTTAACGAGGTGCCCTAAGAACTGGACCTCTCGTAACCAAAACTCGCACTTCGAGAACTTTTCATAAATCCGTTCTCACCTCAAAACCTACATAAGCTCTCGAAGATGCTCCTCATGCTGCTCTCTGGTCTTGGAATACACCAAGATATCATTAATAAACACAATAATGGAACGATTGAGTATCGGTCTACATACCCGATTCATCAAATCCATAAAACACCGCAAGCATATTGGTGAGCCCAAATGGCATCACCACGAAATCATAATGCCCATAACGAGTCCGGAACACGGTATTCTCCACGTCCTCCTTCCTCACTCTGACATGATGATACCCAGACCTCATGTCTATCTTGGAGAACCAAGATGCACCCTGTAACTGATCGAAGAGGTCCTCAATCTGTGGAAGGGGATAACGGTTCTTCACCGTTAACTTGTTCAACTCCTGATAATCAATTCACATTTGGTGTGAACCACCCATCTTCTTGACAAATAAAATCGACGCCCCCACGGAGAACTGCTCGATCTGATGAACTGCTTGCCTAGCAGTTCCTGCAGCTGAGATGACAACTCCTCCATCTCAGGCGGTGCTAAACGGTACGATGCCTTATCAATCGGGGCCACACCTGGCACAAGGTCAATTCTAAACTCGACCTGCCTCTCGGGAAGCACTCTGGGTAACTCCTCCGGAAACACATCTGCAAACTCCCTGACAACCGGGACCTCCAAAACTGAAATCGGATCCCCAACACGCGTATCCACCTCATAAGCTAAGTATCCCACACACCCATGTTGAATATACTAACGAGATCTGGTCGCTGAACAAAACCCTGAACCCATCCTGTTGCCCTCTCCATAGATAACCAGTTCTCCCCCACTTGGGGTTCGAACTACCACTCGCTGACCCTTACAATCAATTATAGCACCAAACCGGCTCAGGCAATCCATGCCCACAATCACGCAAACATTCCCCATGGGAATAGGGATCAAATCGATCGGGTAAGGCACCCCAAAGATCTCTAATACGCAACCTTGATACAGTGATCACGCAGAAACCCCATGTTCGTTGGCAATAGAAACCCGCAACGGACACTCTAACTCCCTGATAGGCATATCAAACTCCCTACTGAATGAACGAGGTACAAAGGACCGACTCGCACCATAGTCAAATAACACAAGAGCAGGCAAGGATTTCACTAGGAACGTACCTAACAGAGGCACATGTATAAGCATTCACAAAACATAATCAATAAGATAACAGATAGAAACATACCAGTCACAACATCTGGAGCTACTCTGGCCTCCTCGGAAGTGAGCTGAAAAGCGCGACCTCGAGCCCTCGGGGGCTTTGCCTTCCCCTGGTGCCCATCTGTGATCCTCTAAGTAGCTGGCGCGGGGGCCTGCGCTGGGTTACTGGCGAGCAATAGACCGTTGACCTTCACATGGCCAACCTGATCACAATGACAGCAGATCCTGCTACTGAGAGCAGGAGCCAGCTAGCGGTAATCCCTCACATAGTACCCCTCCTTGCCACATTTGTGGCACACACCTCCTGATCGATAGGCCCCGTCTTGAACCTTACCACACTTACCACAAGTGCGGCCTCGCTGACCCCCAGATCTTGAATTAGCGGCCTTGAACTGCTTCGGCGCTGGCTGCGACTGCGTCGGGGCCGGTCTCTACTCTCTCTTCTGAAGCTCTATCTCAATTTGACGCCGCCTGGCGGCCTCCTGCATCTCCAACAAAGAATCATATCGTTGGGTGGATACAAATTGCCTGATATTCATCTTGAGCATGCTCAAGTAACGGGTCATCTGAGCCTGCTCCGAAGAAAACCCAGGGCAAAACATGGCCCTCTTAGTAAACATCCTGGTATTCTCTGTCACCGACTCCGTCCCTTGCCTCAAGTCCAAAAACTACTGGGCCAACCTCTCGCGCTCCACCCGCGGCACATACTGCGTATGGAACATCTCCGTGAACTGCTCCCAAGATACCGCAACTCTCTGCTCAGTAGAATATGATCCTGTAACAAGTCTCCACCAATCATTCGCTCCGGACCTTAGGAGGTTCAGAGCGCACCTGACCTTCTGGTCAGCTGGGCAAGAGCAGGTGAAAAAGCATCCCTCAACATCAGATAGCCACCTCATGTCTACGATCGGGTCCTGAGCTCCATCGAAAGTCGGGGGCTTCGTATTATCTAAGTCCTGATACTGAAAGCCCACCCAACACCAATCCCTGTAGTCGCGACGGCTGCAGCAGCAACAGCCTCAAACAAAGCAACATATCTGTCATCAAAGAACTTCATCACTGCAGTCTTGATAGACCCTAAAAGATCTGGTATATGACCCCGGACAATACCAACAACCTCCTCATTAAGGATCTCCCTGATCTTGTCCTCAGACACGGCTGGCCCACCCTGACTGCCAGCTCCGATCCTGATCCAGATCCAGTCTCAAATCGTCTCGTCGTCACTCTACTGAAAATATACAGAGAGATATCAGATAAAACGCATATCAAAGGGGAACCAACTCCCAAAAAAAACCCTAGGGGTTGTGACTTCCTTGCTATGCGTATAGGTCCTGTGCTTTCAGTAGTACGAGCCCATATTACCTTCCATACCTACATGTATTTGTCTTGAGGATCATCACCACAACCCTAACAATACATACTAGCATGCGAACACATGAAATCCTCACACCCTAGAGGAAGGCTACACTTCTCACGACTGCCCGGCTGACCCCACACAACCCATCCTACCACTAACTGCCACACGACCCTCCATTGGTGCCAGATAGCTATCGCATGAATACAAGCACATGCCGCACAGTTTAAACAATATTAGGCTAAAAGATTCAATCCCACAATGGTTGGAATCAGACAAGAGTTGCGCAGCAGGACCAAATCCCTTACCCTAAGATCATTTAAACCATGTAGCATGTGACTTAGTCTATTCACTCAATAGCCAGTTCACACGCGAAAGAGTCATACAACAATCAATCAAGGATTTTATAATAGATAAGGCATCGTATATCAGGTAATTCTATTATACAGTTCTTGAAGATCCCTATCCTAATACTAGCATGTTGTTCTAACATATCAAAGCATAATCTCAAATAATTGTGTGGTAATTTGGGGTCTACTTACTGGCTCCAGTTGATCGTACACGTTGCATCCTCCTTGATTATTTTGAAAACTATTTGAAAATTGTTTGAAAAATCTTTTTCCTTAGTTTGAGACTAGATTCATATGAGTCTTTTATCCAATTCACTCTAACCAAGGCTCTAATACCAACTTGTAACATACATAAAATTCATGAAAAATTTAAACTTTTAAAATCAATCCACAAATCATCATTGTTTACAAAATTAGTTTTCAAAACATGTTTAATATCAGAATTTTCCCAAAATCATAAAAAAAACACGAGGAGGTGAACGATCACGCCTTTGCCTTCCCGCGATCATCTGAAGTACCTGAACATATGTAACGCCTGTAGATCCGGGATAGTCAATATAGAGATAATAGGGGTCGAAAACGACTTTTCGACAAAAGATTATTTAGAATAAATAATCTTAGCCAAGTTGTAGAATATGTCTCAAGGTTTCCGTATATGTTAAGCCGATAACATCCATAAAAAGAACGCCCAAATCTGACTTCGTATGACGAAGTTATGAATTTTCTAAGATTTGGCATAGCAGTGCACGACCCGAAACTCGAATTTTAGTTCGAGCGGTTTTTGGCTTACGCAACCTAAATGAGAGTTGAAGATCTCATTAATAGGAACTCAACGGTAAAAAGACAGACGAAAACGGAGTCCGTATGAAGGAGTTACGAATTCTTCGCGGTCATTTAACAGTCTAAACTCCTCCTACTGTTAAATTTAAGATCGGTCGAGAATTAGCCAACGGAGTCTAAATGAAAGTTGTAGATCTTGATTTTACCTACGCGTGGAAAAAACGAACGTCGAAAACGGAGCTCGTATGCGAGAGTTGTGATTTTTCTAAGTCGGGAGGCTGATACGCGAGTTGGGTGACGTGGCACCACCAGAAAGAGGACACGTGGCACCACCAGAAGGCTGCCACATGCACCAACTCGGCGAGTTTGTGTCAAGACTCGGCGAGTCCATCAGATATTTTCACTATAAATAGAGGTGCCGGGTCTTGCCATTTCTTCACACCTCTCAAACTCACTTTCTCTCTCTAGCCTCCCAAACCCCCCCTAAAGCCTAGGTAAACCCCCTAGCACCCGAAGGAAGCCCCGAGGCTCCCGGAGTCCCGAGAAAAGAGCCTTTCGGCTCGGGAACGCTGCTCCAGCGAAACCCGGTTTTTGCGAAAAACCCGCTGTAAGTGAGCTATGCCTACCCTATCTTTAGTATAGCTTATGTTTTAATATAGTAACATGATTAGGACCTTAAAATAATTATTTGGGCTATTATTATGAGTTATATAGTGTTGTTTAACGCTTATATAATAATAATAATAGCTAGACTATTAATTAGTCTCGGTGAATATTGAGCTAAACCCTAGTGGTAATGATACTAGGTTTTGTCGAGAGAAATTGTTTTAAGAAGTAACGAAGCACTGTCCGAATTCAGAATCACCACCTAATCAGGTGAGTGCATAGTTACTTTCATCTTACACATAGATATGAAGTATTTTATATAAACTACGTGCTATGTGTGCATATTATCTGTATATTTACTATCTATGCTGGATGAACGATTTTATACAAGTTTTATAGGATTTAAATTGTATATGTATTTATATCTACATAATATGTTGGGTAAAACATGGGTAGATGAAATATGAGTTGGATGATGCAGACTTGGTGCCAAAACCCTGGCGACTATGCGGACTTAGTGCCTGTTGTATAAACCCTGGCGACTATGCAGACTTAGTGCCTAACTCGTGGTGACGATGGATTTTGTGCCGATTCCTTAGGATGATCCTTAGGAATGAATGAACGAGGAGTAATTGATTCTTAGGGTAGATCCTTAAGAGTAAAGAAGATAATGGGGATGGGTAATTGGGTTGATTGTTTGATGTTTAAACATAATAATTATTTTATTGTAGGTTGAAAACTCTATGTACTCACCAGGTTTCCCAACCTGACCCACTCAGTTTATTTGTATCACAGGTGTCAATGTGAAGTTACTTTACACTGAGAGATTTAAAAGAGATGTAGATCACTAGTGTAAATGAATGTAAGTTCTGTTTATGCTTATGTTTCTGTATTGACGATGACATCCATATGTTTTAAAATGAATAAAAATACATTTCTTCGGAAATGCCTTGATAACGCATTTATCATGTTTTTTTGGGAACAAATTCCGCAACATTTTCGGAAATGCCTTGATAACGCATTTATCGAGATTGCTACTTGAAGGTCATAATTTGGAGTCTAACGTGAGATAGGAGCAAGTGCAAGATTAAGCACCGCCTGCAGTCAACTAGTCCAAGAGTTAAATACTTGTTCAAAACAACATAGAAGTTATGGTTATCGCTTAGGATGAAGAGATAACGGATGGAGTCATCATGTGAGCCCTGTTTCGTTGATGATTCCGGGACGTAATCATCCTAAGGGGGAGATAATTGTAACGCCCGTAGATCCGGGCTAGTCAATCTAGAGATAATAGGGGTCGAAAACGACTTTTCGACAAAAGATTATTTAGAATAAATAATCTTAGCCAAGTTTTAGAATATGTCTCAAGGTTTTCGTACATATAAAGAACGCCGAAATCCGAGTTATAACGAAGAAGTTATGACCCGTCGAAGTTTTTCGGCAAAACCGGCACGGCACCGGGAGACGTAAATAGTGAATTTACAATAGAGGACTTTTTAGCCTTAGTGATCTAAACAAAAGTTGTAGTATATGTTAAGCCGATAACATCCATAAAAAGAACGCCTAAATCTGACTTCGTATGAGGAAGTTATGAATTTTCTAAGATTTGGCATAGCAGTGCACGGCCCGAAACTCGAATTTTAGTTCGAGCGGTTTTTGGCTTACGCAACCTAAATGAGAGTTGAAGATCTCATTAATAGGAACTCAACGGTAAAAAGACAGACGAAAACGGAGTCTGTATGAAGGAGTTACGAATTCTTCGCGGTCATTTAACAGTCTAAACTCCTCCTCCTGTTAAATTTAAGATCGGTCGAGGTTTAGCCAACGGAGTCTAAATGAAAGTTGTAGATCTTGATTTTACCTACGCGTGGAAAAAAAGAACGTCGAAAACGGAGCTCGTTTGCGAGAGTTGTGATTTTTCTAAGTCGGGAGGCTGATACGCGAGTTTGGGTGACGTGGCACCACCAGAAAGAGGACACGTGGCACCCCCCAGAAGGCTGCCACATGCACCAACTCGGCGAGTTTGTGTCAAGACTCGGCGAGTCCATCAGATATTTTCACTATAAATAGAGGTGTCGGGTCTTGCCATTTCTTCACACCTCCCAAACTCACTTTCTCTCTCTAGTTTCTCTCTCTAGCCTCCCAACCCCCCCCCCTAAAGCCTAGGTAAACCCCCTAGCACCCGAAGGAAGCCCCGAGGCTCCCGGAGTCCCGAGAAAAGAGCCTTTCGGCACGGGAACGCTGCTCCAGTGAAACCCGGTTTTTGCGAAAAACCCGCTGTAAGTGAGCTATGCCTACCCTATCTTTAGTATAGCTTATGTTTTAATATAGTAACATGATTAGGACCTTAAAATAATTATTTGGGCTATTTTTATGAGTTATATAGTGTTGTTTAACGCTTATATAATAATAATAATAGCTAGACTATTAATTAGTCTCGGTGAATATTGAGCTAAACCCTAGTGGTAATGATACTAGGTTTTGTCGAGGGAAATTGTTTTAAGAAGTAACGAAGCGCTGTCCGAATTCAGAATCACCACCTAATCAGGTGAGTGCATAGTTACTTTCATCTTACACATAGATATGAAGTATTTTATATAAACTACGTGCTATGTGTGCATATTATCTGTATATTTGCTATCTATGCTGGATGAACGATTTTATACAAGTTTTATAGGATTTAAACTGTATATATGTATTTATATCTACATAATATGTTGGGTAAAACATGGGTAGATGAAATATGAGTTTGATGATGAGTTGAGAGGTGATATAGACCATAAGATAAGGGTGAGAGGTGGACGATGTGAGAAGCCTTTTTCCCAAACGATGGCCCCGTCATTCAGCAGAGTATGGATGACAACCACAGACTATTCTAGACAGTCCAGTGGAACACTAGCAGGCTCGCAACCTGTAGGTGTTGTGAACGATGTGTTCACCCGGTGTACTCTAAACCCTGGCGATCATGCAGACTTGGTGCCTAAACCTTTGCGATCATGCAGACTTGGTGCCAAAACCCTGGCGACTATGCGGACTTAGTGCCTGTTGTATAAACCCTGGCGACTATGCAGACTTAGTGCCTAACTCGTGGTGACGATGGACTTTGTGCCGATTCCTTATGATGATCCTTAGGAATGAATGAACGAGGAGTAATTGATTCTTAGGGTAGATCCTTAAGAGTAAAGAAGATAATGGGGATGGGTAATTGGGTTGATTGTTTGATGTTTAAACATAATAATTATTTTATTGTAGGTTGAAAACTCTATGTACTCACCAGGTTTCCAACCTGACCCACTCAGTTTATTTGTATCACAGGTGTCAATGTGAAGTTACTTTACACTGAGAGATTTAAAAGAGATGTAGATCACTAGTGTAAATGAATGTAAGTTCTGTTTATGCTTATGTTTCTGTATTGACGATGACATCCCAATGTTTTAAAATGAATAAAAATACATTTCTTCGGAAATGCCTTGATAACGCATTTATCATGTTTTTCTGGGAACAAATTCCGCAACATTTTTATTAAAAGAGGTACTCTGATTTTTATAAAGCATAAACAAAATCGGTCTTTTCTGGCCGTGAAAATGGGGATGTCACAGTTGGTATTAGAGCATTAGTTTAAGAGAACTAGGAATTTGTAGGATTTCTAGACTTAAACTTAGAATGCTAAGCGATAATTGTGAGGTGTGAGCACTAGCTTATTTTAGGAATTGTGCCTAAAATGCTTTTATGTGCTAAATGCTTTGTGCCTGACATGATGATATTTGTTTGGATCTATGGTCTGTTGCCGACCGGATCTGGAAACATTATGTGTTTAGGATTCTAAACGTACGACTACGATATTAGAACTAACATGTAAACGTTTCGGAGTGATAAGGACGATTTAAACGACTATCCTAAATAAAGATCTAGATTCACCTTATTCGGTGTAGAGATCAAAATGGCAAGAACCCGCAGTGGAGCCGAGAATGCTAATGGGAACAGAAACCAACCCCCAGTGATTGAGCAAATACCGGTTGTGGTAGCCGCTGCTGAGCCAATAACCATGGCCGGAGTACAAGCGATGATCCAAATGATGTTGGATCGTCAAATGGAGGAAACAAGGCGTTTACTTCAACAAAATCGAGATGAACTTACGGTGCCTATTGAACAGCCCGAGCTCAGTGATGGGCAGTCAGAAGGAGGGAACTACAGTGGGACGGTTGGTCAAGCCGACCCACCGATAGTTAGACGAAACAATCAGGATGGAGGAAATGACGGACGTGGATGCAAGTACAAGGATTTCATGGCATCAAAACCCCCAAGTCTTCCTGGAAGCCCAACACCGGTGGAAGTTATGGACTGGATCTCCGATATGGAGACAATGTTTGAGAGTTGCGAGTGTAGCAACAAACAGAAGACCGCTCTCGCGATCCCTCTGTTAAAGTCTGGAGTACTGAGTTGGTGGAAGCTACTAGCTAACACGATGCCCAAGGGAGAAGCAAGCAAGATGTCTTGGGAAGATTTCGTGGTGCAACTGAAAATGCAGTACTGCTCTGAGCAGTATCTCCTAGAGATCAATAATGAGTTTCAAAATCTGAAGAAGGGAAGGATGAGTGTCACTGAGTATGCTGCAAGTTTTACGGAGAAGATGAAGCTTGTTCCTTACCTAGTTCCAACTGAGCTCTCCAAGGTCAACAAGTTTGCCCATGGATTACCAGCGGACTTTGGTCCAATGGTCAAGCAAGCAACCACTTTGAAAGCCGCCATCTGGGCAGCCAGGAATGTTGAGACTCAGATTAGGGAAAAGGGTCTGGAGAAAGCTGAAGTTGGCGAGAAAAGGAAGTATGAAGGATCTTCAAAATCCAACAAAGAAAGGAAATTCTCGAAGACTGAAGGAGGAGGAGGAGGAGGTGAAGCTAAGTGGAGCGAGAAATGTAAAAAGAAACACTTCGGGAAATGTAGCGAGGAGGTGACTTGCTACAAATGTGGAAAGACAGGGCATTACGCCAGCAAGTGTACATCCAACAAAAGGGTGTGCTACAGATGTAACAAAGAAGGGCATGTTTCTAAAGACTGCCCGAAGAAAAACGAGGCAGCAAGGCCAGAAACGCCACCAAGGCCAAGAGCATTCCACATAATCCTCGACGAAGCAGAAAACAACGCGAGGAATCAAGGATGAGGACTTCATATATGAAGATTGAGTTATGCAGTAGCCATAGTATCGTATGATGTAACCTGTTAGAGGCATGGTATAGGGTGAACTCGAACACCTATGTAATAGTTTCAAGAAATAATAAAGCCTTCATTTTGTTATCTGGAGTGTTAAACTGTTATGTGATTTTCTTGTATGGTGACTTGGGGACTGCGAGACAATACTTGGGACGAGTATGAGTAGGTGTGAAAGGTAGTAGATGCATATACTACCGGAAGCACAGGACTCACGCTTGGATCAGGGAAAGTCACAAGGTTACCAAGAAGCTAGTAATTGATTTTGTTTTATTAAAGCATGTCGTTACCATCGATTCGGTAATGACTAAGAAGATTGTTGTTATTCCGACCTTGGTGGTCATATCGAATTGAGTCCGACTACGGTGAGTATGATACGTGGTTCAGAGAACCAAGTTCGATGTAGCATCTGACTTAAGATAGAAGCTTGAAGTGAAAGACAATCAAATCGATCAGTAGAGGTATCGCGATAGTTGCTTGTAGCTAGGAATGCTACCTTTTAAGATGTGATTATATCCCATTAGAACATGAAGGAAGGTATAGTATGTTCTGGAATTTGACTCTAAGACCTAAGTCTAAGCGTTGCAACATATGATGATAGGTCATTAGAATATGACACATCGTTCCATTGTAGTAATAAAAGAACTTATATTAAGTTCGTATCCAGTGAGGATCGAGATTGCTACTTGAAGGTCATAATTTGGAGTCTAACGTGAGATAGGAGCAAGTGCAAGATTGAGCACCGCCTGCAGTCAACGAGTCCAAGAGTTAAATACTTGTTCAAAACAACATAGAAGTTATGGTTATCGCTTAGGATGAAGAGATAACGGATGGAGTCATCATGTGAGCCCTGTTTCGTTGATGATTCCGGTACGTAATCATCCTAAGGGGCAGATAATTGTAACGCCCGTAGATCCGGGCTAGTCAATCTAGAGATAATAGGGGTCGAAAACGACTTTTTGACAAAAGATTATTTAGAATAAATAATCTTAGCCAAGTTGTAGAAAATGTCTCAAGGTTTCCGTACATATAAAGAACGCCGAAATCCGAGTTATAACGAAGAGTTATGACCCGTCGAAGTTTTTCGGCAAAACCGGCACGGCACCGGGAGACGTAAATAGTGAATTTACAATAGAGGACTTTTTAGCCTTAGTGATCTAAACAAAAGTTGTAGTATATGTTAAACCGATAACATCCATAAAAAGAACGCCCAAATCTGACTTCGTATGAGGAAGTTATGAATTTTCTAAGATTTGGCATAGCAGTGCACGGCCCGAAACTCGAATTTTAGTTCGAGCGGTTTTTGGCTTACGCAACCTAAATGAGAGTTGAAGATCTCATTAATAGGAACTCAACGGTAAAAAGACAGACGAAAACGGAGTCCGTATGAAGGAGTTACGAATTCTTCGCGGTCATTTAACAGTCTAAACTCCTCCTACTATTAAATTTAAGATCGGTCAAGAATTAGCCAACGGAGTCTAAATGAAAGTTGTAGATGTTGATTTTACCTACGCATGGAAAAAAAGAACATCGAAAACGGAGCTCGTATGCGAGAGTTGTGATTTTTCTAAGTCGGGAGGCTGATACGCGAGTTTGGGTGACGTGGCACCACCAGAAAGAGGACACGTGGCACCACCAGAAGGCTGCCACATGCACCAACTCGGCGAGTTGGTGTCAAGACTCGGCGAGTCCATCAGATATTTTCACTATAAATAGAGGTGCCGGGTCTTGCCATTTCTTCACACCTCTCAAACTCACTTTCTCTCTCTAGCCTCCCAAACCCCCCCTAAAGCCTAGGTAAACCCCTAGCACCCGAAGGAAGCCCCGAGGCTCCCGGAGTCCCGAGAAAAGAGCCTTTCGGCTCGGGAACGCTGCTCCAGCGAAACCCGGTTTTTGCGAAAAACCCGCTGTAAGTGAGCTATGCCTACCCTTTCTTTAGTATAGCTTATGTTTTAATATAGTAACATGATTAGGACCTTAAAATAATTATTTGGGCTATTATTATGAGTTATATAGTGTTGTTTAACGCTTATAAAATAATAATAATAGCTAGACTATTAATTAGTCTCGGTGAATATTGAGCTAAACCCTAGTGGTAATGATACTAGGTTTTGTCAAGGGAAATTGTTTTAAGAAGTAACGAAGCGCTGTCCGAATTCAGAATCACCACCTAATCAGGTGAGTGCATAGTTACTTTCATCTTACACATAGATATGAAGTATTTTATATAAACTACGTGCTATGTGTGCATATTATCTGTATATTTACTATCTATGCTGGATGAACGATTTTATACAAGTTTTATAGGATTTAAATTGTATATGTATTTATATCTACATAATATGTTGGGTAAAACATGGGTAGATGAAATATGAGTTGGATGATGAGTTGAGAGGTGATATAGACCATAAGATGAGGGTGAGAGGTGGACGATGTGAGAATCCTTTTTCCCAAACGATGGCCCCGTCATTCAGCAGAGTATGGATGACAAACACGGACTATTCTAGACAGTCCAGTGGAACACTAGCAGGCTCGCAACCTGTAGGTGTTGTGAACGATGTGTTCACCTAGTGTACTCTAAACCCTGGCAAATAACAATCAGACAGATCTTATAGATCTTATAGATCTTATAGATGTGTCGACATACATATATATATATATATATATATATATATATATATATATATATATATATATATAACAAACAATCATACAAATAGCTAGCAAATAACAATCAGACAGATTTTATAGATCACTAAGCATATCATCATCCTATCTACCAGGATAAAGATCTAACAGATCACTACAGTACTCCATCATACGATAAACCAGGATAACAATCCAAAGGGCCGACCTTGATGCCTTCGACCCGTAAGTACAGTGAGGAAAACTCACCTCACAACTGAACAGAACTGATGAGGCCCGACTCTGAATCTCAGCTCTAATCAACACCTATCCCAACCAAATGACCAATCTCAGATAAAATCCCAAAATACCCTTAAGGTCAAACTTTGTTAAGTCCATGATTCGTTGGTCACGTCATGATCGAATAAGTCCCAAACAGGCGAGGATTTCCATCCTCACGTCGTGACATCCACGAGCTCAAGTCGTGAGGACGTCCTTGAACATAATTTCTTAATGAAGTTCTTAATCCTTTTTTCCAAGTAACCAAATATTCCCTATGATCTTAACCACCCCAGAGCATCATAAAAACCATGGTGTTTTGGACATGCATGTCCCAAACACCACAAAAGTGCAAAATGGGAAAATAATACCAAATCTTCATGCAAGAGTCATAAAACTCCACCAAAATCCAAATCCAGAACTTATAATGCTCAAGAGACACTGGAGATCCATAAAGTTGCTAACTTTATGGATTCCAACCACTATTTCATCATGGGAAAGAAGGATTTAAGCATAAAAACCTAGATCTAAGCTTATAGACTCATAAAGCAAGGAACTTGAAACTCATAAAGGCTCCAAAACGTGAAAGGATGCTTGATGGGAAGACTTGAATGTAGAAATGATGGGCTAGATGCTCTTCTTCTTCTTCTCCTTGGCTAAAATCACCTAAAAATGAGCTCAATATCAAATATGAGTGCTAGGGGTCCAACAAGAGGTGCAAAGAGGCAATGGGGGTTGAGGGGGGCTAACCTTATACCTCACTTCCGTTAAATATGGGGAAAAACCCCCAAAATTAGGGTTTCATCCCGAACTAACCTCACGTCGTGAGCCATAATATTCTCACGTCATGAGGCCTAAAATAAAATGCGGCTGCACCAACCTCCTCACAACATGACATCTAAGAAGTCACGTCGTGATCAGGTTTAAATCTTGAATTTTAAAACTTAGAAATCCCTTACCTGAAATGGATGTTACATTTCGATTGAACCGTTTCTCTATATATCGAATTGTTAGGGTTGAAATACGAAAGAGGCAGTGTGTTGGGAAGAAGGAAGGTGGTTAGGGGAGCCTATAGAAAGTAGAAGGCATAAGGAGATTGAGTAGAAGTGTGGTATGGTTGTAGTGGCGATGTATCTGATATGGTTCAATGGTGGTGTTGGTGGCGGTGGCTGGTGGTTAGGATTCGTAGGCAAGGAAGAAAGCTTATAGAGAAAGAGGAGGGAGTGAATCATAGAGTCTGTGGGGGTTGAATTTTTTGAAGGGATGTGTGTAGTTGTGATGTGTGTGTCTTTCATCGCACCAGAGCAATGGTGAAGGTCGTTGGTGGGTGGTTCGACCATGTAGAGGTGGAGACAACAATGATTTCACAGAAGCAGAGTCGGTATTGATCAATGGTCGTCGATGGGTGGAGAGAATGAGAAAATGGGTGCTACTGGTGACGACGGATAGGGTACGACCGGAAACAAAAAGATTATTCAATATAATTTATGCAATCAATTGTGAGCAAATGGTTTTTGTATGTAGCGACTGGTGAATGGTGTTTCATGGTGGTGCAATTCCATTTACCTGCTATAATGGGAAAATTGTGCAAGGAATTCGAATGAGAAGAGCAGTTCAAAAGCTGAGATATCTGCCAAGATATTTGCTAAGACGTTCGTCAAATGATCGATGAGGGGCTGGGTCAAAACCCAACATTAAGTAATGCGAAAATTCATGAAATAACCAAAAGTAGAGGGTGGTTTGTAGCAGATAACCATAAAAAAGATAATTTTATTAAATGACCACGACATCCATAGAGAGGGTCTATGCGGAAGTCATTACTCTCTGAGGAAATGGTATAATTGCCAAGGAAATGATGTGGCATGGCTAATTTCGTAAAATCATTCGGTTTCTGAGTTGGGGCTACGGAAGAAAAATGTGTTTGGCCGTTTGGGGGAGGCTAAATGCGGAACGAAGAAGAGATGGAAGAATCGATCAATCGAAATACGAACGATAGCTGGTAATCAATGATGAGGCGATTGCGAAAACTGCAAGAAATAGAAGACGGTGTGTTATCAGATGGCTATGGAATTCATGTAAGTTATCATCTTCCTTTTGAAATTGTATGAAACCTAGTTAAATTGACAATCGGAAAATAAACGTAGTTTTAGAGTTATAATTGTTGTATTGAATTAATTAGATGTTCGTAATGGTGTATCCTAGTTAAATTGACAACAAATCAGTTAGGAAATCCAGAAATTGGCTATGGATCACTGAAGAACATTTCCTCGAAACTGTTTTGGATGAAGAACACTTTCGCAAAGGGCATTTCTACGGAACCATATAGCCCTCTGCATAATTCAATTTTTTTTAAAAAGTGGTTTTTGTTACGATTTGGACCATTTATGAATGGACATTACCATTACTGAACATGCCAAATATTAATAATAATAATAATAAGACTGAATCCAAATTATTACATAAAGATTTCAAATTCCTTTAAACGATATAGCAATGTACTTTGAAAGAGGGACAATTTCTGTTAAAATTTTAAACAGGGACCAATTTCATCATTTAAAGGAATTGTTCTTCATTCAAATCCCTCTTTCAAAGTACATTGCTATATCGTCAAATTCCATTAAGATTGCGATTTCTTCATTTACGGTCTTAATTTGTATATAAACAGAGACCGAGCTCGGTTTTCAACATTTATATAGTATAAATTATTAAACTATATAAAATTTAATGGATTTTGTATAAGTATACCATTTTTTATAGAGTTTTATCATTTAATTCCTAAAATGCATTGCACTTTAGAAAGGTTCAATGGAACATAATACAAAAAATAAAAATTTATTTTTCCCTATTGAAGGGTACAAAGGGAAATGTTATTTTTTTTCAAAGTACGTTGCTAATGACGTCATGTACAGAGAGCTGTTTTTGTTTTTTTTTAAAACAAAAAAATGGGGTTTTTTTAGTTTGTATATTAACATTTATATGTATATGTGTTATCTTTTGTAGCATAGTATGCGTGGATGGTCTGCACAATTAACTTTTAAAGCGATGGTGGGGACAATCTTGAAGAAGTTCATTCCAAGACTAAATACTAGGAGAATTGAATTGTTTCGAGAGACACCGTTTGGGACTTGCATTGGTATGCCGATCTCGAATGGTGATCCGATGCTCTGTCATTTGATGATGTTGCATGAGGTTCGTGATGTGGTAACAGCCAGGGCTGGGAGGCTTCGGTTCGAGTTACAGGGCAAGGTCGTGGAATATGGTGAAACCGAATTTTGTTTGATAAGCGGGTTGAGATTTGGACCTTATGTTGATATAATCAATACAAAATGCAACAAAAAATCTGTATTACAGAATCGGTTGTTCCCAAATGTAAGAGATGAAGATTTATGGATGAAAGATATAGAAGACTACATAAAAGGGCCAGAATTCTTGACTTGCAGCAATGATGATGCGGTAATGCTTATGCAAATTGTGTTTTTGTTGAAAGGTCTCATAGGACGAGATACAGATACGTACATTCTGTCGGCTGTGTATAAGCTCGCTGATAATGTATATAATTGGAACAGGTACTAAATTTAGTAATTCTTTATAACTACAAAATGATTTATATTAATTAAAATGAGTATGACAATTTTGTGTGGGGTACGTTTTTGTGGAGGTATAGTCAAACACAATTACGACTCGTGTTTGGAAAAATCGACAGATTTTTACGAGATCGGGACAATGTAGTTTCCCCGAGGACGTTTAAGTATACGGTGACCGATTTTCAACTTCCGTTTAAGGTGAGGTTTAAGTGCAATTAATATTATAGATTTACATCTTAAAGTGTTTATAATTATCGACAAATCATAACATGTTAAAGTTATACTACGTATGGATTTGGAGACATTTCCAGAAGCTTTGAGGTATGTGCATCACACTGCAAATGAATTTCCAAGAAGGAGTACATGGAGAATAAAAACACAAGTAACTGTCGAGCAATATTTACGTATATTAGATGTGTCGCTGGTATAGTTATACATTCCTTATAAAGTTATATATATTAAAAAATCTCAAAATTTATATGTAGTTAAAGTTAATGTTTTTATTTTTCTAGAAAACAACATTCCATGTGTTGTTGAAGTAACGAATTTTGAGATTCAATTGCCATTCTATACGCGTTATCTGATTTGGACTTTGCACAGAGTGGATTCTCCACCGATGCAACAGAGCCCCCCTCAACAACGATCTCCATCACCTCAACCCTCTCAGTTTCAGCAAGCAGACTACATCATCTCACCCTCTCATGTTCGGGAAGCAGGCCACAACACCTCACAAGACAGTAAAATAGACAAGTTAATGGGCGTTGTTAATCATTTGGAAACCACAATCGAGCACTCTACGAAGAAAATTGACAAATGGGAAAATGAAAGACATTTTGGTGTGAATGATATCGATAATGTGTATGGCCATGAAACATTTTTTGGTGGTTTCGAATCGGAGTCACCCGCTACGTATGTGGAGTCGCCACCGATTTTTGTTGAAATTAACGATATATAAGACAGTTACACCGGTAAAGGTTACACCGGTAAAGAGGGGGAAGATGAAATCGAAGTATTTTAGGGAGCCTTACGTACATGTATTAAATAAATTACTTTCTATTTATAAATTATATCATCGTTAAAATTTAATTAACATTTTGATTTTATAGGTTCCGTCCACAGACACAGTGAAGAACAAAAAAGGAAGAAAATCGAAGAGGACGGTACTTTAGAGAACGTAGAATTACTATTGGACCGTTACATGCCTACTGATGAGGAATTTTGGAAATTATGGGGAAAGAACCAGACGACGCTTTTTTTGGAATATAAGCATTATAAAGGTTTTGAGATGAATTGGGAATTTTTGGCAACTTTACTTGGGATGTACGCGTCTGGGTGGTTGTAATATGTGGTAAGATATATCCCTTATTTCATTGCACAAAACGTTTTGGATAATTAATTGTACAAAATGTAACTTCTTATCTTATAACATGCAACATTTGGTAATATGGGCGTCGTTACTCAGGGAAATCAATCCCTCGACTGCTAGGTGGACGATTATTAATTCTCAAGGCACTACTTTGGAAGTTGGGAAAAAAACTTTATTTGAGACGTATAGCAGCAGGGAAGGTTGGCGGACCACATTGGAAGGATACTGATCGGGTTAGTATATTTATTTATATATCATATAATTTTATAATTATATATATAATTTTAAATTTATATATATATATATATATATATATATATATATATATATATATATATATATAGGGAAAAGTGAATATACATTACAGCCCCACCTAAGCTTAGGTACTAAACCTCATGAAAATACGTGGTTTTACTATAAAAAGATCGCGATTAGGGGTTCATAATTAACACTTGAAGATGTAGATTCAAGATCGACGCAATAGTTTTGATAAGGAAGAAAAAATATTGATTATCTTAGATCTTCGTGACAGTAGAAAAAAGTAATGTTCACTGGGGTGAAGTAATAAACGATAATAGAGGAAAGAAAACAGAGATGATAAAACGATAATGGAGGAAAGAAATGTTATCGAGGATGATATATTACCAAGTAAAAACCAAATCGGGTATATTTACTAAGTTAAAACCACATATTTTATAGGTTTAGTACCTAAGCTTAGGTGAGGTTGTAATGTATATTCCCTATCCCCATATATATATATATATATATATATATATATATATATATATATAATTTAACATTTTTATGCAGGTTTTAATTCTCATTAACGTTCCGCAAATTCATTGGTTTTTGGCCGAGTTGAATCTCATTACATGGAAAGTGACCATATAAGATTCAGCTAAATGGTGTGGTTACTTTAAAAATTATGGGGATAACGGTTGTTTCAAAACCTTGGGTGATAGTATTTTAAGTGAACTAGACAAAATTTCAAATTGCCAGCATTTTCCCAATAGACAGAAACCTACTGAGGTGGAATTTGTTGAAGGTGAAAACGTCCCACAGTAGGAAGAAGGATATAGATGAGATTGTGAAGTATATGTGTCCATGTTCATGGAAATGCTTGCATCGGGGGTGGAAGTGGGGACACACCAGCGAACTCGAGTTACGGGATTTAATTACCGTAATAGGATGGCAGAAATTGTTTGGGCAACTAGAGGTTGATTGTGTAGTTGGATTGTGTAGTTTTATTATTGTTTTAAGACTAATTGGTTATGTTATGATTATATTAGTGCATCATTAATAGTTGAGTAAAACTCGTAAACTAACTACAACTGGAATATAATACATATAACAAACCTAAGATACATAATAAACGTACAACAACAATAATTAACTTAAGGGAACTGCAATGGATACTTCTCTTTCTCCATTGTTATATAATCATCCCCAATTCTTATTTTTTCTTCAAAACGATATTTTTTCCGACCAAGATCTATCATTTCTGCATCAGTGTCAGCAAGCACTTTTCAGTCATTTTGATAGTCTTCTTAGTCTTTTTATCCATTCTTCATGCTCTTTGATTTTCTTTTTATTAACCTGTATCCATTCTTCAGCCTCTTTGCACTCTGCCAAAATGACGTCATGACGTTTACTGAGAGCCCGAGATGACTCTTTATATAATTTTTTGTTGTTGTTCTTTAGCCCATTGTAATTGTTGCAAAGTTTCATCGGATATATATAGCCCGTTTGAAGAGGGTGTAACAAAAGGGTTGATCGGATTACAATAGTAACAATCAACTTCCTCGCACAAGAAAATTTGAAAATTTGAAGATGAACTCATATTAAAATTCAAAAATATCTAACTCTATAGCAGGAATTCAACGATCATCTATGTAAATTTATAAACCCTTCAACTCCGCAGAGCTGTTTGTCAGTCTGCAGAGCTGTTTGTCATTCTGCAGAGCTATTTTTCAATCTACAGAGTTGTTTGTCATTCCGCAGAGCTGTTTTCCAGTCCGCAGAGGTGTTTGTCATTCCGCAGAGTTGTTTGTTATTCCGCAGACATTTTTCTTATTTAAGTAATCATTTATTCTTCAAAAAACTCACACCTGTATTCTGAATAGGCATGCAATGTACCAACTACTTCAACTGCAGTGACATCGTTTGATGCTCCACGTCCATGGACAACAATAGAGTTGATGGTCCTAACACGATGTTGGACGAATGTTTACGAGGGTGTAACACCAATAGATCCCCCTCATTGCCTTGTAGGTGATAAATAGACCTGCATAACAGGTTTGTTCAACCATGAGATGGGAGAAGGGCAACACCGACTTAAAGCAGACATTGTTAGTAAGTGGATGGAATTAAAGGAAAAAATCACATGGTTCAATCGATGGTATCATTATGTTAAAAATAGGAAATATTATTACATAGATGAAGAAGAACTTTTACAAGTTGTTAAATATCATTACATGATTGTGCGTGATGGAAGTGAGTTCGAATATGAGGACATTTGGAATGTGGTTAAAAATAACCAGTATTTCATGTAGACGGTTGTTTTATGTGTACTGTTTTATGTTTCCATGTATTTGTAACATTTGTGTTTTCTTTTTCCATGTATTTGTAATGTTTGTAGTTTCTGTTCCATGGAATAAAGTAGAAAACAACTCAACTTATTTCGTAAATAACGTAATAAAAACCAAATATAAAGCAATACATATAAATAAGGTGATAATAACCAAATACATCTAAATAACCTAATAAAAACCAAGTACATAAAAATAACCTACTACAAACAGAATACAAATTAAAAATACATGAGATCTTTTATAAGATTCCAAGGGGAATCGAATTCCAACATGTCGCTAATGGATTTTTATTCCTCTTTAGCCGCCTCCAATATCACTTCCTCATTTTCATTCAGTCGTGCGTGATCAATTTTGTTATAAAGATCGTTGAATAACAAGATTTATGTTTTTTACTTCATACCATTTTGTTGTGATATCAATGGTGTTGCGATAGTTTTCTGCAGAGGTTTGAGGGTCATCGTTGAAGGTATATGTTAAACGGGTCCAAAAACTTGGATCATTCAAACTGATGTTCTCGTAGACATTAATATATGCACGAGTTAGACGTAGGTTCTCCTCAGTGCTCCATGGTCTGGAACCCATTGTGAGTGAAAATATGAGGGGTAATTTTTCAGAAAAATGAATTGAAGAAAGGGTATAGAGTAGATGAAATGATAAGGATTCTAAAGTGATTTTATAGTAAAACCCTTACTGATGAAACTGTAATTTTAATATAATAAAATATACTATTGCGGAATTAACACTATTTGATACAGATTAGATGATACAATACTGCTGAATTAACACTACTTTGCTGCGGAGTTGATAAAATAGCAATGCAAAAGTTTGTTGGAAAACTCATAATAAACATATTTTAAAATAAACTTCATTCATTCAAATTAAACCACAGAAAGTATGTTATGTCTTCGTATTTCGTCCATTGGTTTTGTGAGTCTTGCATCCCATGGTTTTCTGTTGCTTGCGTCCCTAGGTTTTCTGTCTTGTGTGTCCCTTGGTTTTCTACCTCATGCTTCCATTGGTTTTCTGTCGCTTGTGTCCCTTCAGCTTCTGTCTCTTTTGTCCCACTTCCTGACGCCCCATTACGTTTTCTACTTTTATTTTGCTTCTTTGGGACAACTTCCTTACACGTCCTTGCATTATGTGTTGTACTATGACATCTACTACATCTTCTTATTTTCTGTTCCTGGCATTGTGAGGGGATACGATTGTTGTTTTTCGGTCTACCCGCTTGACGTATTTCCATTACATGAGGGTTAACAACCATAAGGTCAATAGGAACTTCCCAATTACGATGTTTTGGTAAAGGTAGATGGCCTCCTTGTACGTTCTTCGATGCATTTCAATTTTATAAGCATCTATAGCTATATGCCCACAATTTTCATTTTTCAAGTGCATTAAAACCATTATCACATGACCACAAGGCAAACCAATTAGTTGCCAATAATTGCAAGAACAAGTCTTTTGCCTCAAATCAACTATGCCACCACTTTTGAAGTCATGGACTTGATATGTTGCATTGTCAACACTAGATACCGACCATCCTGTTATCCCATCTTTATTTTTTTTAACCATAGCTTCGGCCCACTTCGTAAGTATTGTTGTACTTTTTTCTATTAAAACAATTATATATCATTATATATGACATTTATCGTATAATTGGACAAAATTTTAGTCATACCTGCAGCCACTTGACATTGGTAAAACCATTTCTACATAAGCGCGCGGAAGAACTCAAGAAATGGTAATATTGGCAACTTCCTTGCATGTTTTGATACAACATTCATGGACTCGGCACTGTTTGAGGTCAAGTAATCGTACCTCATGGTAGGGCAACGCGATCTAGTCCATTTATCACACGGAATTTGACTAAGGTACGCCGCTACATCTGGTCTAAGAGTACAAAGTCTACCCTAATATTGTTCAAACTCAGTGGTCTTGTAACCTCTTACAAGCTTCCAAAACAAAATTGTTACTTTTTATTTTTTTCCAAAGGTGTGCACTATGTTTCCTCTTAGATGAAAACCACACAAGCCATGTTGAGCATTTGGAAAAAACATTTTGAATACTTATGGGAATTGATGCAGCCCTATCCGTTACCAATGTCAGACCTTTCAAATCACCAATGCATTTATGTAGTTTTTCAAGAAACCATGTCCAAGAATCCGTAGTCTCTTTTGGGCAAATTTCATACCCAATAGGCAATATCTGATTGTTACCATCCATGGCTATTGCATGCAATATGGTGCCTTTATACTTTCCCTTCAGATGGGCACCATTCATAAATATAACTTTTCTACAAAAACCTCTAAAAGCACGTATGTACAACAATTTTGTAAAAAGCATGAATATGTTAACAATTTATTTTGTTTATAAACACTATATATTTACAAAGTTTTAAATTAATTTATTTATTTACCACGCAGCCAATAGCAACAAAACAATACTCGAAGCGATCCTCCAAATCAGTTTGTATGTACGCCATAGTCCTAAGATTATGTTACTTCAAGTTGTGAAAATAAAATGGAATTTTGGAGAAACTTTCTTCGGGGGTCCCCATCATCAATCCCATAGCAAATTCTATAGCATGCCACGCTTGTGAATAATTCAAATTAATTTCCAAAAATGCATTCATATCTCTAACTATATCTTTAGGCCTCCAAACTCTCAAACTACCTTGACCCATAATGTGATGTTTTATGGTTCCCACAACTTCACTAGTTGTTTGCCTATGATTTGGGTGTATAAGTAATGAAGAACATATGTGTTCATCATTAAATGTCTTAATTTCAAACATTTTAGTTCCTGTAATGACAGTTGCATATAAACGCCAATGACAATTTTCTTGCAAACAAACAACCTCGTACCGAGATTTGGTTGATTTTTGTACCTTAATCTAAAACTTTTCTTTACCCGCTTTGAATTTAACAGAAGATGTTAGGTCTTTTTTGGTGTTATAGGTTTGATTCACAAATATTTTATCATTCGGACCATTTTATCATTCGGACCTAAACTGTGAAATGGTCCAGGACAATCAAGAATAGGAGGAATACAATACCATAGGTTAAAAACAATTTTTTGTTGCGTGTACTCATCTTTCGACCAGCCTTCAATTGATTTTTCATCAGATAATCGATCAACAAAATTAGGTACTTCTCCAAACTCGAAAAAATTTTGTTGTTCTAATTCTGTCATGCGCAAATTTGGTTCTTGATAATTATCTGATACAAAGTTATCAGGAACTGAAGCTCTCTTTTGATAACCTACTCCCACGTCATTTCCTCGTCCACAGGAACGGTTTCCACCAGATTGTCTTTCTCCACAACATCTACTAATTTTTGCTCTAATAAACTCGTTGTTCTGAAACGTCACCACTGGCTGTTCATCAATTTCTTCACCAAACATCGATAAATACAAATGCATTGTCTGCTTTGTTTCAGACATTACATGTCTCAGTTGAAATACATCTTATTCATCTACAAGCTCCATGACATACCAACAGTCCAGGTGTTTAAAAGACAAAGATATATGAGTATTGAACACACCTGCCTTATTCCTAACCATTTGTAATAACATCTGATGGTAACAGTTAGGAGGAAGATTTAAACCAAAGTTTTTAAAATTATTTCTAACGTAAACTTCATTTCCATTATTCGACTGCCACAACCCTCCCATACACAGAATAATAAAAATCATTCTTTCAGAACACTCTCCGCATAGATAATGAAAAAATAAGTTTTGGTGATTAAAACATTCACAAAAATGAAAAAAGAGGTTTCTAGTCAGTAAAAATGTTAAAATACCGATAATAACATTAAAAAACGAAAAAAGTCATTGATTATTCAAAACCGCTCCAACAACCATTTCCGCAGAAGAGTAATCAATTCCTCAGAACAGTACATCGTTCCGTAGAGACCAGCTCTGCGAAAATGTCGGAAAAAAAATTAATGGCTTCAGCTACTATTTCCTCAGAGCAATACATTGGTTCTGCAGAGGCATGGTTATTTCCACAGAGCACCTCTCTGCGGAACGATGTAAAATCACTTTTTTTTTGTCTTTTTTTCCCACGTGTTTGATTCCCAAAGCTTAAGGACTTCCGCAGAGCCCCTCTCTGCGGAAGTCGTGGTCATTTGGTGAAATTGTGTTTTTCATGGTTATTTCATGCAAACATTCCCCTACTTTTGGTTATTTCATGAATTTTCTCTTAAGTAATTGTATTTCATGCTTCTTATTTATACCATTGACCGTATAAGATTTCCATAATTTGCAATGCATAAATTTATTGTACAAATCGAATTATATTTTGTACCTCTTAAATTTCAGCCATTAACCAAATATGTATATTAAGGTATATAGATATAGATATATTTAGATTCATTTGAAAGTATAACTATTTTGTGAAACATGGGGACGTAATCCTAGCTATTTATTTTGGAGATAAAAAAATATTTTTAAAATGCAAAATATTTTGTGTGAGACATGGGGACCACTTGTCATCGCAACACATCAGGATGACTATTTCTCGTCTTCATCTCCAGTAGCTGTCTTCATCGGAATAAAGGTCATCGTCGGAGATCGAAGTTAGCAATGATGTTCCTTTCGCCTGGATAAACCTCCACCATAATCTCTCTCCCTATCTTTCTCACTAACTCGGTAATCAGTGATTCTTGTTGTTTTTTAGATTTCTACTTGTAATAAATTGATTTTTGTTTTCTTGAATTCCATCTCCTCAAGTATTGTTGGTCATCGACTGGTTCTATCAGACTAGGGTTTTGTGTATTACTCTTCTATCGACACCGTTTCTTCAATTCAAACTTTCAATTAGTTAAAGTCTCAACTCCACAGTCGTCGTTTCCCGTTTTCCAATGGGTCACCGGAGGTTTTTTCATTTGGGTCGACTTCATTTTTATTTTTTGATACCAATTTAATCTTTTTCCCTTTTCCTCATCACCTTTCATGGAGAGTATATTTGTGTGATCTAAAAAAGATGTAAATTCTTATTTAATTTGATATATATGTTTTCAGTTCATCAAAATTGGATACAGAAATGTGGGGGAGGGTGACTTGGAGCATTTATCCAAACTTGTCGAAGAGAAATCATGGATGTCCTACTTGCATTTATACAAGTTGAGAATCGTTATAACTTATTGTGTATGCTCTCCTTTCAGGTTTTCCATATTTTCTCAAATTTTTAATTAGTATGAGTTCTCTATAAAGTGTTAAATTTAAACCAGTTAGATTGCAACTACTTGGTTTTTGTTATGTTTATGTTTATGTGTCGAGAGATTGCTTAAGCATATTGTGATTTTTTTTTGTACATACATTGCTGAAGTAAGGTTGAAGAAGGAAGCAAGGTTCGAGACGGTTATGAATTCTTATGAAGCTATAAATTTTTAAAGAAATAACATCAAGTAAAGAAAAAGAAGTTATAGAATATATGGTTTCTCAACTGTAAAGTCGCCACTAATGTTGTATGGTGTTGTAGTTCGTCCAAAGGTAAACACAATCTATCAAAGCCACTTTAGTGTCTAATGTTATAGCTACTTTTATATGTTGACATACAAAAGCCATGGCTGATTTTGGAGATGATGAGTACAAACACATTCTTTGTATAGAGGCAACAACAACTGAAAAGTCGGTTTCAAACATGGTGAAGAATGGAAAGTAAAGCAACAATATTTGTTCAGAATGGTTTAACAATTTTTCTGTTAGAATCGATTAGCAATATATACTGTCAGAATCGATTCATAACAATATTCTATCAGAATGTATTAATGTTTTACTTGGATTTCAATGTTTTTATTTGATTTTTAACTATTTTTAATTTTATTCTTTAATAGTAAATGTAACTGTTAATCATTGTTAGTCGTATTCTTTTAGAATGAATGTAATTTATGTTCATAGTTGTATCTTTTAAGAGTAAATGTAATTACTGATTCTAAAATATTAAAATTCTTTTCATATAAAATTATTAATCTTGATAATATATGTTTATAGTATTCTTTCATAATTTAATGTTTTTTTCAAGATAATCATGAACATATTATTTTAGAATGTTCGAATTAATATATTTATATCTAAAAAAATCAGATTTTTAAAGTTAAGAGAATTAATTATTCCCAAAAATCTGCAATTTTCCTTTTTTAAATTTATGTTAATTGAGTAAAATACCCTTACAATGAAATTAGATGATATTTTCAGTTATCTTTAATTCAATAATATGTATTAATCGTTTTTGTAAAATAACTAAAATGATTAGTCCACAATCAACCATACATCATGTCACACCCCCAAACCGGAACGGCGGAAACGTTCGGGGGTGGAGGACGTCATTTGTAGTATCACAACCATTGCATCATAGTAAACATAGTAAACACAACCAAACATCGAATACATATATGAAAAGGTTTACATTGATTTAGTACATAGTTTCGTTCTAATCAAAAGTGAAATAGAAAGACGTGACTCTAATGTGCCGACTTCTCCAAAAGCCTGGAAGTACCTGTCTAAAAACCCTGAGAATACAAGCAGTTTGAAAGAATATCAACATAAAGCTGGTGAGTTCATAAGCATTTAGTTTTAGAGAAAAATGTTCTTTGATTCTTTTGAAAAGTGTTCCTCAAGAAAATCCTATATTTCTTATGAAAAGTAGTGTTGAAAGAGTATCTATTAGTAGAAGATAAACCATCAGTTTTAAAAAGTCGGTGTTATCCCGGGGAAAATCCTATATTTTCCCTAACAACATGTTATTCGTCCTAGAGATAGAGATGCCAGTTTAGAAATCCCTGATTACTATCAGCATATATAAAAGTAGTTTTATTACTCAAAATAAAACTAATGAAGGGTAGAGTCCATAAACAAAGTTAGTTTATACGTATTTGTGAGTCGTATAACCATACTTGATATGACCTAGAGACCTTTATAACGTTCTTCAGGCGTTTATGCTAAATGACATTTGTCCACCACAGGCATGCCTGCCTAACTGTAGCTAGCAGTTCTGGTGTGGGATTGTCAGTCCCGAATAGATCTATTCACAAATCTCATGCTCTCCCTCCAGGAGACTCTGGTTATACTGAGATAGGATTTATCACTATACACCTAAGGGTACAGTATTGAAGTAGAGCCTCACAATTCTGTATAATCTAGTTTACTAGCGAGAAACAGTATACAAAAATAATTATCCTTGAATAATAGTACTTTATACTCCTGAGAAAATATATAACATAAACTAAATCTGTCATAGTTTATATATATTCATTTATGAAATCTGATTAGGTAGAGACTGCCTAGAGGGTTATCCCAAACTATACCCATTATAGTTTATTAGAATCTGTATGGAAAATGCTTTGTAAAAACCTTTCTGAAAGCTATGAAGTTAGATTTCCAAAATAATAGTCTCCCTTATGCTCAACATATTACAAAAAGAGATAAAATATCCGAATATGTTATTAAACGTGGAAATCGTTGGACTGCATTAATAAGTTTAAAACTTAATAAAATACTTTGAGTTTGGCTTGTATTACCCCCCCCCCCCCTGAAAACATTAAAAACACGGAAAATGTAGGGGTATGAACTCACAGTTTAACGTAGGATTCGGGTGTACGATCAGTTACGAGTGCTGAGTGTCAACTGATGTTTCGTACGCAAGCGGATCCTATTAACATATATTACACATATATGTATTAGATTTAAGGTAATCCATGACTAAACATGATGGGAAACCACCCTAAAGACTTGGAAATGCTTGAACTAAGTGTCGGAGCCATAAATGATCGAACGAGGGAGGTGTATGGCCATAAGAGTGTGTGTGCGGCCAGGGTGTGCGGCCAGGATGTGTGTGCGGTGGCACACGGGAGTGTGCGGCCGTACAGAGGGTGTGTGCGGCTGTACACAGGGGTGTGCGGCCGTACACTCTTCATTTATGCTCCAAAAGTCGATTTTCCAGTGTTTTAAGGTTCAAACCAAGTCCAACTAGAAGATAGGGGATCAAACTCTCACTTTGGAGGGTCTTTGAGGTGTGTACGGCCACCTTATGAAGGTGTGCGGTCGTACACCTTCAAGTGATGAAGAACACGAAGAACATGAAGAGTTTTAGGCTTAGAGCAAGGTGTCTTACCAGTATAACAAGCTGAATGATGGATTACTTCACGTTTTTGAGGCCTTTGGAGGGTCCTTATGTGAAGATTCTAGAGAGAGAAAGTAGTGTGCAGCCAAAAGGGAAAAAGAGTGAATGAAGGGGGTCTCCTCCTATATATAGGGGTGGGTGTGCGGCCGCACACCCATGTGTACGGCCGTACACTCCTCCCAAGACGGTGTATGGCCCGATTTTGCTACCTTACGACTTTATAGTTCATCCTTAACCTCAACCTTGGTTGTACTCAAGCTTAGAACACTTAAACGGACCCTTAAACGGTGATAAAAGGTGACGGAGTCAAGTTCAACCTTGATAGAAGTTCCGGGTTGTCACATTATCCCCCCGTTAGAGGGAATTTCGTCCCGAAATTCAGGCATAGAATACAAATGGCGGACTCGGAAAAAGATGAAGATGATTCTTCCACGAAGTGTAAGCTCTCGTCGAGCTCTGAGCGGTCTTCGTCCTGAAGTTCATGATAGGACTCATACCTAGTCCATCCATCATTGTCTTGTGTACACAAGTCGTATATAATTAAGATTGATAGGATGGTCAGATGGGTGACTCTGCCCCAGGTCCACAACCAAACAAGGAACAGGAGATAGGGCGGAAACACACATCCTAAGTCCATAGGGCCTTAATTATATACCACCCTCGCGTGTACATTTAACATTGATAGGCTAACCGTATTCGTCCCTAGTCTCTGTACTTGAACTTGGCTTACTGCGCGAGTGGGAATCCTAGATTGGTCTATCAAGAATGTTTAAGGAGGGTTGCGGGTGGATGACATACTTTTCACGTTCATACTTTCGGGTTCCGGAAGGGAGATGTACTTTTCAAAGTTCGCATCTATTTTGCCATTACATGCGACGTGGGTTTTGGGATTCGAATGGTTTAAGGCAAAAGGGTCTCCTTAGGGATGTATGGGTTTGGTATGACATAGATTTAGTCGGACTAAGCGGAATGACGTCGTCGAATTGCGCATTAAGTTAGTTTGGATGGAGCGTTTTTGTTAGAACATTGGTGCCTCGGGGTGTATATTCCTGATGTTTCCTGTTTTTGGTTCGACGTTAGCGGGTATTACCGGTACGAGGGTTCTGATACTTTGGAATTATGAACTTTTTATGAAATGATCCTTACTATGTCTCTCTAAAATCGTTTGGTGTATACTGGTCATTTATAACTGACCCTGACGTATACATTAACCCATCATAGTTCACCCATTAGGGCTTCAAAGTTTATACGGATGTTGGGATTTAATCTTGAACGAAAGAGTAATCAAAATTATAGGTAATTATTGGGGTTTTTAAAAGCGTACCAAAATATGGCAGAGTTCCCTGTTGTTTCCCCATTTCTCTGGGGGTCAAACTCCTCCTGCTTATCCGTCGTTCTTCTCTGTTGGACAGTCTCTCTTAAAATGTCCCATTCTACCACATAGGTGACATGTTGGACTAGCCTTATCATTGGTAGTCGGAGTGATGCACTCGACTGGAGTCCTACAGGTGCGGGCGGTGTGTCCCTTGTTGTTGCATCTAGTGCAATGCGGTACTCGACAGACTCCACAGTGATGGTAGTTGCATTTTCTGCAATACGGGAGGTTTCCCAAGTAGGTTGTGGTTGGTGTACGAATAGCAGAGCCGACGGGGGTATTGACTGCCCTAGTTCGTTGCCCTTCAGTAGGTCCTTGAGTTGAACAACTTCCTACCTCGTTCTCTAACTTGCGTTTCAGGGTATTGGGTTTAAAGTCAGGTGGGTCTTTTCTAGCAGGAACTTGTTGCTGAAGTTGGTTATCACCATGATCAGGATTGCCGTTTATACCCCCACTAGCATTCGCACAGCTAGGGTTAAGGATAGCCATGGCGGCTGCTACGGCTGCTGTGACGGCAGCTTGGAACGTAGCTGAATCCATTTGAAGGTTTGGCGTTTTACAAGCGGATTGATTACGTTTCTTTGGAGGCATGATCTGCTACATGTCAAGAAAAGGAGTTTGTGAGCAACAATGGTTGCCTCTGGATGTATTCTAAAAGTATATATATACATGAAAATTTCTCATTTTGTCATCTGGTTCTCATGGATTCGACCCACATCCCTATGATGTGGTCCTAGCAGGAATAGAAGTATCCGAACTAAGTTATCTTCGATTGGTGAACATTGATTTTTGATTTTTCGAAAAGATTTGGAAACAATCCATAATAAGATCCACATAGCACAGTCTTATGAATCCTTCGCTGATCAGTTTAGTGGGCTGGTTGGAAAATTTTTGCATCCCCACCGGCGTTAGACGATATGAAGGTTTAGCTACAGGGGCAGCTCTGGGAATTAGGTCGATATGAAACTGGACTTGACGTTCGGGAGAAATCCCTGGAAGATTATTGGGGAAAGAAGTCAGGAAAATTGCAGATTTCGGGGAAAGCTTTCGTGGTCTTTAACCTTTGCATTCCATCTACTCTATGAATTAGAAATGCAAAGCATTCCCTTCAGTAAGTACTTCGGGGTTTTGATGTATGAAATGATACGAATTTCGAACTCAGCTTATCACAGAAAATAGCGAGGGCTTCGTCAAGGGGAAGATTAAGACGAATCGTTTTCTCGTAACAGAGGTTATTAACGCGATCGAAGTTCATCCCATCCATGTTGATTATAACATCGAAGCTTTCTTTAGGGAAAATGACATGAGTTTCATGGGAAAGAGTGATCGTCCAGGGTAAGAGTACAGTCTATGGATACGTTTCACAGATGAAATGGTGATACGACCTTGATAAAGTTACTTAGTTCTCAGGTTACTGATCTGAGATATACGTTTGCTAACGATGACCTTTAACTGAATTAAGACTATTGTCTCTATAGTTGGTATTAAGATTACACGGAGCTAGGAAAATTTTGACCTGCGAGTAGGTCTACAACATACCAACAGAGGGAAAACTTGACAGCATGAAGAACTAGTAAAACAGCACTTTACAATACAAGGATGTTTACGGGGGAAAAGTGCTACTTAGAGCATAGGTAGGAAGGCCATTCTTAACTAAAGGAAAGGATAAGTAGAGTATTTCCTACTAGCAACGGGCATTCCTCGAACGGATCCTTAAGTTAGCCAGCTGGCGCTTCATGTTAAGAAGGTGTCGCTCGAATACTCTTTGGCGTGTTCGGAGTTCTATGACTTCAGCTCGGGTTGCAGCAAGCTCTCGCTGCAGGGCCTCGTTGTCTCTCAAAGACCTCTCACGAGCATCTTCAAGGCGGATGGTGCAGACTGTATGCATTCTCGCATTGGCATTCACTTCCATGATTCCGTTGAGGGCTGTCCTACCTTGTATTTCGTTCCGAGCAACCCTGCGGACCAGGATTGGTAGGACTCTGTCTGCTGAGCCCCCTGCGCTCGAATCGTAGAAGCTTCTGTCTCCATGGAAGGGCATAGGTTGATCCTGTTCTTGACTCCATGTTTCCAGATTTTCCACCCATGGAGGCGTCGGCCTTGAAAAACCGGACGAGGGTTAGGATTTGGGACAGGAGCCACCGGAGGTAGATTAGTGACTTCGGGCTCGGAGTCGGAACCTTCTGAATAGTTCTCGGAGAAATGATCATCTAAGGGGGTTGTAGGTTCTTCTGGCTCATCATCGAGCCACTCACCATTTCCTTGGTTGGGAAAGTACGGGTCACCAGGGAGATGGAATTCGGCCATGCTATCTACGCGAGATAAGGGTAAAGGGATAGTTAATAGGCATTGACTCTAATAATACTTCCAGTGTATTATAGCTACATGATTGATTCTTGAAGAATGGATTCTTGGGTAAGTTTCTAGTTCGGTCATTATAGCATCCTAAAATACTCTTATAGTATTCTGACCATTATGTTTGATTCTAGAATTCTTCTGGTATCTAGGTAAGTTTTAGGCTTGCTGCAACACCACATTCACTCCCAAGCACATGTCGTTCATGTCTCGAATGAATATAGTTGATCAGGTTATATTGATCCTAGACATGATTACATAACTGCCCAGGTTTAACCGTGATGTCCAACATCCAAATACTTTTGTTTTGTTCTACTTATGACACTGATTCAGGTACTTAGGTATACTTGTATACTTTTTATAAAATACTTATATTTTGAAAGTATACTTTTAGTTTAGAGCGCTTAGGCCCCTTAGTGTTTATAGTTGTATACCATGTAAGGTTCGGTATACTTAGTTCACTATAAACAAGAGCTCTGATACCAATCTGTCACACCCCCAAACCGGAACGGCAGAAACGTTCGAGGGTGGAGGACGTCATTTGTAGTATCACAACTATTGCATCATAGTAAGCATAGTAAACACAACCAAACATCGAATACATATATGAAAAGGTTTACATTGATTTAGTACAAAGTTTCGTTCTATTCAAAAGTGAAATAGAAAGACGTGACCCGAATGTGCCGACTTCTCCAAAAGCCTGGAAGTACCTGTCTAAAAACCCTGAGAATACAAGCAGTTTGAAAGAATATCAGCATAAAGCTGGTGAGTTCATAAGCATTTAGTTTTAGAGAAAAATGTTCTTTGATTCTTTTGAAAAGTGTTCCTCAAGAAAATCCTATATTTTCTTATGAAAAGTAGTGTTGAAAGAGTATCTATTAGTAGAAGATAAACCATCAGTTTTAAAAAGCCGGTGTTATCCCGGGGAAAATCCTATATTTTCCCTAACAACATGTTATCCGTCCTAGAGGTAGAGATGCCAGTTTAGAAATCCCTGATTACTATCAGCATATATAAAAGTAGTTTTATTACTCAAAATAAAACTAATGAAGGGTAGAGTCCGTAAACAAAGTCAGTTTATACTTATTTGCGAGTCGTATAACCATACTTGATATGACCTAGAGACCTTTATAACGTTCTTCAGGCGTTTATGCTAAATGACATTTGTCCACCACAGGCATGCCTGCCTAACTGTAGCTAGCAGTTCTGGTGTGGGATTGTCAGTCCCGAATAGATCTATTCACAAATCTCACGCTCTCCCTCCAGGAGACTCTGGTTATACTGAGATAGGATTTATCACTATACACCTAAGGGTACAGTATTGAAGTAGAGCCTCACAATTTTGTATAATCTAGTTTACTAGCGAGAAACAGTATAAAACAATAATTATCCTTGAATAATAGTACTTTATACTCCTGAGAAAATATATAACATAAACTAAATCTGCCATAGTTTATATATATTCATTTATGAAATCTGATTAGGTAGAGACTGCCTAGAGGGTTATCCCAAACTATACCCATTATAGTTTATTAGAATTTGTTTGGAAAATGCTTTGTAAAAACCTTTCTGAAAGCTATGAAGTTAGATTTCCAAAATAATAGTCTCCCTTATGCTCAACATATTACAAAAAGAGATAAAATATCCGAATATGTTATTAAACGTGGAAATCGTTGGACTGCATTAATAAGTTTAAAACTTAATAAAATACATTGAGTTTGGCTTGTATTCCCCCCCCCCCCTGAAAACATTAAAAACACGGAAAATGTACGGGTATGAACTCACAGTTTAACGTTGGATTCAGGTGTACGATCGGTTACGAGTGCTGAGTGTCAACTGATGTTTCGTACGCAAGCGGATCCTATTAACATATATTACACATATATGTATTAGATTTAAGGTATTCCATGACAAAACATGATGGGAAACCACCCTAAAGACTTGGAAATGCTTGAACTAAGTGTCGGAGCCATAAATGATCGAACGAGGGAGGTGTATGGCCATAAGAGTGTGTGTGCGGCCAGGGTGTGCGGCCAGGAGGTGTGTGCGGTGGCACACGGGAGTGTGTGGCCGTACAGAGGGTGTGTGCGGCCGTACACAGGGGTGTGCGGCCGTACACTCTTCATTTATGCTCCAAAAGTCGATTTTTCAGTGTTTTAAGGTTCAAACCAAGTCCAACTAGAAGATAGGGGATCAAACTCTCACTTTGGAGGGTCTTTGAGGTGTGTACGACCACCTTATGAAGGTGTGCAGCCGTACACCTTCAATTGATGAAGAACACGAAGAACATGAAGAGTTTTAGGCTTAGATCAAGGTCTCTTACCAGTATAACAAGCTAAATGATGGAGTACTTCACGTTTTTGAGGCCTTTGGAGGGTCCTTATGTGAAGATTCTATAGAGAGAAAGTAGTATGCAGCCAAAAGGGAAAAAGAGTGAATGAAGGGGGTCTCCTCCTATATATAGGGGTGGCTGTACGGTTGAGGGGTGGGTGTGCGGCCGCACACCCATGTGTACAGCCGTACACTCCTCCCAAGAGGGTGTATGGCCCGATTTTGCTACCTTACTACTTTACAGTTCATCCCTAACCTCAACCTTGGTTGTACTCAAGCTTAGAACACTTAAACGGACCCTTAAACGGTGATAAAAGGTGACGGAGTCAAGTTTAACCTTGATAGAAGTTCTGGGTTGTCACACATCCACACAATAGATAATTCTAATACAATAACCAAAGCCTATATATATATATATATATATATATATATATATATATATATATATATATATACACGTAAAAGTTCAACAAGTAACCATTTTAAACCATAGAACCAAGGAACCATTACATTTTCATGTTTTAAAGCTTATTCTTTATCGAAAAAAATCAAAAAATATATAATTCATAACTTTTTATCCTCTTTCCATTGATATCAAATTCGATAAATTTTTTTACTTTTTGATCTGTTCACATCGTTGTATTTGAACAGATCAAAAAAGTAAATGTAACACCTCAAATTTTAAACCAAATTTTTTTTTAATTTACCAAAATAAAGTTTCACAAACCAAGTTATCATCCATATAATTATCTAAAACAACCATTATTACAAATATTAGAGTTCTTAAACTGTCCCAGTAACAAATCTCCCGGCGAGTATGTACAATCAGACCTCCGCCTTCCCGCGGTCCTCAGAAGTACCTGCCATATATAAATCAACAATGGTAAGCATGAAGCTTAGTGAGTTCCCCAAGATAACACATACATCACAGCATAAATAAACAACCGTGGGTTATCAGCAACCCTGGGGACTATCGGCACTCCTAGTGGGCTAACAGCACGCCGTGTGGATTATCAGCAACCCCGGAGACTATCAATAGTCTCATTCGCATATAACAATAACATAATAATAACAGCTACACCCAGCTGGTCATCACAGATACAACTATTCTACCATACAGGTAAGAATAAGTGAGGAGACTTACCTGATACCGACGACAGGTAAATCTCACATCTGAACTGCCGGAACTAGACTTTCCTAATCAACGAAATAATTAACCCTATTTAACAATTATGGTCCAAAACTCAACCCGCGAATCCAAATCCGACAGCCAAGTCCTTTAAGCCATGGGAAGGGCAAAAAGACCATTTTGCCCTTCCCATGGTCCAAAATCCTAAATCTTGACCAAAGGTCAAAAGTCAATAAAAGTCAACTGCCCAGCGCGTACGCTGGGCGTACCTCTTCTTACGCAGGGCGTACAACTCAAACAACGTATGGATCGAGGCTAAAATCGGCTTTGTGGGGTGTAGCTAGGAGTATGCACAGCGTACTCCGTCTGTTTCAACTTGCCAACTTTATGTCTTAATCCATTTTGACATCTAACCCCCAACTTCAGATCTGACCATCCTAAGGTGTCGTATTCCATAATGTCATCGACTTTAAGCCTTTGCATGGCTAGGAAAGTCCCAATGCAACAAACTTTAACTTCCAAAACACCCTAAGCTACTTTGCACATTCATGAGCCATAGGGAATGATCAGGCAATCATTTTTATGAATCTATGAGTCTTAATATGCATGAAAGGATAGCTACAATTCCCTGGAGTGCTCCAAACTCATAAAGGTCCAATCTTGGAGAAAAAAGTTCATAAAACTTCAACCATGTAGATCAAATGGAAAACTTATCAAGGTATAAACTTTATACTTGAAAATGATGCACAAAGAGGAAAGGTTCCTAGATCTACAAGCTTGCTAGCACCCACTCCTTATTCTCTAGACTCCTTCTTCAACAAAATGCACCAACAACACTCAATAAGCTCACAAAACTCACACAAGCAACTTAAACTATGAATTAGGGTTTGGGGAGGGAATGGTGGTTGATAAGGATTATCAAATGAGGACATAATGTTGTTTAAATTGGGAGCAACCCTTAAGATTAGGGTTTGGAGTCTGGGCTAGTACGCCCGAGATACTACACGTACACCCAGCATACTAGTGGATCACCCACGATTCCATGATGCACGAGTACGCTGCATGTACCTTTAAGTACGCCCTACGTACGACCACAAATGCAAGTCTTTTTCCTCAAGGGACAAATTATGGAAATTTTAATAAAGATAAAAGAAATAATAAAAATACATGATATTTGGATGTTACAATTCTCTCCCACTAGAATCAGACTTCTCCCTCGAAGTCATCATCAGGAAACAACTCAGGATAGTGCTCACGAATCTCGGGCTCGGGTTCCCACGTCTACTCCGAGCCTCTCCGGTGTTGCCACTGAACTTTGAAAAAAGTTCACTACCTTGTTCCTCAAGGTCTTCACTTTCTGATTCATAATCACCACAGGCATCTCAACGTAGTTCGGGCGATTGTCGATCTGAATGTCCTCCAAAGGGACCATGGCTGCCTCGTCAGCTATACACTTCCTTAGCTGGGAAACATGGAAGGTATCATGAATCTGATTTAACTCCTCTGGTAGCTCCAACTGGTAAGCCACCTTGCCCACACGGGCCAAAACTCGGAAAGGGCCCATGAACCTGGGGCCCAGCTTGCCCCGCTTCCTGAAGCAGATAACACCCTTCCAGGGTGACACCCTCAGAAGCACTAAATCCCCCACCTGAAACTCTAGCTCGGAGTGTCGCCGATCTGCATAACTCTTCTAGCGTCTTTGAGCCGTCATCAATCTATGTCTAACCTATTCTATAAGCTCTGTCGTCTTGAGCACTACCTCCATGCTCCCCATGACCCTCTGTCCAACCTCGCCCCAACAAATAAAAGTACGACATCTCCTTCCATATAGAAGCTCGAAGGGGGGCATACCAATACTGGCATGATGGTTGTTGTTATAAGAAAACTTAGCCAACGGAAGACAGGAGTCCCAATTCCCACCAAAATCGATGACATAGGCACGCAACATATCTTTGAGCGTCTGAATAGTCTGCTCGCTCTGCCCATCCGTCTGCGGATGGTATGCAGTACTAAAATGTAGCATGGTCCCCTACTCCTCGTGAAATCTCTTCCAGAACCTGGAAGTAAAACGCACATCCTGGTCCGATACAATAGACGTTGGCACCGCATGTCGAGCCACCACCTCTCAAACATAAATCTTAGCTAACTTCTCAACAGAAGAGCTGTCACTAATGGATAAGAAGTGAGCACTCTCCGTTAAACGATCTACTATCACCCAGATAGTGTCAACACCCGTCACAGTCCTTGGCAACTTCGTAATAAAATCCATGGTGATCTGCTCCCACTTCCATAGGGGAACCTCTAGAGGCTGCAACTTTCCATAAGGGCACTGGTGCTCGGCCTTGACCTTCCGGCATGTCAAACATCGCTCTACAAACCATGCCACATCTCTCTTAATACATGGCCACCAGTAATTATGCTTCAACTCGAGTTACATCTTGGTATCCCCTTGATGCATGGACAATCTCGACTTGTGGGCCTCCTACATCAAAATCCATCGAGTCCCACCTGCATACGGTACCCATATCTGCCCATGAAGAGTCAAAAGCCCTCAGCTGTCAATATCAAAGGCTGGAATTTGGCCGATCACCCACTAACTTTTCCGATTTTCTTCTTTTATGGCCTCCGACTGTGCTTCATTGATAATCTCTAAAAATGGAGTCATCACAGTCATCCTCATGCACACATCCCGAATCGGGGCACTCACCGCCCTCCGGCTCAAGGCGTCGACCACCAGATTGGCCTTGCCTGGGTGATACAAAATCTCACAATCATAGTCTTTCACTAAATCCAACCACTCCTTTGCCTAATATTCAGGTTAGGCTGATCCATAAGATATCTCAAGCTCTTATGATCCGTGTAGATGGTACACCGAACACCATAGAGATAGTGGCGCCAAATCTTGACGGTGAAAACCACCACCCCCAACTCTAAATCATGTGTGGGGTACTTCGCTTGGTGAGGCTTCAGCTGCCTCGAGGCGTATGCAATCACATGCCCTCTCTGCATCAACACAGCACCCAACCCTGTAATTGATGGTTCACAGTAGGCTACAAAGTCCTCAACTCCCTCAGTGAGGGAAAGTACCTGCGCCTCACACAATCTCTGGTGAAGAGTCTCAAATGATGCCTGCTGCTCAGGCCCCCAACTAAAAATAGCATCCTTCCTTTTCAACCTAGTGAGAGGAACAACAATCTTGGAGAATTCAATAATGAATCTCTGATAATATCCCGCCAATTCGGGGAAGCTCCAAATCTCAGATGGAGATCTCGACACTTCCCACTACATCACTGCCTCTATCTTGTCTGGGTCGACCAAGATACCATTCTGACTGCCGAGGTGTCCCAAAAACTGAACCTCGCGCAACCAAAATTCACACTTGGATAACTTGGCGTAGGGCCTCTCCATCCTCAAAACCCCAAGAACATCTCACAAATTCTCCTTGTGCTGCTCTCTAGTCTTCGAATAGACCTGAATGTCATCGATGAAAACGATCATTGATCGATCCAACATAGGCCTGCACACCCGGTTCATGAGATCCATGAACGTCACCGGTGCGTTGATGAGCCCAAAAGGCATCACCATGAACTCATAATGCCTATAGCGAGTTTAGAAGGTTGTCTTCTGAATATCTTCCTCTCGCACCCTCATCTAATGATAGTCGGACCTCAAATCGATCTTGGAAAACCAAGATGCCCCCTGAAGCTAGTCAAAAAGATCATCAATCCTCGGCAATGGGTAACGATTTTTGACCGTCAGCTTGTTCAACTCCCGGTAATCGATGCACATCCGGTGTGAACCATCCTTCTTCCTGACAAAAAGGATCGGTGCTCCCCAAGGAGAACTGCGCGGCCGAATAAACTCTCTTCCTAACAGCTCCTGCAGCTGAGAGGACAACTCCTGCATCTTAGGAGGTGCAAGACGGTACAGTGCATTGGCGATCGGCACCGCACCCGGAATCAGATTGATCTGAAATTCCACTTTCCTCGTAGGAGGCACACCCGGTAAATCCTCGGGAAAAACATCAGGAAAATCATGTACCACCAGAACATTAGAAATAGAGGTCGATCCCTTCTCCGCAAACCGAGTACCCTCTACATAAGCCAGATAACCCACATACCCATGTTGTAAACTCTGTCTTTCCTTTCCGGCAGAACAGAAGGTTGATCCCGACCTGGTACCCTCGTCGTAGATAGTCAGCACTCCCCAACTAAGGTCTCGAACCGTCACCAACTGACTCTCACATTCAATCAAATCCCTAAACCGGCTCAACCAATCCACAGCCAGAATCACACAAACATCTCCCATCGTGATAGGGATAAGATCTATCAGATAACCAACGTCGAAGATCTCTAATACACAACCCCGATAGATATCAGTAGCAGAGACTGGCCGTTCATTAGGTATAGAGACTCTCAAGGGCCTGCTCAAGGCCTCTTGCATAACACTAAAGCCGCAACAAAACGATGACGACACAAAATATCGACTCGCACCCGAGTCAAACAGCACAAGCGCAAGCACAAAATTCACAAGGAAAGTACCTACACAATCGATAATATAAGCAACAGAAATATAAAGAACACATACCAGCCACGACGTCTGGAGCTGCAAGGTCCTCCTCTGCTGTCAACTCGAATGCTCACCCTCGAGCCCTCGGTGCCTCAGTCTTTCCTTCCCGGCCATCAGTGATACGCAGGGTCGCGGGGGCCGGAGTCTGAACCGTCCTAGATGCAAGCTGAGGGCACTCAGCCTTCATGTGACCCGCCTGGTTGCACTTAAAGCAAACCTAAAATCCCTTGGGACAATCCCTAGCCAAATGCCCCTCCTTGCCACATAGGTAGCAAGCTGATCCTGACCAACAGGGTCCCTCATGTCCCTTGCCACACTTTCCGTAAGTGCGGCCCTTCTAGCCTCCAGCTCTTTGATTAGCGGGCTTGGGTCGCTTAGTTGTCAGTTGCAACTGTACTGGCCTCCTATCTCTCACCTGGGTCTCCTTTTCCTCCCTAGCATGGGTCTCCAGCTCAATCTCTTTCCTCCTGGAATTGGTCTGCAGCTCAGCCAATGTTCGATATGTGATGTTCGCCACAAACTCACGGATATCTCTCCTCAGTATGCTCAAATACCGACTCACACGGGACTGCTATGTGGACACCTACTCAGGGCAAAACAAGTTACTCTCATGAAACATCCTGATGATCTCAATCACCGTCTCTGTCTTCTGCTTGAGAGACAAGAACTCATGGGCTAATCTTTCTCGCTCAACCATGGGTACAAAATCATCCCGGAACATCCCAGTAACCTCTCCCAAGTTACCGTAGTATGCTCTACAATAGTGCAATCAGCTGTCACAAACTTTCACCATTTCTTCGCTCCCAAGCGAAGCAGGTTCAGCGCGAAACGAACCCTCAGATTCTCCGGACAGGAGCAAGTATAAAAACATCCCTCAACATCATAGATCCATCTCATAGCATCAATCGGATCCTGGGTCCCATCAAACTTAGGTGGCTTCATGTTGTTGAACTCTCGGTACCACAAAGAATCACCCCCCTACGGTCTCGCAGCAGCAACAACGGCAGCGGCAACAGCAGCCTCAGTGATAGAAGCATAGCGCTCATCAAAAGTCTCAATCAGCATGGTCTTGATAGACCCAAACATCTCTGGAATAGCCCCTCTGATTGTTGCGGCCACCTCAGCGGCAACAATCATGCAGATCTCATCATCGCTGGCACTCGGCCTCTCAGAGTCCCTGGAGCCTAAACCTCGGGTAACCACCATACTGAAACACACAAGAAAATCATCATAAATTAGGCTAAATCGCAAACACCGACACCCACACACTACTACAAGTTCCTTGGTTCCTTAAGATTCCTCATTGAGCCGCGTACTGATCTAGTGCTTCCAGTAGTACGAGCCCAATACTACCTTCCACACCAACCCGTATTTGTCTCAAGTCGTCCTCTCAAGACCCTAAGTCACGTGGACTCTACTTCCTCGAATAAGTTATATACTCTCCCTGCTAGTTCCTTAGAACCATGACTAAGCATCTAGACGCTAACTCTAGACTGCTCCCCAACACTGCTCTGCCTCACAAGATCTCCGCTGTCCTCGCCATTTCCTTCACACATGCCAATTGTACATAATACGAGACTCAATAGACATTCGAATAAATGAACCTACCTCAAATCCACAACCAGACAAGGAACATGAAGAAAGGATAAATCAGGCATTCTAAGGCTATAAAATCCGAACTATGTACAATTATATAGCATACACTATGCAAATAGTAATGACTGATTCAATCTCATAGGAATGAACTCCTAGGCTAAGGCATCACAAATCAGGAAACATTACCACACAATTCCTACAAGATTCCTTAGCCTAGAACTATCTAGCATGCAATTCTATCAGCTCATAAAATATCAGCTCTGCACTACTCATAATATAAATTGGGGTATTTTGGGAAACTACCGCTCGAGCGCTGGTTGATTGTACACACTGCTTCTCCGGGTTTTTCTCCTGTAAAATTCTTCATTTCTTTGTTAAGTTCTTAAAAATCTTTCAGATCCTTAGTTTGAGTTTGGAATCACCATGATGTTCACCCAAATCCCTCAAACCAGGGCTTTGATACCAAACTTTAACACCTCAAAATTCAAACCAAATTTTCGATTTTTAATTTACCAAAATAAAGTTTCACAAACCAAGTTATCATCCATATAATTATCCAAAACAACCATTATTACAAATATCAGAGTGCTCAAACTGTCCCAGTAACAAATCTCCCAGCAAGTGTGTACAATCAAACCTTCACCTTCCCGCGGTCCTTAGAAGTCCGGATAACAGATGCTCAAACCAAAACCTCAGCAATAGACCACTTCCCTTGGCGACCCCACAAGTCAATCCGAGCACAATGACTGAAACCACCAGATCCTGACGATGTTGGATAACCACCCTGCTGAACCTTGACCACAGACCTTCGAACTAATGCCCCAGATCCGTTCTCGACCAAAACCGGAAATAACAATCGAACACTTGGAACTCGCTATACAAGATAGAACCCCTACTAACCCACTAACGATTTATGGCATGAAAATGGCATATAACATTTCTTGAAGATATAACCCAACATAATCAGAGAGATAAACCAAATATATGCTTATCCAAACTGATGCAAGATTCCAAACAACATAAATACTGATATAAACCGAAAAGAAAGAAAAAGATACATACCCGCAATGTCGCCCACTAGAGTCCCGACCTCCCCTGTCTGACACTGCAAGGCCTGACTCCTCTCCACTGGGGCTCCTGCCCTACCCTCTCGTCCATCAGTGATCATTAAAGTAGTCGGAGCAGGAACACTCACTACTCCTCCTCTCAACATCGGACAGTCGGCCTTCTTGTGGCCCACCTGATCGCAGATAAAACATAACGGGCTTTTCCCCCTTAGGACAATCCCTGCTTACACGACCAACCCTACGACACTTGTAGCAGCCCAAACCCTTGGAACGACCAACTCCATCGTACAGTTTCCCACACGTGCTGCACTGACTCCGGCCTTGATGTCCTCTCAAATACTGATCAGAAGTCTTGGGTCTCTTCCCGGGATCCTCCACTATATGCACCTGATCTGATCCCCTCTTCCCGAGGTAATCCAAATCGATCTCCCGCTCTCGGGCTCTAGAAACCATATCATTCAGGGTCTCGCACCCTGAAATACTCAAAAACTCCCTGATGTCATCCCTCAGCATATCATGATACCTCACCTTCTTCATTTCCTCATCTGCGACATACTGCGGTACCAATAAAGCCCTCTCCCAGAACTTGGCAGTGATCTCTGTCACAGTCTCAGTAGTCTGGCGGAGATCCAGGAACTCTCGCGCCAACTGTTGCACCTTAATCGTCGGTGCAAACTCAGCTCGGAACCTGGTCGAGAATTCATCCGAAGACATAGCATCAACAACATCATCACCCAACTCACTACAGACCTCTTCCCACCAATATCGTGCCCTGTCCTTCAATAGGAAGGAATCATATCTGACCTTCACCTCCTCGGGGCAGAAACTCGTCCTGAACGCATTAGCTATATCCGCTAACCATCTCCTACTGATAATGGGGTTCCTCTCCCCATGGAACGTAGGAGCTCCACAAGAACGGAACTCCCGGAAAGAAAGAGTGCGAGCTCCAATGATAGTCATAACCTCCGCACGGAAAGCACCCAAACGCTCATCCAAAATCTCCGAAATACTGCAAGAAACCTCCGATGAGATGAACTCCCGCAACTGCTCGCTAATCGGCTCAGTACCTGCACCTGAGCCGGAACCCGAACTAGAACCAGAACCTGAACCACCTCCCTGAGTGCTCATCTCCAAACTGAAATACGGCAAACCAACAATCAAAATATGCCCAATAATTCTTCACCCCATAAGCTTCTTAGATTCTCCAAGACTCTCACTGATTCGAGTATGGATCCTGTGCTTTCAGTAATACGGGCCCAATACTACCTTCCACACCTATCCATACTTTCCTTAGCAATCCTCCCGAATCCTCTAAGTCACTTCCTCAAACCAATGCACCAAAACCTCACTACTAACCCATTAAATCATATCTTAGGCTCTCCTTGGTTCCCGACCTCACCCCGTCCTCAGCTGCTGAAGGATTCCCATCAATGTCAACTAGCTCCCTCATGAATATAGTCATATGCAGCAAAGATCAGATAATCCTTCGAGTAAGAGACTCAACCCTAGAACGGTTGGACTCAAACAAGAGTTGCGCAATAGGATCAGTTCCATCACTCTAAGATTATTTAACCTGTGCTACATGTGACTTAGCATATTCACTTAGCGGTCAATTCACATCACTAAGAGTCCCACAAAGCACAAAGCAAGCAACATCCAGACAACGGAAAAATCTAACCAACATACTCTAATCAAGCCATTCTATCCTCTTATTAGGAATCTATACTAGCATGCAATTCTAAAGCTCATACAATCAGGCATAAAAAGGCATCTCTCCTATCATATATTACTTAGCAGATCCTTAGCCCTAATCTAGCATGAAATTCTCTTAATCATAGCATATATCATAATAAACACGTATTGGTATTTTGGGAACCATTTACTTGAGCTTGCCTGATTGCACGCATCATACCCCTTTCTTGATTAGATATTCCTTTCTTATTAAATGTTTATTTTATAAAAAATTTCACCAAACCCTCAGTTTGAGTTCAGACACAACCGAGAGTATGCCCGAATCCCTCAAACCAAGGCTCTGATACCAACTTGTAACACCCTAAAAATCAAGGATAAAATTTTCATTTTTATTATAGTCAAAACACATAGGTTACTTAATCCAAACATTCAAAAACATTGCTAAGTAAAATATTTTTCAGAATTAAATCCCAAAATCACATATTGCGGAAAACACGGGTGTATGCGCTGCGATCAAGTCGGGCCCTTCCTTTTTGAATCGGAAATACCTGAAACCATAAACAAAACTGTAAGCACAAAGCTTTGTGAGTTCCCCAAATACCACATACCATACATATCAAACGAGCCTTACATAACATACATAATCATGAGCCATATATATCACCTATAAACATAATCAATAGGAGTGCTATGTGCCAACCATAGTCTTGCCATTATGCCACGAGCCGCCTTGTGGTATTCCTTGCCAGGTCGGGGGCCACAACCCTGGGTCTTATAGACAAGTGCCAGGAGCCACCTCCTGGTCTTCCATGCAAGTATCACAAAGACAACTTGCGTATAATCTACAGCTACTTAACTAACATTTGCAGACTTCAAACCCTGGTCTTTCATACAAATTTCCAGGAGCCGCCTCCTGGTATTTCATACAAAATGCCAAGGGTCACCCCCGGGTCTTCCTACCAAACAGAAACCAAATGGGCCGGCATCGGTGCCTTCGACCCATAGAACAGTGAGGAGACTCACCTTGAATGCAGAAGCTTACTGAAAGAAATCCTTAGCTGCTGCCCTGACGACTTCCCAAGCTATCAATACCAAAATATCTCCCAATTAGCAATTGGTTTCCAAACTAAGATCCATAATCCATACTTGGGGTAAAATGACCATTTTAACCCTGACCAACATGAACCAAAACTGAGGCCCAAGCCTGAAACCAAAAAGGCCCAAAACTATAACATCCATAAAAGCCCACTAATGGCCCAATTTTCTAAATTGGGCCCAACCCCATATGTGCCTTATCCTAAAGCCCAATAATTTATGGTCCAATAATAAATATTCGATGGCCCAAAGGCCCAAGCCCATTGGGCCCACTATAGTCCAAAACCATTGGGCCCACCAAGGCGCAATACAAAACCTTGGCTCAACTAAACATGCCCAAACAAGAGTCCAAGACTATAAAATTCCTCTGACCAATAAGCCAACACACAAGGCCCAAACCCAAGTCCGAAACCCAAACGAGAACAAGCCCAAAAGCCCAACTGACGACGCACGCGGGGCGTACGCTCAACTTACGCTGGGCGTACACGAAGGAATCTGGGTTGCGACCAAAAGGAGGTACGCTGGGCGTACCTCTAGTTACACGGGGCATAACCGCAGTTTCTCCAATACTCGATTTGTGACTTAACCAATTAAGAACTTTACACCCAAACTTCAGGGAACCTCAAAATAAAGCTCTTAATGCATAAAGTCGGCACCTTTATGCTTTTGCATGACTCAAGGGGACCCAATGACCATCTTAATCCATTAATACCCAACTTAATCCATCTATAACATGCATGGATGATTTTTAATCTAAAAAGTGGCAACTTTATGAACTTATATCCTCATAAATGCTAAGAGTAGCAACTCCAAGCTCCTGGAGTGGTGTCCAACCACTTGATCTCACCCATGAGGTCAAAATGGGGACCAAAACCCACATAATCTTAGATATCCACTTCTAATGAGCAAGGTTCGAACTTTTTAGCTTTTATGAGCTGAAAATGTAGCAATAGTCCAAATCTACAAGCCTTCCCCTTGATTCACCACCTTGCTCAACACTTCCACTCTTGAATGTACACTAAAACCCACCAAAGATGCATATAAAAAAGGCTCACAACACACTTGGATGAGGCAACAGCTCGAGATTAGGGTTTAAGACAATGGAGGATGAAAGATCGGCTCACACCTGGGACTTAAGGTGTTTAAATATTGAGCCAACCCTATGATTTACGGTTTTGGGATCTTGCACATACACTAGGTGTACTATCTATACGCTGGGCGTACAGCTCCAAACTCCCATGTTTCACTTTTCCAATATTACGTTGGGCGTACCCCAACTTACGCTGGGCGTACTCACGCGCATGCCACCTTTGCATGCATGGGATCGAAATGCAAGCTTTTTCCACCATGGTCTAAATCTGCCAATAACTTCAAAATACCATAACTCCATCATCCTAGGTTCGTTTCCAACGAACCTTATATCCACGAAAAGGTGGCGAGAAACCATACGCTCCTAACAACACACCCAAACCTTAAAACCTCCCGAACAAAGCCCAAAATCCATAAAAGATCAAGATATCCAATTACGATTATACCCTTGGCCTCCGAAGACACAATCAAACACTTGGATCACTTATATTATGACGTCCACATCTGAATTGGGCCAAATCCTTCCTTTTCCCAGGCTCTAAGCCTTATGACAAATGATGGTTAGGCTGCAGCCCTGAGCAACGAAGCAAATCTAAAACCGAGTGTTACAAAGCCTTTGCATGGCTAGGAAAGTCCCAATGCAACAAACTTTAACTTCCAACAAACGCTAAGATACTTTGCTCCTTAATGAGCCATAGGGAATGATCAAGCAATCATTTTTATGAATCTACAAGCCATAGGGCGTACTCACGCGCATGCCACCTTTGCATGCATGGGATCGAAATGCAAGCTTTTTCCACCATGGTCTAAATCTGCCAATAACTTCAAAATACCATAACTCCATCATCCTAGGTTTGTTTCCAACGAACCTTATATCCACGAAAAGGTGGCGAGAAACCATACGCTCCTAACAACACACCCAAACCTTAAAACCTCCCGAACAAAGCCCAAAATCCATAAAAGATCAAGATATCCAATTACGATTATACCCTTGGCCTCCGAAGACACAATCAAACACTTGGATCACTTATATTATGACGTCCACATCTGAATTGGGCCAAATCCTTCCTTTTCCCAGGCTCTAAGCCTTATGACAAATGATGGTTAGGCTGCAGCCCTGAGCAACGAAGCAAATCTAAAACCGAGTGTTACAAAGCCTTTGCATGGCTAGGAAAGTCCCAATGCAACAAACTTTAACTTCCAACAAACGCTAAGATACTTTGCTCCTTCATGAGCCATAGGGAATGATCAAGCAATCATTTTTATGAATCTACAAGTCCTAATATGCATGAAAGGACAACTACAATTCCCTAGAGTTCTCCAAACTCATGAAGGTCCAATCTTGGGGAAAAAAGTTCATAAAACTTCAACCATATAGATCAAATGGAAAACTTATCAAGGTATAAACTTTATACCTAAAAATGATGCATAAAGAGGAAAGGTTCCTCGATCTACAAGCTTGCTAGCACCCACTCCTTCTTCTCTAGATTCCTTCTTCAACAAAATGCACTAACAACACTCAATAAGCTCATAAAACTCATACAAGCAACTTAAACTCGGAATTAGGGTTTGGGGAGGGAATGGTGGCTGATAAGGATGATCAAATAGGGACATAATGTTGTTTAAATAGGGAGAAACCCTTAATAGTAGGGTTTGGAGTCTGGGCTAGCAAGCCCAGCGTACTACACGTACTCCCAGCATACTAGCGGATCATCGGTGATTCCATGATGCATGAGTACGTTGCGCGTACCCTTAAGTACGCCCTGTGTACGACCACAAATGCAAGCCTTTTTCTTCAAGGGACCAATTGTGTAACTTTTGATGAAGATAAAAGCAATAATAAAAATACCTGACATTGGGATGTTACAACAAAAAAATATTGAATTTGATATCAATGGATAGAGGATAAAAAGTTATGAATGTCTATATTTTTAGTTATTTATTTATTTATTTATTAAATAAAAAACAAGCTCTAAAAGTTGACAAGAAGTTGGTTCTTTTGTTCTATGGTTTAAAATGGTACTTTGTTGAACCCAACCCTATATATATATATATATATATATATATATATATATATATATATATATATATATATATACCATCTTATAAAGAGTATATGTTTGTGGGTCCTCTAATTTTTAAGACATTTATCTTAAAAAACAAGGAAACTAAAGCTTGACCGATGGATGTAAATTGAATGGTCATGATGTTGCTATTGTCGATCCATGAGAAATGATTTAAACCAATCAGAATAGAGAGTGTAATATTTACTCTTTTTCACAGACGTATAAGAAGCAAAAATGAAAACTGGTTGCCCTTATTTACATTTGCCTCTCTATCCTCCGCCATTCACACTCACGCCCAACCTCCTCCTCCTCCTCTGGGAAGCCATTGATTTTGATCCCACATAACCTACATAAATCGGAACTCGGAAGCCTCTGAATCCTCCGTTCACTCACCTTTCCTCACGATAGCCACTACAACCACCCACCTTCGATCTTCGAACTCCTTTGGTCAAATCGTCAAATCGTCGTTCCCTTTGTCATATATTTCTATCGATTTTGGCGTGGATTTTGATTTCATCTACTAGGGAACAAACAATCTTGAATTCTTCTAAGAGTGTACTGATCGAACAAAAGAAAGGTTGGGTTTTTTTTACTTGGTTTGATTTACAGTTCCGAAAATCTGGAATGTAACATTCCAAGAACCTTGAACGAACCACCATTGATTTTGGTTCTTGCTGCTTTAAAATTTTAACAAGTCATACTTCTTATTGTTGTGTTTTTTTTTCTAATAGGTTCGAAAACCTGGAACAAACTAGCCAGTTGATCCTCATATTGGTCTTTTTCTTGTGTTTTTATGTGTTTCTAACAAGTTTGGTTATTCTAATGAAAAATGGCTGATTTAATGATTCTTCCTTCTATTGTATATTTCAGTGATAACAGATTTGGAATGGCTGATATCATACTTGAAAAGAACGAAGCTTGATTTTATTTACTTATAAGTATTAGTGTTCATTTAACTTTTGTATTGTTAGATCTATTTTTCTTGCGAGTTAACTTCAAATTCTGGTTTGTTTTTTCAGAGGTGATGATTGGGTGTGATTATATGTCATGGAAATACTTCTTAGCAAGGTAGATGGTATATTTCTAAACTCTTTACATATTTGCCAAGTTTTTTTTTTAAAATTATATCATTATAGAATTCAAATTTATAAATAAATAAAGTGTCTGTGAAATTGTTTTAATCTTAGAAATAACAAATGTAATTTCTTTGCATTCTGTATTATGTTATCTTACTTTGTACATCTTTTCTTGGTAGTGAAAGTAGGATACTATAATAGTGGCATATGAATATATGAAGTTCATTTATGATATTTGTTACTGATTTATGATCTTAGTTGTCTTTGATATTAGTTGCTATGAAATTCAATAGTGATATAAGTAGATATAAAGTTCATATGTGTTTAAACGTATGTTTTTTTTTTGTTTTTGTTTTTGTTTTTGCAGGATACCAAGTCTACCATTTGAGTTCAAATACTCATATTGTGCAGATCTTATGATAAATGTTGTATTTCATTTTGCTTTTCAATTAAAGTCTTGTATAAAAGATGTGGATTGAATAATGATGACAGAGTTGTATATAATAGAATAAATTTATTTTTGGCAACTTCTAATAACATTTCTATATTGTAAAATGCGAAAAAAGAAAAACAAAATTTTAGAGTTGTCAATTTGATTTTAAACTTTTTAATTTTTAATATTTTTTATGAATAGTTTTTGATGTGAGTAATTAAAAAAACGATAAGAGAGTAAAAAATTTATAGGTTGACTATTGTCTTTTATACTAAATTTCTAACTTTTGAATGTTTATCATAAATATACAATCAGTTTTGTGAAACATATTTATTTGATTGCTTTTTATATGAAGTTAATTATGTGCTTCTTTAAAAAATTGTTTAATATCCGGATTTTGCAATGAAAATAAATTGAAACTTGCTAAAAAGTATAAACTAAATAGAACTAATAAGTAGTAAAAATGATGAAAATATGCAAACTTTAAAGTATTTAGAAATTTTAATATAATATTTACTAGATAAAAGTTATACAATATAATAAAAGTGATCAGATTTTTAATGTTGAAAATGAAAATAATTCATAATTATAAGTGTCATAGATGTGACATTTACTTTATCACATTTACTTTATCTAAACTATTATTTGTTTTAAATTATTAGCTTATATATAGACAAGTAGCAATAGGAGCCATTGTCAGCCATGGCGGATGACTTTCAATTTAAATTTGTAATTTCTAATGAAATCGTTGGGAATATAACACACCATGGGTAATAACAATTGGTGACAGATAAATTATAATTACAATTTGAATTTGAATTTTATTTATTGTTGTTTTAAAAAAAATTATTTTAAATGAAGAATATTTTATTTATATTTCATAACTTAATATACAAAAATATTAACATTAATTATGGATGATAAATATACGTTAGAAAAGTATAAAAATGTTATTTATATTATAATATGGTATGTATAAATAATAAGTTAACTAAATAAAAACACATAACTTAGAATGTAGTGTTTCCTGTTAACTTTAGCATGTGTTTTCTTTCTATTTTTCTCTTTTCCTATTTAGATATTAGTTTTAGATATTTTTAATAAAAACAAAATAATGGATTAGAAAAAAATTGTCTATCAACTTGGAATTTTTTTTCTTTGATCCGAACAAAAATACAAAACAAGAGCTTACATGTTTACAAGAGATACATAAAGGAATAGTTTAAGTTTAAGTATTAATATCTTTGTTTTCTCTTTTGTTAATTTTTATTTTTCAGTTATATATTTATATAAGTATAATACCGTTTTCATTTAATATACATGATGCAAACTTTGTAATAATAAAATATTTTGGAAATTTAAAGTTTTCATTTATATGTTTACAAGAGATTATGCTAATACAATCAAAAATATAAAATATAAAATATACAATAAAATGTGTAATTTAAAACATTTTCATAATATGAAAGATAAATGAAAATGTACATTATAAGATGTTACCAACTGAAATTGTGAGAAAGTAAACATGACCATCTTTAATAATTTTTTAATAACGTAGATATGGTACATCTTTTGTTATCTTTAAAAATGTATTGTTTTTAATAAGTCTATAAAGTTTGAAGTTTTCTAATTTCTATGTTTTTATGTATTTTTTTAATCATGTCTATAGATAATTATTGAAATAAAATAATTGGACGAAAAACAATTATTTACCACTTGACACTAAGGATTGATATTTGTAATGCATCCACTACTTTTTGGAATATGATATGTTTCCCAAACGAAATTGGTTGCCTAAAAAATTTAGTTCACCCTAAAGAAACAATTAGAAGCCCACTTAAAGGAAACTAATCATTGTCTATAAACTAACTCTCAAATGAAAATATATGTTGTCGCCGCATTGCGTGAGTTCCTTATTAGATATAACTTAGTGGTAAATTAGAATAATAACATCTTGAGCAATACATGACACCCAAAAGAAAACTATTCGCCGTCAACCGTATTGCATATCTATGCAACTACCTAGAAACTAGACACCGCAAGTAACTATATTGCACAAAACAATTTGCCAGAAGCCTGAATAGAACTACCTGGAGCAAAAAATTAATTGTCGTACGGAAACCGCTCACCGAAAAAACTATCTAGAATCGCCGCATCGCGCGGGTACTCCACTAGTATGTGTGTGTGTATATATATATATATATATATATATATATATATATATATATATATATATATATATATATATATATGGTTAGGTTCATTTGAGAGCATACATATTTTGTGAGAAATGGAGAAGCAATACTAGTCATTCATTTTGGAGATAAAAAAAATTAAAATGCAAATTAAATGAAACTTTCCGAATTTTAAAAAAAAAATTATTTTCATCATTTAGATTATCCAAAATAATAAAAAAAATAAAACAAATACAAAATTAAAAAAATAACCATTTTTTTTCAAAATATACGTGAAATATTTTAATCGAATATTATACTGTAAATATTCAAACGTACTTTTAGAATGTTAAAATATTCTACTGCTATATTAAACTCTAAATATTCAAACAATTCTAATAGAATATTAGAATATTCTAACAAATATAAGAATTCTAGTAGAATATTAGAATATTTTAAAATATGTAACTATTTTAGTAGAATATTAGAATATTGTAATATTTAAAATTTTGATTTGAATATTTACAGTGTAATATATTCTATTAAAATATTTCACGTATATTTCAAAAAAATGGTAATTGTTATTATTATTATTATTTTTTTGGATAAGTTAAATGACGAAAATAATATTTAAAAAAAGAATTTTCGGATTTTTTCCTTTTATTTTGCATTTTACATTTTTTTTAAATTTTTTTTATCTCTAAGATGAGTGGTTAGGTTCGCGTCCACATATCTCATAAAATTAGTATGGTGTTAAACGAATATATATATATATATATATATATATATATATATATATATATATATATATATATATATATATATATATATATATATATGTCGAATCAAGTGAGGACAAAAATGTCAATAACGACCCTAAGGAGAAATCTTGGCAACTAATCACTTAAATTAAATGCCTAAAATTTAATCTAAAAATATGTTTAATTTGTCAAAAATACGGTGGCATTTTAGTAATAATAACAAAAAATTTTCAACTTTCCAGCAAATAAATAAAGGGTCAAAATTGTCACTCAAACATGTTGTTTGTTTTTCTTGAAGCAAAAATTCATTAAGTATGTGGATCACCTCTCTAACCCTCTGTAGTAGAAGATGTGGACCAAACGGCTGCATACTGTAATAAAAAACGTATTTTTTTTTAACATCTGCATGCTGCTGCAAAAGGTAAAAAATTAAAATAAACTAATTTTATAAACCGAAAATAGTTTTTTAATACCGAAACTTTAATAATGTATGACATTTCAGCAAAAATTTATGATATTTTAGCAAAAAAATAATAATAATTCAACAAAAAATAAAAATATTTGAGTAAAAAATAATGATATTTCATCAAAAAATTATTATTATTCAATATAAAAAACCAAAAAAAAAAATCAACAAGAATAAACAAAAAAAAACGAAAAAAAAGGTAAAATAAGATTTCAGCAACATATAATCAATATTTCAGCAATAAAAAAGAAGAAGAAGAGGTTGGAAGAGACAATACAAGTGTTGCGCCAAACAGAACACGCGCAAATGTTTGTTACTCTGAAGACTTCTGAAAAACAAACATCTGCGAGATTAAAAGTGATGCGTGTGTGCTGCGCCGCACAACAATAAAATGTCTGAATAAGTTTTTTACAAAAAACATACATCACCTAAGTAAGTAGAAAGCAAGTTGATGTCAGCTTCAATCGCAAACACAAACAACTCACTTGCTTTTTTCTCCTATCGACATGTGTCACCCGCCAACCAATAGGGTGGTTACTTTTTTCCCACCCATATTAATTTTTGATAATAACTTTTTTGTTTCTTTGAAAAATAAAATTTTTGAAATCATCAAAGTTCTTAAAATTTATTTATCTATAAAATTTGCATAGTATTGAAATTTTGAAAAAATATTATTTTTTTTATTTTTTATTTTAATAAAATAATCCAGAAAAAATCCTCTAAAAATCATGAAAATTTAAAGGATACTTTTACTCGTTATACTAGTAACTTTCTAAAAACAATTTTTTTTTAAAAAAAAAATAAGTTTCCTACATGTTTATATTTTAATTTTAAGAAATAGTTGTTTTCATAAAATACAACGAAAATTTTCTTATTTAAATATGATAAAGTTGTTCGTAATATTATTTAAGTGAGTTTGTAAAAAAATGCAAAATTGGTATGGTTAAGGATACGAAAGTGTTGTTTAAATGATTCTAACTTTTTATGAAAAAAATTACATGAAAATTTTCTTTCTCCAAATTAAAATCTTTTTAAATGCTTATATATATATATATATATATATATATATATATATATATATATATTATGAAAATTTTGAAAAGAATTTTTAAAAAACGAGGTTGTTTAGATATCATACTTTGTTTTAAAAGATTACATGTTTTTTTATTAAAAAAATGTTGAATATAATATAATCTAAAACGAAATGATTCAAAATATTTATGATTTAAAAAAAATATATGATTCAACATTTTTATGATTCTTAATTTGTTATGATCTAAAAATAGTTTTTTAATTCAAATATTTTATGATATTTAATTATATCTTTTATGATTCAAAATTAAATTATTCAAAATTTATTATAAACAAAAACTTTATTTAAGTAAATATATTATTGATCCAAAATTATCTGATTAAGAAATAATAAGATACAAAATACTATGATTCATAATAATTTGGTCAAAAGTTTTATGATCCAAAAATATATGATGCTTAGTATTTTTATTATTTAAAATTTTTATAGTTGTTAAACATTAAATACTCGAAGCCATATTTAATTCTAAAAAAAAAACCAAAAACCAAAAATAAAATATAATAAAAACATGAGCATAAATACAGTAAATTTAAATAAAATAAATAAAATAATTGAATTTAAATGATTACTTAAAGATTTAATAATAAAATATTTATTTATTATAAAAAAAAAGTTTACAATCTTTAAGAGTTAAAGTATTTAAACAAGGTTAAAAAATTATTATGAAGTAGGAAACTGAAAGTGTCCGAAAAAAAATTATAGAAATTACTATTAAGGAGTCAAATGAAAATAAAAAATAAAAATATGTTTATTTGATTATATGCAACTATAAGTGTAACTCATATTTTCACAAAAGTCAATATAGGCGAATGTATTAAATTATGAAGAAGGCCCCATAATTGAATAGCAACCCAACATTATTAAAGGTGTAGGCACGCGTATCAACGAAAAATTGCACCGGCGCTGCAAGTTGTCCAAATTTTAACTACGACATTCACATACCTTAAAGCTAAGGGGTGTCGTTTTTTTTTTTTTTTTTTCTTTTTTTTTTTTTTTTTTTACCGATGGTAAAAGGGTGTCACGTAAGCGTGACGTCAACTTTGATGGTTTTTATAATTTTCACATGCACACTAGTGTGTGGTAAATGGTTTACCTATGAGTTTTTTTTTTTTATTTTTTTATTTTTTTTAAATTAAAAAAAAAAGAACTTTTTTAAAAACCATACTAAAATTAAAAATAGCATAAAATTAAAAATAACATTTTAGAAATCCTAAAAATAAAAAGTAACATGAACTTAAAAATTACATTAAAAACCTAAAAAAAACATGAAGTGAAATGATTGTTAATATTTTGGTTTGGAGCATTTTGTTTGGAAGAGTTTGGATTGTTAGAAAGACATTTTTAATGAAAATGTTTGTTGAGAGTGTATATTATGGTTAAATTTTGGAAATTTGATTTGTATATATAGTAGTATATTTAAAAAACAATTGCCAAAATAGCCGTTGCCGACCGTTTGGCAACGTTCCCTTTCCCTATCCCTCAAACGGTCACAAATTCAAAGTTCATCAATAGTAGAAGGCCACCGGCGGTAAAACCACCACCACGACGCGATGTTCACCGGCGGTGAAAGGGTGACACGTCGGATACCGTCAGTGAGACCTTCACCACACCGTGTAGCCTAATAGAACGAGTCGTTGAAATTCTCCTTATCATTATTTTAGTCATCATCGAAGTCGGAATATATAGAGAAAATGACTTAGCAGGGTAATCATCTTTATCGCTTTGTTTATATTTACGTAACTTTTTTATTTTTATAAACATTTGACCATTCAGCTTATTATATGTGTTCAAATATTGTCAATGTCACCAGTTATAGCAGATGACAATGATAATATGTGAACAAATTAACAAGTTAAATGGTTAAATGTGTTTATTTTGTGAAATATTTTATATAGCCTCTTATAATTTTAAACTTTACTTTTTAATTAATAAATATGTTTTTATTTTGTGAAATATTTTATATAGCCTCTTATAATTTTTTTTCTTTTGTTTTTAAGTATATACAATATTTTTAAAGTAAATAGTATCTAACAATAAAATTAAATAAATTAAATATGTAACAATAAGTATGGAAGATCTTTTAAAAAATTAAAAATAAAATATTACTTAGCAAGCCAATGTGGGACTAGCCCACTTGGTAGATGTTTTGCCTCTTAGATTAGAGGTCTCGAATTCTAATCCCGACATGAACAATTTCGTGATACTAACTTATAACCACTAACTCCACCGTTCAAATATATATATATATATATATATATATATATATATATATATATATATATATATATATATATATATATATATATATATATATTACTTAGCGAATAAAAAAAACAAAAAGAATCTATATAATGTAAATGTTTTAAATTTATTCAAATTTTTCAATACTTTTTATTTAGAAGTTTATAAACTTTTAATTTTTTTAATACAACATTTTAAACTAGTATTTAATGAAAGTATTTTAAAATGTTATAAAAAAATATTAAATTTTCATACGAAATCTGTGAATCACTTTAAAAATATTGTAAAAGAAAGTTTAGAAATAAATGTATGAAAGTTATAAAAAAATTGTATAAAAATGTAAAAAAAAATGATAATAATAATAAATAAAAATAAAAAAATAAAAAGTTAAAAACTTGTAAGAAAAAATTAAAATATTTATAAAATATTTGGTTTAAAAGTACTTGTATTAAAATTATATGAAAGTATTAAAAAAGTTAAAAAAAAAAATTATAAGCAAAGTTTAAAACATTGTATTAGAAAAACCTATAGGAAAAATATTGTAAAAATGTTGTTAAGAAATTTTAAAAAATCTTAAGAAATTTGTATAAAAAAAATTTGTTCACATTTAGACAACTTTTTTTTGTACACATTTGATCATTTAACATGTTAAATGGTCAAATGTGTACAAAAAAATGAAACTACCTAAACGTGAACAAGACGAAAAGATAATTACCTCGCAAGTCATTTTCCCATATATATAGTCTGGTTCCGGTGAGGAGTAACCATGACCAATCGAGCTCATTAAGGGTATTTAGGTCAAATAACAAATTAAATAGATCGAAATAAAATTTAAAAGAATGCTGGCGGGCTAGGCTAATCAAAGTTGGGTTGAAGCAATTTTATGCCGACATCGTTCATCACTTCTCTGTGCTCGTCGTTGACTTATTCAATCATCACGCAAGTACGAAGAACAACGATAAAATCGAGTTTGTTTCTACTAAAATCTTCAATATTTGATTCAATTCATATGATATTAGGTTAGATTTCGGATCAAAAACTTATCGTTTACTCTTAATCATAAATTTATGTTTCAAAAAACGTAAAATTTGCTATGATCATCAATAAAATTAGAAGAAAACTGAAACAAATTGAAATTTGTTTCGATCATCGGTATAATTGAAAAAAAAATCTACAATTTTGATTCAGATAACTCGAATTAGGTTAGATTAGAAATCAAAAAGGATATTTTACTGTCGATTGTCATGTTCTGTATCAAATCACGAAAAATCAGTTACGATTTTATTGAAATTATTTACGAAATTGACAGGATTAACTCTAATTTATGTTCAAAACTTCGATTTGAATGTATATTCATCGTTATTACGATTGAAAAAACATGATTTATAACAAAATTTGTTCATATACGGCTCTGTTTTAGGATTAGGTTAAAAATCGAATTTTATTTATAAAAAACTTTAAAATCATCGAAACTAGTGTATGAAAAACATTTGTTTTCGATTTTTTTTATCGATAGTATGTTGATTGGCATCGAAATTGACTAATACTATATTGTAATCAAAAATCAACAATGTGATATATAAGAAACATGTTAATATCAGTTTCTATGTTAATATTTAGGTCAAAAACATGTTATAATTGTTGATTTTATAACAGAAAAATCAATTATGGATCAATATTCAGTGAATATAAAATCTACAATGCAAATTGATGATGTAGAAAGTGGAAACAAGAAAACAACAGATTCATAAATTAATGATCAAGGTAATTTTATTATTAAAAATATTGTTTTTTTTTGGTACATCATATATTATGATACAATGTTTTTTGAACAAAAAACAATGGTTCTATGACAATAAATCTTGGAACTTCATCAGGAAATGTTGCATCTTCATCATCTTCTAAATGTGATCCAATTGTGAGTATAATTGATGGAAAAACTTACTGGACTCCAGATGTAGATACCAGACCTTATAAGGGACAAACTTTTCCAACATTTGAGATGGTTTAGCATTTTATAAAGAATATGCTAGGAAAAGTGGTTTTGAAAAAAGAATAGCATCTACAAAGAAAATAAAAGGAGTACAAGGTTATGGAAGAAGATACATAGTGTGCAATACGCAAGGATCCACAATGAAAGCTGCATATGATACTCTAAAAGATCCAAACAACAAAAAAATGTAGGCGGCCTTCTATTAGAGTAAATTGTGAAGCATATGTGAGAATGAACGTCAATAAGGATAAAGTATGGCAAATATATGAGCTTAAAGAAGAACACACCCATATATTTGTTCATGAAGAAGATTAAAGTTTTCTGAATTCTGAAAGAAGACTCATAATTTCACAAAAGAAAATGATATACGATATGTCAAATGTGAACATGGGACCAAGTATTGCATATAAATACATGAAAGAGTCTATGGGTATGTCACACCCCCAGCCATCGGCGGAAACACCGGGTGGTGTAACGTCATTCTTCGTATCACAGTTATATAACATACATTGAACAGTACTAAAGAAAATACATACCTTTATTGATAACTGAAAGTTACATAACTGTTTTTCTAGGACCTATTACATAATATCTGACTATGGCATACTTCTTAATGAACAGAAATGTAATAGTAAAACTTCTTCTGTTCAAATACATACTAGCTTTTCAAGTTCCTGAAAACACATGCATTTTAAAATACGTCAACATAAAGTTGGTGAGTCCACAAGTTTTGACGCCATAAAATAGTACATTTTCCACGCTCAAAAGTATAGTTTTGAAAGTATCATTTTGACTCACAACATTTAGTATGTATATTAGGTATAATAGTTTACTTATCAATTAAGTGTTATACCTAAACATTCCTTGAGCCTAAGGTATAAGTAGGAGGGAACTTATACTTAACATTAATACTTGTATACGGCAAAGTATAATGTTTCTAACAATTTGCTACCATGAGCCTGTAACCGCGGCTGTGACATAATACCTCTGATAAAACCCACTCATGATTTCCATGAGGACAACCCACTCATGATTTCCATGAGGACAACACCGTACGCTTCATCGACGCCGGAACAATAACAAGTAAAAAGGATAGTTCGTCACTTGCTTAAGGTTGACTGTAGCTAACAGTCACAAGTGGGGTGGTCAACCTGTATACTAATTATACACGACTTCCTTGCTCACACAGGATTAACGGTTACAGTTCAGAGGATTTCCGCTAAGATCCCCAATCTTAGTTGATGAATACAATTACTCATGTAGACTTCGACGACTTCCTATAGCTCTAACAACAAAAGCATCTTCATGTGTAAAACCCTAAGTTACTAGACTATGCTTTAAAACAGTACTCCTAACTTCATAACATTTAGGCAGTATAACAACTATAACTTGAAGTAAAACCAGGTTTTATCTTGACATAAAACCAATAATAACAACATATAACGTTCCTAGTTTTATCTTGACATAAAACTATCAATAACAATATATAACATACCAAGTTTTATCTTGACATAAAACCAATAATAGCAACATACTTTATAAATTAACATATAGAACTTCCGAATATAACTTCGGAACTATATCGCACACAACATATATATAGAATCCTAAGTATAACTCAAGATCTACATTAGTATAATAACATGCTGACAAGTTGATAATAGTTGTATATATTCAAAATATTATATTTAGAACAACTATACCCCGACTATTATAACTATATACTATCATATAGACATAATAGTAATGTATATACAATATTTAGCATGCGTTTTCCCCCAAAATATTAGAAAGTGGGGCCGTGAAACTCACCCTAGTAGCGTGATTTTATGTAATCTAAGCAGAAACGGTCAGCGTACGAGGTCGTCGGGGCTCGGGATGCAAGATGGCTTCAGCAAAGGAGAGAGGAGAAAGAAGTTTAGGTGTAAGAATGGCTGACGTTGGACATGGTATTTATAGTAAGGATTTTGGATCCCCACGTTGTGGGTTTTATAAGGCCCACATCGTGAGTTTGGATCTTATCCATGTAGACTTGCCATTTGCGTCCCTAGCTTCGGAATGTGGCTATGTGACTCATCACGTCGTGAGATATCCTTGCTCACATCGTGAGTTTGGATCTTATCCCCTCGCAGCCCCGTCACACACCTTCTAGATTCCGAGATGTGGCAAATGACTCCTCACGTCATGAGTTTCTGTGCCCACGTCGTGAGCTCAGTCAGATTAGGGTTTCTGACAGCTGAATCTTCGGAAGGTCGTAACTTTCACATACGAACTCCGTTTTTGACGTTCTTTATATGCACGCGTAGGTATTTACAAGTACTACAACTCTCTTTTAGACTCCAATAGCTTATTATAAGTCTATTTTAAATTACTCTTATTATAGAGATTTACAGTGTTCGATTTATCATAACTTCTTCATGCGAAGTCATACTCAGACATTCTCTATATTTTTGGAATCGTATGGACGTATACTTTGAGTTGTATCATAAAGAAAGTTCATATTTGTATTAGAATTTATCATGAACTACATAGCACTCTTATCACATTACTAGTTTAACAAAATCACATTACATGATTGGCATAATCACATGTGATTGTCTATTGACCTATTTTGACTAGTGTTACATTCTCCCCCCGTTAGAATAATTTCGTCCCGAAATTTATCTTATGGATGAGGTTTTGTCAAACAGTTGAGGGTATTTTTATTTCATCTGATCTTCACGTTCCCAAGTAAATTCAGGTCCTCGTAAAGAGTTCCATCGAACTTTCACTATGGGAATACGACTTTGCTTTAATCGTTTGACTTCTCGATCCATGATCTCAACAGGTTCTTCTACAAAGTTGATTTTCGTATCGACTTGTATCTCTTCGAGAGGTATAGCAAGAGTGTCATCGGAAAGACATCTTTTGAGATTTGATACGTGAAAAACATCGTGCACATTACTTAGCTCTTGAGGCAACTTGAGTTGGTATGCGACAGAACCAATTCTTGCTAGAATTTCAAAAGGTCCTATATACCGTGGGTTTAGTTTGCCTCGTTTCCCGAATCGAATTACGCCTTTCCAAGGAGAGACTTTCGACATTACATTATCTCCAACTTGGAATTCTAAAGGCTTACGTCTCACGTCAGCATAGCTCTTTTGAAGATCACGTGCAGCCTTTAATCGATCCTGAATTTGCACGATCTTTTCAGTTGTTTCGTGGATTATTTCTGGTCCAGTACGTAAGGTATCGCCTATACGTTCTCTGGCCATCTGTGTATCTCCAATTTCTGCCCAACATATTGGGGAACGACATTTTCGTCCATAAAGAGCCTCAAACGGTGCAGCCTTGATGCTGGTGTGATGACTATTGTTGTAGGAAAACTCAGTTAATGGTAAATGAGTATCACACGTATTTCCAAAGTCTATTACACAGGCTCGGAGCATATCTTCTAAAGTCTGAATGGTTCTCTCACTCTGACCATCAGTCTGTGGATGGTAAGCTGTACTCATATCTAGACGTGTTCCTAAGGATTTTTGTAGAGATTGCCAAAATCGTGAAGTGAATCTACTATCTCGGTCAGAAATAATAGAATTTGGAACTCCATGCAATCTGACAATTTCCTTAAGATAAATTCTAGTTAGCTTCTCTATCTTGTCGTTCTCCTTAATTGGTAAGAAATGGGCGGACTTAGTCAATCTATCGACTATTACCCAAATAGTGTTGAATCCACTAGGAGTTTTAGGTAACTTAGTGATGAAGTCCATTGATATCTGCTCCCATTTCCATTCAGGTATTTCCGGTTGTTGAAGTTAACCTGAAGGCTTTTGATGTTCTTCCTTTACTCTAGAACAAGTCAAACATTTGCTCACATAAGTAGCAATTTCTGCCTTCATGTTTGGCCACCAATAATGTACTTTTAAATCTAAGTACATTTTGTCAGAACCTGGATGCACGGAATATCTGGACTTGTGGGCTTCTTCTAAGACCAAGTCCATGACTCCACCGAACTTAGGCGTCTAAATTCGGTTCATAAAGTGTCGCGTTCCGTCATCTTTTTGTTATAAGTTCCTTTTCCATTCCTCGTAAAGCTTCGTTCTTGATGTTTTCTTCTTTTAGAGCCTCAAGTCGAGCTTCTTTTATTTGTGCGGTAAAGTTAGAATGGATAGTTATAGTTAATGCTCGTACCCGACGGGGTTTAATATATTCATTCCGGCTCAAGGCATCTGCTACCACGTTTGCCTTTCCGGGATGATAACGAATCTCACATTCATAATCATTCAACAATTCGACCCATCTTCGTTGTCTCATATTAAGATCTTTTTGGTTGAAGATGTGCTGGAGACTCTTGTGGTCAGTAAAAATAGTACACTTAGTACCGTATAAGTAATGTCTCCAAATTTTTAGTGCAAGAATTACAGCTCCCAATTCAATATCATGGGTAGTGTAATTATTCTCATGCACCTTAAGTTGTCGTGATGTATAGGCGATAACTTTTCCTCTTTGCATCAACACACATCCCAATCCTTGATTTGATGCGTCGCAGTATACGACGAAATCTTCTGTCCCATCTGGAAGGGATAAGATTGGTGCACTACACAACATTTGCTTCAGTTTCTGAAAAGCAACTTCTTGTTTATCTTCCCAGTTGAACTTCGTATCCTTCTGGGTTAGTGTTGTAAGCGGCTTGGCTATTTTGGAGAAATTCTCTATGAATCTACGGTAATAGCCAGCTAGTCCTAGGAATTGATGTAATTCTGTTGGCATCTTTGGTGCTTCCCAATTCCTAATTGCTTCAAGTTTGGATGGGTCAACATGAATTCCTTCGTTGCTAACTACATGACCTAAAAATTGTACTTCTCTAATCCAAAACTCACATTTGTAGAATTTAGCATACAACTTTTCTTTTCTTAGTAGTTCCAAGATTATTTGCAGGTGTTGACCATTTTCTTCCTTGGTTCGTTAATATATGAATATATCATCGATAAATACGATCACGAATTTATCCAAGTATGGTTTGCAAACACGATTCATGAGATCCATAAACACTGCTGGGGCATTGCTCAATCCAAAAGACATAACTAAGAACTCATAATGACCATAACGAGTTCTAAATGCTGTTTTTGGAATGTCGTCTTCTTGTACTCTAAGTTGATGGTATCCTGATCTAAGATCTATCTTTGAGTAGTAGCTGGATCCTTGCAGTTGATCGAATAGATCATCAATTCTTGGAAGCGGATAACGATTCTTGATCGTTAGCTTGTTCAGCTCTCGATAATCAATACACATTCGAAAGGATCCGTCCTTCTTCTTGACAAACAAGATTGGTGCTCCCCAAGGTGAAAAACTTGGTCGGATAAAGCCTTTGTCAAGAAGTTCTTGTAGTTGGCTAGACAATTCTTGCATTTCGGATAGAGCCAACCGATAAGGAGATTTCACTACTGGTGCTGCTCTTGGAATTAAGTCGATTCGAAACTCGATTTGTCGGACGGGAGGTATTCCAGGTAGATCTTCAGGAAACACGTCAGGGGAATCACATACTTGAGGTATGTCCTTGATTTCTTTTGTCTTTCTCTTTCTATCTACAATGTGGGCTAAGAATGCACTACATTTCTTATGTAAATATTTCTGGGTCTTAGTACAAGAGATGACTTTGAGGTTCTTCCCAGATTTATCATCATAGATAATCAGGGCTTAGTCGTTTGGTAAGGGTAGTCGTATGGCTTTCTCATGACATAGAATTTCGGCACGGTGTGAAGATAACCAATCCATTCCAATTATGACATCAAAACTACCGATACGCATTAGCATGAGGTTGACGTGAAAAAGGTAGTTATTAAGAGTTAACAGACAGTTTTCTAAGATTTCATGTGTTTTCTCAGTTTGACCATTAGCAATTTCTACTTCATAGATTTCTTTTAATTTACTAGACTCATGACTTAACAATTTTCTAAATGTCAGAGTTATAAACCTTCGATCTGCTCCAGAGTCGAAGAGTATGGTAGCATATAAATTATCTATGAGAAACGTACCAGATACGACCGAAGGGTCCTGGATAGCTTCTCTTCTTCCTATCACGAACGCCCTGCCACGCCCTATGCCTCCTTGACTTCTTAACTTTGGACATTCTTTCTTGATATGTCCAACCTCTCCACACTCATAACACTTTCTTCCTTCACCATGGCCTGGTCCAGTATTTGTTCCCTGATTCACGGTTGCAGGTGTTGTGCTCCTGCAGTGACTAGCAGTATGTCCCTTCTTTTTGCACTTCGTGCAGACAAAACAGTCACCTGGATGATGACGGTTGCACTGATTACACCATGAAGATTTTGGTTGCGTAGGTACTGTTGTCGTGGCTGCATAATTGGTTGCTACTTCTTGTCCTTTCTCAGATGATTGTTTAGGATTCTTCCTATTAAACTTGCGCTTGTTTGTTCCAAATTTGGGAGACTCGGCCTTTGAGACCACTTCTCTTCCTGGATCTCTGTGAGGGTTAGCTGATGAGCTATTCTTTTGGTGCTGTCATAGGTCGTAGGCTTTGATGCGATCACCATGCCTTTGATTTGCGATGCTAAACCCCAGATATATCGCTCAATCTTCTTATATTCAGGGGTTACAAGTTCTGGACACATTACTGCAAGATCATTAAATCTAGCGGTATAAGCTTTTATCTCTGAACCCTTCATGGTTAGGGTCCACAATTCATGTTCCAACTTATGTATCTCTTCCCTAGGACAATACTCCTCCACTAGCATCATTTTTAGCTCCTCCCATTTCATGGAATTTGCAGTATCAATTCCCATTGTATTCACATGGCTGTTCCACCATGTGAGTGCTGCATCAGCAAAAGTACATGCTGCAAATCGTACTTTACAATCATCTGGACAGAAGCTTATTTGAAAGATGGACTCTGTCTTTTCTATCCACCTAGTCAAATTAACTACCCCTTCATTTCCATGAAAGCTTTTTGGCCTGCAATTCATAAAATCTTTGTAGGTACACGTTCTAGTGGTCCCTACATGGCCTTCATTTCTAACTCCATCTCTTGTGACATTAGGTAGAGCCGCAGCAATTCTTTGAGCTATGATTTCTTCCAGTTGTGTTGTACTTATTGGGGGGTTTGGTTATGGTGGTTGTTGTTGTGGTACTGATGGTCGGTTAGGGTTTAGCCGAGCACTACTTCTTCTAGGCATTATGTTTTAGTTCCTATTATAAATAATAAGAATTTTGTAAGTTTTATGAAGAATTAGTCATTTACTACAAAAGTACTAAATACTTTAATTATTCTTCAAAGAGTAAAACGTAATGGACAACACAATGATTACTGTAATATATGCTTCATATTATTACCAGCGGTTACATCAGTTTATTTAGGTTTATAAGAGAAACGTTTCTATAAACATTGCAAAATTTGCAAGGTTTTCTACATCCTCGCTATAAACTTTCCTCTTTTCACCTTAACTAGTCTGATTTCTCTATTTACACAACCACTAGTTTTAGCTTATCTACCAGAAACCTAAGTGATGACCTAGCACGTCAGTGACATTAACCACTTGCTCCTCAAGTGCTTGAGTTCTCTGCTCAAGACTTCCCGTGCGTTCTTCATTTCTTGAGGTTTGATTGTAGAGCTCTAACTCTGCAATCTTTGCATCGTGAGTAATCATGTCGTTATAAGCGAAATTTATACGATGATGGACATCCATCACCGATTCCTGATCTCGCGTCCTTTGTCCTTCTAGCCTTCGTACTCTTCCAGAGAGATGAGTAGCCCTCCCTTCGACAATTTCCATCTTATATTCAATTTTCACACTTTTCTCAAACAATTGAGATAAAGTGTTAACTTCAGAAGAATGTGGGAAATGTGGTCGAGATGATTGACCAGTCTCATATATCTTAGCAGCTCTTTTTTCCGCCACCCACCTATCAACGGTTTGTACGATCCAAGCAGGTTCATCTTGAACTCTATGACTTCCTGAATATGTCGCCTTCTGATTCTTCTTAATCTTCTGCCATATCGGGATGGATTTACGTGCCGTGCGTTTCATTTTTGCTCCTCCTAGAACTTTACGGTAAAGAGTATTCAGTGGTGGTAAAGATGATGCCACCGATTCTGTCTCCTCCATTGGTTCGCTCTCTTCTATTGGTTCACTCTCTTCCCATTCGTTGGAGGGTAAAGGTGCTCCATCGTCAGAAGGTATTGGATGAAAGGTGGTTGGATTTATAGGGTAGTAAGGATCGTGTAACGCCCGCGTTTCGGGGCTAAGTATTTTTAGACGATGTAATAGTCTAGGTCAACTATTGTAACTCTTTTGATGTAATAAAGATGAAATATTTGAATACTATGTGAATTATGTGTATTTGTGTGTTTATTATTTGATTATAAATGTATAATTAATAAAGAATAAAAATAAGCGTCAAAATTAAAGTGTGAGATAAGCTCGATATCTTAATATAAAGTTGTAGTGGCCGAAACAAGGATTTCGGGGATATAAAGAACGCCAAAATCCGAGTTATAACGAAGAAGTTATGACCCGTCAAAGTTTCACGACGGAACCGGCACGACACCGGGAAACGTAAATTATGAATTTACGCTGGAGCGAGTTTTAGCCTTAGCGATCTAAACGAAAGTCGTAGAAAACGTTAAACCGAGAGCGTCCATAAAAAGAACGCCCAAATCTGACTTCGTATGAGGAAGTTATGATTTTTCGAAGTTTCGGCTTAGCAGTGTACAGCCCGAAGTTCGAATATTAGATCGAGTGGTTTTTAGCCAACACAACCTAAACGAGAATCGAAGATCTCGTTAATAGTAGCATATCGATAAAAAGACAGATAAAAACGGACGTCGGATGAAGAAGTTATGAATTTTTAACGGACCAATCCTGTCCCGGCCTGTTAAAAATATAACTTTTAAAATAAAGTCAAAATTAGCCGACGGAGTTTAAACAAAAGTTGTAGAGTATGTTCCCGCCTTCGCGTGGATATAAAGAACGTCAAAAACGGAGCTCGTATGAGGAAGATACGAATTTTTGAAGTTTGGAATCGAAATCACGAAGTGTGATGCGAGATGGATGACGTGGCCTCATCGCAACCGTCCATCGCTGATTGCAGAGCACCCTTCGGATCACGCCACGTCGCCTCGTTTCGCCTTACGCCCTGCGTCCGAAGTTGGGTACGCCCGGCGTACCTTTAGCCTTATCTCTTCCGAGTCCGAGTGCGAGCCAGCTGGCAACCCTATCCGATCTACGCCCAGCGTAGCCAAGGATTACGCCCAGCGTAGTCCGAGGCCTCGTAGGCTATAAAAGGGAGGCGAGAGTTCCAGATTTTTCACACCATTCTCCTTCTCTCTCTAAACTACTTTCTCTCTCTAACCCATTTTAACCCCCCTAAACCCTAGGAAAAATCCCTAGCACCCAAAGGAAGCCCCGAGGCTCCCGGAGTCCCGAGAAAAAAGGGTCTTTCGGTTTGGAAACGCTGCTCCGAGCAAAGCCCGGTTTTCTTTAAAATCCGCTGTAAGTGAGCTACGCCTACACAATTTTTAATATAACTTTTAAATAATTATAGTAATGTTATTATGTCCTTAAAATAATTATTTGGGCTATTATTATGAGTTATATTGGGTGTTATTTAATGCTTATATAATAATAATAATAGCTAGACTATTAATTAGTCACAGTTAACGTTAAAACTAAACCCTAGTGGTATTGATACTAGGTTTTGGTCAAGGAAAAAAATTGTTTTGAGATAACGAAGCGCTGTTCAAGTACCGAGTCACCACCTAATCAGGTGAGTGCATAGTTACTTTCATCTTACACATAGATATGAAGTATTTAATATAAATTACGTGCTATGTGTGCATATTGTCTGAATACTTGCCGTCTATGCTGGGTGAAATATTTTTATACACATTTTAAATGATTTAAACTGTATATGTATTTTATATCTACAAAATGTGTTGGGTAAAACATGGGTAGATGTAACAGTTGATGTGTGACAAAATAAAATAATGAGAGGCCTCGTTATAGATGTTATTGATGATTCAGTCATCTAGCGGAGTATAGATGACGACCACGGACTATTCTAGACAGTCCAGTGGAACGCTAGCAGGCTCGCAACCTGTAGGTGTTTATTTGAACTGTGTGTTTACCAACAGTACTCCATCCCCCACATGGTTGCCTTATTTGACATGAATTGCTGAGGAATCCCCGAAGCATGTGTTGTCGCCCCGATGAAAGTCCTTAGACTAGGTCCCTTGAGTTAGATGTTTTAGGGACGTAAAGTGAGGATAACGGGAACGGGTAATCGGGTTTGTTTGGTTTGATAAAGTTAATAAACTTATTTATTGTGGGTTGAAAACCCTATGTGCTCACCAGGCTCCCAAGCCTGACCCACTCAGTTTCTTGTATTACAGGTAGTGGCGCATGAGCATAGATGTTTGGATGAGAGATAAGGGATTATAGGCCTGTAAATACGAAATAATGTAGTAAGGCTTATGTTGTACTGTTTATGCTTTTGATCTGTATCGAACATGACATCCCGAGTCTTTTAATGAAATACATTTCTTTGGAAATGCTTTTGATAAATCTTTATCATATTTTGTTTTGGGACAAATTCCGCAACTTTTTTATTTAAAATGTTACTCTGATTTTCAAACAAGCATAAACAAAATCGGTCTTTTCTGGCCGTGAAAATGGGGATGTCATAGATCGCCTACCATCATAGGGAATGAAACTTCCTCTTCTTCATCCGTATCCTCGATGATTATCCATTCTCGTGAATGTGCCATGTCGAATTCCTATACGTTTTGGATCACCAAGAGTTTAGTCTATCAAATATTACTCCCAAATTAAATAGTTCATATGATCTGATCATAATAAAATGTAGTTGCGCACCTACACCTAGTTGTGATAGGATCTACGCACATATAAACTTTAGTTGGAATATTTGATCTAAATCCTTGAGATTAAAAACATTCCGGGTATTAAGGTGTATTCTCATCGCGGGTCTGTGTCTTTATATATGACTCTATATTCTTATTTATTGTATTCACGCTTTAACTATTGTTTGTTACTTCAGGTCTATCTGCTAAGGCTTCGGCCAGTCAGGACAGTCGAAAGGGCAGGATCATTTTAGCATATAGCCGTTCTGGAATCCAGCAACCCAAATCGACATGTCTATCCTTGTCACCGCTCCCGTAAGTAGTCATTCAGTAGAATAATAAATAATACTTTTTATTGTAGGCTAAGGGATATACTTAAACCTAATAGGGTAACCCTAAACTATAGACGTGTTTTCCTAAGAAAGTACTAGTTCACTATAGTTAATAGCTCTGATACCAATTTCTGTCACACCCCCAGCCATCGGCGGAAACACCGGGTGGTGTAACGTCATTCTTCGTATCACAGTTATATAACATACATTGAACAGTACTAAAGAAAATACATAACTTTATTGATAACTGAAAGTTACATAACTGTTTTTCTAGGATCTATTACATAATATCCGACTATGGCATACTTCCTAATGAACAGAAAGGTAATAGTAAAACTTCTTCTGTTCAAATACATACCATCTTTTCAAATTCCTGAAAACACATGCATTTTAAAATACGTCAACATAAAGTTGGTGAGTCCACAGGTTTTGACTCTATAAAATAGTACATTTTCCACGATCAAAAGTATAGTTTTGAAAGTATCATTTTGACTCTCCAACATTTAGTATGTATATTAGGTATAATAGTTTACTTATCAATTAAGTGTTATACCTAAACATTCCTTGAGCCTAAGGTATAAGTAGGGGGAAACTTATACTTAACATTAATACTTGTATACGACAAAGTATAATGTTTCTAAAAAATTTCTACCATGAGCCTGTAACCGCGGCTGTGACATAATACCTCTGATAAAACCCACCCATGATTTCCATGAGGACAACCCACTCATGATTTCCATGAGGATAACCCACTCATGATTTCCATGAGGACAACACCGTACGCTTCATCGACGCCGGAACAATAACAAGTAAAAAGGATAGTTCGTCACTTGCTTATGGTTGACTGTAGCTAACAGTCACAAGTGGGGTGGTCAACCCGTATACTAATTATACACGAATTCCTTGCTCACACAGGATTAACGGTTACAGTTCAGAGGATTTCCGCTAAGATCCCCAATCTTAGTTGATGAATACAATTACTCATGTAGACTTCGATAGCTTCCTATAGCTCTAACAACAAAAGCATCTTCATTTCTAAAACCCTAAGTTACTAGACTATGCTTTTAAACAGTACTCCTAACTTCATAACATTTAGGCAGTATAACAGCTATAACTTGAAGTAAAACCAGGTTTTATCTTGACATAAAACCAATAATAACAACATATAACGTTCCTAGTTTTATCTTGACATAAAACTATCAATAACAATATATAACATACCAAGTTTTATCTTGACATAAAACCAATAATAGCAACATACTTTATAAATTAACATATAGAACTTCCGAATATAACTTCGGAACTATATCGCACACAACATATATATAGAATCCTAAGTATAACTCAAGATCTACATTAGTATAATAACATGCTGACAAGTTGATAATAGTTGTATATATTCAAAATATTATATTTAGAACAACTATACCCCGACTATTATAACTATATACTATCATATAGACATGATAGTAATGTATATACAATATTTAGCATGCGTTTTCCCCCAAAATATTAGAAAGTGGGGCCGTGAAACTCACCCTAGTAGCGTGATTTTATGTAATCTAAGCATAAACGGTCAGCGTACGAGGTCGTCGGGGCTCGGGATGCAAGATGGCTTCAGCAAAGGAGAGAGGAGAAAGAAGTTTAGGTGTAAGAATGGCTGAGGTCGGACCTGCTATTTATAGTAAGGATTTTGGATCCCCACGTCGTGGATTTTATAAGGCCCACATCGTGAGTTTGGATCTTATCACCGTAGACTTGCCATTTGCGTCCCTAGCTTCGGAAGGTGGCCATGTGACTCATCACGTCGTGAGATATCCTTGTTCACGTCGTGAGTTTGGATCTTATCCCCTCACAGCCTCGTCACACACCTTCTAGATTCCGAGATGTGGCAAATGAATCCTCACGTCGTGAGTTTCTATGCCCACGTCGTGAGCTCAGTCAGATTAGGGTTTCTGACAGCTGAATCTTCGGAAGGTCGTAACTTTCACATACGAACTCCATTTTTGACGTTATTTATATGCACGCGTAGGTATTTACAAGTACTACAACTCTCTTTTAGACTCCAATAGCTTATTATAAGGCTATTTTAAATTACTCTTATTATAGAGATTTACAGTGTTCGGTTTATCATAACTTCTTCATGCGGAGTCAGACTCAGACATTCTCTATATTTTTGGAATCGTATGGACGTATACTTTGAGTTGTATCATAAAGAAAGTTCATATTTGTATTAGAATTTATCATGAACTACATAGAACTCTTATCACATTACTAGTTTAACAAAATCACATTACATGATTGGCATAATCACATGTGATTGTCTATTGACCTATTTTGACTAGTGTTACATTCTCCCCCCGTTAGAATAATTTCGTCCCGAAATTTATCTTATCGATGGGGTTTTGTCAAACAGTTGAGGATATTTTTCTTTCATATGATCTTCACGTTCCCAGGTAAATTCAGGTCCTCGTAAAGAGTTCCATCGAACTTTCACTATGGGAATACGACTTTGCTTTAATCGTTTGTGACTTCTCGATCCATGATCTCAACAAGTTCTTATACAAAGTTGAGTTTCGTATCGACTTGTATCTCTTCGAGAGGTATAACAAGAGTGTCATCGGAAAGACATCTTTTGAGATTTGATATGTGAAAAACATCGTGCACATTACTTAGCTCTTGAGGCAACTTGAGTTGGTATGCGACAGAACCAATTCTTGCTAGAATTTCAAAAGGTCCTATATACTGTGGGTTTAGTTTTCCTGTTTCCCGAATCAAATTTCGCCTTTCCAAGGAGAGACTTTCAATATTACATTGTAACATCCGGATTTCTAGGTACTGTATTTATCTAATTATTTTTGAGTTTTGGAGAGGGACTCGACGAGTAGGCGCTTAGACTCGCCGAGTAGAGCCGCGCATTGTTGGACTGGATTAATGACTGGACTCGGCGAGTCCATACGTGGACTCGGCGAGTCCACGCTGTTTAATGAAACCCTAATTTCTTGGGTTTGGGACCTATTTAAAGGCCCTTAGGGCCGTCACTTGCGGCTACCAAACCCCAGAGAGAAACCCTAAAAGAGCTAGAGCATTTGTGAGAGGAAAGGAGCCATTTCTTGATCTTTGTGATTGATTCTTGCAAGAAGGAGGTGATTTCAGCTTGGAGGAGACCAAGGAGGTTGTGCATCTGGGGATTTCGAGCAAAAGACTTCATCTTTGAGGTATTATGTCGCCCCTTTATCTGTTTTGTTGAAGGAACCCATAGATGTAGAGTTTTTATGTCTTTTATTGGAAGGAGTTGTGAGAATATGGCCCCTATTCATTTTGAGACTTCGGATCTGGACCCATAGTGGTCTAAAGAGCTTATTCCAGCTTGCTTTATGTTGAACTATGGAGGCAATGAGCTTAGGTTGTTGTGTTTGGGGCTAAATCACCAAGTAAAGCCTCCTAGACGTCACATGAGAGTCAAGATCCAAGCTTTACGTGATTATCAGGCTTGGGAAGGTCAGATCTATGGGTCTAAGGAACAGATCTGAGCTCAGGAGGTCATTTGAGTTTGTGCATGACATGAACTCGCCGAGTCCAAGGGCAGACTCGGCGAGTAGGGTTAGGGTTTCCCGTGAATCACTCAGTGAGTGACTTGCCGAGTTGGGAGAATGACTCAGTGAGTCAGAGGGGGAATAGAGGACTCGAGTTCACGACTGAACTCGCCGAGTCACATTTGTGCACTCGGCGAGTCTGGTCAAGAGTTGACCGTTGACTTTTGTTGACTTTTAGGGTTTGGTCAACAATGGAACTTGTGGACTGTTTGAAGGGTAAAATAGCCTTTTTGCCTTCTTAGAGGACATGTGAGAGTCTAGTCTAGCCTAGAGAGCCGTGATTGATTGAGATGATTATGTTATGTGTATAGGCAGAGGCTAGATCAGTATATACGCAGGCGGGATATTATCCGAGACATCCGAGGTGAGTCTTCTCACTATAAATTACCTATAGTGGTATTTATGTGTAGACCAGAGGGTCTTGTATGCTATGTGTATGTATGAGATTATGTGCATTGTGTTATATGTATGCTATGTTTTGTATAGACCGGACCGGAGGGTCCAACGATATAGACCGGACCGAAGGGTCCAACGATATAGACCGGACCGAAGGGTCCAACGATATAGACCGGACCGAAGGGTCCAACGATACAGACCGGACCGAAGGGTCCAACGAGCTATGACCGGACCAGAGGGTCCAACGAGCTACGGGACTGGAGGGTCCCGCTGAGACACATCGGACCGGAGGGTCGTATTGTAGCCTCGAGTGGCGTATGTGTTGTATGTGGTATATTGGGGAACTTACTAAGCTTTTATGCTTACAGTTGTTGTGTGATGTGTTTCAGGTACTAGTGAGGATCGCGGGAAGGCGCCGACATGATTCGTACACACGAGAGAGGATTTATTTATATGAGATCTTGGGACATGTTTTGTGATGATACAGAGATTTATTATGATTTTGTGATTTTTATGTGGTGGAAAGTATGTTTTGAAATGAAAAATTGTTTTGAAAAATTGGGTGTTACAAATTGGCATCAGAGCCTTGGTTTGAGGGATTCGGGTGCACCTTCGGGCGTATCTGAACTCAAACTGAGGATTTGAGAGAATTTCAAAATAAAATTCACAAAATTTTATTAAAGAGTAGAATGTTTTGAAAGAGCAGAGCAGAGCAGTGTGTACGATCAGCCAGCGCCCGAACGGTGATTTCCCAAAATACCCTTACCTTATGGGTTATGAGATATTATGAGATATTATGCATGCTAGAGTAGGCTAGGTAATCATATTAGGACTAGAGTGGCCTGATTTGTGATGCCTTAGCCTAGAAATGATTTTGCTGCTATGTGATGCTTGAGAGCGAATAGGTAGCAGTGAGGAGCTGTTGAGAGGCCTACCGAAGGGTAGCCTATGCCAGTGAGATATTGTATACTTGTGATCTGGGATCCAAGGAGGAGGACTTAGAGTGAATGCTGATGCGGTGTGGATGGTAGTATAGGGCCCGTACTACTGAAGACACCGGAGCAGCGCACACCCTAAGTAAGAATCCATTGGGTACTAAGGAGCAAGTAGGGTTGAGTTATCGAGTGCGAGTATACTCGAGCGAGTCTCTGATATCTTGTGTTGTATTTCGGAGAGACATCATGGTTGGGACGCGCCACCGGCCAGGGACTAGCGAGGGGGTTGTGAGTGATGAGGAGCTCCGCCAGATGATTCATGATGAGGTGGCTGCTGCCATCCGCGCTGAGATTCCAGAGATGTTCGGGTCTATCAAGACCACGATGATGGAGGCTTTTGATGAGCGGTACGCCGCTCTTACTGATGCAGCTGTTGCTGCGGCCACCGCAGCCGTTGCTGCTGCCAGGCCGCAGGGGGGTGACTCGTTGCTGTACAGAGAGTTCAGCAACACGAAGCCACCAGAGTTTGATGGGACGCAGGATCCGATTGCTGCTATGAGATAGATTACCGATGTTGAGGGTTGTTTCTATACCTGCTCGTGTCCAGAGCATCTGAGGGTTCGGTTTGCGATGAACCAGCTTCGCTTGGGAGCGAAGGACTGGTGGAAGTTTGTGACGGCAGACTTCACTACTGCAGAGCTGACTGCGGTGACCTGGGAGAGGTTCACCACGATGTTTCGAGATAAGTATGTTCCTCCGGTGGAGAGGGAGCGATTAGCTCAGGAGTTCTTGACCCTCAAACAGGGTACTGATTCGGTTACTGTGGTTACCCGGAAGTTTCATGAGAGGGCGATGTTCTGCCCTGAGCAGGTGTCTACTGAGCAGGCACGTATGAGCCGGTACTTGGGTGTTTTGAGGAGGGATATACGGGAGTTCGTGTCGAACTCGACTTACCGGACATTTGCTGAGCTCCAGGCAAATGCCCGGAAGAGGGAGATTGAGCTGGAGACGCAGGCCAGGGAGGAGGCCGAGTCTCAGAGGGTGGATCGGCGACCGACACAGTCTCAGCCGGCAGCCAAGCGGGCAAAGCCCGCTGATACGAGATCTGGGGGTCCGAAGGGCCGCATTTGTGGAAAGTGCGGCAAGAGCCACGAGGGGACATGCAGAGCTGGGGTGTGTTATAACTGTGGGAAGGAGGGGCATTATGCGAGGGACTGCCCCAAGGGATTCACGGTTTGCTTTCATTGCAACCAGACCGGCCATCGGAAGGCCGAGTGCCCACAGCTACTACAGAGATCAGCGCCTGCTGTTCGAGCTACAGAGAGTCGGCCGGCGAAGGCCGAGGCGCCGAAGGCTCGCGGGAGAGCCTTCCAGTTGACAGCGGAGGAGGTCCGCGCAGCACCCGATGTGGTAGCTGGTATGTATTCTTTCCTCTGTTTATATTGAGTTTGTGATATTATGCTTATTCTGAGGTATGCATAGGTACATTTCTTATGTGTTCTGTACCTGCTTTGGTGTTGTTTGACTCGGGTGCGAGTCGGTCATTTGTGTCGATAGCGTTTAGTCGACACATCAGTGTTCAGCGAGAGGCGTTGAGTCGACCTCTACGAGTTTCTATAGCCGACGAGCGAACAGTGTATGCTACTGATGTGATTCGAGGATGTGTACTCGAGATCTTCGGTGTCGAGTTCCCGATAGATCTGGTCCCGATTGCTATGGGGGACGTATGTGTCATAGTAGGCATGGATTGGTTGAGCCGATTTGGGGCTGTGATAGACTGCGAGCGACAGTTGGTGACGATACGAGATCCCAGTGGGGGAGTACTTACGATGTACGGCGAGGGTACCCGTTCTGGCTCAGCATTTTGTTCGGCCGCTAGAGCGAGGCAGAGTCTACAGCAGGGCTGTAGTGGGTTTGTGGCTTATGTGGTGGATACGAGAGTAGATGCAGAGAGACCGAGGTCGGTCGATGAGGTCCCGATAGTGCGTGAGTTCCCGGATGTTTTCCCCGAGGAGTTGCCGGGTGTACCTCCCGAGAGGCAGGTAGAGTTCCGGATTGAATTGGTTCCGGGGGCAGCGCCTATCGCCAAGGCGCCCTATCGCCTTGCGCCACCAGAGATGCAGGAGTTATCCTCGTAGCTTCAGGAGCTGCTGGGGAAGGGGTTTATACGGCCGAGTAGCTCACCGTGGGGAGCGCCGATCCTTTTTGTCAAGAAAAAGGATGGTTCACACCGGATGTGCATTGATTACCAGGAGCTGAACAAACTAACGGTCAAGAACCGTTACCCCTTACCGAGGATCGACGATTTATTCGATCAGTTGCAGGGAGCGTCTTGGTTTTCCAAGATCGACTTGAGATCTGGATATCATCAGATGAGGGTACGAGATGAGGATATCCAGAAAACAGCATTCAGGACTCGTTACGGGCATTACGAGTTCGTGGTGATGCCTTTCGGGCTCACCAATGCACCGGCGGCATTCATGGATCTCATGAACAGAGTATGAAGACCGATGTTGGATCGTTCGGTGATCGTGTTCATCGATGACATATTGGTGTATTCGAGATCCAGAGAGCAGCATGAGGAGCATTTGAGAGAGTTACTTGGAGTTTTGAGATCGGAGAGGCTTTATGCCAAATTCTCCAAGTGTGATTTCTGGTTACGAGGGGTCCAGTTCCTAGGGCACCTCGTTAACCAGAATGGGATTTTGGTCGATCCGGCCAAGATTGAGGCAGTGATGAGTTGGGAGGTGCCGAGATCCCCCACCGAGATCAGGAGTTTCCTCGGGTTGGCCGGCTATTATAGGAGATTTATCAGGGATTTCTCCAAGATCGCCGTGCCACTCACCAGATTGACCCGGAAGGGTGTTGCTTTTTCATGGGGCCCAGAGCAGCAGGCCTCCTTCGAGACACTTCGCCAGAGACTGTGCGAAGCCCCGGTGTTAGCCCTTCCGGAGGGAATGGAGGACTTTGTGGTGTATTGTGACGCATCGATATCGGGGCTGGGAGTGGTGCTAATGCAGAGAGGGCATGTGATAGCATACGCATCGAGACAGCTGAAGCCTCACGAGGCGAGGTATCCCACCCACGATCTGGAGCTGGGGGCAGTAGTGTTCGCCCTCAAGATCTGGCGTCACTACATGTACGGGGTTCGGTGTACCATATACACGGACCATAAGAGCTTGAAGTATTTGATGGATCAGCCCAACCTGAACATGCGTCAGAGGAGATGGTTGGATGTGGTGAAGGACTATGATTGCGAGATCCTGTACCACCCGGGCAAAGCTAATGTTGTAGCTGATGCCCTGAGTCACAGGGCGGAGAGTGCCCCGATACGAGATGTTTGTATGAGATTGACAGTGATGACTCCGGTGTTGGACACCATTCGAGGGGCGCAGGCTGAGGCCATTAGGCCGGAGAACCGGAAGAGAGAGCGGGTTATCGGACAGGTATCAGAGTTCGTTACCGATGGTCGAGGACTTATGACCTTTCAGGGTCAAATTTAGGTACCATTCGTGGGTGGAACGCGTACCATCTTGATGGAGGAGGCGCATAGATCGAGGTTCTCGATCCATCCCGGGGCCACTAAGATGTATTTGGACCTGAAGAGAGAGTATTGGTGGCCCTGTATGAAGAGGGATGTTGCATGGTTCGTAGAGAGGTGCTTGACCTGTTGCAGAGTTAAGGCAGAGCACCAGAGACCGCATGGTAAATTGCAGCCGTTGGAGGTTCCCGAATGGAAATGGGAACAGATTACCATGGATTTTATCACCAAATTGCCGAGGACTGCTAGGGGCGTCGATGCAATTTGGGTGATTGTGGACAGGTTGACGAAGAGCGCTCACTTCCTTGCTATCAGTGAGAGCTTTTCCGCTGAGAGGTTGGCAGAGTTGTACGTGAGGGAGGTGGTATCACGGCATGGAGTGCCGATCTCGATCGTCTCAGATCGAGATGTGCGTTTCACTTCCAGATTCTGGAAGAAGTTTCATGAGGAGTTGGGTACGAGGCTGCATTTTAGTACCGCATACCACCCACAGACAGACGGGCAGAGTGAACGGACGATTCAGACGCTCGAGGACATGCTTCGGGCATGTGTATTGGACTTTGGAGGGAGTTGGGACACATATTTACCCTTGGCAGAGTTTTCCTACAACAACAGCCATCATTCGAGCATCGGTATGCCACCCTTTGAGCTGTTGTATGGGAGGAGGTGTCGGACTCCCATTTGCTGGGGTGAGGTCGGGCAACGTGTGATGGGTAGTACGGAGATTGTGCTTCAGACGACCGAGCAGATTCAGCAGGTCAGGCAGAGGTTACTGACGGCCCAGAGCCGTCAGAAGAGTTATGCGGATAGACGACGGCCCGAGCTCGAATTTCAGGTTGGTGACTTCGTCCTCCTGAAGGTATCTCCGTGGAAAGGAGTGATCCGATTCAGGAAGAGAGGCAAGTTGGGGCCTCGGTATATTGGTCCTTTCAGGGTGATCGCCAGGGTGGGCAGAGTAGCGTATCGTTTGGAACTACATGCGGAGTTGAGTCAGATTCATGATACCTTCCACGTATCTCAGTTGAGGAAGTGTATCGCCGATGAGTCGGCAGTGGTTCCCCTTGAGGACATTCAGGTGGATGCGAGCCTGAACTATGTTGAGAGGCCGATCGCGATTCGGGATAGGAGGATCAAGGTTTTGAGGAACAAGGAGGTGTCATTGGTTCAGGTCCAGTGGCAACATCGGAAGGGGTCCGAGCTGACTTGGGAGCCGGAGTTAGAGATGCGTGAACAGTATCCAGAGTTATTTGCTGAGAGAGACTTCGAGGGCGAAGTCTGATTCTAGTGGGGGAGAATTGTAACATCCGGATTTCTAGGTACTGTATTTATCTAATTATTTTTGAGTTTTGGAGAGGGACTCGGCGAGTAGGCGCTTAGACTCGCCGAGTAGAGCTGCGCATTGTTGGACTGGATTAATGACTGGACTCGGCGAGTCCATACGTGGACTCGGCGAGTCCATACGTGGACTCGGCGAGTCCATGCTGTTTAATGAAACCCTAATTTCTTGGGTTTGGGACCTATTTAAAGGCCCTTAGGGCCGTCACTTGCGGCTACCAAACCCCAGAGAGAAACCCTAAAAGAGCTAGAGCGTTTGTGAGAGGAAAGGAGCCATTTCTTGATCTTTATGATTGATTCTTGCAAGAAGGAGGTGATTTCAGCTTGGAGGAGACCAAGGAGGTTGTGCATCTGGGGATTTCGAGCAAAAGACTTCATCTTTGAGGTGTTATCTCGCCCCTTTATCTGTTTTGTTGAAGGAACCCATAGATGTAGAGTTTTTATGTCTTTTATTGGAAGGAGTTGTGAGAATATGGCCCCTATTCATTTTGAGACTTCGGATCTGGACCCATAGTGGTCTAAAGAGCTTATTCCAGCTTGCTTTATGTTGAACTATGGAGGCAATGAGCTTAGGTTGTTGTGTTTGGGGCTAAATCACCAAGTAAAGCCTCCTAGACGTCACATGAGAGTCAAGATCCAAGCTTTACGTGATTATCAGGCTTGGGAAGGTCAGATCTATGGGTCTAAGGAACATATCTGACCTTAGGAGGTCATTTGAGTTTGTGCATGACATGAACTCGCCGAGTCCAAGGGCAGACTCGGCGAGTAGGGTTAGGGTTTCCCGTGAATCACTCAGTGAGTGACTTGCCGAGTTGGGGGAATGACTCAGTGAGTCAGAGGGGGAATAGAGGACTCGAGTTCACGACTGAACTCGCCGAGTCACATTTGTGCACTCGGTGAGTATGGTCAAGAGTTGACCGTTGACTTTTGTTGACTTTTAGGGTTTGGTCAACAACGGAACTTGTGGACTGTTTGAAAGGTAAAATAGCCTTTTTGCCTTCTTAGAGGACATGTGAGAGTCTAGTCTAGCCTAGAGAGCCGTGATTGATTGAGATGATTATGTTATGTGTATAGGCAGAGGCTAGATCAGTATATACGCAGGCGGGATATTATCCGAGACATCCGAGGTGAGTCTTCTCACTATACATTACCTAGAGTGGTATTTATGTGTAGACCAGAGGGTCTTGTATGCTATGTGTATGTATGAGATTATGTGCATTGTGTTATATGTATGCTATGTTTTGTATAGACCGGACCGGAGGGTCCAACGATATAGACCGGACCGAAGGGTCCAACGATATAGACCGGACCGAAGGGTCCAACAATACAGACCGGACCGAAGGGTCCAACGAGCTATGACCGGACCAGAGGGTCCAACGAGCTACGGGACTGGAGGGTCCCGCTGAGACACATCGGACCGGAGGGTCGTATTGTAGCCTCGAGTGGCGTATGTGTTGTATGTGGTATATTGGGGAACTCACTAAACTTTTATGCTTACAGTTGTTGTGTGATGTGTTTCAGGTACACACGAGAGAGGATTTATTTATATGAGATCTTGGGACATGTTTTGTGATGATACAGAGATTTATTATGATTTTGTGATTTTTATGTGGTGGAAAGTATGTTTTGAAATGAAAAATTGTTATGAAAAGTTGGGTGTTACACACATTATCTCCAAATTGGAATTCTAAAGGCTTACGTCTCACGTCAGCATAGCTCTTTAGACGATCACGTGCAGCCTTTAATCGATCCTTAATTTGCACGATCTTTTCAGTTGTTTCGTGGATTATTTCGGTCCAGTACGTAAGGTATCGCCTGTACGTTCTCTGGCCATCTGTGTATCTCCAACTTCTGCCCAACATATTGGGGAACGACATTTTCGTCCATAAAGAGCCTCAAACGGTGCAGCCTTGATGCTGGTGTGATGACTATTGTTGTAGGAAAACTCACTTAATGGTAAATGAGTATGCCACGTATTTCCAAAGTCTATTACACAGGCTCGGAGCATATCTTCTAAAGTCTGAATGGTTCTCTCACTCTGACCATCAGTCTGTGGATGGTAAGCTGTACTCATATCTAGACGTGTTCCTAAGGATTTTTGTAGAGATTGCCAAAATCGTGAAGTGAATCTACTATCTCGGTCAGAAATAATAGAATTTGGAACTCCATGCAATCTGACAATTTCCTTGAGATAAATTCTAGTTAGCTTCTCCATCTTGTCGTTCTCCTTAATTGGTAAGAAATGGGCAGACTTAGTCAATCTATCGACTATTACCCAAATAGTGTCGAACCCACTAGGAGTTTTAGGTAACTTAGTGATGAAGTCCATTGATATCTGCTCCCATTTCCATTCAGGTATTTCCAGTTGTTGAAGTAAAACAGAAGGCTTTTGATGTTTTGCCTTTACTCTAGAACAAGTCAAACATTTGCTCACATAAGTAGCAATTTCTGCCTTCATGTTTGGCCACCAATAATGTACTTTCAAATCTAAGTACATTTTGTCAGAACATGGATGCACGAAATATCTGGACTTGTGGGCTTCTTCTAAGACCAAGTCCATGACTCCACCGAACTTAGGCGTCCAAATTCGGTTCACAAAGTGTCGCGTTCCGTCATATTTTTGTTATAAGTTGCTTTTCCATTCCTCGCAAAGCTTCGTTCTTGATGTTTTCTTCTTTTAGAGACTCAAGTTGAGCTTCTCTTATTTGTGCGGTAAAGTTAGAATGGATAGTTATAGTTAATGCTCGTACCCGACGGGGTTTAATATATTCATTCCGGCTCAAGGCATCTGCTACCACGTTTGCCTTTCCGGGATGATAACGAATCTCACATTCGTAATCATTCAACAATTTGACCCATATTCGTTGTCTCATATTAAGATCTTTTTGGTTGAAGATGTGCTGGAGACTCTTGTGGTCGGTAAAAATAGTACACTTAGTACCGTATAAGTAATGTCTCCAAATTTTTAGTGCAAAAATTACAGCTCCCAATTCAAGATCATGGGTAGTGTAATTATTCTCATGCACCTTAAGTTGTTGTGATGCATAGGCGATAACTTTTCCTCTTTGCATCAACACACATCCCAATCCTTGATTTGATGTGTCGCAGTATACGACGAAATCTTCTGTCCCATCTGGAAGGGATAGGATTGGTGCACTACACAACATTTGCTTCAGTTTCTGAAAAGCAGCTTCTTGTTTGTCTTCCCAGTTGAACTTCGTATCCTTCTGGGTTAGTGTTGTAAGCGGCTTGGCTATTTTGGAGAAATTCTCTATGAATCTACGGTAATAGCCAGCTAGTCCTAGGATTTGACGCACTTCTATTGGCGTCTTTGGTGCTTCCTAATTCCTGATTGCTTCAACGTTGGATGGGTCAACATGAATTCCTTCGTTGCTAACTACATGACCTAAAAATTGTACTTCTCTAATCCAAAACTCACATTTGGAGAATTTAGCGTACAACTTTTCTTTTCTTAGTAGTTCCAAGATTATTTGCAGGTTTTAACCATGTTCTTCCTTGGTTCGTTAATATATCAATATTACATCGATAAATACGATCACGAATTTATCCAAGTATGGTTTGCAAACACGATTCATGAGATCCATAAACACTGTTGGGGCATTGGTCAATCCAAAAGACATAACTAAGAACGCATAATGACCATAACAAGTTCTAAATACTGTTTTTGGAATGTCGTCTTCTTGTACTCTAAGTTGATGGTATCCTGATCTAAGATCTATCTTTGAGTAGTAGCTGGATCCTTGCAGTTGATCGAATAGATCATCAATTCTTGGAAGCGGATAACGATTCTTGATCGTTAGCTTGTTCAGCTCCCAATAATCAATACACATTCGAAAGGATCTGTCCTTCTTCTTGACAAACAAGATTGGTGCTCCCCAAGGTGAAAAACTTGGTCGGATAAAGCCTTTGTCAAGAAGTTCTTGTAGTTGGCTAGACAATTCTTGCATTTCGGATGGAGCCAACCGATAAGGAGATATCGCTACTGGTGCTGCTCCAGGAATTAAGTCGATTCGAAACTCGATTTGTCAGACGGGAGGTATTCCAGGTAGATCTTCAGGAAACACGTCAAGGAAATCACATACTTGAGGTATGTCCTTGATTTCTTTTGTCTTTCTCTTCCTATCTACAATGTGGGCTAAGAATGCGCTACATTTCTTATGTAGATATTTCTGGGTCTTAGTACAAGAGATGACTTTGAGGTTCTTCCCAGATTTATCACCAAAGATAATCTGGGCTTTGCCGTTTGGTAAGGGTAGTCGTATGGCTTTCTCATGACATAGAATTTCGGCGCGGTGTGAAGATAACCAATCCATGCCAATTATGACATCAAAACTACCGATACACATTGGCATGAGGTTGACGTGAAAAAGGTAGTTATTAAGAGTTAACAGACAGTTTTCTAAGATTTCATGTGTTTTCTCAGTTTGACCGTTAACAATTTCTACTTCATAGATTTCTTTTAATTTACTAGACTCATGACTTAACAATTTTTGTAAATGTCGGAGTTATAAAACTTTGATCTGCTCCAGAGTCGAAGAGTATGGTAGCATATAAATTATCTATGAGAAACGTACCAGATACGACCGAAGGGTCCTGGATAGCTTCTCTGCTTCCTATCACGAACGCCCTGCCACGCCCTATGCCTCCTTGACTTCTTAACTTTGGACATTCTTTCTTGATATGTCCAACCTCTTCACACTCATAACACTTTCTTCCTTCACCATGGCCTGCTCCAATATTTTTTCCCTGATTTACGGTTGCAGGTGTTGTGCTCCAGCAGTGACTAGCAGTATGTCCCTTCTTTTTGCACTTCGTGCAGATAAAACAGTCACCTGGATGATGACGGTTGCACTGATTGCACCATGAAGATTTTGGTTGCGTAGGTACTGCTGTCGTGGCTGCATAATTGGTTGTTACTTCTTGTCTTTTCTCAGATGATTGTTTAGGATTCTTCCTATTAAACTTGCGCTTGTTTGTTCTAGATTTGGGAGACTCAGCCTTTGAGAAAACTTATGTTCCTTGGATCTCTGTGAGGGTTAGCTGATGAGCTATTCTTTTGGTGTTGTCATAGGTAGTATGCTTTGATGCGATCACCATGCCTTTGATTTGCGATGCTAAACCCCAGATATATCGCTCAATCTTCTTATATTCAGGGGTTACAAGTGCTGGACACATTACTGCAAGATCATTAAATCTAGCGGTATAAGCTTTTATCTCTGAACCCTTCATGGTTAGGGTCCACAATTCATGTTCCAGCTTATGTATCTCTTTCCTAGGACAATACTCCTCCACTAGCATCATTTTTAGCTCCTCCCATTTCATGGAATTTGCAGTATCAATTCCCATTGTATTCACATGGCTGTTCCACCATGTGAGTGCTGCATCAGCGAAAGTACATGCTGCAAATCGTACTTTACAATCATCTGGACAGAAGCTTATTTGAAAGACGAACTCTGTCTTTTCTATCCACCTAGTCAAATTAACTACCCCTTCATTTCCATGAAAGCTTTTTGGCCTGCAATTCATAAAATCTTTGTAGGTACACGTTCTAGTGGTCCCTACATGGCCTTCATTTCTAACTCCATCTCTTGTGACATTAGGTAGAGCCGCAACAATTCTTTGAGCTATGATTTCTTCCAGTTGTGCTGTACTTATTGGGGGGTTTGGTTATGGTGGTTGTTGTTGTGGTGCTGATGGTCGGTTAGAGTTTAGCCGAGCACTACTTCTTCTAGGCATTTTGTTTTAGTTCCTATTATAAATAATAAGAATTTTATAAGTTTTATGAAGAATTAGTCATTTACTACACGAGTACTAAAAACTTTAATTATTCTTCAAAGTGTAAAATGTAATGGACAACACAATGATTACTGTAATATATGCTTCATATTATTACCAGCGGTTACATCAGTTTATTTAGGTTTATAAGAGAAACGTTTCTATAAACATTGCAAAATTTGCAAGGTTTTCTACATCCTTGCTATAAACTTTCCTCTTTTCGCCTTAACTAGTCTGATTTCTCTATTTACACAACCACTAGTTTTAGTTTATCTACCAGAAACCTAAGTGATGACCTAGCACGTCAGTGACATTAACCTCTTGCTCCTCAAGTGCTTGAGTTCTCTGCTCAAGACTTCCCGTGCGTTCTTCATTTCTTGAGGTTTGATTGTAGAGCTCTAACTCTGCAATCCTTGCATCGTGAGTAATCATGTCGTTATAAGCGAAATTTATACGATGATGGACATCCATCACCGATTCCTGATCTCGCGTCCTTTGTAGTTGTAGCCTTCGTACTCTTCTAGAGAGATGAGTAGCCCTCCCTTCGAGAATTTCCATCTTATCTTCAATTTTCACACTTTTCTCAAACAATTGAGATAAAGTGTTAAGTTCAGAAGAATGTGGGAAATGTGGTCGAGATGATTGACCAGTCTCATATATCTTAGCGGCTCTTTCTTCCGCCACCCACCTATCAACGGTTTGTGGGATCCGAGCAGGTTCATCTTGAACTCTATGACTTCCTGAAGATGTCGGCTTCTGATTCTTCTTAATCTTCTGCCATATCGGTATGGATTTACGTGCCGTTCGTTTCATTTTTGCTCCTCCTAGAACTTTACGGCAAAGAGTATTCAGTAGTGGTAAAGATGATGCCACCGATTCTGTCTCCTCCATTGGTTCGCTCTCTTCCATTGGTTCACTCTCTTCCCATTCGTTGCAGGGTAAAGGTGCTTCATCGTCAGAAGGTATTGGATGAAAGGTGGTTGGATTTATAGGGTAGTCAGGATCACCTACCATCATAGGGAATGAAACTTCCTCTTCTTCATCCGTATCCTCGATGATTATCCATTCTCGTGAATGTGCCATGTCGAATTCCTATACGTTTTTGGATCACCAAGAGTTTAGTCTATCAAATATTACTCCCAAATTAAATAGTTCATATGATCTGATCATAATAAAATGTAGTTGCGCAGCTACACCTAGTTGTGATATGATCTACGCACATATAAAGTTTAGTTGGAATATTTGATCTAAATCCTTGAGATAAAAAACATTCCGGTTTTTAAGGTGTATTCTCATCGCGGGTCTGAGTCTTTATATATGACTCTATATTCTTATTTATTGTATTCACGCTTTAAATATTGTTTGTTACTTAAGGTCTATCTGCTAAGGCTTCGGCCAGTCAGGACAGTCGAAAGGGTCGGATCATTTTAGCATATAGCCGTTCTGGAATCCAGCAACCCAAATCGACATGTCTATCCTTGTCACCGCTCCCGTAAGTAGTCCTTCAGTAGAATAATAAATAATACTTTTTATTGTAGGCTAAGGGATATACCTAAACCTAATAGAGTAAGCCCTAAACTATAGACGTGCTTTCCTAAGAAAGTACTAGTTCACTATAGTTAATAGCTTTGATACCAATTTCTGTCACACCCCCAGCCATCGGCGGAAACACCGGGTGGTGTAACGTCATTCTTCGTATCACAGTTATATAACATACATTGAACAGTACTAAAGAAAATACATACCTTTATTGATAACTGAAAGTTACATAACTGTTTTTCTAGGACCTATTACATAATATCCGACTATGGCATACTTCTTAATGAACAGAAAGGTAATAGTAAAACTTCTTCTGTTCAAATACATACCAGCTTTTCAAGTTCCTGAAAACACATGCATTTTAAAATACGTCAACATAAAGTTGGTGAGTCCACTGGTTTTGACTCCATAAAATAGTACATTTTCCACGTTCAAAAGTATAATTTTGAAAGTATCAGTTTGACTCTCCAACATTTAGTATGTATATTAGGTATAATAGTTTACTTATCAATTAAGTGTTATACCTAAACATTCCTTGAGCCTAAGGTATAAGTAGGGGGAAACTTATACTTAACATTAATACTTGTATACGACAAAGTATAATGTTTCTAACAATTTGCTACCATGAGCCTGTAACCGCGGTTGTGACATAATACCTTTGCTAAAACCCACTCATGATTTCCATGAGGACAACCCACTCATGATTTCCATGAGGACAACACCGTACGCTTCATCGACGCCGGAACAATAACAAGTAAAAAGGATAGTTCGTCACTTGCTTATGGTTGACTGTAGCTAACAGTCACAAGTGGGGTGGTCAACCCGTATACTAATTATACACGACTTCCTTGCTCACACAGGATTAACGGTTACAGTTCAGAGGAATTCCGCTAAGATCCCCAATCTTAGTTGATGAATACAATTACTCATGTAGACTTCAACGGCTTCCTATAGCTCTAACAACAAAAGCATCTTCATGTCTAAAACCCTAAGTTACTAGACTATGCTTTTAAACAGTACTCCTAACTTCATAACATTTAGGCAGTATAACAGCTATAGCTTGAAGTAAAACCAGGTTTTATCTTGACATAAAACCAATAATAACAACATATAAAGTTCCTAGTTTTATCTTGACATAAAACTATCAATAACAATATATAACATACCAAGTTTTATCTTGACATAAAACCAATAATAGCAACATAATTTATAAATTAACATATAGAACTTCCGAATATAACTTCGGAACTATATCGCACACAACATATATATAGAATCCTAAGTATAACTCAAGATCTACATTAGTATAATAACATGCTGACAAGTTGATAATAGTTGTATATATTCAAAATATTATATTTAGAACAACTATACCCCGACTATTATAACTATATACTATCATATAGACATAATAGTAATGTATATACAATATTTAGCATGTGTTTTCCCCCAAAATATTAGAAACTAGGGCCGTGAAACTCACCCTAGCAACGTGATTTTATGTAATCTAAGCAGAAACGGTCAGCGTACGAGGTCGTCGGGGCTCGGGATGCAAGATTGCTTCAGCAAAGGAGAGAGGAGAAAGAAGTTTAGGTGTAAGAATGGCTGAAGTCGGACCTACTATTTATAGTAAGGATTTTGGATCCCCACGTCATGGGTTTTATAAGGCCCACATCGTGAGTTTGGATCTTATCCCCGTAGACTTGCCATTTGCGTCCCTAGCTTCGGAAGGTGGCTATGTGACTCATAATGTCGTGAGATATCCTTGCTCACGTCGTGAGTTTGGATCTTATCCCCTCGCAGCCTCGTCACACACCTTCTAGATTCCGAGATGTGGAAAATGACTCCTCACGTCGTGAGTTTTTGTGCCCACGTCGTGAGCTCAGTCAGATTCGGGTTTCTGACAGCTGAATCTTCGGAAGGTCGTAACTTTCACATACGAACTCCGTTTTTGACGTTCTTTATATGCATGCGTAGGTATTTACAAGTACTACAACTATCGTTTAGACTGCAACAGCTAATTCTAAGTCTATTTTAAATTCCTCTTATTATAGAGATTACAGTGTTTGGTTTATCATAACTTCTTTATGCGAAGTCAGACTCAGACATTCTCTATATTTTTGGAATCCTATGGACGTATACTTTAAGTTGTATCATAAAGAAAGTTCATATTTGTATTAGAATTTATCATGAACTACATAGCACTCTTATCACATTACTAGTTTAACAAAATCACATTACATGATTGGCATAATCACATGTGATTGTTTATTGACCTATTTTGACTAGTGTTACAGGGTGGTTTTGAGAATACTGGAGAGTACTTCATATAAATACATGAAAGAGTCCATGGATGGTTTTGAGAATACTGGAACTACAGGAATAAATACATAATTTTAAAAGGGATTGGATTGAATTTATTGGAGAAAGAGATGCATATTTTTTGATAAACAAGTTGATAAAGAAAAAAGATTATTTGCAAGATTTTTTGTTTGACTTTAGTGTTGGAAGTAATCGATAATTTACTGGATTGTTTTGGGTCGATGAAGAAGGAAAACAAAACTACTTTGCCTTTAGAGATGTTGTTGCTTTTGATGCAACTTACCGAACAAACAAGTAAGTAAATAGATGATTTACTTTTAATTTTGAATTATTATATTTACAAATATTAGAATAGTGAATCATTATTTTTAATTAGAGCAGTTTTGTATCATTAATTCTTGAATAATAGTAAAATAAGAATTATATTTTTTAATTTCTATAAAAACAAATAAGAATCATATTATTTTTGAATCTAAATTTTAATATAAAAGATTCAAAATGAATCTTTAATGTACTTATACTTTAGAATGGTTTTCTAAATTTTGAATATTAATATTTTTTTGAATCATTTAATGATTATCATTAATTAAGACAAATTTAAATCATTAATATGTGAATCATTAAATTATGTTTTTGAATCATTGTATTTAGAATCATTAATTTTTATGAATTTAATCTTTTAACAAAAATAATTATATTTGAATCCATATAAATATGAGTTGCATAATTTAATAATATTAAAATGTTAAATACATATATTTACATCATTACTAAAATTTTAAATCAATAAATATACGAGTGTAACGTCTCAAAAATCACAACAAATTTGAAAATTTCAAAACAACCCATTTACTAAAAGTAGTGTTTACAAAACCTTTGTTTTCAAAGCATTAATTAAAATTAGAGTCTCCCAAGATGCAATCAGTCATAAAACCAATGATGTGTACGGTCGCGCTTTCGCCTTGCCATGGTCCTCAAAAGTACCTGAAACAAAACTAAAATTGTAAGCTAACGCTTAGTGGGTTCCCCCAAAGTACAAGCACACAATACACATATCATATACAAACAAGCATGTTGGGTCCAATTAGTCATCGGACTGGAATACCCACGGGTCCACAGCCATCGAGCTGGATTACCCCTGGCGCAATCAGTCATCGGACTGGAATGCTAACATACAACAGGTCTACTCAGTCATCGGAATGGAATACCAATATACAACAGGTCCACTCAGTCATCGGAATGGAATACCAATATACAATAGGTCCACTCAGTCATCAGACTAGAATACCCTCGGGTCCACTCAGTCATCGGACTGGAATACCCCCGATCTGTTGAGTCACACACATAGCAGTAAAGTCTTAACCTAACACAATATGTCGACATATAACGGATCACAAACATAATCAACAGACAGATAATCATGCAACCAGAAATCACAGGTAGTCCTACAGATCTACCGGTCTATGCATATCAGCAACTATCATATAATCGTACAGATCTATCCCATACTCAACATATCATAAATCAATGTATAACAGGATAACAATCCAATTGGGTCGGACTTGGTGCCTTCGACCCATAAGTATATTGAGGAAAAATCACCTTATAGTCTGACGAATATCTGATCAATACTCTGCTCCCAAATACCGACTCAACCCAAATCCTAAATGTCAAAACATTTCCATTCCAAATTAATAACAATTCCCCATAAATACCCTTGGTCAAAACTGGTCAAAGTCAACAAGTCAACCGAGTCCACACAGCCGAGTCAACTCAGTTGAGTTAACTCAGGCTTCGTACGCAAGGCGTACTCCGGAGGTATGCGGGGCGTACGAGCTGTCCGAGGCATCAGAGCCAAATCTGCATACGCGACAGCCATCCTCTTAGCCTATTAAGTGCTTAATCCTTTGTCTTAACACGCCCAATTGCATATCCAAGGCGAAAATACCATCATGAGTCATAATGTTTCCAACTTTATGACTTTGCATCTCCAATAAGTGCTTAATACACCAATTCTCAACATCTAAATGCCTTAAGACCTTCTATAGCATGCATGGGGAAAAACTAACCATCAAGACCACATTTTTATGACTTAACACCCCTACTAATGTCTGAAAGGATGACTTATTGGTCAAGAGCATGCCATGCTCAAGAATCACCATTTTTGGTACCAAAAGTGTCTTAAAGGAAGGAATGGCTAGATCTATAAGATGGAGTAATCAAGTTGTGAATTTTATACCTCCTGGAGGTTGCTAACAAGAAGATAATCTCATATCGAAGATGCTTCCAAGCTCCAAGCTCCTCTCACCACTTTCTTCTTCTTCAAGAATACCACTAAAGTACACCAATGGGCTCAAAAGCACTCTTCTCACTTAGGGTTTGCTTGGGGACTATTTTCACAACACGAGTTTGTTTCCATTGCGGCAAGGAGGGTCACATAAGAACTCATTGTCCCCTTCTTATTTTCAGCAAGGTTCAGAACCCTGCACCCTTAGCTTGGCAGTTGCCAGACGGACGTTATGGGACAGCCGGAGTCCCGGAGACTGACGAGGGATTCATCCGTTGAATAAAATTATCATATTTAAGTTTGGTTTTATGTAATTTCTTATTATGAAGGGATTGATTATTGTCTTTGGAGTTTTGCATGTGTCACACCCCTCTAAAGCGGAAACACGAGGTGCAATTGCACAAAGGGTCTCATAGCAAAAAATTTAAAAGACAACACCAACTATAGTATTAAAACACATTACAATTTACAATGAATTTGAACAAACTTTAAAAGAAATTACAATGTATTTGAAAAACAACACATGTGAATGCTCCTATAAGTGATGTGTCGCTACGAGCAATCTTACTAGATGATTCCTGAAAAAATCAGGTAAAATGAGCGGTCAACTACAAAAATAGTTGGTGAGTTCATAGGTTTATAGCATAACATAGTTTTAAACCATGAAAATCAGAATATTGATAAAAGTTTCCATAAATGAAAGTTTGTTGCTAAAATGAGTAAACAACTTTGTATAAACAGTAGTTCGTTGCTAAAATAAGTAAACATTGTTGCATAAACAGTAGTTCGTTGCTAAAATGAGTAAGCGAGTGTAAATGTGTATTATAAACAAACAATGAGTTTTCAACCAAGCCTATGATAGATGCCCTATCAAGTCATGCCCTTCTCTTTCAAACCAAAAGTACCTGAAAACATAACCGTAAAACCGTAAGCACAAAGCTTAGTGAGTTCCCCAAAATACCACATACCATACATACCATTGGGCCTAGCCCACATATTGCGCCCAATCCACCATAATGGGCCTAGCCCTGCCAAACCAATGGGCCCAGCCCAACATACAATGCAAGAGTCATAGAGACAACTAGCACCCTACATAACATACAATGGGCGTAGCCCTTCCTGGTCTATGGGCCTATCCCAACGTACATATGGGCCTAGCCCGTCATACAATGGGCCTAGCCCAACATACAAATGGGACTTGCCCAACATACCATGCAAGAGTCATAAAGATAACTAACATAACGTATCGTAGTGGGTCGACATTGGTGCCTTCGACCCACGGGTACAGTGAGGAGACTCACCTAAATCCGCTGATAACCAAATAACTGCTCGGGTCGCTGAACCGGATAATCTCGTACCAACTAGCAATAAATATAACCTTAAGCAATAATTAAACCAATATCCCAAAAACCAAGGCCCAATCTAATATCATCTTACTAAAGGGTAAAAGACCATTTTACCCATCCCAAAACTGGTCCAACGTTTCATGGCCCAACTCCTAAAAGGCCCGAAATGAATTCCTGGGGAGTAAGCCCATCATACTAGAAACGTAAGCCCTGCGTACCGACTGCCAAAGCACAATATGTTGGATTAAGTGTCTAAGCCCATACTATAATTGGTATGTACTTGACCCGATAGTAGCATGGTCCATTTCGGGTTGCCTTCACCAGAACAATTTGATAGGTTGGATATTTAAGAAAGAGGTTATTTGTGATTTATTAATATATTATAAGAATAATATATTAATTGAGAAATCATATTATTTAATTAGTATTGATCAAGAATTAATTTGGAATTAATTTAGTGATCAAAAGAGACTAATTAAATTAACGGGGACTGATTATGTAAATCAGTAAACATATGGTTTGGGCTAATGATCCATGATTGATTTGTGATGAACTAAGCTTATAAGTTAGTACATGAAGTGTTAGTCCAAATCAATTGTTGGATCATAAGCTTAAGTGTAAGAATTAGGGTTACAAATGACTCTTGGAATTCTACACTATAAATGTGTACACTAAGCTCTAAAATCGGTTACCACATGCATTCCAAGAAGGGCTAGCCGGTTTTGTGTCTCCTAAACCTCTCTCATTGTCCCCTAATTGTTTATTGGTGTTTGTGACTTGTTTGAGGCGTCACACTTGGGGTGCTAAGCTCTTTTAAGGCCAAATTCTACAAGCTACATCAAAAGGTAATATGCTAACTAGTTTTATGATTCAAATATCACCTTTGCATGCTAGTTAGGCTTCATGCTTTGGATAATGAATATTGCATGTATAATTAGAGAAAACTTAGATCCAAAGAATTAGGGTTGTATGTGCACCATAGGGATGTTAGAGTACATAAAACCCAATTGTGGTATCATAGCCATGGGTGTTTTCTATTATATTGATGGAATTGTGTAATTTTCAAAGCTGAAAAATCTCCAATTCTGGATTCTGCCAGGCCCAACTTGACGAGTCCATAATGGAACTCGACGAGTTGGATCATATGATGATGAACTCGACGAGTCCATTGACTGGCTCGACGAGTTGGATCATCTGATGGCAAAATTTTCGAGTTTTTGGCCTGTTTTGGATTAGGATCATTACCACAAATTGTTTTGGTTCATAAAATTTGATTTTACTAATATGGTAATGATTATCCCCATCCATAACATGATGTTTGTCAAATTTTAAGATAATTACTTGATTTTGTAAAAAACTAATTATTTGTAGAATTTGAAATTATCTTGCTATATGACTAGTATTAGGTCAAATTGGTAAATGATAAATTATATGATAATTGTATTAGTTAAATTTGATCTAAATGTTTCTTCAAGAGTTTCGTAATTTGTCCTCAAGTTATGGAATATGAAAAGTCTCATTCATGAAACATTAACTTTTTAAGTTATAGAATTCCAAAGGTCTTGAAGAGTTTCATAACTTGGCCTCAAGTTATGGAACTTGGAAAGTCTCATTTATGTAACATAAATCCTAAAACTCAAGAGGTTTTGAAGATTTTCAAAACTTTCCCTCAAGTTTTGGAATTTGAAAAGTCTCATTTATGAAACTTTAATTCCAAACCCTAGAATTTTAAAAGTTTAAAATTCAACCCTATACTATTATAATATTAAAGTTTAATACTTATATATATATATATATATATATATATATATATATATATATATATATATATATAAGACAAGTCAGTCTTACCGTTAGTAGGTCTCATTCACGAAGCTAGTCTATAAGGGGTGTTTAAGGAAGCGGCCTGTAATATAACCGCCATTAGGTATCCACTCTTACCCACCGCACTCTTGACTAGTGGAGGGTCGTTAGCCGAACGGGTAGGATAGGATATTAATCCTCATTAATAAGTATAATGATATTATAAAGTAACTAAACTTTTATAAATTCTCAATCTGAGTTACTTTAGGAAAAATGTGAAAATGGTGCTAGTCCATGGAAATTACACTTTGTACCTTGCTAAGTCGTTAGTGGAGAGTGTGTGGTTAACCGACACACTAATTTGGGACTAGCAAGGGTGGCAAAGGGTAGCTTGATGTTAATCATGGATCAATGGAGCGTGTGTGGTTAATTGGCACATTAATCAAGTGATATGTTACATTAAGAGTACCAAGCACATTTGCATGGTTATTTACACCTTGTTTGTGATCCTCGGTATCCTAGTTACAAACTTGAAGGGCATAATCAAGATTTAAACATGCCATTGAAAAGATTCAATGAATCTTAAAGAATCTAGGAATTTCAATTCATTTAAAACCTAATCTTCATTTTCGTTTTTCATGGTGGAAATTGGTAAATCGTCATTTACCTACCTTCAAATATCTTACAATTAGATTATGGCATCCCTCTTCAGAATTGTAGAATATTATGTTGGGTCCTAGCCTTAATATTTCATTTGGGTGTTATATTAAGGATCCTTATCTAATCTAAACTTTGTCTTCTTTTTCAGATGACCGCTTCAAACCCAAACTCTTCCAGCTCTTTCTCCCTCATGAACTTATGTGGGAGGGTCATCTTTGATGGATCGAACTGTTGGATTAATGTCTAAGTCCATAACTATAATTGGTAAGACTTGACCCGACCCAGCATGGTCCATTTGGGTTGCATGGCATCATGCATTTGGATAGACTATAATGAGAGAAATAACACTTAAGGTTGGTTAATATATTATAAGTTCTAATATATTAATAAGGTTATTTAATTAGTATTGATCAAGAATTAATTTGGAATTAATTAAGTGATCAAAAGGAGACTAATTAAATATATGGGTTGATTGTGTAAATCATTCATTCTTATATATGTGGGCTTGTGATCCAAGATTCCTTATGTTGGACTAAGTCCATGGGGTGACCCATGGATACTCCATGGAGGTTAAAATCCATGGAGCATAAGGAATGGGTAAAGTTATGAGTTACATGGTGTAACCCTAATAGCCACCATATAAAAGAATCCCATGGCTCAAGAAATCGTGCACTAATGTGTGAGTGTGAGGGCTAGACGATTTCAAGGAGTGTTCAAGTTTCTCTCAAGTTATTCCAAGTGTATTTGGTGTTGTGTGAACCATTTGAGGTGTCACACTTGGGGCACTAGGCACTCAAGCTTCATGAAGACATTCTACATCAAAGAGGTATGTATTCTATCTTGTTATATTTATTATTTTGTATGCTAGATTAGGATAATACCTTGGATGTTCATAATTGTATGTATAATAGAGAAAACATAGATCCAAGGTATTTAGGGTTGCATGTACACTTAGGAGTGTTAGAATGCGCTAAACCCAACAGTGGTATCAGAGCCTAGGCTTGTTTTCTTGTTATACTTGCAAAAGTAGCTGAAAATTCGAGTTGGATGCATATATTCGATTGTTTTGGCTGGAATTGGACTAGGAACATTACCCTAAGATGTTTTTGGACTTATAAACTTGTTTTTGATGTGGTAATATTCATGCTAATCCAATTTCTAAGATAATTGTCATAATTTCAAGATTTGTATTAGTTTGTATGTTCATGCTAATTTCTTGAAGATTGATGATTTGAATTATCTTGTTCTTATGAGGTTCTTAGATTAATAGAAAAGTTGTGTGAAATAGTTGTTTTCAATCCATTTTAATCTAAGAGTTGATTCCAAAGTGTGTTTTGGTAACTTGTCCTCAAGTTATATGAAAAGTCACATTTAAGAATCATAAAACTCATAAAAGTTGGCAAAGGTTACAAAATGAAGAGTCTAGTTCTAATTAAATGGTTTTATGACTCCATAACTTGTCCTCAAGTTATGGAGGTTCAAAAGTCTCTTCATTAAATTAAAAAAAAAAGTGTAACCTAAATTAGTTCCATAAGTTACAATAAAAAAAAGTTATTTTTTTTTATTAATTAGTTTAAAGTCTTCCATAACTTGTCCTCAAGTTATGGAACTTGAAGAGTTTTTTTTTAATTAAAACTACTTTAAACTCATAAGTTATGGAATTAATTAGTTTTGAATAGTTTCAAAACTTGCCCTCAAGTTTTGGAATTTGAAAAGTTTTCACTTATGAATACTTTAATTCCAAGTTAGCCCTTAGAATTTTAAAAGTTAAAATTCAACCCTTATACTTTATAATATTATAAGTTAATAATATTTATATATATGTATAAGAGTAAAGTCAGTCTTACCGTTAGTAGGCCTCATTCACGAAGCCGGTCTATAAGGGGGGTATAAGGTTACTGCCTATAAAATGACAGTTTAATGGGTGTCCACTCTCACCCACCGCTTCCTTGACTGGTGGAGGGTCGTTAGCCGAACGGGTAGGACAAGGACTATAATTCTCCTTTCATTAAAAGTATTAATGATAAATACTAAGTAACTAAACTCTTATTAATACCCAATCTTAGTTACTTAGGAAAATGTGAATTTGGTGCTAACCCATGAAATTACACTTTGCACTTTGCTTAACTCGTTAGTGGAGCGTGTGTGGTTAACCGGCACACTAACCTGGACTTAACAAGGTAGGCAAATGGTAACTTAATATTTATCATAGTATCGGTGGAGCGTGTGTGGTTAACCGACACACTGATTAAGGGGTAAATATTAAGGGTACCAAGTATATTTGCATGGTTATTCACACCTTGTTTTGTGATCCTCGGCATCCCAGTCACAAAACCTGAAGGGCACACTCGAGATTGAAACATGCCTTTGAACAGTTCAATGAATCTCAAAGATCTAGGACTTTCAAATCCAATTAAAACCTAATAAATTATTTCATTTTTCATGGTGGAAATTGGTGAATCGTCATTCACCTACCTTCAAATATTTTATAGCTTGGATTACGACATCCCTCTTCTAAGTTATAAAATAGTTTGTTGGGTCCTAGCCTTAATATTTCATATTGGGTGTCATATTAAGGACTTTAAATCAACTATCTTGAATATCTCCCAAAAAGATGTCTGGTCTAGACATTTATGATCTTCCCAAATCTCTTGAAACAAGCTTTCCTAAATGAAGATGATGTCCCATGGATATCATACTTCTTTCACCTCCTCCAATTATTCTCCGTAACCCACAAGTTCCTAAAAAGTTTAAGGTCACTCAAGCCCTATTGGCAAGGCAAGGTCTAGGTGTGATCACATCTTGGAGATGTAGTCACATATTGACAAGCCGGGAGAGTTGGGTGTCAAAGTCTTGAGAAAGTTGGTGGCTCAACTACTTTCTAAGTCACATAGTGAGTTCTTTTGGGAATCCTATGAAACAGACTAAGACAAGACCCTTAATGATCTTATCTATTTGCTAAGATCAACTTCCTAAAACGCTATGGACATTGACAATGATGACATTGGATATCCAGTAAAGCTCTCTCTTCCCAATGGAAAGGGATCGGCCATAGTCAACTCGGTTGACCCAATGGTAAAGAGAGAGGCAAAGTCTGAGATAGTCCCATTATAAAGGGTCCATAGGTAACTATTGCCAAAGGAAGGGGCATTGGTTACGAAGCTGCCAAATTTACCTAAGGATGTTAAAGTCAATAAGTTTGGCTCTACTTCAGGTAAAGTCCGTTGTCTAACTCTATTAAGTACATGCTGATTCTGATCGCGAAGATGGATTTCAATCGCATGGTTCGGTGATCAGAATTTTGGGCTATTACTTAAGAGTTATGATATTTATATTGCTTAGGAATAGATAACAACAAGGTTTTCATATGGATTGTAAGGATAAGTTTTTCCGCAAAGTTTTAAAATAAAAGAAAAAGGTTTTGATTTTATTTATTTTAAGTATCCTTACAATGGCATTTGTGAAAAGTTGTTGCTTATAAGATTCCATTGATAGCAATATTGGAAAAATGGATTTGATTCTTTCGGTTGTGGTAGTGTCTAATATTACCAAATAAGGAAAGATTCTCATCACCCAAGGTTCAATTGGACCGAAACTTGGAATCATGCAAGTTGTATAGTATGATGAATGAGAACTTTCAGCTTGGAAAATTAAGACTAATTCCTTATGTGAATAAGGAAAGGACTAAGGGATCGAGTACACATTCTTGTGCACTGGTCAAGTCCACCACAAAAGATCAAGAAGACTATTCGTCATGATTTACTTAAGTTCAATAAATATGGTTATACTTATAAGTTTAAGTATAAGTCTGTAGCATTGGAGAAGTTTCAATGTGAGACAGAACGAATAAGAAGAATCAAAGTATGGCAGAAAGAAAAAAGTTTCTCAAATCTGAAAAGATGGGAGAGTACTTTAGTATCATGTTTATGATCATCTTAATGATTAAGATACCATATCACAATTGGTCCTCTAAAGTCATCTTAGTGCATTCTTATGACTAAGAAGAGGAGTCATGAATTATTGAAATGGTTAAATCAAAAAGATGAGTCATACTTCGTTCCAAAACAATTCTTAGAGTCATACTCCAAGATTGTAACTTGAGTGACATATCTTAAAGAGGGTTTGTTAACACTAGTCAAATGTAAGAGTAAAAGGTTATCTACTCTTGTACATTTGAAATTGGTAAGTTGTGATGTTTTGGATAAAACAGAGACCAACTTAGGCCAATTGTGTAAAGTGTTAGTCTTGATAAAGAATCCACACTATCTCTTGAATATTTGACAAGGGAGTCTTATATGTCAAGAGGACAGTGGGAGTCTTAAAGCTCTTGAAAGTTTCAAGACTTAGTCAAGAATAAAACCTAAAGTCCTTCACTAGCACACGACTTGAGGTTTATAACCTATCATGTTGAAATTTTTGTGCCTATTCAAGTTGGCTTTGCATAGGAGTTCTGAGAGTTCTCAATTGGTTGAATAACAACTTGGAAGCAATGGCAGGCCCTGTACTGTCAGGTGGCAAGAAGTTAAGATTGCATAAGTTCAGTCCATATGAGTTTGGATTTGTCATTATCCTTGTCTTGTGACTATGGTTTTGACGATTCACATGGATAAGAACACATACACCATAAAATCTAAGGGTCATAAGGTTTCTCTCCGATTCATGAAAATGATGGTGAGGAAACACTTCCACCAAGTAGATTTGAAGCAGATGGCAAAAGGTCTAAACAATTGAGACTATGATTACGGCATCCCTTTTCATAGTTCTGAAATTGTTTAGACACACATGCATGCTATCTAAGGAAAGGTGTATGATTTTGATAAAGTTTTATCAAAGCATCTCGTATTAGAAATCTGAACTTTGGTAAGGAAGTCAATAAAGTATTGATTTCTAGAAGTCCAGCTGATTTCTGAGTACATGTCAAAGCTAGTGGGAGCATAAGTGTTATGCTAATAATCATCATGTTAGTGGGAGCATGATAATTGTTGTTAGTGTTGCAAGTTAGCAATGTTAATTATAGAAAACAAAAGTTTCAATTCGTGAGGCTGCAGGGATTGAAAAAGTTGTTTTGCTATAATTAAGGGAGAGGATATACTTCATTTCAGTTCTAAAGGCTTAGATTGAGACCTTAATCATCTTTAGTCAAGAATATATATATGATTTTCATGTTGGATTGGTTCAACTTAAGGAAATTCTATATATTGCGTTCTCAAAATTCGATTATGATTACGGCATCCCTCTTCATAGTCAAATTTTGAAAACATGGCAAATAAAAATATTGTAGCAAAAGACTGGTCTAGAATCATGTCTTTATGTGAGACATCATGAATCGTGTACCATTTGCTTTGGGTACAGGATCGATTGCATGTGCTATAATATTTGTCATTTCTAAATTTTTCCAAATGCCCAGAGGCATTAAGAAGGGAAAAGGTCTAGAATTGGATATGACTAAAATGATTAAGCAATTGTCGAGGACAATCTGAGGTTTACCAAAGATTGGTTGCTCAGGGACAGTTGGAAGTATAGTGCTAATTTTGGAAGGACCATATTGACATATTCTGAAAAGAGGCATCTCTTATTCAGAAGTGATAGTCAAAATGAGAATATGGAGTTGTCTCCATAGGTGGAAGTTATCTGTGTAAGATTAGAAAACTTAATGCAAGAAGCATGTCCAAAGCAATGTACTTTGAATATGAGACTTAGTTTCCATGGAGTTGATCTCCATTGGAATACCTTATAATGACTGTTGACAAGTCTTTGTGACTTTGTACATATTCATTACAGGAGGGTCAGTGCATATAAGTTTAAAATCTAAACAGATTTCGATAAATGATAGGAATTTGAAATTCTCACATTTTTCGATAAGGATTTGGGAGTGTGAAATTAGAATCATTGAAATTATGTTCAATTGGTTTATTTCACAAAGTAAGGATCATAGACAAACATAGAGTGCATACTTGGTGTATGGCAAAGCTATTGTTTAAGAAAAACATAGTGTACATGCTTGGAGCATGGGACAACTAGTGTTTTTTAATTCAAGTATAAAGTTGATAAAACCGAAACAATGAATAATGAGTAATCAGTATGGTGATAAATAAAAGTGTTTATTTATATTCATAGGGTTTGATACCATATTTGATTCATTTATTCTTGTGTTTCACTTTGCATGTTTTGACTTCCAGAATAACTAAGTCGCTCTTCCTGAATGATTAAGTTATTCAAACCATCCACAGTCAGTCATATGTTGGAAGTAGATATGAATCAAGACTGTCATGGGTTGGTTTATAGAGGTCCAAGTTGGTGGACAAAGTAGTGCTACAACACTCATGAGTGCTCATAAGTTCTGAGTATTGGATTCAACCCGCGCTCATTTGAATCACTTCATGGATTTTATCACGAGTGATCATGAGACGATAATATCTTATATTCTTCAAACCTAGAGATATGAGTTGTTACTATGAGTTGGTTATACATTGATTGCACGAAAACGCATTGGTAACTCGATGTTATAAAACGTGCCTTTGTGTATGATTCAACAAGTAGTAGAACAACCCATATGAGTCGAAGTTTATCCATTCCTTTTACCTTCAGGATAAAAGCGATATCTGTGGGCCCCTCGATGATTTAAAGATGATACATGTGAGTGCTTGGCCAAGCCAGGACTGATTTGATTTGTTCAATCAGTCAGTCATCATGAATCGGAAATCGGGAAACAACAAATGGACAGAGAGAATGATTGATAATCCATGTCTCAGTCCATATGATATCTAGAATGAAGGAATATATGATCCATTATCTAATGGACAAGTCATTGATAAAGGTCAGAGTTCATCGACAAGGTCAGAGTTCGACAGAAGCTTTTGAGAGCTACGATTGCTGATCGGTTCCTGAAGTCATACGCAATAATAGTTTTAGACTTATCCAAGTGGGAGACTGTTGGATTAATGTCTAAGTCCATAACTATAATTGGTAAGACTTGACCCGACCCGGCATGGTCCATTTGGGTTGCATGGCATCATGCATTTGGATAGACTATAATGAGAGAAATAACACTTAAGGTTGGTTAATATATTATAAGTTCTAATATATTAATAAGGTTATTTAATTAGTATTGATCAAGAATTAATTTGGAATTAATTAAGTGATCAAAAGGAGACTAATTAAATATATGGGTTGATTGTGTAAATCATTCATTCTTATATATGTGGGCTTGTGATCCAAGATTCCTTATGTTGGACTAAGTCCATGGGGTGACCCATGGATACTCCATGGAGGTTAAAATCCATGGAGCATAAGGAATGGGTAAAGTTATGAGTTACATGGTGTAACCCTAATAGCCACCATATAAAAGAATCCCATGGCTCAAGAAATCGTGCACTAATGTGTGAGTGTGAGGGCTAGACGATTTCAAGGAGTGTTCAAGTTTTTCTCAAGTTATTCCAAGTGTATTTGGTGTTGTGTGAACCATTTGAGGTGTCACACTTGGGGCACTAGGCACTCAAGCTTCATGAAGACATTCTACATCAAAGAGGTATGTACTCTATCTTGTTATATTTATTATTTTGTATGCTAGATTAGGATAATACCTTGGATGTTCATAATTGTATGTATAATAGAGAAAACATAGATCCAAGGTATTGAGGGTTGTATGTACACTTAGGAGTGTTAGAATGCGCTAAACCCAACACGAACTTCAGTGATTGGATTCGAAACATCCGCATGGCTATTCGTTACGAGGACAAAGAATATTTCCTTGATAAAGAGCTAAAGGAGATTGATGAAAACACTGCTACTCCTAAATAGATTGCTGAATATAAGGCTCATGAGAGGGACGCGACAAAGGTGTCGTGTATTATGATTGCTACCATGACTGCTGAGCTTCAAAAGTCTTATGAGGACTTTTGGACCTATAAGATGCACCAATACTTGATGGAAAGGTACCATAAAAGTGCTCGGTAGGAAAGGTATGAAATCATTGCCTCCATGATCACAACTAAAATGAAGGATGGAGAGTCCATCACGGCCCACTTGCAAAAGATGCAAAGGTTTGTGGACCGATTGCTGAAGCTGAATGTCAACTTTGATGAAGAGTTGGCCATTGAAATTATCCTACACTCTTTGCCTTCTTGTTATGATCAGTTTCGTATGACTTATCATATGAACAAGGAGGAGGTCACTCTAAGCAAGCTTCAAGGCCTTCTGAGAACTGTTGAAAGTAGTTTTAAAGGCAAATCTGTTGTACCCGCTTCTACTGCTGCTGCCCCAGTCCTAGCAATTGGACATGAGAAAGGAAAAAGAGGAAGGCTCCTTATAAGAGCCACAAGGGAAAGTCCTGTGATGGATCCTCTTCTAGTTGGACCAAAGTTGGTTCTACTAAACCCTCTTCAAATCCAAAGGAAGCAGAGTGCTTCCATTGTCATGAAAAAGGGCACTGGAAACGAAGCTGCCCCAAATACTTGCAGGACATAATGGATGGGAAGATCAAGCCCACCTTTTCAGGTATTTACACTATTCTGTCTAATAACTCATCACATGCTAATTCTTGGGTCCTTGATACATGATGTGGTTTGCACATTTGTTCTGATTTGCAGGGTCTAAAAAGAAGTAGGGATGTGGAGCACGGGAAGATGAACTTGATCATGGGGAATAGGAAAGTGTCGCTTGTCACCAAGATTGGAGTTTATTATTTATTGCTTAGTAGTGGGTTAAATTTAGAATTGAATAATTGTTGCTACTCGTCTGATATGGTGAGAAATATTGTTTCCTTTCATGGTTTGTATGAACAAGGTTTTACTTTTTCATTTAATAATGAGATTGGCAGTATTAATGCTTATTATAATGGTAAATTTTATTTTGACGCATTGCCTTGTAATGGTATATATGAAACTGTGATGGTTCTAGATAACTTAGGAAATAATGTGATGCATATCGATTCCACCAATGGTATGGATAAAACATGCTTATGGCACTTTTGTCTTGGACATGTCAACAAGAAGTGCATAGCCCGACTCCAAAAGGATGGAGTGTTGGAGTCATTTGACTTAAATTCAGATGAAACATGTGAATCTTGTTTGCTTAGAAAGACGACCAAGTCACCCTTCACTCGTTCGTGTGCAAGGGGTGAGGGTTTGTTGGATCTCATACACACCGATGTGTGTAGACTCTTCAGATCCACCACAAGGGATGCTAACCGCTTCTATGTGACTTTTACTGATGATTAAGAAGATATGGCTATCTCTACTTAATCAAGCATAAGTCAGAAACCTTTGAAAAGTTCAAAGAGTTTAAAAAAAGAAGTGGAGAATCAATTGGGCAAGAAGATAAAGATGCTCCAACCCGATCGAGGTGGTAAGTATCTTAGTATCAAGTTCCACAGCTATCTTAAGGAATGTGGAATTGTTTCATAATTGATGTCACCTAGGACACCACAACTTAATGGTGTGGCTGAAAGGCGCAATCAAACCTTCTTGGACATGGTTCGTTCCATGATGAGTCGAGCTTCATTACCTATCTCATTCTGAGGGTATGCCTTAGAGACTGCCACCCATATCCTTAATCTGGTCCAAACTAAAAAGGTTGTCAAAACACCTCACAAAATGTGGATAGGGAAGGTTCCCTCGTTAGCACATATCAAGGTTTGGGGTTGCGAGGCTTTCGTAAGACGAGAGACTCACGACAAACTCGAACCTCGTAGTGAGCGTTGTATTTTCATCGGCTACCCACATAAATCCTTTGGATATCTCTTCTATAGACCGAGTGACAATGTTGTCTTTGTTGCGAGGAGAGGGGTTTTCCGCGAAAGAGAACTCATATGTCAAGAGGACAGTGGGATGCAAATTGACCTTGAAGAGCTTCAAGAGTTAAGTGATGAAGGAACCTCAAACACTAGCGCTCAACTCGAGGAGGAAACTCCATTTGAACCAGTTGACGAGTCCTTACCTCTGAGACGTTCCAGTAGAGTTAGAATGGCACCTGAGTTTTATGGTTTCCATATTACTACTGAAGGTGATACATTTATCAGTGATAGTACACTGGTAAATTTGGATGAACCTAACTACTACAAGGAAGCCATGGCAGGCCCCGAGTCTGCAAATGGAAAGAGGCGATGGACAGGGAGATTCAGTCCGTGTATGACGATCAAGTTTAAAACTTGGTTGACAATGTACCAAGTCGTAAGACGGTCGGGTGCAAATGGATCTTCAAGAAGAAGAACGACATGGATGGGAAAGTACACACTTATAAGGCGCGATTGGTTGCGAAGGGCTTTACTTAAACTCCTAAAGTTGACTATGACGAGACCTTCTCACCAGTAGCAAAGATTAAATCTATAAGGGCTATGCTAGACATAGCCGCATTTCATGATTATGAAATATGGCAAATAGATGTCAAAACCGCTTTCCTTAATGGGAATTTGGCTGAAGATGTTTACATGAATCAGCCAGAGGGTTTTGTAGATGCAAAATACCCTAATAGAGTGTGTAAGCTTGAGAAATCCATTTATGGATTAAAGCAAGCATCTCGCAGATGGAATCTTTGTTTCGATGAGAAAGTCAAAGAGTTTGGATTTTCGAGAAGCGAGGATGAGTCCTGTATATATGTCAAAGCTAGTAGGAGTATAGTTAGCTTTCTTGTATTGTATGTGGATGACATACTGCTCCTAGGAAATGACATCCCAACCTTGTAGGAGGTTAAGTCTTGGCTTGGGAAGTGTTTTGCTATGAAGGACCTTGGGGAAGCTGCTTACATTCTAGGGATAAGGATATTAAGAAATAGGAGTAAAAGACTAATAGGACTTAGTCAAAGTACCTACTTGGAGAAGGTGTTGAAACGATTCAACATAGAGGATTCCGAGAAAGGAGAATTGCCCATCCAGAGCAATACCAAACTGAGTAAGACTCAGGGTCCGAGTACAGATGTCGAAATAGCATAAATGAGTCGAATACCATATGCTTCTGCCGTTGGCTCGATCATGTATGCTATGAAATGTACTCGCCCTAATGTAGCCTTTGCTTTGAGCATGGTTAGTAGATATCAAGGAAATCCTTGTAAATCTCACTGGACTGCGGTATAGAACATTCTTAAGTGCGTGCGGAGGATCAAGGACTGGGTCCTTAATCTCGGTGGGAGTGATGACTTGAGAGTGACAGGGTATAGTGACGCCGACTTTCAGACCGACAGAGATAATTTCCGTTCTCATTCGGGCTGGGTATTTACCTTAAATGGAGGAGCAGTAACTTGGAAAAGTTCCAAACAGAAGACTGCAGCCGATTCAACGTGCGAATCAGAGTACATAGCAGCAAGTTAAGCGTCGAAGGAGGCAATATGGCTAAAGAACTTCACCGGAGACCTTGGAGTTGTACCAGCTGTAAAGGAGCCTATGGAGATTTTCTGTGACAACGAGGGTGCGTCACCTTAGCCAAGGAACCAAGGGATCATGGCAGATCCAGGCACATCGACAGAAAATATCACTTCATAAGACATCGAGTAGAAGAAGGACTCCTCGTAATGAAGGGGGTATCGTCAGAGGAGAACCGAACAGATCCTCTTACGAAGGGACTGAGTAGGGTTAAGCACTTGCAGCACGCTAGGAGTATGGGGCTGAAGGACGATATTAGTTTTTAATGATTAGATATATATTTAGAAACTTGTAATAGCTAAAATGTAATTGACATATGATGATTGAATAAAAGGAGTTTTATTTATAAGTAAAGTTACTATCTTGTGTCAATTGTTTACTATTGTTTCATTTTGCATGTTTTGACTTCCAGAATAATAAGATTATTTAAACCATCCACAGTCGATCATACTTTGGAAGTAGGTTATGAAAGTAGACTGTCCTGAATGGGTTTTTGTAAGATTGTCTAAGGTGTTAGACATAACAATGTTTGCTACAAACATTCATGAGTGCTCTTGAAATAAGATTTGAGTATTGGACTAAACCCACACTCACATGAATCACTTCATGGAATTTATTACGAGTGATTGTGAGATGATAATATCGTTAATCTTCAAACCAAGATATATGAGTTGTTAATTATGAGTTGGTTGTACATTGATAATACGTAACCACATCAGTAACTTGATTTCATAAAACGTATTATTGTGTATGATTTGACGAGTAGTTAGTACAAGCATATAAGTCGAAGTTTATCTGTTCCTTTTATCCTAAGAGGATTAAAAGCGATATATTGGGCCCCTCGATGTTTTTGTTTCGACTTATGTGTCGGGCCCGGTCAGGACTCAATTGATGTGTTCAATTAAGTTCTATGTAAAACAAATCGGAAATAGGGAAACAAATTGCAGGACAATAAGTATGACTATGTTTAATGTATTTGTCCGCACGATATCTTGAAGAACAGAGGATTATATGATCCCTTATCTAATGGACGCGTCAGAGTTCGACAACGGCTTTTTGAGAGCTATGATTGCTAATTGGATTTTGAAGTTACATTGGCAATTATAGTTATTAGACTTATCCAAGTGGGAGAATGTTGGATTAGGTGTCTAAGCCCATAACTATAATTGGTATGTACTTGACCCGATAGTAGCATGGTCCATTTTGGGTTGCCTTCACCAGAACAATTTGATAGGTTGGATATTTGAGAAAGTGGTTATTTGTGATTTATTAATATATTATAAGAATAATATATTAATTGAGTAATCAAATTATTTAATTAGTATTGATCAAGAATTAATTTGGAATTAATGTAGTGATCAAAAGAGACTAATTAAATTAATGGGGACTGATTATGTAAATCAGTGATACATATGTTTTGGGCTAATGATCCATGATTGATTTGTGATGGACTAAGCTTATAAGTTAGTCCATGAAGTGGTAGTCCAAATCAATTGTTGGATCATGAGCTTAAGTGTAAGAACTAGGGTTACAAATGACTCTTGGAATTGTACACTATAAAAGTGTACCCTAAGCTCTAAAATCGGTTACCACATGTATTCCAAGAAGGGCTAGCCGATTTTGTGTCTCCTAAACCTCTATCATTGTCCCCTAATTGTTTATTGGTGTTTGTGACTTGTTTGAGGCATCAAACTTGAGGTGCTAAGCTCGTTTAAGGCCAAATTCTACAAGCTACATCAAAAGGTAATATTCTAACTAGTTTTATGATTCAAATATCACCTTTGTATGCTAGTTAGGCTTCATACTTTGGATAATGAATATTTCATGTATAATTAGAGAAAACTTAGATCCAAAGCATTAGGGTTGTATGTGCACGATCGGGATGTTAGAGTACATAAAACCCAACAGAATATACAAGTCGCCAATGCACGAAACCAACATTACGTTGAGCGTAATCCTATTTTTGCCCAACGTACTCCTCAGAGGCCCAAAATCCATAAATAGCTCTTAATGGTTAAGACAAAAGCATCCAAACACATACCTGACCCTTAAGGAGTGTCTTAACGCATAAAGTTGGCAACGTTTCTCTTTTGGATGACTTAATGGGACCAAATCCTTGTTTTTATCCACACTAAGAACACCAACTCATGCATGCATCAACAAAAACCCTCAAGATGACATTTTTATGACTTAATAACCCAACAAGGACCAAATATAATACTTAAAGGTCCCAGAGTAGCTTATACTCTCAAGATCAACAACTTTGGGATCAAAACATGCTAAAAATACCATCCAAGACTAGATCTACACTAAAGAACCATAAAGTTTGAAGCTTTATACCTCCAAAAGGTAGATCAAGATGCAAAAAGTCTGGATCCACAAGCTTCAAGCAATCCCACGCTTCTCCAAGAAGCTCCTTCTTCTTCAGTGAGCACCAAAATTCATGAAATCACATCAAAAGCTCAAGAATCACACCAAAGTAGACTAGGGTTTCGTTTCTAGGGTTTAACAGGATGGAGGTTGAAGGTAGAAGGGTTTGGAGCTGAGTTAAGGCCATTAAATAGGGTTTAAGACCTTATATTAGGGTTTACCTGAATGGATTACGCCATGCGTACTCCTGGTACGCCCAATGTACTCCAAAGAGCACCCGCGACGCACCTGCCTAGTACGCCCTGTGTACTCCTATGTACACCCCGTGTACTAGGCTTAACCCTAATATCATCCAACTTCCGAAGGCCATAACTTCTTCGTTCTAAGTTCATTTTTGACGATCCTTATATCTCCGAAAAGGTAATGAGAAGCTCTACACTTCTATCAACTATACCGTGCCTTAAAACTTTTCGAACTTAAATCCAAAATCCATAAAATGACCGAACTAACACTTTACCGATATACCCTTGTGCTCCAAGACACATACCGAACTCCCGGGTCATCCAATCTACAGTTTCCACACCTAAAGGGTCTAATTCTCTCTTTCTCAAAGGCCCTAAGCCTTATGATAACCGATCTTTGGGTTACGGCCCCGAATTAGGAAACAATTTGGAATAGGGTGCTACAATTCTCCCCCACCTAAATTAGATTTTGTCCTCGAAATCACTCCTTACTACCCTCCTGGAAACGAAACGCTCCAATCGAAACCTCCAAATGAAGAGCAACTCACTGATCCTTTTTCTGACGAACCCACAATTTACTGCCATAATTCCAAAGCCGCAACACTTGCCTGACCTCCACACAGATAGAACCATTCCGAAGTAAGAAACATCCTTTTGATCATGAACCATCCAACTGATACCCTTGGCAGACAGATTCCTCAACCATAGCTTGTTGATGACAATAAATATTCCCTAAACATAATGATGACTCCCAGCACGAGTCTCGACCAAATGCCAACCCGCTACAAAATGCATACCCTGAGTTCCAAAGATTTACGCTTGCCTTTCATTCGAGATTTTCTGATTTCACAACAACCTTCCACCAATTGAAATATAACAACCCCAAATTTATTGATGTAACTGACAGCCTAACACCTGGTTCAAACACCAGACTCCTAATGAGAGTCTATCTGATAAAGGCTACCCTAGCCTATACATCACAAGGATACCAATCACTGACCACAGAGTCATCCCATTCTAACCAAAATCCAATTCCTTGATCCAACCGATCTCCACCGGGGTCTCACCCGCACTGTGATAACAATACATGCCTCACACACCGGTCTCACCTAGTCTGCACAACGAACGGTCCACACATACAGGTCTCACCCAATCGAGTGCTAAACAGGCCTAACTTCTCCTTGGACCCTAATGGTCCTCCTCCCACAACAAGGAGAAATTCTCCGAAAATACTGCCTGCCTCGACCTAGGCATGTGCTGATCCCCTTTCAGCCCAACGACCACTCCTTCCATGGCCTACCCCAATATGGCGAATGCTACGACTACATCGCAGACTAATACCATATCCCTGACAGCCCATCATCCTTGTATATGCAACGGCTACCCTGTAGTCTTACAACACTCCCGTATTGCCATGGACCCAACCCATGGTTTTACCATTCATCTAGCATACTAATCATCGTCCAATCCCCATGAATCTAAACGATTCTCCCCCACTTGGATTAGATTACATTTTTTCAATCCACAAAGTTTGATGGATTTCCAGCCCATCTCACATGCTTTACATTTCAAGTTGTCGACAACCTGAGGTTAAAATATGTCACACCCCCAAACCAGAACGACGGAAACGTTCGGGGGCGGAGGACGTCGTGTACAGTATCATAACAATGCACAATAGTAAAACAAGCAACAACATCATCCATTGCATTAATAATATAGTTAATACAAGTGTGTTCTGAATGTATTTGTAAGACACCAAAAATATATATATCAAGATAAACGACGAGTCTTGAACATGCTCTCTCCTCTCAAAACCTGGTCCAGTGTACCTGTCTACTGGTGACCTGAGAATACAAGTTATTTTGAAAGAGTGGATCAACATTTAAGCTGGTGAGTTCATAAGTATTTTTGTGTCAAATGTTTGCATTAGTTTGATGAAAATGTTTGTATGTGTTTTGATGTAAAAGTTTGTAAGTGTTTTGATGTAAATGTTTGTATACTTCCTAGAAAATCCTATATTTTCTACTAACATGGAAAGTAGTCTTCTACCTAGACCCGACTGTTTTGTATGTTTGTTCTTTTGTAAAAATGAATGTTTTCCCAAGTTTATGTCTATCTTTACTAGAAAATAGTTTACATTACCTTTTATGTGAGAATATCACTATATGAATGCCATGGGAAAAATGAAGATGTACAGTAGTATTGTATAAAGTAACTACTGAAGTACTAACTACCTTAAATCCAATTTGTTTAATTAAGGTAAAATGTGATGAGGTTATAACCATGCTTGATTGACTAGTATATAACACGACGTTCCAAAGACATCGAAATGGTAGGACAGTTGCTACCCGTAGACCTGCAGGTCCCACTGCAGCTAGCAACAAGGTTTAGGATGGTCAATCCCATATAGATCTATACACAAACTCACGCTCTCCCTCTAGGAGACTCTGGTTACAAAACGTGACACATCAGTATATTGCTATGCCATGAAGTAGTGGCTCACATTAATGTTATCTTGTTCTTGTTATAGTATGTTCCTTTCTGTTCTTGTTATAGTATGTTCCTTTCTGTTCTTGTTATAGTATGTTCCTTCCTGTTCTAGTTATAGTATGTTTCTCCCTGTTCTAGTTATAGTATGTTTCTTCCCGTTCTAGTTATAGTATGTTTAAACTGACTCATGTATGAACCGACTGCTGTAAGAACTAACTCATGTAAGTACTGATTCATGTAAGTTTCATTGTTCTAGAAATAGTAAGTAGTAATCCTCTAAACTATACCTATTATAGTTACTAGTATGATTGTTTGACTGTTACTGATGTATAGAAAAGACTCAATTACTCACCAAGCAACTAAGTTAAGTATAATCCTTAAATAATAGGTTTAATATTCATATATGTATTTAATAAGTATAACTATGATTTAACCGACATTCGGACTAGTGATCCTACCCCAAGCCCAGAACCAAACAAGGAACAGGAGTCAAGGTATCTAGAAATAGTCCTAAGTATATTAAAGCATACTTATACGTAACTAGATAGACGAATATGATTTGATATAGCTGAAGTTTATAAAAGCTTTAAAAGAGTTTTAACAAGTTTTGAGTATAAGAAATCCTTTTGGATGTTGTTTTCACATGTAAATGGTTAACACAATTTCATTGTGTTCTACTTGTATTCCCCCCTAAAAGCATTTAAAAATTATTTAAAAGTGTAGTTGTAGGGGTATGAACTCACCTGTAGTGAGTGATTCGAATGTAAGATCGATATAGGATGCTAAGTATGCCAAGTGAAGTCTCGAGCACAAACGGATCCTATTAAGCATATAATGACACATATATGTATACAATTAGTGTATATAAAAACTAACATGTAAAGGAAACAACCTTAGGAACTAGGATTCACTCACAATGGAGTGTTAGAAGCACATATGATTGAATGAAGGGAGTTCACGGCCACACAAGGAGTGTTCACGGCTTTAGAAGGGTTAATGGCCATAGAACACATGATGTGTTCACGGCCCAACATTGATCCAATGAAGGGTTTACGGCCATGAAAAGAGGGTTCACGACCAAACTTGCATCTAAGGAGGGTTCACGGTTGTGAACTCTTGAAGATTCATGCAAAGTGATGTTTGTTTCTTGGGGAATCAAGTGTTTCTAATTGACAACAAGAAGATGAATGAGCTACTTACTTTTTGGAAGCCTTTAGAGTGTTCACGGTTGAAGAAAGTTGAGAGAGAATGGGTGTGTTCACGACTAGAGTTGAAGAAGTGAAGGAAATGAGCCAATTTCTTATATATATGGAGGATGTTCACGGCCAAGGATGGGTTCACGGCCGTGAACTCCTTTTTGATGGTGTTTCCGGCTTGATTGTAACTTAATGAACCCAAGCTAACACTTCCTAACACACAATACTTGAGTGTACTAGGCTTAGAACTCTCAAACAGACCCTTAACAAGGCTAAACGATAACAGAAACAAGTCCGACTTTTGATTGAATTGATTGACTTTACAAGATAGAAATTTCGAGTTTTCACATCATCCCCCCGTTAAAGGGAATTTCGTCCCGAAATTAGAGTTTAAGCAAATATAGATAAACTAAGGGAAAAGATGAGGATATTTCAATTTCATTTGATCCTCGTGCTCCCAAGTGAATTCAGGTCCCCGCTTTGCATTCCAGCGAACCTTCACTATCGGGATACAACTTTGCTTCGTTTGCTTGACCTCACGGTCCATGATCTCTACTGTTTATTCCACGAAGTTGAGGCTCTTATTGATCTTGATTTCATCGAGTGGGATAACAAGAGTCTCATCGAATAGACACTTTTTCAGGTTCGAAACGTGGAAAGTAGGGTGTACGTTACTAAGCTCTTGAGGTAGTTTGAGTTTGTAAGATACAGGGCCGATCCTAGCGAGAATCTCAAAAGGCCCTATGTACCTTGGATTTAGCTTCCCACGCTTTCCAAAGCATATCAAGCCCTTCCAGGGTGAGACCTTTAATAGAACACGGTCACCAACCTAGAATTCCAAAGGTTTCCTTCTCTTGTCTGCGTAGCTTTTCTGTCGGTCTCTAGAGGCTTTCAATCATTCACGAATCTGAACAATCTTCTCTGTCGTTTCCCGAATGATTTCTGGACCTGTGAGAGTGCTGTCAGGAACTCGTCCTTTAGCTAACTGCGTATCACCCACTTCAGCCTAGCACAGAGGGGATCTGCACTTCCGGCCATAGAGGGCTTCAAATGGAGCAGCCTTTATGCTTGTGTGATAACTGTTAGTGTAGGAGAACTCGACAAGGGGTAAATGAGTATCCCATGCCTTTCCAAAGTCAATCACACAGGCTCGCAACATATCTTCCAGAGTTTGAATAGTCCTCTCACTTTGTTCGTCGGTTGCGGATGGTAGGTTGTGCTCATGTCCAGCCTAGTTCCTAGGGAACTTTGTAGCGACTGGCAGAATCTTGAAGTGAATCTACTGTCTCTATCAGAGATAATAGATATGGGAACACCATGCAGTCGTACAATCTCCCTAATGTAAGTCCTGGTTAACTTCTCCATATTGTCAGTTTCTTTGATAGGTAGGAAGTGTGCGGACTTGGTTAACCTGTCTACGATCACCCAAATGGTATCGAGACCACCCGTTGTCTTAGGCAGTTTGGTTATGAAGTCCATTGTGATCCGCTCCCACTTCCACTCAGGTATTTCTGCTTGTTGTAGTAAACCTGAGGGTTTCTGGTATTCGACCTTAACCTTGGCGCAAGTAAGACACTTACTCACGAAGGTAGCAATCTTTGCTTTCATGTTAGGCCACCAGTATAACTTTTTGAGATCCAGATACATCTTATCTGAACCTGGGTGGACGAAATATCGAGTATTGTGTGCTTTAGCCATGACCACGTCTCTGAAACCACTGTGCTTCGGTGTCCGGATCCGATCCATGAGGTACGAGGCTCCGCCACCCTTGACTTCTAAGTTCTTGTCCATCCCTCTTAGGGATTCACCCGCCACATTTTCAGGCTTCAAGGCTTCTAGCTGAGCCTCCTTAATTTGTGTGGAAAGATGTGAATGGATAGTCATAGTCAACGATTTGACTCTACGACCAGAGTATTCTTTCCGACTTAGGGCGTCAGCTACTACGTTGGCTTTACCAGGATGATAACGAATTTCGCATTCGTAGTCATTGAGTAGCTCACCCACCGTCGTTGTCTCATATTGAGCTCCTTCTGGTCGAATATATGTTGAAGGCTTTTGCGGTCTGTAAAGATAGTGCTTTTCGTACCATACAGGTAGTGTCTCCAGATCTTCAGAGCAAATACCACTGCTCCTAGCTCAAGATCATGTGTAGTGTAATTGACTTCATGCGTCTTAAGCTGTCTTGAGGCATATGTGATGAACTTTCCTCGTTGCATAAGAACACAACCAAGCCCTTGGTTGGATGCGTTGCAATAAACCACGAAGTCTTCTATCCCTTCTGGGAGGGATAGTATCGGTGCGCTGCATAAGGCTCATTTCAGCGTTTGGAACGCCTTCTCTTGTTTCTCTTCCCAGTCAAAGGACACACCCTTCTGGGTCAATGTAGTAAGCGGTTTCGCTATCCTAGATAAGTTCTGAATAAACCTGCGATAGTAGCTAGCGAGACCTATAAATTGACAAATTTTCGTAGGCGTCTTTGGAGCTGACCAGTTCTCAATGGCCTTTATTTTGGAAGGGTCCACGTGAATTCCCTCTTCGCTAACCACGTGACCCAAAAATTCGACTCTTCGAATCCAAAATTCGCACTTAGAGAACTTCGCATAGAGCTTCTCTACTCGTAGGGTTCCTAAGATCTGACGTAAATGTTGACTATGTTCCTCATTACTACGAGAGTAGATAAGTATGTCGTCGATGAATACAATAATGAACTGATCTAAGTAAGGACGGCAAACCCGGTTCATTAAGTCCCTGAACACTGTGGACGCATTGGTTAATCCGAAAGGCATCACTACAAGCTCGTAGTGTCCATAACGAGTTCGGAAGGCTGTTTTGGGAACATCTTCCTCTAAAACTGGTAACTGGTGATACCCGGATCTCAGGTCAATCTTGGAAAAGTAGTTTTCCCCTTGTAGTTGGTCGTACAAATCGTCTATGCGCGGTAGAGGGTATCAGTTCTTAACAGTAAGCCTGTTTAGTTCTTGGTAGTCGATGCACATATAGAACGATCCATCTTTCTTCTTTACGAACAAGACCGACGCTCCCCAGGGTAAGAAGCTTGGTCTAATAAAGCCCTCACTGAGCAGTTCATTCAGTTGACCAGATAGCTCCTGCATATCTGCTGGTGGTAGTCGATAGGGCGATTTGGCTACTGGGGTAGCCCCTGGAACTAAGTCGATTCTGAACTCGACTTGACGTTGAGGTGGTAATCCTGGTAGTTCTTCTGGAAAGATGTCGGGAAAGTCGCGTACTTCTGGGATGTTCTTTATGTCTTTTGTCTCTTGGCTCACATCGACTACATGAGTAAGGAATGCATGACATTCCTTTCGTAAGTACTTCTGGGCTTGTATACTTGAAATGATTCGAAGGTTCATGCCTGGTTTGTCGCCATAGATAACTAGGGTTTCGTTAGATGGTAGATTAAGACGAACGACCTTCTCATAACACATGATGTCAGCGCGACGAGGACTCAACCAATCCATGCCGATAATGACGTCGCAACTTTTAATTGATACAGGCATGAGGTCGATTGGAAATGAATGGCTATCTAGAGTTAGGGTACATCCTATGTAAATACAACTAGTGCTCTCGGTCTTTCCATTAGCCATTTCTACGATGAACGGTTCTTTCAGTGCTCGTGGTTTTTGTTTAAGTAAGTATGCAAATTTTTGGTTCACGAAACTCATCTCCGCTCCACTATCAAATAGTATGCATGCATAAGAATTATCGAGGAGAAACGTACCAGTGACCACTGTAGGGTCTGCTACCAATTCCTCGTGGCCTATCGCCAAAACCCTTCCCACTCCGCCAGCGTTACCTGCCTTCGGGCAGTTCCTCTTGTAGTGACCAACCTCGCCACATCCGTAGCAAGCCTGGCCCACTCCAACGCCAGGGACCTAGGTGATTGGCCTAGCTAGAGCTTTACAGAAACGGACAGTGTGCCCCTTCCTATTGCAGTTAGCGCACTGCATTTACCAACAGGGTCCATTGTGGTGGAAGCTGCACTTGTTGCACTTTGGCAAGCTTCCCGCATACTGTTTCACCGGCGCAGTGGCAGTAGGTGCTATCGCGGCATGAATAGCCACGACCTGCTGCTTCTTGGCAGAGCTCTGCGCCCTATTGCCTTTCTTCTTGTCCCAAAACTTCCGCTTGTTGTCGGCGACTTTGGATGGTTCTAGGACGGCAAGGGTTGTTGTTATCGGTGTGCGGACTCCGTGATCGATGAGCCGCTGTGCCAATCGCTTGGTACTGTCGAAGGTAGTGGGGTTTGAAGCAAGGACATTCCCCTGAAATGGTGGCACCAGCCCCCAAATATACCTATCGATCTTCTTTCCTTCAGTATGGACCATTCCTGCACATAGAGCCACCAAATCACTGAACCTGGCGGTGTAGGCTACTATGTCGGAGCCCTTCATGGTTAGGATCCAAAGTTCTAGTTCAAGTTTCTGAACTTCGCCCCTCGGGCAGTATTCCTCAATCATAAGCTCCTTCAGAGCTTCCCAGCCCATTGCATTAGCCACTATCAGGGTAAGTGACTTGACATGGCTATTCCACCATGTTAGGGCTCTGTCCGTGAAGGTGCAGGCAGCAAATTTTACTTTGCTCCCTTCCGGACAGGAGCAGATCTCAAAGATCGACTCAGTCTTTTCGAACCATTGCGACAAAGCAATGATCCCACCGCTGCCGTTGAAGGCTCTGGGTTTGCAGTTGGTGAAGTCCTTATACGAACACTCTCTAGAGCGCACGGGAGCATCACCTTGAGTAGAATGTATAGTTGTTCCACTCCCGCTAGTACCGCTAGCGCTGAATTGAGTTAAGGCTGCGGTAACAGTCACAGCCACTACAGCTTGGAGAGCTGTAGGATCGTAAATTGGAGGAGGTGGTAGTTGAGTTCGAGTTATCGGAGGATTAATTCTCGTTGATCGACGTGAAGGCATCTTTCAACTGAAAGTTTACAAAGATGAAGATGATAATAAGCATTCAATAGTGAGAATAATGAGAGTGATCCATGGACTAAATCACCATAGCCCAACAAATAGATGATAGTATGATTGTATTGGAGATCTAACAATAGAAGGATGAAAGCATTTGGATAAAGATTTCCCCATGAGAGTAGATGTCTGTCAATATCACTGGTATTTAAAGATGTAATAAATTCGGGAAAAATGACCTGGGAGTAGGTCTTACATCACACCAAAATTGAGAAAATTTTGACAGCACAAAGACCTAACAGACTGAAAGTTCAAGGTATTAACATAAGCAGGAATTTAATACTAGAGTCTATACATAGACCTAATTTATATCCAAAAGAAAGAGTAGAGTAGGCTCTACTCGCGAGGGGAGTTGTTTAGGTTGGTACTTGATTCAACCCTGGATTCAGCCAACTACTGTTCTGTTTCCCAAACACGCCTTTGCAGAACCACTTGGTTCTGACGAAGATCCCTAACTTCAGATTGGCAGGTATTCAGCTCCACCAGTAGGGCATTAGTGCGAGTCTTTTCCAAGCTCTGGTCATCGGTCAGATGACTTAGACGAACTGTGTTGACTCCGGAGTTAGCACGGATCTCAATGATTTGGTCGAAGTTTCCTCTACCCTGCTCAGCATTGCGAGCAACTCGACGCACCAAGACAGGAAGGACTCTGTCTGCTGAGCCTCCCTCATTCAGATTGTAGAAGCTTCGGTCGCCATTGTAGGGAGGTGATTGTTCCTGCTTGTGGCTCCACCTGCCCAAGTTCACCGCCCACAGAGGCGTCGGGACTTGAAAAGCCGGACGAGGGTTCGGATTTTCAGCAACTTGGGGTGGGTTATAGACCTCCGTTTCTGAGTCCGAATCTTCTTGGAATTCCTCCTCGTTCTCTTCATCAGAACTTCCCTCGGGGTCTTCTACTACTAGGACCACCGGGTTTTCTTCTTCAGGCTCTACATCAATCCATCCACCATTCCCTTGATCGGGAAAGTACGGGTCGCCAGGGAGATAGAATCCAACCATGTTATCTAAGCGAGAAAAGGGATGTAAGAAACATATAATAGACGTAAAACTTAAGATAATCATAGGATGATCCTTACTAGTTACTTCAATACTTGCGTAGTGCATACCAGTAATATGTAACCAAGATGGAATAGACCTTCGAATAAGTGCCCCTAACTCTAAGTCTACAACCAAACAAGGAACATGAAGTAGAGCAAAGATCACAGATTCTAAGTCTATGACACCTTAGTCACATATAACCTTAGCGTATCCACTCAACAACTATTTACCTACTAGTAAAGACCTTTTAGTTTTCACACAAGTAATTATAGTATCGCAAAATACTCCTATAGTATTTTAAGTTTATGTTATGTTCTAAAGTTTTCATTGTAGTAGTGTTAATAAGTTTTTAGACTTGCTGCAACACCACAACCATTCCTAGGCACATGCTAATCACTTCTGGGAAAGATATAGTTGATCAGGCTATATCACTCCCAGATCCAATTATATGTCCCCAAGCCTACTTGTGTAGTCCAACAACCGCAATACTTTTGTTCTGTTCGAGTATGACATTGATCCTAGTATGAATGCATGTATGTATACTTTAGTCAAATGTTTTATTATTTTAAAAGTATTAACTCTTGGTCAGAGTGTTTTAATCCCGATGTGTTTATAGTTGTATATCTTTTATGGGTTGATATACTCAATTCACTATAAACAAAGCTCTGATACCAATATGTCACACCCCCAAACCAGAACGGTGGAAACGTTCGGGGGCGGAGGACGTCATGTACAGTATCATAACATTGTACAATAGTCAAAAAAGCAACAACATCATCCACTGCATTAATAATATAGTTAATACAAGTGTGTTCTGAATGTATTTGTAAGACACCAAAAATATATATATCAAGATAAAATACGAGTCTTGAACATGCTCCGTCCTCTCAAAACCTGGTCCAGTGTACCTGTCTACTGGTGACCTGAGAATACAAGTTATTTTGAAAGAGTATATCAGCATATAAGCTAGTGAGTTCATAAGTATTTTTATGTCAAATGTTTGCATTAGTTTGATGAAAATGTTTGTATGTTTTTTGATGTAAAAGTTTGTAAGTGTTTTGATGTAAATGTTTGTATACTTCCTAGAAAATCCTATATTTTCTACTAACATGGAAAGCAGTCTTCTACCAAGACCCGACTGTTTTGTATGTTTGTTCTTTTGTAAAAATAAATGTTTTCCCAAGTTTATGTCTATCTTTACTAGAAAATAGTTTACATTACCTTTTATGTGAGAATATCACCATATGAATGTAATGGAAAAAATGAAGATGTACAGTAGTATTGTATAAAGTAACTACTGAAGTACTAACTACCTTAAAACCAATTTGTTTAATTAAGGTAAAATGTGATGAGGTTATAACCATGCTTGATTAACTAGTATATAACACGACGTTCCAAAGACATCGAAATGGTATGACATTTGTCACCCATAGACCTGCAGGTCCCACTGTAGCTAGCAGCAAGGTGTAGGATGGTCAATCCCGTATAGATCTATACATAAACTCTCGCTCTCCCTCTAGGAGACTCTGGTTACAAAACGTGACAGAACAGTATATTGATATGCCATGAAGTAGTGGTTCACATTAATGTTATCTTGTTCTTGTTATAGTATGTTCCTTTCTGTTCTTGTTATAGTATGTTCCTTCCTGTTCTAGTTATAGTATGTTTCTTCCTGTTCTAGTTATAGTATTTTTCTTCCCGTTCTAGTTATAGTATGTTTGAACTGACTCATGTATGAACCGACTCCTGTAAGAACTAACTCATGTAAGTACTGATTCATGTAAGTTTCATTGTTCTAGAAATAGTAAGTAGTAATCCTCTAAACTATACCTATTATAGTTTACTAGTATGATAGTTTGACTGTTACTGATGTATAGAAAAGACTCAATTACTCACCAAGCAACTAAGTTAAGTATAATCCTTAAATAATGGGTTTAATATTCATATATGTATTTAATAAGTATAACTATGATTTATCCGACATCCAGACTAGTGATCCTACCCCAAGCCCACAACCAAACAAGGAACAGGAGTCAAGGTATCTAGAAATAGTCCTAAGTATGTTAAAGCATACTTATACGTAAATAGACAGACGAATATGATTTGATATAACTGAAGTTTACAAAAGCTTTAAAAGAGTTTTTAACAAGTTTTGAGTATAAGAAATCCTTTTGGATGTTGTTTTCACATGTAAATGGTTAACATAATTTCATTATGTTCTACTTGTATTCCCCCCCTAAAGAATTTAAAAAGTATTTAAAAGTGTAGTTGTAGGGGTATGAACTCACCTGTAGTGAGTGATTCGAATGTAAGATCGATATAGGATGCTAAGTATGCCAAGTGAAGTCTCGAGCACAAACGAATCCTATTATGCATATAATGACACATATATGTATACAATTAGTGTATATAACAACTAACATGTAAAGGAAACAACCTTAGGAACTAGGATTCACTCTCAATGGAGTGTTAGAATCACATATGATTGAATGAAGGGAGTTCACGGCCACACAAGGAGTGTTCACGGCCTTAGAAGGGTTCATGGCCATAGAAAACATGATCTGTTCACGGCCCAACCTTGATCCAATGAAGGGTTTACGGCCATGGAAGGAGGGTTCACGGCCAAACTTGCATCTAAGAAGGGTTCACGGCCCAATGAAGGGTTCATGACCGTGAATTCTTGAAGATTCATGCAAAGTGATGTTTGTTTCATGGGGAATCAAGTGTTTCTAATGGACAACAAGAAGATGAATGAGATACTTACTTTTTGGAATCCTTTAGAGTGTTCACGGTTGAAGAAAGTTGAGAGAGAATGGGTGTGTTCACGGCTAGAGCTGAAGAAGTGAAGGAAATGAGCCAATTTCTTATATATATATATATATATATATATATATATATATATATATATATGGTTGATGTTCACGGCCAAGGATGGGTTCACGGCCGTGAACTCCTTTTTGATGGTGTTTCCGGCTCGATTGCAACTTAATGAACCCAAGCTAAAACTTCCTAACACACAATCCTTGAGTGTACTAGGCTTAGAACTCTCAAACAGACCCTTAACAAGGCTAAAAGATAACAGAAACAAGTCTGACTTTTGATTGAATTGATTGAATTTACAAGATAGAATTTCGGGTTGTCACAAAATAACTGGCATTCCATTACTAGCCACTCTCAATAATCGCGCAAACATTCAAAATCCAGATGAATACTTTTCGAGATCTCAACATATCCAATGATTTCAAGCACTTCCCATGATACATCACCAAATCCTTAAGTCCTTTATGCTCGACAAGAACTATAATCTTCGACCGAAACTGATGAATCACCACTCCAACTACCCACTATCCGAAGGATCCTTGCCTTCTAACCATCTTCAACTAATGTGATTATGAAATTACTTTGGCACTTCCAATGTCCGAACATGCTCAGGCGGCCGCCATCATCATCCTCTTGTTACCGCTTCTTCCCTAGTAACGATAGCGATTAGACCTAAAAGTACTTCTGTAAACAATCGCCATCCCCACTGAAAACGCAACACTTCAAAACTATGACTTCTTTGATAAACCAAACATGTTAATCCTTCTATTTATCTTCCAAGCGATACCCCTGAATTCTCCCATCAACGAACCAAACAACCATCGGGCGGACTAGGATCCAGCTCAACAAGCTGTGCCCCACTCATAAATCTCGTCATGAAATAGTGGCATAAGAAAATTGTCAATAAAATAAACCAGAAAATAACATGGAACTAAACTAGAGATAATGCTTACCCATACCAACGCAAGATTCCAAGTAATTATATATCTATATACTTATAATAAAGCATGAAGAAAGCAAAAGATAACATACCCGCAATTGCATTTCATGAAACTCTGGCCTCCCCTGACTGACACTGTAATGCTCGGCTCCTCGCTGCTGGGGCTTCTGCCCTACCCTCATGACCATCATTGATCCTCAAAGTAACTGGAGCAGGTGCACTCACTACTTCACACCTCAACATCGGACATTCGGCCTTCTTGTGGCCTACCTGGTTGAAGGGAAAACACATTGAAACCGACCTAAGGGGGCAATCCCAACTAAAATCACCCATCTGACCAAAATTGAAACATCTTCGACCTGTCTGCCGACATCTTCCTTCATGGTTCCTCCCACACATGGCACAATGGCCCCGACCGTGATGGCCTCCCAATCATGAATCCTGAGTCTTTAGCCTCTTCGTCTGGCCCACTACGGTCTGAATCTGCTCTAACTTCTTCTTCAAAAGGTGCTCCATATCGATATCCCGCTCACGAGCCCTAGCAATCATATCATTTAGGGTCTCGCACCCTGAAAAACTCACAAACTCCCTGATGTCATCCCTTAACATCTCATGATACCTTACCTTCTTCATCTCCTCGTCCGCTGCATACTGCAGAACCAATAAAGCCCTCTACCGGAACTTGGCAGTGATCTCTGCCACAGTCTCAGTCGTCTGGCGAAGGTCCTGATACTCCCTCGCAAACTCCTGAACCTCAATAGTTGGTGCAAAATCCGCCCTAAACCAGGTCACAAACTCATCCCAAGTCATCGTATCCAATTCTTTTCCCCCCAAAGTGAATTCTACCTCCTTCCACCATTCTCGAGCTCTGTCTTTCAAAATACAGGAAGCAAATCTAACCTTTGACCCCTCGGGGAAGAAACTCATCCAGAAAGCATTCACCGTATCCGCTAACCATCTCCTACTGGAAATGGGGTCCTTCTCCCCAAAGAACTCGGGAGCTCCACAAGCATGAAACTCACCGGAAAGAAAGAGTGCAAGGTCAAACAGTAGCCATAACCTCAGTACGGAACGCGCCCAGACGCTCATCGAAAATCTCCTTAATCCCCTCCTTGACCGTACCGAAGATCACCAGAGTCTGCTCCAAAATACCGTAGGTAATCTCCGACAAGATAAACTCCCGCATCCGCTCATCAATCGACTCAGTACCTGAACCTGAGCCTGAACCAGGACTTGAACCTCCTCCATGTGTTCTCATCGCCACTCTAAAAAATAATCATACAAATGATCAGAACATACCCAAGAATCCACATCCCACAGGTTTCCTAGATTCTCCAAGACTCTCCTCAATTCGAGTATAGATCATGTGCATTCAGTAGTACGGGCCCAATACTACCTTCCACACCTATCCATACTTTCCTCAAGAATCATCCCGAATCCTCCAAGTCACATTCTCAAACTGATACTCCAGATACTTGCTAAGCAGCGCAACCAAACCATTACAACACACCCTATGCTCTCCTAGGTTCCCGATCTTACCCTGCCATCAACTGATGAAGAACTCCCAATAATGTCAATTAACCACTTCATGAATACAATCACATGTAACAAAGCTTAGATAATCCTTCGAGTAAAATACTCATCCCTACAATGGTTGGACTCAGACAAGAGTTGCGAAGTAGGGTTAAATCAGTCACTCTGAGATTATTTAACCTAAGCAACATGTGACTTATCATATTCACTTAATAGTTAACTCGCATCACTAAGAGTCCCACAAATCACAAAGCAAGCAGCATTCGTGCAATAACACTCCAATCCATAGACCAATCAAAGGGCTTCTCAAGCTTACTAGCTACCAGCGTCTTCGTCACACTAACATTCTTCCTAGATTCTTCTAAGGAAACCACCACACTACTCCCCACCATCAGCCGCAGAAGGAACTCCCCCTAACACCCTCTAACTAGATTACGAATATAATTACATATTACCGGCACCAGATAATTCTTCGAATGAAAGGTCTCACACTACAACGGTTGGACTCAAACAAGAGCTGAGCAATAAGGTTAAAACCTAACCTTCTAAAATTATCTAGTCTCAATAATATGTAACTTAGTATATCCGTTTACTAGTCAGCTGAAGTTAATGGGAACACCTAAAAGCACAAACCAAACAACATTCGAGCATCAATTAATCAGAACAAGCATAACCTAAACAAGTCATCCTATCACTGACTGATTGGTACTAGCATGTAAGTCTAAAAGCTCATACATCAGGCATACAAAGGCATCTCTCCTAGATCCTTAGCCCTAATCTAGCATGCAATTCTCATAACATATAACATAGCAACAAGTATGGATATTCTGGGAATCACTTACTTGAGCTCGGCTGATTACACGCACCACACCCCCTTTCTTTTGTTAGAAAATCTTTTATTAAAACTTTTATTTTATAAAATCTACCAAACCCTCAATTTGAGTTCAGACACACCCAAGGGTATGCCCGAATCCCTCAAACCATGGCTCTGATACCAACTTATAACATCCCAAAAATTATGAGATAAAAATTTCATTTTTAATTCAACCAAAAAACCAATTATCTTTTAATCAAACATTCATAGTGTAACATAATAAAAAGTCATCAGAGTTCAATCCCATGATCATCATAATGCAGAAATATGGGTGGATATGCTGCGATCAAGTCGACCCCTTCCCTTTCGAACCGGAAGTACCTGAAAACATAACCGTAAAACCATAAGCACAAAACTTAGTGATTTCCCTAAAGACAGCTAACACCCTACGTAACATACAATAGGCCTCGCCCTTCCTGATCTATGGGGCTAACCCAACATACATATGGGCCTAGCCCGTCATACAATGGGCCTAGCCTAGCATACAAATTGGCCTAGCCCAACATACCATGCAAGAGTCACAAAGACAACTAGCATAACATATTCTAGTGGGCCGGCATTGGTGCCTTCGACCCACGGGTACAGTGAGGAGACTCACCTAAATCCGTTGATTACCAAATAACTGCTCGGGTCGTTGAACCGGATAATCTCGCACCAACTAGCACTAAATATAACCTTAATCAATAATTAAACCAATATCCCAAAAACCAAGGCCCAGCCTAATATCCATCTTACTAAAGGGTAAAAGACCATTTTACCCTTCCCAAAACTGGTCCAACTTCTCATGGCCTAACTCCCAAAAGGCCCAAGGCCCCAAAGGCCCAAAATTGATTCCTGGGGAGTACGCCCTGCGTACTAGAAATGTACGCCAAGTGTACCGACTGCCGAAGCACAATGTACAAGTTGCAAATGCACGAAACCAGCATTACGCTGAGTGTACTCCTATATACGCCTACCGTACTCCTCAGAGGCCCAAAATCCATAAATAACTCTTAATAGTTAAGACAAAAGCAACCAAACACATATCTGACCCTTAAGGTGTAACACCCGCATATTCGGGCTAGTCAATTAAGATATAATAAACGTTAAAAATGATTTTTTGGATAGAAGATTATCTAGGATAAATAATCTTAACCAAAGTAATAGTTAGGTCAACAATTGTAACCTATTTGACGTAATAAAGAAGAATTATGTGAATATTATGTGTTTCATGATTTTTATAATATAATAAAGACAAAATTTCACAATTGGTCCTTGTGGTTTACAGAATATCGCACTTTGAGGACTTCCTAGCAAAAAGTCACGCGACTGGTCCTGTGGTTTGTAAAATTACATGAAAGGTACTCCTGCCGTTAAATCTAACTTTTCAGCAGTTAGATTTTAATGGAAAATACTATTTTGCCCTTGTACCAATAATGCAATACACTACAAACCTCAAGGACCATTCGTGTAATTTTATAAATTTGAAATTTTTATGTATATATATAAATTATAAATTTCGCATTTTGCATTTATATAAATTATAAATATAATATATATATATATATATATATATATATATATATATATATATATATATAATTTCAACAATCTGATAATTTTTTTTTCTTTTTGACATTTTGTTTTCTATTTTTATTTTATAGTTTTATTTATTTATGATTTTTTGTTATATTTTTATTTATTTTGAATCAAGTAAATAAACTTAAATTCGATAAACCATGTCGAAATTATTTTTTCTTTAATTTTTCTTATTTGTGAATTGAAGCGTTAATGTTTTTTTTTAATTTTATGTTGTTACTGTTAATGTTTTTTTGGATGCTCAATAGTTAATATCGTTACCAACTTTAAGTTTGCATTTATCATTATGATTATTTGATATTTTGTTTTCTATTTTTGTTATAATTTTAATTATTTATTATTCTTCTATTGTTTTATTTATTTTGATTTAAGTAATGAAAAATAGAAAAACAAAAAACAAAAACTCAAACACCAAATTCTAATGTACTCTAATATATTAATACATTTTACATTTTCATATTTTTTTTGGTTTTTTCGTATTTTTTAAAATTTATTATTATTTTTTTTAATTTTTTTCATATTATTTTTTAATTTTTTCCCATTTTATTTTTTAATTATTTCCTATTTTTATTTTTTTGTTGTTTCGTTTTATTTTTCATCAACGTGATAACTTTTTTTTGACCTTTTCCAAAAAGTGTAAAATGTATGAATATATTAGAGTATATTATAATTTTGGTGTTTGAGTTTTTTTGGTTTTTTTATAATTTTGGTTATTTATGGTTTTGTAACTTTTTTTTTTATTTTGATTCGCGTAAATAAAATAGTTATATTTACAAATATAAATAAAGAAAATAAACATAACTTTTTTATTTACACAAATCAAAATAAAAAAAAGTTACGAAAACCATTAATAACCAGAATTAAGAAAAAAATGAGAAAAAAACCAAAAAATATGAAAAATGTAAAATGTATTAATATATTAGAGTATTTTACAACTTTAGGGTTTGAGTTTTTGTTTTGTTGTTTTTCTATTTCTCATTACTTGGATCAAAATATATATATATATATATATATATATATATATATATATATATATATATATATATATATATATATATAAAACAACAAAAGGTGAAATAATGATAATAATAAATGCAAACATAAAGTTGCTAACGATATTAACTATAGAACATCAAAGTAAAAATAAATAAATAAATAAAATAAACCGTAATAACAAAAATTAAAAAAAAAACATTAACGTTTCATTTCATAATTAAGAAAAAAAAAGGTTTCGATATGGTTTACCGAACTTAAGTTTATTTACTTGAATCAAAATAAATAAAAACATAAAAAAACCATAAATAACTAAAATTATAAAATAAAAATAGAAAATAAAATGTCAAAAAGATAAAAAAAAAAAGTATCAAATTGTTGAAAATATATATACATATATATAAAATTTATATTTATAATTTATATATATACCAAATTTATATTTATAATTTATATATACATAAAATTCAAATTTATAAAATTACACGAATGGTCCTTGAGGTTTGTAGTGTATTGCAGTATTGGTACAAGGGCAAAATAGTCTTTTCGATTAAAATCTAACAACTGAAAAGTTAGATTGAACGACAGGAGGACCTTTCATGTAATTTTACAAACCACAGGGACCAATCGCGTGACTTTTTGCTAGGAAGTCCTCAAAGTGCGATATTCTGTAAACCACAGGGACTAATTGTGAAATTTTGTCTATAATAAATTTGGAAAAATCAGCCGAATCGCCCATAAATCGTAAAAATAAGTGTGCCAAAACATATATATTATTATATATTTAGAAAGTACACTTCGTCCCTATCCTGAAAACATAAATTTCGTAGAAATCTGAATCCGTATGAATTAGATATGATTTTTATAAGATATAAAAGTTAGCCGCGCATAAGGAATGTGTGACGTAAAAAGCTACAAAGAGAATGGTTGACTTTTAGCTAAAGCCACAAAAAAAATCGTAGTACTCTTTAAAATAATATTTTTGAGAAAAAGAATGCAAGAAAATGGAGTCCGTATGAGAAAGTTATGATTTTAGCAAAATCATTTAATTTTATAAAAATATGGACGAAAAATAAATTCAAAATTAGCCGACGGAGTCTAAACGAAAGTTGTAGATTTCGTCGATAGCTACACGTAGATATAAAGAACGTCAAAAACGGAGTTCGCATGAATAAGTTATAATTTATAATAGCAAATTTACGTATTAAAATAAAGTATAAATCATATATATGTATACATATATATACATATTTATATATCATTAGAAAGGTAGCGACGATGCGGTCATTATAAGATTAATATTGAATACTTTCGACATTAGTTTAGTACACATATAATTAAATCTATTTAAAATAGTATCATAAATGGGCTTTTGGTCATTTAACTATAAGGTCGTTTAAGTAACTATAAAGGGTTGTTTTTGAAAATTCAACTAATATAAATATGAGGCTCTAGGCTCTCATATTTATTACACCATTCTCTTGATTCAAGAGTCTTTCTCTTCTTATCCCGTGAGCATTTCGGTCCCTCGTGATTCGACTTCTCTTTCTGTAGTTTTAGTATAGTATGGTGAGCGCTGAAGCGATACAAGAATCTTTTTAGAGAGATTCAGCGACGAAGTTCTACCCACGCAAACTTCGGTTTCTTGCTAAACCACCTGTAAATAGAGTTATGCTTACCGTGCTTTAAGTATAACTTATGTTTAAGTTCATTATCGTTATTAATAACCTAAAAACAAGATTTATCAACAATTCCAAGTCGTTACACTGATTGATCTACTTACGAGAGAGGTGTCTAAATTGGTCACCTTTGCTTGGTTGTTGCATTTCAGAAAAGTTATAGGCCGTAATGGTCCTGCCTCCCAGCTGTCCAGCCTGGCTGATCCTTACTTAATAGATCTTGAAGTAGACTTTAAATTAATGATGAATGTACACTAATAATCAGTTACAATAAATATTAGAATAAGACTTAGTGATAACGATACTAGGTTTCGTCAAAGGAAAAGACAGTTGCTAGAAACGAAGCACTGTCCAAATTTCGAGTCATCACTTTAACAAGTGAGTGCATAGTTACTTTCATCTTACACATAGATAGAAGTATTTATTATAAATACATGTTATATGTGCCTATTATCTTTGTTCCTGATATATATGCTAGATGAAAGATTTATACATGTTTTACTTGATTTAAATTGTATATATGTATTTTTATACCTATAAATATATTTGATAAATATGTGTAGATGAAAGATGATATAGATAATGATAGATGAAATATGATATAGATGATGAGAGATGAATGATGAAATAGATGATGAGAGGCCTTGAATTTAAAGATGATGTCATCTAGCAGAGTATAGATGACAACCACAAACTATTCTAGACAGTCCAGTGGAACGATGGCAAGCTCGCAACCTGTAGGTGTTTTTGAACTAAGTGTTCATCAGAAGTACTCTAAAAACCCATTGACATGTATTGTGGGTGGAATCCCTAAAATAATATTGTCAATAAAGAAGATAAACCCTGGCAGCTACGGACTTGGTGCCTATTAGATAAACACTGGCAGGTATGGACTTAGTGCCAATAGATGAACACTGACAGCTATGGACTTAGTGCCTAGTAGATAAACACTAGCAGTTATGGACTTAGTGCCTATTAAAACCCTGGCAGCGATGGAATTCGTGCGTATTCCTTAGGACAAGTCCTTAGGAATAAATATAGAAGAAAACCTACTAACACGTATCATGGAGGAATCCCTGAGCTGTTACTGTCTTGATAGATGATCCTTAGGGAAAATCCTTAAGAATAAAAAAAGATAATGGGGAAGGGAAATTGGGTTAATTGTTTGATGATTAAACATATTAATTATATTATTGTGGGTTGAAAACCCTATGTACTCACCAGGTTTCCCAACCCGACCCACTCAGTTTATTGTATCACAGGTAGCGATATTAAAGTTACATTCTGCTGAAAGATTGAAGGAGTATTAGGCCACTAGTTTAATTACTGTAAGGCTTGTAATATTTCGTTATGGTTATGTTTCTGTATTGACATGATATCCCAATGTTTTAATATAAATAAAATACATTACTTCGGAAATGCTTTGATAATATCATTATCATGTTTTATGGGAATTAATTCCGCAATATTATTCTTCAAAAGGGTACTCTGATTTTTAAATAAGTATAAACAAATCGGTCTTTTTTTGCCGTGAAATTGGGGATGTCACATAAAGAGTGTCTTAACACATAAATTTGGAAACTTTACTCCTTTGCATGTCTTAATGGGACCGAATCCTTGTTTTTAACCAGACTGAGAACACCAATTCATGCATGCATCAAAAAAACCCCTCAAGATGACATTTTTATGACTTAACAACCCAACAAGGACCAAATATAAGGCTCAAAGGTCCTGGAGTAGCTTCTAATCACAAGATCAACAACCTTGGGACCAAAACATGCAAAAATTACCATCCAAGACTAGATCTACACTAAAGAACTATAACGTTTGAAGTTTTATACCTCCAGAAGATAGATCAAGATGCATAAAGTCTGGATCCACAAGCTTCAAGTAATCCCACACTTCTCCGAGAAGCTCCTTCTTCTTTAATGAGAAACAAAATGCATGAAATCACACCAAAAGCTCAAGAATCACACCAAAAGAGACTAGGGTTTCATTTCTAGGGTTTAAAGAGATGTGACTGAAGGTAGAAGGGTTTGGAGTTGAGTTAAGGCCATTAAATAGGGTCCAAGACCCTAAATTAGGGTTTGCACCAGACAGGAGTACGCCACTCCTGGTACGACCAACGTACTCCATAGAGCACCCGCGATGCACCTGACTAGTACGCCTAACGTACTCCTATGTACGCCCCGCGTACTAGGCTTACCCCTAATACCACCAAACTTCTGAAGGCCCTAACTTCTTCGTTCTATGTCCGTTTTCGACGATACTTATATCCCCGGAAAGGTAATGAGAAGCTATACACTTATATCAACTGTCCCTTGCCTTAAAACGTTTCGAACTTCAATCTAAAATCCATAAAAGGCCCGGACTAACACTTTACTGATATACCCTTGGCCTCCAAAACACAACCCGAACTCCCTGGTCATCCAATCAACATTTTCCACACTCAAAGGGGTCTAATTCTCTCCTTCTCAAAGGCCCTCAGCATCATGATAACCGATCTTTGGGTCACGGTCCCAAATTAGGAAACGATTCGGAACAGGGTGTTACACCATACGATAAATTTTTTTGAATTTTTAAGTTGTCTTACTTTTCACCATTTTAACTCCTTGAATAATCATAAAATCTTGGAAAAATAGTAAATGATTATGAAAAGTTCCTATAATTCTTGTGACACTGTTATGCAGTGTCTGTAAGCTAGAAAAAGTATTAAATGATATTTTAAAATAGTAGAACTCGATTTTATTATTTATGTGCATTAATTGACATAAAAATCGAAATATATGGTAAATAGTATAGAAAAATCACCAAAATTTTTATTTTTGGTTCCACAGTAAGTAGAAATCATTTGGAAAATTTTCTTTAATTTTAGATAAGTTTAACTATATTTCCACCATTTAATTCCTTGAAATCATCATAAAATCGTGAAAAATAATAAACAGTTACAAAAAGTTTCCAATTTTCTTGTAAAACTGATATACAATGTATATGAGCTGGGAAAAATATTAAAAGTGCTTTTAAAACAGTGGAGTCTGATTTTTGGATTTATGGGTGTTTAATCTTAGGAAAATAGAAAACAAATATTAAATAGTAGAGAAAAATCATTAAACTTTTTATTTGACATCCTACTATAATAGACGATGTCCTAGTAAATTTGTATGATTTTTGGATAAGCGTAGATATTCGTTATCAATTTAACCTCTTAAACATTCATTAAATCCATGATAAATAAGAAAGTGTCATGGAAAAATCTGTAAACTTTTTATGGAGGTTTTATATTGTCCAGAAGGTGTGAAAGTTATCACAAATGGCTTTCAACATTCATAACTGTATTTTACCATTTATTTGTTCTCGACAAAAACAAAATTAAAATAAAAGAAACACTAGTACAAGAATGACCTACAGACACACCATAAAAGTGTGACCATATGCATATAGTGACATTTTATTTTTTCACTGAAAGTGTGACGGAAGGTGACGCCATCGTATGGGTCTTATGGTCACTTTAAAATGCAGTGTCCGTATGATATGAAAACATGTGGCCGTATTATAAAAGTGTGGCTATTGGGTAGGGAATTTTGTTGCTATAATCAATCATTTTATCCAATATTGTGGTGTTAAACCATCAGTAGACACCCTTTTTAGTAATTGTAGTGATTGTATATCACCAACTGGCGACATAGATGTTACTTCGATGTGACGTTTTGCTAATAAATTGTCATACAATTAAAAGTTTATTAAGACTATTTGATAACTTTTATAGACATATAATTACGGTGAACATGATCATGTTCACTAAATGGACACATGTAATTAATTTCATAAGTGGCTATTTGCTAATAATTAGTCACAAAAAAATATTTTATTGTGACTATTTTCTATCGTATAGAGACACATAATTAAGTGAAACATGACCATTAGTATTATAAAGGCACACATTTTATTAGAATTATAGATGGATTTAATATTAGCTTACGACCACATTAGTATAACCTGTGTTATCATTTAGAAACATTTGCTTTATTTATTGTGACTATTGTTCATCCAACAGCCGTATGAACTTATCGATAGTGTGAAATTTGCAATTATTTAGTCACAATAAATATTTTCCCATGATTATTGTTTACTATTAGTCACACATAATAAATTAAAATGTGACCATTAAATACTTATAGACACTATTTTTTTTTCTCACTACTTTTGTTATTTTTAGTCACACATTTACATTTTAAAATGATGGTCTTTTTTATTTAGCCACGGACATAAATAAACATATTAACCACCTAATAAAAATCACATGTAGCAAAAAATGAAAACATACAATACAATGTAATAAAAACAAATTTTTATTAATAATAAATTAAAGTTTTTACATCCAAACAAATTCAAAATTATCATAAACAAAAAATTATAAGCTAAATTTAAACTAATAAAGGAAACATCTATATTATTTTCTTAATAACATTACTTTTTAGTTTGCTTTATCTTCCATAGTGTTGTATAACTCATCTTTTCCTTTTTATACTTTTGCATTTCGTTCGCATTTTCTCGTTTAATGGTGTACATCATTTTCTGTCAGTCTAGACTTTCCTTCTAAACTTCCAACTTCAATGTCAAATTCTGATCTGTCATATGAGAATTGTAGCTAATACGGGTTAAATATACAATAGCAATGTACTTCAATTTCTTGAAACACAGTAAGAATGTATGTTTATTTTTACTAATAATAATATAAAAATGTAACTTGCACATATTTTACAAGTTCCATGTTACACACTATTATTATTGGTGATAAAATGTAAGTGTGTCGTCGTTATTGGTAGAATATAATTATCTTTAAATAAGATTATATTTATTTCAATAAGTTGTTTTTTCATAATGACTTCAATTTCTCAAATTTAAATTGTTTTGAGAGTAGATAATCTAAAATGAAAAACTAAAATCAGTTTTAGGCAAAACATACAAACAGATTATTATAACTTCAACTTCTCCCCCAATCTACAACTTATTGTAATGAGTGATATCGCCTCAATTTGTCTATGAGGTGCAATGGTCAAACTAAAAATAAAAATAAAAAATTGCGGTGGCACAAAACTTTATGAAGTATGATATTTGAATTATGTTATAGACCTGGACATAGAAGGGCTTCTTCGTAATTTTCCAAATCACAATTTGGCATGCCACTTTCTGCAACCTGAAATAAAACCAACAGGATCATACCGTAACATTAAATTTTCATTTTTAAGAAAAAATTATATATTTTAGATAATAAGGTAGATATAACAATAGAAATCTTTCTGTTTAGATGACAATTAGCTTCTGATAGCGGTATCGGAATATTTAATAAAGACATGTATGCTAATCAATATAACAAAAGTCCATACTGTTAAGGGGGGTTAGAGGAGTTAGAGGATGAATAGTCCCAAAAGAGCTTATTTCCTTCCACAATTTTATGGACCAAGGGATCCCTAAATACCTAATTCCATGGAGAAGTTAAGTGTCATCTTCCATTCTGAAAATAAATTTGTATATGCAAAATGAGTTCCAAGTCAAAATAAATGTATATAAATGCAAAAAGCGTCACATAATTACTTACGATGAAAATTACCTTTGCAACCTTCATGTGCTCTTCCAACCCATTCACCAATTACAATCCATTTTATGATAAAAAAGAAAAATATCATAAATAAATTAAAATATGATAAAGACATTACATCAAACACATGGTATGTACATGATACGCATTCATTTTAGAGTCAACCACTCACAACCATAACAAAAGGCTAATTTATGAAAGATCTTAGTAAAAATAAGGGATATGTTACCTTCTTGACCAGTAGTGCCCCAAATATGAGGTCTGATGCCTTTGTTCACCACTACCTTCTCCCATTACAAAACAATCATGGATTTGCTCAACAAAATGACAATAAAAGGAAAAAATAAGGCTCTACTCAACAAATTAAAAGAAAATGAGAGGATGAAAGAGTGCAACAAATTCATTCAAAATAACAAACACTTACGAGTCACTCATAGTCTTCATAGTCAGGTGTAAAATTGAGTAATTTTGTATGGATCTACAACACAAAAACTAGGTTTTGATTTCAAATAAATAATCAAGGATGGATGATGGTTCAAAGATTGCACCTTTGGTGCATTGACTAGAAGATGAAGAAGGACAAATGTGGTTATGAGAAAACAGACCACAAACATGATTCAAGGACCAGGGATTTTTTAGAGATGGGGCGTGCCACCATCTCCGTTTCATGTCTTTGGTAGGATTTCTATCAGATGGTTCCCTATATGCTCCTTAGGGTTTCTAATATCGATCGGGTAGAGACTGTGATGGAAGAAAATGGTGGGTGATGGCGGTAACCGGTGGTCATGACTAACAATGTTGGCAGTAAAGGGGTGCGATGTTGCGTCTATGTAGTTATAGTGGTGAAGGGCGCAACGGTGAGGGAACCTGGTGGCGTAATAGAGGACACAATTTTTTTTCTAGATAAAACCAAGGAATCGGCGATGGTGAGGGGAAACGGTGGTTAGGTTTTTTGAGTAATAGAGGACACAAATTTTTTTCAAGAGAAAACCAGGGATAGACTTGGCGCCTAATGCAATCAAAAGTTCAAAACTCAAATGATTTTTGTGTACATCTCTTATTTGTTTAAATATCTAGATTAAAAAAAACTAAAAAATCTTGGTTTTTAATGATAGGGTTCTTAAAACCGCTGTCGTGCACGATTTAAACAAATAAAAGTATAAATAGACTGCTCTTTTGCACTAACAGGTAGTACTGGCAAGCATGGTTGGATCCTCAGGGACACGTCCTAAAGACTTAGCCTCTTTGCGTAAGGCACGAACTAATTCTTGACAAACGAATAAAACATAAAAAAGGGGGTTTATTTATGAAATTTTAAACTATTAAAAATAAAAAAATGATAAAAGATTAACTGAATTTAAAGACTGTGAAAATTCAAATAAGAGAAAACAATTTCAGTTCCGCGGTGACTCCCCTGATCATATAATTAACCTTCAACACAATATTTGAATATGCACTTGTTTAAAATGGTACGGGAGTTCATTAACAAGCTCTAATGAACTCCATTACAAAAATTATTTAATCAAAATGAGTTCTCTGAATTAAACCTAACTTATTACCAAATTAACCAAACAAGCTCTTGATTAAAAAAGAAAAGTTGCATTAGACACAGTGTAATTTCACAGTAAAGTCCAATACATCTCATAAGCTCGGAGGCGTAAAAACTTGTTTGATCAATTCATATTAGAGTTAACCCTAAACGCAAAATTAATCTAATATATATTACTTTTTACCAATTAGTCTAGACAATTACGGATCTAAACAATTAGATAACTAGAATGATTCACAAACAATTTAAGTGGCCAACATAAATTGAAATCAAAACCAAACATTCAATTAAACATAGAATTGATCAAACTAAACAGTAATCACAATCAAACATAGTGCCTAATGATTAATCATACGAAAAGGTTACGTCTTTGCGAAACTGAAATCTGAGTTTGTAGCCTGACATGGCTAAAAACAGATTACAAACAGTAGAAAATAGAGTCTAAACGATAAATCTTACTAAACAATGAAAAGAAATTGAATCGTCTCCTTTAGATCTGTGTTCTTCACTTGAAACCCTCTGAAAATCGCCTTAGAATCGCCAGGAATCGCCAATTAGGGTTACTGGATAAGTGTAGGGCTCTATTTATACGTCCAGAAATAAAAACGTCGTGCATGCGATCGCATGTAGACAACCTGCAATCGCATGTATTACCGAAAACGCGTCACGGGCCTTTTAAATGAAGTATAATACCATTTCGAGAAATTTTGGCCAACCTGCAATCGCATGGGCGCAACCTACGATCGCATGAAATGTGTTTTCTCATCCTTGTGAATTTTTTTGCACGAAAAATCTCCGAAGCGAAGCTGCGACCAAACCTGTGATCGCATGGGCATAGCTGCGATCGCATAGGGACAACATGCGATCGCATGTTGTCATTTTCCTGTCTTTTTGGTCGCCGTTCCTCCTTCCAAGCAGTTCTTGATCATCCTTTAGAATCCTTCCTTAGTCTAGACTCCATTTAAACTCCAAAGCATCCATTAACGCATCCTGAACTCGCATAATCATCCATGTGCTCCAAATTAACCTGAAAAATCATAACAAACGTGAGCAGTACTAGCATTCTACAAAATAATCACAAAACACACAATACATAATAATAATCAGGAGTTAGTTAACATTTTATAAGAAAATAACGAGGAAATCGTGCTAAAAGATGCATATAAAATGCATCTAATAAACCACCCCAAGCTTAGACCTTACTTGCCCTCGAGTAAGGAAAGGATGAATTTGAAAATGGAATAGAGGTTTAGGGTAATAACTAAGTAACTAGACACACTAACAACTAAAAACCCTAACTAGCATAACTACAGAAAATAAACAGAACAAGAAATGAAATATGCATGCCAAAAATAAAGAAAATGAATAATGAATGAAAATGATACGAAAAAGAGAAACGAACAACTAAAAATAAAAACATGCGATCTTTTCTTTTTTCTTTATATATATATATATATATATATATATATATATATATATATATATATATATATATATACGATCAGACTTTACATCGAAAATGAGCTCCAATCACTAACACCAAAACAACCATCCTGCTACCTTTCATGTATCACAGACTCCTAAAGTGAGGAAGACCACGAAACGGTGTAACCCAATAGTCCAACCATAGTTTTATTTAAACTTTATACCTTAATTAGCTTTATGAGCGAAAATAACACAGTCCGGATCTCATATCCTTAAGACTAGATGGTCAAGAATCAGAATCGATGCATCGTTAAGAACCCGACATGACCAAATCAGCTTTATCCGAAGCAGCAAGGGCCAAGCCCCGTAGGAGCCCGAGCTCTATGCTTTCACTTTTTCTAGAGCCACAAGTATCATATCACACAGTTCTTTAGTCACAAAATATGACTTTGAAACAACTTCTAATTTGATTGAACTTGGACTTGTAACTTCGTTTTGAGCTTGAATTCTTCAATCTATTTTTTGGAATTTCTTGAAATTTCTTCAGTTTAGCACTTGAATTTCTTGATTTGGGTACTGGATATGATGTTGTACCCTTCCTTCTTTCTTTGACTGTGTGGATCTGATACTTAAGCTCTCTGTTACCGCGAGGGTAACGCGTGTCAACAAATAGGGACATGTTCTGTGGGTCCAGAGTTGTCGATAAAGATTCTTTTTAAACATTTAAAAACAAATCATCCTAAAGCTGTTATACCGCCCACAAAACGTTTTAGTACGCCATTTTTTTTATTTTCTAAGGTTGGGGTCTCGAATTACGGTTTTTGGGTCCCCTAGTTATGACAAGCTCATTCTATACTTCCAGTAACAACCAGGTCGCTTTGGATTTTTGTTTTAATTCTCAATATCCCATTTCACGGAGCTATCGTATGTAAACAATGTCATCATCTCGTATATATATATTTTTTTGAAATCAAAACAAAAACAGAAAGTCTTTTTTATGCAAATGCAAAATGCAACAAAACGACAATGTTTTTGGATTTTTTTTATAGTTTTTTTTAAAGAAAGAAAACTTTTTACAAAAGGATAACAAATCCTCTCCCCAAGCTTAAAATTAAGCATTGTCCTCAATGCTTAGGAAGGAGTGGAAAATGACTACTCTGGCGAGGATGGAAAGCGACGGAAGAACTCGTCGCGGAAATCAGTAAAGTCCTCGCGATAACCTAAGACCTCGTCACGATACCCGGAAACCTGTGACAACCCGGAAACTTTAATCTTGTACGCTTAGTCAATTCAATCATTATTCAACTTGTTTTGTTGATTTCTGGTGCTATTTAAGGGTTCATTTAAGTTTTCTAAGTTTGTATATAACCAAGGTTGAGTTTAGGAATGAGTCAGAGTGTTGAATAGTGAGAAGATCGGGCCATACACACCTCTTGGAGGAGTGTACGACCGTACACATGGGTGTGCGGCCGCACACCCACTCCCTTGGCAGCACACACTCTTTTGGGCAGCACCCTTACCCCTATATAAAGCGTAGCCCCCTTCCTTTCATTCCTTTAGCACCTTGGCAGCACACAACATCATTTCCCTCAAGTTTCTCCAACTTTGAACCTTCCAAAGCTTCAAGAACGTGAGTACTTCTTCCTCTAGCTTACAATCCATGAAAGACCACTCTATCCAAACTCTATGTGTGCAAAAACGACATGTCCTTCGTGTTTGGAAGTGAGTGCGGCCGCACACCCACTTAGGGTGGCCGCACACCCTCAAAAACACCCTCCAAAGTGAGAGTTTAACTTCCATATTCGATGTAGAGATGTCCCCTAGCCTTGTTGTACCTTGGAATGGACAATTTGGGCATCATTTTGAGGGGTGTATGACCGCACACACCTGTGTACGGCCGCACACACCCCTGTGCGGCAGCACACTCCAAGTGTGCGGCAGCACACCCAAGTGTGCGACCGCACACTCTTGTGTGCGACCATACACTCATTCTAGGACCATAAACCCACTTCTAGGACCTTTATCTTGCACTACAATTGAGTATAGACCTTGAACACTTCGTGGATGTGAGTATGGACCTTGAGAACATTTCGAAGACACCTCATTTCATGAGTGTACGGCCGCACACCCATTGGGCCGCACACACACTCTAGGTGGCCATACACCCCCTACACTCAATCCTAAAAGGTCCTATCACTTGGTGCAAATAGTTTCAAGTCCCTAGAGTGGTTTTCCATCACTTATAGTGGTGAAATACCTTCATTTGACTCGTTTATGTGTCATTACATGCTATTAGGATCTAATCGTGTTCAAGGCCTCACTTGAACACCCGGCTCTTCGTATCGATCCTTCAATCAAACCACTTACCCGAGGTGAGTTCATACCCCTACATTTTCCGTGTTTTTAATGTTTTCAGGGGGGGGGAATACAAGCTAAACATAATTTTTTTCAAAACTCATGGAATTCTCATACTTTAACCCTTTTGTATTGTGTTGAGCATAAGGGACGTTTTTACTAAAATTGCATAGTTTTCCGGACTCGCTATTCACTACGTTATACATGCAAACTATAATCGGTATAGTTTGGGATTTTCTAAACATAACAAGTACAAAAACTTTCACTACTAAACATATGCACTAAAACAGAAATAGTTTACAGTTTACATCACTACTTTATCATGGTATTCATAACTGTAATTATCACTACATACGGTATACATACGGATTTACACTACGGTTGAACGCTACTACACTACATGTAAACTAGATTGTACGATACTGTGAGGCGCTACTTCAATACTGTACCCTTAGGTGTACAGGGATAAATCCTATCATAGTATAACCAGAGTCTCCTGGGGGGAGAGCGTGAGATTTGTGAATAGATCTATTCGGGACTGATAATCCCACACCTGAACTGCTAGCTACAGTTAGGCACGCATGCTTAGGGTGAGAAATGTCATTTAACTCGACGCCTGAAGAACGTTGGAAAGGTCTCTAGTCATATCAAGAATGGTTATACGACTCACATTATGTATGAATCACCCTTAGTTTACAACCTGGCACTCTTCAATGGTTTTATTTATGATAAATAGAACTAAAATATAATATGCATACTAGCTAAAGCCAGGGTTTTCAAATAGAACTTATTATGCAATGGTTTCACATACAATAATACTTATACTTCATGATTAGTTTTAGCTAGTCACATGAGGTAGTATTTTCGCATATCACTACAGTTTTCAGTAACGAACATTCATGGTTTTATACGAAATCGATAACGCTACATTTTGACTAAAGAAAATATCGGATTTTCTTGAAACTATACAAACATTTCTGCTAGCTCATTAACAAGTTTTCATTTCAAGCTACTGCTTATGGACTCACCAGCTTTGTGCTGATATTTTTCAAACTGCTTCTATTCTCAGGAAATCAGTAGACAGGTACCTGCTGGATTTTTGGAGGAGTTGAAATAATAAGAGTTTAATGTTTATATTTATGATGTAATCCAAACAAGTTTTTGACGATTTCCAAATTGATGTAAAATTTTTTATTTAAGTATTCAATGTAATGGTTGCGTTGCTATGGTTGCTATTATACATTGGTTGTGATGCTATACATGACGTCCTCCACACCAGAACGTTTCCGCCATTCTGGTTTTGGGGTGTGACAGATTGGTATTAGAGCCCTTGTTTATAGCGAACTAGTATACCGAACCTTACATGGTATACAACTATAAACACTAAAGTGGCCTAAGTGCTCTACACTAAAAGTATACTTTCAAAAATATAAGTATTTTTATAAAAAGTATACGAGCATGCATACGTAACAGAATTTGTGTCATTAATGGAACAACACAAAAAGTATTTGGATGTTGGGACACTGCGGTCAAACCTAGGCAGTTATGTAATCATGTTTCGGGTGAATATAGCCTGATCAACTATATTCAGTCAAAACATGACCAACGTCTGCTTGGGAGTGACGGTGGTGTTACAGCAGGCCTAAAACTTACCAAAAACTTTCATCATAAAATACTATAGGAGTATTTTGCTAGAGCCAAATTCAATGAAGAGATTCATTCTTAGTGTTGCTACCTGTCTATTTCGTAGCGATAACCTTTTTGCATTAGTAGCCTTCCTGTGCTTATCGCTTGGTAGAATGCTTTCATTATCAGGATGAGATATATCATGTTTCATATATCTTGAGGACTTACCATCCTCTTCTTCCTGATTGTTTCTAGAAGAAGATGCCTCCTCGACCAAGACCCAACAGAAGGAACGACACTCCACCGCCACCACCACCACCCCAGTTCGACCCCGTCATGTTCCAGTCAGCAGTTACAGCCGCTGTAACCGCAGCAATGGCACAAATGAACTCTGGTGGGGCTGGAGGTGGAACCGACCCACAAAGACAGGACGGAAGTCAGGGACAACAAAAGGAGTGTTCCTATAAGGACTTCATGACCGCAAAACCCAAGTCCTTCGACGGAAACGGGGGAGTCATCGCTTTGACTCGATGGTTCGAGAAGATCGAATCTATCTTTGAAATTTGCGCCTGTTCCGAAGCCAACAAGGTGAAGTTCGCCGCCTGCACCTTCACCGACAGAGCCTTGACCTGGTGGAATGGTCGAGTCAAAACCCTAACCCTGCCAGTGGCTAATGCCATGGGTTGGGAAAGACTGAAGGAACTCATGCTGGCTGAATACTGCCCGAGGGGCGAGGCGCAAAAGTTGGAACACGAACTTTGGAACTTGAAGATGAAGGGTTCTGACATTGCTACCTACACTGCTAGATTCTGTGATCTGGCACTTCTCTGTCCGGGAATGGTCACCCCGGAAAGCAAGAAAATCGAGAGGTACATCTGGGGACTGACGCAACCAACCAAAGGACATGTCTTGGCTGCTAGACCGACTATATTTGAGAGCACCAAGGATCTGGCCCAGGTTCTAATTGATAATGGGGTTGACCTAGATGAGGTGGCAGCTGTTTCTGAGCCACAAAAGGAAAGTGGTGGGAAGAAGATGAAATCATGGAATAAGCGGAAGGGTCAGCCTTCACGGGAGCCCTCCAAGAAACAACAAACAGTGGCAGTTCATGCTGTTACTGCTCCTGCTGCTGCCCCAGCTACTGTTCCAACCACCCAAGCTCCTACCGGTGTTTATGCTGGGAAACTACCTTTGTGCAACAAGTGTAACTTCCATCATCACGGACCCTGCCGTGAGTTGAGTTGCAACAGCTGTGGGAAGAAGGGTCACACAGCTCGATACTGCAAGGTGCCAGCCCAACCAACCAACCAGGCTGCGGGAGCAGGTGCGGGTCAAGCTTGTTATGGATGTGGAGAGGTTGGGCATTTCAGGAGAAACTGCCCCAAGGCAACAACTGGTGTCAATACAGGAAGAGTTTTGGCGATGGGCCAGGATGAAGCGGTCGCTGATCCTACCGTTGTTACGAGTACGTTCCTCCTTGACAACTCTTATGCATGCATTCTTTTTGATTCTGGTGCAGAGAGAAGTTTTGTTAGTCATGCATTCAAGCATCTAATCAAATGTAAATCCCAACCTTTAACTGAATCGTTCACTGTCGAAATGGCTAACGGAAAGAAGAGAGCGCTAACGACATATTCATAGGCTGTACTCTTACCTAGACAATCACTCCTTTCCCATCGATCTTATGCCGGTATCCATCAAGAGCTTTGATGTCATCATCGGCATGGACTGGCTGAGCTCCAATCGTGTCGATATTCTTTGTTTCGAGAAAGCTATCCGTCTCAATCTTCCCTCTGGTGAAACCCTCATGATTTACGGAGATAAGCTTAGCTCGAACCTTCGTATCATCTCGTGCATCAAAGCTTAGAAGTACCTGCGGAAGGAATGTCATGCGTTCCTATCTCATGTCGTTGATGAGACTCAAAAAGGTAAAGACCTCGAGAGTCTTCCCGAAGTCTGCAACTTCCCTGATGTCTTCCCTGAAGACCTCCCAGGAATTCCTCCCGAGCATCAAGTCGAGTTTCGTATCGACTTAATCCCTGGAGCTACTCCTGTAGCTAAATCTCCTTATCGTTTAGCACCGGCAGAAATGCAAGAGTTATCCAGCCAGCTCAATGAGCTGATCAGCAAAGGGTTCATAAGGCCGAGTTCCTCACCCTGGGGAGCTCCGATCTTGTTTGTGAAAAAGAAGGATGGATACTTTTGGATGTGCATCGACTACCGAGAGTTGAATAAGCTGACCATCAAGAACCGATACCCCTTACCCAGAATCGATGATCTCTTGACCAACTTCAGGGAGCCAGTTATTTCTCAAAGATAGATCTAAGGTCAGGGTACCATCAGTTGCGAGTTCACGAGAATGATGTGCCCAAGACAGCATTCCGAACTCGCTATGGACACTACAAATTTGTAGTGATGCCCTTTGCTCTGACCAACGCACCGGCAGTATTCATGGATCTGATGAATCGGGTGTGCCGCCCTTTCCTGGACAAGTTCGTAATCATGTTCATCGACGATATACTTGTCTATTCTCGGAGTGAGAACGATCATAAACAACACTTGAGGCAGGTGCTGGAAACATTAAGGGCGGAAAAGCTATATGCAAAATTTTCAAAGTGTGAGTTCTGGATCAGGAAGGTGAATTTCCTTGGGCACGTGGTTAGCAAGGAAGGTATACACGTGGACCCTTCCAAAATCAAAGCGATAGAGAATTAGTCTGCACCTAAGACACCCACCGAAATCCGGCAATTATTGGGCCTCGCGGGCTATTATCGCAGGTTCATCCAGAACTTCTCCAGAATCGCTAAGCCCTTAACTACCCTGACACAGAAAGGAGTAACCTTTAGTTGGGGAGTCAAGCAAGACACTGCATTTCAAACATTGAAGCAGGCCCTGTGCAGCGCACCTATCTTGTCCTTGCCCGAAGGGACGGAAGACTTCGTGGTCTATTGTGATGCATCGAATCAGGGCCTAGGCTGTGTGCTCATGCAGCGAGAAAAGGTCATCGCCTATGCCTCAAGGCAGTTGAAAACACACGAGGTCAATTACACAAGTCACGATCTAGAGTTGGGAGCAGTGGTCTTTGCATTGAAAATCTAGAGACACTATCTCTATGGAACCAAGTGCACTATCTTCACCGACCATAAGAGCTTACAGCACATCCTTCATCAAAAAGAGTTAAACATGAGACAACGACGATGGGTAGAGCTACTCAGTGACTACGAGTGCGAAATTCGCTACCATCCCGACAAGGCCAATGTGGTAGCAGATGCCCTCAGCCGAAAGGAATATTCCGGGCGAAAGGTGAAGGCATTGACAATGACCGTTCATTCCCATCTATCCGCACAAATCAGGGAGGCTCAGCTGGAGGCTTTAAAACCCGAGAACATGTCAGATGAAGCTTTGCGGGGGATGGACAAGAACTTAGAGGTCAAGGGAGACGGAGCGTACTATTTCATGAACCAGATCTGGACCCCAAAGTTTGGCGGGTACAGAGAGGTTGTCATGAATGTGGCTCACAAGATGAAATACTCCGTTCAACCAGGTTCCGATAAGATATATCTGGACATCAAGCAGCTTTATTGGTGGCCGAACATGAAAGCAGAAATTGCAACCTTCATGGGCAAGTGCTTGACTTGCGCCAAGGTGAAGGTGGAGTATCAGAAGCCCTCAGGTTTACTTCAGCAGCCAGAAATACCTAAGTGGAAGTGGGAAATGATAACAATGGATTTTATCACTAAGTTACCCAGATCCCTGAGTGGGCACGAAGCCATCTGGGTAATTGTCGATCGGTTGACAAAATCCGCCCACTTCATGCCAATCAAAGAAAACTTCAAAATAGAGAGACTCACGCAGATCTACATTCGAGAGATAGTTTGCCTTCATGGGGTACCTGTATCCATTATCTCCGACCGAGATAGCAGGTTCACCTTAAGGTTCTGGCAATCTCTTCAGAAGGCGCTTGGAACTAAGTTGGATATGAGCACAACTTATCATCCTCAAACGGACGGTCAGAGTGAGAGGATAATCCAGACATTGGAAGATATGTTGAGGGCATGTGTCATCGACTTCGGTATGTCATGGGACACTCATCTTCCTTTGGTCGAATTTTCCTACAACAACAGCTATCATACCAGCATCAAGGCTGCGCCGTTTGAAGCCCTTTATGGCTGCAAGTGCAGATCCCCTCTGTGCTGGGCTGAAGTGGGTGACACACAGCTAGCCAGGGGTCAAGTCCCCGACAGTACTCTCACTGGACCTGAAATCATCCGAGAGACAACAGAAAATATCGTACGAATCCGAGAGCGACTGAAAGCCTCTCGGGATAGACAAAAGAGCTACGTCGATAAGAGACGAAAACCCTTGGAATTTCAGGTTGGTGACCGCGTCCTCCTGAAGGTCTCACACTGGAAAGGCATGATACGTTTAGAAAAACGTGGAAAGCTAAACCCAAGGTTCATTGGACCATTTGAGATCCTTGCTAGGATCGGTCCCGTAGCATACAAACTACAGTTACCGCGAGAACTCAGCAACGTCCATCCTGTCTTCCACGTGTCGAACCTAAAGAAGTGTCTGTCCGACGAGAGACTTGTGATTCCTCTCGACGAGATAGAATTAGACGAGGGTCTACACTTCGTGGAAGAACCTGTCGAAATCATGGATCGGGAAGTCAAGCGTACGAAACAGAGTCGCATCCCGGTAGTGAAGGTCCGCTGGAATGCCAAGCGGGGTCCTGAATTCACTTGGGAGCGCGAGGATTCAATGAAGCAGAAGTATCCCCATCTCTTTCCAAGTTCATGATTGTGCTTTAGTCTTGAATTTCGGGACGAAAGTCCCTCTAACGGGGGGATGATGTGACAACCCGGAAACTTTAATCTTGTACGCTTAGTCAATTCAATCATTATTCAACTTGTTTTGTTGATTTCTGGTGCTATTTAAGGGTTCATTTAAGTGTTCTAATCTTGTATATAACCAAGGTTAAGTTTAGGAATGAGTCAGGGTGTTGAATAGTGAGAAGATCGGGCCATACACACCTCTTGGAGGAGTGTACGGCCGTACACATGGGTGTGCGGCCGCACACCCACTCCCTTGGCAGCACACGCTCTTTTGGGCAGCACCCTTACCCCTATATAAAGGGTAGCCCCCTTCCTTTCATTCCTTTAGCACCTTGGCAGCACACAACATCATTTCCCTCAAGTTTCTCCAACTTTGAACCTTCAAAAGCTTCAAGAACGTGAGTACTTCTTCCTCTAGCTTACAATCCATGAAAGACCACTCTATCCAAACTCTATGTGTGCAAAAACGACATGTCCTTCGTGTTTGGAAGTGAGTGTGGCCGCACACCTACTTAGGGTGGCCGCACACCCTCAAAAACACCCTCTAAAGTGAGAGTTTAACTTCCATATTCGATGTAGACATGCCCCTAGCCTTGTTGTACCTTGGAATGGACAATTTGGGCATCATTTTGAGGGTTGTACGACCGCACACACCTGTGTACGGCCGCACACACCCCTGTGCGGCAGCATACTCCAAGTGTGCGGCAGCACACCCAATTATGCGACCGCACACTCTTGTGTGCGACCATACACTCATTCTAGGACCATAAACCCACTTCTAGGACCTTTATCTTGCACTACAATTGAGTATAGACCTTGAACACTTCGTGGATGTGAGTATGGACCTTGAGAACACTTTGAAGACACCTCATTTCATGAGTGTACGGCCGCATACCCATTGGGCCGCACACTCATGGCCGCACACACACTCTAGGTGGCCATACACCCCCTACACTCAATCCTACAAGGTCCTATCACTTGGTGCAAATAGTTTCAAGTCCCTAGAGTGGTTTTCCATCACTTATAGTGGTGAAATACCTTCATTTGACTCGTTTATGTGTCATTACATGCTATTAGGATCTAATCATGTTCAAGGCCTCACTTGAACACCCGACTCTTCGTATCGATCCTTCAATCAAACCACTTACCCGAGGTGAGTTCATACCCCTACATTTTCCGTGTTTTTAATGTTTTCAGGGGGGAATACAAGCTAAACATAAATGTTTTCAAAACTCATGCAATTCTCATACTTTAACCCTGTTGTACTGTGTTGAGCATATGGGACGTTTTCACTAAAATTGCATAGTTTTCCAGACTCGCTAGTCACTACGTTATACATGCAAACTATAATCGGTATAGTTTGGGATTTTCTAAACATAACAAGTACAAAAACTTTCACTACTAAACATATGTACTAAAACAGAAATAGTTTACAGTTTACATCACTACTTTATCATGGTATTCATAACTGTAATTATCACTACATACGGTATACATACGGATTTACACTACGGTTGAACGCTACTACACTACATGTAAACTAGATTGTACGATACTGTGAGGCGCTACTTCAATACTGTACCCTTAGGTGTACAGGGATAAATCCTATCATAGTATAACAAGAGTCTCCTGTAGGGAGAGCGTGAGATTTGTGAATAGATCTATTCGGGACTGACAATCCCACACCCGAACTGCTAGCTACAGTTAGGCAGGCATGCCTAGGGTGACAAATGTCATTTAACTCGACGCCTGAAGAACGTTGGAAAGGTTTGTAGTCATATCAAGCATGGTTATACGACTCACATTATGTATAAATCACCCTTAGTTTACAACCTGGGACTCTTCAATGGTTTTATTTATGCTAAATAGAACTAAAATACAATATGCATACTGGCTAAAGCCAGGGTTTTCAAATAGAACTGATTATGCAATGGTTTCACATACAATAATACTTATACTTCATGATTAGTTTTAGCTAGTCACATGAGGTAGTATTTTTGCATATCACTACAGTTTTCAGCAACGAACATTCATGGTTTTATACGGAATCGATAACGCTACATTTTCACTAAAGAAAATATCGGATTTTCTTGAAACTATACAAACATTTCTGCTAGCTCATTAACAAGTTTTCATTTCAAGCTACTGCTTATGGACTCACCAGCTTTGTGCTGATATTTTTCAAACTGCTTGTATTCTCAGGAAATCAGTAGACAGGTACCTGCTGGATTTTTGGAGGAGTTGAAATAATAAGAGTTTAATGTTTATATTTATGATGTAATCCAAACAAGTTTCAGACGATATCCAAATTGATGTAAACATTTTTATTTAAGTATGCAATGTAATGGTTGCGTTGCTATGGTTGCTATTATACATTGGTTGTAATGCTATACATGACATCCTCTACCCCAGAACGTTTCCGCCATTCTGGTTTTGGGGTGTGACAAAACCAGAGTGTTATAAAGCTGATAATCGAGGCGGAGACCAGTCATAGTCTGCTGAAGAGCAGCAATATCCTGACGGAGGTCAAGATAGTGCTGATAAGTAAATGGGGAGTTGGGGTTAGGGTGAGGTGACTGGGTAGGCTAGAGTCCACCCTGAAAGTCAGTCTGCATGGGATCAGACTGGCTATAGGAGAGTGGTGTGGCGTCCGTGTAATAAGGGTGCATAGTGGACGAAGATAGTATGTCAGAATGCGGACGCGGGAGGTGCTGATGTGACCTACGTGGCCGAAGAGGTGGTGGAATGTTTGACGGAAGGACCCATGCAGTCTCACTAATGGTGTCAGCGAGGGCGATGTCATCAGGACCAGTGACCTTGAAATAAGTGGATCGTCCAAGCATCCAGACATTCCCACCCGGAGTGAGACGTAGCATGTGCATGGCCTGAAGGTTCTACAGGTTCAAGTGAAAGGAGTCACCCGAAAAGAAAGTGTACTCCGGGGGAGACTGCTCTGCGAGGGTACGAGCAATGACGGTGATCAAACCACCACAACGAATGGCACCGCTGGTGCGAAGATTTATAACTCTATGTAATCTTTTGATGATTAAATCACCAAAATATGCACCATAAAATGAAAAGCTCGGCTTTTCTGGCTTTGGTGGTCTCAACCTGCGCGTAAATAATGTTGCAAATAATTTTCAAAGCGATTTTTAGAACTGGATGGGCAATGTTGGTCTGAACGGATTGGGACGACTCGTAATAGTCCAATCCTGTAATGGAATGCCAAAAATCACGCATGTCGAAAGCAGGGGTAGGCTGAGATAAGTTAGCGGCGGGGGTATGGAAAAAGGTACATAACTGGTCAATGTGGATAGAGTGAGGGGTGCTAAAAATACGAAAAGCAAAGTTTCCCTCTTGGTTGACGTCACTCAATGTAGTTAAAAACTCTCTAGTCAGTAAAGGACAAATACCAAAGTCTGGAGCTAAAAGACGCTCCTAACCAATATTGGCGAAGAGAGCACGAACACCATCGTAAATATGGAGTTCCCGCATTAATGTCCGACTAGGGGACCAGACCTGCGGTAGAATCTCTCGTTCCTGAAGCTGCTGAAAATAGTCTAATGCAGCCTGGGCGCCTAAATCTAGGGTCATATTGTCCGCCTGAATAATGTATGAAGGGTCCGGAGTGTCAACATTTCTGCGTGAACGGGAAGGTCTAGGAGGCATTTTCAGGTCAAAAACTAGGACAGACCAGGCACAATTTCTAGATAAACAATAATCAAGCAAAAAAATAAATTTTTTTCTAACAACTCTCATAGAGGATACGCGAGCCTACACAAATATATGACAGAAGCAAAAGAGTTCAGTTTCAGAACGAATATACCTGACTGCGCGCTGAGCAGCAGTATATTTTTCGCGTCTGGAAAAGTGTTGAGTTTTGAAATTCCGTCCAGATGAACCTCTTCTGAATTGTGTCCGGAACAAACGTTTCAAGTTTTCGGGGCCTGCAGAGTGCTAACGGAGTGTAGATCTTGTTTGCTGATTTGGAGGAAATACGAGTGATTTGTGTGGATTTTGGTGAAAAAACTCGAAAATAACCGGAATACAGAGAGAGTTTTTGAGTTGTGGTGTGTGTCAAATGAGGCCTGCGGCTAGTATTTATAGGAAAACCAAACCTGCGATCGCATAGGGAGAACCTGCGATCGCATGTTCTTCTTTTTTTTCGAAAAATGGACATTTTAAGCATAATCGAACCTCCGGATGCAATTATTTCAAAACATGCGATCGCATGTTTGAAATCTGCGATCGCAGCTTCTATGAAAGTTGCTTGATTCGTTATAAAATGGCTCGAGGATGTAATCTTGTAAAAAATCAAAACATGCGATCGCATAGGCATAACCTGCGATCGCATAGACTGTATTTTTGTCAAATATCGGCTAAAAAAATCTTCGATGACCACCTACGACCAAAAAAACACATTGCGATCGCATATGGAGAACCTGCGATCACATGTACCACAAAAACTGTTTTTTTTTTCAAAATTTTGTAAATTCTCTCTGTTCCTTCTTGTACGAAAACACGGTTCAATTAAAAGGAGACGACCTAAGTAACTAAAAACACACAAAAAGTGAAAATAAGTTGCAAAACAAAAACCAAAAAACAAACGCCCGGGTTGCCTCCCAGTAAGCTGCCCGTTTTTACTGTCGTTGGCTCGACATTGTTACTTGATTTTATCAATTGCGGTAAGTCGGGACCCCGACTACCTCCACTTCTTCATTTGTAACTTGAAACCCTTTGTAGAATGGTTTGAGACGATGACCATTTACCTTAAAAATCTTTCCTGTTTGTTCACTTTTAATTTCTATGACACCATAATCAAACACGTTAGTAACAACAAAAGGCCCCACCGAACGAGACCTCAATTTACAGGAAATAAGTTTGAAACGAGAATTATATAAGAGTACCTTTTGACCGGTAGTGAATACCTTTCACGAGATCATCTTGTCGTGAAAAGCTTTTGTCTTCTCCTTATAGATTGCTTTGTTCTCGTAAGCATCGTTCCAGATTTCTTCTAACTCTTGGATAACCAACCTTTTTTTCTTACCAACTTCATCCATGCTCATATTCAAATTTTTGACAGCCTGTTATGCTCGGTGCTCCAATTCAACCGGTAATCGACAAGGTTTGCCAAAAACAATTCAATATGGTGACATGCCGATAGAAGTCTTGTATGCTGTCCGGTGAGCCCATAACGCATCATCCAATCGAATACTCCAATCTTTCTTGACCGTATTAATGGTTTTCTCTATAATGCCCTTGATATGTCTATTTGAAGCTTCTGCCCGCCCGTTGGTTTGCGGGTGATATGTTGTGGATACCCGATGTGTGACACCATATTTCTTGAGAACTGCTTCAAGGGTGTGGTTGCAGAAATGCGTACCCTGATCACGAATAATGGCTTTCGGTGTCCCAAACCTTGCGAATATGTTTGTCTTGACAAAATCAACTACAACCTTGGCATTGTCTGTTCGTGTAGCCTTTGCCTCGACCCATTTGGACACGTAATCCACAACAAGTAAGATATACACAAACCTGAAAGATGGCAGAAACGGACCCATGAAATCTATACCCCAAACATCAAAGATTTCACATACTAAGATTGGGGTAAGTGGCATTTGATTCCGAGATGTCAAAGACCCAGTCATTTGGGACCTTTCACAAGTTTTGCAAAACAGAAAAGAGTCACGAAAAATATGAGGCCAATAAAGACCGTTGTCCAAGACCTTGCGTGCGCTTTGTTGTGGACCATAATGCCCTGCACAAGCTTCTGAATGGCAGAAATTCAGAATTGACTTGACTTCATCTTGAGGCACACATCTTCTAATCACCTGATCAACACAATATTTCCATAAATACGGCTCGTCCCAGACATATCTTTTCACCTCCTTCTTTATTTTATCTTTCTGGGCTCGGGTAAGATCTGAAGGGAGTTCTCTAGAGACCAAGTAGTTCACTATATCAGCAAACCAAGGAGGGTTCTACACAACGAATAGATGCTCGTTAGTAAATGTTTCGTGAATCGGTGTCGGGTCTTCAGGTGGAGTGGGTCGGCTCAAATGATCAGCCACCAAATTTTCTCTCCCGCTTTTGTCCCTGATCTCTATATCAAATTCATGTAGCAACAAAATCCATCTGATCAACCTTGGCTGAGTCTTTTTTGGCAAGAAGGTACCGGATAGCTGCGTGATCAGAAAAGATTATAACTTTCGTGCCCAACAGATATTGTCTGAGTTTTTCTAATGCAAAAACAATTGACAGCAACTCTTTTTCTGTGGTCGAGTAATTTGCTTGGGCGTTGTCCAAAGTTTTTGATGAGTAATATATAACGTGGGGAACCTGGTCTTTTCTTTGTCCTAAAACAGCTCCAACAGCAGTGTTACTGGCGTCACACATTATATTGAATGGTAAACTCCAATCTGGGGGCTGAATAATGGGGGGCAGAAGTAAGAAGATTTTTCAGCACATCAAAAGCCTTCTTACAGTCTTCATTGAAGTCAAACTCAACATCTTTTTGCAGTAACTGGCACATGGGAAATGATATCTTCGAAAAGTCTTTTATTAACCTCCTGTAAAAACATGCATGACCAAGAAAAGAATGCACTTCCCAAACATTCTTCGGGTAGGGTAAGCTTTTTATAACATATATTTTTTCTTTGTCGACTTCCAAACCTCTTTTTGAAACAATATGACCCAGAATCAGACCTTGGTCAACCATAGAGTGACATTTTTCAAAATTTAAGACCAAGTCTGTTTCAATACATCTTTGCAAAATTTTTGTGAGGTTTTTCAAACAAATATTAAGGGAGTCTCCATAGACGGTAAAATCATCCATGAAGACTTCTATGGTATTTTTGACAAAATCAGAAAAGATGCTAACCATACACCTTTGAAAGGTAGCGGGTGCGTTGTAGAGTCCAAAGGCCATACGCCTGTACGCGAATGTCCCGAATGGGCAGGTGATGGTCGTTTTCTCCTGGTCTTCTGGAGCAACTGGAATCTGATGGAAACCTGAGAATCCATCCAAGCAGCAGTAGTGAGATTTTCCAGCAAGCCTCTCTAGCATCTGATCTATAAATGGGAGATGAAAATGATCTTTCCGGGTGGCTGCATTTAATTTTCTGTAATCGATACAAACGCGCCATCCGTTCTGAACCCGAGTTGGAACCAACTCTCCTTCTTTGTTCTCTACCATTGTCACTCCAGCCTTCTTTGGTACGACTTGAACTGGGCTCACCCATTTGCTTTCAGATATCGGGTATATCATCCCAGCATCCAATAACTTCATAATTTTTTTTAACCACCTTTATCATTGGTGGGTTTAATCTGCGTTGGGCTTCCCGCGATGGCTTATAATCTTCTTCCATCAAAATTTTATGCATGCAGAGAGATGGGCTGAGTCCATTGATGTCTGCAATAGTCCACCCAATAACGCTTTTATACTCCTTCAGAATTCTGATCACTTATGAATCTTCTTTTTCTGACAACTTGTTGGATATGATGACTGGTAGTGTTTCTTTTTCTCCAAGGTATGCATATTTCAGGTGTTCTGGAAGTGTCTTTAGCTCCAAGATGGGGGCTTTCACTACAGAAGGAAAAATTTTGGAGTTAGAAACTGGTAATTTAAGAGTTTGGGTACCATACCTCAACTTTCTCTGCTGGTCCATATGAGCTGCCATCTCTTGAACTTCTCTATCAACCACATAATTTTATGATAAAATATGAGTTGCATTAATAGACATATTTCTGTGGAGCACTAATGCTAGTGACTCACGGTTAGTAATATCAAAATATTCTGAAGATAGTGGTTCAATTACATCAATGAAATTAAGGGATGAAACATCATCAGGATAACGCATGGCGTCATAAATATTGAACTTGATAACTTCACCATCAAATTCCATTGAAAGGGTACCATCATAAATATCTATTTTGGTTTTGGCAATTTTTAAAAATGGTCTCCCCAAAAGGATGGAACCTGAATTTGGTGAGTCATCATCTCCCATATCTAAAACATAGAAATCAGTTGGGAATATAAGTTCATTCACTTGAACCAAAACGCCTTCCAGCACACCTTTTGGGTGTACCGGAGAACGATTAGCCAACTAAATAATAACTCTTGTTCATTTTAGTGGCCCTACCACGATAGTTTTAAAAAGTGAGTATGGAAAAACATTTATAGAAGCTCCTAAGTCCAACATAGCTCGTGGGACTGAATGGTTCCCCAACTTGCAAGGAACATTAAATACTCCTAGGTCCTTGTACTTTGGGGGCATCTTTTTTTGTAAAATAGCTGAAACATTCTCACTTACTTTAACTGTTTCATTTCCTTTTAATTTTCTTTTTGAAGTGCACAATTCGTTCAAGAAATTTGCGTATCGGGGTAGCTGTTTAATAGCATCAAGAAGGGGAATATTTACCTCAACTTTTCTAAAAAAGTCCATTATCTTTGTCCTCCTTTTCTTTTTTCGTGTTTTTCAGTCTTGAGGGAAAAGGAGGAGGAGTAATTTTTACCTCAGCTTCAGCAGGTCTATCTTTTTTATGCACCTCTTCAGTTGCCTCAGATTCTTGCTCAACCACGATCTCTTCTTCCTCATCTTCTTGCTGAACTGGTCCTTTGTAGTTTTTACCGCTTCTGAGAGTGACAACACAAGCATTGTGCTTCGGGTTTTTCTCAGTCTGAGATGGGAATTTTCCTTGTGTTTGTGCTTCTAATTTGCTCATAGAGTTCGCGAGTTGCGATACCTGTTGTTCCATATCTTTGATGCTAGACTTGGTTTCATTTTGAAAAGCTTGGGTACTGGTAGCAAGACTTTTAACAATGTCTTCCAAAGACATGCCGGAACTACTAGCTTGTGACTGAACAGGTGGTTGCTAAAAGTTGCCTTGATGTTGATTCTGCTGGAAAGGTTGTTGAAATCCAGGTAGAGCCTGGTATTGATTTCTTTGCTGAAAGTTATGTTGAGGCCTTGGCTGGAAATTGTTATTTTGAGGTCCTCCCCAAGCTTGGTTGTTGCGATGCTGATCAAATGGCCTTTGCTGAAATCCTCCCATAGCTTGAACAAATTCAGTGTCTTCTTGAAGTAGTGGGCACATGTCTGTTGGGTGCCCAATTTTGCAGCAGATCCCACAAGGTTTGACTTTTGGTTCAATACCTTTTTCTTTTGTCAACAAAAGGACAACCTTAGTTAATTCTGAAATTTGAGATTCCAGGTGGGCATTGCTCATTTCTTTGACTCCTATTGGCTGGTCCGGGTACCAATCTTCTTCAGTTGGTGAATGCTTTGATTCATTTTCCAGCTTTTCAACCAATGTATGGATCTCTGTTGGTGTCATATCTGATAGTGACCCTTCACTTGATGCATTTATAAGTCGCCTCTCCATGGGTACCAATCATTCGCAGAAACAATGGTATAGATCATAATCACTAATGCCATGTTGAGGGCATCGGACCAGCAACTTTTTGAACCGCTCCCAATAAGTGTGGAGAGCCTCTCTTTTGCCTTGCTTTATACCAAGAATCTCTATGTGCAGGTTTGACACTTTCACCTCAGGAAAGTATTTCTCTAGAAAAAATGTGGCGAGTTCATTCCAGCTTGTTATTGAACCAGACGGGAGGTCATATAACCACTCCTGTGCTGCATCTTGAACTGAGAAAGGAAACACCCTTAGTTTGTTCCGGTCTTTAGTAACTGCATGGAGTTTCATTCCAAAACAGACGACATGGAATTCCTTGAGAAATTTGGCAGCGTCTTCATTCTCAAGGCCTCGGAACGGGGGCAGCAAATGGATTAATGTGGATTTGAGCTCAAAGTTCTGAGCTTCTGGAAAGGTGATACATAGAGGTTGTTGGGTAACCTCTTGTGTTGCCCACTCGCGAAGAGTCTTTTCAGCATCGTCTCCATTTTCGCTCATTATGATTTCTGTTTCGGTTTCAGAAGAGTCTGTGGGTTCGGATTCTTCTGAAGATGATGATGAGTATGTTTTAAAGGGGTTGTTAATGGGTGAGGTAGGTGGTGCTTTTTGAAAAGGTTGAAATGAGGCTTCAGGTTCGTTCCACAAGGGAGTGCCTTGTGGTGTGGGTGTTTTATAGTGTGATCGGGGGGGGGGGGGGGGAGGAGGATGAGGTTCCTGCTTGCTGCTTCCGAAGTTTTGCTTCCTTCTTTAGCTTCCTAACAGTCTTCTCAATCTCTGGATAAAAAATTAGATCACCTGTACGTGAAGATCTTGGCATAAAACTACTAGTGTTTACCGTGTCCCCGACAACGGCGCCAATTTGTTAAAACCGCTGTCATGCATGATTTAAACAAATAAAAGTATAAATAGACTTCTCTTTTGCACTAACAGGTAGTACTGGTAAGCAGGGTTGGATCCTCTGGGACACGTCCTAAAAACTTAGCCGCTTTGCGTAAGGCATGAACTAATTCTTGACAAACGAATAAAACATAAAAACGGGGGTTTATTTCTGAAAATTTAAACTAATATAAATCAAAAATGATAAAATATTGATTGAATTTAAAGACTGTGAAAATTCAAATAAGAGAAAACAGTTTCAGTTCCGCGGTGACTCCCCTGATCATATAATTAACCTTCAACACAATATTTGACTATGCACTTGTTTAAACTAGTACTAGACTTCATTAACAAGCTCTAATGACCTCTATTAAAAAAAAATTATTTAATCAAAATGAGTTCTCTGAATTAAACCTAACTTTTTACCAAATTAACCAAACAAACTCTTGATTAACAATGAAACGTTGCATTAGACACAGTGTAATTTCCTAGTAAAGTCCAATACCTCTCATAAGCTCGGTGGCTTAAAAACTTGTTTGATCAATTCATATTAGAGTTAACCCTAAACGCAGAATTAATCTAATATATGTTACTTTTTACCAATTAGTCTAGATAATTACGTATCTAAACAATTAGATAACTAGAATAATTCACAAACAATTTAAGTGGCCAACAGAAATCGAAATCAAAACCAAACATTCAATTAAACATAGAATTGATCAAACTAAACAGTAATCACAATCAAACATAGTGCCTAATGATTAATCATACGAAAAGGTTACGTCTTTGCAAAACTGAAATCTGAGAGTTTAGCCTGACATGGCTAAAAACAGATTACAAACAGTAGAAAATAAAGTCTAAACGATAAATCTTACTAAACAATGAAAAGAAATTGAATCGTCTCCTTTAGATCTGCGTTCTTCACTTGAAACCCTCTGAAATTCGCCTTAGAATCGCCAATTAGGGTTACTGGACAAGGGTAGGGCTCTATTTATACGTCCAGAAATAAAAACGTCGTGCATGCAATCGCATGTAGACAACCTGCAATCGCATGTATAACCGAAAACGCGTCACGGGCCTTTTAAATGAAGTACAATACCATTTCGAGAAATTTTAGCCAACATGCAATCGCATGAAATGTGTTTTCTCATCCTTGTGAATTTATTTGCACGAAAAATCTCTGAAGCTAAGCTGCGACCAAACCTGCGATCGCATGGGCATAACTGCGACCGTATAGGGACAACATGCGATCGCATGTTGTCATTTTCGTGTCTTTTTGGTCGTCGTTCCTCCTTTCAAGCAGTTATTGATCATCCCTCGGCATCCTTCCTTAGTCTAGACTCCAGTTAAGCTCCAAAGCATCCATTAACGTATCCCGAACTCGCGTAATCATCCATGTGCTCCAAATTACCCTGAAAAATCATAACAAACGTGAGCAGTACGAGCATTCTACAAAATAATCACGAAACTCACAATACATAATAATAATCGGGAGTTAGTTAAAATTTTATGACAAAATACCGAGGAAATCGTGCTAAAAGATGCATATAAAATGCATCTAACAAGGTTTTGATTATTGTTTTGAAAATCATACCGGACCGGCATGTTCAACCGATGACGTCACTGGGCTTTTTCAAGCCTAAAAACCGTTTGTTTTCGAACGAACATAAATCATACGGTTCAATGGGAATTGGATTCAACCAGCCCGCTTGAACTAATTTAATTTTTTTTAATTCATAAATTCAAACTCGAGCTCAACCAATTCGATAGGTCGGTGGTTCAATTTTAAATATATCTAAAACTACTAGAACATTTAAAATGTAAAAATAATTAAATAAACTAAAATTATATAAACTTACAATTGGAAAGACGAGTGGTGGTTGGTGGGGGTGGGGGTGGTTGTGACAGGTGATCGTGATGGGGGTGGGTAGGGTGGTGGGTGGTGGTGGTGGTGATGGTGGTGGGTGTGGTGGTTGGTGGGGGTGGGGGTGGTTGTGGCGGGTGGTGGAGATGAGTGGATGGTGATGGTGGTGAGTGGTGATGTGATGGGTGGTTGTGGTAATGGGTGGTGGCGGGTGATGATGATGGCGGTGATGGTGATGGTGATGGTGATGTGTAGGTAGGTGGTGGTTGGTGCTGATGGGTGGGTGGTGGTGACAGGTGATGGTGATGGGGGTGGGTATGGTAGTGGGTGGTGGTGGTGGCGGGTGGTGGTGATGGTGTTGGGTGAGGTAGTTGGTGGGAGTGGGGGTGGTTGTGGTGGGTGGTGGAGATGAGTGAGTGGTGATGGTGGTAAGTGGTGATGGGTGGTGGTGGTGATGGGTGGTTGGTGATGGGTGGTGGTGGTGATGGGTGGTTGGTGATGGGTGGTAGCGGGTGATTATGATGGTGGTGGTGGTGGTGGTGATGGTGATGTTTGGGTAGGTGATGGTAGGTGGTGGAGGTGGTTGGTGGTGATGGATGGGTGGTGGTGACAAGTGATGGTGATGAGGGTGGGTAGGGTGGTGGGTGGTGGTGGTGGTTGGTGGTGGTGATGGTGGTGGGTGTGGTGGTTGGTGGGGGTGGGGGTGGTTGTGGCGGGTGGTGCAAGTGGGTGGTGGAGATGAGTGGGTGGTGATGTTGGTGATGGTGGAGGGTGGTGGTAGTGGCGTTGGTGGTGATGAGTGGTGGAGGGTGGTGGTGGTGATGGGTGTTGGTAGTGGGTGGTGGTAGTGGGTTGTAGGTTGTGGTGATGGGTGGTTGTTATTTGTGGTGACGATGTGTGATGTGATGGGTTTTAGGTAAAACAAATAAACTAGAAAAACAATTCCTAAGTTCACATGCAACCTACTTTGGATCTATGTTTTAACTATTGAACATATAACTTTGAATTGCAAACAAGAACCCTAGAGGAGAGAGGCTAATTTCGAAATTAAAAAACTAGGGTTTTAGAATTACATACCTTTCAATTATTATAGGAAACAATTGTTAATCCTCTTGAACTTGATCTTCTTGGAAGCCTAGCACCACAAATGTAATGCCTCTAATGGAATCACACCCAAGAACTATCAAGAAGGAAACTTGAAGGAGAGAGAGGCTAGGGTATGCAAAATTCGGCCTAGGGTTTCTTCCAAGGTAGGAGTGGCCGAATCTAGGAGCTGGGAGGCTCCTTATATAGCTGAGGGATCTAGGGTTTAGGGAAAACCCTAATACTCCTTTGCTTGGGGCCTAAGCTAATCCAAAGGCCTTTTCCAAATCCCCTTGGACGAAATCCTTAGGGTTTCCCCTATAGATTTCGTCCACCTCCTTCCAAGGAGGTTCTGGAGCCTTCCACTCAACTATTAGATAATTGCAAACTAGTCCCTGCACTTTATAACTAATACTTTTAACCCCAAAATTAATTCTGATTAATTTCTGACTAACTATTAATTAGACATAATGATTTCTAATTAATATATTAATCTTTTAACATATTAATAAATCATTTATATTAATTTATTAATCTTATAAATTAATATCTCTCCTTTCATAATTTCCTTGTCCCGTTGCTAGGTTGAGGGCAACCCAAAAGGACAGTGCTGCTATCAATTCAAGTACATACCAATTATAGTTATGGGCTTAAACACCTAATCCAACAGTCTCCCACTTGGATAAGGCTGTAACTATAATTGCTAGTACGCCTTTTAAATTTGACCAGCAAATTGTAGCTTCCAAAAGCTGCTGCTGAACTCTGACCCAGTCAGTTACATGTCCTGAGATAAGTGATCATATAATCCTCCGTTCTGCAAGATATCCCCAGACATAAGACATGGAATGTAATCAATCTCTTTGTCTAAAATCTATGTTTCCCGATTTCTGATTTGTGATGATGTAGGACTTCTAATTGAACACATCAATTTAGTCCTGGCTGGGCCCAGCACATAAGTCAACACCAATTCATCGAGGGGCCCACAGATATCGCTTTTCCGGTTAGGGCAAAAGGAACGAATAAACGTTGACTCATATGCTTGTATCTTTTACTCATCAAATTATACATGACAATACGTTTTATAACACCAAGTTACTGATGCGTTTTCGTATCACCAATGTATAACCGACTTTGTAAATTACAACTCATATATCTTCGTTTCAAGATTATAAGATATTATCGTCTCAGTATTACTCGTGATGAATTCCATGAAGTGATACTCTGAGCGAGGGTTTATCCAATACTCAAATCTCAATTTCTGAGTACTCATGAACATTGCAGCAATTCTATTGCCATGCCTATCCTCAGACAATCTGCAATCCAATTCACGACAGTCTTAATTCACTACTTACTTCCAAAAGTACGAGTGACTGTGGAGTTTGAATAATCTTATTATTCGGGAAGTAAAACATGCAAAAATGAAACACAATAAACAATTGACAAAAGGCAGCAAACAAACTCATAAATAATACTTTATTATTTAATCACCAAAAGTCAATTACATTTACTTTGTTACAAGTTTCAGAACTAATCTAACTACTAAAACTAATATCATCTTTCAGTCCTATGCTCCGAGCATGCTGAATATGCTTAGCCCTACTCAGACCCTTTGTGAGGGGGTCTGTTGGGTTATCTTCAGATGACACCCTCTTTACTACAAGATGGCCTTCTTCTACTCTATGTCTGATAAAATGGTACTTTCTGTCGATATGTCTGGTTTTACCATGATCTCTCGGTTCCTTTGTTAAGGCAACCGCTCCCTCATTATCGCAGAACAGTTCCATAGGCTCCTGGATGGTTGGAACAAGTCCGAGATCTCCGATGAAGTTCCTTAACCAAGCTGCTTCCTTAGACGCTTCACTTGCTGCTATGTACTCTGATTCAGAAGTAGAATCAGCCATTGTATCTTGCTTGGAACTTTTCCAAGTAACCGCTCCTCCATTCAGTAAAAATACCCAACCAGATTGAGAACGGAAGTTATCTTTATCCGTTTGAAAACTGGCATCACTGTAACCATCTACTCTCAAAGTATCATTGCCACCAAGCACAAGGACCCAGTCCTTTGTCCTTCGCAAATACTTGAGTATATTCTTAACCGCTATCCAATGAGCTCTACTCGGGTTTCCCTGATAATGACTGACCATGCTCAAAGCAAATGCCACATCAGGGCGAGTACATGTCATAGCGTACATGATCGATCCGATAGCGGAAGCATAAGGTACACGACTAATGTCATCTATTTCCTCATCTGTACTCGGGCATTGAGTCTTACTCAATTTGGTATTGCTCTGGATAGGTAGCTCTCCCTTCTTGGATTTTTCCATACTAAACCTCTTTAGTACCTTATCCAAGTATGTGCTCTAACTAAGTCCAATTAGTCTCTTCTTTCTAACTCTCAATATTCTAATCCCAAGAATATAGGCTGCTTCTCCAAGGTCTTTCATGGCAAAACACTTTCCAAGCCAAGACTTAACATCTTTCAAGGTTGGAACGTCGTTACCAATGAGTAATATGTCATCGACATATAACACCATAAAAGTTACTATACTCCCACTAGCCTTTATATACACACAAACTCATCTTCACTTCTAGAGAAACCAAACTCTTTGACTTTCTCATGGAAGCAAAGATTCCAGCTGCGAGATGCTTGTTTCAATCCATAAATGGATTTCTCAAGCTTGCACACTCTATTGGAAAACTTTGCATCAACAAAACCCTCTGGCTAATTCATGTAAACATCCTCAGCCAACTTCCCGTTAAGGAAATCAGTCTTGACATCCATCTGCCAGATTTCATAGTTATGAAAGGCAGCTATGGCGAGCAATATCCTAATAGATTTAATCTTAGCTACTGGTGAAAAGGTCTCATCATAGTTAACCCCTGGGGTTTGAGTGAAACCTTTTGCAACCAGTCGAGCCTTGAATGTGTGCACATTTCCATCCATGTCTGTCTTCTTCTTGAAGATCCATTTGCACCCAACTGTCTTACGACCTGGTGCACTATCAACCAAATTCCAAACTTGGTTGTCATACATGGACTTAATCTCGCTGTTCATTGCCTCTTTCCACTTGGAAGCCTCTAGGCCTGCCATTGCTTCCTTATAAGTGACTGGTTCTAAATTTACCAGTGTCCTATCACTGATGAATGTGTCACCGTCTGAAGTAATATGAAAACCATACAACTCAGGTGGCACACTCACCCTAGTGGATCTTCGAAGAGGTAATGAGTTATCAACTGGTTCAACAGGAACTGTTTCCTCTGGTTGAGTGCTAGTGTCATCTAAGGTTCCTTCATTGGCTAACTCTTGAATTTCTTCAAGGTCAATGGTGCTCCCACTGTCCTCTTTGAATATGAGCTCTCTTTCTAGAAAGACTCCTCTTTGTGCTACAAAGACCACGTTTTCACTAGGTCTGTAGAACAAATATCCAAAAGACTGTTTTGGGTAACCAATGAAAACACATTTCTCATTTCTAGCTGCTAGCTTGTCGTGAGTCTCTCGTCTTACGAAAGCTTCACAACCCCAGACTTTAATATGTGCTAACGAGGGAACTTTCCCCGTCCACATTTTGTGAGGTGTTTTGGCAACCTTCTTTGTAGAGACAAGATTGAGGATGTGGGTGGCTGTCTCTAAGGCATACCCCCAGAAGTGAATAGGAAGCGAAGCACGACTCATCATAGAACGAACCATGTCTAACAAGGTTCGATTACGCCTCTCAGCTACACCATTTAATTGTGGTGTCCTAGGAGGAGTTAATTGTGAGACTATCCCACATTCTTTCAGATAGTCGTTGAACTCGATACTAAGATACTCCCCGCCTCTATCGGATCTAAGTACCTTTATCTTCCTGCCCAATTGATTTTCGACCTCATGCTTAAACTCTTTGAACTTTTCAAAGGTTTTTGACTTATGTTTGATTAAGTAGATATAGCCATATCTGCTATAATCATCAGTGAAAGTCACATAGAATCGATTAGCATCCCTTGTAGTTGATCTGAAGGGCCCACACACATCTGTGTGTATGAGATCCAACAGACCTTCACCTCTTTCACAAGACCCTGTGAATGGTGATTTTTTCATCTTTCCCAAAAGACAAGATTCACACATATCATATGATTTTAGGTCAAATGATTCCAACACTCCATCCTTTTGGAGTTGGGCTATGCGTTTCTTGTTAATGTGTCCAAGACGACAATGCCACAAGCATGCCTTGTCTACACTATTAGACAAGTCAATATTAAATACACTATTTCCTAAGATATCAACACAAGTCACTGTTTCATACACATCATCACAAGGCAAAGCTTCAAATACAAAAACACCATTCTTATAAACAGAAATTGAACCATTCAAATCATTAAAAGAATATTTAAAACCTTGTCTGAACAATGCATGAAATGAAATAATGTTTCTCGTCATCTCAGACGAATAGCAACAATTTATTAAATCTAATCTAACATCATTACTAAGCAAAAGTTGACAAACTCTAATCTTGGTCACTGGTGAAGACTTCTTGTTTCCCATGATCAAGTTTATCCTTCCTCGCTCTATCTCCTCACTTTCTTTTATCCCCTGTAAATCAGAACAGATGTGAAAACCACATCCTGTATCAAGGACCCATGAACGAGAAGATAATGAGTTATTAGAAGAAATAGTGTAAATACCTGCTGAAGATGGCTTCACTTTGCCATCTTTGATATCCTGCAGATATTTTGGGCAGCTTCTCTTCCAGTGCCCTTTGTCATTGCAATAAAAGCAATCTGCATCTTTTGGATCAGAAACATGGGGAATGGTAGCATTGGGCTTAGCCTTTGGGCCATTACTAGATGACCCAGCTTGAGCCTTGTTCTTCCAGTTTTGCTTAAGAGGACCTTTCCTCTTTTTCCCCTTTCCCTGTCCAATAGCCAAGACAGGGGCACTTGCAGGAGTGGAGGCTATACTTTTACCCTTCATCCCTGCTTCAGCTGTCTGCAACAAGTTTTGCAATTGGGCCAGTGTCTGCTCAGTGTTGTTCAAATGGTAAGTTAGAATAGACTGACCATAACAATCAGGTAATGAGTTCAAGACCATGTCAATGGCCAATTCCTCATCTAAGTGAATGTTGAGCTTGACCAAACGCTCTATGTAGCGTTGCATTCTTTGCACATAAGACACAACCGACTCCCCTTCTTTCATCTTGCAAGCCACGAGTGACTTGACTACTTCAAACTTTTCTTGACGAGCTCGCTTATGGTACTTTTCCATAAGGTCCTTGTTCATCTCAAAGGGCCAGTAGTCCTCATAGTACCTCTGCAGTTCTGGGGACATGGTTGCGACCATAATGCATGCCACTTTGGTAGCATCATCATAATGTTTCTTGTAGGCAGCATATTCTTCAGGAGTAGCTTTAGACTCATCAAGCTCTTTGAGCTCCTTTTCAAGGACATATTCTTTATCCTCAAATCGAAGCGCCATCTTGATGTTACACATCCAATCGTTATAGTTAGAGCCATCCATAACGACTTTGGAGCAAATGTTGAGCAAAGAGAAGTTGTGGTTGGAGGATGATGAAGCAGAAGTGTTTCCAGGAGTAGACATCTGAAAAGAAAGAAAGTTTTAGTTAGATCTCAAGATACCTCAATATAATAACCCAAAGATATAATATTAAGGTTAGGATCCAACTATGAAGATTCACAACTTAGAAATGGGATGCCGAGATCTAAGTGTAAATTTCATAAAGGTATGTGAATGACGATTCACCAATTCCACCATTAGACGAAATAAACGAAGTGAAATTCCTAATTCTTTTGAGATACATTGAAAATATTCAATGGCATGTTTTAATCTCAGATTATGCTCTTCTATTTGTGACTGGGATGCCGAGGATCACAAACAAGATGTGAATAACCATGCAAATGTGTTTGGTAACCTCATTGTCTTTATCATTAACTATTGATGTGCTGGTAAACCACACACGCTCCATCAAAATGAAAATTATGAGATACCCATTACTACTCTTTATTAGTACCTTTTAGTGTGCTGGTTAACCACACACGCTCCACTAACGACCAATAAAGCATAATGTGTAATTTCATGGATTAGCATACTTTTCACATTTTTCCTAAAGTAACTAGAGCTGGGATTTTTTAAAATAATGTTCTAGTACTTTCTTTAATAACATTATACTTTTAATGAGATGTAGTTGTCCTATCAAATCCGTTCTGCTAACGACCCTCCACTAATCAAGGAAGCGGTGGGTGAGAGTGGACACCCATTCAACTACCATTTTATAGGCAGTTTCCTTATACCCCCCTTATAGACTAGCTTCGTAAATGAGGCATACTAGCGATTTGACTGACCATATTCTTATACATATATAATATTAAACTTTTAATTATAATACATATATAAGGTGTGTTTTAAACTTTTTAAAACTTTAAGGTTTATATATAAATTTCGAAAAATTAAACTATTAATTTAAATTTAAAATAAACCAAATAACTAGATTTAATAATTATCTATTAATTAACTTTTAATTAATCTATTAAATCTTGTAAGGATTATCTAATCAAATTAAACAACTAATTTAATCCTAATCCTTATCCCTCTAGATTTCGAAAATTAGGGTAAAGGATAATTTCCTTATTTTTCTCAATTATCCAATTAGGCAATAATTATCCAAAATAAGATAAAACCCTAAAACAACAAGCAAATTTCGAAATTCAAGGGAGGAGGCTAGGGTTTTCCAAAACCCTAACCCTAATTTTGATTAGGGTTCATGGAGGCTAGGTTTTTTCGAAAAACCCTTTGAACCAAAAACCCTAAAAACGAAAATTTTGGCCTTTAGGGTTTAATGGCTATAAACCCTAATTTGCAATTCAACTATTATAGCAATTCAATTTAAAAAAAAAAACAATGGCTCTGATACCACTGATGGGTTTTAGGTAAAAAAAATAAACTAGAAAAACAATTCCTAAGTTCACATGCAACCTACTTTGGATCTATGTTTTAACTATTGAACATATAACTTTGAATTGCAAACAAGAACCCTAGAGGAGAGAGGCTAATTTCGAAATTAACAAACTAGGGTTTCAGAATTACATACCTTTCAATTGTTATAGCAAACAATTGTTAATCCTCTTGAACTTGATCTTCTTGGAAGCCTAGCACCACAAATGTAATGCCTCTAATGGAATCACACCCAAGAACTAGCAAGAAGGAAACTTGAAGGAGAGAGAGGCTAGGGTATGCAAAATTTGGCCTAGGGTTTCTTCCAAGGTAGGAGTGGCCGAATTTAGGAGCTCGGAGGCTCCTTATATAGTTGAGGGATCTAGGGTTTAGGGAAAACCCTAATACTCATTTGCTTGGGGCCTAAGCTAATCCAAAGGCCTTATCCAAAGCACCTTGGACGAAATCCTTAGGGTTTCCCCTATAGATTTCGTCCACCTCCTTCCAAGGAGGTTCTGGAGCCTTCCACTCAACTATTAGATAATTGCAAACTAGTCCCTGCACTTTATAATTAATACTTTTAACCCCAAAATTAATTCTGATTAATTTCTGCCTAACTATTAATTAGACATAATGATTTCTAATTAATATATTAATCTTTTAACATATTAAAAAATCATTTATATTAATTTATTAATCTTATAAATTAATATCTCTCCTTTCATAATTTCCTTGTCCAGTTGCTAGGTTGAGGGCAACCCAAAAGGACTGTGCTGCTATCAATTCAAGTACATACCAGTTATAGTTATGGGCTTAGACACCTAATCCAACATGATGTTGGTGGGGCTGTTGGTGGTGGGTAGTTGTAGTGGGTTGATGGTTGTGGTGATGGGTGGTAGGTAGTAGTGATGAGTGGTGGTAGGTGGTCGTGGTTGGTGGTAGGTGAGTTGTATGTGGTGGTGATGGGTGGTATGTAGTGCCACCTTGCAAATTTAAGAATGATTTTTGTTCTCAAATATTATCGCAATAAGAAATGTTCTCGATTGAACACATTATATATATATATATATATATATATATATATATATATATATATATATATATATATATATATATATATATATATATATATATATATATATATATATATATATATATATATGCACGTAATAGAGAATTTTCAATTTTATCATAGATAAAAATCTGAATTGAGAGTTTTGTAAATAACTAATGTATTAAATGTTTTTTTTATCGAAAGTATAATACTAACCAAATAATATATACATAATTAAGATGCTAAAAAATTTCATTTTGGTTTTCCCCCAAAAAAATTTCCCCAATCCCGCCTGTTAGGGAAAATAAATTTTAATCAGTTACATCTTTATATCTTGCTCCATTGCCCTTGTTTACCCTTTTGATTTTCCGTCTCCATTTTGGGACTTCATTCCGTCTTTTCCCTCTCGATCTACTTTAGCCTCGCCAACCACCTCCTCCACCATCTTCCTCTTTAGTGCCGACCACCTCTTCCACCGCCTTCCTCTCCAACGCCGACCACCTACTCCATCATCGAAATCCCAACCATCGCAGCTGTCGTCCACTGGGGATTACATCGCCAACAAAATCGATCACCACCAGGTCGGTTATCTTCCTTTAACCCTAAACCTAAAAATCATCTACATATCTAACAACGCAATAAGCTTCACATTCAAGAATAAATCTCGATTTTTCTATATAACTACAGAGCATCAAGCTTAGGCAGTTAAGAAATCGATCAAGGATAAATAGGAAATGGAAATTGAAGAATATACATCGTATGTTCTATATCTTGATGTGATTTAGGTGTATCTATAATTTTGAGTCTGGTTAATTAGGTCGAAATTGATGATAGTAACCTTAATAAATTGAACTTTTTTTTTGTTAGAACCTCAAACAAGATTTTGTTGCTAGTCCTGTTTAATCTGTCGATGTCAAACCTGATCAATGGTTTGTAGAAATGGGTTTTGGGTATAGAACAAGAAGGGATGATCTTGGCTATTGATCTTGGTATGCTTTATGTTTACTTACACTCAGACATTTTTTTTTAACTTGCGTGTTTGTATGTGGAATCAAGATTGAGAATCAAAGTCTTGTTGGGAATCAAGAAATTAGAAAGTGAAAAGCTTCAAAAACAGTTTGAAGATAAGAAAAGACAGTTAGATGCTAAAAATCAAAGTTTACATGAAGATATTACAAAGCTGTTATCACATAGGGATCATTTGATAAATCAAATCGAAACAATGTAAGAACAGATGGGTGAATTTCTAAATATAGAATATGTGCAGTTAGAGTTCCTGTTCGTCTACTGATGTATAATTGTGTATGTCAAGTTGTCAACCATTTTTGCTATGTGGCAGTTAATTTATATCTTTTTTGTTTATTTGGTTTATGGTAGTTTTAACAATGTACTATGACATTTTATGGCAATGTACTCTTGCCCATTAATATGTACTTCTTTATATCTAAAATTCATATTCTAATACTATCCAGATAGAGAGGGAGTTAGGGGCCTGTAGAGAAAGTGTAAAAGAGATAATGTGTAGGATTTCACATGGACCAAAAACAATTACTAAATACGATGTACAAGCTAGTGTTTCTTGGATGTTTGTTTGGGAGTTACTTCCATAAAAGAGAAGAAAATATTCTTTGGATGTTTGATTGGAATTTTTCTCCAGTGTGCATGCTAGTAACTACTCTGCATGGTGTTTCGGCCCCAAATTGACAATATTACCCGTATTACCTTTTTTTAGTTTTAAAAATTGGTGTTTAGATACAATTATAAGATTTTAGTATATGTTTCTATCCTTTTAATTGTACTATTTCCAGAACATTGTCGCCAATTCATATTTAATACAATCTATCTATTTAGTCATTCAATGTTTCATTGGTTTTTTTTTTGAATTGTGTGATCAGAAGTCGAATATGTGTATTTTTACAGTTGAATGCTATTGTTGGTACTCTCTATGGGATTCAAAATGGAATATAAGAAAACTGGGACAATTTAACTGCAAAATGGCAATATGGTCTTTTACTATTTTAGGGTTCTAGTTGAAGAAATTGGTATAGACCATAGTAACGATTTATGTACCATTCTAGAGGGTAGTTTGGTCGACTTAAAGGAACCCTTCAGATGCAACTTTAATAATTTGTTTTGTACATGTTGACATCACCCCAACTATTATATGACTAAAATAGGTCCCAAAAGTGAAACTGATATATAACCAAAACTCATTTGATGTAGGCAATTCCATCCGTCTTCAAACGAAAATCATGACAATTTTTTTATTTTTTTATTTTAATAATTTATTTATTTTTTTGCAAAAATTGTCCCAAAGTCTAATAATAACTTATGCAGTTTGGGTGGTAGTCAATGACTTTATATAAGTCAAATGGTTGACTAGTCAATAAATGGTATTTTAGTGAAGACTATTCTTTAAATTTATACACACATTAGCACAAAAAGAATGACCATTACATAATTATCGTTACACATTCAATGACCATACTATAATTATACTGATCATACATTATATTTTTTTGTAACCAAATTTACTTATAGACACACATAATAATTGTAAACATAACAAAATACAACTTACACTCATAATATTTATTTTTTTTCAAAGCCAATTCATCATATTTTTACATACGGCACAAGACCATGAACCACTAAAAGTATCTTGTTTTCTTGCTTTTACTATTCACTAGTAAACACCAACTTATGGACACACAAATATTTAATGTGACCATATATATCACGTGTTAGCTACATTGGATTTCATGTGTCTAAAAAGGCACCATGATATAGAAATATATAGAATTTCCTCATGTCATCATATATTTATCTATTGTGTCATATAAAAAAAAGTATCATAATGTTAATCAATAATCATGGCTGATGGTAACATATGACCACATTGTTGAAGTGTGGCTAATAATTGTCACATTTGGTATAATTAAGTGTGGTTAAAGTTTTGATTATATATACAATGGCCACACAAACGAAATTAAAAGTATCCAAAAAACAGTCTCTAAATATTTTTAGTGACCTTTAGCCACACTTTTATTAAAAAGGTGACAAACCGTTTTTCGAAAAGTGTGACCGTATGTCATTTTTGTACTAGTGAAAATAGCCCTTAAAATTCATGCAACTTCAAGAAATGTCTTTACCCAATGTGTAGGTCATCCCATAATTTATTGAACTTAAAAAGTATTTTATGTGAATTATTGCCCTATTCCCTTACAAAAATTACAATAATTCGTGAAAAAGGATTTATTTTCTAACAATTTCCAGATCATATTATTTTCTTGTTGGGATTCTGTGAAAAATCGTTTTTTGGACAGAAAAGAAGTTTTAGATATTTGTTGTGAATAAAATCCTATATAAGCATTCTTAACAATGTACTTTGATCATCAAGCCTTTAAGTTTGATATTCATCACATGCATCAAGGTTTTAAGACCATGAATGGACTTATTTTGTTCAAAATGATGTTTTTAAAAGAAAAACTCGAATGCATGTGGTTGATGAACATTAAGACTTGTAAAAAATCAAATTTTTGGGTTTGACATAAGTTTCGATCCTTAGATTTCACCATCAAGCAACATGCATGAGCTTTCTGGATGAAATCCTACCACCATCATCATGAATACCATTAGTATAAGTATGTGTTCATGATTTTACAATAGAATGGTGTAGAAGGAGAAGAAAATACAAGAAAATCATCAATCTTGAAAGAAAAATGAAGGAGAACAAAGAATCTTTGTGTTTACCTTGACGAACACTTTAAAAATGATGATGTTTTTGAGTAAAAATGCCTGCCTTTGGCTAGGATTTTCGAAATTGAGAGAGAGAGAGAGAGAGAGAGAGAGAGAGAGAGAGAGGTAGAGATGATTTGAGTGGTGTTGGAAATGAGAGAAAGAGATGGAGTGTTAGAGAAAATGAAAGAAAGAGTGTAGCTTTTGTTTTAATCATTGAACTTTAGGAGAAGAGATGATGGAGAGAGAGAGTGAGAGAGAGAGAGAGAGAAAGAACCAAGATTTTGGGGAGAGAGATATTCTCTCTTATTTTTTTATAACCATTCTACCATTTTTGTTTTATAAAATTCCCCAATTTATATAAAATGTGCATTTTTATATAAAAATGGCTCATAAATCTTGGATTTTTGGCTTATAAAAATAAGGTTAATGTTAATGAATTAAATTTATTTCCTTGATGATATTTCCACATTTTAAATATTTTAAGATGATATTATAAGCTTCATAATCATTGTTATAGAATTCTTGTTGTTAAATCTTATAAATTTTGGTTTTAAAGGCTTGTAGGGTTTTAAGGAGTTTGTAAATCTTTGGATTCCAAAATTAATTAAATTTTGTGACTTCAAACTATTTTAGAGTTTCATAACACTTTTATAGTTAAAAAAATAATGTTTGTAATTCGTTATTGTCAGTTTATTGGAATTTTATGTAGTAGTTTTGAGATTCAAGTGAAATTGAAGAATCAAGTATACTAGTCCTAGTCTTCAACTTTGACTTAAGTTCCTATGAGACTCTGACCTAATTTCTAGTTCTAGGTCAAGCGCACGATGTGTCAACACGATTCATGCAAAGATGTTCAAGTCAAGGCATGACCTGAATTTAGATAGTTGTTAAAGTTGAAGTAGCTATAGAAGTCACGTATCAATGTGAAATCTAAGTACATTATCCCTCGTTTCTAATTGCTTCCAAGTTTATAGTAGGTTATAACTTAGCTTCTAGTTACTAAGTCTAGAATGTGTCGTGCCTACACGTGCAACTAAGGTTATTCAAATCTAGAATTGTCTCGAATTTTGACGGTTGTCACAGTCTCCCTCAGTTGAAAGAATTTTGTCCTGAAATTCAACTGGTGTCGTATTCAATTAGAACTTAGTCATATACAAGTATATATTTGGAGAGGTGGTGACTTGAAATACCTTTTAATCATATTGGATTAATTCCTCATGGGATAGTCAAATCCTTTAGCTATAATCAGGCTAGGGTTTCCTAATTCGAGTTCTACCGTCTAGATTGTGGGGAATTAGAATCATGGAAATCACGATCTAACCATGGCGACCTAGTTGAAAAAGATTATCTAGTTAGATATTCTCTGAATTAAGAGAGTGTTATAAATTCTGTTGAAGCACCAACTGCATTGAGTGCTAAATCTGCATTGATTCTTAATTCACGTCCTAATTCAACATTAAGTCTAAATTCGCAACCTAATTAAGAAGAGATTAAGGACAAATTGCTTATTACCGGGTTGGCTACTAAGTCTGGAAAAGATATATACAGAAATGGGAACAGGTGGCACGAATGAAAGACGAGTAATCGAGGGCAAGTTCCTAAAGATACATACTAAGGGTAGGCAATGAAGTTTTGGTAGATCTCAAATATGAAGACTATACAAGTGTCGTCTACAAAATGAATTACGAAATGATTGAGGATTTTCGAGGCTACAATTACTACTACGGGTACTCTTACTATAATATAACTATAAGTGAAGAATATACTAAGGGAGTCGTTGCTTCTAATGAAAGTGATGAAATTTTATGATAAATTAAATCACATTATCTTGGTAGTATTAGAAGTGCTTAGAAATGATAAGTAGTTTCACTGTTATCAAAATGTTTAATAATTCAAGAGAGTGAAGATACAAGTGTGGTGACCAAATGATGTAGTAAAATATAAGAAAATTTATTATGGTTGTCATCAATGAAGGAACTTATATAAAAATGTTTAGATTACTATTCTGGAAAAAATATATATCCAGTTGTTTAAGTCAAGTCAAAAACAAATCTACAATGAGTTAAAATATATATGATAACAAATTAAGGAGTTAGGAACTCAATGGAAATGGCAAACTAGAATGCTATTTTATGAAAGGTGTAAAAATATCGATCATTGAAAATGGTGCATTCTTAATTTAGTGATTTTAAGACAACATTCTTTTGGAGGATAGGTAATCGTAACATTCAAGAATTTTTATGTTTTCAAAAAAAAAGAAACGCAAGAAAATATATTCTTAACATATATTTTTCAAATTTAGAAAAATGATAAGCACAAGGGTATTCATCTTGTGTATTAATTGTAAGAGAGTTACAATGAAAATTGCATTTTTAATCAAATTTCTAAATATAGAACAAAAGAACAATGAAAAAAAGGATTACTTGTTTACGGTAGATTTCATAATAAAAAAAATGTATATGATAAGAGGTGTAGTTGAATATATCAAGATTGACCAAAGTCAAAAATATAGCTCATGACTATACACGTATTAATCGCTCAAAACGAAAAGGTAGACTTCTAGTCTGTATGCGCATGAATATGGTACCAAGGGAAGAAAAATAGACAAAAACAAAGTTAGACCATGTCTTGTGTTATTATTATGGGTGTGTGAGATCTCAAATCAGATAGAGAGCAAGAAATCAACTGCGGGGGAAAGAAAAGTAATGTAGCAACAACAATGATTGCTATTGTTAAAATTTTAATGACAATATTTGTAGGTAGATTTTAAAACTAGATTGAGCTCTATTTCGAAATTAAAATCCTTGACACAAGTTGATGTTAAAATAGATATGTGGAAGTTGTAAAGTGTTTGCTAAGATTCAATTAAAATTCATGAGCTATCCATTAAGTTAAGCTTTATTTATGAAAAATAAGAAACACTAAAACTGATAATTGAAAAAAAAAACTGACAACTCTGACTTTTTAGACTAGAGTCCAACAATGGTTTACGAAGGAATTAATTGGAATATATTTGGTCTACGTGGAAAATGACTTAAACATATAATGTACTACTTGTAATAACTTGAAAATTCTAAGGAATCAATTCAATTGGGTGGTAGTTAATTTGACAGTAATAGTTATCAAAAATGTTATTTGGTAAAGGTCTTAACCTGAAACAAGTATTTGGAATTCTTATGATCATGATAAAGAAAATATATTAGTTTGATATTTGGGACTAAATCATAGCATTACAAGTAAATGATGAGTTTAAAATCAGAGCTACTTGATTAAACAAGATAAAAGAATAATCAAATACATTTCAAAAGGAAATAGTAAGATGAGATATCATAAAAGTTTCTTCCAACAATGATCAAAACAGATAAACTAAGGACTCAATATATTTAAAATAATAATTATACATTGTTGAAAGAGCGTCACTGGAAATTTAAAAGTGAATACTAAGTTTTATAATGCTTTAAGTTTATAGAAATCGTAATAGTTTATATAACTAAATTGAAACGAAAGAAACAAATAAGGTATGGTTGGAAATGTAAGCATTAGTGATGTCTTATAAACATGTTTGGAGAAGATAGTTGTAAGGATATCATGTTAGATTTCAAGAAAATACGATTAAGAAAAGTAAAATGACTATATGAGAAAGTGGTCAAAAAGAGTCTAAACAAAAGTAATTTGAAAGATCTGTAGAAGCTTCTACACATAATATGAACATCAATGTCATATGTTTAAATTTTACAGCATATAGTTTAAACACTTTTATAAAAGAAAATGTTTTTAAGTTTTCGAATTGTGACAAAATGGTAACAATGTTTAAAATGGTTTATATGCCCTTAAAAACCACATCTGGCTATTGAAATAGTTTTGAAGCGAATTTGAAATGACAAGGTTAAAATCAACTTTGGTTAAATTAAGTTTGAAGAAAAGTGCTAATCTAAAGTAATTTAGCAAAAGTAAAGTCGGTTGTTTTTAGCGAGAATTATGGATTACATGGTTACGAAAGGCCTAGTAAATTATATGTAATGGTTATAAAATATCATACTAATGGTAAATAAAATTAGTGAAGTAAAATAGGTTTGGTGAAAGATTAAGAAGCAAGGACTACGTAGGTTAGTGTAGCTAGTCATACCTAAATACTAATGCGAGTACAAGGCGAGTACCAGTGACTTTCTCCCAAAATATAGGGCATGAAAAATTATTTGTAAAACGTTTTATGGTGTCAATGCAGTTTTTCACTTTTTATAGGGGTTAAAGGTTAAGTTATAGGGTTGGTGTGTGGCGTAAAAGGATGTAATCCTTGATAACGATAGGAATGTCAGTAATGCCGATAAGGACTCAAACAAATAGATGAAAACGATAAGGGTCCAAGCAGAATTTAAAATTATAGGAAATTTTCGTACAACGAAGTAATGCGATGTTTGATCAGGCATGAAAATTTAAGGTTGAAGGTTGTGCATAAAAAATGTTAGTAATTTTGGAAAGTGTAAGGTGATGGTATACTTAAGAAGATCACTAGTGCATATGGGAGCCTCGAACTAAGACTTGGAAATGTTTGTCATAAAAGGGGGGAATGGTTTGTGCTTGAATTAGTATATGTTAAGGAAAGATGGTGGGGTTAGGACTACCTAAAGAGAAGGTTTTGAATCAAATAGATATCCTAGGTTAAGTTTTAAGCTTAAGATGGAAACAACCTAAAGCTTAAATCATAGCACAGAAGGGAATTCTCACGTATCAGTAGCAATGGGCTGAACTTTCGTGTCTCCTCGAGAGTCATATCGGGGATGCTCGCCAATGGTATCCAAGTGATTACTTGTGGCGACTCATCTACCTCCTAAAGTGATGCTCCAATTGTCACCCTTGTCGGTATCTGAACGCTTTTCCTAGTTGTAACTCTAGTACGAAGACGATGAAGAGGTATAGAGGTAAAATTGATATTGGTGTCGACTTAAGATTATTACTAGTGGCTCTCTAGCTACTAAACTTATGTCCAGAATCAGTATCTATTGAGGTATTCTCTATCTTAGTACTAGTTGGGTTGTTCCTAGAGCGGCTAGTGATATAACCTAACTAGTTAACCTAGCATTTGATAAGCGATAAAATATATCTAAATAAAGATATTGTGATAAAGGTTTACTTAGTTTCTAAGTGTACCTAGATGAATGCCTCTAATATGCAATGCCTATACGCACACCGAAAAATTTTGTTTTTCAAAATTTAAGTTGAAAATCGTTTTGAACATAATTTTACTATAACCGTTTCCAGTCTCTCAATTTTCATTAATTAAGCATAGTTGTCCAGACTATACTTAATTAAATGTGTACTCGACTTAGCTATACCAGTAGTATGTTTAGTATTTTGAAAGTCGTTTTGAAAGTTTTTGGCTAAAGTTTAAATTCTCCAAAGGAAAACCAGTATTCTCTATAACCTTCGGCTCTGATGCCATTCTCTGTCACACCCCACTAAACTGGAAACACAAGACGCAACAGTACAAAGGGTTTCATAGCAAAAGTCAAAAGACAACACCAACCGTAGTATTAAGAAGCATTACAATTACAATGAATTTGAACAAAATTTAAAAGAAATTACAATGTATTTGAAAAAGAACACATACGTATGCTCCTACAAGTGATGTGTCCCTACGTGCCATCTTATTAGATGATTCCTGAAAAAGCATGTAAAATTAGCGGCCAACTCCCGAAATAGTTGGTGAGTTCACAGGTTTATAGCATAACATAGTTTTAAATTAGGAAAATTAGAATATTGATAAAAGTTTCCATAAATGAAAGTTCGTTGCTAAAATGAGTAAACAAGTTTGAATAAACAGTAGTTCGTTGCTAAAATGAATAAAGAAGGTTGCATAAACAGTAGTTCATTGCTAAAATGAGTAAACGAGTGTAAACGTGTATAATAAACAAACAATGAGTATTCAGCCAAGCCTATGACAGACGCCCTATCAAGATCTATGCTTATCGCTCCATATATAGACATAGTAAAATGCACTACACAATCGGGTGAGTGAGGAATTGTCAAATTCTTAATAGCGCTATCCATAATGACCATTGGCTAAAAAAGTTAATGGTTTAAGTAAAGTGTAAGGGACTTGGACGATCAGGGCTCGTGTTTCACAAGCGCATACACATACATGAAGATTTAGCAACCAAATTGATACAAGTTAAATTACATACAACAAACATAAATAAAATTTCGACATGCTTTTCCACCCCAAAACGTAAAACCGAAAATAACGGTCGTGAATACACACAATGCTTTGAGATGATGCTAACGATGCATTGAACTAAGTTCAGACGACCTATTACCGATGTCCTACAACTATGTTACACACTAGTGAGTCTCTAATCGAAATCTAATACTAGTATACTTATCTTATACAATAGAATTATGCCAATAATGTTTCAAAAGTTTGATTTTGTATAAGTTACAATAGTTTTCTGGAAAATTTAGAATTCCACGAATCTATTTGATAAATAACAATTTAAGTGGAAAATTCTCATATTTGAAATCTTAAAATTTGGCATTTTAGAAGATGTTCCAAAGACTAAATTTTCAAAAACTAAATCAAATTAGTTCTAAAAGTTCCCAAACTTTGTATTTCAGTTTTAACTGAAGTCAAAGACCTTAAGATAATTTTTTGTGAATTTTTAATCTGTCTAACTTTTTTTGTCATTTTAATTCATTGAATAATCATAAAATCTTGGAAAAATAGTAAATGATCTTGAAAATTTCTTATGATATTTGTGACACTGTTGTTATACAGTGTCTAGAAGCTAGGAAAAATATTAAATGATAATTTTAAATAGTAGAACTCGATTTTATAATTTATATGCATTAATTGAGATAAAAATTAAAATATATGGTAAAAAGTAAAGCAAATTCACCAAACTTTTTATTCTTGTTTCCACAGTAAGTTCAAATAACTTGGTAAGTTTGCTTGAATTTTAGACAAGTTTAACTATTTTTCTACCATTTAATTCCTTGAAATCCTCAAAAATCGTGAAAAATACTAAACAGTTAAGAAAATTTCCAATCTTTTTGTACAACTGATATACAACGTATATAAGTTGGGAAAAATATCAAAAATGATTTTCAAACAGTGGAGTCCGATTTTTGGATTTATGGGTGTTTAATCTTAGGAAAATAGAAAACGAAATAGTGAACAGTAGAGCAAAATCACTAAACTTTTTATTTGGTATCCTACTATAATAGAAAATGTCTTGGTAAATTTGTATGATTTTTGGATAAGTGTAGCTATTTGTTATCAATTTAACCCCTTAAACATTCATTAAATCCAGGAAAAATAAGACATTGTCATGTAAAAATCTGTAAATTTGTTTATAGAGGTTTTATAATGTCCAAAAGGTGCGACAATTATCACAAATGGCTTTCAACATTCATAACTGTATTTTACCATTTATTTGTTTTCAACAAAAACAAAATCGAAATAAATAGAAAATACCCATTAAAGTTCATACAACTTCATAAAATATCTTTACTTTGTGTATAGGTAATCCTATGATTTACCTAGAATTTATTGACCCTAAGCTCAATTTCCTTACAAAAATTACAATAATTAGAGAAAAATGATTTATTTTCTAAACATTTGCAAATCATCTTATTTTCTTGTTGGGATTCTGGGAAAATCATTTTAGGACAGAAAAGGAGTTTTGGATATTTGTTGTGAATAAAATCCTTTATACTCATTCTTAACAATGTACTTTGATCATCAAACCTTTAAGCTTGATGTTCATCACATATATCATGGTTTGAAGACCATGCATGAGACTTATTTTATTCAAAATTATGTTTTTAAAAGAAAAACTTGAATGCATGTAGTTGATGAACATTAAGACTAGTAAAAACTCAAATTTTTGGGTTTGACATAGGTTTTGGTCCTTGGATTTCACCATCAAGCAACATGCATGAGGGTTTGGGTGAAATCCTACCACCATCATCATCAAAACCGTGGGTATATGAATGTGTTCATGATATTACAATAGAATGGTATAGAAGGAGAAGAAAATGCAAGAAAATCATGAATCTTGAAAGAAAAATGAAGGAGAATGAAAGTTCATTGTGTTTACCTTAATGAACACTTCAAAAATGTTGATGTTTTGGAGTAAAAATGGCTGCCCTTGGCTGGGATTTTTGAAATTGAGAGAGAAAGGTAGATAGGATTTGAGTGGTGGTGGACATGAGAGAAAGAGATGGAGTGCTAGAGAAAATGAAAGAAAGAGTGTAGGTTCTGTTTAAATCATTGAACTATGGGAAGAGAGATGAGGTGAGAGAGAGAGAATCAAGATTTTAGGGATAGAGAGAGAGAGAGATTCTCTCTTCTTCTTCATAATCATTCCACCATTTTTTTTATAAAATTCCCCAATTTATATAAAATGTGCATTTTTATATAAAATTATGCTAATAAATCTTGGATTTTTGGCTTATAAAAATTTGGTTAATGTTAATGAATTAAATTTATTTCCTTGATGATATCTCCACATTTTAAATATTTTAAGATGATATTATTCATGGGTTTTGATATAAAATATAAGTTTGTTTTTCATAAAAATCGGCAACGGAAGTCTTTAAGAATAACAAGTTTATTTTTAGTTTATAATAAAACCAAACCATCATGGATCCATTTATAGAGGTTATAATGAAATAAAAAACAACCATAGAGTGTTTTAGAATGACAACCTTTAAAGTTTATAATGAAATAAAAAAACAACCATAGAGTTTATAATAAAACCAAACCATCTGCTCTCTGGAGCACCAACTCGTCGAGTGCAAGAACAAACTCGGCGAGTTTATCAGAATTGTGCTAGGACTCGACGAGTTGGTCAGAATTGTGTTGGGACTCGGCGAGTCCACTGTCCAGAACAACAGAAAATCGATTTTTCAAGCTTAAACAACAAGTAGCATCAAGTATAATTGAAAACAACCCTAGGCTCTGATATAACTGAAGGGTTTTGAGCATTTTAACACTCCTATGGTGTACATGCAACCCTAGATGCTTTGGATCTATGTTTTCTCTATTATACATGCATACATTCAATATTCCAAAGCATCATCCTAACTAGCATACAATGGAGTATCTATACTACAAGATTCTAGTTAGATGACATACCTTTTGTTGTAGCTTGTAGATCTTCTTGGATTTGGCCTTTAAGAACTTAGCACCAATAGTATGAATGCCTCAAATGGAATCACAACACACCTAGGACAAAGGATGAATTTTGAGAGAGTATGGTGCACACAAGACATCGGCTCTATGGCTCTTCAAGAACACACTAGTGCCTTATTTCACCAACCAAGGGGCTTCTTATATAGTGTGGCACAAATAGGGTTACACCATGCAAACCCTAATGTGCATGACTTTCCACATTCCTTAGGCTCCATGGGCTTTAACCTCCATGGAGTATCCATGGATCACCACATGGGTTTAGCCCAACATAAAGAACTATGGATCATAAGCCCACTTTATAAGAATGAATGATTTACACAATCAATCCCCGTATATTTAATTAGACTCTTTTGATCACTAAATTAATTCCAAATTAATTCTTGATCAATACTAATTAAATAATATGATTTCATATTAATATATTAGAACTTATAATATATTATTAAATCATAAATAACCTCTTCTCAAAAGTCCATCCTATCAAGTTGTCCTGATGATATGCAACCCAAATGGACCATGCTACTCTCGGGTCAAGTACATACCAATTATAGTTATGGACTTAGACACTAATCCAACAGTCTCCCACTTGGATAAGTCTAATAACTATTATTGCAAGTACGACTCCACAACCCCGACTAGCAATCGTAGCTCTTAAAAGCCGCTGTCGAACTCTGATCTAGTGAATGACGCACCCATTTGATAAGGGATCATATATTCCTCCATTCTAGATATTATGTAGACATAGACATGGATTTTAATCATTCTCTCTGTCCATCTGTTGTTTCCCGATTTCTGATTTATGACGACCGACTAATTGAACAAATCAAATCAGTCTAGGCTTGGCCAAGCACTTAGGGGTGTCATCACTAAATCATCGAGGGGCCCATAGATATCAGTTTTATCCCTCCAAGGGTAAAAGGAATGGATAAACTTTGACTCATATGCTTGCTCTATCTACTCATCAAGTCACACACAACGATATGTTTTATAACACCGAGTTACCGGTGCGTTTACATATCATCAATGTACAACCGACTAGTAAACTGCAACTCACATCTCTCCGTTTGAAGAATATAAGATATTATCGTCTCATGATCACTCGTGATAAAATCCATGAAGTGATTCAAATGAGCGTGGGTTGAATCCAATACTCGAATCTTATTCCAGGAGTACTCATAAACATTGCAGCCACCTTGTCCTAGACAAACTACAGACTCATTCATCACAGTCTTTCCTCATTACATACTTACAATGTATGATCGACTGTGGATGGTTTGAATAACCTAGTTATTCGGGAAGTCAAAACATGCAAAGTGAAACACAATAATAATACTAATCCTATATGGGCCAAAAAACTTTTGATCCATATTTATTACTCATTATTCATTGTATAATGTTTCGAATAATCAACTTAATACTTGAATTAAAACAATAGCTATGCCATGCTCGAAGCATGCACACTATGTTTGTCTAAACAATAGTTATGCCATGCTCCAAGCATGCACACTATGTTTGTCTATGGTCTTTACTTTATGAAATAGATCAATTGAACACATCTTCAACGAAACTCATTTCACAATTCCAAATCTTTATCACCAGTGTAAGAATTCTAAATTCTTTTCACTGCCAAAATGTGTAAGATTCTAAACTATCATGCAGTGATTCCTTTGTAATGTCTAGGTACCAAAAGTCACAGAGACTTGACTAACGATATTATAAAGTATTCCTTTGGAGATTGTTACAAGACAATTCCATGGAAGCGAAGTCTCAAATTCAAAGTACATTCCTTTGAACATCCTTCTCCCATAAAAGTTTCCTACCCACAGATTCTTAATCTGCAACTCCCATTATGGAAACATTTCCATATTTTCCATATGACAACTCATTATTAATAGAATCCTTTCTATTCATAATAATGTCGATACGGTTCATCCATTACTCTACTTTCAACTGTCCTTAAGCGACTAATCCTTGGCGAACCTTACATTGTCATTTAACAGTTGTTTAACCACTTTAGTCATATCCAGTTCTGGTCCTTTTCCTTCTTAATGTCCTAGGCATTTTTGGAAAATTTTAGAACGGATGAATATTATAGCACATGTAATCGATCCTATACCCGAAGCATATAGGACACGATCCATGATGTCTTACATAAAGGCATGATACTTGACCAGTCTTTTGCTATAATATTTCTATTTGCCAGGTTCTCATCATTCGAATTATGAAAAGGGATGTCGTAATCATATTCGAATTTTGAGAATGCAATTAACACATCCATATATAGAATTTCCTTATGTTGAATCAATCCAACATAGCATTCATATATGTATTTGACTAAATCTGATTAAAATCTCAATCTAAGCTTTTAGATTTGAAATGAAGTATAATATCCTCTCCCTTAATTATAGCAAAACAACTTTTCAAACCCTGCAACTTGCGAATTGAAACTTTTGTTTTCTATAATTAACATTGCTAACTTGCAACATTCATCATAATTGATTATGCTCCCACTAGCATAATAATCATTACTTTAAATAGCATAACATTTATGCTCCCACTAGCTTTGGCATGTACCCAGAAATCAGCTGGACTTCTAGAAATCAATACTTATTGACTTTCATTACCAAAGTTCAGATTTCTGATACGAGATGCTTTGATAAGACTTTATCTAGGCTTCTCAAACTCATACACCTTTCCTTAGATAGCTCACATGTATGTCTAAACAATTTAAGAACTTACAGCAATAAGTCTCAAATGTTTAGACTTTTTGCCATTCCTCACAATTCGAATTATGAAAAGGGATGTTGTAATCATAATCAAATTTCAGAATGCAAATATCACAACTGATACCTCCTTAAAATCTATTCAGTGAAAGCGTTTTCTCACCATCATTTTCATGACTCGGAGAGAAATTTTATGACACTTAGATTTTATGGTGTATGTGTTCCTATCCATGTGAATTTGTCAAACCATAATCATAAAACAAGGCTAGTGACAAATCCAAACTCATATGGATTGAACTTGTTCAATCTTCATTTCTTGCCACCTGGTAGCACAAGGGCCTACCATGTCTTCCAAGTTGTAAAGCAACTCACCCTCACTGATCAATGAAACTTTCATTGATCCAGGTGCTTTGCCTTATGCAAACAATCGAGAACTCACATGCATAGTCAACTTTAACTGGAAATGGGCACAAAAACAAGAATATGTCAACACGATAGGTTACAAACCTCAAGTCGTGTAACAACATAATTTTTAAAACAATTTTTCATTTTTCAAACATAATAAAGCTCATATAATATTCTCAAAATCTCATATGTATCAACTGTCATCACAATAAAACATATCCCAGAATCTCAAAAACATCATCCTCTGCCAGTGTGTACAAATCATGTCGGCGCCTTCCCGCGATCCTCGCCGGTACCTGAAACACATATCACATAATACGGTAAGCATAAATGCTTAGTGAGTTCCCCAAAATACGACATACAGCACATAAGCCACTCGAGGCTATAACTCGGTATGACCTTCCGGACAATGTGTCTCAGCGGGACCCTCCAGTCCTGTAGCTCGTTGGACCCTCCGGTCCGGTCTAAATCGTTGGACCCTCCGGTCCGGTCTAAATCGTTGGACCCTCTGGTCCGGTCTATATAACACATAGCATATATATATCACAATGCACATAAACTCAAACATACACAGAACTCATAAGACCCTCCGATCTGCACATAGATACCACTCTAGGTAATGTATAGTAAGAAGACTCACCTCGGGTAACTCGGATAATCTCGAACTCAAAATACTGATCTAGCCTCCGCCTAATCACATAAAATAATTATCTCTAATTAATACGTCTCTCAAAGGCTAGACTAGTCCCTCCCTATATTCTCTCAGAAGGGTAAAATACCATTTTACCCCTCCAACGACCCAAAGGTCCAAATGTTGACTAAACCCTAAAAGTCAACGAAAGTAAACCCTCCGGAGTACGCGGCGCGTACCAGCTCTATACGCTGGCCGTACTCGAAGGCTTCACAGAATCGGGGAGCTCGACCCCTTATGTTGCGCGTACTGGGATTACGCCCATCGTAAGTCCCAATTTTACACTCCTCATGATTTTGGTCTTAAACGCTTAAGACATAAGCTCATATTTCAGATCTGGCCATTATAATACCTCTTAATCCATAAGGTTGAAACCTTTAAGCCTTGGCATGGCTGTAAAGGTCACCAATCGCTCCAAACACCTTTCCTCTTTCCTCATTAAGCCCTTATCTCATGCATGACTTAATCTTAACGTCCAAGATTGGATTTTTATGGACCTACAACACAAGATACACTGAAATGGGGCAGATCTAGGCTTATGGAGACCATTTACTCATAAAGTCTCCATCTTGGGACAAAACCCTAGAAATTGGTCCATAATGCACAAATCCAAACTGATGAATAAAGCTTTGAGCTTTTTACCTCCAAGTGGTGCCTCAACCTCTGTAAAGCTCAGATCCAAAGCTTGCACTCCAACTCTAGCTTCCACAATGGCCCTCTCTTCTTCTTCACAAGCACACAAAGATGCCTTCAAGCTCAAAACACACACACAAGCTTAGAACGAAGGTTTGGCTCTCTAGGGTTTCACTCTCTGGAAATGGTGGCTGGGATGGAGTCCATATCATTCCTTTCATAGTGCTCATGTCTCATTTAGGGTTGTAAGTCTGGGCCCAGTACGCTCATCGTAAACTAAGATATGTCCAGCGTACTGGGTTGAGTCCGCGTCAAAGGCACACCTATGGATACGCGCAACGTACTCTTCAGTACGCCCAGCGTACCCGCTTATCACCATTTCCTATTTTGGGCCAATTTCGACAACTTGGAAAAGAAGAAGGATTAAAGAGATACACCTGAATTTCGGGGTGTTACAAGTCGTGTGCTAGTGTTTAACAATAGGTTTATTCTTGATTAGTTCTTAAAACATTTCAAGATCTTTAAGACTCCCACTAACCTCTTGACATATAAGATTCACTTTGTCAAGGAACATCACTTGACAAATAAATATTCAAGAGTTAGTTGGGTTTCTTAGAAAGACAAACACTTCACACAATTGGCCTTAGTTGGTGTTTGTCCTTACCAAGACATCACAACTTACCAATTTCAAATGTACAAGAGTAAGAAACATGTTACTCTACATTTGATGAGTGTTATAAACCTTCTTAATTTAGAGTCACTCAAGGCACAAGCTTGGAGTAGACTCTAAGACTTGTTTTGGAACGAAGTATGATTCATCTTCTAGATTTAACCATTTCAACAATTCATGATTCCTCTTCTTAGCCATACAAATGCACTAAGATATCCTTAGAAGATCAATTGTGACATGGTTTTCATAATCATTAAGATGATCACAAAACACGATACTAAAGTACTCTCCCATCTTTTCAGATTGGAGAAACTTTTATCTTCCTGCCTAATTTGATTCTTCTCATTCGTTCTGCCATACATTGAAACTTTTCCAATGATTCAGAATTATACTTAAACTTGTAAGCATAACCATATTCACTCAACTTTAGTAAATCATGACGAATAGTCTTATCGTTCTTTGTGGTGGACCTGACCAGCGCACACCCAGTATACCCAATCCCCTAGTCCTTCACTTGACTCACATATACATGTGAACAAAGAATTAGTCTTAATTTTCCAAAGATGAAGGTTCTCATTCATCACACACTACAAGTTGCATGATTCCAAGTTTCTATCCAACTGAAACTTGGGTGATGAGAATCTTTCCTTATTTGGTAAATTATGACAATACCACAAACGAAAGAATCAAATTCATATTCCAATATTGCTATCAATGGAAACATATAAGCAACAATTTTTCACAAATGCCATTGTAAGGAGATATAAAATAAAACAAAATCAAATTTTTATTTATTTATAAAACGCGGAAAACTTTTCTTTACAATGCAATTACAAATGAAAATATGTTGTTATCTATTCCTAAGCAATCTATCATAACTCTTAAGCAGCAGCTCACAAATCTGATCATCGAAGCATGCGATCGAAATCCATCTCTTCGCGATCAGACTCAACATACTTTTCCTTTAAGCTTCCTTTCATTTCTTCGATTCTTCAAAACACCAAAATGTAATTACATTACATCATGTATTAAGAATCTCCAAATAGGAACTTAATAGATTTAGACAGTGGATTTTACCTGAAGTAGAGTCAAAAGTTTTGACTTTACCATCCTTGTGATCTTTTAGGTATATATGGAAGCTTCGCAACCAATGCCCATTCTCTTGGCGATAAAAACATATGGACTCTTTGGGAATGGTACACGGGACAATCACAGACTTAGCCTTTCCCTTTCCCTTGGAAGGAGAAATCTTTTCTGGACTTCCAATGTTTACCATTGTCAATGTCCATGGAAGTTTTGGAAGTAGATCTTCCAACCAAATTTTCATTTCCAGTGCTCCAAATCATTGCTGATTCAGCTGCAACAAGCAAATAGGTAAGATCGATAAGGGTCATGTCGTGGTCTGTCATATAGTAGTCCTTAAAGAACCCACCATATGACTTAGGAAGTGACTGAAGAACCCAGTCAACAGACAACTTCCTCGAGACTTCGACACCCAACTCTCCCAGCTTTTCAATATGAAATTTCATCTCCAAGATGTGAGCACATACAGACTTTCCTTCCTGCCAATAGGGCTTTGAGTGACATTGAACTTGTGGGTTAGGGAGAATTATTGTAGGGGGTGGAGGAAGTGGAGTTCCAATACAACACAAAGAATGGATTAATCTTTCACCTTGATTGTCTTGTGGAATATTATATTCATGAGTAAAGCTAATTCCAAAAGATTTGGGAAGACCATAGTTGTCTGAACTAGACATCTATATGGGAGAAATTCAAGTTTAGTTGATTTAAGTCCTTAATATAACATCCAAATGAAATATTAAGGCTAGTACCCAACACAATATTTTACAATCTGGAAGAGGGATGCTGTAATCCAAATCACAAAATATTTGAAGGTAGGTAAATGACGATTTACCAATTTCTACCATGAAAAACGAAATTCAACATTAGGGTTTTAAATGGACTGAAATTCCTAGATCCTTTGAGATTCATTGAACTATTCAATGACATGTTTAAATCTCGATTGTGCCCTTCAAGTTTGTGACTGGGACGTCGAGGATCACAAATAAGGTGTGAATAACCATGCAAATGAGCTTGGTACACCTAATGTTACAACCACCTAATCAATGTGCCAGTTAACCATACATGCTCCATTGATCTATGATTAATATCAAGCTACCCTTTGCCACGCACTGTCAGTCCAGATTAGTGTGCTGGTTAACCACACACGCTCCACTAACAACTTAACAAGGTGCAAAGTGCAATTTCATGGGTTAGCACCATATTCACATTTTCCTAAGTAACTAAGATTTGGGAATTTATAAGTCTTTAGTTACTTTATAATTATCATTATACTTTTAATGAAAATGAATGTCCTGTCAAAACCCATTCGGCTAACGACCCTCCACCAGTTAAGGAAGCGGTGGGTGAGAGTGGACACCCATTAAACTGCCATTTTATAGGCAGTAACCTTATACCCCCCTTTATAACGGTAAGACTGACTTTACTCTTATACATATATATATATATATATATATATATATATATATATATATATATATATATATATATATATATTAAACCTATAATATTATAATAGTATAATGGTATAATTTTAAACTTTAAAATTCTAGGGTTTGGAACTAAATGTGTCAAAAGAAGACTCTACATCTAAAAATTCCAAAACTTGACAGCAAGTTATGAACTATTCAAAAACTTTTGGAATCCATAACATATGAGTTCAATATAGGATTTAATGAAAAGACTCTTGAAAATCCATAACTTGAGGACAAGTTATGGAGTTCATAAAAACATTTATAGAAAAGGACTCTTCAAGTTTATAACCTATAAGTTTAATGATCTCTTTAAAAAGAAAAACTTTTCATTTTTCATAAGTTGAGGACAAGTTATGGAGTACATTAAAGGCCATAAAGATCATCAAATAAACTAACAAGCATGCGAAATAATGTCCATGATCTAGATTAAACTCATATCAACAAGATAATTCATATCAAACAAATTTCATGTAATTAGCCTAATCATATAAACTAATACAAAACATGAAACTTTGACAATTATCTTCTAAATTGGATAAGCATGATCATTACCACATCAAAAACAAGTTTATAAGTTCAAAAACAGTTTAGGGTAATGATCCTAGTCCAATTCCAGCCTTAAGAGTCGAAAATATGCTCTCTGGAGCACCAACTCGTCGAGTGCAAGAACAAATTCGGCGAGTTGATCAAAATTGTGCTGGGACTTGGCGAGTTGGTCAGAATTGTGTTGGGACTCGGCGAGTCCACTGTCCAGAACAACAGAAAATCGATTTTTCGAGCTTAAACAACAAGTAGCATCAAGTATAATTGAAAACAACCCTAGGCTCTGATACAACTGAAGGGTTTTGAGCATTCTAACACTCCTATGGTGTACATGCAACCCTAGATGCTTTGGATCTATGTTTTCTCTATTATACATGCATACATTCAATATTCTAAAGCATCATCCTAACTAGCATACAATGGAGTATCTATACCACAAGATTCTACTTAGATGACATACCTTTTGTTGTAGCTTGTAGATCTTCTTGGATTTGGCCTTTAAGAACTTAGCACCAATAGTGTGAATGCCTCAAATGGAATCACAAATCACCTAGGACAAAGGATAAATTTTGAGAGAGTATGGTGCACATAAGACATCGACTCTATGGCTCTCCAAGAACGCACTAGTGCCTTATTTCACCAACCAAGGGGCTTCTTATATAGTGTGGCACAACTAAGGTTACACCATGCAAACCCTAATGTGCATGACTTTCCACATTCCTTAGGCTCCATGGGTTTTAACCTCCATGGAGTATCCATGGGTCACCACATGGGTTTAGCCCAACATAAAGAACTATGGATCATAAGCCCACTTTATAAGAATGAATGATTTACACAATCAATCCTCATATATTTAATCAGGTTCTTTTGATCACTAAATTAATTCCAAATTAATTCTTGATCAATACTAATTAAATAATATGATTTCATATTAATATATTAGAACTTATAATATATTAATAAATCATAAATAACCTCTTCTCAAAAGTCCATCCTATCAAGTTGTCCTGATGATATGCAACCCAAATGGAGCATGCTACTCTCGGGTCAAGTACATACCAATTATAATTATGGACTTAGACAATAATCCAACACATTCGACATGCTCTAAGCATACAAATTATCTGGCCTTTATGGACAGTCATGAAATTTATGATTAATCCAATTGCAGTAACATATGGAATACAATCATATAATCTAGTTCAAAAACATTTGCACTAGGATTTGCTCAAAATCATTTCATGTGGTATTTAACAAGATGACCCTCTCAGATTCCTTTATCTTAAGCTCTTTAAGATCCTTGACAATTAATGCAATTTTACTTAATCCTTTAAGTTGTCATGATCTATCTATATAGATATTTATTACAAAACTCAGTGTGTCGACTACATATGAGACTAGGAATGTTATTGCGCTCCCACAAGCTTTGTAGAAAACACAAGAGTCTTCTTGATTTATAATTAAATCACACTATGTAATTATCTTATAAGAAATAAGATTCTTACTTTCAGATGTTAGCTTAAATCTGGAAGGATTTTCATTCATGTATGTTTTCTCCTTTGAAAACTCACTTACTTTTTATAGTCAAACTATATCGAGGAAGATTAATCAAGACCATACTTGATAATCATACACGACTGCATCCCTATGTGTTTTATTAGCTTCTGATCAACTATTGAGCATATTCAACAACAGTTGAAAACTCACTAGGTCCAAACTATGATGCATTTATCTTATGGATCTTTAGCTCGTAAAGTTCTAAATTGCTCCTACTTAGAAAAAGAGCTTTCTAAGCACTTGTATTATGGAATGACAATTAGTGGGATTAGTAAAAACTTTATACTAAATAATAATTTAGGTTAGTCTACATAAATGCAATTAGTAGATGCTAGAATGGTTAAGCTCATTGTCTAACATAAGCTCTATAACTTCATACCTTTTAGATAAGGACAAACCATTACATCCTTAGTCTAATGAAAGTATTTAATCCACTTGTTTGGTTGGAAAAAATATATATTCAATATATATCTGTTGCAATGAGCATAATTCCATAAATTTATAAAGTAAATAGTTCTTTTAAAAACATCATATAATAGACTGAAGGGTCTATTTTTATCCTTTTCAAAAACTTGTACCATCGACATTCAAGTGAGTGGTTTTGTCCGAATGAGTTGTGAATCGATCCCATAATTCCTAAGATGTTCCAAGAAGACTTGGTTTACAAAAATCATTTTCTTTATAACAACAAAAGGATTATGATGATCTCATTAAGTTGTATTTCAATCTTCACTATGAAACAATTTGAGCAAATCAAAGGTTTTATCAATAACGAATAAAAGTCGACAGTGAAATTGATTAAACATCTATCACCAAATCTATTCATGGATTGAAAAGATTACATACATCACTTATGTATAATTCTTTTCCAAGATTTTTGTTCCTTAACTACTAATAGATAAAGACACTTGCGAATCATCTTCCCATATAAATAGGATTCACATATATCAAATGAATCAAGCTTATTTGCCTTTAAAAATTCCATCCTTTTGAAGCGGGTATATATGTTTCCTATTTATATAGTCATGATAATTATGACATAGATAACCTTGAATGAAATATCATTTTATTAATTAGGTGTTATGATTAGAACCATCAATTTAATGAAAGCTTATAGATTTACTTCATAATTACCATTATGAGAAAGTATTCTTTAACATAGAATACATCGTTTCAGAACATCAATGTGAATATCCATTAAATGATAAGTAAATATGGATTTATTCATAAATTAAAACTGTTACATGTCCCTATAAGAATAGGTACAAAACATCTATTGATTAAATAAAGACTATAACATCACTTGTTATATCTTCGGCACAAAATATCATTCGTTTGTAATCAGTTGATTATTTCTTCCAATCATCAACACATAATATCAATTATTAGTGTCACAATAAGTATAACATACTTAAGTGAATGATGGAAAAATAAATAGTTATATCTTATAGATATCTGAAGTCTTGTCCAAGCCAGACTTCTTCAACTCGATGAGATTAAAGAAGCAATTTCTCTTTCAATGTCCAGTTTCTTCCACAAGAGAAACAACATCAATCATTGAGTACACAATCTCTTAGACTGTCACACCCCCGAACCGTCAGAAATAACGGCGGAAACGTCCGTGTGCGGGTGACGTCATGCGTAGTATCACAACAGTTGTATCATAGTAAGCATAGTAAACACAACAAAACATTGAATACATACATGAAAAAGGTTTACATAGTCTTAGTACATAGTTTTATACATATCAAAGTAAAATAAAAAGACGAGATTCTATCGCGCAGACTTCTCCAAAATCCTGGAAGTACCTGTCTACAAATTACTGAGAATACAAGTAGTTTGAAAGAGTATCAGCATAAAGCTGGTGAGTTCATAAGCGTTTATGTTTTAGAAAACTATTCTTTATTGTTTCGAAAATACGTTATGTTTCTCCTGAAAACCTTATATTTTCTGGTGTAAAGAATGTTAGGTAAAAATAATTCTTTGATGTCTTTGAAAAGTGTTTCCCAAGAAAATGCTATATTTTCTTATGAAAGATGTTTGATTATCCATTAGTTATTTCTTAAACAGTCCGTTTATGAAAGGTTGAGTTATTCCAGAAAAATCCTATATTTTCCTTAAGGTTGATGGTTGGTTATCTGTTTCTAGTCTGAAGTGTAGAAGTATATATCATACTTATATCGTTAGACATAGTTTAGTTGAAGAACCATGTTTGCTCCTGGTGAGGTGTATTAGTCTTATTACATAAATAAAACTAAAGAATACGAGATGAACTAAAATCCTAAGAGTATTACTACTAACTATTAGTATTCAAATCGATTATTACTTTGAAATTAGTTTACTTATTTCATTATTACAAATACAAATTACTGTTATCTTGGTTGTGGGGTCATAACCATACTTAAACTTGATATGGCACGTAACGGGGCCAGTATCCTTTTATGACTTTGTCACCACAGGCATGTATGCCTAACTGTAGCTAGCAGTTTAGGTGCGGGATAGTCGGTCCCGTATAGATCTATACACAACAGTCACGCTCTCCCTACAAGAAATTCTGGTTACAAGTGCTAGTCCTACACTCTCGAATTCGGTGGGGGAGTGTTACAAGGACGTGTCCCCAACTTTAGACTAACAATTTACAAGTAATAATACTAAAAATCCTGTTTAAAATCTGTATGATATACATTTTACGAAATGTTTCATGAGTTCATTGCTTTAGTTTGAAAAATGTTTCTACGAGTTGATTTCTTAATCGTTTGGTAAAACTATTTTCTGTTTTTAAAAGCATGCTGAAAATATAATTATCTTATACAAAATAATATACATTGAGCACAAGTTTCCTTGTACTTTTGCTTGTATTCCCCCCCCCCCCCCTAAAAACATGAAAAACTCGGAAAAAAACGTAGGGGGTATGAACTCACCTGATGTGGGTGATTCAACGTACATGCGCGTAAGGATGAGAAGTTCCACGAATGAAGTCCCGAGACTTAACGACTCCTAAATGACATATATTGGCATATACTGACGTAAATATAGTGTTTGGAAGCAACCCAATGCAAGGAAACACCTCACGGGACTAGGAAACACTTTGACCAAGGGTTGGAATCACATGTGATTCATCAAAGGAAAGTGGAATGGCACTACCATGAGTTTACGGCCATGGGTTTACGGCCAAGGGAGTTTACGGCCATAAACCCATGGTCAAACATGCATAAGAGGATGTTTGAAGGCTAGGGAAACTTGAGGGACCATTGCTCTTCACATGGATGAGCAAAACCAATGTTTTGGAGGGTGTTAAGGTGTTTACGGCCAGGTTGTAAACCCTATGGCTGTAAACTCACCAAATGGTCTTATTTTGAGTCTTATAGGCAAGGAGTTTCAAGGGTTCAAGTGTTCTAAGGTTTAACAAGGGTCTAGAAGTGTTTAAGGCTCAAAACACCAGACTTATAAGGGTTTACGGCCAAGGGAGTTTACTCCTGGCCGTAAACTCTCTTTGATGATGAGTTTGGTGATGATTTAAGGTCTTATAAAGCACAAGGGAGTGTTCTAGCCTTAAATCCAAGCCTTAGGAAGAGTTTATGGCCAAAATGGCATACTTATAGGGGTTTACGGCCAAGGGAGATGGCTTGGCCGTAAACTCCTTTTGGTCTTGCATTCTTGATGATTTCAAGGTTCTAAGCATGAGTCTTAACTAGATATCAAGTATAGGGAAGAATACTTACGATATAGAGGCTTGAAATGGTGGTTAAGGTCCAAGAACACTAGTGTGTGTTCTTGGTGTTCTTGGTGTTTCTTGAAGATCTAAGATAAGATGATTTCCATGGATGAAATCATTAGATGAAGCTAGCTAAGAAGGATTAACATCAAACTAAGGAAGAACACTTACCACTTTTGAAGATCTTGGAGAGAATTCGATGGTAGAGAGAGAGTAGAGAGAGAAAGTCTCTTGAGTGCTTAAAGTGTGGAATGAAGGCCACTCATCCCTTATATAGGGGTGAGTTTCCGGCCATGGGGTGGGGTGGGGGTGTACGGCCGTAAACTCGAGTTTGCGGCCGTACACTCCTCTCGAAGGGGTGTTTGGCCCATATGCTATGCTTTGACTTTGAAAACCTCGTTTTTGAATCCAAAACTCGATTGAACTGAGCTTAGAATATTCCGTTAGACCAAAAATAATACTAACGTGAACGGAAATAAATCCGAATTGATTTATTTATTTTTTAACGGTATAAACGGAAGAAATTTCAGGTTGTCACATCATCCCCCCGTTAAAGGGAATTTCGTCCCGAAATTCAAGAATAATGATACGACTCGTGGATCTAAAAGAGATGGGAGTACTTCTGTTTCCTTGGGTTCTCGTGCTCCCAAGTGAATTTCAAGTTCTTGATTGGTATCCCAGGGAACTTTCACTAACTGGATACAACGTTTGTTTCGTGCGCTAGACTTCCTGATTCCTGAGTTCAATGATTCCTACATGAAGTGTAGATTCTCGTGGAATTCGATATTGTCGAGGGGAATCGCGAGTGTCTCATCGGGCAGACGCTGATTTAAGTTCAACATGTGAATGACGGAATGTATGTTACTAAGTTCTCTAGGTAACTTGCAACTCAGTCGGAGGTAATGATTACAGGTATACTATGAAAAAGGATTACTACTGTATCTGCTATTCTGATTTGTAAATGATGTGTAGGTTGGACTTGCCTGACCACGTTCATCCAACTGGTAAGATGTTCTTACATAGTTCTGAGCAACCTTTGTCCTTGAGTTCATGGTAGGACTTATACCTGGTCCGTCTATCATTGCCTTACGTACACAAGTCGTATATAATTAAGATTAATAAGACGGTCGGATAGGTGTCACTGCCCCAGGTCCACAACCAAACAAGGAGCAGGAGATAGGGCGGAAACACACATCCTAAGTCTGCAGGATCTTAATTATACACCACCCTCGCATGCATATTTAACATTGATAGGTTAACCGTATGCGTCCCTAGCCTCTGTGTTTGAACTTGACTTGTTGCGCGAGGGGGTATTTCCAAAATGGTATGTTGAGGGTGCTTAAGGAAGGTTACGATTTGATAACATACTCCTTGTATGAATACTTTCGAGAGTTTGAGGCGAGATGGAATTTCGGGGGTTCGCATCTAGTTTATCGTTATGAGTGACGAGAGTTTTGCGATCGGACGATTTAAGACAAAAGGGTTTGGTATGACATTTATTCAGTCGGGCTAAGCAGGATGGTGACGTAGAATCGCGCGTTAAGTTGGTTTGGAAGGATCGCTTTGTTAGAACATTGATGCCCCTGGGTGACTCTCTCTGGTGTTTTCTGTGTTTGACTCGAAGTTAACAGGTACTACTAACACGAGGGTTATGATGTTTTGAAGCTATGAACTTTCATGAAAAGGGTTCTTACTAGGTCTCTCTATGATTGTTTGATGTACTCCAGCCAGGTATAACTACAACTGAACCTAACGTATTCACTAAGCTATCATAATTTACTCATTAGGGCTTTAAATCTTATAAGAACATCGTGATTCAATTTGGACAAGGGAGTTAATCACGATTATGAGCAATTATTGGGGTTTGCGAAAACATACCAAAACATAGCAGGGTTCTTTGATGCTTCCTCATTCCCTGAGGTCAGACTCCTCCCGTTTCCTCATTGTTCTTCTCCGTTGGGCATTCTCTTTTGAAATGCCCCTTTTCTCCACATGTACCGCACACTTGAACTAAGCTAGCATCGGTAGTGGAAATGATGTGTTGAGTTGGGGTCCGTACGGAACAAGTTTCCTGGCCATCCTTAATCCTTGGAGAATTTCTTTTGAAATGTCTGGGTTCACCACAATTGTAGCAAACCTGACCCATCTGTGTGCCAGGAATCGAGGTGTTTGGCTGTGCAGGTGTCCTGCAGCATCGTGTGGTGTGTCCTTGCCTGTTGCAGTTCTCACATCGAAGTTCGCGGCACTTTCCTACGTGGTGGAAGTTGCATTTCTCGCAATATGGAAGTTTTCCAGCATATTGCCGCGCTGGCGTTGGCATTGGTTGGGCGGATGTGGCGGCTGTAGGAGCTATCTCGAGTTGTCGTTTCTTGGCAAGTTTCTGAGACGACTTGTTCTTCCTCTCGGCCCAAAATTTCTGTTTGGCGCTCTTAGGTTTGGGAGTTGGAATGTCCTCTTGGACAAGCCCTTGTTGATTTCCTGGTGTGTTGTTACAGCTTGAGGTGTGTAAATTGTTCCCATTCCCATTTAGGTTGTTAGTGTTAAGAACAGCTAGAGCGGCTGCTACGGCTGCTGTGACAGTAGCTTGGAACGTGGCTGAGTCCATCTGGAGGACTGGTGTCTTACTGGCGGGTTGGTTATGTTTCTTCGGAGGCATTTCAACTAAATGTCAAGAAAAGAAGCTTGTGAGCAACAATGGTTGCCTCTGGATGCATCCTAAGTGTTTATCTATGCATGAAAAATTCCCGTTTTTGTTATTTGATTCTCAAATGATTCGACCCACATCCCTATGATGTAGTCCTAGCAGGAATAGAAGTAAGTTTTTAGAATGGTTATAGACCAAGTATCATCCGAACCAAGTTATCTTCGATTTATGAACACTGATTTCAAATTTTCGAAAGGATTTGGAATCAATCTATAATAAGGCCCACATAACACAGACTTACGAATCCTTTGCTGATCAGTTCATTGGGCTGATTGGAAAACTTTCGGCACTCCCGCCGGCGTTTAGACAATATGAAGGTTTAGTTACGGGAGCTAGCTCTGGGGATTATGTCGATACGAAACTTGACTCGGTGCTCGGGAGAATTTGCAGACTTCGGGAAAAGTTCTCGGGGTCAATAACATCCTTGCATTTCATTATCATGAGTTGGAAATGCAGAGCATTCCTTCTGTAGGTACTTCTGGGTTTTGATACATGAAATGATACGAAGATTTGAACCGAGTTTGTCATGGAAAGTGGTGAGGGCTTCACCAGAGAGCAGATTGAGACTAATCGTTTACTCGAAACAGGGGTTATTAGCGTGATCAAGGCTCACCCATCTGTGCCGATCATAACATCGATGCTCCTTATGGAAAATGACATGAGTTTGATGGGAAAAGAGTGATCGTCTAGGATAAGAGTACAACCTATAAATACGCTTCGAAGATGAATAATGTATGATTTTGATAAGGTTACTTAGTTCGTAGGTTACTGATCTAAGATGTAGGTTTGTTAACGATGACTTTTAACCGAGTTAAGACTATTGTCTCTATAGTTGGCATTAAGATTACACAGAGTTAGGAAAAAATTCGACCTGCGAGTAGGTCTACAACATACCAACCAAAGGATAATTTGACAGTATGAAGAACTTAGCAAAACAGTACTTGTAATACAGAGATGTTTACGGGAAAAAGTGCTACTTAGAGCATAAGTAGGAAGGCTATTATTTACTAAAAGAAAGGATGAGTAGAGTAATTCCTTCTAACGACGGGGACTCCTCGAACGGATCCTTAAGTTAGCCAGCTGGCGCTCCATGTCAAGAAGGTATCGTTCGAATACTCTTTTGCGTACTCGGAGTTCTATGACTTCAGCTCGAGTTGCAGCGAGCTCTCGCTGCAGGATCGCATTGTCACCCTTAACCCTCTCATGAGTATCTTCAAGACGAATGGTGCGAATTGTATGCATTCTCGCATTGGCATCCATTTTCATGATTCTATTGAGGGTTGTCCTTCCTTGTATTTCGTTTCTAGCAACCATACGGACCAGGATTGGGAGAACTCTCTCTGCTGAGCCTCCTGCGCTCAGGTCGTAGAAGCTTCTTTCTCCATTGAAGGGCATAGGTTGACCCTGCTCTTGACTCCACGTTTCCAAGCTTTCCACCCATGGAGGCGTCGGGCGTTGAAAAATCGGACGAGGGTTAGGATTTGCGACAGGAGCCACCGGGGGTTGATTATTGACTTCGGGCTCCAAGTCGGAACTTTCCGAATAGTTCTCGGCGGAATGATCATCTAAGGTAATTGCAGGTTATTCTGGCTCATCATCGAGACATCCACCATTTCCATGGTTGGGAAAGCACGGGTCATCAGGGAGATGGAATTCGGCCATGCTATCTATGCGAGTAAAGGGATAGTTAATAGGCATTGACTCTAATAATACTTCCAGAGTATTAAAGCTATATGATTGATTCTTGGGTAAGTTTCTGGTTCGGTCGTTATAGCATCCTAAAATACTCCTATAGTATTTTAATCCTTATTTTTGACTCTAGGACTCTTCTGGTATTTTGGTAAGTTTTAGGCTTGCTGCAACACCACAGTCACTCCCAGGCACATGTTGGTCATGTCTCGAATGAATATAGTTGATCAGGCGATATTGACCCTAGACATGATTACATAACTGCCCAGGTTTAACTGTGATGTCCAACATCCAATTACTTTTGTTTTGTTCTACTTATGACACTGGTTCGGGTACTTAGGTATACTTGTATACTTTTTATAATAATACTTATATTTTTGAAAGTATACTTTTAGTTTAGAGCATTTAGGCCCCTTAGTATTCATAGTTGTATACCATGTAAGGTTCGGTATACTTAGTTCACTATAAACACTACATATCAAAGTATACAAGTTTTATACATATCAAAGTAAAATGAAAAGACGAGATTCTATCGCGCAGACTTCTCCAAAATCCTCGAAGTACCTGTCTACAAATTCCGAAGAATACAAGCAGTTTGAAAGAGTATCAGCATAAAGCTGGTGAGTTCATAAGCGTTTATGTTTTAGAAAACTATTCTTTATTGTTTCGAAAATACGTTATGTTTCTCCTGAAAACCTTATATTTTCTGGTGTAAAGAATGTTAAGTAAAAATAATTCTTTGATGTCTTTGAAAAGTGTTTCCCAAGAAAATCCTATATTTTCTTATGAAAGATGTTTGATTATCCGTTAGTTATTTGTTAAACAGTCCGTTTATGAAAGGTTGAGTTATTCCAGGAAAATCCTATATTTTCCTTAAGGTTGATGGTTGGTTATCTGTTTCTAGTCTGAAGTGTACAAGTATCTATCATACTTATATCGTTAGACATAGTTTAGTTGAAGAACCCTGTTTGCTCCTGGTGAGGTGTATTAGTCTTATTACAAAAATAAAACTAAACAATACGAGATGAACTAAAATCCTAAGAGTATTACTACTAACTATTAGTATTCAAATCGATTATTACTTTGAAATTAGTTTACTTGTTTCATTATTACAAATATAAATGACTGTTATCTGGGTTGTGGGGTCATAACCGTACTTAAACTTGATATGGCACGTAACGGGGCCAATATCCTTTTATGACTTTGTCACCACAGGCATGTATGCCTAACTGTAGCTAGCAGTTTAGGTGCGGGATAGTCGGTCCAGTATAGATCTATACACAACAGTCACGCTCTCCCTACAAGAGATTCTGGTTACAAGTGCTAGTCCTACACTCTCGAATTCGATGGGGGAGTGTTACAAGGACGTATCCCCAACTTTAGACTAACAATTTACAAGTAATAATACTAAAAATCCTGTTTAAAATTTGTATGATATACATTTTACGAAATGTTTCACGAGTTCATTGCTTTAGTTTGAAAAATGTTTCTACGAGTTGATTTCTTAATCGTTTGGTAAAACTATTTTCTGTGTTTAAAAGCATGCTGAAAATATAATTATCTTATACAAAATAATATACATTGAGCACAAGTTTCCTTGTACTTTTGCTTGTATTCCCCCGCCCCCTAAAAACATGAAAAACTCGGAAAAAAAACGTAGGGGTATGAACTCACCTGATGTGGGTGATTCAACGTATATGCGCGTAAGGATGAGAAGTTCCACGAATGAAGTCCCGAGACTTAACGAGTCCTAAATGACATATATTGGCATATACTGACATAGATATAGTGTTTGGAAGCAACCCAATGCAAGGAAACACCTCACGGGACTAGGAAACACTTTGACCAAGGGTTGGAATCACATGTGATTCATCAAAGGAAAGTGGAATGGCACTACCATGAGTTTATGGCCATGGTTTTACGGCCAAGGGAGTTTACGGCCGTAAACCCATGTTCAAACATGCATAAGAGGGTGTTTGAAGGCTAGGGAAACTTGAGGGACCATTGCTCTTCACATGGATGAGCAAAACCAATGTTTTGGAGGGTGTTAAGGTGTTTACGGCCAGGGTGTAAACCCTATGGCCGTAAACTCACCAAATGGTCTTATTTTGAGTCTTAAAGGCAAGGAGTTTCAAGGGTTCAAGTGTTCTAAGGTTTAGCAAGGGTCTAGAAGTGTTTAAGGCTCAAAACACCACACTTATAAGGGTTTACGGCCAAGGGAGTTTACTCCTGGCCGTAAACTCTCTTTGATGATGAGTTTGGTGATGATTCAAGGTCTTACAAAGCACAAGGGAGTGTTCTAGCCTCAAATCCAAGCCTTAGGAAGCGTTTATGGCCAAAATGGCATACATATAGGGGTTTACGGCCAAGGGAGATAGCTTGGCTGTAAACTCCTTTTGGTCTTGCATTCTTGATGATTTCAAGGTTCTAAGCATGAGTCTTAACTAGATATCAAGTATAGGGAAGAATACTTACGATATAGAGGCTTGAAATGGTGGTTAAGGTCCAAGAACACTAGTGTGTGTTCTTGGTGTTTCTTGAAGATCTAAGATAAGATGATTTCCATGGATGAAATCATTAGATGAAGCTAGCTAAGAAGGATTGACATCAAACTAAGGAAGAACACTTACCACTTTTGAAGATCTTGGAGAGAATTCGATGGTAGAGAGAGAGTAGAGAGAGAAAGTCTCTTGAGTGCTTAAAGTGTGGAATGAAGGCCACTCATCCCTTATATAGGGGTGAGTTTCCGGCCATGGGGTGGGGTGGGGGGTGTACGGCCGTAAACTTGAGTTTGCGGCCGTACACTCCTCTCGAAGGGGTGTTTGGCCCGTATGTTATGCTTTGACTTTGAAAACCTCGTTTTTGAATCCAAAACTCGATTGAACTGAGCTTAGAATATTCCGTTAGACCAAAAATAATACTAACGTGAACGGAAATAAATCCGAATTGATTTATTTATTTTTTTAACGGTATAAACGGAAGAAATTTCGGGTTGTCATATAGACTCCCTTTATTCAATGCTTTAACACACTTGAAATACTTTCTAGTGTTCTATTTGAATATATGCTTTAGTTGATGAGACATCTGATATGTTTCATAATTATCCAAGACTTTCTGCAAGTCAATGCTAATTACTCTAGTGTGATGTGAGATACATGAATATCATCACAATAATACTTTCATCAAAGTATCATGATCAGACAGACTGGCTTGCAGAGGTTATTCAGGTATGGGATCTCTCAGTATATATAAAATCTATTTATCCTTAAGGTGGAAACTCAAGATATTATACCAGTTATAGAAATTATAATCATCAAATGTTACTGTCTCTGGAAACTCAACAAGAGAGAGATTTGCAGGGTGTAAGAATATTAACAGTTATTCACAGAGTTTAACAAAGTTTCATTTAGTATTTTTAATATTTAGTCGTTAAAAATTAATACATTTTATTGTTTCTTAAAACATTAATTTATTAAAGTCTAGGTAACGAAATAAGTAAATGGTTAGGTGACCTTTATCCCATAAACATATTCAAACTCGATAGGTAGCGATTACCAATTTGCATACAATATGTTACTCATAGATTATGGGATCCTAAAAAACTATTGTTTAACTTGCCATGTTTATCCCATCTATGCCTCGGACCTCGCACGCTTAGGTGACCTTTATCACACAAGATTCCGATCAAGTCATCCTACTTGAAACAACTTGCAGTATTGTAACTAACTAGTCACAATGTGACCCTTTAGAAGCCAGAAACTACAAAGCTACCCCGAACATCATAAGACAATCCTAATGACCAGGTGACCCTGTGACACTAAGACCATACAAATGATAACGAGTGTTCTTCAAAAGGATGACAATGACTTGCATTTTTAGAAAAGGTTTATATATATATATATATATATATATATATATATATATATATGTGTGTGTGTGTGTGTGTGTGTGTATGTTTTAGAATTATAGTTTATAAAAACATTGTCTCATAAATATTGCATGCATCCACCAATTCATGTACCCTTTTATAAAATTCATATCACTTGTTATGAGGTTCTTTAGGTGCCAAATAAAACTTCATTTTACTTGCCATTAGCCACGATCAATTATGAACTAATATATGTTATTTTAAAGTTTAGTCGTAGATCGGTTTTAAGAACCGGTAATAGTCATAATAAAACTTTATTTTATACTTAAGACTTGGAGTTTTGGATGAGTTATAAAATCGCTATTTTAAATCCCATTTTAAAAATAAAAAACTTATGACTTCACGAATTTATAGAATAAAGTCATTTTATTTTATAAACCCAACTTTTATGTATCTTATGATAAAAGTCATATTTTGATAAACCAAAACTTGGGTGATTATACTTATATTTTAAATCTCATTTTGCATGCATAAAACATAATATCAACATGTTGCGTTATGTTTAAAATACCAATATCATATATTAAGTTTCGACGCAAAAAATAATAACTAGTTTTATTATTTGCCGTTATAACGCTATAAACCGATTTTGGTCTTTTTAATAAGAAGTCCTTATTTATTATAAAGACATGGAGTTTATATAATGTTTAAACATCTTTTAACTATTTCAAATATTTTAAAGTTGGATACTTATAAGTTTTACAATAAAACTATTTTTAACAAAAAAATCGATTTTTAACTGGTAAACCGGTAACCGGTAAAAACATTTTTATAAATATCCATTTATAAACATTATATGTGATCTTTTAAATATTTTTTACTCAAACTCCAAGTAATATTATCTTATGTTAAAATTTTGTTTGACATGTAAAATTCATTTTCATACATAAAACATAACATACAATAACATAAAACTAAACATCACATTCATGCATAATAATGTGTATAAACCAAGCCGTGTCTAGTAATAATTTTTGTGAGTCATCACAATAATTATTAAGTCTTTCCTAAAGGACTTAAGAGACACTTCAAAAGGTTTTCAAGCTCCCACTTGCCAAGTCAACTCTTACTTTCAAAAGGACATCAAATCTTTATGTTGTGAAAGTTGCAACACTTAAACCATTAAGACTTTAATTAAGCCCAAAACCAAAACTAGAAGCTTATGGTTGGGATTATGGTATGAAATGGTTAAGTCATCTTCAAGGAGGTCATTTCAACATCTTGTTACATTTAAAAAGAAATAAAACTAGTCTAACTAATTTATTACAACAAATCAACAAATGAAAAAATACCTATTTATATATTACATCTTATGAATAAATAAATATCAACCAAACACAACACAAAGGTCCAAATGGCTTGTTTATACACAACAACATATCAAATATTATAACATACAACTATTTTTTTTATAAGGCAACTTTTATATAACCAAAATACATGAAAAATGGTTATATATATAAAAATAAACAATTTCAACCAAGAAGTTGCCAAAGAAGACAAATATGGATTTTTATTAACCAAAAGAAATCCATACTTGTTTTCTAAAAACAAAAGATTATTAAACATTAAAAATCATTCTAAAATATAAAAGATGGCTCTGATACCACTGATGGGTTTTGATATAAAATATAAGTTTGTTTTTCATAAAAACCAGCAACGGATGTCTTTAAGAATAACTGGTTTATTTTTAGTTTATAACAAAACCAAACCATCATGGATCCATTTATAGAGATTATAATGAAATAAAAAACAACCATATAGTGTTTTATAATGACAACCTTTGAAGCCTTTGAACCCACTTGGTTTTGGGGTGTTGATGAAGATAGCAAAAAAATCAAAGAGCATGATTTTCTCTATGTGTATCCACCATCAAGAGTAAGGCACTTGGAATGCTAGTTCCTTCTTGTATTCTTGAGTGTCTTAACCCTTTAAGTGCTTAACTTAAATAAGCATTAAAGGAGACAACCCAAAGAAGCCTTAAATCACTAAACTAACTTCAAAAGAGAGAGAGAGAGAGAGAGAGAGAGAGAGAGAGAGGTGAAGAAGAGAAGAGAGTTTTGGTCATCTCTTTAAGAGAGGAATTAAGACATAAAACTAGCCAAAAATCATGCAAGACACATCCTTTATATACTCCATGCAAAGTAAATACTAACCATTAAAATACTCTAAAGTAATGGCTAACTTAAGGAGCATGCGAAACAAGGTATGAAAGTTGACAAGCAACCTCCATTCTTTAAATATTATTTTCGGCCATACCTCTCAAAAGAGGATGAATTCTTTAATTTTTATAAAATCTAAGTTTATAAAATATAAACTTTGTCTTTAGGTAAAAGACAAAAGAATCCAACTAGTCCAAAAGGTTATGAATGACGTATTAATTTATACCATATGAAATAATAACTAGTTATACTCTCTTATAATTATTATTTTCATAAAAAAAATTATTCCCTAATTAAAATACAAGAATTGGCATTATTTATTAATAATAAATATACAAAATGTGTCAAGTTGATAAAGGTGTGACCCTATATGATCATATATTATTAGCAATATCACTCAATAATGATTCTTGGGCATATAGATTCAACAATTATAAGCTTCATAATCATTTTTATAGAATTCTTGATGTTAAATCATATAAATTTGAGTTTTTAAGGCTTGTATGATTTTAAGGAGTTTGTAAATCTTTAGATATCAAAATTAATTGAATTTTTCGATTTCAAACTATTTTAGAGTTTAATAACTATTTTATAGTTAAAAATAATGTTTGTAATTTCTCTTGCTAGGTCAAATGCATGATGTGAAATCTAAGTATACTAGAACTCATTTGGATAGTTGTTATAGTTAAAGTAGCCACAGAAGTCACGTATCAATGTGAAATCTAAGTATACTAGAGCTCGTTTCTAATTATTTCCAAGTTTCTAGTAGGTTATAACTTAGCTTCTAGTTACTAAGTCTAGAATGTTTCGTGCCTACACATGCGACTAAGTTTATTCAAATCTAGAATTGTCTCAAATTTTGACGGTTGTCATAGCATGCATGTTGGAAATTGTGAATGTTATTGTGCATTCAAATTCTCATGTGTATCGGGATATTAGGGTTGAGATCAAGTAGTAGAATTCACGCTGGATTAGGATTTGAAGGATTGTTTAGATTGTCGGAGTCTAGCATATTCAAAGTATGGGAGAGTAGAAACCTCTTAGCAGGAAGACCTTATGCCAACGTTCAGTTCTCAGCCGAATTTCTCCAAGTTCAGGAATTCCGCGCAATTGCTTAATATTTTGATTTCGCATCGGGATCATCGTTAGTTGTTGGATTTCTTTTTGAATCGTCTTAGTTTTAATTGTGATGGTAATCTGTAGGGTGTACTCGTATTTTAGAATCTAGGTGTTAGGATCCCAGGTTGAGGGTTATGAGGAGGGCTTCTTGCATGTTCTTGTTTGATTGAGGCCTGGAAGTTTGAGTCACGGTCCACAGGTCTGGTAGGGTTAGTTTAGTCTTACTAGGGTCGATGTGCATTGTGTTAGGATGAGAGTGATGTTGTTGGTTAGTGGATCCAGGGTAAGCCCAAGTTTTGTTGTTCGTTAGTCGATCGGGGGTAATCCTAAGTGTTGTTAGTGAATAGCAGATCGGGGGTAAGCCCGAGTGCTTGTAGTGCATAGCCGATCGGGGGTAAGAACCAGTGTTGTTAGTGCATATTGGATTGGGGTAAGCCCGATAATGGTTAATGGATAGCTGATCGGGGTTGTTAGAGCCGAGTAGGAGCCTGGTCTACTTTAGTATGTGATTGTTGGGTTCTTTGTGTTGATACATTTATATGCGGGGTTAGCATGTCGGCAGTAGGCCGAGAGTTTTGGGACTCATTGTCCAAAAGGACGACATATGGCTGATAAGATCTAGTACTGATCAAATCTGCAAATTTTAGTTAGCATAGTGGATAGAAAAGGATGTTTTATCCTTGTTTGATGGATTCTATAAGAATTTCTCACTGATCTGTTAGTGTGTGAGGTTGGCAGCTATGGTGTAGAATGTAGTTCCTATTTCAGATGTTCGACGAATGGCACAAGGCCAACAGGCCTCGAACGGATCAGTTTGGGAGTTTTTGTTGCCGTGGGTGACAAATGGGTTTGTTCTGTCTACCGAAGGGTTGTGCATGATTTTAGGATCTGCAGGTCCTCGGCAGGGAAGTGGATTTTCTCTTATGGGTAAAGGATGTTGAGTAGAGTAGTGTTTCTTCTTCGTCAGGTCGCTTGTTCCACGTTAAATTCTACAGAGGTGTTGGAAGGTAGTCGACTAATGATGGGATGTCGTAGTACTTGTGTTTCAAGCCGCTGGAGTCTCTGCCTGAATTGACTCATCGGCCTGGTTTTGGAACCTTGGTTCCTAATGATGGTGGGTGCTAGTATTGTAGTGATCTCAGACCGTTTGGAAGAAGCCGAGTTGAAGGACCCACAAGTGGTCACTCCCAGAGTGGAAGCGAGAACCGATTTAGAGGACAAATCTAATTTAAGTGGGGGATAATTGTAACAGCCAGTTTCCAGAACGGGTCGGTTTAGGGCTTCAAGGAGTTAAAGGCATGGTTTTTGGGTGAAACCAGGTGTCACTACGTGACCAAGATTCAAGCTTTTTAATTCCTTGTTGCTAGATCTAAGGTTTTATGCATGTTAATCTACGGTTAGTTGAGTTAGAGTGTTGGGACTCCATAAAGTTAGCAACTTTATGGATCCTTAAAGTCCCTTGGTTATTATATGTGATGAATCTAAAGTTTGAATGATGCTTGAACTCATGCTTGAGGTTTTGACCTCATTTTCTTCATAAATGTCCTAATTTGAGCTCAAGTCTTGCATTGAACATGCAAGACTTTAAATCATCAATTTTTATGGTCCTTGGAGTGTTAGGAAGCGTTCTGGAGAAAATGAATTAGTGGTTTAATGGATTAAGAAGTTTATGCATCAAAATATCATTCAGACTGGTCTCACAACATGAGACTATGTCTGTCACGTCGTGAGGATCAAGAGCCTCGACTATTTTGTTCTTTAGTGGCTTACGATGTGAGCCATAGATGGTCACGTCGTGAGGAGCAGTTGACTGTTGACTTTCATTGGTCATTGACCGTTGACTTTTTGACCAATTTGACTTTGGGTCAAACTTGAAAGATTTGGGTTGTTGATTAAGATTCTTCCATTTATTGGTGCTAGAGGGCTCGCAGGAGCAAGCAGTGCAGAAAGGGAAGCACATTGCAGTGTTTTCGTGTAACAACCCATTAAATTTCAAGTCTGTAAAATTCAACAAAAGTCAACCAAGGTCAAACTTGCTAAATAAAAGTCTAAGTTGTTGAGTTGTTAGTTCAGTAAAGTTAAATTAATACTTTAATATGTATAGAACCTTTATTAAATAAGTGTTGAAAAATGTGTGTAAATTGCGAGGACCGAAAACCCTCGGATTGGCCACTTGCCTCGGACCGAAAACAGCCAACCGAAAACGAGTTCTCGGACGCAAACACCCTTCAGACCGCAAATGTGCGAGACCGCAATCCTCTTAGACCGCAAACTTGTTCTCGGCCGAAATCCCTCTTCTTGGATAAGAGTTCCACACCGAAAACCCTAGACATTTAGCTTATGACCGCCTCATATGTTACTTCATATAAAAGATACATTTCGAAAATATCTTCTCATACAACATTCACAGTAAACAAAATCCTTCACGTTTTCTCTTAAATTATCAACCTTCTTTTGCCTTCACTTCAAGTTCTTCACAAACAACTTCATACCACTCCTAAGTTTTGGTGAGTTTTATTCATAAAACTTGTATTATACAACATATATATTACTTATATCATCCTAATCACACATGATTATGTGTTTAAAATCATTAGGATACGGCTATCGTCACGTGTTCTAATTCGAAGTTACCATTTCTATTCCGTTAACAAAAACGCTATCACACACGAGGTGAGTTCATACCCCTACGTTTTCACAATTTTTAAATTGTTTGGGGGGGGGGGGGGAATACAAGTAAAACACAAGAAATCTTGTGTTTAAAAACATAAATTTCTTATTATGTTTTCTTACCGTTAATATGAAATTAACATGAAATTTATTAAATATGCAAAACATCGTTGTTATTAAATTTACAAAGATTTACAAAACATGTTACGATGCAACGACTTTCACATCAACGAAATAAACATATAAACTATAATAGGTATAGTTTATGGAATACACATACTTTTTACAAAGTTTAGATAACAAAGATACTATTATACAAAATTCAGGTTACAACACGGAAACAAACTTATAAACTATAATAGGTATAGTTTATGGAACAAAGATACTGTTTTACAAAGTACATGTTAACATATAAACAAAAAGGGTTTTCAGTTAACAGATAAACAAAAAGGGTTTTCAGTTATTACTCGTAAAAACGTTGAAGCAATCTGTGAGATGTCTTCGTGTACTTATCTAAGTACTGGTAAAAGTCCTGACTTATAACCAGAGTCTCTTGTAGGGAGAGCGATATATTGGTGTATAGATCTATTTGGTACTGACAATCCCACATCCCGACTGTTAGCTACAGTCAGGCCGGAAGGCCTGGGGTGGCAAATGTCGTTAACATTCTGATGCATGAAAAACGTCGCGATCAGGCCGACTGGGTTAGTATGGTTATAAGAACTCACAAGGAGAAAACAACGACTTATTTACGAATAATATATTTTCAAATAATTTTATTTGAATATTAACTTTACATTTGGATTTCAAAAAACAACCCAATTTCAACTAGTTTTACTTATGAATAAAACTAGGTATCATTAAATTAAGTATAGTAATTATACTTGTACTTTTCGGTCTTGCAACGTTTAAGAATACAAACCAGTTTCATGGAAAAATGTAGGATTTTCCAGGATAAACATCATTATTTTACAAGTAAACAGTTTACAATTTGACTTTCTGAAAACAGATACAATTACTTACCGAAAACAATGCTTTACAATAGAAAGGATGGAACTAAGAACATTTTTATAAAAGATTCAACACTTATTTACAAACTAGTATAACATAAAGGACCCATAATTGTTAATTATATGATTCTTTATTGTATACATCAGAGTTATATATGAATAATATCTGATAGGAAGTGGAATGTGTGGTTTCTGCCTTCCTTCTTGTTCCTTGTTTGGTTGTGGGCTTAGGGCAGAATCACTCAATCGACTGTCCGTTCGATATTAATCATATATAATTAGTATACACTAAGAAATCATATGAGGTAACAGTACGGTTCATACCAATTACATGAATCAGAATCTCGGATCACAAGTTATAAACATAAGAAACTTATACTTTTTGGTCTCAAAGTACTAAGACTACGATTTATTTACTAAGAAAATATTGGATTTTCTGGAAGAACACAGTAACGTTTTCAATAAAAAAGAACATACCTTTTCAAACAAAATACTTATGAACTCGCCAACTTTAATGTTGACACTTTTTTCAAACCACTTGTATTCTCAGGAAAATTAGTAGACAGGTACCCTCTCAGGCGTTACGAAGACGGAGCATAGTAGTATTACGTCTTATCTTTTGCTATAGTTTTAATGTTACACAAGTAATGTTTTGAACACAATGTAAATACTATGTTATTTATACAATGGTTGCTGTTGCTTTGATTACTATTATACATTTGTTGTGATACTGTACATGACGTCATCCACCCACGAACGTTTCCGCCTTTCCGGTTTGGGGGTGTGACATTTCGGGTTCTTCAATTAAGGTGAGTTTTTCCTCACTATACTCGTGGGTCGAAGGCACCATTGTCGGCCCACTAGTGTTGGCTACCATTTATTATAGGGAATGGCCTAGGGACTGTACATAGTCACGTAGGATAGACTGAGGACTCTTGATCTAGGCTTTCCTTCTTGTTCCTTGTTTAGTTGTGGCTCTAGAGTAGTATCACCTGTCCGGGTGTCTATCTCACCTCTGGGTACATATGGTTAAGCATTCCTTGGATTATTGGTTACGTATCCTTGTGCATAGGATGTTGCTATGCTGTAGTCAAGGTTGTAGAACTCGTTACTCGGTACCTGTTCGGCCGACTACCGAGTAGCGGGTACTCGAAAGTACTCAGGAGTACTCGGATTCGGTAATTCATGTAGAAATATTTTTAGAGAAATTATATATGTCAAAATCATAAGTTAAAATCATAAGTTGATTGAAATATATAACAAAATTAGACACATGTGAATACAAAAAAAACTGAAAAACACATAATGGTCTCACTTCGTGAATAATTACTAAAAATTTAAGATATATATATATATATATATATATATATATATATATATATATATATATATATATATATATATATATATATATATATATATATATATATAGTAATAATCACATGTGTGTGTGTTAAATAATAAATCATTAAGTAAATTATACATATTAATCTGACTGAGTTTTACAACACTGCTCAGTTCAGTATGGGGCCGATCGGGGAGTACTCGGGATTCTGTAACTCGCGTCGGCAAGGGGCAGAGTAGCGAGTACTCGGAGGAGTAATCGGCCAACTCGGTAAGTTTTACAACATTGGCTGTAGTGATCTTCTAGATTTAGGTATATCCTAGTGTGATAGGATGAAACAATAGTATGCTAGTTAGAGTACCAATAGGTTGGTTATCGTCTAGTGAAGTACCCTAGGGTTGTATGTAGTCATGTAGGATAGCCTGAGAACTCTTAATCTAGGCTTTCTTGCATGTTGGGTTGAGGAGGCATGCCAACAAACCCGGGGCATTCCAGTCCGATGACTGATTGGGCCAGGGGTATTCCAGCACAATGATTGAGGACCCGATATGTATTCTTGTATATGTTTTGTTGTGTGCAATATTTTATGGAAACTTACTAAGCTTTGTGCTTACCTACCTGTTATTGCTTTTAGGTATCAAAAGTTATCGTAGGAAGGTAAAGGCATGACTGCACACATTCATCAAAAGCAATGAAGATTCGACGTTATAATATTACTTTGATTTTACAAATGTTATCTGGAACATATGGTTTTCTTAATACGAGCTTCATGATATGGAGATTACCTTATTAAAAATAAAAATATTTGGTTGTGAAAATGGGATGTTACAATATTTCATGGAAATATGATCAAGACTTTCGTGAGTAAAAAAAGAGTGAACCACATGCATAATTGGACGAGACATCCTTTCGATCCGTAGAAATAAAGAATTCGAGGAAGGAAGAACAGAGAAAATAAGGGTAAGAGGTATCGAAAGAAAAAATTGTCAGACGAATGTGACAATCATTTATGAAAGAGGAAGTAGGAAAGCCAACTACTGCAAGAAATGATCGAGTGCCTAAAAAAACGGATGCCTAGGAACATGTAACTCCCTACCTACTGCCCAGTTGGACAAACAAAGAAACAATTTAAGACCAATTATTATAAACTAAAAGGCAACCGTTTATAACAATTAGGCTGGGGGCTCAGTGGGGTATGGGCGCCAGCCCAAGTAATTATTGGATTAGGTGTCTAAGCCCATAACTATAATTGGTATGTACTTGACCCGAGACTAGCATGGTCCATTTCGGGTTGTATTCACCAGGGCAATTTGATAGGGTGGATGTTTGAGAAAGAGGTTATTTGTGATTTATTAATATATTATAAGTATAATATATTAATTGAGAAATCATATTATTTAATTAGTATTGATCAAGAATTAATTTGGAATTAATTTAGTGATCAAAAGAGACTACCTAAATTAACGGGGACTGATTATGTCAATCAGTGATACATATGGTTTGGGCTATTGATCCATGATGGACTAAGTTTATGTAAGTTTCCATGAAGAGTTAGTCCATATGAGTTATTGGATCATAAGCCTAAGTGTAAGAATTAGGGTTTTCATATGACTCTTGGAATTCTACACTATATATGTATTCCCTAAACCCTAAAATCGACACATGTGGATTCCTAGATGAGCCTACCGATTTTTGGTGTCAAAACCTCTCTCTCAAGTCCTCCGTTTGTTCATGGTGTGTTGTGAACTGTTTGAGGCATCACACTTGGGGTGCTAAGCTCTTCAAAGGCCAAAATTCAACAAGCTACAACAAGAGGTAATCTTCTAACTTAATTTCATGATTCAAATATCAATGTTGTATGCTAGTTATAGGTTTCATGCTTTGGAAATTTTTTATTGCATGTATAACTAGAGAAAACTTAGATCCAAAACATTAGGGTTGTATGTGCACCATAGGGATGTTAGCGTACATAAAACCCAATAGTAATATCATCAGGCCAGCCAAAAAAATCTAACCTAGTAAAAAACCATGAAAACGGTATTCAACCTATAAACAAATACCGACCACGTACACCAAGAGTCATCATACCTTCTTAACATAACGTTAAAGCAACATCCCAGTAAACAAGGAAAATTGGGGTTGGAGGGGTTATTTCATTTAAAAGGGTCTCAACCTTGTGACCTAAGGACAAAAGTATGACCCAAGAGGAGAGGCCTTGGACTGGTCTGAGCCTTGACAGAAAGCAGAAAGCTGCAACATTGTCACTCGGTCTGTAGAACATTGTCACTCGGTCTGTAGAAGAGATAACCAAAACATTTTTGTGGATAGCCGATGAAAATACACCGCTCACTTCTGTTGGATAAGGTGTCTAAGTCCATAACTATTTTTGGTATGTACTTGACCCGACCCGGCATGGTCCATTTGCGTTGCATGGCATCATGCATTTGGATAGACTAAAATGAGAGAAATAACACTTGTGGTTTATTAATATATTATAAGTTCTAATATATTAATAATATTATTTAATTAGTATTGATCAAGAATTAATCAAGAAGTAATTAAGTGATAAAAAAGGAGACTAATTAAATATATGGGTTGATTGTGTAAATCATCCATACTTGTATAGTGGGCTAGATGCTCTATGGATTATCTAGTTGGTCTAAGGTCCATAGGATGCTCCATGGATGCTCCATGGGAGTTACAAACCCATGGGTCATGGATATGAAGAGCCATGTTACATTAGGGTTTACATGGTGTAACCCTAATGCAACATACTGTTGGATTAATGTCTAAGTCCATAACTATAATTGGTAAGACTTGACCCGACCCGGCATGGTCCATTTGGGTTGCATGGCATCATGCATTTGGATAGACTATAATGAGAGAAATAACACTTAAGGTTGGTTAATATATTATAAGTTCTAATATATTAATAAGGTTATTTAATTAGTATTGATCAAGAATTAATTTGGAATTAATTAAGTGATCAAAAGGAGACTAATTAAATATATGGGTTGATTGTGTAAATCATTCATTCTTATATATGTGGGCTTGTGATCCAAGATTCCTTATGTTGGACTAAGTCCATGGGGTGACCCATAGATACTCCATGGAGGTTAAAATCCATGGAGCATAAGGAATGGGTAAAGTTATGAGTTACATGGTGTAACCCTAATAGCCACCATATAAAAGAATCCCATGGCTCAAGAAATCGTGCACTAATGTGTGAATATGAGGGCTAGACGATTTCAAGGAGTGTTCCATTTCTCTCAAGTCATTCCATGTGCATTTGGTGTTGTGTGAACCATTTGAGGTGTCACACTTGGGGCACTAGGCACTCAAGCTTCATGGAGACAAGCTACATCAAACAAAGGTATGTATTCTATCCATTTGATTACCCAAGTATCAAGTATTGTATGCTAGATAGGGTAATACCTTGGAAAGTTCATAATTGCATGTATAATAGAGAAAACATAGATCCAAGGTATTTAGGGTTGCATGTACACTTAGGAGTGTTAGAATGCGCAAAACCCATCAGTGGTATCAGAGCCAAGGCTTGTTTTCTTGTTATACTTGCAAAATTAGCTGAAAAATCAAATTGTATTAGTTTAAAAGTTATGCTGATTACTTGAAAAAAAATTTGATGTGAATTATCTTTGTTCATATGAGTTTATTAGATTAATAGAAAAGTTAATTGATTATGTGTTTTCAATACATTTTAATCTAAGAGTTGATTCTAAAATGTGTTTTTGTAACTTGTCCTCAAGTTATATGAAAAGTCACATTTAAGTTTCTTAAAACTCATAAAAATTTGGCAATGGTTACAAAAATGAAGAGTCTTGTCCTCATTAAATGGTTTTATGACTCCATAACTTGTCCTCAAGTTATGGAGGTTCAAGAGTCACTTCATTAAATGATAAAATGTGTAACCTTAATTAGTTCCATAAGTTACAAAAATAAAGAAAAGTTACATTCTTTTATTAGTTTAAAGTCTTCCATAACTTATCCTCAAGTGATGGAACTTGAAGAGTTTTTTTTTAATTAAAACTACTTTAAACACATAAGTTATGGAATTAATTAGTTTTGAATATTTTCAAAACTTGCCCTCAAGTTTTGGAATTTGTAAAGTTTTCCCCATGAATACTTTAATTCCAAGTTAGCCCTTAGAATTTTAAAAGTTAAAATTCAACCCTTATACTTTATAGTATTATAAGTTAATAATAAATATATGTATAAGAGCAAGTCAGTCTTACCGTTAGTAGGCCTCATTCACGAAGCCGATCTATAAGGGGGGTATAAGGTTACTGCCTATAAAATGGCAGTTTAATGGGTGTCCACTCTCACCCACCGCTTCCTTGACTGGTGGAGGGTCGTTAGCCGAACGGGTAGGACAAGGACTATAATTCTCCCTTCATTAAAAGTATTAATGATAAATACTAAGTAACTAAACACTTATAAATTCCCAATCTTAGTTACTTAGGAAAATGTGAATAAGGTGCTAATCCATGAAATTACACTTTGCACTTTGTTTAAACCGTTAGTGGAGCGTGTGTGGTTAACCGGCACACTAACCTGGATTTAACAAAGTAGGCAAAGGGTAACTTAATATTTATCATAGTATCGGTGGAGCTCGTGTGGTTAACCGGCACATCGATTGAGGGGTAAATATTAAGGGTACCAAGTATATTTGCATGGTTACTTCACACCTTGTTTTGTGATCCTCGGCATCCCAGTCACAAAACCTGAAGGGCACACTCGAGATTGAAACATGCCATTGAAAAGTTCAATGAATCTCAAAAGATCTAGGAGTTTCAAATCCAATTAAAAACCTAATTACATTATTTCGTTTTTCATGGTGGAAATTGGTAAATCGTCATTTACCTACCTTCAACTATTTTATAACTCGGATTACGGCATCCCTCTTCCAGTTATAAATAGGTTGTTGGATCCTAACCTTAATATTTCATATTGGGTGTTATATTAAGGACTTTAGATCAACTATCTTGAATATCTCCCAAAAGATGTCTAGTTCAGACATCTATGATCTTCCCAAATCTCTTGGAACTTTACTTCCTCCACCTCCTCCAATTATTCTCCCTAACCCACAATTTCAAGGTCACTCAAGCCCTAATGGCAAGCAAGGTCTATGTGTGATCACATCTTAGAGATGAAGTCACATATTGACAAGCTGGGAGAGTTGGGTGTCAAAGTCTTGAGAAAGTTGGATGTTCAATCACTTTCTAAGTCACATAGTGAGTTCCTTTGGGACTACTATGAAACAGACTATGACATGAACCTTAATGATCATATCTATTTGCTTGGTGCTGCTGAATCAGCAATGATTTGGAACGATAGTAAAGCAAATTTGATTAGAAGATCAACTTCCCAAAAACTTTATGGACAGTGACAATGGTGACACTGGAAATCCAGAAAAAGCATTCTCTTCCCAATGGAAAGGGATTGGCCATAGTCAACCCGGTTGACCAAATGGTAAGGAGAAAGGCTAAGTCTGAGATAGTCCCATTACCAAAGGGTCCATATGTTTATTTTGCCAAAGGAAGGGGCGTTGATTGCAAAGCTGCCAAGTTTACCTATAGATGTTAAAGTCAGTAAGTCTGACTCTACTTCAGGTAGAGCTCATTATCTAACTCTGTTAAGTTTCTATTCTAAGATCCTCATTACATGATGTGACTTGGTCACATGTTGATGTTTTAAGAATCAAAGAATAGAGAGAAAGCTTAAAGGAAGTATATGCTGATTCTGATTGCGTAGGTGGATTTCGATCGCATCAGAATTTTGAAGCTGTTACTTAGGAGTTATGATATATTGCTTAGGAATAGATAACAACAAGTTTTTCCGTATGCATTTGCACTATAAGGATAAGTTTTTTCCGCAAAGTTTTGAAATAAAATAAAAGTTTTTAATTTTATATTTATTTTAAATATCCTTACAAGTGGCATTTGTGAAAAATGGTTGTTTATATGATTCCATTGATAGCAATATTTGAAAAAAAATGGACTTGATTCTTTCGTTTGTGGTAGTGTCATAATTTACCAAATAAGGAAAGATTCTCATTCCCAAGGCTTCAGTTGGATAGAAACTTGGAATCATGCAAGTTGAATAGTATGATGAATGAGAACTTTCAAGTATTGGAAAATTAAGACTTGTTCACATGGATGTGTGAGTCAAGTTAAGGACTAAAGGGATCGAGTACACATTCTTGTGCACTGGTCAAGTCCACCACAAAGCTCGTTAAGACTATTCGTCATGATTTACTAAATTTTAGTAAATATGGTTATACTTACAAGTTTAAGTATAATTCTGAAACATTGGAAAAGTCTCAATGTATGGCAGAACGAATGGGAAGAATCAAATTAGGCAGACAGATAAAAGTTTCTCAAATCTGAAAAGATGGGAGAGTACTTTAGTATCATGTTTTGTGATCATCTTAATCATTAAAGAACCACATCACAATTGGTCTTCTAAGGACATCTTAGTGCATTCTTATGACTAAGAAGAGGAGTCATGAATTGTTGAAATGGTTAAATCAAGAAGATGAGTCATACTTCGTTTCAAAACAAGTCTTAGAGTCATACTCCAAGACTATAAGTTGAGTGACATATCTTAAAGAAAGGTTTATAACACTTGTCAAATGTAAGAGTAAAAGTGTCCTACTCTTGTACATTTGAAGTTGGTAAGTTGTGATGTTTTGGATTAAACAAAGACCAACTAAGGCCAATTGTGTGAAGTGTTTGTCTTGATAAAGAATCCGCACTATCTCTTGAATATTTGGCAAGATAGTCTTATATGTCAAGAGGACAGTGGGAGTCTTAAAGATCCTAAAAAGAATTTCAAGAACTAATCAAGAATATAACCTGAGGTTCTTCACTAGTACACGACTTGAGGTTTATAACCTATCATGTTGACATATTCTGTGCCCATTCCAGTTAAAGTTGGCTTTGCATAGGAGTTCTGAAAGTTCTCAATTGGTTGCATAACAACTTGGAAGCAATGGCAGGCCCTGTACTGCCAGGTGGCAAGAAGTTAAGATTGCATAAGTTCAGTCCATATGAGTTTGGATTTGTCATTATCCTTGTCTTGTGACTATGGTTTTGACGATTCACATGGATAAGAACACATACACCATAAAATCTAAGGGTCATAAGGTTTCTCTCCGATTCATGAAAATGATGGTGAGGAAACACTTCCACCAAGTAGATTTGAAGCAGATGGTAAAAGGTCTAAACAATTGAGACTATGATTACGGCATCCCTTTTCATAGTTCTGAAATTGTTTAGACACACATGCATGCTATCTAAGGAAAGGTGTATGATTTTGATAAAGTTTTATCAAAGCATCTCGTATCAGAAATCTGAACTTTGGTAAGGAAGTCAATAAAGTATCGATTTCTAGAAGTCCAGCTGATTTCTGAGTACATGTCAAAGCTAGTGGGAGCATAAGTGGTATGCTAATAATCATCATGTTAGTGGGAGCATGATAATTATTGTTAGTGTTGCAAGTTAGCAATGTTAATTATAGAAAACAAAAGTTTCAATTCGTGAGGCTGCAGGGATTGAAAAAGTTGTTTTGCTATAATTAAGGGAGAGGATATACTTCATTTCAGTTCTAAAGGCTTAGATTGAGACCTTAATCATCTTTAGTCAAGAATATATATATGAATTTCATGTTGGATTGGTTCAACTTAAGGAAATTCTATATATTGCGTTCTCAAAATTCGATTATGATTACGGCATCCTCTTCATAGTCAAATTTTGAAAACATGGCAAATAAAAATATGGTAGCAAAAGACTGGTCTAGAATCATGTCTTTATGTGAGACATCATGAATCGTGTACCATTTGCTTTGGGTACAGGATCGATTGCATGTGCTATAATATTTGTCATTTCTAAATTTTTCCAAATGCCCAGATGCATTAAGAAGGGAAAAGGTCTAGAATTGGATATGACTAAAATGATTAAGCAATTGTCGAGGACAATCTGAGGTTTACCAAAGATTGGTTGCTCAGGGACAGTTGGAAGTATAGTGCTAATTTTGGAAGGACCATATTGACATATTCTGAAAAGAGGCATCTCTTATTCAGAAGTGATAGTCAAAATGAGAATATGGAGTTGTCTCCATAGGTGGAAGTTATCTGTGTAAGATTAGAAAACTTAATGCAAGAAACATGTCCAAAGCAATGTACTTTGAATATGAGACTTAGTTTCCATGGAGTTGATCTCCATTGGAATACCTTATAATGATTGTTGACAAGTCTTTGTGACTTTGTATATATTCATTACAGGAGGGTCAGTGCATATAAGTTTAAAATCTAAACAGATTTCGATAAATGATAGGAATTTGAAATTCTCACATTTTTCGATAAGGATTTGGGAGTGTGAAATTAGAATCATTGAAATTATGTTCAATTGGTTTATTTCACAAAGTAAGGATCATAGACAAACATAGAGTGCATACTTGGTGTATGGCAAAGCTATTGTTTAAGAAAAACATAGTGTACATGCTTGGAGCATGGGACAACTAGTGTTTTTAATTCAAGTATAAAGATGATAAAACCGAAATAATGAATAATGAGTAATCAGTATGGTGATAAATAAAAGTGTTTATTTATATTCATAAGGTTTGATACCATATTTGATTCATTTATTCTTGTGTTTCACTTTGCATGTTTTGACTTCCAGAATAACTAAGTCGCTCTTCCTGAATGATTAAGTTATTCAAACCATCCACAGTCGGTCATATGTTGGAAGTAGATATGAATCAAGACTGTCATGGGTTGGTTTGTAGAGGTCCAAGTTGGTGGACAAAGTGGTGCTACAACACTCATGAGTGCTCATAAGTTCTGAGTATTGGATTCAACCCGCGCTCATTTGAATCACTTCATGGATTTTATCACGAGTGATCATGAGACGATAATATCTTATATTCTTCAAACCTAGAGATATGAGTTGTTACTATGAGTTGGTTGTATATTGATTGCACGAATACGCATTCGGTAACTCGATGTTATAAAACGTGCCTTTGTGTATGATTCAACAAGTAGTAGAACAATCCATATGAGTCGAAGTTTATCCATTCCTTTTACCTTCGGGATAAAAGCGATATATGTGGGCCCCTCGATGATTTAAAGATGATACATGTGAGTGCTTGGCCAAGCCAGGACTGATTTGATTTGTTCAATCAGTCAGTCATCATGAATCGGAAATCGGGAAACAACAAATGGACAGAGAGAATGATTGATAATCCATGTCTCAGTCCATATGATATCTAGAATGGAGGAATATATGATCCCTTATCTAATGGACAAGTCATTGACAAAGGTCAGAGTTCATCAACAAGGTCAGAGTTCGACAGAAGCTTTTGAGAGCTACGATTGCTGATCGGTTCCTGAAGTCATACGCAATAATAGTTTTAGACTTATCCAAGTGGGAGACTGTTGGATTAATGTCTAAGTCCATAACTATAATTGGTAAGACTTGACCCGACCCGGCATGGTCCATTTGGGTTGCATGGCATCATGCATTTGGATAGACTATAATGAGAGAAATAACACTTAAGGTTGGTTAATATATTATAAGTTCTAATATATTAATAAGGTTATTTAATTAGTATTGATCAAGAATTAATTTGGAATTAATTAAGTGATCAAAAGGAGACTAATTAAATATATGGGTTGATTGTGTAAATCATTCATTCTTATATATGTGGGCTTGTGATCCAAGATTCCTTATGTTGGACTAAGTCCATGGGGTGACCCATGGATACTCCATGGAGGTTAAAATCCATGGAGCATAAGGAATGGGTAAAGTTATGAATTACATGGTGTAACCCTAATAGCCACCATATAAAAGAATCCCATGGCTCAAGAAATCGTGCACTAATGTGTGAATATGAGGGCTAGACGATTTCAAGGAGTGTTCCATTTCTCTCAAGTCATTCCATGTGCATTTGGTGTTGTGTGAACCATTTGAGGTGTCACACTTGGGGCACTAGGCACTCAAGCTTCATGGAGACAAGCTACATCAAACAAAGGTATGTATTCTATCCATTTGATTACCCAAGTATCAAGTATTCTATGCTAGATAGGGTAATACCTTGGAAAGTTCATAATTGCATGTATAATAGAGAAAACATAGATCCAAGGTATTTAGGACTGCATGTACACTTAGGAGTGTTAGAATGCGCAAAACCCATCACATACTATATAAGCATGCTTCTAGCAACCAAAATCGGTTACACTAGTGAGACAAGAGGGCAAGGCCGATTTCAAGTGTTATACAATTCTCTCAAAGTTTATTCCAAGAGCATTTGGTGTTGTGTGAAACATTTGAGGCATCACACTTGGGGTGCTAGGCTCTCAAGGTTTTCAAGGAATCAAAACAACTACAAGGTATGTAATCCTAGCCATCTTTTATGATTAATGTTCTCCATGTATGCTAGATAGGATTATGAACCATGGAAAAAGTATTTTTCATGTATTTTAGACAAACATAGATCCAAGGTTTTATAGGGTTGCATGTACACTTAGGAGTGTTAGAATGCTCAAAACCCATCAGTGGTATCAGAGCCTAGGCTTATTTGTTTGATACTTGATGCAAAATTGTGAAAAAAAAACTCGTTTTTATGCATTCTGAAGCATGAACTCGCCGAGTCCATGGGGGGACTCGACGAGTCCATGACCAAACTCATCCTACTCGCCGAGTAGGTTCTTGCACTCGACGAGTATGAGCCCCTGAGTGCAGTTTTTCGAGTTTTGCTGCTGGAAATGGACTAGAAACATTACCCTAAACTGTTTTGGTGTTTTAAAACTTGTCTTAGATGGTGTAATGGTTGTTCTAATCCATTTTCAATGGCTAATATCAAAATTACATGATTATATGTGTTCATATGTTCTTGAAATTTTTATATGTTGATTCATCTTCTTATGAGTTCTTGATAGATCATAGGGATTACTTGTTTAATTCTTAATTCATGATCTTTATGTGTTTTAAGGGAGTCCATAACTTTTCCTCAAGTTATGGATAACCAAAAGTCACTTTGTATTAACTCATGATAACAACCTGAATGAAGGATGGTGAACCCATCACGGGCCACATGCAGAAAATGCAAAGGTATGTGGACCGTTTAATGAAGCTGAATGTGAACTTCCCCGAGGAGTTAGCAATAGATATCATTTTGCACTCCTTACCATCGTGTTATGATCAATTCCGCATGACATACCACATGAACAAGGAAGAAGTCACCCTCAGCAAACTTCAAGGACTCCTAAAGACCGCAGAATCAGGTCTTAAAGGTAAGTCGGTTGTTACCACTCCTACTCCTACTCCAAACTCTGCACCTGTCCTGGCAATCGGGAAAGGTAGAGGGAAGAAGAGGAAGAACCCTTCAAAGGGTACCAAGGGTAAGACCCTTGATGGCTCCTCTTCAAGCGGAACCAAGAAAGGTTTCGTCACTCCTTCTTCTGATCCCAAAGAGGCTGAATGCTTCTATTTCCATGAAAATGCGCACTGGAAGCGGAACTGCCCAAAGTACCAGCAAGATTTGAAGGATGGGAAAGTGAAACCTAACCATGTAGGTATTTACACTATATTATCTAATAACTCACCCTATTCTAACTCTTGGGTCCTTGATACCGGCTGTGGTATTCATATTTGTTCTGATTTGCAGGGACTAAGAAGAAGTGAGAATGGGGAGCATGGAAAGATAAACTTGATCATGGGGAATAGGAAAGTTTCACCTGTCACCAAGATTGGAGTTTATACTTTGTTGCTAAGTAGTGGGGTTACTTTAGATTTGAATAAATGTTGTTATTCGCCTGAAATGGCAAGAAATGTTATTTCCTTTCATGCTTTGTACAAACAAGGGTTTACCTTTTCTTTTGATAATGAAGTTGGTGGAATAAATGCTTTCTTTAATAATGTGTTTTATTTTAAAGCATTACCTTGTGATGGTGTGTATGGAGCCGTATCTGTTGTAGATAACTTAGGAAATAATGTGTTGTATATTGATTCTACTAATGATAATAACTTGGATAAAGCATCATTATGGCATTGTCGTCTTGGAAATGTAAGCAAGAAACGCATAGGCCAACTCCAAAAAGATGGAGTCTTGGAGTCATTTGACCTAAAGTCAGATGATAGTTGTGAATCATGCTTACTTGGAAAAATGACAAAGTCACCCTTCATAGGTTCTTGTGCTAGGGGTGAGGGTTTGTTGGATCTAGTACACACAGATGTGTCTGGACCCTTCAAAACTGCCACAAGGGATGCTAATCGTTATTATGTGACTTTTACGGATGATTATAGTAGATATGGATATGTCTACTTAATCAAGCATAAGTCAGAGACCTTCGATACGTTTAAAGAGTTTAAACAGGAAGTAGAGAATTAATTGGGCAGGAACATTAAGATGCTTCGATCCGATCGAGGTGGTGAGTATCTTAGTACAGAGTTCCTCGACTATCTTAGGGAATGTGGGATTGTCTCACAATTGACACCTCCCAGGACACCACAGCTGAATGGTGTAGCTGAGAGGCGTAATCAAACCTTGTTGGACATGGTTCGTTCCATGATGAGTCGAGCTTCGCTACCAATCTCATTCTGGGGGTATGCCTTAGAGACTGCCGCCCATATCCTTAATCTGGTCCCTACAAAGAAAGTTGCCAAAACACCTCACGAGATGTGGACTGGAAAAGTTCCTAATCTTGCCCACATCAAGATTTGGGGTTGCGAATCTTTCGTGAGACGTGACACTCACGATAAGCTCGAACCTCGAAGTGAAAGGTGTATTTTCATCGGCTACCCACAGAAATCCTTGGGTTATCTCTTCTACAGACCTAGTGAGAGTGTGGTCTTTGTAGCAAGGAAGGCTGTCTTTCGAGAGAGAAAGTTCATAAGCCAAGGAAACAGTGGGAGGCAGATTGACATGAAGAAATTCAAGAGTCAAGCGGTGAAGGAACCTCAAACCCTAGCAGTCAACTTGAGGAGGAAACTCATGTTGATCCAATTGACGAGTCTGTACCTCTGAGGCGTTCCACAAGGGTTAGGAATGCACCTGAGCACTACTATGGTTTCCATATTACTGCGGAAGGTGAGACACTTATCAGTGATGAGACACTGGTAAGTCTGGATGAACCTAACAGCTATGCGGAAGCCATGGCAGGTCCCGAGTCTGCTAAATGGAAAGAGGCAATGGACAGCAAGATACAGTCCATGTATGACAATCAGGTTTGGGACTTGGTTGACAATGTACCAGGTCGTAAGACAGTTGGGTGTAAATGGATCTTCAAGAAGAAGACCGTCATGGATGGTAATGTACACACTTATAAGGCGCGACTGGTTGCAAATGGCTTTTCTCAAACTTCGGGAGTTGATTATGATGAGACCTTTTCACCAGTAGCCAAGATTAACTCTATTAGGGTATTGTTAGCCATAGCTGCATTTAATGACTAAGAAATATGGCAAATAGATGTCAAAACCTCTTTCCTCATTGGAAAGTTGGCTGAGGATGTTTACATGAATCAGCCAGAGGGTTTTGTCAGCACAGAGTACCCTAATAAAGTGTGTAAGCTTGAGAAATCCATCTATGGATCGAAACAAGCACCTCGTAGATGGAATCTTTGCTTCGATGAGAAAGTCAAAGAGTTTGGCTTTTCGAGGAGTGAAGATGAATCTTGTGTATATGTCAAGGCTAGTGGGAGTATAGTCAGCTTTTTGGTAATGTATGTGGATGACATACTACTCATAGGAAATGACATCCCAACCTTGCAGGAAGTAAAGTCCTGGCTTGAGAAGTGTTTTGCTATGAAGGACCTTGGAGAAGCTGCCTATATCCTAAGGATAAGGATTCTAAGAGACCGGAGTAAAAGACTAATTGGCCTTAGTCATAGTACATACTTGGATAAAGTGCTGAAGAGATTCAGCATGCAAGATTCCAAGAAAGGAGAGTTGCCCATCCAGAGTAACGCTAGATTGAGTAAGACTCGGAGCCCGAGTACCGAGGATGAGATAGTAGAAATGAGTCGAGTACCTTATGCTTCAGCTGTAGGCTCGATCATGTATGCTATGACATGTACTCGTCCTGATGTAGCCTTTGCTTTGAGCATGGTTAGCAGGTATCAGGGGAACCCTTGTAAGGCTCACTGGACTGCGGTAAAGAACATTCTCAAGTACCTCCGGAGGACTTAGGACTGGGTCCTTACCCTTGGTGGGAGTGATGACTTGAGAGTTGTAGGGTATAGTGATGCTAGCTTCCAGACTGATAGGGATAATTTCCGCTCTCAGTCGGGTTGGGTCTTTACCTTAAACGGAGGAGCAATTTCTTGGAAAAGTTCCAAGCAGGAGACAGTGGCTGATTCAACTTGCAAATCAGAGTATATAGCGGCAAGCGAGGCAGCAAAGGAGGCAATATGGCTGAAGAACTTCATTGGAGACCTTGGAGTAGTACCAGCTATAAAGGAGCCTATGGAAATTTTCTGTGATAGTGAAAGTGAAGTTGCCTTAGCCAAGGAACCAAGGGATCACGGGAGATCCAGACACATTGACAGAAAATACCATTTCATCAGACATCGAATAGAATAAGTACTCCTCGTGGCAAAGAGGGTATCATCGGATGAGAACCCAGCAGATCCCCTCACGAAGGGACTGAGTAGGGCTAAGCATCTCCAGCATGCAAGGTGCATAGGGCTGAAGGATGATATTAGATTTAGTAGTTAGATAATTTTGAAATTTGTAAAGTGTAATTGACATTTGATGATGAATAAAAGGTGTGTTTATTTATGAGTAAAGTGTTGCTATCTTGTGTCGATCGTTTACTATTATTTCTTTTGCATGTTTTGACTTCCAGAATTTTTATGTTATGTTTTACATATTATTCAAATTATCCACAGTCGGTCATATGTTGGAAGTAGATATGAATCAAGATTTTCATGAGTTGGTTGTAGAGGTCTAAGATGTTGGACATGGCCTCAACACTCATGAGTGCTCATAAGTTCTGAGTATTAGATTCAACCCACGCTCGCTGGTATCACTTCATGGAATTTATCTCGAGTGATCGCGAGACGGTAATATCATATAAGTCTTCAAACCTAGAGATATGACTTGTTGTCTATGAGTTGGTTATGCATTGATCGTGCGAAAACGCATTGGTAACTCGATGTTATAAAACATGCCTTTGTGTGTGATTTAACAAGTAGTAGAACAAGCATATGAGTCGAAGTTTATCTGTTCCTTCTTGGATTAGAAGCGATATATGGGCCCCTCGATGATTTTATTTTGACCTATGTACCGGGCCCGGTCAGAACTAAATTGATGTGTTCAATTAAATTCTATGTCAAACAAATCGGAAATCGAGAAACAAACTGCTGGACAATAAGCAAGACATTGTTCCATGTATTTGTCCGGCTGATATCTAGAACAGAGGATTATATGATCACTTATCTTAAATGGCGTATCATCATCTTCTCAGTTCCGAGAGACCTTGGAAAGAGCTATGATTGCTGATCAGTTCCTGAAGTCATACTTGCAGTTATAGTTATTAGACTTATCCAAGTGGGAGACTGTTGGATAAGGTGTCTAAGTCCATAACTATTTCTGGTATGTACTTGACCCGACCCGGCATGGTCCATTTGGGTTGCATGGCATCATGCATTTGGATAGACTAAAATGAGAGAAATAACACTTGTGGTTTATTAATATATTATAAGTTCTAATATATTAATAATATTATTTAATTAGTATTGATCAAGAATTAATCTAGAAGTAATTAAGTGATAAAAAAAGGAGACTAATTAAATATATGGGTTGATTGTGTAAATCATTCATACTTGTATAGTGGGCTAGATGCTCCATGGATTATCTAGTTGGGCTAAGGTCCATAGGACGCTCCATGGGAGTTACAAACCCATGGGTCATGGAAATGAAGAGCCATGTTACATTAGGGTTTTTCATGGTGTAACCCTAATGCAACATACTATATAAGCATGCTTCTAGCAACCAAAATCAGTTACACTAGTGAGAAAAGAGGGCAAGGCCGATTTCAAGTGTTATATAATTCTCTCAAAGTTTATTCCAAGAGCATTTGGTGTTGTGTGAAACATTTGAGGCATCACACTTGGGGTGCTAGGCTCTCAAGGTTTTCAAGGAATCAAAACAACTACAAGGGATGTAATCCTAGCCATCTTTTATGATTAATGTTCCCTATGTATGCTAGATAGGATTATGAACCTTGGAAAAAGTATTTTGCATGTATTTTAGACAAACATAGATCCAAGGTTTTCTAGGGTTTCATGTACACTTAAGAGTGTTAGAATGCTCAAAACCCATCAACTTCGAGGTTCGAGCTAGCTGTGAGTCTCGCGCCTCACGAAAGCCTCGCAACCCCAAATCTTGATATGGTCTAAAGTGGGAACTTTCTCAGTCCACATCTCGTGAGGTGTTTTGGCAACCTTTTTGGTAGGGACTAAATTAAGGATATGTGTGGCAGTCTCTAAGGCATACACCCAGAATAAGATTGGTAACGAAGCTCGACTCGTCATGGAACAAACCATGTCTAACAAGTTTCGATTGTGCCTCTCAGCCACACCATTCAGTTGTGGTGTCCTAGGAGGTGTCAATTGTGAAACAATTCCACATTCCTTAAGATAGTCAAGGAACTCGATACTAAGATACTCATCACCTCGATCGGATCGGAGCATCTTTATCTTCCTGCCCAACTGATTCTCCACTTCTTGTTTAAACTCTTTAAATTTCTCAAAGGTTTCTGCCTTATGCTTGATTAAGTAGACATAGCCATATCTACTATAATCATCAGTAAAAGTCACATAGAAGCGGTTAGCATCCCTTGTGGCGGTTCTGAAGGGTCCACACACATCAGTGTGTATGAGGTCCAATAAACCTTCACCCCTAGCACAAGTACCAGTGAAGGGTGACTTAGTCATTTTTCCAAGTAAACAAGATTTGCAACTATCATCTGACTTTAAGTCAAATGACTCCAAGACTCCAGTCTTTTGGAGTTGTCCTATGCGCTTCTTGTTGACATGTCCAAGACGACAATGCCACAAGGATGCCTTATCTAAACTAGTGGAAGAATCAATATGCAAAACATTATTTCCTAAGTTGTCTACAACCGACACAGTTTCACATACACCATTACAAGGTAATGCTTTAAAGTAAAGAACACCATTATAAAAAGCATTAATACCACCACATTCATTATCAAATGAAAAAGTAAATCCTTTTTTGTACAAACCATGAAAATAAATAATATTTTTCGCCATTTCAGACGAGTAACAACATTTATTCAAATCTAATGTTAATCCAATACTAAGCAATAAAGAATAAACTCCAATCTCGGTGACAGGTGAAACTTTCCTATTCCCCATGATCAAGTTTATCTTCCCGTGCTCCACATCCTCGCTTCTTTTTAGGCCCTGCAAATCAGAACAAATGTGAATTCCACACCCTGTATCAAGGACCCAAGAATTAGTATGTGGTGAGTTATTAGACAATATAGTGTAAATACCTGCATGGGTGGGTTTCACTTTCCCATCCTTAAGATCCTGCAAGTACTTGGGGCAGCTTCGCTTCCAGTTCCCTTTTTCCTGACAGTAGAAGCATTGTGCATCCTTCGGGTTGGAAGAGGGAGTGGCAAAACCTCATTTGGTTCCACTCGAAGAGGAGCCATCAAGAGACTTTCCCTTGGTACCCTTCGCAGGGGTCTTCCTCTTTTTCCCTTTACCTTGCCCGATTTCCAGAACAGGGGTGGTGGTAGGAGTGGTAACAACATTCTTACCTTTGAGACTACTTTCAGCAGTCCTCAAAAGTCCTTGAAGTTTGCTAAGTGTGACCTCCTCATTGTTCATATGATAGGCCATGCGGAACTGATCATAACAGGAGGGTAAGGAGTGTAGAATGATATCTATTGCTAACTCCTCATCAAAGTTCACATTTAACTTTAGTAAACGGTCCACAAATCTTTGCATTTTCTGTAGGAGGCCCGTGATAGACTCTCCATCCTTCATTTTTGTTGTTATCATGGAGGTGATGATTTTATACCTTTCCTGATGAGCACTCTGATGGTATCTTTCCATCAGGTCCTGGTGCATCTCATAAAGGTAGAAACCTTCATAGGATTTCTGGAGTTCTGCTGTCATGGTAGCCAACATGATACAAGACACCTTAGTGGCATCCTTCTCATGGGTAGTGTACTCAGCAATCTCCTCTGGAGTAGCAGAAGACTCATCAATAACCTTTAGCTCCTTATCAAGAACATACTCCTTGTCTTCATAGCGAGTGACCATCCTTATGTTCCTAATCCAATCATTGAAATTACTCCCATCAAAGATGACTCTCCCACAAAGATTCATGAGAGAAAAGGAGCCAGTAGGGTTTGAGCCAGAAGCATTGTTGGAAGACATCTTAAAAGGAAGAAAGACAAGTTTAGATTAGATAATAGAGTCCTTAATAAGACACCCAAATGAAATATTAAGGCTAGGACCCAACACAATATTTTATAACTTGGAAGAGAGATGTCGTAATCCAAGCTACAAAATATTTGAAGGTAGGTAAATGACGATTTACCAATTTCCACCTTGAAAAACGAAACAGATTATTAGGTTTTAATTGGATTGAAACTCCTAGATCTTTTGAGATTCATGGAACAATTCAATGGCATGTTTAAATCTCGATTATGCCCTTCAAGTTTGTGACTGGGATACCGAGGATCACAAACAAGGTGTGAAAAACCATGCAAATTAACTTGGTACTCTTAATTTTATCACCTAACTGATGTGCCGGTTAACCACACACTCTCCACCGATCTATGATAAACCTTAAACCACCCTTTGGCATCCTTGTAAGTCCAAGTTAGTGTGTCGGTTAACCACACACCTCCACTAACGACTTAGCAAGGTGCAAAGTGTAATTTCATGGGTTAGCATCAATTTCACATTTTCCTAAAGTAACTAAGATTGAGAATTTATAAAAGGTTTAGTTACTTTATATTTATCATTATACTTTTAATGAGAATTATAGTCGTTGTCCTACCCTTTTGGCTAACGACCCTCCACCAGTCAAGGAAGCGGTGGGTGAGAGTGGACACCCATTAAGCTGCCATTTTATAGGAAACAACCTTATACCCCCCTGATAGACCGGCTTCGTGAATGAGGCCTACTAACGGTAAGACTGACTTGTTCTTATACATATATATATATATATATATATATATATATATATATATATATATATATATATATATACATATATATTATTAACTTATAATACTATAAAGTATAAGGGTTGAATTTTAAACTTTAAAATTCTATGGTTTGGAATTAAAGTATTAATGTGTGACTTTACAAATTCCAAAACTTGAGGGCAAGTTTTGAAACTATTCAAAACCTTTCATTTCTATAACTTATGAGTTTTAATGATTTTAATGGAAAAGAATCTTGGAATTCCATAACTTGAGGACAAGTTATGGAGCCATTAAGAAACATTTAGATCAACAATTAAACTAACAAGCATGTCAAATAATTTCTATGATCTAACAAAACTCATAAGCATGCATAATTCATATCAACAATTTTCAAGAATCATATGAACTTAATATAAAACTTGAAACTTTGACAATTATCTTTGAAATTGGATAAGCACAATCATTACCACATCAAAAACAGGTTTAACAATCTAAAAACAGTTTAGGGTAATGATCCTAGTCCAATTCCAGCATTGAAACTCGAAATTCTGCACTCAGGGCCTCCTACTCGTCGAGTGCATGAACCAACTCGACGAGTTGGATGAATTTTCACATGGACTCGTCAAGTCCCCCCAATGGACTCGGCGAGTTCACTGAACAGTGAGCAGAAAATCGATTTTTAAGCAAGTAGCACCAAGTATAATTGAAAACTAGCTTCGGCTCTGATACCACTGTTGGGTTTTGAGCATTCTAACAATCATATGGTGTGCATGCAACCCAAGAAACCTTGGATCTATGTTTTCCCTATTATACATGCAAACTTTGATTATTCCAAGGTTTCATCCTAACTAGCATATGATGCGGTATATGTAATACAAAACTAGTAAAATGACATACCTTTGTTGTAGCTTTGATTCCTTAAGACTTTGTGAGCCTAGCACCCTAAATGTGATGCATCAAATGCTTCACGCAACACCACCAACAATTGGAATAACTTAAAAGAAGATTATATTGCACCAAAATCGGCTATCCCTCACTTATATCTCTTAAGTGCCGATTTTGCTAGAGTGATGCTTCTTTATATCGTGTCCATATTAGGGTTACACCATGTAACTCATGCCTTTCCACATTCCTCATGATCCATGGGTTTAAACCTCCATGGAGTATCCATGGGTCACCACATGGGTTTAGCCCAACATGAAGAACTGTGGATCATAAGCCCACTATATAAGAATGAATGATTTACCAAATCAATCCCCATTTATTTAATTAGTCTCTTTTGATCACAAAATTAATTTCAAACTAATTTTTGATCAATACTAATTAAATAATAATATGATTTCATGTTAATATATTAGAACTTATAATATATTAACAAATCATAAATATCCTCTTCTCATAAAAGTCTATCCAAATTGTTCTGATGCCATTCAACCCAAATGGACCATGCCAAGTCGGGTCAAGTACATACCAAATATAGTTATCGACTTAGACACCTTATCCAATAGATGTAATAGTTAGGGTCAACAATTGTAACCTAATTTGAAGTAATAAAGAGGAATTACTTGAATATTATGGGAATTATGTGATTTTATGTGCATTATACTTATTTATAAAATATAATAAGTTAAGAATAAAAATAAGCGTCAAAAATAAAATAATAGATAGACCCAATATTTATGAAGAAAGTTTTAGTGGTCGTGACAAGGATTACGGAGATATAAAGAACGCCGAAATCTGAGTTATAACGAAGAAGTTATCACATGTCGAAGTTTCGCGACAAAACCGGCACGACGTTGTGTGACGTAAAAAGTGATTTACGATAAAGTACTTTTTATCCTTAGCGATCTAAATGAAAGTCGTAGTATACGTTGAACCGAGAGCGTGCATAAAAAGAATGCCAAAATCTGACTTCGTATGAGGAAGTTATGATTTTTCTAAGATTTAGCATAGCAGGATGCATCCCCGAATTCGAATATTTGATCGACTGTTTTTTAGCCAACACAACCTAAACGAGAATCGAAGATCTCATTAATAGGAGCTCAACGATAAAAATACAGATGAAGATAGACGTCGGATGGCAAAGTTATGAATTTTTAACGGATTTTACTTGTCTAGGCCTGTTAAAATATAACTTTAAAAATAAAGTCAAAATTAGCCGACAGAGTCTAAACGAAAGTTGTAGAGTCCATCCCCACCTACGTGTGGATATAAAGAACGTAAAAAATAGAGTTTGTATGCGAAATTTATGGAATTTAGAAGTCGAAAGTGGCTGATGCAAGATTACACGTGAACGTCCCGCGTTCTCGCATACTAGGCTCCGGATCATCCACTTCGCCCCATCCGAAGGTTGACACATGCCCCCCTCGTACGCGCAGTGTACATCTGAGGTACGCCCTGCGTAACCGAAGACCGGACCCCTATATAAAGGGTGCGAGGGTTGCCTTCATTCTTCACACCATCACCCTTCTCTCTCTCTCTCTCTCTCTTTCTCTCTCTCTCTCTCTCTCTCTCTCTAACCTCTCTCTAAAACCCTCCCAAATCCCTAGTAACTTCTAAGTGCAATAGGAAAGCCCCGGAGCGCTAGAAGGCTCCGATAAAAAGAGCTATTCGGCTCGTAAGTTCTGCCCCCACAGAGTCCGGTTCCTAGCCGAACCTCCTAGTAAGTGAGTTATGCTTACCCTACTTTAAGTATAACTTAGGTTTAAATTTATTATCGTTATTATGAACTTATAAACAATATATATTATAACATATAATATATAAAGTGTTATTATAATATTTTTTAACTACTCGCGATACGGGAATCTGGTTTGAAGGGTCGCATGGCCGCGATAAGTATTAGACTAAAATCTAGTGGCAATAATACTAGGTTTCGTAAATAGTCGCGATAAGTATTAGACTAAAATCCAGTGGTAATAATACTAGGTTTCGTCGAAGGAAATTATATTGTTAAGAAGCGAAGCGCTGTCCAAGTTGGAATCACCACTTTAACAAGTGAGTGCATAGTTACTTTGATCTTACACATAGATATAAAGTATTTAATATAAATTATGTGTTATGTGTGCATATTATTTGTGTTCCTGATATCTATGCTGGATGAATGATTTATACATGTTTTAAATGATTTAAACTGTATATGTGTCACACTCCCAAACCAAGGATGGCGGAAACGTTCACGGGTGGAGGACTTCATGTATAGTATCACAACAACGAGTATAATAGTGCGCATAGTAAATACAACCATCATAAATATAATTGAAAAAGTTACACCATAGTATGAGTTTACATGTTTCAAAATCAATTACATTATGATGACAAAAATGTTTAATTTGACGTCTGGCGTCCCATCCTCAAAAGCAGTTGATTTCCTGTTTCACGGGTTTCCTGAGAATACAAGTAGTTTTGAAAGAGTGTCAACAATTAAGTTGGTAAGTTCATAAGCTTTTGGGTGAAGTGTTGGAAAAAACTTTATTAGTAAAATGGAATGTGTACTCAAGAAAAATCCAATATTTTCCTTATCAAATATTATGTAGTTTTAAATCCCAAGACCGAATGCATGAGTATGTGTTCGTAATTTAAACGAAGAATACAGTTTTAAATAGATAAAACCCCTTTCTGTTTTCCTTTTTAAAGTAGTATCTCCTGTAAACTTTAAGTGATGTTAACTCCCTATGTGAGTCGCTATAACCATACTACAACCGGATGACCTGTTACAACGTTTTTCAGACGTTAAAATTTGTTATGACTTTTGTCACCCGTAGACCTGCAGGTCCCGCTGTAGCTAGCAGCAAGGTGTGGGGTGTCAATCCCAATATAGATCTATACACAATTATCACGCTCTCCCTACAAGAGACTCTGGTTATAACTTGCAGGAATTTTAACCCGTACTCTAAGAGTACATTTAGAGAATTGTCTCACAACTTACGTTAACGAGTTTACGTGTAGGATGCTTACAATGCATAACTATGCTTCTTATGTTTTATCTTGTATGTTTGTAATGTGAAAGGACTCTTACAATTTAGGAAGTAAATTTCTGTTATTTAACCATAACTTAACAGAAAACATGTGTAAATTATAAAGTCATCAAAGACAAACACTTTGCTCAACATGTTACAAAGTGTTATGAAAATTGTAAGCTGTGAACTAGTTTTTAACCTTTCTGTACTGCTTTAGAAAAATCATACGAAGTAGAAAACTGAATCCGTAAACTTTGAGAGTTTTAGAAAATGTGTCTAGTTTATCCATAATTTTTAGTATGATTTTTAGAAGTGTCTAACTTATGTGAAAATGTTCATATTCACAGACTGGTCCGAATTCATTTCGGAAATGATAGGCAGTTTTATAAAATTCACCATAAATTGTAGAAAAATCGTATGGAGGTGTGCAAGTAGTCATTAGAAAGGTATAAACCTGAAATACTTGCATATGAAACGGTTTTGAAATATATTAAGTTTAAGTTGGTCAAAACAGTCCGTGATTAGGACTCAACTTTTCTGTGAAAAGCTGAAGTATGAGTTTGAGTTATATTAAGTTGTTTTAACTTGTATTCCCCCCCTAAAACTTGAAGAAAACATGAAAATGTAGGGGTATGAACTCACCTTGAGTGATTTCCTTAGATGTATGCTGAAAAGAAAGGGTTTCTAAGTCAAGAACACTTGATAGAAGCTTGGAGAGTTGAAGATCTAAGAACAATTATGGTGACATTGGTTATGAGAGATTCATAAGTTGAGTGAAGGAGTGAAGAATGTTCAATGTAGGATGAGAATACTTACTGAATGAGGGTGAGAAGTTCAAAGGCAGCCTTGGAGTCTCGAGTTCTTAGAGAGGGAAATGAGAGAGAAGTGTTTGTTTCTTGGTGAGAGTGTGAGTAAAGTGGAAGGAGAGATGGGAATTTCCAACTTTTGATCAAGTTACCAACTGGAGGAGAGATGTGAGAGGACAAATAGTTGACTAGTTAGGGGTGAATAGTGACTGGGGGTTGTCCTAAGTGGATATGGGGGATAGCTTGTGTCACACTCTAAGGGAAATCAACACTCTAACACAATATCTCACCCAATAGATATTGTCATTGGTTTACGATCATTTCCCAAAATATGGTTTAAAATATGATAATATAGGGTCTTATATATAAAAATATAAGTTTGGAGTGTTTAAAATTATAAAAATAAAAGTCTAAGGAAATTTCCGGAGCAAAAATCACTTAAAAACACTAAAAAGTCCGAAATTGGTAAAAATCCGGAGTGAAGGGGTGAAATCCGGAGTCACGGCAGAATTTTCGGAGCTCCTTTAAGCATTCCGGAGCTAATACCAAATTTCCGGAGGAGAGGATTAGGCTGCGAGGGTCCGAAGCGGGTAAACAGGGAATTCCGGAGGCGCTGGGCGAGGTCTGAAGCATTCTTCTCGGATCCGAGGTCAGGAGCGAAATTCGTCCGGTTCAGCTTGGAGGTCCGATCCGCCCCACATGTTCCGGAGTCAGTAGGAGGTTCCGAAGCAGGAGGATAGTCCGGACTAAGGGGGTTCCGGACCAAGAGGGTTGCGGACTAAGAGGGTTCCGGACCAAGAGGGTCCTTTTGGGCTATTATCGATTGAGGAAGGTACATAGAGAGATTTGGGAGAGATTTCACATACTATGAGAGATTTGGGAGAGATTTCACATACTTAGAGAGATTTAGGAGAGATTTCACATACTTGGAGAGATTTCTCATACTTAGAGAGATTTGGGAGAGATTTCACATACTTGGAGAGATTTGGGAGAGATTTCACATACTTGGAGAGATTTGGGAGAGATTTCACATACTTGGAGAGATTTCTCATACTTAGAGAGATTTGGGAGAGATTTCACATACTTGGAGAGATTTGGGAGAGATTTCACATACTTGGAGAGATTTGAGAGAGATTCCACATACTTGGAGAGATTTGGGAGAGATTTGGATATAATGGGATAGATTTAGAGAGACTTTGTCGGGGGCCTTTATTAATGTTTTTCTTCGCCGAACAAAGGTCGTAGGCTTAGTTACAACCCATTTTGAGTGTTATACGCCCCCGAAGGGTACGTAATAGTGTTTTATAGAGTTGTTACTTCCCTCAAACTGATTAGGGTTTAGGATTTTGAACATTTGAAACTTTCAAGTGTTACTTTGCATTAAAATTTAGAGTTACACATTAGTAAACATAAGGTAATCCCTAACATATTGGCACTAGTTGAGTTGACCAGATTGAATTGTTGACTTTCTTAACTTTGACTTGACCAGAAAGTGACGGTTGTCACATCATCCCCCTGTTAGAAGGAATTTCGTCCCGAAATTTGCGTTTTGACTGGGACTTCAAGAGTTGGGGAAAAGATGCAGGTATTTTTGTTTCATCTGATCTTCGCGTTTCCAGGTGAACTTGGGTCCTCGCTTAGCGTTCCAACGGACCTTCACTATAGGAATACGACTTTGTTTCGTTCTCTTGATCTCTCGATCCATGATTTCTACCGGTTCTTCTACGAAGTGGAGACTCTCGTTGACCTCGATTTCCTCGAGAAGGATCACAAGAGTCTCGTCAGACAGGCACTTCTTTAAGTTTGACACATGGAAAGTCGGGTGCACGTTGTTAAGTTCTTGAGATAGCCGAAGTTTGTATGCCACTGGGCCAATCCTGGCAAGGATTTCGAATGGGCCGATGTACCTTGGATTTAGTTTACCACGTTTACCAAAACGTATCGTCCCTTTCCATGGTGAGACCTTTAGTAGCACCCGATCCCCAACCTGGAATTCCAATAGTTTGTGTCGCTTATCAGCGTAGCTCTTTTGTCGATCTCGAGATGCTTTCAGTCTTTCTCGAATTTGAACGATCTTTTCCGTAGTTTCCCTTATGATTTCAGGGCCCGTGAGGGTACTGTTAGGGACTTGCCCTTTTGCTAACTGTGTGTCTCCCACTTCAGCCCAGCACAGTGGTGATCTGCACTTGCGGCCATAAAGAGCTTCAAATGGTGCGACCTTGATGCTAGTATGATAGCTGTTGTTGTATGAGAATTCAACAAGCGGTAAGTGGGTATCCCACGCTTTACCGAAGCCAATAACACAAGCTCTTACCATATCTTCCAAGGTTTGAATAGTTCTTTCGCTCTGCCCGTCAGTTTGTGGATGGTAGGCCGTACTCATGTCTAGCCGGGTCCCTAGAGCTTTCTGTAAGGACTTCCAGAACCGTGAAGTGAATCTACTATCTCTGTCAGAGATAATGGATATCGGCACACCATGCAGTCGTACAATCTCTTTGATGTACATCCTAGTCAACTTTTCCATCTTGTCGGTCTCCTTTATTGGCAGGAAGTGTGCGGACTTGGTCAATCTATCGACGATTAGCCAAATGGTATCAAGACCAATTGTCGTCTTAGGTAGTTTGGTTATGAAATCCATGGTTATTCGTTCCCACTTCCATTCGGGTATTTCAGGTTGATGTAGTAGACCCGAAGGCTTTTGGTACTCTACCTTAACTTTGGCGCAAGTTAGACACTTGCTCACGTAGATAGCAATTTTGGCTTTCATGTTCGGCCACCAGTAGAATTTCTTCAGGTCCAGGTACATCTTGTCCGAACCGGGATGTACGGAGTATCGAGTTTTGTGTGCTTCGTTCAGAACGACGTCCCTGAAGCCGCCGAATTTCGGTGTCCAAATTCGGTTTATGAGATAACGAGCTCCGTCGCCCTTGACTTCTAGATTCTTATCCATTCCTCTTAAAGCCTCACCTGCCACATTCTCAGGCTTCAAAGCTTCCAGCTGAGCCTCTTTGATTTACATGGACAGGTGCGAATGGATTGTCATGGTTAATGACTTTACTCGGCGACCCGAGTATTCTTTTCGACTTAAGGCGTCAGCTACCACGTTGGCCTTACCTGGGTGATAACGAATCTCACACTCGTAATCATTCTGTAATTCTACCCATCGTCTCTGCCTCATGTTGAGCTCTTTTTGATTGAGGATGTGATGAAGGCTTTTGTGATCGGTAAAGATAGTGCACTTTGTTCCGTAAAGGTAGTGCCTCCAGATTTTTAGGGAGAATACTACTGCTCCCAATTCGAGGTCATGCGTGGCGTAATTGACCTCGTGCATTTTTAATTGCCTTGATCCATAGGCAATGACCTTTCCTTGTTGCATCAACACACATCCAAGGCCCTGGTTTGATGCGTCGCAGTAGACCACAAAGTCTTCGGTTCCCTCGGGCAGGGATAGAATCGGGGCGCTGCATAGGGCCTGTTTTAAGGTTTGGAAGGCGGTTTCTTGTTTCTTTCCCCAGCTGAAAGTTACACTCTTTTAGGTTAGGGTGGTAAGTGGTTTGGCTATATTGGAGAAGTTTTGGATGAACCTTCGGTAGTAGCCAGCAAGGCCTAAGAATTGGCGGATTTCTGTGGCCGTCCTTGGTGCTGACCAATTCTCGATTGCCTTGATTTTGGAGGGATCCACGTGTATCCCTTTCTCGCTAACCACATGATCAAGGAAGTCCACTTCTCGGATCCAAAATTCACACTTTGAAAATTTTTCATATAATTTCTCTGCCCTTAGTGTCTCCAATACCTGTCGTAGATGTTGTCGATGCTCTTCCTTACTCCTTGAATAGACTAGGATGTCGTCTATAAAGACAATCACGAACTTGTCTAGGTAAGGCCGACACACCCGGCTCATTAGATCCATGAACACTGCGGGTGTGTTTGTCAACCCAAAGGGCATTACTACAAACTCGTAGTGGCTGTACCGAGTTCTGAACGCCGTTTTGGGAACATCCTCCTCCTGAACCCGTAGTTGATGGTATCCCGATCTCAGATCGATCTTTGAGAAGTAAGATGCTCCTTGGAGTTGATCAAATAGGTCGTCGATTCGAGGTAAAGGGTATCGGTTTTTGACGGTAAGCTTATTTAGCTCGTGGTAGTCGATGCACATGCGAAACGATCCATCCTTCTTTTTCACAAAGATAACTGGTGCTCCCCAAGGCGAAAAGCTGGGTCTAATGAACCCCTTGCTCAGAAGTTCGTTTAGTTGGCTGGATAGTTCCTGCATCTCGGCTGGCGCTAGACGGTAGGGCGCTTTGGCTACTGGGGTAGCTCCGGGGATCAGGTCGATTCAGAATTCGACTTGTCGTGCGGGAGGGACTCCGGGAAGGTCTTCCGGGAATACGTCAGAGAAATTACAGACCTCCGGAATGTCCTTGATGTTTTCCACCTCTTGTTTCCTATCCACAATGTGGGCTAAGAAGACGTGGTATTCCTTGCGGAGATACTTTTGGGCTTTGACGCAAGAGATGATTTGTATATTTGCACTGGGTTTGTCGCCGTAGATGACAAGAGTTTCGCCACTCGGCAGATTAAGGCATACGACCCTTTCGTAACATAGAATGTCAGCACGATTTGAACTTAACCAATCCATGCCAATGATGACGTCAAAACTTTTTATTGAGACTGGCAATAGATCGATTTTGGATGAGTAGTTGTCTAGTGTGAGGGTACACCCTGAGTATATGTCATTAGTGCTTTCTGTTTTTCCATTAGCCATTTCTACCACGTATGTATCTTTTAGTGATTGAGGATTTTGTTTTAATAATTGTTTGAATTTGTGGCTAACGAAACTCCTCTCCGCTCCACTATCGAATAATATTTATGCATATGAGTTATTGAGGAGAAACGTACCGGTAACCACCGCAGGATCCTCCCTTGCTTCTCCTTGTCCTATGGCCAAAATCCTTCCGACACCGCCGGCGTTTGCATTTCCAGCCTTTAGGCAATCCCTCTTGTAGTGCCCAGTCTCCCCGCAACCGTAACAGGCTCGGCTTGCTCCGGCGTTGGCGGTTGATTTGGCTTGTTGGGCAGACGCCCTGCAGAAACGGGCTGTATGCCCCTTTTTGTTACAGCTTTTGCAGTGCATTTCTCGACAAGGACCGTTGTGGTGAAAGTAGCATTTGTTGCACTTGGGAAGGGTTCCAGCATATTGTATCAGTGGTGCTGGAGTGGAAGGAGTAGTGGCAGCATGGATGGCAACAGTTTGCTGCTTCTTTGTGGGGCCCTGCGCCGGTTGCTTCTTTTTATTATCCCAGAATTTCCTCTTGTTGTTTCCTCGTCGCGCTTGATCGGAGGTGGTTGTCACTGTGGTATGGCTGGCCCGATGATCAATGAGTTGTTGTGCCAACTCCTTGGCACTCTCGAAAGTAGTTGGTCGTGAGGCCAACACACTATCTTGAATCTCAGAAGATAATCCCCAGAGATATCGCTCCACCTTCTTGCTTTCCGGATTTACCATCGCCGGACTGAGGAGTGCTAGATCATTGAATCGGGCGGTGTAAGCTGTGAGGTCAGAGCCCGTCATCTTGAGACTCCAAAGTTCCTGTTCTAATTTCTGCACTTCACCCCTTGGGCAATACTCCTTCAGCATCATGGTTTTCAAATCTTCCCAGCTTATTGAATTCGCCACGGCGAGAGTTAGGGATTTTACGTGGCCATTCCACCAAGTAAGGGCCCTGTCGGTGAAAGTGCGAGCTGCGAATTTGACTTTGTTTACCTCGGGGCACGCACAGATTTCGAAGACAGATTCGGTCCTCTCGAACCACTGCATTAAATCGATGACTCCCCCGCTTCCATTGAACGAATCGGGTTCGCCATTAGTAAAGTCCTTGAAGGAACACTCTCTCGAACGCCCTTGGCTATCTCCTTGAGTGGAGTTATTAGTGTTGGATTAGTGTCTAAGTCCATAACTATTTTGGTATGTACTTGACCCGATTATGAGCATGGTCCTTTTGGGTTGCCTTCACCATAGCAATATGTAGGATGAATTAAGGAGAGTAAGGTTTAATTATGATTTATTAATATATTATAAGAATAATATATTAAAGGAGAAATCATACTGTTTAATTAATATTAGTCAAGAATTAATTAAGAATTAATTTTGTGACTAAAAGAGATTAATTAAATTAAGGGGACTGATATTGTAATTATAAGATAGTTACAAAGTTGGGCTTAGGATCCATTAGATGGCAATGGACGAATTCTATATGGAGGACCATAAAGAAATCGTCCAAGGGCCTTTTGGAATGGTCCATTGGACTGCTTAGGGCTTAAGCAGTCAGATTAGGGTTCCTAGTTGCAAACCCTAATAGCCTACATGTATATATAGGACCCCTATGCCCCAAAAACGTGGCTAAGAGTTCCTCTAGGGTTTCCAGCCGTTTTTGGTGCCTCCTCTCTCCTCCCTCTTCATCCAAGTTGCTTAGTGGTGTTTGTGACTCCATTAGAGGTGCAACACTTGAGGCACTAAGCTTTCTGAAGCCAATCAAAGCATGGATTGATTGTTATTGCTATATAACAATCAAAGGTAATTACTAAACATTATTTCAGTTCTTATTTGATAGATCTAGGGGTTGTAAGTCTTGGATTCATTGCATGTACAATAGAGAAACCTAGATCCAAGCATTAGGGTTTGTATGAGCACATAGGATTATTCTTATGCTTAAAACCCATCAGTGGTATCAGAGCCTTGATTGGTTTCTGTTGTATGTGATGCAATTGTCGTTTTTCTACTGAAAATCGTTTTTCTTGCCTCTGCCTGACTCAACTCGGCGAGTCGGTATCTGGACTCGGCGAGTTGGCCCTACTCGGCGAGTTCAGGACTGACTCGGCGAGTCCGGGAGTCTGACAGAGTATATTTCGGGATTTACTTGCTGTTTTGCTGTAGGATTGATGCCAAAATCGTTTTTTGATAATAAAATCCGAATTTTATTATATGTAAATGATTATCCTTACCAAAACAAAAGATAATTTCAAATCTTTTGAATAATAGTTTCTTCATATGATAAATATAGATTATTCAAATTATTTGGTAATTATCTTGTGACTAAAATTGGATTAAGTCAAATATAGATGATCACAAAATTAATTGTTTGATTTATATTATTTGTTATTTGATCCTTAGTAAGTTTGAATAGTTTCAAATTATTCTCTTTAGGTTTTATAGTTTAAATTTGAACTTAAAAGTTTTGTTTTTGAAATTTAAATAGTTAAACCCTAATGTTTTGAAAAGTTTCAAAACTTGCCCTCAAGTTTTGGAATTTAAAATTTTGATTAATAGTTTAATTATGTAATATTTAAATTCTAAAACTCTAGTATTTTGAAAAGTTCAAATTACACCCTCATGGTTTTGTTAAGTTAATTAAAAGTTTAATTAAAAGAGAAAGTTAATAAAACCACCTAGTATTTTAAAAGTGTAAAATACACCCTATACTATATATATGTAACATTAAAACTCTAATATTATATATATGAGTAAAGAGTCAGTCTTACCGTTAGTAGGCCTCATTCACGAAGCTGGTCTATAAGGGGTGTTTAAGGAAATTGCCTATAAAATGGCGATTGAATGGGTATCCACTCTTACCCACCGCACTCTTGACTAGTGGAGGGTCGTTAGCCGAACAGGTAGGATAGGACGAAACCTTCCATTATAAGTATAATGAAGTACAAAGTAACTAAATGCTTTTTCAAATTCCCAATCTTAGTTACTTTAGGGCAAAATGTGAATTTGTATGCTAATCCATGGAATTACACTTCGTACCCTTGTCAAACGTTAGTGGAGCGTGTGTGGCTAACCGACACACTAATTTGGGATTGACATTGGTGGCGAAGGGTGGCTCGATGTATATCATAGATCAATGGAGCGTGTGTGGCTAACCGACACATTGATTAGGTGATAGTAGCAATTGGGTGCACCACGTGATTCGTATGGTTATTCACACCTTGTTTGTGATCCTCGGCATCCCAGTCGCAAACTTGAAGGGCATAATCGAGATTAAACATGCCATTGAAAAGTTCAATGAATCTCAAAAGACCTAGGAGTTTCAATTCATTTAAAACTTAAACTTCTTTTTCGTTTTTCATGGTGGAAATTGGTAAATCGTCATTTGCCTACCTTCAAATATTCTGCAACTAGATTACGGCATCCCTCTTCTAGGTTGTAGAGTATTGTGTTGGATCCTAGCCTTGATGTTTCATTTGGGTGTTACATCAAGGATTTTTATCATCTAACTTGATTTTTCTCCCTTTTTGTAGATGTCTAAATCTTACAATGGTCTTCCCAAGTCCCTTGGAACAAGCTTTCCGAATGAAGATGACGTTCCACGATACGATCAAGGAAATGAGGGTCATGCTTCACTCCCTCCACCTCCTCCAATTATTCTCCCTAACCCACAAGTTCAAAGGCTTGAAAAGTTCAAGCTCACTCGAGCCCTTTTGGCAAGTAAACACGAAGATGGAAAACTTGTGTGTGCACACATCTTAGAGATGAAGTCACACATTGATAGGTTAAGGATGATGGGTGTCGATATCTCAGAAATGTTGGCTGTTGACTGGGTTCTTCAGTCACTTCCTGAATCATATAGTGAGTTCATTAGAGAGTACTATATGATGGACCATGACGTGACCCTCATTGATTTGACCTATTTGCTTATAGCTGCTGAATCAGAAATGATTTGGCATGCTGATCGAGCAAATTTGTTTGGCAAATCAAACTCCCAAACTTCAATGGACATTGAAAATGGTGACATTGGAAATCCAGAAAAGGTAAATTCTGAGATAGTTCTTTATGCCATTCCAAAAGAGTCCATCTGCTTCTACTGCCAAGAGAAGGGGCATTGGAGACGAAGCTGCCCTGTTTACCTGAGAGATCTAAGAGATGGGAGAGTCAAGACGTATGGCTCTACTTTAGGTAAAATCTATTAACTAACTCTATAAGTTCCTATTCTTTGATTCTTAATACATGATGTGATAAGATTACATTTTGATGTTTTTGCTGGATCGAAGAAAAGAGAGGAAGCTTAAGGCAGAAGCGTGCTGAATCTGATCATGAAGAAATGGATTTCGATCGCATGGACTCGAGGATCAGATTTTTGAGCTACTACTCTAGAGTTAGGATAGATTGATAAGAAATATGTAATAGCATAGTTTTTCAGTTGAATTACATTGTAAGGACAAGTTTTTCCGCAATAAAATAAATTTTGATTTTGTCTTATTTATTTATCCTTGCAATGGTGTGTATGAAAAATTGATGTTTGATTGTTTCTATTGTTAGCAATAATGGATTCTTTATTATGTTATTTGTGGAAATGTCGAGAATTTGCCAAATAAGGGAAGATTCTCATCGCCCATGTTTCAGTTGGACAGAAACTTGGAGTCATGCAACTTGGTTGCGTGATGAATGAGAAACTTCATATTTGGAAATTAGACTAATTCTTTGACAAAGTGTCAAGAGAAGGACTAAGAGATCGAGTGCACTAGGTTGTGCATTGATCAAGTCCACCACAAGAGTGATAAAGATATTCGTCATGATTTACTAAATTTTAGTAAATATGGTTATACTTATAAGATTAAGTATAATTCTGAGTTGATTGAAAGAGTTTCAATCAATAGCAGAACGAATAAGAAGAATCAAGTAGGCAGAAAGATAAAAGTTTCTCTATTCTAAGAAGAAGGGAGAGTACCTTTTATTATGTTTTATGATAGGTCTTAATGATTAATAACCATGTCTCAATTGATCCTATAAGTGAGTCTTAGTGCAATTGCATGTCTAAGAAGAGGAATCGGGAATTGTAGAAATGGTTAAAATCAAGAAGTCAATCATACTTCGTTCCAATATCAAGTCTTAGAGTCAAGATTCTGACATGAGTGACAAGTCTTTAGTAGGTTTATAACACGCAACAAATGTGGAATTGGAAAAAGTCTTCTTATTCCTGCACATTTGAGATTGGTAAGTTGTGATGTCTTGGATAAGACAAAGACCAACTAGAACCAATTATGTGAAGTGAAAGTCTTGATAAAAACTACACTAACTCTTGAATATTTGTTTTGTCAAGTAATGTTTCTTGACAAGAGAATCTTATATGTCAAGGATTCAGTGGGAGTCTTAATGGTCTTGAAAGGTTTCAAGAACAAATCAAGAGTTAAACCTAGTTGATCATCACTAGCACACGACTTGAGGTTTAAAGCCTATCGTGGATGACATACTCTTTTTCTGTGCCATTCCAATTGAGTTAATACGCATATGAGTTCTATGAGTTCTCATTTGAATACATAAAGACAAAGAACCTTGATCAATGGAAAGTACATTGATATGAAAGGGTGAGTTGCTTGAAAGACATGGTGGGCATTCATGTTACCATGAGGCAAGAAATCGAGATTGAGCACGTTCGGTCCATATGAGTTTGGATTTGTCGCAAACTTTGGTTTTGACAAATTCACATGGATAGGAACACATACGCTTTAAAATCTAAGTGTCATGAGGTTTCCCTTCTTCATGAAAATGATTGTAAGGAAATGCTTTCACTAAGAGAGATTTTAAGAAGATTGCAATTGTGAAAATTGTATTCTCAAATTCGATTATGATTACGGCATCCCTCTTCATAGTTCGAATTGTGAGATTTGGCAATTAGTCTGAACATTTGGGACTTAGTAAAATAAGTTCTGAATTTCTTTAGACACACATGTGAGCTATCTAAGGCAAAGGTGTATGAGCGTAAAAAGATTAGATAAAGGCTTATCAAAGCATTAGGTATTAGAAATATGAACTTAAGGAATTCAATAAGCATTGTTTTCTGGAAGTTCAATTGTTTTCTGAATACATGTCAAAGCTAGTGGGAGCATAAGTGTTATGCTGGTAAGAAAATAATCATCATGTTAGTGGGAGCATGATTATTATGGTAAGTATTGCAAGTTAGCAATATTAATTATAGAAAACAACGATTCACTTTGCAAAGTTGCAAGGGTTGAAAAGTTGTTTTGCTATAATTAAGGGAGAGAATATTATACTTCAAAATTCTAAAGCTTAGATCGAGAAACGTTAATATATTTAGTCAAGGATACATAGTGCATTCTCAAAATTCGATTATGATTACGGCATCCCTCTTCATAGTTCGAATTGTGGGAATAGGGCACATAAAATATTATGGCAGAAGGCTGATAAAGTATCACGTCTTTATATGAGACATTATGCATCGTATCCAATACGCTTCGAGTATAGGATCGATTGCATATGCTATAATATTTGACAATTCTAAAATTTTCCAAATGCCTAGGGCATTAAGAGGGAAAAAGGACTAGAAATGGTTTTGACTAAAATAATTAAACAACTATCAAAGACGATCTGAGGTTCACTGAGGATTTGTCGCTTGTGAGTAGTTGGAAGTATAGTACTGGATGGACTATATTGACATTATTATGAATAGATAAGATTCTATTAAGAATGAGTTGTCATATAGCAAATATGGAAATGTTTCCATAAATGGGAGTTGGAAATTAAGAATCTATGTAGATTAGAAACTTTTATGCAAAAGGATGTTCGAAGGAATGTACTTTGAGTGAGAGACATCACATCTATAGAATTGTTTTGTGACAATTTCTGATAGAGTACTTTGTGATTTCATTGGCCAAGTCCTGATAACTTTTGTGCTATGACTTTACGAAAGGATCGTTGCATAAAATGTTAGAATCTGACATATTCTAAAAAAAATGGCAAGAATTTGGTATTCTTACACTAATGATAAGGATTGGGGATTGTGAAATGAGTTTCATTGGAAAAGTTTTTCAATTGATTTATCTCACAAAGTGTGGACCATAGGAAACCAAAGTGTGCATGCTTTGAGCATGGGACAATTGTTGTTATAATTCGAGTAATAAGTTGATTTTCTGAAACAGTAAGCAATGAATAATGAGTAATCAATATGGTGTTTAAATAAAAGTGTTTTTATTTACGCTCAAAAGTTTTGGGACCATATAGGATTAATATTATTATTGCGTTTCACTTTGCATGTTTTGACTTCCAGAATAACTGGGTTATTCGAACCTCCACAGTCGGTCATACGTTGGAAGTAGGTATGAAGGAAGACTGTCATGAATCTGTCTATAGATTGTCTGAAGTGTTTAGACATAGCACAAGTTTGATGCAGAGTTCATGAGTGCTTTAATAAGATTAGAGTATTGGATTAAACCCACGCTCACTTGAATCACTTCATGGATTTATCACGGGTGATTAGTGAGACGATAACATTGTATATTCTTGAAACCGAGACGTGTGAGTTGTTATTTGTTGGTCAGTTGCATATTGATAATAAGAAAACGCACCAGTAACTTGGTGTTATAAAACTTATTGTTGTTTGTGATTCGATCAATAAATGCAAGCGAGCATTTGAGTCGAAGTTTATCCATTCCTTTTACCCAAAGTGGGATAAAAGCGATATCTATGGCCCCTCGATGATTTAGTGATGACACCTAAGCGCTTGGCCAAGCCGGGACTAAGTTGATGTGTTCAATTGTAGTCTGTTGTCAGTCGTCATAAATCGGAAGTCGGGAAACAGTATAGAGAGAATTTTTTAAATCCATGTCTCATGTCTATACGATATCTTGAGAATGGAGGAATATATAATCCCTTATCTAAAGGACACGCGTATATGATAGGATCAGAGTTGACAGCGGCTTTTGGAAGCTACGATTGCTGATCAGATTCTGAAGTTATGCAAAATAGTTATTAGACTTATCCAAGTGGGAGACTGTTGGATTAATGTCTAAGTCCATAACTATTTTGGTATGTACTTGACCCGATTATGAGCATGGTCCTTTTGGGTTGCCTTCACCATAGCAATATGTAGGATGAATTAAGGAGAGTAAGGTTTAATTATGATTTATTAATATATTATAAGAATAATATATTAAAGGAGAAATCATACTGTTTAATTAATATTAGTCAAGAATTAATTAAGAATTAATTTTGTGACTAAAAGAGATTAATTAAATTAAGGGGACTGATATTGTAATTATAAGATAGTTACAAAGTTGGGCTTAGGATCCATTAGATGGCAATGGACGAATTCTATATGGAGGACCATAAAGAAATCGTCCAAGGGCCTTTTGGAATGGTCCATTGGACTGCTTAGGGCTTAAGCAGTCAGATTAGGGTTTCCTAGTTGCAAACCCTAATAGCCTACATGTATATATAGGACCCCTATGCCCCAAAAACGTGGCTAAGAGTTCCTCTAGGGTTTCCAGCCATTTTTGGTGCCTCCTCTCTCCTCCCTCTTCATCCAAGTTGCTTAGTGGTGTTTGTGACTCCATTAGAGGTGCAACACTTGAGGCACTAAGCTTTCTGAAGCCAATCAAAGCAAGGATTGATTGTTATTGCTATATAACAATCAAAGGTAATTACTAAACCATTATTTCAGTTCTTATTTGATAGATCTAGGGTTTGTAAGTCTTGGATTCATTGCATGTACAATAGAGAAACCTAGATCCAAGCATTAGGGTTTGTATGAGCACATAGGATTGTTCTTATGCTTAAAACCCATCAATTAGTACCGCTCCCGGTCCTTCTGGCACCGTCGGTGCTGATTTGGGACATAGCAGCTGCCACCGCAGCCGTGACTGCGGCTTGGAACATTACAGGGTCATACTGGGGAGGCGGCGGTGGTGGATTTGTTTGCGTCTCGCCGGTGCGTCTAGCAGATCTACGAGGCGGCATTTTTCTGTTATAGAATTTCAAAGACGAAATGAGTATAAGTCTTTTAGAAATGGTTATTAGTCGGGAGACGCAAAACTAGGTTATTAGTTTTCCCGATATTTCGAATGTTGCAAACAATTCATAGCAGAAGTCTATATAAATAAACTTATGAATTTAGTAGTAATTCAAGGCGGACTCTCCATTTCTAAGTCGATCGCCTCTTGATTACACATAACCTCGGGGTATATATTAAATAATCTCAGAGTTACCATAAGCAAATCGTTGGTTAATGCCATGTTATGCAATTTGAGATGAAATCCCAATAAACTAAAACGCATGCCAATTTTCATTGATATAATTTAGTACATGATTTTAGGAAAATTTGACCTTATAGAAGGTCTACATTATATCAACGTAACAGAGAATTTTGACAGCACATAGACCCTTTGACTAGTGTAATCACTTAGACGCAGGGTCAAACCTACTTACAGGAAAGAGTAGTCCCAAAACCTACTCGTAAACCCTTTGACTAGTGTAATCACTTAGACGCACATAGACCCTTTGACTAGTGTAATCACTTGCACTACTCGCGGCGGGTGGTATCAGCTGGTCCATCGTGGCCTTGAGACGAGGTCTAGGCTCCCTGAAGTTCCGCAATCTGGCGTTCGGCCGCGATCACTCTCTCTTCGAGAGCCGCGTGCCTTATCTAATACTCCCTTACTTCCGCCCGAGCGGTGGTAAGGTCCTCGATGAGTTGGTCCATAGGGTAGAAGTCTCTTTCCAAGTCCCGTGTACGAGCATCGGATGCATCCACCACAACGTTGAGTTTCCGAACTTGATTCGCCATCTCCCTATTCTGGTCCCCAAGGTTCATGATCTGTTGGATCATGACTGGGACGGCTTTGTCAGCCGGCCCCCCATGACTGAGGTCGTAGTAACCCCGTTGCGCGCCAAATGGTGACCGTTGTCGTTGTTGACGGCTCCATCTCTCGATCATTGTTGCCCAACGGCGCTCGGGCCTGTTGTAGCCAAAACGGTTCGCAGGCACCCTGGCGATGTAAGGAGGGTTGATGATTTCCTCCTCCGGCTCCTCCTCTTCTTCTTCGAACTCCAATTCCTCTTCTTCTTCGTCCTCTTTGGGGTCTTCTTCGGGTTCCTCCTCGAATACTTCCTCGAGATCCTCTTCTGGTTCTGCTTCCAACCAACCACCGTTCCCCTGGTTCGGAAAGTAGGGGTCTCCGGGCAAATGAAATCCTGCCATGTTGTCTGTACGAGAAAAAGGGGGGGGGGAGGTGTAAGAGGCACATAATGGATCTAGAAATATTGTGCTTAGTTAACAAAAATACTCCTATAGTATTTTAACGGTTGTGTTTGATTCTTAATGTGTTTCTTGTATGGGTGTTGGTAAGTTGATAGACTTGTTGTCCACTATGAGTATCCCCTGGCCTATACTAGTCACTTCTCGGACGAATATAGTTGATCAGGCTATATTCCTCCCAGACTTGATTGCATATTCCAAGGCATATTCACATTGCACAACTCCTCTATTTTTAACTTTTGCATTTTCCTTAGACGTGACTCTATATTGGTAAGCATGTATGCACTTATACTTTCTCATAAAAATAACGCTTTTATTATTTTAGAAGTATACTTGTAGGGGAAAACTTTTAAATCAGAGAGTCTTAGTCCCTTTGTGTTTATAGTTTGTATATCTTATATGGTTTGCTATACTATGTTCACTACAAACAATGCTCTGATACCAATCTGTCACACCCCCAAACCAAGGATGGCGGAAACGTTCAGAGGTGGAGGACTTCATGTATAGTATCACAACAACGAGTATAATAGTGCGCATAGTAAATACAACCATCATAAATATAACTGAAAAATTTACACCATAGTATGAGTTTACATGTTTCAAAATCAATTACATTATGATGACAAAAATGTTTAATTTGACGTCTGGCGTCCCATCCTCAAAAGCAGTTGATTTCCTGTTTCACGGGTTTCCTGAGAATACAAGTAGTTTTGAAAGAGTGTCAACAATTAAGTTGGTGAGTTCATAAGCTTTTGGGTGAAGTGTTGGAAAAACCTTTATTTGTAAAATGGAATGTGTACACAAGAAAAATCCAATATTTTCCTTATCAAATATTATGTGGTCTTAAATCCCAAGACCGAATGCATGAGTGTGTGTTCGTAATTTAAATGAAGAATACATTTTTAAATAGATAAAACCCCTCTCTGTTTTCCTTTTTAAAGTAGTATCTCCTGTAAACTTTAAGTGATGTTAACTCCCTATGTGAGTCGCTATAACCATACTACAACCGGATGACCTGTTACAACGTTTTTCAGACGTTAAAATTTGTTATGACTTTTGTCACCTGTAGACCTGCAGGTCCCGCTGTAGCTAGCAGCAAGGTGTGGGGTGTCAATCCCAATATAGATCTATACACAATTATCACGCTCTCCCTACAAGAGACTCTGGTTATAACTTGCAGGAATTTTAACCCGTACTCTAAGAGTACATTTAGAGAATTGTCTCACAACTTACGTTAACGAGTTTACGTGTAGGATGCTTACAATGCATAACTATGCTTCTTATGTTTTATCTTGTATGTTTGTAATGTGAAAGGACTCTTACAATTTAGGAAGTAAATTTCTATTATTTAACCATAACTTAACAGAAAACATGTGTAAATTATAAAGTCATCAAAGACAAACACTTTGCTCAACATGTTACAAAGTGTTATGAAAATTGTAAGCTGTGAACTAGTTTTTAACCTTTCTGTACTGCTTTAAAAAAATCATACGAAGTCGAAAACTGAATCCGTAAACTTTGAGAGTTTTAGAAAATGTGTCTAGTTTATCCATAATTTTTATTATGATTTTTAGAAGTGTCTAACTTATGTGAAAATGTTCATATTCACAGACTGGTCTGAATTCGTTTCGGAAATGATAGGCAGTTTTATAAAATTCACCATAAATTGTAGAAAAATCGTATGGAGGTGTGCAAGTAGTTATTAGAAAGGTATAAACCTGAAATACTTGCATATGAAACGGTTTTGAAATATATTAAGTTTAAGTTGGTCAAAACAGTCTGTGAATAGGACTCAACGTTTCTGTGAAAAGCTGAAGTATGAGTTTGAGTTATATTAAGGTGTTTTAACTTGTATTCCCCCCCCCCCCTAAAACTTGAAGAAAACATGAAATGTAGGGGTATGAACTCACCTTGAGTGATTTCCTTAGATGTATGCTGAAGAGAAAGGGTTTCTAAGTCAAGAACACTTGATAGAAGCTTGGAGAGTTGAAGATCTAAGAACAATTATGGTGACATTGGTTATGAGAGATTCATAAGTTGAGTGAACGAGTGAAGAATGTTCAATGTAGTATGAGAATACTTACTGAATGAGGGTGAGAAGTTCAAAGGCAGCCTTGGAGTCTCGAGTTCTTAGAGAGGGAAATGAGAGAGAAGTGTTTGTTTCTTGGTGAGAGTGTGAGTAAAGTGGAAGGAGAGACGGGAGTTTCCAACTTTTGATCAAGTTACCAGCTGGAGGAGAGATGTGAGAGGACAAATAGTTGACTAGTTAGGGGTGAATAGTGACTGGGGGTTGTCCTAAGTGGATATGGGGGATAGCTTGTGTCACACTCTAAGGGAAATCAACACTCTAACACAATATCTCACCCAATAGATATTGTCCTTGGTTTACGATCATTTCCCAAAATATGGTTTAAAATATGATAATATAGGGTCTTATATATAAAAATATAAGTTTGGAGTGTTTAAAATTATAAAAATAAAAGTCTAAGGAAATTTCCGGAGCAAAAATCACTTAAAAACACTAAAAAGTCCGAAATTGGTAAAAATCTGGAGTGAAGGGGTGAAATCCGGAGTCACGGCAGAATTTCCGGAGCTCCTTTAAGCATTCCGGAGCTAATACCAAATTTCCGGAGGAGAGGATTAGGCTGCGAGGGTCCGAAGCGGGTAAACAGGGAATTCCGGAGGCGCTGGGCGAGGTCCGAAGCTTTCTTCTCGGATCCGAGGTCAGGAGCGAAATTCGTCTGGTTCAGCTTGGAGGTTCGATCCGCCCCACATGTTCCGGAGTCAGTAGGAGGTTCCGAAGCAGGACGATAGTCCGGACGAAGGGGGTTCCGGACCAAGAGGGTCCTTTTGGGCTATTTTCGACTGAGGAAGGTACATAGAGAGATTTGGGAGAGATTTCACATACTTGGAGAGATTTGTGAGAGATTTCACATACTTAGAGAGATTTGGGAGAGATTTCACATACTTGGAGAGATTTCTCATACTTAGAGAGATTTGGGAGAGATTTCACATACTTGGAGAGATTTGGGAGAGATTTCACATACTTGGAGAGATTTGGGAGAGATTTCACATACTTGGAGAGATTTCTCATACTTAGAGAGATTTAAGAGAGATTTCACATACTTGGAGAGATTTGGGAGAGATTTCACATACTTGGAGAGATTTGAGAGAGATTTCACATACTTGGAGAGATTTGGGAGAGATTTGGATATAATGGGATAGATTTAGAGAGACTTTGTCGGGGGCCTTTATTAATGTTTTTCTTCGCCGAACAAAGGTTGTAGGCTTAGTTACAACCCATTTTGAGTGTTATACGCCCCTGAAGGGTACGTAATAGTGTTTTATAGAGTTGTTACTTCCCTCAAACTGATTAGGGTTTAGGATTTTGAACATTTGAAACTTTCAAGTGTTACTTTGCATTAAAATTTAGAGTCATTAGTAAACATAAGGTAATCCCTAACATATTGGCACTAGTTGAGTTGACCAGATTGACTTGTTGACTTTCTTGACTTTGACTTGACCAGAAAGTGACGGTTGTCACAATATGTATTTTATATCTACGAATATGTTGGGTAGAACATGGGTAGATGAAATAGTTGATGTGTGATGAAATAAAATGATGAGAGGCCTCGATGTTTACGATAATCTAGTCATCTAGAGGAGTATAGATGACGACCACATACTATTCTAAACAGTCTGATGAAGTGTGGCATGAATCTCCAAAAGAGAAGTTCTATATAATGTATCAAAAAAGAAAGATTGAACCACCAAAACATGCTTGTAAACACTTGTTAAGAAGTTACTTTTAAGCTACTAAGACATATCCAAATAAGTCTTTATAGAAATCATCTTATTAGTCTTCAGCTCTTTCACCATTTACAAGAAATGAAGAAGGGAGAGAGAAGCTAGGACTTTGAAATTTGGTAGCCCCAAAAAGAGCTTCTTTCTCTTGGTTATGAAGCACAAAAGAAGAAGAAATGAAGTGCAAGAACACTCTTCCAACACTCCATACCGTAGCTTATATATTTAGACCAAAAAGCAAGAGGGGAGCATAAAGCAAAAGTTGAAGTCTCTTTCTTACAAGCATAGCTTAAGGATTAAACAATGGAAAAAGTAATCCAAAACCATACCTTTTCATTTTCGGCCATAAGGTCAAAGGAGACAAAAAGGAAGTGTCATTTGCTATGTCAACAACTAGCTAGTTCGAGTGTAACCATTTGGTTACTCTAAGTGAAAAAAATGTTGTACACAACTTCAATATTCATACTATATGATATTAAGTTGTTTTTTTTGTTCTCTCTTATTGTTATTTCCTAGAAACAATAATTCTCAATATATTAGTAAATATTATTTTCATGAAATAATGTTTTTCCAATTAAATACAAGTGTTGATATTTATTAATTATCAAAATTACTCTAATAAATAATCAATTAATGGTAACTTGCTATAAGGTGTGACCTTATATGATCATTTGTTATTAGCAATATCATTTAATAATGACACTTGGGGAAACAAGATCTTTCACATATGTCATTTGAAACAGGTAATATTTGGTTCTATACATCCATCGTAACTACAATTAACATGGTACCTTTGAACTCGCCCTTTAGATGGGTTGCATCTACTACAAGGTTCAGCTTACAACAATTGACAAACTAGCACACCAAAAATACATTGTATATCTGGTTAAAAAGTACTTATTATAGTAAGGTACATCCAAACTATAATTATAAAATGTAGTAATACTGAACGAGCAACCGAGTGCGATATATAAGAACTCAAACCGATCGTTATCATATGTTTGAATACGTGTCACTATGCGGGAATTATATGTAACCAAGTTGTGTAAATAAGCCGGGATTTTGGTAAATAAATCCTCTTTGGTACCCCTTAACAACATGAGTGCATATTTCTTCGTACGCGACGCCTGTTGGTATGTGATATTTATTTTTAATTGTGAGTTCATATCGTTAATAGTCTCACCTCCCCGGTAGACTCTACTATAATCTTCAGTTAAAATCTCGGCACTATATTGTCCCAATACATGTCTGTTTGCTTATCGATGCCACAGTTGAAAGTTTGTTGAAGAACAAGTATGTTCATAAAAAATCTCACTTGGAAAAGTCCATTGGAATTTTTTATTCCCTGTGACCTTATTAACCATGAACAATTTTTCACAACAAAAACAACCTCATACCTTGATTTGGTCGATCTAGTTGTCTTAGACTAAAAACCTTCATCAAGACATTATTTCCTAATAGCCCCTTTAAGCTCGTCTTTGTTATCAAATATAATAGGCATTCAATCTTTTGGTTATAGTCTGTCCTCTGTAATGGAATATTCTCATTACCTAGAGTTGCCGATAAAGGAGGCATACCATACAAAAGGATATCTGAAAACCCAAGTTTAGGTTCATCTGACAACTCATATCCAGCAAAATTACTTTCTCAGTTGGATATATCTAAATGAACATCGGAAACATCAGAAAATCCTTGTAACCATGTTGATTTTCATCGTTCTGAAACATAACTTTTTTTTTGTTTCATCTACTACATCGTCATCATTAACCTGAACTTGTTGTTGGGGATCAATAACATAATGACCAACCACGTCATTAAGATATGTACCAACATCATTATCACCAACATACTCATAATTTTGAGAATCCGTACAGTGAATCGGTGAATACACACATTTATATTTTCAGCAACACTATGAAACTGGAGTACACTAGGAGCGATAAAAGAACCTATTAGGTTGTTGCACCATGTCTCATAGGATGTGTTTGCAAGATGTGCTTTTTCTCTATCGTCACCTTATGTAGTAGCATCACCATTATCAACAACAACAACACACACTTTCATATCATTTCGTCCAACCATTTTAATTATGTTGATCAACAAATTAACATCAATGTCATCGCAATATAATGATGCAATTTAGGACAATGTAAGCGAAGACTAAGTTTAGATTTATCTAACAAACAAGTTTTCATTTTCACAAATATAAAAAATCATTAAAACTAATATACTTTGAAAATATCAAAGTAAATTCAGAAATCCCTTCTCGTAGCTAAACATATTCCAGATTTTTCTCTACTATATCCTACCTCTCGTCGGTTATAACGCAAACTAAAAATACAATTTAACTCATTTTAATTCAAAAAAAATCAACAGAAAAAACTGATAATCTAACACTTTCTTAGATACTTTTTATACATAATCTAGTAATTTGTACGAATTCATAGTCAACAATCTCATATTTAATAATCAAAATGAACAAATTCTTAGTCAAAGTTACGTACTTTTTTGGAAAATAAAAAACAAACAAACAGGTGGTAAATTGCAGATATGTGAAGAGCAAATCGTAGGTGGGGCACACCCATCAGCAATTTATTTCAAAAAATCTAAAATAAAAATACAGAAGGGAGCAAATAGTATATGGAAGAGAGATAATAGAAGATGGAAGGGAGCACGTAACGAATGGAATGAGCAAATCACATATGATGACTAGCTATCTACGATTTGCTTCGCTGTTTTTTGAAAATCCCTTTTTTACTATTTTTTAAAAAATCATTAGTGTTTTTGGTGTGTGTTTATATATATATATATATATATATATATATATATATATATATATATATATATATATATATATAGACACACACATGAGAGTTCAGTTGAGAAAAAAAAAAGATTGAGAATGAGTGAATTATTCTCAGCCACGCATTAATTTTGCCGCAAAACACTTAGGCGTACTGGCGGAATGGGTAAGGGATACACATATGGTTTTTCCAACCAAACATGTTTCCTTAAATTATGCTAATCATTACCTTAAAATAAACAAAAACTTTTTTTTTGTTTTTTTTATTTTTAGAATGTTATTTTTATCGAAAATTTATTTTAAATATATCAAAATTCATAATTTTTTATTCTCTATAAATAGACATCCATATTGATATAGTTTTAAGATAAAATAAAAAAAATTATTTTTTTAGAGTTTCAGCTATCGTTATTAATAAGTGAATAAAAACGCATCAGATTTTTATTACAGTACATTCGTTATTCGCTTATGAATAAAACGTATACTTAACTTTTTTACCGTTTAACTATCGTTTATATATAAATATAACACGTTATAAAGTTTTCTTACCTAAAATATATATTTTTTACATCATCTTTCGTCACATGTTATAATTATACATGAATAAAACGTGTATTAATTGTCGTCATATGTTATATTCATATATTAATAAAACATTTCTAAGATTTTTGTTACCGTTCATTGGTTATTTATATATAAATAAGTAGTATGTTAAAAAAAATGAAGTGTTTTGAAAATGTGAACTACTTATTCATATATGAATAACAAATGAACAGTAACAAAATTATGATAAATGTGTTCTTCGTATATAAATATAACTTGTGAGGAAAGTCAATACACGTTTTATTCATATGTGAATATAACATGTGACGAGAGTTGATGTAAGCTGTAAAGAGTTTAGTATATGTTATTTTTGTATATGAATGATACTTAATCTGTAAAAAATTAATCATATTTTTATTCATAAGTGAATAACGAATGTCTGTACTAAAAATCTGATGTATTTTTATTCAATTATGAATAACGATTGCTGAAAATATAATTTTTTTTATTTTATCTTAAAACTATATCAATATGAATGTCTATTTGGAAAGAATAAAAAATCATGAATTTTGGTATATTTAAAATCATTTTTCGATAAAAATAGCTTCTTAAAAATTAAAAAAACGAAAAAAAAGTATGTTTTTGTATATATTAAGATAATGATTAGCATAGTTTAAGGAAACATATTTTGTTGGAAAACACATGTGTATTCCTTTCTCATTTCCGCTGGTACGACGGAGGTTTTTGCGGCAAAAATAAATAAGAGGCTGAGAATGATTCCCCAATTCTCAATCTTTTTTATTTTTCTCAATTGAACTTTTTTATATATATATATATATATATATATATATATATATATATATATATATATATATATATATATATATATATATATTGTTTGGCTAATGATCAAGATTTCCTATTATATATTAAAGTTGTCGTTGATATGTTTCAATTATTTGAAATTTTGTACACAATAATTGTCTAAGAAAAGTTGATGTGTGGAGTGTGATTTTTTGTTTTACAAATTAAAGCATGTTGTTGATTTTTTTGTTCTAGTACGTGAATAGTGAAAGGTGATTTGATTCGATTTTCTATTTTATGAATTTAACAATTTTTACTTTTAAGTTTAGGCAAGTTCATCGTGAATATATGTTTTATTTCATAAAGTTGCATTTATTGTATTTTCAATTTTCAATTTTTTTTTATCTTTAAATCTTTTTTTTTTAATTTTTAGAAATGACAAACTAATCTAACTCTAATTAGTGTCTTAGTGTCTATGTTTCAATTGAGACTTGCAACACATCTTTGCTCACTTTAAGTCTTTAAGACCAATTATAAATACTAAATTTATTTATTTTTTATTTATTTATTTATTATTATTATTTATTTTATTTTTTTTTTGCCTTTTTACCCCAACATTTGATAACTTCTCCAAAGGTGATAGAAATAGTAAAGTTCTTATGTTTCAAACTTTTCCTATACTTCTTTACCCACCTTGACATTTTTAGTTTCTAAGACTAATTATGAATACTAAAATTTACTTTTTTTTTTGCCTCTTTTCCTAACATAACATTTGATAACTTCCGACCTCCTGACGGAGTCATCCGCCTGTTCTTTTTTTTTTTTTTTTTTTTTGTTCACTTTGTTTAAGTGAAAATAAGTTGAAAAGATATTGGGCAAACTTTTATAATCTGAAGATGTAAGTTCATTTCTAACTCTTATAATATTTATGTTTTTAAAAAATATTTGTTTTATATATGTTTTGTTTATGAGAACGATATTTACACAAATGAAACACTTCAAGTGGCAAAAATAAAAATGAAAATAAAAGCAATTACTTCATCAAAAATACATCCAAATATGAAATTGACATGATGTAAGTGTAAGTTCATTAGTACACATATTAGTAAGGTTATTATGGGGTAAGTTTTTCACAAAAGCCATACAAAAAATGCACAAAAATACTAGAAGCAAAATAATTAATTATCGATTTGGATTAAAGGGAAGCATGTGTGAATAAATGATTGTTTGACGTTAGTGTGATATGTGAAATATGTAATCATTAGCATGCATTATATTTGAAAAGTCATTTGTATACAAGATGAGATTTTTTGAAAATGAAGCATATTTAGTGGAAGATTCATTTAAGCAAAGATTTGGAACCACAAGATCTAAAACCACCTTATATTTTAGCGTCAGTACTAAAGAAGCAAAAATGCTAGTAAAACTCAAGTGGAGGTAGTTATGACTTTTTTGGAGGAGGATAATGTTGGCGGAGCTACTATGTAGCTAGGAATAGCCAGGGCTACCTCTCAAATTTTCCCGTCAGATGTAAATTTAATGATTTTATTTTCGAAAATCGTCACAAATCTCTTGGAAACCCGTCACAAATCCGTCGGCAATCCATCAAAAAGTCGGACAATTGTGAATTTAGTGTAAATTCGTTGGTTTACTAATGATTTTGTGACGGAAACTTCCTTCGGGAACAAGTTTTTTCTAGTAGTACAACCCCTAAAAAATTTGTGCGACCCCTGATTTTTTTTTCTACATCCACCACTGATAACGTTTGTGTTTGAGTGTTGTGCGGATACATCATCAAACATTTTTGCCGATTTGGCATACATTTTCACATATGGCGTTGATGAAAGCGACTTATATAACAAATAAGTATGGGATGTTCTTAAAAGTGTTGGTGTAACACCAACTAATATGACATTTTTCATAGAGTTCTTTTCTATGCGTAAGGAAAGTAGTCGATCTCTCTCTCTCTCTCTCTCTCTCTCTCTCTCTCTCTATATATATATATATATATATATATATATATATATATATATATATATATGGTCCGGATCCGATGACGGCTCTAAAAACGGTAAGGACTGTGAGGACAATTATCAACCAATCGCGTTCATTGTTAGAACACTCTTTCAACACTCCATACCGTAGCTTATATATAGACGAAAAAGTAAGAGGGGATCATAAAGCAAAAGTGAAAGTCTCTTTCTTAGAGTTTCTCCAACCACACACATCAAAATAGTGATTATTTAGCACAAAAATGGTGTTTGAGTTCCAATCAACCTCTAAAATAGTGGGTTTTAGAGGCCTTCTCATTTGACCTTTATATTTGGTGTTAAAATTGAACCAACACAAAAATTGTGCTAAATTTGAAGGTTGGTTGGAGTATTCTTGCCCTCCAAAACACAAAAATAGTGTAATATAGTGGATGGTTGGAGTTGGCCTTACTAGCATAGCTTAAGGATTAAACAATGAAAAAAGCAATCCAAAACCATACCTTTTCATTTTCATCCATAAGGGCAAAGGAGACAAAAAGGAAGTGTCATATGCTATGTCAACAACTAGCTAGTTCGAGTGTAACCATTTGGTTACTCTAAGTGACAAAAATGTTGTACACAACTTCAATATTCATACTATATGATATTAAGCTGGTTTTTTTGTTCTCTCTTATTGTTATATCCTATAAACAATAATTCTTAATATATTAGTAAATATTATTTTCATGAAATAATGTTTTTCCAATTAAATACAAGTGTTGATATTTATTAATAATCAAAATTACTCTAATAAATAATCAATTAGTGGTAACTTGCTATAAGGTGTGACCTTATATGATCATATGTTATTAGCAATATCATTCAATAATGACTCTTGGGAAAACAAGATCTTTCATATATGTCATATGAAACAGGTAATATTTGGTTCTATACATCCATCGTAACTACAATTAACATGGTACCTTTAAACTCGCCCTTTAGATGGGCTGCATCTACTACAAGGTTCGGCTTACAACAATTGACAAATACATTTTATATCTACTTAAAGAGTACTTATTATATTAAGGCACAACAAAAATATAATTATAAAATGCAGTAATACCGAACGTGCAACCGAGTGCGATATACAAGAACTCAAACCGATCGTTATCATATGTTTGAATATGTGTCACTGTGCGGGAATTATATATGATCAAGTTATGTAAATAAGTCGGGACTTTGGTAAATGAATCCTATTTGGTACCCTTTAACAACATGAGTGCATATTGCTTCGTACGTCACGCCTGTTGGTATGTGATATTGATTTTTAATTGTGAGTTCATATTGTTAATAGTCTCACCTCCCCGATAGACTCTACTATAATCTTTAGTTAAAACCTCAGCAATATATTGTCCCAATACATGTCTGTTTGTTTGTCGATGCCAAGGTTGAAAGTTTGTTGAAGAACAAGTATGCTCATAAAAAAATCACATGGAAAAGTCTATTGGAATTTTTGATTCTTTGTGACCTTATTAACCATGAACAATTTTTCACAACAAAAACAACCTTATACATTGATTTGGTCGATCTAGTTGTCTTGTTCTAAAAACCTTCATCAAGACATTTTTCCCAATAGCCCTTTTAAGCTCATTTGTTATCAAATATATTTAGGCATTCAATCTTTTGATTATAGTCTATCCTCTATAATGGAATATTCTCATTACGAATAATTCGACTTGCCAATAAAGGAGGCACACCATACAAAAGGATATTTGAAAACCTAAGTTTAGGTTCATCTGACAACTCAGATATATTTAAATGAACATCGACAACATCAGAAAATCCTTGTAACCATGTTGACTTTAATCGTTCTGACACATAATTTTTTTTTGTTTCATATATTGCACCGTCATCATTAACCTGAACTTGTTGTTGGGGATCAATAACATAATGACCAACCACATCATTAAGATATATACCAACATCATTATCACCTACATACTCATAATTTTGAGGATCCATACAGTGAATCAGTGAATACACCACATTTATATTTTCAGCAACACTATGAAACTGGAGTACACTAGGAGCGATAAAAGTACTTATTGTGTTGTTGCTCCCTGTCTCATTGGATGTGTTTGCAACATGTGTTTTTCCTCTATCGTCACCTTATGTAGTAACATCACCATCATCAACAACAACAACACACACTTTCATATCATTTCGTCCAATCAATTTAATTATGTTGATCAAAAAATTAACATCAATGCCATCACAATATAATGATGCAATTTAGGATGATGGAAGCAAAGACTAAGTTTAGATTTATCTAACAAACTAGTTTTCATTTTCACCAAATATAAAAAATCATTAAAACTAATATACTTTGAAAATATCAAAGTAAATTCAGAAATCCCTTCTCGTAGCCAAACATATTCCAGATTTTTCTCTACTATATCCTACCTCACGTCAGTATTAACGCAAACTAAATATTCACTTTAACTCATTTTAATATAAAAAAAAATGAAAATTCAAAAGAAAAACTGATAATCTAACATTTTCTTAGATATTTTTTTATATATAATCTAGTAATTCGTACGAATTCGTAGTCAACAATCTCATATTTAATAATCAAAATGAACAAATTCGTCGTCAAAGTTAAGTACATTTTTGGAAAATAAAAAACAAACAAGTAGGGGGTAAATCGTAGATAGGTGAAGAGCAAATCGTAGGTGTGGCACACCCATCAACGATTTATTTCAAAAAATCTAAAAAAAAATACATAAGGGAGCAAATAGTATATGAAAGAGAGCAAATAGAAGATGGAGCAAATAACAAATGGAATGAACAAATCGCATATGACGACTAGCTATCTGCGATTTGCTTCGCTATTTTTTGAAAATCCTTTTTTACTATTTTTTTTTAAAAGTCATATATATATATATATATATATATATATATATATATATATATATATATATATATATATATATATATATATATGGAAAAGTTCAATAAATAACTATTATTAATCAAGGAACCAAAAAACCAATTCAAAGCATCGAAATTTAAAGCGATCAATGACAAAATGAAATGTTATAGACTTTTACAATGGACGCACATGCACCGGATTATTTCAAAACTCACTTCCTTTTTTTCGTTTAAAATTTTTTTTAGGTCATGTTTTTTATCGAAAAAAAACCGAATATACCGTTGTTCACGATTTTTCGTCATCTTTCCATAGAGATCCATGATAATATATAAAAAACGAACTTTTTTTTTTTCGAAAAAAACTCTATTTTCTTTGTTGAAAAAGTTAAGGTCTATTTTTTTATAGAAAAAAAATAATAAATATATCAAAATGTATACATTTTAGTACTTTTTAAATATAGATTTATATTAATGTTAAAAAAAATGATATATATATATATATATATATATATATATATATATATATATATATATATATAAGTTTTGTTTGGCTAATGATAAAGATTTCCCATTATACTCCCTTCGTCCCAAAATTATTGTCTACAGACAAAAAAAACACACAGATTAAGGAAGCATTAATTATCACTAATTTTATATAATAAAATGACAGTTTTGTCCTTACTTTGCATTTAATTTTCTATTAAATGTTTAGTTGGTTATGTAATAATGAGAGAGTATTTTGGTAAAAATTTATTTATTTTTAGAAGTGAACTATTATTTTGGGACAAACCAAAAAGGAAAGATAGATTATAATTTTGGGACGGAGGGAGTATATTAAAGTTGTCGGTGATATGTTTCAATTATTTGAAATTTTGTACACAATAATTGTCTAAAAAAAGTTGATGTGTGATTTTTTGTTATACAATTTAACGGGTGTGTTGTTAATTTTTTTGTTCTATTACGTGAATAGTGAAAGGTGATTTGATTCGATTTTCTATTTTATGACTTTAAGTGGCAAAAATAATAATGAAAATAAAAGCAATCACTTCATCAAAAATACATCCAGATATGAAATTGACATTGACATGATGTAAGTGTAAGTTCATTAGTATACATATTAGTAAGGTTATTATGCAGTAAGTTTTTCACAAAAGTCATACAAAAAATGCACAAAAATACTAGCAGCAAAATAATTAATTATCGATTTGGATTAAAGGGAAACATGTGTGAATAAATAATTGTTTGATGTTAGTGTGATATGGAAAATACGTAATAATTAGCATGCATTATGTTTGAAATGTCATTTTGTATCCAAGATGTAATTTTTTGAAAATGAAGCATATTTAGTGGAAGATTCATTAAAGCAAAGACCGGAACCACAAGATCTAAAACCACGTTATATTTTAGCGTCGGTACTAAAGAAGCAAAAATGCTAATAAAACTCAAGTGGAGGTAGTTATGACTTTTTTGGAGGATAATGCTGGTGGAGCTACATATCCGGGGTAGCGCAGACTATCCCTCAAATTTTCCCGTCAAATGTAGATTTAATGATTTTTTTCGAAAATCCGTCACAAATCTGTTGGAAATCCATAACAAATATGTCAGCACTCTGTCGGCAATCCATCAAAAAGTCTGACAATTGTGAATTTAGTGTAAATTCGTCGGTTTATAACGATTTTGTGACGAAAACTTTCTTCGAGAAAAAGTTTTTTCTAGTAGTACAACCCCCTAACAAATTTGTGCGACCCTTAATTTTTCTTTCTACATCCACCACTGATAATGTTTGTGTTTGAGTGTCGTGCATATACATCATCAAACATTTTGCCGATTTGGCATACATTTTCACATATGACGTTGATGAATGCGACTTATATAACAAATAAGTATGGGATGTTCTTAAAAGTGTTGGTGTAACGCCAACTAATATGACATTTTTCATAGAATTCTTTTCTATGCGTAAGGAAAACTAGTCGATCTCTCTCGATCTCTCTCTCTCTCTCTCTCTCTCTCTCTCTATATATATATATATATATATATATATATATATATATATATATATATATATATATATATATATATGGTCTGGATCCGATGATGACTCTCAAAACGGTAAGGATTGTGAGGACAATTCTCAACAAATCACATTCATTTTTAGAAATTTGGGGTATATAAAGGCTTGGAAATTCTGAGAATCGTGTTAAACACTTTCAAATTAAAGTATTTAGGTGGTACTCCCAATCTTCTTTAATCGGATAAGACTCAGAGAGACAAGAACAGAAAGTGTTTTTATGATGTTTTTCGTATGTCCCATAAAATGAGACCAAAATCGACTTTAAGATCTGTCTGAAAACTGTCATATGATAGTTTCAAACTGTCAAAACCACCAAAAACGGTCATAAAAACAGGTATTTCGATAAAAGTTAGAATTGGGTAAATTCTAAAAAAAAAAACAGCTCGACCCAAGCCAAGGGCTCTGCCCGTTGGACCCCACCAAGGGTTGTCGCCCCATGGACCCGTTCCCAGGGGCGCTGCCCCCGTACCCCCATTCGTCCAGGGGCTTCACCCCTAAATGATAGTGTATTTTGAATCTTGATCAAACTTAAACAAGTGTGTACTCCACACCTTCCTTACTTGTTTAATATTTATCAAGATGATTTTTGGTCAACAAAGTAATCCCATTACACTTAAATAACATTGATGATAACAAATCACCAACTAACCTCCCCTATTTAAGTGTAATCTTGGTTAACTTAAAATGAAACATAACACCAACAAACTGATGCATAAATGAAATGTCGTGACGATTGAATTTCACATTAGTATATTATACAATCCAAATATTTGAATATCAGGGTGTCACTAAGGATTGAACCCTTTCTACCCATAGTGAGTACATGAAGATAATACACACAACAGTTTACATTCTCATAAGCTCTAACTTTACACTATATTTTATTAGCTTGTGTCCCATCCTTCAATAAGCATATCAATGCAAAGTCTTAACTTCTTGAAGCAGTTAAACTTCATGCTTATATAGGTAGTCTTTTTATTCTTGCACCTGCAAATGCAATTTTTCAAAATAACTATTAAGAATATAAATTCAATCTCCTTTACTTGCACTACTGAACACATACCTTGGGATGATGATAATAATGTGATCCAATCTTTAAATATCAAGCTTTCCACATTCAATTCAACATCTAATATTACACTAGATGGGAATTGGGTATCTCAATATGAAAGATTTTAGGTGGACTTTAAACCCATCCCTATGATCACCTTGTGCACAAGATCTCTTCCTAACCCTTTGGTTAGATGATCGGCCAAATTCATCTGAGTTCTCACAAACTCCACAGATATCACACCAGTCATGATGAGCTCACTAATCATGCTATGTATGACACCTAAGTGTCTAGACTTACCATTATACACTTGACTATATGCCTTAGCCAAAGTAGAAGCACTATCACATCTGATAGATATGGTGGATATCGTTTTAGGCCACAATGGAATTTCATAAATCAAATTCCTCAGCCACTCAAGTTCCTTACCAGCAGCAGACAATGCTACAGACTCAGACTCCATAGTTGAGTTAGTAATCCAGCTGGCATCTGAATAACCTTCAAAAACAGAAGGATATCCACTATAATTCGAACCATAATCCTTGGTTCCTTTCAAATACTTGAAAAATCTATTCACTGCTTGCCAATTATGTACACTAGGATTACTAGTATATCTAGTAAGCTTACCCACAACAAAAGCTATATCAGGCCTAGTACTAATCATGGCATACATAAGACAGCTAAATGCTCTAGAATATTCAAGTTGAGAAACTGGAGATCCTTTATTAGGTAGAAGCTTAATATTAGGATCTATAGGAGTGCTTACAGGAGAACAATTCTCAAAGTAAAACTTTTTCAACATCTTCTCAATGTAATGAGATTGAAAAATTGAAATCTCATTGTTTCCTTTTCTAATTCTTAAACCAAGAATTACTTCAGCCTCCCCCATGGCTTTCATGTCAAAACTAGATGATAAGAATTTCATGGTTTTATCAACTTCACCTTGATCAGTGCCAAAATTTAACATATCATCAACATATAGACAAATTATAACTCCTTTACCATAAGAATCAAATTTTCTATATACACATTTGTCAGCCTGGTTTAATGCAAAACCATTAGACAATATCACATCATCAAACTTTTGATGCCATTGTTTTGGTGCGTGTTTCAAACCATATAATGATTTCTTCAACTTGCACACCTTATGTTCACTACCAGGCATCACAAACCCTTCAGGTTGTTTCATGTAAATTTCCTCATCCAAGTCACCATTCAAGAATGCAGTTTTCACATCCACTTGGTGAATCACAAGATTATGTATGGCTGCAAGAGCTAACAAAAATCTAATTTTGGAAGTTCTAGTAATAGGAGCATAAGTATCAAAGAAGTCAATGCCATCCTTTTGGCTAAAACCTTGGATAACCAATCTAGCTTTATACTTATCAGTTGTGCCATCCACCTTCATTTTCCTTTTGAGGATCCACGTACTTCCCAATGCCTTGCAACCAGGAGGTAAATCAGACAATACCTAAGTATTGTTATGCATGATAGAATCAATATCATCATGAATTGCTTCTTTCCAGAAATGAACATCCCTAGAAGCCATAGCTTCACTAAAAGTCTTTGGATCCTACTCAATATTAAAACAATATTGATGTTGACATAGAGTCTCATTCCTTGTTCCTTCAACTAGATAAAGTTGAAAGTTAGATCCAAAAGACTTACATTTTCTAGCTCTTGTGCTTTTCCCAGGTTCAGGTACAGAACTTGTACCACCAGAAACATCTTCAGCTTGATTAGTACTCTTGCTAGAAGATTGATGAATCATGTCCCTTGGTCTAGGTATAGATGTAAATTTTTCTTCATCGGAGATAGCATCTGATGACTCTATGATAGTGTTTATAGACACAATGTCAGTAGATTCTAAAACATAGAATCTATATGCTTTGGAATGCTCAACATATCCAATAAAGATACAATCTACACCTCTCCCACCCAATGTTTTCCTTTTGGGTTCAGTGAGCTTTACAACTGCTCTACAACCCCAAACGTTGAGGTAACTCAAATTTGGTACCCTTTTACACCAAAGATCATAAGGAGTATTCTTAATCCTTTTATTTGGAGTTATGTTCAAGATGTAACATGAAATTAACATTGCCTCACCCCAAAACCCTTTACTTAATCCAGAATAGGTCAACATGGAATTAACCATTTCTTTCAAAGTCATATTCTTCCTTTCAGCTACACCATTTTGTTGTGTTGTATAAGGAGTTGTGGTTTGATGTATTATTCCAGTTGATTCAAAATAAACTGGATCATAATACTCACCACCTCTATCAGTACGCACGACTTTTATTGATTCATTTTTATGAAGCTCAACTTGTTGTTTATAAATTTTAAATTTATCAAGTGTTTCTGTAACATCCCGTTATTTTCTATATGTAAAGTCAACCCTAGTCAACCAAAGTCAAACTTGGGTCAACTAAAGTCAACTTAAATCTCATTTTATCTGAAATAAGTTAGAATGATGTTTTAATAAGTGTTTACATCTTGTATTCTAAAGTGTTATTTGTTCAAGAAGGGAATTATAAGAGTCGAAAAACTTCACATTCTTTTCCTTTTCTCTTCTCTTCGGACCGTACACTTCGGGTCGCAAAAGGTTCACGACCGTACACTCCTCGGACCTTGAACCCCCGCAACCGTAAACGAGGCCGTAATCATGCTTCTGCCGCACACACACCTCAGATCTTATCGCCTCGGAAATCGAACCTTATCGCATTGGGGCACGTTCTCGGTCGCAAACCTTCGGCCGTAAACGAGGTTCACGGCCGTGAACCCTCATATATATATATGGTTTAGCCGACTTTTCTTCATTCCCTACACTTCTAAACACAATTCTAAGCCTTTTTCTCTCAAGTATCATCCACCAAGAACAACATATCTCCTCAAGAACACACCAAGATCATACTTGTTCATCTTATTCAAGTGTTAAACACTAGTTCTTCACAAGATCTAACAGGTATCAATTCTTGATCTTGTTATCACTTCAAGAACACCCTTCCATCTTCATATACTAAGCTAAAATCCATTGATTTCACTAGTTTTCACGAAGAACGCGAAGAACACGTGAAGAACACGAAGAACAACCACTTGAAAACCTTTGAATCTTCTTAACAAATTGCTTAGAATCATCAAGTGTTATTCGTTTATCAAGAACACAGGGCCGTAAACTCTTGGCTGTGAACTCCTGGCCATAAACTCCTGGCCGTGAACACCTATCAGTTTCCAATTTTGCTTCTAACACTCCAATTTGTAAGTTATACTTACAAATTAACCCAACTTCCAATCATTCCTATGATTATAATAGCTAATTAGATGCATATATGCTATACAAATTGCTTTATAGGACTTGTTTTGCTACGGGATTACACTTGTGGAACTAAACATCCAATATCAATTCATCATTTGAATCACCCTCCAAAAGGTGAGTTCATACCCCCGTATTTTCATAATTTTTACTGTTTTAGGGGGGGGGGGGGAATACAAGTCTAACACAAAGATTTTGTGTTATAAACAAATGGTTTCAAAATATCTTATCAAAATGGATTTCAGTTATCATCAAATCAAATGATTTCAAAGATTGTTTTAAAATGACATCAAGTCTCCAAAAGTATTTCAAAATATTAAACTTCTTTTAAATGATTTTATAAACTTATATTTTTTCCCCAGAAATCATATATATATATATATATATATATATATATATATATATATATATATATATATATATATATATATATATATATAAGGTTTAAAAGGTTTAGGACTGATAACTCACTTTGGTTCCTTTTTCTTGTTTGGATGTGGGCTTATAGTATCGGTTATTTGTCTGAATGTCGTTTAAATTTTACTTATATATAATTGTATATGTATATAAATATAAAAGTTATTCATTCAGTTTAGATACCCTTTGTAACATGTTGAGAAAGGGGTAGCATTCATGAACAGTTAGTATCAATTCAGAAAGTACATATAAATTATAATAGTTATAATTTATGATTCATAGAACATTAATTCACGATTTAAGTATACTAAAGTAGACTGTTTTACAAGAACAAGGGTTTGATTCAAAACTAATCAAGAGTATACATCTTTCATATACTAATTCAGGGGCATACTATCAATCATTCAATTCAGAATAATTGGGTTTTCATAACTATTATACATGTAACGTCTATATGCTTTTTATGAGTCATTTGATTATGGTTGTTTAGTTCATTTAAACAACATAGTTAAAGTCCTGACATTATAACCAGAATCTCCAGTCGGGGATCGAAACAATGTGTGTATAGATCTATATTGGGATTGACAACCCCGCACTCAGACTGCTAGCTACAGTCAGACATATACACCTACGAGTGACAGTTGTTATCAACAGTTTTAACGCATTCATAGCATTGTTTCAGGCCATCTAGTTTCATTATGGTTATAATAACTCATTAAAAAGATATTAACAATACGTTAGTATATAATTAACTAAACATAAGTACATTTTCAAAGTACTAGTTTACAAGATACAATTTACAGTATTACATTACAGTTTACAATAACAGCTGGTGGAGCAGGCACACTCACAGTTACAAGTTTTACATAAAGGAATACAAATACAGAACATTGGATTACAAACAGAACGGTTTTATGATATTAAAACTACTTTTCATATACAACAGAAAATATAGGATTTTCTGGAACAGTTTACATAATCAAGAAACATAAAACATTCTTTCAAACATAAATACTTATGCACTCACTCAACTTTATGTTGATACTCTCTTTTCAAATTACTTGTATTCTCAGGGAATCAGTAGACAGGTACTCCCCGAGCTTTTGAGAAGATGGAGCTATTTTGAGTCATGTCTTCTTCTTTTGTATAACTATTTTGGTTTCAATATACAGTGATTGAACACATGTAAATACTTATACTTTTTAAATACAATGGTTGTCTGTACTTTGATTACTATGATGCATGTGTTGTGATACTGCATATGAAGTCATCCACCCCAGGACGTTTCCGCCGTCTGGTTTGGGGGTGTGACAGATTGGTATCAGAGCATTGTTTATAGTGAACTCAGTATATTAATCCATAAAAGATATACAAACTATAAATACATCGGGGCTAAGAGCTCTGACTACAAGTATACTTTTTTAAAATTTAAGTATTTTTACAAGAAGTATACTAACACTCATACCTACAAGTACAATATGACAATCATAAGAACTTAAAAGTATTTGGATGTTTGACACTGCAGTCAAACCTGGGCAGTTATGTAATCATATCTGGGATTAATATAGTCTGATCAACTATATTGGTTTGAGATATGACTAACATGTGTTTGGGAGTGATGGTAGTGTTACGACATGTCTAAAACTTACCAACTATACATGTGAAAAAGAACTCTAGAACAAAACATAAAGTTAAAATACTATAGGAGTATTTTAGGCACTATATACTAATAACAAATGTGTGAAAACAAAAGAACCATTGTTGGTAGAACTATAAATATTAAGGGTATATTACAGTTACACATAATTTAAGTTATATAGACTTAGAATATGTGATCTAGCTTCATTTCATGTTCCTTGTTTGATTGTGGATTTAGAGCCGGATCATTTAATCGAAGGTCGATTATACCCAAGTTATATATAATTAGTATACACTTTGTAGTTATAGTAATACCTAAAACAAGTCATACAGAATACATTACTTGTTAACTGTAAGTTTCACTCGTAGAAACTTGTATTTGTAATCTATCGTTACTAATTATATTCTATATCTCTTATCCCTATTCTCGCTTAGATATCAATGGTTGGATTTCATCTACCCGGAGACCCGTACTTTCCCGATCAAGGGCAAGGTGGATGGCTCGATGCAGAGCCAAAAGAGAATCATGAAATTCCCTTAGACGATGATTTTGCAGAAAATCTTCTAGAGGATTCTGACTTCGAGCCAGAAGTCAATGATCTACCCCTAGTGGCTCCAATCCCAAATCCTAACCCTCGTCCGGCTTTTCAAGGCCTGACGCCTTCATGGGCTGAGAACTTGGGTAGGCGGAGTCGGGAGCAGGGTCAAACCTTACCCTACAACGAAGACCGAAGCTTCTACAACCTAAGTGAGGGAGGCTCTGCAGACAAAATTCTTCCCATCTTAGTTCGCCGAGTGGCTCGAAATGTTGAGCTAGGAATGACAGCCATTCAACAAACCGTGGAGCTAGATGTGGACACGAACGCCAATACGAATCGTATTCGCAATCTTGAATTTTCTCATGGGAGAGCTATGAGATACAATGAGGCTCTGCAGCAAGAGCTAGCTGCAACTCGAGCTGAAGTCATAGAGCTCCGAGCATGCCAGACAGTGTATGAAAGACACCTGCTTGATGTGGAGCGTCAGCTCGCCGAATTAAGGGTTCATCCGAGTGGTGCTCGTCGCCAGTAGGAGATGCTCTACTCATCCTTTCTTTTGGTTTAAGAAATAGATTATACTCTACTAGCCCACTATTTACTCTTAGGTTATAGTTAAGTCTACAGATATGTTCTAGTGTTATTTTTCATATTTTCCAGTACGACCGCGAAAATTTCATTTTCGGTAGGTCGGTTTGATGTCGATGTTTTTTTTCCAGTAATTTGGTGTATTGTAGACCTGTTTAGGGTCAAGTTTTCTAGACTCTATGTATTCAATATGCCAATATAATCGACATGCATTTTCATACTCTTTGAAAAATAACCACTCAGTTTCATATTATCCTGTTGCAAGTTGTACTTGTAGTAGACTTCTATTTCCAATTCATTACAAGATTCATATTGAACTAAATGTTTTAGTTCAGAGATATCATATTCATGTTCACTCTTGATATCTTACCATATTTTCATCTTTTAACCTTTATAGTAAAAGATGCCTCCTCGTAGTAACCCAAGGCGTGTCAATGTTAAAGAAGCGCCAACACCACCTCCGCTACCACCTCCTCAATTCGACGCTGCCATGTTTCAGGCAGCAGTCATGGCAGCTGTTGCAGCTGCTATGTCTCATATAAACACCCCTGGTGCAAGTGTATCAGGAGTTGGTACGCATCCCTCCAACCACGGCGAAGGTCACGGGCACTCACGAGAGTGTACTTATAAGGATTTCTCGAACGCCAAACGCAGGACCTTTAATGGGACTGGAGGGGTGATGGCGTTAAGATAATGGATTGAGAAGACAGAGGCAATTTTCGAAATCTGCTCTTGTTCGGAGAGTAGCAAGGTCAAATTCGCTGTTTGTACCTTTGCTGATAGAGCCCTAACATGGTGGAACGGCTATGTTAAGTCACTAGCCCTGGTAGTGGCTAACTCTATAAGTTGGGAGAACATGAAGACCATGCTGATGCGGGAGTACTGTCCGTGAGGGGAAATTCAGAAACTTGAGCAAGAGCTCTGGGGTCTTACTATGGTTGGTTCAGATATAACAACCTACACAAATAGATTATGTGAGTTAGCGATACTTTGTCCAGAAATGGTTGCTCTGGAGAGCAAAAAGATCGAGAGGTATATTTGGGGACTGTCGCCCCAGATTCAGGCAAGTGTCATTGCTTCCAGGCTTGTTACCTTTGACAGTGCCAAAGAGCTGGCACAGTCGCTCATTGACCATGGAGCTCGTCAAAACTCTGTGGTTGCTGCTCCAGAACAACCCAAGGGAAACACCAACAACAGCAAGAAGAAAGGTTGGAATAAGAGGAAGGGAAAATCTTCACAGGAACCCTCGAAGAAGCAACAATTACTGGCAGTCCATGCTGCTACTGTACCTGTTGCAGTTCCTGCTAAACCTGCACCAGCTAAGCCTTATGCTGGTAATCTCCCCAAATGCAACACGTGCAATTTTCACCACAACAGAAATTGCCGGGAAATGCAGTGTCGTAACTGCAACAGAAAAGGGCATGCTGCCCGATTCTGTAGATCACCACCCCAACCAATTAACTAAGTACCTGCCGCTGGAGTAGGTCAAGCATGCTATCAATGCGGTGATGTGGGGCATTTCAAGAGAGATTGTCCGAAAGCTGGAAATGTCGGTGGAGTTGGGAGGATTCTAGCTTTGGGTCACGAAGAAGCGGTGGCAGACCCTGCGGTGGTCACAGGTACGTTTCTTCTCAACAATACTTATGCATGCATTCTATTTGATTGTGGTGCTGAGAAGAGCTTCGTGAGCCATAATTTTAAACACCTGCTAAATCAAAACTCTCAACCACTAAATGAAACTTTCACAGTCGAAATGGCTAACGGGAAATCCGAATACACCAACAATATATACATAGGATGTACCCTTACCTTGAATAACTTTTCGTTCCCAATAGACCTTATGTCGGTCTCTATCAAAAGTTTCGACGTCATAATAGGTATGGATTGGTTGTGCCCTAACCATGCTGACATCCTATGCTATGAAAGAGCCGTTCGCCTGAACTTGCCAACTAACGAAACTCTTATTATCTACGTCGACAAACCCGGAACGAACCTTCAGATCATTTCTTGCATCAAGGCACAGAAGTACCTTCGCAAAGAGTACTGATGTGCACAAAAGTACCTACTAGTTTTAAATTTATAACCTAACTAACTTAACTAAGTAATATGCACCTAGGCAGTGTACCTAGTCGGATTGTAGTGTAGTAAAGTAAGTTGGGGTCGAACACAGCGAACGTATTTAATTAGCTAAAATAATTACTCTAAATTAATCTCAAGTCAAGCAATAATTAAAAAGGTTTTTATCTAATTTTGCAAGTCTAGATAAACTTAATTACTAAACAAAGTTTCAATCAATTACTAAAAACACTCTCGTTTAGTTCGAATCCACTTCTTCTTTATGGTTAGCTAACAATTATGGATTATCAAAGTTGGTTACCCAATATTATATTATTAGTAATTTAAGTCAAAATTTACTAATATTTAACTAATTCATGTAAAACTATGCATTGTCACACACAATCAAACACATAATCAGTTATGGATTATGAATAGGCTATGTAAGATTTATTATGCAAACATAATTATGGTCATAATTTATGTTCTCCAGCACAGCTAAATTCAATTACTTCAATCACTTATCTAAGATTGGGTCGATTCTAGCTCTAGCAATTCAATATTCACTAAATCACTAGGTGTCAAGTTAGTGTAATTTAATAATCACTAAGCTACACAGAACATGAATTCAAGCAACTAAACAACCAAATATTAGCATGCTAGGTATTAACAATCAAACACAAGCACAATACCAACAAGTCAAATGCATAATTAATTAAACTAATTTATAAGTTGAAGCTTCATCTAGCTAAACAGGAGTAGCTAAATTCAGCTACTCATGGTAGAAATCAAACAAAAAAACTCAATAGAGATAAATCTAAACATGATCAAACCAAATAAATTGATGTTTTCGTCTAGATCTCTTCAAATCTCGAGCTCCAATCGTTTCCTCCTCTTCTAAGGGTTTTCCAGAGGTTATTTTTCGTAATGCTTCTCCAGAAAGTCACCTCTAAGTCTCTCAATTCGACCCTATGTTCAGATATATATACTTTCCTAAAATCTGGCCACCACGTCGTGGTAATGGCACCACGTCGTGGTCCTCGTGTTTATCCCGTATTCTCCAAACCAGCATCAAAAATCACAAAGATTCCATTCACCACATCGTGGTGGTTGTAAATCCGACTTTTCTCAAAACATGAAAGTTGTCCTAAATTGTGTCTAGTTTTCAGATGATTTTGAATCACATCAATCGGAGTTATGAGTCATGAGATATGGACAAAATACTGACGAGGGGTCAAGCTGTCCAACAACATTCTTTTTGTGTCTTCTTCTTGTCTAATCTCGTATTTTCCTGCTTCCAGCTTCCATATTGCTCCCGAGAATGTCTTTATGCTACATAACAAATATTAAGAATAATAAATACCTTTTGCTCTATATTAAGCATAAATATAGCTAATAATATTAAGATATGATGTAAAATATATATGTAGATATGCACATATCAAAATACCTCACACTTATCTTTTGCTTGCCCTCAAGCAAAACTAATTAATTTTAATTCAAACCTTCATCACCACCATCATATAGAACAATCCATTTTGAACGCAGTCATTATACCAAGACCTCAATGCTCATATTTGTGTCTAAAATCCTAACAACTTCCCAATCATGAATACTCACAATCCTTATGAACCTTCACCCCTTAGTTTATACGACACTCATTTTTGCAACCCTCCGAATCAATCCACATAACTCTTTCTTAACCTCAAGGTATTTTTGGTTAAGCTACCCAAGCATACATAATTTAGAAATTACAACTTTAGATACCATAATGGAGCTCTTTTGAATTCTTCACTTCTTTGAATAACTGGTCTTTGATTTCTTTGAATTCACCTCCTTTTTGTTTGATTTTTGGTATCTTCAACTTTTTGATTATTCAGAATTTTTCATATTTTGATCTTTATACTTGATAGCTCCAAAATTCTTACAACTTTTTGGTAATTTCTCTTTTTTTTTTTTAATATCTCATTTTTTCTCAAAATCTACATGCTTAAGCAAAGGAGCTTAACTTCAACCTTTATTGGTTAGAGATATTAGTCTAAGTGCAATGACTACATAAGCTCTCCTGGATAGATTTCAGGTACATGCTGCAAAACTTATTATGCCATATAAACTACCAGATTACCTTTCATATCTCATGACTTTTCACTAAGACTTGGGAAACCACAAATATACTATAACATATATTGGCTCAGTTAAACATTTGAGCTCGCATTGGATCATCCCATATAACACTAGCAACTTAAGTTCAAACTATTATTACTATATTTAGTTTTTAGATTATTATTTCAAATCTATTAAAAAAATTTAAATTTACTACTTTTCTAGCAATTTACTTTTCCGACCCCCTACCCCACACTTATTACATATAATGCCCTCATTGTATGCATAAAATAATTTAAAAGCAATAAAAGGTAGAAAAAGGAACAGACTCCCCTGGGATAGAAGATGCATCTCGAATCGTGTGTAGGATCTCTAGCTTGCCCTAAAGTGTGGAAACGGAATTGGAAAGTAGAATGGCGGCCTCCTGATGTGATGAAAAACTCCCCCACGACATAGGAAAATGTCAACCATGTCGAGGCAGCCGAGACATTACTTCAGCATGGCGTAAAAATAAAATTCGATGGTGTGGGAACAGCTCATCCATACCATGGAATTTAATATAGAATTGGAAATGCCACTCTTGAACACTTAGACTACTGAAAGTACGGGATCAAACTCGAAAAACAGACTAAAAAAGCACCACCTCGTGGAGGCTCAAACAGATTATTTTTCTGGTATTCTGACTGCAACAACACGACGTGGTGGGGATTACCACGACGTGTTGGTCTTGAAATTGCAATAATCGGTGCCAGAATGAGCTGATTTATGGAATATAAGTGGCACCAACGAATGTACGAAGCTGTTAGGCGTGACTCCTCACTTATTGACGCAAACAAACACCCGAAAAATTGCTCAAATCTCGCTTCTCTCGTCGTTTTCCAATCTTTCTCTATAAAGAACCTTCTTTTGTCAATAATACCCTCACTCGGACTCTAAATATAATATCTGGAAAGCTTCTTCTTGTGAATGCAAATGTGCCGGATCGAATGAAATTAAAGAACCATTCTTGAAAAAAATGTGCTGAACCACTGCCACGACGTGTTGATGATGTCCACGTCGTGTTGTCTTCTTTTCAATAAATATGCTTCAAAATGCTTTTCTCTTCATTATGTGGGAATCCCACACTTATTCAAAAATTTGTTCTTCAATTATGATCTTCAAAAATCGCACAGCTTCTTCAAATTAAGCTCCTTAACTGCTTCACTTTCGTTCAACACTACAAAATAAGATCAAGAACTAGAGAAACGCATCATCATTCGGTTAAGGTGAAATAAGACTAACACGAAAACTAAAACTAAAACTAAAACTAAAACTAAATCAATTAAGAAAAGAAAATGCAAACTCTAAAAAATATCGGGTTGCCTCCCGATAAACGCTTCTTTTTGTGCGAGTCTTGAGTTGGACTCCCAACTTAATAAATTATCAATCTGCTCGTTATTAATTCATCTGTTTTATTGGACACTCTTTTCAGACCAGCTTGTAAAAATTGACCTCCCATTTCAGTTTTTGGCCAAACCAGGGAGCAGATCATGAATTGAAAAAGTTCTATCTGGGCAAAATGCTAATTTTTTATAGATTTCAGGTACTCTTTTCTCGATCATATGTGGTATTCGCCTCTATTTAGTCCCAGAAAATTTAAAATGGTGGGGACCGGTTGGTCGCTTGTTAGAAAAGGATCGTTCTTCAGAACCTTCTTTAAAGATGGAATTGTCACCCCATGCGTTGAAACACAAACCGAACTATCATGAGCTCGTGTCGTGGTAATGATCATATCATGATGTTATTCTTGAATTTCTGGTTGTTTTTGTTCTTCGTCCGAGCCTTTTGCTAGCAAACTTTCCAGCCCCTCCAAATTTCTTTCTGGATGAAATTCCTCATCTTCTATCTCTAGCTCAGCTTGCTCTGGTTCGTCAGGAAGAATGTCATCCATCCATTTTTTCAGCTCCCTTAAATCTTTTTCTGAGTCATATCCCTCATCTTCTCGTGCTAATTCCTGTTCCACTTCCTCAAGAAAAACATCAAAAGCATCGAGATTTGGAAATACATTAAAAAAAACGAACTAAAAACAAAAGAAAAAAATGAAAAGTACTAAACTCAAGTCGTGAGAGGCGAATCTCACGTCGTGATAACAGTAAAATCAGAATAATTAATTTTTGCAGAAAATTAACTTTTTGCGGTTTTTACCCCACAAAAAGCATCGATTAAACTAAAGCAATTAAATTAACAACTAAGATAGCCGTTCCCCGGCAACGGCGCCAAAAACTTTGATGTGCACAAAAGTACCTACTAGTTTTAAATTTATAACCTAACTAACTTAATTAACTAATATGCACCTAGGCAGTGTACCTAGTCGGATTGTAGTGTAGTAAAGTAAGTTGGGGTCGAACACATGGAACATATTTAATTAGCTAAAATAATTACTCTAAATTAATCTAAAGTCAAGCAATAATTAAAAAGGTTTTTATCTAATTTTGCAAGTCTAGATAAACTTAATTACTAAACAAAGTTTCAATCAATTACTAAAAACACTCTCGTTTAGTTCAAATCCACTTCTTCTTTATGGTTAGCTAACAATTATGGATTATCAAAGTTGGTTACCCAATATTATATTATTAGTAATTTAAGTCAAAATTTACTAATATTTAACTAATTCATATAAAACTATGCATTGTCACACACAATCAAACACATAATCAGTTATGGATTATGAATAGGCTATGTAAGATTTATTATGCAAACATAATTATGGTCATAATTTATGTTCTCCAGCACAGCTAAATTCAATTACTTCAATCACTTATCTAAGATTGGGTCGATTCTAGCTCTAGCAATTCAATATTCACTAAATCACTAGGTGTCAAGTTAGTGTAATTTAATAATCACTAAGCTACACAGAACATGAATTCAAGCAACTAAACAACCAAATATTAGCATGCTAGGTATTAACAATCAAACACAAGCACAATACCAACAAGTCAAATGCATAATTAATTAAACTAATTTATAAGTTGAAGCTTCATCTAGCTAAACAGGAGTAGCTAAATTCAGCTACTCATGGTAGAAATCAAACAAAAAAACTCAATAGAGATAAATCTAAACATGATCAAACCAAATAAATTGATGTTTTCGTCTAGATCTCTTCAAATCTCGAGCTCCAATCGTTTCCTCCTCTTCTAAGGGTTTTCCAGAGGTTATTTTTCGTAATGCTTCTCCAGAAAGTCACCTCTAAGTCTCTCAATTCGACCCTATGTTCAGATATATATACTTTCCTAAAATCTGGCCACCACGTCGTGGTAATGGCACCACGTCGTGGTCCTCGTGTTTATCCCGTATTCTCCAAACCAGCATCAAAAATCACAAAGATTCCATTCACCACGTCGTGGTGGTTGTAAATCCGACTTTTCTCAAAACATGAAAGTTGTCCTAAATTGTGTCTAGTTTTCAGATCATTTTGAATCACATCAATCGGAGTTATGAGTCATGAGATATGGACAAAATACTGACGAGGGGTCAAGTTGTCCAACAACATTCTTTTTGTGTCTTCTTCTTGTCTAATCTCGTATTTTCCTGCTTCCAGCTTCCATATTGCTCCCGAGAATGTCTTTATGCTACATAACAAATATTAAGAATAATAAATACCTTTTGCTCTATATTAAGCATAAATATAGCTAATAATATTAAGATATGATGTAAAATATATATGTAGATATGCACATATCAAAATACCTCACACTTATCTTTTGCTTGCCCTCAAGCAAAACTAATTAATTTTAATTCAAACCTTCATCACCACCATCATATAGAACAATCCATTTTGAACGCAGTCATTATACCAAGACCTCAATGCTCATATTTGTGTCTAAAATCCTAACAACTTCCCAATCATGAATACTCACAATCCTTATGAACCTTCACCCCTTAGTTTATACGACACTCATTTTTGCAACCCTCCGAATCAATCCACATAACTCTTTCTTAACCTCAAGGTATTTTTGGTTAAGCTACCCAAGCATACATAATTTAGAAATTACAACTTTAGATACCATAATGGAGCTCTTTTGAATTCTTCACTTCTTTGAATAACTGGTCTTTGATTTCTTTGAATTCACCTCCTTTTTGTTTGATTTTTGGTATCTTCAACTTTTTGATTATTCAGAATTTTTCATATTTTGATCTTTATACTTGATAGCTCCAAAATTCTTACAACTTTTTGGTAATTTCTCTTTTTTTTTTAATATCTCATTTTTTCTCAAAATCTACATGCTTAAGCAAAGGAGCTTAACTTCAACCTTTATTGGTTAGAGATATTAGTCTAAGTGCAATGACTACATAAGCTCTCCTGGATAGATTTCAGGTACATGCTGCAAAACTTATTATGCCATATAAACTACCAGATTACCTTTCATATCTCATGACTTTTCACTAAGACTTGGGAAACCACAAATATACTATAACATATATTGGCTCAGTTAAACATTTGAGCTCGCATTGGATCATCCCATATAACACTAGCAACTTAAGTTCAAACTATTATTACTATATTTAGTTTTTAGATTATTATTTCAAATCTATTAAAAAAATTTAAATTTACTACTTTTCTAGCAATTTACTTTTCCGACCCCCTACCCCACACTTATTACATATAATGCCCTCATTGTATGCATAAAATAATTTAAAAGCAATAAAAGGTAGAAAAAGGAACAGACTCCCCTGGGATAGAAGATGCATCTCGAATCGTGTGTAGGATCTCTAGCTTGCCCTAAAGTGTGGAAACGGAATTGGAAAGTAGAATGGCGGCCTCCTGATGTGATGAAAAACTCCCCCACGACATAGGAAAATGTCAACCATGTCGAGGCAGCCGAGACATTACTTCAGCATGGCGTAAAAATAAAATTCGATGGTGTGGGAACAGCTCATCCATACCATGGAATTTAATATAGAATTGGAAATGCCACTCTTGAACACTTAGACTACTGAAAGTACGGGATCAAACTCGAAAAACAGACTAAAAAAGCACCACCTCGTGGAGGCTCAAACAGATTATTTTTCTGGTATTCTGACTGCAACAACACGACGTGGTGGGGATTACCACGACGTGTTGGTCTTGAAATTGCAATAATCGGTGCCAGAATGAGCTGATTTATGGAATATAAGTGGCACCAACGAATGTACGAAGCTGTTAGGCGTGACTCCTCACTTATTGACGCAAACAAACACCCGAAAAATTGCTCAAATCTCGCTTCTCTCGTCGTTTTCCAATCTTTCTCTATAAAGAACCTTCTTTTGTCAATAATACCCTCACTCGGACTCTAAATATAATATCTGGAAAGCTTCTTCTTGTGAATGCAAATGTGCCGGATCGAATGAAATTAAAGAACCATTCTTGAAAAAAATGTGCTGAACCACTGCCACAACGTGTTGATGATGTCCACGTCGTGTTGTCTTCTTTTCAATAAATATGCTTCAAAATGCTTTTCTCTTCATTATGTGGGAATCCCACACTTATTCAAAAATTTGTTCTTCAATTATGATCTTCAAAAATCGCACAGCTTCTTCAAATTAAGCTCCTTAACTGCTTCACTTTCGTTCAACACTACAAAATAAGATCAAGAACTAGAGAAACGCATCATCATTCGGTTAAGGTGAAATAAGACTAACACGAAAACTAAAACTAAAACTAAAACTAAAACTAAATCAATTAAGAAAAGAAAATGCAAACTCTAAAAAATATCGGGTTGCCTCCCGATAAACGCTTCTTTTTGTGCGAGTCTTGAGTTGGACTCCCAACTTAATAAATTATCAATCTGCTCGTTATTAATTCATCTGTTTTATTGGACACTCTTTTCAGACCAGCTTGTAAAAATTGACCTCCCATTTCAGTTTTTGGCCAAACCAGGGAGCAGATCATGAATTGAAAAAGTTCTATCTGGGCAAAATTCTAATTTTTTATAGATTTCAGGTACTCTTTTCTCGATCATATGTGGTATTCGCCTCTATTTAGTCCCAGAAAATTTAAAATGGTGGGGACCGGTTGGTCGCTTGTTAGAAAAGGATCGTTCTTCAGAACCTTCTTTAAAGATGGAATTGTCACCCCATGCGTTGAAACACAAACCGAACTATCATGAGCTCGTGTCGTGGTAATGATCATATCATGATGTTATTCTTGAATTTCTGGTTGTTTTTGTTCTTCGTCCGAGCCTTTTGCTAGCAAACTTTCCAGCCCCTCCAAATTTCTTTTTGGATGAAATTCCTCATCTTCTATCTCTAGCTCAGCTTGCTCTGGTTCGTCAGGAAGAATGTCATCCATCCATTTTTCAGCTCCCTTAAATCTTTTTCTGAGTCATATCCCTCATCTTCTCGTGCTAATTCGTGTTCCACTTCCTCAAGAAAAACATCAAAAGCATCGAGATTTGGAAATACATTAAAAAAAACGAACTAAAAACAAAAGAAAAAAATGAAAAGTACTAAACTCAAGTCGTGAGAGGCGAATCTCACGTCGTGATAACAGTAAAATCAGAATAATTAATTTTTGCAGAAAATTAACTTTTTGCGGTTTTTACCCCACAAAAAGCATCGATTAAACTAAAGCAATTAAATTAACAACTAAGATAGCCGTTCCCCGGCAACGGCGCCAAAAACTTTGATGTGCACAAAAGTACCTACTAGTTTTAAATTTATAACCTAACTAACTTAATTAACTAATATGCACCTAGGCAGTGTACCTAGTCGGATTGTAGTGTAGTAAAGTAAGTTGGGGTCGAACACATGGAACATATTTAATTAGCTAAAATAATTACTCTAAATTAATCTAAAGTCAAGCAATAATTAAAAAGGTTTTTATCAAATTTTGCAAGTCTAGATAAACTTAATTACTAAACGAAGTTTCAATCAATTACTAAAAACACTCTCGTTTAGTTCAAATCCACTTCTTCTTTATGGTTAGCTAACAATTATGGATTATCAAACTTGGTTACCTAATATTATATTATTAGTAATTTAAGTCCAAATTTACTAATATTTAACTAATTCATGTAAAACTATGCATTGTCACACACAATCAAACACAGAATCAGTTATGGATTATGAATAGGCTATGCAAGATTTATTATGCAAACATAATTATGGTCATAATTTATGTTCACCAGCACAGCTAAATTCAATTACTTCAATCACTTATCTAAGATTGGGTCGATCCTAGCTCTAGCAATTCAATATTCACTAAATCACTAGGTGTCAAGTTCATGTAATTTAATAATCACTAAGCTACACAGAACATGAATTCAAGCAACTAAACAACCAAATATTAGCATGCAAGGTATTAACAATCAAACACAACCACAATACCAACAAGTCAAATACATAATTAATTAAACTAATTCATAAGTTGAAGCTTCATCTAGCTAAACAGGAGTAGCTAAATTCAGCTACTCATGGTAGAAATCAAACACACAACCTCAATAGAGATAAATCTAAACATGATCAAACCGAATAAATTGATGTTTTCTTCTAGATCTCTTCAAATCTTGAGCTCCAATCGTTTCCTACTCTTCTAAGGGTTTTCCAGAGGTTATTTTTCGTAATGCTTCTCCAGAAAGTCACCTCTAAGTCTCTCAATTCGACCCTATGTTCGGATATATATACTTTCCTAAAATCTGGCCACCACGTCGTGGTCCTCGTTTTTATCCCGTATTCTCCAAACCAGCGTAAAAAATCACGAAGATTCAATTCACCACGTCGTGGTGGTTGTAAATCCGACTTTTCTCAAAACACTAAAGTTGTCCTAAATTGTGTCTAGTTTTCAGATCATTTTGAATCACGTCCATCGGAGTCGGGAGCAGGGTCAAACCTTACCCTACAACGAAGATCGAAGCTTCTACAACCTAAGTGAGGGAGGCTCTGCAGACATAATTCTTCCCATCTTAGTTCGCCGAGTGGCTCGAAATGTTGAGCTAGGAATGACAGCCATTCAACAAACCGTGGAGCTTGATGTGGACACGAACGCCAATACGAATCGTATTCGCAATCTTGAATTTTCTCATGGGAGAGATATGAGAGACAATGAGGCTCTGCAGCAAGAGCTAGCTGTAACTCGAGCTGAAGTCATAGAGCTCCGAGCATGCCAGACAGTGTATGAAAGACACCTGCTTGATGTGGAGCGTCAGCTAGCCGAATTAAGGGTTCATCCGAGTGGTGCTCGTCGCCAGTAGGAGATGCTCTACTCATCCTTTCTTTTGGTTTAAGAAATAGATTATACTCTACTAGCCCACTATTTACTCTTTGGTTATAGTTAAGTCTACAGATATGTTCTAGTGTTATTTTTCATGTTTTCCAGTACGACCGTGAAAATTTCATTTTCGGTAGGTCGGTTTGATGTCGATGTTTTTTTTCCAGTAATTTGGTGTATTGTAGACCTGTTTAGGGTCAAGTTTTCCAGACTCTATGTATTCAATATGCCAATATAATCGACATGCATTTTCATACTCTTTGAAAAATAACAACTCAATTTCATATTATCCTGTTGCAAGTTGTACTTGTAGTAGACTTCTATTTCCAATTCATTACAAGATTCATATTGAACTAAATGTTTTAGTTCAGAGATATCATATTCATGTTCACTCTTGGACACTCTTTTCAGACCAGCTTGTAAAAATTGACCTCCCATTTCAGTTTTTGGCCAAACCAGGGAGCATCTATTTAGTCCCAGAAAATTTAAAATGGTGGGGACCGGTTGGTCGCTTGTTAGAAAAGGATCGTTCTTCAGAACCTTTTTTAAAGATGGAATTGTCACCCCATGCGTTGAAACACAAACCGAACTATCATGAGCTCGTGTCGTGGTAATGATCATATCATGATGTTATTCTTGAATTTCTGGTTGTTTTTGTTCTTCGTCCGAGCCTTTTGCTAGCAAACTTTCCAGCCCCTCCAAATTTCTTTCTGGATGAAATTCCTCATCTTCTATCTCTAGCTCAGATTGCTCTGGTTCGTCAGGAAGAATATCATCCATCCATTTTTTCAGCTCCCTTAAATCTTTTTCTGAGTCATATCCCTCATCTTCTCGTGCTAATTCCTATTCCACTTCCTCAAGAAAAGCGTCAAAAGCATCGAGATTTGGAAATACATTAAAAAAAACGAACTAAAAACAAAAGAAAAAAAATGAAAAGTACTAAACTCAGGTCGTGAGAGGCGAATCTCACGTCGTGATAACAGTCAAATCAGAATAATTAATTTTTGCAGAAAATTAACTTTTTGCGGTTTTTACCCCACAAAAAGCATCGATTAAACTAAAGCAATTAAATTAACAACTAAGATAGTTGTTCCCCGGCAACGGCGCCAAAAACTTTGACGTGCACAAAAGTACCTACTAGTTTTAAATTTATAACCTAACTAACTTAATTAACTAATATGCACCTAGGCAGTGTACCTAGTCGGATTGTAGTGTAGTAAAGTAAGTTGGGGTCGAACACATGGAACATATTTAATTAGCTAAAATAATTACTCTAAATTAATCTAAAGTCAAGCAATAATTAAAAAGGTTTTTATCTAATTTTGCAAGTCTAGATAAACTTAATTACTAAACAAAGTTTCAATCAATTACTAAAAACACTCTCTTTTAGTTCAAATCCACTTCTTCTTTATGGTTAGCTAACAATTATGGATTATCAAACTTGGTTACCTAATATTATATTATTAGTAATTTAAGTCCAAATTTACTAATATTTAACTAATTCATGTAAAACTATGCATTGTCACACACAATCAAACACAGAATCAGTTATGGATTATGAATAGGCTATGCAAGATTTATTATGCAAACATAATTATGGTCATAATTTATGTTCACCAGCACAGCTAAATTCAATTACTTCAATCACTTATCTAAGATTGGTTCGATCCTAGCTCTAGCAATTCAATATTCACTAAATCACTAGGTGTCAAGTTCATGTAATTTAATAATCACTAAGCTACACAGAACATGAATTCAAGCAACTAAACAACCAAATATTAGCATGCAAGGTATTAACAATCAAACACAACCACAATACCAACAAGTCAAATACATAATTAATTAAACTAATTCATAAGTTGAAGCTTCATCTAGCTAAACAGGAGTAGCTAAATTCAGCTACTCATGGTAGAAATCAAACACACAACCTCAATAGAGATAAATCTAAACATGATCAAACCGAATAAATTGATGTTTTCTTCTAGATCTCTTCAAATCTTGAGCTCCAATCGTTTCCTACTCTTCTAAGGGTTTTCCAGAGGTTATTTTTCGTAATGCTTCTCCAGAAAGTCACCTCTAAGTCTCTCAATTCGACCCTATGTTCGGATATATATACTTTCCTAAAATCTGGCCACCACGTCGTGGTCCTCGTGTTTATCCCGTATTCTCCAAACCAGCGTAAAAAATCACGAAGATTCAATTCACCACGTCGTGGTGGGATCACCACGTCGTGGTGGTTGTAAATCCGACTTTTCTCAAAACACTAAAGTTGTCCTAAATTGTGTCTAGTTTTCAGATCATTTTGAATCACGTCCATCGGAGTTACGAGTCATGCGATATGGCCAAAATACTGACGAGGGGTCAAGCTGTCCAACAACATTCTTTTTGTGTCTTCTTCTTGTCTAATCTTGTATTTTCCTGCTTCCAGCTTCTATATTGCTCCCGAGAATGTCTTTATGCTACATAACAAATATTAAGCATAATAACTACCTTTTGCTCTATATTAAGCATAAATATAGCTAATACTATTAAGATATGATGTAAAAAATATATGTAGATATACACATATCAACTATTGTGCTTTCTTAGTTCACGTGGTAGACAAAAAGCAAGAAGTGAGAGACATCGCGAGCATCCCTGAGGTCTGGAACTTCCCCGACATATTTCCCGACGATCTTACAGGAGTGCCTCCCGAACGACAAGTCGAATTCAGAATCGACCTAATCCCTGGGGCTACCCCTGTAGCCAAATCCCCCTATCGTCTTGCACCTTCTGAAATGCAGGAATTATCCAGCCAGCTGAACGAACTCCTTAGCAAGGGTTTCATAAGACCAAGCTTCTCACCCTGGGGAGCACCAGTTTTGTTCGTAAAGAAGAAGGATGGATCATTCCGTATGTGCATAGACTACCGCGAGCCGAATAAACTTACCATCAAGAATCGATATCCTCTGCCTCGTACTGACGATCTGTTCGACCAACTTCAAGGTGCGAGCTACTTCTCGAAAATAAACTTGAGAACCGGGTATCACTAGTTACGGATTTTGGAGGAGGACATTCCCAAAACCGCGTTCAGAACTCGTTATGGTCATTACAAGTTTGTAGTGATGCCATTCGGATTGATGAATGCACCTGCTGTGTTCATGGACTTGATGAACAGAGTGTGTCGTCCATTCCTAGACTAATTCGTCATAGTCTTCATTGATGACATCCTTATCTACTGAAGAAGTGAAGAGGAACATGGCCAACATCTTCATCAAGTATTGCAAACTCTTAGAACAGAGAAACTCTATGCGAAGTTCTCAAAGTGCGAGTTTTGGATCAGGAAGGTTGATTTCCTAGGCCACGTGATCAGTTCAGAAGGAATACACGTGGACCCTTCCAAAATAAAGGCAATTGAGAACTGGTCAGCACCTAAAACACCTACATAAATCTGTCAATTCTTAGGTCTTGCTGGCTACTATCGCATATTCATCCAGAATTTCTCCCGAATTGCTAAACCTCTTACCACCCTAACGCAAAAGGGTGTAACTTTTAGCTGGGGAGAGAAACAAGAAACAGCATTCCAAACGCTTAAGCGAGCTCTATGCAGCGCACCGATCCTGTCTCTTCCTGAAGGGACAGAGGATTTTGTAGTGTACTGTGATCAGTGTTGCAAAACTCGGCCTACTCGGCCGAGTACTCGGCCGATTACTTGGAATCGGCCCTCCACCGAGGCGAGTAATGTGAACTCGGAAAAAAAACTCGGATTAAGTCAAACTCGGTCAAAATCTCTCTAACTCGGGCCTACTCGGTCTTACTCGGGACTACTCGGTCAAACTCGGCCAACTCGGTCAAAATCGGTCAAACTCGGTCAAAGGGTCAAAGTTGTCATAAAAAGAGAAAAAAATCAAGAATTTCAATATTAATATGTATAATACACTTAATGATTTATTATTTAACACACACATGTGATTATTACTACATATATATCTTAAATTTTCAGTAATTATTTATGAAGTGAGACATTTGTGTGTATTTCAGTTTTTATGTATTCACATATATATAATTTTATTATATATTTCAATCAAATTATGATTTTAACTTATGATTTTGACATATATAATTTTCCTAAAAATATTTCTACATGAATTACCGAATCCGAGTACTCCCCGAGTACTCCCGGGTACTCTCGAGTACTCGCTACTCCCCAGTTGGCCGAGCAGGTACCGGGTAGCGAGTTCTACAACCTTGACTGTGATGCTTCTAATCAAGGGCTTGGATGTGTTCTTATGCAAAGAGGAAAGGTTATATCCTACGCCTCAAGACAGCTTAAGACGCATGAGGTCAACTATACAACACATGACCTTGAACTAGGAGTAGTAGTATTTATTCTGAAGATCTGGAGACATTATTTATATGGCACGAAATGCACAATATTCACAGACCATAAAAGTCTCCAGCATATCTTCGATCAGAAAGAGCTGAACATGAGACAACGACGGTGGGTGGAGCTACTGAACGACTACGAATGTGAGATTCTTTATCACCCTGGTAAAGCCAACGTAGTAGCTGACACCCTTAGAAGAAAAGAATACTCGGGACGCTGAGTAAAGTCGTTTACCATGACAATCCATTCACATCTGTCCACACAGATCAGAGAGGCTCAACTTGAGGCCTTAAAACCCGAAAACGTGGCAGGTGAAACCCTGAGAGGAATGGATAATAACTTCGAAGTCAGGGATGATGGAGTCTATTGTTTCATGAACCGGATCTGGACACCAATGTTCGGTGGTTATAGAGACGTGGTTATGAATGAAGCACACAAAACCCGATACTTCATTCATCCAGGTTCAGACAAGATGTATCTGGACCTCAAGAAACTGTACTGAGGACGATTCAAACTTTAGAAGACATGTTGCGAGCTTGCGTGATAGACTTTGGAAAGGCATGGGATACACATTTACCCCTTGTCAAATTCTCTTATAACAACAATTATCACACTAGCATGAAGGCTGCTCCTTTCGAAGCCCTCTATGGCCGCAAGTGCAGATCACCTCTATGTTGGGCTGAAGTGGGTGACACGCAGCTAGCTAGAGGTCAAGTTCTTGACAGTACTCTCACTGGTCCGGAAATCATTCGTGAAACTACAGAGAAAATCATACAAATTCGGGAACGACTTAAAGCTTCCAGAGATCGACAGAAAAGCTACGCTGACAAAAGAAGAAAACCTTTGGAATTCCAGGTTGATGACCGCGTCATGTTGAAGGTCTCACCCTGGAAGGTCATGATACGCTTTGGAAATCGTGACAAGATGAATCCTAGGTACATAGGACCATTCGATATTCTTGCTAGAATCGGTCCAGTAGCTTACAAACTCCGACTACCCCAAGAACTAAGTAACATACATCCTATCTTCCACGTCTCTAACTTGAAAAAGTGCTTATCCGACGAGACTCTTGTGATCCCACTTGACGAGATCGAGGTTAACGAGAATCTCAACTTCGTGGAAGAACCCATAGAGATCTTAGACAGGGAAGTAAAGAGAACCAAAAAAAGTCGTATCCCGATAGTGAAGGTTCGCTGGAATGCAAAATGGGGACCTGAATTCACTTGGGAGCGGGAGGATCAAATGCAACAGAAGTATCCACATCTTTTTCCCTAGTCTTTCTGTATCTCTTTAATCCAAATTTCGAGACGAAATTCTCTCTAGCGGGTGGATAATGTAACATCCCATTATTTTCTATATGTAAAGTCAACCCTAGTCAACCAAAGTCAAACTTTGGTAAACTAAAGTCAACTTAAATCTCATTTTATCTTAAATAAGTTAGAATGATGTTTTAATAAGTGTTTACATCTTGTATTCTAAAGTGTTATTTGTTCAAGAAGGGAATTATAAGAGTCGAAAAACTTCACATTCTTTTCCTTTTCTCTTCTCTTCGGACCGTACACTTCGGGCCGCAAAAGGTTCACGGTCGTACACTCCTCGGACCGTGAACCCTCGCAACTGTAAACGAGGCCGTAAGCATGCTTCGGCCGCACACACACCTCGGATCTTATCGCCTCGGAAACCGAACCTTATCGCATTGGGGCACGTTCTCGGTCGCAAACCTTCTGTGACAACCCGGAAAATCTCTATCTCTAAGTTACCTTGATCATTGAAATTCCGACTCGTTTCTACCATTCTTTAGCATTGTTTAGGGTCTATTTGAGTGTTCTAAACCTAGTACATTCAAGGTTTGGGTCTGGGGATGAGTTCTTTTAAGTTCATCGAGTCGCATTCAAGCCAAACACTCCTCCAAGAGGAGTGTACGACCGTACACATGGGTGTACGGCCGTACACTCAAGGTGGCCGTGAACTCACCCCATGTGCATCATATTCCTTCCTTTCTCTTCAAGAGCTTTTAACCTTAGTGTATAATTGAGGTTGGAGTGATTGATTCGGCCCGGAAAATCTACTCACAAGGTGTGTACGGTCGTTCACAGGTCTACGGCCGTACACCACCCTCTATATATATAGGTAGTGCTCATTCTTCTCCTCATTTGTCCCTCCTCTCAAACAAGATCACTCCCATTCTCTCTCAACTACCATCAGCTGTGAACACCCCAAGACTCCAAAAACGTAAGTGTTTCATCCTTAAACTTGTTATACTTGAAAGACCTCTTGATCCAAGCCCTGCTTCTTCATGTTTCAACATGAACTTCGTCACCTTGAAGGGTGTACGGTCGTAAACCCTTCATAGGTTGGCCGTACACACCCTAAAAGACCTCCAAAGTGAGAGTTCTTCCACTATCAGCTAGTTAGACATGTTAATGCCTTGATTCTAACCTTGAAACACGATAAAACAAATGATCATCAAGAGTGTACGGCCGTACACCCTTTCTACGGCCGTACACCCTTGTTAAGGTGATAACTTTGAACCTAGAACACTTCCTAGACACTTGTTACCCATTAGAACTCTAGAACCTTTGAATCCCTAAGAATCAAGACCCAAATGTCACCATTCTTGGAGTGTGTACGGCCGTACACTCATTGGCCGTACACTCTCTGGCCGTACACTCCATGGTTAGGCCGTAAACCCCTCTCAGTCAATCACATATGATTGTAACACTTCCTAGCAAGTGTTTCCTAGTCCCTAAGGGTGTTTCCTTGCATGTTAGTTGTACAAACACTAATTACACGCCTCTATATGCCATTATATGTCATTTAGGACTCGTTTGTGTCTCGGTAATTCATTCGTGGAACTTCTCATCCCTACGCGAACCTTCAATCGAATCAAACACATAAGTTGAGTTCATACCCCTATATTTTCCGAGTTTTTAATGTTTTCAAGGGGGGAATACAAGTAAAAGCACAAGTAATCTTGTGTTTGAAAATATTATTTTGTTTAATATATTTTCCATCATTAGTATACATCGAATATAGAAATCAGTTTTACAAAACGTATTAGGATACAAACTTTGCAAAAGCAGTTTTTAGAACTAAGGAAACAAACTTATGAATTATGAAATAAAAGATATTATTTTATAAGGATTCATGTTAATAACAAAAAGGTATTTCATAGTGTTATTCGTGGATTCGTTGAGAGAACTACAGTGTGAGACGCCTTGTAACCAGAGTCTCCTGGAGGGAGAGTGTGAGTTTGTGTATAGATCTATACGGGAGTGACAATCCCGCACCCTGACTATTAGCTACAGTCAAACGAGGGTGACAAACGTCATTTTTATCGACATGCGTCCGAGTACGTCGTAATGTTGATCGTCCATAGTATGGTTATAAGAATCCGCAGGTGAAACAACGACTCGTCCATGTAATAATGTACTTATCAATAAGTCAATTGGGTTAGTAACTATGTGATGACTTAGTATGTACATCAGGGTAATATGAAATTAACATCCGACTTGCAGTGGGATGTGTGATTTCTGCCTCATTTCCTGTTCCTTGTTTGGTTGTGGGCTTAGGGCTGAATCACCGAATCGACTGTTTGTTCGATCTAGATTTCTATAACTCGTATGTACTAAGTGATCACAGGAGGGTATTAACAACATTTTCAGGATATAGGACTCTATGTTTTCAACCAGTTTTATTTATGTAATAAGACTAATATACATTACTGGAGGTAGCCAGGGTTTTCAAAAAGAATAATGTTTTAACGATATAAGTATGGTAGATACTTGTACTCTTCGATTTAGAACGGATAATTCAATAACTTACATCTAGGGAAAATATGGGATTTTCCAGGGTAATCATTAACATTCTATAAATAATCGGTTTATCATTTTATTCATGAATTTTCATTGTTAATTCTGTAATTTCTTAGTTTATGCATCCAGGCTATGTATGAAGAATATCCGATAGACCATGGAATGTGTGGTTTCCGCCTCATTTCCTGTTCCTTGTTTGGTTGTGGACTTAGGGCAGATCCACACGATAAATCCTCTGTTCGATATTGGTTTATACATAGCTAGTATGAACTAAGTAGTTATAAAAAGGAATTGGTTAATAATGCATTCAATAAGAAAATAATGGATTTTCTTGAGAAACACTTTCAACAGATATCAAGGGATCAATACAGTTAACTTTGTAAGTATCTAGTGAATACTTCAGGATTATGTACATGAGGATCCGACAACCAGTGGAATGTGTGGATTCCGCCTTATTTCCTGTTCCTTGTTTGGTTGTGGGCTTGGGGCAGAACCTCACAATCGATTGTTTGTTTGATCTGGATTGTATACGATTTGTATACACTAAGTACTCACAGGAGGAACTTGTAAGAATCATTTTTACTTAAGGTTTATACATTTATTACATTAGAAAATATAAGGTTTTCTGGAGAAACATACTGCACTTTTCGAAAGATCAAAGAACTATTTTCCAAAACAAAACACTTATGAACTCACCAGCTTTATGCTGATACTCTTTCAAAACCTACTTGTATTTTCGGGACTTTAGTAGACAGGTACATGCACCGGACCCAAGAAGATGGAGCATAGTAGCTTCGAGTCTTTACTTGTTATTTTCTTTTGGAGTCAATCATGTATGATTCAAATACAATGTAAACATTATTCTATTAATACAATGGTTGTTGTTGCTTTGATTACTATGATTCAATTGATGTGATACTATACATGACGTCCTCCGCCCCCGAACGTTTCCGCCGTTTCGGTTTGGGGGTGTGACAGATTGGTATCAGAGCATTGTTTATAGTGAACTTAGTATATCAACCAGTAAAAGATATACAACTATAAATACAATGGGGCCGGAGTGCTCTGACTAAAAGTATACTTTTAACATATAAGTATTTTACGATAAGTATAGTAATAAGCATACATACTAAGAACAAGTATCACAATAAGAACAAGTAAGAACAAAATAAACAAACGTATTTAGAAGTTGGACACTACAGTCAAACTTGAGTTGTTATGTTATCATATCTGGAATAAATATAACCTGATCAACTATATTTATTTGAGATATGAACAAAATGTGTTTGGGACTGATGGTGGTGTTGCAACGAGTCTAAAACTTACCTAACTCCATATACAAAAGTATCCTTAGAACAAAACAAAAAGATAAAATACTATAGGAGTATTTTAGGCACCATAACAAACATACATGAGAACTAAAAGACCTTTACTGACAGGTCTATAGTTACGAAGTGCATGCTTCCAGGGTTATATATAATTGGGATCTTATAGACTCAGAATTGGTGATCTACGCTCTACTACCTATTCCTTGTTTGGTTGTGGTTTTGGAGTAGGATCACCTATTCGAAGGTCTATTTGATCTTGGTTATATACAGCTTGCATGCACTGCTTGACTATAGGAGGAACCAGTTTAGATCATCAATATCTATAAGAAGAAATGATTTAATTAATCTCATAAGATTATTTAGACATACCCATTCTCGCGCGAACAACCTAGATATAGATAGCCACTCCAACCGCCAACAGAGAAGTCAATGAGGAATAAGAGAGTGTTCGTAAAGTGGATTCTGAGAAGGAATCATACGAGGAGGAAAATATCCCATCCGGAGGTGATGGAGATCTGTGGTAGAATACGAAGCATGAGCTACAGTGAATAAGAAAAACTATAGGAAAGTTCAGAGACAAAAAACCCTCACAGCTGAATTCAGGACCATTATAACTAGAACAGAAACCCCTCCCGAGGCGCGCAAGGTGGTAGAGCACCATATACGTCATGCTAATAATTAACTAACTAATATGATCTAGTGAGTTAGTGATTACACTGCTCACACTATGTGTCACGCTTATTGCCTTTTATCATATCAGCTAAGTAGCGGTAAACCAGATTCCGTAACTTCATTAAGAGGGTAGTCACTATCAAATTCATAAGTCTATGTTGTGTAAACCTCTGTGATGAATTACTTCAAACGTTAGAACTTGAAACACTCAGAACTAAGATAACTTCGATCCAGAATACACTCGATTCGTAACATCTAAGGACTTACCCTCGTTCGTCTTTTAAACCTTTTGGCAACAATATGCCACCGAAGAAGTCAAACAAAAACAAAAACAACGCACCACTGCCGCCACCTCCTCAGTATGACCCGGTTGTCTTTCAGGCGGCAGTAACAGCCGCAGTGACAGCTGTCATGACTCAAATCCGCGCAAGTGATACCGGTGGATCGGGTAGTGGTACCAACAGCTTTAACCACAGACACACACGGGAGTGCTCATACAAGTACTTCATGATTTGTGGACCCAAATTCTTCGATGGAAATGGGGGAGTCATCGCTCTAATGCGATGGTTCGAGAAGACGGAATCGATTTTCGAGTTATGCAAGTGCCTAGAAGGGAGTAAAATGAAGTTTGCTGCATGCACATTCTCTGACAGAGCCCTTACATGGTGGAATAGCCATGTCAAGTCATTGACTCTTCCAATAGCAAACGTAATGGGCTGGGAAAATCTAAAAGAGATGATGCTGGAAGAGTACTGCCCGAGGGGCGAAGTACAGAAACTAGAGCATGAGCTGTGGAATCTTACCATGGCAGGCTCGGACATAGAAGCTTACACTGACAGATTCAACGACTTAGCTGCACTATGCCCGGGAATGGTTACCCCAGAGAGCAAGAAGGTAGAGTGATACATTTGGGGACTACCTTCTCCAATCCAAGGAAACGTATTAGCAGCGAAACCTCTTACGTTTGACAGTGCCAAACGCCTGGCTCGGACATTGGTGGACTATGGGATCCTCCAATGCATAATGGACCCGATTCAGGAGACAACCGAAGGAGGTGATGACAAACAAAGGTTCGAGAGCAGGAAGAGGAGAAAATCAACACAAGAACCCTCCGAGGGACAACAGACGGGTGCAGCCTATGCTGCCACGACGCCAACCACCTCAGCACTCGGCAATCGCTATGCTGGAACCCTCCCATAATGTATCAAGTGCAACTTCCACCATACCGGAAGGTGTCGGAAGTTGTATTGCAAGAACTGCCTCAGAAGGGGACACACCATCCGTTTCTGTAGGGCACCTGCACGACCAATCTCTTAGGTCCCATTTGAGGAAGTGAGTCGGACCTGCTACGAATGTGGCAAAGTAGGACACTACAGGAGAGATTGTCCATTGGCTAGAAACCCTGATGAGGAAGGAAGAGTGCTAATGATCACTGCAGGAGAGTCTACCCCGGAAACCCCTGAGAGCAGCGGTACGTTTCCCAACTAAATTCTAACTATAATATTTTCTTCCTCGTCTAAGCAAAGCACATAGTTTATATAGAAACTAAATACTCTTTCTGGTAAGCTATAATGACTTGGTGTAAACATTAGGGCCATATATAATTAAGGACCAATAGACTTAGAGTCTGTGATTCCGCCTTATTTCCTGTTCCTTGTCTGGTTGTGGATTTAGGGCAGAGTCACTTAGTCGACTGTCTTATCAGCCTTAATTATATATGACTTGTAGACACCAAGCGATTATAGAGGGACTGGATAGAGACCATAATACCAAGTATCAGTCACGAGAACAATCTTTCAGTTAATACACATGTAAGGCAATACAAAACTATCGTAGTAGTAATATCAGGATCAAAACAGAAAGCACCGAGGATATACACCCAAAATGCACCGATGTTCTAACAAAGCACTCTTTCCGAACTAACTTAACACGCGATCCTACGATGTCATCCCGCTTAGTCTGACTGAGTCTGCGTTATACCAAACCCACGTGTCACTGAAGAGACTCTCTGCCTTAAACCGATCGAATAACAAAACTCTCGTCACTCATAACGACAAACTAAATGCGAACCTCAAAATTTCATCTCGCTTCAAACCCCCGAAAATACTCATGCGAGGAGTATGGTATCCACCCGTAACATTCCTTAAGCACCCTCAACAGACCATCTTGGAAACACCACGCGCACAGCAAGTCAAGTTCAAGCACAGAGGCTAGGGACAAATACGATTAGCCTATCGATGTTAAATGTACACGCGAAGGTGGTATATAATTAAGATTCTACGGACTTAGGATGTGTGTTTCCGCCCTATCTCCTGTTCCTTGTCTGGTTGTGGACCTGGGGCAGAGTCACCCATCCGACCGTCTTATTAACCTTAATTATATACGACTTGTGTACATGAGACAATGATCGATGAACCAGGTATGAGTCCTACCATGAACTTCAGGACAAAGGTTGCTCAGAACTACGAAAGGACATTCTACCAGTTAGATGAACGTAGTTGAGCAAGTCAAACCTACACACCATTCACAGATCAGAACAATGCACCCATCAATGATGATCCGCTGAAGCAACCAGCGAGGATCTGAATTCATTGAAAGAACGCAAGGATTGAATGGAACCAAAGTAACCGTCTCCTTTCCTTATCCATAACCATCCACTCGGAATCCGAATTTTGGGACGAAATTCCCTCTCACGGGGGGATGATGTGACATCCCGGAAATCTCTATCTCTAAGTTACCTCGATCATTGAAAGTCCGACTCGTTTCTACCATTCTTTAGCATTGTTTAGGGTCTATTTGAGTGTTCTAAACCTAGTACATTCAAGGTTTGGGTCTGGGGATGAGTTCTTTTAAGTTCATCGAGTCGCATTCAAGCCAAACACTCCTCCAAGATGAGTGTACGACCGCACACATGGGTGTACGGCCGTACACTCAAGGTGGTCGTGAACTCACCCCATGTGCATCATATTCCTTCCTTTCTCTTCAAGAGCTTTTAACCTTAGTGTATAATTGAGGTTGGAGTGATTGATTCGGCCCGGAAAATCTACTCACAAGGTGTGTACGGTCGTTCACAGGTCTACGGCCGTACACCACCCTCTATATATATAGGTAGTGCTCATTCTTCTCCTCATTTGTCCCTCCTCTCAAACAAGATCACTCCCATTCTCTCTCAACTACCATCAGCTGTGAACACCCCAAGACTCCAAAAACGTAAGTGTTTCATCCTTAAACTTGTTATACTTGAAAGACCTCTTGATCCAAGCCCTGATTCTTCATGTTTCAACATGAACTTCGTCGCCTTGAAGGGTGTACGGTCGTAAACCCTTCATAGGTTGGCCGTACACACCCTAAAAGACCTCCAAAGTGAGAGTTCTTCCACTATCAGCTAGTTAGACATGTTAATGCCTTGATTCTAACCTTGAAACACGATAAAACAAATGATCATCAAGAGTGTACGGCCGTACACCCTTTCTACGGCCGTACACCCTTGTTAAGGTGATAACTTTGAACCTAGAACACTTCCTAGACACTTGTTACCCATTAGAACTCTAGAACCTTTGAATCCCTAAGAATCAAGACCCAAATGTCACCATTCTTGGAGTGTGTACGGCCGTACACTCATTGGCCGTACACTCTCTGGCCGTACACTCCATGGTTAGGCCGTAAACCCCTCTCAGTCAATCACATATGATTGTAACACTTCCTAGAAAGTGTTTCCTAGTCCCTAAGGGTGTTTCCTTGCATGTTAGTTGTCCAACACACTAATTACATGCCTATATATGCCATTATATGTCATTTAGGACTCGTTTGTGTATCGGGAATTCATTCGTGGAACTTCTCATCCCTACGCAAACCTTCAATCGAATCAAACACATAAGTTGAGTTCATACCCCTATATTTTCCGAGTTTTTAATGTTTTCAAGGGGGGGAATACAAGTAAAAGCACAAGTAATCTTGTGTTCGAAAATATTATTTTGTTTAATATATTTTCCATCATTAGTATACATCGAATGTAGAAATCAGTTTTACAAAACGTATTAGGATACAAACTTTGCAAAAGCAGTTTTTAGAACTAAGGAAACAAACTTATGAATTACGAAATAAAAGATATTATTTTATAAGGATTCATGTTAATAACAAAAAGTGTTTTCATAGTATTATTCGTGGATTCGTTGAGAGAACTACAATGTGAGACGCCTTGTAACCAGAGTCTCCGGGAGGGAGAGCGTGAGTTTGTGTATAGATCTATACGGGAGTTACAATCCCGCACCCTGACTATTAGCTACAGTCAACCGAGGGTGACAAACGTCGTTTTTATCGACGTGCGTCCGAGTACGTCATAATTTTGATCGTCCATAGTATGGTTATAAGAATCCGCAGGTGAAACAACGACTCGTCCATGTAATAATGTACTTATCAATAAGTCAATTGGGTTAGTAACTATGTGATGACTTAGTATGTACATCAGGGTAATATGAAATTAACATCCGACTTGCAGTGGGATGTGTGATTTCTGCCTCATTTCCTGTTCCTTGTTTGGTTGTGGGCTTAGGGCTGAATCACCGAATCGACTGTTTGTTCGATCTAGATTTCTATAACTCGTATGTACTAAGTGATCACAGGAGGGTATTAACAACATTTTCAGGATATAGGACTCTATGTTTTCAACCAGTTTTATTTATGTAATAAGACTAATATACATTACTGGAGGTAGCCAGGGTTTTCAAAAAGAATAATGTTTTAACGATATAAGTATGGTAGATACTTGTACACTTCGATTTAGAACGGATAATTCAATAACTTACATCTAGGGAAAATATGGGATTTTCCAGGGTAATCATTAACATTCTATAAATAATCGGTTTATCATTTTATTCATGAATTTTCATTGTTAATTCTGTAATTTCTTAGTTTATGCATCCAGGCTATGTATGAAGAATATCCGATAGACCATGGAATGGGTGGTTTCCGCCTCATTTCTTGTTCCTTGTTTGGTTGTGGACTTAGGGCAGATCCACACGATAAATCCTCTGTTCGATATTGGTTTATACATAGCTAGTATGAACTAAGTAGTTATAAAAAGGAATTGGTTAATAATGCATTCAATAAGAAAATAATGGATTTTCTTGAGAAACACTTTCAACAGATATCAAGGGATCAATACAGTTAACTTTGTAAGTATCTAGTGAATACTTCAGGATTATGTACATGAGGATCCGACAACCAGTGGAATGTGTGGATTCCGCCTTATTTCCTGTTCCTTGTTTGGTTGTGGGCTTGGGGTAGAACCTCACAATCGATTGTTTGTTCGATCTGGATTGTATACGATTTGTATACACTAAGTACTCGCAGGAGGAACTTGTAAGAATCATTTTTACTTAAGGTTTATACATTTACTACATTAGAAAATATAAGGTTTTCTGGAGAAACATACTACACTTTTCGAAATATCAAAGAACTATTTTCCAAAACAAAACACTTATGAACTCACCAGCTTTATGTTGATACTCTTTCAAACCTACTTGTATTCTCAGGACTTTAGTAGACAGGTACATGCACCGGATCCAAGAAGATGGAGCATAGTAGCTTCGAGTCTTTACTTGTTATTTGCTTTTGGATTCAATCATGTATGATTCAAATACAATGTAAACATTATACTATTAATGCAATGGTTGTTGTTGCTTTGATTACTATGATTCAGTTGTTGTGATACTATACATGATGTCCTCCGCTCCCGAACGTTTCCGCCGTTTCGGTTTGGGGGTGTGACACCTTCGGACCTTAAACGAGGTTCACGGCCGTGAACCCCTCGGACCGTGAACCCTCGTATATATATATATATATATATATATATATATATATATATATATATATATATATATATATATATATATATATATATATATATATATATATATATATATGCTTCAGCCGACTTTTCTTCATTTCTTACACTTCCAAACACAATTCTAAGCCTTTTTCTCTCAATTATCATCCACCAAGAACAAGATATCACCTCAAGAACACACCAAGATCATCCTTGTTCATCTTATTCAAGTGTTAAACACTAGTTCTTCACAAGATCTAACAGGTATCAATTCTTGATCTTGTTATCACTTTAAGAACACCCTTCCATCTTCATATACTAGGCTAAAATCCACTGATTTCACTAGTTTTCACGAAGAACGCGAAGAACACGTGAAGAACACGAAGAATAACCACCTGAAAACCATTGAATATTCTTAACAAATTACTTAGAATCAGCAAGTGTTCTTCATTCCTCAAGAACACAGGGCCGTAAACTCCTGGCCATGAACTCCTGGCCGTGAACACCTGGTCGTAACCTCCTGGCCATGAACACCTATCAGTTTCCAATTTAGCTTCTAACACTCCAATTTGTAAGTTATACTTACAAATTAACCCAACTTCCAATCATTCCTATGATTATAATAGCTAATTAGATGCATATATGCTATACAAATTGCTTTATAGGACTTGTTTTGCTACGGGATTACACTTGTGGAACTAAACAACCTATATCAATTCATCATTTGAATCACCCTCCAAAAGGTGAGTTCATACCCCCGTATTTTCATAGTTTTTACTGTTTTAAAGGGGGGGGGGGGGAATACAAGTCTAACACAAAGATTTTGTGTTATAAACAAATGGTTTCAAAATATCTTATCAAAATGGATTTCAGTTATCATCAAATCAAATGATTTAAAAGATTGTGTTAAAATGACATCAAGTCTCCAAAAGTATTTCAAAATATTAAACTTCTTTTAAATGATTTTACAAACTTATATTTTTCCCCAGAAATCATATATATATATATATATATATATATATATATATATATATATATATATATAAGGTTTAAAAGGCTTAGGACTGATAACTCACTTTGGTTCCTTTTCCTTGTTTGGATGTGGGCTTATAGTATCGGTTATTTGTCCGAATGTCGTTTAAATTTTACTTATATAAAATTGTATATGTATATAAATATAAAAGTTATTCATCCAGTTTAGATACCCTTTGTAACATGTTGAGCAAGGGGTAGCATTCATGAACAGTTAGTATCAATTCAGAAAGTACATATAAATTATAATAGGTATAATTTATGATTCATAGAACATTAATTAATGATTCAAGTATACTAAAGTATACTGTTTTACAAGAACAAGGGTTTGATTCAAAACTAATCAAGAGTATACATCTTTCATATACAAATTCAGGGGCATACTATCAATCATTCATTTCAGAATGATTGGGTTTTCATAACTATTATACATGTAACGTCTATATGCTTTTTATGAGTCATTTGATTCAGGTTGTTTAGTTCATTTAAACAACATAGTTAAACTCCTGACATTATAACCAGAATCTCCAGTCGGGGATCGAAACAATGTGTGTATAGATCTATATTGGGATTGACAACCCCGCACTCAGACTGCTAGCTACAGTCAGACATACACGCCTACGAGTGACAGTTGTTATCAACAGTTTTAACGCATTCATAGCATTGTTTCAAGCCATCTAGTTTCATTATGGTTATAATAACTCATTAAAAAGATATTAACAACACGTTAGTGTATAATTAACTAAACATAAGTACATTTTCAAAGTACTAGTTTACAAGATACAATTTACAGTATTACATTACAGTTTACAATAACAGCTGGTGGAGCAGGCACACTCACAGTTACAAGTTTTACATAAAGGAATAGAAATACAGAACATTGGATTACAAACAGAACGGTTTTATGATATTAAAACTACTTTTCATATACAACAGAAAATATAGGATTTTCTGGAACAGTTTACATAATCAAGAAACATAAAACATTCTTTCAAACATAAATACTTATGCACTCACTCAACTTTATGTTGATACTCTCTTTTCAAATTACTTGTATTCTCAGGGAATCAGTAGACAGGTACTCCCCGAGCTTTTGAGAAGATGGAGCTATTTTGAGTCATGTCTTCTTCTTTTGTATAACTATTTTGGTTTCAATATATAGTGATTGAACACATGTAAATACTTATACTTTTTAAATACAATAGTTGTTTGTACTTTGATTACTATGATGCATGTGTTGTAATACTACAAATGAAGTCATCCACCCTCGGACGTTTCCGCCGTCTGGTTTGGGGGTGTGACAGTTTCATCCTTTTAATGTAGAAAATAGACATAACAATATCTAGATGCATCATCAATAAAAGTAACAACATATTTTTGTTTCCAAGGGAAGGTGTTGCATGGAAATCACATAAATCACTATGTATAAGATCCAACACCTTGCTTTCCCTAAGAACATCTTTGAAAGGTTGTCTAGTGATTTTAGTTAGCATGCATGTTTTACATTTTTCATTATTTTGCATATCAAAAGCCGGAATTAAACTTATTTTAGACATGTCGTTTAATCTCTTGTAATGAATGTGTCCTAGTCTAGCATGCCATAATTCGTATTTATTAAAATCATTGCTAGTACTAGTAGAAGCCATGCAAACGGAATTATCAATAGAAGGATAATTAATATTAAGCCTAATCATTCCATTACATACATATCCAAATCCCATAAAAGAACCATGTCTTGACAAAATATACTTCTCACTTTCTAATACTTGTTTGTAACCACAATTATTTAGTACAATTTCAGACACAAGATTCTTACGAATCCCTAGAACATATAAAACATTGTTCAAACAAAAACATTTCCCAGAAGTAAAGGTAAATAGATCCTAGTCCCCTGATTGGTTCAGTTGCAACATTTCCCATCTTCACAACAGATCCATCTTCAATTGGTTGAAAGTCCTTGAACCAATATAGATCTTTGCAAACATGAATTGTTGCTCCCGAATCAACCCACCATGCAACATTATCATCCTGCACATAAAATGCTTCATAAATCACAATTATAATTTTGAATATATTTAGAATTTTGCATGAAAATAGAAATCTGACCTTGTTGCTTTTCTGGATCCTTGGATCCACTTGGTCCAGCACCATCCTTGTTCATTTTACGAAAACGAAAATCTTTCTTGAAGTGACCTGGTGTGTTACAATTCCAACAAACCACTTTATCCTTCTTGTTGGAAGACTTATCATCCTTTCCTATATACTTCCTTTTTCCATTAGACTTATTTTGATTCTTTGATCCTTCTCCATCCACCATGTTCACAGACGAGGAACCAACTTGGTTCTTGCCTTTGGGATTGTTATCAAGTTCTTGAGTCCTTAAGGACTATTCAATCCGTAAATGGATTCCAAGTTAATTAAAGTTCAATTCCTCTTTGTTATGTTTCATTTTGTGTTTAAAATCCTTCCAGAAAGGGGGTAGTTTGTCAATGATCACAGCCACAAAAATGGCTTCATCCATTTTCAGATTGTGTTGAGAAAACTGTCCCAGAATACTTAACATTTCATGGAATTGTTCCATAATAGGTCTGGAGTCAACCATCTTGTAACCCATAAAGTTACTGACAAGAAACTTCCTGCTAGAAGCATCTTTAGCCATGTACTTGGATTCAAGAGAATCCCACGGTTCTTTTGCAGATTCGAAATTTTGATTGATATCAAATAGAGAGTCAGACATACCATTGAGAATATGACCACGACATATGTAATCATCATTTTCTAACTTTGATCTCCTTCTCGTTTCCTCCAAAGGTTCATCTTTAACAAACTTTGGTAAGACTGGCATGGGTGTACTCAGAACATACACCACTTTTAGTGTGGTAAGGAGAAACTTCATCTTCTTCTACCATCTATGAAAGTCTTGCCCTTCAAACTTGTTCCATTTGTCAAACTTACTTGTCATTTCCTACACAGAATCACCACTTGCCATGATCACAAAATTACTTTAATCTTTGTTAGAAATTTGGGTTATATAAAGGCTTAAAAATTCTGAGAATTGTGCTAAACACTTTCAGATTAAAGTATTTGGGTGCTACTCCCAATCTTCTTTAATCAGATAAGTCTCAGAGAGAAAAGAACAGAGAGTGTTTTGATGATGTTTTTCGTATGTCCTAGAAAATGAGACCAAAACCGACTTTAAGATCTCTGTCTGAACCTGTCATATGACAGTTTCAAACTGTCACAAACCACCAAAAACGGTCATAAAAACAGGTATTTGGATAAAAGTTAAAATTGGGTCAATTCTCAAAAAACAGCTCGACCCCAGCCAAGGGCTACCGCCCCTTGGACCCTGCTCCCAGGGGCGTTGCCCCGGGACCCCCATTCGTTCAGGGGCTTCACCCCTAAATGACAATGTACTTTGAAACTTGATCAAACTTAAACAAGTGTGTACTCCATACCTTCCTTACTTGTTTAATATTTATCACGATCACTTTTAGTCAACAAAGTAATCCCATTACACTTAAATAACATTGATGATAACAAATCACCAACATTCATTAAGGTTAATTCCGTTAAAAAAATAAATGGGATGCACAAAATAAATTAATTGAGGTTGTTTTGACTAACCTAAAAAAATGACTTGGGTTACACCAAAAGAAAAATGGGTTGAGAAGGAACGACACTCGTGCTAGTGTTGTGTTCGTCGTCTTCCTTCGTTCATCAATCAAATGCGACATAAATCGTAAACGTTGCTAGATTCTATGATTTCTCATACATACAGGTTAGTTTCATTTATTTAAATTGATTACATATATTAGTTGAATAAAAAACATAAAGTTCTGTTTTTTTACAATTTCAATTTCTTTAAACTCCTCTTTTAATTTACGAATAAAAAACGATATTATTTTTGTCTTTATGTTTTTTTGAAATCATGTCATTCAGATAGTTAATCGATATGATCCAACACAATTTCTGAATGAAAAACGTGATTTAGAAAAGATAATTGATATGTACAATGTTTTAGAATGATTGTGTTAGAAAAAATTCCAGTTTTTAATTAAAATTTGATTCAGTTAATAAGAAATCATTAATTTGTTAATTGAACCGATGGTTGGACAAAATTGTAGTTTAGGATCTAATTTGTGGTCTGTTTTTACGATTGATAATGATCTTTACAGGAAATTGGAAAACTAAACCTTGTGTTTAATAACGTCTTACATGTGTTTGATGAAATGCCTAATAGAGTTCATAATTTTTCTAGTAGGGTTTATCTTTTTTAGTTCAATTTAGTGTTTATTGGGTATCTCTCAGGTGTGTTTTTTTTGTCTGTATATTTACAGGTGTCATAGTGTTATCGTAATCTTTTGGATTACTTGATGGTTCAACTTGCTCTATAATTGATGTCCTTGTGGTCGAAATTTGTGTCTAGTGGTTCCTAATGTTATATAATTTTGTCGTAGTGGCCTCCTTTTGGTGGTCAGGACTATTAATATGAAATTGCATGTCGTAGGTATATCCTTGATATTAAGATTCATCTTATGGGCATTAACTGCCTCTTTCGTTTGTTTAGTTACAGTACAAAGTCGGTTTCCGATATTGCTTCCCTATTGTTCACATTACATGGTTTCTATTTAGTGAGGAACTAAAAGTGCATTGTCATTAATTTTGTAGGTTAATTGTGATAATATGTACAAGATCATAGCAATTTTAGCTATTGAAGCTTCTCTTCCATTCACTATTAAGGATTAAAGTCGTTTGCTGTTATTGTTTGGGACATCAATGTGTACAAGGTCTACAAGATGCCTAATGTTTCATCAAAGAATTTCACAGGTCCAATGTTTCTCATGGTTTTCAAGCCGCTTTGTTGTTATAGTTAAAAGTTTCTCAAGTTAAATTTTTTTTGAAGGTTTTTTATTTTGTAGATTTATCTTGGTATCAACTCCATACTTTGACATATCATATGGTTTATCACATGTTTAAATCATTTAATTGTTGAATTGGACCATTGTACAATTATGGATCATAGCATATTTGGATTTTTAATATTCTTTGGGATTAGATAAATTAATTCTTTATTTTTCATCTCATTGGTGGCATTGAAACATAATATGTTTGGATGATAAAACTATTTGGATCGTAAACTATTCGAATTAGATCATTGTAGAGTTTAGGATCCTAAGATATTTGTAGATATAAACTAGAATATTCTAGTGTTTCAGATCATAATATATTTGTATCATATCATTTGGACCACAAAAATCAATTTAACTATTTGTTATTTGTTAGATCCAAAGTTCTTCACAGAGGATGACAAAGAGAAGACTTGGAAGACCCATATATAATTGTATATGTATATAATTGTATATATATAATTGTATATATAATTGTATATGTATATACAATTATAATTGTATATACATATATATAATTGTATATATAATTGTATATGTATATAATTTGTTATTTGTCCGAACGTCGTTTAAATTTTACTTATATATAATTGTATATGTATATAAATATACAAGTTATTCATTCAGTTTAGATACCCTTTGTAACATGTTCAGCAAGGGGTAGCATTCATGAACAGTTACTATCAATTCAGAAAGTACATATAAATTATAATAGGTATAATTTATGATTCATAGAACATTAATTCACGATTCAAGTATACTAGAGTACACCATTTTACAAGAACAAGGGTTTGATTCAAAACTAATCAAGGGTATACATCTTTCAAATACATGTTAAGGATTCTAATTCAAGAGCATTCTATCAATCATTTATTTCAGAATGATTGGGTTTTCACATCTATTATACACGTAATGTCTATATCCTTTTTATGAGTCAATAGATTCAGGTTGTTTATTCATTTAAACAATATAGTTAAAGTCCTGACATTATAACCAGAATCTCCAGTCGGGGATCGAAACAGGTGTGTATAGATCTATATTGGGATTGACAACCCCGCACTCAGACTGCTAGCTACAGCCAGGCATACACGCCTACGAGTGACAGTTGTTATCAATAGTTTTTAATGCCTTCAAAGCGTTGTTTCAGGACATCTAGTCTCAGTATGGTTATAATAACTCATTAAAAATATATTAACAATACGTTAGTGTGTAATTAACTAAACATAAGTACATTTTCAAAGTACTATTTTACAAGATACAATTTACAGTATTACATTACAGTTTACAATAACAGCTGGTGGAATCAAGTACACTCACAATTACAGGTTTTAGAAAAGGAATACAAATACAGAACATCGGTTTACAAACAGAACGGTTTTATGAGATTAAAACTACTTTTTATATACAACAGAAAATATAGGATTTTCTGGAACAGTTTGCTTATTCAAGAAACAGAAACACACTTTCAAACATAAATACTTATGCACTCACTCAACTTTATGTTGATACTCTCTTTTCAAATTACTTGTATTCTCCGGGAATCAGTAGACAGGTACTCCCCGATCTTTTGAGAAGATGGAGCTATTTTTGAGTCATGTCTTCTTCTTTTGTATAACTATTTTGGTGTCAATATACATTGATTGAACACATGTAAACACTTATACTTATTAATGCAATGGTTGTTTGTACTTTGATTACTATAATGTATGTGTTGTGATACTACAAATGAAGTCATCCACCCCCGGACGTTTCCCCCGTCTGGTTTGGGGGTGTGACAGATTGGTATCAGAGCATTGTTTATAGTGAACTCAGTATATCAATCCGTAAAAGATATACAAACTATAAATACATTGGGGCTGAGAGCTCTGACTACAAGTATACTTTTAAAATTTAAGTATTCTTCAAGAAGTATACTAACACTCATACCTACAAGCACAGTATCACAGTCATAACAACTTAAAAGTATTTGGATGTTGGACACTGCAGTCAAACCTGGACAGTTATGTAATCATATCTGGGATTAATATAGCCTTATCAACTATATTGGTTTGATATATGACTAACATGTGTTTGGGAGTGATGGTAGTGTTGTGACATGTCTAAAACTTACCAACTATACATATACAGAAGAACTCTAGAACAGAATAGAACATAAAGTTAAAATACTGTAGGAGTATTTTAAGCACTATATACCAATAACAAACATGTGAAAACAAAAGACCATTGTGGGTAGAGCTATAAATATTAAGGGTATATTACAGTTATATATAATTAAAGTTTTATAGACTTAGAATATGTGATCTAGCTTCATTTCCTGTTCCTTGTTTGGTTGTGGATTTAGAGTAGGATCATTTAATCGAAGGTCGATTATACTCAAGTTATATATAATTAGTTTACACTTTGTAGTTATAGTAGTACCTAGAACAAGTCATACAGAATTCATTATCTGTTAACTCTAAGTTTCTCTCGTAGAAACTTGTATTTGAAATCTATCATTACTAATTATATTCTATATTTCTTATATCCCTATTCTTGCTTAGATAACAATGGCCGAATTCCATCTACCCGGAGACCCGTATTTTCCCAATCACGGAAATGAAGGATGGCTCGATGATGAGCCAGAAGAGAATCATGAAATACCCTTAGATGATGATTTTGCAGAAAAATTTCCTGAAGATTCTGATTCGGAATTAGAAGCCTATAATCCACCACAAGTTGCCCAAAATCCCAATCCACGATAAAACTTCCAAGGCCTAACGCCTCTGTGGGCGGTAAAATTAGACAGGTGGAGTAACGAACAGGGTTAGAACCATCCTTATCAAGGAGACCGAAGCTTCTACAATATGAACACAGGAGGCTCAGTAGACAGAGCCCTCCCAGTATTAGTTCGTCATGTGGCGCGTAACGATGAACAAGGAAGAGCTGCTATCGACCGAGTCATGCATGTTGATGCTGCTACTGGAGTCAACACCGTTCGCATTCGTAACCTAGAAGACAATCATAATGAGACAAGGGATCGTACTAATTTCTTGATGAGAGAACTGGCGGCATCCCAAGCCGAAGTTAGAGAACTGCGAGAACGAAAAAGAGCACAAGACAGGCGTATGTACGAAATAGAAAGTCAACTAGCTAAATCTTGGGCCGGACCTAGTAGGAAGTAAATTATACTCTACTTGTTCGCTACTTACTCTTTTGGTTATAGTCTAAGTCTACGGATATGATCTAGCGTTATTTTTCATGTTTTTCTTAGTACGACCCCAAAAATTTCATTTTCGATAGGTCAGTATAATGTCGATGTTTTCCCAGTACTTTGGTATATTGTAGACCTGCTCTAAGGTCAAGTTTTTAGAAACTCTATGTAATATATACCAGTTCAATCGACATGCATTTTCATACTCTTTGAAAAATAACCACTCAATTTCATATTATCATGTTGCAAGTTGTACTTGCAGTAGACTTCTATTTCCAATTCCTTACAAGATTAATATTGAACTAAGTGTTTTAGTTTAGAGATATCATATTCATATTCATTCTTGATATCTGACTGTCTTTTCATCTTATAATTCTTAAGGTGAAAGATGCCTCCTCGGAGAAACCCAAGGCGTACTCATGTTAATGAAGCGCCAACACCACCTCCGCCACCACATCCTGATTTTGACGCTGCCATGTTTCAGGCGGCGGTCACGGCAGCTGTCGCAGCTGCTATGTCTCATATAAACACCACTGGCTCTGATACCAACTTGTAACGATCCAAAATCAAGGGTAAAAAATTCCATTTTTAATATAGCTAAAACATTGATACCATTTATTTCAAACATTTCAAATCATCATTAAGTAAAACATTTATCAGAGTTCATCCCAAAATCATTCATTGAGGAAATCATAGGTGTGTGCACTGCGATCAATCCGAGCTCTTTCATTTCCAAATCGATGATACCTGAAACCAAAACTGTAAACCGTAAGCACGAAGCTTAGTGAGTCCCCCAGAGCATACCCAACACACAATCCACATAACACATACCATATTAGCTATAAAGCTACATATATCACATAAGCCATGCATACATAAACCTGTAAGGATGTCATGGGCTACCCCACATGGTCTTACATCCAATGCCATGGGCTACCCCACATGGTCTTTACCTAGGAATGCCATGGGATACCCCACCCCACATGATCTTACATCCAATGCCATGGGCTACCCCACATGGTCTTTACCTAGGAATGCCATGGGCTACCCCACATGGTCTTACATCCAATGCCACGGGCTCCGCCCGGGGTCTTCCATGCAAGTATCACAAAGACAACTAGCATAACACATATCATATAATCACTAGCATACCACTTAGCATAAAGCTAACTATCATACCATATATCTCTACTACAGCTAGTGTACCACATAACATAAAATGGGCCGCCCTTGGTACCTTAGACCCATTGGTATGGTGAGAAGACTCACCTCGCACTGTAGAAGCTTCCCGCATGAATTCCTTAACTGCTGCCCCACCAGCTTCCCGAGCTGTCACTACCAATCAATATACCCAATTAGCAATTGGGTCGCATACCATAATCCTTAATCCATGCATGGGGTAAAATAACCATTTTACCCCTGGCCCAATATGATCCAAAACTAAGGCCTAAACCCAAAACAAAAGCCCATCATTATAATGTCCATAAAACCATCAATGGCCCAAATTTCCAAATTGGGCCCGAATCTTTCTAATGGACCTTATACTAAAGCCCAATATTCTCCTTAGTCAATAATCCTGACCCCAATTGGCCCACGAAGGCCCACAACAACCTAATTCAAGAATTTGCCTAAACCGAGGCCCACAAATGTGAAGTCCATATCTATATTGGGCCACGAGGCCCAATAGGCCCAACTATTCAAATATCGGCCCAAAGATACATTCAGGCCTAATAATCAGCAAATCCAGGCCCAAAACCATTAAGGCCCAAGGGTCCGAAGTCCACTAAGGCCCAAATCCTCCTGAGAACGTACGCCCAGCGTACCTCTTCTGTACGATTAGTGTACTGAGCAAATGGGCTGTACGTGCAGCGTACTACATAGTACGCCCATCATACGAACAACTCATGCACAAAATCCATTAAGTGCTTAATACTTAATCCAACAAGTCCAAAACACAGATCTGAGCTATACATAACGTCTAAACCCATAAAGTCACTGACTTGGTGACTTTGCATGCCCCAAACAAACCCAAACTCCAAAAATGGCATTATACTTCCATAAAAGTGACCCTAACTCATGCTTGAACCCATTAAGACCTTCAAGATGGCAACTTTCTGTCTTAGGGACTCAAATAGCATCAAGGGTGGCAACCCGAGGTCTAAGAATAAAATTTGAACCATAAAGCTTCATCCTTGGGACCAAAAAGGAACTAAAACCCAAAAATGGTAGATCTAAGAGATGAATGATCAAGTTCAAAGCTTTATACCTTCATCAAGCTGAGAATGAGTCCTAAAAGCCAGATCCATAAGCTCCTTCTTGATTCCCATCTTTGCATCAAACTCCATTTTCTTGAAAATGGATCAAACACCCCAAAAATGGACTCCATAAGCTCCAAAATGTCACCATGGATGAGATATGACGATTTCTAGGGTTTAGAGTGGTGGAGGCTGCAGATATTAGGGTTAGGTTAGGAGATAAGGAGTTTAAATAGGGTCCACGACCCTAAAATAGGGTTCTGATCTGAATGGAGTACGCCCAGCGTACTCCGGGGAACATTTACGACCCTCCTGGTCAGTACGCCCAACGTACTCCAAGGTACGCCCAGCATACTACCTTCTTCGGTATTACGCCCCGCGTACACTTTGTGTACGCCCCGTGTACTCAGCTAAGCCTGAAAACTACGAAACTTCTGAAGGCCATAACTTCTTCGTTATAAGTCTGATTCCGACGATCCTTATATCCACGGAAAGGTGACGAGAAGCCCTACACCTCAAACCTTTCTTAAGACCTTTCGAACAAAAATCCATTTTCCACAAAAGCCCGAACTTCCACTTTACCGAAATACCCCTAGGCTTCCAGAACACGAACCGAACACCCGGATCACTTCTAATACATCACCCGCACCTAAATTGGCCTAGATCTTACCTTCCCAAGAGCGATAGTCCTTACAATGACCGACCTTCGAGCCACAGCCTCAGACTAGGAGTCAATTCGGAACAGAGTGTTACAACAAAGTAGAGAACTTGGTCAAAGTTCAGTGGCAACACCGGAAAGGCTCGGAGTGGAGGTGGGAGCCTGAGACTGAGATGAGCGAGTACTAGACAGATCTGTTTTTCGAGGCTAACTTCGAGGGCAAAGTCCGATTCTAGTGGGGGACAATTGTAACATCCAATTTTTAGGTATTCCCATTTTAGCCCTTGGCCTAATTATAGTTTACATTATTGGTCCTTTTTTGTTTAAAGACTTGCACTTCAGCCCGTACATTGGGCATACGTGAGGTACGCGCAACGTAATTGTGAGAGATTGGGCATACATGTGGTACGCAGGGCGTACTAGCTCAGCCTCTAAACCTCAAATTTTAGGGTTTCACCCCTATTTAAATACATTAACTCACCCTTGGACCTCCCATAAACAGCCTCCACTCCCTTTTAGCCTTAATATCGAACCCTAGCCTCAAGAGTGAAGATTTTGAAGCTTGTTAGTGATTTTGGTGCTCTCTTGTTGAAGAAGAAGACTATTGAAGAATGTGGTGTTGCTTGCAAGCTTGTGGATCCAGAAACTACCTCACCTTGTGCATATTTTGAAGGTATAAAGTCCATACCTTGCTAATGTTCTTCTTTGATCTCTTTAGATGGATTTTTATGAGCTTTTTGTCCCAAAGTTTGGACCTTTGTGAGTATGGGTCACGCCATAGTATTTTGGTTGTCCTTTTAGATGTACTAGAGTGCCTAGATTCATAAAAATGGTTGCTTGATGGTCCTATTTCAGCCATGCAAGAGTTTGGTGGTGTTGAGTATGGACTAAGTTAGGGTTTTAAGGTTTAAGCTCTTTTCAGCCATGCAAAGGCTCAAAGTTATGGGTTTTATGGATTAAGACGTTCTATGGAGGTCAAATATATGTTTGGATTGCATGTCTTAATGATTAAGACATTTTGGAGTGATTTTTTGGATCAGATGACATACGCCCAGCATAGCCAGGCCTGACCCCGACCCAACTGATTCTTCGAGTACACCGTACGTAGGGGGAGTGTACGCCCAACGTACGCGCTAGACAGTTTACTTTTGCCGACTTTTGATTTTTGTTCAAGATTTAGGGTTTTGGACCATAGAAGGGGAAAAATGGTCTTTTTGCCCTTAAGACGCATAGTTGTGGGATTTGGACTTGTGAGTTGCGTTGTGGACGTTAACTATTAATTAGTGTTAATTATTGTGTTATTAGGCGGAGTCTAGTTCTGGCAGTACACGTGTGAGATTTATCGATAATCAGTATGAGGTGAGTCTCCTCACTTATTCTTACATTTGTGGTAGAATAGTTGTAGTTGTGATGACCAGCTGGGTCTAACTGTTATTATTATGTTATGCTATTTATGTGTGACTGAGACTGCAAATAGTCTCCAGGGTTGCTGATAACCCACATGGCATGTTGTTTGCCCACTGGGACTGTTGATAGTCCTCAGGGTTGTTGATAGCTCATAACTGTTTATTTATGTTGTGTTGTATGTGGTATCTTGGGGAACTCACTAGGCTTCGTGCTTATAATTGTTGATTATATGTGTTTCAGGTACTTCTAAGGATCGCATGAAGGCGAAAGTCTGATTGTACACACTCGCTGGGAGATTTGTTATTGGGCATTTTCTGGCACTTTGAAATTTTGCGATGATGATTTGTATCTGAGACTATGTTTTTCTGATGACTTGGTGTATGAACAATATTTTGGGTAATTTAAAAATGAAAATTTTGGTTTGAAATTTGAGGTGTTACAGATAACAGACTCAAAGTAGATTGAATTGTACCATTATGAGTGTTAGTAGATAAATGCAATTCACTACGATTAGACAGATTGTCCATACTGGAAGGAATAGCACGAGAGATTTCACAAGAACTAAGATCAAGAAACTTAAGTTTTTGAAGATGAAGCCCTAACCAATTCGGTAGTGAACCTGGAAGTGAGAATCCTGAGGCATTAAACGAAACCAATTTGGTGAAATTGGGAAGATCATAAACTGATAATTTAGGGGTTTGACTCCAAAGTGGGGTTCTCTTAAACCCTCAAATATTGATCCCAACAACATGGACACCTTGACATAGAAGACCAATCCAAGTTAAGCATGGGTTGGGTTTTATAGGTCATTCTATGGCTCATAAACCTAATGATGCTCTGAGTTGGAGCAGAGAAGCCCGTTCTACGGTTGAATTCAATGGGAGAGAATGGTGTTGTTGTTGAAATGTACTTCGAAAGAACAACAAGAAGAATAGAAGCAAATTACACTTCATGATTATGATGTCAACTGAACAAGAAATTGTTTGTTCATCCACATTAACCTTTTTTTAATGTAATACACGCATAAACGGAAAAATTGAGTAGCGAAATTAGTGATTCTCCATGATTATACTCCCAAACATATTGCTCTTACCTTGAATTATTCGAAATACGATTTGAATCTTCGATTCTGCTGGGAAGATTGGAAGAACCAACAATCACTTCATTGTTTCTATGGTTGACAAAAAATTAGTGTTTTATGAACTATAAAACCGAATTGACAAAAAACCAGAGAGAGAGAGAGAGAGAGAGAGAGAGAGAGAGAGAGAGAGAGAGAGAGAGAGAAAGGTTGGGACCCTTTATATTAAATAATTATTTTTTATTTTTTATTTTTTTAAATAATGAAAAACTTCATAAATGGTCCCTGAGGTAGTGAAATGACAAAAATGCCCTTTAGTTAACGGACAAAAGATGACGAAATTAGCAATAAGGACTAATCGTCAAAAGTTTTGAAAGCACATGGATCATCAATGAAATTTTTAAATCCTGGAGACTAAACTTCAAATCTGGGGAAACCACATGGACCATTTATGATGTTTTTTCTATTTTGAATTTTTTTCAAATCAAATGATGATACTTAGAAAAATGTTTAAATTTTTTTATATAGCTTTTGTAATATTTCTCTATTATCAGAGAGAGGATTGGGGTGATTGTCTATTGACATTGCATGTTTAACGGCTAGCAAAATAAATAATTTAAAATTTAACAACTAATGTTATTAAATCAAAAAAAGATTTAGTAATATTTTGTTTCTACAGCCGGATTTCTTGCATATATTTGTTATGGAACAGGAATTTTGAAATTATATTTGTCCTTAGATACTAAAAACATTTATTTAATATTAATTAGACAATTAAAGATGTTTTTTTTACATATATGTAGTTGTCATTATTGATATCCGTCTTTGAAAACTTTGAAAACTGATGTTTTTAAATTGTTGGATGCAGACCAAATGAGGTGTGTTCCCTAAATCATAAAAGTAAGTGCGGCAAAACATATATATATATATATATATATATATATATATATATATATATATATATATATATATAAAGTACACATCATCCCGATCCCGAAAAGATAAATTTCGTAGAAATCCGACTCCGTATGAATTAGATATGACTTTTATAAAATAAAAAAGTCAGTTGCGTACAAGGAATGTATGACGTAAAAAGATACGAAGAGAATGGTTGACTTTTAGCTAAAGTCACCAAAAGGAAAACCGTAGTACTCTTTAAGATAAGAATTTTGAGAGAAAGAATGCTAAAAACGGAGTTCGTACGAAAGAGTTATGATTTTAGCAAAATCATTTAATTTTACAAAAATATGGACGAAAACATAAGAATTAGTTGTTGGGTCTAAAGGAAAGTTGTAGATTTCGTTGAGAGCTTTCTGGGGATATAAAGAATGTTAAAAATGGAGTTCGTATGAAGAAGTTATGGAATTTATAAAAATCTACATTTTTCACTCGGCGCGGTGTTCGCCGGGTGCACGACGCGCGCTTCTAAAAGGTGAAAATGTGGACCACAGAGAGGGCGATACGTGGCACAAAGCGGCTGGGGAGGCTTAGTCTTAAAATACGCGACGTGCACCCCAAAAATCGCCTATAAATAGCCTCCAATGGCTCATTCTCTTCCCATACCTCCTAAGTTCTTCTCTCTCGAGTTGCTTTCGATTTTAGCCAATTTTCCTTAGTTTTAGTCTACGGCGAAGCCCTATGATCCCTAAAGTAGTAGTAGCTAGCAAGTAAAAGTTCTGCCAACACAATTTCTAGAATTTTGTCTAGGGAATCTCTGTAAGTTAAATTACACTTGAGTTTATCTTAGTGTAATTTATATTTATAAGTTATAGTCGTTATTATGAACCTATAAATAAGATTTATCAGTAACTCTATGTTGTTATACTGCGTCTACTTACAGGAGAGGTATCTAGAATAGTCATGTTGGCTTGGTTGTTAGATTTCAGAAAAGCTATTATGCCGAAATGATCCCGCCTCTCAACTGTCCTGCTTGGCTGATCCTTAGTTGATAGATCTTGATGTAGACATTAGGATTGGTGAGGAATCTACACTATAATTATTATAATCACCGGGATTATGAAACTAGACTAAGACTTAGTGTTATACATTTAGGTCATTAAAAATGCTAAGGCGAGGTTCTGCCCAAATTCCGAGGCATCCACTTTTATCAAGTGAGTGCATAGTTACTTTCATCTTACACATAGATACAAAGTATTTAGATAAATGAATGCTATATGTGCTTATGTGCAAAGATGTCACGTGTAGATGAAATTAGATGATTTTTACATGATTTATCATATATGTATTTCGTACTTATAATGTATTGGGTAGCAAAGGGTAAAGAGGGAATGAAAATAATAATGAGAGGTCGTAACCTTTATAGTGCTACATTACTATTAATGTAGTCACCTAGTAGGGTATTGATAACGACCACAAGCTATTCTAGACAAGTCAGGTCAAACAAGGACATACTTGCTGTAATGCCCGCAGATTCGGCCAGTCAATTTAAAGATAATAAACGTTAAAAATGAATTTTTGATAGAAGATTATTTAGCATAAATAATCTTAACCAAAGTTATAGTATATGTCACAAGGATTTCGTACATCTAAAGAACGTTGAAATCCGACTTAAAACGAAGAAGTTATTGTTGGATTAGGTGTCTAAGCCCATAATTATTTTGGTATGTACTTGATTTGATTATGAGCATGGCCCTTTTGGGTTGCCTTCACTCATGCAACTTGATAGGATGACAAGAGGAGAGAGAGTAGAATTTATTATATGAATAATAAATTCGTACTCAAAATAGTTTTATTAATATATTACAAGATTAATATATTATTTGGAAATCATATTATTTAATTGGTATTGATCAGAAATTAATTTGGAATTAATTTGGTGATCAAAAGAGACTGATTAAATAAAGGGGACTGATATTGTAATTATCTGATAATTGCTAGTTGGGTTATAGATTCCTAATAGAAGGGATTGGACGAAATCTATGGGAAGCCGATAAAGATTTCGTCCAATGGGCTTCTCAAAAGGCCTCCATGGATTGCTTAAGGCCTAAGCAAGGCAGTTAGGGTTTCCACCTTAAAACCCTAATAGCCTCAACTATAAATAGACCCCTTAACATGTAGAAATCGGCCCAATGCTTCTTGGAGTTGCCCTAGCCGATTTCCTCTCCTCTCCAAAGTCATCTTGTTGCAAGAGTGTTTGTGACTCCGTTAGAGGTGCAACACTTGGGGCACTAAGATTTCAAAGGTCAAGAAGTTCTTGTTATTACTATATAACAAGTTGGGGTAATCATTCTAACCCTAATCATATGTCAATTTCGAAATATGTATGCTAGTCATGGGGTTTATTGCTTTGGTATTCATAGTTGTATGTTCATATTAGAAAAACCTAGATCAAAGCAATTAGGATTGCATGTACACCATAGGAATGATGTTATGCCCATAACCCAACAGTGGTATCAGAGCCTATGTCGTTTTTCTATTGAATAGATGCAAAAGTGAACTACCAAAGATCAAGAAAATCAAAAATTCTGCTGTCTTACTGCATGAACTCGACGAGTTCCATAGTGGACTCGACGAGGTGGGTGCTCTGGTGCCGGGATTTTCGATTTTCCGGCCAGATTTTGATGAGGAATACTACCAAAACTCGTTTTTCTTGCCTAAATTCGATTTTTTTCAGATTGGTATGGATATCCTTATCAAAATTGGTGGATTTGGTTAAATATGGTTAATATAGGATTATTATGATTCAAATATTTGACCTAGTAAGTTTGAAAAGTTTCAATTTACACCCTTTAGGTTTTATAGTTTAAATTTGAACTTAAAAGTTTTAGTTTTTGAAATTTAAATAGTTGAACTCTAATATTTTGAAAAGTTTCAAAATTTGTCCTCAAGTTTTGGAATTTAAAATTTGATTAAAATATTTTAATTTTGGAATATTAAAATCTAAAACCCTAGTATTTTGAATAATTCAAATTACACCCTTATGGTTTTATTTAATCAATTAAGTGTTTAATTAAAAGAGAATTAATAAATCCATAATGATATGGTTTAAATATAATTAAAAGTCTAATTTAGTAATAGATAAACCATTAAGTATTTTAAATGTGTAAGATACACCGTTATACACGAAGCTGGTCTATAAGGGGTGTTTAAGGAAATTGCCTATAAAATGGAGATTGGATGAGTGTACACTCTTACCCATCGCACTCTTGACTAGTGGAGGGTCGTTAGCCAAACGGGTAGGATAGGACACAACCTTCCATTATAAGTATAATGAAATACGAAGTAACTACCATTTTATAAATTCCCAAATCTTAGTTACTTTAGGAAAAATGTGAATTTGGTGTTAATCAATGAAATTGCACATTACACCTTGTTGGTCGTTAGTGGAGCGTGTGTAGATAACTAGCACACTAATATTGGACCAATGAAGGATGGCAATGGGTTTCTCGTAAAATTATCATTGGTCAATGGAGTGTGTGTGGTTAACCGACACATTGGTTGGGTGGTAATTGACATCGAGAGTACCAAGCTAATTTGCATGGTTATTGACACCTTGTTTGTTATCCTTGGCATCCCAGTCACAAACTTGAAGGGCATAATCGAGATTAAAAATGCCATTGAAAAGTTCAATGAATCTCAAAAAATCTAGGAGCTTCAATTCATTTAAAACCTAATTTTCTTTTTCGTTTTTCATGGTGGAAATTGGTAAATCGTCATTTACCTACCAACAAATAGTTTGCAATTGGATTACGGCATCCCTCTTCCGAATTGTAAATTATTGTGTCGGGTCCTAGCCTTGATATTTCATTTGGATGATATATTAAGGATTTGATCAACTAACTTGAATTTCAATTTCTCCCCTTTTGTAGATGTCAAATTCTAACTATGGTCTTCCTGAATCCTTTGGAAAAAGCTTTCCATAAGAAGATGATGTTCCACAATTGGATCATGGAAATGGTAATCATTCTTCATTTCCTCCACCTCCTCTAATAATTCTCCCTGACCCACGTGTTCGAAGACTTGAAAAGTTCAAGGTCACTCAAGCTCTATTGGCAAGCAAACATGAAGATGGAAAGTCTATATGTGCTCACGTCTTGGAGATGAAGTTGCATATTGACAAGTTGGGAATGTTGGGTGTCGATGTCTCAAGGAAGCTGGCTGTTGACTTGGTTCTTCAATCACTTCCTGACTCATATAGTGAGTTCATTAGAGAGTACTATATGATGGACCACGACTTGACCCTCATTGATCTTACCTATTTGCTTATTACTGTTGAATCAACAATGATTTGGCGCACTGGTCAAGCAAATTTGTCTGGTAAATCAACCTCCCAAACTTCCATAGACATTGACAATGGCTACATTCGAAGTCCAGAAAAGTCTTCTCTTCCCAATGGAAAGGGATCGGACGAGGTCAAACCGTTTGACCGGATGGTAAAGAGAAAGGCTAAATCTGAGATTTTCCCGTGTACCATTCCGGAAGAGTCTGTGTGTTTCTACTGCCAAGAGAAGGGGCATTGTTTACAAAGCTGCCATATCTATTTGAAGGATTGAAAGGATGGGAGAGTCAAGATGTATGACTCTGCTTCAGGTAAAATCCACTATCTAACTCTATTAAGTTTCTATTTGTAGATTCTTAATACATGATGTGATAAGATTGCATTTTGATGTTTTGTAGGATCGAATAAAGGAAAGGAAGCTTAAAGGAAGAAGCATGCTGAGTCTGATCGCGAAGAAATGGATTTCGATCGCATGATTCGATGATCGGATTTTTGAGCTGCTAGATAGGAGTTATGATAGATTGCTTAGGAACATTTAGTAACATAGTTTTCATTTGTAATTGCATTGTAAGGACAAGTTTTTCTGTGTTTTCATAAATAAAATAAATTTTTATTTTTATCTTATTTATATTTCCTTGCAATGGCACTTGTGAAAAATTGATGTTTGTATGTTTCTATCATTAGTTATATTGAAATGGATGTGATTATTTGTTATGTTATTTATGATAGTGTCGGAAATTTACTAAATAAGGAAAGATTCTCATCGCCCAAGTTTCAATTGGACAGAAACATGGAATAATACAACTTGTTTTGTGTGATGAATGAGAATCTTCGTATTTGGAAAATTAAGACTAATTCCTTGACAAAGAGTCAAGTGAAGGACTAGGAGATCTAATACACATTGTTGTGTATTGGTCAGGTTCACCACAAATAACCATGAAGGCTATTCATCATGTTTTACTAAAGGTTTAGTAAATATGGTTATGCTTACAAGATTTGGTGTAATTCTGAAACATTGGAAAAGTTTCAATGAATGGCAAAACGAATAAGAAGAATCAATTAGGCAGAGAGATAAAAAGTTTCTCCAATCTGAAAAAGAAGGGAGAGTACTTTTGTATCGTGTTTTATGATCACCTTAGTGATTATAGAACCATATCACAATTGATCCTCTATGGACACCTTAGTACACTAGCATGGCTAAGAAGAGGAATTAGGAATTGTTGAAATGGTTAAATAAAGAAGTGAATCATACTTCGTTGCAAAATCAATTCTTAAAGTCGTACTCCAAGATTGTGACTTGAGTGACATAATCTTTAGTAGGAATATTTCTTACTCCAACACGTTTGAAATTGGTAAGTTGTGATGTCTTGGATAAGACAAAGACCAACTAAGACCGATTGTGTGAAGTGTTTGTCTTGATAAGAACCCCCACTAACTCTTGAATATTTGTTTGTCAAGGAATGTTTCTTGACAAGAGAATCTTATATGTCAAGAGGTCAGTGGGAGTCTTAATGATCTTGAAAAGTTTCAAGAGCTAATCAAGAGTAAACCTATTGTTAATCACTAGCACACGACTTGAGGTTTATAACCTATCGTGTTGACATATTCTTAAGTATGTTCCATTCTAGTTAAGTTAGCTATGCATGTGAGTTCTATGAGTTCTCATTTGACTGCATATAGGGAAAAGCACCTTGATCAATGAAAGTACGTAATGTTGGGTTATGTGCATTACATCATTCCTATGGTGTACATGCAACCCTAATTGCTTTGATCTAGGTTTTCTACTATGAACACAACAACATTGAATACTAAAGCAATGATCCTAAGAACTAGCATACAACAATCAAATTGACATATAAATAGGGTTCAGATCTTACCTTTCTTGTTATGTAGTAATAACAAGTTCTTCTTGAATATCCTTGACCTTTGAAAGCTTAGTGCCTCAAATGTTGCACCTCTAATAGAGTCACAAACACCACTAGCAACAAGATGACTTAGGAGAGAAGGAGGAGGAGGCACAAAATCGTCCAGGGTTCCCTCTAGGGTTTCCAGTGGCGATTTTAGGATGCCTGGGGTATCCTTATATAGCTGAGGAATTAGGGTTTCACTCAAAGGCCTTATCTGGTTGCTTAGGCTCTAAGCAGCCCACAAGATCCTTCCAGAATCTCCCTTTGGACGAAATCTTATGGGCTATCCATAAGGATTTCATCCAACCCCTTTCCAAGGGTTCCTCAGCCCACAATGCAATTATCTTGTAATTACAATATTAGTCCCCCAAGTTTAATTAATCTCTTTTGACCACAAAATTAATTCTTGATCAATATGATTTCTCCTTTAATATATTATTCATATAATATATTAATAAATCATAATTAATCCTCTTTCTCCTTAATTCGTCCTATCAGTTGTTATGGTGAAGGAAACCCAAAAGGACCATGCTCATAATCGGGTCAAGTACATACCAAAATAGTTATGGACTTAGATACCTAATCCAACAGTCTCCCACTTGGATAAGTCTAATAACTATTTTGCAAGTACGACTTCAGAACCTGATTAGCAATCGTAGCTTTCAAAAGCCGCTGTCAACTCTGATCTTATCAGTAACGCGTCCTTTAGATAAGGGATCATATATTCCTCCATTTTAGATATCGTATAGACTTAGACATAGATTATAATCATTCTCTCCGTCTATGTGTTGTTTCCCGATTTCCGATTTCTGACGACTGGCAATAGACTACAATTGAACACATCAACTTAGTCCAGGCTTGGCCAAGCGCTTAGGGTATCATCACTAAATCATCGAGGGGCCCACATATATCGCTTTTATCCCTCTTAGGGTTAAAGGAACGGATAAACTTCGACTCAAATTCTCGCTTGTACCTACTTATCAAATCACACACAACAATATGTTTTATAACACCAAGTTACTGGTGCGTTTACATATGTCAATGTGCAACCGACTTGTAAACTACAACTCACATGTCTCTGTTTCAAGAATATAAGATATTATCGTCTCATTAATCACTCATGATAAAATCCATGAAGTGATTCAAGTGAGCATGGGTTTAATCCAATACTCTAATCTTATGACAGGAGCACTCATGAACACTGCAACAAACTTTTGCTATGTCTAAACGCTTTAGACAATCTACAGTCGGATTCATGACAGTCTAGCTTCAATACCTATTTCCAAAGTATTTATCGACTGTGGATGGTTTGAATAATCTTATTATTCGGGAAGTCAAAACATGCAAAGTGAAACACAAGAATAATACTAATCCTATATGGTCCCAAACTTTTGAGTATAAATAAAACACCTTTATTTAATCACCATATTGATTACTCATTATTTATTGTATAATGTTTCGGATAATCAACTTATTACTTGAATCAAAACAACAGTTGTCCCATGCTCCAAGCATGCACACTATGTTTACCTATGGTCCATACTTTGTGAAATATATCAATTGAAAACATTTCCAATGACTCTCATTTCATAATTCCTAATCCTTATCGCAAGTGTAAGAATACCAAGTTCTTGCCACTATTAGAATATGTTAGATTCTAACATTCTATGCAATGATCCTTTTGTAATGTCATAGCACCAAAGTCACCAATACTTAACCAATGAAATTACAAAGTGCTCTATTGAAGATTGTTACAAGACAACTCCATAGATACGAAGTCTCACATTCAAAGTACATTCCTTTGAACATCCTTCTTGCATAAAAGTTTTCTAATCTAGACATAGATTCTTGATATCCAACTCCCATTTATGGAAACATTTCCATATTTTCCATATGACAACTCATTCTAAATAGATTCCTATCTATTCATAATAATGCCAACATGGTCCATCTATTATTATACTTCCAACTACCTACAAGGGACCAATCCTTGACGCACCTTAGATCGTCCTTGACAGTTGTTTAATTATTTTAGTCACGTCCGGTTCTGGTCCTTTTTCCCTCTTAGTGCTCTAGCATTTGGAAAAATTAGAACGGACAAATATTACAGCATATGCAATCGATCCTATACCCGAAGCGTATGGGATACGATACATAATGTCTCACATAAAAACATGATAGTTTACCAGTCTCTTGCTGTAATATTGCCATATATATAATTCTTTTAAGTTGAACCTTTTCAACATAACATCCATATATGTCCTTTGACTAAATTTGATTAAAATTTCTCGATCCAAGCTTTTAAATTTTGAAATGTAGTATAATATTCTCTCCCTTAATTATAGGTAAACCAACTTTTCAACCCCTGCAACTTTGCAAAATGAAACTTTTGTTTTCTATAATTAATATTGCTTAACTTGCAACAGTTAAAATAATAATCATGCTCCCACTAACATGATAATTATATCCATACCAACATAACACTTATGCTCCCACTAGCTTTGACACGTATTCAGAAAGCAGTTAGACTTCAAGAAATCAATACTTATTGACTTCCAAAGTTCATATTTTTAATACAATATGCTTCGATAAGCCTTTATCTAAGCTTCTCAAATTCATACACCTTTCCTTAGATAACTCATATGTATGTCTAAAGTAATTCAAAACTTATAGCATAAAGTCCTAAATGTTTAGACTAATTTCCAAATCTCACAATTCGAACTATGAAGAGGGATGTCGTAATCATAATCGAATTTAAGAATGCAAATATCACAATTGCTATCTCCTTAAAATCTCCCTTATTGAAAACGTTTCCTCACAATCATTTTCATGAAACGGAGAGAAACCTTATGACACTTAGATTCTATGGTGTATGTGCTCCTATCCATGTGAATTTGTCATAACCATAATCACAAGACAAGGTTTGTGACAAATCCAAACTCATATGGACTGAACCTCGTTCAATCTTAATTTCTTGCCTCATGGCAGCACGAGTGCCTACCATTGCTTCCAATTTTTCAAGTAGCTCACCCGTACATATCAATTAACTTTCCATTGATCAAGGTGCTTTGCCTTTATGCAGTCAAATAAGAACTCATAGAACTCACATGCATAGTTGAATTAAAACTGGAATGGCACAGAAAACAAGAATATGTCAACTAGTGATTGATCAATTAGGTTTATTCTTGATTTGTTCTTGAAACTTTTTCAAGATCATTAAGACTCCCACTGACCTTTGAACATATAAGACTCTCTTGTCAAGAAACATTCCTTGACAAACAAATATTCAAGAGTTCGTACGGGTTCCTATCAAGACAAAACCACAACACATAATTGGTCTTAATTGGTCTTTGTCTTATCCAAGACATCACAATTTACCAATTTCAAATGTACAAGAGTAAGAACCTTTTCTACTCTACATTTGACGAGTGTTATAAACCTTCTTAAGATGTGTTACTTACCTAAGACATATCACTCAATACACAATCTTGGAGTACAACTCTAAGATTTGATTTTGGAACGAAGTATGATTCACCTTTTGATTTTAACCATTTCAACAATTCCTGATTCCTCAACTTAGAGGATCAATAGTGATATGGTTTCATAATCGCTAGGATGAACATAAAACATGATACAAAAGTACTCTCTCTTCTTTTCAGAATGATGAAACTTTTATATTTCTGCCTAATTGATTCTTTCTATTCATTCTACTATACAATGAAACTTTTCAATGTATTAGAATTATACTTAATCTTGTAGGCATAATCATATTTACTAAACTTTTAGTAAATCATGACGAATAGCCTTTATTGTTATTTGCGGTGGACTTGACCAATACACACAATGTGTACCAGATCTCCTATTCCTTCACTTGACTCTTTGTCAAGGAATTAGTCTTAATTTCCCAAATACTAAGGTTCTCATACATCACACAAAGCAAGTTGTATGATTCCAAGTTCATGTCCAATTGAAACTTGGGTGATGAGAATCTTTCCTTATTTGGAAAAATCTCGACACTACCACAAATAGCATAATTAAGAATCACATCCATATTGCTTACAATAGGAAAACATTCAAACATCAATTTTCACAATTGCCATTTCAAGGAAATATAAATAAGACAAAATATAAATTTATTTTATTTATAAAAAATTGCGGAAAACTTGTCCTTACAATGCAAAATCAAATGAAAACTATGCTATTACATATTCCTAAGCAATCTATCATAACTTCTAAGTAGTAGCTCAAGAATCCAATCATCGAACCATGCAATCGAAATCCATTTCTTCGTGATCAGACTCAATTCACTCATCCTTTAAGCTTCCTCTCTTTTCTTCGATCCTACAAAACATCAAAATGCAATCTTATCACATCATGTATTAAGAATCTACAAAATAGGAACTTAATAGAGTTAGATAGTGGATTTTACCTGAAGCAGAGTCATACATCTTGACTATCCCATCATCGCGATCCTTCAGATAATTGTCGCAGCTTCGTAACCAATGCCCCTTCTCTTGGCAATAGAAACAAGTGGACTTCTTCGGAATAGCACACGGGACAATCTCAGACTCAGCCTTTCTCTTGCGTAGAGAAAACTTTGCTGGACTTCCAATGTTGCCATTATCAATGTTCATGGAAGTTTTGGAACTTGACTTGCCAGACACATGTGCTAGACCAGTGCGCCAAATCATTGCTGATTCAGGAGAAATAAGAAAATAAGTCAACTCAATGAGGGTCACATCGTGATCCATCATATAGTACTCTCTAATGAACTCACTATATGAATCGGGAAGTGATTGAAGAACCCAGTTAACAGCCAACTTCCCTAGGAAAACAACACCAATCATTTTTAACTTGTCAATGTGTGACTTCATCTCTAAGATGTGTGCACACACAGACTTCCCATCTTCATGTCTTTTTGCCAATAGGGCTTGAGTGCTTTTGAACTTTTCAAGCCTTCGAACTTGTGGGTCGGGGAGAACTATCGAAGGAAGTGGAGGAAGTGAAGCATGATTCTCATTTCCATGATCCAATCGTGGAACATCATCTTCATGTGGAAAGCCTTTTCCAAAAGGTTTGGGAAGACCATAGTTGTTTGATTTTGACATCTACAAAACAGGAGAAATTCAAGTTAGTTGATTGAGTCCTTAATGAAACACCCAAATGAGATATTAAGGCTAGGACCCAACACAATATTCTACAACTTGGAAGAGGGATGCCATAATCTAATTTGCAGAACATTTGAATGTAGGTAAATGACGATTTACCAATTTCCACCATGAAAAAACGAAAATTTTAAGGTTTAAGTTTTAAATGAATTGAAAATCCTAGATCTTTTGAGATTCATTGAACTTTTCAATGGCATGTTTAATCTCGATTATTCCCTTCAAGTTTGTGACTGGGATGCCGAGGATCACAAACAAGGTGTGGATAACCATGTAAATTAGCTTGGTACTCTCGAAGATGTCTATCACCTAATCAATGTAACGGTTAACCACACACGCTCCATTGATCTATGATAATCTACGAGCTACCCATTGCCATCCTTCATTGGTCCCATATTAGTGTGTCGGTTAACCACACACGCTCCACTAACAACCAACAAGGTGCAATGTGCAATTTCATGGATTAGCACCAACTCCACATTTTTCCTAAAGTAACTAAGATTTGGGAAAAAAGTGTTTAGTTACTTCGTATTTCATTATACTTATAATGGAGGGTTGTGTCCTATCCTACCCGTTCGGCTAACGACCCTCCACTAGTTAAGGGTGCGGTGGGTAAGAGTGGATACCCATTCAATCGCCATTTTATAGGAAATTTCCTTACACACCCCTTAGAGACCAGCTTCGTGAATGAGGCCTACCGACAGTAAGACTGACCTTTTACTCATACATATATAATATGTTAAACTTTTGAATGTTATATAGTATAAGGTGTATTTTATACATTTAAAATACTAAGTGGTTCAAACCATTAATAAAGTAGACCTTTAATTTTATTAATCTTAAACCATATAATTAAGATTTATTAATTATCTCTTTTAATTAAACTCTTAATTAAATTAATAAACCATAAGGGTGTAAATTGAACTTTTCAAAACTCTAGGGTTTTAGAATTTAATATTTCAAAATTAATACCTTTTAATTAAATTTTAAATTCCAAAACTTGAGGACAAGTTTTGAAACCTTTCAAAACATTAGGGTTTAACTATTTAAATTTCAAAAACAAAAACATTTAAGTTCAAATTTAAACTATAAAACATATAGGGTGTAATTTGAAACTTTTACGAATTACTAGGTCAAATATTTGACTAATAATAATCCTATATTATCCATATTTAACCAAATCCACCAAATTTGACAAGGATAACCATTCCAAACTTAAAAATCGAATTTTGGCAAGAAAAACGAGTTTTGGCAATTATCCTCAACAAAATCTGGCTAGAAAATCAAAAATCCCGCCACCAGACTCTTGGACTCGTCGAGTCCACTATGGAACTCGTCGAGTAGGACCTACTCGTCGAGTCTATACATGGACTCGGCGAGTCAGCCAGTTAGAAGCCAAAAATTTCGATTTTCTTGAACTTTGGTGGTTCACATTTACATCTATTCACTAGAAAAACAACCTAGGCTCTGATACCACTGTTGGGTTATGTGCATTACATCAATCCTATGGTGTTCATGCAACCCTAATTGCTTTGATCTAGGTTTTCTACTATGAACACAACAACATTGAATACCAAAGCAATGATCCTAAGAACTAGCATACAACAATCAAATTGACATATAAACTAGGGTTCAGATCTTACCTTTCTTGTTATGTAGTAATAACAAGTTCTTCTTGAATATCCTTGACCTTTGAAAGCTTAGTGCCTCAAATGTTGCACCTCTAATGGAGTCACAAACACCACTAGCAACAAGATGACTTAGGAGAAGGAGGAGGAGGCACAAAATCATCCAAGGTTCCCTCTAGGGTTTCCAGTGGCGATTTTAGGATGCCTGTGGTATCCTTATATAGCTGAGGAATTAGGGTTTCACTCAAAGGCCTTATCTGGTTGCTTAGGCTCTAAGCAGCCCACAAGATCCTTCCAGAGTCTCCCTTTGGACGAAATCTTATGGGTTATCCATAAGGATTTCGTCCAAACCCCTTTCCAAGGGTTCCTCAGCCCACAATGCAATTATCTTGTAATTACAATATTAGTCCCCCAAGTTTAATTAATCTCTTTTGACCACAAAATTAATTCTTGATCAATATTAGTTAAACAATATGATTTCTCCTTTAATATATTATTCATATAATATATTAATAAATCATAATTAATCCTCTTTCTCATTAATTCATCCTATCAGTTGCTATGGTGAAGGCAACCCAAAAGGATCATGCTTATAATCGGGTCAAGTACATACCAAAATAGTTATGGGCTTAGACACCTAATCCAACACATAAATATGAAAAGGTGAGCTGCTGAACAACTTGAAAGACATGGTTTTGTGCTGCCAAGTGGCAAAAAATTAAGAATAAACAAGTTCAGTCCATATGAGTTGAGATTTGTCACAAACATTTGAAGGGTTTTGAGCATTCTAACACTCCTAAGGTGTACATGCAACCCTAGAAACCTTGGATATATGTTTTATCTAAGATACAAGCAAATAATAAATTTCCAAGGTTTACATCCTAACTAGCATGGCATAGGGAACTTGAATCATAAAATGCTAGAAGAATTACATACCTTTTAGTGGTGGTTGATTCCTTGGAGTTTGAGAGCCTAGAACCAATAATGTGGATGCCTCAAATGGAAGTCATAAAGCACCACAAACTTTGGAAAACTATGTGAATGTATGTGCACACTCTAGAATTTGGCTACCTCCTTTCTCACACACAACTAGTGCCAAATCAAGTGCCAAGGACTCCTTTATATAGTGTAGAGGATTAGGGTTACATTCCATGTAAACCCTAATACCCATGACTCTTCCTTTCCAAGGATCCATGGGTTAAAAGCTCCATAGACTATCCATGGACTCCCATGCAAGCCTAGCCCATTCCAAATGAGTATTATCCCACACTATATAAATACAAGAGCCCATATTTAATTAGTCACCTTTTTGATCACCAAATTAATTCTAAATTAATTTAAGATCAATACTAATTAAATAATATGATTTCATATTAATATATTATAACTTATAATATATTAATAAATCATAAACATATAATTCTCAAAGGATTATCCATACAAATAGTTCGGGTGAAGTGCAACCCAAATGGACCATGCCAGGTCGGGTCAAGTATATACCAAATAAAGTTATGGACTTAGACACCTTATCCAACAGTCTCCCACGTGGATAAGTCTAATAACTATATTTGCCTATACGACTTCAGGAACCAACCGGCAATCATAGATCTTAAAACTCTGTTGAACTATGAGGCACCATTTCAGATAAGTGATCATATAATCCTCTGTTCTCAAGATATCATCCGGACAAATACATGGAACAATGTCGTACTTATTGTCCAACAGTTTGTTTCTCGATTTCAGATTTGTTTGACATAGAACTTAATTAAACACATCAATTTAGTTCTTACCGGGCCCGGTACATAGATCAACACAAAATCATCGAGGGGCCCAGATATCGCTTCTAATCCAAGAAGGAACAGATAAACTTCGACTCATATGCTTGTTCTACTACTTGTTGAATTATACACAAAGGCACGTTTTATAACATCGAGTTACCAATGCGTTTTCGTACAATCAATGTATAACCAACTCATAGTCAACAACTCATATCTCTAGGTTTGAAGACTTATATGATATTACCGTCTCACGATCACTCAAGATAAATTCCATGAAGTGATACAAGTGAGCGTGGGTTGAATCCAATACTCAGAACTTATGAGCACTCATGAATGTGGTAGCAACTCTTACTATGTCCAACACTTTAGACATCTACAAACCAACTTCATGACAGTCTTGCCTTAATACCTACTTCCAACGTATTATCGACTGTGGATGGTTTGAATAACTTAGTCATTCAGGAAGAATGACCTAGCTATTCTGGAAGTCAAAACTTGCAAAGTGAAACACAAGAATAATCAAAACCAATATGGCCCCAAGCACCTTTGAGAGTAAATAGAACACCTTTTATTTAAACACCATATTGATTACTCATTATTCATTGTATAATGTTTCAAATAATCAACTTTATACTTGACTCTGAAACAATAGTCATGTCGTGCTCAAAGCATGCACACTATGTTTGTCCAAACAATAGTTACGCCATACACCAAGTATGCACACTATGTTTGTCTATGATCATTACTTTGTGGGATAGATCAATTGACCATAATTCCAATGATTCTCATTTCACAATCCCAAATCCTCATCGTAAATGTAAGAATTCCAAATTCCTGCCATTAATGAAATCTGTTAGATTCTAAACTTATATGCATTAATCCTCTCGTGATTACTATGCACAAAGTCATAAAGACTTGTCAACAGATATTACAGAGTATTCCAATGGAGGTCATTCCATGGAAACGAAGTCTCACATTCAAAGTACAATGCTTTGAACATCCTTCTTGCATTAAGTTTCCTAATCTTACATAGATCTAATGAATAACTTCTACCTATGGGAACATTTCCACATTCTCATTTTGACTATCACTTCTGAACAAGAGTTGCCTCTTTTCAGAATATGTCAATATGGTCCTCTCTAAATATTTACACCATACTTCCAACTGTCCCTGAGCAACCAATCTTTGGTAAACCTTAGATTGTCCTCGACAATTGCTTAATCACTTTAGTCATATCCAGTTCTAGTACTTCTTCCCTCTTAATGCCATAGGCATTTGGAAGAATTTAGAACAGATGAATATTATAGCACATGCAATTGATCCTATATCCGAAGCATATGGGACAAGATTCATGATGTCTCACATAAATACATGATACTAGACCAGTCTTTTGCTATAATATTTCTATTTCTATTTGCCATGTTCTCATAATTCAAATTATGAAAAGGGATGTCGTAATCACAATCGAATTTTAGAACGCAAATAATGTTCCCATATATAGAATTTCCTTATGTTGAACCATTCCAACATAACATTCATATATATACTTGACTAAATTTGATTAAAATCTCACGATCTGAGCTTTTAGATTTGAAATGAAGTATAATTTCCTCTCCCTTAATTATAGCAAAACAACTTTTCCCAATTGAAACTTTTGTTTTCTATAATTAACATTGCTAACTTGCAACACTTATTATAATTATCATGCTCCCACTTGCATGATGATTATTAGCATAACACTTATGCTCCCACTAGGTTTGACATGTATTCAGAAATCAGCTGGACTTATAGAAATCAATACTTTATTAACTTTCTTACCAAAGTTCAGATTTCTGATACGAGATGCTTTGATAAAACTTTATCAGAATCATACACCTTTCCTTAGATAGCTCACATGTGTGTCTAAACAATTTTAGAACTATGAAAAGGGATACCGTAATCATAGTCTCAATTGTTTAGACCTTTGCCATTTCTCACAAGTCCATGTTAGTGTGTCGGTTAACCACACACGCTCCACTAACAACTTTGAGAATGCAAATATCACAATTGCTATCTAATTAAAAACACTTAGTGAAAGCGTTTCCTCACCATCATTTTCATGAATCAGAGAGAAACCTTATGACACATAGATTTTATGGTGTATGTGTTCCTATCCATGTGAATTTGTCAAAACCATAATCACAAGATAAGGTTAGTGACAAATCCAAACTCATATGGACTGAACTTGTGCAATCTTAACTTCTTGCCTCCTGGCAGCACAAGGGCCTGTCATTGCTTCCAAGTTGTTATGCAATCAATTGAGAACTCTCGGAACTTATATGCAAAGCCAACTTTAACTGGAATGGGCATAGAAATAGGAATATTTCAACCTCAAGTCGTGTGCTAGTGATAAACTACAGGTTCTATTCTTGATCTTGAAATTCTTTCAGGATCTTTAAGGATCCCACTGTCCTCTTGACATATAAGACTCTTTTGTCAAATATTCAAGAGATAGTGCGGATTCTTTATCAAGACTAACACTTCACACAATTGGCCTTTGTTGGTTTCTGTTTTATCCAAAACATCTCAACTTACCAATTTCAAATGTCCAAGAGTAGAACACATTTTACTCTTACATTTGACAAGTTTTATAAACCTTTCTTTAAGATATGTCACTCAAGTTACAATCTTGGAGTATGACTCTGAGAATTGTTTTGGAACGAAGTATGACTCATCTTCTTGATTTAACCACTTCAACAATTCATGATTCCTCTTCTTAGCCATAGGAATGCACTAAGATGTCCTTAGAGGACCAATTGTGATATGGTTTCTTAATCATTAAGATGATCACAAAACATGATACTAAAGTACTCTCCCATCTTTTCAGATTTGAGAAACTTTTATCTTTCTGCCTAATTTGATTCTTCTCATTCGTTCTGCCATACATCGAAACTTTTTCAATGTTTCAGAATTATACTTAAACTTGTAAGTATAACCATATTTACTAAACTTTAGTAAATCATGACGAATAGTCTTATCGATCTTTTGTGGTGGACTTGACCAGTACACAAGAATGTGTACTCGATCCCTTAGTCCTTCACTTGACTCACATATACATGTGAACAAGGAATTAGTCTTAATTTTCCAAAGATGAAAATTTTTATTCATCATACGACTTGCATGATTCCAAGTTTCTGTCCAATTGAAACTTAGGTGATGAGAATCTTTCCTTATTTGGTAAATTTAGACACTACCACAAATGAAAGAATCAAATTCATATTTTCATTATTGCTAGAAACATACAAACATCAATTTTTCATAAATGCCATTGCAAGGAGATATAATAATAAAAAACAAAAATTTTATTTATTTATAAAATGCGGAAAAAACTTTTTCCTTACAGTGCAACTTTAAATGAAAACTATGATATTACATATTTTCTAACAATCTATCATAACTCCTAAGTAGTAGCTCAAGAATCCGATCTTCGAACCATGCGACTGAAATCCATCTTCGCGATCAGATTCATCATACTTTTCCTTTAAGTTTCCTTCCCTTGGCTTGATCCTGCCAAACATCAAAATGTAACCGAGTCACATTTTGTATTAAGAATCATCAATTAGGAACTTAACAGAGTTAGATAGTGGACTTACCGAAAGCAGAGTTAAACTTTTTGATTCTTCCTTCTCTCAGATCCTTCAGGTAGTTAGGGTGGCTTCGCTTCCAATGTCCCTTCTCTCGACAGTAAAGACATACAGACTTATCCTTTTTCTTTAGCTTTTGGTCAACCGGGTTGACCAAGGCTGATCCCTTCCCATTGGGAAGAGAAAGATTTTCTGGACTTCCAATGTTACCATTGTCAATGTCCATGGAAATTTGAGAAATAGACCTTCCATTAATATTTGATTGACCATTGCGCCAAATCATTGTTGATTCAGCAGCAGCAAGCAAATAAGAAAGATCTATTAGGGTCATGTCGTGATCTGTCACATAGTAGTCTTTAACAAACTCACTATATGACTCAGGAAGTGACTGAAGAACCCAATCAATAGCCAACTTCCTTGGAACAACGACACCTAACATTCTCAACCTGTCAATGTGTGACTTCATTCCTAAGACATGAGTGCACAATGTCTTCCATCTTTATGTTTCATTCCTAGTAGGGCTTGAGTGACCTTGAACTTTTCAAGTCTGCAAGCTTGTAGGTCAGGGAGAATAAATGGAGGAGGTGGAGGTAGAGAAGTATGATTTCCATGAGATTTGGGAAGATCATAGTTGTCTAAACCAGACATCTACAATGGGAGAAATTCAAGTTAGTTGATTTAAGTCCTTAATATAACACCCAATATGAAATATTAAGGCTAGGACCCAACACAGTATTTTATAACTTGGAAGAGGGATGCCGTAATCCAAGCTATAGAATATTTGAAGGTAGGCGAATGACGATTCACCAATTTCCACCATGAAAAATGAAATAATTTATTAGGTTTTAATTGGATTTGAAACTCCTAGATCTTTTTAGATTCACTGAACTTTTCAATGGCATGTTTCAATCTCGATTGTGCCATCTCAAGTTTTGTGACTGGGATGTCAAGGATCACAAAACAAGGTGTGAATAACCATGCAAATATACTTGGTACCTTTAATATTTATCACTTAATCGATGTGTCGGTTAACCACACGCGCTCCACCGATCCTATGATAAACATTAATTTACCCTTTGCCTACCTTGTTAAATCCAAGTTAGTGTGCCGGTTAACCACACACGCTCCACTAACGATTTAAGCAAAGTGCAAAGTGTAATTTCATGGGTTAGCACCAAATTCACATTTTCCTAAAGTAACTAAGATTGAGAATTTATAAAAGGTTTAGTTACTTTATATTTATCATTATACTTATAATGAAGGGAGAATTATAGTCCCTATCCTACCCGTTTGGCTAACGACCCTCCACCAGTCAAGGAAGCGGTGGGTGAGAGTGGACACCCATTAAGCTGCCATTTTATAGGCAGTAACCTTATAACCCCCCCTATAGACCGGCTTCGTGAATGAGGCCTACTAACGGTAAGACTGACTTTGTTCTTATACATATATATATTATTAACTTATAATATTATAAAGTATAAGGGTTGAATTTTAACTTTTAAAATTCTAGAGGTTGGAACTAAAGTTTTTTAAGGTGACTTTACATGTTCCAAAACTTGAGGGCAAGTTTTGTAACTTTCAAAACTTTTCATCTTTCATAACTTATGAGTTAATGGTTTATTAAAATGAAAGACTCTTCATTTTATGTAACCTATGTGCTCATTAATGGACTTTAAAAGGAAGACTTTTGGTAATCCATAACTTGCGGACAAATTATGGATTCCATTAAAACACATCAAGATCAAGAATTAAACTAACAAACTATTTGCAAATAATTCCTATGATCTTCTAAACTCATAAGTGTATGACCATTCATATCAACAATTTCAAGAATCATAAATAACACATACAAAACTTGAAATTTTGATAATAGCCATTGTAAATGGATTAGCATAACCATTACACCATCTAAAACAAATTTTATAAGACCAAAACAGTTTAGGGTAATGTTTCTAGTCCATTTCCAGCAGCAAAACTCGAAAATCTGCATCCAGGGCCTCCTACTCGTCAAGTGCAAGAACCTACTCGACGAGTAGGATGAAATAACACATTGACTCGTCGAGTCCCCCCATGGACTCGGCAAGTTCACTCAGCAGGATGCAGAAATCTTGAGTTTTTTCAACAATTTGCATCAAGTATCAAGAAAACAAGCCTAGTCTCTGGTACCACTGAAGGGTTTTGAGCATTCTAACACTCCTAAGGTGTACATGCAACCCTAGAAACATTGGATCTATGTTTTGTCTAAGATACATGCAAATAATAAATTTTCAAAGTTTACGTCCTAACTAGCATGGCATGGGGAACTTGAATCATAAAATGCTAGAAGAATTAAATACCTTTTAGTGGTGGTTGATTCCTTGGAGTTTGAGAGCCTAGCACCAATAATGTGGATGCCTCAAATGGAAGTCACAAATCACCACAAACTTTGGAAAACTATGAGAATGTACGTGCACACTCTAGAATTTGGCTACCTCCTTTCTCACACACAACTAGTGCCAAATCAAGTGCCAAGGACTAGGGATGAAAGTGGGTCCAAACCAGGACCGGATGGACCCGGAACCGGTTAACGGGATTTTGTAGAACCGAAAACCGGACCGGTATATAGGAACTAGTTCCGGTTCGGTTCCGGGTACGGTACCGGGTAAAGTGGGTCTAGAACCGGAAAACCTGGAAACATCAAAGTGGGTAGGTTGGAACCGGATAAAGTGAGTTTAGAACCGGAAAACCCGAAAAAACCGGAATTTTTTGGCAATTGCTTACTACTTAGTGGGTTGAACTTTGAAAAGTTTCATATTTATATCCCAACTTTGGGGGAGTGTAACTCATTGAATATGAAACCAAAATTTACAAAATTATAGTCTAAAATCATGTACAAACTCTAAACTACACTCTGGAAAAAACCACATGTCAATCCGACTTTAAACGAATAAGATATGCATGTGTTAACATTTTCACAGAATACAAGGTACAAAAACAAATAACTGAAAAGTTGAAAATTTTCAGTTTTGATATCCCGACTTCGGGGGACTGTAAATCATTGAATATTAACTCAAAAATGAAAAAATTATAGTCTAAACTCATGTACAAACTCTAAACTACAAGTTGGAAAAAACCACATGTCAATCCGACTTCAAATGAATTAGATATGCATGTTTTAAAACTTTCATAGAATACAAAAAAACTGAAAAACTAAAAACTTTCAGCTTTGATATCTCGACTTTAGGGAAATGTAAGTCAATGAATATAAAACTAAAAATGACAAATTTATAGTCTAAAATCATGTACAAACACTAAACTACACGTTGGAAAAAACCGCATGTCAATCGGAGTGGAAATGAATGAGATATGCATCTTTTAAACATTTCACAAAAACCGGTTCCGACTCTAAAAGTGGTTACGGTTCCTAACACCGGTTCCGGTTTTTAGACCCGGTTTACCCGGACCCGATGGAACCAAACCCGGATTACCCGGAACCCGGATAAAGCCAATTTTTAAACCCGGAACCGGAACCGGTTCTATATATACCGGTTCTAACGGTTCCGGTTCCGGTCCGATTCCGATTCCGGTCCAGTTTTCCGGTTCTAAATCTCATCCCTACCAAGGACTCCTTTATATAGTGTGGAGGATTAGGGTTACATTTCATGTAAACCCTAATACCCATGACTCTTCCTTTCCAAGGATCCATGGGTTAAAAGCTCCATGGACTATCCATGGACTCCCATGCAAGCCTAGCCCATTCCAAATGAGTATTAGCCCACACTATATAAATACAAGAGCCCATATTTAATTAGTCACCTTTTTTATCACCAAATTAATTCTAAATTAATTTAAGATCAATACTAATTAAATAATATGATTTCATATTAATATATTATAACTTATAATATATTAATAAATCATAAACATACAATTCTCAAAGGATTATCCATACAAATAGTTCGGGTGAAGTGCAACCCAAATGGACCATGCCGGGTCGGGTCAAGTATATACCAAATAAAGTTATGGACTTAGACACCTTATCCAACAACATTGTCGTATGATTATGATTATGACAAATTCGCATGGATAGGAACACATACACCATAAAATCTAAGTGGCAAGGTTTATGTCCGCTTCATGAAAATGATTGTGAGGAAACGCTTTCACTAAGTGGATTTTAAGGAGATAGCAATTATGTAAGTTGCATTCTCAAATTCGATTATGATTACGGCATCCCTCTTCATAGTTCGAATTCTGAGATTTGGCAATTAGTCTGAACATTTGGGACTTATTGCTATAAGTTCTGAAATAGTTTAGACACACATGTGAGCTATCTAAGAAAAGGTGTATGAGTTTGAGAAGCATAGATAAAGTCTTATCGAAGCATCTGGTATTAGAAATATGAACTTTGGAAGTCAATAAGTATTGATTTCTAGAAAGTCCAATTGATTTCTGAATACATGTCAAAGCTAGTGGGAGCATAAGTGTTATGCTGGTAAGGATATAATTATCATGTTAGTGGTAGCATGATTATTATGTTAAGTATTGCGAGTTAGCAATATTAATTATAGAAAACAAAAGTTTCAATTCGCAAAGTTGCAGAAGTTGAAAATTTGTTTTGCTATAATTAAGTGAGAGAATATTATACTTCATTTCAAATCTAAAAGCTTAGATCTAGAAATTTTAATCAAATTTAGTCAAAGGACATATATGAACGTTATGTTGAAATTAAAATTCTATATATGACAATATTATAGCAGGAGACTGGTAAAGTATCATGTCTTTATGTAAGACTTTATAAATCGTATCCCATACACTTCGGGTATAGGATCGATTTCATATGTTGTAATCTTTAACCGTTCTGATTTTCCAAGTGCCTAGGGCATTAAGAGGGAAAAAGGACCAGAACCGGATATGACTAAAATAATTAAACAATTGCCAAGGACGATCTGAGGTTCGCTAAGGATTGGTCGCTTGTGGGTAGTTGAAAGTATAGTAATGGATGGACCATATTGGCATTATTATGAATAGATAGGACTCTATTAAGAATGAGTTGTCATATGGGAAATATGGAAATGTTTCCATATTGGGATTTGGATATTGAAAATCTATGTAGATTAGAAACTTTTATGCAGGGAGGATGTTCAAAGGAATGTACTTCGAATGTGAGACTTCATATCTATGGAGTTGTCTTGTAACAATCTTCAATAGAGCACTTTGTAATTTCATTGGTAAAGTTTTGGTGACTTTGGTGCTGTGACATTACAAAAGGATCATTGCATAAAATGTTAGAATCTAACATATTTTAATAGTGGCAAGAATTTGGTATTCTTACACTTGTGATAAGGATTAGGAATTGTGAAATGAGCATCATTGGAAATGTTTTCAATAGATCTATTTTACAAAGTAAGGACCATAAGTAAACATAGTGTGCATGCTTGGAGCATGGGACAACTATTGTTATAATTCAAGTATTAAGTTGATTATTCGAAACACTATACAATGAATAATGCGTAATCGATATGGTGATTAAATAATAAGTGTTTTATTTATACTCAAAGTTTGAGACCATATTGGAATCAATTATTCTTGTGTTTCACTTCGCATGTTTTGACTTCTAAATAACTAGGTTATTAAAACGTCCACAGTCAATCATACTTTGGCAGTTGGTAATGAGGTAAGACTTTCATGAATCCGATTGTAGATTATGTAAAGTGTTTAGACATAACAAAAGTCTGTTGCAGTGTTCATGGGTGCTCCTAAAATAAGATTTGAGTATTGGATTAAACCCACGCTCACCTAAATCACTTCATGGATTTTATCACGAGCGATTAGTGAGACGATAATACCTTATATTCTTGAAACGGAGAGATATGAGTTGCAGTTTGCGAGTCGGTTGCACATTGATAATACGTAAACGCATCAGTAACTTGATGTTATAAAACATATTGTTGTGTGTGATTTGATGAGTAAATAGAGCAAGCATATGAGTCGACGTTTATCCGTTCCTTTTACCTAAAGTGGGATAAAAGCGATATATGTGGTCCCCTCGATGATTTAGTGATGACACCCTAAGCGCTTGGCCAAGCCTGGACTAAGTTGATGTGTTCAATTGTAGTCTGTTGTCAGTCGTCATAAATCAGAAATCGGGAAACAACACATGAACAGAGAGTATGATTAAAATCCATGTCTCCATTCATGCGATATCTAGAATGGAGGAATATATGATCCCTTATCTAAAGGACGTGTTGCTGATAAGATCAGAGTTCGACAACGGCTTTTGAAAGCTACGATTGCTAATCAGATTCTAAAGTCGTACGCAATAATAGTTATTAGACTTATCCAAGTGGGAGACTGTTGGATTAGGTGTCTAAGCCCATAACTATTTTGGTATGTACTTGATTTGATTATGAGCATGGTCCTTTTGGGTTGCCTTCACTCATGTAACTTGATAGGATGAAAAGAGGAGAGCGAGTAGAATTTATTATATGAATAATAAATTCGTACTCAAAATGGTTTTATTAATATACTACAAGATTAATATATTATTTGGAAATCATATTATTTAATTGGTATTTATCAGAAATTAATTTGGAATTAATTTGGTGATCAAAAGAGACTAATTAAATAAAGGGGACTGATATTGTAATTATCTGGTAATTGCTAGTTGGGATATGGATTCCTAATAGAAGGGATTGGACGAAATCTATGGGAAGCCCATAAAGATTTCGTCCAAGGGGCTTCTAGAAAGGGCTCCATGGATTGCTTAAGGCCTAAGCAAGGCAGTTAGGGTTTCCACCTTAAAACCCTAATAGCCTCAACTATAAATAGACCCCTTAACATGTAGAAATCGGCCCAATGCTTCTTGGAGTTGCCCTAGCCGATTTCCTCCCCTCTCCTAAGTCATCTTGTTGCAAAAGTGTTTGTGACTCCGTTAGAGGTGCAACACTTAGGGCACTAAGCTTTCAAAGGTCAAGGATTTCTTGTTATTACTATATAACAAGTTGAGGTAATCATTCTAACCCTAATCATATGTCAATTTCGAAATATGTATGCTAGTCATAGGGTTTATTGCTTTGGTATTCATAGTTGTATGTTCAAATTAGAAAAACCTAGATCAAAGCAATTAGGGTTGCATGTACACCATAGGAATGATGTTATGCCCATAACCCAACAGTTATGACCCGTCGAAGTTTTGCGACAAAACTGGCACGACTCTGCGTAATGTAAAAGGTTAATTTTTGACGAAATACTTTTTAGCCTTAGAAATCTAAACGAAGATCTTAGTATATGTCGAACCGAGATCGTGCATATAGAGAACGTACAGATCTGACTTTTGTAACACCCATAAAATTCAGGCCAATTTAAAACATTTTAACCCATTCAAAAACCATTAAGTTATTACAACTTGTTTTCAAAATAGTTTAAACATCAGAGTATCCCCAGAACCAAATCACAAATTCATGAAATATGAGGAGCGGTACGATCACGCCTTTGCCTTGCCACGATCACCTGATGTACCTGAAACAATAAACTGAAAACCGTAAGCTCGAAGGCTTAGTGAGTTCCCCCAAAATACCCGTACACACACAACCATACACACACAACAATGAACAACATACTATGGGTCCAATCAACCGTCAGGTTGGAATACCCCAGGCCCTCAACCGTCGGGTTGGAATGCCAACAAACTACAAGTCCAATCATCCCCGGGATGGAATACTCTCGGCCCACAACCATCGGGTTGGAATGCCCACACGCCTATACATACAATAACTACTACGGGTTACCCCAGGCCCTCAACCATCAGGTTGTAATGCCCACCTACTATGAGCCTAATCATCCTATCGGGATGGAATACTCATGGCCCTCAACCATCGGGTTGGAATGCCCACCTACTATACATACAATAGCTATTATGGGTCCAATCATCCCTCGGATGGAATACCCCAGGCCCTCAACCATCAGGTTGGAATGCCCACCAACTATGAGTCCAATCATCCTACCGGGATGGAATACTCCTGGCCCTCAACCATCGAGTTGGAATGCCCACATACTAGCAAACATGTGCACCTATTAAATAATCATATAACAGTCTACAAGACAACATACTAGGGCCCTATCATCCTACCGGGATGGAATACCCTCTACTACTGCTCAACACGTGCACATATAACAGGTAATCTCCTACCAGCATACAGACAGTCAGACCAACTACAAGTCACTAAGCATAGCCACATCCAAGCTACCAGAATACCGATCTAACAGAGCATACCATCATATAGCCATCCTATCTACCAGGATGCCAACTAACATAACACAGCAGTAACTATCTCAAATAACAAATCAAAGGGTCGGCCTTGGTGCCTTAGACCCTTGGGTATAGTGAGGATAACTCACCTTACAACTGCCGAGCCGAACCACGAAAGCACAATCCCGAAGCACTGCCCCAAACTCCAATACCTATAGCCATCAATGATCCATTGACATAAATATCAGAATTACCATAATACCCTTGAAGGTCAAACTGGTCAAAGTCAAAGTCCTGGCCAAAGTCAACCTTCCTGATTGACCTTACTCGCCGAGTCAACCCGCTGACTCGCCGAGTTCCTAACTCAGAAAACTCTCATATCACGACTCGACTCGCCGAGTCACCCCATGACTCGTCGAGTTCAACAATCTCTGAGTCCTATCATGTCCAACTCACTGAGTCACCACTCAACTCGCTGATCTGAGTCTTAACCAAAAGAGGTTGGGGTTTTGCGTTCTGACTCGTCGAGTCCAAGAACAGACTCATCGAGTCCACGACAATCTTCAACAGACTCGCCGAGTTGTTCCTCCAACTCGTCGAGTTCATGCCTATCTTCAACAGACTCGCCGAGTCTAAGAACAGACTCACCGAGTCCCTTAAGTCCTTTATTCATACAGAGGCTTTTCGAGTCATGCAGGGGCTCCAAACTGTAGATCCACTCTTCTAGGGCATGACTCTCACCTAAAGTTGCAAACTTTATGTGGAAACAAAGAGCTATAGGCCCAAATCAATCTAGGGCTAAGGTTTAAGACAAGGATGCTTCACCAACAAGCCAAAGGCTGATACTTTGTGAGTTTCTGGACTAAGACAAGTCTAGATGTGAAGTAGCAACCTCAGATCTAGACCCCTAACCCGAAATAGATCTTTAACATGCCAAAATGGCCCCAAATCTCATTCTTGAATAGATATAAATGCAATAGAGTCAAGGTAACAGCTTGTTACCTCCAAAATGTGCCCAAGCTGAAGTAGATTCTGGATCTATACCAATCCTTTGATGCTAGCCTCTTGATCTTCAAGCTCCCTTCTCAATATTCCTCCTCCAAGGCTCAAATCTCTTTAACAATGAAAGCTCACACGATTTTAGGGTATACTGACTCTCAAGGGCAATAAGGAGGCTGAAGGGAGGACATAAGGTCCTTTAAATAGGGTGCAACCCTTAAGATTAGGGTTTTCTCTTTTCAGCACCAACTCGTCGAGTCCAGCTATCGACTCGGCGAGTTGGTCACTTAACTTGCGACCAAAACCCGCTCCGACTCGGCGAGTAAGCATACCTACTCGTCGAGTACCTTCTATAATTTACCCTTAAGTCCTTCAATCATACTTCTAAATTTTGGGATGTTACAACTTTGTTTGAGGAAGTTATGATTGTTTTAAGATTTAGTGTAGCAGTACACACAACCCGGAAATCGAATTTTAGATCGATCAATTTTTAGCCGACACACGTAAATGAGAATTGAAGATCTCATTAATAAGAGCTCATTGATATAAAGACAGTCGAAAACGGACGTCGGATGACAAAGTTATGAATATTTAACGGACTTTAACTGTCTAAGCCTGTTAAAATATAACTTTAAAATAAATTCAAAATTAGCCAACAAAGTCTAAATGAAAGTTGTAGATCTCGTCGATACGTACGCGTGGATATAAAGAATGTCAAAAACGGAGCTCATATGCGAAATTTAAGGATTTTAGAAGATAATTAGTTTTTCAATTAAGTTCTGGAGGTGACACATGACACCATCTCAACCACACCTTCTTACCCACGGCTTCGCACGAGATCTCGACACCTAGCATTAGAACATGCCATGCAGAGCTCAGAACACGCCGTGTTGCTCAAATTCACAACCTATAAATAGAGGTGCAAATCATCCCATTTGTCAAACCATTCTCACCATTTCTCTCCCAAATACCCCAAAACCTCAAGGCTTTTCCCTAGCACTTCCTAAGTGTTAGAGGCGAGTCCTAGAGCCCCATAAGGCTCCAAGAAGAAGAGGTTTTAGCTCAGAAGTTCTGTCCACGCAGAGCCCGGTTCCTCTCTAAACCCCCTTGTAAGCAGGTTATGCTTACCATACTTTAAGTATAACTTATGTTTAAGTTCATTATCGTTATTATAAACCTATAAACAAGATTTATCAGTGATTCCAAGTCGTTATACTGAATGATCTACTTACAGGGATGATGTCTAGGTTGTGATTTAGTATGGTGTTTAAAGTGGGATTTCCACACAGTATTGTTGGGGTGCAAAGTTCTTCATGTATGACTTTGTAGATGGTTTGACTTTTGTAGACCCACTTGCATGTGGTGCATTAGCCTTATGACTAATGAGTATTAGAGAGTGAGAGAGAGACATGTTAACACCTCTATATAAGGTGGGTTCATACCACTTGTAGAGGTGTGCTTGAGAGATGTAAAAGTGAGTGTGTAAGTATGTGTTATTTATGTAGTCTAGATCTAGATCATTTTTGTGTAACACCATATACAATCAATACATCTCTTGAACACCCAAATCACCATGTTCATTGTGCAATCTTTAATTCTGCATGCCAAACCATGTTCTTATGTCACTACAATTGGTATCAGAGCGGGTCTTCAAGATCAACGTGATTTTTTGAAGAACGATTCTTGGTTTGGCAACATTTGTCACAATTGGAGCAATTTTTGGTGAGTCTCTCTCTATGATCTCTCTTAATTTCATTGAATCGTGCGTTACGTTCTTGATTTGTGATCATTTGATTCATTGGATCAAAATTTTTCTTGAAAAACCCCATTGATGATCCAATAAAATTTTTTTCTATTGATCAAGCCCAATCAAAATTTCTATCTGTTACTATTCATCAAATTAAGCCCAAATTATTGAGTTTGTTACTATTCATGTAATCAAATAATTTTTGAGCCCAAACTTTAAGTTCGATACTGTTCATATCGTGTAAGTGAGCCCAATTTAATCCGATTAAATCCATTTATCTGATGATCTGCTTTCACTCATTCTCAATAATTCCATTATTGAGTCGTTGTTGGTGAATCGATCTTTCGTGTTCGCTGTTTGATTTCTAATTTTTGACTGGTGTTTCTTGGATCGATTGAAAACGAAAGTGTTTGTTTAGGATTCAAAATCGAATTTGAAGTAATGTTCTTGTTCAATTCAACTGTTGATGATATCGAATTTGAAGTAATTGAAATCGAAATCAAAGTTGGAATATTGCTATCGTATTCGATTTGATTTGAAAAATGGATGATGAACGACTCAAGAACAGATACGGATGGGTTAATTGAAGAGTCAAAACAAAAAGTCAAAGTCATTGTTCTTGGTTCAACTTGTACAAAAGCTTTACTGAGTTGTACAATTGGTTCATCATCGTTTTGTTCTTCAGTTCCGATTTCACTTCATTGTTCCTAATAATCAATGATAAATTGAAATCAAGTTTTGATGGAAATCGGTTGGAATCGCTGTTGATTGTACCATTTGGAATCGAAATGTTGATGTTAGATTGGAGTCGTCTGTGTAATCAAAAAGTCAATGGCCATTGTCTATAAAATAAAGTCGATGATTGCAAACTTGATTTCGAAAGTTTGGAGTCTGGTTTGATATTTGTTCGATTGTTGTTGAGTTCTTGAATCAAAGATTCGAAGGGTTGGACTTTGTTGTTAATGACAATGATTTTGGAATTGGGGCATATGATCGAATTTTTGGAGTCGATAGATGGGTCTAAGGTTCGAATGGTTTGGATGGATGATTGGTATCGACTGGGTTTGACTTAAAAACGAATATTTGTTTGGAATCGATGGTTTCGTTTACTAACGAAAAGGAGATGGTTTTTGTTAAAATGTGTTACGATTTTTGGTGATTGTGATACGAAAGTGTTTTAGATTTCATACTATCAGGTTTGGTTTGATAACGAACAGGAACAATTTTGGGGAAGAAGAACTTGAATTAACGAAGATTTGGGAATTGATGTTGGCTAATGAAGTTTGTTGTTGATGAATATTCGAAGGGTGATGATGATGCATACGAAGGGTGTTTGTTCTTGATGATCCATACTTTTGATTTGGAAAGAACTGGGTTAATGTACGAAGGGTCCCTGTGTTTGGATACGATGGGTCGATTCAGAGGTTGGATGAATGACTAAGAAGTTAATGTTCATTACTGTTCATTGGTTAGGCTCCGTATGCTTCGTGTTCGTTAGATTGAAAGAGAAAAATTCGTTAATATGGTGCAGTGAAGTTTCATACGAAGAGGAGAGAGAAAATGGGTGCGGATGAGATTTTATACAAAGGGGTAATACGTTTCATACGAAGGGTATGAGATTTTATACGAAGGATTATAATTTTGTATGAATTGGAAAGAAGGAAAAGAAAAGTTTCGTTTATGGCCCCTGAAGTTTTGACAGTTTGACAAAACTTAAAATCTTCGTATGAATTGGCACACTGTATGTCTTCGTATGAATTGAACAAAGTTAAATGACAAATTTTAAAATTCAGCCCCTGAACCTTCGAATATTTGGCAACCTCAACAATTAATTGAAGTTTCGAATGTTTGACACTTTTCACCCAAATTCGAAAATTTTCTGAAGCTTCGAATGTTTGGGACAACTCTTCGTATGTTTGGTGCACAAAGACAGAATTTTCGAAAATAGTCCCTGAGGCTTCGAATGTTTGGCGGTTCATACCCAAATTCAAAAAAGGACTGTTTTTGCTGAAAATTGAAGAAAATGCATTTCAAGCCCCTGCAGTTTGTGCAAATTGACGTTTTCTACCCAGCTTTGGAAAAGGGGGAGAGTTTTGCATATATTGCTGTTTTGGGCGCACCGGGTCACTGCAGAATTTTGAAATTGACAATTTCTACCCATTTTTGAGAAATTTTGTCAAAGGCAGTCTGTGAACGAAGCTAAAAATTCAAGATTTTTTGGGTTTTCCGGATTGAAGCACAAAGTTTATGCCACATGTTAAGGGGGAGTTTTGACACGAAAAATTCCGAATAGAGCACGTTCTCTTTCCTTGAAGGTTTTATAATCAAATTTCGATTATAAAAAGGGGGAGAAATTTATATGGAAATTCGAAGTTGAATTTTTCATATTAGGCAGATTTGAAGACCGAAGTGATCTTGAAGTTTTGAAGCTTACGAAATGATGCAATTGGAAGTTCGGAAATAATTTATTTTCGAAATGGGTTTGGAACTATTGAAGATTTTTGGGGTGTGTTGTTATTCTCAACTTTAGGGTGATTATTTGGAGTTTGGGATACTCTTGATCATTCGTTGATGCTCGGATTGTATGGTCTCACATCCTAGAGCACAAATTGAAGAATCATGGAAGAATTGAAAATTGAAGTTCGTTTCGACATGTGTCACCTTTGAGGTTCGAACCGCGTAGTTGCTCGACTTTGGAAGATTTGAAGTGGGTCATCCATTCCTAACTTTGAGGGGGAGAATGTTGGGGTGCAAACTTCTTCATGTATGACTTTGTAGATGGTTTGACTTTTGTAGACCCACTTGCATGTGGTGCATTAGCCTTATGACTAATGAGTATTAGAGAGTGAGAGAGAGACATGTTAACACCTCTATATAAGGTGGGTTCATACCACTTGTAGAGGTGTGCTTGAGAGATGTAAAAGTGAGTGTGTAAGTGTGTGTTATTTATGTAGTCTAGATCTAGATCCTTTTTGTGTAACACCATATACAATCAATACATCTCTTGAACACCCAAATCACCATGTTCATTGTGCAATCTTTAATTTCGCATGCCAAACCATGTTCTTATGTCACTACAAGTATACTTCGTATACCAAACGGACGCTACCTCCAATATGATCCTACCTGGTTGTTCCTTACTTGATAGATCATGAAAGTAGACTTTGAGTTAATGATGAATCTAGACTAATAATTAGTCGCAATAAATATTAGACTAAAACTTAGCAATAATAATGGTAGGTTACGTCAAAGGAAAAGATAGTTGCTAAAAGCGAAGCGTTGTCCAATTTTCAAGTCGTCACTTTAACAAGTGAGTGCATAGTCCCTTTCATGAACATGATTTTAATACAAGTATTAATAAAAGTATTAAATATATGTTGAAAGTTAATATGTAAGTTATATGCTTATTATCTGGAAATATGTGTTATATGTATATTTGATAATATACGCTATGCGAACCAGGCATGGTTCTATATGTGTTGAGATGTATTTACATAATAATAATAATAATAATAGAAGTATTATAAATGAGAAGATAAATGTATGTTAATACTTAATACTCTGTATAAAACACTACACTAAATTAGAATATTGTTGTCGAAACAGAGTTAGTATTGAAAGTTGATTATAAGAATTGTAGGCTTGCTTAGTGATGAAATAAGACTTAAAAGAGATGCTTTGTTCAATTAAGTTTGGATATTGGGTAGTATCTTATTAAGGGTACGTGTGTGATCAAAATAGAGAGTAGAAAATATGTTCGAGGAGATTGATGAACGATGGAGTATGTTATACGTACAATAGTACTTTCTATGTACCAAGTCCCTTTTCAAAGCTTTGTGTCTTAGGTGCTGCTTGTAACGGGGTATTATTATGTTCTAGGGTACGAGTCTTACTCATAACAGGGTACTATAATGTGCCAGAAGTACTATCATGTACAAAGTCCTTTTTTGACACTATTGTGTGTCGGGGTACGGGAGCGTACGGGAATAATTTATTAGTATTTCCCCATACTTTTTTATTTTGAAGAGCTTTGGAGTCATCATTTCTTTTATGAAGTGATCAGATGAGGTTCATGTGTCAGCGTTTCCTTCACGAAGTAATTGAAGGAACTTTGTAGACTGCCTAATAGAGTGTGTCAGTAATAGACCACTAGCATGTATGTTTGATGTTGTATTGCCGGATAGGGTGAGTATGGGGGTAAAATACCTCACGATGTCAGACCACTACTAGGCACAGTTTTCTAGATAACCACACCTGACTTAATTGTCTTGTTGTTTTTACGAATGGAGGTTCGTGGTGAAACTTATTCTATTCCCCTCATTTGATGTACTTACCGATCCTCGTTTACTGCCAGGGAATTTCTGAAGCAACATCGTCAAATTCTTGCTCATATTGATCCTTTAGGCTAGATCTTGTAAGATCGTTGTATAGGATCTATACGGGGGAATCGACGGGATGGGATAAATTGTTTTAGAGATATGATATATCTGTGTTAATGATAATAGTTGGATTTTTAGGTTTGAGATATACATTATAATCACATTGTGGGATTGAAATCCCTATGTACTCACTAGGTTTCCCAACCTGACCCACTCAGTTTATTGTATCACAGGTGGCTACATGAAAGATACATTCTGCTTAGAGATTCAAGGAGTATTAGGCCACTGGTTTAATTACTGTAAGGTTTGTAATATTTCGTTATGATTATGTTTATGTATTGACGATGACATCCCAATGTTTTAACATAAATAAAGTACATTTCTTCGGAAATGTTTTGATAATATCATTATCATGTTTTCTGGGAACGAATTCTGCAATACTACTTTTCAAAAAAAAATATACTCTGATTTTTAAATAAGCATAAACAAATCAGTCTTTTATGGCCGTGAAAATGGGGATGTCACACTTGCAACCAGGAGATGTTTATAAGCCATATATGGGCAGGTTTACTACCTGTAGGTGTTAGTCAATCATACATGGGCAGGTTTGCAACATGTAGGTGTTAATAAATCGTTTTGCGGGCAGATCTACGACCTGTAGGAATTAATGACTCAAATGCAAATTGGTCTACGAACTATAGGTATTACTGAACTATAAATGGACAGGTCCTCGACCTGTTGATGTTAAGGAACCTCATACATATAGGATTACAAACTGTAGGTATAAATGAATTATTTAAGTAGGTACTCAGTTCACCCCATGATTTCCCTATTAGCACATATTGCTAAGAAATCTCTGAAGCAGTATTATTCACTTAGATATCCTCTAGGATAGGTTCTTCGAGATTATTAGTTAAGATCAGGAAGTGACAATAACAGGAATGGGTAATTCGGATTATTTTCTTAATGATAAATATATAACTTAAATTATATTATTGTGGGCTGAAAACCCTATATACTCACCAGGTTTCCCAACCTGACCCACTCAGTTTATTTGAATCACAAGTTATTAAATAAAGATACTCAGATAATGTTGTATGAGAGATTCATGGAGATGTAGACTGTTAGTATACTAAGACAATGTAAGTCTTCGTTTATGTTTATGTTTCTGTATTGACAATAACATCCCGTGTTTTATAAATAAAATACATTTATTTGAAAATGCTTTGATAATATTATTATCATGTTTTCGGGAAAAATTCAACATAATTAATCTTTTTAAAAGGATACTCTAATTTGATAAGCATAAACAAATCGTTCTTTTCTCGTTGTAAAAATGAGGATGTTACAACAATGTTCCAGTTGAAGTAAGGAATACCTCGAGCATTCGAACAATGGAACCATCCAAGTGCAGTATGAGTTTGTAATCAATGCCCATTCTTCTTTCTACTAGTAAATATCAACACCCCCTAAAAATAGGGTTAATACAAAATAAAGAGGAATACTACATGCATAAGTGGATAATCCAAAGTGACTTTACTATAAAAAAAAGAGTAAAGAAAACATAGAAATCCACATAATTAATAAGTATTGATCGGTAAATCTTCAAACATACTTAAAATAGTTGAGGCCGATCCTTTCATTCTGTTGAGCACTCTTACAATTCCAAGAAAGCATAGTATGAAGATAAAAATCCAATGAGATAAATTTCGAAGCTTAGAACTTAATTTTTCAATACTCTTACAATTCCAAGAAAGCATAGTATTAAGATAAAAATCCAAGGAGTTCAATTTCTAAGCTTTGAACTTAATTTTTGAACTGAATCGTGTTTAATTAAGAAGAGAGAGAGAGAGAGAGAGAGAGAGAGAGAGAGAGAGAGAGAGAGAATGAGAGAGAGAATGAGAGATAGAGAGAGAGAGACAGAGTGTGTGTGTGTGTAATGACACCTACATACAAATAAAAAAAAATAGTTTTCTAAGACGGATGTCGGTAATGACACCTACATACAAATAAAAAAACAACTTTAAATGCCTAATTAATATTAAATAAAATTTTGTACTATTAAAGAAGGAAGATAATTGCAAAATTACATAACTATAAACCTTTTGTTACAAATAAATGCAAGACATCCCACTGTAATAAACATAATATTACAATTTTTTTATTTAATAACATTAGTTGTTAAATTTTGAATTATTTATTCGCTAACCGTTTCAAATGCAACGCCAATAGACAATCGCCCCAATCCTCTATTCTAGTAATATAGAAATATCACAAAAGCTATCTAACAAAAAATATGTGAAATATTTTTTCTCTAAGTATTATCGTTTCATTTGAAAAAAAAAAACTCAAAATAATATCAAGGTTCATTTTTTTTAAAACAACATGAGTAATAATAATTTTCAAAAACCAACATCATGTGTTAAATGATACAAAATAGACTTTTTTTTAATAAATTAAATACATATAAAAATCTTACCAAGATGAAAAATATGATAGTGTAGAGAGAATCAATGGTTGCATAATACAAATTAATGGGAACAATGTTCCAATTGAAGTAACGATTCAAACAACGAAACTATACAAGTAAATTATGAGTTCGTAATCAATGTCCAATCTAATCTTTTTTCTACTGGTAAATATCAACACCCTTAAAAATAGGATTAATGCAATATAAAGAGGAATATTGCATGCATAAGTAGATATCCATAATGTCTTTACTGTATAAAAAAAAGAAAAGAAAAGAAAACATAAAAATCCACATAATTAATAAGTATTGATAGTAAATCTTCATACATACTTTAAAATAGTTGAGGTGAGCATTCTTAAAATTCCAAGAAAGCATAGTGTGAAGATAAAAATCCAAAGAGTTAAATTTCTAAGCTTAGAACTTAACTTTTGAACTAAATCATATTGAGAGAGAGAGAGAGAGAGAGAGAGAGAAGGCATATTTCCTTCCTTAATACATATGCATAGATATTTAATTTGAATGTGAACAATTAGTGGAAATCACACACTAGTCTTGATGTCGCTATTGGATTTTTCATCTTGGCAAGATTTTAATATGTATTTAATTCTTTGAAAAATAAACACTTTTTTGTATCATTAAACACATGTTGTTTGTTTTTGAAAATTATTATTACTGATGTTTGTTTTTAAAATGAACCTTGGTTTTATTTTCAATTTTTTTCAAATGAAATGATGATACTTAGAAAAATGTTTCACATATTTTTTTCAGATATCTTTTGTGACATTTCTCTATTACTGAAATAGAGAATTGAGGCGATTGTCTATTGACAGTGCATGCGTAAGGGTTAGCGAAATAAATAATTTAAAATTTAACAACTAATGTTATTAAATCAAAAAAATATTTAATAATATTTTGTTTCTACAGTCGGATGTTTTGCATATATACGTAACGGATCAAGAATTTTGAAATTATATTTGTGCTTAGATATTACAAACATTTATTTAATATTAATTAGGCATTTAAAGATGTTTTGTATTTATATGTGGTTGTCATTATTGACAACCGTCTTTGAAACTGTTGTTTTTACAAAACATTGTTAGATGCAGACCAAATGACGTATGTTCCATGTGCAAGACAATACATAGTTCTTAAGGCTACAATATATTGCCTCAATAACTGTGTAGCAGGGGACACACGCCATCTGGTCCACATCTAACAATGTAAAAACAACAGTTTTCTAAGACGAATGTCAATAATGACACCTAAATATAAATAAAAAACAATTTTAAATGCTTAATTAATATTAAATATTTGTTTGTACTTTGTAGTATCAAAGCACGTAGATAATTGCAAAATCACCTGATTGCAGACCTTCCATTACAAATAAACGCAAGCCAACCCGCTGTAAGAAAAAAAATATTATAAAAAAATGATTTAATAACATTAGTTGTTAAATTTTGAATTATTTATTTTGCTAACCGTTTCAAATGCAATGCCTATAGACAATTTCCCCAATCCTCTATTCCAGTAATAGAGAAATATCACAAAAGCTATCTGACAAAAAATATGTGAAACATTTTTTTAAGTATCATCATTTCATTTGAAAAAAAAAACAAAATAATACCAAGGTTCATATTTTAAAAACAACATGAGTAATAATAATTTTCGAAAAGCAAGATCATGTATTAAATGATACAAAATAGGCTTTATTTCTCAAAAATTTAAATACACATTAAAATCTTACCAAGATGAAATATATGATAGCCACAACAAGAATAGTGTATGATTTAAAATCAGAGAGAATTAATGATTGCATAAGACAAATTAGTGGGAACAATGTTCCATTTGAAGAAAGGAATGCCTCAAGCATTCGAACAACGGAACCATCCAAGTGCAAAATGAGTTTGTAATCAACGGCCAGTCTTTTTTCTACCTGTAAATATCAACAACCCATAAAAATAGGTTTAATTCAAAATAAAGAGTAATATTGTATGCATAAGTGGATATACAAAATGAATTTACTTTAAAAAATAAAAGAAAAGAAAAGATAGAAATCCACATAATTAGTAAGTATTGATCAGTAAATGTTGAAACAAAATTTTAAATAGTTGATGCCGATCCTTTGGTTCTGTTGAGCACTCTTACAATTCCAAGAAAGCATAATATGAAGATAAATATCCAAGGAGATAAATTTCTAAGCTTAGAACTTAACTTTTGAACTGAATTATATTTAATTAAGATGAAACAAAAAGAGAGAGGGCGGGAGAGAGAGAGGGAGGCAAATTTCCTTCCTTAATACATATACATATGAATTTAATTTGAAGGTGGACGATTAGTCCACGTCACACACTAGTCTTAATATCACAATAATATTTTTCATCTTGGTTAGCTTTTAATATTATTTAATTTTTTCGAAAAATAAAGACTTTTTTGTATCATTTAACACATATTGTTTGTTTTTGAAATTTTTTATTACTAGTGTTGTTTTAAAAAAAATGAACATTGGTGTTATTTTGAATATTTTTCAAATGAAATGTTGATGCTTAGAAAAATATTTCACATTTTTCTTTTCAGATAGCTTTTGTGATATTTCTCTATTACTAGAATAAAGGATTGGGGCGATTGTTTTTTACTATTGCATGTGTAACGGTTAGCAAAAATAAATAATTTAAAATTTAAAAACTAATGTTATTAAATCAAACAAAGATATTGTTATATTTTGTTTCTACAATCGGATGTCTTGCATATATTTGTAATAGAATAAAAATTATGAAATTATTATTGTGCTTAGATACTATAAACATTTATCTAATATTAATTAGACATTTAAAGATGTTTTTTTATACGTAGGTATCATTATTGACATCCGTCTTTGACAACTATTGTTTTTCATTGTCTAATGCAGACCGAATGGCGTATGTTCCTTGTGCAAAGCTCGTATAAGCTACATTGTTCTTAAGGCTACACTATATTTCCCCAAAAACTGTGTAGTAGGGGACACACGACATTTGGTCTGCAGCCAACGATGTAAAAACAATAGTTTTGTAAGACGGATATCAATAATGACACATACATATAAATAAATAAACAACTTTAAATGCCTAATTAATATTAAATAAATTTTTGTCTTGTCAAAGCACGAAGATAATTTCAAAGATTCCTAACTATAAACCTTCTGTTACAAATAAATGCAAGACATCCCACTATAAGAAACATAATATTACAATTTTTTTATTTAATAACATTAGTTGTTAAATTTTGAATTATTTATTTCGCTAAGCGTTTAAATGCAACGCCAATAGACAATCGCCCCAATCCTCTATTCCAAAAATATAGAAATATCACAAAAGCTATCTAACAAAAAATATGTGAAATATTTTTTCTTTAAGTATCATCATATCATTTGAAAAAAATAAAAAATAATACCAAGGTTCATTTTTTAAAACAACATGAGTAATAATAATTTTCAAAAACCAACATCGTGTGTTAAATGATACAAAATAGACTTTATTTTTCAATAAATCAATTACATATTAAAATCTTACAAAGATGAAAAATATGATAGTGTAGAAAGAATCAACGGTTGCATAATCCAATTAATGGAAACAATGTTCCAATTGAAGTAAGGAATACGTCGAGCATTCAAACAACGAAACTATACAAGTAAATTATGAGTTTGTAATCAACGTTCAATCTTTTTTCTACCGGTAAATATCAACACCCCTAAAAAATAGGGTTAATACAAAATAAAGAGGAATATTGCATGCATACATAGATATCCAAAATGACTTTACTTTATAAAAAAAGAAAAGAAAAGAAGACAAAGAAATCCACATAATTAATAAGTATTGATTAGTAAATCTTCAAATATACTTTAAAATACTTAAGGTGAGCATTCTTACAATTCCAAGAAAGCATAGTATGAAGATAAAAATCCAAAGAGTTAAATTTCTAAGCTTAGAACTTAACTTTTGAACTGAATCACATTTAACTAAGAAGAGAGAGAGAGAGAGAGAGAGAGAGAGAGAGAGAGAGATTTCATTCCTTAATACATATGCATATGAATTTAATTTGAAGGTGAACGATTATTGGAACTCACAAACTAGTCTTGATGTCGCTATTAGATTTTTCATCTTGTCAAGATTTTAATATGTATTTAATTCTTTGAAAAATAAAGACTTTTTTGTATCATTAAACACATGTTGTTTGTTTCTGAAAATTATTATTAGGATGTTGTTTTTAAAAAAATGAACCTTGGTTTTATTTTGAATTTTTTTCAAATGAAGTGATGATACTTAGAAAAATATTTCACATTTTTTTTCAGATAGCTTTTGTGATATTTTCTCTATTACTAGAATAGAGGATTAGGGCGATTGTCTATTAATATTGCATCTGTAATGGTTAGCAAAATATATAATTTAAAATTTAACAACTAATATTATTAAATCAAACAAAGATTTTGTAATATTTTGTTTCTACAATAGGATGTCTTGCATATATTTGTAATAGAATAAAAATTTTGAAATTATTTTTGTGCTTAGATACTATAAACATTTATCTAATAATTATTAGATATTTAAAGATGTTTTTTATTTATATGTAGGTATCATTATGGACATCCGTCTTTGACAACTATTATTTTTCATTGTTGGACAACTACTTAGAAAAATGTTTCACATATTTTTGTGCTTAGAACTGAATCATATTTAACTAAGGGGAGAGAGAGAGAGAGAGAGAGAGAGAGAGAGAGAGAGAGAGAGAGAGAGAGAGAGAGAGAGAGAGAGAGATTTCCTTCCTTAATACATATGCATATGAATTTAGTTTGAAGGTGAACGATTATTGGAAATCACAGACTAGTCTTGTTGTCGCTATTAGATTTTTCATCTTGTCAAGATTTTAAAATGTATTTAATTCTTTGAAAAATAAAGACTTTTTTGTATCATTAAACACATGTTGTTTGTTTCTGAAAATTATTATTACGGATGTTGTTTTTAAAAAAATAAACTTTGGTTTTATTTTGAATTTTTTTCAAATGAAATGATTATACTTAGAAAAATATTTCACATTTTTTTTCGAATAGCTTTTGTGATATTTTCTCTATTACTAGAATAGAGGACCGGAGTGATTGTCTATTAACATTGCATCTGTAACGGTTAGCAAAATAAATAATTTAAAATTTAACAACTAATATTCTTAAATCAAACAAAGATTTTGTAATATTTTGTTTCTACAATAGGATGTCTTGCATATATTTGTAATAGAATAAAAATTTTGAAATTATTTTTGTGCTTAGATACTATAAACATTTATCTAATATTAATTAGACATTTAAAGATGTTTGTTTATTTATATGTAGGTATCATTATTGACATCCGTCTTTGAAAACTATTATTTTTCATCCGTTTTTATTTTTGTGTTTAGATACTATAAACATTTGAACACTACTTAGAAAAATGTTTCACATATTTTTTTTCAGATATCTTTTGTGACATTTCTCTATTACTGAAACAGAGAATGTAGGCGATTGTCTATTGACATTGCATGCGTAACAGTTAGCGAAATAAATAATTTAAAATTAACTATTGTTATTAAATCAAAACAAGATTTAATAATATTTTGTTTCTACAGTCGGATGTCTTTCATATATACGTAACGGATCAGGAATTTTTAAATTATATTTGTGTTTAGATACTACAAACATTTATTTAATATTAATTAGGCATTTAAAGATGTTTTGTATTTATATGTAGTTGTCATTATTGACAGGCGTCTTTGAAAACTGTTGTTTTTTCAAAACATTGTTAGATGTAGACCAAATAGCGTATGTTCCATGTGCAAGACCATACATAGTTCTTAAGGCTACACTATATTGCCTAAATTTAAATAAAAACAATTTTAAATGCTTAATTAATATTAAATATTTGTTACTACTTTGTAGTATCAAAGCATGAAGATAATTGCAAAATTACATGACTACAGACCTTCCATTACAAGTAAATGCAAGTCATCCCGCTGTAAGAAACAAATATTACAAAAAATGATTTAATAACATTAGTTGTTAAATTCTGTATTATTTATTTTGCTATCCGTTTCAAATGCAGTGCCTACAGACAATCTCCCCAATCCTCTATTCCAGTAATAAAGAAATATCACAAAAGATATCTGACAAAAAATATGTGAAACATTTTTTTAATTATCATCTTTTCATTTGAAAAAAAAATCAAAATAATACCAAGGTTCATTTTTCAAAAACAACATGAGGAATAATAATTTTCGAAAACCAAGATCATGTGTTAAATGATACAAAATAGGCTTTATTTCTTAAAAATTTAAATAGACATTAAAATCTAACCAAGATGAAATATCTGATAGCCACAACAAGACTAGTGTATGATTTAAGATCAGAGAGAATCAGTGGTTGCATAAGACAAATTAGTGGGAACAATGTTCCAGTTGAAGAAAGAAATGCCTCAAGCGAACAACGGAACCATCCAAGTGCAAGTGCAGTATGAGTTTGTAATCAATGCCGAGTCGTTATTCAACCGGTAAATATCAACAACCCATAAAAATAGGTTTAATTCAAAATAAAGAGTAATATTGTATGCGTAAGTGGATATAGAAAATGAATTTACTTTAAAAAATAAAAGAAAAGATAGAAATTCACATAATCGGTAAGTATTGATCAGTAAATGTTCAAACAAAATTTTAAATAGTTGAGGCCGATCCTTCGGATCTATTGAGCACTCTTACAATTCCAAAAAAGCATAGTATGAAGATAAAAATCCAAGGAGATAAATTTATAAGCTTAGAACTTAACTTTTGAACTGAATTATATTTCATTAAGATGAGAGAGAGAGAGAGAGAGAGAGAGAGGGGGGGGGGGGAGGGAGGGAAATTTTCTACCTTAATACATGTGCATATGAACTTAATTTGAAGGTGAATAATTAGTCCAAGTCACACACTAGTCTTAATGTCACAATCATATTTTTCATCTTGGTTAGTTTTAATATGAATTTTATTTTTTGAAAAATAAAGACTTTTTTGTTTCATTTAACACAGATTGTTTGTTTTTGAAAATTATTATTACTGGTGTTGTTTTTTTAAAAAATGAACATTGGTATTATTTTGAATTATTTTCAAATGAAATGATGATACTTAGAAAAATATTTCACATTTTTTTTCAGATAGCTTTTGTGATATTTTCTCTATTACTAGAATAGAGGATTGGGGCGATTGTCTATTAACATTGCATCTGTAACGGTTAGCAAAATAAATAATTTAAAATTTAACAACTAATATTATTAAATCAAACAAAGATTTTCTTATATTTTGTTTCTACAATAGGATGTCTTGCATATATTTGTAATAGAATAAAAATTTTGAAATTATTTTTGTGCTTAGATACTATAAACATTTATCTAATAATAATTAGACATTTAAAGATGTTTTTTATTTATATGTAGGTATCATTATGGACATCCGTCTTTGACAACTATTATTTTTCATTGTTGGACAACTACTTAGAAAAATGTTTCACATATTTTTGTGCTTAGAACTGAATCATATTTAACTAAGGAGAGAGAGAGAGAGAGAGAGAGAGAGAGAGAGAGAGAGAGTTCCTTCTTTAATACATATGCATATGAATTTAGTTTGAAGGTGAACGATTATTGGAAATCACAGACTAGTATTGATGTCGCTATTAGATTTTTCATCTTGTCAAGATTTTCAAATGTATTTAATTCTTTGAAAAATGAAGATTTTTTTGTATCATTAAACACATGTTGTTTGTTTCTGAAAATTATTATTACGGATGTTGTTTTTAAAAAAATGAACCTTGGTTTTATTTGAATTATTTTCAAATGAAATGATGATACTTAGAAAAATATTTCACATTTTTTTTCGGATAGCTTTTGTGATATTTTCTCTATTACTAGAAAAGAGGACCGGAGTGATTGTCTATTAACATTGCATCTGTAACGGTTAGCAAAATAAATAATTTAAAATTTAACAACTAATATTATTAAATCAAACAAAGATTTTGTAATATTTTGTTTCTACAATAGGATGTCTTGCATATATTTGTAATAGAATAAAAATTTTGAAATTATTTTTGTGCTTAGATACTATAAACATTTATCTAATATTAATTAGACATTTAAAGATGTTTGTTTATTTATATGTAGGTATCATTATTGACATCCGTCTTTGAAAACTATTATTTTTCATCTGTTTTTATTTTTGTGCTTAGATACTATAAACATCTGAACACTACTTAGAAAAATGTTTCACATATTTTTTTTCAGATATCTTTTGTGACATTTCTCTATTACTGAAATAGAGAATGTAGGCGATTGTCTATTGACATTGCATGCGTAACGGTTAGCGAAATAAATAATTTAAAATTAGCTATTGTTATTAAATCAAAACAAGATTTAATAATATTTTGTTTCTACAGTCGGATGTCTTGCATATATACGTAACGGATCAGGAATTTTTAAATTATATTTGTGCTTAGATACTACAAACATTTATTTAATATTAATTAGGGATTTAAAGATGTTTTGTATTTATATGTAGTTGTCATTATTGACAGGCGTCTTTGAAAACTGTTGTTTTTTCAAAACATTGTTAGATGCAGACCAAATAGCGTATGTTCCATGTGCAAGACCATACATAGTTCTTAACGCTACACTATATTGCCTAAATTTAAATAAAAAACAATTTTAAATGCTTAATTAATATTAAATATTTGTTACTACTTTGTAGTATCAAAGCACGAAGATAATTGCAAAATTACATGACTGCAGACCTTCCATTACAAATAAATGCAAGTCATCCCGCTGTAAGAAACAAATATTACAAAAAATGATTTAATAACATTAGTTGTTAAATTCTGTATTATTTATTTTGTTATCCGTTTCAAATGCAATGCCTACAGACAATCTCCCCAATCCTCTATTCCAGTAATAAAGAAATATCACAAAAGATATCTGACAAAAAATATGTGAAACATTTTTTTAAGTATCATCTTTTCATTTGAAAAAAAAATCAAAATAATACAAAGGTTCATTTTTCAAAAACAACATGAGTAATAATAATTTTCGAAAACCAAGATCATGTGTTAAATGATACAAAATAGGCTTTATTTCTTAAAAATTTAAATACACATTAAAATCTAACCAAGATGAAATATCTGATAGCCACAACAAGACTAGTGTATGATTTAAGATCAGAGAGAATCAGTGGTTGCATAAGACAAATTAGTGGGAACAATGTTCCAGGTGAAGAAAGAAATGCCTCAAGCGAACAACGGAACCATCCAAGTACAAGTGCAGTATGAGTTTGTAATCAACGCCCGGTCTTTTTTCAACCGGTAAATATCAACAACCCATAAAAATAGGTTTAATTCAAAATAAAGAGTAATATTGTATGCGTAAGTGGATATAGAAAATGAATTTACTTTAAAAAAGAAAAGAAAAGATAGAAATTCACATAATCGGTAAGTATTGATCAGTAAATGTTCAAACAAAATTTTAAATAGTTGAGGCCGATCCTTCGGATCTATTGAGCACTCTTACAATTCAAAGAAAGCATAGTATGAAGATAAAAATCCAAGGAGATAAATTTCTAAGCTTAGAACTTAACTTTTGAACTGAATTATATTTCATTAAGATGAAAGAAAAAGAGAGACAGCGGGAGAGAGAGAGAGAGAGAGAGAGAGAGGGGGGGGGGAGGGAGGGAGGGAAATTTTCTTCCTTAATACATGTGCATATGAACTTAATTTGAAGGTGAAGGATTAGTCCAAGTTACACACTAGTCTTAATGTCACAATCATATTTTTCATTTTGGTTAGTTTTAATATGAATTTTATTTTTTGAAAAATAAAGACTTTTTTGTATCATTTAACACAGATTGTTTGTTTTTGAAAATTATTATTACTGGTGTTGCTTTTTAAAAAAATGAACATTGGTATTATTTTGAATTCTTTTCAAATGAAATGATGATACTTAGAAAAATATTTCACATTTTTTTTCAGATAGCTTTTGTGATATTTTCTCTATTACTAGAATAGAGGATTGGGGCGATTGTCTATTAACATTGCATCCGCAACGGTTAGCAAAATAAATAATTTAAAATTTAACAACTAATATTATTAAATCAAACAAAGATTTTGTAATATTTTGTTTCTACAATAGGATGTCTTGCATATATTTGTAATTGAATAAAAAATTTGAAATTATTTTTGTGCTTAGATACTATAAACATTTATCTAATATTAATTAGACATTTAAAGATGTTTTTTTATTTATATGTAGGTATCATTGTTGACATCCGTCTTTGACAACTATTATTTTTCATTGTTGGATGCAGACCAAATGACCTATAATTTTTCATTGTTGGATGCAGACCAAATAACGTATGTTACTGTGCAAGACCGGTGCAAGCTACATTGTTCTTAAGGCTACACTATATTGCCCAAAGAACTTTGTAGCACGGGCCACACGACATTTAGTCTGCAGCCAACAATGTAAAAACAATAGTTTACTTAGACGGATATCAATAATGACACATACATATAAATAAATAAACAACTTTAAATTCCTAATTAATATTAAATAAAATTTTGTACTATCAAAGCACCAAGATAATTGCAAATTACCTTACTATAAACCTTCTGTTATAAATAAATGCAAGACATCCCACTATAAGAAACATAATATTACAATTTTTTTATTTAATAACATTAGTTGTTAAATTTTGAATTTATTATTTCGCTAAGCGTTTCAAATGCAACGTCAATAGACAATCGCCCAAAATCCTCTATTCCAATAATCTAGAAATATCACAAAAGCTATCTAACAAAAAATATGTGAAATATTTGTTCTTTAAGTATCATCGTTTCATTTGAAAAAAAATAAAAATAATACCAAGGTTCATTTTTTAAAACAACATGAGTAATAATAATTTTCAAAAACCAACATCATGTGTTAAATGATACAAAATAGACTTTATTTTTCAATAAATTAAATACATATTAAAATCTTACAAAGATGAAAAATATGATAGTGTAGAGAAAATCAACGGTTGCATAATCCAATTAATGGAAACAATGTTACAATTGAAGTAAGGAATACGTCGAGCATTCAAACAACGTAACTATACAACTAATTTTGACTTTGTAATCAATGTCCAATCTTTTTTCTACCGATAAATATCAACACCCCTTAAAAATAGGGTTAATGCAAAACAAAGAGGAATATTGCATGCATAAGTGGATATCCAAAATGACTTTACTGTATAAAAATAGAAATGAAAAGAAAACATAGAAATCCACATAATTAATAAGTATTGATTAGTAAATCATCAAACACACTTTAAAATAGTTGAGGTGAGCATGCTTACAATTCCAAGAAAGCATGATAAAAATCCAAATAGTTAAATTTCTAAGCTTAGAACTTAACTTTTGAACTGTATCATATTTAACTAAGAAGAGAGAGAGAGAGAGGCATATTTCCTTCCTTAATACATATGCATATAAATTTAGTTTGAAGGTGAACGATTATTGGAAATCACACACTAGTCTTGATGTCGCTATTAGATTTTTCATCTTGGCAAGATTTTAATATGTATTTAATTCTTTAAAAAATAAAGACTTTTTTGTATCATTAAACACATGTTGTTTGTTTTTGAAAATTATTATTACTGATTTTGTTTTTAAAAAAATGAACCTTGGTTTTATTTTGAATTTTTTTCAAATGAAATGATGATACTTAGAAAAATGTTTCACATATTTTTTTCAGATATCTTTTGTGACATTTCTCTATTATTGAAATAGAGAATTCGGGCGATTGTCTATTGACATTGCATGCGTGATGGTTAGCAAAATAAATAATTTAAAATTTAACAACTAATGTTATTAAATCAAAAAAGATTTAATAATATTTTGTTTCTACAGTCGGATGTCTTGCATATATACGTAACAGATCAGGAATTTTGAAATTATATTTGTGCTTATATACTACAAACATTTATTTAATATTAATTACGCATTTAAAGATGTTTTGTATTTATATGTAGTTGTCATTATTGACAGTCGTCTTTGAAACTGTTGTTTTTACAAAACATTGTTAGATGCAGACCAAATGACGTATGTTCCATGTGCACGACCATACATAGTTCTTAAGGCTACACTATATTGCCTCAAGAACTATGTAGCGGGGGACACACGCCATTTGGTCCACATCTAACAATGTAAAAACAACAGTTTTCTAAGACGGATGCCAATAATGACACCTAAATATAAATAAAAAACAATTTTAAATACTTAATTAATATTAAATATTTGTTTGTACTTTGTAGTATCAAAGCACGAATATAATTGCAAAATTACCTGACTGCATACCTTCCATTACAAATAAATGCAAGTCATCCCGCTGTAAGACACAAATATTACAAACAAAAATGATTTAATAACATTAGTTGCTAAATTTTGAATTATTTATTTTGCTAACCGTTTCAAATGCAATGCCTATAGACAATCTCCCCAATCCTCTATTCCAGTAATAGAGAAATATCACAAAAGATATCCGACAAAAAATATGTGAAACAGTTTTCTAAGTATCATCATTTCATTGGAAAAAAAATCAAAATAATACTGAGGTTCATTTTTTAAATACAACATGAGTAATAATAATTTTCGAAAACCAAGATCATGTGTTAAATGATACAAAATAGGCTTTATTTCTCAAAAATTTAAATATACATTCAAATGTTACCAAGATGAAATATCTGATAGCCACAACAAGACTAGTGTATGACTAAAAATCAGAGAAAATCGGCGGTTGCATGAGACAAATTAGTGGGAACAATGTTCCAGTTGAAGAAAGGAACGCCTTAAGCATTCGAACAAATTAGTGGGAACAATGTTCCGGTTCAAGAATGGAATGCCTTAAGCATTCGAACAACGGAACCATCCAATCTTTTTTCTACTGGTAAATATCAACAACCCATAAAAATAGGTTTAATTCAAAATAAAGGGTAATACTATATGCATAAGTGGATATACAATATGAATTTACTTTAAAAAAGAAAAGAAAAGAAATGATAGAAATCCACATAATTAATAAGTATTGATCAGTAAATGTTCAAACAAAATTTTAAATAGCTGAGGCCGATCTTTTGGTTCTGTTGAGCACTCTTACAATTCCAAGAAAGCATAGTATGAAGATAAAAATCCACGGAGATAAATTTCTAAGCTTAGAACTTAACTTTTGAACAGAATTATATTTAATTAAGATGAAAGAAAAAGAGAGAGAGAGAGCGGGAGAGAGAGAGATAGAGAGAGCGGGAGGCAAATTTCCTTGCTTAATACATGTGCATATGAACTTAATTTGAAGGTGAACGATTAGTCCAAGTCACACACCAGTCTTAATGTCACAATCATATTTTTCATTATTGGTTAGCTTTTAATATGTATTTAATTTTTTGAAAAATAAAGACTTTTTTGTATCATTCAACACATATTGTTTGTTTTTGAAAATTATTATTACTGGTGTTGTTTTTAAAAAAATGAACATTGGTATTATTTTGAATTTTTTTTCAAATAAAATGATGATACTTAGAAAAATATTTCACATTTTTTTTCAGATTGCTTTTGTGATATTTCTCGATTACTAGAATAGAGGATTGGGGCGATTGTCTATTAACATTGCATGTGTAACGGTTAGCAAAATAAATAATTTAAAATTTAACAACTAATGTTATTAAATCAAACAAAGATTTTGAAATATTTTGTTTCTACAATCGGATGTCTTGCATATATTTGTAATAGAATAAAAATTTTGAAATTATTTTTGTGCTTATATACTATAAACATTTATCTAGTATTAGTTAGACATTTAAAGATGTTTTTTTATTTATATGTAGGTATTGTTATTGACATCTGTCTTTGAGAACTATTGTTTTTCATGTTTGGATGCAGACCAAATGATGTATGTTCCATGTGCAAGACGAGTACAAGCTATATTGTTCTTAAGGCTACACAAGATTGCCTCAAGAATTGCGTAGGAGGGGACACACGACATTTGGTGTGCAGCCAACAATGTAAAAACAATAGTTTTCTAAGATGGATATCAATAATGACACATACATATAAATAAAAAACAACTTTGAATGCCTGATTAATAGTAATTAAATATTTGTAGTATCAAGGCACAAAGATAATTGCAAAATTCCTAGACTGCAGACCTTCTATTACAAATAAATACAAGACAACCCGTTGTAAGAAACAAAATATTACAAAATCTTTTTTTATTTAATAACAGGTATTGTTAAATTTTGAATTGTTTATTTTTATAACTGTTTCAAATGAAATGTTAATAAATAATCACCCAAATCCTCTATTCCAGTAATAGAGAAATATCACAAAGGTTATATAAAAAATATGTGAAACATTTTTTTAAGTATCATCATTTCATTTGAAACAAAAAATCAAAATAATACCAATGTTCATTTTTTAAAAACATCATTAGTAATAATTTTCGAAAACCAACATCATGTGTTAAATGATACAAAAAAGTAATTATTTTTCAATAAGTTAAATACATTAAAAATCTTATCGAGATGAAAAATTGATTACAACATTAAGACTAATATGGGATTTAGAATCTGAGAGAATCAATGGTTACATAATACAAATTAGTGGGAACAATGTTCCAGTTGAAGTAAGGGATGCCTTGAGCATTCGAACAACGGAAACATCTAAGTGCAGTATGAGTTTGTAATCAATGTCCATGCTTTTTCTACTAGTAAATGTCAACACCCCCTAAAAATTGGGTTAATGCAAAATAAAAATGAATATTGCATTCATAATTAGATATCCAAAATGACTTTGCTATAAAAAACATAGAACTCCACATAATTAATAAGTATTGATCAGTAAATCTTCAAACATAATTTAAAATAGATGAGGTCAATCCTTTCGTTCTGTTGAGCACTCTTACAATTCTAAAAAAGCATAGTATGAGGATAAAAATTCAAGCAGTTAAATTTCTAAGATTAGAACTTAACTTTTGAAATGAATCATATTTAATAGACAGAGAGAGAGTGTGTGTGTGTGTGTGTGGCAAATTTCCTTCCTTAATACATATGTATATGAACTTAATTTGAAGGTGAACATTATTCCAAATCACACACTAGTTTTGATGTGGCTATCCGATTTTTCATCTTGGTAAGATTTTAATATGTATTTAATATTTTGAGTAAAAAGACTTTTCTGTATAATTTAACACATGTTGATTGATTTTGAAAATTATTATTACTGATGTTCTTTTAAAATAATAAACCTTGGTATTATTTTGATTTTTTTTTTCAAATGAAATGATGAAAATTAGAAAAATGTTTCAAATTTTTTTTTCTCAGATAGCTTTTGTCATATTTCTCAATTACTGGAATAGAGGATTAGGGCGATTGTACATTGAATGTGTAACCGTTAGCAAAATGCATAATTTAAAGTTTAACAGCTAATGTTATTAATTCATAAAAAAAGATAATATTCAGTTTCTACAACCGGATGTCTTGCATATATTGGTAACGTAACACTGTTTTTGAAATTATCTTTGTGCTTAGATACTACAAACTTTTATTTAATATTAATTAGGCATTCAAAGATGTATTTTATTTATATGTAGGTGTCAATATTGGCATTCGTCTTTGAAAACTGTTGTTTTTACATTGTTGGATGCAGACGAAATGAGGCATAGAGGCTACACAATTCTTAAGGCTACTATATATTGCCTCAAAAACTGTAGCAGAGGACACACGACAACAGGTCCTCAGCTAAGAATACAAAAGCAACAATTTTCTAAGAGGGACGTCAATAATGACACATACATATAAATAAAAAAACAACTTCAAATGCCTAATTAATATAAGATAAACCTTTGTAGTATCAAAGCACAAAGATAATTGAAAAATTACCTGACTGCAGACCTTCCTTTACAAATAAATGCAAAGCATCCCGCTGTAAGAAACAAAATATTACAATATTTCTTTATTTAATAACATTAGTTGATAAATTTTGAATTATTTATTTTGCGAACCATTTCAAATGCAATGTTAATAAGACAATCGCCCCAATCCTCTATTCCAGTAATAGAGAAATATCTCTAAAGTTATATAAAAAAATACGTGAAACATTCTTTTAAGTATCATCATTTCATTTGAAAAAAAAAAGTAAAAATAATATCAAGGTTCATTTTTTAAAAACAACATCAATAATAATAATTTTCAAAAATTAACATCCTGTGTTAAATGATATATTTTTCAATTAATTAAATACATATTAAAATCTTACCAAGATGAAAAATTTTATATCGACATAAAGACTAGTGTGTGATTTAGAATTAGAGGGTATGAGCGGTTGCATAATACAAATTAGTGGGAAAAATCTTCCAGTTGCAGTAAGGAATGCCTCGAGCATTCGAACAACGGAACCACCCAAGTGCAATATGAGTTTGTAATCAATACAATATGAGTTTGTAATCAATACAGTCTTTTTTCTACGGGTAAATGTCAACACCCCCTCAAAATAGAGTAAATGCAAAATAAAGTAGAATACTACGTGCATAAGTGGATATCCAAAATGACTTTGCTATGAAAAAGAAAACAAAACAAAACATAGACATCTACATAATTAATAAGAAATCATAGTATGAAGATATAAACAATCCAACAAATCATAGTATGAAGATATAAAAATCCAAGGAGTTAAATTTCTAAGCTTAAAATTTAACTTTTTAACCGAATCATATTTAAGAGAGAGAGAGAGAGAGAGAGAGAGAGAGAGAGAGAGAGAGGCAAATTAACTTCCTTAATACTTATGCATGTGAACTTAATTTGAAGGTTAACGATTAGTCCAAATCACACACTAGTTTTGATATCGCTATCATATTTTTCATCTTGGTAAGATTTTAGTATGTATTTAATTTTTAAAAAAAATAAAGACTTTTTTGTATCATTTAACACATGTTGTTTGTTTTTGAAAATTATTATTACTGATGTTGTTTTTTAAAATGAATCTTATTATTATTTTTATATTTTTTTCAAATGAAATGATGATACTTAGAAAAATGTTTCACATATTTATTTTTCTGATAGCTTTTGTGATATTTTTTTATTACTGGAATAGAAGATTTGGGTGATTGTGTATTGACACTGCATGTCAAAAGGTTAGCAAAATAAATAATTTAAATTTTAATAACTAATGTTTTTAAATAAAAAAAAATTAGTAATATTTTGTTTCTATAGCCGGATGTCTTGCATATTTTAATGGGACATGAATTTTGCAATTATCTGGGTGCTTTGATACTACAAACATTTATTTAATGTTAATTAGGCATTTAAATATGTTTTTTTATTTATATGTAGGTGTCATTATTGACATTCATCTTTGAAAACTATTTGTTTTACATGGTTGGATGCAAACCAAATGACGTGTGTTCCTTGTGCACGAACAGTACAGGCTACAACGCTACACAGTACTTAAGGCTACAGTATATTTCCTTAAGAACTGTGTAGCAAGGGACACACATTATTTGGTTCACGGCCAACAACGTAAGAACAACAGTTTTCTAAGACGGATGTCAATAATGACATCTATATGTAAATAAAAATACAACTTTTAATGCCTAATTAATATTAAATAAATGTTTGTAGTATTATAGAACAAAGATAATTGCAAAATGACCTGAGTGCAGACCTTCCATTACAAATAAATAAATGCTAGACATTCCACTGTAAGAAATAAAGTATTGTTAAATCTGTTTTTTATTTAATAACATTAGTTGTTAAATTTTGAATTATTTATTTTGCTAACCGTTTCACATGCGGTGTCAATAGTCATTTCCCCCAATCCTTTATTCCAGTAATAGAAAAATATCACAAAAGCTATCCGAAAAAAAAAATATGTGAAACGTTTTTCTAAGTGTCATCATTTCATTTGAAAAAAAAATCAAAATAATATCAAGGTTCATTTTTTTAAAACAAAATGAGTAATAATAATTTTAAAAAACTAACATCAGGTGTTAAATAATAGAAAAAAGTCTTTATTTTCAATACATTAAATACATATTAAAATCTTATCAAATTAAAAAATATATATATGATAACGACATCAAGAATAGTGTATGATTTAGACTCTCAGGGAATAAGCGGTCACATAATACAAATTAGTGGGAACCGTGTTCCAGTTAAAGTATAGAATGCCTTGAGCATCCGAACAACGGAACCACCCAAATGTAGTATAAGTTTGTAATCAATATCCGGTCTTTTCTACTAGTAAATATCAACACCCCCTAAAAATAAGGTTAATGCAAAATAAAGAGGAATAATGCATGCATAAGTGGATATCAAAAATTACTTTGCTGTAAAACAAAAAAAATAAGACAAAACATAGGCATTCACATAATTAATAAGTATTGATCAGAAAATCTTCAAACATACATTAAAATAGTTAAGGTCGATTCTTTGGTTTTGTTGAGCACTCTTACAATTCCAAGAAAGCATAGTATTTACAAAAAAATCCAAGGAGTTAAATTTCAAAGTTTAGAACTTAACTTTTGAACCGACTCATATTTAATTAAGAAGAAACAAAGAGAGAGAGAGAGAGAGAGAGAGAGAGAGAGAGAGAGTTGATTCATATTTAACTAGTTTATAACCCGTGGGAACCACGGTTATAAAATTAATTAAACTTTCTTATTAAAAAATCAAAACTATTAATCAATTATTAAATAAATTATTACTTCAGAGCTATCTTTTTGTTATATAAAATTATAATCGTTGATTTAAATAAATATGTAAAGTTATATCACCTTATAATTTGTATTAATTTTATTTTGTTTTTTAATCTAATGTTATTAATTTAATATAATTAGAGTGAAAAAAATTTAAAATTTGAAATTTAAAATGGGGAATCAATTATTAATTTAATGTAATTAGAGGGAGAAATTTAAAATTTAAAATTTAAAATTGATAATTAATAGGTTGACAAGTGGCATGATAGATGACATATAATATTAATGATAAGTTCTAATAGTATGACACTTGTCAATAGAAGAATAAACATATTTATTTATTAGAATATGGATTTAGAAGAGAGAGAGAGCAAGCAGGAGGCAAATTTTAATATGTATTTAATTTTTGGAAAAATAAAGACTTTTTTGTATTATTCAAACACATGTTGTTTGTTTTTGAAAATTATTATCACTAATGTTGTTTTTTAAAAAAATGAACCTTGATATTATTTTGATTTTTTTTCAAATGAAATGATGATACTTTGAAAAATGTTTCATATATTTTTTTAGATAACTTTTGTGATATTTTTCTATTACTAGAAGAGAGGATTGGGGTGATTGTGTGATGACATTGCATGTGAAACGGTTAGCAAAATAAATAATTTAAAATTTAATAACTAATGTTTCTAAATCAAACACAATTTAGTAATATTTTGGTTCTACAGCCGGATGTCTTGCATATATTTGGAATTATCTTTGTGATTTGATACTACAAACATTTATTTAATGTTAGTTAGGCATTTAAATATGTTTTTTTTATTTATATGTAGGTATCCTTATTGACATCGGTCTTTGAAAATTGTTGTTTTTACATTGTTGGATACATACCAAATGATGTGTGTTCATGTTTTTAATTTATATGCAAGACTAGCACACGCTACACACAGTTCATAAGGTTACACTATATTGCCTTGGGGAGACATGTCATTTGGTCAACAGCTAACAATGTAAAAACAACCGTTTTCTAAGACGGATATCAATAATGACACCCACATATAAATAAAAAAGAACTTTAAATGCCTAATCAATAATAAATAAATGTTTGTAGTATCAAAGCACAAAGGTAATTGCAAAGTAACCGGACGGGAGACCTTCCATTAAAAATAAATGCAAGACATCTTATTGTAAAAAAACAAAATATTACTAAATCAGTTATTTTATTTAATAACATTAGTTGTTAAATTTTTAATTATTTATTTTGCAAACCATTTTTAAATACAATGTCAATAGATAATCACCACAATCCTCTATTCCAGTAATAAAGAAATATCACAAAAGTTATCTGACAAAAAATATGTGAAACATGTTTTTAAGTATCATTTCATTGAAAAAAAATCGAAATAATACCAAGTTTCATTTTCTAGAAAAAAACATGAGTAATAATAATTTTCAAAAACCAACATCATGTGTTAAATAATACAAAAAAGTCTTTATTTTTCGATAATTTAAATACATATTAAAATCCTACCAAGATGAAAAATATGATTGCGACATCAATACTAATGTGTGATTTACAATCAGAGGGAATCGGTGGGTCGCATAATACAAGTTAGTGGAAACAGTGTTCCAGTTGAGGTAAGGAATGCCTCGAGCATTCGAACAATGAAACCACCTAAGAGCAGTATAAGTTTGTAATCAATGTCCGGTCTTTTCTACAATGGCCGGTCTTTTCTACACGTAAATATCAACACCCTCTAAAAATAGGGTTAATGCAAAATAAAAGGGAATACTACATGCATAAGTGGATATCCAAAATGACTTTGCTGTAAAAAAATAAAAATAAATAAAACATAGACATCCAAATAATTAATAAGTATTGATCAGTAGATCTTCAAACATACTTTAAAATAGTTGGGTCAATCCTTTGGTTTTGTTGAGCAATCTTACAATTCCAAGAAAGCATAATATGAAGATAAAAATCCAAGGAGTTAAATTTCAAAGCTTAGAACTTAACCTTTGAACTGAATCATATTTAATTAACAAGAAAGAAAGAGAGAGCGGTAGAGAGAGGGGGGAGGCAAATTTCCTTCCTTTTTCTCTGAAAGAGAATTTCATTCCTGAATACATATGTATATGAACTTAATTTGAATGTGAACAATTATTCCCAATCACACACTAGTCTTCATGTCGCTAATAGATTTTTCATATTGGTAAGATTTTAATATGTATTTAGAATTTAACAACTAATGTTTTAAATCAAAAAAAGATTTAGTAATATTTTGTTTCTACAGCTCGTTGTCTTGCATATATTTTGAAGGGAACATGAATTTTGCAATTATCTTTGTGCTTTGATACTAGAAAATTTGAATTAATATTAGTTAGGCATTTAAAGATGTTTTTTATTTATATGTAGGTGTCATTATTGACATTTGTCTTTGAAAACTATGGGTTTTAAATTGTTGGATGCAGGTCTAATGACATGTGTTTACTGTGCAACACAGTACACGCTACATAGTTCTGAAGGCTACATTATATTGTCTCAAGAACTGTGTAGCATGGCACACATGACATTTGGTCCGCAACCAACAATGTAAAAACAACAATTTTCTAAGACAAATGTTAATAATCACACATACATATAAATAATAAACAAGTTTAAATGTCTAATTAATATTAAATAAATGTATGTAGTATCAAAGCATAATGGTGGACTGCAAACCTTCCATTACAAATAAATGCAAGACATCCCGCTCTAAGAATCAAAATATTACTAAATCTGTTTTTTATTTGAAAAAATTAATTGATAAAATTTTGAATTATTTATTTTGCTAACCATTTCAAATGCAATGTCAATAGACAATCGCCCTAATCCTCTATTCCAGTAATAGAGTAATCCTCTATTCCAATAATAGAGAAATATCACAAAAGCTATCTGACAAAAAACATGTGAAACATTTTTTTAAGTATCATCATTTCATTTGAAAAAAATAATAATAATACCAAGGTTCATTTTTAAAACGAAAATGAGTAATAATAAATTTCAAAAACAAACATCATGTGTTAAATAATTCAAAAAAATCTTTATTTTTCGGTAAATTAAATACATATTAAAATCTTACAAAGATGAAAAATCTGATAGCGACATCAAGACTAGTGTGTGATTTTGAATTAGAGGGAATCAGCGGTTGCATAGTACAAATTAGTGGGGAACCGTGTTCCAGTTTAAGTAAGGAATGCATGAGCATTCGAACAACGGAACCACCCAAGTGCACTATAAGTTTGTAATCAATGACCGGTCTTTTTTACTAGTAAATATCAACACCCCCTTAAAAATAGGGTTACTGCAAAATAAAGAGGAATATTGCATTCATGAGTGGATATCCAAAATGACTTTGCTCTAAAAAAAAAGAAAAGAAAAGAAAACATAGACATCTACATAATTAATAAGTATTGACCACTAAATCTACAAACATACTTTAAAATACTTGAGGTCGATCCTTTGGTTCTGTTAAGTGCTCTTACAATTCCAAGAAAGCATAGTATGAAGATAAAAATTCAAGGAGTTAAATTTCAAAGCTTAGAACTTGAACTGAATCGTATTTAATTAAGAAGAAAGAAAGAGAGATAGTGGGAGAGAGAGAGAGAGAGAGAGGAAGGCAAATTTCCTTCCTTAATACATATGCATATGAACTTAACTTGAAGGTGAACGATTATTCCAAATCACACTATAATCTTCATGTCGCTATAAGATTTTTCATCTTGGTAAGATTTTAATGTGTATTTAATTGGTTGAAAAATAAAGAATTTTTTGTATCGTTGAACACATGATGTTTGTTTTTGAAAATTATTATTACTTATGTTTTTAAAAAATGAATCATGGTATTATTTTGTTTTTTTTTCAAATGAACTGATGACACTTGGAAAAATGTTTCATCTATTATTTTTTTTAGATAGCTTTTGTGATTTTTTTCTATTACTGGAAGAGAGGATTGGGGCGATTGTCTATTGACATTGCATGTAAAACGGTTAGCAAAATAAATAATTAAAAGTTTAACAACTAATGTTTTTAAATCAAAAAATGAGTTAGTAATATTTTGTTTCTACAGCCGGATATCTTGCATATATATGTAATGGAACAAGAATTTTGCAATTATGTTTGTGATTTGATACTAAAAACATTTATTTAATATTAATTAGGCATTTAAAGATGTTTTTTATTTATATGTCGGTGTCATTGTTGACATCCTTCTTTGAAAATTGTTGTTTTTACATTGTTAAATATAGACCAAATGACATGTGTTTCCTGTGCTCTAACATCCTAGAAATCATGGTAAATTTTTCATTTTTCAAAAACAACCAAATGACTATAATTGTTTACAAAACACTATTTCCAAAAGTTATAATTACAAATCAGAGTATCCCAAGATCGAATATCATAAAATCTGAAGGATGTGCATGATCAAGCATTCGCCTTGCCCCGGTCATCTGAACTACTTAAAAAAATAAACTGAAATTTTAAGCACGAAGCTTAGTGAGTTCCCCCAAAGTACCACCACACAACATATAACATATACAATCATGCATGTTGGATCCAATCAGTCATCGGACTGGAATACCCTCGGGTCTACAACCTCCCGGGTTGCATTACCCTGGCCCACAACGTCCCGATTAAATTGTCATACATACTACATACTGGGTCTACAATCTACCGGTTGGATTACCCTTGGCCCACAACCTCCCAATTGGATTGTCACGGGTTTGTTGACTGACAGCACAAAGCAGTACAGTCTCAACCCAACCATACTATATCAACATATGCATCAGATAAACATATAACCAATCAGCAGACAAATAGGCAAATCTACAGATCACTACTACATAGCAACATCTTATATACCAGGATACATATCTAATATATCACTACAGCATACACAACATCTTATATACCAGGATACATAACCTAGTAGGTCGGCATTGGTGTCTTCGACCTATAAGTACAATGAGGAAAACTCACCTGAATCGAAGAACTTTGAAACACTATGATGTGATCCCTTTTTCTATACTGCTTACACTTGTGAATCCCCTAACACTAGAACTGGATAAAATATTAATCAATAGCCTAAACCCTCAAGTTTGACCTTAGGTCAAACTTGGTCAAAAGTGAACGGTCAACGAAAGTCAATGAAAGTCGAAGTCCAAGACTGGATGCGTACACCCAGCATACTCCATGTACGCCCAACGTATGCGATTCAAGTCCTGTAGGCTAAGCAAACTCCCAGGTACGCCCAATGTATGCTGGCTGATCCCAACATTCCATTAAACACTTCATCCCTTAAGACCTTTTGTCCATAGCTCAAATCTAGACTCCAAACATCAACTTAAGGAAAAAAGTTTCCACCCTTATTGATGGAAAATGTAGGTTACAAAACAATGCTCTAAGCGGAAAAACATTTAACAATTGAATGATTAGGGCACATGCAACCTAAAGAGGATCCATGTCTTTCACATAAAGGCAACATACTATGTACTATCAAATTACAAAAACCCTAATGAAATCAGAATTCATGAAGGAAGATAAAATACCTTGTTGATTGTTGTAGTAAACAATCAAGAATTCTTTCTTCAATGACTTGGAAGCTAGCACCACAAATGTCGTGCCTCTGATGGTTCACACCCAACCCTAGTAACTAAGATACTTGAAGAGAGAGTAGAGGGATGATATAATTTTTGGCCTTGAATCTCAAGAATGAAGTGGCCGAAAATTGGAGCCTAAGGGTTCCTTATATAGTGCAACTTGGAAACCCTAGATAACCATAAAATGAATAAAATAATATTTATTCAATTTGATAATTATGCAGTTTCCTATTTATCTATAAGGAATATTACAGATGCCCTTGAATAACCTCGAATTCGTCCACCTCCTTCCAAGGAAGGTTCTGGACTCTCTATTGTTCCACTATTGAACAATTGCACTTTAACCCTTGCACTTCCAATTAATCCCAAAATTAATTCTAATTAATTTCTGATTATTTCTTAATTAAATATTACTATTTCTAATTAATATATTATTTTCATAATATATTAACAAATTCGTTTAATGTTATTTATGAATCATATAATAAATTAATAAGTCAGTCTCGCTCTCTAAAAGTCATCATATTGAATTACTAGGTTTGAGGGCAACCCAAAAGGACTTTGCTAATAATTCAAGATTATACTAATTTAGTTATTGGCTTAGACACCTAATCCAACAGTCTCCCACTTGGATAAGGCTACAACTAAATTACTGGTATAACTTCTAAATTAAACAGCAAAGAGTACTTCCATAACAACTGCCGAACTTTGAACTTAATAGATATTGGTCCTAAGATAAGTGATCAAATATTCCTTTATTCTTCTAGATATCGTACAGACATGAGACATGGATTATAATCAATCTCATTGTCCAAATTTCGTTTCCCAATTTCCTGATTGTTATGACGTCATAAGACTTCTAATTAAACATATCGGTTTAGTCCTAGCTGGGCCCAACACTATAAGTCAACACCAAATCACCAAGGGGTTCCCATTAAGGCAAAAGGAACAAATAAACTTTGACTCATATGCTTGTATCTTTTACTCACCAAACCGCACATGACACTACGTTTTATAACATCATGTTACTGATGCGTTTTCGCAATACCAATGTACAACCGACTTGCAAATTACAACTTATATATCTCCGTTTTAAGAATATAAGGTATTATCGTCTTAGAATTATTTGTGATATAATCCATGAAGTAATTCTCTGAGCGCGGGTTTATCCAATACTTAAATCTCTATTTCTAAGTACTCATGAATGTTGTAGCAATACAATTGTTATGTCTAACCTCCTTAGACAATCTACAATCCAATTCATGATAGTCTTCATTCACTAATTACTTCCCAAAGTATGAGTGACTGTGGAGCTTCGAATAATCAAATTATTCAGGAAGTAAATCAAGCAAAGTGAAACATAATAATAATCTCTATTATTCAATCACCATAATAGTTATGACTTTATTTATTGTATAATGTTTTGAGTAATCAACTAACTGTTTGAATCAAACATCAGTCATGCCATGTTAGGAACATGCATACTATGCCTCTCTATGGTCCTTCCTTTGTGAACATATCAACTGGACATTATTCCAACAATGCTCATTTCACAATTTCAAATTCTTGTCACTATTTAAAATGTATTGGAATTCCAACTTTACATGCAATGACCTTCGGTGATGTCGAGGCTTCAAAGTCACAGAGACTGATCCAACGATATTATAGAATGTTCCATTGGAACTTTACTACTAAAAACAATTCCATGGTAATAAAGTTTCAATTTCAAGGTTCACTCCTTGAATACTTCTCTTGCATTAAAGTTTCCAACTCACATGTAGATTTAATAATCAACTCCCATTATGGAAACTTTTCCATATTACCATACGACCATCAATTTTGACCAGAAATCATCTCAATCTAAAACATGTCATTATGGTCCTCCCAAACAATACCATACTTCAAACTCTCCACAAGCAACTAATCCTTAGAATGTTCTTGACAGTTGTTTAACAACTTTAGTCACACAAAATTCTAGTCCTTTTTCTCACAATTCTCTGAGTGTAACACTGCATTCCAGGTTTTCCCTTTAATCCCTTATTATATAAAAATCTATGCAAGATTGGTCCCTAGTTGAGTACGCTCGGCGTACTGGCTCTCAATATGGTCGTGGATGTGCCCACATACACGGGGCGTACGTGGGAGTGTGTGGGCGTATGCTTGGCTGGGACAAACCCTAAATTTTAGGGTTTGTGCCCTATTTAAACACCTTAAGTTGCCTTTGGGGTTTCTTATGACTAACCTCGGTCTCTCAAAACCCTAAGAAAAAAACCCTAGCCTTCATTTGAGTGTTTGTGAGCAATTATTGTAACCTTGAGGTGTTTTTGGACCCTTTGAAGGAGGTAAAGCTTGGTGTTGAAGCTTTGGTGGACTTGGAGCTTGAAGACCCAGAACCTTCATCAACTTTGCAAGCTATTTGAGGTATAAATCTCTTAACTTGATGGATCATTTGGTTAGATCTAGTTAGGGCTTTTTTTATGCTTTTTATGGTCCTTTAAGTCATGCTTGAGAGTATGATCTACTCCATAAGTTAGGGATGGTTGATCTTGGCATTTTTGAGGTCCCTTGTTCTTACAAATGAAATCTTGATGAGTCATCTTGGCCGATGCATGAGTTAGAGTTATTCTTATGGTTCTTTTTGAGTTTTGGGCCCTATTAAGTCATGAAATGGTGTAAAGTTGCCAACTTTACGTGTTAAGACACCATTTAGGATCAGATCTGAAAGTTTGGCTTAGTGGCCTAACCGATTAAGCACTTAATGGAAGGTTTTGTTGTCTGTGGAGTACGTTGGGTGTACGCACCTCATACGCTGCACGTACTGGTCCCAGAGGGAGTACGTTGGGCATAAGTCTGAGTACGTCGGGCGTACTCAGCAACTTAACTTTTGTTGACTTTTGTGTTTTGGTCTATTTTTGGACTATTAGGGTTTTGGGTCAATAGTCTTTCTAACTTTGGGAAATTATTAGGATTTGGGCCGTCTTGGATTTAGGCCCATAATGGGCTTTGGGCCTCATTTAGGAATTTGGGCCATATTAGGCTTTTGGAGCCATTGGGTTGGGCCTCGGTTATTAGGCCAAGTGAGAAAAGGGTAAAAATGGTCTTTTACTCGGGGAGCTATACAAATGAATGGGATTCATAAGTTATGTTTTATGGCCCAATTATTAATTGGGGTTTTGTTGATTATTTAGTGCGGGGACTTTCCGGATCAACAATCCGAGCAGATATCTGATTTTCAGCAGTTTGAGGTGAGTCTCCTCTCAGCATTTAGTGGGTTGAAGGCACCAATGCCGACCCATGATTTATTATGGTTAGGATGCTAGTTGTCTGTATAACTCTTGAATGTGTTGTATATGATATGTATATCGGGCGGGGCCCGATGCCAGGCGGGTCCTGATGAGTGTATTGTATGCTATTTGTCTTAGTGATTCTTCCATGAGTTTTATGTGTCTATATGTATATCGGGCGGGGCCTAATGCCAGACGGGGCCTGATGAATGCGTTGAGGCGGGGGCCATCTCATATTATTGATTGATCTGTTCCGAATGGGACTTGATGCCAGGCGGGGCCCGATGATTGTTGGGCATGGCCCATTGTATGTTTGATATGTATGGTGTGAGGTATTTTGGGGAACTCACTAAGCTTCGTGCTTACGGTTTTAAGTTTATGTTTCAAGTACTTCTGGATCGAAGGGGAAGGTGTGACATCCCCATTTTCACGGCCAGAAAAGACCGATTTGTTTATGCTTATTTAAAAATCAGATTATCCTTTTTAAAGATTAATATTGCAGAATTTGTTCCCCAGAAAACACTATAATTATATTATCAAAGCATTTCCGAAGAAATGTATTTTATTTATATTAAAAAATTGGGATGTCTTCGTCAATACAGAAACATAAGCATAACGAAATATTACAAGCCTTATACTAATTAAACTAATGGCCTAATACTCCTTGAACCCCCCAGCAGAACGTATCTTTAATATCGCTACCTGCAATACAATAAACTGAGTGGGTCAGGTTGGGAAACCTGGTGAGTACATTGGGATTTCAATCCCATAATGTGATAATAATGTATATCTCAATCCTGAAAATCCAACTATTATCATTAACACAGATATATTATATCTCTAAAACAATTTATCCCATCATGTCGATTCCCACGTACAGATCCTATACAACGATCTTACAAGATCTAACCTATAGGATCAATATGAACAAAAAACTGACGATGCTGCTTCGGAAATTCCCTGGCAGCAAACGAGGATCAATAAATACATCAAATGAGGGGAATGTAATTAGTTTCACCACGAACCTCCGTTCGTAAAAACAACAAGACAATTAAGTCAGGGTGGTTATTTAGAAAATTATGCCTAGCAGTGGTCTGTCACCGTGAGGAATTTTACTGCTAGACTCACCTTAACCGATAATACAACATCAGATATACCTAGTAGTGGTCTATTACTGACACACTCTATTAGGCAGTCTACGAAGTTCCCTCAATTACTTCGTGAAAGTAAACACTGACACACAAAGCTCATCAAAAGAAAAAATATGGGGAAATACTAATAAAGTACTCTCGTACGCTTCTATACTCCGACACATATTAGTGTCAAAAAGGACTTTGTACATGATAGTACTTTTGGCACATTATAGTACCCTGGTATAAGTATGACTCGTTACCCAGAACATAATAATACCCCGACACAAGCAGCACCTGAGATACAGAGCTTTGAAAAAGACTTCGTACTTAGAAAGTACTTTTGTACGTAGGACATACTCCACCAATCATCAATTTCCTCGAACAGAGTTTCTACTCTGTATTCTGATCACACACGTACCCTAAATAAGATTCTACCCAATATACAAACTTAATTGAACTAAGTATCTCGTATTTCATCACTAGGCAAGCCAACAATGCTTGTAATCAACTTTCAATACCAACTCTGTTTCTGCAACACTATCCTAATTTAGTGTAATATTTTATACAGAGTATTAAGTATTAACATAAATTTATCTTCTCATTTATAATACTTCTATTATTATTATCATGTAAATACATCTTAACACATATAGATCCATGTCTGGTTCGCATAGCGTATATCATCAAATATAAATATAACACATATTTCCAGATAATAAGCATACAACTCACGTATAAACTTTCAACATATATTTAATACCTTTATTAATACTTGTATTAAAATCATGTTCATGAAATGGAATATGCACTCACTTGTTAAAGTGATGACTCAAAATTCGGGCAGCGCTTCGTTTCTAGCAATTATCTTTTCCTTTGACGAAACCTAGTATCATTATCACTAAGATTTAGTCTAATATTTATTGCGACTAATTATTAGTCTAGATTTATCATTAACTCAAAGTCTACTTCACAATCTATCAAGTAAGGAACAACCAGGTAGGATCATATCGGAGATAGGGTCCATTTTGTATACGAAGTATACGGTTTGGAAATCCCACTTTAAACACCTCACTAAATCATAGCCTAGACATCATCCCCATAAGTAGATCAATCAGTATAACGACTTGGAATCACTGATAAATCTTGTTTATAGGTTCATAATAATGATAATGAACTTAAACATAAGTTGAACTTAAACATAAGTTATACTTAAAGTATGGTAAGCATAACTCACTTACAAGGAGGTTTATCGAGGAACCGAGCTCTGCGCGGGCAGAACTTCTGAGCCGAAAGCTCTTCTTCTCAGGGCCTTGTGATGCTTGAGACTCGCTACTAACACATGGGAGGTGCTAGGGAAAAGAATAGAGGCTTTGGGGGTGTTTGGGAGAGAAATGGGTGAAGATATGTGAGAGAAAGAGTGAAAAACGAGCTATATTTTTAGGTTGCCCAGTACCCAGTACGCTGGGCGTACTCAACATTACGTTAGGCGTAATGGGTAAAACAGCAGTATGCTAGGCATAGCTAAGAGTTACGATGGGCATAATTTTCCAGGTATCTCCATCTCGTGCAAAGCCATGGGGAGGAAGTAGTGATTCAGATCTTGCCACGTGGCACTTCGAGGTTTAATCCAAAAATTAATAATCTTCTAAATTCTGTAACTTTCGCATACGAGCTCCATTTTTGACGTTCTTTATATCCACGTGTAGGTATCAACGTGATCTACAACTTTTGTTTAGACTCTGTTGGCTAATTTTGACTTTATTTTAGTTATATTTTAACAGGCTTAGACAGTTAAAGTCCGTTAAAAATTCGTAACTTTGTCATCCGACGTCCGTTTTCGACTGTCTTTATATCGTTGAGCTCCTATTTATGAGATTCTCAATTTTCATTTAGATTGTGTCGGCTAAAAATTGATCGATCTAAAATTCGATTTCCGAGTTGTATACTGCTATGCTAAATCTTAGAAAATCATAACTTCCTCTAATGAAGTCAGATTTGGACGTTCTTTTTATGCACACTTTCGTTTTAACGTCTACTATGACTTTTGTTTAGATTGCTCAGGCTAAAAATTATTTTATCAAAAATTTACTTTTGTTACGATACGCAGAGCCGTGTCGGTTTAATCACGAAACTTCGACGGGTCATAACTTCTTCGTTATAAGTCAGTTTTCAACGTTCTTTATATGTACGGAATCCTTGTGACATATACTATAACTTTGGTTAAGATTATGTATTCTAAATAATCTTCTATTAAAAATTCATTTTTAACGCTTATTATCTCTAAATTGACTAGCCCGAATCTACGGGCGTTACAGAAGGGCTCGGGATGATCTCATCGCACACACCACGTTGTTCCACACTTTGTTGATTTGATGTACTTGGATGATTGTTGACATACTCTTATTTTCCATATGGTTTTATAAACATGTTTTGGATGATGGTTTATTTATTATAAAAATGAAAATTTTGGTCGTAATTTTTGGGACGTTACACTGAGCATTTGAAAAATTAGAATAAGTGAATATTATAGAACATGTAATCAATCCTATATCCAAAACATATGAGACTCGAATCATTATGTCTCACATAAGGACTTCATATCTCTTCAATCCCTTGCTATAATATTCTCATATATCGAATCTCCTATGTTGAACCATTTCAACATGATATTCACATACGTCTATAACTAAGTTCTATTAAACTATACGATCTAAACCTTTAAATTTGAAACGAATTATGAGTTCCCTATCCCTTAAGTCTATCATAGCGAAACAATTTTCAAACCTTGTAACTTGCAAATTTAAAACTTTTTTTCCTACGAACAGTATTGTCAACATGCAATACTGGCATAATGATTATGCTCCCACTAGCTTTGACATGTACCCAGAATTCAACTGAGCTTAAATAAATCAATACTCTTGACTTTCTTACTGAAGTATATATTTTTGTTATGCGATTCTTTGATAAGTCTCCAAAAAGACTTCTTAAGCTTATACACCTTCATTGGATATCATATGTGTGTGTTTAAACCCTTTCATAACTTATAACTATAAGTCTTTGAATGTTCAAACAATTCCTTGACATTTCCCACAATTCAAAATATAAAGAAGGATGCCGTAATCATATTGTGAATTTGAGAATGTAGTTAATACAAGCAATATCCATACTGATCTTTATCAGATCCTTTAAAATCCACTAGTGAAAGTGTTTCCTCATAATCATTCTCATGAATTAGAGGTAAAACTTTGCCACCTATATTTTATGGTGCATACGTTCCCATCCATGTGAATCTATCATTTCCAACCTACAATCATAATACAAGATTTAGGACTAAAGAAAATTCAAATTTAACTTTCCTTTCATGGACCGAACTTTGCTATTCTAAATTTCTTGCCCTCTAGTAGCTCAAGGGCCTACCAATGCTTCCATGTTGTTAAGCAACTTACCCATATTTATCAATGCACTTTCACCGACCAACGCGCTGTGCCTTTGTAGTTAAATGAAAAAAAATATAGAACTCATAAGCATTGCCAACTCAACTGGAAGTGTACAGAAATAAGAATGTGTCAATTAAACATAACTGGTTATCAACCTCAGGTCGCGTGCTAGTGATAACTAAAAGGTTTATTGTAGGTTGAATCTTGAAACTCTCAAGATCAATACGACTCCCAATGACTTCTTTACATATGAGTTTTTCTCTCAAGAAACATTCCTTGACGAGTTAAAACAATTATTCAAAAGTTTGTGTGGATTCCCGACAAGAAAACACTTCATAGAATAGGTCTCAGTTTATCCTTTGTTTCTCGATTAATGAAAACATCACAACTCCAATTCTATATGTGCTAGAGTAAGAAAACATTTTACTCCACATATTTTGAGTTGTTTTCAACCTTCTTAGTTTGAAAAGAGTTTCAAGATACGATTTGTAATAACTAGAGCATGGCTCTAAAACTCGATTGGAAACGAAGTATGACTCATCTCTTGATTGAACCATTCCAACAATGTACTAAGATATTCTTCGATGATCAATTGTGATATAGTTCCACAATTGTTAAGATGATCACAAAACATAATACTAAGGTATTCTCCTTTCCTTTCAGATTGGAGAAACCTTTTCTTTCTGCCTAATAGATTCTTCTTATTCGTTCTACTACTCTTTAAATCTTTTCAAAGTATTAGAATTATGTTTAATCTTATAAACACAACCATAGTTATTGGAATATTAGAAAATCATGACGAGTAGAGTTATCGTCCTTTGTGGTGGATATGAAGAGTCCATATCAACATGTAATAGATCTATTAGTCCTTAACTTGACTCATATAAACATGTGATCAATGAACTAGTTATAATTTTCAAATGAATAAGATTCTCATATACAATACAATGTGACTTGTATAATACCAAGTATCTCCAGTTAGTGATGAGATTTATTTTTACTTGGTCAATTATGACAATACCACAAGCGATATCATAAGAATCAAATCCACAATTAATATTGATAATATTAGAAATGTAACCAACACTTTAATAAATGCCAATATTAAAATGAGGCAACTAGATAAACCAAATTTTCACTTTTATTGAAAATAAACGAAAAGTTGGAACTTGTCCTTGCAACACATAAAATAAAAACCATGTTTCTAGACATCGCCTAAGAGTAATAGCAATCTATTAAATTATCCTAACTCCTAAATAGTAGCTCCAAATTCCGATCATCGAACCATGTGACCGAAGTCCATTTCCCACGACCGGATTTATCTCACTCTGCTTAAGCTTCCTTCTTTCTCTTAGATCCTGCAATAAAATCAAATGTGATCATCACATGATGTATTAGGAGTCTATGAATAGGAACTTGGAAAAATAACGGAGTTAGATAAATGATGTATCTGAAGTAGAGTCACACAACTTGACTTCACTATCTTTGAGATCTTTCAGGTACTTTGGGCAACTTCGCAACCAATGTCCCTTCAATTGGCAATAGAAACATATGGACTCTTTGTGACAACCGACAAGCTTCTGGCCAAGTCAAATTCAAGTCAAGGTCAACAAGTCAATCTGGTCAACTCAACTAGTGTTTATATGTTAGGAATTTCATTATGTTTACTAATGTATAGCTATAAATCCTAATGCAAAGTAACACTTGAAAGTTTCAAATGTCCAAAATTTAAAACCCTAATCTGATTAAGGGAAGTAACAGCTCTATAAAATACTATTGAGTGCCCTCCGGGGGTGTATAGCACTCAAAATGGGATGTAACAAAGTCTACGGTCTTTGAAGTATGAAGAAAAACATTCATAAAGGCTCCCGGCAAAGTCTCTCTCGATCTCTCCCACTATATATCTCTCTCTCCCAAGTCTCTCCCAAATCTCTCCAAGTATGTGAAGTCTCTCCCAACTCTCTCCAAGTATGTGAAGTCTCTCCCAACGCTCTCCAAGTATGTGAAGTCTCTCCCAAATCTCTCCAAGTATGTGGAATCTCTCCCAAATCTCTCCAAGAATATGAAATCTCTCTAAGTATGTGAAATCTCTCCCAAATCTCTCCAAGTATGTGAAATCTCTCCCAAATCTCTCCAAGTATGTGGAATCTCTCCCAAATCTCTCTATGTACCTTCCTCAGTCGAAAACAGCCCAAAACCGGAGGAGAAAACCCAAAAGGACCCTCTTGGTCCGGAACCTCTCGTCCGGAACCCTCTTGGTCCTGAACCTCTCGTCCGGAACCCTCTTGCTCCTAAACCTCTTGGTCCGGAACCCTCTTGGTCCTAAACCTCTTGTCCGGAACACTCTTGGTCCTAAAACTCTTGTACAGAACCCTCTTGGTCCTAAACCTCTTGTCCGGAACCCTCTTGGTCCTAAACCTCTTGTCCGGAACCCTCTTGGTCCTAAACCTCTTGGTCCGGAACCCTCTTGGTCCTAAACCTCTTGTCCGGAATGCCTTCTAATGAGCCAAGAGGAAGCACATCTTCAGAACTTCCCTTGCCTTGGATAACCTCGCATGACTCAGGAAGGATGAGCTCCGAAAGACCTCGCCTCGCATCACTTCGGAAGGGCTAGCTGGCTTCGCATCTTCGGTCCGGACCTCCGGATTGAGCAAACGGCTTCGGAAATTTACTCCTTTGCTCCGGATCTTGAAGAATGACTCCGGAATCATTCTCAAGCCCTTCGGACCCTCGCAGGAACATGATTCCACTCCGGATTTTTGTCATTTTCGGACCTTTTTTATCATTTTAAGATATTTTGACGCCGGAAATCACACCAAACTCGTATTGTTCATATCCTAAACCCCTTAAAACCTTGTTTTATGCCAAAATTAATTATTTTAAATATATTTATACAAAATAATACCCAAGATTGTTAAGGAGATTCTAAGGAAATATAGGGGTTTGACTTTGTGATGTGATGTAAATCCTTCATTCCCCATGCAAATCTCAGTAAACCACACATTATCCATGGATAACAAGCTTTACCCACCAGCCCTCCATGCAAATGTCAGGTCACCCTTATCCTTCCCTTTAGATACGTGAACTCATTTTCCTTCCCAAGACCCACTTCTCATTTCTCCCTTCCAGAAAACTCCTAAGAATACTCTCAACTCCTTCAAGCTTCGAGCTCATCCCTTCAAAGGAAATTCCCAGATTTCTTTGAATCCTCTAAAGATTTAAGAATCTTCCAAACTTTGGAGCTTGGAAACTTCCTCATCACTCTTCAAATCACCCAGCAAGCTAATCAAGGTGAGCTTCATACCCCACCTTTTTTAATGTTTTAATGTTTTTGGGGGAGAGTACAAATCAAATCTTGCCTAATACTTGAATAATTGCATGTATACGTATGTTTGTATATGTGTGTGAAATATTATTAAATTATTATTTTAGTAATATTCTGATGAACGTAGGATTTCACAACTTCATAAAGAACAGAGGATACTTTGGGTACAAAAGAGCCTCCCAACTATTGGGTGTGTCCAACTTAACCCCTTTATCTATGCTTTCATGTCTAGAGATAAAAGTTATAAAAAGGGACCTTGATAAGTTGACATTATTTCTAGTAATTTTCGAAAATGGGAACTTTGTGACTATTTGCAAACTATTAGGGATTATTTATAAATATTTGATAAATAATTTCACCCAGGAAATACACAAATGGAGCCTTTATGACAGAAAAATTTGCATGTCATAAAGCTGCTGTCATACACTCACACAAGTGAAAGTTATATATATAAATCATAACTTGGCACTTTCCGACAAATTGAGTCACACATAGTATTTTATAAATAAAAAGGGGTTGTTTGCCGACTTTGATAATATTGGGTCAGTTTGATAAATATTTCAAAGCGGATTGATTCCAACAAACGAAACGAACGAAACAAAATATCTAGTTACGACTACAACTATTATTATTTATTTAGTAAATAATGATTTTCACGATTTTCTCAAAGATCGGTTAGTATTCTAGTCAAACAAATCTTCACAGTACATATATTAATACAATATTGTACGCTTTAAGTCCTGTAAGAGTTATAACTAGAGTCTCCTGAAGGGAGAGCGGGAATTTGTGTATAGATCTATACGGGGTTGACACCCCGCACCTTCGTTGTTCGCTACAGCTAGACCGGCCAGTCTAGGGTGACAAATGTCTTGAACAAAACCGACGCCTGAAGCACGTCATAACAGGCACTCCGTCATATCAAGTATGGTTATAACGACTCACTAGAATATATCATAAATGTATTTATACAGATTTCACTTTTGATTACAAACAACTATGTTTTGGTTGTTCAAATGAAACTTTTCTATACAAGTGTTATGGATTTCAAAGCTACTATTTTATACATCAGAAAATATAGGATTTTCTGGAGGAAACAATTACATACGATTTTGGAAAACGACTAACTAAGACACACATGCAACTATACTCGAGTTGAAACAAGACATACAACTATTTGATAAGAAAATATTGGATTTTCTGGACTTCTAAACTATCATCAAAGTTTTATACAAAAATGCTTATGAACTCACCAACATATTTTATGTTGACGCTTTTCAAACGACTTGTATTCTCAGGAAACCAATAAGTAGGTTGTGGATCGCGGACTCAAGATTATTTTGCTATATTTTGGATTGCTTACTGATGTCTCTTTTGTGTAAAATTTGAGAACATGAACATGATGTAAAACAATGTAAGCTTGTTATATTGATGTATGATGTTTGGATTTGCTATGTTTCAATTATATACAATTGTTATGATACTGCACAATGACGTCACCCGCCTCCGGACGTTTCCGCTGTTCTGGTCCGGGGGTGTGACAGATTGGTATCAAAGCATTGTTTATAGTGAACTAGTATATCTAGCCATACAAGATATACAACTATAAATACAATTGGACTAAAACACTCTGACTAAAAGTAAACATACTTGTTAGGACCGTATGATAACAAGAACAAAACAAGATAACTTAAAGGTTGAACACTACAGTCAAACCTGGGCAGTTATGTAATCATATCTGGGATAAATATAGCCTGATCGACTATATTTGTTCGAGGTATGACCAACATGTGTTCAGGAGTGGTAGTGGTGTTGCAACAAGTCTAAAGCTTCCCAACTGGTTACCCAAAAGTTTTAAGGAGCAAACCTAAAATAATTAAAATACTATAGGAGTATTTTGTCATTCTATCTATTTTCTCGTACTTATATATTCTCGAGCAGACGCCATGGCAGGCTTTCACCTCCCCGGAGACCCCTACTTTCCCAATCAGGGGAATGGGGGTTGGATTGAGGAAGACCCAGAAGAAGACCCCAAGAAACCCATGGAGGATCCCGAAGAACCGATAGAGTTTGAAGAAGAGGACATCGATGAAGAAGTTGAGGAAGATGACGAGGAAGAGGTTGAGGAGGACGAGGAATCGGATGCAGAAGTTATCAAACCTCCCTACATGGCAAGAGTACCACCGCATAGGATGGGCTACAATGGCCCTACACCTCCTTGGGCGGACGATATCGAGAGATGGGGCTGACGCCAAGGTCAGCAACCACCATTTGGGATGAACCGAGGTTACTACGATCTTCGACATGGAGGACCAGCAGATCGCGCACCCCCTGTAGTGGTCAGACGTATTAGGGACATCGGTGACCAGGCTCAAGTGACCGTCGACCGGGTAATGCAGATGTTGGCAGCTATGCAGGTTACAGATGCTCGCACGCGAGACCTAGAGCAAGACTTCTACCCAATGGAACGACTCATAGAAGATCTTGCCACTGCACGAGCTGAAGTCAGAGAATACCATGAGAGACACCGCACTGGAGGAGCGTGTACGGATCACCGAGCATAGGTTAGCCGAACTTCAGGGCGCATCTACCTCATCGTCAGCACCACAGGGCCCTACTAGTTGCGACTAGTATCGGTTTATTTGCTACCGTATCGGTTTTCCTTTATGCATTTCCCTATGTATTATCGATGACATGATTAAGTGATTACACTACTCATGGAGTCGTTACTCTGTTAGATTTTATTGCACTTCATGTATTTGAATGCCTTATAAAGGCAAAATTTTCATGTGATTAGGAAATCAACATCAATGAAAAACGGATATATATGATGTGTTATCTGTGATGTGCTCTATTACTATTATTGCATGTTAATTTCATGTCCACACTTGCTCGTACACAACCAAATCACCGATACTATTCTATAAAGTCGTGAAATAAAATACTTTGGATACTCATTGTCCTTCTGATCCATGACAAAAAGATGCCGAGGAGATCAACCCGTAGGAATAACAACACACCACCACCGCCGCCCCCGCCGGAAATGAACTCTGCGGCTTTCCAAGCGGCAGTCTCAGCCGCCGTAACAGCAGCTCTAGCCCACATCCAAGCTGGAAATAATGGTGGTGGACAAGGCCAAGGGACAGGAATCTCCCATCACGGGATGAATCAAGGTCCCATAAGGGCATGTACCTACAAGGATTTTGCCAATGCGAAACCTCGCACTTTTAACGGGACTGGAGGAGTCATAGTTTTGAAACGATGGATCAAGAAGGTAGAGTCGGTGTTCGAGATATGTGAATGTCCGGAAGGAAGTAAAGTCAAATTCGCGGTCTGCACTTTCATCGACCAGGCACTGTCATGGTGGAATGGTCACATCGAGGCCATGACACTTCCCGTTGCAAACTCCATGACGTGGGAAGAACTCAAAGAGATGTTAATCGCCGAATACTGTCCCCGAGGGGAGGTACAAAAACTCAAACAAGAACTGTGGAACCTTACGGTGCAGAACTCGGACATTGACGCGTACATCTCGAGGTTTAATGAACTCACGCTTTTGTGTCCTGGTATGATTATCTCTGAGGGAAAGAAGGTTGAGCGATTCATCTGGGGACTGACACCTCCCATTCAAGGTAACGTGATTGCCTCAAAACCTGAAACCTACGACAGTGCAAAGCACCTGGCCAAGAAGCTTTATGATCATGGTGACAAGAAAAGTACCAAAGCAAACGAGAGAGGGAGCAAACAAGAAGGAGAGAACAAGAAGAACCGAGACAACAAGCGTAAAGGCCGACAGAATTCAGGGCCATCCAAGAAGCCACAGACAGTAGCGGTCCATTTTGTTACCGCTCCAGCAGCACCAGCCCCAACCGCCCCAGCCTCAACCACAACCGCGCCAACAAAGCCATACGCGGGATCAAATCCCAAGTGTGATAAGTGTAACTATCACCACTATGGGGCATGCAAATATTTCCAATGCACCAACTGCAATCGAAAAGGACACACTGTCCGGTATTGCAAAATGCCCCCACAACAAAAGAAACAGCCCAATGACAACAACGTCGGAGCCAGCCGCACATGTTACTGGTGCGGGGAAACTGTCCATTTCAAACGCAACGTCCCTAAGAACAACAATCAGAACGCCGGAAGGGTCTTAACCATGGGTTAAGGGGCGGCGGTGCAAGATCCAACAGTGGTGACTGGTACGTTTCTCCTCAACAACTCTTATGCGTGCATTTTATTTGATAATGGAGTTGAGTGAAGCTTCATAACTCACAAATTCAAACACCTGCTCAATCAAAATCCCCACAAATTGAACGAAACTTATACGGTCGAAATGGCCAACGGTAAAACAGAATCAACCAACGATATCTACATAGGGTGCACGCTAACGTTAAATAATCACTCCTTCCCAATCAGTTTGATGCCTGTTAATATTAGGAGCTTTGATGTGATTGTTGGCATGGATTGGTTAAGCCCCCACCATGCTGAAATTATGTGTCCCGAGAAGGCCGTTCGCCTTCACCTACCCAACAACAAAACCCTAATAGTTTATGGCAATAAACCCGGTTCAAACCTCCGACTCATTTCTTGCATCCAAGCACAAAAGTCTTGCATAAAAAGAATCACGCCTTTCTTGCTCATGTCATTGATAAAACAAAGGAGGAAAAGAACCTTAACGATATTCCTGAAGTACGTGACTTTCCTGATGTATTTCCCGAGGATTTGCCAGAAATCCCTCCCGAGCGCCAGGTCGAGTTCCGAATCGATCTTGTACCTGGAGCCACTCCAATCGCCAAATCACCCTACACTTTAGCTCCTGCCGAAATGAAAGAGTTATCTAGTCAACTAAGCGAACTTCTTTATAAGGGATTCATCAGGCCGATCTTTTCACCTTAGGGAGCTCCGGTTCTGTTTGTCAAGAAGAAAGACGGATCTTTCAGAATGTGCATAGATTATCGAGAACTAAACAAGCTCACTGTAAAGAATCGATACCTACTTCCCCGAATCGATGATCAATTTGATCAGCTCCAAGGAGCCAACTACTTTTCCAATATAGATCTGAGGTCCGGATACCATCAACTAAGAGTCCGATAGGAGGATATCCCAAAGACTACTTTCCGAACCCGTTATGGGCATTTTGAATTCGTGGTCATGCCTTTTGGTCTCACAAATGCATCAGCAGCCTTTATGGATCTGATGAACCGAGTCTGTCGGCCGTTCCTTGACAACTTCGTAATTGTTTTCATCGATGATATACTCGTTTATTCCAAGAGCAAGGAAGAGCACAACCAACATTTACGACAGACTTTGGAAACATTGAGAGCAGAAAAGCTTTACGCAAAATTCTCCAAATGCGAGTTCTGGATTCATAGAGTGGAATTTTTGGGCCATGTAGTCAGTGAAGAGGGAATACATGTGGACCCTACCAAGATCAAAGCTATTGAGGATTGGGCAACCCCAAGAACCCCAACCGAAATTCGTCAATTTTTGGGCCTTGCTGGTTATTACCGAAGGTTCATCCAAAACTTTTCCAAGATTGCCAAGCCTCTCACCACTCTCACCTAGAAGGGCGTACCTTTTCATTGGGACAACAAACAAGAAGCTGCTTTCCAAACCCTGAAACAGGCCCTCTTCACTGCTCCAGTGCTGTCCTTGCCAGAAGGAATGGAGGACTTCGTAGTATACTGCGATGCTTCTAACCAAGGGTTAGGCTGTGTGCTTATGCAACGAGGAAAAGTGATAGCTTACGTGTCAAGGCAACTAAAGACCCACGAAGTAAACTACACCACCCACGACCTCGAGCTGGGAGTTGTGGTCTTCGCGTTGAAGATTTGGAGGCACTACCTATACGGTACAAAGTGCACCATTTTCACAGACCACAAGAGCCTCCAGCATATCCTGAATCAAAAGAAGTTGAACATGAGACAACGAAGATGGGTCGAACTGCTAAACGACTACGAGTGCGAAATCAAGTACCATCCAGGCAAAGCAAATGTGGTAGCCGATGCCTTAAGCCGAAAGGAGTACTCGGGTCGCCGAGTAAAGACGTTGACAATGACCGTCCATTCCCATCTATCCTCACAAATCAAAGAGGCTCACCACGAAGCCTTGAAGCCGGAAAACGTCACCAATGAGGCATTGCGCGGAATGGAAAAGAATCTGACGGTCAAAGAAGACGGAACCTATTATCTTATGGACCGAATCTGGACACCGAGGTTCGGTGGATTTCGAGACGTGATAATAAATGAGGCTCACAAGACCAGGTACTCTATCCATCCGGGTTCCGATAAGATGTACCTGGATATCAAACAACATTATTGGTGGCCGAACATGAAAGCGGAGATTGCCACTTACGTAAGCAAGTGTCTCACCTGTGCCAAGGTTAAAGTTGAGTATCAGAAGCCCTCAGGTCTACTTCAGCAACCCAAAATACCCGAGTGGAAATGGGAGAGGATAACAATGGATTTTATAACCAAATTACCCAAGACGGCAGACGGTCTGGATGCTATTTGGGTGATCGTTGACCGACTAACAAAATCCGCCCATTTCCTGCCAATAAAGGAGACATACAAAATGGAAAGGCTCACACGGATATACCTGAAAAAGGTGGTGAGACTGCATGGAGTCCCCATATCTATTATCTCGGATCGGGATAGTAGATTCACCTCTCATTTTTGGCAGTTGCTCCAGAAAGCATTGGGAACCCGACTAGATATGAGCACTGCCTACCACCCCCAGACAGATGGCCAAAGCGAGCGAACCATTCAAACTCTAGAAGACATGCTCTGAGCCTGTGTGATAGATTTTGGCAAAGCCTGGAATACCCACCTACCCCTAGTTGAATTCTCAAATAACAACAGCTACCACACCAGCATAGGAGTCGCCCCTTTCGAGGCCTTGTATTGTAACATCCCGAAATTCAGGTGCATCTCTTAAACCCTTCTTCTTTTCCAAGTTGTCAAGTTTAGCCCTTAAAAGAAAGTTATGGAAAATGAGTACGTTGGGCGTACTGAAGAGTACGTTGCGCGTACTCATGCGCTTAAGTTGGACGCGGACTCGATTAGGTACGTTGGGCGTACCAAGGTTACGCCGGGCGTAACCGGCCCAGATGCAAAACCCTAATGAGACTTGAGGACTATAAAAGGAATGATATGGTCTTATCCTCAGCCACCATTTCACAGAGAAAGAAACCCTAAGAGAGCAATACCATCGTTCTAGGCTTGTGTGTGTTTTTGAGCTAGAAAGTGTCTTGGTGTGGTAGTGAACAAGAAGAGGAAGTTCTTGTGGAGGCTAGAAGTTGGAGTACAAGCTTGGATCTGAGTTCTACAGAGAGTGGAGCTTTACTTGGAGGTAAAAAGCATGAATCTTTCCTTATCATTTTTTGTTTTGTGCTTGATGGACCAACTTTTAGGGTTTTTGGTCCCAAGGTGGAGACTTTATGAGCAAATGGCCTCCATAAGCTTCGATCTGCCTTATTTCAGTGTAATATGCGTTGTGGGTTCATAAAAATCCAATCTTGGACGTTAAGATTAAGACATGCATGAGATTAGGGCTTAATGGGGAAAGATGTTATATGTTTGAAGTGGTTGGTGACCTTTATAGCCATGGAAGGCTTAAAGGTTTCGACTTTATGACTTAAGAGGCAGTAGAGAGCCTAGATCTGTGATATGAGCCCATGACTTAACCTATTCAGACCAAAAATGAAGAAAGGATGAATCTGGGACTTACGTTGGGCGTAATCCCAGTACGCGCCGCGTAGGGGGTCGAGTTCCCCGACTCTGGATGATCGCGGAGTACGCCCCGCATACAGATCTGGTACGCGCCGCGTACCACCCTTCAGTTGACTTTCGTTGACTTTTAGGGTTTGGTCAAACAATTGGACTTTTGGGACCATTGAGGGGTAAAATGGTCTTTTAGCCTTCTTAGAGGACATAGGAAGGGATTAGTCTAGCCTTGAGAGCCGTTAATGATTTGAAATAATTACTTTATGTGATTAGGCGGGGCTAGGTCGTTGTTTCGAGATTCAGGGATATCGAGCACGTGAGTTACTAGACATCATACGAGGTGAGTCTTCTCACTATACTTTACCTAGAGTGGTAATATGTGTGACCCGAAGGTCTTATATGTTATGAGAAGTATGTGTTGTATGATGTTATTGGATATATATGTGTTATGTTATGTATGCGTAGTAAGCTATGGACCAGAAGGTCGTTATAATGTGGACCGGAAGGTCATTATGATATGGACCGAAAGGTCAAGATGATATGGACCGGAAGGTCGCTACGGGTAGGGCCGGAAGGTCTACTGGGATTGTGGGACGGAAGTCCCCTGAGACACATTGACCGGAAGGTCTTGTAGAGCTATAGCCTTGAGTGGCGTATGTGCGTATGTGGTATTTTGGGGAACTCACTAAGCATTTATGCTTACATTGTTTGTGTGATGTGTTTCAGGTACCAGTGAGGATCGCGGGAAGGCGCCGGCATGATCTGTAGACACCGATGGGATTTATGTATTAGAGATCTTGGGATTTGTTTTATTATGATGACATGTGATACAATGGATTTTTATGATATCTTATGAATGGAATTATGTTTTAAAAATGAAAAATTGTTTTGAAAATTACGTTGTTACATGTATGGTCGAAAGTGCAGATCGCCCCTTTGTTGGGCCGAGGTGGGTGACACCCAGTTAGCAAGAGGACAATGTCTGTCACACCCCAAAACCAGAACGGCGGAAACGTTCGGGGGTGGAGGACGTCATGTAGAGTATCACAACAATTAATAGTAGTAAACAAGCAACAACATCATCCATTGCATTAATAATATAATTTAATACAAGCGTGTTCTGTGAAGTGTATAAGACACCAAAACGTAAATCAAAATAAAAGATGAGTCTTGAACGAGCTCCATCTTCTCAAAAACCTGGCACCAGTACCTGTCTACTGGTGACCTGAGAATACAAGTTATTTTGAAAGAGTTTATCAGCTTTAAAGCTGGTGAGATCATAAGTATTTTAGTGTCATTGTTTGTATGAAAGTGTTTGTAAGTACTTGATGTATAAGCTTGTAAATGTTTGTAAATGTTTGTAATTGTTTGTAAATGTTTGTAACTCCTAGAAAACCCTATGTTTTCTACTAAAAGTAGCCTTCTACCAAGGCATCAAATGTTTGTATGTGTATCTCTTGTAAGAGTATGTATTTTCCCAATTCTGACTATCATTAACCAAGAATATAGTTTTTACATTGTTGTTCATTGTGAGAAGATCACAAAGTGAATGCAATGGGGAAATAAAATAGTACTATAGTGTTGTATTAAGTAACTACTGCTGTACTAACTACCTTAAACCAATTGTTATTTAAAGTACCATGTGATATGCCTATACCATACTACCGACTAAAAACACGACGATGAAAGACGTCGGAAGAAATGACATTTGGCACCCGTAGACTTGCAAGTCCCACTGTAGCGAGCAGCAAGGTGTAGGATAGTCAATCCAGTATAGATCTATACACAAATTCAACGCTCTCCTTCTAGGAGACTCTGGATACAAAACGAGCCATGACAGGTGATGCCATGCCCCGTTACGTGGCTCACATAACTGTTGTAATGTTCTTGTATATGTATTGTATGTACTAGATGTATTGTATGTTCTCTCTGTCTAGTATGTATGTATGTTCTCTCTGTCTAGTATGTATGTATGTTCTCTCTGTATGTTATCGTTTGTTTCTCGTTATAGTATTCTCTATCTGTATGTTATGTTTGTTTCTCATCATAGTATTCTCTATCTGTATGTTATGTTTGTTTCTCATCATAGTATTATCTATATGTAAGTTATGTTTGTTTCTCATCATAGTATGTATTGACTCATGTATGAACTGAATCATTGTATGTTTCACTGTTCTAGTAATAGTATTGTAACTTCCTAAACTATACCTATTATAGTTTACTAGTAATGTTGTTTGTATGAATGAACATGTTTATATACCTTTGCTACCCAAAGGTATTGAACTGAATGAAGGAACTTTTATATCTATACACATATACATAATATATAACTAAGATTCAAACGACCTTCGGACAAATAACCGATACCCTAAGTCCACAACCAAACAAGGAACAGGAATCAAGGTGAGCTATCAGTCCTAAGTCCTTTCAATCTACTTATATAACCATATCTATATAGATACACATTTGACCAAGTATAAGTTTAAAAGAGTTTAATGAAAGTATTTAACATGTAAAAGAGTTTGTAAAACGGTTTGAAGTAGTTTGATTGATAACATAGTTTGAAAAGTAAGAAATCCACTTGTTTGGTAGTTATTAATCACATGTGATTGATATAATAACTATAATAGCTCAACTTGTATTCCCCCCCATAAAAGCATTTAAAATCATTTAAAAGGTTGATTAAGGGGTATGAACTCACCTGTAGTGAGTGGTTTGGAAGAACGGATGGTATAGGATGCTAAGTGTCAAGTGAAGACTTGAGCACACACACGGATCCTATTTAACATATAATAACACATATATGTATCCAATTAGTCATTTAACAACTAATTAACCAAGTTAAGACACCCTAGGACATGGAAAACACTTTGATTCAAGTGCTAGAAGTACCAAGGGTTGCATCTAAGGGTTGTATAGCCACTTAAAGGAGGTTTTCGGTTTGCTTCATGACTAGAACTTCAACCAATTCATCCTAACACTGATTCCTTTGATGTACTAAGTTTAGAATACTCGAATAGACTCCAATAGGACTAAAAGTTAACAAACAAGACTAACGCTGATAAATTTGAATGTTTATACAAGCTAGAAATTTCGGATTGTCACAATGTCACACCCCCAAACCAGAATGGCGGAAACATTCGGGGGTGGGTGACTTCACGTACTATCATAACAGTTGAATATTCGTAAAGAAAGTAAACACAACCATCATATATATAATTTTAAAAGTTACATTGTTGCATGTGATACATGTTTCAAAAGAATATTACAAATATGATGATTTAAAATGTTTTGATAACTGACGCCTTAGCGTTCCTTTTCCAAAAGCTGATGATTTACCTGCATTACTGATTCCCTGAGAAATACAAGTAGTTTTGAAAAAACGTCAACAATTAAGTTGGTGAGTTCATAAGAGTTTTTGTACTAAAATTGTATGCCTTTCGGTAAAAATAACTGAGCATGTTTCTAGAAAATCAAATATTTTCCATGTATGTGTGGTAGTTTGAAAAAGTTCCAAAGACTGGAATGCTTAAGTATCTTCTGTGCTAAAAATGGTGTAAGTGGATGTATACATATATAATGTAATTACTGAATGCATTTAATAGTCTCGTAAATCAAAGATATTTTGATACTCCATGTGAGTTTTATAACCATGCTATTGACCCAGACTGCCTGTAACAACGTTCTTCAGGCGTTGCAGTGTTATGACATTTGTCACCCCAGACCTGCCGGTCTAACTGTAGCTAACAGTTTAGGTGTGGGATTGTCAATCCCGTATAGATCTATACACAAGTATCACGCTCTCCCTACAAGAGATTATGGCTTATAATACAAGACTTGAAATGCGTACTTGAGAGTACGGTGAAGCCGGATGTCTCATAAAACTTAGTATCAAAAGATTTACAGAATGTAAGGTCCACATTTCTTATAAACGAAAGTATTTCCTTTTCATAATTTTTATGTAAAGGTGTCATGAATAACTTGTAAACTATACCCATTATAGTTTTTCGAAAGTATGTTCCGTTTGGTGATAAAACTCGGTGTATACCAACTTTGCATGTAAAGTGTAACGTTGGTGGTAATGTTGTTTATCATTTAGAAACAAGATGTAGGTAAAGTATTTGAAAACATATGTAACGATGCGTATTTAAAACATAAGTTTTTCTCGTTTTTCACTTGTATTCCCCCCCCCCCCCCCTTAAAATATGAAAAAGACGTGAAAATGTAGGGGTATGAACTCACCTGGAAAGTGTGATGATTTGATGAAAACGAGACTTTACTCGGGTAGCACTTCGACTGGGAAGTGGTAAGTTTCTCGGGATTCTCGGAGCTTCGGACCTTCGACGGAACTTGGATACGTAACCGGGGTGTCGGGGTCGTCTCGGGGTGCTAACCGAAGAGTAGAAGTGAGAGAGAATAGGGAATTGAGCAAGGGAAGTTGGAACCTTCGCATCTTATTTATAGGGTGAACTTTCGGGACTCACGTCGTGAGCATGGGATGGCTCACGTCGTGAGTTTGGCCCTTAGACGCGACGCCTGGTTGTCTAGCTCTGGCACACATCAGTCATAGACTCACGTCGTGAGTCTCTTGCTCACGTCGTGAGTCTTCGGATAAGGTTGGTGTGCGTGCCCCGAACTTCAGAAATTCATATCTCGCGCATACGAGCTCCGATTTCGACGTTCTTTATATCCACGCGTAGTTGAGATTATGCTCTACAACTTTCGTTTACACTCCGTCGGCTAATTTTGAATTAAGTTTTTATATTATATTTTTAGTAGGCCGGCACAAGAAAAATCCATTAATAAATCATATCTTCTACATCTGACGTCCGATTTCGTCTGTCTTTTTACCATTGTACTACTATCGTTGAGATCTTCAATTCTCGTTTAGGTTGCGTCGGCTAAAAATCGCTCGATCTCTATTTCGAGTTTTTAGCTGTCTACTGTTATATCCGAAATTTAGAAAAATCATAACTTCCTCATACGAAGTCAGATTTGGGCGTTCTTTTTATGCACGTTTATGGTTTAACATAATCTACGACTTTCGTTTAAATACCTAAGGCTAAAAAGTATTTTATTGAAATTTCACTTTTTACACTTGACAGCGTTTCACCGGTTTTGTCGTGAATCTTTGATTAGTCATAACTTCTTCGTTATAACTCGGATTTGCGTGTTCTTTATATTTCTGTAAACCTTGATATGATATCTAACAATTTATGTATCCCAATTGAGACTTTTGAACAATTCGTTTTTGACGCTATTTTTATTGATTTCAAAATAGATTATAATATTTGACTTTTTCAACATTACATTGACTTGAAATATCGGGTTGTCACATCATCCCCCCGTTAGAGGGAATTTCGTCCCGAAATTTAATCTAAGACAGAGTTTATGGAGTAGGAAAAAGATGCGGGTACTTTTGTTTCATCTGATCCTCGCGCTCCCAGGTGTATTCAGGTCCTCGCTTGGCATTCCAACGGATCTTCACAATGGGTATGCGACTTTGTTTAGTTCTTTTAATTTCCCGATCCATGATTTCTACTGGCTCTTCTATGAAGTGGAGACTCTCGTTGATTTCAATTTCGTCCAGAGGAATGACGACGGTCTCATCGGACAAGCACTTCTTTAGGTTCGACACGTGAAAGGTAGGGTGTACGTTATTGAGTTTCTGCGGTAATCGAAGTTTGTATGCCACCAGGACGATCCTGGCAAGGATCCCGAAGGGTCCAATACACCTTGGGTTTAGTTTCCCCCGTTTTCCAAAACGTACTAATCCCTTCCAGGGTGAGACCTTCAATAGCACCCAACCTCCAACCTGAAATTCCAAGGGTTTCCGTCTCTTATCCGCATAACTCTTTTGTCTGTCTCTTGAAGCTTTTAGTCGTTCTCGGATTTGGACGATCTTCTCGGTAGTTTCCCTTTTGATTTCTGGGCCAGTGAGAGCGTTGTCGGGTACTTGACCTCTAGCTAGTTGCGTGTCACCCACTTCAGCCCAGCACAGAGGTGATCTGCACTTGCGGCCATAGAGAGCTTTGAATGGGGCAACCTTGATGCTAGTGTGGTAGCTATTGTTGTACGAAAACTCGACCAATGGTAAATGGGTATCCCAAGCCTTACCAAAATCGAACACACAAGCTCTTAGCATATCTTCTAAGGTTTGGATGGTTCTCTCACTCTGGCCGTCGGTTTGTGGGTGGTAAGCGGTACTAATGTCTAGCCTCGTTCCTAGAGATTTTTGTAGTGACTGCCAGAACCTCGAGGTGAACCTACTATATCGGTCCGAGATAATGGATATTGGTACACCATGCAGTCGTACAATCTCCCTGATGTATGTTCTAGTCAGTTTCTCCAGCTTATCCGTTTCCTTTATTGGTAGGAAGTGCGCGGATTTGGTTAACCTGACGACGATCGCCCAGATGGTGTCAAGCCCACCCGCTGTCTTGGGTAACTTGGTTACAAAATCCATGGTTATCCGCTCCCACTTCCACTCGGGTACTTCAGGTTGTTGCAATAATCCCGAGGGCTTTTGGTACTCTACATTGACTTTGGCGTATGTCAGACATTTGCCTACATAGGTAGTGATTTCAGCTTTCATGTTTGGCCACCAATACATTTTCTTGAGGTACAGGTACATTTTGTCTGAACCGGGATGTACGGAGTATCGAGTCTTATGAGCCTCATTCATGACAACATCTCTGAATCCGCCAAACTTCGGCGTCCAGATCCGATTCATGAAGTAACGAACTCCGTCATCCTTGACTTCAAGATTCTTATCCATTCCTCTTAAGGCTTCACTCGCCATATTTTCGGGTTTCAAGGCTTCTATTTGAGCTTCCTTGATTTGTGTGGACAGGTGTGAATGGATTGTCATGGTTAAGGATTTCACTCGGCGGCCCGAGTATTTCTTTCGACTGAGGGCATCAGCTACTACATTAGCTTTTCCGGGATGATAACGAATTTCGCATTCGTAATCGTTTAGTAGTTCTACCTATCGTCTTTGCCTCATGTTGAGTTCCTTTTGATTGAGGATGTGCTGAAGACTCTTATGATCGGTGAAGATTGTACATTTCGTGCCGTAGAGATAGTGTATCCAGATCTTTAGCGCGAAAACGACTGCTCCTAGTTCGAGATCGTGTATGGTATAGTTGACCTCGTGCGTCTTGAGTTGTCTCAAGGCGTATGCGATGACCTTCCCTCGTTGCATTAGGAAACATCCAAGTCCCTGGTTTGACACATCACAGTAGACCACAAAGTCTTCTGTTCCTTCTGGTAAGGATAATATAGGTGCGCTGCACAGGGCTCACATCAGTGTTTGGAACGCAACATCTTGTTTTTCTCCCCAGCTGAAGGTTACACATTTCTGAGTTAGGGTGGTAAGTGGCTTAGCAATCTTCGAGAAGTTTTGTATGAACCTTCGGTAATACCCAGCGAGGCCCAAGAATTGTCGGATTTCTGTTGGAGTCCTTGGAGTTGACCAGTTTTCGATTGCCTTGATTTTGGAAGGGTCCACGTATATCCCTTCCTTGCTGACCACGTGACCTAGGAAATCTACCCTCCGAATCCAAAATTCGCACTTTGAGAATTTCGCGTATAGCTTCTCTGCCCTTAATGTTTCCAAGACCTGTCGGAGGTGTTGGATATATTCCTCTTTACTCCTTGAATAGATGAGTATATCATCAATGAACACGATCACAAATTTATCCAGGAAAGGACGACATACTCGGTTCATCAAGTCCATGAACACCGTCGGTGCGTTTGTCAATCCGAAGGGCATCACTACAAACTCGTAGTGACCATAGCGAGTTCGGAATGCCGTCTTGGGAATGTCTCCTTCCAGAACTCGCAGCTGGTGATACCCAGATCTTAAATCGATCTTGGAGAAGTAGCTCGCTCCTTGTAGTTGGTCGAACAGATCGTCTATGCGTGGTAAGGGATATCGGTTCTTGATCGTGAGCTTGTTCAGTTCCCGGTAATCGATGCACATGCGAAAAGATCTGTCCTTCTTCTTTACGAACAGAACCGGTGCTCCCCAAGGTGAGAAGCTCGGTCTGATGAATCCTTTGCTTAGAAGCTCGTTCAGCTGGCTGGATAATTCCTGCATCTCTGCCAGTGCTAGACGGTACGACGATTTTGCTACTGGGGTAACTCCGGGAATCAAGTCGATTCTGAACTCGACTTGACGTTCTGGTGGAACTCCCGGAAGATCTTCAAGGAAAATGTCGAGGAAATTACAGACTTCCGGAATGTCTTTAATGTCTTTCACTTCTCGTTTCTTGTCTACCACGTGGGCTAGGAAGGCATGATATTCTTTGCGCAGATATTTTCGGGCTTTGACGCAAGAGATGATTTGTAAATTGGTGTTGGGTTTGTCACCATAAATGACAAGAGTTTCGCCACTTGGCAAATTTAGGCGAACAGCCCTTTCGTGGCATAGAATATCGGCATGGTGAAGGCTTAACCAGTCCATACTGATGATGACATTAAAGCTTCTTATAGTGATCGGCATTAGATCGATTTGTAAAAAGTGTTCATTTAGAGCTAACGTACAGCCTACATACAAATCGTTTGTGCTTTCTGTTTTACCGTTTGCCATTTCTACTGTAAATATCTTATTGAGTGCTTGGGGTTTTTGATTAAGTAAGTGTTTGAATTTATGACTCACGAAACTTCTTTCCACACCACAGTCAAAGAGTATGCATGCATAAATGTCGTTGAGGAGAAACGTACCCGTAACCACCTTGGGATCGGCTATTGCTTCGTTCTGCCCTATTGTCAGCACTCTTCCTACGCTGTCATCATTCTTTGCCTTAGGGAAATCCCTATTGTAGTGTCTAGTTTCCCCGCACCCATAACATGCCTAGCTCACTCCAGCACCAGGAACTTGGGTGATTGGTCGCGCCAGTGCCCTACAGAAACGGACAGCGTGCCCTTTCCTGTCGCAGTTTTTAGAATACATCTCCCGGCAGTTTCCGTGGTGATGGTAATTGCATTTGTTGCACTTTGGTAGGTCGTGATGTCCGAGCCCACCATAGTAAGGCCCCAAAGCTCATGTCCAAGCTTCTGAATCTCGCCCCTTGAGCAGTACTCTCGCAGTAGCATTTGCTTCAGGTTCTCCCAACCCATGGAATTTGCCACCACCAGAGTTAGTAACTTGACGTGGCCATTTCACCACGTTAGGGCTCGTTCAGAGAAAGTACAGGCGGCAAATTTTACTTTGCTCTCTTCGGGGCATGAGCAGATCTCGAATACGGCTTCCGTTTTCTCTATCCATTGGGATAGAGCCATTACTCCCCCGGTTCCATTAAAGGGGATGGGTTTGCTGTTGGCGAAGTCCTTGTAAGTACATTCCCTGGAACGCCCCTGGTTTTGGCCATTAGTAGAGCTATTTATTCCTCCTCCTTATCCGTTGTTACTCATTTGTGCCATTGTTGCGGTTACGGCAGCTGTTACAGCAGCCTGAAAAGTAGCAACATCCATCGATGGAGGTGGTGGAGGTGGTGTTGGTGTTCCTGTAGTATTGAAGCGTCGAGGATTCCTTCTTGGTGGCATGATTCTGCCATAAGTTAAGAGATGAATTCTTGATAAGTCTTCATAAATGTTTACGGAAAGTCTTAGTATTATATGCTTTTGCGTTCTGAACATTACCAAATTTTGTAAGTTAATGGAAACTCACAATAATAAGTGTATGATTTGCTTAGTATGGAATACTCAAAGAAATAATAAATGTGTGTCATTCTCATTGATATTAATATTAGATACAACGATCAGGAAAATTTGACCTTACATAGGTCTAGGGTACATCAATGAAAGCGGGAAAATTTGACAGCATTTAGACCCCCGAATTGTGCATTCACAATTCGTTGGTTTTACATTTATAAAAGAAAGAGTAGCATCAACGCTTAGTCAATAAGTACGTACGTAGCGCCAGAAGTACGTGCTCTATTTCGAGCGAGTGGTACGCTGCGGACCATGGTATTTGGTTGTTGAAATCTGAGCTCGGGCTATTTGACGTTCGGCCTCGATGATGCGCCTCTCCATTGCGGCTTGGCTTTTACGAAACTCCCTTACTTCAGCTCTAGCAGCAGTAATGTCCTTCTGAAGGGAAAAGGTGTGCTCTATTGTTCGCTCATGTTCTTCGTCCAGACGACGAAGACGTACCGCAGTGACCGCAGCGGTGGCCCCAATGTCCAAGAGTTGGCTGGCATTCACTCTTGTTTGCTCTCCTTGGTTGGCAATGCGACGAACCATGACAGGGAGTGCCCTGTCATCCGAACCCCCATTGCTGAGGTTATAAAAGCCTCGTCCCATGACGTAAGGTGGTCGTTGCCCTTGTTCCTTGCTCCATCGTTTCAGGTCCACAGCCCAGCGGGGCACCGGGCCCTGAAAGTTCCGTCGGGGAATTGCTGCTTCTCGGGGAGGATTGTAGATCTCCGGTTTCGAGTCGGTGCTCCCACCATCTCCTTCTTCTTCTGAATCTTCATCAGGGTCTTCCTCGGGATCCTCTTCAGAATCCTCTTCTGGCTCTTCCTCGGGAATCTCTTCGGGGTCTTCTTTTGGGTCCTCCTCAATCCAGCCTCCATTACCCTGGTTAGGGTAGTAGGGATCCCCGGGAATGTGAAATCCTGCCATTTCGTCTGGTCGAGAATAGAGGCAAGAGAATTATATATAATACTTGGGAGTAAAAAGGGTAATTTTTGATAAGGATAATTTTATTTATTTGACGATTCTTATTTCTAACTAAATATCGAGGTTCGCATGATTATAACAGTTCTCTTAGTTTTACAAAATACTCCTATAGTATTTCAAATTTGTAAGTTTGATTATAGTATTTTATTTGGTAAGTTTGTTTTTGACTTGTTGCTCACTACGACCATTCCCCGACATACGTTGGTCATATCTCGGATAAATATAGTTGATCAGGCTATATTTATTCTTGATCTGATTACATACCCCGAGGCCTAATCGTAGCGTCTCAACTTGTCTTAATCCTTTTGTAAAATTTTAGCTACGATACGAGACCGATGCATGCATGTACTTATACTTTTTATAAAACTAGTATTTTATTTTCTCAAAAGTATTGTTTCTGAAAACGTCTTTTTCAGAGAGTTTTAGTCCCTTTGCATTTATAGTTTGTATATCTTATGTGGTTCGATATACTTAGTTCACTATAAACAATGCTCTGATACCAATCTGTCACAACCCCCAAACCAGAATGGCGGAAACATTCGGGGGTGGGTGGCTTCACGTACTATCATAACAGTTGAATATTCGTAAAGAAAGTAAACACAACCATCATAAATATAATTTTAAAAGTTACATTGTTGCATGTGATACATGTTTCAAAAGAATATTACAAATATGATGATTTAAAATGTTTTGATAACTGACGCCTTAGCGTTCCTTTTCCAAAAGCTGATGATTTACCTGCATTACTGATTCCCTGAGAAATACAAGTAGTTTTGAAAAAACGTCAACAATTAAGTTGGTGAGTTCATAAGAGTTTTTGTACTAAAATTGTATGCCTTTCGGTAAAAATAACTGAGCATGTTTCTAGAAAATCAAATATTTTCCATGTATGTGTGGTAGTTTGAAAAAGTTCCAAAGACTGGAATGCTTAAGTATCTTCCGTGCTAAAAATGGTGTAAGTGGATGTATACATATATAATGTAATTACTGAATGCATTTAATAGTCTCGTAAATCAAAGATATTTCGATACTCCATGTGAGTTTTATAACCATGCTATTGACCCAGACTGCCTGTAACAACGTTCTTCAGGCGTTGCAGTGTTATGATATTTGTCACCCCAGACCTGCCGGTCTAACTGTAGCTAACAGTTTAGGTGCGGGATTGTCAGTCCCGTATAGATCTATACACAAGCATCACGCTCTCCCTACAAGAGATTATGGCTTATAATACAGGACTTGAAATGCGTACTTGAGAGTACGGTGAAGCCGGATGTCTCACAAAACTTAGTATCAAAAGATTTACGGAATAAAAGGTCCACATTTCTTATAAACAAAAGTATTTCCTTTTTATAATGTTTATGTAAAGGTGTCATGAATAACTTGAAAACTATACCCATTATAATTTTTCGAAAGTATGTTCCGTTTGGTGATAAAACTCGGTGTATACCAACTTTGCATGTAAAGTGTAACGTTGGTGGTAATGTTGTTTATCATTTAGAAACAAGATGTAGGTAAAGTATTTGAAAACATATGTAACGATGCGTATTTAAAACATAAGTTTTTCTCGTTTTTCACTTGTATTCCCCCCCCCCCTTAAAACATGAAAATTACGTGAAAATATAGGGGTATGAACTCACCTGAAAAGTGTGATGATTTGATGAAAACGAGACTTTACTCGGGTAGCACTTCGACCGGGAAGTGGTAAGTTTCTCGGGATTCTCGGAGCTTCGGACCTTCGTCGGAACTTGGATACGTAACCGGGGTGTCGGGGTGCTAACCGAAGAGTAGAAGTGAGAGAGAAGAGGGAATTGAGCAAGGGAAGTTGGAACCCTCGCATCTTATTTATAGGGTGAACTTTCGGGACTCACGTCGTGAGCATGGGATGGCTCACGTCGTGATTTTGGCCCGTAGACGCGACGCCTGGTCGTCTAGCTCTGGCACACATCAGTCATAGACTCACGTCGTGAGTCTCTTGCTCACGTCGTGAGTCTTCGGATAAGGTTGGTGTGCATGCCCCGAACTTTAGAAATTCATATCTCTCGCATACGAGTTCCGATTTCGACGTTCTTTATATCCACGCGTAGTTGAGATTATGCTCTACAACTTTCGTTTAGACTCCGTCGGCTAATTTTGATTTAAGTTTTTAATATTATATTTTTAGTAGGCCGGGACAAGAAAAATCCATTAAAAAATCATATCTTCTACATCTGACGTCCGATTTCGTCTGTCTTTTTACCGTTGTACTACTATCGTTGAGATCTTCAATTCTCGTTTAGGTTGCGTCGGCTAAAAATCGCTCGATCTCTATTTCGAGTTTTTAGCTGTCTACTGTTATATCCGAAATTTAGAAAAATCATAACTTCCTCATACGAAGTCAGATTTGGGCGTCCTTTTTATGCACGTTTATGGTTTAATATAATCTACGACTTTCGTTTAGATACCTAAGGCTAAAAAGTATTTTATTGAAATTTCACTTTTTACACTTGACAGCGTTTCACCGGTTTTGTCGTGAATCTTTGATTAGTCATAACTTCTTCGTTATAACTCGGATTTGCGTGTTCTTTATATTTCTGTAAACCTTGATATGATATCTAACAATTTATGTATCCCAATTGAGACTTTTGAACAATTCGTTTTTGACGCTATTTTTATTGATTTCAAAATAGATTATAATATTTGACTTTTTCAACATTACATTGACTTGAAATATCGGGTTGTCATAGACAACTACCAGATAGCAGCCTCATAGGGCTAGAGATCATCCGGGAAACAACCGAGAAAATCGCCCAAATCAAGTCACGACTCCAAGCGTCCCGGGATAGACAGAAATGCTACGCAGACAAAAGGCGAAAGCTACTAGAGTTCCAAGTGGGAGACTGCGTGTTACTAAAAGTCTCTCCCTGGAAAGGGACGATCCGCTTCGGGAAACGAGGAATCTTAAACCCACAATACATCGGACCATTCGAGATTCTTGCCCGAATTGTTCATGTGGCCTATAAGCTGCAGCTACCCTCCGAGCTCAGCAACGTGCACCCCGTGTTTCATGTTTCGAACTTGAAAAAGTGCTTATCGGATGAAACCTTTGTTATTCCGCTAGAAGAGATTGAGATAAACGAGAATCTTTTGTTCGTTGAAGAACCAATCGAAATCATGGACAGAGAAGTGAAGCGTACCAAGCAAAGTCGCATCCCAATTGTAAAAGTTCGTTGGAATGCCAAACACGGGCCTGAATTCACATGGGAACGTGAAGATCAAATGCTGCAGAAGTACCCCCACCTATTCGCAAAACCTTGAAGGCTACTCCAAAGCAAAATTTCAGGACGAAATTCCCTCAAGCGGGGGATGATGTGACAACCGGAAAGCTTCTGGCCAAGTCAAAGTCAAGTCAAGGTCAACAAGTCAATCTGTTCAACTCAACTAGTGTTTATATGATAGGAATTTCTTTATGTTTACTAATGTATAACTATAAATCCTAATGCAACGTAACACTTGAAAGTTTCAAATGTCCAAAATTTAAAACCCTAATTTGATTGAGGGAAGTAACAGCTCTAAAAAATACTATTGAGTGCCCTTCGGGCGTGTATAGCACTCAAAATGGGATGTCACTAAGTCTACGGTCTTTGAAGTACGAAGAAAAACATTAATAAAGGCTCCCGGCAAAGTCTCTCTCAATCTCTCCCACTATCTCTCTCTCTCTCTCCCAAGTCTCTCCCAAATCTCTCCAAGTATGTGAATTCTCTCCCAAATTTCTCCAAGTATGTGAAGTCTCTCCCAACTCTCTCCAAGTATGTGAAGTCTCTCCCAAATCTCTCCAAGTATGTGGAATCTCTCCCAAATCTCTCCAAGAATATGAAATCTCTCCAAGTATGTGAAATCTCTCCCAAATCTCTCCAAGTATGTGAAATCTCTCCCAAATCTCTCCAAGTATGTGGAATCTCTCCCAAATCTCTCTATGTACCTTCCTCAGTCGAAAACAGCCCAAAACCGGAGGAGAAAACCCAAAAGGACCCTCTTGGTCCGGAACCCTCTTGGTCCTAAACCTCTCGTCCGGAACCCTCTTGGTCCTGAACCTCTCGTCCGGAACCCTCTTGGTCCTAAACCTCTTGTCCGGAACCCTCTTGGTCCTAAACCTCTTGTCCGGAACACTCTTGGTCCTAAACCTCGTGGTCCGGAACCCTCTTGGTCCTAAACCTCTTGTCCGGAACCCTCTTGGTCCTAAACCTCTTGTCCGGAATGCCTTCTAAGGAGCCAAGAGGGAGCACATCTTCGGAACTTCCCTTGCCTCGGACAACCTCGCATGACTCCGGAAGGATGAGCTCCAGAAGACCTCGCCTCGCATCACTTCGGAAGGGCTAGCTGGCTTCGCATCTTCGGTCCGGACCTCCAAGATTTGAGCAAAGGGCTTCGGAAATGCACTCCTTTGCTCCGGATCTTGAAGAATGACTCCGGAATCCTTCTCAAGCCCTTCGGACCCTCGCAGGAACATGATTCCACTCCGGATTTTTGTCATTTTCGGACCTTTTTATCATTTTAAGACATTTTGACGCCGGAAATCACACCAAACTCGTATTGTTCATATCCTAAACCCCTTAAACCCTTGTTTTATGCCAAAATTAATTATTTTAAACATATTTATATAAAATAATACCCAAGATTGCTAAGGAGATTCTAAGGAAATAAAGGGGTTTAACTTTGTGATGTGATGTAAATCCTTCATTCCCCATGCAAATCTCAGTAAACCACACATTATCCATGGATAACAAGCTTTACCCACCAGCCCTCCATGCAAATGTCAAGTCACCCTTATCCTTCCCTTTAGATACGTGAACTCCTTTTCCTTCCCAAGACCCACTTCTCATTTCTCCCTTCCAGAAAACTCCTAAGAATACTCTCAACTCCTTCAAGCTTCAACCTCATCCCTTCAAAGGAAATTCCCAGATTTCTTTGAATCCTCTAAAGATTTAAGAATCTTCCAAGCTTTGGAGCTTGGAAACTTCCTCATCACTCTTCAAATCACCCAGCAAGATAATCAAGGTGAGCTTCATACCCCACCTTTTTCAATATTTTAATGTTTTTGGGGGAGAGTACGAGTCAAATCTTGCCTAAATACTTGAATAATTGCATGTATACGTATGTTTGTATATGTGTGTGAAATATTATTAAATTATTATTTTAGTAATATTCTCATGAACGTAGGATTTCACAACTTCATAAAGAACAGAGGATACTTTGGGTACAAAAGAGCCTCCCAACTATTGGGTGTCCAACTTAACCCCTTTATCTATGCTTTCATGTCTAGAGATAAAAGTTATAAAAAGGGACCTTGATAAGTTGACATTATTTCTAGTAATTTTCGAAAATGGGAACTTTGTGACTATTTGCAAACTATTAGGGATTATTTATAAATATTTGATAAATAATTTCACCAAGGAAATACACAAATGGAGCCTTTATGACAGAAAAATTTGCATGTCATAAAGCTGCTGTCATACACTCACACAAGTGAAAGTTATATATAAATCATAACTTGGCACTTTCCGACAAATTGAGTCACACATAGTATTTTATAAATAAAAAGGGGTTGTTTGCCGACTTTGATAATATTGGGTCAGTTTGATAAATATTTCAAAGCGGATTGATTCCAACAAACGAAACGAACGAAACAAAATATCTAGCTACGACTACAACTATTATTATTTATTTAGTAAATAATGATTTTCACGATTTGCTCAAAGATCGGTTAGTATTCTAGTCAGACAAATCTTCACAGTACATATACTAATACAATATTGTACGCTTTAAGTCCTGTAAGAGTTATAACTAGAGTCTCCTGGAGGGAGAGTGGAAATTTGTGTATAGATCTATACGGGGTTGACACCCCGCACCTTCGATGTTCGCTACAGCTAGACCGGCCAGTCTAGGGTGACAAATTTCTTGAACAAAACCGACGCCTGAAGAACGTCATAACAGGCACTCCGTCATATCAAGTATGGTTATAACGACTCACTAGAATATACCAGAAATGTATTTATACAGATTTCACTTTTGGTTACAAACAACTATATTTTGGTTGTTCAAATGAAACTTTTCTATACAAGTGTTATGGATTTCAAAGCTACTATTTTATACATCAGAAAATATAGGATTTTCTGGAGGAAACAATTACATACGATTTTCGAAAACGGCTAACTAAGACACACATGCAACTATACTCGAGTTGAAACAAGACATACAACTATTTGATAAGAAAATATTGGATTTTCTGGACTTCTAAACTATCATCAAAGTTTTATACAAAAATGCTTATGAACTCACCAACATATTTTATGTTGACGCTTTTCAAACGACTTGTATTCTCAGGAAACCAATAAGCAGGTTGTGGATCGCGGACTCAAGATTATTTTGCTATATTTTGGATTGCTTACTGATGTCTCTTTTGTGTAAAATTTGAGAACATGAACATGATGTAAAACAATGTAAGCTTTTTATATTGATGTATGATGTTTGGATTTGCTATGTTTCAATTATATACAATTGTTATGATACTGCACAATGACGTCACCTGCCTCCGGACGTTTCCGCCGTTCTGGTCCGGGGGTGTGACACTCTTTGGGGTTAACACATGGAACTATCTCAAAACTAGTCTTTCTCTTTACCATACGATCAAATTGTTTGACTTTGGCTGACCTCTTTCCATTGGGAAGAGAAATATTTTCTGGACCACCATTGTCATCATTGTTAATGTCCATGGAATCTTTGGAATCAGACCCTTTAAGCGTCTCTACTTCAGATGTGCTCTTAAGCATTTCTGCTTCAACAACAATCAACATTTGGGTCAAATCCATAAGGGCCACGTCGATGTTCATCATATGAAAATTCTCAACAAACTGTTCGTATGACTTTGGAAGCGAAAGAAGAACCAAATCAAGGGCTTGCTCCCTTGGGAAAACAACACCCATTTTATCCATCTTGTCAATGTATGAATTCATTTTCAGAACATGCGCACATAAATAATTTCCATTTTTGATGTCTACATACCAATAGCGCTTGAGTAGTTTCATATCTTTAAACATGAAGATAACGCGACGTTAGGAGAGTCACTGGAGGAGGAGGAGGGGGAGGAGGAAGAGTTGAAGAAGCATGATGTCCAGTTCCACCATTTCCCGAAGAAGAGAAAACATTTTCGCCTTTATTAGAATGTGGAAGATCATCTTCAGAAGGAAGAGGAAAACGATTTCCAAAAGAACGAGGAAGACCATTTATATCTTCATAAGATATCTAAAAATTAGGATAAAACAGAATTCAAGTTAGTTGAATTTAATCCTTAATTATTAACCCATAAATTTAAATTAAGGCTAAGATCCACATTTTCGATTCGAAGTTTGAAGATGGATGTCGTAATCAAATTCGAATCTATTTTAGGTAGGTAAGGCTTTTACCAATTCCAATCTTATAAAACTCCAAGATATTTTGAGATTCATTGATTCTTATCAATGACATGTTTAATGTGACATCGCGTAATTTAGGTCAAAGACTGTGAACGGTCAAGTTCATAGTAAATCTCTTTGTAATTTGATTTATTGAGTTTTAATCCATCTTTTGTAAATTAAATGAGTCCAGTTCAACTAATATAAGATACCAGATGATATCTTACTTCCAAATGTATAAACTAACAAACGAATCAAACAACTCAAACTGTAATCATAGTTAATGCGTCTGGAAAACTGAAATGACGTATTAAGTAGTTGTGAGCAATGCAAACATTCTAGCCTCGTAGTACATCTTTCCCTTTTCTGAAAATATGAAGAACGTCCAAAACAGAGTTCGTAGGCAAAAGATATGACCATTTTAAGAATCCAAACCAGTATAATACTGATTTTCTTAAAACCGCTAAAACCGTTTCTATACGTCGAAGGACATGCACTCTTCAGATCGAGATTTCGAGAATGTTTTTGGATTCAGGCGATAGTCTAATATTTAGTTTTATAATCAAAATATTTTTATCAAAAATGTTTATAAAACTAAAAAAATCAGACGTTTTGAATCAGTAAATCTTGAAACCTTAAACTATTAATTTCGATATGATTTCAATTATTGGCAATATATTCTAGAGATAATATATCATTATCCAATCCAACAAATATGAGTTTTTTGACGATAGAGATAACATTATATTTTTATTTTCGAGTATAACCATTTATATTGATACATAACTAATAATTTGTGATCAACTATAGACAAGTTATTATAGATTTTATAAATCATACAATAATTTATATATCAATAAACGTTAAATGATCACAATGTGTATATATTATATAATTAAAATATTGTAACAACACTAAAATTATGTATATTTATATAAATGTCATATCATTTTTCAAATATCAATTACTAGCATATATGGCACTTTTGACACTTGTTATATACAAATCTTAAATTCTTTATATATATATATATATATATATATATATATATATATATAGGAGTAGGATCAAATGAAAACACTAAAAAGGTTGAGAACGCGAGAACAAATCTGGACCATTTAAATACTTAAATCTAAGGTCATTATTGAAAGGGGGATTTATGAAAAATTCTTAAACAGTTGGCATTAAAATGTAACTTTTAAATGGTTAGAAGGACATAACAGGAATTTCAACTTTACTATCTCCTATAATTTCTCACCCGTTCATATATTTCCTTTAATCTATCGTGTATATATTTCCACCTCTTCTTTTTAGGGTTTCATAAAACTCACGCCATCATCGATCTGGGCATCACCTACAACCCACCACGAAGATCTGTTCCCATCATCATTGGTCTCGGTAGGTGCAGCAAGGGCTGCTCAAGCAGTTTTTGGCTGCTTCTCCTTCGATTCCGGTAGCATATGCGAAGGGGAGGAGAACATTTGGCCCGATGGAGCAAGGCAAGCGGAAACAGCAGCTCCGGTGAGGGTTTTCGCCGTGGTGCTCGATAGAAGAAGAGGAAGGTGCAAGGGGACGAAGAAACAGGCAGTAACAACGATCTGTCAACAGAAATCGATGGGTCACGACAGAGGCAGCTCATCGGGTAACGCTTCTTTTTCTTTTACTTTTAATTTCACTGTAAATCAATGGGGCTTAATGATGGGTGTTTTACTTTTATATTACTAGATTTAGATTGGTGTTTTGTTTGCTGGAAGTTGATATGAAGAAGATGAAGCAATAATCCCAATGGTTGTATTTCTTGTTTGCAGGAAATCACGAGAACAAAACAAAATTTGTTCTTGACTGTAACTTGATAGGAAGGAAGAAGAAGGGTAAAAACGGGTTTGGTTTTTGTTTTGGTTGATTCATTTGAAAAGAACAAGGAAAAAGAAAACGAGGGTAATAGATGTGAATCAGTATTAACGATTGATTAATTGTTAATGATTAGAACTATGTTTTTTAGATAAAGTTTCAGTTGTAATCTTATATGAATACAATGTCAAATGTCTCATTTGTAGTTAAACATCAATGAATAGAAGTATATTATAATTACATGATTTCATATCTTAATGATTTATGTTTTGAACAGGTGTAATTTAGAGCTTGATGTTTCTAATAAGGATAACCTTAAAGCATGGAAATTGATAGCAGGATCAAGGGCGTCCCTCTTCGTTTATACATGTATGATAGCAACAAGAAAATATGAAGAAAAAAAACAATGTTGTAGTAATTCATCTATGATTCACGTTATAATCTTATATGAACATAACTACTGAAAATATAGGAATTTAGATGTTTTTTGTATTCTTGTAAATTTATTCATGTATGATTAGAGTTGTATTCATTTATGATTGTAATAAAAGGCGTATTCATTTGCAACGAAATGATGAATTCTTTAAACATTTTTTGATATCAATTCATGAACAAAAAAAAAGACAAATTCAATCATGACATTTTCAGTTATGAATATGACATTATTTGACAAAATTAAATTACAAAATTAGTTAACTGTTATATATTTTTAATCGATTGTATACTCAATAAATTAGTTTGATATTTATTCATTTATGGACAATAATCACGTAAAGCAAGATAAAATCATTTTAAATTGATAACTTTTTTTCTCTTTCATTAATGATATAAAGAAAATGGAAAAAAAAAAGTTATTTTTTTGGTAACAGTCAATTAGAATCCCAAAAATTTAGGAAAATATCATTTAATTAAAAGACAAGTTTACCTATATGTCTTTATCTATTGATTGGTTCAGAACTGTTCTCGCGTTCTCAACCTTTTAGGTGTTCTCATTTGATCATTTCCATATATATATATATATATATATATATATATATATATATATATATATATATATATATATATATATATGGAAAAGTAAATATACATTACAGCCCCACCTAAGCTTAGGTACTAAACATCATCAAAATATGTTGTTTTATTATATACAAATTGCGATTAGGGGATTCGTGATTAACATTAGAAGATGTAGATTCATAATCGACGCAATAGTTTTGATAATGAAGCAATAACGTTGATTATCTTCGACCATGGAAAACAATAATGTTCAGTGGGGTGAACTAATAAACGATAATGTAGGAAATAAAACTAAGATGGTAAAACGATAATGGTGGAAAGAAATGTTACCGGGGACGATATATTTACCAAATGAAAACCAAACAAAGTATAATTACTAAGTTAAAACGACATATACATGGAAAACTTTTAATATGAGAGTGTATAAATATTATGTATTTATTGCCTTAAAATGTCTCAAACAAATACACACAATATTATTAAATCAAAAAGTGTATGTAAAATCTATTAGAAATATGCATCAATACACACAAATTACATAGATAATGAAACCAATACATTACACAAATGCATGAATGATTAAACCAAATCATTACTTGCAAGTCTTTGGCTTTCAAATTGAAGATTTCTTAAACTCTTTCTTCAACCAATTACACACTCAAACACAAAGTGCATCAACTACACACTCAAATACAAAATCAAATACAAAGTACACCAAATATACACTCCAATTGGCTAACAAATGCTTGCACTCTTCCTTTAACCAATTAAACACTCAAACACTCTCAATCCTCTTCTGTTCGTGAGCGACCCAAAAGACCAACAACTTCCCCTTTATTCTTCCTTCATCCTTTCCTGTTAAACATCAAACAAACACCCCAATGGCTCACAATTTTCTTTTTTGTTTTTTTTTTCATTGTTTTTTATCAGAACATAAAGAAGATGAAACAAGGAAATTACTGGAGATTTTTCCTCCAGTTGAAGCAACTGCCCCATCGAAGACCCTCTCCCTCCATTGATTTCTGTAAAAAAAAAAAAAAAAGAGAGAAAAGATGAACCGGAAGCAACAGGGACCCTCCATTGACTTCACAGCAGCCTCCCACCACCTCCACCTTCAACCTTCGTTATTTTCTCCCTCGGATCGACCTTCAATTCAAATCCTTTTCCAAATTTTGTCTGGAGCAAGGCTACTCCTTCCGACTCCCTCCATCTCCAACTCGATTTCGCACCTTTCCCTTCTTCTTCCGTCAAGAAAACACCACCGAATCCCCCACCTGCGACGTCGTACTACTCGTCGGACCCTTTTCTGGCCTCCTTCCCTTCGCAACCTCTTAGCCACACCGAACCCTCGACCTAGAACCATTGAATCGCTCACCCCGTTTCGCTCCTCGCTTCACCCACCGAGGCTACAACCGCCTCACTGCTTCTCCCTTCCTACCCTTCGACCTCGTCGAACCCCGGAGACGATCTTCTTCTCGCGATCGATCACTGAAACCTCGTGCCGCCTGCAAAGCCTTCGTGCTTCCCATCTCGCCATCTTCGTTCGTCAACCTTCGTGTTTCTTTCATCGCTTCGTTCGTTCTATTTCCTTTCCCCGGCAATCAACTACGCATAAAAAGCCCTAATTTTTATTAAGGTTGATAAAATGAACAAAATAAACCCTTATTTAACAAAGCATTACAAAATCAGTCTCAAACCCTCAAATATTGAACCCATTTATTCAAAATAGCCCCTCTGGTAATTTTTTTTACCAAAATAGTCCCATTTGTTTAATTAAAATACCAAACCACCTCTATAGTTTAGCGAAGTTACAAATCAACCCCTATTGTGTAAATTCGTTACAAAACGACCCTGAGAGTACTGCAAAGTTCAAGAATTGTGGATTTGCATTTACTCACGATAAGTTTCTCAAATGAAACCGTATTCGAACAAATAGAACTCACACTTCAAGGGTGACTGCTTACGGCCCCTTTTTATTACAATAAATTATCCTTTTAGACAAAAAAATACAATAATCCTAGTTTATAAAAATGTGATTTAACAATGTTACATATCGTTACAAATAAACTACTATAAACTTTTCGTATACGTATTATGGTTATTTTATCGTGAAATAACTAGTCCACACAACAAATGCTAGATGATACAAAAATATATGATTTTTATGTGACATTGTGTATTATAACAAGCACGTTATAAAATTTTGTAGTATTTCAAGGATTCAAGCTATTATTATTCATGTATATTTATATGTTTAAATACATAAAGTTTATACATATACATATGTTCATTACTTTGAAATACAAATCTTTATAAAAGCGAGTACATTACACTTTTACATACATACCAAGCATACTCGGCTTTTATAAACTTCATACAATGAAATTAATTATGCCTAGTAACTTAATCACAATTAAGTTAGGGCTGAGAAATATTCACATACTTTGGTTAAGGGCTTTTTAGTGAGACTATATTCATTAGCTGAGTCTAAACACTTTGCATACCCACACTACTATAATCATTAATCTTTGGAGCGAGATCATATGTATAGGTCTATACGGGGTTGACATCTCCACCTACAGCTGCTAGCTACAATCTCGACCGATCAATCGAAGCGGGTGATAAGTGTCTACAAGTATTACTACACCGTCCAATGAAGCGTTATAGGGGGTATATTCAGTCACATAGCTCGGTTATAGGACTCACTATAAACATTAACTAGAATCTCCCTCTCTTTCTCTCTCTTTCTCTCTCTCTCTCTCTCTCTCTCTCTCTGACTACAAACCATGGGCTTGGTTTCTTTCAAAACTATTTTAAGTGTGGAATTACTTATGTAATAGTACAGTTTAGTTTTCAAGGATATTCAAAGATCATTACAAACACAGTTTTAAGTATGGATTTACTTATACAAAATTACATTTAGGCGTTTAAAGACTCATTGCAAACACTATTTTAACTATTGTTATACATACAAAGAAAATACTTTTAAGACTTATTAAAAGTATTACTGCTGTTAGTAGAAAACCTATAACTCTTACCAACCTTGTTTTGACCCTCAAAACTACATGTATTCTCAGGAAATTACGAAACATACATTCAAGAGGATTGGATTAGAAGTGACAAAGTTACTAGCTGTTGTATTATTTTCCTATTTGTTATGACAATTCATGTATTATTATTCTTTGTAAAAACCTTGTATTCAAATATCAAGATGGAACACGGATGCTATTTTGTTTATTGTTGTACTTGTTCTATATATTCAGTTTACCTGTAATCCATGAACTTAGTCATACAGCTCGGCATGTTCTGCGGCCTCGGCCGGGGGTGTGATAGATTGGTATCAAAGCTAAATTGGCTATAGAGAACTCGTATCCTCGAAAGGGGAATACAACTATAGCAACTAGTTTCTAAATAAAAGTATTATTATTCTTAATTACACTACTTCTTGGCTACTTATGGTACGAGGAATCTGGTTTGAAGGGTCATATAGGGTTGTTGGATATCAGAATAGCTTAATTACCAAAATGGTCATGCCCTCCGGTGTTTCCTGTCTGACCCTCGTTTGTACTTGGTAGTCTTGGAGTACAAAACAATACTTGATAATACTGCAAACCCCACCAACAATAATATATAAGAGTTATATATATATTCCGACCCGCGAGGAGAACACTTAATAAAATTCTAACATACCTCCAACAAAAACTACTAACTCAACCGTTTAGGTTAAACGCCTCAACTAAGCTTAGTACCGTACATAAGCCATACCATAAATAAACCTGGAACGTATGCCTATGTTATTTATGGTCAGGTCGGTGCACAACCAACCTTGAGCAAGGAGTTTGACAAACTACAATGGTTGAAAGTTTTAGAGATTGAAGGATGATCTCAAGATTCGCAGCAAAAACATAGTACCTTAGAAACCTTATATCAACCCTAAAATAACATATACATTATAAAAACACTTATAAATCTGGGATAACATTCAGATTTTCCTAGTTCGGCTAAACCCGAAGAAGAACAAAGAACCAATAGCTCTGCTACCATCGTAGCAGCGAAACCCATAGTTCCCAATTGATCATTCAGTAGTCTCTAAACTTTTCTCTCTATCATTTGAAATCGATAGGATTTCAATTTACTCTCTATGATTTGGAAACTTGTAGGATTTTTGGAATCAATCACTCATTTGGAACCTTACCATGAAAGGATCGGAGGTGACTGCTTACACCTCCCATTTAACGACCTCGCAAACCTTTTCCCAGAAATGGTGAACTCGGAATACAAAGTGACTGAAAGGTACATCTAGGGATTAGCTTCACCAGTTCAAGTTCTGGTTACTGTATCCAGACCCACTACCTTTGGTAGTGTCAAGAAATTGGCCTATCAATTGACTGAGTAGTGCATCCGTCGGGGTACCATAACCCCACAAACTGAAAAGAACCAGGTTGGGAGTACAAAAAGGAAGTTCCATGGCAAGTCAAAGGGGAACTTCAAGCATCGCAAACCCAATCCAGAACCTGTGGTTGTGTACCAAGTGCAATTTCCAACATGTTGGAAATTGTATGGTCTGCAACATCTATAACTTAAGAGGTCACACCTCTAAGTTTTGCAGAAATGCCCTGAACGATACAACCTCAACCACTGCTGCAGAAAGAAGTCGAAGTTGCTTCGAATGCAATCAACCAGGACATTTTAAGAAGGACTCCCCGAAACAGAAGGACCAGGGTGGCAAAGGAAGAGATTTTATGATAGGTTATGGAGATCCTCGCCAGGAACCAACTGTGCTTACTAGTATGTTTCTTATCAACAATATTTATGCTTCCATATTATCTAATACTAGGGAAGATAAAAGCTTTATTTCTCAAAAGTTCAGAAGCATGATTAACCATAAATCATGCAAAATTAACGAATCTTACACGGTAGAAGTAGAAAACGACAAGTTAGAAATCACTCTAGAAGTACTCACTAGTTGAATTCTCACCCTGAATAACCACATCTTTCACGTCAACCTAATGCCTATGACCATTGGAAGTTTCAATGTGATCATCGGAATGGGTTGGTTATCACTGCATCGAGCGGGGATTTTATGTTACAGGAAGGCTATCTGACTATCTTTACCCAACAACGAAGCTCTCATGATTTACAGAAATAAATCAGGAAAGAATCTAAAAATCATCTCTTGCATGAAGGCAGAAAGGTATTTATAGAAGAGATGCTTCGCTTTCTTTGCCCAGGTGGTGGATATGCAAGGCAAGGGTAAGGAAATCAAAGATATACCGCAAGTGTGCGATTACACGGACATATTTCCAGAGGATATACCTGGAGTACCTCCAGTCAAGTAGGGAAAATTCCAAATCGACCTAATCCCAGGTACAACACCAGTGTCAATATCTCCTTATCGTCTGGCTCCATCGGAAATGCAAGAACTCTCCAGTCAACTCCAAGAACTTCTTGACAAAGGATTTATCCGTCCAAAGCTTTTATCTATGGGGAACTCCGATATTGTTTGTCAAAAATAAGGATGAATCGTTCAGGATGTGCATCGACTATCGAGAGGTGAACAAACTCGCCATCACAAACTGATATCCACTCCAGAGGATCGATGACATGTTCAACCAACTACATGGATCCTGCTACTACTCAAAGATCGATCTAAAATCCGGCTACCATCAACTCAGATTCCAAAAAGCAGACATTCTAAACATGACATTCAGGACTTAGTACAGTCACCATGAGTTTCTGGTTATGCCATTCGGACTGACCAACGACGCCAAACAAAGTACGTCAATTCTTAGGGCTTGCAGATTATTAGCGGAGATTCATCAAGGACTTCTCTAAAATAGCCAAACCTCTCACCTCACTAACCCAGAAAGATAAAAAGTTCGATTTAGGAGACAACCAAAAGTCTCCCTTCCAGAATTTGAAATAGTTGTTGTGCAGTGCTCCAATTTTGTCTCTCCCAGAAGGAATAGAAGACCTTGTAGTATTCTGCGACGCCTCTCACCAAAGGTTGGGATGTGTACTGAAGCAAAAGAATAAAATGATTGCACACGCATCAGACTACTTAATCCAAACAAGACCAACTACACTACCAATGACTTAGAGTTGAGAGTTGTAGTGTTTGCCTTAAAGATTTTGGAGACACTACCTATATGGAACAAAGTGTGTCGTGTTCACCGACCACAAAAAGCCTCTAACACATATTCGACCAGAAGGAGCTCAATATGAGACAACGAAAGTGTGTCGAATTGTTAATTGATTATGAATGCAAAATTCGTATTCATCCTGGTAAATCAAATCTCGTAGCAGACGCTTTAAGCAAGAAAGAACATGAAAACCCACTTTGTGTAAAGGCTCTAACCCTAACCATCCACTCCAATCTCACCACCCAAATTCGAGATGCTCACATTAGAAGAACTCAAACCCAAGAACATCATGGAGGAAACCTAAGAGGTATGGACAAACAGTTCGACCTCCAGGAAGACGGGAAATTATATTGCATAGATCAAATTTAGACCCCAAAGTTTGGTGAAGCCAGGAGTCTAGTCTTAAATGAAGCTCATAAGTCGAGATATTCGATACATCTCGGATCAGATAAGATGTATCTTGATCATAAGAAGCTTTATTGGTGGCCTAACATGAAGTCATAGATTGCCATCCATGTCAGTAAATGCTTGACTTTCTCCAAAGTCAAAGCAAAGTACCAAAAACCATCAGGAATACTGCAACAACCGTCAATCCCAGAATGGAAATGGGAACAAATAACCCTATACTTCATAACAAAATTGTCAAGAACTTCAAGCGATTATGACGCTATTTAGGTAATGGTTGAACGTTTAACCAAGTTCACCCATTTCTTAGCCATCAAAGAGACCAACATGATGGAGAAACTTATCGGGATCTATCTCAATGAGATAGTCAGACTGCATTGTGTGCCAATATCTATAATTCCAAACCGATATAACAGATTCACTTCCATATGTTGGCAATCATTGTATAGGTCCATAGGAACCAAACTCGTCATGAGTACCGCATATCATCCTCAAACGGATGGACATAGTGAAAGAATGATACAAAATTTGGAAGACATGCTCTACGCTTGCATAATAGACTTCGGTAAAGCATGGGATACTTATTTGCCATTAGTTGACTTTTCATACAATAATAGTTATCACACTAGCATAAAGGCCGCTCCATTCGAGTCCTTGTACAGACGTAGATGTCATTCTTTGATATGTTGTGCAGAATTTAGAGACACTCAATTAGCTATAAGGCTTGTTGGAGATACTTTACACACTAGTTTTGAGATCATTCATGAAACAACAGGAGAATATCGTTCTGATAAAGGAACCACTAAAGACTGCACGTAGTCATCAGAAAAGCTACACTGACAGAAGACGCAAACCCTTAGAATTCAAAGTAAGAGACCGTGTCCTACTAAAGATCACAATATGGAAAGGTGTCATTAGATTTGGAAAATGAGGTAAACTAAACCCCCATTACATTGGACCTATTGAAATCCTGACAAGGGTTGGTCCGGTGGCTTACAAACTCATGTTACCTTAAGAACTTAGCAAAGTTCACAACACCTTCCACGTGTGTAATCTTAAGAAGTGTCTCTCTAATGAGAACCTTGTCTTTCCTCTCGATGACATCTAGGTCAACACTAAACTTCATTTCGTGAAGGGACTGGTGGAGATCATGGATCGAGAAATCAAAAGCCTCAAACAAAGCCGCATTCCTATAGTAAAAGTCTGATGGAACTCTTATAGAGGGTCGTAGTTTACTTAGGAACGTGTGAATCAGATGAAGCAAAAACATCCGCAACTTTTCAGCGGTGCTCCCTCCATTAGTGGAACAAAAAGATAGTGGAACGAAATAATAGTAGAACAAAGTATCCTAGAACTTAATAATTTCGGGACAAAATTCCCTTAACGGGGAGGTAATGTGACATCCCGAAATTTAGGTCAAAGACTGTGAATGGTCAAGTTCACAGTAATTCTCTTTGTAATTTGATTCATGATCTTTTGTAAATTAAATGAGTCCAGTTCAACTAATATAAGATACCATACAGTATCTTACTTCCAAATGTGTAAACTGACAAACGAATCAAACAGCTCAAACTGCAACCATAGTTAATGCGTCTGAAACACTGAAATTTCATATTAAGCAGTTGTGAGCAAAGCAAACATTCTAGTCTCGTAGTACATATTTCCCTATTTCCAAAATTATAAAGAACGTCCAAAACGGAGTTCATAGGCAAAAGATATGACCGTTTTAAGAAGTCAAACCAGTATAATACTGATGTTCTTAAACCGCTAAAACCATTTCTATCCGTTGAAGGACTTGCATACCTCATATGAAAATTTCGAGAATGTTTTTGGACTCAGGCTATAGTCTAATATTTAATTTTATAATCAAAATATTTTTATCAAAAATATTTATAAAGGTCAAAAAAATCAGACGTTTTGAATCAGTAAATTGCGAAACCTTAAACTATTGATTTCGATATGATTTCAATTATTGGCAATATATTCTAGAGATAATATATTATTATCCAATCCAACAAATATGAGTTTTAATGATAGAGATAACATTATATTTTTATTTTCGAGTATAACCATTTATATTGATACATAACTAATAACTTGTGATCAACTATAAATAAGTTATTACAGATTTTATAAATCTTACAATAATTTATGTATAAATAAACGTTAAATGATCTGTATATATTATATAATTAAAATATCGTAACAACACTAAAAATATACATATTTATATATATGTCATATATCATTTTCCAAATACCAATTACTAGCATATATGTCAATTTGGACACTTGTTATATACAAATATCAAATTCTTTATATATATTACAAACCTACATGGAAAACTTTTAATATGAGAGTGTATAAATATTGTGTATGTATTATTCCCTTAAACTGTCTCAAACAAATACACACACAATATTATTAAATCTAAAAGTGTATATAAAATCTATTAGAAATATACATCAATACACACACATTACATACATAATGAAACCAATACATTACACAAATGCATGAATGATTAAACCAAATCATTACTTGCAAGTCTTTGGCTGTCAAACTGAAGATTTCTTATACTCTTTCTTCAACCAGTTACACACTCAAACACAAAGTACATCAACTACACACTCAAATACAAAATCAAATACAAGGTACACCAAATATACACTCCAATTGGCTAACAAATGCTTGCACTCTTCCTTTAATCAATTAAACACTCAAACACTCTCAATCCTCTTCTGTTCGTGAGCAACCAAAAAGAATAACAGCTTCCCCTTTATTCTTCCTTCATCCTTTCCTGTTAAACATCAAACAAACACCCCAATGGATCACGATTTTCTTCTTTGTTTTTTTTCATTGTTTTTATCAAAACATAAAGAAGATGAAACAAGGAAATTATCGGAGCTTTTTCCTCCCGTTGAAGCAACTGCCCCATCGAAGACCCTCTCCCCCCATTGATTTCTGTAAAAAAAAAAAGAGAGAAAAGAAAACCGAAAGCAACAGGTACTCTCCATCAACCTTTACAACATCCTCCCACCACTGCCACCTTCAGCCTTCGTTGTCTGCTCCCTCGGATTGACCTTCACTTCCACTCGTTCGCCAAATTTCGTCTGGAGCAAGGCCGCTCCTTCTGATTCCCTCCATCTCCAACTCGGTTTCGCACCTTTCCCTTTTCTTTAGTCAAAAAAACACCACCGAATCCCCCACTTGTAATGTCGTACTACTCGTCGGACCCTTTTCTGGCCTCCTTCCCTTCACAACCTCTTAGCCACACTGAACCCTCGATCCAAAACGATTGAGTTGGTCACCCCGTCTCGCTCCTCGCTGCAGCCACCAAGGCCACAACAGCCTCGCTATCGTCGAACCCCGGAGACGATCTCCTTCTCACAATCGATCACTGAAACCTCGTTCCGTCTGCAAAGCATTTGTGCTTCTCATCTCGCCATCTTCGTTCGTCTACCTTCGTGTTTCTTGCATCACTTCGTTCTTTCTATTTCCTTTCCCCGATAAGTCAATGAACTAGGGCATAAAATCCCTAATTTTTATTAAGTTTGATAAAATGAACAAAATAAACCCTTATTTGACAAAACATTATGAAATCAGTCCCAAACTCTCAAATATTGAACCCATTTATTCAAAATAGCCCCTCCTTTGGTATATTTTTACGAAAATAGTCCCATTTATTTAAGTAAATTACCAAAATGCCCTTATAGTTTATTGAAGTTACATATCAACCCCTATAGTGTAAATTCGTTACAAAACGGCCCCGAGAGTATTGCAAAGTTCAAGAAGTGTGGATTTGCGTTTTCTCATGACAAGTTTCTCAAAAGAAACCGAAATCGAACAAATTGAATTCACGCTTCAAGGGTGAGTGCTTACGGCCTCTTTTTAATATTTCTAACTATTTTGAGGGGGAATACATGTGCATATATACTTCGATTATTGATACGTGAAAATAGCTACACCTAATTTTATAATTTATAACCTAACTAACTTAACTAACTAAAATGCACCTAGGCAGTGTACCTAGTCGATTTATAGAATAGTTTGGTAAGTCGGGTGTCGATCACAGGGAACGGTGTTACTAATTAATCTATTTACTACTAAATTAACCTAATTATTAACAAGCTAAAAGGGTTTTATCTGATTTTGCAAGATCAGACGAACTTCACTCAAATTCAATCAATAACTAAAAATACTCTTGTTTAGTTCGAATCCACTTCTTCTTTATGGTTAGTTATCAACTATGGATTATCAAAGTTGGTTGTCTAATTTATATTATATTAGTAATTTAGGTCTAAATTTACCAATAATTAACTCATTCATGTAAAACTATGCATGGTCACACAATCAAACACATAATTAGTTATGATTATAAAATTGCTATGGAAGATTTATTATGCAAACACAATTATGGTCATAATTTATGTTCTCTAGCACAACTAAACTTATTTACTTCAATTACTATCTAGAATTTTGGTCGATCCTAGCTCTAGCAATTCAATGTTCATCAAATCACTAGGTAAACAAGTTCATGCAGTTTAATGGTCACTAAGCTACACAGAACATGAATTCAAGTAACTAAAGAAACAAATGTTAACATGCTAGGTAGTAACAAATCAACCACAAGCAATTTACCAACTAAGGAAATCCATTATCAATAAGCTAATCCATAAGTCAAAAGCTTCATCTAGCTAAACAATAGTAGTTAGATTCAGCTGCTCATAGCAACTAAAAAACAAATACAAATCAAATAACAAGACATGTTCAAGTATCAAACAAATAAACTTAATTATGACCTCTCACTCCTTTGGTGTTGAAAACCTTTTTCCAGATCTTCTCCTCTGTTAAAATTCGTCTTCTGGAAACCCTTTTCTATCTCCCCAAAAAGTATCCAAATCGTAATGAACCAGGGTCTTTATAATTTCCAATTTTTCCCTTTTCACGTCGTGGTTTGATGTTTCACGACGTGGTTTGAGAGGAATCCTTATCGGGCAAGGATTTTGCTTCGCGTGTACTTATCTTCTGGAAGACTCATGCCACATCGTGGCCCTCTAGTTCACGTCGTGGATTAGGTCGAATCCGTGAGTTTCTTCATCTTTTGTACTCCAAGTCTCCAATGTTCCAAGTATTGTCAGTTTTGGTCCCTTTCTTCGAAAATGCTTCACTTTGGCTGCAACTAACAATTTATCCTTATAAGTACCATAATTCTATGCAAATAACCAAAATGTTAATAAAAATGTAAGTAAATATTGCCTAAAAATATGTATAAATATAGCAATATCAATTATACAAACAAATTATCCTTTTATGCGAAAATACAATAATCCTAGTTTATAAAAAAGTGATTTAACAATGTAACATATCGTTACAGATAAACTAGTATAAACTTTTCATATACGTATTATGGTTATTTTATCGTGAAATAACTAGTCCACACAACAAATTCTACATGATACAAAAATATATGATTTTTATGTGACATTTATATTATAACAAGCACGTTATAAAACATTGAGGTATTTCAATGATTCAAGCTATTACTATTCATGTATATTTATATGTTTAAATACATAAAGATGATACATATACATATGTTCATTACTTTGAAACATACATCTTTATACAAGTGGGTACATTACACTTTTACATACATACCAAGCATACTCAGCTTTTATAAACTTTATACATTGAAATTCATTATGCTCAGTAACTTAATCACAATTAAGTTAGGGATGAGAGCTATTCACATACTTTGGTTAAGAGATTTTTAGTAAGACTATAGTCATTAACTCAGTCTAAACACTTAGCATACCTACACTACTATAACCATTAATCTTCGGAGCGAGATACATATGTATAGGTCTATACGGGGTTGATATGCATGCCCACTTGCGGTTGCTAGCTACAACCTCAATCGATCAACCGAAGCATGTGATAAGTGTCTACAATTATTACTACAACGTCCAATGAAGTGTTGTAGCGGGTACATTTAGTCATATAACTCGGTTATAGGACTCACTATAAACATTAACTGGAATCTCTCTCTCTCTCTCTTTCTCTCTCTGTACAAACCATGGGCTTGGTTGCTTTCAAAACTATATTATGGAATTACTTATGCAACAGTATAGTTTGGTTTTCAATGATATTCAAAGATTCATTACAAACACAATTTTAAGTATGGGATTTACTTATAAAAAAATATATTTTGGCTTTTAAAGACTCATTACAAACACTGTTTTAACTATTGTTATACATACAAAGAAAATACTTTTTAGACTTATTAAAAGTATTACTGTTGTTAGCAGAAATCCTATAACTCTCACCAACCTTGTGTTGACCCTCAAAACTACATGTATTCTCAGGAAATTACTAAACAGACATTCAAGACAGATTGGATTACAGGGGTCATATAGTTACTAGTTGTTGTACTATTTGTCTATCTGTTAAGCCAGTTCATATATTATTATATGTAAAAACCTTGTATTCAAATATCAAGATGGAACACAAATGTTATTTTGTTTATTGTTGTACTTGTGCTATATATTCAGTTTACCTATGATCCATGAACTTAGTCGCACAGCTCGACGTGTTCCACCGCCTCGGCCGACTGGCACTAAGACACAAAGCACAAAGCAAGCAGCATTCGAGCAGTGAAACCGACTGGCACTAAGACACCATAAAAGCAGGCAGATTCTTGCACGCAATCTCAGACCACTATGCCCAAACATCAAGGATACATATACATCCTGCATCTACTCTCTCAAGAGTGGCTAATCATTCCTCACGTTGGCCTGCTATAAACTGTACTCACTCATGAAACTTCCACCAACCCTACAATCACTCATGCATGCTAATCATACATAACGCTAGATCCCATAGACAGTCAAATACCTGATTCCACCCTAAGCCCTTTATTAGACAAAAACAGGAAATAAGGATAAATCAAACATTCTCAGGCTATAAAATCTTAGTTATGTACAACTATGATGCACACACTAAGAAAATACAATAATTATGTCAATTTCATCTAGCATACAAGAAATTCTCCTAGACTATCAGGCATCATACACCAGGAAATTCTAGCATGCAATTCCTGAAGATCCCTAGCCTACTACAAACATGCATTTCTATCATAATCATCATAAGCAAATAACAGTGTGGGTATCTTGTGGTACACTTTCTTAACCTGACTGATCGTACCCATCTCATCCTTCTTTGGTTACCTTTGAAAACAATTTGGAAAACAATTTTGAAAAAAACTGTGACATCCCCAGATTCGTGGTCATTTTAAAAATTTTATTTATGCTTTATTTGAAAATCAGAGTATTCATTTTAAAGAATAATGTTTGAAATTTATTTTTGAGTTGTAAAACATATGTATATGACATAACATTGTCGGATTGAAATCCCTATGTACTCACCAGGTTTCCTAACCTGACCCACTCAGTTTAATTGTATCATAGATGTTGATATGAAGCTACATTATACTGAGAGATTAAAGGAGATGTAAATCACTAGTGTAAATGAATGTAAGGTCTGTTTATGCTTATGTTTCTGTATTGATGATGAATACTCTGATTTTCACCCCACCACGTCGCTCCTCACAACGATACAATCAATACTCTCTGATCTAAAATTAACCTCTTTACCACATCCATACTCCCGGATCAGGTATGTCCAATCCATGCGCTCAGATCAATAACTATGCCCATTCCATACTCTCGGACTAGGGACATTTGACTATATCTAATCCATGATCCCGGATTAATGACAAATAACTATGTCCTCTTCATACTCTCTGACTAAGGACAAATGACTTTGACTAATCCACGCTCTCGGATCAATGAAAAATCTTAAAGTTCGACTCTCCGTGTATATCTCACCCACACTCATAAGTAGATACTACTCGATATCCATCTCAATTAATTTAGGGTTGTTCTGTAGCCTACATCATGTATTATCAGATATGCTCTTAACACGTATTTCAGGAAATAATAAATATTTCACACACAAACATATATTTAATACTTTAATCAATACTTGTATTAAAATCATGTTCATGAAAGGGACTATGCACTCACTTGTTACAGTGATGATTACGAACTCGGGAAGCGCTTCGCTTCTAACAATTCTATTTTCCTTCGACGAAACCTAATATCATTACCGCTAGATTTTAGTCTAATATTTATTGTGACTATATACGAGCGTTATTATTTTGTAAGTGTTAAACAATACTTTCAACCACTATGTACAGACAGGGGCTAGATATGAAACACCGGAGGGAAGAACCATTTTGGCATTATAGCACTTCTGAAATCCAACAACCCTATGCTGCCCTTCAAACCAGATTCCCCGTACCGCGAGTAGTTAAAAGATATTATAATAACACTTTGTATACTATATTTTATAATATATATTGTTTATGAGTTCATAAAAACGATAATAAACTTAAACATAAGCTATACTTAAAGTATGGTAAGCATAACTTACTTAACGGGAGGTTTGGCTAGGAACCGGGCTCTGCGAGGGTAGAACTTCCGAGCTGAAAAGCTCTTCTTCTCGGAGTCTTCTGGTGCTCCGGGGCTCGCCTCTTAGCACTTGGGAAGTACTAAGACTTGGGAGAAGTTTAGAGAGACATTATAGAGAGAGAGAAGGGTTAAGGTGTGAGGAAAAGTGATGAACTTCACATGCTATTTATAGCCTTTAACCTCGGAGTACGCTGAGCGTACTCCTCGGAGTATGATGGGCGTTCTTCAGTACGCAGGGCGTACGAGGGGGCATGTGGCAAACTTTGAATGGGGTGATATGGGAGCTTCTGGGCCGTGTATGCGAGACTGTCGGCCGTACAGGTTATCTACGCGGGGAGTACACATGTGTACCCTCGCATCAGCCTACTCCCACTTCTAAATTCCATAACTTTCACATACGAGCTCCATGTTTGACGTTATTTATATCCAGGCATAGGTGGCGACATACTCTACAACTTTCGTTTAGACTCCGTCGGCTAATTTTGACTTTATTTTTAAAGTTATATTTTAACAGGCATTGACAGGTAAAGTCCGTTAAAAATTCATAACTTTGTCATCCGACGTCCGTTTTCATCTGTCTTTTTATCGTCAAGCTCTTATTAACGAGATCTTCGATTCTCGTTTATATTGTGTCGGTTAAAATTCGGTCGATCTAGAATTCGAATTCCGGGTTGTGCACTGTTATGCTAAATCTTAGAAAAATCATAACTTCCTCCTACGAAGTCAGATTTGGATGTTCTTTTTATGAACGCTCTCAGTTTAACGTATACTACGAACTTAGTTTAGATCGATAACTCTAAAAAGTACTTTATCGCAAACTCACTTTTTACGTTACACAGCGTCGTGCCCGTTTTTTCGTGAAACTTTGACAGGTCATAACTTCTTCATTATAACTCGGATTTCAGCGTTCTTTATATGTACGGAACCCTTGTGACATATACTATAACTTGGTTAAGATTATTTATTCTAAATAATCTTCTATCAAAAATTCATTTTTTTGACGCTCATTGTCTCTAAGTTGACTAGCCCGAATCTGCGGGCGTTACAACAACTTTGAAACAATTTTGAAAACTTTTATAGATCCTTAGCTTGAGACTGAATTCACATGAATGCTCATCCAATTCACTCAAACCAGGGCTCTGATACCAACTTGTAACATCCCAGAAATTACGGTAAAATTTTCATTTTTCAAAAACAACCCAATGACTATAATTGTTTACAAAACACTATTTCCAAAAGTTATAATTACAAATCAGAGTATCCCAAGATCGAATATCATAAAATCTGAAGGATATGTACGATTAGGCCTTCTCATTGCCCCGATCATCTGAAGGACGGAGCTTAGTGAGTTCCCCCAAAGTATCACCACACAACATATAACATATACAATCATGCATGCTGGGTCCAATCAGTCATCGGACCAAAATACCCTCAGGTCCACAACCTCTCGGTTGGATTACCCTAGCATGCAACCTCCCAGTTGGATTTCCATACATACTACATACTGGGTCGACAACCTCCCGGTTGGATTACACTTGGCCCACAACCTCCCGATTGGATTGCCCTAGCCTACAACCCCCGGTTAGATTGTTGCGATTTTTTTGACTGGCAGTACAAAGCAGTACAGTCTCAACCCAACCACACTATATCAGCATATGCATCAGATAAACATATATACAATTAGTAGACAAACAGGCAGATCTACAGATCACTACCGCATAGCAACATCCTATATACTAGGATACAGATCAAACATATCACTACAACATAACAACATCCTATATACCAGGATACATAACCTAGTAGGCTTGAATTGGTGCCTTCGACCCATAAGAACAGTGAGGAAAACTCACTCGAATCGAAGAACTCTGGAACACTGCGATATGATCCCTTTTTCTGCACTGCTTGCACACCGCGAATCCACTGACATTAGAACCAGATAAAATCTTAATCAATAGCCTAAATCCTCAAGTTTGACCACGGTCAATGAAAGTCAAAGTCCAAGACTGACTGCATATGCCCAACGTACTGTATGTACCCCCAGCGTACTCTATGTACTCCCAGTGTATGCGACTCAAGTCCAATACGCCAAGTGTACTCCTAGGTACGCCCAACGTATGCTGGTTGATCCCAACATTCCATTAAGCACTTCATCCCTTAAGACCTTTTGTCCAAAGCTCAGATCTAGACTCAAAACATCGACTTAACCCATAAAGTTTCCACCTTTATGACTTTCTATGGCTAGAAAAGGTCCAAAAGCTAAAACCCTAACTTATTAATCCATTAAGACATCATAACTCTTGCATGGAAGGGATAGAAGGACCAAGATCACATTTTTATGGTTCATAATAGCTCCATAATGGATAAAGTCCAAGCAACCAAGATCTAGTCTTTTAAGTTTCAAAGGGACCAAAAGTGCATCTTTCTTACTTAATATGTTAAGTCCTAGTTTCCAACCTTCAGATTTGAATCAAAATGATATTTAGATGGATAAAGTTTCCAACTTTATCCATAACAAGGTCACAAACTTTCAAGATCTAAACTTTATGTACTAAAGTGACCAAAAGCTCATAACATCCAAAACTAGCTAGATCTAACAAATACATCATCAGAATTCAAGCTTTATACCTCCAGAAGAAAGATCAAGGTGAACAAGGTCTGGATCTATAAGCTCCAATAGAACCAACACTTCTCCAATGAGCTCATTCTTCTCCAAGATGCACCAAGAACACTCCAAATCACTCAAAAACACCTTCTTTTGCTAATAAGGCTCAAACTAGGGTTCGGGTTTCATGGGAGGGTGTTGAAGAGGTGGAAGCTGAGAATGGAATGGGTTTGGGGAAGTTATGGAGCTTAAATAGGGCTCAAACCCTGAAAATAGGGTTTGGGTTCTGATCGTGTATGGCGAGGGTACTCCTGGTACGCCCAGCGTACTAGGGATGCCTAGTATGCCCAGCGTACATCTTGTACGCCCAACATACTATACTAAGCCCAAAACCTTCCTAACTTCTAACGGTCATAACTTCTTCGTTCCAACTCCGTTTTTGACGATCTTTATATCCGCGGAAAGGTATTGAAGAGCTCCACAATATTATCTGGATATCTTGGACTAAAAACTTCTTGAACAAAAATCCATATTTCATGCAAGAACCCGGCCTATGATTTTCCTTTTTCTACCTTTCGGTCCGGGACACAATTCAAAGATTAAGATCTCGCAACCATCATTACCTCCTTCCAAAAGGTCTAAACATTACCTCCTTAAGGCCCAAAGCCTTTACACAATCGACTTCTAGCTCACTGTCCTCGATTAAGAAATAACAGGAAACAGGATGTTACATGTGCAACACCAGTACACGCTACACAGTTCTTAAGGCTACACTATATTTCCTCAAGAACTGTGTAGCAGGAGACACATGTCATTTGATCCGTAGCCAACAATGTAAAAACAACAGTTTTCTAAGACGGGTGTCAATAATGAAACCTACATATAAATAAAAAACAACTTTAAAGGCCTAATTAATATTAAATAAATGTTGTTAGTATCAAAGCATAAAGGTAATTGCAAAATTACCGGATTGCATACCTTCCATTACAAATAAATGTAAGACATCCCGTTGTAAGTAACAAAATATTACCAAATCGGTTTTTTTTAATTAAATTAGTTGTTAAATTTTGAATTATTTATTTTGCTAACCTTTTCAAACGCAATGTCAGTAGATAATCGCCCCAATCCTCTATTCCAGTAATAGAGAAATATCACAAAAGCTATCTAATAAAAAATATGTGACCTATGTTTTTAAGTATCATCATTTCATTTAAAAAAAATCGAAATAATACCAAGTTTCATTTTTCAAAAACAACATGAGTAATAATAATTTTCAAAAATCAACATCACGTGTTAAATAATACAAAAAAGTCTTTATTTTTCGATAGATTAAATACATATTCAAATCTTACCAAGATGAAAAATCTGATAGCGACATCAAGACTAGTATGTGATTTAGAATCAAAGGGAATCAGCAGCCGCATAATACAAATTGGTGGGAACGGTGTTCTAGTTGAAGTAAGGAATGCCTCGGGCGTTCGAACAATGTAACCACCCAAGTGTAGTATATGTTTGTAATCAATGTTTGTTCTTTTCTGATCTTTTCTGATGGTAAATATCAACACCCCTTAAAATAGGGTTAATGCAAAATAAAGAGGAATACTGCATGCATATGTGGATATTAAAACGACTTTGTTGTAAAAAAGAAAAGAAAACATAGACATCCACATTATTAATAATTATTGATCAGTAAATCTTCAAACATACTTTAAAATAGTTGAGGTCAAACCTTTGGTTCTGTTGAGCACTCTTAGAATTCAAAGAAAGCATAATATGAAGATAAAAATCCAAAGAGTTAAATTTCAAAGCTTAGAACTTAACTTTTGAACTGAATCATATTTAATTAAGAAGAGAGAGAGAGAGAGAGAGAGAGAGAGAGAGAGAGAGAGAGAAATGTCTTTACTTAATACATATGCATATGAACTTAATTTGAAATCACATGCTAGTCTTGATGTGGCTATCAGATTTTTCATCTTGATGAGACTTTAATATGTATTTAGTTTTTTGAAAAATAAAGATTTTTTTGTATCATTTAACACATGTTGTTTGTTTTTGAAAATTATTTTTATTGATGTTTTTATAAAAAGAACATTGGTATTATTTTGATTTTTTCTTTCAAATGAAATGATGATACTTAGAAAAATGTTTCACATTTTTTTTTCAGATAGCTTTTGTGATATTGTTCTATTACTGCAATAGAGGATCGGGATCGTCTATTGAAATTATATGTTAAATGGTTAGCAAAATAAATAATTTAAAATTTAACAACTAATGTTTTTAGATTAAAAAAAGATTTAGTAATATTTTGTTTCTACAGTCGGATGTCTTGCGTATATTTGTAATGGAACTTAAATTTTGCAATTATCTTTATGCTTTGATACTACAAATATTTATTTAATATTAACTAAGAGGTGAACCCATGATACGCATGGGTTAGAGATGTTCATTTTTTCCATAAAAAGGAAGACAATGTCAAAATTAAGTAGATTTTCAGATTACAATGGCTAAAGAAGAAATTTTCTGAAGAAAGATATAAATATACGATGCTGTAATACACAAATAAATGAAATTTCATTATGCAAAACAATAATCCCCTTACTCTTCCTCCTGCAACTTATGCATCTTTCTTTTCTTCAACTAAATAACCATGGCTTTGTTCTCCTAACCGCACCTGCATATCCAGTATAATAAGAAAAAATCAACAAAATAATCAATATGAAAATACATTGACATTTCTTGCATTTATCCTAACAAATGACTAAATGCAATAAGTAGCAATGGAGTTTCATTTTACAGTTTAATAGGACATTTTAATTTTAAATAGCAATGTACTTCCATTGCTAAATGAAAGCAAGTTGCTATATTAGACATTAAAGTAATTTTTTTTTAAAAATAAGATATATAAATCAAAGTAAGATGGTATATATGAAACAAAAAAATGAAAGTACATTGATCTTTCTAGCAAGCAGCCTAATGAAGGACTAAATGCAAGAAATAGCATTGTGCTTTCAGTTTATTATTGTTTAAACTCACTTTTATTAACAATTTGTATTCACTTGTACATCAAAATAGTTGAAAGAAAAAAATTTCCTACTGTTTTCACTTCTCCTTTGACGTTTCGTCAGCTAACTGCATATTTAAAAAGCAACAGATGAGTTGTTAGATTTACAACATAAGGATCATCTACGCAAGGAAAATTGAATTCGGACTGAACTGAAAATTTCAACCAAACCACAGGTACTATTTCTGTAATTACTCTATGAAAATGGGCATCTAATTCTAAGGAGACATGAAGTATACCTATACAAATGATGTTGTAATGTTGTATAGCCTTTTACTTGTATGATATGTTAACTTCCCATAAAATTAGCAAGCTTCGCTTCTAGGATATGCTCAGCTTCCCATCTATACAAAAAAGTGGTCATTAGTACTTACAAAAGATGGTAAGTTGAACGATAATGAATAAAAGGCATGATTCTTCTAAGTTGAAGATGTGAAAAAAAAGTCTTTTTATAGGAAATGAAGAATGAGTTGGAACATTACCTTTGTTGCCTAAAATATTCATGGGCCTTATGACTTTGATAGTTGTAGGAGGAATGTTTCGTTATATTAAATAAAATGAAATGCAAGGTTAATAATTAATAAGCATGGATTTGAAAGAAAGTTGCTACAACTGAAGTTGGAGGGGGGATGAAATAGGAGGAGCTGCTAAAGTGTTTCTTTACCTGTAAAAATCAAATGCAAAGTTAGTATTTCAGATAGATAAAGAAAATTAAATTTTAAATTTTTTGGTAAAAATGAAAGATATGGCAGAAATTATGTTTAAATACCATTAAAGCTTCACCAACTCCTTCTGAAGGATAATCATTAGTTCCATATGTGACTCTAAAATATATAACTATAACAGTTTCAACATCCCTGCAAGTAAGTTAGTTTTCAACATTTATCTGGTGTTCAAAGATAGTTTGACCAAATTACAGAAGTACCCATGTATAAACACACATACCTTTAATTAGATTGACATACACACATTTGTGCAGTAGCTTTAACCATTAACATAAAAATGAAAACATGAAAAATAAATGAAAGAAATACCTTTGTCCCAAACAATCCGGTAAATAAGCTTTTCTGATGTTAAATCCTCATCATTCTCAAAATAACCTGCCATTAATTGTCAAAAAAATTAACATTTCAAAAATAAAATATACAAATGTTGTTAAGTGTGTTATCAAGGAGAGTTAATTTGTTGTTATGTTAAAAAAGAAACCTGAAACTCAATTTTTTCATAGCTTTTTAGGAATAGAAAAGAGTTGGAATAATTTTGGAACCTTCAAGAACAATTTGCAAACATGGACATTTTATTTATGGGTTTTAATGTTATTTCATTAATAATATATTACCTAATAGATTTTTAAATTTAAATATAGGGGTGTGCTGTTGTTTATATGTGTTAATTTTTTTTTCATATCTCTTGTAATATATTTGTTAGTCTGTATTTGTAGAGCAATTTGCCAATATTTTTTGGCATGTTAATGTTATATTAGTGTTTAATTCCTTTAAAAATTAGATTATTTTAAGTGGTTGGCTATGAGTGCATTTAGGCTTTACAACATTTATCAAAAATTTATGGTGACATGAAGATTAAGAAAGTTTTATGTGTTCTAAATGAATTTGATTTATGCGTCACACGAATTAATTACTAAAAGGCTAAAAGAAAATGAACTACAGAAACCTGTCAAATGAAAACCTATTTACTGAGATAAAGAGAGAGCCGGAGGGTCAGGGTAGGCTTACCTGATATGAAAGAGTAAGAGTTGAGGGAGAGTTGTAAGAATAAAACGAAGGCAACTTTGAAATTTTTTACCTGTAGTAAAGATTAAAAAAGCAATTGAAAATATAATATTATAATCGGAGTAGATTTTTGAGTTCCATTTATATGTTTGTTCGGAACGACTCTTCCATCCATAATAATCACGTTTATTATTGTTTTTCATTTGATAAGCTTAACAATATTTCTTATTTTTACTAGGTTTAATACATCTCTCATCCTGATTGCCGAGTATACATTCATGTATGACGCGCAACCAAAGATTAAATAACTTATCACAATTGTAAGCCAATTGAACTAAATCATATTCAAAGGAAAAATACATACCAAATTCATCATGAATCCCATTGAAGCTCTTTATTTATTTTCAAGTTCAACCAAGTTCCGAAGCTGATAAGAACATTTTGCAAAGCATACATCCATCTCTTCCCTATATCAAATTAATTAAAAATAAATTATTTGAATTAGGTAGAATCTGAAAGTTAGTTACACAAAAATTCAAAACACTCAATCCTAAAACACCGTTATGAGAATTAGAAAGCACATACGGATAATGATGATTGTTGGTGATTTGTTATCATCAGTATTATTTAAGTGTAATGGGATTAATTTGTTGACCAAAAGTGATCTTGATAAATATTAAACAAGTAAGGAATGTGTGGAGTATACATTTGTTTAAGTTTGATCAAGTTTTAAAGTACACTGTCATTTAGGGGCGAAGCCCCTGAACGAATGGGGGTCCGGGGCAGCGCCCCTGGGAGCGGGGTCCAAGGGGCGGCAACCCCTAGTGGGGTCCAAGGGGCAGAGCCCCTGGATGGGATCAAGCTGTTATAAAGAAAACTGCCTTGACAGTTTTCAGACAAATGAAGTATTTAAGCATTTTGGTGAAGTTTTCAGACAAAGGAAGTATTTAATCATTTTTGTGATCATGGAAAATGGTGATTCTGTGAAGGACATGACAAGCAAGTTTGATGAATTGGTGAAGTTTGATGGCCAAGACTTTCGTAGATGGCAGAAAAAGATGAAGTTTCTCCTTACCACTCTGAAAGTGGTGTATGTTCTGAGTACACCAATGTCAGTCTTACCATAATCTATTGAAGATGAGCCTTTAGAGGCAATAAGGAGGAGATCAAAGTGGGAAAATGATGACTTCATCTGTCATGGTCACATTCTCAATGGTATGTCTGACTCTCTTTTTGATATCTATCAAAATGTCGAATCTGCAAAAGAACTATGGGATTCCCTTGAATCCAAATACATGGAAGAAGATGCTTCAAGTAAGGAATTTCTAGTTTGTAACTTCATGGGTTACAAGATGGTTGATTCCAGGCCTGTTATAGAAAAATACCATGAAATGTTAAGGATCCTGGGACATTTTGCTCAACACAATTTGAAAATGGATGAAGCCATTTTTGTGGCTATCATCATGGACAAACTACCCCCTTCCTGGAAAGAGTTTAAACACTCTCTAAAACATAACAAGGAAGAATTAACTTTGGTTCAACTAGGAAGCCATTTACGGATTGAAGAGTCTCTAAGGACTCAAGAACTTGACAACAATCCTAAAGGCAAGAACCAAGTTGGTTCCTCTTCTGTGAACATGGTGGAAGGAGAAGGATCAAGGCATCAAAAGCAGTCTAATGGTAAAAGGAAGTTTAAAGTAAAGGATGACAAGTCTTCTAACAAGAAGGCAAAAGTGGTTTGTTGGAACTGTAACAAACCGGGTCATTTCAAGAAAGATTGTCGCCTTCGTAAGATGAACAAGGATGGTTTTGATCCTAGTGGATCCAAAGATCTAGAAAAGCAACAAGGTCAGAATTCTGATTTTATGCAGAATTTTAATTATGTGCAGAATTATGTTTATGTGATTTATGAAGCATTTTATATGCAGGATGATGATGTTGCGTGGTGGGTTGATTTGGGTGCAACAAAACATGTTTGCAAAGATCTACATTGGTTCAAGAAATATCAACCAACTGAAGATGGATCTGGTGTGAAGATAGGAAACGTTGCAACTGAACCAATCAAGGGCTTAGGATCTGTTTTATTTACTTTTACTTCTGGGAAATGTTTGTGTTTGAACAATGTTTTATATTTTCCATGGATTCGGAAGAATCTCGTGTCTAAAATTGTATTGAATAATTATGGTTACAAACAAGTATTAGAAAGTGGCAAGTATATCTTGTCACGACATGGTCCTTTTATAGGATTTGGATATGTATGTAATGGAATGATTAAGCTTAATATTAATTATCTTTTTATTGATAATTCTATTTGCATGGCTTCTACTAATACTAGCAATAATTTTGATAAATTTAAATTATGGCATGCTAGACTAGGACACATTCATTACAAGAGATTAAAAGACATATCTAAAATGAGTTTAATTTCTGCTCTTGATTTTCAAAATAATGAAAAATGTAAAACATGCATGTTAACTTAAATTACTAGACAACCTTTCAAAGATGTTGTTAGGGAAAGTAAGGTGTTGGAATTAATAAATAGTGATTTGTGAGATTTCCATGCAACACCTTCCCTTGGAAACAAGAAGTATTTTGTTACTTTTGTTGATGATGTATCTAGATATTGTTATGTCTATTTGCTACATTCTAAGGATGAAGCACTTGATAAATTTAAAATTTTTAAACAACAAGTTGAGCTTCATAAAAATGAATTAATAAAAGCATTGCTTACTGATAGAGGTAGTGAGTATTATGATCCAGATTATTTTGAATCAACTGGAATAATACATCAAACCACAGCTCCTTATACACCACAACAAAATGGTGTAGCTGAAAGGAAGAATAGGACTTTGAAAGAAATGGTTAATTCTATGTTGTCCTATTCTGGATTAAGTGAAGGGTTTTGGGGTGAGGCAATGTTAACTGCATGTTACATCTTGAACAGAACTCCAAATAAAAGGAGTAAGAATACTCTTTATGAAATTTGGTGTAAAAAGGTACCAAATTTGAGTTATCTCAAAGTTTGGGGTTGTAGAGCAGTTGTAAGGCTCACTGAACCCAAAAAGAAAACATTGGGTGAGAGAGATGTAGATTGTATCTTTATTGGATATGTTGAGCATTCCAAAGCATATAGTTTCTATGTTTTAGAATCTAATGACTCCGTGTCTGTAAACACTGTGATAGAGTCAATAGATGCTATCTTTGATGAAGAAAGATTTACATCTATACCTAGACCAAGGGACATGATTCATTAATATTCTAGCGAGAGTACTACTCAAGCTGAAGATGTTTTTGGTGGCGCAAGTTCTCTACCTGAACCTAGGAAAAGCACAAGAGCCAGAAAAGCTAAGTCTTTTGGATCTGATTTTCAACTTTATCTAGCTGAATGAACAAGGAATGAGATTATATGTCAACATTAATATTGTTTTAATATTTAAGAGGATCCAAAGACTTTTAGTGAAGCTATGGCTTCTAGAGATGTTCATTTCTGGAAAGAAGCAATTCAGGATGATATTGATTCCATCATGCATAACAATACTTGGGTGTTGTCAGATTACTTCCTGGTTGCAAGGCATTGGGAAGTAAGTGGAACCTCAAAAGGAAAATGAAGGTGGATGGCACAATTGATAAGTATAAAGCCCGATTGGTTATCCAAGGCTTTAAGCAAAAGGAAGGCATTGACTTCTTTCATACTTATGCTCATGTTGCTAGAATTTCCACAATTAGATTATTGTTAGCTCTTTCAGCTATACATAATCTTGTGATTCACCAAATGGATGTGAAAACTGCATTCTTGAATGGTGACTTGGATGAGGAAATTTACATGAAACAACCTGAAGGGTTTGTGATACATGGTAATGAACATAAGGTGTGCAAGTTGAAGAAATCTTTATATGGTTTGAAACAAGCACCAAAACAATGGCATCAAAAGTTTGATGATGTGATCTTGTCTAATGGTTTTGTATTAAACCAAGATGACAAATGTGTATATAGCAAATTTGATTCTTCTGGTAAAGGAGTTATAATTTGTCTATATGTTGATGATATGTTAATTTTTGGTACCAATCAAGGTGAAGTTGATAAAACCAAGAAAACCTTATCATCTAGTTTTGACATGAAAAACATGGTGGAGGCTGATGTATTTCTTGGTATAAGAATTAGAAAAGGAAACAATGGGAATTTCAATTTTTCAATCTTATTACATTGAGAAGATATTGAAAAAGTTTAACTTTGAGAATTATTCTCCTGTAAGCACTCCTATAAATCCTAATCTTAAGCTTCTACCTAATAAAGGATCTCCAGTATCTCAACTTGAATATTCTAGAGCAATTGGTTGTCTTATGTATGTCATGATTAGTACTAGGCCTGATATAGCTTTTGATGAGGGAAAGCTTAGTAGATATACTAGTAACTCTACTGCACATCATTGGCAAGCAGTGAATAGAGCATTCAAGTATTTGAAAGGAACCATGGATTACGGTTTGACTTATAGTGGATATCCTTCTGTTTTGGAAGGTTATTCAGATGCCAGCTGGATTACCAACTTAGAGGATCACTCCTCTACTAGTGGTTGGTTATTTCTTCTTGGAGGAGGATCCATTTCTTGGGCATCCAAGAAACAGACATGTATTACTAATTTAACCATGAAGTCTGAGTTTGTTGCTTTGTCTGCTGCTACGAAAGAAGTTGAATGGCTAAGGAATTTGATTTATGAAATTCCAATATAGCCCAAACCGATATCTACCATTTCTATCAGGTGTGATAGTGTTGCAACTTTGCCTAAGGCTTATATTCAAGTGTACAATGGGAAGTCTAGACACTTGGGTGTTAGACATAGCATGATTCGTGAGCTCATCATGACTGGTGTAATATCTATGGAGTTTCTAAGAACTTAGTTGAATTTGGCTGATCATCTAACCAAAGGGTTAGCAAGAGATCTTGTGCACAAGGAAATCATAGGGATGGGTTTAAAGTCCACCTAAATCTTTCATATTGAGATACCCAATTCCCATCTAATGTAATATTAGATGTTGAATTCAATGTGGAAAGCTTGATATTTGAAGATTGGAACACATTATTATCATCATCCCAAGGTATGTGTTCAGAACTGCAAGTTGAGGAGGTTGAAATTTTATTTCATAATAGTTTATTGAAAAATTGCATTTTCGTGTGCAAGAATAAAGGACTACCTATATAAGCATGAAGTTTAGCTTCTTCAAGAAGTTGGAACTTGACTTTGATATGTTTATTGAAGGATACGACACAAGCTAGTAAAATATAGTGTCAAGTTAGAACTTATGAGAATATAAATTGTTGTGTGTATTGTCTTCATGTATTTAGTATGAATAGAAAGGGTTCAATTCTTAGTGACACCCTGGTATTCGAATATTTGGATTGTATAATATACTAATGTGAAATTCAATCGTCACGAAATTTCATTTATGCATCAGTTTGTAGTTGTTATGTTTTGTTTTTAAGTTAATCATGATTACACTTAAATGGGGGAGGTTTGTTGGTGATTTGTTATAATGAATATTATTTAAGTGTAATTGGATTAACTTGTTGACTAAAAGTGATCTTGATAAATATCGAACAAGTAAGGAAGGTGTGGAGTACACACTTGTTTAAGTTTGATCAAGTTTTAGAATTTCATTTATGCATCAGTTTGTAGTTGTTATGTTTTGTTTTTAAGTTAATCAGGATTACACTTAAATGGGGGAGGTTTGTTGGTGATTTGTTATAATGAATATTATTTAAGTGTAATTGGATTAACTTGTTGACTAAAAGTGATCTTGATAAATATCGAACAAGTAAGGAAGGTGTGGAGTACACACTTGTTTAAGTTTGATCAAGTTTTAGAGTACACTGTCATTTAGGGGCGTAGCCCCTGAACGAACGGGAGTTCGGGGGCAGTGCCTCTGGGAGCGGGGTCCAAGGGGTTGTAGCCTATGGGGTCCAAGGGGCAGAGCCCCTGGCTAGGGTCGAACTCTTGTAAATGAACCCGGTTTTTTACTTCATTTTGACCGTTATTAATAAATCTGGTTTTAGTGACAGTGCAGGACTGTTATAAACTGTCTTTTGACAGTTTGAGTAGTTTTTGGACAAAGAAATTTGCCTTGACAGTTTTCAAACAAAGGAAGTATTTAAGCATTTTTGTCATAATTTTCTTGGTACAATTATAATCACGAAAATCATAACTTCCATATTCTATGTTCTTGAAACTATTCTGAGTCTTATCCGATCAAAGGTTGGGAGTACCACTCAAATGCTTTAATCTGAAAGTGTACACATGATTCTCAGAATTTCCAAGCCTTTTATTACCCTGAATTCTAACAATGATAAATCTCAAACAAATGAGTGATGGACAAAGCAAGATATACAAAAATATAGAAGGAACCAAGTGGTTATGTAACAATTACGACTTTTGGCACCGATTGTTATTCACGCAAAGTGATCAACATCGAATATAATATACTTAACACGTAAAATATATCAATATATGGTAAAAATATAAGTTTCGTATTAAGATAAATAGGAAAAAACCAACTGAATCGTCCGTAAGTCGTAAAAATTAGTGCGCCGAAACATATATATTTTATTATATATTTAGAAAGTACGCGTCTCTCAGTCCCAAAAATATAAATTTTGTAAAAATCCGAGTTCATATGAAGGAGATATGAATTTTATAAGATATAAAAATCAGCCGCGTAGTTAAAAACTATTAACACCAAAAGGAGAGAATGGTTGACTTTTTGGTAAAGTCACCAACGATAATCGTAGTACTCTTTAAAATAGAAATTTTGGTAAAAGGAACGCCAAAATTGGAGTCCGTGCGAGAGAGTTATGATTTTTGCAAAATCATTAAATTATATAAATATTAGGGCTAAAAATAAATTTTGGAATTAGCCAATACAACCTAAAGGAAAGTTGTAGTACCCGTTGAGGGCTACACGTGGATATAAAAAACGTCGAAAATGGAGCTCGTGTAAAGGAGACACGGATTTTTGAAATTTTACGACGAGCACCCGACGCAAAAGGTATGCATGGCGCGCACGTGCTTCTAGAAGGAGGTACAATGCACCAGCGACATTCGGACATGTGTCGGCAGGAGGATGGAGCCACGAGGTCATTGCACGACGCGCCCATGCCTTGCACGGCGTGCACTCCTAGTAGAAAAAAGTGTTGCCCGTTCACTTCCTTTCCTCACACTTCATCCATTTTCTCTCCTTTTCCCTTTGAAACTTCTTCATAAATCCTTAGGAATTTTTATATCTTAGTTATATATTATTATACTTTTTATTCCGGTCGATCCCGAGACGGTCTTCGAGTCTTGAGTCCCGATTCTACCCTACTTCAGTGGTTTCACACTTTACAAGTGAGTTCACGACCCCTATTTTAAGGATATACATTGTACTTAGTTGTTACTCTATATCCTCTTAATATAACCATAATTAGGGTATATACATGACGATTTATATATACTACATAATTATGAGCATAAAATATAATTATCATATATATATATATATATATATATATATATATATATATATATATATATATATATATATATAGGGTTAGGATTAAATGTGAATCACAAATATAGTGTGAATGTGTGACTAAATTCTAACCATTAGATTGAAAAAAGTGAAAGGATGTGATCATATGGTACATTGTATTAACATAGACTATCATTTACTATATAACTATACTTGATTACTTATAAATGCATTTTATTAAGAGAGAGAGAAATAGGAAATACATGTATCTTGGAAACAAAACCAATTTAATTATTAATAATCAAATCTTAAAAATACAAATTAATTTTTTTATACGTTTGAGAATTCAATTTCCATTTTTATCATTATAATTCTTAGAGAATATGTTTTTTATTGGAGATTGCTTTGAACATTACCAAGAATATAAATAATTTTCATTCTTACCATTTTCATTCTTGAAGAATAAGTTTTTATTGGAGATTGTTTTGAATGTTTCAGGAATATAATTCTATTTCAATTCTTATCATTCTCCTTCTTAAAGAATATTTCATAAATTAGAAGTTCATATATAATATTCTTAAAGAATAAGAAATTATGTACACTTAGATCAGTAACATTCTGGCAGAATAATATAATACAACGATTTTCTTAGTAATCAAGAAGAACATCACCAAGAATTAAGAATGATAGGTCGGCGATCAAGTTCGAGGCTTCGGGAGTGTTTCAAAATGAAGTTCACAATATTAACACACATAATCCGTAGCCTCCTTTATTTATTCATTTATTTTCCTTATATTTACAATTCATATTATAGATAAGCATGGAAAGATTTAGTCTTCCTATTTCACTGTAAGTATTCCTATTTTGTTGTAACAAGATCCGATCATCATGGATCTGTGATTGTATATGTAGCCCTGGATAGTAGAATGTAAAACAACTTTTCTGTTCATCTCTTTATATGGTATCATCCAGGAAAATCTACTTTTCCTAATCATCGACCACCATGTCTTCAAGTGTAAGCTCCTCTTCTACTGTAATCCCCACCCTGCCTCTTAATACACCATCCCTAATTCTTGTTCAATTCCCACCTTCACTAAAACTCTCCTCCACCAACTATCTTAGTTGGAAAACTCAGACTGAAGCCATTCTTCATGGCTTGGATCTTTATAAGTATATCGATGGCACCTTCCCTTCTCCTAAACCTACAATTGTTAAATGGTGTATCCACTCCCCATGCAGATTTTGCTGCTTGGTTTCGTCAAGACAGATTACTATTTGGAGCTCTCGTTGGTACTCTCTCCCCACCCATTGTTCCTCTGGTCACTAATGCATCATCCTCACTTGAGGCCTGGAACATTCTTTCAAACACATATGCAAATCCCTCTCGTGGTCACATCAAGCAGCTACAGCACTGCCTAAAACAATCAACAAAAACCTCCGACCAAACCATTACAGATTATATGCAATCTGTTAAAACTCTTGTTGATGAACTTAGCATTCTAGGAAAGAAGATGGATAAAGAAGACATTATTGATGTAGTTCTCAATGGCCTCGATTCTATTGCTTACAAAACAGTCATTGATGTTGTCCATGCCCGAGATACCCCCATTTCCTTTCATGAACTACACGAAAAACTCATCAATCACGAGCTTTCTCTTCTCCAACAAACCCCTACTACCAACACATTTCACCAACCAGTGACCGCCTTTACAGCAAACAAACGTCCACAGAACAAACCATGGCAGAATCGAACTCCAAATCAATCATCCCCTGCTCTACTTCCTACCCCCACAACAAATGGCACAACCCGTCAATTCCTTGGCAAATGTCAGTTTTGTTTCACTAAAGGTCACTCCCTCACTTCATGTTATGCCTTCAAAAACAAATACCCACAGATTTATTTGCCATCCTTACCGAAAACCACATATCACCAACCACAAGCTCATGCTATGGCCATCACTCATCCGAATCAGAATCAAAGTTGGCTCTTCGACAGCGGTGCTTCTCACCATATTACCAATGATCTCAATGCATTATCACTACACGCACCCTACGATGGCACTGATGAACTAGTCATTGGTGATGGTTCGTCTCTTACTATTACTCATGTTGGCGCATTAATTCTTTGGTTTGATAACACTTCCTTCACTCTTACAAATGTTCTTTGTGTTCCTTCTATCTCCAAAAACATTATATCCATCTCTCGATTATGCATTGATAATCATATAATAATTGAATTTTTCTCATTCAATTTTCTTATCAAGGACTTCCAAACCAAACAGATTCTTCTCCGCGGGACGGCTAGTCATGGAGTTTATCAATTTCGTGCTCCAGCCCTTGCTTTTCATGTCCAATCAAATCAGTCCGTCTCTTGGCATCACAGACTTGAACATCCACATTTTCAAGTTTTAAAGCTTTTAGATTCCACTGTTCCTGATATTCAATCTACAAATAACAATTGTAACTCTTGTTGCATTAATAAAAGTCACAAAATTCCATTTCACAAAACTTCTCTTACTTCAAATGCACCGTTACAATTGATATTTTCTGATGTTTGGTCTTCTCCTGTTACCTCTTTTGATGGATTCAATTACTACATCATTTTTGTGGATCATTACACCAAATACATATGGTTATACCCACTAAAACAAAAATCTGATTATCTCATCACATTTATACGTTTTCAACGCCTAGTAGAAAACTATTTCCAAACGAAAATCAAACAATTATTTTCTGACAATGGAGGTGAATACATAAAACTCACTTTTCATCTTGCATCTTGTGGCATTTCTCACCTTACTTCACCTCCTCACACGCCAGAACATAAGGGTTATGCCGAAAGACGACATCGGCATATTGTCAAAACTGGATTATCTCTTCTTTCTCATGCTAAAATACCATTAAAATTTTGGCCTTTCGCTATTACCACAGCTACATATCTCATAAACAGATTACCAACACCCACTCTACAAAACGAGTCTCCATTTTTTCGTCTCTTCCAAAAGACACCAAACTATGCTAAGCTTAGAAATTTCGGTTGTCTAGCTTACCCATGGCTTCGACCTTATTCCAAACATAAACTAGATTCTCGCTCCAAGCCTTGCATATTTATAGGCTAATCATCATCTCAAAGTGCTTACCACTTGCTAGATCCTACCACAAACAAAATCTATACATCAAGACATGTTCAATTTATTGAATACATGTTTCCTTACACATCTCTAACACATTCCAGCACTCCATTATCTCCTGATCCATACTCATGGCTTCATATCAACATCATTCCCATATCATCTTCTCCACCCACCACTCAAAACACCAACTCCTCACCTTTACCACCACAAAACAACCCTGCTCACATTGTCCCTGATCCTCCCTCATCATCTCGTTCCACCAGAACCACTCGCAAACCAAACCCAAAATACCACAATAATGATTTCATTCTTTATCATTCTATCACTCAACCTTTTCCAGAACCACAAAATATCACTCAAACCCTTAAACAACCACAATGGCGCAAAGCTATGCAAGAGGAACACGACGCCTTAACCCATAACAAAACATGGTCTCTTGTTCCACCCGAATCCGCACCTAACCTAGTTGGATGCAAATGGGTTTTCCGCACTAAATTTAAACCTGATGGAACAGTTGAACGCCTTAAAGCACGACTTGTTGCTAAAGGTTTTCATCAAAGACCCGGTCTTGATTACATTGAGACTTTTAGTCCCGTTGTCAAACCCGCCTCCCTTCGACTCATCCTTTCTCTTGCTACCTCTCAAAACTGGTGTTTACGCCAACTTGACATTAACAACGCTTTTTTGCAAGGAACCCTTACTGAAGATGTTTACATGTCTCAACCACCCGGATTCACCGATCCATCTTTTCCACACCATGTATGCAAACTAAACAAAGCTATATATGGTCTTCGACAAGCATCACGTGCTTGGTACAATGAACTAAAGTCTTTCCTCCAATCCATAGGTTTCAAACCCACCATATCTGGTCCTTCTTTATTCATCCGCTAATCCGCCACCTACATCATTTATATTCTTGTCTATGTTGATGATATTATCATCACCGGTCCCAACTCTTCCCAAGTCTCTTCATTCATCACTTCCCCTCCCAATCGGTTCTCACTCAAAGATCTTGGCAACTTATCCTACTTTCTTGGCGTCGAGGTTTTACCTCACTCAAATGGTCTTTTTTTGACTCAAGCCAAATACATTCTGGACATTCTCACTCGAGCCAACATGAGCGATTGTAAACCGGCTTCCACACCATCGACTACATCACTTAATCTCACTACCACTGATGGTACCCCCTTACCTAATCCCAAAGACTATCGGTCACTTGTTGGAGGATTGCAATATTTATCTCTTACACGACCCGATGTCGCATTCACTGTTAACAAACTTTCTCAATTCATGCATTGTCCGACAGATATTCGTTGGGCTGCCTTAAAACGCTTACTAAGATACCTTCATGGGAGCATCCACCATGGTTTACTCATAAGACGCAACTCCCCATTACAACTTCATGCATTTACAGATGCCGATTGGGCAGGTGACAAACAAACATACCGAAGCACCACAGGTTACATAGTTTACCTTGGTTCAAATCCAATTGCTTGGAGTTCAAAAAGGCAACCCACTTTAGCGAGATCATCCACAGAAGCTGAATTTTGAGCTGTCGCATCTACTACCACAGAAGTTCAATGGATCGTTTCTTTACTATCTGAACTTGGCTACAAATCTATTGTCACACCAACAATATTTTGTGACAATCTTAGCGCTACATATTACTCAGCCAATCCAGTTTTTCACTCAAGAATGAAACATTTAGCTTTGGATTTCCATTTTGTTCGAGAAAAGGTCCAAGAAGGTTCTATACGTGTTACTCATATAAAAGGTGATGACCAATTAGCCGATGCTCTAACTAAGCCTTTACTCAAAAACCGTTACCACATCTTATTATCCAAGATTGGTCTTATCTCTCGATCGTCCATCTTGCGGGAGCATATTAACACACATAATCCGTAGCCTCCTTTATTTATTCATTTATTTTCCTTATATTTACAATTCATATTATAGATAAGCATGGAAAGATTTAGTCTTCCTATTTCACTGTAAGTATTCCTATTTTGTTGTAACAAGATCCGATCATCATGGATCTGTGATTGTGTATGTAGCCCTGGATAGTAGAATGTAAAACAACTTTTCTGTTCATCTCTTTATACACAAATACATCTGATGCTCTATTATCTTTGGACGACGAAGATGATTTCATAGCTCCATCACTGGGTTAATTCTTTACATCATTATTCAAAAAACTTAATAGTATCAATTTAGTAATGGTCTAGGATTTTCAATTTATTAATTTGTAAGAATAACATGTTAAAATCATTTTAAAAAAACTTGCCCTAACTGATACCATAAAATGCTTGTTCTACAAGAATTTGAGTATATTGGAAAAATATGATTTATAAGAAATCGATTCTTTAAGAATTAAAGTTATGAAGCTCACTTGTTAACAGAGTATGTGTCATCTTTGTTAACAATAGTTGGTCGTATGGTTGGGTTTATCTGTGGGTATGGATTTTTTTAGAACAACTTCTAAAATAGATAAATTGATTGAATAAGATTTTACTTTAGGATGTACTTGGTTATAAAAGTTATAACTAGTTTCGTTATATTCATTATGAATTATTGTCATGTATAAATTAGAGTTTGTTGAATGTTAGAAAACATGATAAAGGCACTTCATGTATTTATGTGATAAAAGCAGGATAAAGGCACTTCCTGATTCTAACAAAGGCTTATTCTGAATGAATTTGGGTTATTGCAAAATATATTTTGAATCAATTGATTCTTCAAGAAAGTAGGTTAACAAGTTATATTATTAACTGTTTGTACAATATGCTAATTCTTACAGACTGTTTTTTTATATCTAGCCTTTTTTCAAAACATAATATTGTAATTGTTTATAAAATGTATCTATTCTTCAAGAATTTTTTAATAACTATACAAACCCTGTTTTTCAAGATACTAAACAAAAGATTTTCAAAAACTTATAGATGATAACAAATTCTTTAAGAATATAATAACAAATAACTCTATAAATATATTCTAGAAGAATATGATTGCATATACATAATCACATATTCCTTTTTTTAAAATTAACAATACACTACACATTCTTGAAGAATATGACAACTAAAAAGCAATTTTCATTTTTTAAATTGATAAAAAAAATTCCTTGGGAAAAAATCATGTTAAAAATATCTAGAAAAGACGATTTTATAAAATTGATTTTTTATGACAGCCGTATAAAACAATTTGTCGCCTGTGATTAATCTAATAATTATGTAAGTAAGATAATATGTGATTAACAAGAAGATGAAAAAGTTGTAACGTCTCTTCAATTTCCTTCCATATTTATCGGTTTGTTATTTTAGGATAATATAACCATATGTTATGAAAATACAAAAACACCGCTATCAAATGATTGGACCATATTTGGTTATACATTCACACAATATTTAAGGTTTATATATGATCCTAACTATATATATATATATATATATATATATATATATATATATATATATATATATCATTTGATGATATATACTCGGTATATACAAAGAATAGTGTGATGTGTGTGTGTGTGTATATATATATAGGGGTAATTATAGAAATATGAAAGATTAAAAATAAAAGATAAACACCTGAGGTCAATACGTTAGTGAGTTGCTAATTCGTCTAAAGGCCATGATTAAATTCAGCATTTTCCCAATACCTATTATCGTTAATCCTGCGAGAGCCTAAAAATGTCACAACTAGCCTTTTTGGTTAGGAAATTTCGTCCGCAAGTAAGCAAGTACTATTGTGAGACATGTGCTAACACTTCTAAGTGTACAATTTGAGTTCTTAATGAGCCATGAAGTGTTAGAATGAAAACTCTCCAAGTATGTGACACCTCTCCCAATTCTCTCCAAGTATGTGAAATCTCTCCCAAATCTCTCCAAGAATGCGAAATCTCTCCAAGAATAGTAAATCTCTCCCAAATCTCTCCAAGAATAGTGAATCTCTCCCAAATCTCTCCAAGAATGCGAAATATCTCCAAGAATAGTGAATCTCTCCCAAATCTCTCCAAGAATAGTGAATCTCTCCTAAATCTCTCTAAGTATGCTAAATCTCTCCAAGAATAGTGAATCTCTCCCAAATCTCTCTCATATGCGAAATCTCTCCAAGTATGTGAAATCTCTCCCAAATCTCTCCAAGTATGTGAAATCTCTCCCAAATCACTCCACGGATCTCAAATCTCCCTAAATACCTTCCTTAGTCGAAAACAGCTCAAAACCGGAAGAGGAAACCCCAAAAGGATCTCTTGGTCCGGACTCCTCATGGTCCTGAACCTCTTGGCCGGAACCCTCTTGGTCCGGACTCCTCTTGGTCCTGAACCTCTTGGCCGGAACCCTCTTTGTCCGGAACCCTTCTGGTCCGAAACCTCTTAGTCCGGAATGTCTCCTAAGGAAGCCAAGAGGAAGCTCATCTCGGAAGCCTCTCATCTGGATAGGTTCGCAGCTCCGGAAGATTTCGCTTGAAGCAGCTTCGGAACCTCCAGCCGGATCCGCATCCTCGGTCCGGACTCACCAGATCTCGCACCCGACTCCGGAAGTGGGCAGTGACTTCGGAACTTGTACAGCACCTCCAGAACACTCATACTGGCCACTTCGGACCCTCGCAGAACTGACTCTCCCCTCCGGAATTTGAACTGTAGCTCCAGAATTCTAAGAGGAGCTCCGGAATGCACCTCTTAGCTCCGGATTTTCATTATTTTCGGACTATTTTATCATTTTAAGGCATTTTGACGCCGGAAATTACACCAAACTCGTATTTTTCCTATCCTAAACCCCTTAGACTCCTATTTTATGCTAAAATTAACTATTTTAAGCATATCCTTCATAAAAACAAAAAGTTAGGATTTAGGAAAACCTTATCCTAAATCAAAAAAATGACAAAAGGATTGACCTTGTGATTTGATGAAATTCCTCATTTCCCATGCAGATCACGGTATCCCATGCTTTACCCACCAAATATCCATGCATGGACCACCAGAACCCCATGCATCAAAGATTCCTTTCCTTTTCCTTATACTCCAAAGCAACGACAGTGAGGGAGTTTAGACTCCACTTTCTCTCTCGCTTTTCTCATTTCCTCTCAAAACTCATCTCCAAGCAAGAACAAGAACTTGCTGAAAACAAAATTCTAAACTTCTCCCTGGAGTTGTAAGGTAAAATTCCTCCACTCATCTAATATTTTATAATATTTCAAAATGAATCCATATTATTTTATTCATAATAATATGTGAAAAATCACCTTTAGGATAACTTTCTCCCAAGGAAGTTCCTCATCTCAGCAAGAGTTTAAGCTTGAGATCTTCACTCCACAACTCCAAACAGCTCCTCAACCAACTCAAGGTGAGCTTCATACCCCACCTTTTCAATATTTTAATGTTTTTGGGGAAGAGTACAAGTCAAATCTTGCCTAAATACTTGAATAATTGCTTATATACGTATGATTGTATGTGTGTATGAAATATTATTAAATTAATATTTTAGTAATATACTCACGAACGTAAGAATTCTCAATTTCATAAAGAACAGAGGATACTTTGTGTACAAAAGAGCCTCCCAACTATTGGATGTGTCCAACTTAAGTCCTTTATCTATGCTTTCATGTCTGAAGATAAAAGTTATAATAGGGATCTTGATAAGTGGACACCATTTCTAGTAAATTTTCGAAAATGGAACTTTGTGACTATTTTGCAAACTGTCAGGGGGTATTTTATAAATATTCAATATAAAAGTTTGCGTCAAGAAAATACACAAATAGAGCCTTTATGACAGAAATATTTGCATGTCATAAACTGCTGTCATAAAACCTCCAAGAACATAAGTAATGTTATATACGTCATAAAACAGAACATGCGTGTCATAACCGGCAGTTATAAATTTATATAAATTATAACTTGACACTTTTTCTCTTGATTAAAATGACTTATTTTTCAATAAACGAAAACGAACACGAGCACCTAGTTAACGACCACAATCAACGATATGGAATGAGAACGATATTTCTATTCAATGAGTACGAGTTTCATTATTTATCTAACAAATAATGGATCTCTAACGATTGCTCAAAAGGTTGTTAATATTCTAGTCAGACAAATCTCAAAAGTACCTAAATATAAAAATATTAGTGTACGTCTAAGTCCTGTAAGGAGTTATAGCCAGAGTCTCCTGGAGGGAGAGCGGGAATTTGTGTATAGATTTATACGGGGTTGACACCCCGCACCTTCGCTGTTCGCTACAGCTAGACAGGCCAGTCTAGGGTGACAAATGTCTTTTTCCAAACCGAGGGCGCCTGAGAAACGCCAAAACAGGCACTTCGTCAGATTAGTATGGTTATAACGACTCACTAGAATATGTTATATTAACTAGAAATTTATGTAAGGAAAACCTCATAAATAAACTTTGGCACATTGTGTTGACTGTCCTACACGTGATAGGTGATGGTCCGCATTTGTTGTGTTGACTGTCCTTCTTCATTGCGTAGAATGTCCACAATAGCCATGTTGATTCTTTCTCCTACAACTATAGAGTCGTAATACTGCTATTTTTACAAATTAAAAAGCGTAGGACTCTATGGAAAACGTTTGTAGACGATTTTTGATAACGATAAACTAACCCACACATATACATAGTTGGAAACTAGAACTTACAATTATTTTATAGCAGAAAATATAGGATTTTCTGGGGAAAACGATTTTTCTACGATTTCGATAACGATAAACTAGAACGCACACACTCAATGTTACTCGATAAGAAGAACAAGATTTTCAGCCATATTTCTTTTTTTGAAATTAAGAGATTTTCTTGAAACGGTTGAATGCTACTATTCAAAAGAAACTATTCTCGAACACAGTTCACTTTTAAAAATCACACTATTTTTCAAAATCACTCCTTATAAGGATGAACAAAAGTAATGTCATACACACACATATCCATGATTTTCAAGGCAAGACTTCAAACGATTTCATAGAAAATATCGGATTTTCTGATAGTACGATAAGAACGATTCTAAACAAGTGTAAACGATTTTATACAAAACTGCTTATGAACTCACCAACTTTTTAGTTGACGCTTTTCAAAACGACTTGTATTCTCAGGTATCTAGTAAGCAGGTAACAAGGGACGCAGATGCAGGACTATTTAGCTGTAGTTTGAAATTTCTACTTATGTCTCTTTTATGTAACTCGAAGAACAAATACAATATGTAAACAATGTAAGTTTGTTATCTCAATGTATGATGTTTGGATTGCTCTGTTTCATTTATATTCAATTGTTATGATACTGCACAATGAAGTCACCCGCCTCCGGACGTTTCCGCCGTCTGGTCCGGGGGTGTGACAAAAAGCGTCGATTATAGGGACTCACGGTAATACATTAGATCACCTTAGAGTATAGTCGATTATAGGGGCTCATGGTAATACATTAAAATAGCCTTAGAGTTTAGATTGCCATTAGGGACACCTACAATGGTAATGAAATACGTTAGGATCTTAGATATCCTAAAAAGATAGTAAATTATGATTAATAAAAATATCATAATTAAAATACGTAAGGATCGCTAGATATCCTAAAAATATAGTAAATTAGGATTAATAAAAATATCCTAATTAAAATATGTTAGGATCATTACATATCCTAAAAAGATAGTAAATTAGGATTAATAAAAATATCCTAATTAAAATACGTTAGAATTGTTAGATATCCTAAAAATATAATAAATTAGGATTAATAAACGATATCCTAATAAGATAAAAGATAGGATCGTTAGAAAGATAGAAAGCTAGGTTAATAAAATATTTAAGAAAGGTTTTTCTCAAAGAAAAATGATTCTTAAAAGTTACCCAAAATCGAAAACTCTGAAAACTTGTGAGCTCACCAACATTACGTTGACGTTTTCAAAACCTCATGTATTCCTAGGAGGCCGTGAGATGGAAGCCTACACTCCCGGAAGCAGCAGCTGATGGAGGAAGCAGCTTGAAAACCCATGTGGTTTATCGTTCATGTCTATGTGTTAGGACACCTTTATGTAATAGGAACCCTAGAAATCCAATGTAACGTTTTATCTATAAATAAAATAGATGTTTATGTTACATATTTTTTGTACTGTTCAATATATGTTCAAGGACTGAGAACCAATATCCCTACGTCACACTGTCTGGCGTTTCCGCCGACGGCCGGGCAGGGTGTGACAAGTTGCCTATAATATAAATTTGATCATAGAGCTTTCAAGCGTGGTTTTTTTTCCACATAATACAAACCGAACGTAAAATTTGTTGGTTGCTTGTTTTCAAACTAAAATAAACTGACAAATTCATATCATAAAGCAACAGCAGTGAAATACTTACAAGCTGTGATTAAAGGAGCACTGCCACCTGGTTTACATCGATTCAAATATAGGGAACGGTGTAAAAACTTTTGCGGAAAGAGAGGAGAAGGGGCTACATATTTTGGGGACCGATTCCGTTTACCTAAAAAGCAGGAGGTATTGGCTCCGGGCCTCATGAAATTAGATGGTGGACGGCGAGCCTTTTGTATGTAAAGTAAGTGTAATAGGCTCACAGAAGCGGCAAATGGCGATGGAGGGACCAGACGTGACCGGCTCCAAAGTATGCCACCGGCATCTCTCCCTCTTCCGATTGTTCATATCCTTCTTCGTCTGATCGAACACCACTATGCTTCTTCTATTGTGAAAACGGAAATCTTAGAAAGATGAATAAGCACATTATGTTGTGGAAAACAAAACCCTACACAACGAATTCGAAAAGGGGAAAGCTGAAAATCAAAACCCTACACAACGAATTCGAAAATTAGAAACTCAATAGCTTGTCTTAGTAATTAGTACGGTGTATCTGAGCAAATGCATGAAGCGTTACATAAATGCAGTGCAGAAGGCGAAAATGTAGTACCTGATATAGATTAGCGGCAATGAGGGCTATGTTAAATATAAAGAAGATGACCCGCAAAATCACTTCCCATGCCATTAACACAGTAGAGGTCGATGAACATACTTTGAGATTTCAGGTGTATCGTTGGCAGAGGCACCAGGATTTTTGAAGGTACCAGGTGGTGTCAAGGCTCGGCGGAAGGTCGGATTTCGTCGGAAGTTAGGAGACGATGAGTTTAGACACATGCTCGTCGGGATCTTGAAGAAGAAGTAGATGAAGCGGTGGAGAAAGTTTAGAGATAAGAAAGGGTTCGTCTAGATCAGGAATAAAGAACGGATTATACTAACCCTGGTAACCGATTAACAGTGGTGGAGTTAGGTATTGTTCCTAACTCCACTCTCTTTTAATATATATATATATATATATATATATATATATATATATATATATATATATATACACGCTTTTAAATATGTTTTTTTATTTATATGTAGGTGTCATTATTGACATCTGTCTTTAAAAATTGTTGTACAGACTACATAGTTCCTAAGGCTACAATATATTGCCTCAAGAACTGTGTAGCAGGGGACATACGTCATTTGGTCTGCAGCCAACAAAGTAAAAACAACAATTTTTTAAAACGGATGTCAATAATGACACCTACATATAAATAAAAAAACAACTTTAAATGTCTAACTAATATTAAATAAATGTTTGTAGTATCAAAGCACAAAGATAATGACAAATTTACCTGACTGCAGACCTTCCAATACAAATAAATGCAAGACATCCCACTGTACGAAACAAAATATTACTAATTTTTTTTATTTAATAATATTAGTTGTTAAATTTTGAATTATTTATTATGCTAGTTGTTTCAAATGCAATGTCAATTGACAATCGCTCAAATCTTGTATTCCAGTAATAAAGAAATATCACAAAAGCTATCTGACAAAAAACATGTGAAACATTTTTTTAAGTATCATCATATCATGTAAAAAAATCAAAATAATACCAATGTTCATTTTTTTAAAACAACATGAGTAATAAAAAATTTCAAAAACCAACATCATGTGTTAAATAATAGAAAAAAAGTCTTTATATTTCAATAAATTAAATACATATTAAAATCTTACCAAGATGAACAATTTGGTAGCGACATCAACACTAGTATGTGATTTAGAATCAGAGGGAATCAGCGGTCGTATAATACAAATTAGTGGGAACAGTGTTCCAGTTGAAGGCATACCTCCGGCATTTGAACAACGGAACCACCCAAGTGCGGTATAAGTTTGTAATCAATGCCCGGTCTTTTCTACTGGTAAATATCAACACCCCTAAATATAGGGTTAATGCAAAATAAAAAGGAATACTACATGCATAAGAGGATATCCAAAATGACTTTGCTGTAAAAAAACCACCCACATAATTAATACGTATTGATCAGTAAATCTTGAAACATACTTTAAAACAGTTAAGGTTCATCATTTGGTTCTATTGAGCACTCTTACAATTCCAAGAAAGCATAGTATGAAGATAAAAATCGAAGGAGTTAAATTTCTAAGCTTATAAATTAACTTTTGAACTGAATCATATTTAATTAAGAGAGAGAGAGAGAGAGAGAGGCAAATTCCCTTTCTTGATACATATTCATATGAACTTAATTTGAAGGTGAACGTTTATTCCAAATGACACACTAGTCCTGATGTCGCTATCAAAATTTTCATATTGGTAAGATTTTAATATGTATTTAATTTTTTGAAAAATATAAACTTTTTTGTATCAATTAACATTTGTTGTTAGTTTTTGAAAATTATTATTACTTATGTTTTTTTTTAAAATGAACCTTGGTATTATTTTGATATTTTTTTCAAATGAAATGATGATACTTAACATATTTTTTCAGATAGCTTTTGTGATATTTTTCTATTACTGGAATAGATGATTGGGGCGATTTTCTGTTGACATTGCATGTGTAACGGTTAGCATAATAAGTAATTTAAAATTTAACAACTAATGTGTTTAGATTACAAAAATATTTCATAATATTTTGTTTCTACAGCCGGATGTCTTGCATATATTTGTAATGGAACAGGAAATTTGCAATTATCTTTGTGCTTTGATACAAAAAACAATTTTTTCATATTAAGTAGGCATTTAAAGATGTTTTTTTATTTATACGTAGGTGTCATTATTGGACATCTGTCTTTGAAAACTGTTGTGTAGTGGTGTTGATTATGATGACGAATGCGGAATGTGAAATGATATAGTGAATCATACAAGAATCATGAACACAAAGAACACAAGATTAAATAAATCCGGGTTTTGCTCTAATTAGTTTTTACAAAGAGTACAAATGGGTTTGCAATAATTCTCTCTCTAAACTAATCTCTCATAAAGTTCTTCCTTTCTTACTTACATAAAATGAGTGTCACTCACTTCCTTATAAAGGAAAGACAACTCATTACACACATACAAAGGAGTAAGAACACATGACATCCAAGAGTGACTTTGCACCCTAACATTCTCCCCCTCAAAGTTAGGATTGGATGTCCCAGCTTCAATATCCAATAAGCTCGCGCGATCAATACGAACTCCCCCTCAAAGTAATACCGGTCTTCAAATCCGCAAATGAATACCCGAGAAGCTTCGAATACCGACTCTACATTTTCCCCCTTTTTATAATCAAAAAGTGATCATAAAACCCACTAAGGTTGAGAAGCGCCCGAGGAATAAACTTCACAAATCTCCCCCTTGATGTGTGCCAAAAATGAAACCGCGGAAAACTTGCATGAAAAAACAATCACGAAAAAGTCATGAAAAAATTCCAATTTTTGTGAAAAATTTCAACTGTTGTGTGAGAGTTGCAAGAATTTCGAAAATCTGGGTAAAAACTACCAATATCAAAATTCTGCAGGGACCCGTTGCGCCAAAAACAGTCTTAGATGCGAAACTTAACCCCAATTGCGAAATTGGTCATAAAGTGTTCATTCGCATAAACTATAAGGACCAGAAATGTAAATTCCTCCATTTCTCGGAATTTTTTAGCCCAATTGTAAAACTGGGTAAATTCTACCAATTCTTCGAAACTTCAGGGATGCAACATGAAACTTCTTCATTCTTCACAAATTTGTCCCCATTTCGAATTTGGGTTATTTATGCCAAATAACAGAAAGTTTAGAGATGTGAAGTGAACAGCTCTTTCTTTTTCAATCGTAACCAGATGCGAATAGGGAGGTTTAACCATAGCAAAGTTAAAATGGAACTCCCATAGCAATATCGTCGAAACTGAACCTTCGCTTTCCATTTAAAAGACCCTCGACATTGAACTATGTACAAACCCTCGACATCGAATACCATGGACGAACCCTCGACATCGATACCCAATTGACCCATTTCGAACCTTCAAGATCAACCCTTCGAAATCAAGACTGTACACCTCGATGCTCGACTCCGCACATCCCGTCGAGTGTCGAATGTCGAACAGGCACCCCAACGCTTCGATCCTCGAAGCCATATAAGGAACTCAACCTCGTTTCCCGGTAAAGAACTTCTACATCGATGCCATTTAAGAACCTTCAAACTCGATACCAGGGAAGAACCTCGACCTCGATTGTTCTATCCCACTTAATTCCTGCAAGAGAATTTGACTGTCGAGTATGTAAACCAAGCCTTCATTGTTGACATAACCATTTGATAGCAAATTCGACGTCGACTCCAATCCAATCAATCAAACAAACCGGTCGACCCTCAATGTCAAATGAAGACCATCGACCTCAAGACATTCGACCATCACACCCCAAAACTTCCAATTCGATATCCAAATATCACCGAATTCAACTCCAAAGATCACCAATCGACATCAAATTCAATTTTAACCCCAAATCAGCCCTTCGATATTACTGAACCATATTCGAAAACTCAATTTTGACTTTTAACTATGAATTTCAATTGCAATTGTCGACAACACTAAAATCGATTTTCAGATTAAAAACAACAAGTGAACAAATTCATCATGTTCTTCATCACCTGTGTAACGCCTAGTTCCTGCTACGTATTTAATTAAGGATTTATTCGCTTTTGTATAGAAACTCGACGAGTTTGAGGCCCCAAACTCGTCGAGTAGGAATGGAATTGGACGCGGGTTGTAAAGTCTACTCGACGAGTTGAGAGCCTTAACTCGACGAGTAGGAGTGGCAGAGTGAAACCCTAATTTTCAAGGTTTTGCACCCTATTTAAACACCTTAACCTCCAAAGGCTGGCCTCATTTACAGCCTCCAAGTCCCAAACCCTAAATATCGAAACCCTAATGCTTTGTGGAGCTTGTGAGTCATTTTTTAGAGAAAACTTGTGTATTTGAAGCTTGTGGAAGAATAAGAAGCTTGAGGACTCAAGAAGGAGTGAGTAGATCCAGAAACTTCATCCCATCCTCGTCACTTTTTGGTAAGCAAGTCTCAAACTTGCTTAATGATTTCTTAGATCTCTTCATTTTCACTTTTATTGGGTTTTTGCTCCAAATATCTTGATCCTTGGGAAATGGACGTCCCAAGTGAGTATACTTCCAGATCTAAGACCTTGAAGGGCCTTCATGGCATAAAGGTGCAAACTTTATGGCCATTGAAGCCCCATGCAAGCTTTAGGATGTCATTTTGGCATTTTAAGCTCCAAAAGGCCATGCATGGAGAGAAAGTCAGATACTTTACGTGTTCATGTAGTGTCTAGGGTCTAGATCTTAGTTTGTATGCCTTAGCTTGAAGTGTTAATGGCTTTTGGATAAAGATCTAGGTCTTAAAGAGTTAGGGTTTGAGCTAAACCCATTAAGGAAGGGTATTTACGGGTAAAGTTGGAAACTTTACCCTTAAAAGGACATTTTCAGTATGTACATGAAGTATGGAGCTTAGATCTGAAGGACATGAGCTTAATCTATTAAGATAGTTTATCAGACTGAAGAACTCGACAAGTTCATAAAGGAACTCGACGAGTTAGGTCGAAATGCCCCGGCCCTGTAGAAGGAAAGACTCGATGAGTTCAGGATGGACTCGACAAGTGGAGTTAGAAAGTCCTGATTCCGCTGATAGGAGAAACTCGACGAGTTCGTGAAGAACTCGACGACTTGGATCGCGATTTCAGGGTTTCTGATTTATGGAACTCGGCGAATTGATGGGTCAACTCGGCGAATTGAGTCAACCCAGAATGTTGACTTTGACCGGAATGTTGACTTTGACCAGGGGTAAAATGGTTATTTTACCCTAAGAAAGATTATTGGATTTTGACTATGTGTTATTGTGATAATGATAGTCGGGGAGTCATTGGTGCAGCCGTTAGAGATTCCTTACCACGAGATTTCGCAGTCAGCTTTGTGAGGTGATTTTCCTCCTGGTTTGAACGGGTCGAAGGCACCAAGGTCGGCCCGTATATGTTATGTGTATTGATTAGTAGCTGAGTGTAGGCGAGGCCCGTATCTCATAGATAGTTGAGTGTGGGCGAGGTCCGTATCTCATAAGCATTATTTGAGTATGGATATAGGACTGATTGATATATTTGATTATACTTGTTATCTGTGTGATACCTGTATGTATGCTTAGTAGTTGAGTGTGGGCGGGGCACGTATCTCATAGTTAGCCGAGTGCGGGAGGGGCCCGTATCTCGCAGTTAACTGAGTGTGGACGGGGCCCGTATCTCGTAGTCAGCGGAGTGTGGGCGGGGCTCGTATCTCCTAGTTAGCGGAGTGTGGGAGGGGCTCGTATCTCCTTGAATGTGAACAGGGCCCGTATCTCCTAGTAGCATGATTATGTGTATGGTATGTGGTAGTTTAGGGAGACTCACTAAGCTTCGTGCTTACAGTTTTTAGTTTTGGTTTCAGGTACTTCCGGTAGCAAGGGGAAGAGCTCGGGATGACTACAGTGCACACACCATGATTTTAGCATGGGATGCTTTTACTCTGATATGTTTTGAAAGATGTTTATGATATTTTGAGAAACAATAACTTACGGTTTTCATGTGATGTTTGATGGCCATGGTTTTATTAATAATTAAAAATGAAATTTTTGGACCATATTTTTTGGATGTTACAAGTTGGTATCAGAGCCTTGGTTTGAGGGATTCAGGCACACTCTCGGGTGTGTCTAAACTCAAACTATGGGCTTGGTATAAAATTTTGAAAAGAAAAAAAACATTTTTACAAAAAGGATTTTGAAAAAGAGAAAAAGTGTGTGGTGCATTCAATCAGCCGAGCTCAAGTGAGTACTCCCAAATTACCCATACAAGTTTATGTTATGATATGATTATGAAAACTGCATGCTAGATTAGGGCTAAGGATCTAGGAAGGATGCCTTATATGTATGCTGTACAAGCTTGTTGAAGTGCATGCTAGTACTGATTAGTCAGTAATATGATGGCCTGAATAGGATATGCTTGATTATGGTTACTCAACGCTCAAATGCTGCTTGCTTTGTGCTTTTAGGAGTCCTAGTTGTCTTTAACTAACTAGTAAACGAATACGTTAAGTTACATATTACGAGGACTAAATAATTTCAGAAGGTTAGGTTTAGCTCTATTTCGCAGCTCTTGTTTGAGTCTAACCATTGTAGGGTAGGACCTCTCATTCGAAGAATTATCTGGTCTTAGTGATATGTAATGGTATTCTCGAGCTAGTTAGGGGGAGATAGGAGGGACTTCTTATGCAACTGATAGCGGAGAGTGGGTCGGAGATTACCCTAGAGCAAGCCTAGGATGAGATTAACAGAAAGCAGTAGTAGTGAAAGGGACTTGGTGGAGTCAAGTCAGTTCTTGAGGAAAGTACGGATAGATGTGGAAGGTAGCATGGGCCCGTACTACTGAAATCAGAGGATCCGTACTCGAATCAAGGAAGGCTGAGATGAGCCCAGGGAACTTGTAGTATGTGAGATCCCTCAAGTTATGATGAGTATATTGATGTTTGTTATGGTGTATTTTCAGTATGGTGACGTTACGCACTAGACCAGTTGGCAGTTCAGGTGCCGGTGAGGGATCAGGCTTGGGCTCTAGAGTCGGGCAGCTCGACGAGCAGATGAGAGAGTTCATTTTATCTGAGGTCGCGCGCAGTATTTTAGACTAGACTCATGTGATCTTCGGTACGGTCAAGGAGGGCATCTTGGAAATACTTGATGAGAGGTTGGGTGCATTCCGCACCGAGATGGCGTCCATGCTAGGGGCGCGCACGATGACTTTCAAGGAGTTTCGAGCTTGTGGAGCTCCAGACTATCATGGGGCTCGGGACCCCATTGCTAGCAGCAGGTGGTTGGCTGATGTCGCCAACGCCTTCCGTACGAGCCGATGTCCCGAGGGGGACAAGGTCCGACTTGCTTCCTGTCTTCTGAAGGACAGGGCACGTGACTGGTGGGAGGAGGTTGGACATGCCATTGGAGATGATGCAGCTTTAGATGCGATGACTTGGAGTTAGCCCTGTCGAAAATACCCGTTACCCGAATTACCCGCCCGATTTTTTCGGGTATCGGGTAAATCGGGTCGGGTAAATCGGGTATCGGGTAAAATGTTTCGGGTATTTGGGTAACCCGATTTTTTTCAGGTCGGGTAAAGGGTAAGTGTTTTGGGTTTCGGGTATACCCGATTACCCGAAAATTTATCAAACAAATAATGATGGCCCAATATCTTTTATTCCTTTATGAGTTAATTATTCGTGTTCGACCAAAACTCCAAATCCCAACTCCCTTGTTCTATTCTCTCGTCAAAAAAACCCTCGTCTCTTTGTTCATCACCAATCGAGATCAACTCCAGCCGGTTGTCCCCGCCTCCTTGCCGGTCAGCTGGTCGTCAGCTTGTCGCCGCCTCGCCGGTTGTCCCCGCCTCCTTGCGATCTGAAATATGTTCAATATATAAAATTGTAAGTTTTTAAATAGTTTTTAAACATTATTTACAAAAATGTAACATAACTCATCTCACCAATGAGTTTCTTCCTAATCCAAGTTTTCTCTCGATGTCATCCATTTCATAACAAACAACATATCCACCTTCCCCTACGATAACATAAACAAATTAGCACTATAGTGAAAAATAAATCGCATATTTATATGATAATTGAAAGAAAGATATGTATTTCAATTTCTAACCAAGGCATATATCTCTGTAAACTGTTCTTGCCCCAAAGAGAAAGATATCAGAGTCTAAAGAGTAACATCCATCCTGAAAAATCATAAAAAAAAATATACATTTTTTTATGACAAAATGGTGGTTTTTTTATGAGTTTTTAAGATGATAATGGATAAATTTTGCTTACACATAATGACTCTGAGTCTAAAGAGAAACATCCATGTTCCTTTGAAGTGGAATAATTTTGTTTAAATAAGATTCGTCACGACCCTAATTATATAAAAAAATTAAATTAAATTAATAATCCAACATTTAAATCATATAGTATTAATTTATTATAGAGAAAGAAATTCCCACCTCATTGTCCAAATGTAAACGCCTTCTATATGTTTGATCACAACCATTATGACATGCATTTTTGCTAAAAAAAAACATATCATTTTGTGCTAAAAACCTGTTGGAGAATATATGAAAGTAGGGTATGGTGGAAATCTGAATTTATTAGGTGCCATTAAAAAGTTTAAATTTTTTTTAAAAAAAAAAGTCGGGTAATACCCGAATTACCCTTACCCGACCCATTACCCGAATTACCCAAACCCGAATTACCCGATTTTAATTTGGGTCGGGTAACAGGTAATTTTTTTAATATGAAAAACCCGAATTACCCGAAACCCGAAAATTTTACCCGATCAACACCCCTACTTGGAGTGACTTTTCGGCCAGGTTCAGGGCTGAGTTTGCACCTGTGATTGAGGTGCAACAGCTTGCTAGGGAGTTTCAGGACCTCCGGCAGACGACTGAGACGGTGACGGAGATCACCGCTATGTTCAGGGAGAGGGCCCTTCTTGTTCCGTAGTATGTGGCGGACGAGGAGATGAAAAAGGCCCGGTATCATGAGATGTTGAGGAGCGATATCCGACAGTTTGTGAGCCGATCCAGCTGCAAGACGCTGGAGGATATGATTGTCAAGGCTAGAGAGAGAGATTGATTTAGAGATGGAGAGGAAGAGGAAAACAGATGCAACATCTGGTGTGGAGCGTTCGGGCAAGAAGCCCAAGGTAGATTCCCGAAGGAAGGGCCAGCAGGGCCGAGGCCGCTGCGTCAAGTGTGGTAGGTCGCACGAGGAGACGTGCAGGGCTGGTAGTTCGGGTTGCTTCAAGTGCGGCCGAACTGGTCACGTTAGCAGAGACTGTACTGTTACCACCGCCGCCCTGACAGTATATGACCTGATTTGCTTTCAGTGCAATCAGAGGGGCCACAAGAGGTCCCAATGTCCGAGTTTAGCAGCAGCAGGACAGGTGGCGGCACCCGCTCCTGCTACGTTGAGGATTACCGATGGCCGTCAGGGCTGGGAAGAGGTGCTAGTGGCGAAGAGCAGAGCCTTCCAGTTGACCGCAAAGGAGGCACGTGCAGCATCGGACGTCGTGACAGGTATGTATCTTCACCTTATCTCTTTATTGATATTTATTGTTGCTTATGTTTATGTGTTTCATTATAGGATCGTTCCTTGTGAACGGCATATCTGCTCTGGTATTATTTGATTCGAGGGCTACCCGGTCTTTTGTGTCGCTCGCGCTCAGCAAGCGGTTTGTGGGAGCTCCAGGGGAGTTGGACTGTCCGCTAGATGTAGAAATAGCAGATGATAGGACCGTTCGAGTTGTAAGGGTTCATCGGGGATGTACACTGCAGTTATTTGATGAGCAGTTTCCTCTGGATTTAGTCCCCATTCCCCTGCGAGGGTATAAGGTTATAGTGCGCATGGACTGGTTGAGCCCCAGTGGGGCAGTGATCGACTGCGAGCAGAAACTTGTGCGGGTTCGGACCCCAAGTGGGGGAGCTTTAGTGATTCAGGGCGAGAGACCGTCGGGTGGACCGACGTTATGTTCAGCAGCGAGACCGAGGCGCTACCTTCAGCAGGGTTGCGCAGGTTATGTCGCCTATATTATGGATACCTGGGATAAGGGTAAGGCGACCGTGGATGATGTATCGATCGTACGGGAGTACCTGGACGTGTTCCCAGAGGATTTGCCTGGGGTACCTCCGGAGAGGCAGGTAGAGTTCAAGATTGACCTAGTCCCTGGTGCGGCTCCGATATCCAAGGCACCATATCGATTGGATCCTCCCGAGATGCAGGAGTTGTCTACACAGCTGCAAGAGCTGTTAGACAAGGGATTTATCAGGCCGAGCAGTTCGCAATGGGGAGCCCCGATCCTGTTTGTGAAGAAGAAGGACAGGTCACATCGGATGTGTATAGATTACCGGGAGCTGAATAAGGTAACAGTGAAGAACCGTTATCCCCTCCCGAGGATTGATGACTTATTTGACCAGCTTCAGGGTGCATCTTGGTTCTCCAAGATTGATCTGCGATCGGGTTGTCACCAGATGCGAGTCAGGGACGACGATGTGCCGAAGACAGCTTTTCGGACTCGCTATGGCCACTATGAGTTCGTGGTGATGTCGTTTGGTCTCACCAATGCTCCTATTGCGTTCATGGACCTCATGAACTGTCACACCCCGATCCTTGTCGGAATCGATCGAGGTGTGATATATTGTTCAAAGTCTCATGACAACTATGTTATAATATGATTAGATTCAATTAAGTACTAAGTATGCAAACAAGATCCACAACATACAAATACAAATCCAAATATGAACAACATTTATTACATCAAATTTAAATAGTCTTGTGGATTTCTAAGGCACAACCTATTTTTCATCAACTTCATTCTTCAAATCTGCATCATGGGTAAAAACAGGTCAACTACGAGAGTTGGTGAGTAATCTAATTTTAGTAGAGAAAATTGTGAAGTTGAAACCTTTATAATTGGAAATTTGTTTTCTTTTGAAGTCGGCAAACAATTGTATTTGAGATAACGGTTTATAAATCAAAATTTGATTAACAAATGATAACAACAACAATAAGTCCTCACCCTATATATACATATATATATATATATATATATATATATATATATATATATATATATATATATATATAGGATGGAGCATCTAATCATCATACACACTCAACCACGTGCGATCAATCACCTTAGCGTCCCAAGGCGGGGTGGTCAACCCAATAGCGCTATTATTGTCCATAACGTACCTCAAGAATACGGGTATAGTCATGGAGATTAGACTAAAAATGGTAATGCACTACAAGTACATGTAGCGTAAACAAACAATAGTTATACAATTAATGACTCACGTATAAATGTCCCAACAATGTCTCAATTGTGATAAAACAATAAAATGAAGTTGGAACATATTAGAACCACATGATACACCCCAAAAGTATTGAAAATTATAAAGTATGGGGTAGATTACTCACATTAGTCCCAAAACGAAATGCGTGTGTCGTACGATAGACGGTTCGGGTCAAAATGACGTAGAACCTAATATAATTAATAGTTTTGGTTTAGGAACTGCTAAACGAGAATAGAGTACTAATACAAATAATTAGACACATATTCTTATATTAGATGAATTAACAATAATTCATTTTGATTATAATATTAAGGTATTCATTTGTTAAATGAATTTTAAATTGAATTAATTACTTTGCATAATTAATTTATATTTTCAATTTAGGCCAGATTTTAATAATTTCTTATTAAAATAATAATTTGCCCAATTATAATTGTTTACAGATTTTAACAATTATTTATATGAAATAATCATTAAAATGCATTTTTACATGCTTAAATACTTAGGAAAATGGTTTTAAATAGTAAACAGAATTGAAAATTTATGAAATTATTAGGAAATCATTATTTCATACAATATTAATTACTGTAAAATTTTTATATTTTTCTGAACTGTTTAGTATTTATTAATACTTTAATGATTAAACAACAACAAAATTCGGGAAAAATAGTAAATGATTCCCAAAAATTCTGTAAAATGAACCATAGTTTTATAAGATGATATAGAGCCCAGTGTATAAGTTTCAGATATTTGTGACTAAGGGAAGTATTTTGTATATATTTCATTATTAATTAATCAACAAAATCATAAATAATAGTAAACAGTAATATAAATGCATGAAACTTCATAAATTATGTTTAATCAATATATAGGTCATCCCAGAATTTTCTCAGAATTTATTGAATGCAAAAAGTATTTTATGTGAATTATTGCCCTACTTTATTGCAATAATTATAGTAATTCAATAAAAATAAGTTATTTTCTGAAAATTTCCAGAACTTCTTATTGTATTGATGGTATTCTGAGAAAAATCAGGTTTATGCATAAAATGAGTTTTAGATATTTTGATGGATTTAATTTGTTTCTTGTATGAATTTGAAACTTTTAACAACATACCTTGATGAATGCTTCAAGAAGGATGAAGATTTGAGTATAATAGATTGTTCTTGGATGGAATATGAGTATTCTTGGAGGAAATTTCGAGATTGAGAGTGAGAGAAAGAATAGAGAAGGTTTAAGTGGTGAAGAGAATAATGTGTTGGGAGAAAAAGGAAAGAAAAGTGGATGGGAGGTGTCAGTGGGAGACCATGAGAATAATCTTTTTGCTTTTGGTGGTCTTCATAATTTCCCACTAACACAAGCATCTTTTACATAATTAATATAAGAGTTTTATAAAATTTAAGGTAAAGTTTATAAAAATAGAGTTTTATAAAATTTAATGTAAAGTTTATAAAAATGGAGTTTTATAAAAGATGAGTTATTATTTGATTATAACAATCTACTTTGATTTGAAGTTTAATTATAGCATTCAAGTTTGATTCTTTTAAATTTAATTAGAGCATTATACTTTGATTTGATTTTAATATGGTATCATAATTTAATTTGATTATAGTTATAACGTTGTACTATACTATGTTGCTATTAACGTCAATTTATATCGTAGTGTATGAGTTTCGATCCTATTAGCGTCAAGTAATCTTGAGTAGGGTTTGAATGAGATTGCGAGAGGTTTCGTTTGTGATCTTTTTAAGTGTCCGGCTTCGCAACGCAAGGTCCCTAGACCCCGTTAAGCCATGATTTAGTGTCCTACACAATCCCGATGATTGTGCAATAGTGTTTTATCGCTTTGGTTCATTGTTTAGCACTGTTAAGGCTAAGGAAAATCAAACACATGAACTTTCCAAATGATGTTTTCTCATTAAAATAGCGAATTGTACAGTGATTACATAACGTAAACCCTATCATACAAGGGTTAATGGAGTTGACCGGTTTGACTAGTTGACTTTGTTTGACTTTGACTTGACCGAAATTTGATGGTTGTCACATCATCCCCCCGTTAGAGGGAATTTCGTCCCGAAATTTGCATTTTGATTGGGACTTCAAGAGTTTGGAAAAAGATGTGGAAAACTTTTCGTAGTACAAGAAATTGATTATGGTGAGGAACAACCCTCCTGATGTCACATGATGACCTTGGAAATTTCTTATTGTAACTTGAACTGAGTCAATTTAAAAGGAGTTTATTGTTTTGGGATGATAGAGTATTCTATGTGTGCTTTTATACTCCCTGTTTTATCCTTGGTATTACCACTATAAATATTTTATAACGTAGTTAGCGAGTTCCATCATTACAAATGTTTCAACAAATTTTGACGAAATTTGCATTATAAGTCCTACAAGTTCTTTTATAGTCGATTGACGTAAACTAGTCGTATATCATTAAGATTGCAAGGGCATTTTGGATGGGTGACCCCGCCTTAAGCCCACAACCAAACAAGGAACAGGGAATGAGGCGGAATCACACATTCTAAGTCCATAGAATCTTAATGATATATGACCATAATGTTTACACTAGCCCTCATAGATTCCAGGGGCGTAGTATTATTGGGCTAGAAGTAGGAATTGTAGTTCAGAATAAAATGGTTATAAGACTGCTATCTTCAAACTTGGGCTTTGGCCCCTCCCGATTCCTAATCAGAATGGTCCAATACTCCCAATTCTCCAAGCGACCAAGCGGTATCAAGAAATCAAAATCGATTCATCCCCATTTTCCCAATTCGCTGCCTATCTCGCCTGCTGTTCGTTTGTCACTGTCTCGCCAAGTCAGTCGCCTGGTCTCACTCTCGCCAATCGCCAGCGCCAAGTGCCCAAGTCCCCATTCTCACTTCACAGAAATCAGGTATGTAATCCCGAGACCCAAATCCTGTTCAGATGTTCTTTCTTTTCTGATTGTAAGATTGTTGATTGTTGGTGTTGGCGTATTGCACTGCTGCTGCTATTTTCTGTCAATTTGTTGCCTATTTATGCGTTACTACTGTCTTACTGAGTTTCCTTTTAATTTGGCTGTCATTTGCGATTTGGCGATTTGCCAATTTGATTTATAAGTTATGAACTTATAGATTTGGTTATTGATTTGGTTATGCTTAACAGCTTGTCAGCTTCAAACAAAACTGAAAAGTGACAAAAAAGATTGATTTGGTTATTGTTAAATGAGTTATTGGTTATTGTTCTAATTTTGAATTTGATTTTGTTTTGATTGGATCAATTGTTCCTTCATTTTGATTTTTCTAGATATAATCATGGGAAAGATGAAAACATTGAAAGAGAAATTGTTGTCTACTTACTAATATATCATTCATAATCTGTTTTTAAAGACATTAAAGGCTGTCGGGCTGAGTTGTAATTCTTTTTCTAGGTGTTTTTGGTGTTTATTTGTAGAAAACAATCTGTTTTTTTTAATTTTAATTTCAGTTTATAATATTTTCGCCCCCCCCCCCCCAAGTTAATTGTTCAAGCTCCGCCACTGATAGATTTACTAGTAAAAACCCTGAGTTTTTTTTACATAGATGATAAGACTTATTTGGGTTTTGTCGTGTTCTCAAGATTCATGGTTTATATACTTGAATCGATGCTAGTTTTAGTAATAAAAAGAAATTTTGAATTTAAACGTCGAGGTTAGAAGCTTGTACTGATATTTAAGGGGTTAAAAAATAAAATTTTATTAGTTACCTATAGCGACACACAAGTCATAATTTGCATGTGTGAAGACTTGGAGTACTTTCTAATTGGTTCGTGTGTGAAGACTTGGAGTACTTTCTAACTGGTTCATGTGTGAAGACTTGGAGTACTTTCTAATGAAAAGTGTGCTACTGGGGAAATTTGAAACTGGTACGTAGCTTCAAAGTCAAGAATATGCGGTAGGCATGTGATGTATTAAATGCATGAGGCACATAAGTCATAATTTGCGGCAACATATACGTATATGTGTGCGAATTGAAGAAGAAGGTTACAGTTCAAAGACCATATATATTCATTTCCTCTTTATTTGTTATTAATTACTTCTCCCACTTCACTTATATAAATCATCACATTCTTACCGCAACTTTTAACTTCTCCCTCACAAATGGATTCACCTGCAGATCATCAAAACCCCATAGATGACCTCGATTGGTTTCAGTACTTTGATCATCAAGATCTTTTCAGGTATATATAAACGCCACTCATTACCCCATCTTTCGCACAAAAAAGTGATTTTGTCTATATTGATCAAAACATGGTTTGGATTTGTAGTGATCAAAAAGAGTCTTTCATCGTGTTGGATTTGATTATCTTGAGTTTTTTTTTTTTTTTGGATTTTTGCAGTGGTGACATGCTCGACCATCATGATTACGAGTTGTCGGAAAAATTGCATGAAGTGCTCGATCAGAACGTTTCCACAGTACTTAACAAAGATCAAAACATCATTTCTAGAAATGAGTTTCACGATTTGGATCCCCTTGAAGATATAAGCTTATGGGATTGTTGGGAGGATGGTAATTTACCATTGGTTAGTTTCAGTGAAGACTGTAAATCCGGTGGTGAGGCTACAGGTAGTTCTAGTGCTGCCACCACTGATCACGGTGGCCGGAAGGTGGCAAATAGATTGAGACCATTGGAGTTTGAAGAGATAGCGAAGTACTTTGAGATGCCGATAATCATGGCAGCAAAGGAACTAGGGATAGGGTTAACATTGTTGAAGAAAAGATGCAGAGAGCTAAACATAAACAGATGGCCTCATAGAAAACTTAAGAGCCTTCAATCCCTCATTCAAAATGCCAAGGTAAACTACGATAATAACCTTCTATACATTACTCATGCATGTATGCATGCACTTGGTAACCAAAGTAGTTTTGGTATTTTCTAAAATTTTAATTATTAGTTTCTTTATAACATAAACATAGGCCCTAGGCATATGCCACATCGAATCAATTGTTTTACTACGATTTCTGATTTATATTTACATAAACTTAACTCATTGTAAATTTTATGAACTCACACGAAAAATATATTGCATCTACCTAAAAAAACTAGGAGTTGGGATTAAAGGAGGAGGTAGAGACGTTAGCAGGGCACAAGAAGATGATGGAGAAATTGCCAGGTATGGAATTGACAGAAAGAACAAAGAAGCTTAGGCAAGCTTGCTTCAAAGCTATTTATAAGAAGAGAGGACTTAACAATCCTTAGTCCTTACCTTTTCTTTTAGCCATTTTGTTATAATTAGTGGATTTTAATCTACATTGTATGTGTTTTTCTCTTGATAGATTGATACCCTTTTTAGTTTCATTGTGTTTGTCTATTGATTTTTTATGCAGAAAATTTTGTATAATTTGGGTATTATAGTTTGTATTATGTATTTAGCTATATTCTATATTGCCGACACGACTACGCTGACGACTCTATACCAGAGGTCTATATAAATAGACTTATGAATTTAGTAGGAATAACTTGATTATAATCTTGTGATTTGTTCCATGTCTGATCCACTCCTAAGATTCACTCGACATGCCCCCAGTTATGTGTAATTAAAATTTTATTAGACTGTTGATCCTAATGAGTCTACCCTAAGTCCACAACCAAACAAGGAACATGTCAACTATGAGAAACACGCATATGGACTTGTGAGTTATTTGTAAATTGATTAGGGAAATAAAGTTTTTTTTTTTAGACATTATTGGGTAAAATAATTGTAAAACACTTGTTGGGCCATGGTTAGGAGTGTTGGGCACCTTTTGGGCTTTCCATGGTTACTAAATGTGAAACATGTAGCACTTGCGTGGGCCCCCACAAAACTAAGTTTTCACATTTCTTTCCCACTTCTAGGCCCATTAGGGAACTTAATAGTCCAATGAGTTGGCCATTTTGGAGTGTATCCTTTCGGATACGTTTGATAAGGTCGGGTATTTTGATGGCTCAAAAGTAATGTGAATGACGCGCTTTGGCCTATAGGTTTGGGAACTCTCGCCTTTGGTCCCCAGATAAGCAAACTGGTCCCTCGGTTGATTGGGATGTATACGAATGCTTACCTAGTCAGGACTTTCGGGCTACCGGCACCTCCCCCTTCCAGTTACTACGTGTCCATTACTATGATCCTACCCAACTAGAGTGGATGACTTTGAATTTCCTATGAGCTCTAAGGAATACATATATGTATATACATTTTGTTAAACAACTTGAGTATGTGTGTGATTTTCAGAGAGAGGGGAGAATATTCACAAGTGTATGCACACATATAAGTGTCAGGAGTAATACGTATGCACATAAGGGAGCAATTAACACACAAAGGTATTCCTAGGATTTTCTAAGTGCGAATTGCATGCAGTTGTGTGTGCATTTTATAAACTAGCATACGAGAGGACCCTAGAGGCTATAGACTAGGTCAAGGCAATTAACCTAATTCCCTATAGTCAAGGGCTCTGATACCAATCTGTCACACCCCGATCCTTGTCGGAATCGATCGAGGCGTGATATATTGTTCAAAGTCTCATGACAACTATGTTATAATATGATTAGATTCAATTAAGTACTAAGTATGCAAACAAGATCCACAACATACAAATACAAATCCAAATATGAACAACATTTATTACATCAAATTTAAATAGTCTTGTGGATTTCTAAGGCACAACCTATTTTTCATCAACTTCATTCTTCAAATCTGCATCATGGGTAAAAACAGGTCAACTACGAGAGTTGGTGAGTAATCTAATTTTAGTAGAGAAAATTGTGAAGTTGAAACCTTTATAATTGGAAATTTGTTTTCTTTTGAAGTCGGCAAACAATTGTATTTGAGATAACGGTTTATAAATCAAAATTTGATTAACAAATGATAACAACAACAATAAGTCCTCACCCTATATATACATATGTATATATATATATATATATATATATATATATATATATATATATATATATATATATATAAATATATATATAGGATGGAGCATCTAATCATCATACACACTCAACCACGTGCGATCAATCACCTTAGCGTCCCAAGGCGGGGTGGTCAACCCAATAGCGCTATTATTGTCCATAACGTACCTCAAGAATACGGGCATAGTCATGGAGATTAGACTAAAAATGGTAATGCACTACAAGTACATGTAGCGTAAACAAACAATAGTTATACAATTAATGACTCACGTATAAATGTCCCAACAATGTCTCAATTGTGATAAAACAATAAAATGAAGTTGGAACATATTAGAACCACATGATACACCCCAAAAGTATTGAAAATTATAAAGTATGGGGTAGATTACTCACATTAGTCCCAAAACGAAATGCGTGTGTCGTACGATAGACGGTTCGGGTCAAAATGACGTAGAACCTAATATAATTAATAGTTTTGGTTTAGGAACTGCTAAACGAGAATAGAGTACTAATACAAATAATTAGACACATATTCTTATATTAGATGAATTAACAATAATTCATTTTGATTATAATATTAAGGTATTCATTTGTTAAATGAATTTTAAATTGAATTAATTACTTTGCATAATTAATTTATATTTTCAATTTAGGCCAGATTTTAATAATTTCTTATTAAAATAATAATTTGCCCAATTATAATTGTTTACAGATTTTAACAATTATTTATATGAAATAATCATTAAAATGCATTTTTACATGCTTAAATACTTAGGAAAATGGTTTTAAATAGTAAACAGAATTGAAAATTTATGAAATTATTAGGAAATCATTATTTCATACAATATTAATTACTGTAAAATTTTTATATTTTTCTGAACTGTTTAGTATTTATTAATACTTTAATGATTAAACAACAACAAAATTCGGGAAAAATAGTAAATGATTCCCAAAAATTCTGTAAAATGAACCATAGTTTTATAAGATGATATAGAGCCCAGTGTATAAGTTTCAGATATTTGTGACTAAGGGAAGTATTTTGTATATATTTCATTATTAATTAATCAACAAAATCATAAATAATAGTAAACAGTAATATAAATGCATGAAACTTCATAAATTATGTTTAATCAATATATAGGTCATCCCAGAATTTTCTCAGAATTTATTGAATGCAAAAAGTATTTTATGTGAATTATTGCCCTACTTTATTGCAATAATTATAGTAATTCAATAAAAATAAGTTATTTTCTGAAAATTTCCAGAACTTCTTATTGTATTGATGGTATTCTGAGAAAAATCAGGTTTATGCATAAAATGAGTTTTAGATATTTTGGTGGATTTAATTTGTTTCTTGTATGAATTTGAAACTTTTAACAACATACCTTGATGAATGCTTCAAGAAGGATGAAGATTTGAGTATAATAGATTGTTCTTGGATGGAATATGAGTATTCTTGGAGGAAATTTCGAGATTGAGAGTGAGAGAAAGAATAGAGAAGGTTTAAGTGGTGAAGAGAATAATGTGTTGGGAGAAAAAGGAAAGAAAAGTGGATGGGAGGTGTCAGTGGGAGACCATGAGAATAATCTTTTTGCTTTTGGTGGTCTTCATAATTTCCCACTAACACAAGCATCTTTTACATAATTAATATAAGAGTTTTATAAAATTTAAGGTAAAGTTTATAAAAATAGAGTTTTATAAAATTTAATGTAAAGTTTATAAAAATGGAGTTTTATAAAAGATGAGTTATTATTTGATTATAACAATCTACTTTGATTTGAAGTTTAATTATAGCATTCAAGTTTGATTCTTTTAAATTTAATTAGAGCATTATACTTTGATTTGATTTTAATATGGTATCATAATTTAATTTGATTATAGTTATAACGTTGTACTATACTATGTTGCTATTAACGTCAATTTATATCGTAGTGTATGAGTTTCGATCCTATTAGCGTCAAGTAATCTTGAGTAGGGTTTGAATGAGATTGCGAGAGGTTTCGTTTGTGATCTTTTTGAGTGTCCGGCTTCGCAACGCAAGGTCCCTAGACCCCGTTAAGCCATGATTTAGTGTCCTACACAATCCCGATGATTGTGCAATAGTGTTTTATCGCTTTGGTTCATTGTTTAGCACTGTTAAGGCTAAGGAAAATCAAACACATGAACTTTCCAAATGATGTTTTCTCATTAAAATAGCGAATTGTACAGTGATTACATAACGTAAACCCTATCATACAAGGGTTAATGGAGTTGACCGGTTTGACTAGTTGACTTTGTTTGACTTTGACTTGACCGAAATTTGATGGTTGTCACATGAACCGCGTGTGCAGACCGATGCTGGACCGGTCGGTGATAGTCTTCATTGATGATACCTTGGTTTATTCAAAGACTCATGAGCAGCATGAGGAGCACCTGAGGGAGGTGCTGGAGACACTGAGGATGGAGAGACTTTTCGCAAAGTTCTCTAAGTGCGAGTTCTGGTTGCGCGAGGCGTAGTTTCTGGGGCACCTTGTCAACCAGAAGGGTATTCTGGTCGATCTGGCCAAGATAGAGGACGTGATGCAGTGGGAGGTTCCGAGGTCTCCAACTGAGATTCGGAGTTTTCTAGGTCTAGCGGGTTATTATCGGAGATTCATCTAGGATTTCTCCAAGATCGTTGTTCCCTTTACCCGACTGACCAAGAAATCGGTGACATTCCGCTGGGGGCCTGAGCAGCAGGCAGCCTTCGAGACTCTCAGACAGCGGTTATGCGAGGCACCGATCCTGACTTTGCCTGAGGGCGTCGATGACTTTGTGGTTTACTGTGACGCTTTGATCATAGGCATGGGTGCAGTGTTGATGCAACGGGGTCACGTAATAGCATACGCATCGAGGCAGTTGAAGCCTCACGAGGCGAACTACCCAATACACGATTTGGAGTTGGGGCTGTAGTTTTCGCCCTCAAGATTTGGTGGCATTACCTCTATGGGGTTCATTGTACCATTTACACGGATCACAAGAGTTTGAGGTACCTCATGGATCATCCAAATCTGAACATGAGGCAGCGTCGGTGGTTAGATGTGGTGAAGGATTACGACTGTGAAATCCTTTACCACCCGAGCAAGGCCAATGTGGTGGCCGATGCTCTTAGCCGCAAGGCAGTGGCGGCTCCGATACAAGATATATGTCCGAGGATGACAGCGATTACTCTGTTGCTGGAGCGGATCCGGGAGGCGCAGGTTGAGGGTATGAAGGAAGAGCGTCGGAAGTATAAGAGGATCGTAGGCCGGGTGGCCTCATTTGACTATGACAGCTAGGGATGAAAGTGGGTCCAAACCCGGACCGGATGGACCCAGACCCGAAAAACCCGGAACCGGTTAACGAGATTTTGTAGAACCGGAAACCGGACCGGTATATAGGAACCGGTTCCGGGTACGGTACCGGGTAAAGTGGGTCTAGAACCGGAAAACCTGGAAACATCAAAGTGGGTAGGTTGGAACCGGATAAAGTGGGTTTAGAACCGGAAAACCCGGAAAAACCGTATATTTTTTGTAATTACTTACTATTTAGTGGGTTGAACTTTGAAAATTTTCATATTGATATCCCGACTTTTGGGGACTGTAACTCATTGAATATGAAACCAAATTTGACAAAATTATAGTCTGAAATCATGTAAAAACTCTAAACTACACTCTGTAAAAAACCGCATGTCAATCCGACTTTAAACGAATTAGATATGCATGTGTTAACATTTTCACAGAATACAAAGTACAAAAACAAATAGCTGAAAAGTTGAAAATTTTCAGTTTTGATATCCCGACTTCGGGGGACTGTAAATCATTGAATATTAAACCAAAATGACAACATTATAGTCTAATCTCATGTACAAACTGTAAACCACAAGTTGGAAAAAACCACATGTCAATTCGAATTCAAACGAATTAGATATGCATGTTTTAAAAGTTTCACAGAATACAAAAAAAAACTAAAAAACTAAAAACTTTCAGCTTTGATATATCGACGTTGAGGGACTGTAAGTCAATGAATATAAAACTAAAAATGGCAAATTTATAGTCTAATATCATGTACAAACTCTAAACTACACTTTGGAAAAAACCGCATGTCAATCGGAGTTGAAACGAATGAGATATGCATCTTTTAAACGTTTCATAAAAACCGGTTCCGGTCCTAAAAGTGGTTCCGGTTCCTAACACCGATTCCTGTTTTTAGACCCGGTTTACCCGGACCCGATGGACCCAAACCCGGATTACCCGGAACCCGGATAAAGCCAATTTTTAAACCCGGAACCGGAACCGGTTCTATATATTACGGTTCTAACGGTTCCGGTTGCGGTCCGGTTTTCCGGTTCTAAATCTCATCCCTAATGACAGCCATGGGTTGTTGACCCTGCATAGGAGGGTTTGGGTTCCGTACTGGGGCGGTGTACGACAGACTCTGATGGATGAGGCCCACAAGATGTATCGGGATCTTCGCCTGATTACTGGTGGACCGGCATGAAGCGAGACATAGCATGGTACGTAGAGCGGTGCATGACTTGTCGGAAAGTCAAGGCCGAACACCAGCGACCTCACGGCAAGATGCAGTTGTTGGATATTCCCGTGTGGAAATGGGAAGATATCACTATGGATTTCATCACGAAGCTTCCCAGGACCGCACGTGGAGTAGATTTGATATGGGTCATCGTGGATCAGTTGATCAAGAGTGCTCGCTTCATTCTGATCCAGGAGAGTATATCGGCTGAGAAGCTAGCCGATATACTTTGGATTGTTTTTTGGAAACTTGTTTATGTGTTTTATACTTTGGATGTTTTTTTAGTTCACAAGGGGTAACAAATACACTAGAATGTTATATTTACTCATTGTTAACATTTAAACAAGTAATAACATTTGAAGAAACAAATATAGATGATTGTGTTTTCGGATATCTAAACTGATATTTGATTCCGTATCCGAAATTTTGGAATTTCGAATATCCGAATTTTTGGATACAAAATCGGATATCAATATCTATTTTTGGAAATTTTCGGATATATGGTTACGAAGATCCCTAATTAGTGGATTATGTGGAATTTATGCCTTAAGCCATGCTCAATCCCACAAATTATTAGCAAGATTTTTCAGGATTTTTTTGGTAACTAATTAGAGGTAAAAATTACTTTGTAAAGAAATAATTTTGTTCGAAAACAATATTGAACTTCAACTTGGTAATGTGTATTTGCTAGTTAGCGAACATGTTTTTGGGAGGATTATTGTTGTTTTTTTATGAGTAAAATTCTAATGGTTATCTAAAAAAATAATGCGAACCTTTATTGTATTTTTATGAATTAACTACAATATTTTTTTGTTAATGTCATATTTTATTAAATTTAAAATCCAATATCATGGATTACCACCAATAGAAGCAGATTGGATTTATCCAAAAGATTTAATTAAATATAAAATAAATAAATTACCAACATGCACACAAAAAGATGAGAAAAAAGTATATATACTTGAAAAAGATCTCCGAGGCAATTTCGGTCATTCCGTTTTCCACCGATTAAGAATACGAACAACAAACAGTCCTAAACCCTCCCTCACCTCTTCACAAAACCCTGTTTCTTCTTTAAGAATCCCTTTTCATTCTCCACTCTTTCCTTCAAATCGTTCTCAACGTATCATTGAAACGGAGTTTTTTTTTCTTCTCTTTCTTTTGCGTTTTGCATTAAATCCAACAATAAATTCTTAGGTGGTATTTAATTTGCTTACGTAAGGTCAAAATTTTGTTTTCTTCCCATCCTTTTACACTCATTCATAAACATTTGTCGATTTCAAAAGCAACAGGAATGGGGATTTTGTGCTTTGGGCATTCTGGGTTTCTTGAATTTGGTGTTTTTCGCAAGTATTCTAAGATTCTTAAAGGGTTTTGATATCGAATCATGGTGTCTTTTAAGGGTCTTTTTACAAAGAAGACATTGTTTGCCCTTTTTCTCGGACAGATTCTCTCCCTTTTTATCACTTCAACTGGGTTTACATCATCTGAGCTTGCTAGAAGAGGTTTGCGTTTTCGTTAATTATTTGTAACTATTCTACTAAAAACAAATAAAATTAACTCTCTTATTATATATGGCTGTTTTATATCGCATGCTTAGCATCCCAATGAACTGAATAACATAAACGTTGTGTGAATCGTTTTTCTAGGTATAGTACTTGTATAATTGATTGTAATATAGTTTCTAATTTATATTGTTTTATGTAACTTAGGAATCAATGCACCAACATCACAGTCTTTAGCAAATTATGTGTTGTTGGCGATTGTTTATGGTGGGATTTTGATTTTCAGGAGACATGAGATGAAAGTTAGTAATTAAACCTTCAATCCATCTTTCTTCTCATAGCATAACTTTTTATTGAAGTTGATTGGTTTTATAACATTACAGGCAAAATGGTATTATTACTTACTTCTTGGACTTATAGACGTAGAAGCAAATTATCTTGGTAAGTTTATAAAACGATATAATGTTTAATAATTTCTTACAAATTAACCATGCTTAATTTAATATATATATATATATATATATATATATATATATATATATATATATATATATATTGAGCAGTGGTGAAGGCATATCAATACACATCATTAACGAGTGTTATGCTGCTGGATTGTTGGTCAATCCCATCAGTCATAATCCTGACGTGGCTCTTCTTGAAAACAAACTACAAATTCAAGAAAATTGCGGGTGTTGTCATTTGTGTTGCGGGTCTCGTGCTTGTTATTTTTTCAGATGTGCATGCAGCAGATCGTTCACGTGAGCATATATTTAGCGTTTTGCTTTCAATTTCATTTTTTTTTACATGAGAATATAATACAGGATTTAGGATTTTATACGTTTTTTTACTAATTTATGTGTATGCTTAGAGAGTGGGAGCAATCCTATTAAAGGGGATTTGTTGGTTATTGCTGGAGCTACACTTTATGCTGTCTGCAATGTTAGTGAGGTGAGCAAAAACAATTGTCATTTATGCAAGAAATAGCAATGCTGTGCATACACTTACTGAAAAACCCTTGTGCAGGAGTTTTTTGTGAAAACAGCAGATCGAGTTGAACTCATGGCAATGTTGGGTCTCTTTGGTGCCATTTTCAGTGGTATTCAAATGTATCCTTCTTTTATATGCAACATTTTGTTTAAAATAGTTTAAAGGGTTACTACATTTATTTTATAGAGAGCCTCTAAGCCATAAAAAAAAACACGTAATCATTCGACATTTGACACCCGTTTCTTTTTCTTTTTGTTAAGTGTTTTTTCCCATTTAGTGTGTTGTCTATACATACATGATTTTTAAAATATATTTGACCAAATGAGGGCATTTTTGAGGAATTGGAAGGAAGAATAATACCAATTTGATCTTGTTTGTATATTTTTTACATTATTTTGTGGTCTTTAACAATGTCTATAGAAGCGTACTTGAGCGTGAGGAACTTAAATCCATCCATTGGTCATCAGGAGCGGTACTCTCTCTCTCTCTCTCTCTCTCTCTCTCTCTCTCTCTCTCTCTCTCTCTATAACCGTGTGTCTGTGTGTGTGATTGTACTTTCATCTATAGATTTATCCTACAAGGGCTAAATGCAAGAAATAGTAAAGTACTTCCATTTATTTGTGTATTACAACATCCTACCTTCATTTTCTTTTTTTGAGCATTTTACTTCAAGATTTCTTTTTGTATAACAATGCTATATAATTGGGTAGATTTATAGAATTAACGATACTGTAATAGAAATAATGAAAGTAGGATGTAATAATCAAATTAATGGAATTAACCTACAAAAAAATTTCAAACACCTCTATTAAATACATGTATATTTTTATTAGGTGCTTCCTTATGCTGGATTTGCAGCAGCAATGTTTCTATTTTACTCAGGTGTGCCAATCCTGTTAAAGGTGAGACCTTGCAACATTCTTTATACATCTTTCTAGTTATGGAAATTTTAAGAACTCTATGATTGAACTTTGTTTGTGTTGGTATAAAATGCAGATTAGTGGGTCCACAATGCTAAATCTGTCTTTGTTGACGTCAGACATGTGGTCAGTTTTGATACGCATCTTTGTGTATCATGAAAAGGTTAATATCGAGTTTAATTTTTTTAGTTTATTTTTTTTAAACGAAGCTGACATTGTCACATATCGTCAGGTCGATTGGATGTACTTTTTAGCTTTTGCTGCTGTTGCTGTTGGGCTTGTTGTTTATTCAGCGTATGTTTTTTTTCATCATCTTTTGGGCTTAATAGAAAAGGCAAAATGAAACCCATCATGACTAAGTTTTTTGATGTTTTTTTTTTTTTTTTTTTTGCAGGTTTGATAAGGAAGAAGACAAAAGCCATGGTGATGCTGCTACTAATGAGTTGGAACAAAGCAAACATGGTGATGAGGAAGCTGGTGTATAAGAGATTTGATATGAGAATTTTTTATTTTATTTTATTTTTTTAGCTTAAAGTAAAGTTAGACAGATCTCTCTTAATTGTGAATAATCTGAGTTTTTTTAGTAGGGATATTGTACAATCGATGAAAATGGTATCTTTGGTTTTGAAATTTTGTAGTTTTTTAGTAGGTTGACCATGAAATCAATTTATAACTTCTATCTGAAGAGTATGATAATTTTTTTATCCTTCCATTTTTTTTCAGTCTTTAACTTTTATTTCCTTTTGTTTTTTCATACTCAATAAGTATTGTTAAATCATCTCGTCTATTCTGAGATTCTTCTATTTGTTTAATTAAATCTACGATGAACTTTTGAACCATATACTGATTTTTGTAACATTTTACAAGATTTATGACCAAATTAAAAATAAAGTATAAACTCTACCAAGTTTTGTCATTTAGCCATAGTTTATGGGGGTTTTATATAAAATGAGTTCATAAGTAAAACAAGCCAACGGAATCTTGCCAGTCTCCAACCCCCAAACACAGCATGAATCTCTCCTCGTCCGTGTGTCGCCACCGCTCTCCTCCCTCATCGCCGGAGAACTTAATTTCAAATTTTAAAGGTTTTACACTTCCTAGCTACCTGATTAATCCGATTCTTACCAAGAAAAACATTGGATATGATATTCTTCGGAAATCACGGCCTTCAGTCCACTCCAATTCCATCGTCGTTAATTCTTATGGAGGAGACAGAAAGGCCTACGACGCCACTTCAGACTCTTCTCCGGCGAAGAAGCTACGACAACTACTTGATTCTCCTGGAATTCATCAAGGCCCTGCTTGTTTCAATGCTCTCAGCGCCAAGCTTGTAGAGAGAGCTGGCTTTCAGTTCTGCTTCACGACTGGTACCTTTCTCATAATCATTTGTAGAATTTCGATTCAGGCATCCTTTTTGGGCATGCTTCAAAGAGAATGGTGAAAACTGGTTTTAATGTGCAACCTCGTCTGATGAATCCTATAAATTTTGCTTTTGATGGATTCTCTCGCTAGGTTTTGGAATATCGGCTGCTCGATTAGGCTTGCCAGATACCGGCCTAATATCTTACGGAGAAATGGTGGAGCAAGGGCAACAAATTACAGAAACTGTATCCATTCCAGTGATCGGCGATGGTGATAACGGATATGGAAACGCCATGAACATGAAGAGAACTGTGAAGGGATACATCAAAGCAGGATTTGCAGGAATAATTCTCGAAGATCAGGTTCATTTCTTAACATCAACTATCATTATATTCATCTGTAGGTCCTACAGATTGCTGATAATGCTCAAACTGCAAGGTATCCCCAAAAGCTTGTGGTCATACACAAGGAAGGAAAGTGGTATCTAGAGAAGAAGCTGTGATGAAGATAAAAGCAGCTGTTGATGCTCGGAAAGAGAGTGGTTCTGACATTGTTATTGTAGCAAGAACAGATTCACGTCAAGCATTGTCCTTAGAAGAAGCTCTTTGGAGATCAAGAGCTTTTGCTGATGCAGGAGCTGATGTACTTTTCATTGATGCACTTGCTTCAAAAGAAGAGATGAAAGCATTCTGTGAAATCTCTCCTGGAGTTCCTAAAATGGTTAGCAATCTCGTTTTTGATTGTTAACATAAGAAACTCATAACTTTAAGGATTCTTAACCTTTTTTCTGATTCTTGTGTAGGCTAATATGCTTGAAGGTGGAGGCAAAACACCAATACTGACTCCTTTAGAACTTGAGGAGATTGGATATAAACTTATAGCCTATCCTCTTTCTTTGTTGGGAGTATCCATTCGTGCCATGGATGATGCATTGGTGGCTATTAAGGGAGGGCGTGTGCCTTCTCCTGCAAGCATGCCATCATTTGAAGAAGTCAAAGAAATCTTGGGTTTCAACACCTATTATGAAGAAGAAAAACTTTATGCTACTAAGAACACTCAGCCTGTGTGGCAAACAGGTTGGTCAAGAACCTCACTTTTCAAAAGGGTTTTTTTTTCTTGTTTGAGTGATTGATTTTGGTTATGTGTTTGCCAGGTGGCGGAAATCCGTATGGTATTAGAAGATGGGGTCAAGATGATAAAGAGCAGACAGGTGAAGGTGAAGAAGCATCGAAGCCTGTTGTTGAACTGATGAATCCAGATATGTATAAGTATGGTGGTGGAGGTTCAAATGATCCTTTCTCAGGGATCTGGTCTCGTTCTTTGAGAGTCAAAATCACTGGGCGAGATGGCTTTGAGAAACTTGATATCCGAATTCCTGTATGTCGTTTCTTTTAAGTGAAAAAAATAGTAATGAAAGAGCTAATTCAGGGACTAATATTAGTGAATGTGATGATGTTTTCAGGCTGGTTTTCTGGATGGCATCACGAATATCGTCCCAGGTATCATTTTCTCTGACAAAACATTATGGCTTTGTACTGTATTTGACATGCATTAGACACGGACTATGTTCAATGAGACAAAAAAAATTGCAACTTTTTGTCCCACACAAAAAGATGATGGATCAAGAACTTGTTCTTGATCTCTTGTACGTGCAAAAGATGTGAACATCCTTCTCATTCTTGTTATTGAAAATATGCCTAAAAAGTTTATCTAATCCTATTCGATCACTGATTTTGTCATACAGCTTTGGGAGGAGTAAACATAAAGGCATTGTTAGATGATGTATCATTTGAAGTGGGAGGAAAGCTGTTGCTAGATTTTAAAGATTCAATGGGTGACAGGATACAAGTCTTTCTGGAGTAAAATATGTTTATTGTTGTTTTAAATAAACTAAATTACTTACTAGTTTTGGTGCCCATTTTACGTAATTCTGATTGAATACACATATTGTTTGCTCTAACTTTGGTTGGAAAATACACACACTTATACAAAAAGAGAAGAAAATTGGAAGATGAATAATTAAAAACAATAGTGAATCCTAATGTTTCTTGTTTGCAACTAGGCATTACATGGTTCAAGAATGAACAAGAAACCAAAAAAAATGTTTTAAATGTATAAAAAAGATGCAACCTGAGACTAGGTGTCCTTGATGGTATACAGAAAGCTATATGTAATGAGACAAAAACCTGAATAATAAAAATGAACATTACAAGAAAAGAAACTCATAACAAAATTACAAAGTGAAAGAATTCTTATATATCACAATAACATAATGGGGTTGGAGTTGGGGTATGGCTGAAAATCTTATCTGTAACCACCATAAGGTTGCTGAGCATATCCAGCAGCACCTCTACCCATCATTGGATTATAATTTGCAGGCATGGCTGAGCCAGGGGGATATCCTTGCTGCATCTGAAATCCTTGACCCATGTTCATTCCCATATTCTGAGGAGGCATGGGCTGGTTAAAGCCAGTGGGTGCACCCATCATGGGGTTTGGTGTGGGTCTTAGAACAGCACCAGCACGTCCCATTCCAGAACCGGAACCCATGGCCTTACCCATGGAGACATTTGAAATGACTGGGGTTTGGCTTGGTTTTTCCATCCTCTTTTCCTTACGGTTTATGGCTTCAAAGTCGATTCCAATGTCGGATAATGGGTTTGTTTTAGCTGCACACATGCATAATAAGTACATAACTAGTAAGTATCATATTCATATATGATAATGTGATCAGTTTGACACTAGAATGACTAGGAGATGAAATGGTGAAGTTACCTCCAGATATGTTCAAGTTGACAAGCCCTCGGTTCAATGTATCAGCCCAGACTGTTGACTTGGTCTCAAACTTTTTATCTGTTGGTTGTTGCGGTACTAGAGCAAGAGCGCCTGTTGAAGTAGTGAGAGCTGGTTGTTGTGGTTGTGGTTGTGGTTGTTGTTGTTGATAGAAATTTGAAGGGTTGTATTGTGGGGCATGTGTAGGTGTGACTTGTGATAAGGGCGCCATTGAAGCAGAAGAACTTTGTGGCTGGAAACCCCCAAAAAAGTTATTTGACTCAGCATGACCATTGGAATTGGTAAAGCCTGGCTGTGACTGTGAGACATTTGGCTGAGCAAGTTGACCATTTGAAGGAAAACCACCAATACCCAGAGATGCATTTTGGCCACTCTGACCCACAAAACCAGGCTGCAATAGAGACTGGCTGCCCTGAGACTGCAACACAGACTGTCCTCCCTGAGCTGGAAAACCAGGGTGCAACACGGATTGACCATTGGCCCCTGCCCCTGAGACACTCACACTACCCAACTGAGAAGAAAAACCACCATTTTGGCTGCCTTGGCCACCCTGAGCTGGAAAACCAAGCTGCAGCACAGACTGGCCACCCTGACCTGGAAAACCTGGCTGTGAGGCATATTGACCACCCTGAGCTGGAAAATTTGGCTGTGGTATAGACTGCTGGCCACCTTGGACTTGTAAAGCTGACAGTGGCATTTGCTGCTGGCCACCTGGAACTTGAATACCTGCTGACTGTGGCATAATAGACTGCTGGACACCTGGACTTTGAAAAGCAGACTGCTGGACACCTGGAAGTTGAAAAGCTGGCTGTGGCATAGGCTGCTGGCCACTTGGAAGTTGAGAAACTGATTGTGGCATAATAGACTGGTGGCCACCTGGAAGTTGAGAAGCTGACTGTGGCATAGACTGGTGTCCACCTGATAGTTGAAAAGCTGCCTGTGGCATAGATTGGTCAGTTTGAGGTTGAAAAGGATGGTGTGATGGCATCGGTTGACCACCTTGACCTTGGGATGAAAAAGTAGGTGGTTGGCCAAATGGAGTTGAAAAACTCGAAGGAAATGTGGTCTGGTTAGGTTCTGCTGAAAAACTAGATGCTTGACCATTTTGAGAAGGAAAAGCAGTTTGTGAGGGTCCAGGTGGAGGCAGTATATCAGCTAAAATGTCAACAGTTGAATCAAAATCAAAAGTATCCCCAAATCCCCCTGAGCCTGACATTGGGTCAACTGAAAATGATGGTGGTTCAGCAGTTGTAGTGAAGGGTGATGTTGGTGGTTGAGCCGAAAATCCATCAGTAGAAGAAGGAACAGCTTTAAAAGGACCATCACCAAACGGATCATCAAATGCCTGCAATCAATGCATAAAGAGTGTACATTTACAATATAAGCAAACTATCAATGTGTGTGTGTGTAGAATCCAGCTTTTAAGACACTCGCGCACCTGACTTGTCGATGAGGTGTCGAAGGTGAGATAAGGATTAGTATTTGCTGGAGGATGAACTTCAGTGGTTATAGATGAAGTAGATGTTACAAGAGCCAATGCATTTGAAGAAGAGAAAGACTCCGATAGAGAACCAAATAAATCCTCCATCTCTCCACCACCTGATGCTTGTGGGGCAGGGGCAGGGGCAGGGGCAGGGGCAGGAGCAGGAGCAGCACCACGGGGATCAAAAAAGTCAAACCCGTCGTTTTCATTGTTGACTGTCACTGCAGGTGGTGGCGGCGTAGTGGTAACTGGAAGTGGTGTGGCGGCGGCAGCTGGTGGTGGTGGAGCAGCTGCTGCCGGAATTTCTTGATGGTTAATGTTCACCTGAGGTGATGATGTTGCAGTTTCTCCATTCCTTCAAATGCTTATAAGTTAGACTAGATTCCATTATTATAAATATATCACAAACTACAAGTAAATAAATCTTTTGACTTATTAATTAATTAATTAATTTACCTCTTGGTATCAACAGGGCTATGACCATCACTCACAGCATCTTCATAACTAGGAGGCCCACCAACATTTTGTCCAGATAACTTTGGTTCAAGCCCCCTGCCCTCACCACCAAAAAAGAAAATTTTATTTCAATGTATTGTATATATAACAAGGGTATTTTGGTCTTTTAATCAAAAAGCAGATTCCTTCCACCCTCTAAATTACCTTCCATCCGGAGAAGCATCCTCAACTCTAGCACTGCTTCCTCTGCAATGAATATAAAATTATAAATATAATTAATTATCATTTTTCAAGTAGGATGCTATAATAAACAAATCAATGAAAGCATGTTGCTATAATTGGAAAGTGGTATACCTTGAAGAACGATGACCATCATCTTCAAATGATCGATCCCTCTCTCTATCAGAGCTTTGACTTCTTGTGCCATAATCACCATCATTGCTTCTACTTCTTCCACGATATTCATCATCACCCCATTCTCTTTCTCTCCCATAACCATTACGATCTTCTTCTCTATTACCAAAACGCCCTTCATCTCCCGATGTATTACGGAATCTACTTCAAAAGGTTAAAAAAGTCATTCCACTGTCTAATAATAATTTCTAAGAATCTAAGATATTCACTACTCACTTGTCCCTGCTGGCATTTGCCTTCTCTCTTGCTTCTTGTAGTTTCTCTTTATCATTCACAAGAGCAACAAGAATCTGAGACTTCTTCCTTATATTGCTTCCTTGATCCCTCCCCGTTGAATCGATATATTGAAAAGAAGCCAACGCCTATTAAAAAATAAAAACATTAACATATAAAAAAGAAACTCAGAAATAACAAAGTTACAAGGAATAAAAACATACAGTTATTTGGTTTGCATGTTCTCTGATATCTTCAATGACACGTTCCGATCCGTTTATCACCAAATATTCAAGAACCGTTAGACCCTGGTGCAGAAAACAAAAGTACTTAAAATGACAAAACTACCCTTGACACATGTTGGAATAATTTACACAGGAAGGGTAGAGTTGTAAACCTTGAACACGTGGCGCCAGTTCTTTCCAGTATCACTGAGGCGCTTCCAAACTACTGACATGATCATTTGGTATTCATGGCTGAAAAAATAAAAAATAAAAAGCAGTTTAATTTGGGCACTAAATAACCATTTATTGTTTTAAAAATTTATAGGAAAATAAGTTATGCCATACTAGTTTCTTGAAGCCTGTGCAATATCAATAAGATGAGTTCCATGAGGACCCCATGGCTCGTTGCTGGTAGCATCAAGAACCTTTTGTTCTATCGAAGGAACTTTAAGAACTTTCTTATTTACTCCTCTCTTACTGCAAGGAAAAAAGATCAAATTCATATGAACAATCATGATTGACATAGATAATTGTGATTCGTATAAATAACTGTGATGATATAAATAACCATGGTTCACATGAAGGATAAATCTTTTATTACTTACATGTCCCTGAATGCCTTCTTCATTTTCACCTAGAAGAGCACTAACCCTCTTCAAGTGAAGCACACACTCGAAGAGTATTCAAGTGTAGCTGGAAAAAGAAGAACAATAATAATGTTTAGTTTAAATTATTAGTGCAATTAGAAGTGAATATTGATATTTAAGTAACAATGCTAAATGGGTAAATTTTTTTAAAGTACAATGCTCTAATGGGAAGAAATGAAAGTAGAACGCAAAAATAAACAAATCAATGAAAGTATGTTCACTAATCACTATGTTGCCATTCCTTGCATTAACCTTAAACAAAATAAGGTTAAAATAATGGAATATAAGTTATTGAATCCCAGGTTTGTTGTGATTAGTATCAAACTGATTATATAATCCTCTAAATAGTCGAATAATTATAAGCAAAAATGGGATACCTGAACACTAAGAACTTATTAAGGCGACATGATTTGTAAAATTCTGTAGCATCAAAACTCAAATGTCTAAAAAGATTGCCTTAAAGCCTAAAGATGAAGAACAGAGAGACAGAGCCAAAAGAAAATAAAGATCAACGTATAGTCTTTAACAGTTCCTTAATTATGATGACAAAACCGAATCGAAATGCAAAAAAAATAACAGCCATTAAATACACCAATTACATAACTTCACACATCTAGTTAATCCTCGCGGCTACAAATCAAAACAGCAAAACCTTCAACCAGGAGAACAAAAAATAAAATAAAACCCTAACTAATCACAATGACGTATGAGCTAGACACACATCCAATTACATAACAAAAATTACGAACAAATACGAATCAGAAGTCTACAATACAAAACAAGATCTAGTCAATCGAGAAAATTGAAACTAAACTAACACAGATCAGAAAAGTGATTTTTCGAAGAAAAGGCATCGTACCTGATCGAACTGAAGATGGCAGATCTGATAAACTGGTATCTTATAGTAAAAGATGAATCGAAAGATAAAAAAGATGAAGAACGGATGGTCGATTGTAATATAAAACACTCAAAACTCAAGATTTATTTCTGTTTTTTGTTGAAAAAATTGAACGAAAATGATATAGTAAACAGAGAAAGGGTTTGGTCTTTCCTTTTTGTTTCTCTGTCAACAACAATTAAGGGAAGGCGTAAAACTTAAAAGATGAGAATTGAGATTTGAGAAGAGACAGCGCATCTTAGCGCGGAGAATTTCTGGGATACATGTATTAGTATTACTATTTATTTCCCTTTTACTTTTCTTCCTTATTTTTCAAAATTTTGAGACTTATTTATTAAAAAGAAATCAAACTATTTTTTGTATATTTAATAATATTCCAGTATGTTAATTTGTAGCTGGCATGTAGAAGTCTTTGTTGGGTGTTATGTCAAAGTTATTCTAAACACACATGGCCGTCAAAGGTCATGGGTGGTGTCACAAGAAGATTCTAAATATTCTATAAAAACAAAGTCTTGAAAGCATATGAAGAATTCTCAGACGTATATAAATTCTTGTACCTTTTTCATTGGAGGTCTTATATATAAGTTTATACTTTTTGTATGGCTTCTATAAGAGCTATATTCACTTTCAAGCCAAATATCATATGATAACCATGTTTTCAACTACTATCACAAAATGATTATAAATTCGTAAAAAACATATGGGATAATTGTCTTCTTCAAGTGGCCCCGGTCATCATTTTTCGCAAAAAAAAAACGAAAAAACAAAAACAAACAAACAGGTTGTGAATTCACAAATTTATGTCGTAAGTGAACTTTTCGAATAATTCAGGAAGTTAGCGAACTTATGTAAGATTAGCTATGTCTTAGTCTCCCACCAAAACAAAGAGTGATTCATCAAAACTGACCAGTTTCAAGAGTCGTTTCAATACACTCGGAAAGATATTTGACTCGTTCACAAAATCAAAGTTTCAAAGAAAGATGTTTAAACTCGTTCTGTTAAATTAAGCTTGGATCCTTAATCTTCCGCCAAACATTTTATTGAGGCGTTCGTTTGAATAACGGTGGGTGTCCTACTAGACAGAATTAATGGAACCCAAATAAACTTAATATTTTGGGGTGGCATGTGATTCTTATTCAACTTCCAACTAAGGTTAAATTGGACACGAGGGGTTTCGACATTGATTGTATTGTTTACTCGCTTTGTAATCATGAGTCTCAAACAATGGATCATTTTTTTCGGATTGTGAGGTGGTGAAATCTTTATGGGATTTGACTTCATGGTGGTATAATCATGGGCAAACCTAATTGGTTGCAAATGGTAGTCTGTACCACCCCTCAAATTTTCAGATGTAATGTAAATTTTTTGATGAATTTTCCAACTTAGTGAAAAATTCCAAACATGCTACCCCCAAAATCATGTGTTACCCTTACATTTTATTTTAGGTTTTCCACTGAATGGAATATTCAACTCTCGTCTTTTTGTTTGCCAATGATTAGACTTATTAGGCATATCAAATTAATTTTTTCTTTGGTTAAAAAGAAAGACTTTTGTTGCGGTTGTCTTCACAATGATTGGGTGTATTTGGTTGTTTCTCAATGGTTGGTTTAAAGACTATTAATTGTAGTAGGTATCATACAAAAGAATTTGATTGGAAAGATTGGTTTAAAGACTTTTGTATTAATTGGAGTAGGTATGATACAAAAAGGTTTGATTGGAATGGTTGGTTTAAAGACTTTTATATGAACTTTGATTTTTTTGTAGTTCTCTAGCTCTTTGCTAGTCTCAAAGAAATGAAGAACCTAATGAAGGAATATCTCTTCACCTCCTCGTTAGAGTGCTCCTTAAGCCGAGGAACAAGAATAGGATGTTATATTTTGAATTCTAAGTAAAGAATCTACATAACATTCAGTCGACAAAGACATGGAATATGGACGGATTCAATTGATATTTTTCACATTGCTTCTCAGATAACTCACAATTAATTGGTCATTTTGTGATAGAAATTGAGAAAACATGGTTTTAGATGATATTTGGATTTCAAATTTGATCATTTTAGTGAACAGCTCTCTCCATAAATATGAAATTATCTACTTATTGGTTAATATCATGGGTTAATGTCATAAAAACCCTTAAGTTTTCCAAAAATATTCGGTTTTACCCTTGGTGAACATTTGTGTCTACTAATACCCGACATTTGTTTATTTTTTGTCACCAATGCCCTTTAAGGGAGGACGGAATGGTTTATCTCCTCCCGCTCAAGCCGCTGGACCCAAGGTGAACATAGTCGAACTCGCCCAAGCCGAATTCCTCCCAACCCGTCTTCCCCAAATTTCTTCTTTGGTTTCAACCTCCAGCGGGTTCCTCAAACCGAAGCACCCTTCTCTTTCTATCTTACTCTCCTCTCGCTTATCCCTCTTCTCCTCCAACCCGCTACGACTCCTTCCCCCCTAACAGGCTATACCCAGTAACCACTCACCTCTTAACCGGTTACCCATTTATCTCGTTGTTTCCTTTTTCTTTCGTTGTTTCCTCATCCTCTTCACCGATCAATTGGACCACCGACATCATCACGACCTAATGGCCTCTTTCTCTAACCCTATCATTCTGTGTAAAACAGTAAATCGATTGATCTTACATGTGATCAGTGGGAAAAATCAACGAGTGACTTTGCATCGTCGTCTTCTTCATGTTGGTCAAAGAGTGCAAAGTCAAAATCAATCTTGCAGGCACCAATCAAATCCATGAACTTGAAGTTCTCCAATCAACTGAAGTTATCCAATCTTTATGCTTTTTAGTTCCAGGATTTGTGTTTTTTTCAGTCACTTATTAATTTCAGTTTTACAGGCTAAATACTTGAATAATTGTTCCAAAGAATGGGCCAAATACGTTTTTGAAGAAGTAAAATAATTGTGCAATCGAGTTATGATCTTCACAGAAACCATGAAAGTTGTATAAAAATGGTGAAAAAAATACATCAGGGGACTGCATATGGTCTTTCTGACCTTTAAATCGTCTTTTAAAAATTATCATTGTAGAAATTACAGGTAGATGGTTTGCAAAGGCAGTGGAGAGATTGGTGAAGAACAACGATGGGATTTTTCTTTTGTGATTCGATGTTCCTAACAGTTGCTTGAATCCTAAAAACTCTTAGATGAAATTCAGATAAACCTTCTTAAAACTCTTGATGAAATTCGTGGGTTTTTGTTTAAAACGTAATGGGTTGGTGTTGGATTTGCTCAAACTGTTTTTATTCAGTCGGCGAGAAGAAGAAGGTTTGGGGAGATTGTTGGTGGGTTTTCATAGCGTCGAGGAAAGAGGAAGAAGTAACCGGCTAAGGGTTGGAAACCTGATAAAGGGGCTTAAACACAATTTTTTTAACAAATATCCGGTACTAGTAGACACAAATGTTCACCAAGGGTAAAACCAAATATTTTTGAAAAACTTAAGGGCTTTTATGACATTAACCCTAATATCATTATCAGAAAATAAATTATATCTAATTAAATACCTAACAAAAATTCTATAGGATGGTATTGACAAAGTATTAAAAAAAAGTTTCTTTAACCCCTTTTTTAATTTAATTGAATTGTGCTTATGCTTTGATAAAGCATCAAAAAGTTAAAGTCGTTAAGAAGTGAATTAGGTTTTCGATAATAATAATAATAATAATAATAATAATAATAATAAAATCTGACAACAGGACAAACATTACAACATGAACATGAAGAGATAAAAAATAAATATTTGTATTTTCTCGCAACCTTTTCAACAACTAACAATAACATCAGGCAAATAGATTATTAATGACGTATAATTTTACATATAATTTTTTCAATAAAATTTACCAGAATCACCATCTTCTTTAAAATTTATTCATACTCATTATGATAAATCCATGGCTGATAAGAGCATATGAAAACACAATTCAAGAATACAAAAATCCATCTCCTTTAAAAATTTATCAGACTACAAATATACAAATGTTTAAAATATCTTTTTAGTTAAAAAAAAGTCAAACGGTCAACCAACGGGATCACCTGGATGATCTTTCGGTTGATAAACCGTCTCCAAGCACTCCTTGGCCCTGTGAACCTTTGATTGCAGATAAAAACTACCATTCTTCGCATTCCTCTCAAATAGATTATCATATTTCTGTATAAAGATTCAACAAATATATTATTTCTTAAATGGAAGAAAAAACAACATACTTTCATTAATTTGTTTATTATAGCATCCTATTCTCATTTATTCCTATTACAACATTGTATGCATTTTGACTGCGACAGCTTTGTACTGTGTTTGACATGCATTGGACTGTGTGACTGTGTCAGTGGGGAAAAAGTTACAACTTTTTATCCAACCCAAAAAGATGGGACAGAGACTTGTTCTTGTATGTGCAAAAGACGTAAATGCCCTTCTTATCCTCATCATCAAAATAGCCCTAGAAAGTACTAACCTGTGCAATCTCCTCCCAGGATGATTGCTCGGTTACACCAAGAATTTGTCTGGCTTCTTGTTCAGTCATAGCTTTGCTTCCTCTACGCACCGCATTCTGTAACGTTTCTTGAGCAACCCCTGACTTTGAGGCATCTGCAATTTTGACACCAAAAGTTATATAATTTACAAATATACACACATAGATAACTACAAGTCAAAATTGCTCAGATAACAAACAAGATTATAACCCACCAATTATATATTTTCTACTAAACAAAGTATATGATCCAAAGGCTACAAATCTACAAAGATTTAAGGAAAACAAAGTTACAACATGTTGTTTGTAGTAGATAACTTACTTTGGAGAGCTTGACGATATGCTTGAACCATTCCCCTAATCAAGATTCCAGAGCCCATTACAATCAAATTTGCAAGAATCTTAGCAGCCTACATAGCATCATGATTCAAGAAAACATTTTACAACTCAGATTTATATTATTAATTAAACGATGATGATAGAATATTATAACATACCATGACTGTAATTTCAGTTGATCTGTGAAATTTTTTAGGGTTTTGTTCGGATTGATGGAACTTGGAAAAGAAGGTGGACTTGCAAAATCTGCAGCATTATATACAAAAAGGAAAGGGTTATGTACATTACAGCCCCTTAACTTTATTTATTTCTGAAATTACCCATCAAACTTGTAAAATTACCATTTTACTTCTTTATGTGAAAGCTACAACAAGTGGCATACCAATTTTTGTTGAGAAATTAACTAAACTAATCAATATGAACGAGTCTATTAACAAAAAAACACTACCAAATTTTAGACTTTTAACATCTACTTTGAAAAGGCACTCAGTAATACAAGTGAATATTGCTTTGTATTTAAGTAACAATGCTAAATAGGTATTAGATTTTATAAAGTAAAATGCTCTAATGGGAAGAAATGAAAGTACAAGTCAAAAATAAACAAATCAATGAGAGTATGTTCGCTAATCCTTGGATTTAAGCTTAAACAAAATAAGGTTAAAAAAATGGCATATAAGTTATTGACAACTAGGTTTGTTGTGATTACTGATTAGTATCAATCTCATTATATGATCTTCTAAATAATCCAATAATTATAAGCAAAAATGGGTTACCTTACATGAACACTAAAAACTTATTAAGGTGACTTCATTTGTAAAATTCTGTAGCACCAAAACTCAAATGTCTAAAAAGATTGCCTTAAAACCTAAAGATGAAGAACAGAGTTACAGAGCCAAAAGAAAGTGAAGATCGACACATCATCTTTTAACACTTCCTTAATTATGATGACAAAACTGAATCCAAATGCAAAAAAAAGAATTACAGCCAATAAATACACCAATTACATAACTTCACACATCTAGAGACACATACACAATTGGCCTTTGTAATCGATTTTCATTTCACATTCAAAAGTAAACTACGCATTCAAAGGTATTTCATCCTTCAAAATCAGTTCTTATTTCACATTCCAATGTAAACTACACCTTCAAATCAAAGGAATCGACAACAAGGCAAATTATATCAGATACCACAAAACCACATTTTTTTGAGTTCCAATTCAAATCAGAATACATATCAATCGAAAATTCAGAGAACCAAAAAATTAATCTAACAGAAAGGAAAAGGATTGCTGCAAGAGAAAAAGGAAAACAAAACCATAAACAACAAGGAATGAAAGAAACACGAGTCCATGCCCGATCAGTGATTAATTAGTCTTAGGCTTTTAGACACCAGAAAACAAGCGAAAAGAAGAAGATCGACAGCAGCATAAATCGACAGCAAGGAGAAGAAATTCTCACATGAACGCAAGCAGACAGATAAAGAAAAAGAAAAAAACGAACCTTAGCTGTGGGATGCGTTGATCTCTGGTGTTGCTGTGGGCTGCGTCGATCTCCGGCAGTGGCGACGAGATGGCTAACGGCGTCGAGCAGGGGAGGGATGGCTTGAGGATTCAACGACATGAGAGAAACGATGAGCTCTGTATAAGCAAGCTTATTAGGTTAAGGGGTATAATAGTCGATTTCTTTAGACGGTGAAATAATGAGTTTTTATAGGTCCTGGGTAAGGGATTTATGAAAAATCCCAAAAAACTATATAAACTGTTTTTTTTAAAAAAAATCCTTACTCAACTACTTTTTTTTTTATTATTATTATTTACAAAGAGCTAATTTTTCCACAGCGTTTATTTATCTTTCCACTGAAAAATTAATGCATTGGACAATTATGCCCTCCATTAATTATAGAAGAGAGAAATATATTTTTCAAACAAAACGCAGGGCACTCCTTCCTGAATCTTCTCCAAGAATCACCCTTCACTCCCATTACTACTGCATCTCGCCTTCATCAAATTCGAAATTGAATCCCGTCCTCGCATGCTTCCTTCTATGGTATCACTCTAAGTTCTTCAACGTCAACCTTTAATGATCTCTTATCTTCTCATTACCCAAATAAAATTCAAGTAATTTCCCCTTCCACATCTATCTAAAACCTGATTGCAATTTGCAGTAAAAGTGGAATCAGAGGCCACCAAGAACAACCTTTTAGCTGGTTGGAATTTTGGGGTTAAACATTTGGTTGTATTATCTGCAATCTGTGTGCAAAAACCCCTTCCCAAGCCGGCAAGCAATTAACGAACCAGATTGTGCCTTCAGTAGTGAAATATCATTACCCATGTCGCAAGTCGCAACTCGATGAGCCGTGGCTGAAGTTCGTCGTCTCTGACCTTCTCAATTCGTTTCGAGATGGAATTGCAGATCTTTGTGTTTCTGGAGTACAAATCGTTGACTTGTTCTTCGATTCCATGCTTGTTGCTACCATTTTCACCGCTTAATTGGGAAGATTTTTCAATCGTAAAGCTTCTTAATTTCATTAACAGCCTAAAAAATGTCGAAATCATCGATAATAACTCAAAAAACACAAAACATTTGAGGTTTTATGATTCAACGATCTGTTATCTGTTATCATATCTTAATTTCATCGTAAAGCTTCTTCTCCCAGGCGTATAACCTCCCTAACGTTGATAAATGGTTTCCGGATTCTATTCCTCCGGTCTCCTTGAAGATATCATTGCTACTGTTGATTCTCGCCCATCTCGATGAACTCCGGGAGCTTCTAGAGAGAAGAATTCTACTGTTCTACACGATGATCGCCGATTTGTGCCATGCAATCGATGGAATAAACTTCTCGGAGTTTTCTGTCAATCGAAGAAAAAAGGTGAATTAGTCTAACTGACTTTTGGTTATGGCGAATTGCCACGGATAAAAGGTTTTTAAACAGTAATACCTTTTGAATGAAGATAATCAAGAGGATCCACATTGGAGAATCGAGCATTTTTTAGAAAATGATATTCGACTTTTAGGACTTGGAAAGGCGTTGAGTCGTTGACGCCATTGGAGAAGGGTAGATGTTTAAACTTGTGGTTCTTTGACTTTCTTCGTTGGAAGATGCAGCCGATGGATAAATGTCAATACATTAGTTCTTTGACTTTTTTTTGGTTCTTGCCTTTCTTCAATATCTCTAAATTAAAAAAGAGGGACATAATTGTCATTACATTAATTATTCGGTGGAGGGATAAAAAAACTCATGTGGAAAAATCAGCCCCCTTATTTATACCTTATCAGAGTGGAACCATTGATAAGTTAAAAATTTCTTTATTTAAGCTTTGCCAAAAACCTTCTAAATTACAAACTATCAAAACTGAAAGAACAAAATGTTATTATAGGTTGCTACTGTACGGATTACGGAATATTCAATGCTTGTTTTTTTTTTAAACGATTGGATTTATTGCGCATACCAAATTACATTTTTCTATTGTTACAAAGAAAGAGTTTTGTTGTGGTTGACTTCACAACTATTTGGGGTATTTAATAGTTTCACAATGGTTTGTTTAAAGACCCTTGTATGAAGTGGAGTAGGTATCCTACAAAAAAGGTTGATTGGAAATATTGGTTTAAAGACTTTCGTATTAATTGGAGTAGGTATCATACAAAAAGGTTTGGATTGAATGGTTGGTTTAAAGACCTTTGCATGAACTTTGATTCTTTGTAATTTTCTAGCTCTTTTCTAGTCTCAGAAAAAGGAAGAACCCAATGAAGGAAAATCAGTCTTATTCGCCTGCTCACTAGAGTAAGCTCCTTAAGTTGAGGAACATGAATAGGATGTTATATTCTGAATTCTAAGTAAAAAATCCACATAATGTTCGGTTAGCAGAGACATGGAATATGGACAGGCCCGACCCTGACATATTAGAGGCTTTGTAAAGTATTATTAAGTAAACTAGGTGTGAGACTCATGTATTACATGGGTTAATTAAAAAAATAAATATAAATGTCTAAATATTTAAGAACTTTGGATTTATAAGAAACTAAGAAAACTAATGAATTATTAAAAATGATTTTTTTTTATCTTTTAAATTTAAATAAATAAACAAAATAAAGTAATGAGCTTTAATTTGAGAATTTTGAAATAAGAAAGCAAGTTCATTAATGAAATTGATATTCATTTATTACTACATTTATTGTAATTATTACATTAAAATATTATATGAAATTTATTAAAAGAGAAAAACTCATAAAATGACATGTGGAAAAGAAATTAATTCAAAATAATCACGAAATGACATTTGGGAAATTGAATGAGAGTGTGACATGTGGCAAAAAAAAAACTTCTTTTATTAGAGTAGACTTACTATCATTAAATTCAAAACTCAAAGTTATTATCAAACAATATCATGTATCAACTCATTAGATGTTCTAGTTTCTAGGATCATACATGTTCATTGAAGTGTCTTCTTCGTCATCAGCATTCATAATCATAATTTAAAACCCTACCGTAGCCGTCGACCTTTAAACTGCAACCGGTTTTGGTGGGTGCGGCTTCAACAAGGAACAACGAGGGGGAAGGGACGAAAGGTGAAGCTGTGATCGAGGAACTGTACTAATTTAGAGAAGGAGAGGTCAATCTAGAGGTGTTTGGCTTGTAGTTGTGGTTCCAATGTAATGGTTCTCCTCATTCATTCTCCTCTTTTTTTTGTTTGGTCCTCGTCTTCAAATCACCATCACCGTCGGCTGCCATGGCCGCCGACCATTGCTGCCATCGTCGACTACCTGCCACCTTGTTATGGTGGCGTTGGGTGTGTCTCGGAGGCATAGTCGTCGACTCTCACGGCCGATTGTTCTGGATTGAATCACGACCTTCTGAATCAGGGTAAGATGCTTAAGCATCTATGTCAAACCCTAAAATCATCACCCATAAATATGTTTATCTTAACTTTGCCCGTGATCGACATGATCTCATGAGGTATATAACATTGTTCTTCATTGGGTTTCTAATTTACGATGCTTCTAAGCTGAAGCACACCACCTGTTTGACAATAATCCTCTGTGAAACTTCTCCACCTCTTGAATGATAATACCGTTTTCAAATTTCTCCATTACTTATCTGGAGACAATCGGGATCAGGTTGAGTTGAAAAGGGGAGATTGGTTATGTAAAAGGTATACTAAATGTTGTAATATGTTTCAACGTTACTATTTGTATTCAGAGGTATATCTTGATTTATAATTTTCCTGCTAAACAAAACTTTGATCAATTGCAAATAGACCTCTAGTGAGCTATGCAGATGGAGTTTATGATACATGACTTAATCGATACATCACTGTTAGATGATGGTGAGGGATGAGGCGTAGATATACTGTTAGGTCGATCATTTAACCCTAGGATTATTGCTTGAAATTGCCATGGAAAGAAGATTAAGCAATAACAATGAGTGGTTGTATTTCTCAGTTGCAAGTACACATGAAATCAAGAACAAGAATGTTCTTGTTTTCTTGGCTGGGAACGAAACGAGAGATATCAAAGCAAAACAGGGTACATATGAAACTTACAACATTCTACTGGAATGGAATCTTGAATTCCGATTCTATCAGAATAGAATCTTGAAGATGAACATTGTATGGGATGAAGATGAACAATGACCACCAATCTTCCAAAAAGAATGGATTATTCCAGCAGAATAATATACAATATAATGAAAAAAATATATATGTAATAGTATATTCTGGTAGAATGATTTATATATTGTATTTCCTTAACATTCTCATAGAATAGTATATAAATTTTTTTCTTTTCTAAGAATGTAATGATTTTTTTTAACTTGTATCCAAAATTTTGTTATTCTTCAAGAAGTTCATTAAATCAAAATATATATTATGTCAGAATGTGTATTCTTGTATGGTTCAATCATATTTGTTATTTTTCAATATATTGATAAACATATTTCGTCAGAATGTTACGAATTAGGAGAATTATCATCCATACAATAAGATTTTTAAAATTAATAGAATTCATTTTCCCTTAAAATATGCAATTTTCCTTAAAATATGCAAATTTTTTTTTATTAAATCTATATTAATTGACTAAAATACCCTTCTAGTTAGAATAGATGGTATTTTTGAATTATATTTAATTTAATAATATGTAATAATCACCTACTTAAAATAAGTAAAATTGATTGGCCCACATTTATACATACAATAACATAATAATTACTTTGAATAGAATAACCTAAGCATATATATATATATATATATATATATATATATATATATATATATATATATATATATATATATAAATTTAACAAGTGATACACATGGTAATATTTTGTTAAGCATAGTTTTTTTTTGGATTATTTTTGTTAAACACGATTAGTTTAATAAATATCTCAACTTAAATCCGATCAAAATCTATTCGAGAAAGATAGAGAAAGAGAGGTACCAAGTCATATATATATATATATATATATATATATATATATATACTTTTGTATTTATAAATTATATCGTCATTAAAAAAAATAAGGTGGATAAATTTAACAAGTGATACATATGTTAATGCTTTTTTAAGCATAGTTTTTTTTGGATTAATTTTGTTAAACACAATTAGTTTAGGGTGTGTTGTGATTGTTTTTTAAACATAAAAGTCCTTTTTATAAAAAGACTTTTTGTAAAAGAATTTTTTTTAAAAGATGGTGTTTAAAATGTGTTTGACTTTGCTTTTTATGACTTTTAAGTGATAAAAGCTAAAAAGTCACAAAAAATAGAATTCTTATATTTTCTCCGGGAACTTTTACTTGTCGACTAAAAGTTGATTAAAAAATCTTTTTAATTTACCAAACAAATTTTAGTAATTTTTAACTTTTTTTTTTTTTTTTTTTTAAGTTAAAAGTCAAAAAATATTAATAACTTAAATCCGATCAAAATCTATCTGAGAAAGATAGAGAAGGAGAGGTACCAAGTCACAATTACTAACGCGATTCGCCCCCTTTTAAACCCCCTTTTTTAAACTGTTTTTGGCATCGGCAATTCTGATGCTTCTTGGTCACGTCTATAATCACAAGCTCATTGCTCGTGTGCTGTTTTCACATTCGAAGAATTTGAAAAAGAAACCCTCCAATTCTTCATCGTCTTCGTCTTTTCGAAGGCAGACTCCCAAATCGGTAATCTTCTCTCTCTTCTCTCTCCCTTCGCCGTCCCGCCCTTCTTCCGACATCCACTACTTAGACACATCACCACCTCTCTCTCTGTCTTCTTTTCCTCTTTCTATTTGTATAATTCTTCATCTTAAATCACATCTTCTTATGGTTCAACCACCGCCGTTTCCTCTAACATAGCCTTCTTACCTGTATTGACCACGGATGCAAACACAGTTCTTTGTTACATGTCATGTGTTGATACTATTTTCTGTAGCCCGATTTTCTCTCTGTAATTTATCAGTTAGGGTTTTTGGGAATTATATACTTAGAGCACCTTGTTTTCGTTTCTGATTTTGATTTTTTTTTTTTTTTGTTTAGGTTAACTCATAAATGTCAGTCATTTGATCATATAGTAGCCCCATGCTAATTTGGCACGGAGGTTGCTGACTTCAGGTAATACATTATTGTGATGTTGATGCATTTTTGGATTTTTATTGACGCAGTTATCATCATAATGGTTTAACTACCAATTCAATTTGCCAATCATATGTAATTTATATTTTCGTCTATGGTTATCATTTTTCTACTAGTAATTATCCCTGCTTACTAACATTGCAGTTTTACAGACTATTTATGTTCTGAGTTGATAATTGGTATAGGAAATGTTTGAAGGTTTAGTAAGGCAGCTGATATTAGGTTATCTTGGCCAATATATTAAAGATATACACAGAGAACAACTCAAGATCACACTGTGGAATGGTAAGTCACCAGTGTCTATCATGACCTTTTTTTGACTTAGTTTGTTATTAATGGCTTGCTACTTTCACTATTATCAGCACAATATATTTACTTTTTATTCATTTACATTTATGTAGTTTGAAGGGTATAACAACATAAGCTCAATACTCATACCATTGTTACCACATTAATGGTTGACACCAATATGCCATTCGTCATTCATATTTTTTAATGCCCATTTCTCATTCTTTTTTATTTGTAACTTGGTCTCCCTCCATGAACATTTTTAAAAGCATCTCTTTCTATATTGTGGCGTATCATGTCAATATGCAATGAATTTCTTATACTATAATGTCATTTGTATATATCGAGCTTTTTGATCACAATCTATTCTATTGACTTTTTACGCTCCCTTTAATGCAGAGGAAGTATTCTTAGAAAATGTGGAGTTAATTCTAGAAGCTTTTGATTATCTAGAACTTCCATTTGCTCTAAAGCAAGGTGATCGATATCAACCTTAAACTTGCAATACTTATTTTACTTTGTTATTTCTGGGATGTGGTTCTTTAATGTTTGAGCTATGGCTGTGATGATTTGACATTTGTGAGTGTTTGATAGGTCGGGTTGGGAGGCTAAGCATTAGAATTCCTTGGAAAAAGCTTGGGTGGGACCCTATTATAATAATTTTGGAGGATATATTAGTTTGTGCCTCTCAACGTGAGGATGAAGAGGTAAGTGATATCTCATATCAAGATATGAGTATTGTGCATCTCCATCATATTAGATAACTTTACATTGCATGGGCCCAGGGTTTTCCCTGCCAGGTCAGCAAAGTTGGCCTTCTTTACCACAAAAAAGCTAATGTAAACAGCTATTCTTTTTGTAGTGGAGTGTTGATGATGTTGAAAGACGAGAATTTGCTGGAAAAAAGGCCAAACTTGCTACAGCAGAATTGGCAAAGTTATCACAACGTGTGTGTGGTGAGTGACTGAAGTCCACCTATAGGTTACATTGTTGTAACTCCTGTTTTTCATTGTGCATTAGGATGATATGCATCCATGTATCTAGAGAAGTCTAATCAAATTTGCAGATATTTGGTGCTAATATATTCTCTTGTTCTGCAGATAATGATAATCAAACTGGGAAATCATTTATGTCATACATTACTGCAAAGGTAGTGAGATTCCATGTTGCTTTAACTTCTTAATCATGATAAAATCATAAACACATACATCTGTGTTTCTGTTTCTTGTTAGGGTTACTTATCATGTAATACAAGTTTTCTTAAACTTATATGCAAATAAGGTTTGATTTTAAGTGTAATGTTCTGATGATACTTATTTATTTCCATCTGTTCTCCAGATTATTGATGGCATTCAAGTCACCATCAGGAATGTCCATGTTGTATATAGAGATATTTCAAATGACAAGGCACAAACTGTATTTGGTTTGAAGTTGGCTAGTTTGACTGCAATGAAGCAAAATCTTGTTGGGTATCTCTTTCTTTCTCTACAATCATATTGCTGTATATATCATATTTCAAAGAAAAATAGACATAATACTTTAATATATTTTCAGGGTATTAAGTGGAAAGGTGAGAGCTGGCCAAGTAAACAAACTTGTTGAGATACAAGGTTTGGAACTATACTGTAAAACCTTTCATGGATCTGCAGAAGATCTGTATGCCAACAGTGGTGAAGACTCCATGCCAATGGTTGCTGCAAGCTTTCAAAATGATGAACATGTTCACTTGTTGTCCCCAGTCGATGTATCTGCTTCTCTTTCGGTATGCATCATCTCATAACAAATTTCTACTGTTGTACTTTGCACATTAGATAGATTTTTACTGTTTTACATTGCAGGTGAACAGGTCTGGAAGGCTTGAGAATAATGCAGCACAATACTCGGTTGATATCGAGTTATCTGGCTTGGTTAGTTTCTTAACTTTTGTAATTATAAGTAACTAATTAATCATTTCTTAGTTTATTATGTCAGATTTCATAACATTCAACTGACATGTCAGCATGTCACCAACTTTTAGGTCTTGTCCCTTGATGAAGATCAGTTGCAGCAAATACTCTATCTGTATGATTATCTATGCACCTGTCAGCTAAGAGAGAAGTAAGTGGAATGTTGGTGTTATCCTTTTTTAATTACACTTTCAGATTGTGAAAGATGGGACATTGGTTTTTTAGATATGGACGATATCGCCCTTGGGGGATACCTATATCAGAAAGACCTTTGGGATGGCAGATACAATGGTGGCATTATGCTCAAAACTCTGTGTTATCTGATGTTCGTAAAAGAATGAAGAAAACTTCATGGAAATACTTAGGAGAACGTCTGTAAGTTGTTCTTTATTCAAGATTAACATCTATGATCTACCATGCTATACTATTTGCTGTGTGCATTTTCATCATGGAATGCTTGAAGTCTTAAACCCTTAAAAATCTTTTACTTTTACAGAGGCAGAAAACGACGATATGTTAAGTTGTACAAATTGAAACTGGAATGTCTTCGAAAAGAGCAGGTGAGGTCATTAGTCATTACACATATAGTTTTCTTGATTTAAACATTAAATGGTGTAAATGATTTAAACATTATTTGGTGTATATAAATTATGATCAGCCTCTGGATGAGGAAATTGTTTTGGAGTTGGACCAAATGGAGAAAATATCTGATATAGAAGATATCTTGAGTTACAGGTCTGCTGCTGAACATGAGCTTCAGGTATGATTATGATCATTGTTGTTAATATCTATTGCATGTGCTTTTTACTTATACATTTTATTAAAGACTATGAACATGTAGGAGTTCTTGGTGGATTCAGCTTCTGGTTTTGGAAATAGTGAAGCAAATACTCCCATTGACAAGTCAATGGATGATGACCAAACATCTGGCAAACCACAAGGATGGTTAAAGTGGCTTTCCCGTGGTATGTTGGGTGCTGGAGGCACAGATGATTCCAGCCAGTTTTCTGGTGTTGTTTCAGATGAAGTAATTAAGGTACGTGTGTTAACTGTTAAGCTTATTTATCCAAAATGATTTCACTTTACCTGATCTTTATATAATATGATACAGGACATTTATGAGGCAACAAAGTTTCATCCTGCACCTTCCCCTGTTCTTGATGCTGCTGGAAGTGATAGAATTCTTTTGTCCTCCATTAAATGCTCGATACATCGAATTTCTGCAACTCTGCGCAATAAGTATAATCTATTATTATCTAGTTATATTTACCTAATGTAGTTTCTAAGACTTTATTCTTTTTTCTAGGAATTTGGATTGTGCTATTGGTGAACTGGTTTTTGAGGAGAATCTTGTGGAGTGCATGATTTGGGAGGAATCTGCTGTTGTTACTGCATCAATCAATGGTGTTGAGATGATTAATCCATTAAACAAGCAAGTCGTTTTACGTGTGAAAAGGGTTTGTGTCTTCATATGTATTGCATGTCTTGTTATTGGGGAAGTCTTGAGTTATTTGATTTTTTTTTTTTTTTGACTATTTGCCATTTTCTTTCAGGTCATCTCTGAGGAGAATTTCATTGAAGTGGAGAAGCCATCTCTAAATATCCAAGCTTACATACCACAAGCAAATCGTGAGGGTGACTTGACATTGAAGGTACCCAACTTGCATTTTAAATAAAAAAAATATCTTGTGCTATAAACTTCTGATAATGACAATGACCCTTAACTTTGTTTTAGGTCTTGCTTGAGCCGATTGAAATGACGTGTGATCCAACATATCTTGTTAATTTCATGGAGCTTTATACTGTGTTGGCTTCCTTTCAATCTCATGAAGGAAGGGTCAGTGTTATTCTAGTTTACATGTTTTGAAGTACTTGCATGCTTTTTTAAGTGCTACATGTCTCAAAGTAGATGCATTCTTTTTTAAGAACCTTCTGGAAGATGCAGATCAAAGATTCTATATGATTAGATGAGATAGACTGGAAAAGTGCTACAGAATTTTTTGATACAACTAACATGAATTCAAGGCTTGAAGCTTATTATGAAAGATTAACTTACTTTTCCTTATGAGGTTTTTGAGTAACAGCTTTCATTGGTTTCATGTGACAGGTCCTAAGCTCACTTAATGGGATAAAAGACATGAAGTCACGTCTATTATCGAAAGCCGAGTATGTCTTCTCCTATGATCTTACTGGAATATTATTTTCTTTAGTGTCTAGAAATGGAATTTGTAGCAACATTGTATTTAACAACATCTCTTCAACTATGTATTTTCTCTTCTTTTGTTTTGCAGATACATGTTGTCAGGTCGGAAGAGAATGATGTGGGATATTAGTTTAATAAACATCAAGATAATTGTTCCATGGGAGAATGGGAAGTCAGAGATACATAAATTGGTATTAATTTCTTTTTAAATGGTCATACAATTTTCACATTATTTGTATTAACTTCAAACCTTAACATGCAGGTTCTTGGATTAACAGCTGTCACCTTTTCATCCAAGCATGATGTTGCCTGTTTTGCACCAGATATCAATGTACCATCTCAATTCATGAGGAATTTAATAGATGACAATTCTTCAAGTGAGCTTCTAGAAGGAACTCGGATTCAAGATCTGTATGATCTCTTGGAAATTAAATTAGTCGACTTCCAGGTCAGCATCTTCTCTCATTTTCACTCAAAATCTCACATTTCACACAACTGATGTTCGACTTCCTGCAGATAAACTTGTTTGTACCTTTCTATCCATATACGTTTCCTATCTTGGAGAAGCTCAATGCTTCTTCTGCTTTAGCATCGTGCATTGTCCAGGATGAATCATTACTGAAAGCAATGGAGGTACGTAAACCTTTCTGGAAGTTCACATTTTATATTATCCTACTAAAAGTTAAATTTTTTGCACACTTGTCACCATGAATAATTGGTTTCAGGTTTATGTAGTGGTGGCACCATTTCTGGCACACATGTCACCATCAATAATTGGTTCAGTTTTGAAACTAGTTGAAAGCATCGACATGCTCCATCAAGCTTCACACTTGGATGCCACGTCAGCAACCTCATCGTTTGATACAGATTCAAATAACCCAAACAACTTTAGCAGTATCTCTGTTATTGTCAATTTGGAGTCTGCTAGCCTCATTGTTGACCTTGAAAATGGCTTAGATGCTAGTTGCACATTAACTGTTTCTCTTCATGATTTGGATATGAGATTGATTACTATGAAACACACACAATCTTTCTGGATATGTACACAGGGTTTAAAAGTAACGTCTCGTTTGTTGAAAAATGATGATGACACGGACCTTATAAATGTTTCAACTAATGGGCCAAGCCATGATGAGAAACTTAATGTTTCACCTAATGGATGCCTCATGTTACATCATGATGGTGAGTTGAGCATATGGCTGAGTGATCTTGATCTTCATTGCTATCCACATATTATTGGATTGCTGATTGAATTTTTCGATAAGCTACCTGAATATAGTCCTTCACATGATGACAAAAATCAAGAATTTGTGGGAAGTAACAGTAACAGTGTCCTCTCAGGTTCTTATTTTGACTTCCAAAGAGTTGGTTGTTCCAATTTTTATGACACCTGTTCTTCAGATTGGGAAAGCATTTCAGTTGATCATTACCCTTTTGTTACAATACACAATGACAGATCTCTTCTTAGCCTCGAGAGTTCACTTATTAACATCAATCCAGACTGGAAGAAGGTTGTCAAGATAAGAGAGGGTAAGATAAATTGTTCAAAGTCGAGGGCAAAAAAGGAATTCCAGAATCCTGATCTGGTTGTAATCAATCTTGATCTCAGAAGCATTAGACTACACCTTCATGACTCTTCATCCATTGTTGCATCTTTTACACTTCCTACTGCTAAATCTTCTATTTCTATCCATGAAAGCTGTCTGGATGTGTTGTGTTCAACTGAGGGGTTGAGCCTTTCATCACAATGGTTTCCTCAGACTCTACTAGACTCTCTGTGGGGCCCTGCTTTACTGAATCTTTCTCCAGTTATCAACATTCGAGTGAGAAAAGGGAATCATGGAATGGAACTAGATTTTAGTATTCAGAATGTTTCATGCATATTGCCAACTGAATTTCTAGCTGTACTCATTGGTTACTTCTCAATGCCTGATTGGAACTCGAATGCAAAAGAGTCATCTGGTATCGATAATTCCAAGGACACAGATAGCTTTCCTTTCACTTACAAGTTTGAGATATTGGACTCCGTTTTGTTTACACCTGTGGCTAATGCTGATTACCAGTTTCTAAAGCTTAATATTCCTCAGCTGTACTTCACTTTTATTGAGAATAGTGATTCAGACATTCTATTAAAAGAAATCCCTTTGGAGTGTTCTGTTCCACCTGGATTTATTGGAGATCATAATTATTGTGTAAATGTATTTGGGAGGGATTTATCTCTACATCATATTCTTTGGCAAGACAATGCTTCTGAAGTGACAAGTGTCAGCATAATTGCTCCTTTTAGTGGCGATATATGGATCAGAATACCATATGGATCTGATTCTCCTTGTGCAACATGTATCATGTCAAGGGTTAATAAATGTCAATTTATTGTTGAAGGTAGAATATCATCTTTTATGTCACTCTGAATTTTGTACATAATTGATATTTGATTAATGCAGTTGTCTTTCTTTTTTCAGGAAGTGAAATACTTGGCTGCTTTGAAGCATTGTTAGCTGTCATCGACCAGTTCACATCTGTTGAAACTCTATCCATGTGTTTTACTTCTGATGTTTCAGAGTTTCTCAATTCAAAAGAGAGTTTTAAAGAAAATCATGTGCTTCCAGTTCCTATTGAATCTTCAAGTGTGAGCTTTACAGAAATCAGATGCTCTGTTCAATCCATGTCAGTAGAACTTTACTCTGACAAGATACAATCGGATGCTACCAAACATATCGCCAAAACTGACATGAAATTCTCATGTTCAGTATCATTGAGAAACGACAAGCCTCTATCTCTTGATATATCATTCACTTGTGTGACACTTTCTTCAATGCTTACCTCTGTTGTCTTACTGGAATGCACATCTTGTACCAAAAAAGTACCAGTTCTTAACATGAAGCTCTTGATGTCAGATGAAGGAGAAAATCATCTTCGGTTCTCCCTTCCTTGTGTTAACATTTGGTTATTTTTGTCTGAATGGAGTCAAGTTGTTGACCTTGTCAATTCTTGCTGTGAAAATCTTCCCAAAACTGATATCCAGAATGAGGAACCAGAAAAATCCATTTCAGAGCCGGTTTCTCGTGTTGATACTGCAGAAAACTCACCTCAATCTATCAGCGTCTCCAGTTATTTATCTCCAGAAGATTGGTTTTCATTAACTGTGAAGTCGGATCATATTGATATAAAAATCCGTGTTCCTGTTCAGGTTTCTGGAGAAGCATTTAAATATTTTGGGGCTCCTCAAGTTCGTGAGCAGAATTCCTTTGTTGGAAGAGATCATGGAAGTTTTCTATATATTTATTTGCAAAGTAGGTGCACTGAGGCGAACATCAATGGTGAAAAAGTAAATTTGAAGTCCAATCTGGGAAAAGCAATGGGAACAGTTGAACTATTTCAGAACAAGAGTGTCCATTCTTGGCCCCTTTTTCAGTTATTGGAAATTGATATAGAAGCTGAAGTTGGTAATGATGATATGGATCTCATGCATTTGAAGACAGAGGTTCACTGTGATAATCTAGATGTTTGGCTTTCACATCACACATTTTACTTCTGGCAAACTATGCTATTTGTGTTTCCAGAAGATTCTGGATCTTCTCAGCTTCCAGTTGGCAGTGTAAATTTCAGATTTCACTTGCAAAAGATTTCCATTCTTTTGACAGATCAAAAGGTATGTTGCCATATGTAAAACTGTTTTCCCATTTTTCAAAACTATAACTCATGTTTGTTTAATCTGTGATTTTGATTATCTAGTGGAGCTCCAATGGTCCTCTACTAGAGATTCTTATGGGAAGGTTGTTGTTTCATGGTATCATAACTGCAAATGTGATGGAAGGATCGGTTGATAGTGAGCTTCAAGTGAACTACAATAACATTCATAAGGTGAACTGGTGAAGTATTTTTTCTAGCAATTTATGTAATGATGGTATTATGATAACTTATTTTGATTATGTTCTCTAGGTTTTGTGGGAGCCTTTTCTTGAGCCCTGGAAGTTCCAAGTAAGCTTAAGAAGAGAGCAAGGAAAAAGCGCCCTTCAAAACAGCCCAGTCATGACAGATGTTCATCTCGAGTCAACAATGAATCTCAATATCAATGTCACCGAATCCTTCATTGAGGTTGCTTTCAGAACATTTGATATGATTACGGATGCTTGGGATCTCATGAGTCTGAATGTTTTTCCTGAAAACTCAAGATTAACAACAGCTCACACCAATGAAAATACACTAGCCAGTAGATACGCCCCTTACACACTTGAAAACTTAACTTCACTCCCTCTAGTGTTTTACATTTCCAATGCCTCTAAAAAAGCTGATGGTTTCAATATATTGAAAGATGGGAAATACGTGCAGCCTGGTTCTTCATATCCAGTGTACATTGATGATAATACAGATGAACAAACCTTTGGCTTTAAACCTAGCCATTCAACTGACAATCTAGGAGACAAAAAATTTGCTGATGCACAACATCATTATATAGTTATTCAGCTTGAAGGAACTTCCACTTTGTCAACTCCTGTTTCTATCGATCTTGTTGGTGTTAGCTTCTTTGAGGTGGATTTTTCCAATTCAGTTGACAATTCCAGGGATATTTCTAAAAGTGTCAATAGTGGCTATGTTGTTCCTGTAGTGATTGATGTTTCAGTTCAACGATACACAAAGTTAGTCCGCTTGTACTCAACAGTAAGTCTACTGTTTACCCATGTTTAGTTCCACTTCTAATGGTTTCTATTTTCTCTAAAAGGGTTTTTGATGCCAGGTCATACTCACAAATGCAACAACAATGCCATTTGAAGTCAGATTTGATATCCCATTTGGTGTATCTCCCAAGATTCTGGACCCTGTAAATCCAGGGCACGAGTTTCCTCTTCCTCTACATTTAGCAGAATCTGGTAGGATAAGATGGCGTCCATTAGGAAGCACTTACCTATGGAGTGAAGCTTATAGCATTTCCAATATTCTTTCTAATGAAAGTAAGATTGGACATTTGCGTTCATTTGTCTGCTACCCTTCTCTTCCAAGTAGTGATCCTTTTCGTTGTTGTGTGTCTGTGCATGATGTGTGTTTGCCTTCTGCTGGGAGGGTAAAAAAGGGATCAAATTTATATATTCATGATGCTATTGCTGACAAGATAGAGAATCAGGATCTGTCAAATAAGAGGTGTATTCACCTGATTACATTAAGTAATCCTTTAATAGTGAAAAACTATTTACCAGTTGAAGTATCTGTGATGATTGAAAGTGTTGGAGTTTCACGTAGCATGCTGCTTTCAGAGGTTGGTATCTTATTATACACTTCCTCATTTTCATAATGTCGATATCATTTCATCATGACTTATAGTTTCTTAACATCTGCTCAGGTTGAAACTTGTTTTTATCATATTGATTCTTCACATGATCTTTCATTAACTTTTGATATACGCGGGTTTAGACCATCTGTTCTGAAGTTCCCACGTGCAGAAAAGTTCAGTGAAATTGCTAAATTTAGCGGAACAAAGTTTTCTTCTTCAGAATCCATTAACTTCACTGCTGACATTTCTAAAGGTGGATCACACTTTTTTTCTTCTCATCTCTATCACACACACTCACACTCACAAAAGCTGATGTGTCTTTGTTTAGGTCCATTATATGTGACAATGGAAAAGGTGATGGATGCTTTCTCTGGGGCTCGTGAAATCTGCATATTTGTTCCATTCTTATTGTACAACTGCTGTGGCTTTCCCCTCATGATTGCAAACTCAACTAATGATCTGACAACACGTGACACTTTGCCTTCCTGTTATGATTTAGATGAAGAGGACCCGTTTTTGGGGAAAAAAGATGGTTTGGGCCTTTTGTCTTCAAACCAAATCTTAAACAATGATGGTATGACTATGAGGTTTCCCCTAAACAATAACCTTGTTTCCACTAGAAAGGAATCTTTTGGTTCATCTGGATCAAACAAGAAGAATATCGGCACACAAAAACCATCTTTGTATGATCAGGAAAAAAGCTTAGTTCCAAACAGTCAAAAGATTGACTTTGATGAAACAAGTCGCAAAAAAGTCAACTTTCGCATGTATTCTCCTGACCCTAGTATTGCTTCGAGTGAGATCATGGTCAGAGTTAGTCGGTCCCACTCCGAATCTGATGTGGCAAGCACCTCAAACTACACATGGTCTAGTCAATTCTTCCTTGTCCCACCAACCGGTTCTACTACAGTCCTTGTCCCCCGATCATCAACCAATGCTTCATATGTAATATCTGTTGCATCTAGTGCTATTTCTGGGCCATATTCTGGAAGAACAAGGATTATCAATTTCCAGCCTAGATATGTTATTAGTAATGCATGCAGTAAGGACTTGTGCTATAGGCAGAAAGGGTCCGACTTTATATACCATTTGAAGGTGGGACAGCATTCTCATATTCATTGGACAGACATAACAAGGTACATTGTTCGTTTTTTTTTTAATTATAAACTTTTTGTTACCACAGTTCACTTATATGTACTTATAACATAAAACAGGGAATTACTGGTGTCTGCTCGTTTTGATGAGCCTGGATGGCAGTGGTCAGGATGTTTTTTTCCAGAACATTTAGGTGATACACAGTTGAAAATGAGAAACTATGTTACTGGTGCTGTAAGTATGGTACGTGTAGAGGTCCAAAATGCTGACGATGCAATCAGAGATGACAAGATTGTTGGGAATCCACATGGCGATTCTGGGACGAATTTGATTCTTTTATCCGATGATGATACGGGATTTATGCCTTACAGGATTGATAATTTCTCAAAGGAGGTTAGTTAGTTAGTGCATATTCTTGATTTCTTTCCCTATGTTTTGAAACAGTTGTACATCATGATTAATGATTAATGATTAAATTTTGTTGACATGTTGCAGAGACTACGTATTTATCAACAAAAATGTGAAGCGTTTGAGACTGTTATACATTCGTACACATCTTGCCCTTATGCATGGGATGAACCTTCTTACCCACATCGTCTAACTGTTGAGGTATGCATTCCATTTACAAGTCATATATTTTGTAATTATTGATTAAGTACTCATATGTTTTAATCTCCAAGGTGTTTGCTGAGAGGGTAGTTGGGTCTTATACTCTTGATGATGCCAAAGAGTACAAACCTGTGGTTTTACCTTCAACTTCTGAGGTAAATTTGTAACTTATACAAAAATATCTACATGGGGTAAAATCCGTAGTAACCATTGTTTCATGATTCCTTTTGGCAGAAGCCTGAAAGAAGGTTGCTAATATCTGTCCATGCTGAAGGAGCATTGAAGGTATAATTGTTGTATTTCAGATGCAGCCATTCCTATTTATCACTTTATTCTTTTTCTAAGTGCTCCTTATCATACAGGTCCTCAGCATCATTGATTCCAGTTATCATATCTTTGATGATATAAAAATCTCACATTCTCCTCGGTTAACTGATAAAAGAGAATATGACCAAAAGCAAGAAAGTTCTGTTCTTTACAAAGAAAGATTATCAGTTTCCATTCCCTTCATTGGAATTTCTGTTATGAGCTCTCAACCACAGGTACCATTACTTGATAAACAAATTTAAGGGTATGTCATTACTGCATCATGTATGTCATTTTCACTGTTCTTATAAAATTTCCCCATTTGTAGGAGTTGCTTTTTGCATGTGCAAGGAACACAAGCATTGATCTAGTTCAAAGTTTGGATCAACAAAAGTTTTCCTTAAAAATTTTCGGTTTACAGATTGATAACCAACTACCAACCACACCTTACCCTGTTATATTATCTTTTGATCATGAGTATAAACAAATGGCAACCTCTCCGAACAAAAGTAAAGATGCTTCATGTGAGCCTGTGTTCTCATTGGCTGCAGCAAAATGGAGGAATAAAGATAGAGCTTTGCTTTCGTTTGAGCATATAAACTTAAGGTATTATTCTGTTTATAATACGTAAATAAATACCCTTAATCGTTTATGAATTACTAATTACTAACAATTTCCTTTGTTTTAGAATGACAGATTTTCATCTTGAGCTTGAGCAAGATGTGATTTTAAGTCTGTTTGATTTCTTTAAGGCAGTATCCTCAAGGTTCCATAGCAGAGGAATGCCACATATGGATTCAGTCCTGCTGCCTCTTTCCTCAAACTTCAGTGTAAATAAAACAGGTAAATTTTCAGAGACTGAAAAGGCAGAAGGTGGGGATCTTGTTGATAATGAAAGCTTCCCTTTATTACCATCAATAGTGCCAATTGGTGCACCTTGGCAGAAAATATATCTCCTTGCAAGAAAACAGAAGAAAATATACGTTGAACTGCTTGAAGTGGCCCCCATCACTTTGACCCTAAGGTGATTCATTTCACTCCCTACTGAGAAGAGTAGGCATATGTGTAAATATGTTGGGCCTGATTTCTTTTTTTGTTTTTACAGCTTTTCGAGCAGTCCATGGATGCTAAGGAATGGAATACTTACATCAGGAGAATTTCTTATCCATGTAAGTATGAGTATTTGGATATTTTTCAAAATAAAGTTAATTACTTAATACTTATACATGCAGAGAGGTCTAATGGCTCTTGCTGATGTGGAGGGAGCAAGAATTCATCTGAGGCGGTTAACAATTTCTCATCAGCTGGCTAGCTTGGAATCCATACGAGAGATCTTGATCATACATTACACTCGCCAACTTCTTCATGAAATGTACAAGGTTAGATATTTTTATATGTGAAATTGAATTTTATTTTACAATGTCGTTAAAATGTGATTATTTTTCTTCAGGTTTTTGGTTCTGCTGGTGTAATAGGAAATCCCATGGGTTTTGCAAGGAGTGTGGGAGTTGGCATCAAAGATTTCCTCTCAGTTCCAGCCAGGAGCTTCATGAAGGTAATGTCATTGTCATGTCACATCTAACATGTTGCTTTAAACCCTTAAAAGCTTTGATTCACCTTTGAAATATATTAATTACTTTTGCAGAGCCCAGCAGGACTTATCACAGGCATGGCACAAGGAACTACTAGTCTTCTTAGTAATACAGTTTATGCCATAAGTGATGCTGCCACTCAAGTCAGTAGAGCAGCACATAAGGTATACTATACATATTTTTATTTTTTGTATTATTTTGTTAAAAAAAAAAAAGATTTCATGATACTTGCTCTCAGGGTATTGTTGCATTTACAATGGATGACCCATCTGCATCAGAAATGGAAAGGCAACAAAAGGGGATGTCGTCTCATGGCAAAGGTGTAATAAATGAAGTTTTGGAAGGGCTGACTGGTCTTCTCCAATCACCAATAAGAGGAGCTGAAAAACATGGGCTTCCAGGAGTCCTCTCAGGTATAGCACTGGGAGTAACCGGACTAGTGGCAAGGCCAGCTGCAAGCATTCTTGAAGTAACAGAAAAAACTGCTCGCAGCATAAGAAACCGAAGCAAACTCTACAACATGGGATCCCAACGCCTCCGAGTCCGTCTCCCAAGACCATTATCCCCAAACTACCCCTTAAAACCCTATTCATGGGAAGAGTCCATCGGCATCTCAGTAATCACCAATTCCGTTTCCGACGACACCTTAATGCTAAAAGACGAAACCCTAGTCCTATCCAAATCCTTAAAACAAGGGGGCAAATTTGTCATTATCACCGAACGACTCATCCTGATCGTCACCTCCACCAGTCTGGTAAACTTGGGGAAACCGGAGTTCAAAGGCGTCCCGGCGGACCCCGATTGGGTGATTGAAGCGGAGATAAGGTTGGACAGTGTGATTCATGTGGATGTTGATGAGGAGGTGGTGCATATAGTCGGGAGTAGTTCGGATGTGGTGGTGAGACAGAATGTGAACCGGGGTGGTGGTGGTGGTGGTGGTGGGAAGCAGCGGTGGTATAATCCGCCGACGCCGTTGCCGCTATTTCAGACGAATTTGGAGTGTTCGGGGAAGGAGGAGGCGGGGGAGTTGTTGAAGGTGTTGTTGGTGACGATTGAGAAAGGGAAGGAGAGAGGGTGGGGGTGTGTGTATCGTTTGCATCAGAGTAATGTTAGGTGAGGGGATAGTGAAACCCTTGTATATTTATTTTGTAGATGTTGCTAGGATAAAGGTGGAAAAAATAATAAAAGCTACATTAGGAGAATATTATATACGAAAAAGAAGGAAAGAATCGGTTTAAACTGTTTTTAGCTGGTGTTATCACTCTGTATATTGTATGGTAGATAGATCATATAGAAGGATCAAATAGTTTTGGTTTTTTCAAGTTTTATCATGTTGCCATATTTGCCAAACTGGCCACTAGGTTGGTAACTGGCAAGTATCTTTCAGTAATAACAGTAAGGCGTTAATAAATTAAATGTGATAGCGAATATCATTTTTGAAAAGGAGGTGATATTGCCACTGCAACTTTTAAATAAAATTCATTTAAATAAAATGTGAATTGACAACTACGCCCTATTTAATTAAAAGAAAGCAATCCTATTTTTGTTTAACAAAACGCACATCAGGAAATGATTGCTATTTAGAGATTTTTTTAATGAAATAAATTATATCTTTGAAAGCATCTTTGTATTCACAACTATCGTCGTTCTTCTGGTGTTGTTGTCTTCAACGCTGCAGGTTGCGCTAAAAAAAAGAACCATCACCCACCATGGCTCCGTTAGCTAAAGCTTCTAATAAGGGTAATGGAGTTGTTTAAAACTTTAAATGAATCAGCTACAAGCCATGGCCACTGGTCAACTGCCGGCTACTATATGTAACTATGGTGTTAATCGGTTGAAAGAGGCAAAGAGGAAGAAGCATAGTCTTTTGGAGTTTCCACGCGTATCATACGAATTAAGAATTAGAAACAAATGAACCTTTGCACCTTCCATTTTCAAATACGCATCCTATCTCGAAGGCCACCTTATATCACTCAAAACAAAGAAGAACAAGTAAGTGTACATCACTCATAGGCTCACAACCAATGGCGACTGAAGCATGCTCACATTTGACTGATTTTAGTAATTCCCATAAGGTTTAATATTTTAAAATAAACTAATTAACATCATGATTCATGCTGGTATAGAACTTCAAACCCGAACACCCATGTAGCATTCAATATTGTTCATTTCGTTGCCATGTGTGATTATTCAGCACCATCACCATTCTCAATGATGCTGGCGACGTCGTTGTTTTCATGAGCTTAAACTTTGATTATGATGGATAACCAATTCATCATAGAAAGTATCAACCTTTTTTGAGTTTCCGATTCATCTATGTTTTTTGCTCTATCTTTTGTGCATTCAAGAGGCTTACAAATGGTAAACACTAAAGAGTATTTACCCATATGGAAATTCTGTATCTATTGAGGTCAACGAATTTCTACATTTACAGATGATGGATCACCCACATCATATTTATGTGTTATGGAGGGCGTGTTTGACAAAAATAACTGTTAGCTGGAAGCGGAAAGCGGATAGCTAATAGCTGGAAGTTGTAACTTTTATTTTTTATTTTAGTGTTTGACAAAAGTAGCTAGAAGCTTTTGAAACATGTAAAATTACATAAAAGGACAATTATTTAAAAATAAATAAATATATAAGTATATTTTTAAGGGCAATTATGAAAATTGATTTCAAAAGCTCAGTAGCGTTTTGTTAAACGCTACATGAAGTAGCTTTTAGATTTGTAGCGTTTTGTTTAAATTAATAGCTAAACGCTTGTATTGCTAAACGAAACTTTTTGTTCAAACTGGAGCGTTTTGTCAAAAACTAAAAGCTAAAAGCTCTCAAACGCTCCTAGCAAAACACGCCCGGAAACTACCAAACGAAGATCATGGGTTTTCTAAACAAAGATTGATATGTCTCTCTCTTTAGTAAATAGGGGCATAGTTGGCAATTTATATTTTTTTCAGTGGAAATATCAAAAAATACAGTGGCAATATCAGCTCCTTTTTGAAAGGGATATATAATGTATTGACGTTTGTTATTTGCATTAATGAGCGGCTATGGACAAAATTTTGCACTTTGCCTTGAGGGTGCATGCTTGCATGGTATGCCAAAAAGGATAGCTCCGGAATGGATTGAAAATTATGAGGAACTGCCAGCGAACATCATCCATTCATCCCTCCCTTTAGTTACCACAAGCTTCTAAACATCATATAAATGGCCTCTTTGTAGGTTACATGTGAATAACTTTTTTTTTTTAATTATATATATATATATATATATATATATATATATATATATATATATATATATATTTGTTTAAGTTCAAAAGAAATTTTAAAAAATTACAAAAAATAAAACTTTTCCAAATATGACCATTTAATTTGTAGAGGGGACTCTTCAGACCCTTTGCAAATTGACGTGTAATCAGACTATCTGGTGACTTTTTCTCCCAATTTTTTTTGTCAATAACTTTTTTTTTCTTTGTAAAAGAAATCTGAAAAAAAATCAAATTCTTAAAATTTAATTTTCTATAAAATGAGCAATTGTTATGAAAGTTTGAAGAAAAACATATATACTTTTTCTTTTTATAAAAACAAAAAAACTCCAAAAACCATATAAATTTAAGAGATACTTCTGCTCATTATACTAGTATGCTTGTAAAAAAATAAAATTTTAATAAGTTTTCAATTATTTATATTTTAATTTTAAGAATATATTAGTTTTTGTAAGATATTATATATTTTTTCCCGCAAATTCAAAAACGAAAATGAAGGAGTTCTCCGTCTTATATTTTAACAACTTTGTAAAAAAACAGCAAATATCTTTTTGTTAAAGGTACATACGTTTTGTTTAAAGGACTCTATTTTTTTTTATTTTATAAAAATAAAGATAAGAAAATTTTTGTTTTACAAAAAAAATAAAATCATTTTATAGGATTGTTATATATCATCTATTATGAATTTTTCAAATTTAATCTTAAGAAATATTAGTTTCATTAATTTTTTTTTTAAAATCAAAAAATATATATTTGTTTAAATTTTGTATATAGAACTTGTAACAAATTTGGGTTTATAATAATTTGGATCATAACAAATTTTGAATCATACCATTTTGATTTAGATTTTAGATCAAAACTTAAAAATCACAATAAAGTCTTTTGAATCAAAATCATATCATTTTCAGACCAAATAAAGTCTTTTATTATAGATTTTGGTTAATAACAAATTTTGTTCATAGTATTTTTAGATAATAACATTTTGAATCATATAATTTTAGATCTTAATATTTTGGATTATATAACATTTTTTGAATCATAACAAATTAAAAATCATAAATATGTTGAGTTATAACATTTGCTCTTTACAAACTTACTAATATAGTGCATATAACAAATCCCTTAAAATTTCATTTTATTTGAAAACAATTTTTTTTTTTAATTTTTTTTATAACAATACAAAAATTAAAAAATTATATATATATATATATATATATATATATATATATATATATATATATATATATATATATTTGAATGTTTTTGATGTCTATGTTTATTTTGTAATTTTTTTTTTTTGGAACAAGCAAGAATTTTATTAACCAAACTAGGCAAGATGCCAAGCTGGAAAAGAGAACCACCAAACAGAAACAGAGAAAAAAGAAAAAAAACACCAAAATATGACAGTTTACAAGATGGTGAATGGGTTACAACACCGTTTCACCCAATCTCCATTTCCCATTTTGCCCTTATGTTTTACCCATCCAAACACCAATGAGATCACGTTATCAGCTGTTTTAGCCGGTTTTGAAGGAGTGTTATTAAATACTATGTCGTTCCTCGCCCACCAAATACACCAAATAGTACCATAAATAAGACTTAGGAAGATTTTCTTTTTCTTTTGTAAATAATTAAAATTTTCAAACATAGTTTTTTTTAGAATGACCCTTTGGAGATCCAAACCACATTACATTGTATTCTGTAAAAATTCTCTCAATTTTTTCAATAAAAGATTAAATTCAATCATCGCTAATACAACAAATTAAATACCTTGCTTTTGCATTTAATAGCACGATTATATAGATCCTGATTGAAATATTTAACAGTGAGAAGAAGTATTGGATTTGTATGAAAATTATTTATTGGATAAAAATTTTGATACCAAAAGAAATGCAAAATTTTACATCTTATCTAAATACTGGAATACTTAAAAATTCCTAAAATGGTCAAAACACTAATTCAAAAAATACTGTTGATTTGGGTTATAAATGATTGGCAATTCATAAACATCATGATTAGGAGGCATTGCTTCCAACCAATGATTCAAATCTTCCAAACTTAAACTGTCAAGCCACTCATTCCCATCATCTTCTCTTTGGACCAAATTTTCCATTACTTTCATGCTGCTTTGCTTACTTGTACCTTTGACTTTGGTCAAATATCCAGGTGGCAAGTCGCTTAAGAACATGACATCACCTTCAAAGTTACCACCAAAATCACCTTCTGAATCTTCAAATGAATTCATACTATGATTACTATCGCTGTTGTTACTTTGTGATTCATCTAATGGTGATGCAGGATGAAGATCACGGCTATGATGCATCTTATTGTCTTCTGATATGATCTTCTCTAACGGATTGTTCTTCTTGTTGTAAAGACGACACAAAACCCAATCATCCAACTACAGTTATTAGAACATACCCATGTCAACCCCAATGGTATTTACATAACATTTCAACCAGAAGTCACCAATCGATCAAATTATGCAAAATGAAATGTCAACGCACCTTGGAAATGGTTGAATGGGATTTGGTGTGATTAGAAGGGGTAGAATTTGGTCTATATTCATGCATGATCCAATTCGTCTTGATCCCTTTAGGACCTCTTCCCGCGTAAAAGACCAAAGCTTTCTTGATCCCAACGATTGTATTCGAGTCGGATTTTCTCTTTATGGGTTTATCGGCTCCAGTAGCCTTCCAGTACCCGTTTCCTGTGACCCGGTTTGGTCTTGATCCGTTAGGGTATTTCCTGTCTCTTGGTGTGAAGAAGTACCATTCCTTTGTTCCAAACAGAGCCATTTCTGAAGAGATTTAGGGACAAATTCATGAGTAATCAGAATTGAATAACCTGTAAATTGCGAAGTAAGATGTATGGAGTTGAAAAAGAAAGTTACCAGGAAGCTCCCATGGATCGTGTTTGTAGAGATCGACATCGGCGATGATTAACGGTGGTGAAGCGACACCAACGAATTCCGCCGTCGATTGGGACTTGCGGCAGAGATAATGAACAATGAGCTCCTCGTCTGTTGGGTGAAATCGGAAACCGGGAGGCAAATTCAACTCAGCTTCAGCATCTCTTACTCTTTTTGTTACGGATTTCGACGGCGATCTCATCTTCTAATGCGATTGAACCAAGGTTGACTTGAATCGAATCTCTATCTGGTAATCTTCTATCCGGTTGAAGCTGAAACGTGTGAGAATTAAAGTCGGAATCTGGAACTTGAAGATGAGGAGAATTGAGGAACCCATGGGAGTCTTTTATACGTGCTTTTGAATTGGATTTGGAGACGAGGGAATTATTTGGAGAGTTACATGGGAAAGACCGAAAGACAGAAGGGTCTCATGAGGACTCGACATTAGGGCCCCACCTCATGTGTGGGCTCCACAGATTCAATGATCGTGCAAATTATAAAAAATTACAAAAAAATGAAACATAAAAAATAGAGTAAATACAACCTGTGTGCATATATGCTATATTAATATCATTAAAAAAGTTTTTATGGTGTTTCTATAAAAAATAATTTTGTAGGGTAATATAGTGGAGCCCGGAGGGCACAGGCCATTGCTTCCATTCCGACATCGTAATTTATTTATTTATTTATTATTTTTTTGTTTTTTAAATACAATGTCTAAAATACCTGTGTCCATTACTAATTTAGATTTGTTTGCAATTTTTTTTGGGTGCCTATTAAAACTTTTTGTGTCCGGCAAAATATATATATATATATATATATATATATATATATATATATATATATATTAGCGATCACTACTAACAGCTTAGGTGGTCGGAGACCAGGTCGCATCAATATATATATATATATATATATATATATATATATATATATATATATATATATATATATATATATATATATATAATATATATATATATATATATATATATATATATATATATATATATATATATATAAATATATATATATATATAAATATATATTTCATTGGTGTATACATGCACACAATAGTTATTAGAAACATTTCAACACACACACACACATATATATATATATATATATATAAATATATATATATATATATATATATATATATATATATATATATATATATAGGTTGAAATGTTTTTAATAACTATTGTGTGCATGTATGCACCAATGAAAATTCAGGAATAATAAATAATTAAATAAATTAAAAAAGGGTATAATGGTAAACTTAGTATATCTAATTATGGTAAAAAATAATTCAATTAATCTCTCCTTAATTAGTTAAACCCTACAAAACCAACATCCCTAACCCTAAAGAGTACGACAGCTTCCTCAAATCATCGTTACCTTTGTTCCTCTTTTCCACCAGAAATCGATTCCAGACATCCGAGCACCACCGTCGAAGGAAGTAGTAATTCCGTTTGGGTATCGAGATCTAAACGATTCTACCTATATTTCTCAGACACGATCTGGCATCCACTATTATCCGCCATCATGACAACAACTTCTAGATCCTTTGTTTGACTACTCTTCTTCCTCATCTTCATGTTCGTCGACCTCTTGCTTTGACTGCATTGAGTGTCAGTCATCTTGAAGAAGTACTATCTTGGCCCTAATGCAGTTGCTCGATTGTGCGCCAATCTACCAGGTAATTAATACTTTCCCTCTTCGAATTTGAATATCTGAATACTGCAATGGTATTGTACTAATCATAACATGTTTTTTTAGTTGTAGTGTGAGAATGGGCACATAGCATGCTCCCCGTGTTGCAGGAAATCGAACCTCAAGTGTCCTTTTTTTTGCAATGGAGACATCCAATGGCACTGGTGACCAGAAAAGTTTATCATCTCATCTCTCAATTCCAATAGTTAGAAAGCATAAGAGATGTTTCAAACCAAATTCTCAGTAATTGACTAATTCCATATTTAAAACATAGTTTCTAGTAATTTTTACAATCAGCATGCGTGTGAAATATTTGACCAGTTGTGTTTGTGGTAAGGATGAAATTTCTAAGAAAATATTGCTAACACACCCATGTATTCTGCCATATTCTATATATTCTACCAGAATATATATCAAGATTTTGAACAATCTATGCATGATTAAACTTGTAATTCTCAGTAGGATGCCATTAATGTTTGTTTTTTACTTTTTCTCTCTTGCAATGTATAAAAAAACCCAATTGGTGTTGTTTTTTAGAAGAAATTAGTCTATTATGATGTGAAAGTTGAGTATGAAGTGTGAGTGAAATTGTGTGTATTCTGTCAGAATTTATTTATATAAACCCATTCTATTAGAATGTTTGTATTCTAGCAGAATGTAGTTTATGTATTCTGCAAAAATTTATATAACAAATCTTATCAATAATATTATTTTAGAATAGATTAGTGTTTTTGTTAGATTTTAATGTTTTTTTTTCTTTTTAGGTTTTGAAGAGTTTGTCATTCATATGGAAAAGAAAGAAAATATGGAGAACAAGAGTGTCTTATAGTAGAATGTATTCCGCCAGAATGTATAAAATGAATCTTAGCAACATTATTCTTTCATAATGAATTAGTGTTTTTTGTTGGATTTTGATGTTTTTGTTGCATTTGTGATAGGAATGGCTTGAAGACCTTATATGAATGACGTGAAGAATGAATCGAAGATTGATCAAACTCACAGTTGAAGATTGTTGTTGTTTTTTAAGAATTACACTTGTTATTCTTTCATAATGTTGTTATTATTCAAGAATGTTCTTTTTGTATCACAATCATAGAATATAATTATTTGATATATTATTAGTTCAAGAATCGATTTTATATATTGGTTCATAATTTATTTATTCATGTTTTCTTCTTATTTATGTATTCTTAAAGTATGTCATAAACTGTTATTCTAACAGAATGTCATTATAACAAAATTTCATTATAATAGAATCACATTCTGACAGAATAAAATAAGTTATAATCGGTTATGATTACAAATTAAATTAGAACTGAAACTGAATTAATTTAAAAAAAAATCAGAATTATCCCTTTAATTTCGAAAATTTCCTTTTTTAAATATAGTTAATTGTCTAAAATACCCTTTTAATTAAATTTGAGTGATTATATGATACATGTTACCCTATTGTAATATCGTAGACCCTCAGATCATGACCATTGATTTTATTCATCTATGGGTCCATAATTGTGCTTACGGGCACACAATAGATGTAAAAAACAAAATAACTTAGTCGTATATATATATATATATATATATATATATATATATATATATATATATATATATATATATATATATATATATATATATATATATATTGATGCGACCTGGTCTCCGACCACCTGAGCTGTTAGTAGTGATCGCCGAAAGGAAACCTGAAAGGTCACAAGGAAAGGAAAACTGTCAGCCGCTCTCCGGGAGGAGGTCCCGGAAAAACGCTCCGCCGGTCAAGTCAGTAGAGTGAATGAGTGTAAGGGTTGAGGATCCGGGAATATTAGCTTACCCATCAAGGCAGGGTGATTGTCCTTTTATACTGAGGATCCTCCTCGGCCCGTATGAGGGACAAGGACTGCGATCCCGACAAGATCCGCCGTCCTTATTGGTGGGTTGTGTTCCTTGTAGTGTTAGAGCTAAGGATTGGTCCAAGCGATAATGCTCTGGATGTGCTCCTTGTCGCCTGGAGCCGTTATCTTTGGACTGTAGCAAAGGACGACGTTTGGCGAGGGCGGGGCTCTTGCATGGTCGCCCCGCTAGAGTCCCTGGCGGCCAAGGCGGCCGAGTCGGGCTTGGTTAGGCCTCGCTGGGAATTCCTTGCCGAGGGCTCTCTTACTTCTGGCCTGCTCTGAGGGGCGTGTCATCATATATATATATATATATATATATATATATATATATATATATATATATATATATATATATATATATATATATATATATATATATATAGTTTAACATTAAATTTATTTGAGTTGAAAAAATCTATAATTTTAAGGGTATTGTAGGTTAATGTTTTTTTATGCATGTAATTTAAACCTTTTTATACAATTAAATGTCCTTTTAGGCCAACACCATCCACTCTCACCACCATGCCAACACCATCCACTCTTACCATCATCGTCCACTTTCTACTGCCACCATTCACTCCAACAACAAAAACTAAATTCCATTTATGAGAACAAGATAGATCTAATGCGCAGGGATAAGGTTAGAGAACTCAAACCTTGAGTGAATGCTTAAGATCAATGTCTGCTTGCTAATAGATGCTCAAGTCAAGCCTGGAAAGACCAGTGTCTTAGATAATATATTCAACAAATGATCAAGTCATTAAATGAGGAATGAGAATGAATGATCAAGGTAAAGCTAATAAATGAAGAACAAGAAGAATGTTTTAAACAAAATTAGTGAAATTCCAAAAGGTTGAGTGAAAGATCCGTAGTTGACTTGTATTGAATGCTCCTATAAATAGGAGTGAAAGTTACAGCGAATTAACTAGAATACTTGCATAGGACTGGACAATAGAAATGTTCCTGACATTCTGATTATCTAAATACAACAAAAGACTAAGTTCTATGAAATGTCACATCAATACAAAGACAAACTAAATAAATGCACAAAGACAAAATAGAGTTGCTCCCGATCAGCATTCATTCCGGACATGTGATACATTCCAAAATGCCTTCAGCTTCGCATCTTCTTCTTTCCTGGTCTAGACAGATTCCGAACTACTCTTCACATTTCACTCCGGACCATTTGTTCCGGATTGCAAGTACTTCCGAATCCGGACTTAGGATTGCTAGAGGTTCACTTTCAGGTTCCAACAATCTCCCCCTAAGTGAACTTAGCAACCCATCCAATTACACTGCTTCTTCCTTGATGAAGGAGAAAGCTCGGAACAACCATTCTCTGACTTCAATGTACCAGGTCAGTTGACTTACGAACTTTGCTTTGACCTGTTCCAGAGCTTTGGACTTTGATGCACGAGAGATGAACTTCCGGAGTGCTTTGGTCGGGACTAGGTGTTTGTTGAGGACACGGAAAAAGTCCTTCTTGTTTGTCTTCTTGGTTGTGTAGAAAAACCCTAGAACCGGGTCATCAATTGGACCATCTTCAAGCAGACCAGCTTCGGGAAGAACATAGGTGATCTTCGCAACGTAGGCTTCAGTTCTGTAGAGATGAGCCAACTCATAGTCACATCTGAAAAATTACGCGACATAATCTTTGAGGAAGCTTAGAGCAGCATGGAAAGCACCCATATCGATATCGTTGTTTTGCATTCCTCGAAAGTGAGCAGCAAGAGTCAGAATGTCGTTCGGATTCATGGAAGGGAAGTCTGCATCAGAAAAGGTTCGATAGTTAGGCTTGTTTCGGAAGACGTGAAATCGAAATAGTAGGCAGTTGAGTTCGAATTTTACTAGGATTTTTCTTGCAAATCCATGGACTTTGGTGATTCTCTTTCTAGTCGATACTTCCTTAAGCGGTTGAGCATTCTTGGAGTAGAATGTCTCAAGCCTTTCTCTTTCAGTCTGGAGGATCACTTCCGGATCATCATTTGGGTGAAGAGGAGAAAACTTGATGTAATACTTGCTGTATGGAGAGAGAGGAAGATCGAGCTGTTCGGAATCGTTGGTAGGAACATCATAGTACATGCACAGAACGATTTCGTGATCCCAGAGAATGCCTTCACGGCAAAGAGGAGAGATGCCACGCATCAGATCAGGATTATCCTTAAGAGATTGGATTCGGATGCTGTCCTCTAATGCCTTGTTGATTTCCTCCTGAGACCATCCTTGTTTTTGCTTGAGAGGAGGTCCGGAGTGGAAGACTTGTTGTTTAGCAGTCATTGGCATTTTGCCTTTGTTTCTTTTTAGAGTGTCCATGACGACCTTCATGTTTTCATCCACCACAAATTCCGGAGTGGGATTCGGAAGAGGATCTTCCGGAATGTCATCAGGGATCCGGAGTGGAGAGCCCTGGTCTATTGGAGCAATTTTTGGAGCCGGAATAGGTGGAAGCATAGAAGGAGTGGCTCGGAAGGCTTCAGCTGTGAGGAAGGTTTTGGCTTTGGCCATTTGAATGGCCCTTTGAAGAACATCTGGTAGAGAGGATGGCCAAGAAGTTGCGGACCATATCCTCTTCTCTTCCTCAGTCAGCTTCTTTGGAAATAGCTTTTTCGGAGCCTCGAGACCAAGAACTCCTTTGGTGACATATTCTTCTTCACTGTCTTCTTCTTCATCAGAGGGATTTCCTAGAAGTCCGGACACAACTTGGACTTCATCATCGGAATTCAAGTCTTCATCTCCGAGTGTGAACTCCGAGACAGGTTTCCATGGCTGGCTAGGACCTTCTCCCCCTCTTGCATTGGTGGATCTTGGAACCGGTGCAAGTCGTAAAGAGTCCTTTAGATCATCAAATTTGGAGAAGACTTTATGAAGGCATGTGTTGAGTTGAAGAGTGAGGGTATCGTATGCTTCGGACGTGGGGGCTTGAGCAGCAAGGTGATCGAACAAATGACTAAGAATAGCTATCATCTCATCAAACTTCCGATTCGGAACATCAACGATGTTCCAAGTGGAGCGAAGAAGCTTGATGAGAACTTGTTGAATGATCAGGTTCATTTCATCCTTCTTCTTGATCTCCTTCTCCAGCCTTTGGATTTGTTTCTCATGATGAATGTGGGTCTTCTTGATGATATCGTTTGTAGCAAACACCAAGTCATCATGGACTTTGAGCATAGAGGTGATTATGTCGAGATAGTAGTCAACCATGACATCATATTTGGATTCAACTTCCTTGATGGAGTGCTTGAGCCGGAGAGAAATTAATTGATCAAGTTGGGCTTCTCGTTCCGCAACTGAAGGTCCGGACTGTTGTGAGAGAGACTGAAGGATAACATCAAGTTTAGAATCCAGTCCGGAAACCTTTTGATCCAGCTTTGTGTTGAGCTCTGTTACGGATGTTTCGATTGAGGAGACCTTCTTCATCGTATCTAACACATTGGTTTGAATGTCAAGGAGAGCAAATGGGTCAATGTGATCACCAGCAGAGGATTCGGAGTAAGAATCTGAGTGTTGCGGAGGAGCTTGATGTGATGAAGTATGTGTGGAGGGACCAGGTTTGGTGATAGCATCATCTTCATGTAGTTTGGAGCTGGGTTCACCATCCGGAGTGGTTGAAGAAGATGATCCGAAGTCAAACGCAGACTTCGAAGCTGATGGCTTGGATTGAAAACGGATGGATGACATGGAGTTGGGGTTCGGAACAGAGTTTCCTTCATCAGTGATCATTATTTCTTCGGAAATTTCTTCATCCGAATCAGTTCGAAATACGTTGGTGCGAGTGGTGATGGGAGGTTGTTCCGAATCAACTTCCTGATTGGAATCATCATCTATAGGAGGAACATATGGAAGATTGATTTGATGAGCTCTGTTGTACATTGAAGTGAGAGTGGCCTCCACTTGAGCTCTAGTCAGATCCGGACGTCTCGAAACAGCGCTGTTAACATAATCTTCCCATTGAGGATCGTTAGCACATGGTCGTCCTATACACCTTCCGGGTATCAGATCAGTTGGGGCATCCGGAGTCGGAGGGACTGATCCAGCTCCGGAAATCTTAGGGTTCGGAACAGGGGTTCCGAAGTGTGTGCTTGCGTGAGAAACGATAGGGATATCAAATGAGACTCGTGGGTGTGTTCCAGGGGGCTTCAAGGAACTATTGTCAACACCGACATCACCTTTTTGAGAAGGTGAGGGTGGATTATGTGGAGACTCCCGTGAGTGTGTGCAGGTGATGTTGAAACATTGAGGGGTACCTCAGATGAGTGGGCAGGAGGGGTGTTCGGACGGCTAGAGTCAGCCTGAATGTCATGAGCATCTTCCTTTGGAGAGGAAGAGCTGAATTTGGTTCTCTTTTTAGGCTTTGGCTTGGTGGGAGAACTCTTTCGTTTGGCAGATTTCTTAACCTTAGGTCCGGACGTGGTAGGATTGGCCTCTTCCGAAGTGGGCTCAACTGAGACTGGGGCAGGTTGTGTTGGATCAAACACAACCGAAGTCTCTAAGTGTTGTTTCAGATAAATGGAATCGAAAGGGATTAAGGCCAACATGTGGTCCGGAAGTCGTCTAACTGGACCAAAAGAGGATTGGTCCGGAATTCTATAGGCCTTGACAACTTTGAATGAAACACATACCTCCGGAGGAATTGTGGAGACTGGAATTGGTTCGGAAGGCTCGTTGAAGATTTATTGAATCGTCAGTGACCAAAATCTAGGGCTCGAAATTTCGTTGTCCTTCTTCTTGATGGCAAATTTGCAGAAATCTTGCCATAGGACCTCCGGAAGATCAACCGCATTGTCACGTCCGGAGTAAATGATGTAGACAACATGAAGCCAGTCCTTGCTAAGTGTATCAGTTCCTCCATGCTTGCCGGATAACCCTCGAATGATAAAGTGCATCAGCACCGTCCATAGTCCGGAGACGGCTGATTTCTTGAAGTCTTTGGCTCTGTAATCTTGATTGTAGCCAATGTGATTCAGAAAGGTCTAAAACTCTTTAGTGGTTGGTTCTTGGACTGTGAATCCTTTGGGGTTTGGTTTAACACCGATTGCCTTGAGAAAAGTGGATTTGTAGATGGGAATGATTCGATCTCCAATGATTTGCGTCTCTAATACACCGTCGATTTCCTTGATTCTGGTGAATGCTCTATGGAGATGATGAAGTGGAAGAGGTGGTTCAGGAATTTTAGTGAAAGGGATGGAGATAGGGTGATTTGCGATGAACTCCACCATAACACGGACTGATTCGTCATAATCTTCAGGGTTTAGGGAAAACAATTGTGTAGTGTCCGTTAGAAACAGTTTAGGGGAGGTTGATGAAGATGAACCCTTTGACCGTTTCTTCTTGGCAATGGATTTCTTGGGAGTTGAAGTGGTTGGAGCAGTTTTTGGTGGTGAAGGAGGAGAAGCCATTATTGCAGAATGATGAATTCTTGAAGAACACGAAGAACACATAGAGAAATCAAGGGTTTAGGAAGTATTGGGCGCGTAAAGAGGTAAAAGGGGGTTTTGATTGCTATTTATAGGTAAGGGAAGTGGGTCGGGTTAGTGGGTAATGATGAGGATCCGAACGAGAAACGGGTCGCATTAAATGAGAAAGAGGTTTAGGGGGCTGAGTTGACCTGGGAGGTGAAAGGTGAGGTTGTTTGTGGCTAAAAATGGAAAACCCAAACCGGCGATTCGATGGCTACTTTATGGGGGCGTGCAATCGTGTCACAAAAATCGAGGAAGATAGGATAGGATCTTCAAGAAAACTAACCGTTGAAACAAAAATGTTTCACCTTATTATCCTTTGGAATTCCGGATGAGCGGTTCCGGATAGAGTATGATCCGGAGGATAAGGAATTGTGTTCCGGAACATGCTTGTTTTGAAAAGAGGTCCAGAATGAGAAATAATCCGGAGAGAGTTTCGATTCCGGAGTCAAAAATTTAGTGTCATTTCGAAAAAAGATGTGAGATTCCGGAACAAAAATTCAGTTTGATTTGAAAAGGTTGGTGATTCCGGAGCAGAAATTCTGGAATAGTAATTCAAGAATTTCCGGAGTGAATTTGAAAGAGTTTCCGGAACATGATTGGGAAGGCATTCCGAGGTGAGATTCTAAATAAAATTCCGGAGCAAGATTTGTAAAGCATTCCGGGGTGAGATTTGAGAAATCTTCCGGAGTAAATTTTGAAATTCCGAAGTGCAGAATGCAATACCTTTTCCGGAGAGGAATTCCGGGATGCCAATATGAAGTATATTCCGAGATGAAAATTTGAGCACTATGACAATGTGGACTTTAAATAGCAAACAATCAGGACGAACTGTACAACTTAAAACTCAAGTGATGGTCAGAAATAAAGACAAGTAAAATGATCCTATGTATTTAGAGAGAAAGTAGTTCCGAGATGAAAAATTTAGATCGGAACTAATTTTCTTTCAAATACGTCTATCAAAGAGAACAAGTCTCTTGAAAGAACTGAGGATCTGGTATCATCATACCCATTTTGTTCAGAAAACCGTTGAATTTGGTTTCGTCTAATGCCTTGGTAAAGACATCAGCAATCTCATCGTCAGATGGAACAAAAACGAGTTCAATGTTACCATTTAGAACATGATATTTTATGAAATGGTACCCTATATCAATGTGCTTAGTCATTGAGTGCTGAATTGGATTGTGGGAAATCACAATGGCACTTTGAGAGTCACAATAGATAGGAATGCGTTGAAAGCGGTAAGCATAATCCAAGAGTTGAGATTTCATCCACAGAACCTGAGATGTACAGCTGGCAACAGCGATGTATTCGGCTTCGGCTGTAGAGAGTGCAATGCAGTTCTGTTTCTTGGATGACCAACTGACCAAACGACCACCTAAGAATTGATAGCCACCTGGAGTGCTTTTTCTATCAAGTTGAAGACCACCATAGTTTGAATCTGAATAGGCTTGAAGTAGGAAGCTCTCATTTGCTGGGTACCAGATTCCGAGACTCTTTGTACCTTTAAGGTATCGGAAGATTTGTTTTACAGCCAAGAGATGAGACATCTTTGGGTTGACTTGAAATCTGGCACATAAGCATGTTGAAAACATGATATCTGGACGACTTGCTGTGAGATAGAGCAGGGATCCAATCATTCTGCGATATTTCTTTTAATCAGCAGAAACACCTGAAGGGTCGGCAAAGATCTTGTGTCCGAAGCCCATTGGTACCTTGGCTAAGGCACATGTGTCCATTGAGTATTTCTTGAGGAGTTCCGAAATGTACTTCTCTTGGTGAATGAAGATTCCTCTGTTAGTCTGTTTGACTTGAAGGCCAAGAAAGAAGCTTAACTCTCGATTCATGCTCATTTGGAATCGATTGATCATAAGTTTAGCAAAGTCAGCAACCATAGATGAATCCGTAGATCCAAAAATGATGTCATCCACATAAATTTGTACCAGCATGAGATGCTTTCCATTTGATCTTCGGAATAGGGTAGGATCTAGAATTCCTCTTTGGAAACCGGAGCGTTTGATAAAATCAGTGAGGGTCTCGTACCATGCCCGATGAGCCTGCTTGAGTTCGTAGACAGCCTTCCGAAGTTTGTAACAGTAGTTCGAAAGGAGAGATTAATAAAACCGGGGGGCTGTTGAAGGTACACTTCAGTGTCAAGTTCACCGTTAAGAAAAACACTCTTAACATGCATCTGGTAAACTTTGAAGCCTTTGTGAGTAGCATAAGCAAGAAAGATTCTGATGGCTTCAAGACGTGCAACAGGAGCAAAGGTCTCATAATAGTCGAGCCCTTCAATCTGTGTAAATCCTTTTGCCACCAATCTAGCTTTATTTCGAATAATAACTCCTACGTCATCTAGCTTGTTGCGAAATACCTATCTCGTATCGACAATGGGATGATTCTGAGTAGGAGGCACGAGAGTCCAAACTTCATTTCGGTTAAATTCTGCCAGTTCTTCTTACATGGCTGTAATCCAATCATCATGCTCTAATGCGTCCTTAATGGATTTGGGTTCAACCATGGATATAAATGCTGAGAAATGGCATTCATTTTGGATACTTGTAGCAGAACGAGTCTGTACACCAGCATTGGGGTTTCCAATTACTTGGTTCGGAGGATGATCCTTTGTCCAAACATGTAATCTTGGGAGTTCTTGTGCAGCCGTCGATCCGATATCAACAGTGGAATTGATTTGCTCCCCCTGAATCGTTTGAATGTGAGGATGATGCTCCCCCTGAACTTCTGAACCAAAGAGATTGACATCATCATCAGAATGGAACTCAAAGAAGTTTTCATTTTCATCAATGTTGAGAGGATTGGAATCATCTAAATCAGCAGCTGCATCTTGGAAGCCATCCATATTTGATTCAAGAGGGGGATGAGCATTCTCCCCCTCAACCTGAGAAGGTTGAAATGGTTCGGAATCAAATGGATGGAGGCTTGGGATCAGACCGGAGACGTTATGCGAGACAGGGGCTTTCGAAGTAGGGATTGGAATGAGAGTTGTTCTTGATCGAGATTCCGAATCAAGAGCGGTTTCGGAAGGACCAAAGAGAGTTTCAAAGTCAACTTCAAGAATTGTTTGGGGGTTCGGACATACTGGCGGAGGAGCATCAAACTCCATAATGTGAGTTGGGCCAGGATTCCGAACGAAGTTGTCATCGAAAGTAATGTCAAAGCTTTCTTCCAGAACATGAGTTCTCCGGTTAAGAACTCTGTAAGCTTTCGATTTTGAGGAGTACCCAAGGAAGATGGCTTCATCAGCTTTAGGTTGGAACTTGCTAAGCTGATCACGGTTGTTCTTGATGAAGCACCTGCATCTAAAGACATGCAAAAACGATATTGTTGGCTTCCGACCATTCATTGCTTCATACGGTGTCATGTTGAGGCGTCGATTGATGATACTTCGATTTCGAGTGAAACAGGCAGTAGATACGACTTCAGCCCAAAGATAGAGTGGTAGATTTGCGAAATTCAGCATGGATCGAGCGGCTTCAACTAGAGTTCGATTACGTCTTTCGACAACACCGTTTTGTTGTGGAGTATAAGGAGCTGAGAAGTTATGGTCGATTCCTTTTTCAGTGAGAAATTTCTCAATGGTGGAATTAGTGAATTCAGATCCATTATCACTTCGGATTCTCCTAACTGGGAGTTTGATAAGAACTTCTATGCCTTTGATAAAATTTATGAGCTCTGAGGCTGTTTCGGATTTCAGCCTTAGGAAGAAGACCCAAGTGAACCTTGTAAAATCATCAACAATCACAAGAATGTATTTCTTATGATGAAGACTTTCTACAGTGGATGGTCCACAAAGATCAATATGTAGAAGCTCCAATGGTTCTAAAATGGATTTTTTGATGATAACAGGATGACCCTTCTTCGATTTCTTACCACACTCACAAGCAACACACAAATGATCATTTTCGAATTTGAGAAGAGGTAAACCTCTCACCATTTTTCCGGATACGAGATCATTCATGTACCGAAAGTTTAGATGAGAGAGCCTTCGGTGCCATAACCAGCTGATATCAGGAACAACTTTGGTGAGAAGGCAGAGTTGCGGTTTGCCAACAATCATGTTGATGTCGAGCGGGTACATGTTCTTATTGCGAAGTGACTTGATTAAACACTCTTTTCGGTCTTCAATCATTACGTAGCTGTACTTTTTGCAAAATTCCACACGTCGATTTGAATCAGTGAGCTGAGCAACACTTATCAAATTATGTTTTAAATCAGCTACATTAGCCACATGTGAGATAGAGAAGTTTCCATTGGTGAGGATCCCATAACCATGCATTTGAGAGTTGGAGTTGTTGCCATATGTCACGTAACCAGCGTTTGGAAAAAGCTTTAGATCTCGCAGAAAATCTTTCTGCCCCGTCATGTGCATGGAGCAAGCACTATCAATATACCATATTTTTTCTTGCTCCGAAGCACAAAGTGCCTGCAAAATTAGTGAGTAATGGAGTTTTTAGGCTCCGAATTAGACTTTGGGACGTAGGCACGGGCTTTGGACTTTGATTGTGACTTAGGAACAACTTTGTGTTTCTGGGTGGTATTCTTTGAATTCTTTAGAAACAGACAGAAGGCTAATGTATTTTCATCTATCCAATAGTCATATTCAATGACTTGAAGGTTCCGAACGGTCTTCTTCGGACCTTTGAATTCCGGAGTGTTGGTAACATTTGTAACCTCCGGAATTGTTGTTTCATCAATGGGAGTTTTGACTTTCCACACAAGATTTTTCTTTGAAGATTTTGAAAAAGATGTTTTCATTGCATTTGTGGATTTGCTTGATGACACATTGGTTTTTGAAAGATTGGGTTTAAAAATTGTGCCATCAGATTTTGCAATAAAAACAGATGAAACAGTCTGAGGAGAAGTGTTTTGGACTGTCGTGGCATTCATACGAGATTTAGGCTGAGTAGAACTGTCTACTTTCTTGGGTTTTACACGACTAGGAGATTCAGAAGGTCTTTTGAGGATCTTAGTGGGAACAAATGAGTTTTGACTATGGGTTGATGCATGAGAATTTCGGGATAAACTTGGTTTGGAGTTTGCAATGAACCTGGAATTTTGTCTAGCCTTAACTTCCTTTTTATGTGCATTTCGAGCTTCTACTTTGGGATCTACAATATCCTTCCTATTCAGCATTGGTTTTCTCTTAGGATGAGACGAGGATTTTGAGGTTTGTCCTACGGATGGATTCCTAAACTCAGGAGTAATGGGAACTAATTTAGTTTTTGAGATGACTAAGGAATCCGATTCACAAGAATCAGAGGACACACAGCTTGAGACTTCAACTTTATCATCTAAGGATGCCCATACAAACTCAGAGGCGGTAGTTTCAGTTGTCACCAGAATGATTTCTTCAATCACACAATTGTTCACGTGATTACTTCTAGGAACATAATCTACGTAATTTGCAAGACTGTGATGAAAATCCGTGGTCTGATTCAGGTCCAGGTTTATCAGAGGCGGAAGTGGCGTGGAATCAGGACACTTGACAACAATTGGTTTGAACTCAGGAATTAGGGACTCAAAATGGTTTGTAGTCTCAGGAAATGGAGACAAGGGAGAAACAGGGGTGTCCGAATGTTTGATGTTTGGAACCTCTCCCATGAATGTCAAATTTTGCAATTCCCTCAGGGGACTAACAATTGGTTTCAGAAACTCGCTTCCGAGACCAGGTGCTTTAGACCATGGATGACGAAAATTATGAGTCATCCGAATGTCCGCTTCAAGCATGTCTACAGAATTATGCAAAGCATCTATCTTTGCATTGAGACGTTTGTTATCAGAAACTAAAACATTTCGTTCAGAATAGGTGATTTCACATTTATCTTTCAAAATGATACATTCATTGTTTGACATTACAAGCTCATGCTCTAAAGACTCGATTTTCAATTTTTTATCCTCAAAACGTAACCTAAGACGATTTATTGCACAGTCCTTCTTCTCACTGGCTTCTATGGAAGACTCATAGGCTTTATAAATGGTGCTCATATCTGTTTGGATTTGGGTCAGATAAGGTTCACAAAGAGACAAATCAAAATTATTAGCAGAGATCATTGATTTTACCTGCTGAACGATGCTTCGACCGGGTGGATCATTGGTGGCCATGTAGCAGTAGTGAGGTTCAGTAACATCATCTTCATCTTCCGACCCAGAAGACCAATATCCTTCATCATATTCAACCGTTTGTCTTGCCATCAGACACATGTTCCTTCCAGTTACCATATCATCATCATCCCCGGATGAACAATATCATTCAACATCTCTTGTAACCGTAGTTACAAAGGCTTTTTCGCTTTCAGCCATCTCTTGTGCTCTTCGGACGTAGTAAGCTGAATCCTTGATTTTTGGTTTATGCGGAGCATCAGCCAAGCAATCTTTAGCAAAATGGTTTGCATGTCCACACCTATGACACACAATTTTTGGTTTGTCCGATTTGGAACTCTGAGAGGGTTCCGGAGCAGAGTTTGGTTTAGTGATGTTTGGTTTGTATGCAGGAGGATTTTCCGAAGTTGATTTTGGTTCCGGAGCTGAGTATGGTTGAGGATTGTTCTGGTGAGGAGCATGGAATCGATTTTGGTATGGTTTGTAAGAAGGATTGAAAGGACGTTTGTATTTCATTGAGAGTAGAGCGAACTCCTGTTGGAAACAGAGTTCAGAGTCCATGGCTTCGAAATCATCAACAGGATAAATTTGTGTGGGTAAGATGGGTGCGGATGTTTGAACAGATGGAACAATAGGTTTAAAGGGATCTGAAGAAGATGAGTTCGGAATGGTTGATTCGAAAGAACTGACAAGGGCAAGAGGACCTCCGGAGAGTTCCCTTATGGTTTGAGCAACATTTGACTCATGTCCTTGAAGTTCATCATAAAGTTGATAGAGCTTCAAATTTTTCAAGGAACCATTGCTTTGGAGACAAGATTTTACATTTCTCCATCCTTTGCCGAGACTGTTTATGAATTTGAGATTCTACTCCAAAGGAGTTCGGACAATCCCATGAGCAGTTATGTTGTTGACCACGATACGGTAACGGTTGGAGGCTGAGGCCAATGATTCACCAAGAGTGGTAGTGAAGGTGTCGAAGTCGTTGACAACTAAGGTGAGGCGCTTGTCTTTCATATTTTCCGAACCTTCAATCAGGTCCTGAAGAGTGTCCCAAATCTCTTTGGCTAATTTTCATAGCTTGATGTGCTCGAAGAGTGAAGGAGGAACACCAAACACCATTTCTGAGAAAGCAACTTGATCAACATGCAGCTTCTCAATATCATCTGCAGTCAGAGGAGCTGGGCGAGTTTCATCTTCTCGCATGAGCTGAGCAGCTGCATCTCTTACAACTGTTCTTACAGGATCATGAGGACCTTCTTTGACGGATCTCCATATTTCTTCACCTTTATCTTTGGCAAGTAAAAATCTTTCCATTCTAACTTTCCAGTGATCATATTCTTCCACAACTAGTAATGGGGCACGTGTAGGGCCACCCACACTATTTGCGATTTGCATTGAAATCATTTGCTGAGGATTAGAAGAAGCCATTGAAGTTTAAGATATCTTCAAGCTAAAGTGGTATATAGAAGAACTTTTATCCTTAATACAGAAATGGTTGAAATACCAAGGTAATTTCAAACCAACTATAATATGATCTTATGGATTTAAAGGACAACCACTCAAGCTCTGATACCAGTTGTGAGAACAAGATAGATCTAATGCGCAGGGACAAGGTTTGAGAACTCAAACCTTGAGTGAATGATGAAGATCAATGTCTGCTTGCTAATAGATGCTCAAGTCAAGCCTGGAAAGACCAGTCAAGTCTTAGATAATATATTCAACAAATGATCAAGTCATTAAATGAGGAATGAGAATGAATGATCAAGGTAAAGCTAATAAATGAAGAACAAGAAGAATGTTTTAAATAAACTTAGTGAAATGCCAAAAGGTTGAGTGAATGATCCGTATTTGACTTGTATTGAATGCTCCTATAAATAGGAGTGAAAGTTACAGCGAATTAACTTGAATACTTGCATAGGACTGGACAATAGAAATGTTCCTGACATTCTGATTGTCTAAATACAACAAAAGACTAAGTCCTATGAAATGTCACATCAATACAAAGACAAACTAAATAAATGCACAAAGACAAAATAGAGTTGCTCCGGATTAGCATTCATTCCGGACATGTGATACATTCCAGAATGCCTTCAGCTTCGCATCTTCTTCTTTCCTGGTCCGGACAGATTCCAGACCACTCTTCACATTTCACTCCTGACCCTTTGTTCCGGAATGCAAGTACTTCCGAATCCGGACTTAGGATTGCTAGAGGTTCACTTTCAGGTTCCAACACCATTATCTAAAAAAGTACAATTAAATTATGATTTTTTGGTGGTTGTTTTATTTTCATTGGGTTCACCGGTACACAATGAAGATTGAACCAAAAATGATGAAATCTTAATGTAAGTCTCCTGTATATCTCAATAAAGTTTAGTAAGGGTCCTGGGCATTGAAAGTGTGATGTCTAGCAAAATCATGAGAGATAATGAGAAAGAAAAATAATGTTGTCTCCGGTGGGTTCGACCAAACATGCTAGGAGTAAGTATGAGTGTGTGTATGGTAAACCATCTACACTTTTTTCCCAGCATCAAACTCTAGTAACTACAAAGGCGGAGCATGTCGAATGGAAGTGGTGTTAAGCTCTGTTGTGACAAACAAGATGTAAACGTTATATATATATATATATATATATATATATATATATATATATATATATATATATATATATATATATATATATATATATATATATATATATATATATATATATATATATATATATCAGGAAACGATTGTTAGTGGGGAAATTGGGACTAAAGGTGACCATAAAATTGTGGTTGGGTGGTAATGATGTGAAACTCTTTTACCTAACATGATTTTAAAGATAAATACAAGAATAAAGATAGCTCCCACCACAATCATCCATAAAGATCGAACCATCTTGATTTATGATAAAGGAATCGAAATCCACCATGATACTCTACAAACGAACAAGTCACCATGAATGAACCGCCAAGATCAAAGACCTATAAAGGTAATGAAGATTCATCAGAGAGAGTTTTAAATCACACATATTAATTCATATAAAATCTACCTTACAAGGGGAGCCTTTATATATATATATATATATATATATATATATATATATATATATATATATATATATATATATATATATATATATATATTGCATCTAGATGCATTTTTAGTTTTTTGATATGATATGAAGTGAGACATTTTGGAAAATCTACCAACAACCATCATAATCGATTATTTACCTATTTGAGTCCTTGTAAGGTCATGATGAAATCCATACTCAAATCTTCCCAAGGCAGTTACGGAGTAGTAAGCAAAATATATAGTCCTTTATGAGAAGTGGATTTGGCTTGGTGGCAGGTAACATATCACATAATGAGAGATTGAACATCTTTTATAATTTTTATCCAAAAAAATGTTCTTTCATAATCTCATCAATCTTTATGTTGCTAAAGTGACCAACTAACCTTCCTTTATGGACTTCTTGATTAGTAAATCCCAAATAGAGCCCTTAAGAATGCATAGCCTATTACACTTTAAGGGAAACCCATATTGAATAACATAAAGTCCTTGAGACATATCTGGAGAGGATTGTAAAATAAGGGTGAAGTCTGAATCAACCTCATACTCATTGATGAATAAAATCCAAGGAATTGAGCTTCCATGATAGATAACATTGAGTATCTATGAGAAAATGTATTTACCACAACATTCAAAGAACTAGCCTTGTATTTGACACAAATGGATACATTTAAACGAAATCAACCCATTTTTCATGTCTTAGGTGGAGTTTATGCATGCTATTGATATATTTGAGAGCCTCGTGCTCTTAGAAGACGAAAAACTACTTTGGTTTGAGGTAATGTGACTAATGATCAATTGCTTAACTGATGACGTAAAACTCCTTATCATGTGTATTATATTTGAGTTTGGATCTATTGAACTTCTCACTAAAATAAGCTACATGTTGCTTTACTTGGATCAAAACACCATGATTCCTACATCACTCACATCACATTCTAATTCAAAAAGTGTCTCGAAGTTAGGAAGGGCAATTATAAGTGTTGAACTGACCATCTTCTCCAAGGATTCAAATTCCTTCTGTGTAGAGTTGGACCAATCAAAAGTTCATTATTTAAGGCAGTCTGCAATGGGTGAAAAAAAAGTAGGACATTCCTCTAGTAACACATCAACAAATCCATTCAATAAAGGGTTAATTATGGATAGTATTTATTTTCGTCTAAAATTTGATGCTTCAATATTAGAAGCATCAATACACACATCCTTACTAGTTTCCTTTTTCACTTCACTTTGACTCATCAATATCAGAAGCATCCATTAAAGCTTGTAGGGTTGTGGGTATTGTAACTTGTAATTTGGAAAGACCAAGCTTATCAACCATATCGGTTAAGGTTGTGTTTGCGAAACTTCCCCCATCAATAATCAAGTCGCACACTTTACCTTGAACAATACAACTTAATGGAAAATATTCTCTTTTTGAGATTTATTCGTAAGGGCCTCTACAACGTATATAACTCTACGAACCATCAATATTTCTTATAAGTCAGCTCATACAACTTCTTCAGACTCATCATAAGTAGATTGTTCTTCTGTTTCAATCTCCTTTTTGAAATTCCTCAACTTCCTTTAGTGTGAGAGCTTTTAGATTGGGATATTGAGAGTGAAATGTCTGAAACTTGACATTTAAAACACTTAGGGTGCGTTTGGTACAAAAAAATAGAATTACAACAGAGAATAGAAATGCAGAGAAAGATAATTAAGGTGGAGAAAAAGAATTGACTCCCCTATTTGGTAAAACTGAGAATTCACTAGAGAAATATTTATGAGAATCATTTATCTTGTGTTGGTAGAACTGAGAATTCACTAGAGAAATAAAATCACACGCTTCCTTATTTTATTGTCTTCATATTTCATTTTATTGTGATCATATCATCTACATATATACAAAATCACATTAAAATTTTAATTGTTGCAATTTTATAGATACAATTTAATTTGGCCGCCTCTTACTAAAACCTTGTGTTCTCAAAATCTACGTATGTATATATTGTAAGACTTACACAAAATCAAGAGATGTATTAAGAATGAAAATTTACAATGATTATATTAACTATTAACAAAAACAATTTAAATATAAATTAATGGTTATAATAAACATTTTAAATCCTAATTTAGAGATTGTGTCTTTCCATGCTTTCCAGGTGTACATTTTGCTAGATCGTTCATAGGTTTCCCCATTTCGACCACGTGTTAAGTATGGGATAATCATATATGTTGGTAAATAATCTTTGAAGGTAGAAAAAATATCAATGAATGTGGTGTTTAGGGATCGAAATGGGGAGAGCTTGGCTGTTCCACAATTCTTCGATTTTTTTTCGGATGCGTTTACATGTTGTTTCCCACCATTTCCCTATAAATAATAGATAATAAAAATGATGGAAATGGAATTCAATATTTTTTCTTTTCTCTTCATTTTAATACAAAACAAACAAGAGAAATGGAAATAATTCTATTCCCCACTTCTTATTTCTCTGTACCAAACACCCCCTTAATTCTTTTTAGTTCTCCAGATCCTTCTCTCATATTCTCCTTACCCTTATAGGACTTTCGAACCGAAACGATCTCCTTCTCTTAGTATCCTTCATGGGGATAGTAGATTTAGTTAAAGGATTATAGGGAGTTTGTATTCTATGTATGTTCTCTACTTTTATGGCAAGTTTGCAAGCAACTTCAAAGGTCCATAAAGGATGTAACTTAATTTTTAATAGTGGAAGTGTTTAAGCCTCTGAGGAATATTGATATTGTATGTTCCTCGACCTCCTTAATGTTGGTGTAGATCTTTAGTTGCTCAAACTCTTTGATGTAGTCCATCACTTCCTTAGTTCCTTGCCCCATGCTACTCATCCAAATGTAAATGTCCTATTTGTAGGAATGAGGAACGAACATCTTTTGCATGCATTATTTGAGTTTGGACCATGTATTTGTTGGAATAGTGTCAAATGTCATAACCAATTGGTAAGACTTTCCATTAATATCAAGATCTTTTTTGGGTTGCTCTCAATGATCCAAATAATATTAGAATGTTATGAGAGAGAGACATAAATAGTTTATTAATTATTCATAAGATGATAAATTAATTAAAAACTAGTTTAAAATTTATATGTAATTAATTTATACTAATTAAAAGTGCATGGGATAAATGTTAATTATTCAATAGCTGAATATTGGAAGGTTCTGGATCCCATATGACGGGGGACGAAAATCAACAAGGGACAAGCCTTGTGATTTTTATCCCATGCTATTCTGAGAAGGAGGTTTGAATTTAGATAAATTGGATTATTTAATTATTATATTTATCTAGTTACCAATTCAAAATCAACTTTCTTTCCAAGCAACCAGAATCTATAAATCCCTCTATCACCTCATAAATTCGTCACACTCTTATCTAAGGGTTATTCTCATCTCTTGGTTAATTCCTTAATCGATTTCTATTGTTCTAAGGGCTAATCTTCTTAAAAAACTAATAATTTGGACTTATTGGATGTGAACCATTAGAAGTAATCTACTTTGGTTACTATCTTCCTTGGCTTGGAGTACTTCAATATCTTCATCAAAGGTTCTTCAAGCAAATCGATTTTGCTAAAGGTTAGTGTTCTTGATCCCTCTTGTAGTTGTTCTTATTATTTAGGTTAAAAATCCTTGTAGGTTTTAATGGTTTGCTTGTCTTAGATTAATTTGTATGTTTCCGATGCTATTGTTAGTCTAAGTAAGTATATAGAAAACCTATCAGTCTTGACCTTCTTATTTCCTTCAAACTCTCCTTCATGCTTCATGTTTTGTATCACAACAAAACATGCTTCTCAAGTTTGATCACCACTAGCTTTGACACTTTCTTTTCATCATATTCGTTAACCTCAATGATTCTATCCATGGTTTAGATCCATTCGAGATAGTTTCTGTGGTTGAGGAGCCTTCAAAATTTGGTGGATCAACTTTGATATCTCCTAAATCATCTTTCTCTTTTCGGTCGTGCCTTCTTCTTTGCGATGATCTACGGGAACCACCAGAGGATGGTAACGGTGATATTCGTTTAGCAAAATCATTACATAATATAATAATTTAGACATTAACCCTAATTTTTAAAGGCTTGGTAAAGGTGCCATTTGTTTAGCAAAATCGTTACTTAATAATAAATATTAAGATTAGGTCAACGAGATTTTCTTTGGTTTATAGTAATTTTCCTTATTTAGTATTATGCCTATATGTACTAGTTCATATATTATTTAAAAAAACGAAAAGAATCCCGTCACACGTTTTTAATTATTGTTGACACCAAGCACCAACAAATAAAAAGGATACCAAGTATTGATGCATTTAACCCATATCGAATTTGTATTACAATGTGACGAAAGTGTGTGAACGGTTTCCATTTTCAGCAAAAACGTATGCGTGGTATTAAATGCAGAATTTTCTTGAATACACAACATTTATTATTATTATTGTCTTTGAACATATTTATTAAGGGAGGTTGTGTGGGAACCTTCTTCAAAACTGGGACCATTTTTCTATTACATTATTAATTGGATGGGTCAAACGATATTTACTATTTGTTTAAGGGTGATGTTGTCTTTACATACCATTGATTGTAACCAATGAATAATTTAATAAAAACACTTTCAGTCATACCCAATTAGAGTTTAATATCAGATTCAGTGCATATAGTAATGATTTTTGTAAAAGTTACTTGTCGTTTTAAATATTAAATTTAACACTTATTGACTGAAACCTGTATATTAAAATAAATTAATTATGCAACTCATCAGGTCTAAACTGGAAGTTTTCAAAGACATATTTTATTATTATTATACGAGATAAATAATTGCTGCAAAGTACAAACCCAATTGATAAGGAGAAAAAAAAAGAAATATAATATATTGAATTGTATTAAAGAACTGAAATGAATTTTAAATAACTGTTTCAGATTCCATATAATGAATAATGAATTGAGAATCTTTTAGTATTTTGACTTTGACTTAAAAAAACTATAACTTGACTTCAAAAAGAGCAGCTCGCTCCATACGCAACTGCTGACGTTTTATGTGTTTCTACCTCCCTCAAAAGACGATGGCAGAGAATGAATTTGATGACGTATTTGCTTACGTCAGTTAATATTATCATTATCAAGGTCAATATCAATTCTTTTTTGTTTGACATACCATTAAAAGGTTTGTTTAGGTTTTTTCAGTTTCACGTAAATGTTCATTCATTGTATCTCTTGCTTTTTTATGCAATTATTTTTGTTTTCTTAGTTTTTTATACGAGTGTTCTTTATAGTATTAACTAAACAAAATTAGATCTATCCATGGAGGAATTACATGGGGCGGTGGGGTACTACAACATTCCCAAAAAAATTATTTTATATATATAAAAAAATTATTTTATATATATAAAAAAGTTATTTATATGCATTTTCATGTTATTGTATCCCCAACTAAAAGGATTTTACAATGCCTTTTTAATTCGCAGGATAGGATAACTAAATAAAATATATCTTGATAATGTTTGTACCCTGTATTAAAATTCCTGGCTCCACCACTATGTCCATGTGATTTGAAAGTCTTATATGTTTGGTTAATATAGTTTTATTAATTGCTTAGTAGGTCATGTTTGTTTATAAACTGATTTTCATAACATTTAAATTTAATTTATATTTTTTGTAGTTATGATTTTTTAAAAAAATATTTTTAATTTTGTTTTTAAGAAATAAATAAGGGGCCATCATCATCATCATCATCATCATATCTCTCTCTCTCTCTCTCTCTCGGACGCCATCCTCCCTACACCACCGCCGCGACACCATACATGTTGGAGAACCATAACTTCATCGCTGCCCACTTTGTCGGAGCACCATTTTCTAATGGTGAATGTTTATTTGGGGCTTAAATCTATATCATCTCAATCTCTGAGGCCTTCAAGACGGTGACCATCCCGAATCTCCTTCTCCCTCAGACCACTTTTAGATCGATGGGATTATTATTCGTTGACTCGCTTCACTGCCACAATTGTTGGATTAAGGTGTCTAAGATCATAACTAAATTTGTATAATATTGATGAATAAAAGTAAAGTCCTTATTGGGTTACCCTCATAACCATGAAATAGCTTGGATTGATAAAATGGGAGAGATAAATGATCTATTAATATATTATATGATTAATATATTAATTAAAAATAGTTAATAATTAATTATGAATTAATTAAAGATAGTCAGAATTGATTAATTATTAATCAAAATTAATCTGGAATTAATTCGGGATTAATTGGAATTAATTAAAGGTGCAAGAGGTGAATTGTAATTGTTCAATAGTTGAACAAAAGAGACAATTCTAGAATGTACCAAGGCATAGACAGTTTTGGGAGCCTCTTTAGGGTTTCCAGAAGCCTCATGGTAGCAGATAAGGAAAAGATTTGAATTAAGGATTAAATCTATTATTTAATCATTCAAATCCAACTTTGTCTGCAAGTTACCTAAACTATAAATAGGACCATTTAGACATCTAATTACGTGGCTTATCATACGTATAAGGTGGAGAACACAATTCTCCTCATCCTCTCCCATCTCCCCTTCAATGCTAGGGTTTCTTGAGTTTTGGGTGTGACGTATTAGAGACTGCCATACTTTTGAGCTAATTTTTCAAGGAGACTACAAAGGGTACTTGATTAGCTTGTTTCGAATCAAGCAAGAGGTATGTGGTCCTATTCATGAATTTGATTAATAGGCTTTATAGTTTTGTTTCATAAGTATGTTGCGATTATTTGAGAAAAAGACATAAATCCAATTTAGGTTGCATGTACCTTAAGTGTTAAGTGAAATCTCGCAAGTACATTTGTAACCTAAAGTATACTACCAGTTGTATCAGAGCCGCCCTTTTCTATTAGTAGTGCATAAAAGATGAAACAAGAAAACTAATAAAAATCGAAAATTTGTTCTGGCCACTTCCTGAACAGTCCTCTGCCACGACGTGACAACTGCTAAAATCCGATTTTAGGATTTTCTTGACTTATTCAAAAGATAGGATAATTATTAGATATCTCATTATTTTAAATGTATAAAATCAGAATATAATAACTGGATAACTAGAAATCCTAATTTTGAATACAAGGATGATTTTAAAAAGGTAATTATCTAATTATAAAATAATTAGATAATATGATTATCCTTTAATAATATTTCTATTAAATAATTAAAGGTTTAATTAAAGATAATTATAAAATCTTAATTAGTTCAATTATTAATTAATTAAAGATTAATTGAATTAATATGATTTGAACCTTGTAATTTAAAAGGTTTTAAAATACACCCTATACATATGTATAAAAGTATATTACTATATGTATAACTAAAAGTCAATCAAATCAATAGTAGGCCTCATTCATGTAGCCACACTCTAAGAGAGGTATAAGGAAACGACCTATAAAATGACCGTTGAATGGGTGTCCTTTCCACCAGCCGCTTCTTTGTATGGTGGAGGGTCGTTAACCGAACGGGTTTGAAAGGAAACTAATCACATTAAAAGTATAATGTATAAAGTACTAGAAACTTTTATAAAATCCCACTATAGTTACTTTAGGAAAAATGTGAAATTGTATGCTAATCCATGAAAACGCACATCGTTTCTTTGCAAGTTGTTAGGATGAAATGATGTCACATACTCAAATGTATGGTTGTTGATGGAGCATGTGTGGTTACCTGACACATCAATGTGAGATCATAGATGAAGTCGAGGATGTCAAGCAGGTTTGCATGGTTATTCACATCTTGTTTCTGATCCTCGACATCTCAAGCACAAATTGAAGAGCATAATCCGAGATTAACATGCCATTGATTGTTCAATGAATTTCAAAAGATTTAGGAGTTTCATTTTGATTAAACTGTTAAAGTGCTTTAGGTACCTAATATAGATTTGTGGTGTGACTATGACACCCTTCTTCATATTACAAATCATATATATGGAACGTAACCTTAATTTAAAAACAAAGTTAATAATTAAGGATTGAATCGACTTGTTTAAGCTTTCTCCTTTTGGTTAATTGGAATCTCTCCTACTTCCTCACCCACTTTCTCCTTCTAGCTTCTATTTGTTCTCTATCGGGAATTACTCATTTGTTATGGGATCTTCCTCGATTTTGATATTGGGAAAGATGTCCATAATGAGCATATCTCTTATATCAATAATGCGTCAACTTTAGATAAGTTGTGTAACGTCCCAAAAATCAAGACCAAATTTTTTAATTTTTAGATTAATAAAACCATATTTTAAAACATGTTCACATAACCATAATAGAATCAAAGTGTAATCAAAACATCCAAATACATCATAGTCAAAGAAATGAGGAATAATGTGGTGTGTGCGATGCGATCACCCCAAGCTCTTCCCCTTGGATCCGGAAGTACCTGAAACATAAACTAAAAACCGTAAGCACAAATCTTAGTGAGTTCTCCTAAAATACCACATACCATATATATCAAACATATAACAGGCCCAGTCCGGCATCGAGCCCCACTCGGAACAGATCTGTCAGAAATATAAGATGGGCCCACCTCATCGCATTCATCAGCCCCAACTTGGTATACATATAATCACATAAACACATGCAAGAAATCATAAAGATAAATATCATACTATATACTCACTAGGCCCCGCCTGGCATCGGGCCCTGCCCGGTATACATATCAAATATCATACATTCAAGAGTCACGCAGACAACCAGCATCCTAAGCATAATAAACCATGGACCGATATTGGTGCCTTTGAACCGCCAAGCGCAGTGAGGAAACTCACCTCAAGCTACTGAATATCTCAGATAAAAGCTCAGATTGCTGATCCGGATAATCCCCATGCTAACCAATCAAATAAAACCCAATTAATAAGTTGGGACATAAACCAAAGCTATGAATCTCATTCATCAGTCCAACTCCCAGGGTAAAAGACCATTTTACCCTTTCCTCAATTGGCCCAAAAACTAAGGCCCAACCCAAAAACTCCAAAGCCCAATATAGCCCAAAATCCTAGATGGTACCCAAAGCCCATTATGGCCCAATCCAAGAAGGCCCAATGTCCAACAATAGCCTAAAGTGCAGAAATGATCCATAGAAGTTAAGGGTCCAAGCCCAATCAAAACATAGCTCAAAATAAACCAAGCCCACACTCCTTCGGCCCACTGAATAGTGCACACTTGGCGTACTAGGCTCGTACGCTCTGCGTACGCGCTCGATTCTGGAGACGAGGATCACACCCAGTACACTCTGTGTACTGGCCTGATTTCAAGTCCTTGGTCAAACGTCTTAACCACTTAAGAACTTATTATCCAACCCATAAACTAACATCATATTAAGGTCCTAACCCATAAAGTCGAAGACTTTAAGCCTTTGCATGGCTAAAAACACCCCAAAGTCCAATTCTAGCATCTTAACTCCATTAAGAAGAACATCAACCTTGCATGGTGGAACTAAGCCCATAAAGTTATCATTTTTATGTACAAGGGACCTCAGAAAAGCCTAGATATATCATCCCAAGTTGTTGGAGTAGCCCATACTCCCAAAAAAGGCTTAAAGGACCCAAAAATACATAAACAAGGCCCTAAACTAGATCTAGCATAAGAAACCATCAAGTTAGGAGCTTTATACCTCAAATAGCTTGCAAAGTTGATGAAGATCCTGGATCTTCAAGCTCCAAGTCCACCAAAGCCTCACCACCAAGCTTCACTTCCTTCAATGGGCACAAAAGCACCACAAAAGATCACACAAAGGCTCACAAACACTCAATGAAGATTAGGGTTTCGTTCTTAGGGTTTGGAGAAGTGGAGGCTGACCATAAGATGCAACCAAGGCAACATAAGTTGTTTAAATAGGGCACAAACCCTAAAAATTAGGGTCTGCCCCTGCTTAGCATACGCCCCACGTACTCCCACGTACGCCCAACGTACGTGGATGCCTCTACATCCTTTCTTCGAGCCAGGATGCCCGACGTACTCATAGAGTACGCCCAACGTACTCGGCTAGGGACCAATAATGAAAGGAATTTTACACTTAGGGTTAAAAGGAACATACCCAAAAAGTCGAATGTTACATGTTGTTATTCCCATAAAATGTAGATTTGTCAAATAAGGTCTATTGTATCATTATGTCTATGTCCTCGGTGTTCCAAAAGGATTTTCTGAACTTGTGAACATATGAAATGAATTTACAATTGAGTGAAATATTTCATCAAAAGGCAAGGCAAGAGTGGTTTGAAAATCATCAAGAAGTTCCTAATTGCATTCTAATTGAAGAAAAGAGTTTTGTATGTATTCAATGAAAGATACATAAACAAACTCGAGAATCACAATGTTACCCTTGACAAGAGTCTTGCTATAGATCTTGTGCTTGGATCTTTCATTAGTTTTTATGATAATTTCGACTTGATTTATCTGATGAATAGTATAGAGAAAAACATTAATGGATTTCTTATACCTTCTCCAAACTGGGAAATTGGAAAGGAATTAGATTACTTATCCAATTCTAGTTATTACCTTTCTGCATGTTGGTGGAATAAAAATGAAACGTTCGAATCCTAAATGATAAGAAATAGTTTCGGCTGGAACTTCCCATTATGAAAGAATGGAATTAACATGTCCTATATTCCACACAACCATGATTCAATAAGAGGCAAGTTGCAATTAATGCAATGGCAAGGATCATACGAAACAAAGTTTCCCTAAGTACTTTGAGATGGTAAAGTCAAATGTTTGACTCTACATCAAGTACTTGAATAATCAAACTCCAAATACATCCAATTCATGGATCCTTGATGCATGATGTGATAATCACATTTGGATGATATTATAGAATCTATAGGAAAGAAGGAAGTTAAGCATAAAGAGCTAAACCTAATTATTGGAATAGATGAATGTCACATGTCTCAATGATTGAGGATTTTGTGCTTGTGTTTAGTAATGGATTTAGGATAAATCTAGTCGCTTTCTATTACTCTTCAGAGATGTCTAGAAACCAAATTTCATCCTATGCGTTGTATAAACATAAATTTCAATTTTTGTTTGACAATGGAAATGTGACAATTCTAGTTTATAAAGATGATGGTTTTATGTCTAAAACATTGTTTTGGTCAAAAATTACACAAGTGAAACTCAACCAAATTGTATGATAGGATGTGATGTTTAGGGTCAAAAAAGTACAAGATGATGATCAAAGTGACATAAGTGGTTTACAAGTAAAGCCCTTGATCCTTGCTAGGATCTCCAGCATAAAACCTTGGGAGGTGATAATGATCACATGCCTTGATGATTTTATTGATTGAAAATGTTGATTACATAGATGAATATGTAAATGTAAGTACAAGTATCGTAGATGAGATAATCGTGTCCGTAGTGTGATGAAGACAAGTGTTATTTATAGTCTAAAGCTAATAACAAGAGGTCTGATAATTCCGGGATCCTCCGAGAATCAGCATATGAACGTTGTTTGACTTGGTATTCCGGGTCTTTTTTCTGGTTGAAACGATTCTCAGTTGAGAGTAAGTCTTTCATTGACTAATTCTGCACACGTTTCAATAAGAAATAATATTATAACCGTTATAGGTGTTAGTAAATAATAACGATAATAATCAGGATCCTAAGATGTGTTTAAGGATCCTAAGGCTTTGGGGATCCTGAATGTGATTCTGGGATCTTGGCCCTAACAATTTCCCGCAAATTATTCCTGTGAAATATTTGAGGTTAGTTTATCAATATTTTAAAGGGATAATTTAATAAATAGTAAAAAAAAGAGATAAGGTTATGAAATGTTAACGGATAGGGTAATTTAAATCCTAACGGTTAGAATTCTAGCTGTTGGAATAGGTCAATTTACCCATGATTCCTATATAAATAGGACACCCAACCTTTCAATTTTACCTTACTCTTTTAGCTCTTTGTTAGGTGCATTTCATGCACCCATTTTGTATTTTTATTTCATAAAAGTGGATTGCATCTAGGCTTAAGCTCATGCATTTTACATGTTTTTTTTGGGATTCTCCATGACATTATTTCACTCGCACACTTTTGTGATATTTCAAGGAGTTTTGGAGGTGGTATCTCTCTTAAGGAGGTGAATAAAAGACGTGGACAAGATTTCAGGACTTGCGGAGCACCGAGGATGAATATATTAAAGAATTGAACATTTTGCCAATTCAGGGAATTACACGGGTCGTGTAAACTATAACCATGAGTTTATGCGGGCCGTGTAATCAAGCATACTTCAGCAACGTACTTTGAAGACCCAGCCAATTTGAGCAGTATACTTTTGTAATTACACGGGCCGTGTAAACGATAGTGTTAATTTACAAGGGCCGTGTAAACGTGAACGTGGGTTAACAAGTAGTTTTTCATCTTTCTTAAAAGTGTGCAACCGATTTCCTTTTCTGGTCTGTCAACTTTGGGAGCTTTTTGGACGATTTTCTTGAGGATTTTTGAGTTGATTTACACTTGGAAACATTTGGATTTCATTTTGTAAGAACTTTAATTTCACTTTCTAGGTTTGTGATCTTGTTCTAGTCATGTGTGGCTAGAATTTTAGTTTCTCCAACTTTATGTCTTGACTTCTTAGTTGTGGTTTCAATCATGTGACTTGATGTTTGCTTTTAATTTCTATCTAGTGAATTTGATTTTGGTTTCAATCGAATGTTTGATTCTAACTGTAATTCTTATTGGCCATTTGAATTAGGGTTAGGTCATTCAAGTTATCTAATTGCAAAATCCGTAATTGTTTTGTAAATTAGACTAGGTAACAAACACTAAACTGATTTCTATTGAATGAATTTAGTGCCAATCTTATTCACGCATTCTTACACTCCCGAGCTTATGAGGAGTATTGAGTGTTGTTGGGAACATTCACATAAATATCATTGCAACCTTTTAATTTCTATCTAAGAGCTTGTTTAGACTTAAATTAGAAGGTTAGGTTATTTTCAAAGAGCTTGTTTTAAATTTGACAATGTGGTGAATGGGAAGTGTTAGAGCTTGTTAGCACTTCCAAATACCAACTTAGATAAAATTGAACAAATATCATTTCATCTATGGAGTCACATCGCTAAATAGTCTTGCATAGATTTGGAGTCCTTACAAATCTTGAATCTATTTTATTTAATCAATCATTTACTTATTGCTTTATTCTCTTGTTTAAACCATTGCATATAAACCCCCCACTTCTGTGACCATTTTTGCACCTCACGCAAAAAGGTATAAGAACTTATTCCGTGTCTCTGTGGATCGACCCTGCTTACCTTGTATTACATTTTTAGTGCTAAGTAACAATGTTTTTGGAGTCATTTTGTACCCCTTTATTTGTTAGGTTTGACACGCGTAACACTCTTCTTTCCGACGCTCATCGAATACCATTCGAAGGTACTTTTCTTGTTTCCTTTTTTTCGTCAATATTCGGTTCTGATCATGGCCAAGAAAGCAACTCGATCTCGTGCAAGCATCATTGCTATACCCGATGATGATTTCACTGATCAGAAGATCTTGTCTTATGAGGAAACTTGTACCTTCACCAATGATGACATCAAGATGTTGAAGTCATCCGATTATTTCTGAATTTTTTGAGATCACAAAAATCTGGTACATTCAAGTCATGCCAACGATGTGGATGATCCTCTATTAGATTGATCATTTGAATCGTTTCAGGGATCTTTCCGTTGGCATAAATGAGCTAGCCTATATTTACGATCTTACGACTTTTGGAAACTCCCGTTTCCTGTTAAGGTCAAAACTGATAGACTTCCCCTTGTTTTGAAGTCCAAGCATAATGATGGTGCTTGGAAAGGAAAATACTTTTTCGTGGAACGTGACTCCATTCCTGATGGAAATCTCTTACCTCAGTCCTGGGTTAAAAAGGGTAGGATTTCATATTTATATAAATAGGATCCCGACATTCACATTTCTTATGTTGTTTGATTTTTTTGCAGTTTCAAGTTCGACGAGCTAGCACCCCCCCCCCCCCCCCCGCTGGAGATACAAAAAACAGAATCAAAATCTTTTTCACTTTGTCTGAATCAGAGAGGTCATTCAAACTCAACGAATTCAATTATCAAGAATGTAACACCAGTTCCAGGTATTATTTAATTTATCTAATTTTTAGGGTTTTGTGCATGGACTCGGCGAGTTGGGGAGCTCCAACTCTTTGATTAGAGGTTACTATGAGGACGCGGGATTTCACACCTACTCGACGAGTCGGAGGACCCGACTCGACGAGTAGGCACTGTAAATAGAAACCCTATTTTTCAGGGGTTTGTACCCTATTTAAAGAACTTATGGCTCATTTGCAGCCTCTTCTATCGTTCCTACAGCCATAGAAACCCTAGTTTGATCCTTGCACCTTATTGAGTGAGAGAGTGAGCTTTTGAGAGTGATTTTAGTGTGGTTGTGAAGGATTTTGGAGCTTGAAGAAGAAGGAGCAAGGAGAGAAGCAGTAGATCCGAAATCTACTCTGTATTGGCAACCATCTTGAGGTATAAAGTCACTATCTTGATCTTTAGTTGCTTAGATCCCTTTTCTTTGAAGTAAATGGTCACTTTTGGTGCCAAAAAGGATGTTATACTCGGATTTGGACTTATCACAAGGATATGGTTCCAGATCTGGACATCTCTAGGTCCTCAATGACATAAAGTTGCTCACTTTATCCAACTTAGGCCCTTTCCATGCACTAAAACCTTGTAGGAAGCTTAGTTTTGATGTTTTAGCCTTGTGAGGTCTTGCATGCACGTAAAGTTTGCAACTTTACGTGGTAACTACTCTAGGGGAGGTTGGATATGAAGTTTGGGACCTTAGATCCCACTGGAAAGGACTGAACACAAAAAGACTGAAGGAACTCGTCTAGTCCCTTAGTCGACTCGACGAGTTGGGTAGGGTTTACCCGTTTTCGAGATTCTGAATGAGTGCAGTGAAGGATTAGATTTTTGGTCTGCATGAACTTTTGGTCTTCTGGATAATTGATGAACTCGACGAGTCACTTAGGTGACTCGGCGAATTGACTTGGGATTCAGTGGAATGGACTCGGGAGGAACTCGACGAGTTGCTGCATGCACTCGACGAGTTGAGGTCAACATGGACTGTTGACCTTGACCAGGATTGACTACGGTTGACTTTGAGGATATTTATGGTATTCCGGGATTGTGACAAGTTAACCACATGCTAACTATAGGCAGTTGAGTTGGAGCAACGCGTGGGATTTACCTGATCTTAGCTTGTCAGTTCAGCATTCACGAGAGGTGAGTCTCCTCACCATACCAATGGGTCTAAGGCACCAAGGCCGACCCATTTTATGATATGTGATATCCTAGCTTGTATGGAAGACCATGGGAGAGCCCATGACACCTCGATGTAAGACCATATGGAGAGCCCGTGGCTTTCCTACTAAAAGACCATGGGAGAGTCCATGACACTCGGATGTAAGACCATGTGGAGAGCCCATGGCTTTCCTATTAAAGACCATGGGAGAGCCCATGGCACTTAGGTGTAAGATGTAATGCCCGTGTTTCTAGGCTAGGCATTAATACTGACGTTATAGTCTAGGTTAGCCTTTGTAACTCCTTTTGAAGAAATGAAAATGAATTATGTGAATATTATGTGTTTTATGCTTAATTATTAGGGTTTAATTAATTAAGAATAAAAATGAGCGTCAAAAATAAATATTAGATAAAGCCGATATCTATTAAGAAACTTGTAGTGGTCGTGACAAGGATTACGGATATATAAAGAATACCAAAATCCGAGTTATAACGAAGAAGTTATGACCTGTCGAAGTTTCGCGACAAACCGGCACGGTGCCGAATGTCGTAAAAAGTGAGTTTTTGATAAACTACTTTTTAGCCTTAGTGATCTAAACGAAAGTCGTAGTGTTCGTTAAACCGAGAGTATGTATAAAAAGAACGCCCAAATCTAACTTCGTATGAGGAAGTTATGATTTTTCGAAGTTTCAGCTTAGCAGTAGACAGCTAAAAACTCGAATTTTAGATCGAGTGATTTTTAGCCGACACAACCTAAACGAGAATCGAAGGTCTCGTCAATAGTAGCACAACGGTAAAAAGACAGACGAAAACGGACGTCGGATGAAGAAGTTATGAATTTTTAACGGATTTCCTGTCCCGGTCTGTTAAAAATAATAATATAAAAATTAAAGTCAAAATTAGCCGACGAAGTCTAAACGGTAATTTTACCTACGCGTGCATATAAAGAACGTCAAAAACGGAGCTCGTATGCGAAAGTTATGGATTTTAGAAGTTTTGGCGCGAAAATCGAGAAAAAATGTCAAAACCGAGAAAATTCGCATACGTGGACTTCGGCCACGTCACCCTCGCCCAAAACGTGCCACGTGTCCGAACTGCTGATTCATCCGAGGCCACCTGTCGACGCGTGTCGTATTCCCTTCGGACCGAAGGCTCGGCCAATCAGGAGCTGCCTCGTACCCTCTTTTGACGTGTCCGAGCTTTGCATACAGTGCCACGTCCGAAGCCTCGGACCTAGACTCCGGTCCACTAAGAAGCTGCCACCGAGCCGCTCGCATGCGCAACCCACGTGCGAGCCACCTACGTGCCTTCGCCCTGCTGCTGCCGCGTGTCCTCGCTGCTGACTCATCTTCCTTAGCCGACTTCGGACCCCCCTATAAATAGAAGGCTGCGAGCCTTCTCGGATACTTTGAAGAAATTGCCATCTTTCACCCCTTTTTCCATATTTTTACCATTTTGACATTCCCCAAAGCCCCGATATCAATTATAACACCCGGAACACGCCCCGAAGTGCCCGAAGACCCGAAAAATTTATCTTTTCGGTTTCGAAGCCCGACCCTTGCAGAACTCGGTTTCTCAATAAAACTCCCGGTTTTATTAGAAACGATCGTTTTAGGAAACGAATTGCTGCCCGATTTTCATCAAATCAAGTGAGTGTATAGTCACATTCATCTTACACCTAGATATGAAGTATTTTCTATAAAATACGTGCTACGTGTAATTATATTAATTGTTTAATTGAGGTGACTGTTGAATAGATGTTTTATACAAGTTTTAAACTGTATATGTATTTTTATCTACAAATATGTTAGGTAAAACATGGGTAGATAGTTGATGTGTGATGAAATAAAATGATGAGAGGCCTCGATGTGATTGTGATCCAGTCATCTAGCGGAGTTTGGATGACGACCACAGACTTTTCTAGACAGTCCAGTGGAACGCTGGCAGGCCCGCAACCTGTAGGTGTTAATGAACTTGGGTGTTCATTCGCTGTACTCCATCCCCCTCATGGTTGCCTTTAGGACATGTATGGCTGAGGAAACCCCTTAGCAGTAGTGTCCATCCCAATGATATTCTTTAGGCTAGGTCCCTTGTGATAAGTGTTTAGGGACGTAAAGTGAGGATAACGGGAACGGGTAATCAGGGTTATTGTTTATTGATGAAATTAATAAGTTTATTATTATTGTGGGTTGAAAACCCTATATGCTCACCTGGCTCCCAAGCCCGACCCACTCAGCTTTTTATGTTACAGGTAGTGGACCCCGAGCATAGTCGGAGGATGATGAGAGATTTTTGGATTATATATTTCTTGAAGAAAGGTTTTGACAAACTTTTATCATGTTTTGTATTGGGAACCAATTCCGCAACATCTTTTAAAAGGATTTCTCTGATTTTATTTTAAAAAGCATAAATTAAATCGGTCTTTTCTGGCCGAGAAATTAGGGGATGTCACATAAGACCATGTGCGGAGCCTATGGCATCCTGGAGTAAGACCCTGGGGACGAGCCCATGACATCCCTATATGTTGTATGCATGGCTTTTGTCGTATACGTAGCTTTTATAGCTAACGTGATATGTGTTTATGTGGATTGTATGTGGGATATGCTCGGGGGAACTCACTAAGCATTAGCTTACAGTTTGTGGATTTGTTTCAGGTACATCTGAGCCCAAGGGCAAGGGCAAGGCTTGATGGCGCGGCATGCACTCTCTCTCCTATATTTTAATGGGAAACTCTGATGATTTGAAATAATATTGTTATTGTTAAGAATTTGCAAACAATTGTATTGATATTTTATGGTTTATGGAAAGTGTTTTTGACTATTTAAAAATGAAAAATTTCTTTTGAAAAATCGGGTCGTTACAAGTTGGTATCAGAGCCTTGGTTTGAGGGATTCGGGCACACTCTCGGGTGTGTCAGGACTCAAACTAAGGAAATGGTAAAATTGTTTTCAAAAATAAAAGTTAAAAACTTTCTAGAATGAGAAAAAGGAGAGGGCAATGCGCGCGACCGGCCGAGCCAAATAAGTAGTTCCCCCAGTATGTTAGCCATGTTATATTGATATGTGAGTTATGATAATCGTATGCATCTTGCTATGTGTATGCTTTCAAAATTGTATACAGTTAGGGTCTTATAGCCTCATAATGATTGATTTGGCCTTATTTCCTGTTCCTTGTTTGGTTTTGGTTTTAGGGTAGAGTCTATTATTCGAAAGTCTATTTGATCCTGTTCTCTGTATAATTTGCATGCATAAGGCAACCTTGTATGATTGAGTTCTGGTTTGATATGGATGGAGGAAATATTAGGTTAGCCTAGGATTTGAGCTATGTGGTGGTCTGTGGATATGATTTGTTTTGGGACGAATTAGAGTTATCAGGTAGAGCCTTGGGGAAGGTACGGGTAGGTGTGGAAGGTAGTATTGGGCCCGTACTACTGAAAGTACAGGACCTGTACCCGAACCAATGTTAGATCTGGAAGCTCTAAGGAGGACCGGTGTGGGAAGATCCCCTCTACGGACATCCTGATCATTATGTTTCGTGCTATTGCAGTACAGTATTGTGGTGACACGGTTCGGAGCAGGGGGATCAGGATCTGGACCTGGGTCGGGTGACACTACCGAGCCTATTGGCGAGAGACTGCGTGAGCTTATTGCAACAGAGGTTACAAGGGGCATCCTTGACGCTACCCCAATTATCTTTGGGATGGTCAAGTAGGGTTGATGGAGATCATGGAGGAGAGGCTCAGGGCGTTCTGATCCGAGATTGCTGTGGGCCAGGTTGGGATCCGAACTCCATCGTTGCGGGAGTTCAAGGCGTGCAGGGCGCCAGAGTTTTTCGGGGTTAGGGATCCCATTGTTAGCAGACGTTTGGTGGCAAACATAGAGAATGCACAATGCACGAGTTCTTGCTCTGATGCGGAAAAGGTGGGGTTTGCTTCATGTATGCTGAGGGATCGGGCCCGGGATTGGTGGGGAGAGGTGACTAGCCAGGTGGGAGAAGCCGGTGTGGCTGAGATGACATGGGCTGAGTTTGTTAGGCGATTTGATTTCGAGTTTGCACCACCTATCGAGGTGCAACGGTTAGTGAGGGAGTTTCATGACCTACAACAGACCACCGAGACTGTTGCGGAGATCACCGCCAAGTTTCGGGAACGAGCACTGTTGATCCCACAGTATGCTACAGACGAGGATATGGGGCGGACGAGGTATCATTCCATGCTGAGGGATGATATCCAAGAGTTTGTGAGATTTACAGGGTTCAAAACCCTGAATGAGATGGTGGAGAAGGCCCGTGAGTGGGAAATAGAGTTGGAATTCTGCACCAAGCGGAAGCCTGAGCAGGCACAGACAGCAGTAGGTCAGGCTAAAAAGCCTAAGACCTCGGATTCTTCCAGTAGGGGCCAGCAGGGCCGTGGCCGGTGTTCCAAGTGTGGTAAACTGCACAGTGAGGCTGGTCGGACGGCAGGCTCGGGATACTACGCATGTGGCCAGTCGGGCCACGTGATCAGGGATTGCCCCAAGAAGGGCTTGATTTGTTTTCACTGCAATCAGACCAGCCACAAACGGGCCGATTGTCTGAGGTTGCAGGGAGGGGGAGGAGCAGTGGCGGTGTCTGCGCCCGCCACACTGAGGATCACAGATGGCCGCCCTGCTAAGGCGGATGCTCCAGCCATGAAGAGCCGTGCATTTCACTTGACTACCGAGGAGGCTCAGGCAGCGCCAGACGTCGTGGCTGGTACGTGTTTTATCTTTCCTGCTTGATATTGATTTGTATTGCTTATGTGTATAAATGTGCTCATGTATAGGGACCTTTTTGGTCAATGGTATGTCGGCTCATGTTCTATTCGATTCGGGTGCTACCCGATCATTTGTATCTCTTGCGCTTAGCAAGAAGTTCCGGGATGCGCCGAGGACACTGGGTTCCCCGCTGGAGGTTGAGATTGTAGACGAACGCACTGTGATTTCTGCGAGGGTGTATCGCGACTGCGTCCTGAATGTGCTTGGCAAGAGGTTTTGTGTTGATCTAGTCCCGATACCGTTGCGAGAGCTGAAGGTGATCGTCGGGATGGACTGGTTGTGGGCCAATGGGGCCATGATCGATTGCCAGCGCCAGATGGTGAGGGCTCAAACCCCAAGTGGAGGAGAACTGGTTATTCACGGATAGAGGGCCTCGCATGGGCCAACCCTCTATTCAGCTGCGAGGGCTAGGAGATTGCTTCATCAGGGTTGTTCGAGATTTTTGGCTTATATCTCGGATACGAGGGTTGAGACCACTACAGATGTGGGTAGTGTAACAGTTGTACATGAGTTCCGGGATGTCTTTCCCGAGGAGTTACCTGGAGTGCCTCCGGAGAGGCAGGTGGAGTTTTGCATTGATTTGGTGCCGGGTGCCGCTCCAATAGCCAAGGCACCATACCGGCTAGCTCCGCCCGAGATGCAGGAGCTATCTACGCAGCTTCAGGAGCTACTGGACCGAGGGTTTATTCATACGAGTAGTTCCCCGTAGGGAGCACAAATCCTGTTCGTGAAAAAGAAGGATGGGTCACACAGGATGTGTATTGATTATCGAAATCTGAAAAAGCTAACGGTGAAAAATCGTTATCCGCTCCCGAGGATATACGATTTGTTCGATCAGCTGCAGGGTGCATCTTGGTTTTCCAAGATTGATCTTCAGTCGGGGTACCATCAGATGAGAATTCAGGATGAGGATATACCAAAGACAACCTTCAAGACTCGGTATGGGCACTATGAGTTTGTGGTGATGCTATTTGGGATCACCAATGCCCCAGCAACATTCATGGACCTCATGAACAGAGTGTGTATACCGATGCTGGATCGGTCGGTGATCGTTTTCATTGATGATATCCTGGTCTATTCTAAGACCAAGGAGCAGCATAAGCAGCATCCGAGGGAGGTATTGGAGACACTGAGAAAGGAAATGTTTTGCCAAGTTCTCAAAGTGTGATTTTTGGTTGCGTGAGGTGCAGTTTTTGGGACACATCATCAACCAGGAGGGAATTTCGGTTGATCCGGCCAAGGTTGAGGCTGTGATGCGGTGGGAAATACTGAAGAACGCATTTGAGATTCGTAGCTTCTTGGGTTTAGCGGGGTACTATCGGAGATTCATCCAGGATTTCTCCAAGATTGTCGTGCCTTTGACCCGCTTGACCAAGAAGAATGTGACATTTTGATGGGGCACGGATCAGCAGTTGGCTTTTGAGACCCTGAGACAGAGATTATGCAAGGCTTTGATTCTAGTGCTACCTGAGGGGCTGGATGACTTGGTAGTGTGCTGTGATGCATCGATCTCGGGGGTAGGCGTGGTACTGATGCAGAGGGGGCAGCTAATAGCGTACGCCTCGAGGCAGTTGAAGCCTCATGAGGCGAACTACCCCACTCACGACCTGGAATTAGGAGCAGTAGTGTTTGCCCTCAAGATTTGGAGGCACTACTTGTATGGAGTATGGTTCACTATTTATACCGATAATAAGAGTTTAAAGTATTTGATGGATCAGTAGAACCTCAACATGCGGCTGAGGAGGTGGTTGGACGTGCTGAATGATTATGATTGTGAGATCTTATACCACCCACGGAAGGCCAACTTGGTGGCCGATTCTTTGAGCCGCAAGGCGGAAGGTACCCCGATTAGGAATGTTTGCTTGAGGATGTCGATGATCTATCCATTGTTGGATATGATCAAGGAGGCTTAGGTCGAGGGTGTGAAGAAAGAGAATTTGAAGATAGAGCGGATTTGGGGTTAGTATCCCTTGTTTGTTCGGGATAGCCGAGGTCTTCTGACACAATGTGGCCGGGTGTGGGTACCGGTGACTGGAGGAGTGAGACAGAAGATATTGGAGGAGGCATACAAGTCCAAGTTCTCTATACATCCGGGGGCTACGAAAATGTGTAGAGATCTGAGACTGAGCTATTCGTGGCCGTGCATGAATCGGGAGATTGCTTGGTTCGTGGAGCGGTGCTTGACCTGCAGGAAGGTCAAGGCATAGCATCAGCGGCCGCATGGCAAGGTTCAGCCGCTACCCATTCCCATGTGGAAGTGGGAATAGATTACTATGGACTTCATCACAAAGTTACCAAGCACAGCGAGGGGTGTGGATGCCATATGGGTGATTGTAGACAGGTTGACGAAGAGTGCCCACTTTATTCCGATCTCTGAGAGTATATCCGTTGAGAAATTGGTGGATATTTATGTGCGAGAGTAGTGGTCAGGCACGAAGTGCCAGTGTTAGTAGTCTCTGAACGGGATGTTCGATTTACATCTAGATTCTGGAAGAAGTTCCATGTGGAACTGGGAACTCAGTTGCATTTTAGAACGACGTACCACCCCCAGATAGATGGCCAGAGTGTGAGGACGATCCAGGCACTTGAGGATATGCTTCGGGCATGCGTGCTGGATTTTGGAGGGAGTTGGGATACATACCTCCCATTGGCAGAGTTTTGATACAAAAACAGTTACCATGCCAGTGTCGACCGACGTCCGTTTGAGATGTTGTATGGTAGGAGATGTAGGACCCCAGTTTGTTGGGGTGAGGTTGGACACCGGGTCATGGGGAGCACTGAGGTAGTGCTCAAGACTACCAGGCTGATTCAGCAGGTGCGCGACCGGCTGTGAGTCGCGCAGAGCCGTCAGAAAAGCTATGCTGACCGTCGATCGGATCTTGAGTTCCAGGTGGGGGACTTTGTGTTACTAAAGGTGTCGCTATGGAAGCGAGTCATCAGGTTTTGCAAGAGAGGCAAGTTGGGGCCCCGATATATTAGACCGTTCAGGATTACGGCCCGGGTGTGCAAGGTGGGCTATCGTTTGGATTTGCCGGATGAGCTTAGCCAGATTTACAACACCTTCCATGTGTCACAGCTTCGGAAGTGTGTCACCGACAAGGCCGCTGTCGTTTCTCTGGACGAAATTCAGGTGGCTGAGAGCCTGAACTACATTGAGAGGCCTGTTGTGATTCTAGATAGGAAGACCATGGTTCTTCAGAACAAGGAGGTGAAGCTAGTGAAGGTGGAATGGCAACACCGAAGGGGCTCCGAATGGACATGGGAGCCGGAGGATGAGATGCGAGATCACTACCCGGACTTATTTGGGTCAGCAGACTTCGAGGACGAAGTCTAGTTCAAGTGGGGGAGATTTATAACACCTGTTCCAGGTATTATTTAATTTATCTAATTTTTAGGGTTTTGTGCATGGACTCAGCGAGTTGGGGAGCTCCAACTCATCAAGTAGAGGTTACTATGAGGATGCGGGATTTCAGACCTACTCGATGAGTCGGAGGACCCGACTCGACGAGTAGGCACTGTACGCAGAAACCCTAATTTTCAGGGGTTTGTACCCTATTTAAAGAACTTATGGCTCATTTTCAGCTTCTTCTATCGTTCCTACAACCAGAGAAACCCTATTTTAAGCCTTGCACCTTCTTGAGTGAGAGAGAGATAGAGAGAGAGATTTTGAGAGTGATTTTGGTGTGGTTGTGAAGGATTTTAGAGCTTGAAGAAGAATGATCAAGGAGAGAAGCAGTAGATCCGACATCTACTCTGTATTGGCAACCATCTTGAGGTATAAAGTCACTATCTTGATCTTTCGTTGCTTAGATCCCTTTTCTTTGAAGTAAATGGTCACTTTTGGTGCCAAAAAGGATGTCATACTCGGATTTGGACTTATCACAAGGATATGGTTCCAGATCTGGACATCTCCAGGTCCTCAATGACATAAAGTTGCTCACTTTATCCAACTTAGGCCCTTTTCATGCACTAAAACCTTGTAGGAAGCTTAGTTTTGATGTTTTAGCCTTGTGAGGCCTTGCATGCACGTAAAGTTTGCAAATTTACGTGGTAACTACTCTAGGGGAGGTTGAATATGAAGTTTGGGACCTTAGATCCCACTGGAAAGGACTGAACACAAAAGTACTGATGGAACTCGTCGAGTCCCTTAGTCGACTCGACGAGTCGGGTAGGGTTTAGCCGTTTTCAAGATTCTGAATGAGTGCAGTGAAGGATTAGAGTTTTGGTCTGCATGAACTTTTGGTCTTCTGGACATTTGATGAACTCGACGAGTTGACATGGGATTCAGTGGAATGGACTCGGGAGGAACTCGACGAGTTGAGGTAAACATGGACTGTAGACATTAACTGTTCACCTTTACTTTGACCAGGATTGACTAGGGTTGACTTTGAGGATATTTATGGTATTCCAGGATTGTGACAAGTTAACCACATGATAACTATAGGCAGTTGTGTTGGATCAGCGCGTGGGATTTACCTGATCTTAGCTTGTCGGTTCAGCATTCACAAGAGGTGAGTCTCCTCACCATACCAATGGGTCTAAGGCACCAAGGACGACCCATTTTATGATATGCGGTATCCAAGCTGAATTTGTATTATGTGGCATGTTAGTTGGTATGAGCTAGGAAGTATGCTAGTGGTATATGTGGTATGCTTTTATGGAAGACCATGGGAGAGCCCATGACACCTGGATGTAAGACCATGTGGAGAGCCCATGGCTTTCCTACTAAAAGACCATGGGAGAGCCCATGACACTCGGATGTAAGACCATGTGGAGAGCCCATGGCTTTCCTATTAAATACCATGGGAGAGCCCATGACACTTAGGTGTAAGACCATGTGGGGAGCCCATGACATCCTGGAGTAAGACCATGGGGACGAGCCCATGACATCCCTATATGTTATATGCATGGATTTTTTGGTATATGTAGCTTTTATAGCTAATGTGATATGTGTTTATGTGGAATGTATGCGGGGTATGATCTGGGGAACTCACTAAGCATTAGCTTACAGTTTGTGGATTTGTTTCAGGTACATCTGAGCCCAAGGTCAAGGGCAAGGCTTGATGGCACGACATGCACTCTCTCTCCGGCATTTTTATGGGACACTCTGATGATTTGAAATAATATTGTTATTGTTAAAAATTTGAAAACGATTGTATTGAGATTTTATGGTTTATGGAAAGTGTTTTTGACTATTTAAAAATGAAAAATTTCTTTTGAAAAATCGGGCCGTTACAAAGAAAGTTCGTCTCCCACTGTCTCCATGTCGAAAGGTAAGGATCCTAACTTGTTCTTCCTCCTTTTCGTTCGGAGGATCCTGACTTCTTATGCTATTTGTTGTTCTGCTTAGGATCCAAGAGTACCAGTTTCGGTGCCCACTTCACACTTGCTGACTTTGATACGACATTGTCTAGCGGTCAACTGGTAGTGAAGTTAGAGAAGACCTTGGCCTCTATTCCATCCTGAGAGCCCCCGTATATTTCACCGTGAAAACTCTGGGATCTAAGAAGAGAAAGAATATAGGATCCACTGAGTTGAGTTTAGAGAATCTTGGGGCAAAAGATGCACTCCGGAAGTTGGTTTCCTTCTCTCAGGCTGTAAGAACAAATATCCTTCTTCCTTTGAATTTTTACTCTTTTCTATTTCTTATGTCTTTCTTGTTTCAGGTCTTCGACCACGTCTCCGTTGAGTTGAGGATCCGGGTTGAAAGCTCCGCACAAGCCCTCAAAGAGAAAGAGAAAATGTGGAAAACAACCAATGGGGACCTCCTGAAAAGGGTGAAAATTTTGAGCAAGGAGAAGGGCAAGAAGGAAGAGGAGCACGTCGTGGAGATGGAGGAGGTGATCGCCGAGGCAAAGGACAGCGTTGCCGTGACCGTCTGGGAATCCAATATCAAATTAGCTGAAGACGTGGCCAATGCAGGATATTGGAACCTGGCAGGGTGGCACGCTGCTCTTGCCCAACTAACTGGTGAACCTGTGAACACCAGTCAGAATCCTGAAGGGTAGCAGCTGAAGGCGGGCGAGGAGGAGAAGACCCCAGGCAATGATGACCAGTCTACGGTCTAGGCCCGCAAAGAATTTGATTAAATAGTTTTTGGTTTCAAGGGGTGTAAGACAATGTAATATTTTATGGGGGCATGCGACCCTTATAATCCATGGTTATGCTTGCTTTTATATATCTTTCTTTATTTTTATGATTGAATTGCGTGGTTGTAGCAGTAGGGTTTCTGAGGATCCTTATAATCAGATCTTAGAGAGTTTAGGATTTGCAAGAACTCTCAAGATCTGAATAACCTGAAAATAGTTAGTAGCCCATTTAGGATCTCAAAATAGTTTAGATCCATTTAGGATTATAAATCTTCAATCATCGCATAAGAAAGACAATTTTTGAGGAATAAGGTTAGATAGAACCTGATTATCTTTAGGCTTCGTGACCTTTAGGATTCATTTTCTTTTGAATTAGGAGAAGTGTAAAGTTATGATTCTATTAGTTCCATAGGATCCTGAAGTTCGTATATGGAAGGATCCTTGTTTTAAGAGTTCATCAAGGAGGATCCTTGATTGTCTTCAACTTAGTAAACTTTAAGGAGGATCCCACCTTAGGAATCAATTGGAAAGGAATCCAACTTAAAAAATAATCGAGGGAATTTTTGTTTTGCTACATGATAGTGCTACAATTCTTGCATATTTTCTGGGGAGTATCCCATCTTCAAGCAATACACTAGTATCATAATTCTTGAAAAATCTTAGGGGAAAATCCCAATCTTAGCAAATTACTAGGGAAGATCTCAAATTGTATGATATAAAAACATTATAAACCTTAGTTATTTTATGGGGAAGATCCCCACTTGAGATAACAGATCCCAACTTGAGATAACATGTCAATGTTATAAACCCTAGGAATCATCTGGGGAAGATCCCAGCTTGAGATAACATGTCAATGTTATAAACCTTAGGAATCATCTGGGGAAGATCTTAACTTGAGATAACATGTCAATGTTATAAACCTTAGATTTTAACTTTAGAATCTTAACTTATGTTCAGAAATAAGAGGGTTGCCAAGTCACTGCATCATGAAATGATCCCCTTATTCACATCCCATAGCTAAATAACGTGCGTCCAAGCGAGGTGTAGAAACCTTAACTCGTATGAAAGAGGTAATTAACTCTTTAAACCTTAGAGGGGATTAAGTACCCTTATTCGTAGGAGAGATGATCAATATTTATTCTTAGTTACTAGGATACTCGCGTTACAAATTATAGAACGTTGTAGCCATGGGACTCTTAAGTGCCAGGGTCCTAAAACGTGAAGATCCTTGTATGTCAGGATCCTTGGATTTTCATGTGTCAAGGTCCTTGTGTGTCAGGATCCTTGTGTCCATGCACACAAAAAACATTAGCTAGGGGTGGGTGTTAGTCTAGCTAACGCCCCTCCGATGCTTAAGTTAGTAATGGTATTTGAAGAGAGCAAATAGTAATAAAATATAAAGGGTAAAAGGTGAAGAGCATGTGTTGTTGAGAGAAAAACTTAAACAAACGTTAGTCACAAGATAATATAATGCGGAATATTAAGTTAATCTCGAAGGATCTTGTTAGCTTAGCAATAATAAGTTAGAAGAGTTAGATGAAATATAAAGGAAATAAATAGCAACAAGTTATATCAAGTAGACACCAAGTTGATTCATAACGAGGTTTGCATGCAAACATAAGTTATTAAGTGCGATCAACTTAAAATGAAGAGGGAGTCGGTTTATCACAAGATAATAGAGATAGAGATGAACGATCTTTGTATTTCAAATAAGAGTTCAGGAAGAGGTTCATTCAGGTGTCAAATACATGAAGAGGGAAGCTCTATTTATAGAGTCCCGAAAGTTACAATGAAGATTAATCAAATACTAAACTATTGACTTCAGTGACCATGAAAGGTTCACTGGATAATACAAAGCAAACACGTAAAGTTAGTTAAAGTAACAAAAGTCATGTATTGTTCATTTTTGCGGTAGTTCTTCAGTTCTGCGGTTAACACCAGGAAAATACAATCTCCGGTTTGACATCTATTCTACGGTACCACCAAGTCTTCAGGTCTGCGATTCCTTAGCTGAGGAGGGTCACTTTTTGTTTCAAGAATTTCCCCCAAAGTGACCTCTCAGCTAATTTTTTCACCTGTTCATTTTAAGGAACCAGATGATAATCCACCAGATTTTTCTCACTTCAAATAGCCACCTGATTCTTCTTGATATTTCAAACTTGACTTCATCAGTAGTGTGCTTCGATCTTTGCACTGAAGCCAAAATGGTATCTATTTGCTTCTTCATCAGTCGATTGATTGCGGTCACCGGTATGAAGTACGTGGGACCACCTTGAGCCTTCTTGTAAACAACCCCTAGCTCTGGGTAACTTGTTGCTCCAAGGGACATGTCTTCGAATCCTTCAGTGTAGTCTGGCACAAGCTCGAATGGAGGAAAGTTGGATTTGTCAGCAAGGACTGGGTGTATTTCAACATTAATTTTTCCAAAATCGTAAACCAATGCCTTAAGAAATTCACAAGCCCTTTCATAAGCAGTCTTCATCTTTGGATACTTTTCAGCCTTGAGCTGAAACACCCGAGCTATCAAAAATATTTCTTCGGGGTTCATGTTCACAAAATCCGATTGAGATCTGACATACTCACTATTTCTTCTTGTCAGGGTGTATTGAAAAAAATTCAGTTTTCATAAATTTTCTAACTTTGTAGTTCTTTATCCCGTCTGGTCTATCATTGGACCAGAAATGCTTGACTTTGGAACCATGCTTGGCGTGGAAGAGATTTAAGCATTTGAACTGCATTGGGTGTCTTCTTTCATCCGGGATATTGATATCAAAACACTGAAATACTGGAAAGTACTTGGAGTTGGGAGAAATTGGGATGTCCCAATAACCATCCAATGAAGGTTCAACATAAGTGAGGTGAGGAACATAATCAACATCGAGGAGTCTGCGGGTTGGGTTCTCCCATGAATTAATCAGGTCTCGTGAAAAGTGGTGTCGAACCCTTGTTCCTTCCAAATTTCATCCGCAAATTTGGATGCTGTCCAGTCACGTTTCTTTTGAGCATTGGCCGGAGAGTCATCGGAATGATCCGAAGACATGACTTCTTGTTGCGGTGAAGCTGATTGTTGAGGAGAGTGTTCCGAGATTGATTTTTGAGGAGGCTTTTGTGGTGATGCCTGAGGAGATGGAATTTTGTTGTGCTCTGTGGTAGGAGGTTGATTTCTTGGAGGAGTTTGAGAATGATGAATAAATAGAGTTTAGACTTTAAAGACTCACTATCACTTCCCCCTTTTGAGGAAGCAGGCTCCTGCTGCTCCTCAAACCATTGTATTATACCTTCAATTTTATCAAACGTATCATTGAACTGGTTTTTCATTTGGTCACAAACATCTTGGTTGTTGGGGGTTTGTGACTTGAAGAGGAGTTGATAAATCTCCTTGGTGAGGCGGAGAATTTCATCAACACTTTGGTTTGTGGTGAGTGATCTCCTTAGTCCTTTGATGGTGTCTTGAAGGACTGCATAATCTAATTCATACGTAGTGTGGGTTTCCTCAATAAGCTTCTTGGAGTTGCTTTCTTGAGTTTGCAGTGTCTGTTGGAGATCATCTTTCAACTTCTTGACTTCTGTGATGAAGGCGTCAACTTTGGACATAAAATCCCCGTGGTCTACAGTTCTTCGATTATCAAGTTCCCTTATACCCATTTCCACTCTTAGAATCATCCGATATACGGCCAACCTTTCCCTTGTCTCTAACCTTTCAACTCGTTCGATGAGCGACTGCGGTGTTGGAACGTCGGTGCTCTGCGGTTCTTTGGTAGTGACTGCTGTCAAGATCTGATCTACTTTTCCTTGAAGACTGAGGAATTCTTTCCTTGAAATAACTATCTTCTTTTTCTTCTTGGGCTTAGGCTTCGAAGTGTAGTGTTGAGATCCACTTGATTCGTCATCGTCAATTACCATGATAAAATCGTCTGAGGGAAGAAGCTGTTGAATATATTCGAGGTTGTCATCATCAAGACCGAACATGGGTGTTGAACTGATCTCGATTGCGGTACCTTCATCATTTGAGTCGTGAGCTTCATCATTTTAGGGAGGATTAGAAGGGCCAACCACATTCTCCATGTTTTGAGCTTGTTGAACAGTAATCTTCATTGAAGACATCCATTGCTGAATTGCTAAAATATCGCAAACAGTTTTGGCATTGTTGAACATTGTAGCCCAATATTTTGCTACAAGTTGGAGAGCTTCTTCCTTTTGATGCTGTTGCTGTACTTGTTGTGCCTTTCTTGCTTTAAATGCTCTTTGAAAGTCTTCAAATTTACGTAACCCTGACTTTTTTGTTGGATGATAACGAGTCCCAGAGTCATCCAAAGCATAACCGTTAAGTCCTTGGCGCACCTAGGTGTCCCTCGGGTTCATGGATCCTTGCACGTTTGTGATCACCATGCCTAAACCGCTTGACTTTAATGTAGGTGGTACAGGGTTTCCAGAGCTTCCTCGGTCTCCTTGAACTAAAGTCAAGTTTGGCCTCTGCTCTATTCTGGCAAGGTCTGAGAAAGAAATGCCATGTGGTACAACATGTGTATCTAGTGTTTGTGTGACTTGAAGGAAAATGGAGTGAAACTCCTCGGGTTCAAAAACATGCAACCGTGATGCCCTGGATACCTTAAGGGGACTCGTAACAATTGGATCCACTTGGATTCCAATTGGGGGTCTGTCTTTATCATGAGATGAAACAAATACACTTTCTGTATCTGAGTGGTGAGTTGGGGATCTTTTGGGTGAGTCTGCGGTGATTCGAATGGCTGCAGGAGTCTTTTGAGAGACACCTGCATGTGCCTTGGATCGCATTTGGCTAGAAATGGGGATAATCTTTAATTTCTCTCTCGTAAAGACATCTTGGGATTTTGAGTGCTCAAATTGATGTTCATCAACGACATTAACAGGAATGTCATGAGCTTGGGGAGAAGGTGGGACTATAGATGTAGGCTCTATGGTTTTCACCTTTCTTTTCTTTAAGGGAACAACTCCCTTTTTAATAGTCCCCATTTCTAGAGAAAACAAGGTATTTAACCCTTTTTGATTTTGGAGGCTGATCATGTGATGCGGTAGAATGACTGGCTTTTGAAGGTTTTGGTTGTGGGTCCTGGACTGCGGTGAGCTGACTTGGTCTTGGTGGGGAAGAGTGATATGGGGCAATATTACTTGTAGCCATTATTGTTGGATTAATGTCTAAGTCCATAACTATATTTGGTATGTACTTGACCCGACCCGGCATGGTCCATTTGGGTTGCACTTCACCTGCATAATTTATATGGATAGTCTTTTGAGAATAGTATATTTATGATTTATATTAATATATTATAAGTTCTAATATATTAATATGGAATCATATTATTTAATTAGTATTGATCAAGAATTAATTTAGAATTAATTAAGTGACCAACAAGAACTAATTAAATATGGACTCTTATATATATGGAATGGGCCAAGTTCATTTAGGTTAGGCTAAGCTTTCATGGATGGTCCATGGAGCTTTTAACCCATGGATCCTTTGTAAATGAAAGGTCATGGGTATTAGGGTTTACATGGATGTAACCCTAATCCTCCATAATATATAAAGGGGTCCTTGGCTCACAAAATTGGCACAAGTGTGTGAAAATAAGAGTGGGCCGATTTTAGTGTGCATACATATTCTCTAAAGTCTTCCAAGGTGTTTTTGGTGATTTGTGATTCCACTTGAGGCTTCCACACTATTGGGGCTAAGCTCTTAAAGTTCAAGACTTCAAGCTTCATTAAAAGGTATGTATTCTAACTTGTTATATTACCCAAGTATCGAGGATTGTATGCTAGATAGAGTAATACCTTGGAATATTCATATTTGCATGTATAATAGAGAAAACATAGATCCAAGGTATTTAGGGTTGCATGTGCACCATAGGAGTGTTAGAATGCTCAAAACCCAACAGTGGTATCAGAGCCAGGTGTTGTTTTCTGTTATATTGATGCAAATGTTTTATTTTCAAAGTTGGAAAAAAAAAGAAAAAAAAAACATGACGTTTGTCAAATTTTAAGATAATTACTTGTTTCTGTGAAAAACTAATTATTTGTAAAATTTGAATCATTTGCTATATGAGTTGAATTAGGTCAAATTTAGTAAAAGATAAAATGATATGATTATTTTATTAGTTTTAAAAGTTTGATCTAAAGAGTTTTTTGAAACCTCCATAAGTTATGGATATGAAAAGGTTTTAAAAAAAATTGATTCAAAGTTTTTTATGGAGTTACAAAACTTGGTCTTAATGTTTTAAAGAATTCCATAACTTGTTCTTAAGTTATGAAACATGAAAAGTTTCATCATAAAACAAGTATTTAACTCCATATGTTATGGAATCCAAAAGTTTTCAAGAGTTACAAAACTTGCCCTCAAGTTTTAGAATTTGGAAAAAGTTTTTTTATGATAAAAAAAAAGAATTGAATTCTAAAACTCTTGGGTTCATAACTTAAACAATTAATTAAATGGTTTTAATTTTGAATTTAATAATTGGAATTATGATGTTTTTATTGAATAATTCAATTAACTCTTATGGACTTTATTAATAGATAATTAAAGTGTTTAATTAAAAGAGAATTAATAATTCCATAATGACATGGTTTAAATTTAATTAAATTAAGAGTATAGTTTAATTAATAGATTAAACCACCAAGTATTTTAAATGTCTAAAATACACCCTTATACTATTATAATATTAAAAGTTTAATATATTATATGTATAAGAGCAAGTCGTCTTACCATTAGTAGGCCTTATTCACGAAGCCGGTCTATAAGGGGGGGTATAAGGTTACTGCCTATAAAATGACAGTTTAATGGGTGTCCACTCTCACTCACCGCTTCCTTGACCGGTGGAGGGTCGTTAGCCGAACAGGTAGGACAAGGACTATAATTCTCCCTTCATTATAAGTATAATGATAAATACTAAGTAACTAAACACTTATAAATTCCCAATCTTAGTTACTTAGGAAAATGTGAATAAGGTGCTAATCCATGAAATTACACTTTGCACTTTGTTTAAGCTGTTAGTGGAGCGTGTGTGGTTAACCGGCACACTAACCTGGACTTAACAAGGTAGGCAAAGGGTAACTTAATGTTTGTCATAGTATCGTTGGAGCGTGTGTGGTTAACCGACACATCGATTGAGGGGTAAATATTAAGGGTACCAAGTATATTTGCATGGTTACTTCACACCTTGTTTTGTGATCCTCGGCATCCCAATCACAAAACCTGAAGGGCACACTCGAGATTGAAACATGCCATTGAAAAGTTCAATGAATCTCAAAAGAATCTAGGAGTTTCAAAACCAATTAAAACCTAATAATACATTTCGTTTATCTTGGTGGAAATTGGTGAATTGTCATTCACCTACCTTCAAATATTTTATAGCTTGGATTACGGCATCCCTCTTCCAAGTTATGAAATAGTTTGTTGGGTCCTAGCCTTAATATATCATATTGGGTGTTATATTAAGGACTTAAACCAACTTTACGTGAATTTCTCCCATTGTTGATGTCTGGTTTAGACAACAATGATCTTCCCAAACCAAGCTTTCCTAATGAATATGACTTCCTGAGTTTGGCTCATGGAAGTCATACTTCTCTTCCTCCACCTCCTCCAATTATTCTCCCTAACCCACAAGTTCAAGGTCACTCAAGCCCTAATGGCAAGCAAGGTCTATGTGTGATCACATCTTAGAGATGAAGTCACATATTGACAAGCCGGGAGAGTTAGGTGTCAAAGTCTTGAGAAAGTTGGATGTTCAATCACTTTCTAAGTCACATAGTGAGTTCCTTTGGGACTACTATGAAACAGATTATGACATGAACCTTAATGATCATATCTATTTGCTTGGTGCTGCTGAATCAGCAATGATTTGGAACGATAGTAAAGCAAATTTGATTAGAAGATAAACTTCCAAAAAAAATTTATGGACAGTGACAATGGTGACACTGGAAATCCAGAAAAAGCATTCTCTTCCCAATGGAAAAGGATTGGCCATAGTCAACCCGGTTGACCAAATGGTAAAGAGAAAGGCTAAGTCTGAGATAGTCCCATTACTAAAGGGTCCATATGTTTATTTTGCCAAAGGAAGGGGCGTTGATTGCAAAGCTGCCAAATTTACCTAAGGATGTTAAAGTCAATAAGTTTGACTCTACATCAGGTAGAGCCCATTATCTAACTCTGTTAAGTTCTATTCTGAGATCCTCATTACATGATGTGACTGGGTCACATGTTGATGTTTTAAGAATTAAAGAATAGAGAGAAATCTTAAAGGAAGTATATGCTGATTCTGATCGCGAAGGTGGATTTCGATCGCATCAGAATTTTGAGCAGTTGCTTAAGAAGTTATGATATATTGCTAAGGAATAGATAACAACAATTTTCCATGTGGATTGTAAGGATAAGTTTTTCCGCAAAGTTTTAAAATAAAAGAAAATTGTTTAATTTTATTTATTTGAAGTATCCTTACAATGACATTTGTGGAAAATTGTTGCTTATATGAATCCACTGACATCAATATTGGAAAATGGATTTGATTCTTTCATTTGTGGTAGTGTCTAAATTTACCAAATCAGGAAAGTTCCTCATCACCCAAGTTTTAATTGGACCGAAACTTGGAATCATGCAAGTTGAATAGTATGATGAATGAGAACTTTCAAGCATTGGAAAATCAAGACTAATTACTTGTTCACATGTATGTGTGAGTCAAGTGAAGGACTAAAGGGATCAAGTACACATTCTTGTGCATTGGTCATGTCCACCACAAAGCTCGTTAAGACTATTTGATTTACTAAAGTTTAGTAAATATGGTTATACTTACAAGTTTAAGTATAATTCTGAAACATTGGAAAAGTCTCAATGTATGGCAGAACGAATAGGAAGAATCAAATTAGGCAAAAAGATAAAAGTTTCTCAAATCTGAAAATATGGGAGAGTACTTTAGTATCGTGTTTGTGATCATCTTAATGATTTAGAAATCATATCACAATTAGTCCTCTAAAGGTCATCTTAGTGCATTCTTATGACTAAGAAGAGGAGTCATGAATTGTTGAAATGGTTAGATCAGGAAGATGAGTCATACTTCGTTCCAAAACAATTCTTAGAGTCATAATCCAAGATTGTAACTTGAGTGACATATCTTAAAGAAAGGTTTAAAACACTTGTCAAATGTAAGAGTAAAAGTGTCCTACTCTTGTACATTTGAAATTGGTAAGTTGTGATGTTTTGGATAAAACAAAGACCAACTAAGGCCAATTGTGTGAAGTGTTTGTCTTGATAAAGAATCCGCACTATCTCTTGAATATTTGGAAAGATAGTCTTATATGTCAAGAGGATAGTGGGAGTCTTAAAGATCCTAAAAAGAATTTCAAGAACTAATCAAGAATAAAACCTGAGGTTCTTCACTAGCACACGACTTGAGGTTTATAACCTATCGTGTTGACATATTCTGTGCCCATTCCAGTTAAAGTTGGCTTTGCATAGGAGTTCTGAAAGTTCTCAATTGGTTGCATAACAACTTGGAAGCAATGGCAGGCCCTGTACTGCCAGGTGGCAAGAAGTTAAGATTGATGGGTTTTAGGTACAACAAATAAACTAGAAAACAATTCCTAAGTTCACATGCAACCTACTTTGGATCTATGTTTTAACTATTGAACATACAACTTTGAATTGCAATACAAGAACCCTAGAGGAGAGAGGCTATTATCGAAAATAGTAAACTAGGGTTTAGGGTTTACATACCTTTCAATTGTTATAGCAAACAATTGATATTCCCTTGATCTTGATCTTGATCTTCTTGGAAGCTTTAGCACCACAAGTGTAATGCCTCTAATGGAGTCACACCCAAACTAGCAAGAAGGAAAGTAGAAGAGAGAGGAGAGGGAGTATGCAATTTCGGCCAAGGTATTCTTCCAAAGAATCAGTACACTAAAATGTGAGCCAGAAGGCTCCTTAAATAGTTGAGGGAACTAGGGTTTAGGGAAAACCCTAGTTATCCTTTGCTTAGGGCCTAAGCAAGACCCAAGGGCCTTATCCAAGCCCCTATGGACGAAATTATTAGGGTTTCCCCTAAAGATTTCGTCCACCCTCTTCCAAGGGGGTTCTAGAGCCTTCCACTCAACTATTAGATAATTGCAAACTAGTCCCTGCACCTTATAATTAATTCTTTTAACCCCAAAATCAATTCTGATTAATTTCTGGCTAACAATTAATTAAACATAATGATTTCTAATTAATATATTAATCCATTAACATATTAATAAATCATTTATATATATATATATATATATATATATATATTAATTTATTAATCTTATAAATTAATATCTCTCCTTTCATAATTTCCTTTTCCAGTTGCTAGGTTGAGGGCAACCCAAAAAGACTGTGCTGCTATCAATTCAAGTACATACCAATTATAGTTATGGGCTTAGACACCTAATCCAACAGTCTCCCACTTGGATAAGTCTGTAACTATAATTGCTAGTATGCCTTCTAAATTTGACCAGCAAATTGTAGCTTCCAAAAGCTGCTGCCGAACTCTGACCCAGTCAGTTACGTGTCCTAAGATAAGTGATCATATAACCCTTCGTTCTGCTTGATATCCCCAGACAAACGACATGGAATGTAATCAATCTGTTTGTCCAGAATCTATGTTTCCCGATTCCTGATTTGTGATGATGTAGGACTTCTAATCGAACACATCAATTTAGTCCTGGCTGGGCCCAGCACATAAGTCAACACCAAATCATCGAGGGGCCCACAGATATCGCTTTTCCTATTAGGGCAAAAGGAACGAATAAACGTTGACTCATATGCTTGTATCTTTTACTCATCAAATTATGCATGACAATACGTTTTATAACACCAAGTTACTGATGCGTTTTCGTATCACCAATGCACAACCGACTTGTAAATTACAACTCATATATCTTCGTTTCAAGATTATAAGATATTATCGTCTCAGTATTACTCGTGATGAATTCCATGAAGTGATACTCTGAGCGTGGGTTTATCCAATACTCAAATCTCAATTTCTGAGTACTCATGAACATTGCAGCAATTCTATTGCCATGTCTATCCTTAGACAATCTGCAATCCAATTCATGACAGTCTTAATTCACTACTTACTTCCAAGAGTACGAGCGACTGTGGAGTTTGAATAATCTCATTATTCAGGAAGTAAAACATGCAAAATATGAAACACAGTAATAAACAATTGACAAAAGGTAGTAGCCAAACTTATAAATAATACTTTATTATTTAATCACCAAAAGTCAATTACATTTACTTTGTTACAAGTTTCAAAAACTAATCTAACTACTAAAACTAATATCATCTTTCAGTCCTATGCTCCGAGCATGCTGAATATGCTTAGCCCTACTCAGACCCTTTGTGAGGGGATCTGCTGGGTTATCTTCAGATGACACCCTCTTTACTATAAGATGGCCTTCTTCAACTCTATGTCTAATGAAATGGTACTTTCTGTCGATATGTCTGGTCTTACCATGATCTCTCGGTTCCTTTGTCAAGGCAACCGCTCCTTCATTATCGCAGAAAAGTTCCATAGGCTCCTGGATGGTTGGAACAACTCCGAGATCCCCGATGAAGTTCCTCAACCAAGCTGCTTCTTTCGACGCTTCACTTGCTGCTATGTACTCTGATTCACAAGTAGAATCAGCCACCGTATTTTGCTTGGAACTCTTCCAAGTAACTGCTCCTCCATTCAGTAAAAACACCCAGCCTGACTGAGAACGGAAGTTATCTCTATCCGTCTGAAAGCTGGCATCACTGTAACCATCTACTCTCAAAGTATCACTGCCACCAAGCACAAGGACCCAGTCCTTTGTCCTTCGCAAATACTTGAGTATATTCTTAACTGCTATCCAATGAGCTCTACCTGGGTTTCCCTGATAGCGACTGACCATGCTCAAAGCAAATGCCACATCAGGGCGAGTACATGTCATAGCGTACATGATCGATCCGACAGCGGAAGCATAAGGTACACGACTCATGTCATCTATTTCAACATCTGTACTCGGGCATTGAGTCTTACTCAATTTGGTATTGCTCTGGATAGGTAGCTCTCCCTTCTTGGAATTTTCCATACTAAACCTCTTTAGTACCTTATCCAAGTATGTGCTCTGACTAAGTCCAATTAGTCTCTTCTTTCTATCTCTCAATATTCTAATCCCAAGAATATAGGCAGCTTCTCCAAGGTCTTTCATGGCAAAACACTTTCCAAGCCAAGACTTAACTTCTTTCAAGGTTGGAACGTCGTTACCAATGAGTAATATGTCATCGACATACAACACCAGAAAAGTTACTATACTCCCACTAGCTTTGATATACACACAGAACTCATCTTCACTTCTAGAGAAACCAAATTCTTTGACTTTCTCATGGAAGCAAAGATTCCAACTGCGAGATGCTTGTTTCAATCCATAAATGGATTTCTCAAGCTTGCACACTCTATTGGGGAACTTTGCATCAACAAAACCCTCTGGCTGACTCATGTAAACATCTTCAGCCAACTTCCCATTAAGGAAAGCAGTTTTGACATCCATCTGCCAGATTTCATAATCATGAAAGGCAGCTATGGCGAGCAATATCCTAATAGATTTAATCTTAGCCACTGGCGAGAAGGTCTCATCATAGTCAACCCCTGGGGTTTGAGTGAAACCTTTTGCAACCAGTCGAGCCTTGAATGTGTGCACATTTCCATCCATGTCTGTCTTCTTCTTGAAGATCCATTTGCACCCAACTGTCTTACGACCTGGTGCACTATCAACCAAATTCCAAACTTGGTTGTCATACATGGACTTAATCTCGCTGTCCATTGCCTCTTTCCACTTGGAAGCCTCTGGGCCTGCCATTGCTTCCTTATAAGTGACTGGTTCATCTAAGTTTACCAGTGTTCTGTCACTTATGAATGTGTCACCATCTGAAGTAATATGAAAACCATACAACTCAGGTGGCACACTCACCCTAGTGGATCTTCTAAGAGGTAATGAGTTATCGATTGGTTCAACAGGAACTGTTTCCTCTGGTTGAGTGCTAGTGTCATCTAAGGTTCCTTCATTGGCTGACTCTTGAATTTCTTCAAGATCAATAGTGCTCCCACTGTCCTCTTTGAATATGAGCTCTCTTTCAAGAAAGACTCCTCTTCGTGCTACAAAGACCACGTTCTCACTAGGCCTGTAGAACAAATATCCAAAAGACTGCTTTGGGTAACCAATGAAAACACATTTCTCACTTCTAGCTGCTAGCTTGTCGTGAGTCTCTCGTCTTACGAAAGCTTCACAACCCCAGACTTTAACATGTGCTAACGAGGGAACTTTCCCTGTCCACATTTCGTGAGGTGTTTTGGCAACCTTCTTTGTAGGGACAAGATTGAGGATGTGGGCGGCTGTCTCTAAGGCATACCCCCAGAAGTGAATAGGAAGCGAAGCCCGACTCATCATAGAACGAACCATGTCTAACAAGGTTCGATTGCGCCTCTCAGCTACACCATTTAACTGTGGTGTCCTAGGAGGAGTCAATTGTGAGACTATCCCACATTCTTTCAGATAGTCGTTAAACTCGATACTAAGATACTCCCCGCCTCTATCGGATCTAAGTATCTTTATCTTTCTGCCCAATTGATTTTCGACTTCATGTTTAAACTCTTTGAACTTTTCAAAAGTTTCTGACTTATGCTTGATCAAGTAGATATATCCATATCTGCTATAATCGTCAGTGAAAGTCACATAGAATCGATTAGCATCTCTTGTAGTTGATCTGAAGGGCCCACACACATCCGTGTGTATGAGATCCAACAGACCTTCACCTCTTTCACAAGACCCTGTGAATGGTGATTTTGTCATCTTTCCCAAAAGACAAGATTCACACATATCATCTGACTTTAGGTCAAATGATTCCAACACTCCATCCTTTTGGAGTTGGGCTATGCGTTTCTTGTTAATGTGTCCAAGACGACAATGCCACAAGCATGCCTTGTCTACACTATTAGACAAGTCAATATTAAGTACACTATTTCCTAAGCTATCAACACAAGTCACTGTTTCATACACACCATTACAAGGCAAAGCTTCAAACATAAAAACACCATTCTTATAAACAGAAATTGAACCATTCAAATCATTAAAAGAATATGTAAAACCTTGTCTGAACAATGCATGAAATGAAATAATGTTTCTCGTCATCTCAGACGAATAGCAACAATTTATTAAATCTAATCTAACATCATTACTAAGCAGAAGCTGATAAACTCCGATCTTGGTTACTGGTGAAGACTTTCTGTTTCCCATGATCAGGTTTATCCTTCCTCGCTCTATCTCCTCACTTTCCTTTAGACCCTGCAAATCAGAACAGATATGAAAACCACATCCTGTGTCAAGGACCCATGAACGAGAAGATAATGAGTTATTAGCAGAAATAGTGTAAATACCTGCCGAAGATGGCTTCACTTTGCCATCCTTGATATCTTGCAGATATTGTGGGCAAGATCTCTTCCAATGCCCTTTTTGGTTGCAGTAAAAGCAAACTGCCTCTTTTGGATCAGAAACATGGGGGGTGGAACCATTGGGCTTAGCCTTTGGGCCATTACTAGATGACCCAGCTTGAGCCTTGCTCTTCCAGTTTTGCTTGGGAGGACCTTTCCTCTTTTTCCCCTTTCCCTGTCCAATAGCCAAAACAGGGGCACTAGTAGGTGTGGAGGGTATACTTTTACCTTTCATCCCTGCCTCAGCTGTCTGCAACAAGTTGTGCAATTGGGCCAAGGTCTGCTCAGTATTGTTCAAATGGTAAGTTAGAATAAACTGACCATAACATTCAGGAAGTGAGTTCAAGACCATGTCAATGGCCAATTCCTCATCAAAGTGAATATTGAGCTTGACCAAACGCTCTATGTAGCGTTGCATTCTTTGCACATGTGACACAACTGACTCCCCATCTTTCATCTTGCAAGCCATGAGTGACTTGACTACTTCGAACTTTTCTTGACGAGCTCGCTTATGGTACTTTTCCATAAGGTCCTTGTTCATCTCGAAAGGCCAGTAGTCCTCATAGTACCTCTGCAGTTCTGGGGACATAGTTGCCACCATGATGCATGCCACTTTGGTAGCATCATCGTAATGTTTCTTGTAGGCAGCAAGATCTTCAGGAGTAGCTTCATTCTCATCAAGCTCTTTGAGCTCCTTTTCAAGAACATATTCTTTGTTCTCGAAACGAAGAGCCATCTTGATGTTGCGCATCCAATCGTTATAGTTTGAGCCATCCATAACGACTTTGGAGCATATATTGAGCAAGGAGAAGTTCTGGTTGGAGGAGGATGAAGTAGAAGTGTTTCCAGGAGTAGACATCTGAAAAGAAAGAAAGTTTTAGTTAGATTTCAAGATACCTTAATAGAATAACCCAAAGATATAATATCAAGGTTAGGATCCAACTATGAAGATTCACAACTTAGAAATGGGATGCCGAGATCCAAGTGCAAATTTCATAAAGGTAGGTGAATGACGATTCACCAATTCCACCATTAGACAAAACAAACGAAGTGAAATTCCTAATTCTTTTGAGATACATTGAAACTATTCAATGGCATGTTTTATTCTCAGATTATGCTCTTCTATTTGTGACTGGGATGCCGAGGATCACAAACAAGATGTGAATAACCATGCAAATGTGCTTGGTAACCTCATTGTCTTTATCATTAACTATTGATGTGCTGGTAAACCACACACGCTCCATCAAAATGACAATTATGAGATACCCATTGCTACTCTTTATTAGTGCCTTTTAGTGTGCTGGTTAACCACACATGCTCCACTAACGACCAATAAAGCATAATGTGCAATTTCATGGATTAGCATACTTTTCACATTTTTCCTAAAGTAACTAGAGTTGGGATTTTGAAAATAATGTTCTAGTACTTTCTTTAATATCATTATACTTTTAATGAGAAGTAGTTGTCCTATCAAATCCGTTCTGCTAACGACCCTCCACTAATCAAGGAAGCGGTGGGTGAGAGTGGACACCCATTCAACTACCATTTTATAGGCAGTTTCCTTATACCCCCCTTATAGATTAGCTTCGTGAATGAGGCATACTAGCGATTTGACTGACCATATTCTTATACATATAATATTAAACCTTTAATTATAATATATATATAAGGTGTGTTTTAAAACTTTTTAAAACTTCAAGGGTTTATATAAATTTCGAAATTTAAGCTGTTAAATTCAAATTTAAATAAACCAATTCACTAGATTTAATATTTATCTATTAATTAACTATTAATCAAATTATTAAATCTTGTAAGGATTATCTAATTAAATTAATCAATTAATTTAATCCTAATCCTTATCCCTCTAATTTCGAAAAATAGGGTAAGGATAATTATCCAATTAATCTAATTAAGTAACAATTATCCAAAAAACAAGAAACCCTAGTTATCCTCTAGCATATTTCGAAATTTACAAGGGAGGAGGCTAGGGTTTTTCAAAACTCTAACCCTAATTTCGATTAGGGTTCTTTGGAGGCTAGGGTTTTCGAAAAAACCCTTTGATCCAAAACCCTAGAAATCGAAAATTTGGCCTTTAGGGTTTAATAGCTATAAACCCTAATTTGCAATTCAACAATTGTAGCAATTCAATTTAAAACAACAATGGCTCTGATACCACTGATGGGTTTTAGGTACAACAAATAAACTAGAAAACAATTCCTAAGTTCACATGCAACCTACTTTGGATCTATGTTTTAACTATTGAACATACAACTTTGAATTGCAATACAAGAACCCTAGAGGAGAGAGGCTATTATCGAAAATAGTAAACTAGGGTTTAGGGTTTACATACCTTTCAATTGTTATAGCAAACAATTGATATTCCCTTGATCTTGATCTTGATCTTCTTGGAAGCTTTAGCACCACAAGTGTAATGCCTCTAATGGAGTCACACCCAAACTAGCAAGAAGGAAAGTAGAAGAGAGAGGAGAGGGAGTATGCAATTTCGGCCAAGGTATTCTTCCAAAGAATCAGTACACTAAAATGTGAGCCAGAAGGCTCCTTAAATAGTTGAGGGAACTAGGGTTTAGGGAAAACCCTAGTTATCCTTTGCTTAGGGCCTAAGCAAGACCCAAGGGCCTTATCCAAGCCCCTATGGACGAAATTATTAAGGTTTCCCCTAAAGATTTCGTCCACCCTCTTCCAAGGGGGTTCTAGAGCCTTCCACTCAACTATTAGATAATTGCAAACTAGTCCCTGCACCTTATAATTAATTCTTTTAACCCCAAAATCAATTCTGATTAATTTCTGGCTAACAATTAATTAAACATAATGATTTCTAATTAATATATTAATCCATTAACATATTAATAAATCATTTATATATATATATATATATATATATATATATATATATATATATATATATATATATATATATTAATTTATTAATCTTATAAATTAATATCTCTCCTTTCATAATTTCCTTTTCCAGTTGCTAGGTTGAGGGCAACCCAAAAGGACTGTGCTGCTATCAATTCAAGTACATACCAATTATAGTTATGGGCTTAGACACCTAATCCAACAAAGATTGCATAAGTTCAGTCCATATGAGTTTGGATTTGTCATTATCTTTGTCTTGTGACTATGGTTTTGACGATTCACATGGATAAGAAGACATACACCATAAAATCTAAGGGTCATAAGGTTTCTCTCCGATTCATGAAAATGATGGTGAGGAAACACTTCCACCAAGTAGATTTGAAGCAGATGGCAAAAGGTCTAAACAATTGAGACTATGATTACGGCATCCCTTTTCATAGTTCTGAAATTGTTTAGACACACATGCATGCTATCTAAGAAAAGGTGTATGATTTTGATAAAGTTTTATCAAAGCATCTCGTATCAGAAATCCGAACTTTGGTAAGAAAGTCAATAAAGTATTGATTTCTAGAAGTCCAGCTGATTTCTGAATACATGTCAAAGCTAGTGGGAGCATAAGTGTTATGCTAATAATCATCATGTTAGTGGGAGCATGATAATTATTGTTAGTGTTGCAAGTTAGCAATGTTAATTATAGAAAACAAAAGTTTCAATTCGTGAGGCTGCAGGGATTGAAAAAGTTGTTTTGCTATAATTAAGGGAGAGGATATACTTCATTTCAGTTCTAAAGGCTTAGATTGAGACCTTAATCATCTTTAGTCAAGAATATATATATGAATTTCATGTTGGATTGGTTCAACTTAAGGAAATTCTATATATTGCGTTCTCAAAATTCGATTATGATTACGGCATCCCTCTTCATAGTCAAATTTTGAAAACATGGCAAATAAAAATATTGTAGCAAAAGACTGGTCTAGAATCATGTCTTTATGTGAGGCATCATGAATCGTGTACCATTTGCTTTGGGTACAGGATCGATTGCATGTGCTATAATATTTGTCATTTCTAAATTTTTCCAAATACCCAGAGGCATTAAGAAGGGAAAAGGTCTAGAATTGGATATGACTAAAATGATTAAGCAATTGTCGAGGACAATCTGAGGTTTACCAAAGATTGGTTGCTTAGGGACAGTTGGAAGTATAGTGATAATTTTGGAAGGACCATATTAACATATTCTGAAAAGAGGCATCTCTTATTCAGAAGTGATAGTCAAAATGAGAATATGGAGTTGTCTCCATAGGTGGAAGTTATCTGTGTAAGATTAGAAAACTTAATGCAAGAAGCATGTCCAAAGCAATGTACTTTGAATATGAGACTTAGTTTCCATGGAGTTGATCTCCATTGGAATACCTTATAATGACTGTTGACAAGTCTTTGTGACTTTGTACATATTCATTACAGGAGGGTCAGTGCATATAAGTTTAAAATCTAAACAGATTTCGATAAATGATAGGAATTTGAAATTCTCACATTTTTCGATAAGGATTTGGGAGTGTGGAATTAGAATCATTGAAATTATGTTCAATTGGTTTATTTCACAAAGTAAGGATCATAGACAAACATAGAGTGCATACTTGGTGTATGGCAAAGCTATTGTTTAAGAAAAACATAGTGTACATGCTTGGAGCATGGGACAACTAGTGTTTTTAATTCAAGTATAAAGTTGATAAAACCGAAACAATGAATAATGAGTAATCAGTATGGTGATAAATAAAAGTGTTTATTTATATTCATAGGGTTTGATACCATATTTGATTCATTTATTCTTGTGTTTCACTTTGCATGTTTTGACTTCCAGAATAACTAAGTCGCTCTTCCTGAATGATTAAGTTATTCAAACCATCCACAGTCGGTCATATGTTGGAAGTAGATATGAATCAAGACTGTCATGGGTTGGTTTGTAGAGCTCCAAGTTGGTGGACAAAGTGGTGCTACAACACTCATGAGTGCTCATAAGTTCTGAGTATTGGATTCAACCCGCGCTCATTTGAATCACTTCATGGATTTTATCACGAGTGATCATGAGACGATAATATCTTATATTCTTCAAACCTAGAGATATGAGTTGTTACTATGAGTTGGTTATCCATTGATTGCACGAAAACGCATTGGTAACTCGATGTTATAAAACGTGCCTTTGTGTATGATTCAACAAGTAGTAGAACAAGCCGTATGAGTCGAAGTTTATCCATTCCGTTTACCTTCGGGATCAAAGCGATATATGTGGGCCCCTCGATGATTTAGCGACGACACATGTGAGTGCTTCGCCAAGCCAGGACTGATTTGATTTGTTCAATCAGTCAGTCACCATAAATCGAAAATCGGGAAACAACAAATGGACAGAGAGAATGATGATAATCCATGTCTCAGTCCATATGATATCTAGAATGGAGGAATATATGATCCCTTATCTAATGGACAAGTCATTGAGAAGGTCAGAGTTCGACAGCGGCTTTAAGAGCTACGATTGCCAGTTAGGTTTTGAAGTCATACTCAATAATAGTTTTAGACTTATCCAAGTGGGAGACTGTTGGATTAATGTCTAAGTCCATAACTATATTTGGTATGTACTTGACCCGACCCGGCATGGTCCATTTGGGTTGCACTTCACCAGCACAATTTATATGGATAGTCTTTTGAGAATAGTATATTTATGATTTATATTAATATATTATAAGTTCTAATATATTAATATGGAATCATATTATTTAATTAGTATTGATCAAGAATTAATTTAGAATTAATTAAGTGATCAAAAAGAACTAATTAAATATGGACTCTTATATATATGGAATGGGCCAAGTTCATTTAGGTTGGGCTAAGCTTTCATGGATGGTCCATGGAGCTTTTAACCCATGGATCCTATGTAAATGAAAGGTCATGGGTATTAGGGTTTACATGGATGTAACCTTAATCCTCCATAATATATAAAGGGGTCCTTGGCTCACAAAATTGGCACAAGTGTGTGAAAATAAGAGTGGGCCGATTTTAGTGTGCATACATATTCTCTAAAGTCTTCCAAGGTGTTTTTGGTGATTTGTGATTCCACTTGAGGCTTCCACACTATTGGGGCTAAGCTCTTAAAGTTCAAGACTTCAAGCTTCATTAAAAGGTATGTATTCTAACTTGTTATATTACCCAAGTATCAAGGATTGTATGCAAGGATTGTATGCTAGATAGGGTAATACCTTGGAATATTCATATTTGCATGTATAATAGAGAAAACATAGATCCAATGTAATTAGGGTTGCATGTGCACCATAGGAGTGTTAGAATGCTCAAAACCCAACAATTATATGGTCAACTACCTCTATGATAGTGAGTCCAATGGAATCCAAAATGTACATGGGTAATCTACAGATGGGACCAAAAATAGTTTGATCTTTGTAAGGGTTGTACCTCTTGAGATCGCGAGCTGAGAATAGGTTGGTGTTGTTGCCCATGCTAAGATTTGCATCCTTGTGGAGATCAACTAGACATAGTGACTAGATGCTTGCATAGGTCAATTCCGTCATGCCTTCTTTTGGTGCGTCTTTGGAGATGTATTGAAGGAAACCATCCCATATTATTTGCCCGTAATCAACAACATTTTCTGTAAAGATACTCCATACAATGTCAAGGAGTTGTTTGCTCATATTATCAGTCCCTACAGTCTTGCCTGAGATACTTCTCATCAAAAAATGGCAAACAAATTGCCAAACCGCAGGCCACTTGCTTTTCTTGAACTCTCCTACGCCTTTGAGCTTTGAATGATATCCCATCTGATAGAGAGAGGAGAACACATCTGTTGAACTGGAGGTACAGAACTTTGTAGAAGGAAGGATCCTGAGATTAATTGCAGATAGGAACTTCTCTTTGGTCAGAACCACCAAAGAGTCATCGACTAAATTCAAATGAACTTCATGAAGATTGTGGCTAGGTCTAAACGCCGAGAAAGCACATTTGAAAAGAACTGCCAATGGAACTGCGTCAATGAATGAATCGAATACGCTAAACAGTGGGTGTGTTGGAGGGAACTTGATCATCAGTTTAATGGCGTCGTTGTAAGAATGATGATCTTCAAAGATCCCTATGTAATTGCTTGCTGCAATTGAAGGTGTGAGGTCTTTGATAGTGGAATCAGATCCTGTGGGACGCACTGAGCCTGAGGACTTGGATTGCTTCTTTGAAATTCCCGACTTCACCATTGTTACAGAAAAAAGTTTGAGAACTTGCTGGAAATGGTTTTTAGCAAGAAGTTGAAGAAGATGAGAGAGTTCGTCGAGAGAGTTCAGATAGCGTAAAAGCTATCTTAGGAAGAAATGGGGGTTTTTAAACCACCGGATTCCAAAAGTTATTGATATTAGTTTAATTACAGCTGTTAAAGTTAAAAACCCTAGGGTTTTACTATTATGAGTTGAATTTAAATAAATCAAAAGAAAAATTTTATTCTGGAAAAGGTGGGGCATTAAATGTGTTGCAGGTCCATCATGACCCGCCGATTAAACGTGGGGTGTGGCGTGTTTTTAGCCGTTGTAAAAATGGGGAAGTGGAACGGACTAGACCCCAAAAGGTTGCGTGACATGAATGGATGAGGAAAATGATCTTTCAAAAAAGATTTCTTTTATAGAAAATTGATTCATTTGATTTTTATCCAAAAGTAGACCTGACAGAGGAAAGTTTTAAGGATTATTGAAAAGGTTATGTGCGAAAAAATGAATGTTTGAATAATGTTGTTTTTTGTTTTTAAGGTTCATTAAGTAGCACACATCATCATTTAAAGCACTTTGAAAATTAATGTCTGCGTGTTCAGTGAATACGTCTGCGGTAGTGGAAGCTGATAACAAACTAAATCATGAAGGTTAGAAATAAAAGAAATAAAGGGACCCAAAGAGTATATAGATCATATGTGTTTTCACTATACAAAGTGTAATAAGAAGCAAATATGAAGAATATACTAATCAGTTGTTCTAGAAAGGAACCGTAGTGAGTAAATTGCTTCAAGAGTTTTGTTTTGAAAAGAATAGAAGCAGTCTATTCACCCCCGGAGACCTGAAATGGTTTGCGATACTTATCCTTTCAGGAAGAACTACGAGTTTGGATTCATCATTCCTAGCATTTCCAAAAATCCATTTAACTTTGTGGAGTTGAGTGCCTTGGTAAAGACGTCAGCTATTTCTTCGTGAGTAGGAACAAAAATAAGTTTGATGTTACCTTTGAGGATGTGGTCTTTGATGAGGAAACCCCTTAGCAGTAGTGTCCATCCCGATGATATTCTTTAGGCTAGGTCCCTTGTGATAAGTGTTTAGGGACGTAAAGTGAGGATAACAGGAACGGGTAATCATGGTTATTGTTGATTGATGAACTTAATAAGTTTATTATTATTGTGGGTTGAAAACCCTATATGCTCACCAGGCTCCCAAGCCTGACCCATTCAGCTTTTTATGTTACAGGTAGTGGACCCCGAGCATAGTCGGAGGATGATGAGAGATTTTTGGATTATAGGCCAGCAGTTGTAAATAACTGTTGAAAGGCTTAGAATGTCTTGTTTATGCTTTTGATCTGTATAGGTACATGACATCCCGACGTTTTGATATGAAATGAAATTATATATTTCTTAAAGAAAGGTTTTGACAAACTTTTATCATGTTTTGTATTGGGAACCAATTCCGCAACATCTTTTAAAAGGATTTCTCTAATTTTATTTTAAAAAGCATAAATTAAATCGGACTTTTCTGGCCGAGAAATTAGGGGATGTCACAGTTGGTATCAGAGCATTAGTTTAAGCGAACTAAGAAATTGTAGGATTTCTAGACTTAAACTTAGAATGCTAAGTGATGATTGTGAGATGAGTGTCTACCATATTTTAGACACGAGCACTAATTTATTTTAGGAAAGATGCCTAAAATGCTTTTATGTGCTAAATGTTATATGTTTGCCATATATGCCATTATTTGTTCGGATCTATGGTCTGTTGCCGACCGGATCTGGAAACCTTATGTGTGTAGGATTCTAAGCGTACGATTACGATATTAGAACTAACATGTAAACGTCTTGGAGTGATTAGGGAATTTAAATACCCATCGAGGATAAAGACCTAAATTCGCCTTATTCGGTATATAGATTGTAATGGAAAGAACTCGCAGTGGAGTTGCAAATGCAAACGGGAACAGGGATCAACAACCTCAACCTCAAGTAGTTGAGCAAGTACCTGTTGTAGGAGTTTGGGGAGAAGGTGGGACTATAGATGTAGGCTCTATGGTTTTCACCTTTCTTTTCTTTAAGGGAACAACTCCCTTTTTAATAGTCCCCATTTCTAGAGAAAACAAGGTATTTAACCCTTTTTGATTTTGGAGGCTGATCATGTGATGCGGTAGAATGACTGGCTTTTGAAGGTTTTGGTTGTGGGTCCTGGACTGCGGTGAGCTGACTTGGTCTTGGTGGGGAAGAGTGATATGGGGCAATATTACTTGTAGCCATTATTGTTGGATTAATGTCTAAGTCCATAACTATATTTGGTATGTACTTGACCCGACCCGGCATGGTCCATTTGGGTTGCACTTCACCTGCATAATTTATATGGATAGTCTTTTGAGAATAGTATATTTATGATTTATATTAATATATTATAAGTTCTAATATATTAATATGGAATCATATTATTTAATTAGTATTGATCAAGAATTAATTTAGAATTAATTAAGTGATCAACAAGAACTAATTAAATATGGACTCTTATATATATGGAATGGGCCAAGTTTATTTAGGTTAGGCTAAGCTTTCATGGATGGTCCATGGAGCTTTTAACCCATGGATCCTTTGTAAATGAAAGGTCATGGGTATTAGGGTTTACATGGATGTAACCCTAATCCTCCATAATATATAAAGGGGTCCTTGGCTCACAAAATTGGCACAAGTGTGTGAAAATAAGAGTGGGCCGATTTTAGTGTGCATACATATTCTCTAAAGTCTTCCAAGGTGTTTTTGGTGATTTGTGATTCCACTTGAGGCTTCCACACTATTGGGGCTAAGCTCTTAAAGTTCAAGACTTCAAGCTTCATTAAAAGGTATGTATTCTAACTTGTTATATTACCCAAGTATCGAGGATTGTATGCTAGATAGAGTAATACCTTGGAATATTCATATTTGCATGTATAATAGAGAAAACATAGATCCAAGGTATTTAGGGTTGCATGTGCACCATAGGAGTGTTAGAATGCTCAAAACCCAACAGTGGTATCAGAGCCAGGTGTTGTTTTCTGTTATATTGATGCAAATGTTTTATTTTCAAAGTTGGAAAAAAAAAGAAAAAAAAACATGACGTTTGTCAAATTTTAAGATAATTACTTGTTTCTGTGAAAAACTAATTATTTGTAAAATTTGAATCATTTGCTATATGAGTTGAATTAGGTCAAATTTAGTAAAAGATAAAATGATATGATTATTTTATTAGTTTTAAAAGTTTGATCTAAAGAGTTTTTTGAAACCTCCATAAGTTATGGATATGAAAAGGTTTTAAAAAAAATTGATTCAAAGTTTTTTATGGAGTTACAAAACTTGGTCTTAATGTTTTAAAGAATTCCATAACTTGTTCTTAAGTTATGAAACATGAAAAGTTTCATCATAAAACAAGTATTTAACTCCATAAGTTATGGAATCCAAAAGTTTTCAAGAGTTACAAAACTTGCCCTCAAGTTTTAGAATTTGGAAAAAGTTTTTTTATGATAAAAAAAAAGAATTGAATTCTAAAACTCTTGGGTTCATAACTTAAACAATTAATTAAATGGTTTTAATTTTGAATTTAATAATTGGAATTATGATGTTTTTATTGAATAATTCAATTAACTCTTATGGACTTTATTAATAGATAATTAAAGTGTTTAATTAAAAGAGAATTAATAATTCCATAATGACATGGTTTAAATTTAATTAAATTAAGAGTATAGTTTAATTAATAGATTAAACCACCAAATATTTTAAATGTCTAAAATACACCCTTATACTATTATAATATTAAAAGTTTAATATATTATATGTATAAGAGCAAGTCGTCTTACCATTAGTAGGCCTTATTCACGAAGCCGGTCTATAAGGGGGGTATAAGGTTACTGCCTATAAAATGACAGTTTAATGGGTGTCCACTCTCACTCACCGCTTCCTTGACCGGTGGAGGGTCGTTAGCCGAACAGGTAGGACAAGGACTATAATTCTCCCTTCATTATAAGTATAATGATAAATACTAAGTAACTAAACACTTATAAATTCCCAATCTTAGTTACTTAGGAAAATGTGAATAAGGTGCTAATCCATGAAATTACACTTTGCACTTTGTTTAAGCTGTTAGTGGAGCGTGTGTGGTTAACCGGCACACTAACCTGGACTTAACAAGGTAGGCAAAGGGTAACTTAATGTTTGTCATAGTATCGTTGGAGCGTGTGTGGTTAACCGACACATCGATTGAGGGGTAAATATTAAGGGTACCAAGTATATTTGCATGGTTACTTCACACCTTGTTTTGTGATCCTCGGCATCCCAATCACAAAACCTGAAGTGCACACTCGAGATTGAAACATGCCATTGAAAAGTTCAATGAATCTCAAAAGAATCTAGGAGTTTCAAAACCAATTAAAACCTAATAATACATTTCGTTTATCTTGGTGGAAATTGGTGAATTGTCATTCACCTACCTTCAAATATTTTATAGCTTGGATTACGGCATCCCTCTTCCAAGTTATGAAATAGTTTGTTGGGTCCTAGCCTTAATATATCATATTGGGTGTTATATTAAGGACTTAAACCAACTTTACGTGAATTTCTCCCATTGTTGATGTCTGGTTTAGACAACAATGATCTTCCCAAACCAAGCTTTCCTAATGAATATGACTTCCTGAGTTTGGCTCATGGAAGTCATACTTCTCTTCCTCCACCTCCTCCAATTATTCTCCCTAACCCACAAGTTCAAGGTCACTCAAGCCCTAATGGCAAGCAAGGTCTATGTGTGATCACATCTTAGAGATGAAGTCACATATTGACAAGCCGGGAGAGTTAGGTGTCAAAGTCTTGAGAAAGTTGGATGTTCAATCACTTTCTAAGTCACATAGTGAGTTCCTTTGGGACTACTATGAAACAGATTATGACATGAACCTTAATGATCATATCTATTTGCTTGGTGCTGCTGAATCAGCAATGATTTGGAACGATAGTAAAGCAAATTTGATTAGAAGATAAACTTCCAAAAAAAATTTATGGACAGTGACAATGGTGACACTGGAAATCCAGAAAAAGCATTCTCTTCCCAATGGAAAAGGATTGGCCATAGTCAACCCGGTTGACCAAATGGTAAAGAGAAAGGCTAAGTCTGAGATAGTCCCATTACTAAAGGGTCCATATGTTTATTTTGCCAAAGGAAGGGGCGTTGATTGCAAAGCTGCCAAATTTACCTAAGGATGTTAAAGTCAATAAGTTTGACTCTACATCAGGTAGAGCCCATTATCTAACTCTGTTAAGTTCTATTCTGAGATCCTCATTACATGATGTGACTGGGTCACATGTTGATGTTTTAAGAATTAAAGAATAGAGAGAAATCTTAAAGGAAGTATATGCTGATTCTGATCGCGAAGGTGGATTTCGATCGCATCAGAATTTTGAGCAGTTGCTTAAGAAGTTATGATATATTGCTAAGGAATAGATAACAACAATTTTCCATGTGGATTGTAAGGATAAGTTTTTCCGCAAAGTTTTAAAATAAAAGAAAATTGTTTAATTTTATTTATTTGAAGTATCCTTACAATGACATTTGTGGAAAATTGTTGCTTATATGAATCCACTGACATCAATATTGGAAAATGGATTTGATTCTTTCATTTGTGGTAGTGTCTAAATTTACCAAATCAGGAAAGTTCCTCATCACCCAAGTTTTAATTGGACCGAAACTTGGAATCATGCAAGTTGAATAGTATGATGAATGAGAACTTTCAAGCATTGGAAAATCAAGACTAATTACTTGTTCACATGTATGTGTGAGTCAAGTGAAGGACTAAAGGGATCAAGTACACATTCTTGTGCATTGGTCATGTCCACCACAAAGCTCGTTAAGACTATTTGATTTACTAAAGTTTAGTAAATATGGTTATACTTACAAGTTTAAGTATAATTCTGAAACATTGGAAAAGTCTCAATGTATGGCAGAACGAATAGGAAGAATCAAATTAGGCAAAAAGATAAAAGTTTCTCAAATCTGAAAATATGGGAGAGTACTTTAGTATCGTGTTTGTGATCATCTTAATGATTTAGAAATCATATCACAATTAGTCCTCTAAAGGTCATCTTAGTGCATTCTTATGACTAAGAAGAGGAGTCATGAATTGTTGAAATGGTTAGATCAGGAAGATGAGTCATACTTCGTTCCAAAACAATTCTTAGAGTCATAATCCAAGATTGTAACTTGAGTGACATATCTTAAAGAAAGGTTTAAAACACTTGTCAAATGTAAGAGTAAAAGTGTCCTACTCTTGTACATTTGAAATTGGTAAGTTGTGATGTTTTGGATAAAACAAAGACCAACTAAGGCCAATTGTGTGAAGTGTTTGTCTTGATAAAGAATCCGCACTATCTCTTGAATATTTGGAAAGATAGTCTTATATGTCAAGAGGATAGTGGGAGTCTTAAAGATCCTAAAAAGAATTTCAAGAACTAATCAAGAATAAAACCTGAGGTTCTTCACTAGCACACGACTTGAGGTTTATAACCTATCGTGTTGACATATTCTGTGCCCATTCCAGTTAAAGTTGGCTTTGCATAGGAGTTCTGAAAGTTCTCAATTGGTTGCATAACAACTTGGAAGCAATGGCAGGCCCTGTACTGCCAGGTGGCAAGAAGTTAAGATTGCATAAGTTCAGTCCATATGAGTTTGGATTTGTCATTATCTTTGTCTTGTGACTATGGTTTTGACGATTCACATGGATAAGAAGACATACACCATAAAATCTAAGGGTCATAAGGTTTCTCTCCGATTCATGAAAATGATGGTGAGGAAACACTTCCACCAAGTAGATTTGAAGCAGATGACAAAAGGTCTAAACAATTGAGACTATGATTACGGCATCCCTTTTCATAGTTCTGAAATTGTTTAGACACACATGCATGCTATCTAAGAAAAGGTGTATGATTTTGATAAAGTTTTATCAAAGCATCTCGTATCAGAAATCCGAACTTTGGTAAGAAAGTCAATAAAGTATTGATTTCTAGAAGTCCAGCTGATTTCTGAGTACATGTCAAAGCTAGTGGGAGCATAAGTGTTATGCTAATAATCATCATGTTAGTGGGAGCATGATAATTATTGTTAGTGTTGCAAGTTAGCAATGTTAATTATAGAAAACAAAAGTTTCAATTCGTGAGGCTGCAGGGATTGAAAAAGTTGTTTTGCTATAATTAAGGGAGAGGATATACTTCATTTCAGTTCTAAAGGCTTAGATTGAGACCTTAATCATCTTTAGTCAAGAATATATATATGAATTTCATGTTGGATTGGTTCAACTTAAGGAAATTCTATATATTGCGTTCTCAAAATTCGATTATGATTACGGCATCCCTCTTCATAGTCAAATTTTGAAAACATGGCAAATAAAAATATTGTAGCAAAAGACTGGTCTAGAATCATGTCTTTATGTGAGACATCATGAATCGTGTACCATTTGCTTTGGGTACAGGATCGATTGCATGTGCTATAATATTTGTCATTTCTAAATTTTTCCAAATACCCAGAGGCATTAAGAAGGGAAAAGGTCTAGAATTGGATATGACTAAAATGATTAAGCAATTGTCGAGGACAATCTGAGGTTTACCAAAGATTGGTTGCTCAGGGACAGTTGGAAGTATAGTGCTAATTTTGGAAGGACCATATTGACATATTCTGAAAAGAGGCATCTCTTATTCAGAAGTGATAGTCAAAATGAGAATATGGAGTTGTCTCCATAGGTGGAAGTTATCTGTGTAAGATTAGAAAACTTAATGCAAGAAGCATGTCCAAAGCAATGTACTTTGAATATGAGACTTAGTTTCCATGGAGTTGATCTCCATTGGAATACCTTATAATGACTGTTGACAAGTCTTTGTGACTTTGTACATATTCATTACAGGAGGGTCAGTGCATATAAGTTTAAAATCTAAACAGATTTCGATAAATGATAGGAATTTGAAATTCTCACATTTTTCGATAAGGATTTGGGAGTGTGGAATTAGAATCATTGAAATTATGTTCAATTGGTTTATTTCACAAAGTAAGGATCATAGACAAACATAGAGTGCATACTTGGTGTATGGCAAAGCTATTGTTTAAGAAAAACATAGTGTACATGCTTGGAGCATGGGACAACTAGTGTTTTTAATTCAAGTATAAAGTTGATAAAACCGAAACAATGAATAATGAGTAATCAGTATGGTGATAAATAAAAGTGTTTATTTATATTCATAGGGTTTGATACCATATTTGATTCATTTATTCTTGTGTTTCACTTTGCATGTTTTGACTTCCAGAATAACTAAGTCGTTCTTCCTGAATGATTAAGTTATTCAAACCATCCACAGTCGGTCATATGTTGGAAGTAGATATGAATCAAGACTGTCATGGGTTGGTTTGTAGAACTCCAAGTTGGTGGACAAAGTGGTGCTACAACACTCATGAGTGCTCATAAGTTCTGAGTATTGGATTCAACCCGCGCTCATTTGAATCACTTCATGGATTTTATCACGAGTGATCATGAGACGATAATATCTTATATTCTTCAAACCTAGAGATATGAGTTGTTACTATGAGTTGGTTATCCATTGATTGCACGAAAACGCATTGGTAACTCGATGTTATAAAACGTGCCTTTGTGTATGATTCAACAAGTAGTAGAACAAGCCGTATGAGTCGAAGTTTATCCATTCCGTTTACCTTCGGGATCAAAGCGATATATGTGGGCCCCTCGATGATTTAGCGACGACACATGTGAGTGCTTCGCCAAGCCAGGACTGATTTGATTTGTTCAATCAGTCAGTCACCATAAATCGAAAATCGGGAAACAACAAATGGACAGAGAGAATGATGATAATCCATGTCTCAGTCCATATGATATCTAGAATGGAGGAATATATGATCCCTTATCTAATGGACAAGTCATTGAGAAGGTCAGAGTTCGACAGCGGCTTTAAGAGCTACGATTGCCAGTTAGGTTTTGAAGTCATACTCAATAATAGTTTTAGACTTATCCAAGTGGGAGACTGTTGGATTAATGTCTAAGTCCATAACTATATTTGGTATGTACTTGACCCGACCCGGCATGGTCCATTTGGGTTGCACTTCACCGGCACAATTTATATGGATAGTCTTTTGAGAATAGTATATTTATGATTTATATTAATATATTATAAGTTCTAATATATTAATATGGAATCATATTATTTAATTAGTATTGATCAAGAATTAATTTAGAATTAATTAAGTGATCAAAAAGAACTAATTAAATATGGACTCTTATATATATGGAATGGGCCAAGTTCATTTAGGTTGGGCTAAGCTTTCATGGATGGTCCATGGAGCTTTTAACCCATGGATCCTATGTAAATGAAAGGTCATGGGTATTAGGGTTTACATGGATGTAACCTTAATCCTCCATAATATATAAAGGGGTCCTTGGCTCACAAAATTGGCACAAGTGTGTGAAAATAAGAGTGGGCCGATTTTAGTGTGCATACATATTCTCTAAAGTCTTCCAAGGTGTTTTTGGTGATTTGTGATTCCACTTGAGGCTTCCACACTATTGGGGCTAAGCTCTTAAAGTTCAAGACTTCAAGCTTCATTAAAAGGTATGTATTCTAACTTGTTATATTACCCAAGTATCAAGGATTGTATGCTAGATAGGGTAATACCTTGGAATATTCATATTTGCATGTATAATAGAGAAAACATAGATCCAATGTATTTAGGGTTGCATGTGCACCATAGGAGTGTTAGAATGCTCAAAACCCAACAATTATATGGTCAACTACCTCTATGATAGTGAGTCCAATGGAATCCAAAATGTACATGGGTAATCTACAGATGGGACCAAAAATAGTTTGATCTTTGTAAGGGTTGTACCTCTTGAGATCGCGAGCTGAGAATAGGTTGGTGTTGTTGCCCATGCTAAGATTTGCATCCTTGTGGAGATCAACTAGACATAGTTACTAGATGCTTGCATAGGTCAATTCCGTCATGCCTTCTTTTGGTGCGTCTTTGGAGATGTATTGAAGGAAACCATCCCATATTATTTGCCCGTAATCAACAACATTTTCTGTAAAGATACTCCATACAATGTCAAGGAGTTGTTTGCTCATATTATCAGTCCCTACAGTCTTGCCTGAGATACTTCTGATCAAAAAATGGCAAACAAATTGCCAAACCGCAGGCCACTTGCTTTTCTTGAACTCTCCTACGCCTTTGAGCTTTGAATGATATCCCATCTGATAGAGAGAGGAGAACACATCTGTTGAACTGGAGGTACAGAACTTTGTAGAAGGAAGGATCCTGAGATTAATTGCAGATAGGAACTTCTCTTTGGTCAGAACCACCAAAGAGTCATCGACTAAATTCAAATGAACTTCATGAAGATTGTGGCTAGGTCTAAACGCCGAGAAAGCACATTTGAAAAGGACTGCCAATGGAACTGCGTCAATGAATGAATCGAATACGCTAAACAGTGGGTGTGTTGGAGGGAACTTGATCATCAGTTTAATGGCGTCGTTGTAAGAATGATGATCTTCAAAGATCCCTATGTAATTGCTTGCTGCAATTGAAGGTGTGAGGTCTTTGATAGTGGAATCAGATCCTGTGGGACGAACTGAGCCTGAAGACTTGGATTGCTTCTTTGAAATTCCCGACTTCACCATTGTTACAGAAAAAAGTTTGAGAACTTGCTGGAAATGGTTTTTAGCAAGAAGTTGAAGAAGATGAGAGAGTTCGTCGAGAGAGTTCAGATAGCGTAAAAGCTATCTTAGGAAGAAATGGGGGTTTTTAAACCACCGGATTCCAAAAGTTATTGATATTAGTTTAATTACAGCTGTTAAAGTTAAAAACCCTAGGGTTTTAGTATTATTAGTTGAATTTAAATAAATCAAAAGAAAAATTTTATTCTGGAAAAGGTGGGGCATTAAATGTGTTGCAGGTCCATCATGACCCGCCGATTAAACGTGGGGTGTGGCGTGTTTTTAGCCGTTGTAAAAATGGGGAAGTGGAACGGACTAGACCCCAAAAGGTTGCGTGACATGAATGGATGAGGAAAATGATCTTTCAAAAAAGATTTCTTTTATAGAAAATTGATTCATTTGATTTTTATCCAAAAGTAGACCTGACAGAGGAAAGTTTTAAGGATTATTGAAAAGGTTATGTGCGAAAAAATGAATGTTTGAATAATGTTGTTTTTTGTTTTTAAGGTTCATTAAGTAGCACACATCATCATTTAAAGCACTTTGAAAATTAATGTCTGCGTGTTCAGTGAATACGTCTGCGGTAGTGGAAGCTGATAACAAACTAAATCATGAAGGTTAGAAATAAAAGAAATAAAGGGACCCAAAGAGTATATAGATCATATGTGTTTTCACTATACAAAGTGTAATAAGAAGCAAATATGAAGAATATACTAATCAGTTGTTCTAGAAAGGAACCGTAGTGAGTAAATTGCTTCAAGAGTTTTGTTTTGAAAAGAATAGAAGCAGTCTATTCACCCCCGGAGACCTGAAATGGTTTGCGATACTTATCCTTTCAGGAAGAACTACGAGTTTGGATTCATCATTCCTAGCATTTCCAAAAATCCATTTAACTTTGTGGAGTTGAGTGCCTTGGTAAAGACGTCAGCTATTTCTTCGTGAGTAGGAACAAAAATAAGTTTGATGTTACCTTTGAGGATGTGGTCTTTGATGAGGAAACCCCTTAGCAGTAGTGTCCATCCCGATGATATTCTTTAGGCTAGGTCCCTTGTGATAAGTGTTTAGGGACGTAAAGTGAGGATAACGGAAACGGGTAATCATGGTTATTGTTGATTGATGAACTTAATAAGTTTATTATTATTGTGGGTTGAAAACCCTATATGCTCACCAGGCTCCCAAGCCTGACCCATTCAGCTTTTTATGTTACAGGTAGTGGACCCCGAGCATAGTCGGAGGATGATGAGAGATTTTTGGATTATAGGCCAGCAGTTGTAAATAACTGTTGAAAGGCTTAGAATGTCTTGTTTATGCTTTTGATCTGTATAGGTACATGACATCCCGACGTTTTGATATGAAATGAAATTATATATTTCTTAAAGAAAGGTTTTGACAAACTTTTATCATGTTTTGTATTGGGAACCAATTCCGCAACATCTTTTAAAAGGATTTCTCTGATTTTATTTTAAAAAGCATAAATTAAATCGGTCTTTTCTGGCCGAGAAATTAGGGGATGTCACAGTTGGTATCAGAGCATTAGTTTAAGCGAACTAAGAAATTGTAGGATTTCTAGACTTAAACTTAGAATGCTAAGTGATGATTGTGAGATGAGTGTCTACCATATTTTAGACACGAGCACTAATTTATTTTAGGAAAGATGCCTAAAATGCTTTTATGTGCTAAATGTTATATGTTTGCCATATATGCCATTATTTGTTCGGATCTATGGTCTGTTGCCGACCGGATCTGGAAACCTTATGTGTGTAGGATTCTAAGCGTACGATTACGATATTAGAACTAACATGTAAACGTCTTGGAGTGATTAGGGAATTTAAATACCCATCGAGGATAAAGACCTAAATTCGCCTTATTCGGTATATAGATTGTAATGGAAAGAACTCGCAGTGGAGTTGCAAATGCAAACGGGAACAGGGATCAACAACCTCAACCTCAAGTAGTTGAGCAAGTACCTGTTGTAGGAGTTTGGGGAGAAGGTGGGACTATAGATGTAGGCTCTATGGTTTTCACCTTTCTTTTCTTTAAGGGAACAACTCCCTTTTTAATAGTCCCCATTTCTAGAGAAAACAAGGTATTTAACCCTTTTTGATTTTGGAGGCTGATCATGTGATGCGGTAGAATGACTGGCTTTTGAAGGTTTTGGTTGTGGGTCCTGGACTGCGGTGAGCTGACTTGGTCTTGGTGGGGAAGAGTGATATGGGGCAATATTACTTGTAGCCATTATTGTTGGATTAATGTCTAAGTCCATAACTATATTTGGTATGTACTTGACCCGACCCGGCATGGTCCATTTGGGTTGCACTTCACCTGCATAATTTATATGGATAGTCTTTTGAGAATAGTATATTTATGATTTATATTAATATATTATAAGTTCTAATATATTAATATGGAATCATATTATTTAATTAGTATTGATCAAGAATTAATTTAGAATTAATTAAGTGATCAACAAGAACTAATTAAATATGGACTCTTATATATATGGAATGGGCCAAGTTTATTTAGGTTAGGCTAAGCTTTCATGGATGGTCCATGGAGCTTTTAACCCATGGATCCTTTGTAAATGAAAGGTCATGGGTATTAGGGTTTACATGGATGTAACCCTAATCCTCCATAATATATAAAGGGGTCCTTGGCTCACAAAATTGGCACAAGTGTGTGAAAATAAGAGTGGGCCGATTTTAGTGTGCATACATATTCTCTAAAGTCTTCCAAGGTGTTTTTGGTGATTTGTGATTCCACTTGAGGCTTCCACACTATTGGGGCTAAGCTCTTAAAGTTCAAGACTTCAAGCTTCATTAAAAGGTATGTATTCTAACTTGTTATATTACCCAAGTATCGAGGATTGTATGCTAGATAGAGTAATACCTTGGAATATTCATATTTGCATGTATAATAGAGAAAACATAGATCCAAGGTATTTAGGGTTGCATGTGCACCATAGGAGTGTTAGAATGCTCAAAACCCAACAGTGGTATCAGAGCCAGGTGTTGTTTTCTGTTATATTGATGCAAATGTTTTATTTTCAAAGTTGGAAAAAAAAAGAAAAAAAAAACATGATGTTTGTCAAATTTTAAGATAATTACTTGTTTCTGTGAAAAACTAATTATTTGTAAAATTTGAATCATTTGCTATATGAGTTGAATTAGGTCAAATTTAGTAAAAGATAAAATGATATGATTATTTTATTAGTTTTAAAAGTTTGATCTAAAGAGTTTTTTGAAACCTCCATAAGTTATGGATATGAAAAGGTTTTAAAAAAAATTGATTCAAAGTTTTTTATGGAGTTACAAAACTTGGTCTTAATGTTTTAAAGAATTCCATAACTTGTTCTTAAGTTATGAAACATGAAAAGTTTCATCATAAAACAAGTATTTAACTCCATAAGTTATGGAATCCAAAAGTTTTCAAGAGTTACAAAACTTGCCCTCAAGTTTTAGAATTTGGAAAAAGTTTTTTTATGATAAAAAAAAAAGAATTGAATTCTAAAACTCTTGGGTTCATAACTTAAACAATTAATTAAATGGTTTTAATTTTGAATTTAATAATTAGAATTATGATGTTTTTATTGAATAATTCAATTAACTCTTATGGACTTTATTAATAGATAATTAAAGTGTTTAATTAAAAGAGAATTAATAATTCCATAATGACATGGTTTAAATTTAATTAAATTAAGAGTATAGTTTAATTAATAGATTAAACCACCAAATATTTTAAATGTCTAAAATACACCCTTATACTATTATAATATTAAAAGTTTAATATATTATATGTATAAGAGCAAGTCGTCTTACCATTAGTAGGCCTTATTCACGAAGCCGGTCTATAAGGGGGGTATAAGGTTACTGCCTATAAAATGACAGTTTAATGGGTGTCCACTCTCACTCACCGCTTCCTTGACCGGTGGAGGGTCGTTAGCCGAACAGGTAGGACAAGGACTATAATTCTCCCTTCATTATAAGTATAATGATAAATACTAAGTAACTAAACACTTATAAATTCCCAATCTTAGTTACTTAGGAAAATGTGAATAAGGTGCTAATCCATGAAATTACACTTTGCACTTTGTTTAAGCTGTTAGTGGAGCGTGTGTGGTTAACCGGCACACTAACCTGGACTTAACAAGGTAGGCAAAGGGTAACTTAATTTTTCAGCTTAGCAGTAGACAGCTAAAAACTCGAATTTTAGATCGAGCAATTTTTAGCCGACACGACCTAAACGAGAATCGAAGGTCTCGTCATTTGTAGCACAACGGTAAAAAGACAGACCAAAACGGACGTCGGATGAAGAAGTTATGAATTTTTAACGGATTTCCTGTCCCGGTCTGTTAAAAATAATAATATAAAAATTAAAGACAACATTAGCCGACGAAGTCTAAACGAAAGTTGTAGAGCGTAATTTTACCTACGCGTGCATATAAAGAACGTAAAAAACGGAGCTCGTATGCGAAAGTTATGGATTTTAGAAGTTTTGGCGCGAAAACCGAGAAATTTCGCATAGGTGGCTTCGGCCAAGTCACCTTCGCTTAGAACGTGCCACGTGTCCGAAATTGGCGAGTCATGCGAGCCACGTATCCGAAATGCTGCTGAGTCATCCGATCTTGTGAGTCATCTGAACCGGAGAGCAAATCCGAAGAGGTCCACTAAGGATCCGACGCGTGTCTACTATCACATGTCCGAGTCTCGCAGGGGGCTGGCACGTCCGAAGTTTCGGACTAGACCTCGGTCCAATTAGCGGTTGCCACCGAGACCCTCGCACATGCGAGCCATGTGCTGCGCGCCTTCTCCCTGCTGCCGCGTGTCCTCGCATGCTGACTCCTCTCCTCCTTAAGCCGACTTCGGAACCCTATAAATAGAAGGGTATGCGAGCCTTCTCGGTTACTTTTGGTGTTTTGTCACTTTTCGCCCCTTTCTTCATATTTTATTCATTTTAACATTCCCCAAAGCCCCGGTATCGATTATAACCCCCGGAATACGCCACGAAGAGCCCGAGAAGCCCGAAAAATTTATCTTTTCGGTTTCGAAGCCCGACCCTCGCAGAGCCCGGTTTCTGAACTAAACTCCCGGTTTTATTAGAAACGAACGTTTTAGGAAACGAATTGCTGCCCAATTTTCATCAAATCAAGTGAGTGTATAATCACCTTCATCTTACACCTAGATATGAAGTATTTTATATGAAATACGTGCTACGTGTAATTATATTAATTGTTTAACTAAGGTGACTGTTGAATTGATGTTTTATACAAGTTTTAAACTGTATATATATTTTTATCTACAAATATGTTGGGTAGATAGTTGGTGTGTGATTAAATAAAGTGATGAGAGGCCTCGATGTGATTTGAGATTCAGTTATCTAGCGGAGTTTGGATGACGACCACAGACTTTTCTAGACAGTCCAGTGGGAAACGCTAGCAGGCCCGCAACCTGTAGGTGTTAATGAACTAGAGTGTTCATTCGCTGTACTCCATCCCCTTCATGGTTGCCTTTAAGACATGTATGGCTGAGGAAACCCCTTAGCAGTAGTGTCCTTCCCGATGATATTCTTTAGGCTAGGTCCCTTGTGATAAGTGTTTTAAACTTAATAAGTTTATTATTATTGTGGCTTGAAAACCCTATATGCTCACCAGGCTCCCAAGCCCGACCCACTCAGCTTTTTATGTTACAGGTAGTGGACCCCGAGCATAGTCGGAGGACGATGAGAGATTTTTTGGATTATAGGCCAGTAGTTGTAAATAACTGTTGAAAGGCTTATAATGTCTTGTTTATGCTTTTGATCTGTATCGGAACATGACATCCCGAGGTTTTGATATGAAATGAAATTATATATTTCTTAAAGAAAGGTTTTGACAAACTTTTATCATATTTTGTATTGGGGACCAATTCCGCAACATCTTTTAAAAAGATTTCTCTGATTTTATTTTAAAAAGCATAAATTAAATCGGTCTTTTCTGGCTGAGAAATTAGGGGATGTAACACTTTGGTCCGATGGTTAAGCAAGCAACCACTTTAAAAGCCACCATCTGGGCTGCTAAGAATGTTGAGATTCAGATCAGAGAGAAGGGTCTGGAGAGGGCAGAAGTTGGCGAAAAGAGAAAATTTGAAGGAACTTCAGGTTCCAATAAGAAAAGCAAATTTTCAAAGTCTTAGAAGTTTGGAGGAGGAGGAGGCGAAGTGAAATGGTGTGAGAAGTGCAAGAAAAAGCACTCTGGGAAATGTAGTGAGGGGGTGACTTGATATAAATGTGGAAAGACTGGGCATTATGCCAAAGAGTGTCCGTCCAACAAGAGGGTATGCTTTGGATGTAACGAAGAAGGGCACGTTTTGAAAGACTATCCGAAAAGGAAGGATGCAGCAAAGCCCAATCTTCCACCAAAGCCAAAGGCGAGAGCCTTTCAGATGACACTTGAAGCTGTAAAAGAAGAAGTCGATGTCGCTTCAGGTACCATTCTCGTAAACGAATTGCCTGCCCAAATTTTGTTTGATTCTGGAGCCAATTACTCCTTTATTTCGCATGAATTTGGTAGAAAACTAGCTTTGCCTATAGATAGACTAGTTAATGCTATAATAGTCGAGATTGCTAGTGGCAAGTTTGTACCTGTTAGCCATCGTATGAAAAACATCCTCATTGACTTGGATGGGAATAAGTTCCACGAGGAATTATTACCTATCGAGTTAAATGGTTTCGACATAGTTTTAGGAATGGATTGGCTTAGCGCCAATGATGACAAAATATTGTGTAGGAAGAAGATAGTAAAAATAAACCCGGCAGGGAAAGAGTCGTTTATGGTGTATGGAGACAAATGCAGAGTAAATTCTGGAATCATTTCCCTAATGAAAGCCAAAAAGTGTTTGGCCAATGGATGTACATCATATCTAGCATTCGTGATCGATGCTAAGAAGGAAAAGAAGGAGGTGCAGAATATTCCGGTGGTGTGTGATTATCTGGAAGTCTTTCCCGGAGATCTTCCCGGATTGCCCCCTGATCGACAAGTAGAATTTCGTATCGACTTGTTACCAGGAACGACGCCGATAGAAAAAGCACCGTATCGATTAGCACCAACAGAGATGAAAGAACTTATGACACAACTTCAGGAGTTATTGGACAAAGGTTTCATTCGACCTAGTTTATCGCCCTGGGGAGCCCCTGTGTTATTTGTAAAGAAGAAAGACGGGAGCATGAGAATGTACATCGATTACAGAGAACTGAATAAAGCGACAATAAAGAAAAAGTACCCGCTGCCGAGGATCGATGATCTGTTCGACCAATTGCAAGGTTCGAGCTATTTCTCGAAGATCAATCTTAGGTTAGGATACCATCAACTAAAGGTGAGAGAGCAAAATATCGAAAAGACCGCGTTCAGAACAAGATATGGACATTATGAATTTTTGGTTATGTCGTTCGGACTAACCAATGCCCCATCAACTTTCATGGATTTGATGAAAAGGGTTTGTAAACCATACCTTGATAAATCCGTGATAGTATTCATAGAAGATATCTTGATTTATTCGAAAAGCAAGTAGGAGCATGAAAAGCATCTGCGTGAAGTGCTAGAAGTTCTGAAAAAGGAGAAGCTGTATGCAAAGTTCTCCAAATGTGAATTTTGGATTCAAGAAGTCCAATTTTTAGGTCATGTGGTTAACCAAGAAGGAATAATGGTTGACCCAATAAAGATTGAAGTTGTAATGAAGTGGGAACAACCAAAAAGTCCCACGAAGATTCGAAGCTTTTTAGGATTAGCCGGATATTATCGCCGATTTATCCAAGGCTTTTCTTCGATTGCTACTCCATTAACAGCTTTGACCCACAAAGGAGCTACTTATACTTGGAATAAGAAGCATAAGGAAGCCTTTGAGAAGTTAAAGAAGAGATTGTGTGAAGCACAGATTCTTTCGTTACCTAAAGGAGTTGATGAATTCGCAGTCTATAGTGATGCCTCTGGAGTTGGGTTAGGATGTGTTCTGACCCAAAGGGATAAAGTGATTGCGTATGCATCGAGGCAATTGAAATAGCATGAAAAGAACTACCCCACTCATGATATGGAGTTGGCAGCGGTAGTATTCGCCTTAAAGATATGGAGGCACTATCTTTATGGTACTAAATGCAAACTTTTCACTGATCATAAGAGTCTTCAATATCTCTTTAATCAGAAGGAATTGAACATGAGGCAACGGCGCTGGCTAGAATTACTCAAGGACTACGACTGTGAGATACTTTACCACCCTGGTAAAGCAAATGTTGTTGCTGATGCTCTCAGTCGGAAGGTGAATCTTGAAAAGAAAAGGCCAAGAGCGTTGAGAATTGAAGTTGTCTCTACAATTGTGGAAAGTATAAAGAAAGCTCAGGAGGAAGCTTTAGAGAAAAATGACCGAAAAGAGGAACGTTTTGGTAAAATGTTGGTGTTTGATACAAACGGTCAAGGACAGAAGGTATTCAAAGATAGGATTTGGGTACCTAAGATGGGAGGAGTAAGATATCTTCTGATGGAAGAAGCTCACCAAGACCATGTACTCGATTCATCTCGGCAGTACAAAAATGTATAGGGATCTAAAACCCTATTACTGGTGGCCGACGATGAAGCTCGATGTTGCTAAGTATGTGACCGAGTGTGTAACTTGTGCTAGGGTTAAGGCACAACTTCAGAAACCATATGGGAGTTTAGAACCTTTACCTGTACCCATGGGTAAATGGGAGGACATTACCATGAATTTTGTGACTAAACTGCCCAGAACAAGGAACGGTCACGACATGATTTGGATGGTCGTTGATCGCTTCACTAAGAGTGCGCATTTCATAGCCGCTAACGAGAAATGGTCTATGGATAAACTTGCGAATTCTTACGTGAAGGAAATTGTGAGGCTTCACGGTGTTCCGTTAACGATTGTATCCAATCGTGACAGCCGTTTTACCTTAAGGTTTTGGAGAAGTCTACAAGAGGAATTGGGTACCAAGTTGTGTTTGAGTACAACTTACCATCCTCAAACCGATGGTCAAAGCGAACGAACAATTCAAACGTTGGAGGATATGCTGAGAGCATGTACCCTAGAATTCCAAGGTAATTGGGATGAACACTTACCTCTAGTAGAATTTTCCTATAATAATAGTTTCCACTCAAGCATCAAGATGACACCTTATCACGCTTTGTATGGGGAAAAGTGTTGAACGCCGTCATGTTGGCTGGAAGCTGGGGAAAAGCAGTTTGTGGGACCTGAAATAGTTCATCAGACTGCTGAAAAGTTGAAACTGATTAGGGAAAGGATGTTAGCAGCTCAAGATCGACAAAAGAGTTATGCTGACAAGAAAAGACAACCGATATCCTTCGAAGTTGGAGATTCGGTTTTACTTAAATTCTCGCCGTGGAAGGGACTTATAAGATTTGGTAAAAGGGGAAAATTGAGTCCAAGGTTTATTGGACCATTTAAAGTTCTTCAGAGGATCGGGAATCAAGCTTACAAGCTAGAATTATCGGAAGAACTGGAGGGTATTCATAACACCTTTCATGTATGTTATTTGAGAAAGTTCACGGGAGATGTGCCTGACATAATTCCCATTTCTGAATTAAGGTTGGATGAAAACAAGAGGTTGATTGAAGAACCTGAGGCAATCGTTGACCGTAAGACTAAGAAGTTGCGACGCAAGATGGTCGATTTTGTGCTGGTGCGATGGAAACATACGAATGGGCCAAATCTCACCTGGGAAACGGAGAGTGACATGATGAGTCGCTACCCGCATTTGTTTGCTGATGTGTGATTCCTGGGACGAAATCATCCTAAGGGGGAGAGAATTGTAATGCCCGTGTTTCTAGGCTAGGCATTAATATTGTCGTTATAGTCTAGGTTAGCCTTTGTAACTCATTTTGAAGAAATGAAAAGGAATTACGTGAATATTATGTGTTTTATGCTTAATTATTAGGGTTTAATTAATTAAGAATAAAAATGAGCGTCAAAAATAAATATTAGATAAAGCCGATATCTATTAAGAAACTTGTAGTGGTCGTGACAAGGATTATAGATATATAAAGAATACCAAAATCCGAGTTATAACGAAGAAGTTATGACCTGTCGAAGTTTCGCGACAAACCGGCACGGTGCCGAATGTCGTAAAAAGTGAGTTTTTGATAAACTACTTTTTAGCCTTAGTGATCTAAACGAAAGTCGCAGTGTTCGTTAAACCGAGAGTATGTATAAAAAGAACGCCCAAATCTGACTTCGTATGAGGAAGTTATGATTTTTCGAAGTTTCAGATTAGCAGTAGACAGCTAAAAACTCGAATTTTAGATCGAGTGATTTTTAGCCGACGAAGTCTAAACGGTAATTTTACCTACGCGTGCATATAAAGAACGTCAAAAACGAAGCTCGTATGCGAAAGTTATGGATTTTAGAAGTTTTGGCGCGAAAATCGAGAAAAAATGTCAAAACCGAGAAAATTCGCATACGTGGACTTCGGCCACGTCACCCTCGCCCAAAACGTGCCACGTGTCCGAACTGCTGAGTCATCCGAGGCCACCTGTCGACGCGTGTCGCATTCCCTTCGGACCTAAGGCTCGGCCAATCAGGAGCTGCCTCGTACCCTCTTTTGACGTGTCCGAGCTTCGCATAGAGTGCCACGTCCGAAGCCTCGGACCTAGACTCTGGTCCACTAAGAAGCTGCCACCGAGTCGCTCGCATGCGCAACCCACGTGCGAGCCACCTGCGCGCCTTCGCCCTGCTGCTGCCGCGTGTCCTCGCTGCTGACTCATCTTCCTTAGCCGACTTCGGACCCCCCCTATAAATAGAAGGCTGCGAGCCTTCTCGGATACTTTTAAGAAATTGCCATCTTTCACCCCTTTTTCCATATTTTTACCATTTTGACATTCCCCAAAGCCCCGATATCAATTATAACACCCGGAACACGCCCCGAAGTGCCCAAAGACCCGGAAAATTTATCTTTTCGGTTTCGAAGCCCGACCCTTGCAGAGCCCGGTTTCTCAATAAAACTCCCGGTTTTATTAGAAACGATCGTTTTAGGAAACGAATTGCTGCCCGATTTTCATCAAATCAAGTGAGTGTATAGTCACCTTCATCTTACACCTAGATATGAAGTATTTTCTATAAAATACGTGCTACGTGTAATTATATTAATTGTTTAATTGAGGTGACTGTTGAATAGATGTTTTATACAAGTTTTAAACTGTATATGTATTTTTATCTACAAATATGATGGGTAAAACATGGGTAGATAGTTGATGTGTGATGAAATAAAATGATGAGAGGCCTCGATGTGATTGTGATCCAGTCATCTAGCGGAGTTTGGATGACGACCACAGACTGTTCTAGACAGTCCAGTGGAACGCTGGCAGGCCCGCAACCTGTAGGTGTTAATGAACTTGGGTGTTCATTCGCTGTACTCCATCCCCCTCATGGTTGCCTTTAGGACATGTATGGCTGAGGAAACCCCTTAGCAGTAGTGTCTATCCCAATGATATTCTTTAGGCTAGGTCCCTTGTGATAAGTGTTTAGGGACGTAAAGTGAGGATAACGGGAACGAGTAATCAGGGTTATTGTTGATTGATGCAATTAATAAGTTTATTATTATTGTGGGTTGAAAACCCTATATGCTCACCAGGCTCCCAAGCCTGACCCACTCAGCTTTTTTATGTTACAGGTAGTGGACCCCGAGCATAGTCGGAGGATGATGAGAGATTTTTGGATTATAGGCCAGTAGTTGTAAATAACTGTTGAAAAGCTTATAATGTCTTGCTTATGCTTTTGATCTGTATTGGTACATGACATCCCGAGGTTTTGATATGAAATGAAATTATATATTTCTTGAAGAAAGGTTTTGACAAACTTTTATCATGTTTTGTATTGGGAACCAATTCCACAACATCTTTTAAAAGGATTTCTCTGATTTTATTTTAAAAAGCATAAATTAAATCGGTCTTTTCTGGCCGAGAAATTAGGGGATGTCACATAAGACCATGTGCGGAGCCTATGGCATCCTGGAGTAAGACCCTGGGGACGAGCCCATGACATCCCTATATGTTGTATGCATGGCTTTTGTCGTATACGTAGCTTTTATAGCTAACGTGATATGTGTTTATGTGGATTGTATGTGGGATATGCTCGGGGGAACTTACTAAGCATTAGCTTACAGTTTGTGGATTTGTTTCAGGTACATCTGAGCCCAAGGGCAAGGGCAAGGCTTGATGGCGCGGCATGCACTCTCTCTCCTATATTTTAATGAGAAACTCTGATGATTTGAAATGATATTGTTATTGTTAAGAATTTGCAAACAATTGTATTGATATTTTATGGTTTATGGAAAGTGTTTTTGACTATTTAAAAATGAAAAATTTCTTTTGAAAAATCGGGTCGTCACAAGTTGGTATCAGAGCGTTGGTTTGAGGGATTCGGGCACACTCTCGGGTGCGTCAGGACTCAAACTAAGGAAATGGTAAAATTGTTTTCAAAAATAAAAGTTAAAAACTTTCTAGAATGAGAAAAAGGAGAGTGCAATGCGCGCGACCGGCCGAGCCAAATAAGTAGTTCCCCCAGTATGTTAGCCATGTTATACTGATATGTGAGTTATGATAATCATATGCATCTTGCTATGTGGATGCTTTCAAAATTGTATACAGTTAAGGTCTTATAGCCTCATAATGATTGATTTGGCCTTATTTTCTGTTCCTTGTCTGGTTTTGGTTTTAGGGTAGAGTCTATTATTCGAAAGTCTATTTGATCCTGTTCTGTGTATAATTTGTATGCATAAGGCAACCTTGTATGATTGAGTTCTGGTTTGATATGGATGGAGGAAATATTAGGTTAGCCTAGGATTTGAGTTATGTGGTGGTCTGTGGATATGATTTGTTTTGGGACGAATTAGAGTTATCAGGTAGAGCCTTGGGGAAGGTACGGGTAAGTGTGGAAGGTAGTATTGGGCCCGTACGACTGAAAGTACAGGACCTGTACCCGAACCAATGTTAGATCTGGAAGCTCTAAGGGGACCGGTGTGGGAAGATCCCCTCTACGGACATCCTGATCATTATGTTTCGTGCTATTGCAGTACAGTATTGTGGTGACACGGTTCGAAGCAGGGGGATCAGGATCTGGACCTGGGTTGGGTGACACTACCGAGCCTATTGGCGAGAGACTGCGTGAGCTTATTGCAACAGAGGTTACGAGGGGCATCCTTGACGCTACCCCAATTATCTTTGGGACGGTCAAGGAGGGTATGATGGAGATCATGGAGGAGAGGCTCAGGGCGTTCTGATCCGAGATTGCTGTGGGCCAGGTTGGGATCCGAACTCCATCGTTGCGGGAGTTCAAGGCGTACAGGGCGCCATAGTTTTTTGGGGTTAGGGATCCCATTGTTAGCAGACGTTTGGTGGAAAACATAGAGAATGCACAATGCACGAGTTCTTGCCCTGATGCGTAAAAGGTGGGGTTTGCTTCATGTATGCTGAGGGATCGGGCCCGGGATTGGTGGGGAGAGGTGACTAGCCAGGTGGGAGAAGCCGGTGTGGCTGATATGACATGGGCTGAGTTTGTTAGGCGATTTGATTTCGAGTTTGCACCGCCTATCGAGGTGCAACGGTTAGTGAGGGAGTTTCATGACCTACAACAGACCACCGAGACTATTGCGGAGATTACCGCCAAGTTTCGGGAACGAGCACTGTTGATCCCACAGTATGCTACAGACGAGGATATGGGGCGGACGAGGTATCATTCCATGCTGAGGGATGATATCCAAGAGTTTGTGAGATTTACAGGGTTCAAAACCCTGAATGAGATGGTGGAGAAGGCCCGTGAGTGGGAAATAGAGTTGGAATTCTGCACCAAGCGGAAGCCTGAGCAGGCACAGACAGCAGTAGGTCAGGCTAAAAAGCCTAAGACCTCGGATTCTTCCAGTAGGGGCCAGCAGGGCCGTGGCCGGTGTTCCAAGTGTGGTAAACTGCACAGTGAGGCTTGTCGGACGGCAGGCTCGGGATACTACGCATGTGGCCAGTCGGGCCACGTGATCAGGGATTGCCCCAAGAAGGGCTTGATTTGTTTTCACTGCAATCAGACCAGCCACAAACGGGCCGATTGTCTGAGGTTGCAGGGAGGGGGAGGAGCAGTGGCGGTGTCTGCGCCCGCCACACTGAGGATCACAGATGGCCGCCCTGCTAAGGCGGATGCTCCAGCCGTGAAGAGCCGTGCATTTCACTTGACTACCGAGGAGGCTCAGGCAGCGCCAGACGTCGTGGCTGGTACGTGTTTTATCTTTCCTGCTTGATATTGATTTGTATTGCTTATGTGTATAAATGTGCTCATGTATAGGGACCTTTTTGGTCAATGGTATGTCGGCTCATGTTCTATTCGATTCGGGTGCTACCCGATCATTTGTATCTCTTGCGCTTAGCAAGAAGTTCCGGGATGCGCCGAGGACACTGGGTTCCCCGCTGGAGGTTGAGATTGTAGACGAACGCACTGTGATTTCTGTGAGGGTGTATCGCGACTGCGTCCTGAATGTGCTTGGCAAGAGGTTTTGTGTTGATCTAGTCCCGATACCGTTGCGAGAGCTGAAGGTGATCGTCGGGATGGACTGGTTGTGGGCCAATGGGGCCATGATCGATTGCCAGCGCCAGATGGTGAGGGCTCAAACCCCAAGTGGAGGAGAACTGGTTATTCACGGATAGAGGGCCTCGCATGGGCCAACCCTCTATTCAGCTGCGAGGGCTAGGAGATTGCTTCATCAGGGTTGTTCGAGATTTTTGGCTTATATCTCGGATACGAGGGTTGAGACCATTACAGATGTGGGTAGTGTAACAGTTGTACATGAGTTCCGGGATGTCTTTCCCGAGGAGTTACCTGGAGTGCCTCAGGAGAGGCAGGTGGAGTTTTGCATTGATTTGGTGCCGGGTGCCGCTCCAATAGCCAAGGCACCATACCGGCTAGCTCCGCCCGAGATGCAGGAGCTATCTACGCAGCTTCAGGAGCTACTGGACCGAGGGTTTATTCATACGAGTAGTTCCCCGTAGGGAGCACAAATCCTGTTCGTGAAAAAGAAGGATGGGTCACACAGGATGTGTATTGATTATCGAAATCTGAAAAAGCTAACGGTGAAAAATCGTTATCCGCTCCCGAGGATATACGATTTGTTCGATCAGCTGCAGGGTGCATCTTGGTTTTCCAAGATTGATCTTCAGTCGGGGTACCATCAGATGAGAATTCAGGATGAGGATATACCAAAGACAACCTTCAAGACTCGGTATGGGCACTATGAGTTTGTGGTGATGCTATTTGGGATCACCAATGCCCCAGCAACATTCATGGACCTCATGAACAGAGTGTGTATACCGATGCTGGATCGGTCGGTGATCGTTTTCATTGATGATATCCTGGTCTATTCTAAGACCAAGGAGCAGCATAAGCAGCATCCGAGGGAGGTATTGGAGACACTGAGAAGGGAAATGTTTTGCCAAGTTCTCAAAGTGTGATTTTTGGTTGCGTGAGGTGCAGTTTTTGGGACACATCATCAACCAGGAGGGCATTTCGGTTGATCCGGCCAAGGTTGAGGCTGTGATGCGGTGGGAAATACTGAAGAACGCATTTGAGATTCGTAGCTTCTTGGGTTTAGCGGGGTACTATCGGAGATTCATCCAGGATTTCTCCAAGATTGTCGTGCCTTTGACCCGCTTGACCAAGAAGAATGTGACATTTTGATGGGGCACGGATCAGCAGTTGGCTTTTGAGACCCTGAGACAGAGATTATGCAAGGCTCTGATTCTAGTGCTACCTGAGGGGCTGGATGACTTGGTAGTGTACTGTGATGCATCGATCTCGGGGGTAGGCGTGGTACTGATGCAGAGGGGGCAGCTAATAGCGTACGCCTCGAGGCAGTTGAAGCCTCATGAGGCGAACTACCCCACTCACGACCTGGAATTAGGAGCAGTAGTGTTTGCCCTCAAGATTTGGAGGCACTACTTGTATGGAGTATGGTTCACTATTTATACCGATAATAAGAGTTTAAAGTATTTGATGGATCAGTAGAACCTCAACATGCGGCTGAGGAGGTGGTTGGACGTGCTGAATGATTATGATTGTGAGATCTTATACCACCCACGGAAGGCCAACTTGGTGGCCGATTCTTTGAGCCGCAAGGCGGAAGGTACCCCGATTGGGAATGTTTGCTTGAGGATGTCGATGATCTATCCATTGTTGGATATGATCAAGGAGGCTTAGGTCGAGGGTGTGAAGAAAGAGAATTTGAAGATAGAGCGGATTTGGGGTTAGTATCCCTTGTTTGTTCGGGATAGCCGAGGTCTTCTGACACAATGTGGCCGGGTGTGGGTACCGGTGACTGGAGGAGTGAGACAGAAGATATTGGAGGAGGCATACAAGTCTAAGTTCTCTATACATCCGGGGGCTACGAAAATGTGTAGAGATCTGAGACTGAGCTATTCGTGGCCGTGCATGAATCGGGAGATTGCTTGGTTCGTGGAGCGGTGCTTGACCTGCAGGAAGGTCAAGGCATAGCATCAGCGGCCGCATGGCAAGGTTCAGCCGCTACCCATTCCCATGTGGAAGTGGGAATAGATTACTATGGACTTCATCACAAAGTTACCAAGCACAACGAGGGGTGTGGATGCCATATGGGTGATTGTAGACAGGTTGACGAAGAGTGCCTACTTTATTCCGATCTCTGAGAGTATATCCGTTGAGAAATTGGTGGATATTTATGTGCGAGAGTAGTGGTCAGGCACAGAGTGCCAGTGTTAGTAGTCTCTGAACGGGATGTTCGATTTACATCTAGATTCTGGAAGAAGTTCCATGTGGAACTGGGAACTCAGTTGCATTTTAGCACGACGTACCACCCCCAGACAGATGGCCAGAGTGTGAGGACGATCCATGCACTTGAGGATATGCTTCGGGCATGCGTGCTGGATTTTGGAGGGAGTTGGGATACATACCTCCCATTGGCATAGTTTTCATACAACAACAGTTACCATGCCAGTGTCGACAGACGTCCGTTTGAGATGTTGTATGGTAGGAGATGTAGGACCCCAGTTTGTTGGGGTGAGGTTGGACACCGGGTCATGGGGAGCACTGAGGTAGTGCTCAAGACTACCGGGCTGATTCAGCAGGTGCGCGACCGGCTGTGAGTCGCGCAGAGCCGTCAGAAAAGCTATGCCGACCGTCGATCGGATCTTGAGTTCCAGGTGGGGGACTTCGTGTTACTAAAGGTGTCGCCATGGAAGCGAGTCATCAGGTTTTGGAAGAGAGGCAAGTTGGGGCCCCGATATATTAGACCGTTCAGGATTACGGCCCGGGTGTGCAAGGTGGGCTATCGTTTGGATTTGCCGGATGAGCTTAGCCAGATTCACAACACCTTCCATGTGTCACAGCTTCGGAAGTGTGTCACCGACAAGGCCGCAGTCATTTCTCTGGACGAAATTCGGGTGGCTGAGAGCCTGAACTACATTGAGAGGCCTGTTGTGATTCTAGATAGGAAGACCATGGTTCTTCAGAACAAGGAGGTGAAGCTAGTGAAGGTGCAATGGCAACACCGAAGGGGCTCCGAATGGACACGGGAGCCGGAGGATGAGATGCGAGATCACTACCCGGACTTATTTGGGTCAGCAGACTTCGAGGACGAAGTCTAGTTCAAGTGGGGGAGATTTGTAACACCTGTTCCAGGTATTATTTAATTTATCTAATTTTTAAGGTTTTGTGCATGGACTCAGCGAGTTGGGGAGCTCCAACTCATCTAGTAGAGGTTACTATGAGGATGCGGGATTTCAGACCTACTCGATGAGTCGGAGGACCCGAGTCGACGAGTAGGCACTGTACGCAGAAACCCTAATTTTCAGGGGTTTGTACCCTATTTAAAGAACTTATGGCTCATTTTCAGCTTCTTCTATCGTTCCTACAACCAGAGAAACCCTATTTTAAGCCTTGCACCTTCTTGAGTGAGAGAGAGATAGAGAGAGAGATTTTGAGAGTGATTTTGGTGTGGTTGTGAAGGATTTTGGAGCTTGAAGAAGAATGATCAAGGAGAGAAGCAGTAGATCCGACATCTACTTTGTATTGGCAACCATCTTGAGGTATAAAGTCACTATCTTGATCTTTCGTTGCTTAGATCCCTTTTCTTTGAAGTAAATGATCACTTTTGGTGCCAAAAAGGATGTCATACTCGGATTTGGACTTATCACAAGGATATGGTTCCAGATCTGGACATCTCCAGGTCCTCAATGACATAAAGTTGCTCACTTTATCCAACTTAGGCCCTTTTCATGCACTAAAACCTTGTAGGAAGCTTAGTTTTGATGTTTTAGCCTTGTGAGGCCTTGCATGCACGTAAAGTTTGCAACTTTACGTGGTAACTACTCTAGGGGAGGTTGGATATGAAGTTTGGGACCTTAGATCCCACTGGAAAGGACTGAACACAAAAGTACTGAAGGAACTCGTTGAGTCCCTTAGTCGACTCGACGAGTCGGGTAGGGTTTAGCCGTTTTCAAGATTCTGAATGAGTGCAGTGAAGGATTAGAGTTTTGGTCTGCATGAACTTTTGGTCTTCTGGACATTTGATGAACTCGGCGAGTTGACATGGGATTCAGTGGAATGGACTCGGGAGGAACTCGACGAGTTGAGGTAAACATGGACTGTAGACATTAATTGTTCACCTTTACTTTGACCAGGATTGACTAGGGTTGACTTTGAGGATATTTATGGTATTCCAGGATTGTGACAAGTTAACCACATGATAACTATAGGTAGTTGTGTTGGATCAGCGCGTGGGATTTACCTGATCTTAGCTTGTCGGTTCAGCATTCACAAGAGGTGAGTCTCCTCACCATACCAATGGGTCTAAGGCACCAAGGACGACCCATTTTATGATATGTGGTATCCTAGCTGAATTTGTATTATGTGGCATGTTAGTTGGTATGAGCTAGGAAGTATGCTAGTGGTATATGTGGTATGCTTTTATGGAAGACCATGGGAGAGCCCATGACACCTGGATGTAAGACCATGTGGAGAGCCCATGGCTTTCCTACTAAAAGACCATGGGAGAGCCCATGACACTCGGATGTAAGACCATGTGGAGAGCCCATGGCTTTCCTATTAAATACCATGGGAGAGCCCATGACACTTAGGTGTAAGACCATGTGGGGAGCCCATGACATCCTGGAGTAAGACCATGGGGACGAGCCCATGGCATCCCTATATGTTATATGCATGGATTTTTTTGGTATATGTAGCTTTTATAGCTAATGTGATATGTGTTTATGTGGATTGTATGCGGGGTATGATCTGGGGAACTCACTAAGCATTAGCTTACAGTTTGTGGATTTGTTTCAGGTACATCTGAGCCCAAGGTCAAGGGCAAGGCTTGATGGCACGACATGCACTCTCTCTCCGGCATTTTTATGGGACACTCTGATGATTTGAAATAATATTGTTATTGTTAAAAATTTGAAAACGATTGTATTGAGATTTTATGGTTTATGGAAAGTGTTTTTGACTATTTAAAAATGAAAAATTTCTTTTGAAAAATCGGGCCGTTACAAAGAAAGTTCGTCTCCCACTGTCTCCATGTCGAAAGGTAAGGATCCTAACTTGTTCTTCCTCCTTTTCGTTCGGAGGATCCTGACTTCTTATGCTATTTGTTGTTCTGCTTAGGATCCAAGAGTACCAGTTTCGGTGCCCACTTCACACTTGCTGACTTCGATACGACATTGTCTAGCGGTCAACTGGTAGTGAAGTTAGAGAAGACCTTGGCCTCTATTCCATCCTGAGAGCCCCCGTATATTTCACCGTGAAAACTCTGGGATCTAAGAAGAGAAAGAATATAGGATCCACTGAGTTGAGTTTAGAGAATCTTGGGGCAGAAGATGCACTCCGGAAGTTGGTTTCCTTCTCTCAGGCTGTAAGAACAAATATCCTTCTTCCTTTGAATTTTTACTCTTTTCTATTTCTTATGTCTTTCTTGTTTCAGGTCTTCGACCACGTCTCCGCTGAGTTGAGGATCCGGGTTGAAAGCTCCGAACAAACCCTCAAAGAGAAAGAGAAAATGTGGAAAACAACCAATGGGGACCTCCTGAAAAGGGTGAAACTTTTGAGCAAGGAGAAGGGCAAGAAGGAAGAGGAGCACGTCGTGGAGATGGAGGAGGTGATCGTCGAGGCAAAGGCCAGCGCTGCCGTGACCGTCTGGGAAGCCAAGATCAAATTAGCTGAAGACGTGGCCAATGCAGGATATTGGAACCTGGCAGGGTGGCATGCTGCTCTTGCCCAACTAACTGGTGAACCTGTGAACACCAGTCAGGATCCTGAAGGGTAGCAGCCGAAGGCGGGCGAGGAGGAGAAGACCCCAGGCAATGATGATCAGTCTACGGTCTAGGCCCGCAAAGAATTAGATTAAACAGTTTTTGGTTTCAAGGGGTGTAAGACAATTTAATATTTTATGGGGGCATGCGACCCTTATAATCCATGGTTATGCTTGCTTTTATATGTCTTTCTTTATTTTTATGATTGAATTGCGTGGTTGTAGCAGTAGGGTTTCTGAGGATCCTTATAATCAGATCTTAGAGAGTTTAGGATTTGCAAGAACTCTCAAGATCTGAATAACCTGAAAATAGTTAGTAGCCCATTTAGGATCTCAAAATAGTTTAGATCCATTTAGGATTATAAATCTTCAATCATCGCATAAGAAAGACAACTTTTGAGGAATAAGGATAGATAGAACCTGATTATCTTTAGGCTTCGTGACCTTTAGGATTCATTTTCTTTTAATTAGGAGAAGTGTAAAGTTATGATTCTATTAGTTCCATAGGATCCTGAAGTTCGTATATGGAAGGATCCTTGTTTTAAGAGTTCATCAAGGAGGATCCTTGATTGTCTTCAACTTAGTAAACTTTAAGGAGGATCCCACCTTAGGAATCAATTGGAAATGAATCCAACTTAAAAAATAATCGTGGGAATTTTTGTTTTGCTACATGATAGTGCTATAATTCTTGCATATTTTCTGGGGAGTATCCCATCTTCAAGCAATACACTAGTATCATAATTCTTGAAAAATCTTAGGGGAAAATCCCAATCTTAGCAAATTACTAGGGAAGATCTCAAATTGTATGATATAAAAACATTATAAACCTTAGTTATTTTATAGGGAAGATCCCCACTTGAGATAACAGATCCCAACTTGAGATAACATGTCAATGTTATAAACCCTAGGAATCATCTGGGGAAGATCCCAACTTGAGATAACATGTCAATGTTATAAACCTTAGGAATCATCCATGGAAGATCTTAACTTGAGATAACATGTCAATGTTATAAACCTTAGATTTTAACTTTAGAATCTTAACTTATGTTCAGAAATAAGAGGGTTGCCAAGTCACTGCATCATGAAATGATCCCCTTATTCCCATCCCATAGCTAAATAACGTGCGTCCAAGCGAGGTGTAGAAACCTTAACTCGTATGAAAGAGGTAATTAACTCTTTAAACCTTAGAGGGGATTAAATACCCTTATTCGTAGGAGAGATGATCAATATTTATTCTTAGTTACTAGGATACTCGCGTTACAAATTATAGAACGTTGTAGCCATGGGACTCTTAAGTGCCAGGGTCCTAAAACGTGAAGATCCTTGTATGTCAGGATCCTTGGATTTTCATGTGTCAAGGTCCTTGTGTGTCAGGATCCTTGTGTCCATGCACACAAAAAACATTAGCTAGGGGTGGGTGTTAGTCTAGCTAACGCCCCTCCGATGCTTAAGTTAGTAATGGTATTTGAAGAGAGCAAATAGTAATAAAATATAAAGGGTAAAAGGTGAAGAGTATGTGTTTTTGAGAGAAAAACTTAAACAAACGTTAGTCACAAGATAATATAATGCGGAATAATAAGTTAATCTCGAAGGATCTTGTTAGCTTAGCAATAATAAGTTAGAAGAGTTAGATGAAATATAAAGGAAATAAATAGCAACAAGTTATATCAAGTAGACACCAAGTTGATTCATAACGAGGTTTGCATGCAAACATAAGTTATTAAGTGCGATCAACTTAAAATGAAGAGGCAGTCGGTTTATCACAAGATAATAGAGATAGAGATGAACGATCTTTGTATTTCAAATAAGAGTTCAGGAAGAGGTTCATTCAGGTGTCAAATACATGAAGAGGGAAGCTCCATTTATAGAGTCCCGAAAGTTACAATGAAGATTAATCAAATACTAAACTACTGACTTCAGTGACCATGAAAGGTTCACTGGATAATACAAAGCTAACACATAAAGTTAGTTAAAGTAACAAAAGTCATGCATTGTTCATTTTTGCGGTAGTTCTTCAGTTCTGCGGTTAACACCAGGAAAATACAATCTCCGGTTTGACATCTATTCTACGGTACCACCAAGTCTTTAGGTCTGCGATTCCTTAGCTGAGGAGGGTCACTTTTTGTTTCAAGAATTTCCCCCAAAGTGACCTCTCAGCTAATTTTTTCACCTGTTCATTTTAAGGAACCAGATGATAATCCACCAGATTTTTCTCACTTCAAATAGCCACCTGATTCTTCTTGATATTTCAAACTTGACTTCATCAGTAGTGTGCTTCGATCTTTGCACTGAAGCCAAAATGGTATCTATTTGCTTCTTCATCAGTCGATTGATTGCGGTCACCGGTATGAAGTACGTGGGACCACCTTGAGCCTTCTTGTAAACAACCCCTAGCTCTGGGTAACTTGTTGCTCCAAGGGACATGTCTTCGAATCCTTCAGTGTAGTCTGGCACAAGCTCGAATGGAGGAAAGTTGGATTTGTCAGCAAGGACTGGGTGTATTTCAACATTAATTTTTCCAAAATCGTAAACCAATGCCTTAAGAAATTCACAAGCCCTTTCATAAGCAGTCTTCATCTTTGGATACTTTTCAGCCTTGAGCTGAAACACCCGAGCTATCAAAAATATTTCTTCGGGGTTCATGTTCACAAAATCCGATTGAGATCTGACATACTCACTATTTCTTCTTGTCAGGGTGTATTGAAAAAAATTCAGTTTTCATAAATTTTCTAACTTTGTAGTTCTTTACCCCGTCTGGTCTATCATTGGACCAGAAATGCTTGACTTTGGAACCATGCTTGGCGTGGAAGAGATTTAAGCATTTGAACTGCATTGGGTGTCTTCTTTCATCCGGGATATTGATATCAAAACACTGAAATACTAGAAAGTACTTGGAGTTGGGAGAAATTGGGATGTCCCAATAACCATCCAATGAAGGTTCAACATAAGTGAGGTGAGGAACATAATCAACATCGAGGAGTCTGCGGGTTGGGTTCTCCCATGAATTAATCAGGTCTCGTCAAAAGTGGTGTCGAACCCTTGTTCCTTCCAAATTTCATCCGCAAATTTGGATGCTGTCCAGTCACGTTTCTTTTGAGCATTGGCCGGAGAGTCATCGGAATGATCCGAAGACATGACTTCTTGTTGCGGTGAAGCTGATTGTTGAGGAGAGTGTTCCGAGATTGATTTTTGAGGAGGCTTTTGTGGTGATGCCTGAGGAGATGGAATTTTGTTGTGCTCTGTGGTAGGAGGTTGATTTCTTGGAGGAGTTTGAGAATGATGAATAAATAGAGTTTAGACTTTAAAGACTCACTATCACTTCCCCCTTTTGAGGAAGCAGGCTCCTGCTGCTCCTCAAACCATTGTATTATACCTTCAATTTTCTCAAACGTATCATTGAACTGGTTTTTCATTTGGTCACAAACATCTTGGTTGTTGGGGGTTTGTGACTTGAAGAGGAGTTGATAAATCTCCTTGGTGAGGCGGAGAATTTCATCAACACTTTGGTTTGTGGTGAGTGATCTCCTTAGTCCTTTGATGGTGTCTTGAAGGACTGCATAATCTAATTCATACGTAGTGTGGGTTTCCTCAATAAGCTTCTTGGAGTTGCTTTCTTGAGTTTGAAGTGTCTGTTGGAGATCATCTTTCAACTTCTTGACTTCTGTGATGAAGGCGTCAACTTTGGACATAAAATCCCCGTGGTCTACAGTTCTTCGATTATCAAGTTCCCTTATACCCATTTCCACTCTTAGAATCATCCGATATACGGCCAACCTTTCCCTTGTCTCTAACCTTTCAACTCGTTCGATGAGCGACTGCGGTGTTGGAACGTCGGTGCTCTGCGGTTCTTTGGTAGTGACTGCTGCCAAGATCTGATCTACTTTTCCTTGAAGACTGAGGAATTCTTTCCTTGAAATAACTATCTTCTTTTTCTTCTTGGGCTTAGGCTTCGAAGTGTAGTGTTGAGATCCACTTGATTCGTCATCGTCAATTACCATGATAAAATCGTCTGAGGGAAGAAGCTGTTGAATATATTCGAGGTTGTCATCATCAAGACCGAACATGGGTGTTGAACTGATCTCGATTGCGGTACCTTCATCATTTGAGTCGTGAGCTTCATCATTTTAGGGAGGATTAGAAGGGCCAACCACATTCTCCATGTTTTGAGCTTGTTGAACAGTAATCTTCATTGAAGACATCCATTGCTGAATTGCTAAAATATCGCAAACAGTTTTGGCATTGTTGAACATTGTAGCCCAATATTTTGCTACAAGTTGGAGAGCTTCTTCCTTTTGATGCTGTTGCTGTACTTGTTGTGCCTTTCTTGCTTTAAATGCTCTTTGAAAGTCTTCAAATTTACGTAACCCTGACTTTTTTGTTGGATGATAACGAGTCCCAGAGTCATCCAAAGCATAACCGTTAAGTCCTTGGCGCACCGAGGTGTCCCTCGGGTTCATGGATCCTTGCACGTTTGTGATCACCATGCCTAAACCGCTTGACTTTAATGTAGGTGGTACAGGGTTTCCAGAGCTTCCTCGGTCTCCTTGAACTAAAGTCAAGTTTGGCCTCTGCTCTATTCTGGCAAGGTCTGAGAAAGAAATGCCATGCGGTGCAACATGTGTATCTAGTGTTTGTGTGACTGGAAGGAAAATGGAGTGAAACTCCTCGGGTTCAAAAACATGCAACCGTGATGCCCTGGAGACCTTAATGGGACTCGTAACAATTGGATCCACTTGGATTCCAATTGGGGGTCTGTCTTTATCATGAGATGAAACAAATACACTTTCTGTATCTGAGTGGTGAGTTGGGGATCTTTTGGGTGAGTTTGCGGTGATTCGAACGGCTGCAGGAGTCTTTTGAGAGACACCTGCATGTGCCTTGGATCACATTTGGCTAGAAATGGGGATAATCTTTAATTTCTCTCTCCTAAAGACATCTTGGGATTTTGAGTGCTCAACTTGATGTTCATCAACGACATTAACAGGAATGTCATGAGCTTGGGGAGAAGGTGGGACTATAGAAGTAGGCTCTACGGTTTTCACCTTTCTTTTCTTTAAGGGAACAACTCCCTTTTTAACAGTCTTCACAAGTGTTTTTCTAGAGAAAACAAGGTATTTAACCCTTTTTGATTTTGGAGGCTGATCATGTGATGCGGTAGAATGACTGGCTTTTGAAGGTTTTGGTTGTGGGTCCTGGACTGCGGTGAGCTGACTTGGTCTTGGTGGGGAAGAGTGATATGGGGCAATATTACTTGTAGCCGTTATATGGTCAACTACCTCTATGATAGTGAGTCCAATGGAATCCAAAATGTACATGGGTAATCTACAGATGGGACCAAAAATAGTTTGATCTTTGTAAGGGTTGTACCTCTTGAGATCGCGAGCTGAGAATAGGTTGGTGTTGTTGCCCATGCTAAGATTTGCATCCTTGTGGAGATCAACTAGACATAGTGACTAGATGCTTGCATAGGTCAATTCCGTTATGCCTTCTTTTGGTGCGTCTTTGGAGATGTATTGAAGGAAACCATCCCATATTATTTGCCCGTAATCAACAACATTTTCTGTAAAGATACTCCATACAATGTCAAGGAGTTGTTTGCTCATATTATCAGTCCCTACAGTCTTGCCTGAGATACTTCTGATCAAAAAATGGCAAACAAATTGCCAAACCGCAGGCCACTTGCTTTTCTTGAACTCTCCTACGCCTTTGAGCTTTGACTGATATCCCATCTGATAGAGAGAGGAGAACACATCTGTTGAACTGGAGGTATAGAACTTTGTAGAAGGAAGGATCCTGAGATTAATTGCAGATAGGAACTTCTCTTTGGTCAGAACCACCAAAGAGTCATCGACTAAATTCAAATGAACTTCATGAAGATTGTGGCTAGGTCTAAACGCCGAGAAAGCACATTTGAAAAGAAATGCCAATGGAACTGCGTCAATGAATGAATCGAATACGCCAAACAGTGGGTGTGTTGGAAGGAACTTGATCATCAGTTTAATGGCATCGTTGTAAGAATGATGATCTTCAAAGATCCCTATGTAATTGCTTGCTGCAATTGAAGGTGTGAGGTCTTTGATAGTGGAATCAGATCCTGTGGGACGAACTGAGCCTGAGGACTTGGATTGCTTCTTTGAAATTCCCGACTTCACCATTGTTACAGAAAAAAGTTTGAGAACTTGCTGGAAATGGTTTTTAGCAAGAAGTTGAAGAAGATGAGAGAGTTCGTCGAGAGAGTTCAGATAGCGTAAAAGCTATCTGAGGAAGAAATGGGGGTTTTTAAACCACCGGATTCCAAAAGTTATTGATATTAGTTAAATTACAGCTGTTAAAGTTAAAAACCCTTGGGTTTTACTATTATCAGTTGAATTTAAATAAATCAAAAGAAAAATTTTATTCCGGAAAAGGTGGGGCATTAAATGTGTTGCAGGTCCATCATGACCCGCCGATTAAACGTGGGGTGTGGCGTGTTTTTAGCCGTTGTAAAAATGGGGAAGTGGAACGGACTAGACCCCAAAGGTTACGTGACATGAATGGATGAGGAAAATGATCTTTCAAAAAAGATTTCTTTTATAGAAAATCGATTCATTTGATTTTTATCCAAAAGTAGACCTGACAGAGGAAAGTTTTAAGGATTATTGAAAAGGTTATGTGCGAAAAAATGAATGTTTGAATAATGTTTTTTTTTGTTTTTAAGGTTCATTAAGTAGCACACATCATCATTTAAAGCACTTTGAAAATTAATGTCTGCGTGTTCAGTGAATCCGTCTGCGGTAGTGGAAGCTGATAACAAACTAGATCATGAAGGTTAGAAATAAAAGAAATAAAGGGACCCAAAGATTATATAGATCATATGTGTTTTCACTATGCAAAGTGTACTAAGAAGCAAATATGAAGAATATACTAATCAGTTGTTCTAGAAAGGAACCGTAGTGAGTAAATTGCTTCAAGAGTTTTGTTTTGAAAAGAAAAGAAGCAGTCTATTCACCCCCGGAGACCTGAAATGGTTTGCGTTACTTATCCTTTCAGGAAGAACTACGAGTTTGGATCGTAATCCGGAAGCAGTCTATTACCCGCAGGGTACCACAGACCCATTTCTTTACTTCCCTTTAGGTATCTGAGGATCTGCTTGACTGCGGTCAAGTGAGATACTTTAGGGTCAGCTTGGTACCGAGCACGTAAACCCGTGGTAAACACAATATCCAGTCGGCTGGCAGTGAGGTACATCAACGATCAAATCATTCCTCGGTATGTTTTGTGATCTACTGACTCTCCGGTAGGGTCAACTGAGATTTTATACCCAAAGGCCACCGGGACCTTAGCCGAGGAGCAATTGTCCATCTAAAACTTCTTCAACAAATCAGTGGTATACTTTTCTTGATGAATGAATATCCCTTGAGGGACCTGTTTAACTTGATGTCCTAGAAATAAATTGATCTCTCTCTCTCTCTCTATTCATTCTCATTTAAAACTTGCTTGTCATGAGCCTTGAAAATTCATCCACCATACCCTATCCGTTGATCCGAATATGATATCATCCACATACATTTGAACAAGCATCAAGTGATTGTCATTTGCTCGTATAAATAAAGTGGGATCAATCACACCTCTTTTGTATCCTGAGGTGACAAGAAACTCAGAGAGAGTCTCATACCACACTCTAGGTGCCTGCTTTAGACTGTATACTGCTTTCTCCAGCTCGTAATAGTGATTTGGAAATTCTAAGCTTTCAAAGCCAGGAAGTTGTTGCAAGTATACTTCCACTTTCAGTTATCCACTCAGAAAAGCACTTTTTACATCCATTCGATGAACCTTGATGTTTTTGTGAGAAGCATATGCTAAGAAGATACGTATGGCTTCCATTCTTGCTACATGGGCATACATTTCATCGTAGTCAGCACCATCGAGTTGACTATACCCTTGGCAACTAAGTGAGATTTGTTTCTTACCACAACACCTGATTCATCTAGCTTGTTCTTGAACACCCATCTTGTACCGACGATTGTGTGACCTTTTGGATTCGATACCAATTTCCAAACTTTGTTTCCTTTAAATTCAGCAAGTTCCTATTGCATTGCAAGGATCCAATCAGGCTCCATGAGGGCTTCTTTAATGGTTCAGGGATCAACGGATGACATGAATGCTGCATAATGACAATGGTGATTTAAATCGGTAGAGGAACGAGTTTGAATACCTCAGGATGGGTTGCTGATGATTTAACCCGGTAGGTGATCCCTTGTAACATCCCAAAATTCATGACCGAAAATTTCATTTTTAATTATTAAATAAAACCATAGTTATCAAAACATTCCATCAAAACACAAGTCAAAGTGTCTCAAAACATTGTTCCCAAATCAAAACATCAGAGTAAAACATCCCAGGCTAAACATTATGGTGTGTGCAATGCAGTCATCCCGAGCTCTTCCACTTGCTACCAGAAGTACCTGAAACCAAAACTGAAAACCATAAGCACAAAGCTTAGTGAGCTTCCCCAAACTTCCACATACCATACTCATAATCACATAATCATATATAAACGTATCGTGGGCCCCGCCCCTCCATCGGGCCTCGCCCGACATCGGACAGTGTCTGACATCGGGCCTCGCCCGACATCGAGAAACGCTCGGTATACATATAAATATATCAAAAAATACACATAGAATAATCACATAACATAAGCATATAAACATTCCTCGGTCCCCGCCCGACTTCGGACCGTAATCCTGAAACATACAAACATTCCTCGGGCATTGCCCGACATCGGATCGTAATCCGGAAACGTACAAATACAGACACATACAAGAATCACGAAGACATAAAGCATACAAACATTCCTCGGGCACCGCCGGACATCAGATCGAAATCCGAAAATCATATAAGCATATATCGGGCACCGCCCGACATTGGACCTTGGTCCGGAACATACTAACATAATATATGGGCCGACATTGGTGCCTTCGACCCGTTCATACAGGAGGAAAACTCACCTCTAATGTCGGATGATAGCTGAAACGTCTCTGCCCCGGAATCAGCTCTACTCACTCCCTGAACCAAAACAACCCCTTAGATACCATTTCATACTCATAACCCCTTTAGGGTCAACTATGGTCAAAGTCAAAGTCAAGGCCAAAGTCTAAGTCAACGTTCCGAGTCGACTCAACTCGTCGAGTTTACCCTTCAACTCGCCGAGTTCCCATGAATCACAGAATCATGAAATTGCAATCCAACTCGTCGAGTTCTTCCCTATCAACAGAATCGGGACACTTCCATTCAACTCGTCGAGTTCCTTCATGAACTCGTCGAGTTCTTCAGTCTGTTAATCCCCTTTTTAACTCATTAAGCCATTATTCTTCAGACCTAAACCCTATACTTCAGATCTCGATTGGAAATGCCTCTAGAAGGGTAAAGTTTCCAATTTTACCCATTAATACCTTTCCTAAATGGAGTAAGCTCAAACCCTAACCCAAAAAGGCCAAAGTCTTAATCCAAACACCACCAAAACTACAAGATAGGCCAATAGGTCATAGATCTGGACTCTAGAGTTAAGAAGATCACGTCAAGTCCTAGCTTTCTCTACATGCATGGCCATTAGAAGCTCCAAAAGGCCAAAATGATGGTCTAAAGGTTGCATGGGACTTCCATGGCCATAAATTTGGCACCTTTATGCCATGAAAACCCCTCAAGACCTCAGATCTGAAGTGTAAACCCATTTGGGACATCCATCTCCCAAGGACCATGATATTTGGACTAAAACCAATCAAAATAACCCTAAAAGAAGATCTAAACAACTACAAAGAAAGGTTCAAGATTTATACCAACAAAATGTTGTGGATAATGCAAGGATTCTGTATCTACAAACTCCTTCTTGTGTCCTCAGGCTTTTCCTTCTTCCAATGGCTTCAAGCACACACTAAAAACACTTAGAATGGCTCACAATCACTCACAATTGTATTAGGGTTTCGAGATCTAGGGTTAGGGACTTGGAGGCTGGAAATGAGGCCAACACCTTGGGGTTAAGGTGTTTAAATAGGGTGCAAACCCCGAAAATTAGGGTTTCATATCTGCCAACCTACTCGTCGAGTTGAGCCCTCCCAACTCGTCGAATATGTTACTTAAAATACGCGGCCCCTTATGATCTCTACCCGATGAGTTTGGGGCTCCCATCTCGTTGAGTTGCTCTATAACATAAAACAAATTATAATTTAAATACATACCAGGAACCACGTGTTACATCCCTTGTCCACACGTGTAGTCGTGACTGTTGATGGTCTGCGGCTGCGGTTGAGGGAATATCCTCTACGTCTGAGGACTCTACAGTTGGAGAAGGTAGTTCCCATTCGATTTGAGAACAGTCGACAGATGAATCTTGGTTAGTTGGAATGGGGTCTGCGGTAGGTAATGGAAGTTCCCCCAGAGCCATAGATGAGAGTTCCCCTTGAACCGATGACGGTTCCCCTTGGACAAGTGACGTTGGTTCCCTCTGGACTGATGAGTGATGAACAATCCTTGGATCACTTATTGTATCAATGTTTTCAACTTCTTCTTCTTCATAGTCTTCAGAAACAATTGATTGATTGGTTGGTCTGCAGGTAGGCACTGGAGCATTATCTTCAAGTACTGGAACCTCTGCGGTTGTTACTTCCATATGAACTGGTCTTTCCCTCTCAACCGATGAGGTGGAAGTATTGAATGATGTTCCTTTAGACAAGATAGGTCCAAATACTACTGCATGTTGTTGTTGTGCCACCAGAGACACCAAGATTTCTTATAGATGCGCTGTCTCTGCGGGATCGAAGAGGACATCATAGTTAACTTCTACTATGTTCAATGGACCCGAGGATATGGGGATATCACTTTCCATAATGTACTTTGTTTCGGTGGAAGGAGAAGTGATGCGGATGTAATAGTCATCAAATTTGACATCAAATCTTTCGACTATTAATCTTGTACACCGTATGAGAACCCGGTATGCAACTTTGTTGGTTGAGTTACCCAGAAAAATGCCTTCATCTGACTTCGGTGCAAACTTGTTAAGATGATCCTTATTATTGATCACAAAACATCTGCAACCAAAAATGTGAAAGAATCGATCGTTGGGTTTTCGATCGTTGAGACCTTCATAGGGAGTCTTGTTGAGGCGTTCACAAAGGATGCTTCGATTTTGAACAAAGCATGCAGTTTCCACTGCTTCCGCCCTGAAGTAGAGAGGTAGATTGGAAAAATTCAACATCGATCTAGCCGCTTCAACTAGATTTCTATTTCTTCTCTCTACTACTCCGTTTTGTTGTGGTGTATAGGGTGCCGAGAAGTTGTGACTGATGCCCTTGGAAACTAAGAAGCTATTCAAGAGTTGATTTGTAAATTCAGTGCCATTATCACTCCTTATCTGTCTGAATGGTAGTTTGATTTGGAGCTCTATTTCCTTGATGAAGTTAATCATGATCGCGGTGCGTCTGATTTGAGTCTCAAAAAGAAGATCCAAGTGAAGCGAGTAAAGTCATCAACTATAACCAAAATATATTTATTATGGTGAAGGCTGGCTACGGTAGATGGACTGCAGAGGTCAATGTGAAGTAGCTCTAATGGTTCAACGATTGAAGAATCAACAATCAGAGGATGGCTACCCTTTTTTTGTTTTCCACATTCACAAGCTGGGCATCATGTATCATTATTGTACTTTAGGATTGGTAGTTCACAGTCTAACTCTTCAGTTATTAGGTTGTTGATGTATCTGTAATTGAGGTGAGTTACTTTGCAGTGTAATAACCAACTTACTTCAGACACTGCTTTGGATAGAAAACACAACTGCGGTTTGCCAGTGATCAAAGAGACATCCAATGGATACATTTTCCCTTCAGCTTTAGATTTGATCAAGCAGATAATTCTGTCATTCGTCATGATGTAGCAGTATTCACTATCAAACTCAACCCGATGACCAACTTTGCATAATTGAACCACACTGATCAAATTATGCTTTAAACCTTCTACGTAAGCAACTCGTTATATAGAGAAGCTTCGCATAGTCAATACTCTATAACCCTTGATGATTCCATTTGCATTGTTTCCAAATGTAACGTATCTACCATTGCTGATTGGCCTGACATCTTGAAGGTATTCCAACCTTCCAGTCATGTACAAGAAGCAAGCACTATCGATTAACCATTCCTCCTCTTGTTCCTCCTTGCACATTGCCTACAAAATCATAGGGTTAGTTTGGTCACCCAAACAAGTTTGGAGCCCTGGTTAACGTAAGGCTTAACAAATGCATGCACATGAGACTTTTAAACAAATTTCTTTTCAGGCTTTAATCCTAGTCCAGAATGTTTTGTCCTTTTTGGAGTGTTGCATGTTGATAATGGACGTGACTATTTTAGTGGATAAAAGCCAAAAGTAAGGTTTTCCTCATTTAACCAGAAACCATATTTCGTTAAAGGTCCGGAGGGTACAACTTGTTCCTGTTGACTGGTCCTTTCGGTGTGTTTTTCCGGAGTATTTTTGAGACTTGAAAAAGGTTTGTCACGTGACCTAGACTTAGGTTTTGACTTTTTGGATGACTGATGTGATTTTGAAAGATTTGGAGTTGGTAAAATACCATTGAAATTTGGATTTGTTAAGGTATTTTGTGAAAATGACTTGACCTCTTTTTGATGTTTTGCAGAAGATTTTTGAAAAGATTTTGTTACTGGTCGTTCCTTTTTGCATGATCCATCGACTGCAGTATGTTTTGGAAAAGTTTTTGTAGAGATTGGTTTTTCGAAATTCCTTTTGTTTGAAACTTTGAGTTGATTTTTGAAAGTTTTGTTCTTGAAATCAGCTTCCTGCTTTTCACGTCGGGATCTGATATCCTTTTGTAAAGCCAATTTTGCTTGAACTTTTGGCGAGACCACATCAGTGACATTAACCTGAGGCTTTTTGAAATTCTTTGTTTGAGGTAAAAATCGAGGACTTGAGTCATCAGAACTAGAAAGTTCATGACTTTGGGGACATTGTCCAAATTCAAAATTATTAATTGGCAATTCATGCAAGATGGGCTGGAGAGTGGTTGTGCATTGGACTGGGGTCTGCGGTAGAGAGGATTGGACTACTGTAGAATAAGTCAAAGGTGAATTTTGATTGGGACATGTTTTGGAAGACGAGGATGGACCATTTACAACTAATTCAGGTCCTTCCAAAACAATTTCTTCATCCACATCTGAGCTGGACTGAGAATCGGGAAAAACTGTGGCAACAATGGGTATGGAATTATCTGAGTTACCCGAGGAGTCACGAAGAATTTCCTCAATGACACAATTGTTGCTAAGATCATGAAGTCTAACGAAGTGACATTAAATGTCCTCTGGATATGTCTTGTCATTGACTGGATAATGAAAAGTTCTATCTGGTGGGACATAGGGACGTTCGACATTAAATTGGGGAGAAGAGGTCTCATCGGTTGAGTACCCATTGGACCATCCCCAATTATAAGTGTTGTCTACGGTCCCATTGTTAACTAGATTTTCAATAGCTTCACTTTCATTAAACAAATTTTCTATTAAAAGATTTAAACGTACAATCTCTTTTCGGGCAAGATCCCGTTGATTCAAAGGAATATCTAATTGAGTTTCACTTAACATTCTAGCATCTTTTTCTAACAACAACTCTTTTTATATCATAGAAATCTTAAGCTTTTTGTGTTCTAGTCTTCCTCTCACATGATAAATCTCTTGGGTTGCTATGTTCTTTTCATCTAAGGCTTTGTTGTAGTCTGTAAGGACGGCATCACAAGTGTCATTAAGTCTTTCTAAATAAGGTTCACAATCATGCATGTTGTAATCATTAGACTGAATCATAATTTTTACCTGTTCAACAATGCTGAGAGTTCTATCTTTTGCCATGTAGCAATAGTTCTTTTGTAGTTTTGTTGATTCGTCTTCTTCACTAGTTTCCACCATGCAAATTTTCCCTTTCTTCTGGTTGTTGTTCATTTCTTCATCTTTATCACCCGAAGACCAAACTTGATGATCCCTTCTTACTTGAGCAACATAAGCTCTTGCTTTTTCTCTTTCCTCCATCTCTTGAGCCATTCTGAGATAAAATGCCTTGTCTTTCACCACGTTTGCTTTGCAGTCTTTGGAAAATTGGTTTTCCTTGTGACACTTATGGTAAATAATGACTCCATCTTTGTCCTCGGTAGTGGTACCAGAGTCTGAAGGGTTGCTGTTCTGCGGTAGCTCTTTTGAAGAGGTATTATGCGGTTGTGAAGGATGATGAGGATTTCTGGGATATCTTGGATGGTTACTCTGCGGGTTGAAGTTACGATTGAAAGGTGGTTTGGTGAACTGTTGGTTTTTACGAAATGACGGTGGTGGGAGTCTATTGAACTATTAGCTGACTAGGGCAATGGTATTCTGAAACTCTTCTTCATCATCAAGTTTTGCATCAGCTTCATATGACTGCGGTGGGTTGTCATATGAGTGTTGGTATGATGATTCTGCGGTATATGGGTACTGAGGTGTTTTGAACTGTGGAGTTTGAGCCATCAAAGCCAGTGGTCCTCCTAGAGCTGCACAATATTTTAGCACGGTTGATTCTTATTCTTGGAGTTCACCATATAGTTTGAATAGTGAGAGAGTGTGGATCTTTCTGTCTCCTTGAGCTATCATCTTTGCCGTAGTCCAGTGTCTTCCTAGACCATTGAGGAATTGCAGGTTTGTCTAATGATTACTTCGAACTGCACCAGCATTTGACAGTTTTGTGATGATAATGTTGAACCTTTTGAATGAATCATCAAGGCTTTAACCATGTATGACTTTAAAGTTGGTGAACTCGATGAGAGCTGTTTGTAAGTTTCTTGTCTTGAGCTTGTTCGGACCCCTGGTATAGATTCTTGAGTACATCCCAGATCTCTTTGGCAGATTTGCAGTTGATGATGATGTCGAAATTGTACAGGAGTAACACCACATGAAATTTCATAGAAGGCTATGGCATCTTTCTCCATTTTGTCAAGATCATCATTTGTTGGACGATTCCTGGCTTCCTGACCTGTACCTAGTCGTGCTGGAGTACCATCTGCTTGAACAGGATTGAGAACAGGCACATGGGGTCCTTCTTCCACAGATTTCCATACATCTCCACCGAGCCTCTTAAGATACCTTTCCATTCTTTGACACCAATGGTGATTCATTTGCAACAAGTATAGGAGCTCTGTTCGAACCTGCAACACTGTTGGAAACGTTTAATGAAAAAGCTTGTGCCCTATTTCCTTGTTTTTTTTAGAATGAGCTTCAGTGGTATAGAAGGCTTTCTAAAATCAGAGTTTTGTTTAAAAAGCAACCACTATGGCTCTGATACCAATTGTTGAGAGAAAAACCTGAACAAACATTAGTCACAAGATAATATAATGCGGAATAATAATCTAATCTCGAAGGATCTTGTTAGCTTAACAATAATAAGTTAGAAGATTTAGATTGTGGAAATATAAAGGAAATAAATAGCAACAAGTTATATCAAGTAGATAATAAGTTGATTCATAACAAGGTTTGCGTACAAACAGAAGTTAGTAAGTGCGATCAACTTAAAATGAAGAGGGACTCGGTTTATCACAAGATAATAGAGATAAAGATGAATGATCTTTGTATTTCAAATAAGAGTTCAGGAAGAGGTTCATTCAGGTGTCAAATACATGAAGATTAAACAAATACTAAACTACTGACTTCATTGACCATGAAAGGTTCACTGGATAATACAAAGCAAACACGTAAAGTCAGTTAAAGTGATGAATCAAAGAATCGAGTAATGAATTAATCAGAGAGTATGAATTCAAGTATGAATGTGAGATTTGAACACAGAATGTGAATATAATCTGTTATGCTCTATTACGCTTTCGAATTCTTTACAGAGTAAAAGAGACAAGTCTGTAAAAGTTCTTATCTACCTCTAGTAAATAACCCTATTTATAGGGAACTGAAAGCGTAGAAAAAATATACTAAGGCTTTGACACTAACGCTTCGAACATAAGCGCCTTAGTAAAATACATTACAAACTATTCGAAGAGTACAAAACATACTTCGACTAATTACAACATTTCGACCCTTACAATCTCCCCCTTTGTAATAATAGTCGAACTCTTCAATTTGTAAGAAGTGTGATGGAATACAGCAACACCCTTCGAATCTCTGTATACCAAGAGATAATCTTTTTCAACTCTTTCTTATCTCCTTCATTATTCTTCTTGCAATGATTCATACGAACAATCAAGTTCGTATATTGAGAAGTTGAGTACCTTTCCACTTCGCACGCTTGGAACAAAAACAGCTTTGACTTACCAGCTTTGTCTTTTCCTGCGAAGACAATTCTAGAAGGTTTCAGGCATATCTCACCATCAGCATATTTCTTTAAATCTGCCTATGTCTTCGAAGGAGCCATTGGAGCTGTTATTTCCATTCGTTTAGCCGTAGCTAACTCCACATCAGTAAGTGCCAAACACTCATAGTAATTTTCGATAAAAATTTTGATGTGAGCAACTCCAAGCTTGAATTCTTCTGGTTCTGTGTTTTGAAGGAATGAAAAGGATTTATCTTTCAAAAGTAATGCAACTTGTACAAGATCATACAAGTTCATTAATGGAAAATCTACAACAGTGAATTCGCAAATTTTTCCATCTGCCCTGACAACCACGTATTTAAAATTTTGGACTGTGTTTTCGAAAATCACATCCCTTTTCATACTTATCACCTTCTTTATTTTGATTAAAGACCACACTTCTTCAGGGGCTTTACCAAGAACAACATGAAAATGAATTTTCATGTGTGTACCTTCATCTTTTTCTTTAAAATTCCCTTCGGCCTTGAACTGAGGCATGATAAACATCATTTCGTTTATCGGGAAATCCAACTGGCTTGCATTAGTATTTGTAACCAAATAGCTTTGTTTTGGTTTCTTTTCAAATGAATACATGTGATTGAATGCAACCTTGGCCTCGATTGTTTCGTAGTTATAGTGTTTCGTTGGATCCCCTTTATTCATTCCCTTCGGATCATTAGCACGCTGAGCCATTATGCTTTGAACTATTCTGAGCTTTTCTATTTCGGCTTCAGCTTCAGCCTTCTTTTCTTCTTTTGATTTTTCCACAAGAATTGATTTTCCTTTATCTTTCATGGCTGGATTATCAATTGTTTCTTTTGGAATCGACCCACTTCCACCAGTCTCCGAAGATTTACCAATTAGAATCCCTTTCGAAAATGTTTTTGTAATGGGTAATGTTGTTACAACTATTGAAGTCACCATCTCAGCCGAAACTATTACAGGCTTTGTTGTTGGGATTTTTGAAGAAAAGACTTTTCCCACAACTTTCACATCCTCACCACTAGCCTTCGACTCTGTAGTTTTTCTTTCTCCCCCTTGCACCCCTGTGAAAACAGGCGGGGCATTTGTTGTTGGAAGAAGGCTGGATATGCGAAAGAGAGGGGCAAGTTGCTTGTTGAGAATGGCTTCGAATTGTACAAACTTCTGAGATAAGAATTCAGGAGTAATCAATGAAGAAGACATTGACTTATCAGAAATCTCCTTTAACTCCTTAAGCAACTTAAGCACCTCCTCAAAGCTTGCACTTTCGGATGTTGAAAGTTGATTAATTTGAGGACTCAAATGTTCATACAACTTAACAAACTGAGTGACTGCGTCACAAATTATATCAACCTTGTTATGAAATGACGCATAGTCATGTTGAGCAGTTGCTATTTCTCTTTTCATAGCTTCACGAAGTTCGTGAATTTACAAGTTGACATCTTCTCGAACTTTCTTCACATCTTGAATAAAAAGAACATGTCTTTCCTTGGCAACATTCTTCAACTCTCTCAGGTCACCAGTAAACTTCGAACTCTGAGAATTAATCCGAATTTCATTGTTTTGATCATTATGATCAATCTTCTCCAAGAGTCGAGATTCAGAATCTTTAAGCATCCCCGATACTTTACTTATGATTCTGGATTCAAACACCTTTAGCAACGAATCAACTTCAACACTTGAAACAGTTGAACAAACCCCTAGATCTGCTTGAGATTGAATGACAAAATTCAACTTTTGATTTAAAATCTTAAACTGCTTCATGGTCATCAGCATGTGATCAGGGAACTGTTCGTCGTCTTCATGAAATTCCAATTCATCAAACATTCCTCCAAATCCCTCATTATCAGTCTCTATCTCCATAAAAACAGTTTCTTGAATAGGTGAAGTTGGTTTGGGTGTGTCAGTGGATTGAGAAGAAAAAATAGAAGTGAAGGGTTGATTGATAATGTGTTCGAATGTAGGTGAATCTGTTGTTGAAGTAGGAAGAGCAGAAGTAGATGGACCTGTAGCTTCATTCTTCGAACCTCCTTCACCCATATAGACATGTGCATCTGTATCAGATACGTGTGCAGGGATGCCTGAAGTTTGAACCTCCTCAGGAACTGATTTGGCAATCGAAACTTTGGGTGGTATGACGACTGTCTTCTCAGGAGTAGAAGATTTTGTGATAAGATTAAACTCTGGAGTTTCTGGAATTCTTTCACCTTCATCCTCAGTTGACTTAGTAGAAATCACAAGTTTGCGAGTCTTCTTCTTCTTCTTCTTCGACAAACGTTTTGCCATATCTTCAGCCCTTCGTTTCTTTGACACAGGAGAAACAGGTGCTGGCACTTCCCTAATTAAAACGCCTTGATGACTGATTTGAGGCTTTCGAATCATTTGTTGTGTGGGAGACTAGCGTTTATGGGAAGACTTCATTTTAATTCTTCGAAACATTCCAGTCTTCGAAGGAATGATAACATTTGCTTGTGTTTCCTCAAGAATGGACTCAACCACTTGAGTCTCAGCAACAGATACTTCAACCGTTTCAGGCGTCTTCTTGGGAGATTTCGAAGATTTTGACTCAGTTTCAGTCTTCCTCGTCTTCTTGGATTTTGTATCGTCTCTATCCAATAATACACCAGTTTCAATTGTAGTATCGATAGTCTGTAAATATGCCACCAAAACAGAGTTCGAAGGATCAACTCTTTTAAGCATTGCATCGGGAATACGAGCCACTGATGGAAAAATATCAGCATTGTCTGTAACATCCTTCGGATAGTGGTATGGTTGAAAAACTGCTCTTTCTTCATCATCGGGTATTAAAACACCTTCCTTATTGTAGAAATGTTGCAAGATCAAGCTCCAATATCTTGCACATGAAATGCCATGAATAGCATTCGTATGTTCTACTCCTTTTTGAAACTCTTTCCATAACTGAGTAGAATAGTCCACTTGAATATCATAATATATGCCAGCAACCATGGCATAAACTTCCATCCTTCCTTTATCAAGACCAGCGGATCGCCCAGTCAAACATCTTAGAAAAATGCCAAATAAGAAATTCCAGATTCGTGGAAGTCCAGATTTCTTAAAATCACTAATCTTGGACAATGGTGGCTGATATCCCATCTCATTGAACATGTGAACGATTTGTGGAAAAGTACATGAAACATATGGAGGCGAATTCGGAATATCAAGAATTTGACAGAATAGTTTCTTGGTTAGCCTGACCTTTTTATCGTTCACCAGATGAAACGTAATCGTATCAGATGCTTTGTGTATGTTGCAGTCGATCCTGCTTGAGAAAGCCAGGACAATGGAACAGAGAAAGAGTTGAACATTGCTTTAGCCAAAACCGAGTTCTTCAAAGCAACAATGAGCATCTTTAATTCTTCCGGATACTGAGAAACTTCACCCTCCAAGTAGTAGTTTGTTGCTTGAATCTTCATTAATGGTAATGAAGAGGCATCTTCAGTTGTATGAGAATCAACATGAGCAGAAGTCGCCATTGTTAGGGTTTGAAGAAGATGATGAATAGAAAATTTCGGGAAATTTGCTTTTTGATTGCGTAAACGGACAATGAACCCTTGAATCCCCTTTTATATGTAACCCTGAAATTTGAATTTGAAGCGGGATGTGTATTTAATGAAATCCGACGTGGCATCTTGAAAGTCGGACCATTACTGCTGAAAAGTAGCCATGCGTCAAAAAGTAGTTGTCAGATCACCTTGAAAACCGGACAGAATACTATACGTCATTTAAAAACTCACATGGAAATCATATTCAAGAAAAAAATTTATATTCTGGATCTTGTTGGGTAACAAACATCGTGGGTTTCGAATGTTTGATCAAGACCACTCATTCGAAATGAATATGATTTGGAGTTTCGAATTTTGGTACAGAAACAAAAGTTTCGTGAAAATCTGGAACTGAGTTCCCCGTCAATTCCTTAAAAGTTAATGAAAATTGGGTTTCACTTTCATCACGGTCTCATGATGTCAGATCATTAACACAGAGTTTTGATATATCTAAGTCTCGATGGGTTTGATGAGAGACCTCTCGGACATATGTCTTCGTGTGTGATCGTGAAAGAATTTTATAGATGAAAAAGATTGATGTAAGACACGAAAAGTACCTCTGTTATATTTGGACCAAACGGTAAACTCTTAACTCATTTTGAGAAGAGTAAGGTAGCTTAGAGACTAATGTGAATATAAGCCTGATTGGGAAGAAATCTTCGTACACACATTGAGTCATGGAGGCTTTGGTCAACATGCAGCAGCATGCTTCTAGGGACAACCTAACTAGTGCGAAAGATGAAAAATTTATCCATTCATACGAAAAATGTACCTTACCCTAGTACTGCAAAGATAATCCCTTTTTGTATCGTCATGATAGTCTACAACAAAATACTAAAAAGAAGTAAGAATTAAAATATTTTTGTTGTTTTGAATTTTTCAAAAATAAAGACAAAATAAACGAAAATCTTTTTGTATTTTTGGAAATTTTCGAAAATTAAATGACAAAACAAAAGAAAATATTTTTGGATTTTTGAAATTTTCGAAAAGTAAAAAAATATACTGTACTTGTTGCAAACACACGAAATTTTGTCATTCCTTTATTATTGACAAATGTACGAATTCGAAGGGGTCGAAGCGTTGACTATGAACAATAACCTCAGAATCATCCCTTAAAAGAAGTGATAAATGTGCGAATTCGAAGGGGTCGAAGCGTTGACTATGAACAGTGACCGCTGAATGCTGAATGACTTTGCTTTATCTTTTATTCAGCGCCTCTGATTCATTCCTTGTCAACCATCATTCTCCTTTTTCGCATGAAACAGAATTTCCATCGATCATTCCAAGCCCTTCTATTATTCTCACAAGGGATTTTTCATCTAAAGGTTTCGTGAATATATCAGCTAACTGATCAGTTGTTTTCACGAAATGTACTTCAATATTTCCATCCTCCACGTGATCTTTAATGAAATGATAACGAAGAGCTATATGTTTAGTCTTCGAATGCTGCACAGGATTATGACAATTTCGTATTGCACTTTGAGAATCACAATATAATGGAATCTTTTTCATATTTATTGCATAATCACACAATTGACTTTGGATCCACATTATTTGCGAAGTGCAAGCAACAGCAGCCACATATTCTGCTTCAGCTGTTGAAATTGATACGCATGTTTGCTTTTTCGACTGCCAGCTTACCAATTTGCCATCAAGAAATTGACATCCACCACTTGTGCTTTTTTGATCAAGATTACAACCACCCAAGTCAGCATCCGAATATGCTTGTACAAAGAACCCAGTGTTCGAAGGATACCACAATCCTAACGAAATTGTTCCTTTAAGATAACGAAAGATATTCTTCACAGCAGTGAGATGTGGTTCTCGTGGATTAGACTGATATCTTGCACAATTACACACAGAAAACATGATATCAGGTCTACTAGCTGTGAGATAAAGTAATGAACCAATCATGCTTCTATATAAAGTTATGTCAACAGCAGGTTTATCTAACGACGGTGTTAGCTTGATTCCCGTTGCCAATGGAACTCGTAACTTCGTGCTATTCGTCAGTCCAAACTTTTCCAGCAGATTCTTCGTATATTTTTCTTGATTGATAAAAATTCCTTCTCTGTTTTGATGAATATTCAAACCAAGAAAATTATTGATTTTTCCCATCATGCTCATTTTGAACTTACTCTTCATCAAATCTTCGAATTCTCTAGACAAAGCAGGGGCAGTTGAGCCAAAAATAATATCATCAACATAAATTTGAACAAGCATTAGATGATTCCCCACTTTCTTTCGAAATAATGTGGGATCAATGGATCCTTGTTTAAATTTAGATTGTTTCAAAAATGAGGTTAGAGTTGCATACCATGCTCGTGGTGCTTGTTTCAAACCATAAACTACCTTATCTAAAATATAAACATGATTTGGAAATTCTTTGTTAATGAAACCTGGGGTTTGTTCTACGTATACTGTTTCTTCAAGCTCTCCATTTAGAAATGCACACTTCACGTCCATTTGATAAACATCAAAGTCCTTGTGAGCTGCATAAGCCAGAAATATACGAACCGCCTCGAGTCTTGCGACAGGGGCAAAAGTTTCTTCATAGTCGATTCCTTCTTGTTGTGAATATCCTTTGACAACAAGTCTGGCTTTGTTTCGAACAATATTTCCATCTTTGTTGGTTTTATTTTTGTAAATCCATTTTAACCCGACAATCGAAACATTTTCAGGTTTAGGAATTAATCTCCAAACCTTGTTTCGTTCGAATTCAGACAATTCAAATTGCATTGCAACAACCCAATCTGAGTGTTCCATTGCAATCTTAACTGTTTTTGGTTCAATTTTAGAAATGAAAACATTGAACATGCAAAATTCTTGATGAGTATTCAATACCTCATTCTTTGCACGAATTTGAGCTCTTGTTAAAACTCCCTCTTGTGGATTCCCAATTACTTGATCCTTCGGATGATCTTTTGTCCATTTTTCCATTGGTGGATATGCTGGATCAAATTCCAAAGGTGCGTCTTCGTATATATCATCGTGTTCTGAGCCTACAATCGAACAAGCATCATCGAAATCATTATTATCTTTAACATTTTTTGAATGCTCCCCCTCAACATCATCATTCATCCTTTCTTTCTCCCCCTCGAAAGAATGTTGTTCGTCATCTAATGAGTTCGAATCCAAGTGCTCCCCCTCCACTGGATGGTGTTGCATACTTTCGCCAATTTCTGGAGAATTTTATGTTGATGAATCATTATGCTTTGTTAGTTTAGAGATATGATTATCACTTGCATTGATTTCAGCATCAACAGCATGATCTGAAATTCCAAAAATTAAATTATAATCAATATCTAATGGTTGTGAGGATTCAGATTCATCTTGTATGTTTTTCAGAATTGGATGATTTTCAAACTGAGTTGTTGTTTGTTTAATGTAGTAATCATCAAATGTAAGATTAAAAGTTTCTTCAACTTTTCGTGTTCTTTTATTCAACACACGATATGCAACTGAATTATGCGAATATCCCAAGAAAATCCCTTCATCTGCTTTTGCTTGAAATTTCGTAAGATTATCCTTGAGATTTATAATGAAGCACCTGCATCCGAAAACATGGAAAAATTTGACGTTAGGTTTTCGATTGTTGAGAATTTCATATGGAGTAATATTAAATCGACGATGAATGAAGGATCTGTTTTGAGTAAAACATGCAGTTGAAACTACTTCAGCCCAAAGGTATTGTGGAAGATTCGCATATGCCAACATAGTCCTTGCCGCTTCGCATAGAGACCTATTTCTTCGTTCAACAACACCATTTTGTTGTGGTGTGTATGGAGATGAAAAGTTATGCGAAATCCCTTTGTCCACCAAAAATGAATCAAGAACATTGTTCTTAAATTCAGTTCCATGATCACTCTTAATTTTTCGAACAATCTTCTTCAATGTCGTTTCCATCTTTTTGATAAAATCAATCATGATTTGTGCAACTTCGGATTTAAGCCTAAGAAAATAAACCCACGTAAATCTAGAAAAGTCATCGACAATAACTAAAATATACCGTTTCTTGTTAAGAGTTGAAACAGTCGAAGGACCACACAAATCAATATGTAAAAGCTCCAGAGGTGCAACAATTTTCGAATCTATTGTTATTGGATGACCTTGTTTATGTTGCTTGCCAACTTCACAAGCTGTACATAAAGAATCATTGTCAAATTTAAGTACAGGTAAACCTCTTACCAAATCTTGTACCACAAGTTTATTGATATTTCGAAAATTGAGATGAGAAAGTCTTCGATGCCAGAGCCAACTTAAGTCTGCTGTTGCTTTCGAAAGAAGACATATAGCCGGTTTCCCTACTATCGGATTGATATCCAAAGTGAACATGTCACCCTTCCTTTTGGATTTCAGTAATACTTCTTTTTTGTCGACATTCGAAATTACACTCCCTTCTTCGTTAAAAGAACTTGATTTCCAGTGCCCACAACAAGTTGAGAAACACTTATCAAGTTATGTTGAAGACCTTCAACATATGCAACACGATTCACTGTGAATTGTCCATTTGTGATCTTCCCATATCCTTTGACTTGGCATTTTTGATTGTTCCCAAACTTCACTACTCCAGCATTTTTGAGACTTCGAAAATCTCGTAAATTCTCCTTCTTCCCTGTCATGTGACGAGAACAACCACTATCGATGTACCATTTGTTATCATATTGCTCGTCACATAGTACCTACAATCAATTGAAAAATTTAGGTACCCAAGGCTTTTTGGGTCCTTGGAAATTAGATTTCAATTTCGAATGTAATGAAGAACTTTTAACCCAATCACAAACTTTGGTTTTGAGACTATCAATTATGTTTACTTCTTCATTTAAAGGAACTAAAACATAAGTGTTTGATGGTTTCGAATGTTCACTGACATTACCCTTAGAATTCTGAGTTTGTGAATGAACATTCTTTGCTTTTATTACTGGTTTCCAAGCTTTGACACTAACGCTTCGAACATAAGCGCCTTAGTAAAATACATTACAAACTATTCGAAGAGTACAAAACATACTTCGACTAATTACAACATTTCGACCCTTATATAAAGTAACAAAAGTCTTCACACATCGTTCATCTCTGCGGTAGTTCTTCAGGTCTGAACTTAACACAAGGCAAAAGCAATCTCCGGTTTGACATCTACGGTACCACCAAGTCTCCACGTCAGCGGTTCCTTAGCTAAAGAGGGTCACTTTTTGTTTCAACATGTGCACCTTGAGTGTGTTGGTAAATGACTAATCTTACTCACAGAAAAAAAGCTTTAAGATGTATAGCATTCCAGGATCTTGGCAAGACATCTCCATCGAGGGTAGCTAGCCAATATGCCCCCTTTCCTGCTTCGGCATCTATGAGATACGGTCCATCCCATTTTGGTGCCAGTTTACCTAACTAGGGTCCTTGGTGTTTTGGAATGTTTTCCTTAGTACAAGTCTCCTATCAGGAATCTTCTGACTTTTATATTCTTGTTGTATGCCTTGGCGATTCTCTGTTGATAAGCAGCGATGTGGATCTTGAAAGGATCCCTGAGTTCATCAATAGTATCAAGATCCTGGGAAAGGATCTCGTCGTTGTTTTCTTACCTTTGAAGTAGGTATCTTGATGTTGGGATCACTAGTTCAGTGGGGATCATTGCTTCTGCTCTGAACACCAAGGAATATGAGGTTTGTATTGTAGCTACTTTGGTAGTGGTCCTATCTGCCCATAGGACAAAAGGAAGTTCTTCTGCCCATTTTTCTTTCTTTTCATCAAACTGTTTCTTCAAGTTATTGACTATGATTTTGTTGCTAGAGTCTGCTTGACCGTTGGCTTTAGGGTGGACAGGACTGGACATTATCATTTTGATTCCCTAACTCATGCAAAAGTCTATTGTCCTTTTGCTTATAAAATGGGATCCATTGTCGCATATGATTTCGGCAGGGATCCCAAACCTGGTTAAGATATTGCATTTAATAACTGAGACTACCTCTTCGCCTCTTACCTGAACAAAGCCTTCGACTTCTATCCACTTCAAGAAGTAGTCGGTCATCTCTAGCATGAAGACTTTTCCTCCAGGAACTACCGACAATCTGCCTATTATATCCATCCCCGTCTTTATGATTGACCAAGGGGAGATGATAGGATGTAGAGGTTCTGCTGCTTGATGTAGGATATTGCTATCTATTTAACAAGCACCACATTTTCGAGCATGTAGGAAGAAATCTTTCTTCATGGTTGGATAGTAGTATCCTGTTCTCAACACTTTGGACCATAAGGATCTACCCCCAGTGTGATTGTCGCAATCTCCTTCATGTATATCCTTTATAGCTTCTGCAACTTCATGATCTCCTAAGAATCTAAGGTATGGACCTGCCACAAATTTTTTATATAATTTACCTTGGATTACTACAACCTTGAGACCCTTGTTCTGAATACTCTGTCACTTTTTTCCTTTTTTGGGATCGTGCCATTTTGGAGGTACTCCATAATAGGTTGGATCCTAGATCTTGAGGTTGGGGAAGGATCCTTGATGTTTAGATCCTGATAAGGAAGTTGAGGACCAGGGTCATCGATTGTAGCAATGTTAGTAGTTTCCTCGTGATCATCGGGATCCTTCAGTCTTTTGGTAGGATCCTCGATCGTTGGGATCAACACGTGGATTATCGGGATCCTGGTTTCTGGCGGGATCCTAAGGGAAGTTCCTAGATTGGCTAAAGCATCTACTTCAACATTATCTTTTCTAGGAACTTGGTTTAGGCTAAATGCTTTGTATTCTGAGGCTAAATTTTTGAGTATCTTGAGGTATAGTGCTAGTCTTTCTCATTTTACTGCATAGGATCCATTAAAATGGTTAATCAATAATAAAGAATTGATGAATACCTGAAGATCGTTAGTTTGAAGATCCTTGGCTAACTGCAATCTCATGATTAGTGTGTCGTATTCCGCCTCATTGTTGGTTGCACTGAACGCACAACTGATTGCTTGGGGTATGATGTCCCCATGTGGTGATTTTAGTATTATCCCTTGGCCATTTCCTCTTTGGTGTGATGATCCATCTGTGAATGGTGTCCATCTTCCCATGTTTTCTTCTTCTAGAAGTTGTTTGGCCTCTATTTCTACTTCAGCTTGTAGATCATCACTAAAGTCAGCAACAAAATTTTCCAATGCTTGAGACTTTATAGCGGATCTTGGCTCATACTTTATGTCATATGTGCTTAGTTTCATGGACTACTTTTCCATCCTTCTTGACATATCTGGTTTTCTCATAACATTCTTAATGGGATAATTATTTCTTACATTTATAGGATTTGTTTCAAAATAGTGTCTTAATTTAGTAGAAGCAGTTACTAATGCAAGTATGAGTTTTTCAAGGTGGGAGTACCTGGTCTCAGGATCCAAGAGACTTTTACTTACATAGTAGATGGGATGTTGGTCCCCTTTAAGATCCTTAACTAGGAAGGCACTCACCGCATTTGAGGATACTGAAAGGTAGAGAATAAGTGGTTCCCCATTTAATGGTTTTACCAATAGGGGTGCTGAACTTAAATATTTTTTAAGTTCCAAGAAAGCATCTTCGTGTTCCTTGGTCCACTCGAACCTTTTTTTCTTCTTCAAGATGTCGTGGAAAGGCTTGCATCTTTCTGAGGATCTTGAGAGGGCTGCCACTCTTCCTGATAGTCGTTGAATATCTTTTGTCGAGGATTGTAATCTTAGATCGAGTATGGCCTTGATTTGCTCCGGGCTTGCTTCAGTTCCCATTTTGGTCACCATGTATCCAAGGAACTTTCCTGATCTCATTCCAAAGTGACACTTGGAGGGATTCAGCTTCATATTATATTCGTCCAGTATGTCGAAGGATTCTTCAATATCCTTGAGGTGAAGTTCAGCTTTCTTAGATTTGACCACCATGTCATCGATGTTGGCTTCCATGGTGTCCCCTAGTTTCTATTTGAACATCTTGTTAATTAGTCTTTGGTATGTTGCACCTGCATTTTTAAGGCCAAATGGCATGGTAGTATAATAACATATACCTGTTGGAATTATGAATGTCATATCCTCTTGGTCAGGTTCCATCTGGATCTGTTGTAATCCCGCTGATGCATCCATGAATGTTAATAATTCATGACCTACTGTCGCTCCTATCATTGAGTCTATGTGTGGTAGAGGGAAAGGATCCTTGGGACAAGCCTTGTTAAGATCCGTGTAGTCTACACACATTCTCCACTTACTATTCTCCTTTTTTACCACGACCACATTAGCTAGCCACCTTGGAATTTCACCTCCTTGATCAATCCTGTTTTAAGAAGTTTTTCTACTTCTTCTTTTATAACTTGGTTTCTCACTAGTGCGAACTTCCTTCTCGTTTGGTGTATTGGTCTAAAAGATGGATCAATGTTAAGTTTATGGGTTATTATATTTTTGTCTATACCTGTCATGTCCTCGTGCTTCCATGCAAATGTCTTGCTTCTAGCTTTGAGGAATTTTATTAGATCTTGTTTGATTTGTTTAGGCATTGAGGATCCTATGAGAATTTTGGCTTCAGGATCCTCAAGGTTCAGGGGCACTTCCTTTACATCTTGCTCTCTTGTTTCTAGCACATCTCATGCCCCTGATTTAATTGCTATGTTTGTCGTGGTATTGTTGAAGATTTCATCGAATTCTTGTAGCATTCTTTGGATTCTTGTTGATCTCCTGTGATCTTCACTGCCCGCCATGGGCTGGATATCTTCACACACTGATGTTATGTTGATGGGACAGCCTTCATTTGGTGGATCCATGGTCTACCTAGTATAACATTGTAAGAGGATAACATATCAATTACACTAAAACATTGCGTAGAGTTTATCCCCTCTATGCGTCTAGGAGTATAACGTTGACTGAGGATCCTCTATCGATAAGGATCCTTCTGACGAAATGGCTGGCGATGTAAAGAGTGATCACCGATCCATCATGGTGAGGATCCTGGATGTCTTGTCTATCTGCTTTGTCAAAGGTGATCTCTTTCTCGTTGTGATTGACGTATTATTTCGTGGCCCTTTTTCTTTTTCTATTTTTGAAACCTTGGCGTGCCTCTTTGCTGCAGAATAAGAGGTACCATAAATGTTAGATCCTCCGGAGATCACATTGATTACCTTTGCGTCAGCAGGAGGGGATCCTGGTTTGTCGAGGGTATTCTGAGGATCTTGATCTTTCTTTTTTGATTTCTACTTCCATCTTCCAAGGATTTCTTTGAGGTATCCCTTGCCTAATAGGTAGTGATCTCCTTCCTAAGAGCTATGGAATCCTCTGTGATATGAGCAAAGTGTTCATGGTATGCACACCATTTGGATTTGTCTTTCCAAGTGGCAGATTTTTCTCCCTTTCTTGGCCATCTTTCTTTGTCTCCAAGATCCTACATAGCAAATATTATAACTGAAATATCGACAGAAAAGCAATAGTCCGTAATCTTAGGAAAGTCTTCTTCCTCTCCTTCATCTTCAAGGGCGTTAACCCTATGATGATCAAGTTTGGAATATGGTTTTGACGTATAGGATCTTTGGGCCAAGGAGTCGGCCTTCCTATTAGAGTGGTCATATGAGCTTGGTGGGCTGCTCCTCTTTTGGATCTCCTTGTCTTCTTCGAGCCTTATGAACCTTAGTGCTCTGCTCCTAACTTCATCCATCCCTTTGCATGGAGTCATTATGAGGTCTTCATAGAAAGGAGAGTCCTTATTTAATCCCATTTTAAAGTCTTCAGATGTAGTCGCCATGTCGATGTTGGGGATACTCAGAGCTTCGTTGCCAAACCTGTTCACAAAAGTCCTAAGGGATTCCTTAGGATCTTGAACCACTCGTTAAAGATCACTAGTGATCTTTTCGAATGTTCTGTTATAAGAAAATTGAGGGTTGAACCAAAACCCTTGCACAATCAGGCTTCCTTTAAGTGTGTGGGAATGGGGATGATCTCCATTCTAAAGAAGCCATTTTAAAGCTGATTTTAAAGCTGATCCTGTGAGGGTTGAACCTGTGAGGGTAAAGAAGGAACGTACTGTGCCACGTACTCCTCAGGATCTATGGTCCCATCATAAGGCTTCATGCTGGGGGTTTGGAAGCGCTTTGGACTTCAGGCTTCATGCTGGGGGTAAAGTGAGAAAATGAAGTAATATAGTAAGGAGGAACGTAAAGAAGCCATTTTAAAGCTGATCCTATGAGGGTTGAACCAAAACCCTTGCACAATCAGGCTTCCTTTAAGTGTGTGGGAATGGGGATGATCTCCATTCTTTCCCTGTACTGTGCCACGTACTCCTCAGGATCTATGGTCCCATCATAAGGCTTCATGCTGGGGGTTTGGAAGCGCTTTGGACTTCAGTATCAACTATTTCCGGAACAAATCTTGAGATCCTGTGACTTGTGGGGGATACTTCCAGTATAGGTTGGACCACTCTGGGCATGCTCGAGATCATTCACCTTAATTGTTGAAGTTTCTTGGCCATGATCGGGCTTAAACCTGTACCAAGGTCCATAGAATCCATATTAAAAGCATTATTATTTACGAAGTTACCAGGATCCTTAGTGTTAGGCATAAGGGTGGTTTCATTGGGATCCTGGGTCACATGAGCTCGCTCGTCAGGAGTAACATCCCATACATGAGCGGATGTTCGTACTGAGAATCCTTTCTCCCGACTATTTCTGGAGGATCCCACGCCGTCGAAGTTTAGGATCCTAGGTTGCAGGATCGAGGGTACAACTTCCTAAGGTTTACGGATATGTGCCCTCATTCTTTCCACTTCATTGAGAACTATCCCGTTGTCCTCTTGTTGCTAAGTCACCTGTTGTTCCAGCCTCCTCATCATGGCAAAAAGCTCGTTGTTGGAGACTAGTACCGGAGGATCCTGGTATCTTGGAGTGGTGAATGGAGGAGTGTTTTTCATCGGTACATCAGGAGTCTTTTTGGGCCCTCCAGCTAGAGGTGGTGGAAGGCTTTTGGCGGAAATCAGAGTAATTGAGGAAGAAAACAGGTTCTATTATGTAGACATGATTTTCCGAAAGGTTTTGAACACCACGACCCCTCGGTGGGCACCAAATTGTTTTGGTAAAAAATTACACAAGTGAAACTCAACCAAATTGTATGAGAGGATGTGATGTTCAGGGTAAAACAAGTACAAGATGATGATCAAAGTGACACAAGTGGTTTACAAGGAAAGCCCCTGATCCTTGCTAGGATCTATGGCACAAAACCTTGGGAGGTGATAATGATCACATGCCTTGATGATTTTATTGATTGAAAATGTTGGTTACAGTGATGAATGTGTAAATGTAAGTACAAGTATCGTGTATGAGCTAATCGTGTTCGTAGTGTGATGAATACAAGTGTTATTTATAGTCTAAAGCTAATAACAAGAAGTCCGATAATTCCGGGATCCTCCGATAATCAGCACATGAATGTTGTTTGACTTGGTATTCCAGGTCTTTTGCCTGGTTGAAACGATTCTCTGTTGATAATAAGTCTTTCATTAACTAATTCTGCACACGTGTCAATATGAAATAATATTATAATCGTTATAGGTGTTAGTAAATAATAAAAATTAATAATCAGGATCCTAAGATGTGGTTAAGGATCCTGAGGCTTGGGGGATCCTGAATGTGATTCTGGGATCCTGGCCCTAACAAACACCGTCTTGCAATTGATGTAACACCCATAAAATTCGAGCCAATTTAAAACTTTTTAAATCATTTGAAACCATTCAATTGTTACAATTTGTTTTCAAAATAGTTTATACATCAGAGTTCCCAAAAATCATATTCATCAATCGAGGAAGTGTACGGTCACGCCTTCTCCTTCCCGCGGCCATCCGCTGAACCTGAAACAATAAACTGAAACTGTAAGCCCAAAAGCTTAGTGAGTTACCCCCAAAATACCAACACCAAACTGATATAACCATATCATATAACATGTAAACAAACAACATGTATAATGAGCCTTCAGCCTTACTGGACCGCCTCGCAGGCCTTCAGCCTATCTGGATCGCTCTCCAACCCTTCGGCACGTCTGGACCTCCTTGCAAGGCCTACAACCTATCCAGACCGCTCGCTGGGCCTTCGGCCTGACTAGATTTGCCCGGTCCAGGCCTACAGTCTACCCGGTCCGCCCGGGGTGTATTAGCCTACTGCACACAGCAGGACCTGCCTCAACCCTTTCCCAAAACCAACAAACATGTGCACATACATATAAACAAGTAAACATGTAGATCTAACAGATCACTAATCATGGCAACCATCCTATAACCAGGATACCGATCTAACCGATAAATAACATAGCAACCATCCTATAACCATGATACTGATCTAACCGATCTCTAACATAGCAACCATCCTATAACCAGGATACTGATCTAACCGATCTCTAACATAGCAACCATCCTATAACCAATATATATATATATATATATATATATATATATATATATATATATATATATATATATATATATATAATAAAGTATAACTTATAATAAACCCGGATACAAATCCGAAAAGGGCCGACATTGGTGGCTTAGACCCTGTTGATATAGTGATGACAACTCACCTCGCAACTAATGCGCTGAAATGATAAGCTCCACGCTCGGATCACTGTCACAAACTCCACCACCTATATTTACCATCAAACCATGATCATAAATTTCTAATTTCCCAAATGCCCCCAGAAGTCAAATGGTCAAAGTCAAAGTCAAAAGGTCAAGGTCAACAATCCATGTTGACCTCAACTCGTCGAGTACCCTTGGCTACTCGCCGAGTCCCTTGCATAACTTGTCAACTCACCGAGTCACTAGAGTGACTCATCGAGTTCCTACGGTTTGCGGCCGTAAACTCCTTGGCCAATTCGTCAAGCTTCCCTTACAACTTGCCAAGTTCAAATGTGTCCAAGGGTTGGGAAAAACCCTAGTCGACTCGCCGAGTCACCTAGCTGACTCGCCGAGCCCACGACTATCTTCATCAGACTCGCCGAGTTGACCATCCAACTCGTCGAGTCCCTTCAGTCCATATCCAAACATATGCTTATTAAGCCATCACAAGGTTCCATATTGCAGATCCAGCTTCCCAAGGCATGTTTATCATGTAAAGTTGCAAACTTTACGTGCATGCAAGGCTCTAAAGTCTTATAATGACAAAACCAAGCTTGCAATGGGGTTTTACACTTAAGGAGGGGTTCATACTTGCCAAAGCTGATAGCTTTATGGACTTAGAGACCAAAGAGAGTTTATATATGAAGTTACAACTTCAGATCTGAGTTCATGCCCAAGAATAGCTTCATAATATGCTAGAAAAGCCCAAATCTTTAACCAAATGAGATCTAGAATGAAATGAGGTCAAGGTAACGACTTGATACCTTCCAAAAGATGCCAACTGAGGTAGTTATCAGATCCCCACATGTTCCTTGCTTCTAGCCACTTGCTCTCCAAGCTCTTCTTACAAAGATCCACCTTCCAAAGCTTAAAACACACAACGAAGAAGCACACACACGTATTAGGGTTTTGCTGAGCTCTCCAGGGACTGTAAGGGACTAAGGGAGGCTAATGATTCCTTAAATAGGGTGAAAAACCCCGGAAATTATGGTTTCACCCTCCAGCTCAAACTCGTCGAGTCACTCATCCGACTTGGCGAGTTGGTCACTTAAACACGTGTCCCAAACCCGCTGCTACTCGACGAGTCGGGAAACCAACTCGTCGAGTAGACCTTGAAATCATGAGAATTAACCATAAATCAATACTTTGAGAATCGGGGCGTTACAATTAACATTCATGAAATTATATATGTGTTTCTAATAATAACAGTGAAGACTTGAACATTGATTCTTCTAATAGTTTATATATTATCATGCTTATGGCATGATCGCCTTGGCCACATAAGTGAGAATCGCATCACCAAGATCAAATTGAATTGGACTGGGAATCATTCGACCTTGAGTTGGATGATGTATGAGAGTCTTGTATGTTGTCAAGATGACTTGGTCGCCATTCACATGAACATGTAATAGAGACAAAGGATTCTTGGATCCTTACACACTAATGTATGTGGACCCATCATATCAACCACAAGGGATGAAATATATTACTATATTATATCTATTGATAATTTAAGTAGATGTGGTTATGTTTGTATGATTAAGAATAATTTTGACACTTTGAAAAGTTTCAAAGAGTATCAGAACAATGTAGGGAATCAATTGGGCGTGAAGATAAAGGATCTTCTATCTAAAAGCAAAGGAGAATATCTTAGTATCGGGTTCTATGATCATCATAGAGATTGTGGAATGGTTTCCATAATTAGATTCTCCAAGGACATCATAATGTAATAATGTTACAAAAAGGATTATCGAATGCTATATGGTTCGATCTATGATAAATAGTGCTTTGCTACCATTCAAAAAATTATGGGAGTATACACTTGAAATAGTAGATAATATATTTGAACCTTGTATCAAACTAAGTAAGTTTTGAAAACACCTCATGAAATGTAAAGTTGGAAAGTTATCTCACATTTAGGTCTGGTGTTGTGATGTCTTTCGATGAACGAGAAACCAATGACCAACTTGAATCGAGATCTGAGAGGTGTCACATTATCGAAGATTCGCTAAAGACTTTTGATATCTGTGATGCTCGTAGCTCAAAAGGAGTGTTCCCTAAGAGAAAGAACATATACATATTAAGAAGTCAGTGGGAGTCGTTTTGATCTAAAAGAAGTTCGAGATATGATTATCACACCCCTAGCCGAGGTGGAGGAACGTGTCAGGATGTGCGACTTAGTTCATGGATCACAAGCAAATCGAATACACATCACAAGTTACAACAATTACAACAGAACAGTTATATTCCACTTTAAGGTTTGAATGCATGGTTCATACAAATAATAATAATAAGTTCATGAATTTTCCTTAACAAATAGGCGGATATAACAAAAACTACAGAAAATTAGGTTGCCCGAAATCCATGAACATTTCTTTTGCAAAAAGCTGGTTCAATGATCTCCTTAGAATACATGTTGTTTGAGAGTTAACACAAAGGTTGGTGAGAATTACAGGTTTTCTACTAACCGCAGTAATGATACTTTTATAAGTGTGAAAAGTATCTCTCTTTAGTTAAAAACCATGTTAGAAAACATTTGATAAAGAGAAAAATCATAAGTAAATCCATACTTAAAAGATTTGATAAAGAGAGAAATCATAAGTTAATCCATACATAAAATGTTTGATAAAGAGAGAAATCATAAGTAAATCCATACTTAAAATGTTTGATAAAGAGAGAAACCGAATCCGTGGTTTCTAGATAAAGAGATCCAGTTTATGCTTATAGTGAGTCCTATAACCGAGCTACGTGACTAGATATAACCCCTTATAATGCTTCATTGGACGTCTTGTGTAACACTAAAAAATCCAGGTATTCCATTTAATCCCTCGAAATCTTTCATTTTTGGCATATATGGACCTTCCGTATGTTGGACGTATATATGCGAACGCTTGTGCATGCATCGGGGGGATGAGGCTCATACGTGGAGCGTACGAGGCCAAAGAACAAAACCCTAATTTCATTGCATGGACCCTATTTAAGAACAATCATGTCATTTGGACCAAACCCTAAATAGCCTCCATTGCCTTTTTTCATCCTTAAACCCTGTATTTGCAAGAGAGTGTGAGTTTTGAGCTTAAAGGTGATTTTGGTGGCCATTTTAGTGGGTTTGCAAGAAGAAGAAGGTGGTGTTCAAGCCTTGAACGAGGGAGGAGCTTTTGGATCCTGCATCTAGAGCATCTTGGAGAGCTTTTGAAGGTAAAAAGCTTACACCTTGCTTATCCTTTTTTCTTGTTGAGTTAAGGCTTTCTAGATGTCCACTTTTGAGTCCATAAATCCTCTATTATGAGTTTGGGAAACTCTAGAGGTTAGGAAGGTTAGATATGTGGTTCTTTGGCTTGGTTATAGCATAAAAATGTTAACTTGATGACTTTTATGACTCCATGCATGAGTTCAGACCTTTGGAAAGGTATTAATGTGATAGAATAGGTTTTTGGGTTCATATATGGCAAGTAAGGGCATAAAGTTGCCAACTTTTTGCCTTAGGACCTTAAAAACAACCAGGATCTGGGATTTAGACAAGGTGTCTTTGTGCATTAAGCACTTAATGGAGTTTGATGCAATGCAGTGAAGTTACTTTGTATCCCTTTCTAATGCAATATCTTCAATCAGATCTGTACGAGTGACAGGAAGAAGTCAGCTAGTTGCCATCCACTCTGTCCCAATCTCCGGTCAATGATTGAGTCCGAACTCACCTAAAACGGCGTAGAAGGGCAAATCTACCTAGTCAAAACTCTTGTTTAGAGGAGCCCCTGAAATTTTGAAAGCTTCCTCGCCTTCACCCTATGAGTTCAGGGTGCTTTCCTGGCTCGCCTTCACTCATATCATAGGGTTGTGTTCAGTACGATCTTTAGCCTTTCTTCGTAAGATCCTGAGAACTGAAATGCCTAAAGACGGTGCTCAAGTCAGAAATGCGATCTTCTAGGGCAGGAATTCTTATATGCTAATTGCCTGAAATCCCTCTCATTTTGTCAATAAGGGAGAGGTTGGGAGATAGCTCTTAGCCTGTTGGTTGCTTGCCTGTGACTTGACTTCCTCGTACTCCTTCTCCTAGAAAGCGACTTCTTTCATTCCTCGACAGCTAGGTCTTTGCCGACTCTTAGCTTTCCAGGCGGGTTGGTGTTCAACCTTCATTCAATAGGGCTATCTATCCGAAAGGTCTTAATAAAAGAATCCCTGTAATAGAAGTTCATTCCTTAAAGACCTTCCTAATCAGTAATTTGATGGTCTTCCGTAAAGACTTTCATGCGCACCTTCCTTCATAAGGACAGGTAACCAGGCGGGTGACTCACTCGTAGGTAGCACTCTCCGATGCTTTGACTCCTTCTTTTAGTAGTTCCTTTGAAGCTAGTAACTAGAATATAGGACCCGGAAGGCGGGCTCTTATTGCTCAAACCGGAGCGGTTGTAGAGTTTAGAAATCTCATTTGAGGGATGCCTCTAGCAACAAGCCCCTCAGGGGCGGTAGTCTCCCTCCTCAGGTCGGTCGACGGTAGTCTCCCTAACGTTCGACAGGTAGCACTTCTCCGACTAAAAGAGAGCTTCCAAGCAGGAGAGGAGCGAAAAGCCTCTCGCTTTCAAGTCGAAGGCGGGAGATGAGCGGAAAGTCTTCAAACTCTTCCCACTACTGTCAAAACTCTCGGATCTCTTTCCCTGAAGCCTCCTATCAAGTAAGGCGTGTAAGTCAACTTTCTATTGAATGGGGCGAGGAGGGAAACTACTGAAGGGCGATCTCGGCTGAAAGCAAGCTTGATTAGGGGTAAGGCAACATGGCTTAGTACGAAGACTAGGAATGGGATCGATCGGAGAGACTTCTTTGATCTTTTACCTTATTATAGTAATTCAGTGCTACCGAATCGCCTTCTAGACAAGGATACAAAGTGTTGTATGCTGTGCGTACTAGGTTGTACGCTAAGCGTACTGAAGAGGTACGATGGGCGTACGCTTCCAGTGGGTCTTGGGCCTCCAACGGATTTTTGAGCCTTTTGGGCCCTAATTGATTTTGGGCCTGGACTTGCTGGTGTTGTGGGCCCCGAATTTATTATTGGGTCATTATTGGCATAATTGGGCCTTTTTTGGCATTGTGGACCATTATAGTTTTGGACTTAGATGCTAGGACCATTAATGAAGGAAAGAATTTTGGGCCATAATGGGGGGACTTGACTTAGGATTTTGGGTCCTTGACAAGGTCATGTCATAATCGTAATTAGGGTTATTTATTTATTTATACAGTGTGAGATTTTGGATTGGTAGTCGAGCAACTATTGTTTTCTGCAGACTGAGGTGAGTCTTCTCATTATACGAATGGGTAGAAGGCACCAATGCTGGCCCGTTACTTGATATGTGGTCTTAATAGTTGATATGCAATGGTTTCGTTAGTTGGCATGTAATGACTTATGTGAAGACCATAGGGGGAGCCCATGACACTTGGTTATCAAACAATGGGGGGAGTCCATGGAATTCCAGGTAAAGACCATGGCGGGAGCCCATGGCCCTTGGCTGTTAGACCATGGGGGTAGCCCATGGCATTCCAGGTGAAGACCATGGAGGGAGTCCATGGCAATTCTATATATATGTATATATATATATATATATATATATATATATATATATATATATATATTGCATGGTATTATGTGGTTGTATGTTTTGTGTATTTTGGGAACTCACTAAGCGTTTGCTTACAGTTTGTTGGGTGTTTCAGGTACTTATGGTTCTAATGGGAAAGACCTGGCTTGATGGCGCATTATTCACCGTCCAGTATTTCCACATTTATTGTTTTGGATACTCTAATCTTTTGGATATGATTTGATGTAACATAATTTTGGAAAACAAAACATGATCGTAATTCCTAAATATTAAATGAAAAGATTTTATCTAAATTTTCGGGATATTACAAGTTGGTATCAGAGCCTTGGTTTGAGGGACTCGGGCACACTCTCAGGTGTGTCAGAAACTCAAACTGAAGAAATGGTAAACCTTTTTAAAAAAGAACAAAAGTTAATTTTTTCTGAAAACGGTTTTCTTAAGTAAAGAGGAGAGTGCGGTGCGCGAAATCGGTCGAGCTCAAGTAAGTGTTCCCAATGTATTAACCATGCTAGAAATATATTCTTGGAATTGATGTTGACTTGGTTATTTGCTAAGTGTATGCTTTCAAAGTTGTATATGTCTAGGATTGCATAGCCATAGAATGATAGATTCTTCCTTATTTCCTGTTCCTTGTTTGGTTGTGGTTTTAGGGGAGAAGCTTTAGTTGACAGTCTATGTTATTCTATTTGTGTATAAGTTGCATGCATTGGGAAACCTGTGATGATTGATTTAGGTTTCTGGTTCGGTGAGGATTGAGAAATCCTAGAATAGTCTAGGATCTGATTTTGTGCTGTGTTTTGTAGGTCATGTTTATCTGTGGTTGGGTGAATTAGAGGTATCAGGTATGACCTTGGGGAAGGTACAGGTAGGTGTGGAAGGTAGTATTGGGCCTGTACTACTGAAAGGACAGGACCTGTACCCGAAACAAGGACAAACCTGGAAGCTCTGAGGAGTCCGGTGAGAAGCAATCCCTTTGAAATCCCTTATCAATTGCTCTTTATGTTGTATTTTTCAGTTGAGGATGGTGATGACTATGCGAGGAGGTTCAGGTTTGGGATCAGGATGATGATCAGGTTCAGGCTCTGGTGCATAGCAGATTAATGAGAGGTTACGTGAGCTTATCGCGACTGAGGTTACTCGTGGCATCCTTGACGCTACCCTGGTGGTCTTTGGTACCGTCAAGGAGGGGATCATGGAGATTATGGAGGAGCGGCTCAGGTATTTTCGAGCCGAGATTGTTGCGGGTCAGATTGGGACTCGAACTCTATCATTCTGGGAGTTCAAGGCGTGTGGTGCGCCTGAGTTCTTTGGGGTTAAGGACCCCATCGCTAGTCGCTGTTGGATTGCTAACTTGGAGAATGTCCAGCGCACAAGCTTTTTCCCCGAGGCTGCAATGGTGGGGTTCACGTCTTGTATGCTGAGGGATCGGATGCGAGACTGGTAGGGAGAGGTTACCCAAGGGGTAGGATCAGCAGGTGTGGTTGAGACGACATAGGAGGAGTTTGTGCGGAGGTTTGATCGGGAGTTTGCACTAGCCATTGAGATGCATCGATTGGTGAGGGAGTTCCAGGAGCTTCACCAGACCACAGAGACTGTGGTTGAGATCACCACTAAGTTCAGAGAGTGAGAGCACTGTTGGTTCCTCAGTACGCTGCGAATGAGGAGATGAAGAAGATGAGGTATCATGCCATGCTGAGGGATGATATCCGAGTTTTCATGAGATTTTCGGGGTGCAAGACCCTAAATGACATCAAGGAGAAGGCCTAGGAGCGGGAAATTGAGTTGGAGCTCTGGACGAAGCGGAAGTTAGAGCAGGTTCAGACGGCAGTGGGTCAGGCTAAGAAGCCTAAGACCTCCGATCCTCCCAGCAGAGGCCAGCAGGGTCGGGCTGCTGTGCCAAGTGTGGCAGGACGCACGGTGGAGGATACCGGGTAGTAGGCTCGACAAGTTATGCTTGTGGCCAGCCAGACCACATGAGCAAGGATTTCCCCAAGAAGGTCTTGATTTGTTTTCACTGCAACCAGACCGGTCATAAAAAGGCCGATTGTCCGAGGTTGTCTGGAGGAATAGTGGCGGTGCCTGCACTCACCACAATGAGGATTACGGATGGCCGCCCGGTCAAGGCGGAGGCTCTTGAGGTGAAGAGCAGAGCATTTCAGCTGACCACAGAGGCGGCCCGATCAACGCTGAACATCGTGACTGGTATGTGACTTATTTCTATCTTATTTATATTATTGCTATGCTTATTTTGTTATGATCTTGTATAGGGACCTTTTTGGTCAATGGATTGTCGGCTCATGTTCTTTTTGATTCGGGGGCTACCGAATCATTTGTATCTCTTGCACTTAGCAAGAAGTTTCCAGATACTCCGAGGACTTTGGATTCCCCTCTTGAGTTGGAGATTGCGGATGACCGCACTGTGAGTGCTGCGAGGATATTTCAGAGGAGTATTCTGAACATGTTCGACGAGAGATTTCCTATCGATTTGTTACCGATTCCTTTGAGGGGATTGAAAGTAATCATCATGATGGACTGGTTGGGGCCTAATGGGGCCGAAATTGATTGTGAGCGGCAGCTGGTGAGAGTTCGAACCCCAAGTGGGGGAGAACTGGTTATTCATGGTGAGAGAGCCTCGCATGGGCTGACTCTTTGTTCGGATGCGGGGCTAGGAGACTTCTTCAGCAGGATTGTTCTCGGTTTCTGGCTTATGTCTCGGATTCAAGGGCGGATACCGCGACAGAGTTGAGCAGGGTACCTATTATGCAAGATTTTCCCGATGTTTTTCCGGAGGAGTTGGATGGGGTGCCTCCCGAGAGGCAGGTTGAGTTCCGGATTGAGCTGCTAGATAGGGGATTTATTCGTCCGAGCAGTTCACCATGGGGAGCACCGATCCCGTTTGTGAAAAAGAAGGATGGGTCACACAGGATGTGTATTGATTATCGGGAGCTGAACAAGCTGACAGTGAAGAACCGTTACCCGCTTCCGAGGATCAACGACTTATTTGATCAACTTCAGGGTGGATCTTGGTTTTCCAAGATTGACCTTCGGTTGGGATATCATCAGATGAGGATCAGGGATGAGGATATACCGAAGACGGTCTTCAGAACTTGATATGGTCATTACGAGTTCATGGTGATTCCATTCAGGCTCACCAATGCCCCATCAACGTTCATGGACCTCATGAACTGGGTGTGCAGACGGATGCTGGATAGTTCTGTGATTTTTTTTATTGATGACATCCTGGTCTACTCCAAGACCAAGGAGCAGCACGAGCAACATTTAAGGGAGGTGTTGGAGACCTTGAGGAGGGAGAGGATTTATGCCAAGTAGTTTTGGTTGCATGAGGTGTAGTTTCTGGGGCACATCATCAACCAAGAGGGTATCTTGGTGGACCCGGCCAAGATTAAGGCAGTGATACGTTGGGAGGTTCCAAGGAATGCATCCGAGATTTATAGTTTCTTGGGCCTTGCGGGGTACTATCGGAGATGTATTCAGGACTTCTCCAAGATTGTTGTGCCTTTGACTCGTCTGACCAAGAAAAATGTGACCTTTCACTAGGGTCCAGATCAGCATTTGGCCTTCGAGACTTTGAGACAGAAATTGTGCGAGGCCCCGATTCTTGCGTTACCTGAGGGATTAGATGATTTTTTGGTAAATTGTGATGCTTTTATTTCGGGTTTGGGCGTTGTCCTTATGCAGAGGGGACACATGATTGCTTACACATCAAGGCAGCTGAAGCCTCATGAGGCGAATTACCCCACTCATGACTTGGAATTGGGGGCAGTGGTATTTTCCGTCAAGATTTGGAGGCATGACTTTTATGTGGTCTGATGCACCATTTTTACTGATCATAAGTGTTTGAAGTGTTTGATGGATCAACCGAACTTGAATATGCGATAGAGGAGGTGGTTACACGTGGTGAAATAATATGACTGAGATATTTTGTGTCATCCCGGGAAGGCCAATGTGGTGGCCGATGCTTTGAGCCATAAGGCGGCGAGTGCTCCGATCCGAGATGTTTGCTCGAGGATGATGGTTACCTCACCATTGATGGATATGATCAAGGGGGCACAGGTAGAGTGATTGAAAAAGGAGAATTGGAAGACTGAGTGGATTAGGGGGAAGATTCCAGTGTTTGTCAGAGACAGCCGGGATTATTGACTCAGTGTGGTAGGATTTGGGTTCCGGCATTTTGAGGAGTGAGGCAAAAGATTTTGATGGAGGCACATAAGTCCAAGTTCTCTATCCATCCGGGGCCACGAAGATGCACCGAGACCTGAGATTGAGCTATTGGTGGCCCTGTATGAAGCGGGAAGTTGGTTGGGTTGTTAAGCGGTGTTTGACCTGCAGGATGGTCAAAGCCGAGCATCAGAGGCCTCACGGCAAGGTCCAGCCATTACCCATGCCCATGTGGAAATGGGAGGAGATCACCATGGATTTTATCATGAAGTTACCCAGGACGACGCGGGGATTGGATTCTATTTGGGTTATTGTGAACAGGCTGACCAAGAGTTCTCATTTTATTCCAATTGCTGAGAGTACATCCGCCGAGAAATTAGCGGATATCTATGTGCGGAAAGTGGTAGTCAGGCACGGAGTGCCGGTATCTGTGGTCTCAGACCACGATGTTCGAATCACCTCCAGGTTTCGGAGGAAGTTTGATGAGGAGTTCGGTACCATAACACCTTCCACGTATCTCAACTACGGAAATGTGTAGCAGATGAGGCTGGAATTATTTCATTGGATGATATTCAGGTGGATGAGAGCCTGAACTATGTTGAGAAGCCCATTGCAGTATTGGATAGAAGAACTAACGCTCTTTGTAATAAGATGGTGAAGCTAGTAAAGGTGCAATGGCAGCACCATAAGGGCTCCGAATGGACTTGGGAGCCGGAGGACGAGATGAGAGAGCATTACCCATATCTATTTGTGTCAGCGGACTTCGAGGACAAAGTCTAGTTCAAGTGGGTGAGAGTTGTAACACTAAAAAATCTAGGTATTCCGTTTATGCCCTCGAAGTATTTCACTTTTGGAAAATATGGACCTTCCGTACGCTGGTATACATATGCGTACGCTTGTGCATGCATCGGGGGGCTGAGGCTCATACGTGGGGCGTACAAGAATATACGCGGAGCGTACAAAGCCAAAGACCAAAACCCTAATTTCATGGCATGGAACCTATTTAAGCACACTTATGTCATTTGGACCAAACCCTAAGCAGCCTCCATTGCCTCTTTTCGTCCTTAAACCCTATATTTGCAAGAGAGTGTGAGTTTTAAGCTTAAAGATGATTTTGGTGGCCATTTTAGTGGGTTTGCAATAAGAAGAAGGTGGTTTTTTGAACGAGGGGAGAGCTTTTGGATCCTGCATCTAGAGCATCTTGGAGAGCTTTTGAAAGTAAAACACTTACACCTTGCTTATCCTTTTTGCTTGTTGAGTTAGGGATTTCTAGAAGTCCACTTTTGAGTCCATAAAGCCTCTCTTGTGAGTTTGGGCAACTCCAGAGGTTAGGAAGGTTAGATTTGAGGTTCTTATAGCATAAAAATGTTAACTAGATGACTTCTAGGACTCCATTCATGAGTTAAGACCTTTGGAAAGGTCTTAATGTGATAGAATGGGTTGTTGGGTTCATATATGGCAAGTAAGGGCATAAAGTTGCCAAGTTTATGCCTTAGGACCTTAAAAACAACCAAGATCTGGGATTTGGACTAGGTATCTTTGTGCATTAAGCACTGAATGGAGTTTGACGCAATGCAACTTGTACACTGGGCGTACTAGGTTGTACGCTGCGCGTACAACCCATAAGCTTAGTACGCTAAGGGTACTGAAGAGGTACCTTTGGGTGTACACTTCCAGTTGGTCTTGGGCCTCCGATGGATCTTTGAGCCTTTTGGGCCTGGACTTGCTGGTGTTGAGGGCCCCAAATTTATTATTAGGTCATTATTGCATGATCGGGCCTTGTGGCCATTATAGTTTTGGACTTAGAAGCTAGGACCATTAATTGAGGAAAGACTTTTGGGCCATAATGGGGGAACTTGGACTTAGGATTTTGGGCCCTTCACTAGGTTGTGTCATAATCCTGATTAGGGTTATTTTTATATTTATACAGTGTGAGATTTTGGATTGGTAGTCGAGCAACTATTGTTTTCAGCAGACTGACAAAGGCACCAATGCTAGCCCCTTTCTTGATATGTGGTCTTAATAGTTGATATGCAATGGTTTTGTTAGTTGGCATGTAATGAATTATGTAAAAACCATGGGGGGAGCCCTTGACATTCCAGGAAAAGACCATAAGGGAGCCTATGGCCCTGGGATGTTAGTGTTGGGTTTTGAGCATTCTAACACTCCTAAGGTGTAAATGCAACCCTAAATGCTTTGGATCTATGTTTTATCTAATATACATGCAAACTTTCAATATTCCAAAGCATCATCCTAACTAGCATACAATGGAGTATGTTTACTACAAAATTCTAGTTATATGACATACCTTTTATTGTGTGGATGCCTCAAATGGAATCACAACACACCTAGGACAAATGATAACTTGAGAGAAGGTGTCTTGCACTCAAATTCGGCTAGCTCTTCCAAAGAACCCATGTGTGTCTAGTAACCAATTTTGGATGCTAAGGGGTTTCTTATATAGTGTGGCAAGATTAGGGTTACACCATGTAAACCCTAATGTGCATGACCTGACATATTCCTCATGCTCCATGGGTTTAAACCTCCATGGATCATCCATGGGTTACCACAAGGGTTTAGCCCAACATAAAGAACTATGGATCATAAGCCCACATTATAAGAATGAATGGTTTACATAATCAATCCCCATATATTTAATTAGTCTCTTTTGATCACATAATTAATTCCAAATTAATTCTTGATTAATACTAATTAAATAATATGATTTCATATTAATATATTAGAATTTATAATATATCAATAAACCATAAATAACCTCTTCTCAAAAGTCCATCCTATCAAATTGTCCTGATGATATGCAACCCAAATGGACCATGCTACTCTCGTGTCAAGTATATACTAATAATAGTTATGGGATTAGACACCTAATCCAACAGTTAGACCATGAGGGTAGCCCATGGCATTCCAGGAAAAGACCATGGAGGGAGTCCATGGCAATTATATATATATATATATATATATATATATATATATATATATATATATATATATATATATATATATATATATATATATATGTTGTATGGTATTATGTGCTTGTATGTTGGGAACTTACTAAGTGTTTTCTTACAGTTTTTTTTGGGTGTTTCAGGTACTTCTGGTTCTAAGGGGAAGGGCTCGGCTTGATGGCACAACATTCACCCTCCAGTATTTCTGCATTTATTGTTTTGGATACTATGATCTTTTGGATATGATTTGATGTAACGGAATTTTGGAAAACAAAACATGATTGTAATTCCTAAATATTAAATGAAAAGATTTTATCTAAATTTTCGGGATGTTACATCGTGGATAAAGAGTAAAGTTAATTATCACCCACTTCGATTGATCTGTCAAGGTTGTAGCTAGCAACCGCAGGTAGGGTGTCAACCCGTACAGATCTATACATATGAATCTCGCTCCAAGGATTAACAATTATATTCGAGAAGGTATACTAAGTGATTAAACTTAGGTAATGAATAATGTCTCACTATAAAGGACATTATCTAAGGTTTACGATAAAGTTTCACTTTAAAAGTCGAGTTAGTTCGATATATTCATAAAAGTATATTTTACTCGCTTAAATAGTTGGTAAGTTTTTCAAGGGTATGTATAAATTCCAAGATATGCGTGTTATAACTTATACATACATTTTTAACATATGTATAAATACTTGCATGATATAGGTATAATACTATAAAGTTTATAAACATATGTAGTACATGTTTTATGACATGCATTATCGCGTATAATCATGATAAGTTATATTTTCTAGTTTTGTAACATGTTTAACAACTATAAGATAGGTATGTCAAGATAAACTAGTTATGATATAAGACTTTGATAAAATATCCATTATAAATAGATATGAGCTTAGCATGCACTTATCATATTTGATATATACATTTTTCATAGGTATTCTTCCCTAAAATAATAATAAAAACATTAAAAAGGGACCGTAAGCACTCACCCTTGAAGCGTGAATTCGGTTTCGGTTCGTTTTTTTGAAGCTTGTGGTGAGAAACTGTAGTTAAACGCCTTAACAGGAAAAGAGATATCTTTGGGCCCCTCAATGATTTGTTGCCGACATAAGAAGTGCTTGCCCGAGCCCGGACTAAGTTGATGTGTTTAATTAGTAGTCTGATTTCAGTCGTCATAAATTGGGAAAACTAGAAACATAATCGTGGACTATGATATTGATTCTAATCCATATCTCATGTCCATACGATATCTTGTAGAACGAAGGGATATGTGATCACTTATCTTAGGACCAACATTTAATCAGAGTTTGGAAGTGCCTTTGGACAACACTCTTTTCTGGTTATTCGGAGTCGTACTTTCAATTGTAGATAACGATTTATCCAAGTGGGAGACTATTGGATTAAGGTGTCTAAGGTCCTAAATAAATTGATATAATGTTGATGAATAAAAGTAAAGTCCTTTTTGGGTTGCCCTCATAATCAAGAAATGGATTGGATTGATCAAAGGATAGAGATAAATGATTTATTAATATATTATATGATTGATATATTAATTATAAATAGTTAATAATTAATTATGAATTAATTAAAGATAGTCGGAATTGATTAATTATTAATCAAAAGTAATATGAAATTAATTCCGGATTAATTGGAATTAATTAAAGGTGCAAGGGGTGAATTGTAATTATTCAACATTTGAACAAAAGAGGTAGTTCTAGAACCTACCAAGGCATGGACGGTTTTGGGAGCCTCTTTAGGGTTTCCAGAAGCCTCCTAGTAGCAGATGATGAAATGATTTGAATTAAGGATTAAATCTATTATTTAATCATTCAAATCTAGCTTTGTATACAAGTTACCTAAACTATAAATAGGACCCTTGTGACACCTAATTTTGTGGCTTCTCATACATATAAGGTGGAGAACAAAACTATCCTCCTCCTTTCCACTCTCTCCTTCAATCATAGGGTTTCTTGAGTTTTGGGTGTGACGCTTTAGAGGCTGCCATACTTTTGGAGCTACTTTTTGAAGGAGACTACAAAGGGAATTTGATTAACTTGTTTTGAATCAAGCAAGAGGTATGTGGTTCTATTCATGAATTTGATTCATAGGGTTTATAGTTTTTTTTCATAAGTATGTTGCTATTAATTGAGAAAAGACATAGATTCAATTTAGGTTGCATGTACCCTTAAGTGTTAAGTGAAATTCCACAAGTACATTGTTATGTAACCTAAAGTATCCCATCAAGTATGTTTTCCGATGAAGCTGAATCCCAAATCAAATCCAGAAACTGAAGTCACCATATCGAATTCTCCACTGAAACTGAATCCAAAGGCCGGTAGTGGATTAGGGTACGAGAGAAGATAGAGCGAAAGGGTTCAGTAGATTTTAGAGGCAGAGCTTGTAATGACGGAGCATGTTGTGGCGACTAGTGGCTTTTGTGAAATCCCTAACATAGGGGAAGGGAAAGGGATATGGATTATTGTGGTTTGCTTGTTATAGAAATTAAGGAAGAAAATGACGAAGATTGAATTTAATTTTAGAAGCTTTTGATGTTGTGCTCATAAGGAAGAAAAAGACACATACACACACGTAGAGAGAGAGAGAGAGAATGAAAGAGAGTATATTTATTTCCCTTATTAATATAAAAATGTTTAATATATATATATATATATATATATATATATATATATATATATATATATATATATATATATATATATATATGTATGTATATATATACATACATACATACATATATATAAATATTAACATAAAATGACTAAATGAGTAAAAGGTCTTTTTATATGGAAAAATGTAAGGCGATCAATCCCAACCCAACCCGAACCCAACCTAGTAATTAACAAGTTGGGTTAAGATTTTCAACCCGTTTAATTAAATGGTTTGGATTAAGGTTGAACTTCTTACCATGTTTACCACTTATGAACCCGTTTAAAGTTTCTAAATATTTATTTTCTTATATTTATTAGGTATTATTATGTAATTGATGGTTTCATTGTGATTATTTTGTTAAAATGTTGGGTAGTAACAATGCCTAGAAGTCATGTTGGTGATAGTAAAGTCGAGATGTGTAGCATTTACAAATTAAACGTGTATAATATTTTGATGGTGATAAACAGTTGATTTGTGTTTGTGTTATGAACATATAAACTTCTGATTGTATTATTTTCAAATATTAACTATTATTGCAGTTCTTAAGTTTTATGCAACCTTGTTTGATGGACCGTCTCATTTTCCATAGTTTTTTTTTTAGAAATTTAAATGAGTCAGTCTATTTATTGAACATGTTGGGTTAGGAAAATAATAAACGGGTCAACATTATTCAATCAATTTACTACACAACAGTTATATTCCACTTTAAGGATTGAATACATGGTTCATACAAATAATAATAATAACTTCACGAATTTGCCTTAACAGATAGGCCGATATAACAAAAAATAGAGAAAACTAGGTTGTCCGAAATCCATGAACATTTCTTCTCCTAAAAGCTGGTTCAATGATCTCCTTAGAATACATGTAGTTTGAGAGTCAACACAAAGGTTAGTGAAAGTTATAGGTTTTCTGCTAACTACAATAATGATACTCTTATAAGTTTGAAAAGTATCTCTCTTGTAGTTAAAAACCATGTTTGAAAACGTTTGATAAAGAGAGAAATCATAAGTAAATCCATACTTAAAATGTTTGATAAAGAGAGAAATCATAAGTAAATCCATACATAAAATGTTTGATAAAGAGAGAAACTATAAATAAATACATACTTAAAATGTTTGATAAAGAGAGAAACCGAATCCGTGGTTTCTAGATAAAGAGATCCAGTTAATGCTTATAGTGAGTCCTATAACCGAACTATGTGACTAGATATAACCCCTTACGACACATTATTTGAAGTCGTGGATAAAGAGTAAAGATAATTATCACCCGCTTCGATTGATCCGTCAAGGTTGTAGCTAGCAACTGCAAGTGGGGTTTCAACCCGTATAGATCTATTCATACGTATCTCGCTCCGACGATTCACGATTATATTCGAGAGGGTATACTAAGTGATTAAACTTAGGTAATAAATAGTGTCTCATTATAAAGTCCATTAACTAAGGTTTACGATAAAGTTTCACTATAAAAGACGAGTTAGTTCGATGTATTCATAAAAGTATATTTTATTCGCTTAAATAGTTGTTAAGTTTCTCAAGTGCATGTATAATCCAAGATATGAGTGTTATAACTTATACATACATTTTTAACATGTGTAGAAATACATGCATGATATAGGTATAATAATATAAAGTTGATAAACATTTGTAATACATGTTTTATGACATGCATTATTACATAAAATCATGATAAGTTATCTTTTCTAGTTTTGTAACATGTTTAACAACTTTAACATAGGTATGTCAAGATAAACTAATTATGAATTAAGACTTTGATAAAATATCCATTATAACTAGATATGAGCTTAGCATGCATTTATCATATTTTATATTCATTTTTCAAATGTATTCTCCCCTAAAATAATAATAAAACATTAAAAAGGGGTCGTAAGCACTCACCCTTGAAGCGTGAATTCGCTTTCGGTTCGTTTCGTGAAGCTTGTGGTGAGAAACTGTAGTTTGACACTTTTCAAGTTTAAAACAAACCACCAGGATTGTCTTTGTTACCTAATAAACCAAATGGGAGTTTTGGTATTATTTGGAAAGTATAGGAATGTTTTGTAATGTAACAAAATCTGAAGGGCTAATTTGGTAAAAAAAAATAACACAATTAGGACTAAATTTGTAGAGTGTTACCAGGGGGGGTTGATTTTGTCATATTTAAATAAACTGAAATGGGGGGAGGGACTGGTTTCGTAAAATCAATAAGGAGAGTGTTTGTTTTTAAATAAATGGTAATGAAGTTTGGAAATCTTTCTTCTTCCTCCTGATTTCGCTCGCAGGTGGTAACAAAGAAAATGAGACCCATCAACTGTGGTCACTCAGTTCCGGCTGAAAACTAATTAAGGAATAACAAAAATTATACGATAGTGGTGATTGATCGATACCTACAGTAGAAGGGGTGTGTTTGGTCGAAATCCTCACGGTGGCAGCAAGCGAAAAGAAATGGCAGCGGGTGGTGGTGACGTACAGTGGCAGTTTCGCTGCTTTGCTTGTTTTCTGACAGCGACAACGAGGAGCAAGTGAGAAAGGTGGCAGTCGGTCATATGTGTGGGATTCCGACAACAGTAGCACCGGTGGATGGTAGAGTGGTGGAGTGGGTTGTGTCGACAGTGGTGGCAGCCCACTACTACGCCCGATGGTTCACGACAAGCAAAAGGGTGTCTGGATCAATCAGTAATCGGAAATGGAAAGGCCGACAACCCAATTTTCTGGCGAGTTCTCTTTCTCAGCTGTTAGCTCCTCTTGCCTGAGCTATGGCTTCAAGGGAAGGCAGGGACCGAACAAAACAACGACCATGGGTGTTTCTGGGTGGTGTATATGTTGAATCTATATGCCCAAGAATCATTATTGACTGACATTGCTAATAATATATGATTCTATAGGGTCACACCTTTATCAAGTTGACACATTTTGTATATTTATTATTAATATGATTATTAATAAATAATATCAATTCTTGTTATTAATTAGGGAATAACTATTGGTTTGTGAAAATAATAATTATAAGAGAGTATAACTAGTTATTATTTTATATGGTATGGATTAATAAGTCATGCATAACCTTTTGGAGGAGTTGGATTATTTTGTCTTTTACCTAAAGTCAAAGTTTATATTTTATAAACTTTGAGTTTATAAAAAATAAGAGAATCCTTCTCTATTTCAAGTATGGCTGGAAATATAATTAAAGGAATGGAGGTTGCTTGTCAACCTCCATACCTTGTCTCCCATGCTCATTATACTAGCCATTACTTTAGAGTATTTTAATGGTTAGACTTTACTTTGCATGGAGTAGATAACATATCTGTCTTGCATGTTTATTTGGCTAGTTTTTGGTCTTAATCCCTCTCTTTGAAGACATGGCTGAAAATTGTCTTTCCCTTCATCCTCTCTCTATTTTGAAGTTAGTTTGGTGGTTTAAAAGCTTCCTTGAGTTGTCTCCTTTAGTGCTTATTTGAGTTAAGCACTTAAAGGCTTAAGACACTAAATAATACAAGAAGGAACTAACATTCCAAGTGCCTTACTCTGAACGGTGGATACACATAGAGAAATCTTATTCTTGATTTTTTTCTAACTTCATCAACACCCCTAAACCAAGTGGGTTCAAACACTTCAAAGGTTTTCATTCTAAAAACTCTATGGTTGTTTTTATTTCATTATAACATCTATAAGTGGATCCTTGATGGTTTGGTTTTTGTTATAAACTAAAAATAATCTTGTTATTTTTTATAGTATTCCGTTTCGGTTTTATGAAAAAAAGCTTATATTCTATATCAAAAACAATAAGTATCATGTAAGGAGAGGGCGTAGGGGGCTGTGCTGGCTGCTCGTCGGTTTCCTTCTCTTTGTCGGTGGAGTAAGAAACGAGAGGGAGAGGTGTTAGAGAGAGAGAGGGGGGTATACGGTGAGGATATAGTATACAATGGGTACTATATAATAAAACATTAAGGTTTACTTGTCACGGGTTAAAGGTAAAAGAAAATGCTGACTCGTTCTTGGTTTAAGCATATGCATGCATGTAATCACTCCTTTTGTTTCCCCCATTGATTTATCCCACACACAAGTTGCCTCGATTTACGTGATGTCGGTTTCAGAGCTCGTAAAAATATTTTGAAGGTGCGTGCATAGTTTCATGGTCGTGGTGATTTCAAATAATCAAACAGAATTCAAATCCGATATACCGATCTTCGTGAAACAACGTTCGAAGGTTCGCGTCAATCGGGTTCCAATTCTTCAGTTTTCGCGAATCTGGTTTCTGTCCGGGCTAAAAATACTAGAATAGTAAAATCAAATACTAGACCGAAACCTGAGTTCATAAATGTGATCAAAATTAATTTATGAGATGGGTAGCTACGTCAAACTGAGCAGTGTAGTGTCCGGTGTCGGGTAAAATCAGGTATATACCCGCTTAAAAGCTTAAAACATGCATAACTTTCTCCTACGATCTTCGTTTTGGACGTTGTTTATATCCACGGAATCCTAAGAACATGTTCTATCTAATTTGATCATCCATGGCCCCCATGTAGGTTAAATGAGAAAATTTGATTTTTAGGGGATCACATCTCACTGATTTTTGAACTGCTTCCTCTTTGATGACGATGGTCAACTTTTTGAGCGTTATGAGGTATCCAGAAGGAACTTACGAGTAACATGATCTCATATGTACTTCAAATTATCTAGATACTATGTAGTAGGTCCTACTACAGTGTGGTTCGCGGTAAATTGACTGTCTACTGACTTAGACCTAAATTCTGGGATGTCATAATGATCGAAAATGAACCTAGAGTCCGCACTAGCTCTCAACTTGAGGTTGAAATATCAGTGAAGTCAAATGAAATTGCTTTACCTCTTTACCAGATATACTAAGGCACTAGTAATTGAATTCGTTTTGTTCATGTCCGTCATTACCATCGTTCCGGTAATGATTAAGAAGATGAATGTTATTCTGACTCTATTTGTCATAGAAAATCGAGTCCGACTATGATAAAGGCTACAGAGTGGGTTACTCAATTTAGAGAACGAAGTTCAATTTAGCAGCTAACTTTAGTTAAGAGATTGAAGGGAAGAACAATTGAAGCGACTGAAAGGAGTATTACAACCATCGTTAAGACTAAGTAACCAGTAGTTAGATATGCTACCTATAATGATGTAGTTGTACCACATTAGAACATTAAGGAATGTATCCTATGTGCTAGAGTCTGACTCAAAAAGATGCGAGGCTAGCCATTGCATCATGTAAAATATGTCTGTTCTAAAATGAGTACGAGTCTACGATGAATATTAAGTTTGTAACTCGAAGATTATGACTGAAGATCCAAAATAAAGTGAAGAACGAGCGCAAGCTTGGGCATCGCCAACAACCAAGAAGTCCAAAAGTTGATACTCATTCGGAAAGGCATAGGAGTTACGGTTATTACCTAGGATAGAAAGGTAACGTGCTGAATCATTATACATACCTTGTTTTGATGATGATTTTGGGACGTAATCATCCTAAGGGGGAGATAATAAAATGCCCGCAAGATAGAGATAGATGATTAACAAAGAATGGGATAACTATTTGTCGCATCAATAAATAGATATTATCAATGGAAGATTATTTAGGGAAAATAATCTAAACAAAATTCATAGTATTCGTTAAACCGAGAGCGTGCATATAGAGAACATCCAAATATGACTTCATAAGAGGAAGTTATGATTTTTCGAAGTATTTCGCGCAACTGTGTTAGCGCAGAAACCAAAACTCAAACTGGACGATTGTTAGGAAAAACAATCTAAATGAAAGCTGAAGATCTCGTCAATACTTATTTGTAGATATAAAGACAATCAAGAATGGATATAGTATAAGACAGTTATGATCTTTATACGAACTTTAACAGTCTAAGCCGGTTAAAAATATAACTTTAAATATAAATTAAGAATTAGCCAACAGAGTCTAAAATAAAGTTGGAGATCTCGTCGATAGCTACGGGTAGATATAAAGAACATCGAAAATGGAGCTTGTATGAAGAAGATACGATTTTTTGAAAAATCAGAAATTCACATGCGTGCGCGAGGGGCACGACGCGCACGACGTGATGACGTGCACGAATCAAGACCTGGCACGTGGCGACAAAGAGCAGGATCAACATTACTCGAATTGTACGGCGCACATCTTGTTGGCACATGGTGCACGCATATCCAATTAAAAATACCCCTCGAATTCATTCATTTCTCATCCCACACTCTCTTATCTCTCTCTAAAAACTCTCTGCTTCTTAAGCTCCAAGTTTTCTGGACTTCTGAAATCTTTTAGCTAGGCTCTGGGATAGTTAGAAGCTTGACTATTTGAAGCTCCCAGGTCAGAGTTTTACTAGTGCAATCTCCCGATTTTTGCTAGAAAATGTCTGTAAGTTAAGTGAAAGTCATATCGCTATCAGTATAACTTATATTTATAATCATAATCATTATTATGAACCTATTAATAAGATTTATCAATAATTCCAAGTCATAATACTGATTGATCTACCTACGAGAGTGATGTCTAGTTTAGATTTAGTGAGTTGTTTAAAGTTGGATTACTAAACAGTATACTCTATATACCAAACGGACCCTACCTCCGATATGATCCTACCTATTTGTTCCTTACTTGATAGATCTTGATGTAGACATTGGGATTAGTAAGGAACCTATACTATCATTAGTCTCAAGGGATATTATACTAAGACTTAGTGGTAAATAAACCTAGGTCACATCAAGGGAATAGCTAAGTGCTAGGGCGAAGCGCTGCCTAAATTTCGAGCCATCCAATATTAACTAATGAGTGCATAGTTACTTTCGTCTTAGACATAGATATGAAGTATTTAGATAATTAAATGTTATATGCGCTTATGTGCAAAGATGCTCCATGTTAGACGAAATGTTATAAAGATAAATTTATATGATATATATTGTGTATGTACTTTATGAATATAATGTTGGATTAATGTCTAAGTCCATAACTATAATTGGTAAGACTTGACCCGACCCGACATGGTCCATTTGGGTTGCATGGCATCATGCATTTGGATAGACTATAATGAGAGAAATAACACTTAAGGTTGGTTAATATATTATAAGTTCTAATATATTAATAAAGTTATTTAATTAGTATTGATCAAGAATTAATTTGGAATTAATTAAGTGATCAAAAGGAGACTAATTAAATATATGGGTTGATTGTGTAAATCATTCATTCTTATATATGTGGGCTTGTGATCCAAGATTCCTTATGTTGGACTAAGTCCATGGGGGTGACCCATGGATACTCCATGGAGGTTAAAATCCATGGAGCATAAGGAATGGGTAAAGTTATGAGTTACATGGTGTAACCCTAATAGCCACCATATAAAAGAATCCCATGGCTCAAGAAATCGGGTACTAATGTGTGAGTGTGAGGGCTAGACGATTTCAAGGAGTGTTCAAATTTCTCTCAAGTTATTCCAAGTGTATTTGGTGTTGTGTGAACCATTTGAGGTGTCACACTTGGGGCACTAGGCACTCAAGCTTCATGAAGACATTCTACATCAAAGAGGTATGTATTCTATCTTGTTATATTTATTATTTTGTATGCTAGATTAGGATAATACCTTGGATGTTCATAATTGTATGTATAATAGAGAAAACATAGATCCAAGGTATTTAGGGTTGCATGTACACTTAGGAGTGTTAGAATGCTCATAACCCAACAGTGGTATCAGAGCCAGGTTTTTTTCTTGTTATACTTGCAAAAGTAGCTGAAAAATCGAGTTGGATGCATATATTCGATTGTTTTGGCTGGAATTGGACTAGGAACATTACCCTAAGATGTTTTTGGACTTATAAACTTGTTTTTGATGTGGTAATGTTCATGCTAATCCAATTTCTAAGATAATTGTCATAATTTCAAGATTTGTATTAGTTTGTATGTTCATGCTAATTTCTTGAAGATTGATGATTTGAATTATCTTGTTCTTATGAGGTTCTTAGATTAATAGAAAAGTTGTGTGAAATAGTTGTTTTCAATCCATTTTAATCTAAGAGTTGATTCCAAAGTGTGTTTTTGTAACTTGTCCTCAAGTTATATGAAAAGTCACATTTAAGAATCATAAAACTCATAAAAGTTGGCAAAGGTTACAAAATGAAGAGTCTCTTCATTAAATTAAAAAAAAAGTGTAACCTTAATTAGTTCCATAAGTTACAATAAAAAAAGGGTTATTTTTTTTATTAATTAGTTTAAAGTCTTCCATAACTTGTCCTCAAGTTATGGAACTTGAAGAGTTTTTTTTTTAATTAAAACTACTTTAAACTCATAAGTTATGAAATTAATTAGTTTTGAATAGTTTCAAAACTTGCCCTCAAGTTTTGGAATTTGAAAAGTTTTCACTTATGAATACTTTAATTCCAAGTTAGCCCTTAGAATTTTAAAAGTTAAAATTCAACCCTTATACTTTATAATATTATAAGTTAATAATATTTATATATATGTATAAGAGTAAAGTCAATCTTATCGTTAGTAGGCCTCATTCATGAAGCCAGTCTATAAGGGGGGTATAAGGTTACTGCCTATAAAATGGCAGTTTAATGGGTGTCCACTCTCACCCACCACTTCCTTGACTGGTGGAGGGTCGTTAGCCGAACGGGTAGGACAAGGACTATAATTCTCCTTTCATTAAAAGTATTAATGATAAATACTAAGTAACTAAACTCTTATTAATACCCAATCTTAGTTACTTAGGAAAATGTGAATTTGGTGCTAACCCATGAAATTACACTTTGCACTTTGCTTAAGTCGTTAGTGGAGCGTGTGTGGTTAACCGACACACTAACCTGGACTTAACAAGGTAGGCAAAGGGTAACTTAATATTTATCATAGTATCGGTGGAGCGTGTGTGGTTAACCGGCACACTGATTAAGGGGTAAATATTAAGGGTACCAAGTATATTTGCATGGTTATTCACACCTTGTTTTGTGATCCTCGGCATCCCAGTCACAAAACCTGAAGGGCACACTCGAGATTGAAACATGCATTTGAACAGTTCAATGAATCTCAAAGATCTAGGACTTTCAAATCCAATTAAAACCTAATAAATTATTTCGTTTTTCATGGTGGAAATTGGTGAATCGTCATTCACCTACCTTCAAATATTTTATAGCTTGGATTACTCTTCTAAGTTATAAAATAGTTTGTTGGGTCCTAGCCTTAATATTTCATATTGGGTGTCATATTAAGGACTTTAAATCAACTATCTTGAATATCTCCCAAAAAGATGTCTGGTCTAGACATTTATGATCTTCCCAAATCTCTTGAAACAAGCTTTCCTAAATGAAGATGATGTCCCATGGATATCATACTTCTTTCACCTCCTCCAATTATTCTCCCTAACCCACAAGTTCCTAAAAAGTTTAAGGTCACTCAAGCCCTATTGGCAAGGCAAGGTCTAGGTGTGATCACATCTTGGAGATGTAGTCACATATTGACAAGCCGGGAGAGTTGGGTGTCAAAGTCTTGAGAAAGTTGGTGGCTCAACTACTTTCTAAGTCACATAGTGAGTTCTTTTGGGAATCCTATGAAACAGACTAAGACAAGACCCTTAATGATCTTATCTATTTGCTAAGATCAACTTCCTAAAACGCTATGGACATTGACAATGATGCCATTGGATATCTAGTAAAGCTCTCTCTTCCCAATGGAAAGGGATCGGCCATAGTCAACTCTGTTGACCCAATGGTAAAGAGAGAGGCGAAGTCTGAGATAGTCCCATTATCAAGGATCCATAGGTAACTATTGCCAAAGGAAGGGGCATTGGTTACGAAGCTGCCAAATTTACCTAAGGATGTTAAAGTCAATAAGTTTGGCTCTACTTCAGGTAAAGTCCATTGTCTAACTCTATTAAGTACATGCTGATTCTGATCGCGAAGGTGGATTTCAATCGCATGGTTCGGTGATCAGAATTTTGGGCTATTACTTAAGAGTTATGATATTTATATTGCTTAGGAATAGATAACAACAAGGTTTTCATATGGATTGTAAGGATAAGTTTTTCCGCAAAGTTTTAAAATAAAAGAAAAAAGGTTTTGATTTTATTTATTTTAAGTATCCTTACAATGGCATTTGTGAAAAGTTGTTGCTTATAAGATTCCATTGATAGCAATATTGGAAAAATGGATTTGATTCTTTCGGTTGTGGTAGTGTCTAATATTACCAAATAAGGAAAGATTCTCATCACCCAAGGTTCAATTGGACCGGAACTTGGAATCATGCAAGTTGTATAGTATGATGAATGAGAACTTTCAGCTTGGAAAATTAAGACTAATTCCTTATGTGAATAAGGAAAGGACTAAGGGATCGAGTACACATTCTTGTGCACTGGTCAAGTCCACCACAAAAGATCAAGAAGACTATTCGTCATGATTTACTTAAGTTCAGTAAATATGGTTATACTTATAAGTTTAAGTATAAGTCTGTAGCATTGGAGAAGTTTCAATGTGAGACAGAACGAATAAGAAGAATCAAAGTATGGCAGAAAGATAAAAGTTTCTCAAATCTGAAAAGATGGGAGAGTACTTTAGTATCATGTTTATGATCATCTTAATGATTAAGATACCATATCACAATTGGTCCTCTAAAGTCAAGAAGAGGAGTCATGAATTGTTGAAATGGTTAAATCAAAAAGATGAGTCATACTTCGTTCCAAAACAATTCTTAGAGTCATACTCCAAGATTATAACTTGAGTGACATATCTTAAAGAGGGTTTGTTAACACTAGTCAAATGTAAGAGTAAAAGGTTATCTACTCTTGTACATTTGAAATTGGTAAGTTGTGATGTTTTGGATAAAACAGAGACCAACTTAGGCCAATTGTGTAAAGTGTTAGTCTTGATAAAGAATCCGCACTATCTCTTGAATATTTGACAAGGGAGTCTTATATGCCAAGAGGACAGTGGGAGTCTTAAAGCTCTTGAAAGTTTCAAGACTTAATCAAGAATAAAACCTAAAGTCCTTCACTAGCACACGACTTGAGGTTTATAACCTATCGTGTTGAAATTTTTGTGCCTATTCAAGTTGGCTTTGCATAGGAGTTCTGAGAGTTCTCAATTGGTTGCACAACTACTTGGAAGCAATGGCAGGCACCTGAGCTGCCAAATGGCAAGAATTTAAGATTGCACAAGTTTAATCAATATGAGTTTGGATTTGTCACTAACCTTGTCTTGTGATTATGGTTTTGACAAATTCACATGGATAAGAACACATACACTATTAAATCTAAGTGTCATAAGGTTTCTCTCCGATTCATGAAAATGATGGTGAGGAAACACTTTCACTAAGTAGATTTTAGCTAGATAGCAATTGTGATATTTGCATTCTCAAAGTCGTTAGTGGAGCGTGTGTGGTTTACCGGCACACTAACATGGACTTGTGAGAAGTGGCAAAGGTCTAAACAATTGAGACTATGATTACGACATCCCTTTTCATAGTTCTAAAATTGTTTAGACACATATGTGAGCTATCTAAGAGAGGTGTATGATTTTGATAAAGTTTTATCAAAACAATCTAGTATCAGAAATCTGAACTTTGGTAAGAAAGTCAGCTGATTTCTGAGTACATGTCAAAGCTAGTGGGAGCATAAGTGTTATGCTAATAATCATCATGTTAGTGGGAGCATGATAATTATGACAAAGGTTGCAAGTTAGCAATGTTAATTATAGAAAACAAAAGTTTCAATTCGTGAGGTTGCAGGGGTTGAAAAAGTTGTTTTGCTATAATTAAGGGAGAGGAAATTATACTTCATTTCAATTCTAAAAAGTTTAGATTGAGATTTTAATCATATTTAATCAAGGATATATATATATATATATATATGAATTTCATGTTGGAATGGCTCAACATAAGGAAATTCTATATATGGGTCCATTATTTGCGTTCTAAAATTCGATTATGATTACGACATCCCGTTTCATAATCTGAATTTTGAGAACTTGGCAAATTGAAATGGAAATATTATAGCAAAAGACTGGTTTAGTCTTTATGTGAGACATCATGAATCGTGTCCCATATGCTTCGGATATAGGATCGATTACATGTGCTATATTCATCCTTTCTAAAATTTTCCAAATGCCTGGGGCATTATGAAGGGAAAAGGTCTAGAATTGGATATGACTAAAATGATTAAGCAATTGTCGACGACAATCTAAGGTTTACCAAAGATTGGTTGCTCAAGGACAGTTGGAAGTATAATGTTAATTCTGGAAGGACCATATTGACATAATCTGTAAGGAGGCAACTCTTGTTCAGAAGTGATAGTCAAAATGGAATATGGAAATGTTTCAAAGTTTGAAATTATTCAATCTGTGTAAGATTAGGAAACTTAATGAAAGAAGGATGTTTCCAAGGAGCTGATCTCCTTTGGAATGCTCTGTAATGATTGTTGTCAAGTCTTTCTGACTTTGTGCATAATCATTAAGAGGATCAATGCATATAAGTTTAGAATCTAACAGATTTCAGTAAATGGCATGAATTTGGAATTCTTGCATTTGCAGTAAGGATTTGGGACTGTGAAAAGAGGATCATTGGAGTGATGTTCAATTGATCTATTTTACAAATTAAAGATCATATACAAACATAGTATGCATACTTGGTGTATGGCATGACTAGTGTTTAGAAAACATAGTGTACATGCTTGGAGCATGGGACAACTATTGTTTTAAATTCAAGTATAAAGTTGATAAAACCGAAACAATGAATAATGAGTAATCAGTATGGTGATAAATAAAAGTGTTTATTTATATTCATAGGGTTTGATACCATATTTGATTCATTTATTCTTGTGTTTCACTTTGCATGTTTTGACTTCCAGAATAACTAAGTCGCTCTTCCTGAATGATTAAGTTATTCAAACCATCCACAGTCGGTCATATGTTGGAAGTAGATATGAATCAAGACTGTCATGGGTTGGTTTGTAGAGGTCCAAGTTGGTGGACAAAGTGGTGCTACAACACTCATGAGTGCTCATAAGTTCTGAGTATTGGATTCAACCCGCGCTCATTTGAATCACTTCATGGATTTTATCACGAGTGATCATGAGACGATAATATCTTATATTCTTCAAACCTAGAGATATGAGTTGTTACTATGAGTTGGTTATACATTGATTGCACGAAAACGCATTGGTAACTCGATGTTATAAAACGTGCCTTTGTGTATGATTCAACAAGTAGTAGAACAAGCCATATGAGTCGAAGTTTATCCATTCCTTTTACCTTCAGGATAAAAGCGATATCTGTGGGCCCCTCGATGATTTAAAGATGATACATGTGAGTGCTTGGCCAAGCCAGGACTGATTTGATTTGTTCAGTCAGTCAGTCATCATGAATCGGAAATCGGGAAACAACAAATGGACAGAGAGAATGATTGATAATCCATGTCTCAGTCCATATGATATCTAGAATGGAGGAATATATGATCCCTTATCTAATGGACAAGTCATTGACAAAGGTCAGAGTTCATCGACAAGGTCAGAGTTCGACAGAAGCTTTTGAGAGCTACGATTGCTGATCGGTTCCTGAAGTCATACGCAATAATAGTTTTAGACTTATCCAAGTGGGAGACTGTTGGATTAATGTCTAAGTCCATAACTATAATTGGTAAGACTTGACCCGACCCGGCATGGTCCATTTGGGTTGCATGGCATCATGCATTTGGATAGACTATAATGAGAGAAATAACACTTAAGGTTGGTTAATATATTATAAGTTCTAATATATTAATAAGGTTATTTAATTAGTATTGATCAAGAATTAATTTGGAATTAACTAAGTGATCAAAAGGAGACTAATTAAATATATGGGTTGATTGTGTAAATCATTCATTCTTATATATGTGGGCTTGTGATCCAAGATTCCTTATGTTGGACTAAGTCCATGGGGTGACCCATGGATACTCCATGGAGGTTAAAATCCATGGAGCATAAGGAATGGGTAAAGTTATGAGATACATGGTGTAACCCTAATAGCCACCATATAAAAGAATCTCATGGCTCAAGAAATCGGGCACTAATGTGTGAGTGTGAGGGCTAGACGATTTCAAGGAGTGTTCAAGTTTCTCTCAAGTTATTCCAAGTGTATTTGGTGTTGTGTGAACCATTTGAGGTGTCACACTTGGGGCACTAGGCACTCAAGCTTCATGAAGACATTCTACATCAAAGAGGTATGTATTCTATCTTGTTATATTTATTATTTTGTATGCTAGATTAGGATAATACCTTGGATGTTCATAATTGTATGTATAATAGAGAAAACATAGATCCAAGGTATTTAGGGTTGCATGTACACTTAGGAGTGTTAGAATGCTCATAACCCAACATATAATACATTGGGTAATAAAGGGTAATGAAAGGCAAAAATGATAAAATACCGTAGTACGATGAAAGATGAAAATAATGATAGGATGTCACGACTTTAATAACACTATTGTACTAACGATGTAGGGATTGGTACTATTGTACTAACAATATAGGAACTAGTATTTTTGTACTAACGATGTAGGAACTAGTACTATTATACTAACGATATAGGAACTACTACTTTTGTACTAACGATGTAAGAACTAGTACTAATGTATTAACTGATGGGTTTTGAGCATTCTAACACTTCCTAAGTGTACATGCAACCCTAATAACCTTGGATCTATGTTTGTCTAATTATCATGCAAAGTTGAATTCCAAGGTTATATTCCTATCTAGCATACATGGGGAACAAATTTTAACTTGCATGAAAGATAGAATAACTTACCTTGTTGTTGCTTATGATCCTTGAAACCTTGTGAGCCTAGCAACCCAAGTGTGATGCCTCAAATGCTTCACACAACACCAAATGCTTTTGGAATGACTTTAGAGAGAATACACACTTCTAAAATCGGCCTAGCCCTCTTGTTTCTTATGTGTAGCCGATTTTGGTGGAGAATGAGTTTCTTATATAGTGTTGACACATCTAGGGTTACACCATGTAAACCCTAATGTGTCATGACTCTTCATTTCCATGACCCATGGGTTTGTAACTCCCATGGAGCATCCTATGGGTGGAACCCAACTTGATAATCCATGGAGCCTCTTAGCCCACTATATAAGATATGGAAGATTTACATAATCTACCCATATATTTAATTAGTTATCTTTTGATCACTTAATTAATTCTAAATTAATTCTTGATCAAACTAATTAAATAATATTATTAATATATTAGAACTTATAATATATTAATAAACCATAAGTGTTATTTCTCTCATTTTAGTTTATCCAATTGCATGGTGCCATGCAACCCAAATGGACCATGCCGGGTCGGGTCAAGTACATACCAGAAATAGTTATGGACTTAGACACCTTATCCAACAGTCTCCCACTTGGATAAGTCTAATAACTATAACTGCAATACTTCAGGAACCGATCGGCAATCGTAGCTCTTTCGAGGTCTCTCAGAACTGAGAAGATGAGGATACGCCATTTAAGATAAATGATCATATAATCCTCTGTTCTAGATATCAGCCGGACAAATACATGGAACAATGTCTTACTTATTGTCCAGCAGTTTGTTTCCCGATTTCCGATTTGTTTGACAAAGAACTTAATTGAACACATCAACTTAGTTCTGACCGGGCCCGGTACATAGGTCAAAACAAAATCATCGAGGGGCCCAGATATCAGCTTCTAATCCAAGAAGGAACAGATAAACTTCGACTCATATGTTTGTTCTACCACTCATTGAATTATACACAAAAGCACGTTTTATAACATCGAGTTACCAATACGTTAATGTACAATCAATGCATAACCAACTCATAAGTAAGAAATCATATCTCTAGGTTTGAAGACTTATATGATATTACTGTCTCACGATCACTCGAGATAAATTCCATGAAGTGATTCCAGTGAGCGTGGGTTGAGTCCAATGCTCAGAACTTATGAGCACTCATGAGTGTTGTAGCCATGTCCAACAACTTAGACCTCTGCAACCAATCATGACAGTCTTGATTCATACCTACTTCCGACATATGACCGACTGTGGAGGTTCGAATAATATGATATACCAAACATAATTATTCTGGAAGTCAAAACATGCAAAAGAAATATAGTAAACGATCGACAAGAGATAGCAACACTTTACTCATAAATAAAACACCTTTTATTCATCATCTAATGTCAATTACACTTTACAAATTTCAAGGTTATCTAACTACTAAATCTAATATCATCCTTCAGCCCTATGCTCCGAGCATATTGGAGATGCTTAACCCGAGTCAGTCCTTTCGTGAGGGGATCTGCTGGATTCTCATCCGATGATACCCTCTTTGCCACGAGGAGTCCTTTTTCTATTCGATGTCTGATGAAATGGTATTTTCTGTCGATGTGTCTGGATCTCCCGTAATCCCTTGGTTCCTTGGCTAAGGCAACTGCACTTTCACTATCAGAGAAAATTTCCATTGGCTCTTTAATAGCTGGTACAACTCCAAGGTCTCCAATGAAGTTCTTCAGCCATATCGCCTCCTTTGCTGCCTCGCTAGCTGTTATATACTCTGATTCGCAAGTTGAATCAGCCACTGTCTCTTGCTTGGAACTCTTCCAAGAAATTGCTCCTCCATTTAAGGTAAAGACCCAGCCTGACTGAGAGCGGAAATTATCCCTATCAGTCTGAAAGCTAGCATCACTATACCCTACAACTCTCAAGTCTTCACTCCCACCGAGGGTAAGGACCCAGTCCTTAGTCCTCCGTAGGTACTTGAGGATATTCTTTATCGCAGTCCAGTGTACCTTGCCAGGGTTCCCCTGATACCTGCTAACCATGCTCAAAGCAAAGGCCACATCAGGTCGAGTACACGTCATAGCATACATGATCGATCCTACAGCCAAAGCATAAGGTATTCGACTCATTTCTGCTATCTCAGCCTCAGTACTAGGGCTTTGTGTCTTACTCAATCTGGCATTACTCTGGATGGGTAACTCTCCTTTCTTGGAGTCCTGCATGCTGAATCTCTTCAACACCTTATCCAAGTAAGTACTCTGACTAAGTCCAATTAGTCTTTTACTCCGGTCTCTCAAGATCCTTATCCCTAGAATATAGGGAGCTTCTCCTAGGTCCTTCATAGAGAAACACTTCCCAAGCCAGGACTTAACTTCCTGCAGAGTTGGGATGTCATTTCCTATGAGTAGTATGTCATCCACATACAATACCAAAAAGCTAACTATACTCCCACTAGCCTTGACATATACACAAGATTCATCTTCACTCCTAGAAAAGCCAAATTCCTTGACTTTCTCATCAAAGCAAAGATTCCATCTGCGAGGTGCTTTCTTTAACCCATAAACGGATTTCTCAAGCTTACACACTCTATTAGGGTACTCTGTGTTGACAAAACCCTCTGGCTGACTCATGTAAACATCCTCAACCAACTTTCCATTAAGGAAAGCGGTTTTGACATCCATTTGCCATATTTCATAGTCATGAAATGCGGCTATGGCTAACAGAACCCTAATAGACTTAATCTTGGCCACTGGAGAAAAGGTCTCATCATAATCAACTCCCGGAGTTTGTGAGAAACCCTTTGCAACCAGTCGTGCCTTATAAGTGTGTACATTACCATCCATGTCGGTCTTCTTCTTGAAGATCCATTTGCACCCTACAGTCTTACGACCTGGTACATTCTCAACCAAGTTCCAAACTTGATTGTCATACATGGACTGTATCTCGCTGTCCATTGCCTCTTTCCACTTGGCTGACTCAGGGCCTGCCATGGCTTCCGCGTAACTGTTAGGTTCATCCAGACCTATCAGCGTCTCATCACTGACAAGTGTATCACCTTCCGCAGTAATATGGAATCCATAGTAATGCTCAGGTGCATTCCTAACCCTTGTGGAACGCCTCAGAGGTACAGACTTGTCAATTGGCTCAACAGAAGTTTCCTCCTCAAGTTGAGTGCTAGGGTTTGAAGTTCCTTCACCACTTGACTCTTGAATTTCTTCAAGGTCAACTTGCCTCCCACTGTCTCCTTGGCTTATGAACTATCTCTCTCGAAAGAACGCCCTCCTAGCTACAAAGACCACATTCTCACTAGGTCTGTAGAAGAGGTAACCAAAGGATTTTTGTGGGTAGCCGATGAAAATACACCTCTCACTTCGAGGTTCGAGCTTATCATGAGTCTCGCGTCTCACAAAAGCCTTGCAACCCCAAATCTTAATGTGGTCTAGTTTGGGTACTTTACCAGTCCATATCTCATGAGGAGTTTTGGCAACTTTCTTTGTGGGAACTAGATTAAGGATATGGGCGGCAGTCTCTAAGGCATACCCCCAAAATGTGATTGGTAGCGAAGCTCGACTCATCATGGAACGAACCATATCCAACAAGGTTCGATTACGCCTCTCAGCTACACCATGCAACTGTGGTGTCCTGGGAGGTGTCAATTGTGAGACAATCCCACATTCCCTAAGATAGTCGAGGAACTCTGAACTAAGATACTCACCACCTCGATCGGATTGAAGCATCTTAATGTTCCTGCCCAATTGATTCTCGACTTCCTGTTTAAACTCTTTAAACCTCTCAAAAGTCTCTGACTTATGCTTGATTAAGTAGACATATCCATATCTACTGTAATCATCAGTAAAAGTCAAATAATAACGATTAGCATCCCTTGTGGCATGTTTGAAGGGCCCACACACATCCGTGTGTATAAGATCCAACAAACCTTCACCCCTCTCACAAGAACCTGTGAAGGGTGACTTTGTCATTTTTCCAAGAAAGCATGATTCGCAACTATCATCTGACTTTAGGTCAAATGACTCCAATACTCCATCCTTTTGGAGTTGGCCTAGCGTTTCTTGCTTATATGTCCAAGACGACAATGCCATAATGATGCTTTATCCAAGTTATTATCATTAATAGAATCAATACACAATACATTATTTCCTAAGTTATCAACCACATATACAGTTTCATACACACCATCACAAGGTAATGCTTTAAAATAAAGAACATTATTAAAGAAAGCATTAATCGAACCAACTTCATTATCAAATGAAAAGGTGTAACCTTGTTTATACAATGCATGAAAGGAAATAATATTTCTTGCCATTTCTGGCGAATAACAACATTTATTCAAATCTAAACTAAACCCACTACTTAGCGATAAAGTATAAACTCCAATCTTGGTGACAGGTAAAGCTTTCCTATTCCCCATGATTAAGTTTATTCTTCCATGCTCCACATTCTCACTTCTTCTTAGTCCCTGCAAAGCAGAACAGATATGAATACCACAACCGGTATCAAGGACCCAAGAGTTAGAATGGGGTGAGTTATTAGATAAGATAGTGTAAATACCTGCATGGTTGGGTTTAACTTTCCCATCCTTTACATCTTGCTGGTACTTTGGGCAGTTCCGCTTCCAATGTGACTTTTCATGGCAATAGAAGAATTCAGCCTCTTTAGGGTCAGAAGAAGGAGTGACAAAACCTTTCTTGGTTCCACTTGAAGAAGAGCCATCAAGGGTCCTAGCCTTGGTACCCTTCGAAGAGCTCTTTCTCTTCTTCCCTCTACCTTTCCCGGTTGCCAAAACCGGGGCGGAGTTTGGAGTAGGAGTGTTAACAACCGACTTACCCTTAAGACCTGTTTCTGCGGTCTTGAGGAGTCCCTGAAGTTTGCTGAGTGTGACCTCTTCCTTATTCATGTGATATGTCATGCGGAATTGATCATAGCACGATGGTAAGGAGTGCAAAATGATATCTATTGCAAGCTCCTCAGGGAAGTTCACATTAAGCTTCAGCAACCGATCCACATACCTTTGCATTTTCTGCATGTGGCTCGTGACGGATTCCCCGTCCTTCATCATGGTTGTTATGATAGAGCATATTATTTCATACCTCTCTTGTCGTGCACTTTGATGGTATCTTTCCATCAGATCTTGGTGCATTTCAAAAGGGTAGAAGTCCTCATAGGACTTTTGGAGTTCCGCTGTCATGGTGGCCAACATGATGCATGCCACTTTTGTACCATCCCTTTCATGTGCCCGAAAGTCAGCGATCTCCTAGGGAGTTGTAGTGGTCTCATCAATCTCCTTAAGCTCCTTGTCAAGGACATATTCTTTGTCCTCGTAGCGGGTAATCATCCTGATGTTTCTGATCCATTCATTGAAGTTGGATCCATCAAAAGTGACTTTCCCACACAAGTTCATAAGGGTAAAGGAGCCATTAGGATTAGAGCCAGAAGCAGCATTGTTTGAAGACATCTGAAAGAAGAGAACAAGATTAGTTTAGATATTAAGAGAGTCCTTAATAAAACACCCAAATGTAATATTAAGGCTAGGATCCAATCACAATATATTATAACTTAGAAGAGGTATGCCGTAATCCAAGCTATAACATATTTGAAAGGTAGGTGAATGACGATTCACCAATTTCCACCATGAAAAACGAAATATAAATATTAGGTTTTTAATTGGTTCTTAGAAATTCCTAGATTCTTTTGAGATTCAATGAACTTTTCAAAGGCATGTTTCAATCTCGAGTGTGCCCTCCAAGTTTTGTGACTGGGATACCGAGGATCACAAAACGAGGTGTGAAGTAACCATGCAAATCACTTGGTACCCTCAAGGTTTATCACTCAATCGATGTGTCGGTAAACCACACACGCTCCACTGATGCTATGGTAAACCTTAAGTCACCCTTTACCTAACTTGTTAAGTCCAAGTTAGTGTACCGGTTAACCACACACGCTCCACCAACGACTTAAACAAAGTGTAAAGTGTAATTTCATGGATTAGCACCTTATTCACATTTTCCTAAAGTAACTAAGATTGGGAATTTAATAAAAGCATTTAGTTACTTTATAATATTCATCATACTTTTAATGAGAATTTATAAGTCCTTGTCTTACCCGTTCGGCTAACGACCCTCCACCGATCAAGGAAGCGGTGGGTGAGAGTGGACACCCATTAAGTTGCCATTTTATAGGCAACAACCTTATACCCCCTTATAGACCGGCTTCGTGAATGAGGCGTACTAGCGGTAAGACGACTTGACGTTATACATATATATATTAGTAACTTATAATATTATAAAGTATAAGGGTTGAATTTTAACTTTTAAAATTCTAAGGGTTGGAACTAAAGTTTTAATCAAGACTTTACATGTTCCAAAACTTGAGGGCAAGTTTTGTAAACTTCCAAAACTTTTCATTTCTTATAACTTATGAATTAATTGAGTAATAAAAATGAAGACTCTTCATTTTTATAACTCTTGTGTTCTTTTAATGGCTTTAATAAAAGTGAGACTTTTGGTTTTCCATAACTTGAGGACAAGTTATGGACTCCATTAAAACACATTATGATCATGAATTAAACTACCATGAAGGTTACAAACAATTCCTATGATCATCTAATCTTCATAAGTTCAAGAACATTAATATGAACACTTTCAAGAATCAAAAATTACACTTAAAAAAACTTGTAATTTTAATAATTGCCATTGTAAATGGATTAGCATAAACATTACACCATCTAAAACAAGCTTTAAAACATCAAAACAGTTTAGGGTAATGTTTCTAGTCCATTTCCAGCAACAAATGTGCAAACTTTCATACGAGCAGAAAACAGAAAAACGATTTTTTTCCAAGCTGTTTGCACAAAAAAAAAAAAAAAACAACAAGCGAGCCTGGCTCTGATACCACTGATGGGTTTTGAGTATTATAACACTTCCTAAGTGTACATGCAACCCTAATAACCTTGGATCTATGTTTGTCTAATTATCATGCAAAGTTGAATTCCAAGGTTATATTCCTATCTAGCATACATGGGGAACAAATTTTAACTTGCATGAAAGATAGAATAACTTACCTTGTTGTTGCTTATGATCCTTGAAACCTTGTGAGCCTAGCACCCCAAGTGTGATGCCTCAAATGCTTCACACAACACCAAATGCTTTTGGAATGACTTTAGAGAGAATACACACTTCTAAAATCGGCCTAGCCCTCTTGTTTCTTATGTGTAGCCGATTTTGGTGGAGAATGGGTTTCTTATATAGTGTTGACACATCTAGGGTTACACCATGTAAACCCTAATGTGTCATGACTCTTCATTTCCATGACCCATGGGTTTGTAACTCCCATGGAGCATCCTATGGGTGGAACCCAACTTGATAATCCATGGAGCCTCTTAGCCCACTATATAAGATATGGAAGATTTACATAATCTACCCATATATTTAATTAGTTATCTTTTGATCACTTAATTAATTCTAAATTTATTCTTGATCAAACTAATTAAATAATATTATTAATATATTAGAACTTATAATATATTAATAAACCATAAGTGTTATTTCTCTCATTTTAGTTTATCCAATTGCATGGTGCCATGCAACCCAAATGGACCATGCCGGGTCGGGTCAAGTACATACCAGAAATAGTTATGGACTTAGACACCTTATCCAACACTAACGATGTAGGAACTTATACTATTGTACTAATGATATAAGAACTAATACTATTGTACTAACGATGTAGTCATCTAATAGAATATAGACGACAACCACGATAATTACAATGATGGTTGTAAGACCTCGATCCAGGTATTTTATGTTTATACCCTTAGAGTGAAATTACAATGCAAATTTGGTCCCTTGGATCACTAGGAGAAGTCGTGTGTTTTTGCCAAGTACGTAGGGTGTATGTGGCTGGGGGACAAATCCTAATTTTTAGGGTTTGAGCCCTATTTAAACAACATTATTTCTTCAAGACCTTTTCCCTCATCAACCTCCATCTCCCAAATCGTCCCTTGCTAACCCTAATCCATTGTGTGAGTATTTTGAGCTTGAAAGTGTGTTTTTGGTGATCTTGAAGGAAGAAGAAAGAAGTGGAACCAACTTGTAAGCTCAAGGCATCTTACATCCATATCTATCTTGCCCTACAACATCATGTGGAGGTATAAAGCTTGGATCTTGATGTCTTATTTTCTTAGATCTTCTTATTCTAGAGTTTTATGCATTTTTATTCCCATAGTTTGGTCCAATGGAGTATGAGCTACTCCAGGTCCTTGAAATGTAGTTTCCTGTAGTTTTGAGCTCATAGATTCATAAAACGAGAGCTTGGACACTCTCATCGAGCCATGCAAGAGTATTGGGACTTTGGATGGCTTTTGGACCAAAGGTTTGAGTTTTTACCCTCTTGTATGCATGGAAATGGATAAAGTTAGAGACTTTATCCATTAAGACGTCCCTTTTTATATGGATATGAAGTTTGGAGCTTTTTCTTAATGAAACAAGAGCTTAATGGAAAACTCAGGGTTTAGCTTTGGTACGTTGGGCATACCTAGAGGTACGTTGAGCGTACTAGGGATTGATCCTATGTATTGGAAGGGCACCCTCTACACTGGGCGTAGTGGGGAGTACACAAGGCGTACTCAGCCCAGATGGAAATCTTGACTTTTGACCAGGATTTTGACCAAGTTTGAGCTAGGGGTATTTTGGGTATTTTGAGCAGTAGTTTGAGACTATGTCATTGTTTGTTGTATAGGTGACCTGTAGAGTTGGCATTTGGAGCAACATTCTTTCTACTATCTTTTCAAACTGTTAGGTGAGTTTTCCTCACTATAATTATGGGTCTAAGGAACCAATGCTGACCTACTGCCTTGTGTATCCTTTTATATTGGATTGATGTTATGTTGAGTATGTGTTACATTGGTAGATCTATATGATTACCTGTGTTCATTGAGTATGTGTTAGATTAGTAGATCTGTATGATTGCATGTGTTGCTATTTACTGATTGTTATTGTATATATCGACATGTTATGGTTTTTTGGGTTGAGGCGGTCCTGCTTTGTGCTGAAGGCCAAGATACCTGAGGCGGTCTAGATAGACTGAAGGTATGCGAGGCGGTCCAGTCAGGTCGAAGGCCTGGAGAGCGGTCCAGATAGGCTATAGGCCCTACGAGGCTGTCCAGTCAGGCTGAAGGATTATATATGCATGTTGTTATCTGTTTTGATTGTTTGTGGTACTTTGGGGGAACTCACTAAGCTTTGGCTTATAGTTTAAGTTTTAGGTTTCAGGTACTTAGATGACCGGGGAAAAGAAAAGGCGTGATCGTACACATCCTTTGGTGATATGTTTTGGAGATGTTATGATAAACTGATTTTGGAACATTTGTACTTAATCTTGGGTTTTTATGAATTGTGTTGATTGAAATCAATGAGTTCTCTTTAATTAAAAATGAAAATTTTTATTGTGATTTTGGGATGTTACAAGTTGGTATCAGAGCCCTGGTTTGAGAGACTTAGATGATCATTCGTGTGAATCCCGACTCAAACTAAGGGTCTGTTAGAATTTTCAAAATGATTTTTCCAAAAATGGTTTTCAAAAGTAACCAAGGAAGGATGATATGGGTACGATCAGCAAGAACAAGAAAGTATACACCAAGTTACCCATACTGTTATTTGTTTATGATGATTATGATGGAACCGCATGCTAGTGAGAGGCTAGGGATCTTAAGAAATTGCATGATATAATTGTCTGATGTATGATACCTGATAGCCTAGGAGAGCTTCTTATATGTTAGATGAAATTGACATCATTACCATAGTTGCTTAGTATGTGCATCATAGTTGTACATAACTAAGATTCTATAGCCTGAGAATATTTAGTTTAACTTTATTTCCTATTCCTTGTTTGGTTACGAGCTTAGGGTAGAATCAAGTATTCGACTGTCTATGGGATCCAACGTTATGTATGATTAGCATGCATGAGCGGCTACAGAGTTGGTGGAAGTTTCATGAGTGAGTATGGGTGTAGCAAGCCGGTTGTGGAATGGATAGCCACTCTCGATAGAGTGAATATAGGATGAATGTGTATCCTAGTTGTGGGTTTGTTTTAGGGTATTTTGTGATGATCCATTGAGACAAATACAGATAGGTGTGGAAGGTAGTACGGACCCATACTGCTGGTAGCACAGGACCCATACGCGTAGCAAGGAAGTTACAAACCCCGACGATTTAGCCTCTTTGTAATGGTTGTAATAGTATAATTGTGGCAATTCTGATATATTTTTATTTCATTTCAGTATGGTGTTCATGAGAGGATTTGGTTTTGGAGTTGGTGGCCAGGATAGGCCAAGATTGACAAATGATGACATCCGTGAGTTGATCACTATTGAGGTAGCTGCTGTTGTCCGGGGTGCCATCCTCGAGTTTTTTTGCATCTATCAAGACCTCTATGATTGAGCTATTTGATGAGTGGTATGCCGTTATGTATGAGGATGCTATTGCTGCAACTACCGCAACTGTTGCTGCTGCTGTATGGATTCAGTGGGGGAGAACTGATTATTTATGGAGAGGGTACCAGGGATGGATTGGCCTTTTGTTCTGATACCATGGCTTGACAGTATTTACATCATGGGTGTATGGTTTACCTTGTGTATGTGGTTGACACTCGGTTAGAGAGGGAGTTCTCAGTTTCGGATGTGCCCGTAGTCATGGAGTTCCCAGATGTGTTTCCGGATGAATTACCCAGTGTAGAGAAAGCAACATTTCAGACACGTTATGGTCACTATGAGTTTGTGGTGATGCCGTTTGGGCTCACCAATACGCCTATGACATTGATGGATTTGATGAATCGAGTGTGCAGCCGAGGCTAGATCTATCATTTATTGTTTTCGTCGATGATATCCTGGTCTATTCCAAGACTAGGAAGAAGCATGAGGAGCACCTTCGAGAGCTTTTGGGGGTTTTGAGGCGGGAGCCAAGTTCTTGAAGTGTGAGTTATGGTTATGGGAGGTCCAGCTCTTGGGACACCTTGTTAACTAGAACGGGATTTTGGTCGACCCGGCCAAGATTGAGGTTGTTACGTAGTGGGAGGTCCCGAAGTCTCCCTCAGAGATCATGAGTTTTCTAGGTTTATCAAGGTAATATCAAATATTTATTCAAGATTTCTCCAAGGTTGTTGTACCTCTCACTCATCTGACGAGGAAGGGCATGGATTTTTGTTGTGGGCCTAAGCATCATGTTGCATTCAAGACACTGAGACAGAAGTTATGTGAGGCCCTAGTGCTAACTCTTCCCGAGGGTGTATAGGATTTTATGGTATATTGTGATTCATCCATCACCGGCTTGGGGGCAGTACTCATGTAGAGATGGAGGGTGATTGCTTATGCTTCTAGGCAACTAAAGTTACATGAGGTTTGTTATTCGATGCATGATCTGGATTTGGGGGGGGGGTGGCGTTTGCCTTCAAGATTTGGTGGCATTATATGTATGGGGTCTTATGTACCATCTACATGAATCACAAGAGTTTGAGATATCTCATGGATCAACCAAATCTGAACCTGAGATAGCGTAAGTGGCTTGATGTGGTCAAGGATTGTGACTGCGAGATTTTATACCACCTGGGGAAAGCGACTGTGGTTGCTGATGCTTTGAGTCACAAGTCAATTGGTTCTTTTATTGGGAGCTTGTGTATGAGGATTTCGATCGATTCGCCACTTCTAGATTTGATTAGAGAGACTTAGGCCGAGAGATTCAAGAAAGAGAACTGGAAGCAGGAGCAAATCAGGGGTGAGATCGATAGGTTTTCTACCGATAGTCGTGGATTATTGACCCGGTGTGGTCGGGTTTGGGTACCAGATTTTGGCCGGATCAGACAGACTGTGCTGGAGGAGGCACATAAGTCCATATTTTCAATACACCATAGAGCCACTGAGATGTATCAGGATTTCTACATAGTTTCTGGTGGTTGTGTATGAAGAAGGAGATAGCCTGGTATGTTGAGAGGTGCTTGACCTGTCGGATGGTCAAGGTCGAGCACCGGAGGCCGCATGGCAAGCTTCTGCCTTTGGAGGTTCCCATGTGAAAATAGGAACAGATCACCATGGATTTCATCACCAAGTTACCTCAGATGGCTAATGGATTTGATGCGATATGGGTTATAGTGGACCGTCTGACCAAGAGTGCCCACTTTCTAGCTATTTGGGAGAGCTCTTTGGCCGAGACATTGGTCGATGTTTATGTACACGAGATTGTCGCTCGACATGGTATTCCATTTTCTATTGTATCTGATAGAGATGTTTGGTTGACTTCTCATTTTTGGTAGAGGTTCCACAAGGAACTGGGTACGAGATTGCACTTTAGCACTGCTTATCATCCGCAGACGGATAGTCAGAGCGAGAGGACCATCCACACACTCGAGGATATGTTGTGAGTCTGTGTGATCGATTTCGGTGGGAGTTGGGACTCCTACCTTACCCTAGCTGAGTTTTCTTACAACAACAACTATCACTACAGTATCGATACACACCCATTTGAGCTTCTCTACAGGAGGAAGTGTCATACCCAGTCCATTAGAGAGACACCGGTCATATGATCATGGGAAAGACCAAGGTAGTTCTCCAAATGAAAGAGCTTACTCAGCAGATCAGGCATAGGTTGTAGACAACTCAGAGTTGGCAAAATATTTATTTTCATGGACGTTGATCTGAGTTGGAGTTCCATGTTGGCGATATGGTTTTACTGAAGGTATCACCCTGGAAGGGTGTAATACGCTTAAGGCAGAGGGGCAAGTTGGGGCCCGATATGTTGGGTCGTTTCGAGTGATTTCCAGGGTTGGCAAGGTAGCCTATCGACTGGATCTGCCTAAGGAGCTCAATCAGATTCACAACACCTTTCATGTTTCCTAGCTACGGAAGTGTATAACTGATGATTCAACAATAGTTCCTTTAGATGATATTTAGGTCGATGATCGACTGAACTATATTGAGAGGCCGGTGGCAATTTTGGATAGGAAGACAAAGGCATTGCGCAACAAGGTTGTTCCATTGGTCAAAGTCCAGTGGAAGCATCAAAAGGGTTCCGAATGGACTTGGGAACCCGAGTTAGAGATGCGACAGTATTACCCTGGGTTATTCACGGCATCGAACTTTGAGGATGAAGTCTGAATCAAGTGGAAGAGAATTGTAACACCTCGATCCAGGTATTTTCTGTTTATAGCCTTAGAATGAAATTAGAATGCAAATTTGGCCCCTTGGCTCACTAGGAGAAGTCGTGTGTTTTTGCCAAGTATGATGGGCGTACTCAGCGTACGCAGAGCGTATGTGGCTAGGGTAAACCCTAATTTTTAGGGGTTGATCCCTATTTATACAACATTATCTCTTCAATACCACTTCCCTCATCAGCCTCCGTCTCCCCAATTGTCCCTTGCTAACCCTAATCCATTGTGTGAGCATTTTGAGCTTCGAAGTGTGCTTTTTGTGATCTTGAAGGAAGAAGAAAAAAGTGGAACCAACTTGCAAGCTCAAGGCATCTTGGATCCAAAAGTATCTTGCCATCTAGCATCATTTTGAGGTATAAAGCTTGGATCTTGATGTGTTATTTGCTTTATCTTGTTATTCTAGAGTTTGTATGAATTTTTAGTCCCATAGTTTGGTCTAATTGAGTACGAGCTACTCCATGTCCTTGAAATGTAGTTTCTTGTAGTTTTGAGCTCATAGATTCTAAAAATGAGAGCTTGGACACTCTCATTGATCCATGCAAGAGTATTGGGACTTTGGATGACTTTTGGACCAAGGGTTTGAGTTTTTACGCTCTTGTATGCATGAAAATGGATAAAGTTAGAGACTTTATCCATTAGGACGTCCCTTTTTATCTGGATATAAAGTTTGGAGCTTTGGCTTAATAAATTAAGATCTTAATGGAAAAGTAGGGGTTTAGCTCTGGTACGCTGGGTGTACCTAGAGGTACGATGCGCGTACCAAGGATCGATCCCGTGTTTTGGAGGGCACCCTCTACGCTGGGCTTAGAGGGGAATACGTAGGGCGTACTCAGCCCAGATGGAATGTTGACTTTTGACCTTGACTTTGACCAGGATTTTAACCAAGTTTGACCTAGGGGTATTTTGGGTATTTTGAGCAGTAGTTTGAGATTAGGTCATTGTACTTGTGGGTGAGTTTTCATTTGCAGTTTGCATTTGGAGCAACAATCATTTCTGCTATCTTTTCAGGCTGTGAGGTGAGTTTTCCTCACTGTACTTGTGGGTCGAAGGCACCAATGCCAGCCCACTGAATTATGTATCCTGGTATATTGGATTGATGTTATGCTGAGTATGTGTTAAATTGGTAGATCTGTATGATTACTTGTTTTCTTTGAGTATGCATTAGATTGGTAGATTTGTATGATTAAATTCGTTGTTGTTTATTGATTGTTATTGTATATGTCACCATGTTTTGCTTTTTTGGGTTGAGGCGGTCCTGCTTTCTTCTAAAGGCCAAGATACCCAAGGCAGTTCAGATATATTGAAGGCCTGTTAGGCGGTCGAGTTAGGCCGAAGGCCTAGAGAGCGGTCCAAATAGGGTGTAGGCCCTACGAGGTGGTCCAGTCAAGATGAAGGCACATATATGCATGTTGTTATCTGTTTTGGTTGTGTTTTGTACTTTGGGGGAACTCAGTAAGCTTTCGCTTACAGTTTAAGTTTTATGTTTTAGGTACTTCAGATGATCGGGGAAAAAGCAAAGGCGTGATCGAACACATCATTTGGTGATATGTTCTGGAGATGTTATGATACTCTGATTTTGGAACATTTGTACTTAATCCTGGGTTCTTATGACTTGGGTTGATTGAAAACAATGATTTTTCTTTAATTGAAAATGAGAATTTTTATTACGATTTTGGGATGTTACAATAGGTGGGTTGCACCTGATCCCACATCGACTAGGAAGAAGATCTAAGCATTCCTTATAAGGGGTGTGGATAACTTCCCTGTCACAACGCGTTTTAAAGTCGCGAGGGCAGCAGATTCCATAAGAAATCTGCAGTTAAGCGTGCTCGGGCGAGAGTAGTACCAGGATGGGTGACCTCCTGGGAAGTCCTCGTGCCGAGTGGCCCAAAGCAGACAATATTGTGATACGTGCCAGAGGGGATGTTATAAATGGTATCAGAGCTAGGTCACGGGTTGTTGTATTGAACATGGACGTCGAACCCTATAATGGGGGGGGGGTGAAGGTGGGTTGCACTTGATCCCACATTGGCTGGGAAGGACAACTAAGCTTTCCTATAAGGAGTGTCGATACCTTCTCTGTCACAACGCGCTTTAAAGCTGTGACGGCAGCAGATACCATAAGAACTCTACAGTTAAGCATGCTCGGGGAAGAGTAGTACCGAGATGGGTGACCCCCTGGGAAGTCCTCTTAACTAGTGGCCCAAAGCGGATAATATTGTGATACATTCCAGAGGGGGATGTTACAATGCTCCTTAAGATAGGTCTCTATAGACGAATAAAGAAGATAAGGGGAATGGATAATCGGGTTAATTGTTTGATGTAAAATCGATAATTAAACAAATTAACTACACTATTGTGGGTTGAAAACCTTATGTACGCACCAGGTTTCCCAACCTAAGCCACTTAGTTTCTTTGTATCACAAGAAGTAGTACAAAGATAATGATGTTCGAAACTGATGAGAGATTCCAGGAAATATAATCCATAGTATAGAATGTATTGTAAGGTCTGTAAAGACTACATTTATGCTTTTGTTTCGTGTATAAGCTATGACTGTTAAAGTGGGGATGTCACAGCGGGGCACTCTTGTCCCAGTGGGATGCATGTTTTTTTTAGGTTGTTGAGGTATTTAAAGGCCAATAACCCTTAGGTTTTGATCATTTTCAGCCTCCAACACCCTTAGATCATTCTTTGGGTGAAACCCTAGCCTCCTTTGAGTAAGGTGAGCTTATCCTCTCTTTTAAACCATTTTAGGGTGTATTTTGGTGGTGATTTGATAATTATTACAGATCAAGAAAGTCTTGTTGGTTGCAAGGGATGTTGTTTCAAGTTTGAATCCATAAAGTTCATACCTTTTTTGGACTTTTGTAAGTAAAAAGCTTCAACCCTTGCTTTCTAGTTGTTAGATCTTGGTAATGGTCCCTTTTATGTACTTTTGGTCCCATTTTGGTGGTGAGTTTGGAGTTGAGATAACTCCAACACCTTTTAAGAACTTAGGATTGTTGAGTGGACCATATAGACATGGAAAGATGGCATCTTGTGCATGTTATTTTAGCCATGCATATTATTTTGCTCCTTTTTGGTCATTCTAGTGCATTAACGTCTAGATCTTGTAAGCTTGTGGCATTGTTATGGAGAAAGTTGGAAGCATTATCCATCTTGATAGTATATTGTTTCAGATCTGAATGTTGGAGGCTTGGATTTAATAAATTAAGTTGAATGAAATGCATTATTGGACTTTTTGAGATTTAAAGTTTAGATCATGTTGTTTATGGAAAGGATTAATGGATAATTTTGGAAACATTATCCATTTAGACCTTATGATATTCAAGATATGGAATTTGGGGTATTGCCTTAATGGATTAAGTCCTTCAACCGTTTGGATTAAGTAAGGGCAACGCGCCCTTCCTTAGTGTGACACACTTCTAGGGTTTTCTGATGTACACTTGATTATGAGCAAGATACTAATTGTTTTGTCCTGCAGTGGGCGTTGGGCGCCTGCAAGAGGGTGTAGTGTGCTTGTTTCCCAAAGTGTTAACTTTGACCATTGATCGTTGACTTTTGACAAGTTTGAATTTTGCACAGACTTTTGTAGAGCTAAGTATTTTACTAAGGAATGGTCGCGATTTGGCATTAGGTAGCTTGGGTTAGATGTCATGTGGTTGAGGTAGCTGTTGAGCTTATGTTGAGTAGTTCAAGTGAGTCTACTCACTATACTATGTAGGACACTAGGTGTCGTTTTGTGCTTGTTGTCTTTATGACTCTTGTTGTATGCTTGTATCAACAACCATGGGGGAACCCATGGAAATTGTAGGAGTGTTGTGAGACTACGGATTTTTCCTGTAGTATTCACTTAGGATGAAATATGTCCGTTGGCTTAAATAGACCGTTACGGTAGTGATTGTAAGACTATGATTTGACCCATAACATTCAATTGGGGTGAAATAGGCCCACTGGCTGAAATCGGCCGTATTGCATGTTTATGGTTATGTATGGTATGTGGTATTTTAAAAAACTCATTAAGCTTTGTGCTTACGGTTTAAAGTTTAAATGTTGCTGGTTTTTTTGGCAGTTTGGGAAGAGCACGTCGTGATTGCATCGCTACTGCTGTTATGTTTGCAAGATGTTCAACATTACAATATTAATACTCTTATTTAATGTTTTCAAAACAATTTCATATATGATATTATGGTTTCCTTTGATTTTTAAATGAAAATTTTGGTTTGAAATTTGGGACGTTACAAGTTGGTATCAGAGCCTTAGTTTGAGGGATTCGGTCGCACTCTAGTAGGTTTTTCCAAAAAGAAAAGGATACGATGTGTGCATTCAGTCAAAGATCAAGTAAGTGATTCCCAGAAAACCCATACATGTGGATATGTTATATGTTCTATATTATGATATGCATGCTAGAAGTTAAATAAGGATCTGATCAGGGTTGCATGCTACAAGCCTGCTTAAGAGAGATGCCTTTTATGCTTGCTATATGAACTTTAAGAGATGCATGAAAGTGTGTAGGCTAAGGATCTTTTGGAATTTTGAATTAGAATTGCCTGATCTTTATGATGCCTTGTTGCATGTTGGATATGTTGCTCGAATGCTTCTTGCTTCTTGCAATGTGAAACATATATTGATATTAATTAGCTATTAAGCGAATACGTTAGGTTTCATGCCACAAGGATTAAATAGTTTTAGAATGTTGGATTTGATCCTATTTCCAACCGTTGTAGAGTAGGATCTTCCAGTTGAAGAACTGTCTAATTTTGTTGTATGTAAAGGTATTCGTAAGATAGTTAGTTGACATTGGTAGAAGTTTCTTCCGCAGTTGATAGTAGGGTGGAGTGACATTGGTAGAACCTTAGTGTGAACCTTGATATAATTCTTAGGACAAGTACGGATAGGTGAGGAAGGTAGTATGAGCCCATACTACTAAAAGCACATGATTCGTACTAGGATCAAGAAGATTTGAAAAGATTTCTAAGGAGTTGGTTGAGGGTAGATATCATGGTTTGGCACCGTGATTCATTGTAGTGTGTTTTCGTCTCTATCGGTCTATCAGTTATGGTTGTTCATGATGAATAAAGGTCTAGCAATTGTTTGGGCCTTAGTGGCCAAGACATATTAGGTTTAAATGGTGTAGACCTATGTGACTTAACTGATTCTAAGGTCTTGAGGGCCTTGTTTGATGTAGTGACAGTTTGAGACTGGACTCTAGTGGGACGCGATTGTGATGATTGACTCGATGATTGCAACCTGAATCTGGGTCGTCGTCCAACAGATTAGGATGTAGACCCAACGCAAGATGCGTGAGCGGATGCAGGTTCAGGCACCAACGAAGTAAGATATTAAGGCTCTGGATATTCTTTTGGATGGATTAGATGGTTGTGGTTGTTGCGACAAGTGTGGGAATGAGCAAGAGGGTTCTTGTGATATTGTTTCCTCAACATATTTTAGACAAGGCCAAGGAAGTCATTTATGTCGAGACTGTACTAGGAGTGATCAAGGGTCTGATTTCTTTGAAATCATTTAAGTCATATGCTAGCTGATTATTTCATGTAATCAGGAGAGGTGATTTGATACCAACAATTTCCTTTGTCTCCAGCATGTACCAACTATGAGGGTGATGCCTCTTGTATTTATGTTGATTTTATGAGGAATCATTTGATGAGAGCTTGGAGGCAAGGTATGTGGTTAGTCCATATGTGCTAACTAGAGAATTGGTGGTATGTTTGGACTGTCAGAGTTATTTCTTGTGCATCTGCATGGGATTCTTAATGTTCAAGGTGGTAGTGATATGGAAAGTTTCTGAGGTCTCCATTTGAGATTTTAAGTTTCCTTGAGTTTGGTTGGTCTTCGCTTAAAGGGTCATCTTATGTTGTGTAATGCATTCCGAGAGTCAGGGTTGGTATGTATCTAGTTGACCCAGTTTGATCCTGAGTTGTTTGCAAACGTCAATTAGTAGTAGTTCAAACCCTAAGTCGGGGAGAACTAAGTATATGATCGGAGTATTAACGGATTGTTCGATTTTGTGGTCTCGGTACAATGGTTCATATGAATGCAAGATTGAAGTATGCTAAGTTTTAGATCAAGTTACTTACTGCATAAGAAAACAAAAGTAGGCTACCATCAAAGTGCTCGTGGTTAGGAAGTTTTCTCGTTGTGTTTCTCAAGGATCCGCCGAAGTCCTTCATGGTCAAGGAGAATTCGAGGATTGGTCGAATTATGAGTGCAAAGCAAGTTGCCATCAAGTTTATGTCTTCAGGGACGCGTGTGTTGTCCTCACATCAAAACATTATTGGGCAAGGAACTCGTTATAGTCAGTAGTTCCTTTCAGAAGCACCAAGGATCTTTATAGAGGAGCATTTTACGCCGCTCAGGTTGTGAATCAGATATAGAGAACATGGTTGCCTCGTAGTATGGTTTGATTATCTTTGATCAATATTGGGAAATGGTTGACCTGTCGTTTAAACGTAGGGTTCGGTATGCGTATTTCTGTGACATCCCCAAAATCACGGCCAGAAAAGACCGGTTTCATTTATGCTTTTAAAATAATGTCAGAGTAAATTCATTGATTTAAAAGAGTTGCGGAATTTGTCCCCAAAACAATACATGATAAAATAAGGTTTATCAAAGCATTTCTTAAAGAAATGTATCTTCATTATATATCAAAACTCGTGATGTCATGTTCCGATATAGACCAAAAGCATAGACAATACAACATAGACCTTACAACAGTTACATATAACTACTGGTCTATAATCCAAAAATATCTTGACAATGTCATCCAACTTATGCTCTCGTGCCACTACCTGTAATACAAAGAAACTGAGTGGGTCAGGCTTGAGAGCCTGGTGAGCATATAGGGTTTTCAACCCACAATAAATAATTATATTTAGTTCATCAACCAACAATAACCCAATTACCCATTCCCGTTATCCTCACTTTATGTCCTTATGACAACAACTATTACAAGGGACCTAATCTAGGATTTTCATTGGGAAGGACATTACTGCAAAGGGGTTTCCTTGACAATAGATGTCCTAAAGGCAACCATGAGGGGGATAGAGTACACCGGTGAACACATCGTTCACAACACCTACAGGTTATGAGCCTGCTAGCGTTCCACTGGACTGTCTAGAAAGAGTCTGTGGTCGTCATCCATACTCCGCTAGATGAATAGATCAATGACAACATCGAGGCCTCTCATCATTTTTATTTCATCACACACCAACTGTCTACCCATGTTCTACCCAACATATTAGTAGATAAAATATATACATTTATATACAGCTTAAAACCTGTACAAAACATCCATTCAACAACTAGTTCGAATAAACAATTAATATATACACACATAGCACGTATTTTATAAAGAATACTTCATATCTATGTGTTAGAAGAAAACGAATATACACTCACTTGATCAGAAGATGATCGGACAGCACTACGGCTTTAAAAGTAGTGTTCTTCGGTGAAACCGGGAGATCTTCACACACCGGGCTTCTCGCAGGCATGACTTCGGCTCGGAAACTCTTTTCTTTTCGGGATCTTCGGAGCTTCAGGACTCGCTTCGGGTCTCGAGATGATATCGGGGCTTCGTGGGTACGTCGGGATGGCTATAGAGGGTATCGGGAGTGAGAGAGAAGAGATGGAGCAACCAAAATCGGCTGACCCTCGATTTCTATTTATAGGGCCAACATTCGGGACTCAGGTCATGAGTTTCCAACGCTCACGTCGTGAGCCAAGTATTTCACTGCGTTCTTCGCTCGTCCACTTGCTCTGGAAGACGTCCATCACTTGCTCACGTCGTGAACACTGTGCTCACGTCGTGAGCTCCGACACAACCTCAAATTTTGTGTTTCGAACTTTAGAAATTCATATCTTTCGCATACGAGCTCCGTTTTCGACGTTCTTTATATCCACTCGTAGGTGAGATCATGCTCTACAACTCTCGTTTAGACTACGCTGGCTAATTTTGACTTTATTTTTATTATATTAGTTTTAGTAGGCCGGGACAGGAAAACTCCGTTAGAAAATCATATCTTCATCATCTGACATCCGTTTTTGTCTGTCTTTTCACCGTTGGACTATTATCGATGAGATCTTCGAGTCTCGTTTAGATTGTTTCGGCTAAAAATCACTCGATCTCATATTCGAGTTTCGGGCTGCATACCGCTAAGTCGAAACTTAGAAAAATCATAACTTCTTCATACGAAGTCAGATTTAGACGTTCTTTTTATGCACGCTCTCAGTTTAACGAATTCTACGACCGTTTAGATCACTAAGGCTAAATCTCGCTCTATCTTAAATTCATTTTTTTATGTCATTCAGCGTCGTGTCGGTTCTGTCACGAAACTTCGACAGGTCATAACTTCTTCGTTATAACTCGGATTTCGGCATTCTTTATACATTCGGAAACCTTGTCATGACCACTTTGTCTTCATGTATCGATATCGGTTCTATCTAACATTTTATTTTTATGCTTATTTTTATTCTTAATTCAATTAAGTCACATAATTAAGCACAAAACACATAATACTCAAATAATACATCTTTATTATTTCAAGACGGGTTACAAAGGTTAACCTAGACTATTACATCACCATTAATGCCTAGCCTAGAAACACGGGCGTTACAATTCTCTCCACCTTAGAATGATTCCGTACCTAGAATCACACGTCAACAAACAAATGCGGATAGCGACTCATCATGTCACTCTCCGTTTCCCAGGTGAGATTTGGCCCATTCGTATGTTTCCATCGGACAAGCACTAACTCGACCATCTTGCGTCGCAACTTCTTAGTCTTTCGGTCAACGATTGCCTCTGGTTCTTCAATTAACCTCTTGTTCACATCAATTATCAATTCCGAAAGTGGGATCATGTCGAGAACTTCTCCCGTGAATTTCCTCAAGTAGCACACATGAAAAGTGTTATGAAGTCCATTTAGTTCTTCGGGTAATTCGAGTTTGTAAGCTTGGTTCCCAACCCTCTGAAGAACTTTAAACGGTCCAATAAACCTTGGACTCAACTTTCCCCTTTTAGCAAATCTTATAAGTCCCTTCCATGGCGAGACTTTATGTAAAACCGAATCTCCAACTTCAAAAGTCATCGGTCTTCGCTTTTTGTCAGCATAGCTCTTTTGACGATCCTGAGCCGCTAACATTCTCTACCTAATTATTTTCAACTTTTCAGCAGTTTGATGGACTGTCTCTGGTCCCATAAACTACTTTTCCCCAACCTCAAGCCAACAAGACGGCGTACGACACTTCTGTCCGTACAAGGCTTGATAAGGTGCCATCTTTATGCTCGAGTGGAAACTATTATTGTAGGAAAATTCTACCAAAGGTAAATGTTCATCCCAGTTACCTTGGAATTCCAGGGTACATGCTCTCAGCATATCTTCAAGCGTTTGTATCCTTCGTTCGCTCTGACCATCAGTCTGTGGATGGTATGTTGTACTCAAACACAACTTGATACCCAATTCCTCTTGTAGACTTCTCCAAAATCGCGAGGTGAAACGGCTGTCACGATCTGACACAATCATTAATGGAACACCGTGAAGCCTCAAAATTTCCTTCACGTAAGAATTCGCAAACTTATCCATAGACCATTTCTCATTGGCTGCTATGAAGTGCGCACTCTTAGTGAAGCGATCAACGACCACCCAAATCATGTCGTGACCATTCTTTGTTCTAGGTAGTTTAGTGACAAAATCCATAGTGATGTCTTCCCACTTACCCATAGGTACAGGTAAAGGTTCTAAACTCTCGTATGGTTTCTAATGTTGTGCATTGACATGCGCACATGTCACACACTCCGCCACATACTTTGCAATATCAAGCTTCATCGTCGGCCACCAGTAATAGGGTTTCAGGTCCCTATACATTTTAGTGCTGCCAGGATGAATTGAGTACCTGGTTTTGTGAGCTTCTTCCATCAAAAGATCTCTTATTCCTCCTGACTTAGGTACCCAAATACGATCATGGAATACCTTTAGTCCGTGACTGTTTGTACCGAACACTAACGTTTTGCCCAAACGTTCCTCCTTTCGGTCATTCTTCTCTGAAGCTTCTTCTTGAGCCTTCTTTATACTCTCCACAATTGTCGAGACAACTTGTATTCTCAACGCTCTTGACCTTTTTCTTTCAAGATTGATTTTCCGACTAAGAGCATCAGCAACAACATTTGCTTTACCGGGGTGGTAAAGTATCTCACAGTCGTAGTCCTTAATTAATTCTAGCCAGTGTTGTTGCCTCATATTCAATTCTTTCTGATTAAAGAGATATTGGAGACTCTTATGATTAGTGAAGAGTTTGCACATCGAGCCATAGAGGTAATGCCTCCATATCTTTAGAGCAAATACTACCGCTGCCAACTCCAAATCATGAGTGGGGTAGTTCTTTTCATGCTCTTTCAGCTGTCGAGACGCATATGCTATCACCTTTTCTCTTTGGGTCAAAACACAACCCAACCCAACACCAGACGCATCGCTATAGACAGCGAAGTCTTCAACTCCATCGGGTAGAGAGAGAATCGGTGCTTCACATAGCTTCTTCTTTAGCAACTCGAACGCTTCTTTGTGTTTATCACTCCAAACATAAGTAGCTCCTTTGTGAGTCAAAGCTGTTAATGGAGTAGCGATCAAAGAAAAGCCTTGGATAAACCTTCGGTAATATCCGGCTAATCCTAAAAAGCGTCGGATCTCCGTGGGATTTTTCGGTTGTTCCCACTTCATCACAGCCTCAATCTTTGTTGGATCAACCATTATCCCTTCCTGGTTGACCACGTGACCCAATAATTGGACTTCTCGAATCCAAAAATCACATTTGGAGAACTTAGCATACAGTTTCTCCTTCTTCAAGACTTCTAACACTTCGTGCAAGTGTTGGCCATGCTCCTCTTGGCTTTTCGAGTAAATCAGAATGTCATCTATGAACACTATCACCGATTTATCAAGGAACGGATTACAAACCCTGTTCATTAAATCCATGAATGCTGCTAGAGCATTGGTGAGTCCAAACGACATAAACAAAAGCTCGCAGTGTCCATATCGTGTTCTGAATGCAGTCTTCTCGATATCCTGCTCTCTTACTTTCAGCTGATGATATCCTGACCTTAGGTCGATCTTTGAAAAATAACTTGAGCCTTGTAGTTGATCGAACAGGTCATCAATCCTCGGCAATGGATATCTATTCTTTATCGTTGCCTTATTCAGCTCTTTGTAATCAATGCACATTCTCATACTCCCGTCTTTCTTTTTCACAAATAACACCGGAGCTCCCCAGGGTGATGAACTAGGTCTTATGAAACCTTTGTCCAATAACTCCTAAAGTTGCATCATCAGCTCCTTCATCTCCGTTGTTGCTAATCGATAAGGTGCTTTTGCTATTGGCGTCGTTCCTGGTAACAAGTAAATACGGAATTCTACTTGTCGATCAGGCGGTAATCCAGGAAGATCATCGGGAAATACTTCCGGATACTCACACACGACAGGAATGCTTTGCATCTCCTTTTTCTCCTTCTTTATGTCAATCACGAATGCCAAATATGATGTACATCCTTTGGCCAAACACTTTCTGGCTTTCATTAGAGAAATGATTCCAGAATTTACCCTGCGTTTGTCCCCATACACCATAAATGACTCCTTCCCTAGCAGATTTACTTTTACTATCTTTTTCCGGCACAATATTTCAGCATCATTGGCGCTAAGCCAATCCATTCCCAGCACAATGTCGAAACCATTTAACTCAATAGGCAATAATTCCTCGTGGAACTTATTCCCAATCAAATCAATTAAGATGTTTTTTATACGATGGCTAACATGTACAAACTTGCCACTAGCAACTTCGACTAATAAGGCATTATCTAGTCTATCGACAGGCAAAGCTAGTTTTCTACCAAATTCATGCGAAATAAAGGAGTAGTTGGCTCCAGAATCAAATAAAATTTGGGCAGGCAATTCGTTTACGAGAAAGGTACCTGAAGCGACATCGGCTTCTTCTTTAGCAGCTTCGAGTGTCATCTGAAAGGCTCTCGCCTTCGGATTTGGTGGAATGTTTGGTCTTGTTGCTTCCTTCTTTTTCAGACAATCCCTCGAGATGTGCCCCTCCTCCCCACACCCATAACAAACTTTCTTAGCGAGGTTGCATTCGTTGGCATAGTGCCCTGGCTTTTAACATTTGAAGCATGTGACTTCCCCGTCACATTTCCCACGATGCTTCTTTTTGCATTTGTCGCACCACTGCGCTTCGCCTCCTCCTCCTCTCGAACTAGACTTCGAGAATTTATTTTTCTTATTGGACCCTGAAGGCCCATCAGACTTCCTCTTCTCACCAACCTCTGATCTATCCAGACCCTTCTCCCTGATCTGAGTCTCAACATTCTTAGCAGCCCAGATGGCGGCTTTCAATGTGGTTGCTTGCTTACCCATTGGACCAAAATCCGCTGGTAATCCGAGGGCAAACTTATTGACCTTTGAGAGTTCTGTTGGAACAAGGTATGGGATAAGCTTCATCTTTTCTGTGAAACTTACAGTGTATTCAATAACGCTCATTTTTCCCTTCTTCAAATTCTGAAACTCATTATTGATTTCCAGAAGGTCCTGCTCGGAGCAGTATTGCAGTTTCAGTTGTTCCACAAAGTCTTCCCAAGACATTTTGCTCGCTTCTCCCTTGGGTATAGAGTCAACTAACAACTTCCACCAACTCAACACGCCATATTTTAACAAAGGGATCGCAAGAGCGGTCTTCTGCCTGTTGCTGCATTCGCAACTTTCAAACATTGTCTCCATTTCGGAGATCCAGTCCATAACTTGCACCGGCGTCGGGCTTCCGAATATATACGGTGGCTTAGATGCCATAAAATCCTTGTATTTACATCCTCTTCCATCATTTCCTCCATCACGATAGTTTTGTCTAACAATCGGTGGGTTGGCTTGACCAACAGTCCCACTGAAGTTTCCTCCATCCTTCGGCTCTCCATTCACTTCGGGCTCTTCAACTTATATTGAAATTTCTTCACGATTTTGTTGAAGCAGACGTCTAGTTTCTTCCATCCGACGATCCAACATCGTCTGAATCATCAATTGTACACCAGCCATTGTCATTGGCTTGAGTGCTGCTGCTACAACAGGTATTTGCTAAATCACTGGTGGTTGAGGCCGTTGATTCCTGTTTTCGTCTGCGTTTCCAACGCCACTTCTTGTTCTTGCCATTGTTGATCTATACACCGAATAAGGTGAATTTAGATCCTTATTCACGATAGATAATTAAATTACCCAAATCATTCTGAAATGTTTACATGCTGGTTATAATACCATCGTCATACGCTTAGAATCCTAAACACATAGGGTTTCCAGATCCGGTTGGCAACAAACCATAGATCCGAATAAATTATCTCATATATGGCAAACATATAACATTTAGCACATAAAAGCATTTTAGGCAACTTTCCTAAAATAAACTAGTGCTCGTGTCTTAAATATAACAGACACTCATCTCACAATCTTCACTTAGCATTCTAAGTTTAAGTCTAGAAATCCTACAAATTCCTAGTTCGCTTAAACTAATGCTCTGATACCAACTGTGACATCCCCAAAATCACAGCCAGAAAAGACCGGTTTCATCTATGCTTTTAAAATAATTTCAGAGTAAATCCATTGATTTAAAAGAGTTGCGGAATTTGTCTCCAAAACAATACATGATAAAATAAGGTTTATCAAAGCATTTCTTAAAGAAATGTATCTTCATTATATATCAAACTCGGGATGTCATGTTCCGATATAGACCAAAAACATAGACAATACAACATAGACCTTACAACAGTTACATATAACTACTGGTCTATAATCCAAAAATATCTTGACAATGTCATCCAACTTATGCTCTCGTGCCACTACCTGTAATACAAAGAAACTGAGTAGGTCAGGCTTGGGAGCCTGGTGAGCATATAGGGTTTTCAACCCACAATAAATAATTATATTTAGTTCATCAACCAACAATAACCCGATTACCCATTCCCGTTATCCTCACTTTATGTCCCTATGACAACAACTATTACAAGGGACCTAATCTAGGATTTTCATTGGGACGGACATTATTGCAAAGGGGTTTCCTTGACAATAGATGTCCTAAAGGCAACCATGAGGGGGATAGAGTACACCGGTGAACACATCGTTCACAACACCTACAGGTTATGAGCCTGCTAGCGTTCCACTGGACTGTCTAGAAAGAGCCCGTGGTCGTCATCCATACTCCGCTAGATGAATAGATCAATGACAACATCGAGGCCTCTCATCATTTTTATTTCATCACACACCAACTGTCTACCCATGTTCTACCCAACATATTAGTAGATAAAATATATACATTTATATACAGCTTAAAACCTGTACAAAACATCCATTCAACAACTAGTTCGAATAAACAATTAATATATACACACATAGCACGTATTTTATAAAGAATACTTCATATCTATGTGTTAGAAGAAAACGAATATACACTCACTTGATCAGAAGATGATCGGACAGCACTACGGCTTTAAAAGTAGTGTTCTTCGGTGAAACTGGGAGATCTTCACACACCGGGCATCTCGCGGGCAGGGCTTCGGCTCGGAAAAATTTTTCTTTTCGGGATCTTCGGAGCTTCGGGACTCGCTTCGGGTCTCGGGATGATACCGGGGCTTCGGGGGTACTTCGGGATGGCTATAGAGGGTATCGGGAGTGAGAGAGAAGAGATGGAGCAACCAAAATCGGCTGACCCTCGATTTCTATTTATAGGGCCAACATACGGGACTCACGTCGTGAGTTTCCAATGCTCACGTCGTGAGCCTAGTAGGTCACTGTGTTCGTCACTCGTCCACTTGCTCTGGAAGACGTCCATCACTTGCTCACGCCGTGAACACTATGCTAACGTCGTGAGCTCCGACACAGCCTCGAATTTTGTGTTCTGAACTTCAGAAATTCATATCTTTCGCATACGAGCTCCGTTTTTGACGTTCTTTATATCCACGCGTAGGTGAGATTATGCTCTACAACTATCGTTTAGACTCCATTGGCTAATTTTGAATTTATTTTTATTATATTATTTTTAGTAGGCCGGGACAGGAAAACTCTGTTAGAAAATCATATCTTCTTCATCTGACATCCGTTTTCTTCTGTCTTTTCACCGTTGGACTATTATCAACGAGATCTTCGATTCTAGTTTAGATTGTTTCGGCTAAAAATACTCGATCTCATATTCGAGTTTCGGGCTGCATACCGCTAAGTCGAAACTTAGAAAAATCATAACTTCCTCATACGAAGTCAAATTTAGATGTTCTTTTTATGCACGCTCTCGGTTTAAGGAATTCTACGACTTCCGTTTAGATCACTAAGGCTAAATATCGCTCTATCTTAAATTTAGTTTTTTACGTCATTCAGCGTCGTGCCGGTTCTGTCACGAAACTTCGACAGGTCATAACTTCTTCGTTATAACTTGGATTTCGACATTCTTTATATATGCGGAAACCTTGTCACGACCACTTTGTCTTCATGTATCGATATCGGTTCTATCTAACATTTTATTTTTATGCTTATTTTTATTCTTAATCCAATTAAGTCACACAATTAAGCACAAAAAACATAATACTCAAATAATACATCTTTATTATTTCAAGACGGGTTCCAAAGGTTAACCTAGACTATTAAATCACCATTACTGCCTAGCCTAGAAACGCGGGCGTTACAATTTCTGTATGGGCTTCTTTAGCAATATATGAGATCGTTGGGTTTAGTCTGTTTATCCATTTCCAATCATTGGCTATTCCATTCATCGCCAACAACTAAGGTTGTTCAAAGGTTTCGAGTTATTTTAGTTGAATGTATAGTTGTTGTGTTAACCATTTGTTACGTTTTGTAAGGTAGATATCTTGGTTTCTAGATACGTGTACCCTCAATTGTTGGTTGTGCAATTATTGTTCATAGAGGGCTCGAGTTTGGAAGATGTTCTTGGTTATTGGAAGTTCAGATGTCGGAGCGGCATCGTTCAGTTTTTCAGGTGTGACCTTGGATCTAAGCAGAGTCTAATTTTGACATGTCACATCAGTAGGGTTGGTATTTGGGTTTATCCAATCAGGGTTCTGACAACATTTGCAGATAATTTTGGAATCTTCCTCCGAACCTGGAAGTTTAATCGGGTTAGTTGGGTATTGGTGGGATGTGTTCAGTTTCAACTAAGGTGTGGGATCTTGTTCTATTGTTCATAATGATGTTTCTATTAGCGATTGAGGTTCGTCTCACATGGTTATGAGGACTTTAGGTGTATTGAATAAGTGTAACACCAAGTTCCAGGTATAATTACTTTCGTGGTTGTGGGTATTTATGGATTAAAATACAAGACTTTTTTGGTGGCCACGATGTGGTGATGATATCAGCACGATGTGGCGACACCAGATGAAACACACATTCGTTTTGAGTGCCACGACGTGGAAGGATATTGGCCACTATGTGGAAGCCATCTGTATGCAAAACCCTAATTTTCTGGGCCTTAAGCTGTATTTAATGGATGTGATGGCTAGGGTTTGCACACCCTCAACCTCCATCACCTCCCTTTGACCCCAAGAAAACCTTAGCCCCTATTGTTGAGTTTTTGAAGCTTTTGGTGGTGATTTTTGTGTCTTGAAGGAGAATAAACTGTCTATTAAGTGTAGATCCAACAAGCAAACTCCTCCTCCATATTCTAGCACATATTCTGGATTATTGTGAGTCTTCAAGTTCCAATCTTTATGTGCTATGTTTTTAGATCTAGCCTTTTATGCATTTTTCTTCATGTTTGGGTTAGTTTGTGTGGTGGGATCCCATAAAGTTGGCAACTTTATGGATCCTTGAGGTCCCCTTGTAGCTATATGTTCCAGATCTGAAGTTTGATTGAGTTTTGATTCCTTGGATGAGATTTTTATCTCATTTTCACTATTGTTGACCCAGTTGGAGTTCAATACATGCATTGGACATGCATGTTTATAAAGCATAGATTTTTATGAATCATTGAGTAGAAAGCCTTTTGGGAAGTATGGATGTGTAAATTGAAGGATTAAGAGCTTAATGCATTAAGCTGGCCAGATCAGTTCCCACGACGTGGCGTTCGATGGTCTTTATGATTGCATTGTCATGAGGTCATCATGACGTCACAAATGCTTGGCCATAACATGATAACCGTTGATGGACTTTTGACTGTTGACTTTTTAACCAAGCTGAATTTTGATCAACTTGAGGGTTTTGGGCCGTGGATTGAGAATTGTTCCTTGATTGTTGTATAGGTGACTCAGAGTTACAGTTCTTGGATTATGTGAGTTGTACTGTTTATCTGTAAGGCTGCAAGGTGATTTTTCTTATTATACTTTGTACTATAGTATGTATCCTTGTGTGTAGGATGTTGGTACATTGTAGTGATCTGTTAGATTGGTAGATCTATATGATTACCTATGTTTGCAGGTTATTGTTTATTTGTTGCATATGTCGACATATTGTAGTTGGGTTGAGGCGGTCCTTCTTTGTTATGTAGGACAAGATACTCGGGCGGTCCAGGTGTATTGTAGGCCTTGCAAGGCGGTCCAGTCAGACTGTAGGCCTAAAGGAGCGGTCCATCTACTATAGGCCTTGTAAGGGAGTCCAATTGGACTATAGGCTCGATAGAGAGATCCATGCATCCTATAGGCCTTGCGAGGCGGTCCATGCAGACTAAAGGCTCATGTGTGCATGCATTGTATGTGTATTTTTGTGTGGGCTATTTTGGGGGAACTCACTAAGCTTTGGCTTATAGTTATGGATTTAAATGTTTCAGGTACTTCAGAGGATCTGGGGAAGGCGAATGCGTGATCGTACACATCATCCTGCTAACTTATGTTTGAGAGATGTTATTGATAGTCTGATTTTTATGTTTTTGTTTTGTAACAATGATTTGAATACTCTATGGATTTCATGGAAATGTCCTTTGAAATGAAAACTTTTTACTATGGTTTTTGTGACATTACAATAAGATAGCCTAAAAACACCTGATTCGGATTTCTGGCATGGTTCTCGTTCGAGTTTTTGCTTCCGGGTTGGAACAAGCATACAACTGTCTTATTTATTCTTTTGGTTACGTGTATTCATGTTGTCATTTGGTGTTGTGTAAGTAGTACTCTGCACTGTGGTGGGATTTGCGTATTTTTGAATTGTATTTTTCATGTTGTGGTCGACTAGTGTTGGGATGGATGTTGATTGGGTTCCTGCAGGTCGGTGGAATGATATTCGTGTGTCTATAGGCCAATTGAGGTGGTGGTCGTGAGTCTTCATGCCCGTTGTTGGATGATGGCAAGATCAATGTTAAGTCATGAGCTTCTCATGCCAATGATTAGATGGTGTCACAACATATCATGAACCAGAATGGTTATGAATTGAGTGGATGAGACCTTTGGGTCCGTGTTTGTTAGTATTCTTGGCATAGTTGGGAGCTTGAGCAGTATGGTGTTGCTAATAGTGGCTTAGTGGCCGACAGGTTTGGGTCGGGCATTTGTAGGATATTGACTTGTTGGAAAAGTCATGGTTGTTTATAGGCAATTCCTCATTGAGCTTCTTCTTTGTGGATTCTTGTTCTTTTTTGTGAGAATGGTTTTGTATGATTTAATTTACCAGTGATGGAATTTTTTGTAGGTATCTTGGACAAATTTTCAGATGGTTGTGTACCTAAGCTGTTATGGGAGTTTGGATGCCACACAAGATTTTGGATTAGCCATGGTTACGCTCGTAGGAGTGGTGGGTTAGTGATGATTTTTTAGTAAGTAAAGTGTGTATTTGAGGTCTTTTGAGCATAATTTTTAGATTTGGGGATTGGATGGAATTCACGATCGGGATGTTTTGGGTGTTCGTGATGCATGGTTTGGTTATGTTCCTAGTCAGGGAATAGGGGTAGGTATGATGAACGAATGATCAACAGTTGGGCAGAGAGGTAGTTGTGATGTCCTTAGGTATTGTTTCTAGAGTTTAGACTGATGGGTTCTTGGTTTTTTCAAGTATATTGATGGAGTTGATTTGTAGTTGAAGTTTTGAGATTTTCCTAGTCTGAGTGGTTTCTGTTGTGAGTTGGGTCTTTGATGTGTGTTAAACGAACTAGTTTTATCCAACTTTCAAAATATGAATTAGACACACAAAAGGCAGTGGACCTGTCAATTGGTGGTATAGTTGAATAAGCAGGGTATCGAACTCAGGGAACGGTAATTAAACTAATAACTAGAATTAACTAAAACAAGTAATAAAAGTAAAAGGGTTTCTCTAGTTTTGCAAGACTAGAAACTTAGATAAACTAACTAACACGAAAATTAGATAACTAACAGCTAAAACACGTAAAAATCAACTAAATTCAATAATAAGAAGACTTCTGTTTAGGTTCGGTTTATTTACTCCTATGGTTGATTTTATGGCAAGTGCAATGGATTAATTGCTATTTGCTACCGATTAAAGTGATTAGGTTCACATTCGCTATTACTAATCCTTAGAAAACGTATCAATTCAAACAGTGGCCAGTTGATCAAACTAATAAATCTCCTCGTTAATTATTCGTGTTAAATAAGACTTGTAGTGGTTAATTAAATTGGTCGTTCAATTAACCTCTTGTTGATGGTTTATCACACAAGCTCACACATTAATTTACCCACTTTCTAGTTAATCCTAGTTTCACGTTCGTAATCCTAGGCACATAACAATCCTAGGCACATAACAATGCTTTCACATAAATCTCCTCGTTGAAGTTGAGCGCCCTTGCTTAATCCTAGTTTTACTCAAAACCTACATGCTTAAGCAAGGGCGCTCAACTTCAACCTTTATTGATTAAAGATAAAAATTTTCCTGGATCCATTTCTGGTACACGATGCTAAACATATTGCATCCCTCAAACTAAGCGAGGTTGTGTTTTAGTCCCATGATTTCACTAGAATAAAAGGGGCCACAAATGCATTATAACGTATATGGGCTCAACTAAACATTTGGGTCTTCATGCAATCATCAAACACAATACTAGTATGATTCCTAATTGCATTTTACCAAAGTTTTCTAAATTAAGTCCTAGCAATTTCTTTAATGCAAAAATTTCAAAATTATACCTAAAGTAATATAATCAACCCCCTACCCCACACTTAATTTATGCAATGTCCCCATTGCATATTATGCATGAATAAGAAAACATAAAAAATAAAGAAGGAATTGGAACAAACTCCCCTGGGATAGTAGTCGCGAGGTTGATGTTCTTTATTCAAAGCTCCTTCTTTAGTTAACTTTAGACACGGGAACAGCTCATCCATGTCTCGGGCGTCAAATCTCGTGTGGTTAAGCTCTAAAAATGCAGGAAAGACTCTCGGAAATATTCAAGAATTAATCTTCAAGAATGTAGCCAATTGTCGTATAAAATATCATCAAATCATCAGCTTTAGAGGTGAAATGGAAATCAACTCGTCGAGTTAGTAAGGTGACTCGCCGATTTGTAGCGCGAAACTGGCAGAAGTCGTGAATCTGCACTGTGACTCGTCGAGTCCGAGATGTGCACTCGGTGAGTGCATCGCTGTATGGAAAATTTTGCCTTCTGCTCCAAGTTCGTTTTTGGTGTACTGAAGTAACATTAAAATGACATTTATGCTCATTTTTCTTCAGTATTTAGACACTCTTTAACATCTTCATAACCGGACTCGATACTCGAACTCAAAACTCTATTTCCCCTCTTGCCTAGACTCGATTCTTCCCACTATTCTTTCACTCTCTAGACCCTTTGCATGCATACCCTTATTCAAATTCTGAAAAGAACCAACAGCAAACACAACTAATAAAAAGGAAAAACAAACAATTAAAATCCTACTTAAAAGTTCGAACAAACCAACCAAAAACAACCAAACAAATAAAAATTGTTTTAACACAACCAAACAAATAAAAATGATATATCTCAATCTTCATCTTCTTCCTCTTCATCATCTTCTCTCACTCCGCTCCCCCCGGCTTCACTTCTACGGGCGTTTATCCGCTCTTCCCAAGTAGGTACATAAGGAAATTCACCCCCATCTACATGTTGGATGTTAAAATGATTAAACATTTGAATAAATGACTTGTTGTTGAAATTTAAGCTTCTCCCCAAATCGTCTTGGTATTTTCTTCCCTCCACGTTAAACCATTCCGAAGGTATCTCATCTTCAACCGGAATCACCGGTGGGTCTTCAACACTCGTTCATGTCTCGGCCTAACTCTACTTACCGGCTCCTCGGGTCCTATAACTGCATCATCATGAGGAATGGCAAAATGGCCCCCTCCATAATCCTCAATGATTTGTTCCCGTCTGTAAAGTGTGACACTAAAATGAGGTGTGGGTATTTCGGTCAAACCACTTCCAGCTCCACTTTCCAACACCCCGAATGATCTTGCCAAACGGGTCACGAACATCCCGCCATTAATCTTGGAGGTTTTTCTATCCTTAACCGCTCCCTCAGCCAAATAATTTGCTAAACGGTATGGAAGATTGCAAAAAGTATTTGGGGTAATGATACTCCACAAGTAGAAAACATCAAGGTTAGGAACCTTGTCATCATCCTTTCGCATGTTAATTGTGCTAGATATGAGGCGATGAATCAAGCGGTGGATTGGTGATCTAATGCTACCTTCTTGAGCGAACTTGGGGATATAGACTTTGTTTGCAATAGTGTTCCACCATGTGGAACCCACAACTCCCTCCGGAAAATTTTTATGACAATGCTCCAAGAAAGCACCAAAAGCTTGAGTGTTGACCACATGTTGGTCATAGATGCCCATTCTCCATGCGAGTTCAACCATGCTACATTGGCGGGATTCCCCGCCAATGCAAAACGTGAGGACACTCGGATTGTAGAAGTCATCTCCTCCGCGAAAATTAATAGTTGAGAAAAATTCCAAACACAATTCTTGGTATATAGGCTCCTGAATTCTAAACAGTCGGTTCCACCCATCGCACGTCATGGTTACCCCATCATGTATAAATGTCTTAACCAAATATGGAGTTACTTCCTCTGTCAATCTGACTCGATCAAACCACTCCCAGTCTATCTCATTAGGAACATATATCTCTTTCTTTTTCATCTCCTCTAACTTCTTTCTCTATTTCCTCATTGTTGAGTCTGAGTCAATTCGTGGAAAACTTAACCAAGGATGTGCCCTTTGGTTACCCCTTGAGATTTGGCCTCTTCTGGAAAACATGTTCTGCACAACATCAAAAACAATAAGACCACAAAACACAGAAAAATATCAAAACCCAAAATTCGGGCAACTGCAACCGGACTCGTCGAGTCATGAACAGACTCGGCGAATCTGATGAACTGCTCGAGTGCTGTTGTGATTTGAATTATAATAGGTCATGAAATCTCTAAATTCAGTCCAGGGGTTTGTCTCGGAAGGTTTTCTAAGTACCAATTCACAATAAATTTCATCTATAACACTCTAATTAAACAAAAATCTGAAACCCTAGAATCTTAGTCAAGTCAAAATCGGGTTTTCAACAAACTAAGACCATTATTCTGCCAAATATTAGAACTTAAATAAGATTAGAGATAAAAGATGTTACCTTGTTGAAGAATATTGAAGAAATTGAAGAGAATCAAGATGGTTGATTGAGAGAATTTTGGTGCGTCGAGTGGTGTGTGTCGGCTGTGTAAAATGAAAGTGTTTTCCAATTAGGGTAAAAACCCTAATTTTATAGAATTGTAAAAATAATTTTTTTCAGTAAAAATACGCGACTCGTCGAGTCAGTGTAGCGACTCGGCGATTCGAGTCACGAATTTTAGTTCAACATTTACGCATTGACTCGTCGAGTCAGTGTATCAAATCGTCAAGTCTTTTAATCTATTTGAAAAAACTTTTCTCTTTTTAATAAAAACACCACACCCCACACTTAGGCCTCGTTTGTCCTCAAGCAATCATTTGTAGATGAAAATAAAGATTTAGAATACTAAGAAAACCACACAAAACAAAAACGAAAAATAAAAACGAAAAAGAAAAGAAAAGCAAACTCTATTGACGGGTTGCCACCCGTTGAGGGCTTCTTTTTGAGGAGTCGTTAGCTGGACTCCTTTCCGCTCTACGTTTCTTCGGCTTCCTCCAATAGGATCTCCTTCTTTAGTTTTTGCACTTTCTACTTGGTTTTGTAAATATGGATTTTTCTCTTATATGACCTTTTCAATTCTTCTTTCCTTCTCCTTGTGGCACCTTCCTCATCTTTACGCTTTATACCTCTACCACGCTTCTTCTGTTTCACTCCTTCCTCTTTACGCCCCATTGTTTCCCTTCCTCCTCTATCTTCCTTGATTGCCTTTTTAGTCATTATCTCATCATCACTCGAGGTCACGAATTCTTCCTTACTTTCATCACATAATGAAGAATCTGGTGGTTTAAAAGTGAAAACTTCAAATGTAGTAGAGACTAGGGCTCGAGGCTTGGTGCTTGTGATTGTAGTTGACATTGCTTCTTGATCAGGCATGTGTGAGTCAATGGAAGAGTTATGCTCATCATTATTCCAATCCTTAGCATTCTCTATATCTTCTAAGCTTTCCTTCTTGTCATCTTGGACTGCTTCACCATATTGCACAATTATGTCAAGACAAGCCAAGTGTGCATTTTCAAAGTTGCTTAAATATTTAACAACTTTACTTTCCTCAAGCGGCTTCTCCATTTGATCAAGCAAAATGTGAACGTCGGGTCCAGAAGGGGTGTTCATGGTCTTCAGGCCAAAACCTTCACCAAATCATGCCTTCTCGTCTGGACTCGTCGAGTCAGTGGGTGCTACTCGACGAGTCGGTGAGCTTTCAACACTTTTGATTGTTTCTTGGTAATCAGCTTCCTCTAGCAGCCTCTCTATCTCTTTCAGGTCTCCTTCAACATCAAAATCCTCTTCCAAAGATAATATGAATTGATTTGGATCGCTTTTTTGTAAGAATGCAAGCTCTTTTTCTAAAAATTCATCCAAATCCATTGAGGAAACTTTATCTTCTCTTGACTCTATGTGCTTATCCATTTTCTCAGCTTTAAAAATCACAAAATCATCCTCCACCCTTAGTGTTAGTGTAGATTCACGCATATCAACTATGGCACAAGCGATATTCAAAAATGGTCGCCCGAGAATGATTGGGACTTTAAGGTCCTCTTCCATGTCTAATATTATGAAGTCAACAGGGAACACTAGTTTATCTACCTTGATGAGAAGATCTTCGCACACTCCCATTGGATGTATTATTGTTTTATCGGCTAGATGGATTTTCATTTGAATAGGCTTTGGGACCGGAAGGTTTAGCTTTTGGAAGAAAGTGTATGGCATAATATTTATACTTGCCCCTGAATCAGTTAACGCTCATGTGGTCATTAAGTTCCCAAATTGGCAAGGTAAGATGATGCTTCCCGGATCGCCCCTCTTTTCTGGCAGCTCATTCAACACTATCTCAGCCACTTCTTCCATATTTCTTCTAGTTGTAAAGAGGCTCTTAAGCAAACTTGTATATTTTGGCGTTTAAACTATCGTTTCAATAAACGGAATATTCACTTGGAGTGCCTTTATATGTTCCATAAACTTCCTATATTCTTGAATCTGCTCCCCAGGTATGGCTCGACTCGGAAATGGTATAGGGGGCCGGTAAGGTTTTAAAAGAGAGCTGGTTTTGTAATCAGGTCTTGGACTCGTCGAGTCCTTGTTCGCGACTCGACGAGTCGAGTCGGGTTTACCCGATTCCCAGTTAATTTCCTCTTCTGTTTGCGCCTTTTTGGGATCCTTCTGGATAGGGGTCAGAGGAGTGAAACGTTTCTCAGAATCTGTTGTTATTGCTTTCACATGTGCCATTCTTGGATTCTGTTCGGTATTGCTAGGAAGTTCACCCGGTCCTCGTTGGTTGATTTGTTGTGCAAGCTGGCCTAGCTGTTTTTCAATGTTATGAATGGATGCTTGCTGATTCCTAAGCATAGTTTGTTGATCCATCATCATAGATTGGTGCTCTCTAAGAATATTTCATTGCTCCTTCATTTTAGCGTCGGTATCATTGTGCCTTTTCTCGGACGCGGCTACAAATCTTGTAAACATATCTTGCAGGTCTGATTTCTTTTCTTGCACCGGTTCCTCATTTTGATAAAACCCCCTTGCCTTTTGCTTAAACTTTTCCTCCTTTGCCTTCTTGTATTCATCATACGGGAGCCATTCTTTCTTGGGTTTTCGCCAATCATCATCATACTTAGCGCCACTTGAATAGCACACTTGTGCTTTCCGGTTCCCATTCTCGTCCAAATCACAATCTTTAGTAAGGTGAGGCCCATTACAATTCTCACATCCCACCCGGATATTGTGGATGGATTGGTCCATCTTATTCATTCTTCGATCCAAACTCTCCAACTTAGCCATCACTGCTGCCATGCTATCAGTAACTGAGTTCACCACCGGTCGATTTGGTTCATTCCTTGGGTTATGATATTCTCTAGAGTGCTTAGAGATTTCTTCAATTAGGGATTTTATCACTGGGGGTGCCTTCTTTGTGAGTGGTCCTTGCGAATCAAGGAGCTGCCTAGTTGTCACATTCACTCCATCATAGAAAATGGAGACTTCTTGTTGATTGTTCAGATCGTGATGTGGGCAGTTCCTTAGTAAGCCTTTATATCTCTCCCACGCCTCATAAAGTGACTCTCCCGCTTGTTGTTCAAAATTGGCTATGGCTTTCTTCAACTTGGCTATCTTCAAGGGAGGGAAAAATTGTTCTATAAATTCCTCTTTCATTTTAGCCCAAGAAGTGATGGATCCTGGAGGGAGTGATTTTAGCCAATCCTTCGCGGCTCCCTTGAATGTGACTGGTAGAATACGAAGCAAAACAGTGTTGCGAGCCACATTAGGGACATTGAAGTATTCATCTATATCGTTGACCTCGTCAAGATGCTTGTATGCGTCTTCATGATCCTTCCCGCAGAATGGAATTTCCTTAAGTTGAGCAAGTATGTGGCCCTTAAGTTCAAAGGTGGCAGTTGCGGGAATCATGGGTTGCACGAGTCCTGGGTCGGTATCATCTCGCATCCTTTTCTTCCATTTACCCATGGGAACTTCATCAATGTTAGCCATGGGGTTAGCTAGTTCGCCTTCTAAATCGCTTCTTTCTTCAAACTCGCTTTCTTCCTTTTCGGTTTCGTACTCGGTATCCTCCTTCTTCGGGTCTTCGTCCGCCACTGAAAGGATGTTGGATTCTCCCTCTTTCTTTCTCTTTTTCTTACTAAAAACAGATTCGAGAATCTTCAACGGCGAATTCTTCGATGTTGCGTTTTCTCCTACGGTTTTGCCTTTGTTTATTCTCAAAGTTGCTTCTGGGCCTTCAAGTGGTGGAATCAAAGGTCTACCTCCTCCTCTGTTCATAAACGTATTGCAATCAAAACAGAAAACACGCATAAAAAGAACAAAAATAAACTAAAAACGAAACTATGTGTTCAGCGTTGGACTCGTCGAGTAGCATCGACTGCACTCGGCGAGTACAGAGCTAAAACAGAAATAAGTTAAACAAAAATTCTAAAAAACAGAAAAACTTTAACACTTAACCTAATAACTAAATTACTAAAGCAGTAACTTTGTGCAAGATAGATCTTACACAAAGGATCGATAATGCTAGAAATTAGAATTAATTTTTGAACCGTTCCCCGGCAACGGCGCCAAAAACTTGATGTGTGTTAAACGAACTAGTTTTATCCTACTTTTAAAATATGAATTAGACACACAAAAGGCAGTGGACCTGTCAATTGGTGGTATAGTTGAATAAGCATGGTATCGAACTCAGGGAACGGTAATTAAACTAATAACTAGAATTAACTAAAACAAGTATTAAAAGTAAAAGGGTTTCTCTAGTTTTGCAAGACTAGAAACTTAGACAAACTAACTAACATGCAAATTAGATAACTAACAGCTAAAACAAGTAAAAATCAACTAAATTCAATAATAAGAAGACTTCTTTTTAGGTTCGGTTTATTTACTCCTATGGTTGATTTTATGGCAAGTGCAATGGATTAATTGTTATTGGCTACCGATTAAAGTGATTAGGTTCACATTCGCTATTACCAATCCTTAGAAAACGTATCAATTCAAACAGTGGCCAGTTGATCAAACTAATAAATCTCCTAGTTAATTATTCGGGTTAAATAAGACTTGTAGTGGTTAATTAAATTGGTCGTTCAATTAACCTCTTGTTGATGGTTTATCACACAAACTCACACATTAATTTACCCACTTTCTAGTTAATCCTAGTTTCACGTTCGCTAATCCTAGGCACATAACAATGCTTTCACATAAATCACATGAGATAAGTAATTAAGAGATGTTCATGCAGCTTAATTACTTGATAATTAACAGAAAATAGTTATGGTTAATGCATAAGGTACTAAATTCACCAATAAACAATTAATCCAACCACAAATCAATCCATAGTTATAAATTTTCCTACCCTAAACAGAAGATATAATGTTTAGCTCATAATTGTAGCTGAAAGCAACTCAAAAACAATGTCTAGTAGTTCAAACACGATTAAAACAATAGATAAAGTAAAGAGTAAACTTATGTTGCCTTTAATCTTCTTAGAATATTGGGGTTGACTCTAACGATTTCCAGAGCTCCAGCAGCCTTCCTAGTCGCAAGGTAATCCTCCGAAAATTCCAGAGAGGGTTTTGTTTCGGAATTTGGCCTCTATTTATAGTTTTCAGAAAACAGAGGCTACTCGTCGAGTAGCCAACTGACTCGCCGAGTCCCCTCATAGAATCTGTGTACGGAAAGGATTTTATGTTTTGCTTCACGAACATTCATGGGTAATCTTCGAGTAGACGTCCAGACTCGCCGAGTCCTTCAGGATTTGGCTCTTTTTCTTCTTTCTTCAATCCCCGAGCTTCCGATCTCATCTCCTGCTTCCTTTTGCTTCCAAGCATATCTTTTGGACTGAAAATACAATTTAAACACAATTAAGTACCTTTTGTCCATATATTGCAATAATTTAGCCAATTAATAATAAAATTCTATCCTAAATATATAGCTAAATATGCACATATCAGTCTTACAGTTGGGAAGATAGGTAGTTATTACACTTCAGTACTATCAAGTGTTTGGGTTGTTTGATGTAATTATTTGGGGTCCGAGTGGTCTCTCGAATTTTCTTTATGGATGCCTTGATTTTATTAAGTGGTTTAAGGAAGCATATGGATCGTGTTGGTGCTAATTTTGGAAATTCTAATCAAGACAAATTTCAAGGACGAAATCCAGGTTAGGTGGGGGAGAGTTGTAACGTCTAGTTTCGGGATAACGAACCAAAATTCACTTAAGTACAGTTCTTAGGCTTCAGGGGGATAAAGTTTAAACCTTATTAGATGTTGATTGTTTTTGTCAAAAATTACACAAGTATAAATCAACCAAATTGAATGAGAGGCTGTGATGTTCGAATTGTGCAATAAAGAAAGGTAAAGAGAATGACACGATCGTTTACAAGGAAAGCCCTTGATCCTAGCTAGGATCTCCGACACAAAACCTTGGGAGGTTATAATGATCACCTTCCTTGATTATTTTATTAATAGAAAATGATGATTATAGAGAGTATTTCAGTAAGAACAAGTGAAAAAGTTTGTAAGAGTAAGCTAAGAGTAGGTAGAGTGTGTCGTGTGCGAGATACATGTGTCAATTTATAGTCTAAACTAGCTAACAAGATGTCCGATATTCTCGGGATCCTCTATGACCAGCTTTATGAACGTTTTTGGACATGGTATTCTGGGTCTTTAGCATAGTTGATACGACTCTCTTCTGAGAATAAGTCTTCTTCTGACTATTTCTGCACATGTGTTAATTAAGAACGAAATATAATCGTTATAAATGTTAGTAAATAATAATCATTGTAATAGTCGAGATCCTGAGATAGTTGAGGATCCTGAATATCTGATGAGGTTTAAGGATCCTGAATGCTTTGAGGATCCTGGCCCTAACAATTGCCCCCAAGTTATTCTTGAAAATATAGAAGTTAATTTCGAGAATATTAAAGGGATAACTTAAAAATAAATTAAAAAGATGAGATAAAGAAGAGTTTAAAAATTGTCCCTTAATGGATAAATTATATCCATCTCGAGGTGACCAAGAAGCAGTCAAATCATCTTTCTTATCTCTTCTTTGTTATAAATGTGGGCTTCCGGTAACTTCTTCTTTACTCTCTTCAATCGTCAGCGTCTTATTGCGAAGGTAAATTTTCCTCTTACTTGTTTTCTTTTGTTCCTCCGATTTTCCTTGTCATGGTTAAGAAAACTTGTCGTTCTCTAGCTAGAGTTGTTACTTCTCCCGAGAATGACTTCAGTGATCAAGCAATCTTATCTTATGATGAAGTTTGCTCCTTCGACGATGAGGATATGGAATCGTTCAAAGCCGTTGGGGCTTTTCCTCCCGATGTAGTTTTTCAATCTTCTAAGGCCACCGTTCAACCGGATTTTGTTTCTCTGATGTGGGTTGGCTTTCACGAATACCCATTTACTCTAGGTTTAACTTATCCTTTCAGTAGTATCGTTCGTGATTTCTTTTCGACTACCCAAGTTTCTTATATCCAAGTTATGCATGTGGTTTGGAGGATCCTATTTTGGATTGATCGCTTGAATCAGTCCATGAATATGGACATTGGGTTACCTGAGCTGGCTCTCGTTTATGATATTTCTACTTTTGGTTCTTCCCGTTTCCTTCTAAGATTTAAGACAAACAAACCCAACTCATTCTGAAATCTAAACAAAATGATGGTGCTTGGAAGGAAAAATACTTTTTCGTGAGACGTGATTCGACTCTCGATGGGATTCCCTGCCAAAAACATGGATTTAAAAAGAGTAGGATTTGAATTTAGATTTTAAGGATCTTGAAATTTACTTCCCTTATTTTGTTTGTTTTGATGCAGCATTCAAATTTGACAAGCTTGTTCTTGCTACTGGTGATTCCGAGGACAAGGTTTCCAAATTTCGTGCACTTCCTGCACTTGAAAGGTCCTTCAGGTTCGAATATTCCAGTCTCCAATAGGGTTCTTCTACTATTGCTTATATGGCTATTGGTAACATTATTTTGCTTGGATACTTCTTTTAGATTGATAAGGATCCTGAGTTGATAGGGATCTTTGGCAGGTTCCAAGACCACTCGGTCCAAGGCTCGTTTTGGTTTGGCAGATGTTGAAGACGATATGACCAGCGGTTTGATCAAGGTTAAGTAAGAAAAAGGTGTCACTCTTCTTCCTCCCAAGAGATCTCACATAGACCTTACAGTTAAGGCTTCAGGATCCGGTAAGCGGAAGCCTTCTGAAGTTGTGGATTTTGGTTTAGAGAATCTTGGAATTGAGGATGCTTTCAGGAAGTTGACCACTTTTACTCAAAACATAAGTTTTTCTTTTATTCTTTGTTATTTTTCTATTTCTTATAGTCATTTGAACTTTTTCAGGTTTCCGACCATATCTCTGCCGATTTGAGGCTCCAGACTGAGAGAGCTGAACAGGCTCTTCAGGAACAGGAAAAGATGTGGAAGGACACCAATGAGGATCTTCTTAAGCGACTGGAACTTCTGAGTAAGGAGAAGGCTGAGAAAGAGGGTGAGCATGCCGCGGAGATTGAGGAGGTGATTGTTGAGGTGAAGAGTAGCGTTGCGATAGCTATTTGGGAAGCTAAAATCAAGCTTGATGAAGATCTTAAAAATTTGGGATCCTGGAATGTGGTTGGTTGGCGTGAGGGATTAGCCCAGCTGACAGGCAAGCCTACTTCTATCACTAAGGATCCTACATCGCAGCCGTTGGAGGGAGGAGAGAAAGATGGTGCCAATGATGATCAGACTAAGGTCTAGGCCTGCAAGAAGATAAATTAAGTAGTTTTGTCTTTATGTAAGACATTTAGCTTTTGCATTAGCAGGTTGGTGTGCAAATTTTTGAATGACATGGTAGTATTTCCCTTTTATCTGTCTTTATTTCCTTATCCTGTTTAATCTGCGTGTCAAATATAGTATTAGGATTTTTAAGTAGCTAGGATCCTGAAAATAGAGAATAATTTTCAAGATAAAGTTCTTTTGGCAAATAATAGATAAAATAAATTGATAAGGATTGAATTAGTTAAACAACTAAAAGTGAATCTTAAAATAATAAGAATTGACTTTGTTAAGCAATTTAAAATGTTAAAAGTTTCTTTAAAAGTTTGATGATTGACTTGTAATCCTTAAGAGTTTCAAATAATTTTTATAACAAAACAAAAAGAATTTGTTATGAACTGATTTTGTTAAATCTAAGTGCTTTAAAACTTCTTTAAAGATATCAATTTAAAATAGTAAATGGCTCTGAAGTGATGAAAGTCTATAAATCAGCAATTGGTTTAGGATCCTAAAAAGTTTAAGATCCTTAATTTTACTTAAAAAATCTCAAAGTTAAGAACAAGGAAAGATGGAACCTAATTGTCTTCGAGTTTTTCCTTAAGCTTCATAAGTCTTTCAATATTAGAATTTACTGAGGATAAATCTCAACTTAGGAAAGAACTTAGGATCACTGTTGACTTCTGATGATAAGATTCTTACTGATGAGGATCCTTACCGATGAGGATCCTTAATGATGAGGATCCTTAAGGATGAGGATCCTTATTGATGAGGATCTCTAATCATAAGATCATACGGGGTAATTCCCTTCTTAGGATAACCTGTTTAGGTTATAGACTTTGACAAAATTCTTGGGTAACACCATAAATTCAATTCATAACATATTAATGTTATATGCTGGGGAGGATCCCAACTTGTGACATATTTCATGGGAAAGATCCCAACGTATGATAACATGAAAATGTTATAAACCTTATGTAATTTTTGGGGTAAGATCCCAATTTTAGATAACATGAAAATGTTATAAACGTTAAGGATCTTAACTTATGTTCAAAGATAAGAGGGTTGCCAAGCCACTGTATCGTGAAATGATCCCCTTATTCGTATCCCATAGTTGGATATCGTGCGTTCAAGCGAGGTGTATAAACCTTAGTTCGTGTGAAAGAGGTAATTAGCTCTTTAAACCTTAGAGGGGATTAATTACCCTTAAGCATAAGAGAGATGATCAGTCTCTAACTTGTGTATATGATAGTTTAAAGATCATACCGTTGGTATAATGGAATTATCCAAGTGTCAAGATGCTGAGATCTTCGTGCGTCAAGATCCTTATGTTTCAGGATCTTCAACCTTGAGGATCCATATGTTTCAGGATCATTACTTATGGAGATCCTTAGCTGTACGTTGTTCTACATAGAAACTGTTAGCTAGGGGTGGGCGTTAGTATAGCGAACGCCCCTCCGATGCTTAAGTTAGTAATGTATTCGAGGAGAAAATAAGTAATGATGAAAAGTTTAAGGTAAAGAACATGTGCACCTCGGTTTTGTTGAAGATCAGGTGATCTTATTTACATATAGTATGTTTTGAGATGTATAGCATTCCAGGATCTTGGCAAAATGTCTCATTCGAGTGTTGCTAGCTAATATGCTCCTTTTCCTGCTTCAACATCTATGAGATATGGTCTCTCCCACTTAGGAGCTAATTTACCTACACTAGGATCCTTGGTGTTTTGGAATGTTTTCCTTAATACCAAGTCTCCTATTTGGAATCTTCTGACTTTTGTGTTCTTGTTGTAAGCCTTGGTGATCCTTTGTTGATGAGCAGCAATGCGTGTCTTGGCAAGATCTCTGATTTTGTCAACAGTGTCAAGATCCTGAGCTAGGATCCTGTCACTGTTTTCTTGATTTTGGAGCAAGTATCTTGTTTTCGGGATCACTACTTCGGTAGGGATCATTGCTTCTGCCTCGAACACCAAGGAGTAGGGGGCCTGAATTGTGGCTACTTTGGAAGTAGTCCTATCCGCCCATAGGACGAAAGGAATCTCTTTTGCCCATCTTCCTTTCTTTTCATGTAGCCATTTCTTCAAGTTTTTTACTATGATCTTGTTGTTAGATTCTGCTTGACCATTAGCTTGGGGATGAACAGGAGTGGACATTATCATTTTGATTCCCCAATTCGTGCAAAAGTCTCTTGTCCTCTTGCTTATGAATTGGGATCCATTGTCGCATATGATTTCAGTAGGGATCCCGAACCTGGTCAACATATTACGTTTAATAAATGAGACTACCTCTTTGTCTCTAACCTGAACGAAGGCTTCAACTTCGATCCACTTCGAGAAGTAATCAGTCATCACCAACATGAAGACTTTTCCTCCTGAAGCTATTGGTAATTTTCCTACTATATCAATTCCCCATATCATGAATGGCCATGGAGAGATAATAGGATGTACAGGTTCCGCTTGTTGATGTAGGATGTTGCTACGTATTTGGCAAGCATCACATTTTTGAGCATGTAGAAAAGAATCTCTCTTCATGGTTGGCCAGTAGTATCCTGTTCTCAATACCTTGGAGCATAAGGATCTGCCCCCAGTGCGATTGCCACAGTCTCCTTCATGTATGTCCTTCATGACTTCTGCAGCTTCAGGATCTTACAAGCATCTGAGGTATGGACGTGCCATAGACTTTTTATAGAGTTTATCTTGGATTATTACGAATCTTGAGACTCTTATTCTGAATTATCTTTTGCTTTTTTCTTCTGTTGGGATCATCCTATTTGTTGGATAAGGTGTCTAAGTCCATAACTTATTTGGTATATACTTGACCCGACCCGGCATGGTCCATTTGGGTTGCACTTCACCCGAACTATTTATATGGATAATATTACGAGAATAGTATGTTTATGACTTATTAATATATTATAAGTTATAATATATTAATATGAAATCATATTATTTAATTAGTGTTGATCTTAAATTAATTATGAATTAATTTAGTGATCAAAAGGTGACTAATTAAATATGGGCTATTATATTTATATAGTGTGGGCTAATACTCATTAAGAAATGGGCTAAGCTTGCATGGGAGTCCATGGATGATCCATGGAGCTTTTAACCCATGGATCCTTGGAAAAGGAAAAAGACATGGTTTATTAGGGTTTACATGGTTCATAACCCTAATCATCTACACTATATAAAGAAGCTTGTGATGCTTGAAATGACTATGTGTGTGTGCATAAGAGTGGCCGATTTCTAGAGCAAACATACTCTCTCATAAAGTTTTCCAAGTTTGTGGTGTTTTGTGATATCTATTTGAGGCATTCACATTATTGGTGTTAGGCTCTCAAACTCGTAAGGAATCAACTCACTACTAAAGGTATGTAATTCTTCTAGTTTCTTTTATGTTTAAAAGTACCCCATGCCATGCTAGATAGGTTATGAACCTTGGAAAAATTATTTTTCATGTATTTTAGTCAAACATAGATCCAAGGTTTCTAGGGTTGCATGAACACCTTAGGAGTGTTAGAATGCTCAAAACCCAACACTATTTTGGATCCATGATCGTAGACTTCTTCGAGGATCCTGTTCGTCGGGATCCCTTTGAGGAGGGATCTAGGGTCAGGATCTCCGATGGCTGCTAGACTTATTGGTTGTTCAAGATCATCGGGTTTGTCGAAAAGGGCTTCTATAGCTGGAGTTATTATGTGGGTTATAGGGATCTTCATTTCTGGTGGGATCCTTAGGGAAGATCCTATGTTGGCTGATGCGTCTGCTTCTGTGTTTTCTTCTCTAGGAACTTGGGTTAGGCTAAAGTTTTCAAAATCAGAGGCTAATTTTTTGAGGATCTCGAGGTATAATGCTAATCTTTCACCTTTCACTGCATAAGATCCATTGAAGTGATTAGTTAATAATAAAGATTCAACAAATATCTGAAGATCCTTGATTTTAGACAATTGAATTCCCATGATGAGTGCTTCATATTCCGCTTCGTTGTTGGTAGCGTTGAATTCGTAACTAACTGCCTGAGGTAGGATGTCCTCCTGTGGCGATTTTAGTATGATCCCTAGCCCGCTTCCTTTTTGGTTTGAAGCTCCATCTGTGAATAGTGTCCATTTTCCCAAGTGTTCATCTTCTAGGAGTTGTTTAGCTTCAATGTATACTTCGTTTTGATGTCCAACATGCTTAACTTCACTGACCATTTTTTCAACCTTCCTGACATCTCTGGTTTTCTCATCAGATTCTTAATAGGATAATTAGTTTTCACATGTATAGTATGTGTCTCGAAATAATGTCTTAACTTGGTAGAAGCACTTACTAATGCAAGAATTAATTTTTCGAGATGAGAATACTCGGTCTTAGGATCCAGAAGACTTTTACTTACATATTAGATAGGATGTTGGTCTCCGTTAAGATCCTTGGCTAGGACATCACTTACCGCACTTGAGGATACCGAGAGGTAGAGGAGAAGTGGTTCTCCATCTATAGGCTTCACCAGCAGTGGCGCGGTCCATTCAAACTTCTTGTTCTTCTTCAAGATATCATAGAAGGGCTTACACCTTTCTGACGATCTTTAAATGAACCTATTGAGTGCTGCTACTTTTCCGGTTAGCCTTTGTATACCTTTTGTTGAAGATGGAGATTTTAGCTCAATGATTTCTTTGATCTGCTCCGAGCTTTCTTCTATACCTCTCTTGGTTACCATATACCCAAGGAACTTGCCCGACTTCATCCCAAAGTGGCATTTAGACAGATTCAACTTCATGGTGTAGTCATCTATAATGTCAAAGGCTTATTTGAGATCCATGAGATAATCTTTAGCCTACATGGAATTCACCACCATGTCGTCAATGTAGACCTCCATGGTGTCCCCCAACTTGTCTTTGCACATCCAGCTCACCAGTCTTTGAAAAGTTGCACCTACATTTTTAAGACCAAAAGGCATTTCAGTGTAACAATATATACCTATTGGTGTTATAAATGTTGTATCTTCTTGATCGGATGGTTCCATCTGGATTTAATGGGATCCTACTGAAGCATCCATGAAGGTTAAGAGTTTGTGGCCAGCCGTTGCATCTATCATGGAGTCAATGTGTGGTAGAGGAAAAGGATCCTTACGATAAGCCTTGTTAAGATCCGTGTAATCCACACATACTCTCCACTTGCCGTTCTTCTTCTGGACGAAAACTACATTAGCTAGCCATCTCGGGAACTTCTCTTCCTTGATCATCCCTGTCTTGAGGAGCTTTTCCACTTCTTATTGTATGATCTGATTCCTTTCAGGTGCAAACGTCCTTCTCTGGTAATGTACTGGTCTGAAAGAAGGATCAATATTAAGTTTGTGAGTGATAATACTCTTTTCTATACCTTCCATATCTTTGGGTTTCCATGCGAACGTCTTGCTTCTGTTTCGAAGGAAGTTTAATAGGTCTTGCTCAATTTGCTCGGGTATTGAGGATCCTATGAGGACTTTGGCTTCAGGATCCTCGTTGCTCAGGGGCATTTCCTTCACGTTTTTCTCCTTCATTTCTAGAACATGCTATGCCCCTTCCTTAATTTCTATGCTTGTTGGGGTTTCGTCGTAGGCTTCATAGAGGTTTTATAACATTCCTTTGACTCTTGTTGATCTCCCATGATCTTCACTATTGCCCACGGAGTAGGCATCTTTACACACTGATGATATGTTGATGGAACAACTTTTATCTCGTGGATCCATGGTCTACCTAATATCACATTATAAGAAGATAAGGTGTCAATAACACATAAATTTTGTATAGAGTTTACCCCCTCTATGTATATTGGTAGCTTTATCTCCCCGATGGTGTGTTTCGTTTCTCTGCTAAATCCTATGAGGACTGACGATTTTTTGATTATATCTGATTTCGGGATGTTCATCCTCTGCAGTGCATCCAAGAGTATGATGTTGACCGATGATCCTCTGTCAACAAGGATCCTTCTGACGAAGTGGTTGGCAAAGTACAATGTTATCACGATTCTGTTATGGTGAGAATCCTAGATCTCTTCCCTGTCCGTCTCGTCAAACGTGATTTCCTTTTCATTGCTAACCGAGGTATTCATCTGTGGTCTATCCTCCTTTTCTGTTTTAGAGACATTGGCATGTCTTTTATCATGAGAATAAGAAGTACCACAAATGTTAGATCCACCTGAGATAACGTTAATTATCTTGGCGTTTGGGGTTAGAGATGTTGGTTTCTCTGGGATCTTGTGACCATCGTGGTTGTTCTCCTTGGGCTTTTCTTTCTTTCTTCCGAGGATCTCTTTAATATGCGCTTTGCTAAGGAGGTAGCTGATCTCCTTTCTTAGGTCTATTCAATTCTCCGTAATGTGACCGAAATCTTCGTGGTAAGCACACCATTTAGACTTGTCTTTCCAACTGGTGGACTTGTTATCCTTCTTTGGCCACCTTGCTTTGTCTCTAAGATCTTGCATAGCATATATTAAACCTGAAACATCCATGGAAAAAGAATATTCAGTGGTCTTAGGAGGTTACTCTTCCTCTCCTTTATCATCGAGGGCATTAACCCTGTGATGATCTGGTTTGGAATAGGGATTCGATTTGTAGGATATTGGAGCCGATGATTCATCCTTCCTATTGGGATTCTCGTATTGACTTGAAGGGTTGCTCCTTTTTTGGACTTCTTTATCCTCTTCAAGCCTTATGAACCCCAATGCTCGGCACCTAACTTCGTCTAATCTCTTGCATGGAGTCATCACGAGATCTTCATAGAAGGGTGAATCCTTCCTTAGACCCATCCTAAAGGACTCCACAACAGTCGCCATGTCAATGTTGGGGATGCTCAGAGCTGTTGGATAAGGTGTCTAAATCTGTAACTATATTTGGTATGAACTTGACCCGACCCGGCATGGTCCATTTGGGTTGCACTTCACCTAACAATTTTGTATGGATATACTTTTGAGAATAAGATGTTTATAATCTATTAATATATTATAAGTTATAATATATTAATATGAAGACGTATTATATAATTAGTGTTGATCAAGAATTGATTTTGGAATTAATTTAAAGATCAAAAAGAGGCTAATTAAATATGGACTCTTACATATATATGGATTGGGCTAAGATTAATTTAGGATGGGCTAAGAGTATATGGAAGTCCATGGATAGTCCATGGAGCTTTTAACCCATGGATCCTAGGTAAATGAAGAGTCATGGGTATTAGGGTGTAACCCTAATACTCCATACTATATAAAGAGGTCCTTGGTTCTAGAATTGGCACTAGTGTGTGTGAGAAACAAGAGTGGGCCGATTTTAGAGAGCATCATATTCTCTCAAGTATTTCCAAGTTGTTTTGGGTGATTTGTGACACCACTTGAGGCATCCACACTATTGGTGCTAGGCTCTAAAACTCCAAGCAATCAATCACAAAAGAAAGGTATGTTATTCTACTTAAAGTTTTGTATTACAAGTACCCCATAACATGCTAGTTAGGTTGTAAACTTTGGAAATCAAATTTGCATGTATTTTAGAGAAAACATAGATCCAAGGTTTCTAGGGTTGCATGTACACCATAGGAGTGTTAGAATGTTCAAAACCCAACAAGAGCTTCCATTCCAAACCTATTAACAAAATCCCTAAGTCGTTCCTTAGGATCCTGAACCACCCGATAGAGATCACTAGTGATCTTCCCGAAGGTTCTGCTACAAGAAAACTGGTTATTGAAAATATTGACTAAATGTGCAAATGAAGTAATAGAATAGGGAAGGACGTTTAGCAGCCATTTAAGAGCTGATCATGTGAGGGTTGAACCAAAGCCTTTGCATAGGAAAGCTTCCTTAAAGTGCACTGGGATGGGAATGATCTCCATCCTTTCTCGGTATTGTGCTACGTGCACTTCAGGATCCGTAGTTCCATCATAAGGCTTCATGCTAGGAGTCTGGAAGCGCTTAGGAACTTCGGTATCGGCTATCGCATGAGAAAATCTCAAGATCCTGTGACTTGTTGGAGATGTTTCTGATATGGGTTGAACTACCACGGGTACGCTTGAGATCATTTGTCTCAACTGCTGAAGTTCCCTAGCCATGTTTGGACTTATTCCTGCATCAACATTCGTAGAGTTAGTATTGATAGTATTGTTGTTTAAGAAGTTACTAGAATCAAGGTTTCTAGGAGTATTGAAAGGCTCATCGAGATCATTGATCATAGATGCTCTATTGCTCATAGTCGTCCCCAAGGGTGATGCAGTAATAATAGGAGTTATATTCCCGTCTTGATTTCCTGAGGATCCTGCATTTTCGAAGTTTAGGATTCTTGGTTGTACAACTATTGGCATCGTTTCCTGGGATCTCAAACATTCCACCCTCATCCTCTCCACTTCCCTAAATAGTGTTCTATTGTCGTCTTGTGAGTCATCTGTTGCGTCATTTTCCTCATCATAGCGAAGAGTTCAACAGTAGTGACCAAAGCAATGGGATCCTGGAGTCCCGAAGATCCCAAACATCCTTGGTTAGTGATCAGATGGGTGTTTCTCTTGGAAGTATCAGGCGCTTTCCTATGACCAGGGGGTCCACTCGGAGGAGGTGGTAGGTTTTTGATTGGAATGGAAGGAGCGGAGGATGAAGAAAGGATCGGTTGTGTAGACATGATCTTTAGAGGATTTTGAACACCACGACCCCACGGTGGGCGCCAAATTTTTTTGGTCAAAAACTACATAAGTATAAATCAACAAAATTGAATGAGAAGCTGTGATGTTTGAATTGTGCAATAGAGAAAGGTAAAGAGAATGGCACGATTGTTTACAAGGAAAGCCCTTGATCCTTGCTAGGATCTCCGACACAAAACCTTGGAAGTGATAGTGATCACCTACCTTGATGATTTTATTAATATAAAATGATAATTATAGAGAGTATTTCTATAAGAACAAGTGAAAAAGTTCGTAGAGAAAGCTAAGAGCAGGTAGAGTGTGTCGTGTGCGAGATACATGTGTCAATTTATAGTCTAAACTAGCTAACATGATGTATGATATTCCGGGGATCCTATATGACCATCTTTATGAACATTGTTGCACTTGGTATTCCGGGTCTTTAGCATAGTTGAGACGACTCTCTGTTGAGAATAAGTCTTCTCTTGACTATTTCTACACATGTGTTAATTAAGAATGAAAGATAACCGTTATAAATGTTAGTAAATAATAATAACGGTAATACTCGGGATCCTGAGATAGTTGAGGATCCTGAATATATGATGAGGTTTGCGGATCCTGAATGCTTTGATGATCCTGGCCCTAACATTGATAATGTCAATTAAGTGATTTACGCCCTTGAATTGTGCTTTGGAACCAAGGGTAAAATGGGAAAAACAATATTTTAGACTTATTGCATGAATTCAAAATTTTAGTTTGGTATGTTTTAAGTCAAAAATGATTAGATAGTAATTTGGGGCTTGTCAATTCCTTCACATGCATATAAATATCATTGAAAATAGATTTGGGACAAATAAATTATGACTGTTTGAAGCTGGAGCTGAAAACCGAAAAATTTGGAATTTATCGCAAAAGCGCAGGTCGCCCTTGGCCCAATGAGATGCACGTTTTTTTAGGATTGTTGAGGTATTTAAATTCCATTAACCCTTAGGGTTGGATCATTTTCAACCTCCAACACCCCTAGATTATTATTTGGATTAAACCCTAGCCTCCTTTGAGTAAAGTGAGCTTATCATATGTCCTTGAATCATTTTTGGGTACATTTTGCTGGTGATTTGATGAAGATTGAAGATCTAGAAAGTCTTGTTGGTTGCAATGGATGTTGTTTCAATTTTGGATCCATAAATTTCATACCCTTTCTAGACTTTTGTAAGTAAAAAGCTTCAACCTTTCCTTTCCAGTTGTTAGGTCTTTCTAATGGTTCCTTTTATGCTCTTTTGGTCCCATTTTGGTGGTGAGTTTGGAGTTGAGATAACACCAAATCCTTTCGGGCACTTAGGATTGTTGTGTGGACCATTTGGAGATCGAAAGTTGGAATCTTTTGCACGTTATTTTAGCAATGAATGTTATTTTGGTCCTTTTTGGTTAGTCTGGTGCATTAAATTCTAAATCTTGTTAGTTTATGGCATTACTATGGATAAATTTGGAAAGTTAATCAATCTTTAGAACATATTGTTTTAGAACTGAAACTTGGAGGCTTGGATTTAATAGATTAAGTTGAAAGAAATGCATTCTTGGAGTTTTTGAGACTTAAACTCTAGATCTTGTTTGTGATGGAAAGGATTAATGGATAAAGTTGGAAACTTTATCCATTTCGCCCTGATGAGATTTCAGATTTGGAATTTGGGATATTGACTTAATGGATTAAGTCCTTAACCCTTTGGTTTAGTCAGGGTGTGACATGCCCTTCCTTAGAGTGACACGCTTCTAGTGTTTTCTGATGTACACTTGATTATGTGCAAGTTCCTGACTGTTTTGTCCTATAGTGGTCACTGGGCGCCCGCGAGAGGGCGTAGTGTGCTTGTTGCCCAAAGTGTTGGCTTGGACCGTTGACTGTTGACTCTTGATCAATTTTATTTTTGGTCGGACGTTTATAGAGTTGAGTATTTGACTAAGGAATGGTCTCGGTTTGGCTTTAGGTAGCTTGGGTTAGCTGTTATGTTATTGCAGGTTAGTTTCGATTGGATACACTTCAAGTATAAAGAATTAGAGGATTCAGGATGATCCTTGAGGAAGGTATGGATAAGTGTGGAAGGTAGTATTGGGCCCATACTATTGAAAGCACATGATCCATACTTGAATCATATGGGAGGAGGATTCTTGGGTATGTTTTGATTTTTGGCATGTTGTATTTCAGTTTGGAGATGAGCACTCATGGAGGTGGTTCTTGTCCTGGCTCTGGTTCGGGTTCGGGTTCTGGCTTAGGTGCAGTTACTGAGTCGATTAGCGAGCAGATGCGGGATTTCATCTCATCGGAGATTACTCACGGTATTTTGGAGCAGACTCCTATGATCTTTGGCTCGGTCAAGGAGGGGATATTGGAGATGTTACATGAGCACCTGGGTGCATTCCGTGTTGAGGTTATGGCTATCATCCGAGCTCACACTCTTTCTTTCTATGAGTTTCATGCGTGCGGAGCTCCAGCGTTCCATGGGGAGAAGGACCCCATTGCCAATAGGAGGTGGTTAGCAGATATGGCTAACGCGTTCAGGATGAGTTTCTGCCCCGAGGAGGCAAAGGTCAGATATGCTTCCTGCCTATTGAAGGACAGGGCACGGGATTGGTGGGAAGAGGTTTGTAGTGAGGTGGGTGATGATGATGTTGATGCTATGGCATGGTATGACTTCTCGACTAGGTTCCAAGCTGAGTTTGCACCGGTAATTGAGGTGCATCAGTTGGCACGAGGGTTTCTGGATCTCCGCTAGACAACTGAGACTGTGGCAGAGATCACCACTAAGTTCCGGGAGAGAGCTTTATTGGTTCTGCAGTATGTAATAGATGAGGAGATGAAGAAGGTGAGTTATCATGATATGCTGCGAGATGATATCAGGGAGTTTATGAGTATTTTGGGGTGCAATACCCTGAATGATATGATTTCTAGAGCCCGAGAGTGGGAGATCGATTTGGAGCACCTTGGGAAGAGGGGCAGATCGGGTGCATATAGTGGAGGGTCCCTGGAAGAGACCCAAGACTTCTGATCAACGTTTGAGAGGCCATTAGGACCGGAGTCAGTACATCACATGCGGGAAACTGCACAATGGAGTTTGCCGTTCAAGAGGTATGGGTTGCTACAACTGTGGCAGGGTTGGTCATGTCAGCAGGGATTGTCCTTAGGGGACAATCCTGTTATGTTTTCACTGCGACCAGGTGGGCCACAAGAAGGCCTCCTATCCGATGTTGAAGGGAGGAGTAGTGAGTGTGCCTGCCCCGACTACTTTGAGGATTACCGATGGATGAGAGGGTAGGGCAGGAGCCCCAACACAAAGGAGTAGGGCATTGCAATGTTAGACAGGGGAGGTCATGACTCCAGCAGGCAACATTGCGGGTATGTTATCTTTTGCTTTCTTCTTGGTTTTTATCATTATTTATGTTTTTTGGAATCTTGCACCGGTTTGGGTAACTACTATATGCCATTTGCATGTCATGAATCATTAGGGTTAGTGAGGGGTTGTTTCTTATATAGCAGGTTCCAAGTGTTCAATTGTTATTCTGGGTTTTGGTCGAGATCAGTTCAGGGACATTGTGTGGAAGGTTTGTGGTCAGGATTCAACGGGTTAGTTCTCCAGTATCATCAGGATTCAGTGGTTTTAGCAATTATGCTTGGTTGGCTCTTGGGGGTGCCTAGGGAAGTGGTCTATTGCTAAGGTTTTGGTCTGAGCATATGTTCTTTGGACTTCAAGATTTGAGTGTGGTATCATTTTAAAGCATCTGGGGTTATCAGTTTTGTCGGGATTCGAGAAGTGTTCATATGGTTTTCAGGGTTTGTGTGGTCTTTTGGGTTTGGCTAGTGATGGATCACTAGTATCGGTAAGCGCAGGTTGTCAGCAGTTCGATCATTGGAGGGTAAGAAGGATTGGGAAATCCTTCAAATCTTGTGTGCTATAAGAGCTGAGTCGAATCAAAGTGGGGGAGAACCGTTCAGGTATTCAGGAACAGAAGTAAGTGTGAAACTTGGATGAGTATCGTTGTAACGCCCGTGTTTCTAGGCTAGGCATTAATATTGACATAATGGTCTAGGTTAACCTTTGTAACTCATTTAGAAGAAATGAAAAAGAATTATGTGAATATTATGTGTTTTATGCTTAATTATTAGGGTTTAATTAATTAAGAATAAAAAATGAGCGTCAAAAATAAATATTAGATAAAGCCGATATCTATTAAGAACGTTGTAGTGGTCGTGAAAAGGATTACGGATATATAAAGAATACCAAAATCCGAGTTATAACGAAGAAGTTATGACCTGTCGAAGTTTTGCGACAAAACCGGCACGGTGCCGAATGTCGTAAAACGTGAGTTTTTGATAAACTACTTTTTAGCCTTGGTGATCTAAACGAAAGTCGTAGTGTTCGTTAAACCGAGAGTATGTATAAAAAGAATGCCCAAATCTGACTTCGTATGAGGAAGTTATGATTTTTCGAAGTTTCATCTTAGGAGTAGAGAGCTAAAAACTCGAATTTTAGATCGAGTGATTTTTAGCCGACACAACCTAAACGAGAATCGAAGGTCTCGTAAATAGTAGCACAACGGTAAAAAGACAGACGAAAACGGACGACGGATGAAGAAATTATGAATTTTTAACGGATTTCCTGTCCCTGTCTGTTAAAAATAATAATATAAAAATTAAAGTCAAAATTAGCCGACGAAGTCTAAACGAAAGTTGTAGAGCATAATTTTACCTACGTGTGCATATAAATAACGTCAAAAAAGGAGCTCGTATGCGAAAGTTATGGATTTTAGAAGTTTTTGCACAAAAATCGAGAAATTTCGCATAGGTGGCTTCGGCTACGTCACCCTCGCCCAAAATGTGCCACGTGTGCGAAATGGCTGAGTCATCCGAGCAGCTGGCAGCCGCGTGTCGCTTCCGGATTCGACCAAAGTCTCGGCCCTCGTACATCCGACGCGTGTGCACCTCCGTGTCCGAGCTCGGTGAGTCATCCGTAGCAGGTGAGTCATCCGGAGCTGGACCAATCCGAAGACAACACCTGTCCGAGCCTCGCACCGCCTTCAGCTTCCGAAGCTCGCAGCTGCGACGCGTGTCTTCTTCTCGTTGCTTCGGGTCCGAACCTCGGCCCTATAAATAGAAGGGCTGCGAGATCTTCCGGGTAGAATTCCAAAATTGTCATTTTTCACCCATTTTTCAATATTTTAGCTATTTTGACTTCCCCCGATGCCCCGAGATCATTTCCAACGCCCGAAACACGTCCCGGAGTGCCCGAGAAGCCCGGGAAATTAATTTTTTCGGTTTCAAAGCCCGACCCTCGCAGAGCCCGATTTCTCAATAAAACTCCCGGTTTTATTAGAAACGATCGTTTTAGGCAACGAAGTGCTGCCCGGTTATCATTAAATCAAGTGAGTGTATAGTCACTTTCACCTTACACATATATATGAAGTATTTTCTTTAAAATACGTGTTATGTGTAATTATATTAATTGTTTAATTAAGGTGACTGTTGAATAGATGTTTTATACAAGTTTTAAACTGTATATGTATTTTATCTACAAATATGTTGGGTAAAACATCGTTAGATGAATTAGATGACGTGTGATGAAATAAAAGTGATGAGAGGTATCGATGTTTAAGATGATCTAGTCATCCAGCAGAGTATAGACAATGGCCACAGACTATTTTAGATAGTCCAGCGGAACGTTAGCAGACTTGTAATCGGTAGGTATGTTTGAACTATATGTTCATAAGGTGTTCTCGAACTATATGTTCATTAGGTGCTTTTGAACTATGTGTTCATCCGTTAGTTCTTCTTTTTGACACTATTACGTGTCGGGGGTATGGGAGCGTATGGGAGTACTTTATTAGTATTTTCCCTATACTTTTATTTTGAAGAGCTTTGGAGTCTTTGTTTCTTTTATGAAGTGATCGGACGAGCTTCATGAGTCAGTGCTTCCATTCTCGATGTCGGATAGGGGTGAGTCTGGGGGTTACATACCTCACGATATTCAGACCACAGCCTAGGCATTAGTCAGTGTTTCCATTCTCGATGCCGGATAGGGGTGAGTCTGGGGGTTACATACCTCACGATATTCAGACCACAGCCTAGGCATTAGTCAGCGTTTCCATTGTCGGATAGGGTGCGTTTGGGGGTTATATACCTCACGATATTCAGACCACAGCCTAGGCATGAGTCAGCGTTTCCATTGCCGGATAGGGTGCGTCTGGGGGTTATATACCTCACGATATTCAGACCACAGCCTAGGCAAAGTTCGATGCTGGATAGGGTGCGTCTGGGGGTTACATACCTCACGATATTCAGACCACAGCCTAGTCATTGATAACTACCCCTGACTTAATTGTCTTGTGGTTCTTTCTTTTACGAACAAAGGTTTGTGGTTAAACTTATTCCATTCATTTGATGTCTTCTTCGATCCTCGTTTACTGCTAGGGAATTTCCGAAGCAGTTTCGTTAGTTGGTTGGTCATATCGATCCTTTAGGCTAGATCTAGTAAGATCATTGTATAGGATCAGTATGTGGGGATCGACGTTGTTAGTGCTTGTAATATAAACCTTGGGCAGTGATGGACTTCGTTCCTATTCCTTAGGATGAATCCTTAGGAATGAGTGATAGTTGATTCTTAGGGTAAATCCTTAAGAAATAAATAAGATAATGGGGATTGGGTAATTGGGTTGATTGTTTGATGTTTAAGCATAATAAATTTATTTATTGTGGGGTGAAAACCCTATATGCTCACCAGGCTCCCAAGCCTGGCCCACTCAGTTTAATTGTATCACAGGTATCGATACGAAGTTGCTTTACACTGAGAGATTAAAAGAGAAGTAGATCGCTAGTGTAAATGAATGTAAGTTTTGTTTATGCTTATGTTTTTGTATTGACAATGACATCCCAATGGTTTAAGTGAATAAAATACATTTCTTCGGAAATGATTTGATAACATAATTATCATGTTTTTCTGGGAACAAATTCCGCAACACTTTTAATCAAATGATTACTCTGAAATTATTTAAAAAGCATAAATTAAACCGGTCTTTTCTGGCCGTGAAATTGGGGATGTCACAGTTGGTATCAGAGCATTAGTTTAAGCGAACTAGGAATTTGTAGGATTTCTAGACTTAAACTTAGAATGCTAAGCGATGATTGTGAGATGAGTGTCTGCTATATTTTAGACACGAGCACAAGTTTATTTTAGGAAAGATGCCTAAAATGTTTTATGTGTTAAATATTTTATGTTATAGCTATAAGGATGCCTTATATGCTATTATTTGTTCGGATCTATGGTCTGTTGCCGACCGGATCTGGAAACCTTATGTGTGTAGGATTCTAAGCGTATGATTACGAGATTAGAACTAACATGTAAACGTTCCTAAGTGATAAGGAGATTTATACGTCTCTCGTAAATAAAGCTTTCCTATCTTAAGTTCTCGCCCAGTACACCGAACGTCTACTTGGGTGTACAAAACATTATGGTGAAGACTCGTAGAGAATTGAGTAGATGGAGGAAATGAAAAGCTTATGATAGTGAATGATACCTATCAGAAGATATCGTAAGAATGGTATCTTGCCTTTAGAATATGTCTAATAAAATAACGGAACGTTTAGAGGGGTACGGTACGTCTGAAGTACACCTTCGATTGGCAGGATGATGGAATGATTGGTGTAATTCTTGAAGTTATCCCATCGTCTGGAATTTCCATCACCAACCAAGTTGAAGTAGAATTGATGAATGAAGATACGCATAGAAGAAGTCCTAGTAGAGTCTAGGAAAATTTTATGATTAATTGCACACATTCGCATGTGTTAAATTGTTTTGTGATTTTAGGACTTGGGGACTGCGAGACAGTACATGGGACGAGTATGAGTAGGTGTGAATAGTAGTAGAGATCTATATTACTGGAAGCACATGACTCACACTTGGATCAGGGAAAGTCACAAGGTTACCAAGGAACTAGTAATTGATTCCGTCTTATTCTAGTCTGTCGTTACCATCGTTTCGGTAATGACTAAGAAGATGATTGTTATTCCGACCCTAGTGGTCATATCAAATTGAGTCCGACTACGATGAGTTTGTTACGTGGTTCAGAGAACCAAGTTCGATGTAGCAGTTGACTTAAGCCGAATTGAAGTAAAGGATGATCAAAGCGATCAATAGAAGTATCGCGTTCGTTGTTAAAGAAGTTGGGTTAGGTTGTGTTCTGACCCAAAGGGATAAAGTGATAGCGTATGCATTGAGGCAATTGAAGGAGCATGAAAAGAACTACCCCACTCATGATCTGGAATTGGCAGTGGTAGTATTCGCCTTAAATATAGGGAGGCACTATCTTTATGGTACTAAATGAAAACTTTTCACTGATCATAAGAGTCTTCAATATCTCTTTAATCAGAAGGAATTGAACATGAGGCAACGACGCTGCCTAGAGTTACTCAAGGACTACGACTGTGAGATACTTTACCACCCTGGTAAAGCAAATGTTGTTGTTGATGCTCTCAGTCGGAAGGTAAATCTTGAAAAGAAAAGGCCAAGAGCGTTGAGAATTGAAGTTGTCTCGACAATTGTGGAAGGTATAAAGAAAGCTCAAGAGGAAGCTTTAGAGAAAAATGACCGAAAGGAAGAACGTTTGGGATAAAACGTTGGTGTTTGATACAAACGGTCAAGGACTGAAGGTATTCAAAGGTAGGATTTGGGTACCTAAGATGGGAGGAGTAAGAGATCTTCTGATGGAAGAAGCTCACAAGACCATGTACTCGATTCATCCCGACAGTATAAAAATGTATAAGGATCTAAAACCCTATTACTGGTGGCCGACGATGAAGCTCGATGTTGCTAAGTATGTGGCCGAGTGTGTAACATGTGCTAGGGTTAAGGCACAACATCAGAAACCGTATGGGAGTTTAGAACCTTTACCTGTACCCATGGGTAAATGGGAAGGTATCACTATGGATTTTGTGACTAAACTGCCCAGAACAAGGAACGGTCACGACATGATTTGGGTGGTCGTTGATCGCTTCACTAAGAGTGCGCATTTCATAGCAGCCAACGAGAAATGGTCTATGGATAAACTTGCGAATTCTTACGTGAAGGAAATTATGAGGCTTCACGGTGTTTCGTTAACGATTGTATCCGATCGTGACAGCCGTTTTACCTCAAGGTTTTGGAGGAGTCTATAAGCGGAATTGGGTACCAAGCTGTGTTTGAATACAACTTACCATCCACAAACCGATGGTCAGAGCGAACGAACGATATGCTGAGAGCATGTACCCTGGAATTCCAAGGTAATTGGGGTAAACACTTACCTCTAGTAGAATTTTCCTATAATAATAGTTTCCACTCGAACATCTAGATGGCACCTTATCACGCTTTGTATGGAGAAAAGTGTCGAACGTCGTCATATTGACTGGAAGCTGGGGAAAAGCAGTTTGTGGGATCTGAAATAGTCCATCAGACTGCTGAAAAGTTGAAAGTGATTAGGGAAAGGATGTTAGCTGCTCAAGAATCGTCAAAAGAGCTATGCTGACAAGAAAAGACAACCGATATCATTCGAAGTTGGAGATTCGGTTTTACTTAAAGTCTCGCCGTGGAAGGGACTTATAAGATTTGGTAAGATGGGAAAATTGAGTCCAAGGTTTATTGGACCATTTAAAGTTCTTCAGAGGATCGGGAATCAAGCTTACAAGCTAGAATTACCGGAAGAACTAGAGGGTATTCATAATACCTTTCATATGTGTTATTTGAGGAAGTTCACGGGAGATGTGCTCGACATAATTCCCATTTCTGAATTAAGATTGGATGAAAACAAGAGGTTGATTGAAGAACCTGAGGCAATCGTTGACCGTAAGACTAAGAAGTTGTGACATAAAATGGTCGATTTAGTGCTTGTGCGTTGGAAACATACGAATGGGCCAAATCTCACCTGGGAAACGGAGAGTGACATGATGAGTCGCTACCCGTATTTGTTTGCTGATGTGTGATTCCGGGGACGGAATCATTCTAAGGGGGAGAGAATTGTAACGCCCGTGTTTCTAGGCTAGGCATTAATATTAATATAATGGTCTAGGTTAACCTTTGTAACTCATTTAGAAGAAATGAAAAGGAATTATGTGAATATTATGTGTTTTATACTTAATTATTAGGGTTTAATTAATTAAGAATAAAAAATGAGCGTGAAAAATAAATATTAGATAAAGCCGATATCTATTAAGAAAGTTGTAGTGGTCGTGACAAGGATTACAGATATATAAAGAATACCAAAATCCGAGTTATAACGAAGAAGTTATGACCTGTCGAAGTTTTGCGACAAAACCGGCACGGTGCCGAATGTCGTAAAACGTGAGTTTTTGATAAACTACTTTTTAGCCTTGGTGATCTAAACGAAAGTCGTAGTGTTCGTTAAACCGAGAGTATATATAAAAAGAACGCCCAAATCTGACTTCGTATGAGGAAGTTATGATTTTTCGAAGTTTCAGCTTAGCAGTAGACAGCTAAAAACTCGAATTTTAGATCGAGTGATTTTTAGCCGACACAACCTAAACGAGAATCGAAGGTCTTGTAAATAGTAGTACAACGGTAAAAAGACAAACGAAAACGGACGTCGGATGAAGAAGTTATGAATTTTTAACGGATTTACTGTCCCGGTCTGTTAAAAATAATAATATAAAAATTAAAATCAAAATTAGCCGATGAAGTCTAAACGAAAGTTGTAGAGCGTAATTTTACCTACGCGTGCATATAAATAACGTCAAAAAAGGAGCTCGTATGCGAAAGTTATGGATTTTAGAAGTTTTTGCACAAAAATCGAGAAATTTCGCATAGGTGGCTTCGGCCACGTCACCCTCGCCCAAAATGTGCCACGTGCCCGAAATGGCTGAGTCATTCGAGCAGCTGGCAGCCACGTGTCGCTTCCGGATTCGACCGAAGTCTCAGCTCTCGCACATCCGACGCGTGTGCACCTCCGTGTCCGAGCTCGGTGCGTCATCCGAAGCAGGTGAGTCATCCGGAGCTGGACCAATCCCAAGACAACACCTGTCCGAGCCTCGCATCGCCTTCAGCTTCCGAAGCTCGTAGCTGCGACGCGTGTCTTCTTCTCGTTGCTTCGGGTCCGAACCTCGGCCCTATAAATAGAAGGGCTGCGAGATCTTCCGGGTAGAATTCCAAAATTGTCATTTTTCACCCATTTTTCAATATTTTAGCTATTTTGACTTCCCCCGATGCCCCGAGATCATTTCCAACGCCCGGAACACGTCCCGGAATGCCCGAGAATCCCGGGAAATTTATTTTTTCGGTTTCGAAGCCCGACCCTCGCAGAGCCCGGTTTCTCAATAAAACTCCCGGTTTTATTAGAAACGATCGTTTTAGGCAACGAAGTGCTGCCCGGTTATCGTTAAATCAAGTGAGTGTATAGTCACTTTCACCTTACACATATATATGAAGTATTTTCTTTAAAATACGTGCTATGTGTAATTATATTAATTGTTTAATTAAGGTGACTGTTGAATAGATGTTTTATACAAGTTTTAAACTGTATATGTATTTTTATCTACAAATATGTTGGGTAAAACATCGTTAGATGAATTAGATGACGTGTGATGAAATAAAAGTGATGAGAGGTATCGATGTTTAAGATGATCTAGTCATCCAGCAGAGTATAGACAACGGCCACAGACTATTTTAGATAGTCCAGTGGAACGTTAGCAGACTTGTAATCGGTAGGTATGTTTGAACTATAAGTTCATAAGGTGTTCTCGAACTATATGTTCATTAGGTGCTTTTGAACTATGTGTTCATCCGTTAGTTCTTCTTTTTGACACTATTACGTGTCGGGGTACGGGAGCGTATGGGAGTACTTTATTAGTATTTTCCCTATACTTTTATTTTGAAGAGCTTTGGAGTCTTTGTTTCTTTTATGAAGTGATCGGACGAGCTTCATGAGTCAGTGTTTCCATTCTCGATGCCAGATAGGGGTGAGTCTGGGGGTTACATACCTCACGATATTCAGACCACAGCCTAGGCATTAGTCAGTGTTTCCATTCTCGATGCCGGATAGGGGTGAGTCTGGGGTTTACATACCTCACGATATTCAGACCACAGCCTAGGCATTAGTCAGCGTTTCCATTGTCGGATAGGGTGCGTCTGGGGGTTATATACCTCACGATATTCAGACCACAGCCTAGGCATTAGTCAGCGTTTCCATTGCCGGATAGGGTGCGTCTGGGGGTTATATACCTCACGATATTCAGACCACAGCCTAGGCAAAGTTTGATGCTGGATAGGGTGCGTCTGGGGGTTACATACCTCACGATATTTAGACCACAGCCTAGGCATTGATAACTACCCCTAACTTAATTGTCTTGTGGTTCTTTCTTTTACGAACAAAGGTTTGTGGTTAAACTTATTCCATTCATTTGATGTCTTCTTCGATCCTCGTTTACTGCTAGGGAATTTCCGAAGCAGTTTCGTTAGTTGGTTGTTCATATCGATCCTTTAGGCTAGATCTAGTAAGATCACTGTATAGGAGCAGTATGTGGGGATCGACGTTGTTAGTGCTTGTAATATAAACCTTGGACAGCGATGGACTTCGTGTCTATTCCTTAGGATGAATCCTTAGGAATGAGTGATAGTTGATTCTTAGGGTAAATCCTTAAGAAATAAATAAGATAATGGGGATTGGGTAATTGGGTTGATTGTTTGATGTTTAAGCATAATAAATTTATTTATTGTGGGGTGAAAACCCTATATGCTCACCAGGCTCCCAAGCCTGACCCACTCAGTTTAATTGTATCACAGGTATCGATACGAAGTTGCTTTACACCGACAGATTAAAAGATAAGTAGATCACTAGTGTAAATGAATGTAAGTTTTGTTTATGCTTATGTTTTTGTATTGACAATGACATCCCAATGGTTTATGTGAATAAAATACATTTCTTCGGAAATGATTTGATAACATAATTATCATGTTTTTCTGGGAACAAATTCCGCAACACTTTTAATCAAATGATTACTCTGAAATTATTTTAAAAAGCATAAATTAAACCGGTCTTTTCTGGCCGTGAAATTGGGGATGTCACATTCGCATCCCTGTCAGGGGAGGAACACAAGCCAAGATCCAAAGCCCCTCCACCAAGCCAAACAACTTCAAGCTTCTCTTCTTTCCTTCCCAAGGGAAAAATGTGCACCAAAACCTTCCAATAGCTTAGGAACACCACCAAGAGGCTACAAGGTCGGTATAGGTTTTTTAGGGTAATGAGGCTTGCTTAGAAATGAACCAAAGGGACTAACATAAGGCTTTTATAAGGTACAACACTAGAAATTAGGGTTTCACACTAACCCTCGTACGCCCAGCGTATGAGGTCTCACACCCCGCTTCCAACCTCGCAGTTCGCTAAGCGTACTCCTTTTTACGTACGGCGTAGATTCCTTCGCATTAGTACACCTCGCTTACTCCCTTGGTACGCCTCGCGTACTAAGGTCTTCCCTAAAACCCTAATTCATTCTGAAGGCCTTAACTTATTTGATACAACTTCGATTCCGACCATCCTTATATCCATGAAAAGGTGACGAGAAGCTCTACACTTTAACTAACCCATACATGCCTTACAATAGCTCGGACGAACATCCAATTTCCATAAAAGCCCGAGCTGACAAATTACCGAAATACCCTTTGACTCCAAAACACAAACCGAATACCCAAAACATCCAAATTACATTATCCAACCCCAACTGAGTCCAAATCTCACTTGTTCAAGGGTCCCAAGCTCGCTAATACCCAATCCCTGATCGCTACTCCGAAATGGGAAACGATTCAAAACAGGGCGTTACAACTAGTTTTAATAAACATGGTATTAAATTGGACTTTCTTTTATGCATTACAAGTCGATCGTCAATTGAGAATTCTAACCATACATTTTTTTTCTTGGGTGTTTGTGATGAACTACTCAAGCTTACTTTTTTACAATAAAAGTGTCTTGATGTAATTATCCTCACATCATTAAGTTTAGAAACGACATGGTTTTTGGAGCAGGTAAACATATGAAAACTACTATGATTGATTTTATAGTGTCCTAATCCTATTTTTGGTAGTTAACAGTAGATGTAAATTAAAAACTTAATGGGGTTGATTGACTTCAATACCTAATTAGTATTATAAACTCTCCATAATCTCCTTGTTTTGCTTTGTGCTTTATGGAGCTTTTTTTTATATAAGTTTTCTTTCGTTATACATTTTTTTTAAGAGGGAGAGGAATGTATGACTTAGGGGAAAATTTTGATTTAAAGAAACATGTGTGATTGAGGGAAATTATTAGAGACAGACAATCGCAGGAGAGGTGGAAATAGATGTTGGCCGAGGAAGAAAGGATCACTACCGGTGAATTTATATGAGTTATGGTCAAATTTGGGTATAACTTACTTGCCACATTATTCATATTACATATCACCTTTTATATAAACAAAAACATGTTACTATGGAAAATTTTCAGTTTGGTTTTAGTCTAAATTCATATTATTCGGTATTTTGGCTTGGTATTTCCAAAGTCAAAACCTAAAATTTTCGATCTAGTTTTGGTTTTAATGATCAGTAATTACGTTATCTCATCATAAATTACTATGTTTAATGATCAGAAATTACATTGTATTCTGGATTTTTTTTTTTTAATTTTATAAAAAAAATGATGTTTTTGAAAATCTTTTTATTATGAATGGATTTTTTGAAAAAAGAAAAGGTTAATCTAAAAAAACCCTTATATTTTGTATTTTTTTCGGATTAAACCTCAAATTTATTTTTTACTTGAAAAAGACCTTGTATTTTTTTCATTTTTCCTGATCTGACCTTTAGGGTTCTTTCGGAAAAAAAAACTAAAAAAATTGAGTGTTTAATCGGAAACATTTAGAAGGTTGAGGGTTTTTTTTTGAGAAAAAAATACAAAGTTCGAGGGTTTTCTCGGAAAAAAGAAAACAATACAAGTTCTTTTTTAAAAAAAAAATGAAAATAAATTTGAGGTTTAATCTGGAAAAAAAAAAATGTTTTTTTTTAATTAGATTAGCCCAAAAGAAAACAAGGTTTTTAAGATAAAATGTTGAAAACTTTAAAGTGTTCATGAAACTTTCCCTGAGTTAATTACGTGATTTTTCTGATTATTAACTGAATTTTTTTTTCCTTTTTCGCATATGTATTTCGTACTTGGTAAAAGGGATAACTTACTAAATATTTCATAAGGATTCCTATTAAATTAAAAGAAGTGTAGACGTAAGACGTTGGATTGTATTTTACGGGTTGCTAATAGCCAAACACGTAAAGTTCTATAAGATCTTACGATTCAAATTGTCTTTTACATATTAAAAATGATCAACTTAACACCCACCTAATAATTCAGTTGTATTTACATGAATGAAAAATCTCATGAATCGAATTTATCCAAAACTCTCATGGATCAAACACTAAAATTTTCCTAAAATACTCAATTCCTTAATTGGAAAATTGTTGTTGATTTGAATTATAGTAGTTTGGCATCTTCTAGATGTCATGATTAGGAGGCAGTTCTTCCAAACAATGATACAACTCTTCCAAACTCAAATTGTCAAGCCACTCATTCCCATCATCATCATCTCTTTGCATCAAATTTTCTACAGTGATTTGCTCACTTGTCCCGTTGACTTTAGTCAAAGATTCTGGTGGTAAGTCGCTCAAGAACATGACGTCGTCACCTTCAAACTCGCCATCCAAATTTTCAAATGAATTCATACTATCACTGTTGTTACTTTGTGATTCTTCTAATGGTGATGCAGGATGAAGATCACGTGTATGATGAACGTTATTATCTTCTGGTATGATCCTCTCGTTTGGATTGTTCTTCTTGTTGTAAAGACGACACAAAACCCAATCATCCAACTAGAATTATTAGAACATACCCATGTCAATCCAATGGTTCTTATTGAAAAATTCAATACTTAGGAAGAATTTAGATGGAAAACACAAAATAAAAATGTCAAACGCACCTTAGAAATGGTGGAATTGGTGTGTTTAGAAGAGGTAGAGTTTGGCATATCAAGTCTATACTCATGCATGATCCAATTCGTCTTGATCCCTTTAATGCCTTTTCCTGCATAAAATACCAAAGCTTTCTTGATCCCCACGACTGTATTCGGGTCGGATTTTGTCCTTATGGGTTTATCAGCACCGGTAGCCTTCCAGTACCCGTTTCCAGTTACCCGGTTTGGTCTTGACCCGTTAGGGTATTTCCTGTCTCTTGGTGTGAAGAAGTACCATTCCTTTGTTCCAAACAGAGCCATTTCTGAAGAGATTTAGGGCAAAATTCCTCAGTAATCAGGCTTTAATGAGCTGCAAATTGCGAAGTAAGATGTCATGGAGTTGAAAAGAAAAGTTACCAGGAAGCTCCCATGGATCGTGTTTGTAGAGATCAACCTCAGCGATGATTGGGGGTGGGGGAGCAACACCAACAATCTCCGCCGTCGTTTGGGACTTGCGGCAGAGATAGTGAACGATGAGCTCCTCGTCTGTCGGGTGAAATCGGAAACCGGGAGGCAAATTCAACTCAGCTTCAGCATCTCTTACCCTTTTTGTTACGGATTTCGACGGAGATCTCATATTTTAATGCGATGGAACCAAAATCGACCTGAATCGAATCTATATCTGATTTTCTGGTTTCTTATTGTGGTTGAAATGTGTACGAATTGAAGTTGAAATGTAAAATTTGAAGATGAGGACAATTGAGGAACCCCATGGGAGTGTTATATACCTGCTCTGAATTGGATTAGGAAATTCGAGAGTTTTTGGAGAACGACAGAGGAAACAGAGAAGTGTTTCGTGTGGCCTCGACAATAAATTCAATAATGGGCCCAACCTCCTTTGAGGGGTCATCAAAATTCATCGCTCGTACATAACAAAATATGATACATATAGAAAAGCTATATTAAACATTTTTTAATCATGTAGTATGATTTATTAGTTTGAGTAAATTGCATGGCCCGACTCTTTGATTAATATAACATCTTTGGTTCAAATTTGACCTATTGTTGCAGAAATTGTCCCTCTTTGATTGATATAACACCTTTGTTCCAAACTTATAATTGCTGTAAAAATTGTCTATATTTCAAACTAAATTCGCATGTTTGGTTTATACCTCTTCATTTCCTTACCATGCAATGTTAAAGACCCTCTCATGTGCAAGTCATGTGAGGACCATAGGCGGATCCAAGGGGTATCCCGGGGTAGCCCGGGATATCCCTCAAAAAAATTTCGGTAATGTAATTTTTTTAGAAAATTTTCGTTTTCTTAGTGTGTATATATATATGCATCCCTTCACTTATAAACACAAACATATAGCTAGTCTATTGGCTAAGGTGTTGGGTTATTGAAACAATGGTCTCAAGATCAATTCTTACTCCCTACAAATCCTTTGTTTATATTTCTTTTATTTTTCCAGCTATTCTATTCTCTTTTAATTTCCAAGTTATTCTATCCCACATCGCCAAACACATGTAAACTCAGTTATTTTCATCTATTATAAAAACCTGTTATCCTCATGATTCATTTTATATCAACTTTGAGTCCCACATTGATTCAAGTATCAAAAGATACTTCAAGTATCAAAAGATACTTCAACTTTATGTTTATATAACAAAACTTAAAGTTAGCTAAGGATTCTATTAAGGTTTGAGTTTAATACCAAAACCAAACCAGGAAACCCATGTACAAGCTGAAAACCGTAACACCGAACTGATGGGTTTGAGTTTGGTTTGGTTTTAAAAGTTTCAAAACCGTGGCTGTCGGTTTTGGGTTTGATTTTAGGTCAAAACTGACCCGACCCGCCCCATGCTCAGCCGTTGCGGTGATACCCGAAAAAAAAAAATTGCGATACCCCTTTGCTTTAAGTCTGGCTCCGCCACTGGTGAGGACATTTACGTATTTTTATAACCCAACCAATATTACCATTGACGACATGTTGTTCCTCATTAACTTATATAATTTTCGTATCTTTGGGATTATTGTATATTTTCTTCAACAAACAAATACAACTGCACGATAATTTATGCTTAGGATATGAAAATTCAGAAATAGTAATCGTCAGAATATAACATTTTCGAGTTATTATATTCATAATGCAGGTTTTTGTGAGACGAAGTTCAACTCTAGTAACTACCTAGATGTTAGGAATTATCTAAGAACCGGTTGTGGCCTCTAGGCATTAGCGGTGAGCATCAGAACTGGGTATCCGTTTTCGGAACCAGAACTGCTTTGGAACTGGCGATTCCGGAATTAAAACCACCTTAAGCAGTTAGGGTTCCGGTTCTCATTTTTTGGAACCGGTACCTGCCGGAACCGATTTTATATATATATATATATATATATATATATATATATATATATATATATATATATATATATATATATATATATATATATATATATATATATATATATATATACGGTTCCGGAAGGTAGCTAGCAGGTATAGGTTCCGGAAAAATGAGAACCGGAACCTGAACCGTTTAAGGCGGTTTTAGTTCTGGAATCGCTAGTTCCGAGGCGGTTCCGTTTCCGAAAACCGATACCGACGTGACGAAGGATTGGTAATATTCATATATAAATATAAATGTAAGTGTATCCATATATGAATACACCACCACCACCACCTCCGCCACCAACTACCAACAACCATCGCCACCACTGCCACCAAACACCGCCACAATATATATATATATATATATATATATATATATATATATATATATATATATATATATATATATATATATATATATATATATATATATGAATAATAACTTCTTCTATACTTTTTTATATACGACTATACGTATTTAATATGAATACACTTATTCATATATATATATATATATATATACATATATATATATATATATAACATCCCGAGATTTTGCAGGTATTTCCGAATCCTCTCTTCTATTATTATTTTGTCATTCGTAGTCCCTAGGGTTAGAAGAGTCGACCCATGAGGAGCCTAAGGGCTAAATTTGCAACTTTGAGAAAATATTAGTACGCTAAGCGTACATAAGGTACGTTAAGCGTACTAGGCGTGCCCTAGTACGCTGCGCGTACACTTGTGTACGCTAGGGGTACTACTATCAGATGAAAACCCTAATATTTAGGGTTTGAGTCCCATATAAACATCCTTATGAGCTCAAAACCCTCCATCATCTCAGCCTCTATAATTTTGAGCCGTTTTCCCCAAACCCTAACCCTTTTCTTGAGTGTGTGAGCTAAAAGTGTATGGTTTGAGTACTTGGAGAAGAAGGTGTTGCATCAAGAAGTTGGAGAAGGAAGACAAGCTTGTAGATCTGAAGTTTCCTAGTGCTCTAGAAGCTCCAGGAGGTAAAAAGCTCCAACCTTTAAGCTTGTATGATGTAGATCTTGCCATGCTAGCTTTATGAAACCATTTCTTGTCCTAAAAGTCCCAAGTTGGTGCATGTTATGTTTTGAACGAGATAAGCTGTCCTTTCAGACCCTAGAAAGGGTCCTAAGTGATAAACATGATGTCCCAAGGGCTAAAAGTGTCCCATGCATGTAGTAGAAAGGTCTTAATGGGTTAAGACCATGTATTAGGAACTTTATGGACGTCCAAAGTCTTAAAGTTCAAGACTTTATGGTTCTAAGGCACATTTGGTCGATGGATCTGGAGTTTGGGCTTAAGTGCTTAAGCCATTAAGCATTTATTAGGGTTTTGGCAAAACCTTTGCGTACACCCCGCGTAATTTCTGTACGCTTAGCGTACTAGTAAACCACCCCGATGGTGGTCAACGCAAAACAGAAGTACGCCCAGCGTACCAGAAGAGTACACCCCGCGTACGCCCTCTGTTGGGCTTTTGACGAATTGAGCTTCGAGATTGGGCCGCCTTTGGACTAGTTGGACTTAGGCCTTGCTGGGCGTTTTGAATAATTGAGTTTTGGGCCAGTTTTGATAATGGATCCTAGAATAAGGCCTAATTAGGGAGTTGGCCCAATTGGGAAAATTGGGCCATTGATGGGCATTGGATATATGGATTTTTAAGATCATGGATTTGGCTTATATGTTATTGATATGTTTTATGGCGTTGGTATTTTGGGGGTAACTCACTGAACCTTCGAGCTTACATTTATCGATTATTATTTCACGTAGTTCTGATGATCGCGGGAAGGAGAAGGCGTGATCGTGCACCTCCTTATATTTTTATGATTTGATTCTGGGATACTCTGACACTAAACCATTTTGAAAACAAGTTTTGTAATAATTATTTGTTTGAACTATTTTAAAAAGTTTAAATTTGGCATGATTTTTATGTATGTTACAAGTTGGTAACAAAGCATTGGTTTGATTGAACTGGAGGAAACACTCGCGTGTCTCCAGTCTCAAACTGAGGAAAAGATTTTAAAACGATTTTTCTTAAAATGTTTTTAAAATAATAAAGGAGGATGCAAGTGTACGATCAGCCGGAGCTCGCGGATAGACCCGAAAATACCTTATAGATTATTTGATTTGTGTTAGAACAGCATGCTAGTACTAGGCTAGGGATCTTTCAGGAATTGCTTGATAGAATTGCTTGATTATATGATGCCTAATAGCCTAGGGTTTTTCCTTATATGAAATTGACATCATTACTGTAGTTGCTTAGTGTATGCATTACGGTTGTACATAATTAAGATCTTATAGCCTGAGAATGTTTGTTTTGGACTTATTTCCTGTTCTTGTTTGATGAAGGGCTTAAGGTAGGATCAGGTATTCGAAAGTCTATAAGGTTCAGCATTATGTATGGATAGCATACACTAGTGCTGCAGGGTTGGTGGAAGTTTCTGTTGGGTTTTATGTACTCTAACATTCCTATGGTGCAATTACAACCCTAATGCTTTGGATCTAAGTTTTCTCTAATTATACATGCAATATTCATTTTCCAAAGCATGAAGCCTAACTAGCATGCAAAGGTGATATATGAATCAGAAAAACTAGTTAGAAGATTACCTTGTGTAGTAGCTTGTAGAATCTTGGCCTTAAGAGAGCCTAGCACCTCAAGTATGATGCCTCAAACAAGTCACAAACACCAATAAACAATCAAATGAATATGATAGAGGTTTATGAGAATCTAAAATCGGCTTGCTCTTCTTGGAATGCAAGGGTGGTCAATATTAGGGCTTAGGGTATACATTTATAGTGTAGAATTCCAAGAGTCGTATGTAACCCTAATTCTTACACTTAAGCTTATGATCCAACACTTTGATTTTCACTAACACTTTATGGGCTATCTCATAAGCTTAGTCCATCATAAATCAATCATGGATCATTAGCCCAAACCATATGTATCACTGATTTACATAATCAGTCCCGGTTAATTTAATTAGTCTCTTTTGATCACTAAATTAATTCCAAATTAATTCTTGATCAATACTAATTAAATAATGATTTCTCAATTAATATATTATTCTTATAATATATTAATAAATCACAAATAACCTCTTTCTTAAATATCCAACAATCAAATTGTTCTGGTGAAGGCAACCCGAAATGGACCATGCTACTATCGGGTCAAGTACATACCAATTGTAGTTATGGGCTTAGACACCTAATCCAACAGTCTCCCACTTGGATAAGTCTAATAACTATAACTGCCAATGTAACTTCAAAATCTGATTAGCAATCGTAGCTCTCAAAAAGCCGTTGTCGAACTCTGACGTGTCCATTAGATAAGGGATCATATAATCCTCTATTCTTCCAGATATCGTGCGGAAAAATACATGGAACATAGTCATATTTAGTGTCATGCAGTTTGTTTCCCGATTTCTGATTTGTTTGACATAGAACTTAATGGAACATATCAATTGAGTCCTGACCGGGCCCGACACATAAGTCAAAACAAAATCATCGAGGGGCCCAAGCTATCGTTTTTAATCCTCTTAGGATAAAAGGAACAGATAAACTTCGACATATATGCTTGTACTAACTACTCGTTAAATCATACACAACAGCACATTTTATAACATCAAGTTACTGATACGTTTTTGCACTATCAATGTACAACCAACTCATAATCAACAACTCATATATCTTGGTTTGAAGACCATACGATATTATCATCTCACAATCACTTGTGATAAATTCCATGAAGTGATTCATGTGAGTGTGGGTTTAGTACAATACTCAAATCTTATTTCAAGAGCACTCATGAATGTTTGTAGCAAACTTTTGCTATGTCTAACACCTTAGACAATCTTACAAAAACCCATTCATGACAATCTACTTTCATAACCTACTTCCAAAGTAAGATCGACTATCGATGGTTTGAATAATCTTATTATTCTGGAAGTCAAAACATACAAAATGAAACAATAGTAAACACTTGAAACAAGATAGTAACTTTACTTACAAATAAAACTCCTTTTATTCAATCATCAAATGTCAATTACATTTTAGCTATTACAACTTTATAAATATATATCTAACCATTAAAAACTAATATCGTCCTTCAGCCCCATACTCCTAGTGTGCTACAAGTGCTTAACCCTACTCAGTCCCTTTGTAAAGGGATCTGCTTGGTTCTCCTCTGACGATACCCCATTCATTACGTGGAGTCCTTCTTCTACTCGATGATCCCTTGGTTCCTTGGCTAAGGTGACCGTACCCTCGTTGTCACAGAAAATCTCCATAGGCTCCTTTACAACTGGTACAACTCCAAGGTCTCCGATGAAGTTCTTTAGCCATATTGCCTCCTTCGATGCTTCACTTGCTGCTATGTATTCCAATTCGCATGTTGAATCGATTACAGTCTCCTATTTGGAACTTTTCCAAGTTACTGCTCCTCCATTTAGGGTAACTACCCAGCTCGATTGAGAGCGGAAATTATCGTTGTCGGTCTGAAAGCTGGCGTCACTATACCCTGTCACTCTCAAGTCATCACTCCCACCGAGGGTAAGGACCCAGTCCTTACTCCTCCGCAGGTACTTAAGAATGTTCTTTACCGCAGTCCAGTGAGCTTTACCAGGATTCCCTTGATACCTACTGACCATGCTCAAAGCAAAAGCCACATCAGGGCGAGTACATGCATAGCATACATGATCGAGCCAACGGTGGAAGCATATGGTATTCGACTCATTTCTGCTATTTCGGCATCTTTACTAGGACTCTGAGTCTTACTCAGTTTGGTATTGCTCTGGATAGGCAATTCACCTTTCTTGGAATTCTCCATGCTGAAACGTTTCAACACCTTGTCCAAGTAGGTACTTTGACTAATTCCTATTATTCTTTTACTCCTATTTCTCAATATCCTTATCCCTAGAATGTAAGCAGCTTCCCCAAGGTCCTTCATAGCAAAACACTTCCCAAGCCAGGACTTAACCTCCTGCAAGGTTGGGATGTCGTTTACTATGAGCAGTATGTCATCCACATACAATACCAGAAAGCTAACTATACTCCCACTAGCTTTGACATATACGCAAGACTCATCCTCGCTTATCGAAAATCCAAACTCTTTGACTTTCTCATCGAAACAAAGATTCCATCTGCGAGATGCTTGCTTTAATCCATAAATAGATTTCTCAAGCTTACACACACTATTAGGGTACTTTGCATTGACAAAACCCTCTGGCTAACTCATGTAAACATCTTCAGCCAACTTCCCATTAAGGAAAGCGTTTTTAACATCCATTTGCCATATTTCATAATCATGAAATGCAGCTATGGCTAGCATAACCCTTATAAATTTAATCTTCGCTACTGGTGAGAAGGTCTCGTTATAGTCAACTCCAGGAGTTTAAGTAAAGCCCTTCGCAACCAATCGCGCCTTTTAAGTGTGTACTTTCCCACCCATGTCGGTCTTCTTCTTGAAGATCCATTTGCACCCGACTGTCTTACGACTTGGTACATTTTCAACCAAGTTCCAAACTTGATTGTCGTGCATGGCCTGAATCTCGCTGTCCATCGCCTCTTTCCACTTTGCAGACTCGGAGCCTGCCATGGCTTCCTTTTAGTTGTTAAGTTCATCCAGATTTACCAGTGTACAATCACTGATAAATGTATCACCTTCAGTAGTAATATGGAAACCATAAAACTCAGGTGCCATTCTTTGGAACGTCTCATAGGTAAGGAATCGTCAACTGGCTCAACTGGAGTTTCCTCCTCGGGTTGAGCACTAGTGTTTGAGGTTCCTTCATCACTTAACTCTTGAAGCTCTTCAAGGTCAATTTGCCTCCCACTGTCCTCTTGGCATATGAGTTCTCTTTTGCGGAAAACCCCTCTCCTCGCATTGAAGACAACATTGTCACTCGGTCTATAGAAGAGATATCCAAAGGATTTATGTGGGTAGCCAATGAAAATACAGCGCTCACTACGAGGTTCGAGTTTTTCGTGAGTCTCTCGTCTTACGAAAGCCTCGCAACCCCAAACCTTGATATGTGCTAACGAGGGAACCTTCCCTGTCCACATTTCGTGAGGTGTTTTGGCAACCATTTTAGTTGGGACTAAATTAAGGATATGGGCGGCAGTCTCTAAAGCATACCCCCAAAATGAGCTAGGTAACGAAGCTCGACTCATCATGGAACGAACCATGTCCAACAAGGTTCGATTACGCCTCTCAACTATACCATTAAGCTGTGATGTCCTAGGTGGCGTCAATTGTGAAAAAATTCCACATTCCTTAAGATAGTCGTAGAACTCGATACCAAGATACTCACCACCTCGATCGGATCGGAGCATCTTTATCTTCCTGCCCAATTGATTCTCCACTTCTTGCTTAAACTCTTTGAACTTTTCAAAGGTTTCTGACTTATGCTTGATTAAGTAGATATAGTCATATCTGTTGTAATCATCAGTAAAAGTCACATAGAAGCGGTTAGTATCCCTTGTGGCGGATCTAAAGGGTCCGCACACATCTGTGTGTATGAGATCCAACAAACCCTCACCCCTTGCACAAGAACCAGTGAAGGGTGACTTGGTCATCTTTCCAAGCAAACAAGATTCACATGTGTCATCCGACTTTAAGTCAAATGACTCCAATACTCCATACTTTTGGAGTTAGGTTATGCGCTTATTCTTGACATGTCCAAGAAGACAATGCCAAAAGCATGCTTTATCCAAACCATTGGACGAATCGATATGCAACACATTATTTCCTAAGTTATCTACAACCATCACAGTTTCATATATACCATTACAAGGCAATGCTTCAAAATAAAATTTACCATTATAATAAGCAGTAATACTACCAATCTCATTATAAAATGAAAAAGTAAAACCTTGTTCATACAAACCATGAAAGGAAATAATATTTCTCGCCATATCAGACAAGTAGCAACAATTATTCAATTCTAAATTTAACCCACTACTAAGCAATAAAGAATAAACTCCAATCTTGGTGACAGGCGACACTTTCCTATTCCCCTTGATCAATTTCATCTTCCCGTGCTCCACATCCCTACTTCTTTTTAGACCCTGCAAATCAGAACAAATATGAAAACCACATCCTGTATCAAGGACCCAAGAATTAGCATGTGATGAGTTATTGGTCAGAATAGTGTAAATACCTGCGAAGGTGGCTTGATCTTCCCCTCCTTTATGTCTTGCAAGTGTTTGGGGCAGCTTCGTTTCCAGTTCCTTTTTTCATGACAATGTAAGCACTCTGCTTCCTTTGGATTTGAAGAGGGTTTAGCAGAACCAACTTTGGTCCCACTATAAGAGGATCCATCATGGGATTTTCCCTTGTGGCTCTTAAAAGGAGCCTTCCACTTCTTTCCCTTCTGATTTCCAATTGCCAAGACAGGGGCAACAGAAGTAGGAGTAGGTACAACAGATTTGCCTTTCAAACTACTTTCAGCAGTTCTCAAAAGACCTTGAAGCTTGCTAAGAGTGACCTCATCCTTGTTCATATGATAAGTCAGACGAAACTGATCATAACAAGAAGGAAAAGAGTGTAGGATAATGTCAATGGCCAACTCTTCATCGAAGTTGACATTCAGCTTCAGCAAGCGGTCCACAAACCTTTGCATCTTTTGCAAGTGGGCCGTGATGGACTCTCCATCCTTCATTTTGGTTGTGATCATGGAGGCAATGATTTCATACCTTTCCTGCCGCGCACTTTGATGGTACCTTTCCATCAAATCTTGGTGCATTTCATAAGGCCAAAAGTTCTCATAGGACTTCTGAAGCTCAGTGGTCATGGTAGCAATCATGATACACGACATTTTTGTCGCGTCCCTCTCATGAGTCTTATACTCAGCTATCTGTTCGGGAGTAGCAGTGTTTTCATCAATCTCCTTTAGCTCTTTATCAAGGACATATTCTTTGTCCTCGTAGCGAATAGTCATGCGGATGTTTCGAATCCAACCATTGAAGTTCGATCCATCAAAGATGAACCTCCCACATAAATTCATGAGGGAGAAAGAGCTGGATAAGTTTGGGTTTGAAGCAGTGTTTGAAGTAGACATGTGAAAAAGAAGACAAAGTTTAAATTAGATAAGGATCCTTAATATAACACCCAAATGAAATATTAAGGCTAGTTCCAACACAGTATTCTTCAATTCGGAAGAGGGATGCTGTAATCCAATTGTAAAATATTTGAAGGTAGGTAAATGACGATTTACCAATTTCCACCATAAAAAACGAAAATGAAGATTAGGTTTTAAATGAATTGAAATTCCTAGATTCTTTGAGATTCATTGAATCTTTTCAATGTCATGTTTAAATCTCGATTATGCCCTTCAAGTTTGTGACTGGGATACCAAGGATCACAAACAAGGTGTGAATAACCATGCAAATGTGCTTGGTACTCTTGATGTTACATATCACTTGATCAATGTGCCGGTTAACCACACACGCTCCATTGATTCTTGATTAACATCAAGTTACCCTTTGCCAGCCTTGCTAGTCCCAAATTAGTGTGTCGGTTAACCACACACGCTCCACTAACAACTTAGCAAGGTGCAAAGTGCAATTTCCATGGGATAGCACCATTTTAACATTTTTCCTAAAGTAACTAAGATTGGGAATTTATAAAAGTTTAGTTACTTTATAATATCATTATACTTATTAATGAGGATTAATGTCCTATCCTACCCGTTCGACTAACGACCCTCCACTAGTCAAGAGTGTGGTGGGTAAGAGTGGATACCCAATGGCGGTCATACTATAGGTCGCTTCCTTAAACACCCCTTATAGACTAGCTTCGTGAATGAGGCCTACTAACGGTAAGACTGACTTGTCTTATACATATATATATATATAAGTATTAAACTTTAATATTATAATAGTATAGGGTTGAATTTTAAACTTTTAAAATTCTAGGGTTTGGAATTAAAGTTTCATAAATGAGACTTTTCAAATTTCAACTCTTCAAAAACTCTTGAGTTTTAGAATTTATGTTACATAAATGAGACTTTCCAATTTCCATAACTTGTAGACAAGTTATGAAGCTCTTCGAGACCTTTGGAATTCTATAACTTACAGATTTAATGTCTCATGAATGAGAATTTTCATATTTCATAACCTGAGGACAAGTTACGAAACTCTTCAAGAAACATTTAGATCAAATTTTAACTAATACAATTATCATATAATTTACCATTTATCAAACTTGACCTAATACTGGTCATATAGCAAAATAATTCTAATTTTAAAAATAATTAGTTTTTCACAAAATCAAGTAATTATCTTAAAATTTGACAAACATCATGTTATTCGATGGGGATAATCATTACCAAATTAGTAAAATCGAATTTGATGAACCAAAACAGTTTGTGGTAATGATCCTAATCCAAAACAGACCAAAAAATCGGAACAACTGCCATCTGATGATCCAACTTGTAGAGTCAGGCAATGGACTCGTCGAGTTCATCATCAGATTATCCAACTCGTCGAGTCCAATCATAGGAATCGTCGAGTCCAGCAGTCAATGGCCAGAAATGTCAAATTTTCAGCTTTGAAAATCAAACAATTGCATCAATATAATAGAAAACACCCTAGGCTCTGATACCACTATTGGGTTTTATGTACTCTAAAATTCCTATGGTGCACATACAACCCTAATGCTTTGGATCTAAGTTTTCTCTAATTATACATGCAATATTCATTTTCCAAAGCATGAAGCCTAACTAGCATGCAAAGGTGATATATGAATCATAAAAACTAGTTAGAAGATTACCTTGTGTAGTAGCTTGTAGAATCTTGGCCTTAAGAGAGCTTAGAACCTCAAGTGTGATGCCTCAAACAAGTCACAAACAAAAATAAACAATTAGATGAATATGAGAGAGGTTTACGAGACTCTAAAATCGGCTAGCTCTTCTTGGAATGCAAGGGTGGTCGATCTTAGGGCTTAGGGTATACATTTATAGTGTAGAATTCCAAGAGTCATATGTAACCCTATTACACTTAAGCTTATGATCCAACACTTTGATTTTCACTAACACTTCATGGGCTATCTCATAAGCTTAGTCCATCATAAATCAATCATGGATCATTAGCCCAAACCATATGTATCACTGATTTACATAATCAGTCCCTATTAATTTAATTAGTCTCTTTTGATCACTAAATTAATTCAAAATTAATTCTTGATCAATACTAATTAAATAATATGATTTCTCAATTAATATATTATTCTTATAATATATTAATAAATCACAAATAACCTCTTTCTTAAATATCCAACAATCAAATTGTTCTGGTGAAGGCAACCCGAAATGGACCATGCTACTATCGGGTCAAGTACATACCAATTATATTTATGGGCTTAAACACCTAATCCAACAGTTTCATGGGTGGGTGAGTTATTTGGGGATTAGTCCGCCATTTATGAGATATGTAGCTTTCCTCTAGGAGTGAGGATTTAGTGCACGCCATGCTTATATATATATATATATATATATATATATATATATATAGTGTTAGGGTGTTGTGATGATACTTGAGACAAATATAGGTAGGTGTGGAAGGTAGTATGGGCCCGTACCACTGAAAGCACATGACCTATACGCGTAGCAAGGAAGTCACAACCCCTAGGGTTTTGTTGGGAGTTGGTTCCCGAATTATTATATGGAGTATCTGATATTTTCCTGGTATATTTTCAGCATGGTGGTTACTCGACGATTTGTGACGGGATTCGGGTCAGAATCAGGAGGCGGCGGATAGGATGCACCAGCAGTGCCCGAGACTATCGGCCATATAGGGCCAGATGAGATGGACGCCAGGATTAGGGAGATCCTACATGATGAGGTTGTTGCGATGTTCCGGGCTCAGTTACTAGAGATTTTTGGGTCTATCAAGACCGCCCTGATGGAGTATTTCGATGAGCGTTACGCAACCCTCACTGAGACGGCTATTGTAGCAGCTACATTGGCTGTAACAGCGGCAAAGGGAGGAGCCGATCGGGCTTTTCAGTACAGGGACTTCGATAACACGAATCCCCCTACTTTTGATGGGACTCAGGATCGCATCAAAGCCATGAGGTGGCTATCCGACGTGGAGGGGTGTTTCTTCACGTGTTCATGTCCTACTGATCAGAAGGTCAGATGTGCCCTGAACCTGTTGAGGGCTGGGGAAAAGGACTGGTGGAGATTGATGACTGGATCGTATTCTGATGACCAAAGAGTTGCAGTTACTGTTCAGGGATATGTTTCGCGCCCGCTACATTCCACGGGTCGGGCGGGAACGGTTGGCTCAAGAGTTCTTGGAGTTGAGACAGGATGGTGAGACGGTGAAGGAGATCACCCGTACGTTCACGGAGAGGGCGATTTTCTGCCTGGAGTTTGCTTCTGAGTAGGCTCAGATGACACGTTATCTGAGCATGCTCAAGACTTACGTTCGACAGTTTGTGGCGACTCAACGTTCTGATACGCTTCTGGAGTTACAGGAGGCCGCTAGGCGGCGTGAGTTAGATATTGAGCTGCAGTTGAGGGAGCAGCGGCAGGCCCCGACACAGTCACAACCAGCGCCAAAGCGGTCTAAGACCGCTGATTCCAGGTCAGGGGGACAGCAGGGCCGCACTTGTGGCAAGTGCGGGAAGGGTCACTCGGGGGTTTGTAGATTGAGCATTGTGTGCCGCAAATGCGTCAGGGTGGGGCATTATGCGACGGATTGTCTCCAGACAGACCCGGTTTAGGATATGAGGATCTGCTACCACTGCCATCAGGTTGGTCACGTGAAGACCAACTGTCTACAGCTTGCTGCCATGCCGGCGCAGGCTCCAGCACCGGCTACATTGAGGATTATCGACGGGAGTCAGGGTCGAGCAGTGCCCCCGAGGGCTCAGGGACGGACCTTCCAGCTTACATTAGAGGAGGCCAAAGCAGCACAATACGTGGTTGTTGGTATGTTTCTATCCCTTATCTTACTTATTATATATGTTTTATGCTTATATGTTTGTACCTGTGATTAGGTACATTTTTAGTGAACTCCTTACCTGCTTTGGTATTATTTGACTCGGGGGCGAGTCGTTCGTTTGTTTCTCAGTCATTCAGTAGGGAGTTCCGGTTGCCAGTAGGAGAGCTAGAGTGTCCGTTGTGAGTCTCTATCGCCAACGAACACGGGGTTTCCACTTCTTCAGTCTATCAGGGTTGTGTGTTGGAGATCTTCGGGGTATCTTTTCCGATAGACTTGATTCCGATTCCTATGGGGGATGTGTGTGTGATCGTGGGTATGGACTGGCTTAGTCGCTTCGGCGCCATGATTGACTACGAGGGTCAGCGAGTGGTAGTTCGAACCCCAAGTGGGGGAGAACTGATTGTCTACGACGAGGGCACCAGATTGGGATCAGGGTTTTGTTTGGCTGCCAGGGCTTGGCAAAACATTCAGCACGGGTGTGCGGGTTATCTAGCGTATGTGGTGGATACGCGGGTCAGGGATCAGGTTTCAGTATCAGAGATTCCAGTGATCAGGGAGTTTGCTGACGTGTTCCCGGAGGAGTTACCCGGAGTGCCTCCAGAGAGGCAGGTCGAGTTTAGGATCGACCTAGTGCCAGGTGCAACCCCTATCGCTAAGGCGACGTACCGGTTGGCACCACCAAAGATGCAAGAGCTGTCATTACAGCTGCAGAAACTACTGGGCAAGCAGTTCATTCGTCCGAGCAGTTCTCCGTGGGGAGCATCGATTCTCTTCTTCAGGAAGAAGGATGGTTCACACGGGATGTGCATTGACTACCGGGAGTTGAACAAGTTGACGGTGAAGAACCGTTATCCACTCCCGAGGATAGATGATCTTTTCAATCAATTACAGGGAGCATTTTGGTTCTCCAAGATAGACCTGAGGTCCGGATACAATCAGGTCAGGGTTAGAGAGGATGGCGTGGAGAAGACCGCATTCCGGACTCGTTATGGACATTACGAGTTCGTGGTGATGCCGTTTGTGGTCACCAACATGCCGACAGTATTTATGGATATGATGAATCAGGTTTGTAGACCGATGCTCGATCGCTCGGTCATCGTGTTAATAGACGATATCTTGGTGTACTCCAAGACCCGAGAGCAGCATGAGGAGCATCTACGGGAGTTATTGGGAGTCTTGAGGCGAGAACAGCTTTATGCCAAGTTCTTGAAGTGCGAGTTTTGGTTACGACGGGTTCAGTTCCTCGGGAATCTCGTTAATCAGGAGGGGATTTTGGTCGATCCGACCAAAATCGAGGCGGTTATGCAGTGGGAGGTTCCAATGTCTCCTTCGGATATCAGGAGCTTCTTGGGATTGGCAGGGTACTACCGGAGATTCATACATGATGTCTCCAAGATTGCAGTACCCCTCACTCGTCTGACGAGGAAAAGAGTGAATTTATGGTGGGGCCCCGAGCAGCAGAGGGCGTTTGAGACCCTCAGACAGCGACTATGCGAGGCTACAGTCTTGACTCTCCCGGAGGGAGTTGAGGATTTCGTAGTGTTCTGTGACACATCCATGATGGGACTGGGAGCGGTCCTCATGCAGAGAGGACGGATGATAGCCTACGCATCGCGGCAGCTGAAGCCGGACGAGACGAGCTACCCTACTCATGATCTGGAGTTGGTAGCGGTGGTATTCGCTCTCAAGATTTGGAGACATTACCTCTATCGGGTCTGTTGTAGCATATACACAGACCCCAAGAGCCTGAGACACATCATGGATCAGCTAAACCTGAACATGAGACAGCGCAGGTGGCCGGATGTAGTCAAGGACTACGACTGTGAGATCCTTTACCACCCAGGTAAAGAGAACGTGGTTGCGGACGCTCTGAGCCGCAAGTCATCTAGATCTTCTACACCAATGACATGTATGAGGATATTCGTGGATTCTCCACTTGTGAGCTTGATCAGGGAAGCTCAGGCAGAGGGTATGCGTCAGGAGAACTGGAAGCTTGAGAGGATTATGGGTGAGAACACCCGGTTTATGCATTATAGTCGGGGATTATTGACCAGTTGCGGTCGGGTCTGGGTTCCGATGCCTGGTGGGGTCATACAGATTGTACTGGAGGAGGATCATAAGTCTCGCTTCTCTATTCACCCGGGGGCCACCAAGATGTACCGGGATTTGCGATTGAGTTACTGGTGGTCGTGCATGAAGCGAGAAATCACTTGGTATGTGGAGATGTGCCTGACCTGCAGGATGGTCAAGGCCGAGCACCAGAGGCCGCATGGAAAGCTGCAGCCTCTTGAGGTTCCCATGTGGAAGTAGGAATAGATCACGATGGATTTTATCACCAAGCTGCTGAGGACGGCGAAGGGCTTCGACGCTATTTGGGTCATGATGGATCGATTGACCAAGAGCGCCCTCTTTTTAGCGATACGGGAGAGTTTATCGGCCGAGAAGCTGGCCGACGTGTATATGTTCCATGAGGAACTGGGCACGATGTTCGGTTCACCTCCCGTTTCTCGCTATGGGGTGTCGGTCTCTATTGTCTCAGACCGTGATGTTCGGTTCACCTCCCGTTTCTGGCAGAAGTTCCATGAGGAACTGGGCACGCTGATACACTTCAGTACAGCCTATCATCCGCAGACGGACGGCCAGAGTGAGCGGACCATACAGACTCTCAAGGATATGCTGAGAGCCTGTGTTATTGACTTCGGTGGGAGCTGGGACTCCTAACTTCCCCTTGCAGAGTTCTCCTACAACAACAACTTTCATTCTAGTATTGGTAATCCACCATATGAGCGGTTGTATGGATGGAGATGCTGCACCCCAATCTGTTCGGTCGATGTTGGTCACAGGGTGATGGGTCGGACCGAGGTAGTCCTCCAGACTACCGAGATGATTCAGCAGATCAGACAGCGGCTGCAGACCGCTCAGAGTCTGCAGAAGAGTTACGCAGATAAACGCCGATCTGAGTTGGAATTCCAGGTGGGTGACATGGTACTCCTGAAGGTCTCACCTTGGAAGGGTGTGATTCACTTCAGGAAGAGGGGGAAGTTGGGACCCCGATACATTGGACCATTCTGGATTATTGTTGGGGTTGGCAAGGTGGCATATAGACTTGATCTTCTGGAGGAGTTCCGTCAGATTCATAGCACTTTCCACATTTCGCAGTTGCGGAAGTGCATATCGGACGAGGTTGCGGTAGTGTCGATGGATGATATTCAGGTTGACGAGTGTCCGAACTATGTGGAGTAGTCGGTGGCTATTTTGGAGAGGAAGGTAAAGGTTTTTCGCAACAAGGAGATATCTCTGGTAAAGGTACAATGGCAGCATCGGAAGGGATCTGAGTGGACTTGGGAGCCAGAGTCCGAGATGCGGGAGCATTACCTAGATCTATTTTCTATAGAAAACTTCGAGGAAGAAGTCTAGGTCAAGTCGGGGAGAGTTTTAACATCCCGAGAGTTTGCAGGTATTTTCGAATCCTCTCTTCTCTTATTATTTTGTCATTTGTAGTCCCTGGGGTTAGAAGAGTCGACCCATGAGGAGCCTAAGGGCTAAAGTTGCAACTTTGAGAACAAGATTAGTACACTAAGTGTACATAAGGTATGCTAAGCGTAATAGGCACGCCCTAGTACGTTAGGCGTACACTTGTGTACGCTAGGCGTACTCGCGTCAGATGGAAACCCTAATATTTATAGTTTGAGTGTTATATAAACATCCTTATGAGCTCAAAACCATCCATCATCTCAATCTCTACAATTTTAGGCCGTTTTCCCTAAACCCTAACCCTTTTCTTGAGTGTTTGAGCTAAAAGTGTATGTTTTGAGTTGTTGGAGAAGAATGTGTTGCATCAAGAAGTTGGAGAAGGAAGACAAGCTAGTAGATCTGAGGTTTTCTTGTGCTCTAGAAGCTCCAGGAGGTAAAAAGCTCCAACCTTTAAGCTTGTATGATGTAGATCTTGCCATGCTAGCTTTATGAAACCATTTCTTGTCCCAAAAGTCCCAAGTTGGTGCATGTTATGTTTTGAACGAGATAAGCTGTCCTTTCAGACCCTATAAAGGGTCCTAAGTGATAAAAATGATGTCCCAAGGGCTGAAAGTGTCCCATGCATGTAGTAGAAAGGTCTTAATGGGTTAAGACCATGTATTAGGAACTTTATGGACGTCCAAAGTCTTAAAGTTCAAGACTTTATGGTTCTAAGGCACATTTGGTCGATGGATCCGGAGTTTGGGCTTAAGTGCTTAAGCCATTAAGCACTTATTAGGGTTGTGGCAAAACCTTGTGTACGCCCCGCGTAATTTCTGTACGCTTAGCATACTAGTAAACCACCCCGATGGTGGTCAACGCAAAATAGAAGTACGCCCAACGTACCAGAGGAGTACGCCCCGCATACGCCCTCTGTTGGGCTTTTGACGAATTGGGCTTCGGGATTGGGCCGCCTTTGGACTAGTTGGACTTGGGCCTTGCTAGACGTTTTGAATAATTGAGTTTTGGGCCAGTTTTGATAATGGATTCTAGAATAAAGCCCAATTAGGGAGTTGGGCACAATTGGGAAAATTGGGCCATTGATGGGCTTTGGATATATGGATTTTTAAGATCATGGACTTGGCATTGGGCTTTGGCCAATATTAAAGAAAAAGCAATAGTGGACAATTACTCTATGCAGGACCCTTGGGCAATATTGAGATCCCAATTATTGACTTAGTATTCATTATTTTGGATAGTTCCGGATTTTCGGTGAGACGGCGGTCGAAGACTTTCAGTCCAGTTCTGCACTACTTGTGAGGTGAGTTCTCCTCACTATATCAACGGGGTCTAAGGCACCAATGCCGGCCCTTTTTCGGATTTGTATCCGAGTTATTGCATGATATGCTTATTGATTTACATCATGGTAGTTAGCATGGTGATATGCTTAGTGACCTGGTTAGGTCGGTATCCTGGTATATACGATGATGTTATGTTAGTGACCGGTTAGGTCTGTATCCTGGTTATAGGATGTTGCTATGATTAGTGATCTGTTAGATCGGTTTGACTGTTATATATGCTAGCGTATGATATGTATGTGGACATGTTTGTTTGATTGGGGGTTGGTTGAGGCGGTCATGCTTTGTGCTGAAGGCCAACATACCCAGGGTGGTCCGGATAGACTAAAGGCCCTGCGAGGTGGTCCAGTCAGGCCGAAGGCCCGGCGAGCAGTCCAGATAGGCTGAAGGCCTGCGAGGTGGTCCAGTCAGGCCGAAGGCCCGGCGAGGCGGTCCAGACGTGCCGAAGACTCGAAGAGCGGTCCAGATAGGCTGAAGGCCCGCGAGGCGGTCAAGTCAGGCTGAAGGCTCATATACATGTTGTTTGCTTATATGTTATTGATATGTTTTATGGCGTTGGTATTTTGAGGGTAACACACTAAGCCTTCGAGCTTAAATTTATTGATTATTGTTTCAGGTACTTCTGATCATCGCGGAAAGGCAAATGCGTGATCGTGCACCTCCTTATATTTTTATGATTTGATTATGGGATACTCTCACACAAAACCATTTTGAAATCAAATTTTGTAATAATTGTTGGTTTTGAACTATTTTAAAAAGTTTAAATTTGGCATATTTTTATGTATGTTACAATATATATATATATATATATATATATATATATATATATATATATATATATATATATATATATATATATATATATATATGAATGTACATATCCACATACATATTCATATGTGAATATGATTTGTTTCGTCGGCCCGATACGCTGGAGCGCTTAAGCGGTAGATTCAAAATGAGTGCCCTAAATTCATTCCCTCATTCTTAACTTTTTTTCTCTCAATTAACTATCCCCTTTCTCTCTCTCTCTCTCTCTCTCTATATATATATATATATATATATATATATATATATATATATATATATATATATATATATATATATATATATATATATATATATATATATATATATATATATACACTAGGTGTGAGACTCATGTATTACATGAGTTTATTTAAAAAAAAACTACATACAAAATTCTAAACATTTGAAAAGTATGAATTTATAAGAAAAGTAAGAAAATATTGAATTATAAAAATTAAAGTGTTTTTTTTCTTTTAAATTTTAAAAAAAAAATAATTTAGATAAATAAATAAAGAAAATTAATGAATCTTTAATTTGGTAATTTTAAAATTAGAAAGAAAGTTCATTAATGAAATTGATATGCATTTATTATTGAATATATAAATATTATTTACAATTTAATAAAATAAAAAAACCATAAAATGACATGTGGAATAAAAATTAATTTAAAATAACCACAAGATTACATGTGGCAAAATAAATTAGAATGTGACACGTGTCAAAAAGATTTTTATTTATTAGGGAGTATAGACACATACACACACACACAAACTTTTACATACACGATCGACAAATAGAAAATTAACAAAAAATCTAATTTTTAGTCTTAATCAAAATTGATTCCATTTGGACCAAACTAAACTGCGGTTTTGATTGACAAAAGTATTTTTTTATGTAACCGGGTTACACATTCATGGTTCCGAAACTTCCAGTTTTGGGACTGTTTTCGGTTCCGGTTTTTACTTTCTAGGAACTGCCGGTTGTGGGTCCGGTTCCAATTCTTGCAAATGTGGCGGGTACCTATCTATGCCCATCCCTACTATGCATGGACCATGTTTGATAGATTGGAGTGTTGTTCGAGTAGCTTGGTGTGTTGTACAAGTCTTCCTAAGTGTCCTTGAGCAATAAGGAAATAGAAATACGGAAAGTTTATATGTTTGTCTATCTAGAATCTTAGTTGAATTGTAATGTGTTTTTTTGTTTAGTATAAATCTGATGGGTAGATTCCTGTAAACACAATAAATTGGAGTTTTTAGAGTTATATTTTATTCAATAAAATATTTGCGAGTTTAGGTAACAGACTTTTGTTCTTAGCTTTATGTTTTACTTTAATTTGTATCAGAGCTAAGAAAAGAACAATAATCAATCAGTGATGACAGGAAGAGAAACTTCATAGCCACTGGTGAAGAAATCAACCTCACTAACGTTTTAGTGTCTGACGCTGATGACAATTAATTACACCATATGGAGAATGCATATGGAGGTACTCCATGGGATTCAGGTATCTAAGACTGATTAATCATTTTTTGCTCGTTTAGTCACAAAAGACCATTTTTCTTGTAGTCAATTATGTTAAGAAGAACATTATTGTTAAATGACTCGTGTTCCAATCGATACCTGAAGATGTAATCCTCCAAATTTGTAATCTAAAGGCAGGAAAAGAGATATGGGATGCGGTTAAGACATGAAATTTAGGGGCTGATCAAGTGAAAGAAGCAAGACTTCAGACCTTAATTGCATAATTTGAGAACATGAAGATGATGGACACTAGTTTGATAGATGATTATGCTACAAAACTATCAGACATTGCTTCGAAATCATCTTCACTAGGATAGGTCATGGCAGAAAAATACTTGTGAATAAGTTCATTACGAGCCTCCCTAGACGCTTTATTCATATCGTGGTTGATCTCGAACATGTCTTAGACCTTAAGACGATAGGTTTTGAGGATGTGGTTGGTCGCTTGATAACCTATGAAGAGAGAATCAAAGGTGAGGACAAATTAATTAAAACACAACGTAAACGACTTTACTCCAAAGTAGAATCCTCGAATAGAAACTTTGATTCATCAAGAGGGAGAGGTCGTGGTTAGGGCAGTGGACGTGATCAGGGTAACACCCAAAATCAAGCTCACCCAGAACCCTCCAAAGCTCAGGAAGATGAAAAGAAAAAAAGAAAAACAACATAAAAAAAATAGATCTATCAAATATCTAGTGTTACCGGTGTGACAAGTACAGACACTTCGCTTCAAGATTGCCCAGATCGAACCAAAAACCAGGACGCAAATCTCAACGAGGCACAAGAAGGGACATGATCACATGAATCATGAAGAAGGAGCGTTTTTCATGATGAATGAAGTTCAAGAAACACAATTCTTAAATGAAGACAAATACATCCCTCCAAAGATCGATCTCAACATGGATGACTACAAAGTTTGGTATTTGGACAATGGTGTAAGTAATCACATGACCGGTAATTTCTCATATTTCTCTGAATTAAATAAACAAATAACGGGAATGGTAAGATTTGGAGATGGGTTATGTGTTAGTATTAAAGGAAAGGGGTCAATCTTGTTCGAAGGAAAAAATAGTGAGCAAAATTTAATGAAAGATATTTATTACATTCCATCCATTCGTAGTAATGTAATAAGACTTAGGCAATCTACAATATCCGGTTGTGACATTCGAATGTAAGGAGATTTCATAACCATGCGAGATGGACACGGAAGATTACTTATGAAAGTCCCAAGAAGTGAAAACCGTCTCTATAAAATCCAATAAAAGTTGGAAAACCATATTGCTTACAAGCCAAAACTCATGAGGAACCATGGTTGTGGCACATACGACTTGGCCACATCAATTTTGGAGAGGTTAAATTGATGCATAAGCTAGCTAAAGGGGTATCGGCTATTAAACATCATGACCAAATATGTGAATCTTTTATGGTTGTCAAACAAACGAATAAATCATTTCCAAAGAAATCTAAGTATAAAGCAACAAATATTCTAAAGATGGTGCATGGAGATATTTGTGGACTAGTGCACCCCCCATTCAAGCGGGTAACATTTATATTTTAGTACTTATTGATGATTACTCTAGATACATGTGGTGTTTTCTCCTGAAGCACAAAAGCAACACATCCAGACTTATTAAAAGGTTTAAGATGACAATAGAAAAATGAAACGATGAAGTGATCAAGACATTCCATACGGACGAAGTGGAAAATTTACGTCATATGAAGTTGAATTGTTTTTGTGATGAAGAAGGAATAGCACGTATGTTGACAGATCCTTATGCATCTCAACAAAACAGAATAGTCGAACGGAGAAATCAGAATCTACTCGATATGATGTGGTGCTTAATGAAAGCAAAATATATACCAAACCAATATTAGGGTGAAGCAGTTCGTCATGCAACTTTCATTATAAATCGAACAGAACTCGAGCATTAATAGGTGAAACACCATTCAAAAATGTTTACGAAGAAAAGCCAGACCTTGAAGATCTAAGAGTATTTGGTTGTGTTGCATATGAGAGAATAGTCTCAAAAAGTTTGAAGAAACTCGATGATAGGTCCCGACCATTAGTGTATTTTGGAAAAGAACCCAATTCAGGAGGATTTTGTTTATAAAATCCATGGGAATATAAAATTATTGTCAGTACATATGCAACCTATGATAAGAATAAGGCATGGAAGTGGAGTAACTTGTCTGAAACAAAGCTAGAAGCAGACTTGGTACATTGTCGGTCCTATGGAGTAATATTTGTACACCTGAATCAGCTCAAACGCTTAAGGGAGGACCAAGACCAACTGAAATTGTAACTGAACAACCCACAAATGATGCCCAAACCGATCATAGTGATATCCTAATGCACGAAAACTATAACCCAACACAACCTGATGTTGAACCCAATATTGATGAAGGCTTTGTCCCGCTTTTTCGCTCCACTCTCACTTCACTGTTGCCAAGAAGATTAAATGACTATGAGTTAAATGTGGGTCACTTAATGTTATCATTCAATGAGGAGTTGAATAATTCTAAGGAAGCTAAATAGAAAAAGAATTGGCTCCAATCTATGAAGGTCCAAATTGACTCCATTGAGAAAAACAACACATGGAAACTTATTTTCCCTCCTAGAGATGCTAATCCTATCAGACAGTGACTTAACCATATACCTAGTCTGGTGCATAATATGGCATAAATTATGGATTCATTTTCCAAGAAAACTGAATAAAAATCATTTTATCTAACTCAAATCTATGTGCTAGGTCCTTTTGAGACATGCTCAAAATGGTGTCATGTGACAATTCCAAGAATCCTCTAAAGGAATCTTGTATCTTAATCTCTTTCAAGAAATTATCAATATATGCATAAAAATTTTAAAAACTTTTAATATTCATATTTATCTATCTCTATAGATTTTACATTCCAAGAATCTATCTTGTCATTCCTAAGTCTTTCATCTTTGAAATACTTTTCGAGTCAAGGCGAATGAGCCTTGCATATTCGGAATGTAATATTTTATGATTAAGTACGTCTCGTTCATATAAGATTAGGAATATCACTATGCTCCCACTAGTTCTTAGTGTGGGAACAATAAATAAGATCGACAGATTCTATAATGAATACGTGAATTAATGACAAGATTAATGAAGATCAAACGTGTGCCAAATGCTTAGATTAATAAACTTTAGAAGAGTTCAACGTGAACTTCTCTATGAAAGCTTATAGCGGCAACTATGGTTTTACAAGCGTTAACCTTAATAAAAATGCATGCACTCTATATATAGGCTAAACTATTAAATAAAAAATACGAGAATGGATAGGCCCAACTCGGATAATAAACCAATACTAGAATATACATTTGAAACACCACAATTAAGCCCAACAATCTCCCCCTTTGTTTCAAATAGCGAAGGAGAACCTTCTATTGTTGTTGCCTTTTATGCACCTTGAATAGCTCCGGCATTAAATTCAGAAGGGTGTTTCTGACTTCAATGTACCACTTGAACATATCGGAAAAGCAATTTTGATCAGCGGCATTGTTCGTTTTAACGGCTTCAGTCAGTCCCATGATGTAAGTAAGAGCAGAAGTTGAGTGTAAGTTTTTGTCCAGCAGGAAAAACACACACCTCTGAATTGTTTGATTAGTTCTTCGTTGGTATACCACGCTCCAATTTTCCTTTCTGATTTTTCCCAGCTTCATCTTGTTGAGATCCTTCGATTCCGCCTTAGGTTTTTTAATCAGCTTCTTTTTTAGAACGACTGCTATTTCCACATCCATATTTACGAACTCGTGAATGTAGCAGATAAGCATCCGCTTCAGATAGGCTACGATGGGCTCGTACTTCTGTTCGTCTTTGGACAAGATCAGAAACAAGGAAATCCAATCGTAAGGATTTATACATGGAAAATTAGCAAGTGAAATTTCAGTTTCTGAACGATTGGCTCCTCTGAATCCTTTAAATTTGACATTGATGAAGTTTTTAGTTGCAATCGGAGTATACACCTTCACAACGACCATCTTCTGTAAACTCTAAATTTGGAGTTAAGGCTTTCCATACTTAAGGTAGAAAGAGAAGAGCATATTATTCACATCATAATCCGAGAGCGGTGCCTTCTCAATCTTATCAAAACATCGGAATAGAAAAGCCCTAGGATTTATCGTAAAGTCAAGTTGCGAATCAACAGTGTTATCTAGCTCCAATGATACCGAAGGCTCCAACTAATGAGTGCTCGGATCATCAACTGCTTCCTTCTGAATCCTCTTAAGAGTCCAGGGAGGAAAGAGGGACTTCTGATTTTCCAAGGTGACCTTCGCAACTCTAGCTTCAGCCTTCTTTGCTTGTAACTCTTTTCGAAGTTTCAAAATATCATCAAGCTCCTTGTCTCGTTTCTTTCTTATGAGCTTTTCACCCTTAGACAACTCTTCTTCTTCTTCTTATTCTTCATCAATCACTTTTTCTTTTCCTTTAGATCCAGAAGCTTCATTATCCTTCTGATCATTAGGATTCAGTTTTGGTTTTTCTTGTTCAGCATAATCACAGATATGGATTGATCGGCGAAGGAAGTGGTTTCAGTTGATCCAGCCATTGATGCAGCGATGAAGAAGATGAACAATCAGTAGAGAGAGAAAAAGTTTTTGCTTTGAGAGAATTTGTGAGTTGTGAGAGATAATCAATCGTTGAAATCATTATATACGTCATGATAGCTGAGAGAAAGTCACGCCTTGATGTTTCTATATCCCGGTAAATCATCCTTGAAAGATATGATAACTGTATGTGTCAGGTGGCGTTGTAACTGACATGCGTGATGTCAGGGTTTTGAATTTTACACACGCCTTCATTGAATCCTTATCCCTCAAGAAACCGCCTTTTCCGTTCTGACGATTCGGAATAATATGTCACTCCACCATAACCTGTCTTCGGAATAACAATAATCCACATGAATTAGTGCAATACTTGGAAAAATTATAAAGATTTTTGTGCAAGAGTGTGCCAAAGGAAAAGAAATAAATGAAATAAAATTTCTGGGATTTAGTGATATTAAATAAAAATGACATGAAATTCAGATGGATCGCGGGCAACGATCTCTTCCTTCTAAAGAGACTTGGAAGTGCTTGTGTGGCTTCATGTTGAATTACGATCATCAATTTATTAAGGAATAGTGAAAGGATCCAACCAATCTTAGTTAAGTGATTAAAGTATTAGTTTTGGCTGTGCTAGAGAACATATATTATGACTATAATATTGTGTTTGTTAGTCAATTTTACATAGCTCCAATAATAATTAATAATTGATTATGTGTTAAATTATGTGTGACCATGCATAGTTCTACATGAATTAATTCAACATTAGTAAATTTGGACTTGAATTGCTAATAATATATTAATTGGTAACCAACGGGAATTGTCCATAATCAATAGCTAACCATTTAGGGCTTACTCTGTTAGGTTTAGGTATATCCCTTAGCCTGAAATATAAAGTATTATTAATTATACTACTAAAGGACTACTTACGGGAGCGGTGACATGATAGACATGTCGCTTGGGTTGCTGGATTTCAGAACGGCTATATGCTAAAATGATCCTGCCCTCCGATTGTCCTGACTGGCCGGTGCCTTATCAGCTAGACCTGAAGTAACAAACAATAACTAATAGAGCATGAATATAAAAAATAACAAATATAGAGTCATATATGAAGACTCAGACCCGCGATGATAATACACCTAAATACATGGAATGTTTTTTATCTCAAGGATTTAGATCAGATATTCCAACTAAAGTTCATATGTGCATAGATCTTATCACAACTAGGTGTAGGTGTACAACTATATTTTATTATGATCAGATCATATGAACTATTTAAATTGGGAGTAATATTTGATAGAATAAACACTTGGTGATCCAAAATGTATAGGAACTAAACAAAATGCCTAGAAGAAGTAGCGCGCGGTTAAACCTTAACCAACGACCAGAACTACAACAACAACAACTGCAACCACCACCACCAGAAACAAACCCTCCAATAAGTTCAACAGAACTTGAAGAAATCATAGCTTAGAGAATCGCTGCAACTCTTGCTAATGTCACAAGAGGAGGAGTTAGAAATGAAGGCAATGTAGGGACCGCCAGAATGTGTACCTACAAGGATTTTATGAATTGCAAACCTAAGAGCTTCCATGGAACAGAAGGGGTTGTTAACTTGACCCGGTGGATTGAAAAGGCAGAATCAGTATTTCAAATAATCTTCTGTCCGGACGACTGTAAGGTAAGATTTGATGCGTGTACCTTCGCTGATGCAGCGTTAACATGGTGGAACAATCATGTTAATACAATGGGAATTGATGTTGCAAACTCCATGAAATGGGAAGAGATGAAGAGGATGCTAGTAGAGGAGTATTGTCCTAGAGAAGAAATACATAAGTTGGAACAAGAATTGTGGACCCTAACCATGAAGGGTTCAGAGATAAATGCTTATACCGCTAGATTCAATGATCTTGCGGTGATGTGTCTGACACTTGTAACCCCAGAGTACAAGAAGATCGAGCGATATATCTGGGGTCTAGCATCACAAATCAAAGGAATGGTAATAGCATCGAAGCCTACAACATATGACAGTGCAAAGTGTATAGCTCATCAGCTAACCATCACAGAAATCCAAGTGGGATTTATAGCTGAGTCTCCTAAATCTGGAACGAACAAGCGCAAATTTAATGGGAAGAATCCCAGACAATCATCTGAGAAGAGACAAGATGTGGCAACTAATTATGCAGCCACAACAGTAATACCCACACAACCACGACAATATGAAGGAAAACTCCCAAAATGCACTCAGTGTAACCGTCACCATCTAGGTAACTGCTTTATATGCACTCAATGAAAGAAAAAGGGACACACCGCCAATTTCTGTAGGAGCACAACACCTACAACAAAAAATCAAGGAACAAACACTGGAACAGGTTATGATGGAGGAAGAGCGTGTTTTGAGTGTGGTGAAATTGGACATATCAAGAAGGAATGTCCAAAGTTAAGGAGTCAAGGAAGTTAGGTCGTGGTAGGGCATTCGTAACAGGAAGCAGGGAAGATATCCAGGACCCTTCGGTGGTATCTTGTACAAAATAAATTTTGGGACGAAATTTACTTCAACGGGGGGAGAATGTAACACCCGTCAAAATTAGGTCAATAACAATCACATTTGATTATACCAATCATATAATGTGATTTTGTCAAAATAAGTAATGTTGTAAACTCACTATTTATTTCATGATAAATTCTAATACAAGTATGAACTTTTATGATACAACTCAAAGTATACATCCATACGATTCCAAAAATATAGAGAACATCTGAATCTGACTTCGCATGAAGAAGTTATGATAAACCGAACACTATAAATCTCTATAATAAGAGGAATTTAAAATAGACTTAGAATTAGATATTGGAGTCTAAAAGAGAGTTGTAGTACTTGTAAATACCTACGCGGAGTGCATATAAAGAACGTCAAAAACGAAGTTCGTATGTGAAAGTTATGACCTTCCGAAGATACACCTGCCAGAAACCCTAATCCGACTGAACTCACGACGTGAGCATAGAAGGTGCGTGACGAGGCTATGAAGGGATAAGTTCCAAACTCAAGACGTGAGCAAGGATATCTCACGACGTGAGGACTCATCTGGCCACCTTCCGAAGCTAGGGACACAAATGGCAAGTCTATAAGATGATCATGCTTGACTCACGACGTGAGTCTTACAAAAATCACGACGTGAGAGTCCAAAAACTTACTATAAATAGCAAGTTCGACCCCAGCCATTCTTACACCTGAACTTCTTTCCTTTCTCTCATTTGTTGAAGCCCTCTTGCATCTCGAGCCCCGACGACCTCGTACCGCTGACCATTTCTGCTTAGATTACATAAAATCACGTTACTAGGGTGAGTTTCACGGCCCCACTTTTAATGTTTTCGGGGGAAAACACATGCTAAATATTGAATACATGTTAATACTATATTTATATGATAGTATGTTCGTTAATCGGGATATAATTATTTTGTATCTATAGAACTATCGTAAACTTGTTAGCATGTTATTGTTATAGTAGTATACTAATGTAGATCTTGAGTTATACTTAGGATTCTATATATATTTCGTGTACGATATAGTTCTAGAGTTATACTCGGAAGTTCTATATGTTAATTGATATGTACGTTGTTATTGTTGGTTTTATGTCAAGATAAAACTAGGAACGTTATATGTTGTTATTATTGGTTTTATGTTAAGATAAAACTAGGAACGTTAAATGTTGTTATTATTGGTTTTATGTTAAGATAAAACATGGTTTTAATTCTAATTATAGTTGTTGTACTGCCTAAGTATTATAAATATTAGGAGTAATGCTTAAAGCATTGTCTAATAACTTAGGGTTTTATACACGAATATGATTTTACTACTAGAACTAACGGAACTCGACAAGTCTACATGAGTTATTGTATTCATCAACTAAGATTGGAAATCTTAGGGAAAATCCTCTGACCTGTAACCGCTAATCCCGTGTGAGCGAAGAAGTCGTGTATGAATAAGATACGGGTTGACAACCCCACTCGTGGTTGCTAGCTACAATCAAATTTAAGCGAGTGACGAACTGTCCTTTTATTTGTTTATTGTTCCGACGTCGATGAAGCGTGTGGAACTTATCTTAAGATGCGAAACTTGTAGCATCAAGCAGAGGTTTGAAACTAGTCATATAGCCGCGGTTACGGACTCATGGTAGCAAATTGTTAGAAGCATTATACTTTGTCGTTATACAAGTATTAATGTTAAGTATAAGTTTCCCAAACACTTATACTCTAGGTACAAGAAATTGGTAGGTATACTACTTGTATATTAAGTAGATAATTATCCCTAGGACACATACTCGTATAGAATTGAAATAGATTTATACGTAGCGGTTTTACTCGTATAAAATTGAAATAGATTTATACGTAGCGGTTTTTACTCGTATAGAATTGAAATAAGATTTATACGTAGCAACCTTCGTTTGTATGGAATTACAAACACTTATATTCATAGTATATGAGACTTATAGGTATATCACCTAATTGTTAAGTAAACTAGTATACCTAATATATCTACTAATCGTTGGAGAGTCAAAATGATACTTTCAAAACTATACCTTTGAACTTGGAAAATGTATTATTTTTACTCAGAGGCAAAACCTGTGAACTCACCAACTTTATGTTGACGTATTTTAAAATGCATGTGTTTTCAGGAAGTTGATAACTATGATACAAGAAATGATGTTACACTGCCCGGTGTTTCCACCGTCGGCCGGGGTGTGACAAACTTCTAATGACTCGGACACAGTGATAAATTTTTTATTTTTAAATAAATCAAATCCATTCATTCATTATCCCAAAGATGACCAGAGTAAAATTATTCTTAAACTATTAGAGTAAAATCATAAACAGTCATTGAAAAATAAATCTTCACGGGATGCAATGTGATCAAGCCGAGATCTTCCTTCTAAAACTGGAAGTACTTGAAATGTTTAAACCACAAAACCATAAGCACAAAGCTTAGTGAGTTCCCCAAAATACCACATACCATACAAATAGTTGGCCCCAAACCTAGGGTATATTGCAACCCAACATACAATCATGGGCCCATCCTTGGGGTTTATTTTAACCCATCATATAGTTATGGGCCTCGCCCTGGGGTTTATTTCAACTCGATCATACAATAATGGACCCATCCTGGGGGTTTATTTCAACCCGATCATACAATAATGCAAGAGTCACAAAGACATCTAGCATCCTACATACACAATCCAGTGGGCCGATATTGGTGCCTTCGATCCACAAATACAGTGAGAAGACTCACCTCTAACTCAAGATAACTTAATCACACACTCGATTTGTTGCTACCACGGCTCCTCACACTGATCATTACCTAAAGTCAACCCTAATTAATAATCGGGATTTTAATCCATAATCAAAGGTTGAAAGTATCTTTTATCTTACTAAGGGTAAAAGACCATTTTACCCTTCCCATGCTTGTCCAACTAATCATGGCCCAAAACCCCTAAAGACTCGAGGCCCAAAAATGGTCCATAAAGACTTCTGGTGAGTACGCCTTGCTTACCACCCCATTACGCCTAACGTTTGACTTGATTGCAGAAAAGGAAACGGGCTGAAACCCGTTATGTGCAGCGTACCAAGAGGGTACGCCCGACATACGCGACTGCTACCCAAATTCAACATTAAGCTCTTAATACCTTAAGACCTAATGTCCAACTCCCATATCTGACTCTAAGTGACGTCTTAAGTCATAAATTTCCCAAATTTATGACTTTGCATGGCTTAATGGAGTCCAAACCAAAGCCCTAGATTCATATCTTCACCAAAGGACCACTAACTCATGCATGGAAGAGATAGACCCATCAACATTCGATTTTTATGACTTAATGATCTCAAAAATGACTAGAAATGAGGCTCCAAGGTTCTGGAGTAACTTTTATTCATAAGATCCAATCCATGGGACCAAAACATGCTCAGAACATAACCCAAAACTAGATCCACACTAAAGATCCATAAAGTTTGAAGCTTTATACCTCCAGAAGCTTGTAAAGATGATAAAAGTCCTGGATCTCCAAGCTCTACCCACAACAATCCACAAGGATGGACTTCTCCTTCTTCCACAAGGCACCAAGAGCACTTTGAAGGTCCAAAAACAAGCTCTCAAAGATTAGGGTTTCGAAATTAAGGTTAGAGAGGATGGAGAATGGAAATAAGGCCAGCGTCAAGGGAGATAAAGAGGTTTTATAGGGTCCAAACCATAAAAATTAGATTTAATATTCACGTGATTACGCCCTGCGTACCCTTATATACGTCAGGTATACTCAAAGGATAACTACGCCACTTTCATGCAATACGCCTAACGTACATGCCATGTACGCCCAACATACAGACCAAAACCCATTTCCTTCCTAACTTTCAATGGTCATAACTTATGTGTCTCAATTCTGTGTTCGGAGTTCTTAATATGCTCAGAAAGGTAATAAGAAGAACTACAACCCTCTATAATATCCATTGACTTAAAACTTGCCGAATTAGAATCCCTAATTCATGAAGAAGTCTGAAGCATCACTTTTACCATTATACCCTTTAACTCCAAAACACAAATCGAGAGCTTGGATCACATAACCTATAACATCCACCTCCAATTGGGTCTAATCCCTAATCCTCTGAAACCCAAGGACTTTACTTGATCCACCCAATGACCATAATTCCCGAAATAGAAAACTTCTCTAAACAACATGTTACATAAATAATCAATTAGTAGTAACTTGCTATAAGGTGTGACCCTGTAGGATCATATGCTATTAGCAATATCATTTCATAATGACTCTTGGTCATACAAGATATATATTTAGCAATATCATTTTATAATGACTCTTTGATATCTCTAACATTTTCAAAATCAGCACTCTTATTCATTGCATAACTTCATATGATAAGTTAGTTTTCAAGTCTCAGTAGCAGCATGTACAATCATAAATATTATAAAAATAACACCTTATAAAAGAATATGCCAATACTCACCCTCTCCTGAGCAATAAATCAATAAGATATGTTGTTATATGGTGTCCAACAACATTCATTCGTTTAGTAAGATGAAGAAATGAGTAACTATCTATAATAGGAACCTAAAGGAACACATTAATGTTAGAAATCAGTGTTACTTTATGTTGGAGGTACCAAGTAGTAATAGTTATTAAAATGCTTACCACATGAGTGACACTATCGCCAGATTCAATGACTAGTCTAGTAAGTAAACCTGTTTTGATATCAAATCAAGATTAGGTAAATAAAATGTAAGTTAATTCTTGAATTATTTGAGAATTTGTTTTAAAAGGACTCATATTTGACATTAGAATAGGGGTTACTTTGGAAGGTTGTAGTTCAAGTAAAATCCATGTCATGTACTCATGTCAATTTCGAAGAAGGAAATTTTAAGTCTTATAACCTTTACCCTATAAGTACCTTGAGCATACAATGTTAATACAACTTATATTTGGATGAATACGACAAAATTATACTTCTCAAACATAGTCTCCCCCTAAAATCAGGGTTAATCCACCATCAAGTTTGCATACTACATTTGAAACTGTAAAATGAAAATCACTTTTATGAGTATATTATTTGCACATACCATCTTTTCCCTGTTTTTTGAATTTTGATAGGTGGATCTGTGAGAAAAATGTTACATTCTGATGGATCCACCTACAAGAAGGAAACATGGAGGAGTTTTTTATTACAACAGACAACAGGTGCTAACACATCAAGTTCTCAGACAACATATCAAAAGGCAGCATGCACTCACCTTGAGCTCATTATAGAAGGCATGATCCCAAACATGACCCATATCTTCCCACTTTTGCACAATGCCATTGTTGACAGGATAAGATATGTCTACTTGATGTCTCACGTTCAGACAGGTTTCACCAACAACAATATCCTGTATGAACCATGAACAAAGGAAGCATTTTTGTTATTAATGATCGCTTGATATGCTACAACGTACAAATAAATATACCAATAAAACAAGGGATAGCACTGATGAAATAAATCAAAGCACTTATATAATCATCAGACCTTTATACAAAAGTTTTCATTGAGAAGAAAAAAAGGAGTATATTTACCTTCAACTCTTGTTCTAGGAGAGTTTCTTCGTATCTCAACATCGATCTACCCCCCACACAAGGAAATATAGATGTCGTAAAATTCTCACCAGCAAAACCACACTTCATCGACTCAAATTTCTAACTAGAAGGTAGACTCATGATTGATTGCTTCAAAATAGAGTAGATGAGAGGTGGAGAGGGATGCATAACCCTCAATCGTCGACGTCGGAGTTACAGAACCCTCAATAGACGATAACTGCATCTTGAGAGTGTCTATGAGACTGAGGTCACCGAGGTTGCAAATATTTTGTGTGTAGATCATGTGTATCGATTTTGTGAAACATCTGAGGAAGGTTTTCTAGGGTTTCAGAGGGTTGGAGGTGGGGGAAGACTAGAGACCTTGTCGATTTTGTGAAGACGGTGGAGACATCAGTAGAGGGTAGAGGGTAGAAGGGCTTCTTCCATAGGGGAAAAAGGGCGATTGCACAAGGCGGGGTTTTTAATTTTTTGGGATTTCATTTTCTCCCTTGGCTATTAAAAAACCATAATGCGTATTCATGAAAAAATATAAAACGAGACCTTTACGTGACACGCATTTAAGATAAGCGTCCTTCGTGTTTGTAATTTTTTTGTTGGACACTAATTTTAGGGCATGCACAACATGTGTGTCCTCTATCTTTCAAATTTTGGACAACTGACATTATATTTAGGACACGTAAAAATGTGTATCGTAGATCAGTGAGTTTCATTGTTCGCGTGTCAATAAAGGGTTGGTTTCTAGTAGTGTGATTAAACACTAGAAAAAGTTAATGAATCAAAAACATGAAAAAGAATATTGTTACTATAATTCATATGTGATCAGATACATATAATCACATGTGATTATATATATACAATCACACATGATTTATGTGGACAAGATTAAGCTTTTCATTATCTATTCAATAGTTGTGCTCGTATAATTAATCATATGTGATTATATGTATCCAAACAAATATGTGTTATATGTATTTAATCACATATGATTAATGTGGACAAAGAACAATTTATTATTGAATCGAGAATGTGAAAACATATCTTTTGCAAATAAATCATCTGTGATTAAATACATATAATTACATGTTATTAACTACAAGAGAACAAATACTAAATAGAGAACACAAAATCGAATTTTGTCCATATAAATCATATGTGATTAGATATATAATCTCATGTGGTTAAATATAAGAGAATAAATATTGATTCGAAAAAATGAAAATGAATTGTGTCCATATAAATCATATGTTATTAGATATATAAATAAATAAATAAATAAATAAATATATATATATATATATATATATATATATATATATATATATATAATCACATGTGATTATATATATTTAATCGTTTATATGATTTATCTGAACAATATTCATTTTCATATTTTCAATTAAATAGTTGATCTAATGTATTTAATCACATGTGATTAGATACATATAATCACATATGATTATATGTGATTAGACTAAATTTGTATTTTTCTATAATTTTTTAGCAGTTCAATATTAATTATGATTTTTCTACAAGGTTTTATAATTTTTATTTTTTAATTATTAAGAACTTTTTAAATATAAAGACTAAATGACCTATTATATAATAATAGTACAAATTACACATCTTATACAAATAAAAATTAATTGAAATAAGTTCTATTAATTATCTTTAACTTTTTTTAATATTAAATGGACTATAATGGAAAATAAAAATAAGATTAGTAAAATAAAAATATAATTATGTATGTAATAAATAAAAGAAAAGTAAAGTAAATATCATTACCTTTATTAAAATATCTATTTTTTCAGCCTCTGACTTTTGGCTCCTGATAGGGGTAAAGGCACCATCATCTCTTTGGCTCTCTTTCATTTCAATTAAATTAACCCGTTCTCGGTCCCCAATTAAATTACCTCTTTCTCTATAGAAAGCATTGTATCTTGTTTTGATAAGTGTTTTTTTATCAGATATGGCTGTTGAGCTCATGAATTCCATGAGAATCAATAGTTTCAATGGTAAAATGGATTAATTCATTGTTCGTGAAGCCGACGTTGCTGGTCTTAAGAGCCGTGAGAATTGTCTAACATCCTCAACACATGCACGTTTTGAAGCAAAGCAGGTGGCTGACTTACTCTTCCAGGGATATCCTCTTCTCTGGTGGCTCCTTCTTCGAAGAAGATTTTTTCTCCTGCGAAGTTGGATATTCCACTATTCTGCTTCGAGCTTCAATAAAGGATTTTTCACCGTCTGTGCATCTGGAAACTTAACAACCATCGGTTTCGATACCTCCGACTCCACCATTTCACTATTGCGCAACACTGAATCTTCACTCCCTTTTCTCTCTATTTCCTCATTCCTTGCATCTTTCTATCACTTTGAAGACATGTATTGCGACATAGATTAACTACGTCGCTTTTCATTCAGCAAATCAATGGTCTATGTCACACCCCCAAACCGAAACGGCGGAAGCGTTCGGGGGTGGAGGACGTTATGTGTAGTATCACAACAATTGCATCATAGTAATCAAAGTAAACACAACCATTACATTGAATAAGTAAAATATTTACATCTGTTTGATACATAGTTTGTATACACCAAAAGTAACAAAATATAAAGACGTGACTCTATACGCTCCGTCTTCTCAAAAGCCAGTCGGAGTACCTGTCTACTGATTTCCTGAGAATACAAGCGGTTTTGAAAAGAGTATCAGCATTAAAGCTGGTGAGTTCATAAGATTGTTTTTGAATATAAACTTGTCTTTGAATTTGTTAAAGAATGTTTGTATGCTTTCCAAGAAAATCCAACATTTTCTAATATATGAGTTTGTTATTGTGTTAGTTCGTATGCCTGGTTGCCACCAGCTGTATTGTATATCGTTATTTTTAAATGAAAACCCTTTGTATGAAAACCCTGGCTACCACCAGTAATGTATAAATGTTCTGTTTGAAAACCCTGGTTACTACCAGTATGAATAGTAGTTTCATTACTTAAAATAAAACCATGTATTGTATTCCTGGAATCCTCCAGTGTAATGTATAGTAGTTCTATTAATTAAAATAAAACTAGATGAAGAATGAAATCCCATAAACAAAGGTTAGTCTATACTATTGTGAGTCGTATAACCATGCTTGATATGACTGATGACCTCTACGACATTCTTCAGGCGTCGGACGGTATGATATTTGTCACCCCAGGCATGCCCGCCTAACTGTAGCTAGCAGTTTAGGTGTGGCATTGTCAGTCCCGAATAGATCTATTCACAAATATCACGCTCTCCCTCCAGGTGACTCTGGTTACACTAATGATAGGATTTAGCCAGCACCCCGAAGGGTACAATTGAAGTGATGTCTCACAATCCTGTATTAACTAGTTTACGTGTAGTTTTGTATTGTTCTATTGTATTTGAATCCGTTTGTATACTTTGTAGGGTAATAATTATATTTAAATAAGTATTTAGTAATGTATTCTTGTTACCCGAGAAATATCATTGAATATCATAAACTAAGTCTGTCATAGTTTATATGCATGTAAATGTAAAACCGTGTATTGAAATCCCAAACTATACCTATTATAGTTTTTATGTATGTTATGTACTTGATTTGTGTATTGATCTGAAAACTATGCAATTATCCTTGTAAGTTGAAAACGTCCCTTATGCTCAGCATGTTACAAAAGGGATAAAATATCTAAATATTTTATAAAAATGTGGAAACCGAATGGTTGTATCAATTGCATCAGTTTTAAGCGTGTTGAAATCATTTTGTATAAATTCACAAAATCATTTGTGTTTGGATTGTATTCCTTCTGAAAACGTTAAAATAGGCATATGGGTATGAACTCACTGTTGATTGCATGAATGCCGGACAACGAGACTGGAATGAGGACCCTCGAGTCGTAGTACGCGAAGTTAACGGAATCCTAATAATAATTAAACACATATTTGTATTTAAATTAGAGAATTCATTAGATAATGTGTTAGAAAAAACACTTGCTTTTGGTTAAGGAATGTTACAGGGACTCGATTGAATCGGGAAAAGCGGGTTTTCAGCCAAGTTCACGACTTGGGAAGGTTTGCGGCCGTGAACTGTTCTCGGCCGCGAACTGTTCTCGGCCGTGAACAGTTTACTACCTTTGAAGGGTTTACGGCCTTTGAAGGTTTGAAGGATTCACGGTCTGTACTTGATGAAATATGAAGATTTGAAGGGTTCACGGCCGGGAACTCAAGAACATCAATGCTTGATTTGATGAAAAACTGATGTTTTGATGCTCCAAAACGAGTTCCAAGGCGAATAGAGTCATAGATGAAGAGAAATCTTGTGTTTTCGGGTAATGATTTTTAGAGAGAGAAAGGGTGTTCGCAGCCAGAAAAGTATAAATGAGGGTAGCACACACACATATATAGGGGGTTCATGGTCGGTGGTGGGGGGCCACCAGCCGTGAACGGGTTTACGGTCGTGATCAGGTTCACGGCCGTGAACACCACTCAGGCTAGAATCTGCTGATTTTCGAAGGAAACTCGGGTTTTCGCGCGATTTTGCTTCCGACTCTTATATAAAATTTAATTATATATAACTTATGTGACATCCCCATTTTCACGGCCAGAAATGACCGATTTGTTTAAGCTTTATTTTGAAAATCAGAGTATCTTTTAAAGAAATATGTTGCGAAATTTGTTCCCAGAAAAACATGATAAATATATTATCAAAGCATTTCCAAAGAAATGTATTTTTTTCCTTTTTAAAACATTGGGATGTCATCGTCAATACATAAACACAAGCATAAACAGACCTTACATTCATTTACACTGGTGATCTACATCTCCTTAGTCTCTCAGTGTAATGTAGCTTCATATCGACACCTGTGATACAAATAAACTGAGTGGGTCAGGTTGGGAAACCTGGTGAGTACATAGGGGTTTCAATCTCACAATGTTATATCATATATATAATTGAGAACTCAAAATATACAATTTCACCATATATATATATATATATATATATATATATATATATATATATATATATATATATATATACATATATATATATATATAAGCAACTCTTACCCCACCCCGTCGATCCTCACAACGTCACTATCCATACTCTCGGACCTTAAAATTAATCTCTTTACTTAATCCATACTTCCGGATCTAATCCATGCTCTCGGATCAATAATTGTGCCCATTCCATACTCTCGGACTAGGGACAAATGTCTAAATCCATACTCCCGGATTAATGTCAAATAACTATGTCCTATCAATACTCCCTGACTAAGGACAACTGACTATGTCTTAATCCATACTCTCGGATTAATGACAACTGACTATGTCTTAATCCATACTCCCGGATTAATGTCAAATAACTATGTCCTATCCATACTCCCGGACTAAGGACAACTGACTATGTCATAATCCATACTCCCGGATTAATGACAACTGACTATGTCTTAATTCATACTCCCGGATTAATGAAAATTGACTATGTCCAATCCATACTCTCGGACTAGGGACAATGACTGTGTCTAATCCATGCTCTCGGATCAATGGCAAGTTTTAAAGTTCTAATCTCCATGTATATCTCACTCGTACTCATAAGGAGATACTACCCAATATTCCTCTTAATTAATTTAGGTTTACTCTGTATCCTAAATCATAATATTTTATAATATATGCTCTTAACACGTATTTCAGGCAATACCAAATATTTTACACACAAAAATATATTTAATATTTTAATCAATACTTGTATTAAAATCATGTTCATGAAAGGGACTATATGGGTTTTATCGTAGAGTAGGCCCCAAGTTTCGTCTGTATCTTCCGCGTACGAGCTCCGTTTTCTACGTTCTTTATATCCACACATTGGTATTTATGAGTACTACAACTTTCATTTAGAACATGTCGGCTAATTCTCATTCTATCTCCAATTTGCAAAACTGTATCGAATTTATCGCGATCGAAGAGTAAGGACTAAGTTTCGTCCATATCTTTAACATACGAGATCTATTTTCGACTTTCTTTATATACACGCGTTGGTATTTACGAGTACTACAAATTTCATTTAGATCCCGTCGGCTAATTCTCATTCCATCTCAGATTTACAAAACTGTATCAAATTCGATGCGCTTGAAGAGTAAAGACTAAGCTTCGTCCATAACTTTCGCATACGAGCTCCGTTTTCGACTGTCTTTTTATCGTTTAACTCTTATTAACGATATATTCATTTCTCGTTTATATTATTTTTGGCTAAAAATCGACCGATCTAAAATTCAAATTTCGGGTTGTGCACTGCTATGCTAAATCTTAGAAAAATCATAACTTTCTCATACGAAGTCAGATTTGGACGTTCTTTTTATGCACACTCTCAGTTTAACATATAATACGACTTTCTTTTAGATCTCTAAGGCTAAAAAGTATTTTATCGTAAATTCACTTTTTACGATTCCCGGTGTCGTGTCGGTTTAGTCGTAAAACTTCGACGGGTCATAACTTCTTTGTTATAACTCGGATTTCAGCGTTCTTTATATGTACGGAACCCTTGTGACATATACTATAACTTGGTCAAGATTATTTATTCTAAATAATCTTATATCAAAAAAAGTTATTTTTGACGCTTATTGTCTCTAAATTGACTAACCCAAATCTGCGGGTGTTACAATTTAAATGATTTTCCAAACCATAAGAATTTGACGGAACTAAATAAAAATTCAAAATTTATTTAACGGAATCGGCTAACGTTAACGGAAAAAGGTTCGGGTTGTCACATCATCCCCCCGATAGAGGGAATTTCGTCCCGAAATTCTAACATAGAATATAAATCATGGACTCGGAAAAAGATGAGGGTACTTCTGTTGCATTGAATCTTCTCGCTCCCAAGTGAATTTAGGTCCCCGCTTGGCATTCCAACGGACCTCCACTATCGGTATGCGACTTTGTTTCGTTCGTTTGACTTCCCGATCCATGATTTCGACTGGTTCTTCCACGAAATTAAGGTTCTCGTTGATCTCGATCTCATCAAGAGGTATCACAAGGGTTTCGTCGGATAAACACTTTTTAAGGTTCGACACGTGGAACACATGATGAGTATTGCTAAGCTCGTGGGGTAAACGGATTTTGTAAGCTACGGGACCGATCCTAGCGAGGATCTCGAATGGTCCTATGTATCTCGGATTCAGCTTTCCATGCTTTCCAAAGCGTATCATGCCTTTCCAGGGTGAGACCTTTAATAGAACGTGGTCACCAACCTGGAACTCCAAAGGTTTTCGTCTCTTATCGGCGTAGCTCTTTTGTCTATCTCTTGAAGCTTTTAGTCGTTCTCGGATTTGTATTATCTTTTCCGTGGTTTCGCGAATGATTTCCGGGCCTGTGAGAGTGTTGTCGGGGACTTGACCCTTAGCTAACTGCGTGTCACGAACCTCAGCCCAGCACAGAGGAGATCTGCACTTACGGCCATAAAGGGCTTCAAACGGCGCAGCGTTGATACTGATATGATAGTTGTTGTTGTAGGAGAACTCGACCAATGGCAAATGGGTGTCCCACGAATTACCAAAGTCGATAACACACACTATCAGCATGTCTTCTAGCGTTTGAATGGTTCTCTCACTCTACCCGTCGGTCTGAGGATGGTAAGTTGTGCTCATATCCAGCTTAGTTCCAAGAGTCTTCTGCAGTGACTGCCAAAATCTCGAGGTGAATCTGCTATCCCGATCGGAGATAATGGACACAGGCACACCATGCAAACGGACTACCTCTTGAATGTAGATTCGTGTCAGTCTCTCCATCTTGAATGTTTCTTTGATTGGTAGGAAGTGGGCGGATTTAGTCAATCTGTCGACAATTACCCAAATGGTATCGAATCCACTCGGAGACTTGGGCAACTTAGTGATGAAATCCATCGCAATCCTTTCCCACTTCCACTCAGGTATTTCTGGCTGTTGAAGTAGACCTCATGGCTTTTGATATTCCACCTTCACCTTGGTGCAAGTCAGACACTTGCCCACGAAGGTAGCGATCTCTACTTTCATGTTTGGCCACCAATATAACTTTTTTAGATCCAGATACATCTTATCCGAACCTGGGTGAACGGAGTATAGAGTCCTGTGAGCTTCGCTCATGACAACCTCTCTGTAACCGCCGAACTTTGGGGTCCAAATCCTGTTCATGAAATAATAGACTCCATCTCCCTTGATCCCTAAGTTCTTTTCCATTCCTCTCAAGGATTCATCCAACACATTCTCCGGTTTTAAGGCTTCCAGCTGAGCCTCTCTGATTTGTGTGGATAGATGGGAATGGATGGTCATTGTAAGTGTCTTCACTCTACGACCTAAATGCTCTTTTCGGATGAGGGCATCTGCTACCATATTGGCCTTGCTGGGATGATAGCGTATTTCGCACTCATAATCACTGAGTAGCTCTACCCACCGTCGTTGCCTCATGTTCAACTCTTTCTGATCGAAAATGTGTTGTAGGCTCTTATGGTCAATGAAGATGGTGCACTTGGTTTCGTAGAGATAATGTCTCCAAATCTTTAATGTGAAGACCACTGCTCCCAATTCCATATCGTGAGTGGTATAATTGACTTCGTATTCTTTCATCTGTCTTGAGGCATAGGCAATAACCTTTCCTTGTTGCATGAGCACACAGCCTAGGCCCTGATTGGATACGTCGCAGTAGACAACGAAGTCCTCTGTCCCTTCTGGAAGAGACAAGATAGGTGTGCTGCATAGGGCCTGCTTCAATGTTTGGAACGCAGTGTCTTGAATTTCTCCCCAACAAAAGGTTACACATTTATGACTCAGGGTGGTTAGAGGCTTAACAATTCTGGAGAAATTCTGGATAAACCTGTGATAGTAGCCAGCGAGACCCAAGAATTGACAGATTTCTGTGGGTGTCTTCGGTGCTGAACAATTCTCAATCGCCTTGATTTTGTAAGGGTCCACGTGTATGCCTTCCTCGCTAACCACGTGACCAAGGAAAGTTACTTTTCTGGTCCAGAATTCGCACTTCGAAAATTTTGCATATAGTTTCTCCGCCCTTAGAGTTTCTAGCACTAGCCTCAAGTGCTGTCTGTGATCTTCCTCACTCCGAGAATAGACAAGTATATCATCTATGAATACTATCACAAACTTGTCTAGGAAAGGGCGGCACACCCGATTCATCAGATCCATGAATACCGCGGGTGCGTTGGTTAGACCAAAGGTCATTACTACAAACTCATAGTGACCATAGCGAGTCTGAAATGTTGTCTTAGGAACATCACTTTCATGGACTCGCAACTGATGGTACCTTGATCTCAGGTCTATCTTTGAGAAGTAACTAGCTCCTTGGCGTTGATCGAAGAGGTCGTCGATTCTGGGAAGAGGGTAACGGTTTTTGATGGTCAACTTGTTCAGTTCGCGGTAATCTATACACATCCGAAAGGACCCATCTTTCTTTTTCACAAATAAGACCGAGGCTCCCCAGGGCGAGGAACTTGGTATGATGAATCCCTTGTTGAGTAGTTCATTGAGCTGGCTGGATAACTCTTGCATTTCTTCCGGCGCTAGACGGTAAGGGGATTTGGCTATGGTGGTAGCTCCGGGGATTAAGTCGATTCGGAACTCGACTTGGCGCTCGGGAGGGATTCCGGGAAGATCTTTGGGGAAGACATCAGGAAAATTGCAGACTTCGGGGATGCTCTCGAGGTCTTTAACTTCCTGTTTCTCGTTAACTACATGGGCTAGGAATGCATGGCACTCCTTTCGCATATATTTCTGGGCTTTGATGCACGAAATGATACGAATGTTGGAGCTGAGTTTATCACCATAGATAATGAAGGTTTCGCTAGATGGCAGATTGAGACGAACAGCTTTTTCATAGCAAAGGATATCAGCATGATTGGGGCTCAACCAATCCATGCCGATGATGACATCGAAACTCTTTATGGAAACTGGCATGAGGTTGATTGGAAAAGAATGGTCATTTAGGGTAAGGGTACAGCCTATGAATACGTCATTAGTGCTCTCTTTCTTTCCATTAGCCATCTCGACGGTGAATGTTTCGATTAAAGTTTGGGGTTTATGATTGAGTAGATGTTTAAATGCATGACTAACAAAACTCCTATCTGCACCACTATCAAAAAGAATGCATGCATAAGAGTTGTCGTGGCGGAACGTACCTGTAACTACGGTGGGATCAGCGACTGCTTCCTCCTGGCCCATAGCTAGAACTTTCCCTGTGTTGCCAGTTGTTGTCTTTAGGCAATTCATCTTGTAATGCCTGGTCTCTCCACAGCCATAGCAGTCTTGACTAACTCCAGCTCCAGGAGCCTGATTGGTTGGTTGGACTTGCGTCTTGCAAAAACGAGCTGTGTGACCCTTCTTGCCACAGCTGTTGCACAACATTTCACGTCACGGTCCGTGATGGTGGAAGTTACACTTGTCACACCTTAGGAGCGTACCAGCATATCTACTGGCAGGTGCTGGAGTGGTAGGAATAGTGGCAGGAGTGGTAGCAGAATGAACTGCCACAACTTGTTGCTTTTTGGAGGGATCCTGCGGAGACTTGCCCTTGCGCTTGTTCCAAAACTTTTTCTTCTCACCACTCTCCTTTGGTGGTTCGGGAGCGGCTGTTACAGCTCCATGATCAACCCCGTGATTTATCAAGGTCTGCGCTAGACACTTAACGCAGTCAAACGTGAGTGGTTTTGCAGCCAAAATGTTCCCTTGAGTTGGGGGTGTCAATCCCCATATGTATCTCTCGATTTTCTTGCTTTCCGGGGTGACCATCCCAGGACACAGAAGAGCCAGGTCACAGAACCTAGCAGTGTACGCAGCAATGTCGGAACCCTTCATCTTCAGGTTCCAGAGCTCGTGCTCCAGCTTTTGCATCTCGCCCCTTGGGCAATACTCTGCAAGCATAAGTTCTTTCAAACTCTCCCAACCCATGGCATTGGCTACCGGCAGAGTTAGGGATTTGACTCGACTATTCCACCAAGTCAGCGCTCTATCGGTGAAGGTGCAGGTGGCGAACTTCACCTTGCTTGCCTCTGGGCACGCACAAATATCAAAAATTGATTCGATCTTCTCGAACCAACGAGTTAGGGCAATGGCACCACCATTTCCGTCAAAAGATTTGGGTTTCGCGTTCAAAAAGTCTTTGTAGGAACACTCCTTAGGGTGTCCCTGACCACCATCAAGATTAAGGGGATGGGTACTGTTGGATAAGGTGTCTAAGTCCATAATTTATTTGGTATATACTTGACCCGACCCGGCATGGTCCATTTGGGTTGCACTTCACCCGAACTATTTATATGGATAATATTATGAGAAGAGTATATTTGCGGCCTATTAATCTATTATAAGTTATAATATATTAATATGAAATTGTATTATTTAATTAGTATTGATCTTAAATTAATTATGAATTAATTTAGTGATCAAAAGGTGACTAATTAAATAATGGGCTATTATATTTATATGGTGTGGGCTAACACTCATTAGGAAATGGGCTAAGCTTAAATGGGAGTCCATGGATGATCCATGGAGCTTTTAACCCGTGGATCCTTGGAATAGGAAAATACATGGGTTATTAGGGTTAGCATGGTTCATAACCCTAATCATCTACACTATATAAAGAGGCTTCTGGTGCTTGAAAAGAGACTATGTGTGTGTGCATAAGAGTGGCCGAATTTCTAGAGTGATTGGATACTCTCTCATAAGTTTTCCAAGTTTGTGGTGATTTGTGATTTCCATTTGAGGCATTCACATTATTGGTGCTTGGCTCTCAAACTCCCAAGGAATCAACTCACTAACAAAGGTATGGAATTCTTCTAGTATCTTTTATGTTTAAAAGTACCCCATGTATGCTAGATAGGTTATGAACCTTGGAAAATTATTTTGCATGTATTTTAGACAAACATAGATCCAAGGTTTCTAGGGTTGCATGAACACCTTAGGAGTGTTAGTTTGCTCCAAACCCAACAGTGGTATCAGAGCCTAGGCTTGTTTTCTTGATACTTGATGCAAACTTGTTGAAAAACTCAAGTTTTCTGCATTCTGCAGCATGAACTCGTCGAGTCCATGGGGGGACTCGCCGAGTCCATGAGTAAGTTCATCCTACTCGTTGAGTAGGTTCGTGCACTCGACGAGTAGGAGCCTCAGAATGCAGATTTTCGAGTTTTGTTGCTGGAAATGGACTAGAAACATTACCCTAAACTGTTTTGGTGTTTTAAAACCTGTTTTAGATTGTGTAATGTTTATGCTAATCCATTTACAATGGCTTATATCAAAATTGCATGATTATATGTGTTCATATGTTCTTGGAATTTTTGATATGATGTTCATGTTCTTATGAATTATTGTTAGATCATAGGAATTGTTTGCTAAATTGTTTATTGGTAATTCTTGATCATTTATGTGTTTTAATGGAGTCCATAATTTGCCCTCAAGTTATGGATTTCCAAAGGTCACTTTCATTTATGCACACTTAAAACACATAAGTTACATGAAAATGAAGAGTCTTCATTTTTATGAACCTTTAATTCATAAGTTATGAAATGAAAAGTTTTGAATAGTTTCAAAACTTGTTCTCAAGTTTTGGAATTTGTAAAGTTACACACACTTTAATATATTTTAATTCCAAACCCTTAGAGTTTTAAAAGTTAAAATTCAACCCTTATACTATTTATAACATTAATGGTTAATTATTATATATATGTATAAGATTAAGTCGTTTTACCATTAGTAGGCCTCATTCACGAAGTCGGTCTATAAGGAGGGTATAAGGTTGTTGCCTATAAATGGCAACTTAATGGGTGTCCATTCTCACCCACCGCTTCCTTGATCGGTGGAGGGTCGTTAGCCGAACGGGTAGGCCAATGACTTTAAATTCTCATTAAAAGTATAATGAATATTATAAAGTAACTAAACCTTTTATAAATTCCCAATCTTAGTTACTTTAGGAAAATGTGAATATGGTGCTAACCCATGAAATTCACACTTTGTACCTTACCAAGTCGTTGGTGGAGCGTGTGTGGTTAACCGGCACACTAACTTGGACTAGCAAGGATCACGAAGGGTGACTTGATGTTTATCATAGATCGGTGGAGCGCGTGTGGTTGAACGGTACATTGATTAGGTGATAATATTAAGGGTACCAAGTGAATTTGCATGGTTATTCACACCTTGTTTTGTGATCCTCGGCATCCCAGTCACAAAACTTGAAGGGCACAATCGAGATTGAAACATGCCATTGAAAACTTCAATGAATCTCAAAAGAATCTAGGAATTTCAAAACCAATTAAACCTAATAATTCATTTCGTTTTCATGGTGGAAATTGGTGAATCGTCATTCACCTATCTTCAAATATGTTATAGCTTAGATTACGGCATCCCTCTTCTAAGTTATAATATATTGTGTTGGATCCTAGCCTTAATATTACATTTGGGTGTATTATTAAGGACTCGATATATCTAATCTAAACTTGTTTTTCTTCTTTTCAGATGTCTTCCAGCAACAATGCTTCGGGCTCTAACCCTACTGGCTCCTTTTCTCTCATGAACCTTTGTGGGAGAGTCATCTTTGATGGTTCCAACTTCATGGATTGGATCCGGAACATCAGGATGGTCACTCGCTACGAGGACAAGGAATATGTCCTCGATAAGGAGCTAAAGGAGCTTGATGAGTCCACTGCTACTCCTGAGGAGGTCGCTGAGTATCAGGCACATGAGAGAGATGCCACCAAGGTGGCATGCATCATGATGGCCACCATGACAGCTGAACTCCAAAAGTCCTATGAGGACTATTACCCTCTTGAGATGCATCAGGATCTGATGGAAAGGTACCATCAGAGTGCTCGTCATAAGCGGTATGAAATAATCTCCTCCATGATCACTACCCGTATGCAGGATAGCGAACCAATCACGGGCCATATGCAGAAAATGCAAAGGTATGTGGACCGTCTAATGAAACTGAATGTGAACTTCCCTGAGGAGTTGGCAATTGATATCATTTTGCACTCCCTGCCCTCATGTTATGATCAATTTCGTATCACATACCACATGAACAAGGAGGAAGTCACACTCAGTAAGCTTCAAGGACTTCTGAAGACTGCCGAAAGTGGTCTTAAAAGTAAGTCGGTTGCTACTCCTACTCCTACTACTACCCCTGTTTTGGCTATCGGGCAAGGCAAAGGGAAGAAGAGGAAGCACCCTTCGAAGGGTACCAAGGGAAATTCTCTTGAAGGCTCCTCATCTGAAACTAAAGGTGGTTCTATCACTCCTTCTGCCATCCCTAAGGATGCTGAATGCTTCTACTGTCAGAATAAGGTTTTACCTTTTCTTTTGATAATGAAGTTGGTAGTATTAATGCTTTCTTTAATAATGTTCTTTATTTTAAAGCATTACCTTGTGATGGTGTGTATGAAGCTGTATCGGTTGTAGATAATTTAGGAAATAATGTATTGTGTATTGATTCTTCTACTAGCTTGGATAAAGCATCTTTGTGGCATTGTCGTCTTGGACATGTAAGCAAGAAACGCATAGGCCAGCTCCAAAAGGATGGAGTATTGGAGTCATTCGACCTTAATTCGGATGACAGTTGTGAATCTTGTCTACTTGAAAAATGACAAAATCACCCTTCACTGGCCCTTGTGCAAGGGGTGAGGGTTCGTTTGACCTTATACATACTGATGTATGTGGACCATTCAAAACCACCACAAGGGATGCTAATCGCTATTATGTGACTTTTGAAAGGTTTAAAGAATTTAAACAGGAAGTAGAAAATCAATTGGGCAGGAACATTAAGATGCTTCGATCCGATCGAGGTGGTGAGTATCTTAGTACTGAGTTCCTCGACTATCTTAAGGAGTGTGGGATTGTCTCACAATTGACACCTCCCAGAACACCACAACTGAATGGTGTAGCTGAGAGGTGTAATCGAACTTTGTTGGACATGGTTCGCTCTATGATGAGTCGAGCTTCGCTACCAATCTCTTTTTGGGGGTATGCCTTAGAGACTGCCGCCCACATCCTTAATCTAGTCCCTACAAAGAAGGTTGCCAAAACACCTCATGAGATGTGGACTGGGAAAATTCCCAGTTTGGACTACATCAAGATTTGGGGTTGCGAGGCTTTCGTGAGGCGCGAGACTCATGATAAGCTCGAACCTCGAAGTCAAAGGTGTATTTTCATCGGCTACCCACAAAAATCTTTTGGTTACCTCTTCTACAGACCCAGTGAGAATGTGGTCTTCGTGGCAAGAAGAGGGGTCTTTCGAGAGAGAGAATTTATAAACCAAGGAGACAGTGGGAGGCAAATTGACCTTGAAGAAATTCAAGAGTCAATTGGTGAAGGAACCTCAGACACTAGCAATCAACCTGAGGAGGAAACTCCTGTTGATCCAGCTGACGAGTCTGTACCTCCGAGGCGTTCCACAAGGATTAGGAACACACCTGAGTTTTATTATGGATTTCATATTACTACAGAAGGTGATACATTTATCAGTGATAGTACACTGGTAAATCTGAATGAACCTAACAGTGTTAAGGAAGCCATGGCAGGCCCGGAGTCTGCTAAATGGAAGGAGGCTATGGACAACGAGATACAGTCCATGTATAACAATCAAGTTTGGAACTTGGTTGACAATGTACCAGGCCTTAAGACAGTCGGGTGCAAATGGATCTTCAAGAAGAAGACCGACATGGATGGAAAGGTACACACTTATAAAGTGCGACTGGTTACGAAGGGTTTCACTCAGACTCAGGGTATTGATTATGATGAAACCTTTTCACCAGTGGCAAAGATTAAGTCTATTAGGGTTATGTTAGCCATTGCTGCATTTCATGATTATGAAATATGGCAAATGGATGTCAAAACCGCCTTTCTTAACGGAAAGTTGGCTGAGGATGTTTACATGAATCAGCCAGAGGGTGTTGTCAGTGCAGAGTACCCCAATAGAGTGTGCAAGCTTGAGAAATCCATTTATGGATTGAAACAAGCATCTCGAAGTTGGAATTTTTGTTTTGATGAGAAGATCAAAGAGTTTGGTTTCTCAAGAAGTGAAAATGAGTCTTGCGTGTATGTCAGAGCTAGTGGGAGTATAGTTAGCTTTTTGGTGTTGTATGTAGATGACATACTAATCATAGGAAATGACATCCCAACCTTACAGGAGGTTAAGTCCTGGCTTGGGAAGTGCTTTGCTATGAAGGACCTTGGAGAAGCTGCCTATATCCTAGGGATAAGGATATTAAGAGAAAGGAGTAAAAGACTAATTGGACTTAGTCAGAGTATCTACTTGGATAAGGTGTTGAAAAGGTTCAACATTCAGAACTCCAAGAAAGGAGAATTACCGATCCAAAGCAATGCCAAACTGAGCAAGGCTCAGAGCCCGAGTATAGAGGATGAGATAGCTGAGATGAGTCGATTACCTTATGCTTCCGCTGTTGGCTCGATCATGTATGCTATGACTTGTACCCGTCCTGATGTGGCCTTCGCTTTGAGCATGGTCAGCAGATATCAGGGGAACCCTGGCAAGGCTCATTGGACTGCGGTAAAGAATATTCTCAAGTACCTGCGGAGGACTAAGGATTGGATCCTTACCCTTGGTGGGAGTGATGACTTGAGAGTAATAGGGTATAGTGATGCTAGCTTTCAAACTGATAGGGATAACTTCCGCTCTCAGTCGGGCTGGGTCTTTACCCTAAATGGAGGGGCAATCACTTGGAAGAGTTCCAAACAGGAGACTGTAGCTGATTCGACTTGTGAATTAGAGTACATAGCAGCGAGTGGAGCAGTAAAGGAGGCAATATGGCTGAAGAACTTCATCAGAGACCTTGGAGTTGTACCAGCTATTAAGGAGCCTATGGAGATTTTCTATGACAGCAATAGTGCGGTTGCCTTAGCCAAGGAACCAAGAGATCATGTGTAACATCCCAATTTCCAAGCCCAAATTTTTTTTTAAAATTTAGTAATTCTCAACATAGTTTACCAAAACATTTCCCATGCCATAACATTTGCAAACAAAACTATAACAATGTGTCTGAAATCATAATGTCAAAGTAAAAATCAATCAGAGTACAATCCCAGAAAACTCCATGCGGAAATCATGTGTGTGTGTGTGATGCGCTGCTACACTGTCGGCTCCTTCCCCTTAGACGAAGAGGTACCTGAAACCAAAACTAAAACTGTAAGCACAAAGCTTAGTGAGTTCCCCGATCATACCACATACCATACAGACATATCGCATTCATACTGCCGGGCAATTCTGGGGTGCCCGACCTACCCAGTACGGCCATTCTGGGGTGCCGACCTACCCATGTCAAGCCATTCTGGGGTGCTGACCTACCCATGTCAAGCCATTCTGGGGTGCTGACCTACCCTTCGGTCCTATCAACCGAACATCGAGGACTATTCCACCCCCTACTGCTACTATCACATATATCATAACGTAAACATACTGTCAGACGTTTCTGGGGTGTCCGACCTACCCTTCGGTCCTAACAACCGAACTTGGGGACTATTCCCTCCCTACTACCACTATCACCTATAACATATCATGCCAACATATAAACATATCATCACATACTGTCAGATATATCTGGGGTGTCTGACCTACCCTTCGGTCCTAACAACCGAACTCTACTACTATCACATATAACATATCATGCCAGCATATAACATATCAGGTAGTAGCAACCTAGATGAATATCACAAAGACAATCATCCAACATACAAATCCTACTAGTGGGCCGGCATTGTGGTCGTAGACCCACCGCTACTGGAAGGTAACTCACCTCGAACGAGTAGCTGCTGATAATCTGTGCGGGAAATCTCTGTCTGCTGCTGCTCCGGAAATCCTCCGGCTATAATCCCCACAAAACACTTAATCAGAGACTGATATCTATTCTTAGGGTAAAATGACCATTTTACCCCTAACCACGTCCAAGTCAAAGTCAAAGTCAACTTCCAGTTGACCCGACTCGCCGAGTTGGGCCGCCAACTCGTCGAGTCCCTATCTCTTCAACTGTCCTCATCCACGACTCTACTCGTCGAGTTTAGCAACGACTCGACGAGTTCTCCTTCTACACAACCCCTGATGAACCTTCATCCGACTCGCCGAGTTGTATGAACAACTCGTCGAGTTCATCTTCAAAAGTTGGGAGATTGCCTTGCACTCACCGAGTCGACTCATGCACTCGCCGAGTCCTATGAACTCCAGGACTATGGCTTATCCCGATACGTTTGGGTCATTCTCCTGGACCCTCTAAAACCCTTCTTTCACTCAACTGGGTCTCTTGGACCATAACAGAAAAGGAAGTCAAGCCTCGGACTCGCCGAGTCCCAAGAATGACTCGTCGGGTCGATGCAGTCCCAAGTCTATTCCTTCGATTTCTGGTGTATAACTCTTGTCCAAATGATAGATCTAGGCCCCTAAACTCGATCTAGCACGTAAAGCTACGAACTTTACGTGCATGCATGGGACTTTGAGTTAAAAAGGCTCTAAAAGAGGCTCTTAAGTTGCATGGGGGCTTCCATGGGTGCAAAAGCAGCCCTTTTCTGCCTTGTAACTCTTCCATGAGCTTAGATCCGAAGCCTCAACCCCCAACCATGCTTGCAATCATGGTTGGTTACCAAGAATGGCTTATAAAAGCCCTAAATCTCCCCAAAAAGGGATCAAACGAATAAGCAAGCAAGGTACAGACTTTATACCTTTCAAACACTGCAAATGATGCACCAAACTCGAATCCTTCAGTCTCCTCTTGATCCTTCTATGCTCTTCCTTCTTCCTTGTGGTCAAAACCCACAAAATCACTCAAAAGCCTTAGATCTTGCACCAAAACGCTTAGGGTTTGCTATGGAGGGTTTCTGGGAGCATAAAGGGCCGATGGAGGCTGTATAAGGTTGTTTAAATAGGGTGCAAACCCTCAGATTAGGGTTTTGTCCAGACAGAGCCTACTCGTCGAGTCCAGGACCCGACTCGTCGAGTCCAGGACCCGACTCGACGAGTCCCATACTTAAATCCCGCGTCTTATTCCGCTTCTACTCGGCGAGTTGGGCCTTCAACTCGCCGAGTCCCAGGCCAGAAATGCAAAATTACTTAAATAAAATACATACCAGGAACTAGGTGCTACAAATATCCCCTACTTATTTTAGACTTTGTCCTCGAAGTCTGCTGCTCGTTCCTGGAAAAGCTCTGCGTAATGCTCCATCATCTCATCCACCGGCTCCCAAGTCCATTCCGAGCCCTTCCGGTGCTGCCATTGCACCTTTACCAGCTCGACCCTCTTGTTCCTCAGATCCTTCGACTTCCGGTCGAGAATCGCTACAGGCCGCTCAATGTAATTCAGGCTGTCATCAACCTGAATATCCTCTAATGGTACCACTGCCGAATCGTCCACCAAACATTTCCGTAACTGGGAGACGTGAAAAGTGCTATGAATCTGACTGAGTTCGGCTGGCAAATCCAACCTATATGCCACCTTGCCCACCCGGGCTATAACCCTGAAGGGTCCAACATACCTGGGACCCAACTTGCCCCGCTTCCTGAATCGGATGACGCCCTTCCATGGCGACACCTTCAGGAGAACCATATCCCCGACCTGAAACTCCAGGTCCGATCAGCGCTTGTCGGCATAACTTTTCTGCCGACTCTGAGTAGTCTGAAGTCTACTCCGAACCTTCTGCATCCTCTCTGTCGTCTTGAGCACCACTTCGGTGCTCCCCATGACCCTCTGGCCAACCTCACCCCAACATATCGGGGTTCTGCACTTCCTCCCGTATAACATCTCGAAGGGCGGACGGTCAATACTCGCATGATAGCTATTATTATACGAGAACTCCGCCAACGGAAGGTAGGTATCCCAGCTACCTCCGAAGTCTAAAACACATGTCCGCAGCATATCCTCTAGCGTCTGGATGGTCCGCTCGCTCTGACCATCCGTCTGCGGGTGAAAGGCGGTGCTAAAATGCAGACGAGTACCCAGGTCGTCATGAAACTTCTTCCAAAACCTGGAAGTGAACCGCACATCCCTGTCGGAAATCACTGAAACTGGCACTCCGTGCCGAGCTACCACCTCTCGGATATAGATGTCAGCCAACTTTTCGGCCGAAATGCTCTCCTGGATCGGTATGAAATGGGCACTCTTGGTCAACCGATCCATGATTACCTAAATCGAATCCACTCCCCATGCAGTCTTGGGAAGCTTGGTAATGAAATCCATGGTAATATCTTCCCATTTCCACAAGGGAATATCTAACGGCTGCATCTTGTCGTGTGGCCTCTGGTGCTCGGCCTTGACCTTCCTGCAGTTCAAGCACCGCTCCACATACCATGCTACGTCCCGCTTCATGCAGGGCCACCAATAATCAGGACGAAGATCTCTATACATCTTCGTCGCTCCGGGATGGATAGAAAATCTGGATTTGTGTGCCTCCTCTATCAGGATCTGGCGCACGCCTCCATGATAAGGGACCCACACCCTACGGTGAAGAGTCAATAACCCTCGGCTATCATAGTCGAAGGAGGAAACCTGGCCCACTATACGCTCGCTCTTCCGATGTTCCTCCTTCATAGCCTCCTGCTGAGCCTCCCGGATCCGCTCCAACAGTGGAGTTACCACTGTCATCCTCAGACAGATGTCCCTGATTGGCGCTGCCTTACGGCTAAGCGCATCGGCCACGACATTGGCCTTCCCCGGGTGGTAGAGGATCTCACAATCATAATCCTTCACCACATCCAGCCACCGACGCTGCCTCATGTTCAGGTTCGGCTGATCCATGAGGTACCTCAAACTCTTGTGGTCCGTGTAAATGGTACAACGAACACCATAGAGGTAATGACGCCAAATCTTGAGGGCAAAAACAACAGCCCCCAGCTCCAAATCATGCGTCGGCTAATTCGCCTCGTGAGGCTTCAGCTGCCTCGAAGCGTATGCAATAACATGCCCTCGCTGCATCAGTACCGCGCCCAAACCTGAGATGGACGCATCACAATATACCATAAAATCCTCTATGCCCTCTGGCAGGGCTAAGATTGGCGCCTCGCACAATCTCTGTCTCAGTGTCTCGAATGCGGCCTGCTGCTCAGGCCCCCAACGAAAGACCACAGCTTTCCTCGTTAGCCTAGTCAGGGGTACGGCTATCTTGGAGAAATCCTGGATGAATCTCCGATAGTAGCCGGCTAATCCTAGGAAACTCCGAATCTCAGATGGAGACCTCGGAACCTCCCATCTCATCACGACCTCCACTTTCGTCGGGTCCACCGATATCCCGTTCTGGGTGACAAGGTGCCCGAGAAACTGCACCTCGCGCAACCAGAACTCACACTTGGAGAACTTAGCATACAAGCTCTCCCTTCTCAAGGTCTCCAGAACCTCTCGCAGATGCTCTACGTGCTCCTCCTGCGTCTTGGAGTAAACCAAGATATCATCAATAAACACTATCACAGACCGGTCTAACATCGGTCTACACACGTGGTTCATGAGGTCCATGAACGCGGCAGGAGCATTGGTGAGCCCGAAGGGCATCACCACGAACTCATAGTGGCCATAGCGCGTCTGGAACGCAGTCTTCTGTACATCCTCCTCTCTGACCCTCATCTGATGATACCCTGATCGCAAATCAATCTTGGAGAACCAAGATGCTCCCTGTAGCTGGTCAAAGAGGTCATCAATCCTCGGGAGTGGGTAACGGTTCTTCATCGTTACCTTATTCAGCTCCCTATAATCTATACACATCCAATGCGACCCGTCCTTCTTCTTCACAAACAGAATCGGGGCTCCCCAGGGTGAACTGTTCGGTCTAATGAATCCATTGTCTAGCAGGTCCTGCAGTTGCGTAGACAACTCCTGCATCTCAGGAGGAGCCAACCGATACGGTGCCTTGGCTATCGGAGCCGCACCAGGGACTAGTTCAATCCTGAACTCTACCTTCCTCTCCGGAGGTATCCCAGGCAACTCCTCGGGGAATACGTCCGCAAACTCTCGTACCACGGGCACATCGCTCACCGTTGCCTTACCCATCTCTCGGGTATCCCTCACATAGGCAACAAATCATGCGCAACCTTGCTGAAGGTAACGCCTAGCTCTCGCTGCTGAACATAAAGTTGGTCCTTGCTGTGGCCTCTCGCCCTGAATCACCAGCTCTCCCCCACTTGGGGTCCTGATCCGCACCAACTGCTGCGCACAGTCAATCACTGCCCCATTGGGGCTTAGCCAATCCATACCGATAATAACCTTGTTCCCCCGCAAGGGTATGGGAACCAGATCTACCAGATAATGCTCCTCAAACAGTCGCAGGACGCAATCTCGGTAGACCTCTGATGCTCGCACTGACCGGTCGTCCGCAATCTCGACCTCTAGAGGGCAATCCAACGTGCCCGACGACTCATGAAACTTCTTGCTAAGCGCAAGAGAGACAAACGATCGGGTAGCACCCGAATCAAACAATACCTGAACTGGGATACCGTTCACATGGAACGATCCTAAACAGAGCACATACATAACATATCAAAATCACAGCGCCATAACATAAAAGCATAAGAAAGGAATCATACCCGTCACTACATCAAGTGCAGCGCGTGCCTCCTCGGCTGTCAACTGAAATGCTCGGCGCCGCACCACTGGAGCCTCTGTCTTGGCCTTCCGGCCATCTGCAACCCGCACTATCGCTGAAACCGGCGCCACTGCTGACGCTGCTGTCAATCTCGGGCAGTTGGCCTTTTTGTGGCCCCTCTGATTGCAATGGAAGCAAATCAGGTCTGGCATCTGTACTGTGGGGGCGGGGGCAGTACAATCCCTGCCAAAGTGCCCCGTCTTGCCGCACTTGTAGCAGCCTGACGATCCCGCTCTACAAGCTCCCTCATGCGGCCTGCCGCACTTCCTGCAGCGGCTCTGGCCCGGCTGGCCCTTCGACCTATCGTCGGATCCCTTGGGTTTCTTCCCCGAAACCCCTGTAACCTTCTCAGACTCAGCTTTCCTCTTCCTCACGTGCTCCAAATCGAGCTCCCTCTCCCGCACCTTGGCAATCATGGACTCCAGGGTCGGGCAGGCAGAGTAGCTGACATGCTCCCGAATATCAGCCCTCAACATATCATGGTAGCGGGTCTTCCACATCTCCTCATCCCCCGCATACTGGGCTACCAACAATGATCTCTCCCGGAACTTGGCGGTGATCTCCGCCACAGTCTCCGTAGTGTTGGATTAATGTCTAAGTCCATAACTATAATTGGTAAGACTTGACCCGACCCGGCATGGTCCATTTGGGTTACATGGCATCATGCATTTGGATAGACTATAATGAGAGAAATAACACTTAAGGTTGGTTAATATATTATAAGTTCTAATATATTAATAAGGTTATTTAATTAGTATTGATCAAGAATTAATTTGGAATTAATTAAGTGATCAAAAGGAGACTAATTAAATATATGGGTTGATTGTGTAAATCATTCATTCTTATATATGTGGGCTTGTGATCCAAGATTCCTTATGTTGGACTAAGTCCATGGGGTGACCCATGGATACTCCATGGAGGTTAAAATCCATGGAGCATAAGGAATGGGTAAAGTTATGAGTTACATGGTGTAACCCTAATAGCCACCATATAAAAGAATCCCATGGCTCAAGAAATTGTGCACTAATGTGTGGGTGTGAGGGCTAGACGATTTCAAGAAGTGTTCAAGTTTCTCTCAAGTTATTCCAAGTGTATTTGGTGTTGTGTGAAATTGAGGTGTCACACTTGGGGCACTAGGCACTCAAGCTTAATTAAGACATTCTACATCAAAGAGGTATGTATTCTATCTTGTTATATTTATTATTTTGTATGCTAGATTAGGATAATACCTTGGATGTTCATAATTGTATGTATAATAGAGAAAACATAGATCCAAGGTATTTAGGGTTGCCTGTACACTTAGGAGTGTTAGAATGCTCATAACCCAACAGTGGTATCAGAGCCTAGGCTTGTTTTCTTGTTATACTTGCAAAAGTAGCTGAAAAATCGAGTTGGATGCATATATTCGATTGTTTTGGCTGGAATTGGACTAGGAACATTACCCTAAGATGTTTTTGGACTTATAAACTTGTTTTTGATGTGGTAATGTTCATGCTAATCCAATTTCTAAGATAATTGTCATAATTTCAAGATTTGTATTAGTTTGTATGTTCATGCTAATTTCTTGAAGATTGATGATTTGAATTATCTTGTTCTTATGAGGTTCTTAGATTAATAGAAAAGTTGTGTGAAATAGTTGTTTTCAATCCATTTTAATCTAAGAGTTGATTCCAAAGTGTGTTTTTGTAACTTGTCCTCAAGTTATATGAAAAGTCACATTTAAGAATCATAAAACTCATAAAAGTTGGCAAAGGTTACAAAATGAAGAGTCTAGTTCTAATTAAATGGTTTTATGACTCTATAACTTGTCCTCAAGTTATGGAGGTTCAAGAGTCTCTTCATTAAATTAAAAAAAAAAGGTGTAAGCTTAATTAGTTCCATAAGTTACAATAAAAAAAAAGTTATTTTTTTTATTAATTAGTTTAAAGTCTTCCATAACTTGTCCTCAAGTTATGGAACTTGAAGATTTTTTTTTTTTTTTAATTAAAACTACTTTAAACTCATAAGTTATGGAATTAATTAGTTTTGAATAGTTTCAAAACTTGCCCTCAAGTTTTGGAATTTGAAAAGTTTTCACTTATGAATACTTTAATTCCAAGTTAGCCCTTAGAATTTAAAAAGTTAAAATTCAACCCTTATACTTTATAATATTATAAGTTAATAATATTTATATATATGTATAAGAGTAAAGTCAGTCTTACCGTTAGTAGGCCTCATTCACGAAGCCGGTCTATAAGGGGGTATAAGGTTACTGCCTATAAAATGGCAGTTTAATGGGTGTCCACTCTCACCCACCGCTTCCTTGACTGGTGGAGGGTCGTTAGCCGAACGGGTAGGACAAGGACTATAATTCTCCTTTCATTAAAAGTATTAATGATAAATACTAAGTAACTAAACTCTTATTAATACCCAATCTTAGTTACTTAGGAAAATGTGAATTTGGTGCTAACCCATGAAATTACACTTTGCACTTTGCTTAAGTCGTTAGTGGAGCGTGTGTGGTTAACCGGCACACTAACCTGGACTTAACAAGGTAGGCAAAGGGTAACTTAATATTTATCATAGTATCGGTGGAGCGTGTGTGGTTAACCGGCACACTGATTAAGGGGTAAATATTAAGGGTACCAAGTATATTTGCATGGTTATTCACACCTTGTTTTGTGATCCTCGGCATCCCAGTCACAAAACCTGAAGGGCACACTCGAGATTGAAACATGTCTTTTAACAGTTCAATGAATCTCAAAGATCTAGGACTTTCAAATCCAATTAAAACCTAATAAATTATTTCGTTTTTCATGGTGGAAATTGGTGAATCGTCATTCACCTACCTTCAAATATTTTATAGCTTGGATTACGGCATCCCTCTTCTAAGTTATAAAATAGTTTGTTGGGTCCTAGCCTTAATATTTCATATTGGGTGTCATATTAAGGACTTTAAATCAACTATCTTGAATATCTCCTAAAAAGATGTCTGGTCTAGACATTTATGATCTTCCCAAATCTCTTGAAACAAGCTTTCCTAAATGAAGATGATGTCCCATGGATATCATACTTCTTTCACCTCCTCCAATTATTCTCCCTAACCCACAAGTTCCTAAAAGTTTAAGGTCACTCAAGCCCTATTGGCAAGGCAAGGTCTAGGTGTGATCACATCTTGGAGATGTAGTCACATATTGACAAGCCGGGAGAGTTAGGTATCAAAGTCTTGAGAAAGTTGGTGGCTCAACTACTTTCTAAGTCACATAGTGAGTTCTTTTGGGAATCCTATGAAACGGACTAAGACAAGACCCTTAATGATCTTATCTATTTGCTAAGATCAACTTCCTAAAACGCTATGGACATTGACAATGATGACATTGGATATCCAGTAAAGCTCTCTCTTCCCAATGGAAAGGGATCGGCCATAGTCAACTCGGTTGACCCAATGGTAAAGAGAGAGGCGAAGTCTGAGATAGTCCCATTATCAAGGGTCCATAGGTAACTATTGCCAAAGGAAGGGGCATTGGTTACGAAGCTGCCAAATTTACCTAAGGATGTTAAAGTCAATAAGTTTGGCTCTACTTCAGGTAAAGTCCATTGTCTAACTCTATTAAGTACATGTTGATTCTGATCGCGAAGATGGATTTCAATCGCATGGTTCGGTGATCAGAATTTTGGGCTATTACTTAAGAGTTATGATATTTATATTGCTTAGGAATAGATAACAACAAGGTTTTCATATGGATTGTAAGGATAAGTTTTTCCGCAAAGTTTTAAAATAAAAGAAAAAGGTTTTGATTTTATTTATTTTAAGTATCCTTACAATGGCATTTGTGAAAAGTTGTTGCTTATAAGATTCCATTGATAGCAATATTGGAAAAATGGATTTGATTCTTTCGGTTGTGGTAGTGTCTAATATTACCAAATAAGGAAAGATTCTCATCACCCAAGGTTCAATTGGACCGAAACTTGGAATCATGCAAGTTGTATAGTATGATGAATGAGAACTTTCAGCTTGGAAAATTAAGACTAATTCCTTATGTGAATAAGGAAAGGACTAAGGGATCGAGTACACATTCTTGTGCACTGGTCAAGTCCACCACAAAAGATCAAGAAGACTATTCGTCATGATTTACTTAAGTTCAGTAAATATGGTTATACTTATAAGTTTAAGTATAAGTCTATAGCATTGGAGAAGTTTCAATGTGAGACAGAACGAATAAGAAGAATCAAAGTATGGCAGAAAGATAAAAGTTTCTCAAATCTGAAAAGATGGGAGAGTACTTTAGTATCATGTTTATGATCATCTTAATGATTAAGATACCATATCACAATTGGTCCTCGAAAGTCATCTCTTATGACTAAGAAGAGGAGTCATGAATTGTTGAAATGGTTAAATCAAAAAGATGAGTCATACTTCGTTCCAAAACAATTCTTAGAGTCATACTCCAAGATTGTAACTTGAGTGACATATCTTAAAGAGGGTTTGTGAACACTAGTCAAATGTAAGAGTAAAAGGTTATCTACTCTTGTACATTTGAAATTGGTAAGTTGTGATGTTTTGGATAAAACAGAGACCAACTTAGGCCAATTGTGTAAAGTGTTAGTCTTGATAAAGAATCCGCACTATCTCTTGAATATTTGACAAGGGAGTCTTATATGTCAAGAGGACAGTGGGAGTCTTAAAGCTCTTGAAAGTTTCAAGACTTAATCAAGAATAAAACCTAAAGTCCTTCACTAGCACACGACTTGAGGTTTATAACCTATCGTGTTGAAATTTTTGTGCCTATTCAAGTTGGCTTTGCATAGGAGTTCTGAGAGTTCTCAATTGGTTGCACAACTACTTGGAAGCAATGGCAGGCACCTGAGCTGCCAAATGGCAAGAATTTAAGATTGAACAAGTTTAATCAATATGAGTTTGGATTTGTCACTAACCTTGTCTTGTGATTATGGTTTTGACAAATTCACATGGATAAGAACACATACACTATTAAATCTAAGTGTCATAAGGTTTCTCTCCGATTCATGAAAATGATGGTGAGGAAACACTTTCACTAAGTAGATTTTAGCTAGATAGCAATTGTGATATTTGCATTCTCAAAGTCGTTAGTGGAGCGTGTGTGGTTTACCGGCACACTAACATGGACTTGTGAGAAGTGGCAAAGGTCTAAACAATTGAGACTATGATTACGGCATCCCTTTTCATAGTTCTAAAATTGTTTAGACACACATGTGAGCTATCTAAGAGAGGTGTATGATTTTGATAAAGTTTTATCAAAACAATCTAGTATCAGAAATCTGAACTTTGGTAAGAAAGTCAGCTGATTTCTGAGTACATGTCAAAGCTAGTGGGAGCATAAGTGTTATGCTAATAATCATCATGTTAGTGGGAGCATGATAAATATGACAAAGCTTGCAAGTTAGCAATGTTAATTATAGAAAACAAAAGTTTCAATTCGTGAGGTTGCAGGGGTTGAAAAAGTTGTTTTGCTATAATTAAGGGAGAGGAAATTATACTTCATTTCAATTCTAAAAGCTTAGATTGAGATTTTAATCGTATTTAATCAAGGATATATATATGAATTTCATGTTGGAATGGCTCAACATAAGGAAATTCTATATATGGGTCCATTATTTGCGTTCTAAAATTCGATTATGATTACGACATCCCGTTTCATAATCTGAATTTTGAGAACTTGGCAAATTGAAATGGAAATATTATAGCAAAAGACTGGTTTAGTCTTTATGTGAGACATCATGAATCGTGTCCCATATGCTTCGGATATAGGATCGATTACATGTGCTATATTCATCCTTTCTAAAATTTTCCAAATGCCTGGGGCATTATGAAGGGAAAAGGTCTAGAATTGGATATGACTAAAATGATTAAGCAATTGTCGAGGACAATCTAAGGTTTACCAAAGATTGGTTGCTCAAGGACAGTTGGAAGTATAATGTTAATTCTAGAAGGACCATATTGACATAATCTGTAAGGAGGCAACTCTTGTTCAGAAGTGATAGTCAAAATGGAATATGGAAATGTTTCAAAGTTAGAAATTATTCAATCTGTGTAAGATTAGGAAACTTAATGAAAGAAGGATGTTTCCAAGGAGCTGATCTCCTTTGGAATGCTCTGTAATGATTGTTGTCAAGTCTTTCTGATTTCGTGCATAATCATTAAGAGGATCAATGCATATAAGTTTAGAATCTAACAGATTTCAGTAAATGGCATGAATTTGGAATTCTTGCATTTACAGTAAGGATTTGGGACTGTGAAAAAAGGATCATTGGAGTGATGTTCGATTGATCTATTTTACAAAGTAAAGATCATAGACAAACATAGTATGCATACTTGGTGTATGGCATGACTAGTGTTTAGAAAACATAGTGTACATGCTTGGAGCATGGGACAACTATTGTTTTAAATTCAAGTATAAAGTTGATAAAACTGAAACAATGAATAATGAGTAATCAGTATGGTGATAAATAAAAGTGTTTATTTATATTCATAGGGTTTGATACCATATTTGATTCATTTATTCTTGTGTTTCACTTTGCATGTTTTGACTTCCAGAATAACTAAGTCGCTCTTCCTAAATGATTAAGTTATTCAAACCATCCACAGTCGGTCATATGTTGGAAGTAGATATGAATCAAGACTGTCATGAGTTGGTTTGTAGAGGTTCAAGTTGGTGGACAAAGTGGTGCTACAACACTCATGAGTGCTCATAAGTTCTGAGTATTGGATTCAACCCGCGCTCATTTGAATCACTTCATGGATTTTATCACGAGTGATCATGAGACGATAATATCTTATATTCTTCAAACCTAGAGATATGAGTTGTTACTATGAGTTGGTTATACATTGATTGCACGAAAACGCATTGGTAACTCGATGTTATAAAACGTGCCTTTGTGTATGATTCAACAAGTAGTAGAACAAGCCATATGAGTCGAAGTTTATCCATTCCTTTTACCTTCGGGATAAAAGCGATATTTGTGGGCCCCTCGATGATTTAAAGATGATACATGTGAGTGCTTGGCCAAGCCAGGACTGATTTGATTTGTTCAATCAGTAAGTCATCATGAATCGGAAATCGGGAAACAACAAATGGACAGAGAGAATGATTGATAATCCATGTCTCAGTCCATATGATATCTTGAATGGAGGAATATATGATCCCTTATCTAATGGACAAGTCATTGATAAAGGTCAGAGTTCATCGACAAGGTCAGAGTTCGACATAAGCTTTTGAGAGCTACGATTGCTGATCGGTTCCTGAAGTCATACGCAATAATAGTTTTAGACTTATCCAAGTGGGAGACTGTTGGATTAATGTCTAAGTCCATAACTATAATTGGTAAGACTTGACCCGACCCGGCATGGTCCATTTGGGTTGCATGGCATCATGCATTTGGATAGACTATAATGAGAGAAATAACACTTAAGGTTGGTTAATATATTATAAGTTCTAATATATTAATAAGGTTATTTAATTAGTATTGATCAAGAATTAATTTGGAATTAATTAAGTGATCAAAAGGAGACTAATTAAATATATGGGTTGATTGTGTAAATCATTCATTCTTATATATGTGGGCTTGTGATCCAAGATTCCTTATGTTGGACTAAGTCCATGGGGTGACCCATGGATACTCCATGGAGGTTAAAATCCATGGAGAATAAGGAATGGGTAAAGTTATGAGTTACATGGTGTAACCCTAATAGCCACCATATAAAAGAATCCCATGGCTCAAGAAATTGTGCACTAATGTGTGGGTGTGAGGGCTAGACGATTTCAAGGAGTGTTCAAGTTTCTCTCAAGTTATTCCATGTGTATTTGGTGTTGTGTGAACTATTTGAGGTGTCACACTTGGGGCACTAGGCACTCAAGCTTAATTAAGACATTCTACATCAAAGAGGTATGTATTCTATCTTGTTATATTTATTATTTTGTATGCTAGATTAGGATAATACCTTGGATGTTCATAATTGTATGTATAATAGAGAAAACATAGATCCAAGGTATTTAGGGTTGCATGTACACTTAGGAGTGTTAGAATGCTCATAACCCAACACGTAGTCTGCCTCATATCCAAAAACTCTATGGCCAGCTGTTGAAGCTCTACAGCCGGCACAAACATAGCCCTGAATCTGGTCACGAAATCTGACCACGTCATAGCCTCGACGGCTGGGGCTCCCAATGAGTCACCAATCGAATCCCACCAGTCTCTAGCTTTATCCCTCAAACATCCCGCAGCAAAGCGGACCTTCGACCCTTCCGGGCAGAAGCTCGTCAACTGCGCAGACTCGATGTCTGCGATCCATCTCCTGGCAGCGATGGGGTCTTTCACCCCGTGATAATCCGGCGCACCACTCCCACGGAAGTCTTTAAAGGACACTGTGCGCGTACTCGTCTGGCTAGACGCCATATCACTCCTGAATGCCCAGAGGCGATCTTCCATCAGCTCAACAATCCCTTCCTTGATCGACCCGAAAATGACCGGGGTCGACTCAAGAATGCCTCTCGTGATCTCAGACGCGATGAACTCGCGCAACCCGTCATCAACCTGCTCGGATCCGGCACCCGAGCCTGATCCTAATCCTGATCTGGAACCTCCTGCTCCATGTCGCGTGGTCACCATACTCGAAAAATACACGCATAAATTTCAGGGTCATACATATTCTCGAGAGGTCTAACACACTCTCCAAGTTTCCCGGTTCTGTCTCAACCTTCCTTGATTCGAGTACGGATCCTCTGCTTCCAGTAGTACGCGCCCATACTACCTTCCACATATATCCGTACTTTCCTCAAGGACTGTCTCGACTTTGCCAAGTCCCTTAACCAATATCCCTTTCCAACTGGTCTCAACCCAGGCTTTCCTAGGGCGCTCTCCGACCTACTCTCCGCCATCAGCTGCACTAGGAGTCCCCATTTCCCTTCCCTAACTAGCTTGCGAGTACTGTTACATATCCGCCCACTAGTTAGTTAAAGTTAGCCAGCACCCCTTAAGCACAAACCAAGCAGCATTCGTGTATCGAGTGACCGCATCAGGCATAACCTAATCAGGCTATCCTACTGCTGACTAAACAGTCCTAGCATACAGCTCGTACAACAGGCATATAAGGAATCCTTCCTAGATCCTTAGCCCTAATCTAGCATGCAGTTCTCAGAATCATATATATCAGGCATACAAGGCATCCTCCTAGATCCTTATCCCTAATCTAACATGCAGTTCTCAGTATCATACATCATGTAACTTATTATAACAAGTATGGGTATCTTGGGGAAAACTTACTTGAGCTCGGCTGGTCGCACGCATCACACACCTTGTTCTTTCTCAAAACCCCTTTGACTCAGATTTTAGAAAACCATTTTCTTTGTAAAAATCTCTTAAATCCCTCGGTTTGAGTCCAGACACCCCCGAGGGTGTGTCCGAATCCCTCAAACCAGGGCTCTGATACCAACTTGTAACATCCCAATTTCCAAGCCCAATTTTTTTTTAAAATTTAATAATTCTCAACATATTTTACCAAAACATTTCCCATGCCATAACATTTGCAAACAAAACTATAACAATGTGTCTGAAATCATAATGTCAAAGTAAAAATCAATCAGAGTACAATCCCAGAAAACTCCATGCGGAAATCATATGTGTGTGTGATGCTCTACTACACTGCCGGCTCCTTCCCCTTAGACGAAGAGGTACCTGAAACCAAAACTAAAACTGTAAGCACAAAGCTTAGTGAGTTCCCCCATCATACCACATACCACACAGACATATCGCATTCATACTGCCGGGCAATTCTGGGGTGCCCGACCTACCCAGTACGGCCATTCTGGGGTGCCGACCTACCCGTGTCAAGCCATTCTGGGGTGCTGACCTACCCATGTCAAGCCATTCTGGGGTGCTGACCTACCCTTCGGTCCTATCAACCGAACATCGAGGACTATTACACCCCCTACTGCTACTATCACATATATCATAACGTAAACATATTGTCAGACGTTTCTGGGGTGTCCGACCTACCCTTCGGTCCTAACAACCGAACTTGGGGACTATTCCCTCCCTACTACCACTATCACCTATAACATATCATGCCAGCATATAAACATATCATCACATACTATCAGACATATCTGGGGTGTCTGACCTACCCTTCGGTCCTAAAAACCGAACTCTACTACTATCACATATAACATATCATGCCAGCATATAACATATCAGGTAGTAGCAACCTAGATGAATATCACAAAGACAATCATCCAACATACAAATCCTACTAGTGGGCCGGCATTGTGGTCGTAGACCCACCGCTACTGGAAGGTAACTCACCTCGAACGAGTAGCTGCTGATAATCTGTGCGGGAAATCTCTGTCTGCTGCTGCTCCGGAAATCCTCCGGCTATAATCCCCACAAAACACTTAATCAGAGTCTGATATCTATTCTTAGGGTAAAATGACCATTTTACCCCTAACCACGTCCAAGTCAAAGTCAAAGTCAACTTCCAGTTGACCCGACTCGCCGAGTTGGGCCGCCAACTCGTCGAGTCCCTATCTCTTCAACTGTCCTCATCCACGACTCTACTCGTCGAGTTTAGCAACGACTCGACGAGTTCTCCTTCTACACAACCCCTGATGAACCTTCATCCGACTCGCCGAGTTGTATGAACAACTCGTCGAGTCCATCTTCATCCTATGAACACGTCCTTTCCTCGACTCACCAAGTTATATGAACAACTCGTCGACTTCATCTTCAAAAGTTGGGAGATTGCCTTGCACTCACCGAGTCGACTCATGCACTCGCCGAGCCCTATGAACTCCAAGACTATGGCTTATCCCGATACGTTTGGGTCATTCTCCTGGACCCTCTAAAACCCTTCTTTCACTCAACTGGGTCTCTTGGACCATAACAGAAAAGGAAGTCAAGCCTCGGACTCGCCGAGTCCCAAGAATGACTCGCCGGGTCGATGCAGTCCCAAGTCTCCTTCGATTTCTAGTGTACAACTCTTGTCCAAATGATAGATCTAGGCCCCTAAACTCGATCTAGCACGTAAAGTTACGAACTTTACGTGCATGCATGGGACTTTGAGCTAAAAAGGCTCTAAAAGAGGCTCTTAAGTTGCATGGGGGCTTCCATGGGTGCAAAAGCAGCCCTTTTCTGCCTTGTAACTCTTCCATGAGCTTAGATCCGAAGCCTCAACCCCCAACCATGCTTGCAATCATGGTTGGTTACCAAGAATGGCTTATAAAAGCCCTAAATCTCCCCAAAAAGGGATCAAACGAATAAGCAAGCAAGGTACAGACTTTATACCTTTCAAACACTGCAAATGATGCACCAAACTCGAATCCTTCAGTCTCCTCTTGATCCTTCTATGCTCTTCCTTCTTCCTTGTGGTCAAAACCCACAAAATCACTCAAAAGCCTTAGATCTTGCACCAAAACGCTTAGGGTTTGCTATGGAGGGTTTCTGGGAGCATAAAGGGCCGATGGAGGCTGTATAAGGTTGTTTAAATAGGGTGCAAACCCTCAGATTAGGGTTTTGTCCAGACAGAGCCTACTCGTCGAGTCCAGGACCCGACTCGTCGAATCCAGGACCCGACTCGTCGAGTCCAGGACCCGACTCGACGAGTCCCATACTTAAATTCCGCGTCTTATTCCGCTTCTACTCGGCGAGTTGGGCCTTCAACTTGCCGAGTCCCAGGCCAAAAATGCAAAATTACTTAAATAAAATACATACCAGGAACCAGGTGCTACATCATGGCAGATCCCGACACATTGACAGAAAATATCACTTCATAAGACACAAGATAGAAGAGGGACTCCTCGTGGCAAAGAGGGTATCGTCAGATGAGAACCCTGCGGATCCCCTTACGAAGGGACTAACGAGGGTTAAGCATTTGCAGCATGCGAGACGCATCGGGCTGAGGGACGATATTAGTTTTACAGATTAGATAGTTATTACTGAAACTTGTAAAATGTAATCGACGTTTGATGATGAATAAAAGTTGTGATTTATTTATAAGTAAGGTGTTGCTATCATTGTCAATTATTTACTATTGTTTCAGCTTTGCATGTTTTGACTTCCAGAATAATAAATTTATTCAAATTCTCCACAGTCAGTCATATGTCGGAAGTAGGTATGAATCAAGACTGTCATGAATTGGGATTGTAGATGACTAAAGGTGTTTAGCCATAGCAATGGTTGCTACAACATTCATGAGTGCTCATAAGTTATGAGTATTGGAATAAACCCACGCTCACTTGTATCACTTCATGGAATTTATCTCGAGTGATCGTGAGACGGTAATATCATATAAGTCTTCAAACCTAGAGATATGAGTTGTTACCTATGAGTTGGTTGTGCATTGATTGCACGTAAACGCATCAGTAACTTGATGTTATAAAACGTTCCTTTGTGTACAATTCAACAAGTAGTAGAACAAGCATATGAGTCGAAGTTTATCTGTTCCTTCTTGAATTAGAAGCGATATCTGGGCCCCTCGATGATTTTGTTTTGACCCATGTACCGGGCCCGGTCAGAACTAAATTGATGTGTTCGATTAAGTTCTTTGTCAAACAAATCGGAAATCGGGAAACAAACTGCTGGACAATAAGTAAGACATTGTTCCATGTATTTGTCCGGCTGATATCATGAGAGCAGAGGATTATATGATCACTTATCTAAAATGACGCTTCATAGTTCAACAGAGTTTTCGAGAGCTACGATTGCCGGTTGGTTCCTGAAGCTATATAGGCAAATACAGTTATCAGACTTATCCAAGTGGGAGACTATTGGATAAGGTGTCTAAGTCCATAACTTATTTGGTATATACTTGACCCGACCCGGCATGGTCCATTTGGGTTGCACTTCACCCGAACTATTTATATGGATAATATTATGAGAAGAGTATATTTGCGGCCTATTAATATATTATAAGTTATAATATATTAATATGAAATTGTATTATTTAATTAGTATTGATCTTAAATTAATTATGAATTAATTTAGTGATCAAAAGGTGACTAATTAAATACTGGGCTATTATATTTATATGGTGTGGGCTAACACTCATTAGGAAATGGGCTAAGCTTAAATGGGAGTCCATGGATGATCCATGGAGCTTTTAACCCATGGATCCTTGGAATAGGAAAAGACATGGGTTATTAGGGTTTGCATGGTTCATAACCCTAATCATCTACACTATATAAAGAGGCTTTTGGTGCTTGAAAAGAGACTATGTGTGTGTGCATAAGAGTGGCCGAATTTCTAGAGTGATTGGATACTCTCTCATAAGTTTTCCAAGTTTGTAGTAATTTGTGATTTCCATTTGAGGCATTCACATTATTGGTGCTTGGCTCTCAAACTCCCAAGGAATCAACTCACTAACAAAGGTATGTAATTCTTCTAGTATCTTTTATGTTTAAAAGTACCCCATGTATGCTAGATAGGTTATGAACCTTGGAAAATTATTTTGCATGTATTTTAGACAAACATAGATCCAAGGTTTCTAGGGTTGCATGAACACCTTAAGAGTGGTAGTTTGCTCAAAACCCAATAGGTACCACATCCCGATCCGCTAGTGCCGCTAGAATTGATTTGCGACATTGCGGCAGACACAACGGCTGTAATCGCTGCTTGGAACATAGTCGGATCGAACTGAGGAGGTGGTGGCGGCGGATTCGTTGGAGGGTTGTTGTTCTTTTTGTTGGGTCTCTTCCTGGGAGGCATCTTTCTCTAAAAGATACAAGGGGAAAATGACGATAAGCCTTCTACATTGATCATGAATCACATAATTTCGAGCAAGATATATCTAAATCCTATAGCGTTCGGGGGTGGAGGACGTCATGTGTAGTATCACAACAACTGCATCATAGTAATCAAAGTAAACACAACCATTACATTGAATAAGTAAAATATATACATCTGTTTGATACATAGTTTGTATACACCAAAAGTAGCAAAATATAAAGACGTGACTCTATACGCTCCATCTTCTCAAAAGCCCGTTGGAGTACCTGTCTACTGATTTCCTGATAATACAAGCGGTTTTGAAAAGAGTATCAACATCAAAGTTGGTGAGTTCATAAGATTGTTTTTGAATATACACCTGTCTTTGAATCTATAAAAGAATGTTTGTACGCTTTCCAAGAAAATCCAATATTTTCTAACATATGAGTTTGTTATTGTGTTAGTTCGTATGCCTGGTTGCCACCAGCTGTATTGTATATCGTTATTTTTAAATGAAAACCCTTTGTATGAAAACCCTGACTACCAACAGTAATGTATAAATGTTCTGTTTGAAAACCCTGGTTACTACCAGTATGAATAGTAGTTTCATTACTTAAAATAAAACCATGTATTGTATTCCTGGAATCCTCCAGTGTAATGTATAGTAGTTCTATTAATTAAAATAAAACTAGATGAAGAATGAAATCCCGTAAACAAAGGTTAGTTTATACTATTGTGATTCGTATAACCATGCTCGATATGACTGATGACCTCTGCGACGTTCTTCAGGCGTCGGACGATATGATATTTGTCACCCTAGGCATGCCTGCCTAACTGTAGCTAGCAGTTTAGGTGTGGGATTGGCAGTCCCGAATAGATCTATTCATAAATATCACGCTCTCCCTCCAGGAGACTCTGGTTACACTAATGATAGGATTTAGCCAGCACCCCGAAGGGTACAATTGAAGTGATGTCTCACAATCCTGTATTAACTAGTTTACGTGTAGTTCTGTATTGTTCTATTGTATTAGAATCCGTTTGTATACTTTGTAAGGTAATAATTATATTTAAATAATTATTTTGTAATGTATTCTTGTTACCCGAGAAATATCATTGAATATCATAAACTAAGTTTGTCATAGTTTATATGCCTGTAAATGTAAAACCGTGTATTGAAATCCCAAACTATACCTATTATAGTTTGTATGTATGTTATATACTTGGTTTGTGTATTGATCTGAAAACTATGCAATTATGCTTGTAAGTTAAAAATGTCCCTTATGCTCAGCATGTTACAAAAGGGATAAAATATCTAAATATTTTATAAAAATGTGGAAACCGAATGGTTGTATCAATTGCATCAGTTTTAAGCGTGTTGAAATCATTTTGTATAAATTCACAAAATCATTTGTGTTTGGCTAGTATTCCCCCTGAAAACGTTAAAATAGTAAAAAGCATACGGGTATGAACTCACTGTTGATTGCGTAAATGCCGGACAACGAGACTGGAATGAGGACCCTCGAGTTGTAGTACACGAAGTTAACGGAATCCTAATAATAATTAAACACATATTTGTATTTAAATTAGCGAATTCATTAGATAAAGTGTTAGAAAAAAAACACTTGCTTTTGGTTAAGGAATGTTACCAGGACTCGATTGAATCGGAAAAAGCGGGTTTTCAGCCAAGTTCACGACTTGGGAAGGTTTGCGGCCGTGAACTGTTCTCCGCCGTGAACTGTTCTCCGCCGTGAACAGTTTATTGCCTTTGAAGGGTTTACGACCTTTGAAGGTTTGAAGGGTTCACGACCTGTTCTTGATGAAATATGAAGATTTGAAGGGTTCACGGCCGTGAACTCAAGAACAGCAATGCTTGATTTGATGAAAAACGGATGTTTTGATGCTCCAAAACAAGTTCCAAGGCGGATAGAGTGATAGATAAAGAGAAATCTTGTGTTTTCGGGTGATGATTTTTAGAGAGAGAAAGGGTGTTTGTGGCCAGAAAAGTATAAATGAGGGTAGCACACACACATATATATAGGGGGTTCATGGTCGGTGGTGGGGGCCACCAGCCATGAACGGGTTTACGGCCGTGATCGGGTTCACGGCCGTGAACACCACTCATGCTGGAATCTGCTGATTTTCGAAGGAAACTCGAGTTTTCACGCGATTTTGGTTCCGAATTTTATATAAAATTTAATTATATATAACTTAAATGATTTTCCAAACCATAAGAATTTGACGAAACTAAATAAAAATTCAAAATTTATTTAACAGAATCGGCTAACGTTAACGGAAAAAGGTTCGGGTTGTCACAGTCTAATACTTGTAATTAAAAGTTGCAAGCAATCTTGGAGTAAATTCCTTTCATCGCCTATGAGAAATATGTTCAAACCTGATCAAAACTCGGAGATAACGAACTCGAAGGCGACGGCGGTGGCCGGTGAAACCATATTCGGTGGCCTTCTACTTAAGATTCGGTGAATCCACATCACTTACTCGGTGAAACAAGAGGTTGTGAGAAGCAAATCGAAGAAGCAGAAGTAGACAGAGGTAGCCATGGTTTCCAACTTGGGGACGAGTATAGGTAGGTCGTTATGAGATTCTGACGGTGTTCTGGTGGTTCAATGATTCTGGTTGATGTCAGGTGGCGGAGGTCCATTGGTCTTTCAGACCTAAAAAAGAAGAAGATGAGAGAAACAATAGATCTGGTGGGTCGGGTGGGAGGGGGATGGGTGGGATATGGGTTTTTTATTATGAAAAAAAAAAAGTTTTTGTCCCAAAATTGTTCTCATTTGTTCTCAAATTGAATAAATGTTCTCATTTGAACATGTTTATATATATATATATATATATATATATATATATATATATATATATATATATATATATATATATATATATAAGCATTTGTATTAGTATTTATGGTATTAGTAAAATTTTAGAATTTAAACACATGTTGATGTGTCCTATTTTCCTTTACTCTTTTAAAATTTCACTCATGGTAGAATTTAGTAAAATCCTTTTCGATCGAGTTTTAAATCCCAACCATTTACAAAACCCTCATTCACGTTACAAAATGTTGAGGAACACGGAAATTTCATCCACAAAACCCTTATACATATTGATATATACCATTACCAACATGTACTCTTCAATTTTCTTGGTAGCCAATTAAACAAATTGATATTAAGTATATACTTAATGTAGTAGTGGTAACAAAAAATTTGTACCAATGAAAATTTATATAGTATACAGTTTGGTAAAATTATCGGTACTGTATAAATACCACCCCAAATAATACACTGCCAAGTTCCAACCCTTAGTTTCCGAATACTAGAACTAACCAAGGCCAATGTTTTAAAACCAGGATTTTTAGTTGACCCGGTGTGATGACCGGTTCACGGGTCAACCCGGTTTATGGTCTTTTTCTATTTTTATATATTTTTACTTTTCTGTATAATTGATAAACATATAAAACCAATAATTGATGTCCACGAAGTTTAAACATTGAAAAAACCGCAAACGGCTCGTTGTTTTGGCGTTTGCTACTTGTATTCAACTATCCAAGCCTTATTAAAATGGGTCAATCCGGTTTTAACCGGTTCCACATAAGCGGTCGAACCGCGGTTTAGGGGAAACCCGGTCAGTTCGATCCGGTCCATATTTTTACAAAAAACCGTTCTCAATTGACTCGCCTTCTACCCCGGGTCACAGTCCAACCGGTTGAACCGGCTGGGTCGACCCGGGTTTTAAAACATTGACCAAGGCTAACATCACTAAAAGGGATTTTTTGAGTCCTCCGATCCAAAATAATATCATGTTGGACACCTCAATTAAAGATTTATACTAGCTTTTTGGACGCTCTATAAATATCATATTAAGGATGTTCTCTTTGATGCTTGTCGGCGTGCTGGTATTTTTGCGAAGAAAGAAGCGCCAGTGAACTTCTTGACAGACACGCAGGATGGAAGATCCACACTTAGACCGGATGACATTTTGGTCTTTGGATGGGTAGGAGGGAAGCACGCGTGTGTGGATCTTATTGGGGTCTCTCCTCTTGTCGGTTTGAGGAGTGGGGGTTTCATAGCAGGGCATGCCGCTTTGAAAGCCGCTGCGTGCAAAGTGGAAAAACACGAGAATGCATGTATAGAAAATCAACATGTTTTTGTGCCTTTTGCATTTAACACATTTGGTTTTCTCGCACCAGAGGCGGTGAAGCTCCTCAACACAGTTCAACGGGTCATGCACTCTAATGTCATATCTCCTAGATCCACAGATGTTGTTTTCAAAATGATTAGTTTTGTCATCCAGAAAAGGCTAGCGGCGCAGCTTTTTGCCCGTTTGCCTTCCATCGATATGTATTGAATTATATTATGCTAATTATTATAAGGAATAATAAAAAAAATTAGAAGAACTTTTAACAAAGCTCTACAGTCAAACTTTGTATAAAGATAGCAAAATGATAAGCTTTAAAAAAAATTAACCACCAACAAAACTAAAAACAATTAAAACGATTATCATAAGAAAAGTGTCAATAATAGATAACTCATCATTTAAATCGTGAATTGGAATGTTCTTTCCAACTCATCGCTTCAGAAATTATTTTTTAAATGTATGATAAAAAATTTGATGTTAAAGACCTATTGTAATATTGTCTTATAACTTTATTATCTATAAGGCTGGCAAAAAGGGTCCGCCAACACAATCTAATAATCGTTAGGCTGGATAGATGTTTTTAATCAGTTTAATTAAATATTTCATTCCCTTTAATAAAACATGTTAACTCGTTTAATTAAATGAGTTGGATTGTGTTTGAAATTTTCAACATAAACTCAATCAACATGTTTAAAAATTATAGTTATAGTTGTTAAATACTAATATTTATAATGTTAGATATTTCTAATGTTATTTGAAAACTTGATTTGTATTTGTGGTTATAATTTTTTCAAACTTGAACAATTATTGATGTCTGTAATTGTTTGATTCTAAATTTATTTGAATAGGATTAAAGGCGGTAACATATGTAGTCAGGTGTAGGTTTATTATAGTTATTATTATTTTTTTGAAATTTAAATAGGTCAACTTGGATTTAACATTTTTGTTAAATATGTTCAGTTGGAAAAAGACAAATCCGAATATGACTCAACCTAACCTATTATCGCCCCTAATTATCTTTTTAATAACATGAATATAAGATGTTCACGATTTTAACAAAATGTATGTTATATATTAGGTATATAAATAAGAAAAATAATTATTTTAATAGATAAAATATAAAACTAAATAAAAACAATAACATTTAATCAAAATACACAACTATCAAGATTTTTCAGATATCCATGATGCAAAAGATGCTACCAACAGGTTACACGTATTTGTGGTAAGGGCACACAAATCATATCAGATGTATCTAAAATTCAAAAAATTATTTGATATGGATTCAAATATTTAGTTTTTATAGAATCCGAAAGAGGTTTATCCTAACCGTCGAATATGGATTGGATCTTCCAATGTTTGATATCCACAAATTTTTTCCTTGGATTATATGTCTTTTTTATTCGAATATGTATTTAGTTGGAATTATTATTATTATTATATATATATATATATATATATATATATATATATATATATATATATATATTATGAAAATTGTTTCTTATGAATAGTGAACTTCCACAATTTTTGTCTATTTTAGTCCCTGGACTTTATGTTGTTTTTTTGGCAGAATTGGTCCCTGTACTTTGGCAACTTTGGTCCTATTTTTTAGCCATTTTGACACTTTTGGTTATTGTAATCGATATTTTTACATTTTTTAGGAACCTTTTAATATTTAAAGTTTGGCCACAAAACTTGAACGGTTTGACAACTTTGATCCCTTTTCTATTTAGGAACCTTTTAATATTTAAAGTTTGGCCACAAAACTTTAACGGTTTGACAACTTTAACGGTTTGATAACTTTGGTCCTCATTTTTTAGCCATTTTGACACTTTTGGTCATTGTAATCGATATTTTTACATTTTTTAGGAACCTTTTAATATTTAAAGTTTGGCCACAATACTTTAACGGTTTGACAACTTTGATCCCTTTTCTATTTAGGAACTTTTTAATATTTAAAGTTTGGCCACAAAACTTTAACGGTTTGACAACTTTGGTCCTCATTTTTTAGCCATTTTGACACTTTTGGTCCTTATAATCGATATTTTTACATTTTTTAGGAACCTTTTAATATTTAAAGTTTGGCCACAAAACTTTAACGGTTTGACAACTTTGATCCCTTTTCTATTTAGGAACCTTTTAATATTTAAAGTTTGGCCACAAAACTTTAACGGTTCGAGAACTTTGATCCATTTTCTAAAAACTTGCTAAATCCTACCGCTTTAATTCTTTAGCCATTTTGACACTTCTGGTCCTTGCAGTCAAAACTTTTTACATTTTTTCATAAAAACATGAACAAAACGGTCCGGGGCAAAGCCCGGGCTTGTCATCCTTGCACTTTCTACGTCTGTCATATTTATCGATTCGGAAACAACATTGAAAGCTTCTGGCCCCCGCGCAGCGGGGGTAACCTTTCTAGTTATTATTATTATTGTCCCTTTTATTCGAATATGTATTTAGTTGGAGTTATTATTATTACTCCCTCCGTTCCAAAATTATTGTCAACATACAAAAAACACACAGATTAAGAAAACACTAATTATCACTAACTTTATATAATAAAATAACAGTTTTGTCCTTATTTTGCATTTAATGTTCCATTAAATGCTTAGTTAGTTAAGTAATATTAAGAGTGTATTTTGGTAAAAATGTTATTTATTTTTAGAAGTTCACTATTATTTTGGGACAAACCAAAAATGAAAGATGGACTATAATTTTGGGACGGAGGAAATATTATTATTATTATTATTATTATTATTATTATTATTATTATTATTATTATTATCATATTCATCTCCTATCCCGGTATAACCGAATCATATATATTTTCGTACAAAATATAGATACATTCGGATAAGATGATATATATATATATATATATATATATATATATATATATATATATATATATATAGTGGCGGACCTTAGTGGAGCATTGGGGTCCCGGGCCACTGCTCAATTTCCGGCACGTAGTGTAAATTCTTTTTTTCTATTAGGTGCACCGACTTGAAGTACGAGGGGCACCCCTACTAAAACAGTCTGCGTCCGCCACTGTATATATATATATATATATATATATATATATATATATATATATATATATATATATATATATATATAGAGAGAGAGAGAGAGAGAGAGAAGTAGGTCATGCAAAAACATAAATATCTTGCGAAAACATATTTTATCTTATAAAAATCAAACACATGTACTATAAAAAAATAAATTTATTAGCAATAAATTAAAGATAGTAAGTTTATATTGGATAGTGTTATGGTAATACAAATTTAAAAACGGTTTTAATAATTTTTTTTCACGTCCTTAATCATTTTTAAATTCATGTTTTCATAATAAAAATGTTAAAAATCATACTTTGCTAATATGAAACAATTTCTCATCTATCATCGATTATCATCATGTATTTCAAAGTTTGGATAAACTATTTTCCAAAATATAATGTTGAGGTGACACAATATCATAGGTTTTTCTTGTTTTCGCGTTTTCGCAAATTATTTGCATTTTCGCATGAACCTTCCCTTATATATATATATATATATATATATATATATATATATATATATATATATATATATATATATATATATATATATATATATATATATATATATATAGAGAGAGAGAGAGAGAGAGAGGAATGATCATTTGAGAACCTATAGTTTTCCGAGAACCCGAGAACCAAACAAAGACCGTTAGATCAAAATAATAGAGGGTCAAGATGATTTGTGACATTTTTGTAAAAACTTGAAAAAAAGAAACACGGGGGTATCTGATTTAAATTAATCTGAGGGCATTTTAGGGCTACTGACCCTTTCCTTATACGTTATTTCCCCTTTATCTCGTCTCTCGCCCGTTCTTCCAACTTTTGACGATCTCTCCTCCAGCCATCCGCATTTCTTAATCTCCAGATCATCGATCGACGAGGAATCAAAGACTCAACAGGTCGACGTTGTGCTATGGATCAACATGTCGACGTTGTGCTATGGATCAACAGATCGATGGCATTCCACTCATTCCATCTCGATCGTCTACACCTACCCTTCGACAGTGGATCTGTAATTTCACGTAATGAACCAGATCGGTGGGGCCTTGTTTTTGGCTGCGGTTATCAACGATGCACCAGATCATAACACGAATTTCTTGAGGAAGCTATTATCGAGGATTGAGAGTCTGTTGAAGAACAACAATTTTACTGGCGAAGGCGTTATTGTCGAAGGAAATCAGGTCTGATGAATCATTGTTCTTGATCGATTTCACCTATAATCTGTGTTTCTCTTCCATGATTGTTACTTTATTCACGATTAAAAACCGATTTCGAGATTTTATCACTTTTTTTAGTCAATATTCAATTCGTATTCGTCATTAAACAAAATCGACTCCTTCCTTGTTCTATTTTTGTTACAATCGATTGGTTTCTCAGTTTCACTTTCTCATCATTCACAATTCATTTGAAAATCTTTACTGATTGAATGAACTTGGTATGAAAACATAATTATGTCGAGTTCCATCTCAAGAACAGATGAAGATGAAATATTATTGTTGAAATCGGTGTTTGATTTGAAAATCGGCTGATTGAATGAACTTGCTTAAAGTATGGGTAATTTAAGCAAAATATTTATCACTTACTGAATCTTCTGTTAGTTTTGCATCTCCCCTGAAGAAATAAATCATCAACAAAATATTTTAATAAATTATACACCAAAATATGTTTTACATTTAAAAGAATAGAAACATACGAGGGTGTTTTAGTCTTTTGGCTTCCTAACTCCTTGAAGTAGCTTGAGGCCCCATAGAATTCCTGCATCTGTACATTTGTGGAAGGGATAATAGAAGTAAGTTTTTAAAATATTCCAAACTTGAATTATATTATTTCTTTGTTATTTTTCAGAACTAACAAAAATATTTTTTTTATCATAGATTCCTGGTATTAAATATTTTGTTTGTGTATATAGTTTTTTGAAATAATAAATAAACTTTTTTGACTGTTTAAATTTCAATATACATATATAGTATATATTTTAAACGAAATGTAATGTGCAGGTACTGATAGTATGCTCACATATATTATACTGTTAGAATGTGTACACATATCTTACGATAAAACAGCCGTGATGCTGAATTTAATGTGTAAAGGTTTTTTTTTTTCATATATAGGAAATGATTAACAACATAGGATGAAACTGATATGCAAGAAGATAGAGCTTTTATGCAGCATTTGTGGTGTTCCATATGGAGCTTGTATCCAGGTAACCCCTTGTTATCATTACTTAGATTGCATTGCATTTAACTGTGCATTTTTCTATTTATGAATTATGTTGCAGTGTTCAAACAATGCATGTTATGTTGCATATCATCCGCTTTGTGTTGGTGCTACTGGATTTTATGCTCCTAAACAATGAGCTCACTTTCCATATAACTTCCTTGTTTTTTATTTTACTCTATTATTTGAGGTGATTTGGCATGATAGGTCTTATCTTTTATAATCTTTGTAAAGGATTATTAGTGTTAGTTTTGATATGTAATTTCATTTTGCAGCTTAAGTGGGATTAAAACAAAAGCCCAGAATGAGTCCACCTCATGGTGCAGACTAGATGATCCAAACCAACAGATTGATGTGGAGGATATATTTGATGAATATTGTGGACGACTTATGCTTGTTGACATGGTTAGATGGTCAAACTAGATTCAAAGCCAAAATGCAGGTAATTTTCAAGTTGACTAAAACTTTTCACTTGTTCAAAAAGAATTATAAAAAGTTACTAAAAAATTGTTCCTTTTTGATTGATTAATTATTGTTCTTGAATCACATGTAATTCCTCTACAGTAACCTAAAGGGTTAGTGACATTAAGATGTCCGATCGATAAAAATCACATGTAATTCATATATGAATCACATGTTATTCACATATGAATTACATGTGATTCACATGTAAATCACATGTAATTCATATGTAAATCACAAGTGAATCACATATGAATTACATGCGATTCACATGTAAATCATATGTAATTTACATATGAATCACATGCAATTCACATGTAAATCACAAGTGAATCACACATGAATTACATGTGATTCACATGTAAATCATATATGAATCACATGTAAATCACAAGTGAATCACATATGAATTAATGTGATTCACATGTCATTCACATATGAATCACATGTAAATCACATATGGATTACATGTGATTCACATGTAATTCACATATGAGTCACATGTAATTCACATGTAGATCACAAGTGAATCACATATCAATTACATGTGATTCACATGTAAATCACAAGTGAATAACATATGAATTACATGTGATTCACATGTAAATCACATGTGAATTACGTCTATATGCACACATGCATTTTGTGTGTGTTCTTCATTAATTATTTTTTACAATTTTCTTGTCAATTTCACATTTGAATCTTAAAATATACAATCACATGTGAATATCACATTATATAATCACATGTGAATATCACATTATATAATCGAATGTAAATCTTAAATGATATATACATATGCATTTTTGTGAGTGTTCTTGCATTAATCTTTTTTTTTATTTTCTTGTAGATTTGAAAGAATTTGTGGAAAATTTTGAAGATGCAAAAAATGATAAATTGAAGGAAATATGGAAATCTTGATATGAAAATGATAACATTATGAATCTTTGTAGCTGTTTTTTTTATATATTATTTTGTATTGAACAAAATATTTGTACCATTATGTTTATAAATTGATTAATAAAAATAAGATATTTTATTATTACTTATGAATATTGAAAAACTACGCATATATGCACCAAAAACGTTGAGCTTTTTTGTTAAAAAAATTAGGTTTTTTTTTTTTATAAATATTCTATGTTTTTTTTTTAAATATACCGATTTTTAAAATTTTACTTTTTCAAAAAATGCAGTTTTTTTTTTTAAAAAAAAATTTGAGTTTTTTTTGAAAAATTATAGTTTTTCTTATAAAAAAATTGCATGTTTTTTTTTGAAAAAATTGCAGTTTTTTAAAAAAATTTGAGTTTTTTTGAAAAAAAAATGCAGTTTTTTAAGAAAAAAATGCAGTTTTTTTAATAAAAAAATAGCAGGTTTTTTTTTAAAAAAAATTGCAGTTTTTTTTTGAAAAAAAAATGCAATTTTTCTATTAAAAATTAAACAGTTTTTAAAAAAATTGCAGTTCTTTTTGAAAATTTTTGCAGTTTTTAAAAAAAATTATATTTTTCCATTTTTTTTAAATCCATGTTTTCTAAAACAAAATTAAAGAAACTCTATTTTAAAAAAAATATCCAAAATTTGATTAATTATGTTAATTTTGTCCAATAACACAAAAAAAAAATAAACATTAATAGAGATCGTGAAGATTACGATCATGCGCTTAATAAATTAATTTTGATCTAAGGCTCCACCTTTAGTTATCAAGTTCTCGGAACACTATGAGTTCTCAATCGATCTCACCTATATATATATATATATATATATATATATATATATATATATATATATATATATATATTCCAAATTGGATTGAATCGTGATTTTATTAACCTCTAATTTATGGTATTAAATGTATTGTTCTTTTCCCAACCACAACATTTATTTCCTTTTTTGTTCAAAAAAAACTTGTTTATAAGAACCAATGCAAAGAGTGTCAAACAAGTCAAGGGAGGTTGCCTGGGATCTTTCTTTGTAGTTTGAATTGGGACCCCTTCTATATGCAACATTACCTTTTGGATTGCTTGAAACGGTTTGGGACCACAAGGGTTGAAACAAATTACCTTGCCTTTTGGACGTGTGCTTTTTTTCAGTTGAAGCCGATTACCAAGACCATCAAATAAAGGTAACTGATGCTGTTTGTTTTTTGGAAAAAACCTCCTTAAAACTCTTATTGCTACGCACGCGCAACACTTTTCATCTTGCAGCTGTTTGTTTTTTAGAAGTCTTCGGAGTCAATAACCTCTGCACGTGCTCTGTTTGGCGCAACACTTGTACTGCCTCTTCCAACCTCTTCTTATTCTTTTTTTCTTGCTGTAATTTTAATTATATGTTGTTGAAATTTTATTTCACTTTTTTTTTCGTTTTTTTTGTTTATTCTTGTTGAATTTTTTTTCGTTTTTTTATATTCAATAATGATAATTTATTAATGAAATATCATTATTTTTTACTAAAATATCTTTATTTTTTATTGAAATATCATTATTTTTTACTGAAATATCATTAATTGTTGCCGAAATGTTATACATTATTAAATTTTACGTATTAAAAAACTATTTTCGGTTTATAAAATTAGTTTATTTTAATTTTTTAATATCTGCAGCAGTATGCAGATGTTAAAAAAACAAACACGCTTTTTATTACATTCTGCAGCCGTTTGGTCCACCTCTTCTACTGCAGATGGTTACAGAGGTGGTTCGCAGAATTCATGAATTTTTGCTTCAGAAAATCAAACAGCACCTAAGTCCTAACAATAATTTCAACAAGTGAGCTATTTAGCTCTTAAAACTCATTTATGGAATTTTGTATATCAACTAATAGACTCTCGTCACATAGACAATTACCATGTTTTATATACCAATGACCATAACCAATAGAAAATTATTTAACGTACAACAACAAAATTTTCGATTCTTACATACAATGTTTTATATAAAGCTAAATGTGTATAATAAACTTCTAGTTAGACTAGTTAGCGTTTTAAAATTTAAATAATATATGTTTTATATATAATAACTACATATTTCAGGTTTCCTATATTTTAAACAAAATACAAGAGATTCTATATTTCATCAATTGATAATGATTTGCTATATTATTATTATTATTATATTATATCATAATTAGGTAGTTTTAAATCAGCTGCAAATAGTTTTAACAAAATGAATGAAATTTTAATCTGTTGTCATTTTACGCTAATAATTATTGAAGTACAATTTAAAAAATGGGAATCGACTAAATTGCATCGATAATGTGTTCATTTGACTTTATTCGGCTATGCATGAATAATAGGGTTATAAAAGCTGCCCAAAAAATATGTTCTTACAGTTTGGTATAACATTGTGAAAGTAATTAATGAGCGTGGCGAGTTGGATGTGAATATTTCTTCCGTTTTTGAATTTCAAGTGGGAGATTGTTTGCATACAGTGTTTTGGCTAGATGATTAGTTAGGAAATGACACTTTAGCCTCCAAATTCCCTCCTCTCTATGTGTTAGACAGGAGGAAAATATGTTTTATATCCGAGAGAATGAGTTATGCCACTTTTTCTTAGGCTTGGAAGCAGGGGCGGAGCTTCAACATTTTATTTGGGGGTCGGAAATATAATATGTATAAAAATCGGTGAGCACGGGGGGCCTAGTAGACATCAGAAGCTGTCGAATCTAGATCACTTAAATTGGGCTAACTAATCAGTTTGTGCGTTCTAGTGGACCAGATTCTTGGAGGTCGAGGCTGTCGAGTAACAATAAGTTATATGTTCATGATTTAAGGGCTTTAATTAACAATAAGGTGACCATACCCGTATTAATCCTACGATTTAGATTCATTTCGTACCTCTAAAATGCATCGGGTTTGTTTGGTTGGCTTGTATGGGTCGTATCCCCTCGACGATGGCCCTTTCGAGTAGATGTATTAATATTTCCTCTACTTCCTGTCAAATGTGTTCTAATGGGTGGATGAATCCGATCATTTGCTCGTTGAATGTTCTTTTGCGATTGACACTTTTTCTTGGATCTTTAATTGGTGTGGTATTCTCCACGGTTTTTGAGTTTGTGAACTTCGCGACAACGTGAGACAATTGCCAAAAAAACAGAGAATTCTTCTCGTCATCTTTTATGGTTTCCGTTGGCGTGTTTGGAAAGCGAGAAACGACATATGGTGTAACAAGGTGCATACGACCTCTTCTAAGTTGGCGGATAACGTTTTCTCTTTGGTTTTTAATTGGATGAAGCATATGGGTAATTTCGAAAATTATAAATGAGTTTATTGGAGTTGCTACCTTTTAATATTTTGTAATATGTTTTTTTGTTGTTTTCTTGCCCTACCTTTTTTTTTCTTTTTAGGTAGTTGTTTTTTTATAAAATCCACGGTTAAAAAAATAACCAACAGAAAAAAAAAATGAAAGTTGCCCTAACTTAAATCTCGATCGTTTTAAACAACGTAATAACTACATTTATTTATTCTTTTGTGTGAAAAATTGTACATATATTTATTGAATTAAAAAAAAGATTAATATAAAAACTTAAAATTATGCAACTTGTATGAGTCGAAATTGAAACTTTTTTAAAAATAGATAATCAATGCCGATATGATTCTCGCTGAATCAAAGGCTATATGACCAAATAAGAGGTTTTTAATTTGAAATCAAACTGTATGAATATGATTGAGTTAAATTTAACTTTTTACCGGACCTAATAAGAAATATATCAAATAATTCATAATTTTCAATTTACAAGATAGGAATACTTCTTCCAAAATGTTATGTGAAAAAGAATTTAACACATCAAATTGTATTAAAAAGTGAAAGAGATATCATAAATGCAAGATTAAATATTAAATAATTGTTTGAGATTCCAAATATCAAGTTGTTAAAATATTGAGAATCTTTTGGTATTTTGACCTTGACTAAATAAGTCCTAACTGACCACAACGGAGATCAATCAATACCGCATACGCAACTGCTTACGTTATGTGTTTCCATTTTCCAAGTCAAACAAAAGGCGCACGAATGAAGATGATGATGTAGCTGCTTACGTCATTAAACATTGTCACTACAAGCGATCAAGTTTTTACTGCATTGTAAGTGCTAAATATTAAATTTAATTGACAAGTCTTCGCTATACGGATGTGTAGAAGTATATCTTGCTTTTTTGTGTAATCATATTATATGTTTTAGACAAAAACTGCAAAAATGGTCTGTGTGGTATGCAATTTTTTGGGGTTTTAGTCCAAACTCTGACTTTTTTAGCTTCGTGGTCCTTTTGGCCATGTTTGTACGCATATTTGGTCCCTCGTAAAATTGAAATGACTGTAATGCTCTTCTGATATATTTTTTTATGTTTTTCCTATTTAATTAAAATGAAAAAGAAAATAAATAATTAATTTGGGCCCACATTTCTCTCTCTCTCTCTCTCTCTCTCTCTCTCTCTCTCTCTCTCTCTCTCTCTCTCTCTCTCTCTCTCTCTCTCTCTCTCTCTCTCTCTCTCTCTCTCTCTCTCTCTCCTGTGCAAACCCACTTGCGATCCAACCTTCGATCCAACCCTTGTTCATAATCGATTCTAGCATTAGAGATGCAATTTCTTTCTTACAAACATTCGATTCCACCATCAAAGATCCGATTTACCCTTCTCAAATAATTGATTCTTGCATTTGGATTGTATACCATTCACCCTATTTTATTTCTTTCCTTTACCGATTGTGTGAGACATACACTGAAGAAGATGAACACGAAACTTGAATCCTGTGCAAATGGTATGACAATACGAAAAACAACCCAAAATCAAAACTCAAACGATCAAGGTTAGCCATAGTAGACCTTTGAACCCACCATCTCATTTCCCTGTTCTATGGCCAGCATCCCACTCAGAAATCAAGATCAAAAAATCGAAACTTATAGCAATCTAGATCAAGTACAAATTTCGGATACAAAAACCAAACACAAACCCTAAACCAAAATCAGAAGAAGACGAAATCAAACTATGCCAGAATCAAACTCAAAATCGAAGATGATACCAAAATAATTAACCCAAACCAAAATTTTGATGAATCCTGATGATAGAATCCCAGGTAAAAATCTAATGGAGTGAATCGAAAATGCTAGAGATGACGATTTCTTTGCACATGGGCTAAAATCAGATGAACATAGAAGATGAAGGTCTCGCACACAGAGAACCCAAAATGATGTTGATTTCTTTATTACATGTCTCCTGTGTTTGTGTGTTTTGATTTTTAGTATGTATGTGTGTGTTTTGTTGCAGGGGAAAGTGAAGGGGGTGGCTGCTAGTGGTGGGTTCTTTCTATGATGGTGGTTGGTCACCATCTTTTCCATTAAATCTGAAATTGATGGGTATGTGTATATGTGTTTATCCATGTAAACAGGCGGTAGAATCCTTCAAACCACAGTGAACAAACCAAATTTACACCAGATTGAACCCAAAATTGAACACTAGAATGGAACACCAAATTTGCAGAAGATGATGAGTAGGGATAATCACTCAGTTTCAATTTGCAAGATACACACGATTCACAGATCCTAAAATCGCAAATGAAACCAAATCCCAAATGAAATTGGGAATCGCGAGTGTGGGATGAGGATGGTCTCTATGCTGAGGGTTTTCTAAGGCAGAAAGATCTCCGGCGGAGGTTATCAATGCAAAGATCGGTGGTCTCTTCCAAGTGTGTGTTTTTTTGGTTTCTATAGGAGAGAGAGAGAGAGAGAGAGAGAGAGAGAGAGAGGCCCCTATCTTTATTTAATATATATAAATAATTAGACAAAAACAGAAAATGGAAAATAAATCTAATAAGGGCAATTTAGTCATTTCAATTTTACGAGGGACCAAAATGCGTAAAAACATGGCCAAAAGGACCACGAAACCAAAAAAATCGGGGTTTGGACTAAAACCCCAAAAAAATGCATACCACAAGGATCATTTTTGCATTTTTGTCTATGTTTTATGAAGGGTAAATTACAAGATTCTTTTGGTTTAAGGTAATCTGTGTGTTTAGTTTCTTATAACTTTTTTTTATGCGGACCGTCCTATAATTTATTTTTGTTACGTGCTTTGTCCCTGCCAAATATAAAAAGACCATTTTACCTTTAATATATTTTTTTAAATTCTTTTATCCATTATATTTTATTTTATGTTAAAGAAAAAATAAAACAAAATAATTCACCCACCCTAAACTAACATCTTCTATTAAATCTCTCAATGCCTTTTCTCTGTAACCCTAAATTACCTAAAACCATAACTAAAGAAGATATATCCCTCCAACATTGGCGGCCTTACCCTCGTAGACGACCTTACCATTCGTCGACGACCCTTATCTCCCTCCTCTCCATCTTCGAGAACTCCACATAACTCTGAACAATCAGCTTACCGACGAGAATCCATCAACGACAGATGCTAGTACATGCGTTCGCTATAGTAAAATACCTGAAAAATCTAGAAGCCCCCAAAATGTAAAATATTTATATAAAAAAAAATCTAAAAGCCCCAAAAAAAACTTTTTATTTAAATAATTAAAAACTCGTAGTGTCAAACATCAGTCATGAACCCATTGGTTTTATTCATAGTCAAATTTTATATTAGTGACTATTTTGGTCGTCTAATGCTATTATGTTGTTGCGTTCTCATTTTCTAGTATCTTTAACAAACTAGCACATTAACTAACCCTAAATCCTCTGTTTTTCATATTATTTAAAAACCAGATTTATTTATTATTCCAAACCAAAATTATAAGATTTTTAATGTTTAAAACTAACCGGTAATGTCAGGTCTGATTGATGTTTTCTCTCTACTTCAATCAATGTGAAGTTTTCTTCCTTTTGTAAAAAATCTTCACTAATGGCATGGAAAAACTTGTAAAAGAAATGTACTAAAGACAGTCTCACCATATCATACTAAACATTTGCTTTTAATTTCCAAGGTCAAAGACCCGCTCACTCTAAACGACTTCCGACCCATTAGCCTCATCGGTTGTTTGTACAAAATCATTGCCAAAGCCCTTGTGTCCAAAATTAAAAAGATAATTGGATTTGTGGTGGATGAGGTCCAACTTGGATTCATTGAGGGAGGCAGCATTTTAGACAGACCTCTTATTGTCAATCAAATAGTTTCTTAGGTTAAAAAGTGTAAAGAGCAGGCGTTCCTTTTCAAAATAGACTTCGACAAGGCTTTCGATTCTCTTAATTGGAACTGCCTTTATTCTTTCATGTTACAAATAGGGTTTGGTAGCAGGTGGCGGTTCTGGATCAGGGGATGTCTTGCGTCCGCTAGAGATTCTGTGTTGATCAATAGACCCCCCTCTCAAGAATTCTCCATCACCAAAGGAGCCTGACAAGTTGATCCCTTATCACCATTTCTTTTTATCATTACGATGGAAGTCTTGAACGTTGTCATGAACTCCACGGTGCAACACTCTATTTTTCAAGGGCTCCAAATTCCTTATAATGACCTATGGATATCACATGTCTTTTACATTGACGATGCAATTTTTTTGGGTGAATGGACTAGATCCAACTTTATCAACATATCTCGAATTCTCAAATTTTTCCAGGCCATTTCGGGGCTAAAGGTCAACTTTCAAAAATCTAATGTTTATGGCATTGGTTTCCTTGATATCGAGATCAACAATTGTGCGCTTATGTTAGGGTGCGCGGTCGCTTCTTTTCTTTTTGTTTATTTGGGTGTGACATTGGGTGCTAATATGACACATAAGAAGAACTGGAAAATTGTTATTGAAAAGGTTCAAGGTAGATTGTCCAATTGAAATCTAAAACTGTCTTTCAGTGGAAGACTTACTTTAGTAAATTCGGTCCTCGGGAGTATCCCCTTATTTTACTTCTTGATTTTTAAAGCCCCATTTTGCGTTATTGACTCTCTAGAGAGAATTAGGCGTAATTTCCTATGGGGAGGTTGTGAGGAGAAGAACAAGATTTGTTGGGTTGCTTGGAAAACCGTCCTTGCCCCCAAAGATAATGGCGGATTAGGGGTAAGATTGCTTCAGAGTATTAACATTTCTATCTTGACTAAATGGTTATGACGACTTAAAACGGATAACGAGTCTATTTGGAGCAAAGTCATCAGGGGCATTCATAATCTCAATCGAAAACCAGCTTTCACTCTTGCTAAAAAATCAATTCTCGGTGTTTGGAAAAATATTTCTAGTATTACCAAAAACCTTGACAACCTTGGTATTGATCTAAAGTCTATTTTCTCTTATAAGGTGGGTTGTGGCTCTAAATTCCTGTTTTTGGCAAGATCCTTGGTTGAATGAAGTTCCACTTGCTTCTAGATTTCCTAACATTTACACCCTAGAGAAAAGAAAATCTTGTGTTATTTCGGAAAGGTTGACCTAATCTGGCTCCAATTGGGATTGGCAAATAACTCTACGCAATTATATTGAGTTATCAGAATTACATCAACTTGGTGGGCTTCTTTCTAATTTCTCTCTTCCTGGTGGTTTGGACGCTTGGTGAGCTAATTCGGCTTCTGATGGAAGATTTCATGTTTACGATTTCAGAAGCATTATTGATGTTAAGCTTACTGAGGGTGTTGATAACCCTACAAATTGGATACATTTGGTGCCCTTTAAAGTTAATACTTTCGTTTGGTACGCTTCTATGGATCGACTTCCTTCTTCAATGACTCTTTTTCGAAGGGGAGTTTGCATTCCTTCCATCAATTGCCAACTGTACAATTCCTCTAATTCAGAGGTCATTGATCACATCTTGGTCAGATGCAACTATGCTCGGGAGGTCCAAATGTGGATCTTAAGATGGTGTGGTATCTTTTCGTTTCATTCGGGCTCGGTGACTAATTTCATTAGGTTTGCAGCTTTTTGGGGTAATTTGCCCAAAAACGAAAGATCATATTGGCGATTGTCTACGGATACCTTTGGAGCATTTGGAAAGCTAGGAACGATAAAGTTTCCAACAACATTCACACTTCTCCCGTTAAGATGACGGATAAGGTTATTTCATTGGTGTTTAATTGGCTCAAATATAGAGGTAAATTTGTAGGTTGTAATTGGTCAAAGTGGTGTTGTTGTCCTTTTAATATCCTATAATATGTTCTTCTTGTTTCCCTTTACCTTCTTTCTCATTGGCATGGACTTGTTTTGCTTTCATGAATATAATGGTCGTTTAAAAAAAGGGAAAATGGCTCTTGAGGGTAACAAACTGTTGTGTTTGTTCTCATTTGGTCCATTTTTTTTGTACTCAATATACCATCGAACTTGTTGTTTGTGTTCACCATAACCCTTTTGACCGACTTTTGACTTGTGATAGTCGGTCAAAGGGTTATGGTGAACACAAACAACAAGTTCGATAGTATATTGAGTAAAAAAAAAGAAATGGACCAAATGAGAACAAACTCAACAGTTGGTTACCCTCCTGATTCATTTTCCCTTTACTCATTTACAACAAATCCCACATCATCTCTAGCTGATATTAATGAATTTATGAGATTCATTTTTGCTTCTCTTCAAAACGTAACCCACGAAAGAACATTATTCATACATGTACAACTTTGTAATGCACTTGAATATTTATTAGGGGAATCTTGACTAAGCAGGTGCATTTCATGACTATATTTACATTTCCAATCAAATGATTAATCGTATCATGGATTCTAGACAAGTCTACAAATGAGTGGAATCACAAGTGCACACACATCACCATAATATACCTTGAGGTAAACGTTTATGCTGATAAATATACCTCTCATACACAGTTATATCCTTTTTACAGAGAGGTGTTGACAGTTAACCACAATAAGCATGGCATAGACCATGTTTTAACGAAGTTACCCCTCTGAAACGTTCTTCATGTATGTTATGGTCAAAGAAGGTTGCAGTCTTTGATACTTTTGCAACTTTAATTTCATTTAACCTTTCGGGGAAAATGACTCAGGAGGGTAACCAACTGTTGAGTTTGTTCTTATTTGGTTCCTTTTTTTTGTACTCAATATATCATCGAACTTGTTGTTTCTGTTCACCATAACCCTTTGACCGGCTATCACATGTCAAAAGCCGGTCAAAAGGGTTATGGTGAACACAAACAACAAGTTCGATGATATATTGAGTACAAAAAAAGAAAGTGACCAAATAAAAACAAACGCAACATGTAGTTACCCTCAAGAGTCATTTTTCTTTTAAAAAAACATTTGCTTTTAAAATTTAAATATGTGAATAGTACTCATCCATCTAAAAGTTTGTAATATTCAATTTAACAGTTAGTTTAGATCATTTTGCTTAATACTCATGCTTAAACTATACTATAATAAAGTTATATTATTATAGTAAACAAAAAGCAACATCGAAAGTGTCTTGTAATAATTACTACTTGACAAGCATATAAATATGAACGAATTGTTACGTTAAAAAGTTGTATTTAATTTACATGTACGAAAAAAAAAATCATCATAACACTCTACTCAAGAATTCAATGGTATATACATGAATGAAATCTCATGAATCTACTCCTACTCAAGAATTCAATGGTATATACATGAATGAAATCTCATGAACCTACTCCTACTAATATGTTTAAAACCCTAATTGAAAAAATATTGTTGATTTGGGTTATAAATGATTGGCAATTCATAAACATCATGATTAGGAGGCATTGCTTCCAACCAATGATTCAAATCTTCCAAACTCAAGCTGTCAAGCCACTCATTCCCATCATCACCTCCTTGCATCAAATTTACCATTTCTTCTATGCTGCTTTGCTCACTTGTACCTTTGACTTTGGTCAAAGATTCAGGTGGCAAGTCGCTTAAGAACATGACATCACCTTCAAAGTTACCACCAAATTCACCATCTGAAGTCATACTATCGCTGTTGTTACTTTGTGATTCATCTAATGGTGATATAGGATGAAGATCACGTATATGATGAATGCTATTGTCTTCAGATATGATCTTCACTTTCGGATTGTTCTTCTTGTTGTAAAGACGACATAGAACCCAATCGTCCAACTACACAATACCCATGTGACATGTCAATCCAATGATTTTTATCGAATAATTCAATGTTTATTCAATCAAGAATCACGAAAATGGAACACACAAAATGAAAATGTCAAACGCACCTTGGAAATGGTGGTGTGTTTAGAAGGAGTAGTGTTTAGCATCGGAAGTCTATACTCATGCATGATCCAATTCGTCTTGATACCTTTAACGCCTTTTCCTGTGTAAAATACCAAGGCTTTCTTGATTCCAACGATGGTATTCGGGTCGGATTTTCGCTTTATGGGTTTATCAGCTCCGGTAGCCTTCCAGTACCCGTTTCCTGTGACCCGGTTTGGTCTTGATCCGTTAGGATATTTCCTGTCTCTTGGCGTGAAGAAGTACCATTCGTTTGTTCCAAACAGAGCCAAATCTGAAGAGATTTAGGGGAAAAATCCATCATTAATCAGACTTGGATAATCTGGAAATTTCGAAGTAAGATGTATGGAGTCGAATAAAAAAGTTACCAGGAAGCTCCCATGGATCGTGTTTGTAGAGATCAACATCGGCGATGATCGGCGGTGGTGGAGCAACACCATAAATCTCCTCCGCCGTTTGGGATTTGCGACAGAGATAGTGAACAACGAGCTCTTCGTCGGTTGGGTGAAACCGGAAACCGGGAGGCAAATTCAACTCAGATTCAGCATCTCTTACCCTTTTTGTTACGGATTTTGACGGCGATCTCATCTTCTAATGCCAATATGCGATATTACCAAAATTGAACTGATTCGATCTATCTGATAAACTTCTTTTCGATTGATGTTGAAATGAGTAGGAACAGAAGTCGGAGTCGAGGATTTGAAGATGAGGAGAATTGAGGATCCCATGGTAGGGTTTTATACCTGCTTGGTTGCTCCTAATAACTTACGTGGCCTCAGGCCTCGACAAGAGTGGGAGCCATTTTCATATAGACATCGTTCCTAGAAGATTCGAGTCACGTGCAAACTTTTAAACAATAATTCTTTGATATTTTAGTATTTTTAATGGTTTATGTTTTATCTTGGCGCGATTATGTTATATCCTTTAAAAAAAATTTATGTTATATCCAGGCGCGATTGGTGAAATTAGATGTGAACACTAGAATATGGTATTTTTTTTTTTGCATAACAACCATTTTTGGAATCAGAAAATTGAAATCGGAATCGGAACCAAAACCGAAATCAATATGATTGAAATTTTAGTTCTTATCTTTTTGTGAATCATTACATGATGGATATTCACCGCAAACGATTGTTAGTTAATTTGTGTATTTCGAAGTTTATCTTTGATTACATTATATTTTCATGATGTTAATAGGATTAACTAACATAACTCCATGTTAATCATTTAGGGTTTGATCTTATGAAGCTTAGGAGTTCCTATGCAACAACTAATATAAGATTCATCCATTAATCAAGACAATAGAGTATAATTTTTGGATTTGGGTGTAGACAGTGGCGGATCCAGGATGGAAATTAACCGGGGTCCATCATATAAAAAATACAAATAAAATTACAACACTTTGAAATTTTAGGATACTTATAGTTATTTTCAGTAAAAAAAATTCAATGAGGGACTTTTCTTGTAAGAGTGGGTGTCATTGAGGGTGTTTCTTAGTAAAAGGAAAAGTATTTAAGGGTATATATGGTAATATTATGGCTCTAATCCTCTCCCAAGTGGGGTGCTTGGACCCACCTCTAACAAGCTGGCTCCGCCACTGGGTGTAGACCCAAACCTAATATCGAATTGGATAGAAAACTACCTCCCAAACTCTTAAATGATTATTAGCTCTCAGTTTGTTGTTTCTCTTTCAACTCATTCCTTCTAAACCACCATGAAATGTCAAAATTCGTCCATGACAGACCTCCTCCCTCCATGGATCGTGATTCTCCCCTCCACGCGAAAAAATTCTCAAATTTATATACTCCTCTATGTTACATTATGGGCCCTTAAGTTTAATTTCTAATAAACGGGCACCACATTGACTAGTTTCTTATGTGACCACGTTGGCCCATAATCTTTCTAGTCATATCAAAATGGTATTAAGTTAAATTAGTCCTTTAAGCTTGTCTTGTTGATGATTTTGGTCCCTCAACTTTAAAAGTTTGCATCTAGACCTTTTTTTGACTTGGATGCTAACTAGTATATTGATATTTTCTTAGATAATCCTTTCCCATATAACTTATTACTTTCCTTTTTTTTTACTTGGATGCTAACTAGTGTATTGATATTTTCTTAGATAATCCTTCCTCGTATAACTTAGGGTCCTCCTATATGCACGAATTGTTTCGTGTATTACATCGAAATTAGTAAACTAATATTAAAATACAATCATATGATTATGGTGCACTGACGCATTCCCATCAAATTCTATATTTTACATTTTTGCCCTATTTATTTGGATTGATTTTTAAAATATACATACCTAATGTTTTTATTTTATATTAAGTCTCTTTTTATTTTAGTAATTTTGAAATAATAACAAATAAAAGTTGTATACTAACCTAAAAAATCACGATCTATTACATACGCTAAAAAATATATTAATATTATAAAATTATTTTTTATTGAATTAATATTTATTAAACTAGATTTGTTTGACGATTTGTTAAATATAAATGAATGTATATATTTTAGGCAAGCTCACTATAATAGTAAAATGAAAACTCCAATAACTAAAGTTATAAACAAAACGAATGAACATGAATGTAATTTTGTTCATATACGTTCGTTTAAGTTTAACCAAACAAATGAACGAATATGGTTGAATTGATGAACGTTCAATTCGTTTACGATCATACTTATAGTTTTAAGGGAAAAAATCTATTATATTATATAAAACCTAATATCCGTCTTTCTAATTAGTTATCAAACAAATTATATAATTTATCATTGCTAGTTTTTTTTAACAAAGAAAGCAATTAATTTTTTTTCCTATAATTTGGTATGCTTTCGATTCTTCATTTCCCATTATATCCATTATTTTTGATTCTCTGTCCAGTTTGTCCCGGGTCCGGGCCGATGCTCACTTCTAGAATTGTAAATCCGCTAAACTTAAAAAAATAAAATATGACTAATATCATAACAAAGTTATTAAACACCGCTAATATGATAACAAAATAGTTTAATATTATGGTGGTTGATAGTGGAACCAAAATCAGTGATTACGACAGAATTGGAATCAGTGATTTCGACGAAACCAAAACCTTACAAAAACTTCAAACGGAAACCAAAATTGTTAGAGAACCTTTTGACATTATGGTTAGTGTAATGGAATGTAGTTTTGTATATGTATGCTATCTTATTTTGCATTATTAGACATTAAATGTGTAATTTAGTTTGTTTAATATTTGGTACAAATTTAGAATATATATATATATATATATATATATATATATATATATATATATATATATATATATATATATACACACCATGACATACAAAATATGTCGTAAAACTATGTCAAATATCATGTCGTATAGAATGTCATAAACGTCTGTCATAATTATAAGAATGTTACGAATTACGACATACAAAGTCAATCGTAAATGTATGTCGAAAATGTGTGTCGTGTATGTATGTCTTAATTGTGGGTCATAAAGGTCTGTCGTAAATTTTATGACATGCCAAATGTCTGTCATTATCCTTTATGACATGGCTTTCAATGACAAACATTTGTCTGTCATGTATAGGCATTTACGACAGACAATGTCTGTCAAGGAAAGCCTTTTTTCTAGTAGTGAGTGGCGGTGGTGGTGGTGTTTGTAGGTGGTAGATGTGTTGATGACGATGACGGTGATAGATGTGGTAGTGGCGGTGATGGTGGTGGTGGTGGTTGGTAGCGGTGGTGGTGGTTGCTGGTAGATGGGAGGCGTTTGATCTATATATGAATATAAATTATTGGCTGAGGATGATTCCTACTTTCACAATCTTTTTTGTTTCAATAGAACTTACGTCTCTCTCTCTCTCTCTCTCTCTCTCTCTATATATATATATATATATATATATATATATATATATATATATATATATATATGGTTTAAATAAGTATAAGGTTTGATTTGAAAATTAATATAAATGTAAGGGCAGTAAATTAAAAAGTAGCACGTTGTGAATTGGAACCGCAAGAGAAATTTAATACAGTATAATATATTTAAAATGGTCAAATTTAGTAACTGACATATATCAGTCAATCAATTCATTCGTATATTTGGAAATTGATTCGTGTATTTAGAAATACCCTATAACTTATTACTTTCATGTTCTATATGGTCAATCATCAATGGTCATTTCTCAACTTTTGACAACTTTGGTAATTAATCATCATTTTTCTTAAATTGGGCTCTATTAAACTTCTATTTTATTTCCATAATCATATTTATCACATATTATATATAAATTTTGATTACTTCTTTTTATACTATACTTATTTTATTTTCCAAAATTTTTTTCACTAAAAGGGAAAAACTTCTTGGATCATTTTGAGAATGTTACAATTACCCACCTTTATAAATCATTTTATCCTTGGAGTCCTCAGGAAAGAATAGATTCACAAGTTTTTTCAATTCATAATCTTTATCTAAAATTTTCTATTTCTATCCTTCCAGTTTAAAGAGGTAAATTTGAATCCTTTCAATAACATTGTACTTTCAATATATGTTATTTTGTTCAATTTTTTCTTAAAAATGTTCTCTCTCTCTCTCTCTCTATATATATATATATATATATATATATATATATATATATATATATATATATATATATATATATATATATATATATATACTTTTGCTTTATCCACAATCTACTTCTTTCATCTCAATCTATCAAATCATTATAAATAATTTTTATAATGTTATTCTCATGAGGTTATTCAAATTCTTTTAATTGGTAAATACTTTTTAAGGTATAAATCATTTTATTCTTTTAAGATTTTTAAGAGAATTTTCTAATTTACATTCCTTTTAAACCCTGTAGCAACTCTCATTTTAGTTTCAAAGAGTTCATGAATCGTGAATACTATCTAATACAACTCTTAATATAAATTACTCTTTAATACAACTCAAATGATCAGTTAACTCTTTCTAAGTAAATTTATAGAGTGCTTCTTACATTTTCTTTATGTTTTCTATCAAAGACGAGTCATGAACATTAGTTTACACATCTTGTCCTACGAGGTTAAATTAGGTTTTTTCCTTTATGTCAAGGTATATATAGTTATTAGCAACATCAAAGGTTACTTAGTACATAATATATATTATCCACCCTTTTCATGTTAATGGTCTTTATATACAATTTATAATATCATAATATAAGGTATAAAAATGTAGACATAAAAATCATTCATTACCAAAGAGTAATTTAACTTAAAGTCTCTATTATTTCTCTTAGTCTCATTTAATCTAATCACCAAAGATTACAAACCATAGTACCACTACACCCACTACACGTACCTTGAAGCTTTTAGATTTAATTGCAAGGTTAAGGATTTGCTGAATAATTTTTCACATGAATTGAACACAATAATGTTATCACAAGGACTAAGGCTGGTGGGTATGGTGTCACACTTGTCACGGTCCACATCAACACCACTTAGGATTTACCACACTCTCTTTAATTTTTGTCATTTACATGGTGTGGGTTGTCACACTTGACATGCCAAAATTTTTTAAATAATTAATATAAAAAATAAACATTTCAAACATAGTATTTGTTTTCTAAAAATAAAATTTTATTTAATTAGAATAATAATTAAGATTGATAAGTTAAGGGTTAATTTTGTAATTTCAGACACTATTTTTATAGAGAGAATTTTAGGGAGGTACATTTTGTTAGTAGACCAAACCGTAGGTACCTTTTATGTCAAAATTTGAAAAACTTGTTATCTTCTCCCTGAATTTGGACGCGTTTCTTCCATTTCTTTCATTTTTGCCGTTTCTCCCATTTCTTCACTAGGGGTGTAGCCACACAAAAGTAAGGTTATATATATATATATATATATATATATATATATATATATATATATATATATATATATATATATATATATATATATATATATATATATATGTGGATGGTATGTACAATATATATTTTTGTTAAATAAAAAAAATTAAGGTTGTGATATGACCTATTATATATATATATATATATATATATATATATATATATATATATATATGGATGGTATGTACAATATATATTTTTGTTAAATAAAAAAAATTAGGGTTGTGATATGGCCTATTCCATTCAAAACTTGAAATTAGTAGAAGAGAATACATTTTTGTCTATGTCGATTAGACTCAATTTTAGATTATTTTAATGATATAAGACAACATCGTGTGTAACTTAAAATAAACAATTTAGTTAAGAATACATATATAGTTACATTTTGTTATGGTTTGAAGAATTTTGCCACTCTTTCATATTTTGTATATTAATTGGCCTATCCTAAAACAAAATTCTGGCTACGTCACTGACTGCACCCAGTAATAAAAAATTAATCCGTTCTTTCTCTCTATTTTCCCCAAACCTTAGACTCTCTCTTGTCGGCACACTTCGACCGAGTTGCCGAGCCGAGCTCGACATGCCGAGGGCTCGGTCCGGTGTTTGCCGCGCATGCCGAGTCCCTTGCCGAAGCCACACCGCCTAGCCTAAGAGATTAATATAACCCAATTTATAACATCCTAATTTCAAAAATAAAATTTTCATTTTTAAACTAGGATAAATACACATTTTCATAAAGGTATGCTCAAGGCAAAACCCTTCATTCATAAACCGTAGTTCAAAATTTGAAGTTATAAAGAAAAATATCGTTAAATATCAAATCATTAAACTGTTGATAAGCGTGTACAATCATGCCTTCATCTTACCACGAACTGATAAAGTAGCTTCAACACATTTAATCCACAACTGTAATTCAAAGCTTAGCGAGTTCCCCAAAATACCCCACATAATAATACACATACAATGCATGCACACCATGACCTTCATCACAGGGTTGGTCTGCCTCCTGAGCCTACATCATCGAGTTGGACTGCTCCCTTTGCTCTGCAGTATCAACTGGACCACCCGTGTATCTTTGCCTTCAGGACATAGCTGGACCACCCTCAACCACCTACAATATGTCGTCATATACAAATAATAGACAATAACCAAATAAACAGTCACAAAAATTTATTAACAAATCTATATGTCTAACAATTCACTACAATATACCTGTTAGGGGTCAAGATCCTTAAACCTATCTAGGGTCCCGGATCTTAAAGGAGTCTTAAGATCCCGAAACATACATCAGGATCCTGACCATCACCATTATTATTTTTTCTTCACAAAATTAACAGATATATTTCTTATTTATTATTCACGTGTGCATAATTAGTCATTAAAAGGCTCATCAACTCTAAAGAATCGTTTCAAGCAAGCTTAAGACTCGAAAATAGCAAGTAAAGGCAACGTGCAAATACTTGTTCAACAGGATCTTAGGAATATCAGACTTGTAGTTATTGGACCTAGGCTATATATACACTTGTAAAAATCACACTACGGACATACCTAAGAATCACTCAATCATTTGTACCCGTACTCTCAAGCTTACTTCTGTAATTTTCTTTCCGATTAATAAAATCAAACAAGGCAGCTGATCATTATAATCTCCCAATGTTTTATGTCGGATATCCTAACAAGGATCAAGGGATTTCCTTGTAAATCACTCGTTTCATTTTGATCTCAATTCCATATTCATATTATTCATAACACCATAGCCTCTCATACAATTTGGTTGATATCTCTTAGATCCATTTTTGACCAAAACAATTTGGCGCCCACCGTGGGGCCGTGGTGTTCAGAATTCTCGAAAATCATGTCTACGCAATCAACCTTATCTTGTTCCTTTATTCTTCCCATTTCTTCAAAGAATCCCCCACAACCTCCAAGTAGACCTCTTGGTCAGAAGAAAACGTCTGATGCTTCTAAAAGGAACACCTCTCCGATCACTAGCCATGGGAATCCAGGATCCCTGGGGTCCCAAGATCCTCCCGTTCTGATCTCCAACAACGAACTCTTTACCATGACGAAGATGTTAACGCAATAAGTGACTTAGCAACAGGAGGACAGCAGGACATTGCTCAAGGAGGTGGAAAGTATGAGAGAAAATATTTGCAAACCCCATGAAGTAACACCCTCGATCTTGCAACCAAGATCTTGAATTTCGATAATGCAGGATCCTTAGGGAAACGTCCGGATACTACATCCCCATCACCCGTCGCTATTCCAATTAGGGGTGTAATCCCAAACAATCAAACTCCTATGATCCATGATCTTGACGAAACTTTCATTACTCTTAAGAACAAAGATGTTGATACCTTCGTCGAAAGTAATACTTTTAATACTAATTTTGTGGATCTTGCTGCAGTGATAAGCCCAGTCATGGTCAGGGAACTTCAGCGACTAAGGCAGATGATCTCGAGCGTACCAGGAGTAGTTCAACCTATACCTGAAGTATCCCCTACTAGCCATAGGATCTTGAGGTTCGCTCCTTTAATAGCTGACATTAAAGTTTCAAAACACTTTAAAACTCCCAACATGAAGCCCTATGATGGAACTACAGACCCCGAGGAACACATAGCATAATATAGAGAAAGAATGGAAATCATTCCCGTTCCATCACATTTAAAAGAAGCTTGTTTGTGAAAGTGTTTTGGTTTAACCCTTACAGGATCATCCTTGAAATGGCTTCTCAATGACATTCGAAAGGCTCACTAGTAATCTTTATCGAGTAGTTCAGGATCTTAAGGAATCCCTTAGAGATTTTGTAAGCAGGTTTGGCAGGGAAGCGTTGAACATCCCAAATATTGACATGGCCATTGCCGTGGAAGCTTTCAAAATGGGCCTAATGAAGGATTCTCCATTCTATGAACATCTTGTGATGACCCCATGCAAAAGAATGGACGGAGTCAGAAGTAAAGAGCTGAAATTCATAAGAATAGAAGAGGACAAAGAAATTCAACAAAGGACAAACGCCCCGAATTCATACGACAATCCTAATAGGAAGGCTGAGTGCTCGACCCAAAGATCCTATAAATCAAAGCCATACTACAAACCTAATCATCATAGGGTTAATGCCCTTGATAATGAAGGGGAGGAGGACGAATTTCCCAAGATTACTGAGTATTAATTTTTTGTGGATGTTTCAGTTCTAATCTTCACTATACATGATCTTGGTGAGAAAGCAAGGTGGCCAAGGAAAGGAGAAAAATCAAGTGGCTGGAAGGAAAAATCCAAATGGTGCACATACCATGAAGATTTCGGTCACATCACTAAGGAATGTATACCCTCAGGAAGGAAATTAGTTATCTCCTGAGCAAAGGATATCTTAAGGAAATCCTAGGAAGAAGGAAAGAAAGATCCAAAGATAAGGAGCAAGACCCAACAAAGATCCTGGAAAAACCAAGATCCCCTCCTATGGATGCCAAAATAATAAATGTTATTTATAGGGATTCTGATATCTGTGGAACTTCTTACTCTACAACAGAAAGACATGCCAAGGTATCAAAGTTAGAGAAAGAAGAGAGACCCCAAAACGTCGATAACTAAATCACATTTGATGAACAGGACAGAGAAAACATTCAACATCCTCACCATAATGAATTAGTAATAACTCTCTACATCGCCAACCACTTTGTCAGAAGGATCCTAGTGGACAGAGGATCCTCAATGAACATCATAATCTTAGATGCTTTGACTAGGATGAACATCCTAGAATCCGAGATAATCAATAGATCCTCTGTATTGATAGGATTCAACAGTGAAACAAAGCATATGGTTGGAGTGTTGGGCTTATTATGTGTTGTGTCAACTGTATATGATAGAATAGTCTCATTTACACCGATTTGGGCCTGTCCATCCGTGTTTATTACTTTCTAGGGTTAGACTATTTAATGTGCATGCATGTAACAATTAGGGTTAATCGATTGTATTGCCCTACCTAGCTTTAACAGAGAAGTTAACGTTGAACTCTTCTAAAGCTATTCAATATAATCATTCAGAACCTTTTGTTCTTCATTGTTCTTGTTATTTATTTACACTGTTTATAGAATCTATCGATCTAAGTAGTTATTGATAACAACAATTGGTATCAGAGCGGGAGATAGTTTAATCCATACGCTACTCTTTTGTCGAGTTCTTTTAGGGTTTTGCGTCTTTATTGGATCTGTTCTTGTCGTCTTGATCGTTTCTATCGATTATAGACGTCAGATCTACATCATGATTTTTACCCTAAAACCGATTATTGTTTTACACATCTGATTCTATACCAGTCTTTGTGAATCTCAATATCATGCATCACGAAGATCCTCATACTTTATCGTTCAATCTCTCTAGCAGCATTGGATCCACAACTAGGATTCCAATCCTCTTTCCTCAGGATTATGAAGTCTGGGCGTTGCACTTCAAAGACTATGTTCTTGGTCTTGAAGAACATGGATCAACCATATGGTAGGCGATGACTTAGGCGACGTTTTCGCATACTGCAACCAGGAAGGTTATCAAGACTCAGGCTGAATACAATGCATTTCTTGTTGAACACGCTAATGTTCCTCATGATGAAAATGAGAAGCTATTAAGCAATATAAAGGCGATGAGAATTATACGGTTTTCTATTCCACCGGATACCTTTCGTCTTGTGAGTGCATGCACTACTGCAAAGTAAATATGGGATAGATTGAAGGAGTTGTATTCTGGAGATGCAGATCTAGAACATTCTTTACAAACAACTCTTTTGTCTGAGTTTGGTTCATTTGTTCAGAAAGCCGATGAGAAGCTTGATCAAACGTTCAATCGCTTCAACCACTTGCTGAGTAGAATGCTCAAATATAATCTTAAGCGAAGGGTCATTAAACATAAAGTGACATTTATGAATGGCTTTTGGTCCGAATGGAAAGCAGTTATGTCCACTGTGAAGGCACATGAACAATTCAAGAGTTATTCTTTGGCAAAGCTTGTGGGAATTCTGAGATCCCATGAGGATGAAATTACGAAGGAGGTGAAGATTGTCTCTGGTATGGGTTCCCTAGAATTGGTAGCGAAGGGAAAGAAGGCAAATGAAGAAGATTCCGAATTTGATCTATCTGACAGTGAAATATCTGCAGAAGACAAGGCACTGTTAGTTTCCAACCCTAAAAAGTTCTACAGAGAGAATTTCTCTCGCTTTCGGAACAAATACAGGCAGGGTGGCAATTCCAGTTCCGAAAAGGCTAGAGATGAGGGTTTCAATAACTCTTAAGCTGATAAGGAGAAAAAGGAGAAAAAGGTTTTAGATGATTCTGGCTATGAATGCAATTATTGTCATGACAAGAAACACTTTGCTAAGGAATGCATGTTGAGGAGAATGAATGAAAAGATGGAGTCTGAGAAGGATGAAGCTTACTATCTTCAGAAGATTAAGGAGCTTTGAAAGAGAAATGGATCAAATACGATGCCCGCTTTGATCGTGCAGGAGGAAAGTGATGAATTTGGACGAGTCGAGGTTTGGTCAACTGACTCAGAAGACGATGAAGTTAGAAAGCCAACCCATGAAGGGTGCTTTGTGGTGAAGCCGGATTTTTAGGAGTACGAAGGGAGATGTTTGATGGTTCAGAATGGCGTTTCTAAACAGAGAGGTTACGCAACTGACGAAGGTCAAAATTCCGAAAGTTGTTTCGCAGCGAAAACAGTTTCTAAGCAGGTGTCAGATTGGGAGAGGGTCATCGACAAGGTACACTCTATACTCCAATCTCTTAGTATTCCTATTACCCGTTATGATTATGAATTAGACGATTTAAAATACATTGTTTCTAATTTTAGTGATAGTTTAAAAAGAACTCGTCTTAGCAATTCTAATTTAGCTGATCAAATCAGCAGGGTAACGAATAAGAGTGAAGAGAGAAGATTATGGATAGAGAAGTTGGAATTAGAGCTTACTAGGTGAAAGGATGATGTTATTTATCTTTAAGAGAGACAATTTAGCACTTTTGAAACAAAGAAATATTTTCTTTTTGATAGCTAAGCGTTTATATTTCAATATTACTCAACTGCATCTTGATTGTGAAACAGGAAATGGATTGCACAAAATGGTTTTGCCCTTTCTTGAATTAACAGAGGATGAAATCGATGCGGATTGCTATAAGTGTGAATCAATTGTGTCATTAGATGATGTCTCTGATTCTTACATAATTGGACTTGAGAAAATCGAGGAATATATTAAGTCCAAAGATCACGAAAACATGTTGAAAAAATTGTTCTAAAAAAAGATAAAGAACAAATCAAATCAAATACTATACAAAAATTTTATTCATTATGCGAGAAATTAAATTCAGAAAATACTTTTAATTCTAAAAACATTTCTGAATTTGACGAAAGCGATATGAGTGAAATTTCAGTAGAGGATGAGATAAATTGTTCTGCTTTTATTCAAAATGCTTATGAGCCTAAGAAAAAGTTGATTTCAGAAAATTCAATGTAATTTGTTCGTATTGATGAAAATAAATGCTCTAAAGCTTTAAATGAAAAAGCCACAGTTTTTACGAAAGTACAAACAGTTCCAAACCAAGTTTTCGTAAAAACCGGATTGAACATAAATGATACTCGAGAACTAACGTCCCTTGTTGATAATGATAATGCTGATGGTTGTGATGAATACTTATGGTCTGGACCAATATACAATGCAGACGAAACAAAAAGTCTTTCTGAAATGACCTCATGGAAAACGAAAGGAAAATACATTTCGGAACCACTGAATCGTGTGGACCTTTGTTACGATCAGGCATGACCAAGTGGCACGAAGGATGTCTCGAGTCAAACCTCTTCAGAACAACACAAAACGCCGATCAGAAAAGAGAAACCTATGTTTGACGTTCATATGTCTACTGAAGAAGTTATTGCTAAGAAAAGGCAGATGAATGCTAGATATAGGAAAAACTTACAAGAAAGAAAGCGTTTTTGGAAAAAGAAGAATTCCAATCAAAATTCTGTTAATTCAGAAAAATTTTCAGATCAAAATATGAATTCTTCTCCAATTCAGAAACTAAAAACAAAACCTTTTTCCAAACCACAGGTTGCAAAACCTCAAGTTTCAAAACCTATTGAAAAGCCAAAATCCAAGAGTCCTCCAAAAACAAATTTTTCAAAATCAGACAACACATCAAAAGATGTTAAGGGAAAAAGTAAAGTTGTTTCGGAAACAGAGATTCCTCTCAAGGAATACGAAGCTAACTTGAAAAAGGAGAAAAAGGCATTTGCGAAAAAGATGGCTAAGAAAACCAAAAAGAATTTATTCAATGAAAAGCTAATATAGTTGAAACTAATCTTGGTGAGCATAAAATGAAGGTTTTTAAAATATTTAAAGGGGAGAATAGTGTTTTGCTAAAAAGATCTTTTTGGGTTGATAAGAATAAAATTTTTCTTGTTCTTAAGAAATCCTCACAAGGACCCAAGAGGGTTTGGGTTCCTAAGTCTCTCTGAATTTTGTAGGTAATGTGTGACGAACAGTACAACTCATAATGGTATATCGACAGTGGCTGTTCGCGTCGCATGACTGGAAGGAGAGAAGAACTAAGAGAATTTCGATCATTAACAGATGGTGGCAGTGTAAAATTTGGAAACAACGGAACAGGGGAAATCAAAGGCTACGGGATGATTACGAATCGCGAATTTTCCATTCAGAAGGTAGCTTATGTAGAAGGCCTACAACATAATCTAATAAGTGTCTCGCAATTGGTTGTAGGTACTGGGCTGAAAGTATCATTCGATGATGAGGGTTCAGAGATAATAGAGAAGAAATCAAAAGCAATGCTTCTGAAATCCAAAAGAAAGGGAGAAATATATACTTTGAACTTAAAACCGATCAAAGGGAAACTTTCCATTTGCCTTCTTATGAAAGCATCCTCGGATGATAGTTGGTTATGGCACCGAAGGCTCTCCCATCTGAATTTCAAGGATATCAACAAACTTGTACTTGGAGATCTTATACGAGGACTTCCTCTTCTGAAGTTTGAGAAGGAACATATGTGTGCTGCTTCTGAACTAGGAAAGCAAAGTAGAAAGAGTCACTCGACAATCATCAATACTAAAATAATCGAGCCACTGGAACTTTTACACATCGATCTTTGTGGCCCATCTGCCATCAAAAGCATTGGTGGTAATAAGCATATTCTGGTTATTATTGATGACTTTTCAAGATTTACCTTAGTTTTCTTTCTTAGACAGAAATCAGATGTTACTTCGAAGCTGAAAGATTTTATCAAGCAGATAGAGCTTCAATTACGAAAGCCCATTAGGAACATTCGCAGTGACAACAGTTCGGAATTCAAAAACCAAGCGTTTGATGAATTCTTAACTGAAAAAGGGATTGCTCACAACTTCTCTGCTCCTTACACACCTCAGCAGAACGGTGTAGTTGAAAGAAGAAATCGCTCTTTTTACGAAGCTGCAAGGACTATGTTATCATTTGCAAATCTTCCACTCTACTTCTGGGCTGATGTTATCGCAACTGCTTGTTTCACTCAGAACCGCTCTCTAATCAATAAAATATTCTTAATCACACCTTATGAGATTCTGAATAATACAAAAACCTAACGTAAAATTTTTTCATGTGTTTGGTTCCTGGTGTTTCATATTCTACTCTAAAGAACATAGGAGTAAATTCGATGCGAAAGCTGATGAAGGAATTTTTTTGGGTTACTCTTTAACTTCGAAGGCATATAGGGTTCTGAACAAGAAATCAAGAACGATTGAAGAAACCTATTATGTCACCTTTGATGATAAATATATATAGAAGTTTCAGAAAGCAGATCGTCAATATGAGGAGATATTTCCTTCAAAGAATCCTATGATAATTCCTCTTTCAAATCTCTATGAGGGATTTCTGAATCTGTTTGATGAGCCTGAAAAAGCCATCTCTTCTGAATTAAAAGCAAATGACAATCAAGGGGATGAGCTAAAGAAATTTTCCGATGAAGCTGCTAAGAACATAGAAACCTCTCAGGAAATACCGATTTCGAAAGCTACTGATCTACCATCTCAACCGGTAACTTCTGATGCTCCATTCCAGGGGAGAGCTCTTCTTCAACCTCAAATACCAATCTTCTAGTCCAGGGGAGAATCCGATTCCGAATGAAGAGTCAGATGCAAACTTCCAGGGGGATAATGAGAATGAAAAAAATGACACAGACGCACAATCAGAATTCGAAGACGTGAATGCTGAATTGGATCTAACCTATGATCCAAACTACCCTCCATTGGCCAAATGGACCAAAGATCATCCTAAATCTCAAGTGATTGGAGCAACATCTTCAGGAGTTCTCACAAGGGAACAACAAAAGGCGAATAAAACTGCATTATTTTCAAAAATGGAATTTTGCATGTTTAATTCATTCATTTCTAAAATTGAGCCCAAAACTGTAAAGATTTCTCGTGATCATGCTGATTGGGTTCAAGCTATGCAGGAAGAACTCAATGAATTTGAGAGAAACAAGGTTTGGAGACTAGTTCCCACTCCAAAGGATGCTTCAGTTGTAGGAATGAAATGGGTGTTTCGCAACAAAATATATAAGGAAGGTAACGTGATTCGCAATAAAGCACGATTGGTTGTAAAAGGATACTGCCAGGAGGAAGGTATAGACTACGATGAGACATTCACACCGGTTGCAAGACTTAAATCTGTTCAGATCTTTCTTGCATATGCCGCTCACAAAAACTTTGAAGTTTATCAAATGGATGTGAAGTGTGCTTTTCTGAACAATGAACTAGAGGAGACTGTCTATGTGGAACAACTACCTGGCTTCGTAAATGCAAAGTATCCAAATCATTGTTATATTCTGGATAAGGCTGTCTATGGTTTGAAACAAGCTCCAAGGGCATGGTAAGAAACCCTTACTCGTTTTATGAAACAATCCAAATTTAAACAAGGTTCGGTTGACCCAACCTTCTTTCGCAAGAAAGATGGTGACCACTTAATGATCATTCAGATTTATGTTGATGATATCATTTTCGGATCCACTAATCCTAAATTAACTGCTGAATTCCGAAAATTGATGGAAACTAAATTTGAAATGAGCTCAATGGGTCCTATTAACTTTTTCATTGGTTTAAACATTAGACAGAGTTCAGAGGAGACATTCATCAACCAAGAAGCCTACACGAAGACCTTGCTTGCGAAATTCGGAATGGTGGGAGATTCAAATGTCAAGGTTCCAATGGCGTTTGGAACAAAGCTTACTCCATCGTTGGACAAAGTGATGGAAGATATTACTCTATATCAGTAGATGATTGGGTCTTTAATGGATCTAACATCGAGTCGTCCAGATATAATGTTTGTTGTTTGTTATTGTGATAGGTTTCAGGCGAATCCACGTGAACCTCATATGATTTCTGTGAAGAATATTTTCCGATATCTCAAAAGAACCACCTCTCTCGGAATTTGGTATCCTTCTAACTCCGGTTTCTTTGCTGAAGCTACAAAGACTATCTAAGCATCAGAGTCAACCATTTCAGAAGCGACCGCAAAAGTCAAAAAACTACATAATGAAGTAACAAAGTTTATGGCTGACTTCCGAAGATCTTCAGATGAAAACACCGAGCTTTTTAATAAAGTTATTACAAGTCTTGGCTCTACACTATAGGCTGAAAAGGAAGATCTTTCGCATGTTTGCTCCGCAATACAAGTTGAAAATTCTGAGCTTAACATCGCCATTGACTCTAAGATTGAAAAGCTTCAGTCCGACCTTGCAGCTAAAAACAACCTCATGGACAAATTGGCTCAAAAGACTGAGAAAGCCAAACTTCTTTCAGTGAATCTGACCTACGCCAACAAGCATATTGAGGATCTAGAATCAGAGAAAACTTTACTAAAGAGTTGTGTTTTGGAGGTTAACTAATATCTGCAAAATCTGGTAGAGACTCATGATTCACTGCTCACGGTCTCGGTACGACAACATCTATCAGACAAACTCAAGCCAGTCTTTGATACGATGAATAGAATTGAAGGTGTTTCGGAAAGTGATGTCATTCCAAAACAAGGGGGAGATAATAAAGAACAACTCAAGCAAAAGACTGGTGAACCCACTGATGAGAAGGAGCAAAAACCGAAACCGGATCCTAAGGATCAGAAGGATAATGAAGCTTCTGGATCTAGAGGCAAAGACAAAGTTATGTTCAATGAAGAAGAAGAAGAAGAAGAAGAAGAATTATCTGAAGGTAAAAAAACTTATGAGAAAGAAACGAGAGAAGGAGCTTGATGATATTCTGAAACTTCGTAAAGAGTTAGAAGCAAAGGAGGCTGAAGATAGAGTTGCGAAGGTCACTCTGGAAACTCAGAAGTCATTATTTCCTACATAGGCATTAGAAAGAATTCAGAAGGAGGTAGTTGATGATCCGAGCACCCACTTGTTGGAGCCTTCGGTATCATTTGAGCTTGATAACACTGCTGACTCTCAGTTCGACTTTCCGATCACTCCTAGGGATTTTCTATTCTGATGCTTTGATAAGATTAAGAGGGCACCACTCTCGAAGTATGATGTGAATAATATTCTCTTCTCTTTCTATCTCAAGTATGGAAAGCGTCAATACAAATCATGGAGTTTGCAAAAGCTTGTTGCTGTGACGGTATATGCTCCTATTGCGATTTAAAATTTCATCAACGTCAAATTCAAAGGATTCAAAGGATCAAAACGTGTTGAAGATAAATTTTCACTTGCTGGTTTGCCATGCATAAATCCACACGATTGGATTTGTTTGTTTATGATTTTGTCAAAGGATGAACAAAAGTACGAGCCAATCATAGCTCATCTGAAGAGGATGCTGGTTTGCTACATCCATGAGTTCGCAAAGATTGATGTGGAAATTGCATCTGTTCTGAAAAAGAAGCCAAATTAGAATCCTGAGGAAGAATCAAAGGATCTCAACAAGATGAAGCTAGGAAAAATCCGAAAGGACAATTGGAGTGTCGTGTACCAAAAGAAGTCTGATAAAAAAGTTCAGAGGTGTATATTCTTCTTACTTTACAAAAGTTTACACACAACCTTTGCTCTTAACTACATTATGGGTCTGACCGAAGCCTGTAGAGCGAATGATGCTGCTAATTAGAAGTGCTTCTCGGATATGATCAAGTGGTACGTTGTTGTCTGAAACACTCTTTTGGGTTTAATGCCGAAACTATTCAAGGTTGAGAAGAAGCAACAACAATGAAGAATCTACTTCGCAATTTGACACAAAGGGGGAGATTGTTGGGCTTATTATGTGTTGTGTCAATTGTATATGATAGAATAGTCTCATTTACACCGGTTTGGGCCTATCCATCCGTGTTTATTACTTTCTACGGTTAGACTATTTAATGTGCATGCATGTAACAATTAGGGTTAATCGATTGTATCGCCCTACCTAGGTTTTACAGAGAAGTTCACATTGAACTCTTCTAAAGCTATTCAATATAATCATTTGGCACGTTTTGATCTTCATTGTTCTTGTTATTTATTTACACTATTTATAGAATCTATCGATCTAAGTAGTTATTGATAACAAAATGGAGAGATCAAACTTACTATATACATCGAGGGGGTAAACTCTATGCAACACTTTCTGTTATTGATGCTTTGTCTTCTTACAATGTTATACTAGGTAGACCATGGATCCATGACATGGAAGTAGTACCATCAACATACCACAAATACGTTAAGATGTCTACACCTTGGGGGATAGTGAAGATCATCGATGATCAACAATATTCCATAGATTGCTGTAAAATCTTAATGAAGCCTTCCACGGTACCAAAAAAAGCATAAGAACTAAAGAAAAGGGCATAAGACGTGTTAGAAGCAGAAGAACAAGATGTAATCGAAGTGCCCTTAAATCTTGAGGATCCTAATGCCAAAGTACTTATAGGATCCTCGATACTAGCATAAATCAAACAAGACCAGATGAAGTATCCAAACAACAGAAGAAATACGTTCACATGGAAACACGTAGATATGATAGGTATAAACAAAGAAATTGTAACATCCTGTTTCGGGTCGTTCTGGGATTTAAGGCACGTAGGCTGTAATTAGGGTATGAGAAGGATCTGAGGTTTTAATGAAGAAAGTTTTAGACCCTTTTTGGATGCGGGTAAGGTAGGTTGTGTAATAAAAGAGTTTGGTGTGTGCTTTAGAGCCCAAGGGTATCAGTAAAGGCGTTGGCTCGGTCCTTTATGAAATTTGGGTTTCTTCCAGGAAGTCTTAAGGCTATGGTGAGTTGTTAGGGGCGTGGGGCTTCTCGCCACCTTTCTGTGGATATAAGGTTCATTGGAAACGGACCCTAAGACGAGGAAGTTATGGCAGTTTGAAGTATTTGGCATAAATGGTCCTTAGTTGAAAAGATTAGCAAATTGGTCCTGTTGAGAGAAAAACTTGAACAAACGTTAGTACAAGATAATGTTGCGGAATAATAAGTTAGCGGCTGTTTGGCAGGATCTGAATTTTTAAGATCTGAATTTTTAAGAGGTCTGAATTTCTAAGAGGGCTTGAAATTTTAAGAGTTGAATGTTTAATAAGCTGTTTGGTTGTGACGTCTGAATTGTTGTGATGAATTATAAAAATGACCATTTTACCATTCTGTTTTATTTTTTTATTGAATTCAAGTGTCTTTTTATAAAATAACCTAATCAATTTCTTAAATAATTATAAGAAAAAATATAAACACCATATAAATCCAAATTTAGCATAAATCAAAATTAAATACAAATCCAAATCAAACATAAATATTTTTAAATCCACAAAATCATACTAAAATCCGAATATGACGAGGTGTTTGGACTTGAGGTTGACTTATGTTGGTATTTAGAAGCATAAAACATTCATATTTATTTTGTATATGATGATAGCAATTTATGAAAAGTTTCTTCCTTTTCAATCAACCCAACTTCCATAAACCCATTAAAAACCCTCTTACATACCAAAACATCAAAATCTATTATAACAGATGTCTTCGATTGATGAATAACTTCTCCCACCTCCTTCAAACACCCTAACATCAAATATGCAGAAAGTATACAACCATAATATCTACTAATCATTTTCTGATTTCTCATTCTCAAAGACCTCCATATTTGATCAAGTGTATCCTTATTCCCCAAAGCACAATGCAACACAACCAGAAAATCATAAGTTATCCATTCCCTTTGTGTAATAATCTTAATCCCCTTTTCACTTTCCACCACAGAGTTAGAATCTGAATTTACAAGATGCCCATATGAAAGATAAATCTTCACAAGATTCACCTATCTTACCCAAATCTCACTCTTTCCATCTAAATGGGAGATATTCTTTTAATAAAGAACAAAACCATGCCTTTTAAACAATATTTTACAAATAAAAAACAAATTAATTGGTCGTTGACACCAATTCCCATTTTTCCTAATTCCCATTTCGCTAACTGTATTCAATCTCATAAATTTTCAGTCATTTTAAAATTGATCCACAATTCTTATTCCTACGATCTCAACCAAAATTCTCATACATCAGAAACGAAATTGAATGTCTCTCAAGAAGGAGAAAACGCTTACGAGAATAGAATCAGTAAATCACAAACCCAGGTTGTTCTCTATGAGATTCATGACAATATGTGATTTTGTTAACACATTCCATTGGGATCAGAAGGAGAAAAAAACCTTACCAAGAGCTGTTGTTGATGACTTTGTGTGAGCTAGAGGGCGGCGCTCCCAACGGCGTTGGCGGAGGTGGTGTTACAAGAGGAAGCGGTGGCCGGCTGGTGGCTAAGGGGCTGGCGGAGTGTTGCAGATCGGAGATGTAGTGGGAAGGAGCAAGGAGGTGTCGTGTGAAGTACAAATAGAAAGCGGGAGAGAATGAGAAAGGTCTGATGTCGTCGGAGATGGCGGCGTAAGCAGAGGCGGTGGATGGCTGATGTCGGAGGGGATAGTAGAGCTGGCACGATCGAAGATGCAGTGGGAAGGATGGGTCGGCGTTTGTGAAATAAAGAGAAGAGGAAAACGAGTCGATTACCAGGGTAAAAGAGGAAGGCGCGTTATTTTTTTTTTTAGTTCAGAGACGTCCCAGGATCTGAAAAATTAAGTGGCATTTTACAAATTAAGAGCCAAAAATTCAGATGTTACCAAACAGTCTGGATCTTAAAAACAAAAGATTGCCTCTTAAATTTTCAATTAAGAGGCTACCAAACAAGGCCTTAATCTCAGAGGATCTTGTTAGCTCAACAATAACAAGTTAGAAGTGTTAGATTGCGGAAATATAAAGGAAAGAAATAGCAACAAGTTATATCAAGTAGACACCAAGTTGATTCATAACAAGGATTGCATGCAACCACAAGTTAGTAAATGTGATCAACTTAAAGTGAAGAGGGACTCGAATTATCAGTTAAGATAGAATAGAGATGAACGATCTTTGTATTTCGATAATAGTCCTGGAAGTGGGTAAGTGTTACATGAAGAGGGAGTCTCTATTTATAGAGTCTCGAAAAGTTAGATTGTGAAATAAACAAATACTAAACTACTGACTTCAGTGACCATGCAAGATTCACTGGACAAAACAAAGTAAAAACGCTAATTCAGTAATGTAACATAGAAGTCATCATGCAATCGTTCATCTCTGCGGTAGTTCTCCAGGTCTGCGGTTCACAAAAGATAATATCAATCTGCGGTAGTCATTTTCTTCTATGGTATCACCAACAATCCAGGTCTGCGGTTCCTTAGCTAAAGAGGGTCACTTTTTGTTTCAATAATTTCCCTTAAAGTGACCTCTTAGCTATTTTCTTCACTTTTTCAACTTAAGGAACTTGATGAGAATCCACCAAAATTTTCTTACTTCAAACAGCCACTGGATTCTTCTTGTTATCTCGAACTTGACTTCATCTATTGTGTGCTTTGACCGTTGCATCAAAGCCATAGTGATATCAGTTGTTTCTTAGTCAATCGATGGATTGCGGTCACCGAAATGAAATATTTGGGACCACTTTGAGCTTTCTTGTACACGACCCCTAGCTCAGGGAAGTTTGCTGCACCAAGTGACATGTCTTGAATTCCTTCAGTGTAAGTTGGCACATGCTCGAAGTCAGGAAAATCGAACTTCTTGGCAAGGACTGGATGAATTTCAACATCAATCTTTCTAAAGCCGCATACCAATGCCTTGAGGAAATCACAAGCTCTTTCATAAGCAACTTTTATCTTTGGATATTTTTCAGCTTTGAGCTGAAACACCCGAGCTATCAGAAATATTTCTTCAGGGTTCATGTTCACAAAGTCAGCTTGGATTCAGACGTATTCACTTTCTCTTTTGGTCAGGGTATATTGGTAAAATTCAGTTTTCATGAATTTTCTTACCTTATAGTTCTTTACCCCGTCTAGTCTATCATTTTACCAGGTTTTCTGAAACTCATAACCATGCTTAGCATGAAAGAGATTCAGGCGTTCAAACTCCATTGAGAGTCTTTTATCATTCGGAAGGCTGAGATCAAATGGTTGGAAGACTGGAAAAAACTTTGAGTTTGGGGAGATGGGTATGTCCCAGTAACCATCTGATGGTGGTTCACGATAAGTAAGGATTGGTCGATAATCATCATCCAGTAGTCTGCGGGTAGGATTTATCTAATAATTGACTAATGACTCATCTATCATTGTGTCGAACCCGTGATCTCTCCAAATTTTTTCTACAAAGTTTGCGGCACTCCAGTCTCGTTTCCTTTCAGTAGTGGCCAGGGAGTCTTCATAGTGCTTAGATGACATTTCATGTGCTAAGTTTTTGAAATGAGGAGGAGTTTATTGTGGAGAGTCTTGAGAGATTGACTTTTGTGGAGACTTCGGTGAAGACCGCGGAGTTGGTTGTTTTGGAGAAGATCGGGGAGTTGGTTGTTTGTTGAGCTCTGCGGTAGGAGGGGTTGATCCCGTGGAGGAGTTTGTTGCTGATGAACTGAGGGAGTGTTGGATTGTGAAGGATCTTGTTCTTGTTCTTTTCTTGGATTACTTTCACATCCCCCTTTTGAGGAAGCGATCTCTTGTTTCTCCTCAAACCATTCCTTCAACCCATCAAATTTCTAAAATGTCTCATTGAAGTGTGTCTTCATTTGTTCACAGAGTTGTTGATTGCTTGGGATCTCCTTGTTGAATAGTAGTTGATAAATCTCCTTTGTAAGGCGGAGTATTTCATCAACACTCGAATTTGCAGTGAGTGATCGCCTTAACCTGTTGATGGTGTTTTGGAGGACCGCAAGCCTTAATTCGTATGCTGTGTGGGTCTCTTCAACTAGTTTCTTGGAATGACTTGCTTGATTGTTGAGTGTTTGTTTGAAATCAGTTTTCAACTCCTTGATATCTTTGATGAAGTTTTCAGCTTGGGATATGAACTCTTTGTGTTATGCGGCTCTTCGATTTCCAAGATCTCGAATACCCATTTCAATTCGTAGAAGTATTCTTTGAGTATTCATCCTTTATCTTGTCTATAAAACTTCAACACGATCAACAAGTGACTGGGGTGTTAGAGTTTCAGAGTTCTGCGGTGCTTGGGTAGTTACGGCAGCAAGAATTTGATCAACTTTATCCTGCAGACTGAGAAATTATTTCGTAGAGACTGCGATATTCTTCTTCTTCTTTTGTTTTGGCTTGGAGGTGGAGTGTTGAGATCCACTCGATTATTCATCATCAATCACTATTATGAAGTCATATGAAGGAAGGGTTGTTGAATATCATCATAGTTGTCATCATCAAGCCCGAACATAAGAGCTGAGCATATTTCAATTGCGGTACCATATTCGTTTGAGTCATGAGCTTCTTCATTTGGAGGGGGATTTGAAGGACCAACACCATCCTCCATGTTGTGAACTTGTTGAACAGTGTCTTCCATTGTTGAATTGCCATGATGTCGTGAACAGTTTTGGAATTGTTGATCATGGAAGCCCAATATTTTGCCATAGTTTGAATGGCTTCCTCCTTTTACTGTTTTTGTTGCACCTGTTGCGCCTTTCGTGCTTACACTTCCCTATTGAATGCTTCAAATTTTCTTATCCCAGACTCTGAAGTTAGACGATATCGATTCCAAGAGCCATCTGATGCATGGCTGTCAAATCCTTGATTCGCCGAGGTGTCCCTCGGGTTCATGGTTCCCTGCACATTTGTGCTCCCCATGCCTAAACCACTTGTAAGTAATGATGGCGGTATAGGATTTCCAGAGCTTCCTCGGTCTCCTTGATCTAGAATCAAGTGTGGCATCTGCTATGTTCTGGCAAGGGCTGAGAAAAAAGTGCCCTGTTGTGCAACTTGTGTATCAAGTGTATGTGTGACTCGAAGCAAAATGGAGTTCAACTCCTCGGGTTCAAATACGTGCAAGCGTGATGCCCTGGAGACCTTAGGGCGACTCGTAACAATTGGATCCACTTAGGTTCCAATTGGGGGTATGTCTCCATCATGTGATGAAACATATACACTTGTTGTATCTGAGTGGTGAGTTTGGGTTTTTGAGGGTGAGTCTGCGGTGACTCGAACGACTACAGGAGTCTGTTAAGAGACTCCGGTATGTGCCATGGTACGCATTTGGCTATGATTTGGGTTTAACTTCAGTTTCTTTCTCCTAAAGATATCATGGGATTCTGAGATCTCATCTTGGTTTTCATCAAGAACATTGATAGGTATGTCATGAACCGGAGCTGTGGGGGCAGGCTCTGCGGTTTGAGCTTTTCTTTTCTTTGAGGGAGCAACTCCCTTTTCACAATGTTCTTTGGAGTTTTCCTTGTGACATCAAGAGATTTGACTCTTTTGGGTTTTGGTTGTGGGATCAGTTATGCGGTAGTCTGTAGGTCCTGTGTTGCGGTGGGCTGACTGGTTCTTGGCAATATCACTCGTAGCCATTATAGTTTGATCCATTATAGTTTGATCCATTATAGTGAGTCCAATGGACTCTATGATGTACATGGTCAGTCTACGAATGAGACCGAAAATAGTTTAATCCTTGGAGTCAGTATACCTTTTGAGATCGCGGGCTGAGAAAAGATTGGTGTCGTTGCCCATGCTAAGGTTAGCGTCCTTGTGCAGATCAACCAAACATAGTGACAAAAACCTTGCAAAGATGAGCTCTGTCATACTTTCTTTTGGTGTGTCCTTGAAGATGTATTGTAAGAAATCATCCCAGATGATTTGACCATAATTGACTGCATTTCGAGTAAAAATGCTCCAAATGATTTCCAGTAGCTTGATCCCCATGTTGTCTATCCCTCCTGTTCTTCCCGAGGGACATCAGATCATGAAATGGCAAACAAATTGCCAAACAGCCGGTAACTTGTTCTTCTTGAATTCTCCCACACCTTTCAATTTTGCCTGGTACCCTATTTGATAAAGGGCAGAGAACACGTCGTTTATGCTTGGAGAGTAAAATTTCGTTGAAGGCAGCATCATGAGATTGATTGCAGAAAGGAATTTCTCCTTGGTGAGAACCACAAAAGAATCATCGGTGAGGTTCAGATGAACTTCTTGAAGGTTGTTGCTAGGTCTGAATGCTGAAAAGGCACATTTGAAAAGAACTTGATCACCAGTTTAATGGACTCGTTGTATGATAGATGATTTTTAAAGATTCCTCTGAAGTTACCGGAAGCAATCGATGGAGAGAGGTCTTTGATTGTGGATTCAGACCATGTTAGACGAACTGAGCCTAAAGCTTTTGATTGCTTCTTTGAAATTCCAGACTTCACCATTTTTGCAGAGAAAAAGATTTTGAAGAACTTGCAGAAAGCTTTTTAGCAAGAAGGTGAAGAAGTTGAGAGTTCGTCGTAGAGAGTTCAGATAGCGTAAAAGCTATCTTGGGAAGGAATGGGGGTTTTTATACCTCCAAATTTCAAAAAGGATTGTAATTACTTTAATGACAGCTGTTAAAGTTAAAAACCCTTGGGTTTTCACCTTTATTAGCTAGAATTAAAATAAATCAAAATTAAATCATTTTCCGGGAAAAAAGGAACATTTATTGCATTGCAGAACCATGATGACACGCCGACTGATCGTGAGGTGATAGGTTGTTTTATCTGCTGTGAAAATTGGGGAAATGGAACGGATTAGACCCCAAACGGCCGTGTGATATGAGTGGTTGATAAAAAAGATTTCTTCAATAGATTGTGTTTATGGAAAAACACTTTATTTTTTTAATCCGAAAATGGGCCTGACTAAGGAAAGTCATTTGAAAAAGAATAAAATGTCATGTGCGACAAAATGAATGTATGAAGAATGTTTTTTTTATTTAAAGTTCATTTAGTAGCACACAACATCATTTAAAGTGTTTATGAAGTGATGACTGCAGGTTCATTCAATACATCTGTGGTAGCATGCAGTGTGACTGTGGTAGCAATAGCTGAAAATAAACTTGATCAAGAAGGCCAGAAATAAAAGAAATAAGACCGGAAGAATATATGGATCATATGTGATTTCAGTATACAAGGTATACTGAAAAGTGGATATGAAGAATATATTAATCAGTTGAGAAGAACCGCAGTGAAGGAAGTGCTTCAAGAGTTTTGTTTTGAAATGAAAAGAAGCAGTTCATTCACCCCTGGAGACCTGAAGAGGTCTGTGGTACCTATCATTTAGAGAAGAACTACGGGTCTGGGTTCATTATGCCTAGCATTTCCAAAAATCCATTTAATTTTGTGGCGTCGAGTGCCTTGGTAAAAACATCAGCTATTTCTTCGTGAGTTGGCACAAAAATAAGTTCGAGGTTACCTTTGAGGATGTGGTCTTTGATGAAGTGGTACCGTAGTTCAATGTGTTTCGTCTTCGAGTGATGAATAGGATTATGAGAAATCGCTATTGCACTCTCTGAATCACAATAGATGGGCACCCGCAACATCCTGTAACCGTAGTCCATATGTTGAGTCTTCATCCAAAGGACTTGAGAACAACAGCTGGCTGCGGCCACATATTCCGCCTCTGCGGTAGACAAAGAAACACAATTTTGTTTCCTTGATGACCAACTAACTAATCTTCCTCCTAAGATCTAACATCCACCCGAAGTTCTGTTACGATCTAGTCTACACCCAACATGATCTACATCTGTGAACGCTTGAAGACTAGAGTCATTATCCGCAGGGTACCAGAGGCCCATTGCTTTACTTCCCTTTAGATATATGAGGATTTGCTTGACTGCGGTCAAGTGAGATACTTTAGGGCCAGCTTGGTACCGAGCACATAACCCCGTTGCAAATACAATATCCGGTCGGCTGGCAGTGAGGTACATCAACGATCCAATCATTCCTCTGTATGTTTTGTGGTCAATTGACTCTCCGGTAGGGTCAGCTGAGATTTTATATCCAAAGGCCATCTGGACCTTAGCTGAGGAGAAATTGTCCATCGAAAATTTCTTCAACAACTCAGTGGTATACTTTTCTTGATGAATGAATATCCCTTGAGGGACATGTATAACCTGAGGTCCTAGAAAGAAATTGATCTCTCTATTCATGCTCATTTGAAACTTGCTTGTCATGAGCCTTGCAAAAACATCCACCATACCCCGATCTGTTGATCCAAATATGATATCATCCACATATATTTGAACAAGCATCAAGTGATTGTCATTTGCTCGCCTAAATAAAGTAGGATCAATCACACCTCTTTTGTATCCTGAGGTGACAAGAAACTCAGAGGGAGTCTCATACCATGCTTTGGGTTCCTGCTTAAGACCGTATACTGCTTTCTCCAGCTTGTAGCAGTGATTTGGAAATTCTAAACTTTCAAAGCCTGGAGGTTGTTGTAGGTATACTTTCTCTTTTAGTTCCCCATTCAGAAAGGCACTTTTTACATCCATTTGATGAACTTTGATGTTTTTGTGAGCAGCATACGCTACGAAGATGCGTATGGCTTCCATTCTTGCTACATGGGCATATGTTTCATCGTAGCCAACACCCTTAAGTTGACTATACCCCTTGGCGACTAATCGAGCTTTGTTTCTTACTATCGCACTGGATTCATCTAACTTGTTCTTATATACCCATCTTGTACCGACGATTGTGTGACCTTTTGGCTTCGGTACCAATTTCCCAACTTTATTTCGTTCAAACTAAGCCAACTTCTCTTGCATTGCAATGATCCAATCGGGCTCCATAAGTGCTTCTTTTGTTGTTCTGGGGTCAACCGAAGACATGAATGCTGCATAATGACAGTGGTTATTTAAATCAAAAGAGATCGAGTTTGAATACCTAAGGATGGATTTCCGATGATTTGACCCGGCGGGTGATCTCTTGTCCAAACGTGTAGTCGGGATTGCTGATGGTCTGCGGCTGCGGTTGAGGGGATATCCTCTACATCTGATGACTCTGCGGTAGGAGAAGGTAGTTCCCACTCGATTTAAGAACAATCGGTAGATGAGTGTTTGTTTGTTGGAATGGGGTCTGCGGTAGGTAATGGAAGTCCCCCTGGATTGATGATGGGAGTTCCCCCCTGAACCATGGATGGTTCCCCCTGGACAAGTGGCGTTGGTTCCCCCTGAACTGATGTGTGATGAACAACCCTTGGATCACTTCTTGTATCAATGTTTTCAATTTCTTCTTTAGAGTCTTCAGAAACGGTTGATTGATTGATTGGTCTGCGGTTGGGCACTGGAGTATTATCTTTAAGTACTGGAACCTTTGCGGTTGTTACTTCCAAAGGAATTGGTATTTCCCCCTCAACCAACGAAGTGGAAGTATTGAATGATGTTCCTTCAGACGAGATAGGTCCAGATACTACTGCATGTTGTTGTTGTGCTACCAGAGACAGCAAAATTTCTGAAAGGAACTCTGTCTCTGCGGGATCGAAAAGGTCATCATAGTTAACCTCTACTATGTTCAAAGGACCCGAGGAAATGGGGATATCACTTTCCATAATGTACTTTGTTTCGATGGAAGAGGCAGTGATGCGGACGTAATAGTTATCAAACTTAACATCAAAACTTTTGAATATCAGTATGGTACACCGTATGAGAACCATGTATGCAACCTTGTTGGTGGAGTAACCCCGGAATATGCCTTCATCAGAATTCGGTGCAAATTTGTTGATATGATCCTTCTTGTTGATCACAAAACATCTGCAACCAAAAATATGGAAGAATCGGACATTGGGTTTGCGGTTGTTGAGACCTTTATAAGGAGTCTTGTTAAGGCGTTTGCAAATGATGCTTCTATTTTGAACAAAGCATGCAGTTTCCACTGCTTCCGCCCAGAAGTAGAGAGGAAGGTTGGCAAAGTTCAACATCGATCTAGCTGCTTCGACCAATGTTTGATTTATTCTCTCTACTACTCCGTTTTGTTGTGGTGTGTAGGGTGTTGAGAAGTTGTGACTGATGCCCTTTGAAACCAAAAAGCTATTTAAGAGCTGATTAGTAAATTATGTGCCGTTATCGCTCCTTATCCGTCTGACTGGTAGTTTGATTGGGAGCTCTATTTCCTTGATGAAGTTGATCATGATCTGCAGTGTGTCTAATTTGAGTCTAAAAAAAAAGACCCAAGTGAAACGAGTAAAGTCATTAACTATAACCAAAATATATTTCTTGTGATGAAGACTGGCTACGGTAGATGGACCATAGAGATCAATATGAAGTAAATCTAATGGTTCAACGACTGAAGAATCAATTATCAGAGGATGGCTACCCTTTTTTTCCACATTCACAGGCTGGGCATGACGTATCAGTGTTGTACTTCAGGATTGGTAGTCAACGGACTGACTCTTCGGTGACCACGTTGTTGTGTATCTGAAGTTGAGGTGAGCTAGTTTGTGGTGCCATAACCAAATTACTTCAGACACTGCTTTGGATAGAAAACACAACTGTGGTTTGCCAATGATCAAAGAAACGTCCAATGGGTAAATTGTCCCTTCAACTTTGGACTTGATCAAGAAAGTGTTTCTATCATTCATCATGATGTAGCAGTATTCATTATCAAATTCAACACGATGAACAGCTTTGCATAATTGACCTACATTGATCAAGTTATGATTTAGTCCCTCTACGTAAGCAACTCTTTGAATTGAGAAGCTTCCCGTAGTCAATACTCCATAACCCCTGATGATTCTATTTGCATTGTTTCCAAAAGTGACGTGTCCACCGCTGCTGATTGGCCTGAAATCTCGAAGGTATTCTAACCTTCCCGTCATGTGCAATGAGCATGCACTATCGATTAACCATTCTTCTTCTTGTTCCTCCTTGCACATTGTGAAGGGTCCATGTTATGGTTTGGGCTAGGCTTTGGATGTATAGGTCATTTAGTATTGTAATAGAAGTATTTTGGTATGTTTACGGCCATGAGTATGTTTACGGCCGTAAACATGTTTACGGCCATGACCATGTTTACGGCCATGACTAGTTTACGGTCAGGTCTTCCTTCCTATATATAGGACCAGTCTGTGTTAGTTAGTGGTTGTTGATTCATAGCAGTTTACGGTCAGTCGGAGTTGTACCAGACGCTTCCTTAATACAAACGTGTGCAAGCTTTGATTCATCATTCTTCTACTCAATTCTCTTCTTGTTTGATTGTTTGATTGCTTGATCACTAGTTAAGATCCTGTTTCTAGGACCTAACAATTGGTATCAGAGCAAGTCTAGTGTCAAAACTTCTTTCAAACACGTTTTCGGTCAGAGGATTTCAGTTTCATCGTGTTTCAAGACTGCATTTGGTGTTTTCGTGACATAAGGGGATTAGATCTGCTTGCATTTCAAGTTTTCAACAAATTCTGGGTGTTTACGGTCAACAGTTTACAACCATAAACAGTCAATCTTCATTGACCGTAAACAGTCAATCTTCATTGACCGTAAAGAGTCAATCTCCTTCAACCGTAAATTCAACCGTAAATCCCTCTAAAACCGTAAACTCTCCTTCAACCGTAAACTCAACCGTGAACCTCCAACCGTAAACTCAACCGTGAACCTCCAACCGTAAACTCCAAGCTGTGAAAGTTGACCGTAAACTCGTGTTTACGGCCGTAATCATTTGATCTCAAACTGTTTTTTGGCTTTTTAGTTAATTTTTCAAGTCATTAAAATGGATTCTCAAAGTCAAGTACTTCATCATGAGCTGGATTCTATTATGGGAACAACTACTCGCATTCCCCGACTGTTATCTGCAGAAGGGTTCCCAGAATGGAAGTACAGAATTGAAAAATATATCAAAATGAAAGACTTCAAGGTTTGGAGAAGCATTCTAAAAGGACCAATCAGAGTAACTACAAATCTTCCAACTGGACAAGTAATTGACAAGCCATACACTGATTACACCGAAGATGATTTCAAAAAAATTGAAGAACAAGAAAGAGAACTGGCCACCTTGACCATGGCTCTATCGCCTGACATTGCACAAGGTTTCAGAGAATACATTTCAGCTAAAGCACTATGGGAAGCATTGATAGAGGTTTACGAAGGAAATGAGGATATGAAGGAAAGCCGTCAGGATATGTTAAGGCAAAAGTTCAACATGTTCAATTATGTAGTCGGAGAAACACTGGAAGCTCAGTTGCAACGATTTACTTCACTTACTACTGAGATGAGTACAACTGGGATTTACTTGACTAAGTCAGAGATAAACAAGAAACTGTTGAACTCACTTCCAAAGTCGTGGGACATGAATGCGGTTGTTATCAAAAAGACAAAAGATTTAAATCGTCTTAGTCTTGCTGAAACAATGGCAATCATTAAAGCATGTGATCTTGATGACAAGCAACGAGAATTGAACCATGTGAATTCTTACTCAACTGCGAATCTTGGAGTTTCCTCAAACAATGCTTTTTCATCCTATATCTCTTCATCCAGTCAACCTTTTGCTGTTCAACAGCCTCAAAATCAAACATTTATCACTCCATCAGTTGCACCATATGTCGCTTCAGCATCTGTCTCCCATCCACATGCTGCTTCAACATCTATTTCTCATCAACAAAGTCAATCTTTTGTTGTTCTTCAAATTGTTTCCTCCTCAAGTGCACCAGCCATGGCTCCAGCTCCCCATTCTAAAGAAAGTGATGAGAACTTAGCTCTTGCTACTGGGCTCGTCAATTGCTACAATGCCTTTGTAGCTGGAGAGCTCCCACCTCAACTTTCATTTGCTGACCTGGATCAAATACACCCAGAGGATGTGGAGGAAATGGACATCACTTGGCAAATTGCAATGGCCGTGTTCAGGGCCAAACAATTTGCTAAGAAAACAGGAAAGAATAACTGGGATATGAATACGGACAAGAAAGTAGGGTTTAACAAGGGAAAGTTGCGCTGCTACAACTGCCACGAGCCGGGTCATTTTGCTCGTGAGTGTCCCAAACTAGATAGAAGAGTAAACAGTGATCAAACAATAGTTCTAGTGGGAAATAGCCATGGAAATGCTGCTGTCAATAGTGAGACTGCTAATCTAGCAGTGGTTGCTCAGTCGTTTGACTGGGAGGACCAGATTCAAGCACTGAACATTTCAGGACCTGAAAATGCTCACTTGGCTCAAATCAATGATACTGCTGTGGAAGAAGCTGATGTTGATCCTGAAGAAGAAATAATGGAGTTGCAGTTTGCGTTCATGGTATCGTCCACGTCAGAACCTGAAAAGAATGAGGTAAGTCAGTCCTGTTGTTCTCAAACTTGCATTGATAAAGTTAACAATCTTCTTGAGCATATAGAGTTGTTACGTACAGAGAACGAGGACTTGAAATATGAAAAATATGAACTTAGAAAAGGACAAAAACCTCTGAGGGCTGAATTAGAAGCGAAAACAAAAGATTTTAGAAAACTTCAGGAAAAATATAGCCTTAAAAGCACACATTATAGATATGTGACTGAAAAACTCACTGAGGTAACTGCAGAGCTTGACACATTAAAAAACAAATTTCAAAATGCAGATTTTACATTTAGAAAATTTGATTTGTCAAGCGAAGTTGTTGCATCAATGATTGAAAACAATTTGAAATTCAAGGAAAATCAGTACAAGGGGTTAGGATATGACAAAGTGCCTCCTCCTTTTAATCATACTTATACTAATGCCCCTTTGTGAAAAGAGGAGATGGATAGAGAGCCATTTCTTAAATATGGATTTGTGTCCGGAGGTAGTATCAATGTCGAAACTACTAACGTTTCTACTTCCCATGCAGATCAATTTTTAAGTCACTCAAAGCAAGAAGCTGCAGGATCTGTTTCTGAAAATAAATATATTTCTAAACCTGATGTTTTTGTTTCAAAAAATGACTCTTTTGTTTCTGATGTTAATGTCCATGATACATCTTGTGATACTTCTGGATCGAATCATGTTGATTTAAATTTCTTTGACATATTTGATGATTTGTTTGATAATTCTGATGTTCCTGAATTTGATGTTCCTGTTTCAACCACATCCACTTCATCAATCACACAACCGGATTCACCCCCACCTATCACACAATCTGATACTTGCACATGTTCTTGTGGTACAAGTAAGAGTGTCAATAAAGAGAGCAAATCAGACAAAGGCAGTACCAGTTACAATAATAATAAGCAGATTTGTTTTAACTGTGGTACAGCCAGTCACATCGCTAGGAATTGTCCTAATAGGGCATTTGTGCATTTTTCGTCTAAACGAGGAAAGAATGAGTCTCGAGGAAGGTCTTTAACTAGAAAGTCCTCGAGATCTCGTCCTCGAAATGATGATTGGAAGGCTAATCAAAACCAGAAAAAGGCAGTGTTTCAAAAGAACAAACAGGTTTTCAATAACAAAGTCACAAACAGTTTGCCAAAATCGAACTCGGCTAAGCCAAGGTCGGTTTCGTCAAAGAGTGAATCTGGATTTTCAACCACTTCTGGTAGAAAATCCAAATGCTCAAAGAAAACTAAAAAGAAACGTGCTTCAAAATCACCCGTGAATGTTAAGAAACCTAAATGCCAGTGGGTGCCTAAACTATCTTCCAACCAATCATCATCATCATCTGAATAAGTTTTACATGATGACACAAAATCAAAAGGATTAAAAGATAAATCTGTGATCGTAAAGGGTCCACCCAGGAAAGAAATGACCTGGGTCCCCAAATCTAAATGATCCCGCTCATTTTGTAGGGACAGTTGCGGAGGAATGTCGTCAGACCATGGTATGTCGACAGCGGCTGCTCCCGGCGTATGACATGAGACATCTCTCAATTGAACGACATTCAGACTTTTAACAGGGGATTTGTTTCCTTTGCGGGTGGTGAAGGCGGAAAAATCACGCAGAGAGGAACTGTAACAAACATAGTGCTAAGTTTCGAGAATGTCAACTATGCTCCCGAGTTAAAGCACAACTTGTTAAGCGTCTCTCAGATCTGCTACAAGGGTTATTCAACGCATTTTACTGATAAAGAGTGTCTGATCTTAAAGCCAGGCATTGTCATCCCGGATGAGTGGATTCTTGTCAAATCGAAGCGCGATGGAAATGCTTACATTATTGACATGAATAGCAATATACCTGAGCAAGTCACCTGCCTCTTCTCAAAAGTCTCAGAACAAAATGCTATGTTGTGGCACCGACTACTCGGCTATGCTAACGCTAAGAATCTGAATCGTCTTGCTAAAAACGAAATGGTGCGTGGCCTGCCTGTCAGATACTTTATAACATTTGAAAAGTGTTTGTCATGTGCACAAGGAAAGCATCACAGGAAACCACACCTGCCAAAGCAAATCAATTCAATCAGCCAGGTGCTCCAATTGTTGCACATGGATTTATTTGGTCCGGTCAATGTCCTAAGCATCAATAGAAACTTATACTGTCTAGTTGTGATTGATGACTTCTCTCGTCTCACGTGGGTTTTCTTCTTAAACAACAAAGCTGGGGTATCTGATCTGATCAAGAAATTCATCGTGATGATTGAGAACCAAAGAAATAACTGGGTGAAGGCGCTTAGAACTGATAATGGAATAGAATTCAAGAATGCGGTTCTTGATCACTTTTGCGCATAAAAGGGAATTGTGCGTCAATACAGTTCAGTTCGCACGCCTCAGCAAAATGGTGTTGCTGAATTGAGAAATCGAACGCTACAAGATGCTGCAAGGACGATGCTGTGTGACTCAAAGTTACCAGTTTTCTTTTGGGCTGAGGCGATTAACACTGCTTGTTATGTTCAGAATCGTGTTTTAATCAACAAAGCCCAAATGAAGACTCCATATGAAATTCTATACGGTCACAAGCCATTTGTCAGCCATTTTCGTGTATTTGGCTGCCCTTGTACCCTTCTTCACCTGGAGTCCAACCCGAAGTTTAATGCCAAAGTTGATGACTGCTATTTCGTGGGGTATGCTGCTCGCACCGCATACAGGGTTTACAACAAAAGAACAAAGCAAATTGTAGAATCCTTTGATGTGCGCTGGCTGGAGGAGAATGAAACAGATGCTAGAGTGGGTCCTGATTGGCTGTTTGATTACACCTCTTTGTTCAAATCGTTCAATATATGCTCAAATACTTCATTTGGTACTACTTCTGGTTCAAAGATTGTACCTGAAGATGAAGACGAAGACGTTGTTTACAGACCGCCATTTGTTTCTTCTGCAATTCCCTCGGTGGAGTCATCTGTTCCAATTTCTAGTCCAGAATCTCCAAGTCAACAACAGACTCCAGATGCTGATGCCACTTCTCTTACCCCTGATCAAAGAGAGTTCATGTCACGAGATGCTTCCGCTGTTACTTAAACTTTTATGGAACTTCTCTTTCCTGAGCAAATTGCAAATGAGTTTGTGGCAGATCCCACTAATGAGACTGGTTCTTCTGATGTGGATCCTTCGGCAGATGATAGAGTTATTAACGTTCACAATCTTCCTGTTTCACTTAATGATATCAGCCAGGAGATACCTTCATGCATTCAACGCGATCATCCGATCGAGAATGTCATTGGCCAGCTGGGTGACGGTGTTAAAACGAGAAGCCAGAGTGGAGATGTCAATACATGTCTCTATTCTTGATTTATCTCTCAAATAGAGCCAAAGAATGTTGAAATGGCTTTGAATGAGCCCAGCTGGGTAGATGCTATGCATGAAGAGCTAAATCAATTTGAAAAACTTGGGGTTTGGAAGCTGGTTGAACTTCCTAAAGGCAAAAAGTCTCTTGACACTCGCTGGGTATATCGAAATAAGCAAGACGATTCCGGAGTCATAGTGCGTAATAAAGCAAGATTGGTGGTTCGTGGGTTTAGACAAATCGAGGGTCTTGACTACACTGAGGTTTATGCTCCGGTGGCTCGCTTGGAGGCTATCCGTATCTTCCTTGCATACGCTTCTTACATGAACTTCACTGTTTATCAGATGGATGTCAAGACAGCTTTCTTGTATGGCAAAGTGATAGAAGAAATCTACGTTGATCAACCCCCTGGGTTTGTTAACTCGAAGCTTCCCAATCATGTCTACAAGTTGGACAAGGCGTTGTATGGGTTACATCAAGCTCCTCGAGCGTGGTATGCAACTCTCACAAAGCACTTGCTCGAACATGGATACTCTCGCGGTACTATCGATCAAACTTTGTTCATCAAGCATGTGGGTAATGATCAGATACTAGTCCAGATTTATGTTGACGACATTATCTTCGGGTCCACAAGTCCACAGCTTTGCAAAGAGTTCGAAGGCGTGATGAAGAAGAGGTTCGAGATGAGCTCTTTAGGTGAAATGACCATGTTTTTGGGGCTTCAGGTCCAACAAAGATCAACCGGAATCCTGATTCATCAAGCAAAATATGTGGTCGATATACTTGAGAAGTTCGGGTTTCAAGACACAAAACCTGCCTTGACGCCAATGGCCGATAGACACCTGCTGACTCAAGATACTGATGGCGAATCCGTATATCAAACTCATTACAGATCAATGATTGGTTCGTTGATGTATCTAACTGCAAGCCGACCAGACATCATGTTTGCAGTTTGTCAATGCGCATGTTATCAGGCTAATCCTAAACTTTCACATCTTATTGTTGTCAAAAGAATTTTTCGGTACCTCAAAGCCACCCCAAAATTGGGTCTTTGGTATCCGAAAAATTCTGAATTTGATTTATATGCATTTGCTGACAGTAATTATGGAGGCCGTGAGCTTGACAAGAAATCTACATCAGGAGGGTGTCAGTTCTTTGGAGACAGGCTGGTGTCGTGGCAGTGCAAGAAACAGCACACCGTCTCAACCTCAACAGCAGAAGCGGAATATGTTGCTGCCTCTGCTTTTTGTTCTCAAGTTATATGGATCCAACATCAGCTGTTGGATTACAGTTTAAACTATCTAGAAACCCCTATATTCTGTGATAATGAGGCTGCAATTCAGATTGCTAAAAATCTTGTCCAGCACTCGAAAACCAAGCACATTGACATCAAAATTCATTTCATCAGAGATTGTTATGAGCGTTCGCTCATTCGGCTGGAACAGGTTCCCACTGCTAATAATGTGGCAGATTTGTTCACAAAGCCGTTCAACAAAGCTCGATTCGATGTGCTTGTGAGCTTTTTGAAAATGCTTCGTTTTGAGGACTAATTTTTTTAGGTTGGTTTAAAATTTGCGCATTTTAATTTCATTCTTCCATGCACAAATTTAGGGGGAGAAATAATCAAAAACCAAACAAAAATTTAAAAAAAAAATTAAAAATCCAAAAATAGTGTTATTTCTGTTTTATTCTTTTCAGAAAAATATTCCAAAAATCCAAAAACATTAGAAAATCAGAAAATCCAAAAATATATTGTTAATGGAATGTGTTTGCAGGTGATGTGTGGGAAGTGATATAATCAAGTGATAACGGACAGTCTAAATCTGTGTAAGGTGCCAAAGTCGAATTGTCTGTGCTCTGTGTTCGATGCGCGGGTAGGCACGAAGGGTTTTTAAATGGACTTGACTAGGATCAGATGAACTTTAGGAGTTTTAAGACTTGACAAATCTTAACCTAGATAGTTCTATTTAGCCTGACAATATGACGCTTGGGTAGGTTGAGCAGAGAGATATACATGGGATTTCTGCGGATACATTAAATGATCTGTATCTAGAACTGTGGATTAACTTTTCCTCGATGTGCGGACTTTGTCCTTAATTCCGGTATTGACGGGGAGACTGGGGAATTCCGATAAATTAGGTCTGTAGAAAGTTATTTTCTTTCTTTCTTACTGTTAGTCATATGTTACCTCCTCTGTGTGATCAAAAGATCCGACCTAGACTGTAACATATGCAATTCTGTCTCTCTGCATCTTCTTCTATGCTATTCTTTCTACCTGTTAGCCATATGCTGTCTCCTTTGCGTGATTAACAATCCGACCTGGTACACAGCATATGCAACACTCTTCTTCTTAATCCATCTAAACTCTAGTTAGTCATATGACTCTCTGCGTGATTGGAAGAGATCCGACCTGAGTGTACAACATATGCATTCTAAATCTGACTTCTTCCTTAATAATTGTCTGCTCCTCTGATGTAAGGAGTATTCTGGAAGAACTTGATTATTAGAGCATATCATGAAGCGGGAAACACGCTCTAGTTAAACTTAAAATTGAACACTTATAGGTTGTCTGTAGATCTCACTGCTTAATTTAAGTGGACAATAATATTCTTGGTCGTCGTCAGCTGAATGGTCTTTTAGGAAATTTATCTAAGTTCATAGGATCTAATGTCTTGTCACTTATAGTTTATCCTTAAATTTGTCACAACCTTTCGTGTTTAAGTGGACCACAATACCGACGATTGACCAGACATAGACATGAAGGTAGAAGTACCAACAAGCGGTGTAAGACTGTCTAAAAACATTGATCCCAATATCACAAAATCTTATCAGCGTTTGTTAAAGTGAAAGTAGTTTAAAATTTCTGTTATTTTTTTTAAATTTTTGCATTTTATTTTTCATTTTAATAATTTTATTTTTTTATTTTTACATAAAATTTTTAGTTTAGTTTTAGAAATTAGTTTTATTTTATTTTTATTTTTATTTTTGTCCTCAAAATGTTTTATTTTTATAAAGGTTTTTGGGTATTGGACTTTATCATTGTGGATTGCGGCCCATGAAATTTTTGGCCCAGGTATATAAAGAAAAGGAGAACAGCCGAGAACCCTCTATTCCTCATTTTCCTCTTTCTGGCCGCAAACTCTCCCGTTTCTCTCTCTCTCTCTCTCTAAATTTTTTTCGTGCGTTTTGGTGAAATTGATCCGATAACTTCAAAGGTATGCCATTTCCGACCACAGATATGCAAATTTCGCATTAAACCGACATGATTTCAAGACTTAATCGAAGAAAACCTAACTGTCGGCGTTTACGGCCAAGGCAGTTCACGGCCAAGGCTGTTTACGACCAAGGCTATTTACAGCCAAATTTTAAATGTTTGAATATGTTGTTTTCTCATTTGGCTTGTTTGATTGCAGATTCAAATGGCAGAGCTCAAGTTTGCTGACAGTCACAACCTGGCTATCATCCTGGCTGATCCTCCGGCTGCTCACGGAGAATTCAAGTCTATGATACATGGATTGCGAGAGTGTTGCTTTTCTACGGCGTTGACTGTCAATCCAGACATTTATCAAGGATTGATTAAGGATTTCTGGAAGTCTGCATCGGTGAAGAAAGGAAGTGATCGAGCTGTTTGTGTTGAGGCTTCTGTCAACAACTGCAAAATCATCATCAATGAGCAGTTCATCAGAAGTACGCTCAAAATTGACGATCAATCAACCTCCTCCTCTGAGATCGAGATTTCCCATGTTGAAGAGTTTCTTGCCAAAATGGGATATGAAGGTGTCTTCCCTCCAACCATAAAGAAGTTACCGCCACCATTCTGGAGATTTTTAGCTCATGTCTTCGTGAGCTGCATTTCCAGAAGAAAATCTGGCGCATATGAGATATCTCTAAGAAACACTGGTGCCATCATCGCTCTGGCTGCGGGACTGAATTTCAACTTCTCGATGTTCATTCTCGAAGAACTGATTACAAGCATCAAAGGAAAACTAGGGATAAGTTCTTGTTGTACCCTAGGTTCATTCAAGTATTCATTGATGAGCAATTTCCAGAAATGCCTAAAGATGGAGAAATTCTTGACATGAAGTCTTTAGGGCCACACACCGTCGGATTGATAAAGCAAAACCGAAAGGGAAAAATAACTTTTCAACGAAAGTTCCCCTTGATGAAGTTTAGCTTATTTGCCGACTCAAATGAGGCATCTGGGTCTTATGTTTCCTCTGATAGAGTGACTTCTGAAGATGACATTTTTTCTGAAGATGACGTCATTCCAGTTTCTGATCAAGAAGATGATGATGCTACTCCTGTTGCTATGGTAGCTGAAGAACATGATCTACACTCTATGAATGTCGAGAGTGATTTTAACAAGGGAACTTCTGAGGATGCGATAGAGAATGATGAAAATGATTCATTTGAAGACTTGGATCTTTCGGGCTATGACAAAGATGATATTCCTTTGAATGTCGAAGTACATGCAAACCTTTTGTCAGATGAGGATCTTAGCTCTTTCTTTGACACTATCCATGATGTTGCTCATACAACAACGGAGATAAGGGAGTCAGAAGACGTTCTTGAAGCTACGCCTCCCTCTCCAACTCAACTGGCTGAAACCTTAACTCCTATGGAGACATCTTCGGAGATTCCTCCCTCTGAGAATGTCATTCCTACCATTGAGCTAGTAGTAAATGAACCTCTGACAACTCAGACCTCCTCGCCTTCATTGAAGAGGAGAAGACTTGATCCTAGACCAGGTGTATTCGTACCTGATCTATTTCATGGCCTGTCAACTCCACCAATTACTACTTCCATTGTTACTTCACCAATTCCATCTAATGAAGGTCCGAGCACAGTTTATGAAGCTGGTGGTTCATCTATTCCTTCAGGATCCTCTCCTCTCAGGACTTATCACGACATTGTCTCTAAGAGACTCGCTCTACATTTGGCCCATGAACAAAGCTCAGTGCCTTCCTCCCGAGCTAAGGGAATATTTATTGAGGAATGCCACCCAAAAGAGGATGATCCCACCATACCTGGACTTCAAAAAGAAATCGGGGTGCTTAATCAGAAGAATATAGAGCTTGATATCTATGTGGCTGAGCTAGAAGCTGAGAAAGCTCAACTTAAAATCCAAGTTGAAGATCTTGAAGCGGATAGAGTTTTGAAAACAAAGCAAATTTCTGATCTGCAAATTCACATGGGAAAGTTGACTGCATGTTACTTTGATTTGAAGGAGAAGCTGACAGAGGAACTTGGTGACAAGTTCAATTCATCTATTCAACATCTCAATGCTGGCCAGTCTTCTACTCAACAAGTTCAAGAACCCCATGTGGACCCGCCCACTCAAAGAAGAACTCGAATTGTCGATCGTTTTGAAAAAGAACAAGTTTAGGCGCCAAGCATTACTGAACTCAAACGTGCCAAGTTAGCAGCTTCTAAAAAGAAAAGGAAATTTCTCTTCAAGAAATCTTCTGATCAAAATGCTCCTGGAAATAAACCCACTATCACCGTAACTGATCTTGAACAGAAGAATTTGGTCACAAGTATGGTGACAGAATGGGAATTATATCATGGGGCTTCCATGACAGGCTCAACATGTGGATCGTAAAGCGCAAAAGCAAAAATGTGGAGTACTACAAAGATTTCCATGATTTCCATTCATGGATAATAGTTGATCTCTCAGAATTATCCAGTGCTCCTTTTTCAAATCCATCAGGTGATCCAAAGGCTTCGCATTTCAAGCTATTCTTGGAGGATCAAGTAAAGAAGGGATTCCCTGGCATGAAGACTGCTGAGTCTTTCATCAAAAGCTTCCCTAAAGTGCTTGATCCCAAGACCAACAAGCCCTTTCAGACTGTCATGTGGCCACCAACAAATCAAGTCAGACAAGTTCCAGTGCCGCAGACCTTCAATGATGGATCTCTCGCAAACATGCATTACTGGGTCTATGATGAAACTATTGCGTCTGCTGTCATCAAGTTCGAAGATGGCTGTTTTCGCTTGTACGATAAACAAGACCTACTTCAATTTGGGAAGTGGGATATTCATCATCTGGCCCTACATCAGATCAAGGTTGCTGAAGATATTTTCGAACCTACTGCGAAAGAGTACACAACAATGGTTGCCGAGATTATTGCTAAGGGGATGTGGCAAGGGGCAATGGGAGGGTTCGATGTTCTTGTAATTGAGAGAGACTGAGTTACAGCTAGCCCCAAACCAAAGGGGAGATTGAAGGGTCCATGTTATGGTTTGGGCTAGGCTTTGGATGTATAGGTCATTTAGTATTGTAATAGAAGTATTTTGGTATGTTTACGGCCGTAAACATGTTTACGGCCATGACCATGTTTACGGCCATGACTAGTTTACGGTCAGGTCTTCCTTCCTATATATAGGACCAGTCTGTGTTAGTTAGTGGTTGTTGATTCATAGCAGTTTACGGTCAGTCAGAGTTGTACCAGACGTTTCCTTAATACAAACGTGCGTAAGCTTTGATTCATCATTCTTCTACTCAATTCTCTTCTTGTTTGATTGTTAGATTGCTTGATCACTAGTTAAGATCCTGTTTCTAGGACCTAACACATTTCCAACATAATCAGAGGGTTAGTTTGGGCACCCAAACAAGTTTGGAGCCCTGGGTAACATGGGATGTTTTCTTAACCGATGCATGCTCGTAAGACTTGTGGACAGCTTTCGTCTATGATTTTAATGCAAGTCCAGGATGTTTTACACCTTTTGAGAAGTTACGTGGATGGGTTGGACTTGACTCTTCGAGAGGGTAGAAACCAAAGGCAAGGTTTTTCTCGTTTAACCAGAGACCATATTTGGTCAATGGTCTGACGGCTGTGACTTTTTCCTTGTGACCGATCCTTGCGGTGTGTTTTGTGGGAGTGTCCTTGGGACTTAAAACAGGCTTCTCATTGATCTATTCTTAGGTTTTGACTTTGTGACTGACTGAGGTGTTTTTGAAAGCATTGGAGTTGGAAAAATACCCTTGAAATTTAGATTTGTTAAGGTATTTTGTGAAAATGACATGACTTGTTTTTGACATTTTGCAAAATTGTTTTGAGAAGATTTTGTCACAGTTGTTTCCCTTGTGTTTGATCCCTCGACTGCAGTGTGTTTTTGAAAGTTTTTTGCAGTGACGAATTTTTTGAAATTCCTTTTAGAAATCTTGACTTGATTTTTGAAAGTTTTATTCTTGAAATCAGCTTCCCGCTTTTCATGTCGGGATTTGATCTCCTTTTGTAAAGTCAGTTTTGCTTGAAATTTTGGTGAGACCACATCAAAAACATTTAGTTGCGGTTTTTTGAAATTCTTTGATTGAGATGAAAATCGAGGACTTGAGTCCTTAGAACTAGAAAATTCATTATTTTGTGAACATTGGCCAAATTCAAAATTATTAATTGGCAATTCATGCAAGGTGGGGTGAAGTGAGGTTGTGCATTGGATCGGGGTCTGCGGTAGAGAGGATTGGACTACCGCAGAGTAAGTCAATGGTGACTTTTGATTGGTACATCTTTTGGAGGACAAGGATGGACCATTTTCAACTAATTCAGGTCCTTCCAAAACAATTTCTTCAAACACATCTGAGCTTGATTGAGGGCCAGGACTAATTGTGGCAATAGTGGGTATAAACTCGTTTGAACTACCCGAGGATTCAGGAAGAATTTCCTCAATGACACAATTGTTGCTAAGATCACGAAGTCTACTGAAATGACATTGAATATTTTCGGGTTATGTCTTGTAATTGACTGGATAATGAAAAGTTCTATCTGGGGGACATAGGGACGTTCAACGTTGAACCGGGGAGAAGTGGTCTTATTGGTTGAGTACCCATTAGACCATCTCCAACTATAAGTGTTGTCTACGGTCCCATTGTTAACTAGATTCTCAACAGCTTCACTTTCATTAAACAGTTTTTCAATTAAAATATTTAAACGTACGATCTCTTTTCGGGCAGGATCCCGTTGATTTAAAGCAATATCTAACTGAGTTTCACTTAACATCCTAACATCTTTTTCTAACAACAAATATTTCTCTAGCATAATGACCTTAAGCTTTTTGTCTTCTAGTGTTCCTCTCACATGGTACATCTCTTGGGAAGCTATGTTCTTTTCATCTAAGGCTTTGTTGTAGTCTGAAAGGACGGCAACACAAGTGTCATTAAGTCTTTCTAAGTATGGTTCACAATCATGCATGTTGTAATTATTAGACCGAATCATAATTTTTACCTGGTCATCGATGATGAGAGTTCCATCTTTTGCCATGTAGCAGTAGTTCTTCTTTAGGTTTGTTGATCCATTTTCTTCACTAGTTGCCACCATGAAAATTTTCCCTTTTTTTGTTGTCTATTTCTTCATCTTCATCACCCGAAGACCAAACTTGATGATCCCTTTTGACTTGAGAAACATAAGCTCTTGCTTTTTCATTTTCCTCCATTTCTTGAGCCATTCTGAGATAAAAAGCCTTGTCTTTCACCACGTTTGCTTTGCAGTCTTTGGAAAAGGGGTTTTCCTTGTGATACTTATGGCAAATAACGACTCTATCTTTGTCTTCGGTAGTGGTACCAAAGTCTGAAGGTTTGTTGTTCCGCGGTTGTGAAGGATGATGAGGATTTCTGGGATATATTGGATGGTTACTCTGCTGGTTGAAGTTGCGATTGAAAGGTGGTTTGGTGAACTGCTGGTTTTTACGAAAGGATGGTGGTGGGAGTCTATTGAACTGTTGGCTGACCAGGGCAATGGCATTTTGAAACTCTTCTTCATCATCTAGTTCCGCATCAGCTTCATATGCCCGCAGTGGGTTGTCATATGAGTGTTGGCATGATGATTCTGCGGTATATGGGTACTGAGGATTTTTGAACTATGGAGTTTGAGCCATCAACGCAAGTAGCCCTCCTAAGTCTGCATAATCTTTTAACACCATCGATTCTTATGCGTGTAGTTCACCGTAGAGCTTGAATAGTGAAAGAGTGGATCTTTCTGTCTCCTTGGACTATCATCTTTGCCGTAGTCCAATGTCTACCCAAACCATTCAGGAATTGTAGGTTTGTCTCGTGATTACTTCGAACTGTACCAGCATTTGACAACTTTGTGATGATGAGATTGAACCTTTTGAATGCATCTTCAAGACTTTCACCGGGAAGAGCTTTAAAGTTATTGAACTCATTGAGAGCAGCGGTGAGTTTCTTGTCTTGAGCTTGTTCAAACCCCTGGTAAAGATTCTTGAGTACATCCCAGATCTCTTTGGCAGATTTGCAGTTGATGATGATGCCAAAGTTGTATGGAGCAACACCACATGATATTTCATATAAGGCTATGACATTTTTCTCCATTTTCTCAAGATCATCATTTTTTGGTCAATTCATGGTTGCTTGACCTGCGCCTAGTCGGGCCTGAGCACCATCTGCTTGAACATGAGTGAGAACAGGGACATGGGGTCCTTCTTCCACAGACCTCCATACATATCTTCCGGGCCTCTTAAGATACCTTTCCATTCTTTGAGACCAATGGTGGTATTCATTTGCAACAAGTATGGGAGCTCTGTTCGAGCCTCCAACACTGTTGGAAACATTCAATGAAAAAGTTTGTGCCATATTTCCTTGTTTTTTTGTTTTTTATAAGAATGAGCTTCAGTGGTATAGTAGGCTTTCTAAAATCAGAGTTTTGTTTAGAAAGCAACCACTATGGCTCTAATACCAATTGTTGTAGCCCATTTTGACGATCGGTTGATGCGGAATAATAAGAACACCTTGAGATTTAACGATCATAAAAATATAAATGAAGAACATAAGATGAGCAACTCCATAGTCTACTAGAAAAGAGAGATAAAAATAATACATGAAGAACATGGGTTGGGAGATATAACTCTCCCTTGGTGGGAGAGATCCCACCACACTTTCTCTCTCTTGAAACTACATTGTGCACTCTTTTTCATTTTACATGATCAACTCTCTCTATATATATATAAAGAGAGAGAAACCAAACAATACAATAAAGGGAATAAATAACCTAACTTATCACTCATAATTTGTAGAGCATTTACATGCTCCAACACACAACATTTGGACTTGTCTTTCCAAGCGGTGGATTTTTTTCCTTTTCTTGGCCATCTGGCTTTGTCTCCAAGATCCTGCATAGCAAATATTACACTTGAAATATCCATAGAAAAGCAACAGTCAGTAATTTTAGGGAAGTCTTCTTCCTCTCCCTTATCTTCAAGGGCATCAACTCTATGATGGCCAGGTTTTGAATATGGTTTTGACTTGTAGGATATGTGGCCGAGGAGTCGGCCTTTCTATTGGGGTGATCGTAAGATCTTGGTGGATTGCTCCTATTTTAGATCTCCTTGTCTTCTTCGAGCCTTATGAACCTTAGTGCTTTGCTTCTGACTTCGTCCATCCTCTTGCATGGAGTCATTACGACGTCTTCATAGAAAGGAGAATCCTTATTTAAGCCCATTTTAAAGGCTTCAACTGTAGTTGTCATGTCGATGTTGGGGATACTCAGAGCTTCCCTGCCAAACCTGTTCACAAAAGTCCTAAGGGATTCCTTAGGATCCTGAATCACCCGATGGAGATCACTAGTGATCTTTTCGAATGTTCCGCTACAAGAAAATTGATTGTTAAATAAATTAATTAAATGAGAAAACGATGTAATAGAGCAAGGAGGAACGTTAAGAAGCCATTTTAAAGTTGATCCTGTGAGGGTTGAACCAAAACCCTTGCATAGACAAGATGTAACATCCATAAAATCCATGAAAAATTTAAACTTTTATAACGATCCAAAACCATCATTGTTTAAAAATAGTTTTCCAAAACATGTCAATATCAGAGAAATACCAAAATCATGAACCAAAACATGAGGAGGTGCACCATCACGCCTCGCCTTTCCGCGATCCTCTAAGGTACCTGAAACATAATCCAAAACTGTAAGCCCAAAGCTTAGTGAGTTCCCCCAAAATACCAATACACAAGCAAATAGCACAACGTAATAACAACATGCAATGGGTCCACAACTAAACGACTGGATTACCCTGAACCCACATCATAAGTCTGGCTTGCCCCCTGGGCCCACAGCTTATGTCTGGCTTGATCCCCGGCTTGATCAGTCCTTGGACTGAATACCACTAAGCCCTGAGTATGAGTCTTGCATGCCCTTCCTAGCCCTCAGCTCGTATCTGGAATGCTCATGAGCCCTCAGTATGAGTCTGGCATGCCCTTCCTGGCCCTCTGCTCAAATCTGGTATGCTCGAGGATTTGTTGGCTACAGCACGGAGCAGTACAACCTCAACCCAACCCACACAATATGTTGACATATAACAGATAATATCATATACAGATAAACAAACAGTATCACAGGTAGTCCTATAGATCTACCAGACTAGCATATCAAAACTAGCATGCATATCTATCCCATTCTCAGCATAACAACGATATTAGGTTATCAAATCAAAGGGCCGACATTTGTGCCTGCGACCCGAAAGTACAGTGAGGAAAACTCACCTTACAAGCATCAGATAACTGATAAGGCATGACTCTGAATCTCAACTCTCAGCTTAAATGCCTACAACCACCATGTGACCAATTCCATCTAAAAACCAATAATACCCAAAATACCCTTAAAACTTAAACTTGGTAAAACAAGGTCAAACTTGGTCAAAATCCATAAATCCACCGAGTCAATGCAACCGACTCAACCTAACTGAGCCAATCCAGTCGAGTTAACTCAAAAATGGTTGAACCATGCGAGTATGCGGGGCGTACTCTGGAGGTATGTGCAACGTACACAAGCTTCACATTGACTGACAAACGGGGATGTTGACCGACTACGCGGGGCGTACTCCTTTCTACGTGGGGCATACCCTCACAGAGCCCAAAACCTCATTTAGTGCTTAATGGCTTAAGCACTTAAGCCCAAACTTCAGATCCATGGTCCAAATGCACCCCAGGGTCATAAAGTCTACATTTATGACTTTAAACATCCAAAAAGTCCTTAATACATGGTGTTAATCCGTTAAGACCTTATACAAGGAGCATGGAACCAAACTAGCCAAAGGGACCTCATTTTTATGGCTTAGAACCCTTCCTAGGGTCTGAAAGGACAACCCAAAATGTCCAAAACCAAACATGCATAACAATGGGTGTTTTGGGACAAGAAGAGCATCATAAAGCTACCAAAGTGAGATCCAAGCAAACAAAGAATAAAGGTAGCAACTTTTTACCTTCTAGAGCTTCCCAAGAATATAATGATCCAAGATCCACAAACTTGCTTCAACTTCTAACCTCCTTGATGCAACTCCTTCTTCCTTAATCACACAAAGAACACACTTTTAGCTCAAAACACTCTCTTATGGGGTTAGGGTTTGCCAAAAACGAATTAAGGGCTTGGAGGCTGAAAGGATGAGCCCAAATGATCCATAAAGGTGTTTAAATACTCCTCAAACCCGAAAAATTAAGGGTTTCACCCAGACTTAAGTACACCCAGCGTACTAGGGCGCGCCCTAGTACGCTTAGCATACTCCATATACGCTCAGCGTACAACCCTAGCTCCCAAAATTACCACTTTGCCACTAGGGCTTCTTAGGACTACATCTTTACAATCCAAGGACCAAAATGATATAACTTTAAAACCAAAGGAACGATTTGAAAATACCTGAAACCCGGGATGTTACAACTCTCCTCCACGTGAACAAGACTTCACCCTCGAAGTGTGGTGCAACGAACAAATTTGGATAATGCTCCCGCATTTCGGCGTGTGGCTCCCAGGTCCACTCTGAGCTCCTCCGATGCTGCCATCGTACTGTTACCAAAGGTACTTCCTTGCTATGCAAAACCTTTACTTTCATCTCCAGAATAGCTAATGGTCTCTCAACATAGTTCAGGCGCTCATCGACCTGAATATCATCCAATGACACCACTACATCCTTATCCAATACGCACTTTCGCAGCTGTGAAACATGGAAAGTGCTATGAATCTGACTGAGCTCCTTAGGAAGATCCAATATGTAGGCGACCTTTCCAACCCTGTCAATAATCCGGAATGGTCAAATATATCAGGGACCCAACTTCCCCCTCTTCCTGAAGAGAATCATAACTTTACAAGGTGAGACCTTCAATAACACTATGTCACCGACCTGGAACTCCAACTCGGATCGGCGCTGGTCGGCATAGCTCTTCTGCCGACTCTGAGCAGTCTGCAGCCTCTGCCTGATCTGTAGAATCATCTTCGTAGTGTGAAGGACCACCTCGGTCCACCCCATAACTATGTGACCAGACTCACCCCAGCAAACCGGGGTATGACATCTCTGCCCATATAAGAGCTCAAAAGGCGGAGCACCAATGCTGGAGTGAAAACTGTTGTTGTAGGAGAACTCCGCAAGAGGTAGGTAGGAGTCCCATCTCCCACCAAAATCAATGACACAGGCCTGCAACATATCCTAAAGGGTTTGTATCGTCCGCTCACTCTGGCCGTCGGTTTGTGGATGATATGTTGTGCTGAAGTGCAACCTCGTGCCCAGTTCCTCATGGAAATTCTGCCAAAAGCGGGAGGTGAACCGAACATCACGGTCAGAAACAATGGAGACCAGAACCCCATGGCGAGCAACGATCTCGTGAATATACACATCGGCCAGCTTCTTGGCCGAAGAACTCTCCTGAATCGCCAGGAAATGGGCACTCTTGGTCAATCGATCAACGATGACCAAAATAGCATCAAAACCCTTTGCCGTCTTCGGCAACTTGGTGATGAAGTCCATCGAAATCTGCTCCCATTTCCACATGGGAACCTCCAGAGGCTACAGCTTGTCATGTGGCCTCTGATGCTCGGCCTTGACCATCCTGCAGGTCAAGCACCTCTCTACGTACCAGGGGATCTCCCTCTTCATACACGGCCACCAATAGCTCATCCTCAGATCCCAATACATCTTGGTGGCCTCGGGATGGATAGAAAAACGAGACTTATAAGCCTCCTCCAACACAATCTGTCTGACCCCACAAGACATAGGAACCCATACCCAACCACAACGGGTCAACAATCCACGACTATCCAGAACAAATCTGGTGATCTCACCCCTGATCCTCTCAATCTTCCAGTTCTCTTCCCGAACACCCTCAGTCTGAGCCTCCTAATCAATCCCAAAAGCAGGGAATCCACTGATATCCTCATACACAATACCCCATCTGAAGATCCAGCCGACTAGCAGCTCAGAGCATCTGCCACCACATTCACTTTACCCGGATGGTAAAGGATCCCGCAGTCATAATCCTCGACTACGTCCAGCCACCTGCGTTGCCTCATGTTCAGGTTCGGCTGATCCATAATCTGCCTCAAACTCTTGTGATCTGTGTATATGGTACAACAGACCCCGATACAAATAATGCCTCCAAATCTTGAGGGCAAAAACCACTGCCCCCAGCTCCAAATCATGTGTGGGATATCTCGTCTCGTGCGACTTCAGCTACCGTGAAGCATATGCTATCACACATCCTCTCTGCATGAGGACCGCCCCCAACCCAGTGATGGAAGCATCACAGAATACCACGAAATCCTCAATTCCCTTTGGGAGGGTCAAAACCTAGGTCTCACAAAATCTCTGCCGAAGCGTCTCAAATGCTAATTACTGCGCAGGGCCCCACCGAAAATCCACCCGCTTCCTCGTTAGACGAGTGAGGGGTACTGCAATCTTGGAAAAATCCTGAATGAATCTCTCGTAGTACACTACCAACCCCAAGAAACTCCTGATATCTGAGGGAGATTTCGGAACCTCCCAATGCATCACCGCCTCAATCTTGGCCGGATCGACCAATATCTCGTCCTTGTTAACGAGGTGTCCAAGGAACTGAACCTCTCATAACCAAAACTCGCACTTCGAGAACTTAGCATAAAGCCGTTCTCGCCTTAAAACCCCTAGAAGCTCGCGAAGATGCTCCTCATGCTGGTCTCTGGTCTTCGAATATACCAAGATATCATCAATAAATACAATAACCGAACGATCGAGCATCGTCCCGCATACCCGATTCATTAAATTTATAAACACCGCAGGCGCATTGATGAGCCCGAATGGCATCACCACAAACTCGTAATGCCCATAGCATGTCCGGAATGCGGTCTTCTCCGCGTCCTCCTCTCTCACCCTGACCTGATGGTACCCGAACCTTAGATCTATCTTGGAGAACCAAGATGCACCTTGCAACTGATGAAAGAGATCATCGATCCACAGAAGGGGATAACGGTTCTTCACCGTTAGCTTGTTTAACTCCCAGTAATCAATGCACATCCGTTGTGAACCATCCTTCTTCTTGACGAATAAAATCAACGCTCCCCATGGAGAACTACTCGGTCTGTTGAACTACTTGCCTAGCAGTTCCAGTAGTTGAGATGAGAAATCCTGCATCTCAGGCGGTGCCAATCGGTATAGCGCCTTGGCAATCGGGGCCGCACCTGGCACAAGGTCAATCCTGAACATGACCTGCCTCTTAGGAGGCACATCGGGTATTTCCTCTGGAAACACATTGGCAAACTCCCTGACAACCAGGACCTCAGAAAGTGAAACCTGATCCCCAACACGCGTATCCACCACATAAGCCAAATAACCTGCACACCCGTGTTGAATGTACTGTCAAGCCCTGGCTGCAGAACAAAACCCAGAACCCATCCTGGTGCCCTCTCCATAGATAACCAGTTCTCCCCTACTTGGGGTTCGAACTACCACACGTTGGCCCTTGCAATCGATCATAGCACCAAAACGGCTCAGCCAAACCATACCCACAATCACGCAGACATCCCCCATGGGGATAGGGATCAAATCGATCAGATAGGGCACCCCGAAAATCTCCAAAAGACAACCCTGATACACTAATGATGTAGAAATCCCGTGTTCGTTGGCGATAGATACTCGCAACGGACACTCTAACTTTCCAATGGTCATATTAAACTCTCTACTGAACGATCGAGATACAAAATACTGACTCGCACCCGAGTCAAGAAACACTAGAGTAGGAAAAGAGTTCACTAGTAAAGTACCTAACAAAGGTGCAAACATAAGCGTAACACAAAACATAATAAACAAAATAAGGGATAGAAACATACCACTCACAACATCTGGAGATGCTCTGGCCTACTCTGCAGTAAGATGGAAAGAGCGACCTCGAGCCCTCGAGGGCTCTGCCCTACCCTGAATCCCGTCAGTGATCCTCAAAGTAGCGGGTGCTGAAACCTGCGCCGGCCTAGCAGCAAGCAATGGGCAATTAGCCTTCACATGGCCAACCCGGTCGCAATGATAACAAATCCTGGAACTAGGTGTTGTGGCTTGCTGGTGGCAATACCTCACCATATGGCCCTGCCGGCCACAATTTTGGCACCCAGATGATGATCGACAAGCACCCTCATGCACCTTGCCGCACTTCCCATAAGTGCAGCCCTTCCGGTCCCCAGATCTAACATTAGCGGTCCTAAACTTCTTAGGCGCAGGATGTGACTGCGTTGAGGCCGACCTCTGCTCCCTCGTCTGCAAATCAATCTCAATCTCATGCTGCCTGGCGGCCTCCTGCATCTCCAACAATGTACTATAGCGCTGAGTAGAAAAAAAATCTTTCTGATCTCTGTTTTGAGCATGCTCAAGTAACGGGTCATCTAAACCTGCTCAGATGCAGCAAACTCAGGACAGAACATAGCCCTCTACGTGAACATCTTGGTGATCTCCGTCACCGTCTCAGAACCCTGTCTTAAATCTTGATACTCCTGGGCCAACCTCTCTCGCTCCACCAGTGGCACATATCGGGAGCGGGACATCACAAAGAACTGCTCCCAAGTTCCAGTAGCTCTCTACTCAGTAGAATATAAACTAGTAGCAAGCCTCCACCAATCCTTCGCTCCGGACCTAAGAAGGTTCAGAGCGTATCTGACCTTCTGGTCAGCTGGACACAAACAAGTGAAGAAGCATCCCTCCACATCAGATAGCCACCTCATGGAGATGATCGCTCCAGCACCCCATCGAAAGTCGGGGGCTTCGTATTATCGAAGTCCCGATACTGAAAAACCCGACCCGATCCAACCCCTATTGCCGCAACGACTGTAGTGGCTGCAACAACAACAGTCTCAGATAAAGCAACATCGCGATCATCAAAGTACTCAACCATGACGGTCTTGATAGACCCAAACATCTCTGGAAACTAAGCTCGGAAACGAGCTACAACCTCCTCATGCAGGATCTCCCTGATCCTTTCATCCAACGCAGTTGAATCACCCTGACGGCCTACTCCTGATCCCAAACCGGATCCTGCCTCAACTTGACGCGTAGTCAGTATACTGAAAATAAACCAGGAGGATATCAGATAACACTCACACAACGGGGAACCAACTCCCTGTTGGGTTTTAGTATACTACAACACCCTATGGTGCACATACAACCCTAAAAGCTTTGGATCTACGTTTTCTCTAATTATAGATGCAATATTGTTTCCAAAGCTTTAAACCTACAACTAGCATATAAATGATATAAACTACATAAAATACTAGTTAGAAGTTTACCTCTTTGTGTAGCTTGTAGAACTTAATGAATTTGGCCTTTAAAAGCTTAACCCCAATAGTGTGGAAGCCTCAAATGAAATCACAGCACATCATGGACAAAGGTGCAACTTGAGAGAGAATTCCATGCACCCAAAAACACCCATGAACTCCAAGAACATACATGTAGGCGTTTTTTAGCTATAGAGCACATATTTATATGTAGGATTCCAAGGGTCATGGGTATAACCCAAATCCATACCCATGGGTTTTATGATCCATGGTTCATGTGGCCCAACTCTTTATGTATCCATACATAAACTTAGTCCAACATGGATCATAAGCCCAACACATATAAATATAACTAATTACCATAATTAGTCCCCATAGATTTAATTAGTCTCTTTTGATCACTAAATTAATTCCAAATTAATTCTTGATCAATACTAATTAAAATATATGATTTCATATTAATATATTAGAACTTATAATATATTAATAAATCATGTATAACCTCTTCTCAAAAGTCTATCCTAACAAATTGTCCTGATGATATGCAACCCAAATGGACCATGCTACTTTCGGGTCAAGTACATACCAATAATAGTTATGGGCTTATACATATAATCCAACAGTCTCCCACTTGGAAAAGTCTAAAACTACTATTGCAAGTACGACTCCAAAACCCGACTAGCAATCGTAGCTTTTAAAAGCCGGTGTCGAACTCTGACCTAGTCAATGACATGTACATTAGATAAGAGATCATAAATTCCTCCATTATAGATACCATATGGACAGAGACATGGATTATAATCATACTCTCTGTCCATCTGTTGTTTCCCGATTTCTGATTTATGACGACCGACTAATTGAAGAAATCAAATCAGTCCAGGCCCGGCCGAGCACTTACGTTTGTCATCACTAAATCATCGAGGGGCCCACATATATCGCTTTTATCCACATGGGGTAAAAGGAACGGATAAACTTCGACCCAAATGCTCGTTTGTACTCACTCATCAAATTACACACAACGATATGTTTTATAACATCCAAGTTAGTGGTACGTTTACATATGTCAATGTGCAACCGACTCGTAACTACAACTCACACGTCTCCGTTTGAAGAATATAAGATATTATCGTCTCATGATCACTCGTGATAAAATCCATGAAGTGATTCATAAGAGTGTGGATTTAATCCAATACTCGAATCTTATTCCACGAGTACTCATGAATACTGCAGCTATGTCTAGGTCACCTAGACAAACTACAGACCCATTCATGACAGTCTTGCCTCAATACCTACTTCCAAAGTATTATCGACTGTGGACGGTTTGAATAACCTAGTTATTCGGGAAGTCAAAACATGCAAAGTGAAACACAAGAATAATACTAATCCTATATGGCCCCAATACTTGTGAGAGTAAATAAAACACCTTTTATTTAATCACCATATTGATTACTCATTATTCATTGTATAATGTTTCGAATAATAAACTTTATACTTGAATCAAAACAATAGTTGTCCCATGCTCCAAGCATGCACACTATGTTTACCTATGTTCCTTTGTTTGTGGAATAGATTAATTGACAACATTTCAAATGATACTCATTTCACAATTACAAATCCTTATCGCAAATGTAAGAATACAAGATTCTTTGCCATTTACTGAAATCTGATAGATTCTAAACTAATATGCATTGATCCTTTTGTAATGACTATGCACAAAAGCCACAAAGACTCGGCAACAGACATTACAAAGTATTCCAATGGAGAACAATTCCATGGAAACGAAGTCTCACATTCAAAGTACATTCCTTTGAACATCCTTCTTGCATTAAGTTTTCTAATATTACACAGATTTAATGAATAACTTCCACCTACGGAAACATTTCCATATTCCCATTTTGACGATCACTTCTGAACAAGAGTTGCCTCTTTTCAGAATATGTCAATATGGTCCTTCCAAAATTTACACCATACTTCCAACTGTCCATGAGCAACCAATCTTTGGTAAACCTCAGATTGTCCTCGACAATTGCTTAATCATTTTAGTCATATCCAGTTCTTTTCCTTTTTCCCTCTTAATGCCCTAGGTGTTTGGAAAAATTTAGAACGGATGAATATTATAGCACATGTAATCGATCCCATATCCAAAGCATATGGGACACGATTCATGATGTCTCACATAAAGACATGATACTAGACCAGTCTTTAGCTATAATATTTCTATTTCTATTTGCCATGTTCTCATAATTCGAATTATGAAAAGGGATGTCGTAATCATAATCGAATTTTAGAATGCAAATAATGTAATCATGACTAAATTTGATTAAAGACTCACAATCTAAGCTTTTAGAATTGAAATGAAGTATAATTTCCTCTCTCTTAATTATAGCAAAACAACTTTCCAAACCCTGCAACATTGCAACTTGAAACTTTTGTTTTTTGTAATTAACATTGCTAACTTGCAACATTTACCATAATCATTATGCTCCCACTAGCATAATAACCATTATTAGCATAACACTTATGCTCCCACTAGCTTTGACATGTATCCAGAAATCAGCTGGACTTCTAGAAATCAATACTTATTGACTTTTTTACCAAAGTTCAGATTTCTGATACGAGATGCTTTGATAAAACTTTATCTAAGCTTCCCGATTTCATACACCTTTCCTTAGATAGTTCACATGTGTGTCTAAACAATTACGAAAAGGGATGTCGTAATCATAATGTTTAGACCTTTTGTCATTCTCACTAGTCCATGTTAGTGTGCCGGTTAACCACACACGCTCCACTAACGACTTTGAGAATGAAAATATCACAATTGCTATCTACTTAAAATATACTTAGTGAAAGTGTTTCCTCATCATCATTTTCATGAATCGGAGAGAAACCTTATGACACTTAGATTTTTATGGTGTATGTGTTCCTATCCATTTAAATTTGTCATAACCATAATCACAAGACAAGGTTAGTGACAAATCCAAACTCATATGGACTGAACTTGTTTAATCTTAGTTTTCTTGCCACCCGGCAGCACAAGGGCCTACCATTGCTTCCAGGTTGTTATGCAAACAATTGAGAACTCATAGAACCCATATGCATAGTCAACTTTAGCTGGAATGGGCACAGAAACAAGAATATGTCAACACGATAGGTTACAAACCTCAAGTTGCGTGCTAGTGATAAGCAACAGGTTTTATTCTTGATTAGTTCTTGAAACTTTTCAAGATCTTTAAGACTCCCACTGACCTCTTGACATATAAGATTCTCTTGTCAAGAACCATTCCTTGACAAAGCAAATATTCAAGAGTTAGTGTGGATTCTTATCAAGACAAACACTTCACACAATTGGCCTTAGTTGATCTTTGTTTTATCCAAAACATCACAACTCACCAATTTCAAATGTACAAGAGTAGAAAACATTTTACTCTATATTTGATAAGTGTTTTAAACCTTCTTAACATTATGTCACTCAAGGCTCGATCTTGGAGTGTTACTCTAACACTCAATTTTGGAACGAAGTATGATTCATCTTTTGATTTAACCATTTCAACAGTTCACGATTCCTTTTCTTAGTCAAACAAATGCACTAAGATATCCTTAGAGGATCAATTGTGATATGGTTTTTCATAATCATTAAGATGATCATAAAACATGATACTAAAGTACTCTCCCATCTTTTCAGATTGGAGAAACTTTTATCTTTCTGCCTAATTTGATTCTTCTCATTCGTCCTGCCATACATTGAAACTTTCCAATGTTTCAGAATTATACTTAAACTTGTAAGCACAACCATATTTACTAAACTTTAGTAAATCATGACGAATAGCCTTACTGTTCTTTGTGGTGGACCTGATCAGCGCACAACCAAGTGTACCCGATCTCCTAGTCCTTCACTTGACTCACATATACATGTGAACAAGGAATTAGTCTTAATTTCCCAAAGATGAAAATTTTCATTCATCATACAATACAAGTTGCATGATTCCAAGTTTCTATCCAACTGAAACTTGGGTGATGAGAATCTTTCTTTATTTGGTAAATTATGACACTACCACAAATGAAAAAATCAAATCTATTTTCCAATATTCCTATCAATGGAATCATATAAACAACAATTTTCATAAATCTCATTGTAAGGATACTTAAAATAAATAAAATCAAAAATTTTCCTTTTATTTTAAAATTGCGGAAAAACTTATCCTTACAATGCAAATACATATGAAAACTATGTTTTTATCTATTCCTAAGAAATCTATCATAACTCTTAAGCAGCAGCTCAAAATTCTGATCTTCGAATCATGCGATCGAAATCCATCTTCACGGTCAGATTCAACATACTCTTCTTCTAAGCTTCCTCTCCTTTTTCGATTCTACAAAACATCAAAATGCGACCTAGTCACATCATGTAATAAGAATCTCCAAATAGGAACTTAATAGAGTTAGATAGTGGAATTTACCTGAAGCATAGTCAAATTTTTGACTTTTACCATCCTAGTGAACTTTCAGGTAAATAAGGCAGCTTCGCAACCAATGCCCCTTCCTTTTGCAATAGAAACATATGGACTCTTTAGTAATGGTACATGGGACTATCTCAGACTTAGCCTTTCTCTTTACCATTTGGTCAACCGGGTTAAATATGGCCGATGCCTTTCCTTTGGGAAGAGAATACTTTTCAGGACTTCCAATGTTTCCATTGTCAATGTCCATGAAAGTTTGGGAAGTAGATCTTCCAATAAAATTTGCTTTATCAGTGCTCCAAATCATTGTTGATTCAGCAGCAACAAGCAAATAGGTAAGATCATTAAGGGTCATGTCGTGGTTTGTCACATAGTAGTCCTTAATGAACTCACTATATGACTCGGAAAGTGACTGAAGAACCCAATCAACAGTCAACTTCCTTGAGACTTCGACACCCAAATCTCCCAGCTTGTCAATATGAGACTTCATCTCCAAGATGTGAGTACATATAGACACTGCTTGCCAATAGGGATTGAGTGACCTTGAACTATTCAAGAACTTGTGGGGCAGGGAGAATAATTGTAGGAGGTGGAGGAAGTAAAGTATGATTTCCAGTCCCATTAATGCAGAACAAAGGGATTAATCTTTCACCTTGATTTCCATTTGGGATGTCATCTTCATTAGGATAGCTTTATCCAAAAGGATAAGGAAGACCATAGTTGTCATAACTAGACATCTATGAGGGAGAAATTCAAGTTTAGTTTATTTAAGTCCTTAATATAACACCCAATATGAAATATTAAGGCTAGGACCCAACACAATATTTTATAACTTGGAAGGGATGCCGTAATCCAAGCTACAAAATATTTGAAGGTAGGTAAATGACGATTTACCAATTTCCACCATGAAAAACGAAATTTAACATTAGGTTTTAAATGAATTGAAACTCCTAGATCTTTTGAGATTCATTAAACTATTCAATGGCATGTTTAAATCTCGATTGTGCCCTTCAAGTTTGTGACTGGGATGCCGAGGATCACAAACAAGGGGTGAATAACCATGCAAATTAACTTGGTACACTTAATGTTACAACCACATAATCAATGTGCCGGTTAACCAGCCACGCTCCATTGATCTATGATTAACATCAAGCTACCCTGTGCCACACATTGTCAGTCCCATATTAGTGTGTCAGCTAACAACACACGCTCCACTAACGACTTAACAAGGTGCAAAGTGCAATTTCATGAATTAGCACCAAATTCACATTTTCCTAAGTAACTAACGTTGGGAATTTAATAAAAGTTTAGTTACTTTATATTTATCATTATACTTTTAACGAGAATTAATGTCCTATCCTACCCGTTCGGCTAACGACCCTCCACCAGTCAAGGAAGCGGTGGGTGAGAGTGGACACCCATTAAACCACCATTTTATAGGCAATAACCTTATACCCCTTATAGACCGGCTTCGTGAATGAGGCCTACTAACGGTAAGAATGACTTGTCTTATACATATATATAAGTATTAACTTTTAATATTATAATAGTATAAGGGTGTATTTTACACATTTAAAATACTTGGTGGTTTTATCTATTAATTAAACTATACTCTTAATTTAATTAAACTTAAACCATGTCATTATAGAATTATTAACTTTCTTTTAATTAGACACTTTAATTAATTTAATAAAGTCCATAAGGTTTGAATTTTAAAATTCTAAGGTTTGAAATTAAAGTAATCACGAGAGAGACTTTACAAATTCCAAAACTTGAGGGCAAGTTTTGAAACTTGTCAAAACTTTTCAAATCCATAACTTATGAGTTTAAAGTAGTTTAATGAAAAAACTCTTCAAGTTCCATAACTTGAGGACAAGTTATGAAAGACTTTAAAAACATTTAGAAAATGAGACTCTTCATTTTCATAACTTATGGAAATTTTATGAGTTTTAAAATTCATAAATAAGACCTTTGATATAACTTGAGGAAAAGTTACAAAAACTCATATTATGAACAACTTTTAGATCAATTTGAATCGAAAACCAATTATCACATAATTTTTCTATTAATCTAAACTAAATCATAAGAACAAGATAATTCACACCAACAATTTTCAAGAAATTAGCTAATCATATAAACTAATACAAATCTTGAAACTTTGACAATTATCTTGTAATCGGACATGCAAGAACATTACCCTCTTGAAAAACAGGTTTCTAGGTTTAAAAGATAGTTTAGGGTAATGATCCTCATCCAATAGCAAAACAAAACTCGAAAATTTTCTCACAGGTGCATCACCACGTCGTGGTAAAAGCTGCCACGTCGTGGTGAGCAGTGAGATGCGAAAATGGCACATTTTTAACTTTGGAAAAACAAGAAGCATCAAGCATAATAAAAAACAACCCATGGCTCTGATACCACTGTTGGGTTTTAGTATACTACAACATCCTATGGTGCACATACAACCCTAAAAGATTTGGATCTATGTTTTCTCTAATTATACATGCAATATTGTTTCCAAAGCTTTAAACCTACAACTAGCATATAAATGATATAAACCACATAAAATACTAGTTAGAAGTTTACCTTTTTGTGTAGCTTGTAGAAGTTGATGAATTTGGCCTTTAAAAGCTTAGCCCCAATAGTGTGGAAGCCTCAAATGGAATCACAACACATCATGGACAAAGGTGGAACCTGAGAGAGAATTCCATGCACCCGAAAACACCCATGAACTCCAAGAACATGCATGTAGGCGTTTTTTAAGCTATAGAGCACATATTTATATGTAGGATTCCAAGGGTCATGGGTATAACCCAAATCCATACCCATGGGTTTTATGATCCATGGTTCATGTGGACCAACTCTTTATGTATCCATACATAAAGTTAGTCCAACATGGATCATAAGCCCTACACATATAAATATAACTAATTACCATAATTAGTCCCCACAGATTTAATTAGTCTCTTTTGATCACTAAATTAATTCCAAATTAATTCTTGATCAATACTAATTAAAACATATGATTTCATATTAATATATTAGAACTTATAATATATTAATAAATCATGTATAACCTCTTCTCAAAAGTCCATCCTAACAAATTGTCTTGATGATATGCAACCCAAATGGACCATGTTACTTTCGGGTCAAGTACATACCAATAATAGTTATGGGCTTAGACATCTAATCCAACCCTCCCAACATAGACCTAGGGGTTGTGACTTCCTTACTATGCGTACAGGTCCTATGCTTTCAATAGTACGGGCCCATACTACCTTCCATACCTACCTGTATTTGTCTCGTAGGATCATCACAACACCCTAACAATACCCTCTAGCATACTTATACACTCAATCCTCACACCCTACATGAAGGCTATATATATCTTGAAACTGGCCGGCTGACCCCACACAACTTACCCACGAAACTTCCACCAGCCCTGCAGCACTCACGTATGCTACTCATACATAACGCTGGACCCTATAGACATTCGAATAGCTGATCCTACCCTAAGCCCTTCATCAAACAAGAATAGGAAATAAGCCAAACCGAACATTCTCAGTCTATAAGATCTTAGTTATGCATAACCATGGTGCATACATTAAGCAACTATAGTAATGATGTCAATTCCATTAGAGAAGAACCCTAGGCTATCAGGCATCATATAATCAGGAAATTCTATCATGCAAAATCCTGAAGATCCCTAGCCTATCGCTAGCATGCTATTCTAACATATCACAGTATCAAATAACAGTATGGTATTTTGGGGTCTACTTACTGGCTCCGGCTGATCGTACACATTGCATCTTCCTTGATTATTTTGAAAACCATTTGACAAATCATTTTAAAAATCTATTTCCTTAGTTTGAGACTAGATTCACACGAGTGTTCCTCCAGTTCACTCAAACCAAGGCTCTGATACCAACTTGTAATATCCATAAAATCAATGAAAAATTTAAACTTTTATAATGATCATGCCTTCGCCTTTCCGCAATCCTCTAAGGTACCTGAAACATAATCCGAAACTGTAAGCCCAAAGCTTAGTGAGTTCCCCTAAAATACCAATACATAAGAAAATAGCACAACATAATAACAACATGCAATGGGTCCATAACTAATAGACTGGATTGCCCCTGAGCCCACATCATAAGTCTGGCTTGCCTCCTGGGCCCACAGCTTATGTCTGGCTTGCTCCCCAGCCTGATCAGTCCTTGGACTGAGTACCACTAAGCCATCAGTACGAGTCCGGCATGCCCTTCCCGGCCCTCAGCTTGTATCTAGAATGCTTATGATCCCTCAGTATGAGTCTGGCATGCCCTCCCTGGCCCTCAACCTATATCTATTATGCTCCAGGGTTTGTTGGCTACAACACGGAGCAGTACAACCTCAACCCAAGCCACACAATATGTCGACATATAACAGATAATATCATACACAAATAAACAGACAGTATCACAGGTAGTCCTACAGATGTACCAGACTAGCATATCAAAACTAGCATGCATATTTGTCCCATACTCAGCATAACAACGATATCAAGTTATCAAACCAATGGGCCGGCCTTGGTGCCTTCGACCCGAAAGTACAGTGAGGAAAACTCACCTCACAAGCAGCACAGAACTGATAAGGCCCGACTCTGAATCTCAGCTTTCAACTCAAATGCCTACAACCACCAAGTAACCAATTCCATCAAAACCCAATAATACCCAAAATACCCTTAAAAGTTAAACTTGGTCAAACTTGGTCAAACATGGTCAAAATCCATAAACCCACTGAGTCAACCCAGCCGAGTCAACCCAACCGAGTCAATCCAGCCGAATTAACTCAAAAATGGTTGAACCATGCGAGTACACGGGGCGTACTCCGGAGGTACGTGCAGCGTACACGAGCTTCGTATCGACTGACAAAAGGGGATGTTGACCGAGTACACGGGGCGTACTCCTTTCTCCGTGGGGCGTACCCTCATAGAGCCCCAAACCTCATTTAGTGCTTAATGGCTTAAGCACTTAAGCCCAAACTTCATATCCATGGTCCAATTGCACCCCATAGTCATAATCTCCAACTTTATGACTTTAAACATCCAAAAAGTCCTTAATACAGGGTCTTAATCCATTAAGACCTTCTACAAGAATTATGGAGACAAACTAGCTAAAGGGACCTCATTTTTATGGCTTAGAACCCTTCCTAGGGTCTGAAAGGACAGCCCAAAACATCCAAAACCAAACATGCATAACAATAGGAGTTTTGGGACAAGAAGAACATCATAAAGCTACCAAAGTGAGATCCAAGCAAACAAAGCATAAAGGTAGCCAATTTTTATCTTATGGAGCTTCCCAAGAAGATAATGATCCAAGATCCACAAGATTGCTTCAACTTCTAACCTCCTTGATGCAACTCCTTCTTCCTGAAGCACACAAAGAACACACTTTTAGCTTAAAACATTCTCTTAGGGGGTTAGGGTTTGCCAAAAATGACTCAAGGGCTTGGAGGCTGGAAGGATGAGGACAAATGATCCATAAAGGTGTTTAAATACTCCTTAATCCCTGAAAATTAGGGTTTCACTCGGACTTAAGTATGCCCAACATACGTATGTGTACGCCCAGCGTTCTAGGGCGCGCCCTAGTATGCTTAGCGTACACACATGTACTCTTATCGTACAACCGTAGTTCCCAAAATTCCTACTTTGACACTAGGGCTTCTTAGGGCTACATCTTTACAATCCAAGGACCATAATGATATAACTTTAAAACCAAAGGAAGGATTTGAAAATACCTGAAACCCGGGATGTTACACAAGCTTCTTTCAAGTGAGTAAGGATGTGAATGATCTCCATCCTTTCCCTGTATTGTGCCATATGCTCCTTAGGATATGTAGTATCGTCATAAGGCTTCATGTTGGGGGTTTGGAAGCGCTTTGGGACTTCGGTATCAGCTATTACTCGAACAAATCTTGAGATCCTTTGGCATGTGGGGGATACTTCTAGCACAGGTTGAACAACTCCAGGACGCTTGAGATCTTTTGTTTTAATTGCTTAAGCTCTTTAGCCATGATTGGGCTTAAACTTGTATCAAGATCCATTGAGTTAGTCGTAAAGATATTATTATTGAAGAGGTTACTAGGATCCTTGTTACTGGGAGTAACGAAGGTTTCGTTGGGACCCTGGGTTGTATCGGCTTGCGCTCTTGGAGTTGCGCCCCAGACGGGAACAGAGGCCAGTATTGCGGATCCTATCTCACGGAGAATCGTTGAGGATCCCCTGTTATCGAAGTTCAGGATCTTCGACTGCAAGATCGAGGGTGTTGCTTCCTGAGGCTTGTAGAATTTTGTCCTCATTCTCTCCACTTCCTTGAGAATTGTCCTGTTATCCTCCTGTTGTTGGGAGGCTTTTCGTTCTAGTCACTTCATCATAGCGAATATTTCATTGTTGGAAATCAGCATAAGAGGATCATGGAGTCCTTGGGTAACGACTGGAGAAGTGTTTTTCTTCGGTGCTTCTGAGGCTTTCTTGGGAGCTCCGGCTGGAGGTGGTGGAAGGATTTTGGAGGAAATGGGAGAAATTGAGGAAGAGGACAGGGTCGATTGTGTATACATGATTTTAAACACCACGGCCCCATGGTGGGCGCCAATTTGTTTTGGTCAAAAAATGAACAAGCAAGAATCAACCAAATTGTATGAGAGGTTGTGATGTTCAGAATAAAGAAAGTATAAGATGATGATCAAAGTGACGCAAGTGATTCTCACACGTCATAATCATGCATTCTTAATAATTCTTATTCATTTTGTTTCTTACACGTCGTTTTTCACTCATTTTCATTCTTACATAATATGATTATCAAGAACTCATTCTGACAGAATGAGTATAAAAAAATCCATAATACCCTCATAGACTATTTAATTAGTGAAAATACGTGATAATGATAATAGTTATGTCATGTTGAACGTATTCACATTACCAAACAAAACATTTTCTTAGTTATTCTCATAGAATAGCACCGTCCACACAATAGATGTCCATCCATATATGAATTTAGTGCGTATATATATATATATATATATATATATATATATATATATATATATATATATATATATAGGGAAAATGACACAAATGCCCAACAAAGTTTCTAGGGTTGGTCGATTCAGTACCTAAAGTTTTTGTCTGGCTTTATGGGGGTATAAATTAGGATATGACCTACTCTTTTAGTCCCTTTCAGCCTCTAATAGTTGGTTCACCATGCGACAGTGACCATTTAGACCAAAAAAACTCATATTGTGCCACTATAATGCCAAAAAATAAGCTTAGGGATCAAATGCTTATGCCACAAAATCGAAGTGATTTGGGAGAAGAAGAAACCTGATAAATTGGATAGATTTAATTCACATGCATAGGTCATCAAGAAATGTGGAGATGATTGGCAGCTTCACAACCCCAGAAGCCACAAGAAACGATAGGATCCACAATCGAAGGATCCATAGGAACACTACCTTCAGAATATTCTTCCCTGAAATGCATAAAACAACTTGAATCAGGAAAATTCACCACTTCAAAGTTTATACATAGTCAATAAAGTGATGATTTATTTACTAGTAAAGCGAGACGAAACTTCAGTTTTGTCAATTATCTATTCAGCAATCTCTCGAAAGTTCTTCTCCACATCCCATTCCCTTCTCCTAATCGAATTTGGCAAAATTGAATCAAACAAGTATTTTTCTTGGTCAGATTCTGTGACAACCCAAAATTTCTATCTTGTAAAGTCAATCAATTCAATCAAAAGTCAGACTTGTTTATGTTATCTTTTAGCATTGTTAAGATTCGGTTTGAGAGTTTTAAACCTAGTACACTCAAGGTTTGTGTGTTAGGATGTGTTAGCTCGGGTTCTTTGAGTTATAATTGAGCCGGAAACTCCATCAAAATGGGTTCACGGCCACATCTAGACTCCTGGCCGTGAACAAGTCCCCTATATAAACAATTAGGGCTCATTTTCTTCACTTTTTCCAACTCTTCAACCCTAGCCGTGAACACTCCTCTTTCTCTCTTAACTTTTTCAACCGTGAACCGTTCATAAGATCTTGACTTGGCCGTGAACCCTCCTTAAGATGCAAGGTTTGGCTGTGAACACCTCATAGAATCAAGGTTGGGCCATCAACACATCATGTGTTCATGGGCCATGAACCCTCTTAAGGTCGTGAACATTCCTTAGTTTGGCCGTGAACTACTTTAGAACAATCATTTGTGATTGTAACACTTCAATCCAAGTGTTTCCTAGTCCCTAAGGTTGTTCCCTATCATGATTAGTTGTTATGTACACTAATTATATACATATATGTGTCATTATATGCTTAATAGGATCTGTTTGTGCTCAAGACTTCACTTGACACTTTGCATCCTATATCGATCTTACATTCGAATCACTCACTACAGGTGAGTTCATACCCCATAACTTATCTTTTAAATGATTTTAAATGCTTTTATGAGGGGGGGGGGGAATACAAGTAGAAAACATTATAGTTATTATATCAATCACATGTGATTAATAACTACCAAACAAGTGAATTTCTTATACTTCAAAACTGTTTTATCAAACAAACCGCTTCAAATCGTTTTATAAACTCTTTTATATGTTAGACTCTTTATCATTTTACAAAACTCTTTTAAACTTATATATTTTCAAAATCATGTCTATATAGATATAGTTATATAAATAAGGTTGAAAGGGCTTAGGACTGATAACTCGCTTTATTTCCTGTTCCTTGTTTGGTTGTGGACTTAGGGTATCGGTTGTTTGTCCGAGTGTCGTTTGAATCTTAGTTATATATTATGTATATATGTATAGATATAAAAGTTCTTCCAATCAGTTCAATACCTTTGGGTAGCAAAGGTGTACAAACATGATCAGTCATTCAAATAACAGTACTAGTAAACTATAATAGGTATAGTTTAGAAAGTTACTACTTACTACTTACTATTTCTAGAACAATGAAACATACAAGAGTCAGTTCATACATGAGTCAGTTCAAACATACTATAACGAGAAACAATACAGAGAGAACATACTATACACTAGAACAGAGAGAACATACTATACACTAGAACAGAGAGAACATACTATACACTAGAACAGAGAGAACATACTATACACTAGAACAGAGAGAACATACTATACAAATACAAGAACACTATAACATTAATGTGAGCCACTACTTCATGGAATGGCAATATACTGCTGTGTCACGTTTTGTAACCAAAGTCTCTTGGAGGGAGAGCGTGAGTTTGTGTATAGATATATATGGGATTGACCATCCTACACCTTGCTGCTAGCTACAGTGGGACCTGCAGGTCTACGGGTGACGAATGTCATATCATTTCGACGTCTTTGATCGTCGTGTTTACTAGTCAATCAAGTATGGTTACAATCTTATCACATTTTACCTTAACTAAACAAATTGGTTTAAGGTAGTTTGTAAAATTGTAGTTACTTATATAATACTACAGTACATCTTTATTTTCCCATAACATTCACATTGTGATCTTCTCACATAAACGGTAATATAAACTATATTTTGGTAATGATAGTCTTACTTGGGAAAAACACTCACTTTTACAAAAGAACAAACATAAAGAACAGTCGGGTCTTGGTAGAAGACTACTTTAGTAGAAAATATAGGATTTTCTAGGAAGTATACAAACATTTACATTAAACACTTACAAACATGTACATCAAACACATACAAACATTTTCATCAACTTACACAAACAATGACACTAAAATACTTATGAGCTCACCAGCTTTAATGCTGATCTACGCTTTCAAAATAACTTGTATTCTCAGGTCACCAGTAGACAGGTACCGATGACCAGGTTTTGAGAAGACGGAGCACGTTCAAGACTCGTCTTTTATTTTGATTCATATTTTGGTGTCTTTCAAACTATGCAGAACACACTTGTATTAAAATTATATTATTAATGCAATGGATGATGTTGTTGCTTGTTTTACTATTATGCATTGTTATGATACTGTACATGACGTCCTCCGCCCCCGAACGTTTCCGCCGTTCTGGTTTGGGGGTGTGATAGATTCATTAGTGCTTCGATTTCACAACACAAAAGCACATATTTCAATTTGGAAAATGGAAAGCTAAAAAGTTCATAATTCACATCGAATAAACAAAACTAACTACTGAATGTCACTTAATTATATGCGAAAACATGTCTGTTGATGTTAGGATCTTTCAAAATTCCTGCTTCAACATTCTATTTCTAAAACCAAGGGTTTCTTCTCATTTTCTTGTTTTCCGGCTAGGATTGATGGCGGAGGTAATGGTGTCATAGTTTGATCCGACGAACTTGGGGTTTAGTATTTGGATTGGTTTTATCAGAAAGAGAGGAGAGAATGAGTGGTATGTTAATGGCGATGGAAGTTAAGCCTATCATCTCTCCCCTTTTGCTCTCCAACGAACATACGAACAAGCATAACGAAATATTTGTTATCGCTCATTCCATTATCAACTTTCTTCTTCTCCCAAATCACTTCGATCTTGTGGCATAAACATTTGATCCCCACACTTATTTTTTTTGGCTTTATAGGGGCACAATGTGAGTTTTTTTGGTCTAAATGGCCACTGTCACATGGTAAACCGGCTAGTATAGGTTGAAAGAGACTAAACGAGCAGGTCGTATCCTAGTGTATACCCCCATAAAGCCAGACATAATTTTAGGGACTGAATCGACCAACCCTAGGAACTTTATAGGGCATTTGTGTTATATATATAGGGGTGAGATCCGTTGAGAACTCATAGTTTTCCGAGAACCCGAGAACTAAATGTGGAGCGTTAGATCAAAAGTAACTCATTAATGGCATGATCGTCATCTTACCAATCTCATTTAGTGTTTGTTATTCTAAATATTAATAAATGTCTAAAAATTAACATTGTAAATAAAATTTTCAGATTTTTTTAATAAAAATAATAATTTTCATTTTTTTAAAATGCAGATTTTAATTTTTATGAAAAAATTAATTATTTTAAAAAAATTGAAAAAAATGTTTTTTTTAAAAAAACTGTAATTTTTTTAAAAATGGTAAATTTTAAAAAAATTTGAATATTTAAAAAAAAAACTATAATTTTTTAACAAAAAAAAATCAACGTTATAGGTGCGGTGCATATATGCATATCTTTTTCAAATATATATATATATATATATATATATATATATATATATATATATATATATATATATATATATATATATATATATGTCTTTTACTATAATATTCGTAAGTAAATTATCAAAAAAAAAATCATTTTTATTTACCAACCAAAAAACACAATAGTATAAGTAATTTATTCGATAATAAAATATAAAAAGCAAAAAATGCTACAAAATTACAAATCGTTTTCATGTCTTTGTGTCAAGATTTTCATATTTTCTTCAATTTATCACTTTTCACCTCTTCAGTATTTTCCACTAATTCTTCCAAATCTAGAAAAAAAATTGAAAAAGAAAAATTGATTAGTGCAAGAACACTCACAAAAATGCATATGTATATGTATCATGTAAGATTTACATTTGATTATATAATGTAATATTCACATATGATTGTATCTTTTAAGATTAAAATGTTAAATTCATAAGAAAATTTTAAAAAAAATTAATTAATGTACAATACTCACATAAAATGCATGTGTGCATATAAAATTTATATGTGATTCACTTCTGATTCAAATATAAATCACATGTAAATATGTGATTTACATGTGAATTACATGTGATTCATATGTGAATTACACATTATTTACATGTAATTCACATATGAATCACATGTAATTCACATGTAAATCACATATAATTCACATGTAAATGACATATTTCCATGTGAATCACAATCATATATAATTCACATGTAAATCATATAATTACATATGATTCACATGTAAATCACATATTTACATGTGATTTACATGTGAATCACATGTAATTCATATGTGATTCACGTGTGATTTACATGTGAATTGCATGTGATTCATATGTGAATTGCATGTGAATCAATTTAGATGAATCCACACATTGAAAAACAAACCCTAATTATCTTCAAAACCATGGATAACTTGAATAAGACTAACTTATCAGGTGAAAACCCCACATAAGCACCCAAAAATAGATATAAATAGCATCAAGCTTTGAATCTAAAAGACCCAAAGCAACACCTAAAACTGCACCTAAAAGTGACAATGAACTCAAGGACAATAGATGTAAATGGAAATGAAGTTTGAACTTTCATATTTGAGTATTATTTTTGCTACAAAAACTCCAACATAAATATATACAAGTATACACTGAATGTTACTGTAAAAAAACAAAGCTTTCTACACTATACAATCAGATTAAGCACAAATTTCACAAAACCACCAGTCAATTAGTTTTTTCAATCCATCAATGAAAGGTTGGAGAAATGAAAAGTTCAAATCCATAGACCTTAATCAGAGTGGTTTTTCTATATGTGAAGTTATTAACAATAACCATACAAGTGCATATGCATAGCTCATTAGGAAAACACAAAGTTAAAAGTCATAACTTCCTTACATTCCTCCAATTCTGTTAGAATTTTTTCATCAAAATCAAGTCATTTCCTCATAACTTGAACCAAAACAAACAACACATGAAAATGAATCGAAATTCAAAGAATTTCAGCCACACATTGTTACAAAAAACTTGGTTAAATCCACACATTATTACAGAAACCTTAGTTAAATAAACCAAGTCTGAAGATTATCAATTTAGATGAAAGAAGAGAGATAATTCTACAGATGAATCGATTTCATACCTAATTAAAAACTGAATAATACAAGCATGTAGGGATTAATGATACCTGATGATCGAAGTTGAGAGTATCGGCGAAGCAACTTTGATTAGATAATTTTTCCACTTCTATTCCAAATCTACTGTAATCGGTAAGGAATGAGTGACATCGACAATGTTTTAGGTCAAATAAACGATTCAAAATTGTGGAGGAGCAGATGCGATGGTGGTAGACTCCGGCGATTGAAGACGATGGTGAGAATGACGGGGCGATTGAAGACAACCACTTCTATCCCAGATATATGGTGGTAGATAAGGAATTGGAGATATAATCAACGTTTTAGGGAAAATCAACGACAACAAGACAATTGGTGATTCACAGGAGTGTGGAGGAGCAAAGGTGGAGGTGATACACTCCGGTGACTAAAGATGAAAATAAGAATGCAACGAGATGTAGATTTGTGTGAGATAGATAATGGTGCTTTAAGGAGAGATTAACTGGAAGGTACAGTAAACCTTTGATTTATCTGTTTTCATCTCTAAATCCGAGATGAAGATGAACATGAGGTAGAGAGAAAGACGGTGGGAGAGAGAGAGAGAGAGAGAGAGAGAGTTGTATTTTTAAAATTAATTTTGATTAATTATTAGGTATTTTAATTTGTATTCCTTAACTACCCTTGTGATTTATTGTAAAAAGTCAATGTTACCATTGAAATTGTTAATAATTACAAATATGTCATGTTTGATCTATGCCATTAAAAGTTTTGATCTAACGTTCCACTTTTAGTTTTCGAATTCTCTGGAAGTATAGGTTCTCAAATGATCATATATATATATATATATATATATATATATATATATATATATATATATATATATATCTTTATACCTTAATAAGCATTTACCATTATTTGCTGAATTTTAAGAGGTACAATCCTTAAACCATCATGTACAACTACTTTATGCATTCTGGCAAAAATAATCTTATCCGGTTTAACATACTTTTTAAACCTTAAGTGTGGATAGCTTTTGACCCGTCTCCTTCCTTATCGTTTCCAACAACTTCAATAGAAGAGCAACTTCTCTTCTCCTATTTTTTTTGAAAATCCCTATTCTTCAGGAATAGACGATAATTTGAAGAGACTCATCCCACGCTTAGTCAAAGCAATCACCCATTACAAATTACTCCATATTTAGGTGTTTACATTCTCCAATTTCGTTGTGCTCTCTCTCTCTCTCTCTCTGTGTGTGTGTGTGTGTGTATGTGTGTGTAAGCTTGATGTGTTCATATTTGATTCCATGTAGGTTTGCTGGTTCATATTAACTGAAGGTTTATGGAAGTGGTGGTGATTGAAACAATGACATCACTCCCCTGGTAGTACCAGGTAAGAGCCCTAACGTGATTTTTGTTTTCTAGCCCTAATTTGATATATTTTTTTAAGTTTCGTTTCGATTTTGGCTTCTTGCACTTTTCGGTTTTCTGTATTGGCTGAAGACACAACTTTATCTCTCTCGCTGTAATCTAGATTAAAAACCCTAGCTTAGAGCTCCCAAAGCTCCCCCGTTCCCTGACCATGAAATGTTTTCTGCCGGTAGCGCTCCTCCATCTCTCTTTGTAAAAAAAGCCCTAAGCTCCACCGCCACAATTAAATAAAAAAATAACGATGTTGATGATCTCAGTCTCATTGAAAAGGTAATGTCTTTCATTAATTTATGCAATTAAATAAACAAATAATGATGTCATGTTGCAACAGGAAACTTGAAGGACTGCATGTATTGCCAAAATGGAACCATCTGGTATGCTTTTTCATATTGTTCTTCCAAAATAGTTTCCCTGAAGAATGCTCATATTGGAATAATTCTTTCATTTTATTCTTTAATCATTTACTCTATTTTCTTTTGAAATTTTGTTATGTTGATTCCCAAGTTGAAATTTTAATGTTTCCAAGGTTAAGATCACAATTCATGCTTTCAAACTATTGGGTTTTGGAAAGAAATGCTTGCTTAAATTTGAATTTTGAGAGAAAGTTGATTATTTGATATTATGTAGCATTTTCATATCCAGATCTTGGAAAATGAACCCACAGACTCCACAATAAGACTGGTGAGTTTGAGATGAAAATTATGGACATTGATAGTGAGCATCTTGGCATACCTGAAGCAGAGTACCATGTCATTGTTCGAATGTCTTATTTGAATTTGCAAGAATCTGCGAAGATCTCAACATATTGGTGAGACTGGTAATTAGCTTTTCTCTAGATTTGTCTGTTAACATCATTAATATCTGTAGTTGTAACTGTTTTGTGTGATTGTTGTCAATAATATTTTTAAAGCTATCAATAGTTGTAATTTTTTTGTGTGATTGTTTTCAATTATAATTTGTGGGTCATTTTAACAGGTGATTTGATTGTTCGTTTACAAAGGCTAATGGGTTAACTGAAAGTTCTTGTGTACTCCATCCTGTTAGATTATGGAGCTGATGCTAATAGTACATGTAATTTTTTTTAGCATTGTCAAATGCAACACATATTAGAGATTTTTGTACCACCTTTTAAATTAGAGAATAAATTGCAGTTTTTATTTAGTTAATGTTAGTAGTCATAGTAGAATGTGTGTCCAAACACCTGTTTATTCAGTTTTTACCATGCCCTGCAAAAAAAGGATGACATCTTGAGCTGCAGTCTAGATCGGGATTTGAGTATTTTACTTTGTAAAAACACCCAACTAAAACTTTCTATGTCTTTTATAAAGTTGGAGGCTATGTTGCATCACATTTAAAATGACTCATTTGTTGCATTTCTTTTTTTCTCTTCAGGTGATGTTTTATTGATTCCTATCAAGATTTCTTGTGTGGCATGAACTAAAAAAAAATCACGTAGCTTCTATTACATTATGCTTTTGTTCAATGTATTTCCAGATCAATTTTCATCCATCTTTTGTTAAATTGGTTGCTTATTGCATTTAAAATAGCTTTGACAGATTCATGATTGCAATTTGCAGATATCTTCTTAACCTGATTGCACTAATCTAAGGCACTTTTGTTTCCACTCTATCAGAGGTATGTTAATAGCAAATCATAAAGTATTCCAGATCTTATTTTGATCCTACTTTCTCATATTACCTTCTTAACATGTACTCATGTTCCACAAACTTGAATTTTGTTTATATATATGCTAGCTAGCATGATAAAATGATATGAACACATATATTGAAATCTGTAAGAGGAACTCATGTCCTATGATCATGTTCTTTACGAAATGGTGGCCGGGAAAAAATATATAAAACCAAGAAAAAAACCTTCTGCAGTTGGAAAAATCACAAAAAACACCAATATTGAGGCTTTAATATCATATGGTTCATTCAACGCTAAATGATATTAAGATTGTGGGTTGTTACCTGTGTAAACATTTGAATAAAATACTTGAGAGTTGACTTATCTATGTTATTACAGGCAAGTGAAATAGGGAAATAATAGATAACTCCAAACAACAATTAGCAAAGGGCATAACAAAATTGCAATTTAATACGAAGATGGTTTGTATATGTTATAGATCCTTTTATGTTTTAGATCAATGTATTTTATAGATATTTTTGTTTGTAAATTTTATGTGGGTAGTGATTATGGACTTGGAATGCAATTAGAAAAACACGAAGATGGGATTTTAGATTAAAAATGAAATAAAAATGAAGATGTCATTTAAGCAATGAGAAGGTTTGTATTTTGCATATTTTTCTGGTTATTGTTTAATGTTTATCGTTTTATTCATTTCGGATTTGTAATTTACCTTGCAAATAAGATGTTGGGTTTGATTTTTTTACATGGGTCACAAATTTTTTTTTTTTTTGTATTTTTTCTAACATAAATTGGTTAAGAAAACGGTAAGATAATATGATTCAAATACAAAATAAGTTGTTGTTTGGAGTTATCTATTATTTCCCTATGGATAATATGATTCAAATAACTCCAGGCAAGTGTACATCCTATGGATCTAAAAATAATTAGATAAAAAAAACTATTAAGTATCATTTTGAAAGCACTGGTGGAGGAGTTACTTGTAACGATGTGCAATATTAAAAAGCATAAGATAGATATATTATGTAAACAACCACCGATTTTTGGACTAACTGTTTATTTATGTATTTAGTTTGTTCGAAACACAAAACCATGTAATAATATTGATATTTAAAATATTGGTTGAAAAAACACTATTTGTCCAATACACGATTGAATACACCATTTAAATCCTAAACCTAAAAACGTTACGTTACAACTTGAGATCTAATCATTTTTCCAGCTTATTCTCATCTATTTTGGTCGAAAGAGATGACACCTACTTCCAACAGAACCAAATTATAGTAAATGATATTTATCAATACATTTTGGGCAATGTTTTAAAAACCGGTTTGAACCGGCAGATCGAACCGGTTGGACCAGAAACCGGTTGGACAAGAAACCAGGGAGGGAGCGGTTCAACTATCACTGATATTACGTCGATTTCTGAACCGGATTGAACCGGCCAGTTTTTAGAAAAACCACAGTTGAAGCAGTCAAAATAAACTGGTTAAACCGAATAAAAACACCTGAAAAAGAACCATTTACATAATTGGTGATTTTTTAAAAATCTATTTAGTTTTCTTTAAATAAAAAACATATGATAAATGTTATAAAGTTTTTAATGTATTTGTATTTATCTAAAACTATATTTTGTTTCAGTATTATACTTTATTTTCTTTTTGACATATATGGATTGATGTAAACACTAAAACTTTTGGTTATGTGTTATTTTAATGTATTTTGATTCATCTACAACTTATTTTTATGTGTATTTTTAATGTTTGAATTTGTAAACATCAAATTCATGATTTATAAATGTATGTATGTGTAGAAAAATAGCAAAAAACATTTAGCCTCTGAAACTAATACATTCAAAACTTTATAACATTACCAGATTAGGAAAAAACATTTATAAATCATGAATTAGCGACGGGTAAAACACCTATTTATTTGCGCTAAAGAACTAATCGCATCTGAAATTAATTTCTGAAAAAACTATCCGCACCCGTCGCTTAACGCGGGTAGACGGCTAATATATATATATATATATATATATATATATATATATATATATATATATATATATATATATATATATATACACACACACGTTAATAAGTATTTAGCCCAAAATGCTGAATTTTAAGAGATACAACCCTTAAAACATCATATACAATCAATTTATGCATTACCTTAAAAATATATGTGAAAGTTAACTAAATCCCCTTATCTCTCGAAGACTTTGACCCAGTAAGTAGTCTTGAAGCCGAGATCCTGGCAAAAAATCTTTCGATTTTAGCCAACCCTCCCCTTATAGTTGTCACTCTCTCCTATTTTGATATCATTCCCGTTTCTCTTCTACAAAGCAGATTTTCTTCCTCTCTCAGTCAGAAAACCCTAACACCACTCACTACCACCGTTTACCCCTGCTACCACCGAACCACCAACGTACTGATGGACCCTCTGCTACTCTCTCTCGACTAAAAAGAGGTAAAACACCCCTGACTACTCTTTCTATCTCTCATTATATGTGTGTGTTTTCAATAACAAGACCAAACTTATTTGATTTCGCATTTCATGGATCGAGCAGTGGCTTATTTTCCGAATGGGTTACTGTTCTTTACGGTTTGGTTATCTGAAACATCCTTTGACCTCCTGTGTTTCTGACTTCTTTATCAGTGCGACAACCTCCACATGGTAAAAGATATCAAAATCACCTCCTACTATTCTTTCTTGCTGCATTTCTATTTCTATGTTTGAATTTGTTTGTTTGATAGATTTCTATTTTTTGGGGTTTTGACTAATCATTAGGGCTAAAAAGAGGTTATATTCAGAAATTATGTTCTCAAAGGTCAGAGTCTACTTCAACCTTTTGGATTATAAGGTTTGCTTGTTTCATTTTCATGTTTAAAGGTTTGGAATTCTTGAAAATAAAGGTGGTGTTGCTTCATTTTCTGCTTAAACCTTTTGATTTTATGTGTTTTTTCATAAATATAGTAAACAGGATGCTAAAGTTTTGTTTTGTTTTCTAATTTTTTTTTTAATAATCCTTGGATGCTCTTCTTAAAGAGGTGAAGATCTATAAACATCTTTGAATTTTGTTATTTGGAACTTACAAGGGTATTTCTCACAGAGTCTAACCGTCATTTTTGCATTTGAATATACAATTTTTTTAAGTTGACTTGGATATCAATTTCATACTTATTCTCCAGAATGCAAGCATGAAAAGGCAAGTTACATCATCCAATGACAAATTTAATGAATTAGGTTTAGCATCGTTTTCTTTGTATATATCCCTTTGTGTGTGTGAATGTGTAAATGCTATGCAGGTCTGTAACTATTTATGCAGGGGTGTATATGTATAATCATGTTTTGATCTGCTGTTTTGGTTGAGAGTTAAGATATGAATGAAAAAGGACGATGTTGGAGCTTCAGGTGTGGCCTAATAACGTTTTGGAGCTCCTATTTCTTCTACAAAAGGTTCAAGTTGACTTTCTTTAACTTTATCTATCGTAACTAATATGATATACTTTTACTTTCTATAAATTACAATTATTGTGTTAATGATCAGGTTAAAGACAGTTTACGAAGTGATCGGGGATAATTTGGGGTTCAGTGAACATTTAAGAAGCTCTGCTGATAAGGGTTCATTCATGGGTTTTCTTCTCTTCTTTATTACTACTTATGCATCTTCTGTTATCTCTCTCTTTTTCTGGTTTCGATCACAGATACTCACATCTACACACCATCTTTTGGTTTTAGGTGTTTTGAGTAGATCTGAAAAATCTTTACTGCGCCACCATTTTTTCATTTTCTCATACATGAAAGTTTGTTTTCAAATGAATTATAAAAAGAAAGTTTAGATATTCTGAAATTTATTCACCTTCTTTTTAGTTTAGTTTTGCTTTGTTTTAATCAGGAAAAAAAAATATTTACATAAGGTAAATTTTTGATAGCTTATTTTTTTTTCTTCTGAAAGGGAGCTGGAGTGTACCATTGTAGAAATAAAAGAAAGCAACAAGAAGTTGCTTTTCCCTGGAAGCATGAAGATGCTATGAAGTGGCTCTTTTCGAAATAAGCATGTGGTAAAGTTAGGGAGAGATGAAAAGGAATGTTTGGTGTTGCTCTGGTTTGATTTTGGTATGAGTTTTTTTTTCTCTCTGATTTGTTTGGCTTCGAAAAAAAACATGTTCTTCAGTCTGGTCCATATTTTTATGCAATTTTAACCTTAATTAAACACATGTGACTTAAATTTGGTATTTTATTTGGCATAGGCTTAGTCTTTTTGAGTTTGAAAAACACAGTGGGTCATTAGTGGCGAGGGAGGACGGGTTCATGAGGGGAATGAGGAGGGAAAAAGAAATGCATTTGTGGACTATCTTTGATATATGACATGGTATTCACAACTCTTGTCTGATTTACCCTTTGGTTTTGCATACTTTGGGATGTCTTATATGTGCCCTGTTTTAGATTGAATTGAAAAGAGAATAGTGAAGCTAATGCTTTAAGCATTGACCAATACTTGCTTATGCTTACACTTTTTCTAAATCATTTTTAACATATTATATTGTTTGCTGACTGTCTGTTTCTTTCATGTTTGCAGGTGAATCTGAAAAAGAGTCCTAGAATGTGATTCCTGGTGAAGAGAAATCTTGAGGAAATAAGCAGGCCCCCTTTATATTATATATAGAATTTTATTCATAAAGTGAATAATTTCAAAGGAAAGACAATACAATCCCACCATTGGTATTACAGCAGGTGAGATGTAAAATTTACAAGAACATGAAGAGGTGGCTAAAATGTTTAAGAAATAGCAATGTATTTTGTGCCTTCTGTGAACTAGGTGTTATTTTGGTGATGACGGTAACTTATTATTCATATTGTTCTCTCACTATGGATGCCATAGCTTCTTAGCTTCTTAAATTCATAATAAATTTTATGTAATCAACCATCTAATTTTTTCTGTCCTTCATTATTCCACTAGGAGTTGAAGACGATGAGAAGACAAGAAAGAAATGAGACAAATTTGGAGAAAGAAAGGACCCAACTTCAGTTTCTATGCTTATATCTTCAAATTTTGGCTGAAAGTAATTTATATATTATTTTATAATCACAAGATGACCGAGTTAATGGGTAAGATAATATGTTATACTTTTATAACTGTATGGTTTGTTTTTTTTTACAATTCACATAAATTGGAAGATGAAAATATAAAAATGTTGCAGTGGGATGCTTTCTACATCAATGTCAGGTGTGTTCACTACTCTACATTTGATTTTCATTTTTCTTCTATTTGAGTTTTCTAAGAATGTAACAGCTAGGAATAAGGGATGATCTGTAAAGTCTCTTTTTGTCCCAAAAGTTAATATTCGAAGGATTATTGGGTATTAAGTTATTTGTTGTTTGTTTTTTATTCTCTTGCATCATGGCCTTCATTACTGGGCACAAATTAAATTTATTTGAAAACAAATGTCTAAAAATAATTTAACTATCAATGATTTTGATGACAATTAATAATACACATGGTCCGGTTTGATGGTGCCACTTTAAAACCCAAAATGTGATGACTGATGTTCATAGAAGCAAAAGAATGCATTTTTGGATGTGTGGTTCTTCCCATTAAAACACTCTGTACAAATCAATAAAGCATGTGTGGTGCGGACATATGATCTTCCGGTTATTAAATAGACTTCAAATTGTAAAGCATTTCTTATGGTCTTTTGTCGGAATGAGTTTCTGATCTTGAGATTTTTTGTAGGTTTTTAAGGTTCAAGAATGTTTAAGAGAAGGTTTAGAAGAGATCATTTAGAGAGGTAGTATGCTCTTCTAAGGTATTGAATAATATTTTCTTTCATCAAGACATCAAAAGTACAAATCAATAAAGCATGTGTGGTGTGTTATTTGCTACTCCTACGCGACAATGTTTCCATAGTTAAATCCAAAGCTCCCCACCGTAAGTGAAGAAAAAGATTATTCTATAGACCGTAAAAACTTAATCCGATATTTTAAAATTATAGGATTAGCTTCTTGACGTATGTTAGCCTTTGAAATATAATTTGCCATTATTTTTTTATGTTGTGCAATTTGGGGATGCTTTAATGTCTAAATATGAATGAGACATTAATTATTTCATTCAATCTATTGTATTAGTGTTTACATATCTTTTAATTGTAATTTTGATCTCTTTATATTTATTAATATATATAATTGATATGTATAATCCGAAAGTAAATTTAATATTATTTTTGCAGAAAAAGAATTATTAAATGGTGGTTTTAACCCAAAATAAAGAAAATAAGTTACCCAATAATACAATGAACTTTTCTTTTTTAATCGGGAAAAGTAGTTTTAACCCAAAATAGCAAAATACATATAATTTTAAATCAAAACAAAAACATACTTATATTTGAAGTCCAAAAAACAAATCGCCACTAGAAACTAATTTTTGTAAAAATTATTCACACCTGCCGCTTAGCGCGGGTAAACGGCTAGTATCTTAATAAGCATTTAGCCTTAAATGCTGAATTTTAAGAGGTATAATCCATAATACACAATATACAATCACTTATGCATGCAATGATACTAAATCTTTATCCGGTCAAAAGGTTTACCTGTATTCCCTCATCTGTAGTATTAATTGAATCGGTCAATACCCAAATTTCGGCGCCTTATCTCTGAGCAACCATCATCGTCCCTGTTAAACAATTGCGCCTTTCTCTTGACCAAATATCCCATCCCTTTCAGCAAATTTAATAGGTCTAACACCTAAAAAACCCTACGCTTACAATTCCACCATCACAATAGTCCCTTCTCCGATAAAACCCTTCCTCCGTTGCAGAATTGCACCATTGAAATTTGTTTATTGATCTTCGTCGTCGTCTCTCTCTCTCTCACCAAACCCTAAATTGACTCTGCCTCCCTTTCTCTCGACACCATCTCCATCACCATATGTAGTCGTCATCATCTCATAACTTTTTTATATGCTCTCTAAACCTCATCTGGAGTGGTCAGCCTCACCACGATCGTACCACCACCACACCAGTCATGACCAAGCTTTACGACCACTACCGATTCTCCTTTCCCCGACATCTAGATCTATATATCGATCTAAGAACCCTACTGAAAACGCTAGCCCGCCCCTCTCTCTAAAAACACCTCTCCCGATTCTTACGAGTTTTGAAGATCTAAGCTTCGCTGTTAAAACTATCCGACCACCCTTTACCACCATCAATCATCAGAACCCGAACCAGATAAGATTTTACACCATTCTCGAGTTATAATGTAAAAAAATTGGTAACTCACTATCTGTATTTACCTAAATTTCATCACTTTTCTACTCTAGGATCTGGATATCTACATTTCGACTAAATGGGAGCAAAGATCAACATGTGAAAAATCCCAAAGACCAAGGTATGCATCTTACCCTGTTATTAGAATCAACTTTTTTTTTTTCTGTATTTTTTATTTATTGTGGGATAACTCATTATTAGTTGATTTGCATTTGTTTTTATTGTACTTTTTGCAGATTATGCATTTTTTTTTCGTATTTACCCTTTTTCCTTGCTAAGAAGCTTCTTGATTATAATGTCACATAAGAAAAATATAATTTATATATGCATTTTTATAAAATCTAACTCATATATGTGTTTCTTATTTGTTATTTAGGATGGGTAGTTGTTTACAAGCTATTTTTGTTGCAATGTTTGATACATATTCCAATGAAATTCCATTTTTAAAAGTTCCTGAAGTCGTGGTCAAGGTCGAATGATAACTAGATCAAAGTTAGACATCCATTTAAACTTCAAGCTGCTGATGCATAATTTATTGGTTTTATGCAGAGTTTTAGGCATGTAAGCAAGTTAAAAGCTTGGATCTTTCTTTGCTGGTATACAAGAATCCCCTTTTTATCTACATTTGACAATAATTTTAAACTTATTGTTTATTTTCAATCTTATTTAGTCATATTTCTTCTAATTCATGTATTTTTTTTTAAATATTTGATACATTTTTATTTATTTTGTGAAACAATGTATCTTTTAGTATTGAATAGACGATTCCCCCATCTACTCCTTTCTCACAACCATCTTAATGTTCTCTTTTCTTTACATGGCTGCAGATCTTCAGAGCTCCACTCTTTTTCTTCCTCTTCTCCGGTGCTAATGACAGTGTATGCATTACTTCTTCAAAGTTGCATGGTAATTCATCTTTTTTTTTTCTTAAATGTTTTTGAAAAAAACTTTAAAAAATGGTTGGGGTGTCGTTCATTTTTTGAGAAATAACAGCCATTTATAAAGTACATTGGTATTTGTACATTTGTTTATTTGTTGTCACATTAATCTGTTTTTATTTGTCGAATTGTTGTCTGATAGAGAATAACATAATAAGAGACTAATTTCTTTATATTGAGGCATTAAAGTTAAGTTTTTTTTTTTATTCTTATTAAGGCATTGTACTTACAAAATCATGTCTTTTCCAGGTTTAGTGAAGGGCAAAATCATCATTTATTAAAAACATTAACAGTTGAGTATGTGTCTGTGATGTGTTGATTTTCTTTAAAAGTTGTTCATTACGAGAGGATATTATTACTTAAACATCTTCTTGGTGGTGTGGTGAAAGGAGAAAGAAGAGAAAAGAGCTTATAGTTAGATGTGAAGGTGTCAAAAGAATCATACGTGGAGGGGTATCTGTTTGTATTACTTTAAAATTTGTTTATGACCTTAGGTCAAATGGTTGAGGCATGCTATCAATAATAAGGAACTGAAAATCATGAAAATAGAGGAGAATTGTCATTACAAATCAAGAAAAAGAGTCAAGAGTTGCAATATTACTAACCAACGACATTGAAATTTGTCCATGAGATACATAGTATCTTCATTTAAATATTGAGTTCTTAAGTTATTTGATTAATAATTCAGTGCTTCCATTCAATCAATCAAGCATTGCATTGTTTCTTATCTCCAATATCAAACACTAAATTGTAATGGTTATATAATTCTTATAATTTCTCTATTTTTAACTATATACATAATAACTTTTTCATCTTTAATACTTTCCAAAAAATGACATGAGATAGTAATCTTTTTAGTTTTAAATTGATTGTGACACTGGAGTACTATACCAGGAGATATCCATGTGTATTTGGTGTGCATTGAGATCAAGTGGAATACGAAATATAGGATTAGATTGTTACAATGTTTCATGAAATTTTATATTTTTTAGTTAAAACGTTAATACCATTTGTTTTTTAAAATAAAACATGTAATTAACAAATTAGATGATGTGTTTGCTAATACATATTAAATTTATTTAAAGAATAACACATTACTGAAATCGTCCCTTAGGTTTGGTCAAAATTGTGTGTTTGGTCCCTAATGTTTTTTGCACTTGGAATGTCGCCATATTTTAATTTTGTTGCGTTTTTATCCCTTGCGGACATGAAAAGGCTATATTATCCTTTACATTTTCTTATTTATTTATTTATTTATTAATTAAAGAAAATAAATAATTGATTTATAAACAAGTGGGAACCACTTTCCCTCCTACACCCACCCATCACCAGTCACCACCGGTCATCGTAAAATAAATCCAGAATTTGTTTATTTTATTCTTTATAATTTACATTAACGCTATAGATTCATAGTTTAGGTTGTAAGTAATCAATCTATATTAATATTTTTTATAACATGTGAGTATAGGTTGCAATACAACGTAAAATAAAGCATACCTATAAAGACAGTATGCTACACTATGCTTTCATTTTCATTTTTTTAAATGGTAACCTTTGCATTTTTTATTGAATGACACAAAAAACGATTGACTTTTTTCTTTGGATTTTGATGATTTTGAAATGCATTTTCAAACTCAGTTTGGCAAACCGGGTAACCTAATAGTGTCCTGATGAAATGGTCAAAATCGAACATAATAGGGAAACTTCGATGTTCGATTTATGACAAGGTATCTTTTAGTATATGCGTGAAATAACTAATCCCCAATAAAAACTAATTTTTGAAAAAACTATTCACACCCGTCGCTTGGTGCGGGTAAAGGGCTACTATATATATATATATATATATATATATATATATATATATATATATATATATATATATATATATATATATATATATATATATATATATAGGGAAAAGATCAAATAAGAACACCAAAAAGGTTGAGAACGCGAGAACACTTCTGGACCAATCATATTATAAGAGTATATTAGTCATTGTGTATTTATTTTAAATTAAAACAAATTAAATTCAAATCTTAATTTCCTAAAATTTAGCGATAATGATTATCTACCTAAAATAAAATATGAACTGATTTTTTTATTTCTTTTATTAATGGATGATAAAGATAATTTATATTATTTTTTTTGTAATAAAAATTCATTTTTTTTCTAATTTATTATTCATCAAAATATTTTCAATCATATATGAATAAAACAATTGTAATTATAAAAACATATATTTGTAATCCTAAATAATAAATCATAATTTAGAGATAACATTTACAAATGAATAAAAATAAACTACTAATCATACATGAATATGCTAACAAATAAAAAAATCAACACATTAAAAATTATATTCATAAAATAAAATTTTCGAAGATTGAGTTTATACAATTATATATTTATATTCATAAAAGAATATACCAAGGCTAGTTTCATACATTTATACATAATTATATTCAACAATGATTAAACCGCTTCAAAGGAATTTATTTATTTATTTTTTTTTGCAAAATTCATCCCTATATCAGCCATTTTCTTGAATTGGTCACAACCCTTTCCTTCTATTTGAATCAAATGGCTTGCGAGCTTGTGTAACGAGCAGGAGCAGACACGATATCTAAAAAATTCTAGCATTCCTTCTTCTTTGATTAATATCTACAAAAATGACAATAACATGTAAAGACAATAAAAAGACCAACATAATATTAACATTAATGATTAGTAGAAAAAAATACGTAGTTATAATCATAAATGATTATTACAGCGTCTTTTAATCATATGTATAACCATGTTTATAATCATAAGTGATTATAACGAACACAATTGACGATGACATGTCCGCCATCATCAAAATTGAGAAAAATAGAATGTGATTGAATCATTAAAGCATATGGGAAGGTAGATAATTAGTGTATCAAAAAGTATCAACAAAGTGGCAGTAACAAGAAAACTCGACCGAAAGGGCTTACCCTCTTCTAGTTATGATTATTAAAAACTTCATACCCCCCAAACATAAAGTCACCAAAGTAAATGTCCACCTGTTTGTCAGAAACATCACAAAAAGGAAGATGTTAATATAACCAATGCTTGTGTATTAAGTATTAACTATGAAACATAAAGGGTTTGTGACTTGTAACAACTTACTGAGTGTAAAAGAAAAGTACTTCGAGTCCAACAGTTATTAGATTAGCAAGAAGAACTGCTCATGACACCAAATGCAATTAAATCTGTAAACAAGCAGCCAAACAGGATGGATTGATTTCAAAGAGGTCTTCCAAGTTTTATCTTCATACAAGATCCCAATTGGAGAATGAACACAAAATTCAAGCTAATTCCCATGGAGATCCTAATTGTTTTAAGCTGTGATAATTACACCAAATTTGATACAACCATGTTTATAATCATAAGTGATTATAACGAACACAACTGACTATGTTGATTGAATTTATTCACCACTGTAGTGAAGGATATCAGATTGCTAGAATTTGACCTACGAACACAATAGAAGGAAGAATCAAAACTTACCAATTGTTGATTTATAGCTTTAATTTCATACGAAATCCTGTCAAAATTTCCCCCTCTTCTTGCATCGCCAATCACGCACCCCCTTCATGATTGCAATTACCAATCGTGATTTTTGCAGTCATTCTTCAAGCCCTGAATCGGGATTGCAAGTCCTGGGGCTTACGAGAAATCGAGGCGGTCTCTTGGCCTTCGATGGAATTGGCGATTGTAGAAGTCAAAGGGGCAGAGAGTGTGAAGGCTCACCAGCGACGGCATCAATAGGGCGAAAGGAAGGGAAGAAAGGCTCGCATCGAAGGTGTGATGTCCGATATTCAGGATGTTGTGTCCAATTACGATCGTCTTCGGGGTTCGAAGAGGTTGAAGAGGTAGAGGGAAGAGGGGAAGGAAGGGCGTCGATTCTCCGGCAACCCCTGTGGCTTAATCGTCGTCATCAGCAACGCATAAATGTGGGAAGGAGCAAACAACAAAAAATCGACATTTTGGGTGAAATCAGGAAGCATCATTGTTCGATGTGGATGGTTCATCTGTCGAGCAAGGGAAAAGGAAAACGGAAGTAGTTGGGATCGGCTGTGTGATGAAGGTGTTGATTGTATGCTGTATGAAATTAGGTCAACGGAATAGAGAGGCAGGGAGTAATTATATGAGTTTACAAAATTAGGGTAATGTTTATTTACCTGAATACCCTTTATAATTTTCTTTAATTTGAAATTTAAATTTTAAATGTATTAATAATTATAAAAATAACAATTAATTATAGCCACATATCATAAAAATTAGATGGTCCAGATCTGTTCTCGCGTTTCAACCTTTTAGGTGTTCTCATTTGATCCTATATATATATATATATATATATATATATATATATATATATATATATATATATATATATATATATATATATATATATATATATATATATACTTGTTGTCCAAGGAACGAAAGGGGTCCTTTATCCAATTAAATGAATTCTGTCTTGTTTTATCTTTATTCAAAGAAATCATGCAGATGGGTCAACAAGCTGGTCGACGCTTACCGGTCACCACTTGCATACGGCCCTCATTCAGTGGATTTGATGAACTTTTTAAATATCCTTTCTACTTTTAGAAACCTCAAAAAGGTTTTTTTATGTGAGTATGTTTCTAATTTGTTTATTTGTTAATTAATTTGTTTAAAGTAAGTTTTTGGTACGTATGTATCGTTCTTCCTAATGGAAACTCAAGTTTAGACATTTTTCTTACTATATTGGCAATGTGGCTTAGTGGTATCTTGAATTGTTAGAAATGTGTCCATCAGACAATTGGTTGAGGTCCAAACTTATCTAGAGAACGATATGTGTAGAATTTGGACTTAGAAGTAGATATGAAGATGTGAACTAGCGGTTCTAGAAAAAAATTAAAATTGGTGACAGTGGACTCCCGAGCCATATGAACCTAATTTTATATTTTGAAATAGTTTGCTATATATTTATAATATAACTATATAAGTAATAAATGTTATTATATAAAATTATTGTCAATAGAGACAACAAATAACAATAACAATATTATAATAAAGACATTTTATCCTGCAGAGTACGTAAAGGTGTGACAAAAAGCATGTGGTGCATTCGTGAAAAAATCAACAAAGATATAAACAAGGAGATTGTGGGGACCTTTCAAATGGTCATCACACAAATTTAAATTAAGCTTTATGTTGTTTTTTACATGACAATAATATTAAATAAATAACCGGTAAGTACCAACATGAAATAATTAATAAGAGTGTATTGTTTAACTTGAATGAAATCTATGTCTATGTCATTTATAAAGGAGACTATTCAAAATAATATATTCAAAATAATATGGTTTGAGTTTTCAAACGATGTTGATTTGAAACTTAAATGATATTTTATATTCCTTAATTAATAATATTTATAATTTATAATATTTTATTGCATTCTCTCGTTATATGTATAGCAATATTAATATATTTTTCTTGTAAAAAGTCGTCGTGTGGTTGAAGGTCTTGTGGTTCAAAAAAAATCATGTAGATCAAACATTTATGATTCAAATATTAGTAGTATTTCTTACAAATTTTTTTTTCATATAGTTCAAGCGTTTACGATCCAAATATAAAGAGTTAAAGAAATAGGTTATGTCGCATGATTGGTAATTGTAATATAATATTTTCCTTCAACCAACACAAATGAAGTTTTTTTCTATTTTTTTTCTTTATATTTTGTTTGTTATGTGATTTTTATATGTGATTTGTGTGTATTACTCAATTTTGAATGTGACTCTCCAAACATTGATATTTTGCTTGGAACATCTTTATGATTCTTCTTTGTCAAGAAAAACATTTTGATTGTAGGTTAGTGAAGAATCGTTATCTAGTTTTTATGGTTGAATGGTGTCAAAGGAAGAAACAAGATTAGAAAATAAATATCAGTCTTTTTTTTTTGTTTAAGCAGAGTAGACGGATGTGAGGTTTTGTTCTTCGGATTGAAATGTATATTTATGTAATATTTGTATTTATATATTCAACCATTTAATTTTCTTATTTATTTGATTGTAGTTTTTCTATTATTTTTTGGTTTGATTATCTTTAACAGCATATTTACAAGATAATATTTAAAAGATAACATCAATTTTAACATTAGATATGTAATTATGATTGACTTATCGTGATATATTCTTCATATGAAAGTATTTTTTCTATCTTATTACGACAAAAATTACATATGACATTTACGAAAATATATATTATATGTGATCTGTTTAATGTATATATCAACCTATGTATGTTACAAAAATTAAAATTAAATATCTTTATGTTTAAGAACTGAAGGGATTAAATCGATACATTAAATCAGATTTATTATATATATATATATATATATATATATATATATATATATATATATATATATATATATATATATATATATACTTATAAAGGAAGCATTTTTCCTTTCACTACATTCATTTGAAACTCTCATGCATTTTTCATGTCACCACATTCATTTGAAACTCCCATGATTTTTAAATTTCTTTCTAATAATGATTATAAGTTGGTTAATAAGATTAAATAAATATCAAAACTAAAGTGTAATCATATATAAACTAAATTTTAATATTAAAAGAATATCTTTACTTCTACTTATAAAGTTATGTTTTTTAACTTTTAATATTTTATACTTAATTTATTAGTTTTAATATATAGTTAGATGTAAACCATTATCATTTTAAGCTACAACTTTTGAACAATTTATATAAAATACTTAAATTATAAATTTAAATATAACATTACAGGATCCACTTAAATATAAATTTTTGTTTAACTTAAACAACCCAAAAAATATTTTGTAAATAGTTAAAAGTGATAAATTGTAGTATCTTTCTAATAATGATTACAAGTTGGTTAATTATGTTAAATAAATATCAAACCTAAAATGTAATCATAAATAAACTAAATTTCAATATGAAAATAATATCTTTACTTCTACTTATAAAGTTATGTCTTTAGCTTTTAACATATTATACTTAATTTATTAGATTTAATATGTTGTTGTATGTAAACCATTATCAATTTAAAGCTACAAGTTTTGAACAGTTTGGACAAAATACTTAAATTGTTAATTTAAATATAACATTACAGTGTCAAATTAAATATAAATTTTAGTTCCACTTAAAAACTCAATGAATATTTTGTGAATAGTTAAAAGTGATAAATTGTAGTGCTAAATGCAAAATACTAAATTATAATATCAGTTTAACTAAAATATTTCCTAAAGATATTTTTATAATCGTTAATAGTTTTCAAATAAGTAGCTTAAAATAACTTACAATAACAATAGTTAAAAATAACTCTATATAAATGATTATATTGTTACCTTTAAAATCAAAAAACAATGTTTGATGTTTTAAATAATTATAATGATAGAAATTAAAAAGTTAAGCAAATAAATGTTAAAAAATTAATTAACAATAACAACAACAATAAATAACATTAAACCATATATTATATTTAATTTTATTCATGAGTAACTCATGAATAGAAGTCATTCAAACAGTTGACATTATGCAGTTATAATAGATATATGTATATCATATAATTGAAAATAATCAATATATTATATCAATTTAGTACACAAATTATTATATCAAATTTAACAATAACGTTGTTGTTATATTTAAAAAAACATATATTTGTAAATATTTCAACTATATAGGTGTTTCTGCGCAACACGCGGGCATTCGCCTACTATATAATAAAGATATATTTCCAAGCACCACATTCATTTGAAACTCTCACTACAACTTAAAAGTTTTTTAATTTATGTATATTTATTGCATACAACTCAAGAGTTTTTAACCTTTGATTATTAATTAGTAACCACTAATAACTTTTTATTTTCCTTTCCTTTATAATGTTGTAAAGTTTTGTTCATTAAAAGCATTATGAGTTTGTAGAGATTTGCGATTCAAATATGAAGAGTTAATACAAATGTTATAATAGATGATTTAGTGTTTTTATGTTATTAAAAGTTGTAGTGTTTATTTTTCATACATTTTGTTATTTGTTGTATATAGATATTGTTTAGTACAAATGTTATAATAGATGTTTTAGTATTTTTATGTTACAAAATGTTGTAGTGCTTATTTTTTTTCGTTTACTTTATTATTCGTTATGTATAGATCATCATACATTTGATATATAATTTATAAAATTTTAAACGGTTTATAAAATTATCAAATTGTAACACCCTGAGTTTTGAAATGTTTTTTTAACATCTAGGTGGAATTTAATTAATATAAATTCATGAAATCTATTCGGGAGATTAATTTGTTAATCTTATGGTGTATAAGGGTTGTTTTGGCCACTTTGTAAAAATGATTTGAGAAATATTATGGAGGAAGGACTATTCTTGTCAAATTGGTTAATCTTCTACTAATGAGTGTGTTGTATGTACGTCTTGTATGTGATCGACGAGATAAAACTGTTCCCTCCCCCCCCTCCATATCTCTTCGATCGATAGCCAAAGAAAGCAAAACCCTAAAAATTCTCCATATCCTTCTTCTCTTGCCATCGCTACCTCCTTGCTACAGCCAATCTCGATCGCCACCACCAACGTTGTAACACCCGTTTTCCAGGATGGATCGATTTAGGGTTTCAAGGAGTCAAAATGTAAATTATGTTCATGGGTTAAAATGTAAATTATGTTCGGGACTGTTCTCATGACGTCAGACATAGAGGCTCACGACGTAAGAACTGCTGCAGCCCAAGCCCATGATCTTTTACGGTTTCCTTTGTATTTAAGCCTCTATAAGCCATTTCTAGGGTTCATTTCCAGCCTCTAACACCCTTTCACCTTAGAAAACTATAATCTTCATTCCTTGAGATCCCTAGCCATTTTTAGTGCATTTTTTAGCTTGAAGAAGAATAGAAGAAGAGGAAAAGAATTGTTCTAGTGGTGAAGTTTGCAAAGTAGCATCATTATCATCATCTATGCTTGTTGTTGGACCTTTGTAAGTGCTAAAGGTTCAAACTTTATTGTATATTATGGATAAATCTACGTTTTTGTCCATTTTCATCATGTTTATGCAAGCTTGAGTGAAGTAAATCCATAAAGTTAGAAACTTTATGGATTCTAAGGGTTCCTTGAGTATCATATTTGTTGGATTAATGTCTAAGTCCATAACTATAATTGGTAAGACTTGACCCGACCCGACATGGTCCATTTGGGTTGCATGGCATCATGCATTTGGATAGACTATAATGAGAGAAATAACACTTAAGGTTGGTTAATATATTATAAGTTCTAATATATATTAATAAGGTTATTTAATTAGTATTGATCAAGAATTAATTTGGAATTAATTAAGTGATCAAAAGGAGACTAATTAAATATATGGGTTGATTGTGTAAATCATTCATTCTTATATATGTGGGCTTGTGATCCAAGATTCCTTATGTTGGACTAAGTCCATGGGGTGACCCATGGATACTCCATGGAGGTTAAAATCCATGGAGCATAAGGAATGGGTAAAGTTATGAGTTACATGGTGTAACCCTAATAGCCACCATATAAAAGAATCCCATGGCTCAAGAAATCGGGCACTAATGTGTGAGTGTGAGGGCTAGACGATTTCAAGGAGTGTTCAAGTTTCTCTCAAGTTATTCCAAGTGTATTTGGTGTTGTGTGAACCATTTGAGGTGTCACACTTGGGGCACTAGGCACTCAAGCTTCATGACGACATTCTACATCAAAGAGGTATGTATTCTATCTTGTTATATTTATTATTTTGTATGTTAGATTAGGATAATACCTTGGATGTTCATAATTGTATGTATAATAGAGAAAACATAGATCCAAGGTATTTAGGGTTGCATGTACACTTAGGAGTGTTAGAATTCTCATAACCCAACAGTGGTATCAGAGCCTAGGCTTGTTTTCTTGTTATACTTGCAAAAGTAGCTGAAAAATCGAGTTGGATGCATATATTCGATTGTTTTGGCTGGAATTGGACTAGGAACATTACCCTAAGATGTTTTTGGACTTATAAACTTGTTTTTGATGTGGTAATGTTCATGCTAATCCAATTTCTAAGATAATTGTCATAATTTCAAGATTTGTATTAGTTTGTATGTTCATGCTAATTTCTTGAAGATTGATGATTTGAATTATCTTGTTCTTATGAGGTTCTTAGATTAATAGAAAAGTTGTGTGAAATAGTTGTTTTCAATCCATTTTAATCTAAGAGTTGATTCCAAAGTGTGTTTTTGTAACTTGTCCTCAAGTTATATGAAAAGTCACATTTAAGAATCATAAAACTCATAAAAGTTGGCAAAGGTTACAAAAATGAAGAGTCTTGTCCTCATTAAATGGTTTTATGACTCCATAACTTGTCCTCAAGTTATGGAGGTTCAAGAGTCACTTCATTAAATGATAAAATGTGTAACCTTAATTAGTTCCATAAGTTACAAAAATAAAGAAAAGTTACATTCTTTTATTAGTTTAAAGTCTTCCATAACTTGTCCTCAAGTTATGGAACTTGAAGAGTTTTTTTAATTAAAACTACTTTAAACACATAAGTTATGGAATTAATTAGTTTTGAATAGTTTCAAAACTTGCCCTCAAGTTTTGGAATTTGAAAAGTTTTCACTTATGAATACTTTAATTCCAAGTTAGCCCTTAGAATTTTAAAAGTTAAAATTCAACCCTTATACTTTATAATATTATAAGTTAATAATATTTAAATATATGTATAAGAGCAAGTCAGTCTTACCGTTAGTAGGCCTCATTCACGAAGCCGGTCTATAAGGGGGGTATAAGGTTACTGCCTATAAAATGGCAGTTTAATGGGTGTCCACTCTCACCCACCGCTTCCTTGACTGGTGGAGGGTCGTTAGCCGAACGGGTAGGACAAGGACTATAATTCTCCCTTCATTAAAAGTATTAATGATAAATACTAAGTAACTAAACACTTATAAATTCCCAATCTTAGTTACTTAGGAAAATGTGAATAAGGTGCTAATCCATGAAATTACACTTTGCACTTTGTTTAAACCGTTAGTGGAGCGTGTGTGGTTAACCGGCACACTAACCTGGACTTAACAAGGTAGGCAAAGGGTAACTTAATATTTATCATAGTATCGGTGGAGCGTGTGTGGTTAACCGGCACACTGATTAAGGGGTAAATATTAAGGGTACCAAGTATATTTGCATGGTTATTCACACCTTGTTTTGTGATCCTCGGCATCCCAGTCACAAAACCTGAAGGGCACACTCAAGATTGAAACATGCCTTTTAACAGTTCAATGAATCTCAAAGATCTAGGACTTTCAAATCCAATTAAAACCTAATAAATTATTTCATTTTTCATGGTGGAAATTGGTGAATCGTCATTCACCTACCTTCAAATATTTTATAGCTTGGATTACGACATCCCTCTTCTAAGTTATAAAATAGTTTTTTGGGTCCTAGCCTTAATATTTCATATTGGGTGTCATATTAAGGGCTTTAAATCAACTATCTTGAATATCTCCCAAAAAGATGTCTGGTCTAGACATTTATGATCTTCCCAAATCTCTTGAAACAAGCTTTCCTAAATGAAGATGATGTCCCATGGATATCATACTTCTTTCACCTCCTCCAATTATTCTCCCTAACCCACAAGTTCCTAAAACGTTTAAGGTCACTCAAGCCCTATTGGCAAGACAAGGTCTAGGTGTGATCACATCTTGGAGATGTGGTCACATATTGACAAGTAGGGAGAGTTGGGTGTCAAAGTCTTGAGAAAGTTGGTGGCTCAACTACTTTCTAAGTCACATGGTGAGTTCTTTTGGGAATCCTATGAAACAGACTAAGACAAGACCCTTAATGATGTTATCTATTTGCTAAGATCAACTTCCTAAAACGCTATGGACATTGACAATGATGACATTGAATATCCAGTAAAGCTCTCTCTTCCCAATGGAAAGGGATCGGCCATAGTCAACTCGGTTGACCCAATGGTAAAGAGAGAGGCGAAGTCTGAGATAGTCCCATTATCAAGGGTCCATAGGTAACTATTGCCAAAGGAAGGGGCATTGGTTACGAAGCTGCCAAATTTACCTAAGGATGGTAAAGTCAATAAGTTTGGCTCTACTTCAGGTAAAGTCCAGTGTCTAACTCTATTAAGTACATGCTGATTCTGATCGCGAAGATGGATTTCAATCGCATGGTTTGGTGATCAGAATTTTGGGCTATTACTTAAGAGTTATGATATTTATATTGCTTAGGAATAGATAACAACAAGGTTTTCATATGGATTGTAAGGATAAGTTTTTCCGCAAAGTTTTAAAATAAAAGAAAAAGGTTTTGATTTTATTTATTTTAAGTATCCTTACAATGACATTTGTGAAAAGTTGTTGCTTATAAGATTCCATTGATAGCAATATTGGAAAAATGGATTTGATTCTTTCGGTTGTGGTAGTGTCTAATATTACCAAATAAGGAAAGATTCTCATCACCCAAGGTTCAATTGGACCGAAACTTGGAATCATGCAAGTTGTATAGTATGATGAATGAGAACTTTCAGCTTGGAAAATTAAGACTAATTCCTTATGTGAATAAGGAAAGGACTAAGGGATCGAGTACACATTCTTGTGCACTGGTCAAGTCCACCACAAAAGATCAAGAAGACTATTCGTCATGATTTACTTAAGTTCAGTAAATATGGTTATACTTATAAGTTTAAGTATAAGTCTGTAGCATTGGAGAAGTTTCAATGTGAGACAGAACGAATAAGAAGAATCAAAGTATGGCAGAAAGATAAAAGTTTCTCAAATCTGAAAAGATGGGAGAGTACTTTAGTATCATGTTTATGATCATCTTAATGATTAAGATACCATATCACAATTGGTCCTCTAAAGTCATCTTAGTGCATTCTTATGACTAAGAAGAGGAGTCATGAATTGTTGAAATGGTTAAATCAAAAAGATGAGTCATACTTCGTTCCAAAACAATTCTTAGAGTCATACTCCAAGATTGTAACTTGAGTGACATATCTTAAAGAGGGTTTGTTAACACTAGTCAAATGTAAGAGTAAAAGGTTATCTACTCTTGTACATTTGAAATTGGTAAGTTGTGATGTTTTGGATAAAACAGAGAGCAACTTAGGCCAATTGTGTAAAGTGTTAGTCTTGATAAAGAATCCGCACTATCTCTTGAATATTTGACCAAGGGAGTCTTATATGTCAAGAGGACAGTGGGAGTCTTAAAGCTCTTGAAAGTTTCAAGACTTAATCAAGAATAAAACCTAAAGTCCTTCACTAGCACACGACTTGAGGTTTATAACCTATCGTGTTGACATATTCTGTGCCCATTCCAGTTAAAGTTGGCTTTGCATAGGAGTTCTGAAAGTTCTCAATTGGTTGCATAACAACTTGGAAGCAATGGTAGGCCCTGTACTGCCAGGTGGCAAGAAGTTAAGATTGCATAAGTTCAGTCCATATGAGTTTGGATTTGTCATTATCCTTGTCTTGTGACTATGGTTTTGACGATTCACATGGATAAGAACACATACACCATAAAATCTAAGGGTCATAAGGTTTCTCTCCGATTCATGAAAATGATGGTGAGGAAACACTTTCACTAAGTAGATTTTAGCTAGATAGCAATTGTGATATTTGCATTCTCAAAGTCGTTAGTGGAGCGTGTGTGGTTTACCGGCACACTAACATGGACTTGTGAGAAGTACCAAAGGTCTAAACAATTGAGACTATGATTACGGCATCCCTTTTCATAGTTCTAAAATTGTTTAGACACACATGTGAGCTATCTAAGAGAGGTGTATCATTTTGATAAAGTTTTATCAAAACAATCTAGTATCAGAAATCTGAACTTTGGTAAGAAAGTCAGCTGATTTCTAAGTACATGTCAAAGCTAGTGGGAGCATAAGTGTTATGCTAATAATCATCATGTTAGTGGGAGCATGATAATTATGACAAAGGTTGCAAGTTAGCAATGTTAATTATAGAAAACAAAAGTTTCAATTCGTGAGGTTGCAGGGGTTGAAAAAGTTGTTTTGCTATAATTAAGGGAGAGGAAATTATACTTCATTTCAATTCTAAAAGCTTAGATTGAGATTTTAATCGTATTTAATCAAGGATATATATATGAATTTCATGTTGGAATGGCTCAACATAAGGAAATTCTATATATGGGTCCATTATTTGCGTTCTAAAATTCGATTATGATTACGGCATCCCTTTTCATAATTTGAATTTTGAGAACTTGGCAAATTGAAATGGAAATATTATAGCAAAATACTGGTTTAGTCTTTATGTGAGACATCATGAATCGTGTCCCATATGCTTCGGATATAGGATCGATTACATGTGCTATATTCATCCCTTCTAAAATTTTCCAAATGCCTGGGGCATTATGAAGGGAAAAGATCTAGAATTGGATATGACTAAAATGATTAAGCAATTGTCGAGGACAATCTAAGGTTTACCAAAGATTGGTTGCTCAAGGACACTTGGAAGTATAATGTTAATTCTGGAAGGACCATATTGACATAATCTGTAAGGAGGCAACTCTTGTTTAGAAGTGATAGTCAAAATGGAATATGGAAATGTTTCAAAGTTAGAAATTATTCAATCTGTGTAAGATTAGGAAACTTAATGAAAGAAGGATGTTTCCAAGGAGCTGATCTCCTTTGGAATGCTCTGTAATGATTGTTGTCAAGTCTTTCTGACTTTGTGCATAATCATTAAGAGGATCAATGCATATAAGTTTAGAATCTAACAGATTTCAGTAAATGACATGAATTTGGAATTCTTGCATTTGCAGTAAGGATTTTGGACTGTGAAAAGAGGATCATTGGAGTGATGTTCAATTGATCTATTTTACAAAGTAAAGATCATAGACAAACATAGTATGCATACTTGGTGTATGGCATGACTAGTGTTTAGAAAACATAGTGTACATGCTTGGAGCATGGGACAACTATTGTTTTAAATTCAAGTATAAAGTTGATAAAACCGAAACAATGAATAATGAGTAATTAGTATGGTGATAAATAAAAGTGTTTATTTATATTCATAGGGTTTGATACCATATTTGATTCATTTATTCTTGTGTTTCACTTTGCATGTTTTGACTTCCAGAATAACTAAGTCGCTCTTCCTGAATGATTTAGTTATTCAAACCATCCACAGTCGGTCATATGTTGGAAGTAGATATGAATCAAGACTGTCATGGGTTGGTTTGTAGAGGTCCAAGTTGGTGGACAAAGTGGTGCTACAACACTCATGAGTGCTCATAAGTTCTGAGTATTAGATTCAACCCGCGCTCATTTGAATCACTTCATGGATTTTATCACGAGTGATCATGAGACGATAATATCTTATATTCTTCAAACCTAGAGATATGAGTTGTTACTATGAGTTGGTTATACATTGATTGCACGAAAACACATTGGTAACTCGATGTTATAAAACGTGCCTTTGTGTATGATTCAACAAGTAGTAGAACAAGCCATATGAGTCGAAGTTTATCCATTCCTTTTACCTTCGGGATAAAAGCGATATCTGTGGGCCCCTCGATGATTTAAAGATGATACATGTGAGTGCTTGGCCAAGCCAGGACTGATTTGATTTGTTCAATCAGTCAGTCATCATGAATCGGAAATCGGGAAACAACAAATGGACAGAGAGAATGATTGATAATCCATGTCTCAGTCCATATGATATCTAGAATGGAGGAATATATGATCCCTTATCTAATGGACAAGTCATTGACAAAGGTCAGAGTTCATCGACAAGGTCAGAGTTCGACAGAAGCTTTTGAGAGCTACGATTGCTGATCGGTTCCTGAAGTCATACGCAATAATAGTTTTAGACTTATCCAAGTGGGAGACTGTTGGATTAGTGTCTAAGTCCATAACTATAATTGGTAAGACTTGACCCGACCCGACATGGTCCATTTGGGTTGCATGGCATCATGCATTTGGATAGACTATAATGAGAGAAATAACACTTAAGGTTGGTTAATATATTATAAGTTCTAATATATATTAATAAGGTTATTTAATTAGTATTGATCAAGAATTAATTTGGAATTAATTAAGTGATCAAAAGGAGACTAATTAAATATATGGGTTGATTGTGTAAATCATTCATTCTTATATATGTGGGCTTGTGATCCAAGATTCCTTATGTTGGACTAAGTCCATGGGGTGACCCATGGATACTCCATGGAGGTTAAAATCCATGGAGCATAAGGAATGGGTAAAGTTATGAGTTACATGGTGTAACCCTAATAGCCACCATATAAAAGAATCCTATGGCTCAAGAAATCGGGCACTAATGTGTGAGTGTGAGGGCTAGATGATTTCAAGGAGTGTTCAAGTTTCTCTCAAGTTATTCCAAGTGTATTTGGTGTTGTGTGAACCATTTGAGGTGTCACACTTGGGGCACTAGGCACTCAAGATTCATGAAGACATTCTACATCAAAGAGGTATGTATTCTATCTTGTTATATTTATTATTTTGTATGCTAGATTAGGATAATACCTTGGATGTTCATAATTGTATGTATAATAGAGAAAACATAGATCCAAGGTATTTAGGGTTGCATGTACACTTAGGAGTGTTAGAATGCTCATAACCCAACAATATTGTCCAGAGCTGGAAGTTGGTGAAGTATTAGAGTATTGCATGAGATTTTGGTGCTATATTTCTACTTTGGACATACAATGGATTGAGGACATACATAGTGCAACCATATCCATAAAGTAAACATTTTTATGGACCTTTAGGGTCCTCTAAAGCATCTGGAAGAGTTAGGTTTGATGGCTTAAATGATTAAGGACTTAAAACCTTGGTTTTTTGCTTCAGACTGAAGTCACAATGTGAAACATAAGGTCTCACGACATAAAAACAAAAAAGCCTGTAGATCACTGAGTTTTTGGGACTCATGACATCACATGGTGATGCTCACGTCGTGAGGCCAGTTCAGTAGGAAATTTGTGATTGCGTTGGCTGAATCTGGAGCGAGTTGCTGGAATCAGACCTCGTGGACTCTCACGCCGTGACCAAGGGTTGGTCATGACGTGAGACTCGATATTAGGGTTTTTGACCGTTGACTTTTACTTTGTGGGTTGACTCTTTGACCTAGTTTGGCTTCGGGGTAGGTCCTAGCCATGAAGGGGTAAAATGGTCATTTACCCTAAGGAGAGTATGCTAAGGACCCTTAATTATGGAATATCACCTTAATTGTTAATTAGGGTTGTTTAGGTATGTTTAGTGTGAGGAGCTTTTGTAGTAGCAACTCGAGTGTGAGGTTTATCCGACTGTCGATTAAGGTGAGTCTCTTCACTATAGGTGGGTCGAAGGCACCAATGCTGGCCCACTAGGATATGTTACATAGGATGCTACCTGTCTTTCTGACACTTGCATTGTATGTTGGGTTGGGCCCATTAGCATGTATGTAGGGCTGGGCCCATTTGGATGAGTGGGTTGGTCCTATTGTATGTTGGGCTAGGCCCATTTTATGTTAGGATAAGCCCATTGTATTGTGGGCTAGGCCTATTTGTATCTTGGGTTGGGCTCATTTATTAGGAAGGGCTCGACCCATTATTATGGGTTGGGCCCAATGATATGTATGGTATGTGGTATTTTGGGTAACTCACTAAGCTTTGTGTTTTTGGTGTGATGTTTATGGTTTTAAGTACTTCTGGTACTAAAGGGAAGCGCCCGGCGTGACTGCACAACATCCCCCAATGTTTTCTGCATAGGAGGACCCAGTAAGGATCACCCCATAAAAATAGAAATGTTTTATTTAATCTCATAGATTCTTTAGACATTCCCATTCTCGCACGAACTGAGGAAGAACCAAAAGAGGGTTCATGAGGAGGATTCCGAGAAAGGATTGGACAAAGAGAAAGGTACTAGAGAGATCGTTAACGAACCTTAACCCATCAGGAACAAACTAGAGAGCACCTTATGCGTCATACTAATAATTAATAAACAAATATAACTAGTGAGTTAGTGATTATACTACTCACACTATGTGTTAGGCTTATCACCTCTTTCGTAACGACCAATACTAGTACATCAAGTTACAAAATTTCATATAGGGATGGTCACCATTAAAATTCATAAGTTTATTTTATATAGACCCTTGTTATGAATTGTTTACAAAACTATATAAAAGTCAGAACATGATACGCACAGAACTAAGATAACATAGTTCAATTGACACATGACTTATAACCACTACGAAAGACTTACCGCATATCATCTTTTAAAAACCTTATAGCAGAGAGATGCCGCCTCGTAGATATATCAGGCGTAACAACAACACATCAACAAATCCACCACCGCCTCCACCACCACAGTACGATGCTGTTGTCTTTCAGGCTGCCGTAACAGCCGCCATGACTCATAGCCACACAAGTGGTACCAGTGGGGCGGGTAGTGGTACTAACAATTCGAACCACGAAGAAAGCCACAGACACCCAAGGGAGTGTTCATACAAAGACTTCATGAACTGCAAAACCAAATCCTTTAATGGAAGCGGGGGAGTCATTACTCTAATGCAATGGTTCGAGAAAACGGAGTCGATCTTTGAGATATGCGCGTGCCCGGAAGGGAGCAAAGTGAAGTTTGCTACCTGCACTTTCTCTGACAGGGCCCTTACATGGTGGAATGGCCATGTCAAGTCACTAACCCTTACAGTGGCTAACTAAATGGGATGGGAGAACCTAAAAGCACTGATGAAGGAAGAGTACTGCCCGAGGAGTGAAGTAAAAAAGCTAGAACAAGAGCTTTGGAGCGTTTCCATGACAAGATTTGTCATAGTGGCCTACACTAATAGAATTAGTGACCTAGCAGCACTATGCCCCGGGATGGTCACCCCGGAAAGTAAGAAAGTGGAAAGGTACATATGGTGACTATCTCCTCAGATCCAAGGAATATGATAGCTGCAAATCCATTCACTTTCGACAGTGCCAAGCACCTGACACAAACACTCGTGGACCATGGAGTCCACCAAGGTGTGATGGCCCCCGTTCCTGAGACATCTAAAGAGAGTAAATATAAGCAGAAGTGTTGGAGCAAGAAAAAAGGACAGCCAACACAAGAGCCCCGAAGAAAAAACAGATTGTTGCTATTCATGCTGCCACAACCCCTGTCGCTCCAGCATCCGCCAGTCGTTACGCTGGGAACCTTCCAAAGTGTAACAAGTGTAACTTTCATCACACCGGAGTTTGCAGGGAGATGCATTGCAGAAATTGCAACAGGAAGGAGCACACCGCCCATTTCTGTAGGGCACCGACACAACCAATCTATCAAGTCCCATGCGTTGGGGTAAGCCAGGCCTGTTACGAGTGTGGCGAAACGGGACACTACAAGAGGGATTGTCCGATAGCAAATAACTCCGGCGGTGATGGAAGAGTGCTAATGATCACCGCAGAAGAGACCATTCCGGAACCACCTGTGAACAGCGGTACGCCTTCCCAATAAAAATATTTAAAGCTTAAATTTTTAGTAAATAATTATAAATTACTCTCTCGTCCGAACAAGACACATCATTCATATAAAAACTAAGGATCCTTGCAGGTGAGCTATAATGGTTTAGTGTATACATTATAGTCATATATAATTGAGATTTTAAAGGCTTAGAGTGCGTGATTCCGCCTTATTTCCTGTTCCTTGTCTGGTTATGGATTTATAGAGGGACCTGGTAGGGATTTTATTTTTAAATTTCATCATTTTCAATTATCGGAGTACTAGTGCTACTAATACTCGGTAAACGCGGTATAAAATGTTCGTAGTAGTAATAACAAGGATAAAACTGAAAGCATTAGAAAGTACACATAGAATGCACTATTGCTCTAATAAACACTTCTTCCTAATCGACTTAACACCCATTACGATAAGAAGTCCTGACATCGTCATTAGAAATGGATTGGCTTGGTCCTCACCATACCAATTTCCGGTGCTACGGAAAGGCCCTTCGCCTTAACCGCCGACTAACGAAATTCTTTCAACCTATAACGAAAAACCCGACACAAACCTCCGCATCGTCTCTCGCTTTAAAACTCACAAGTACCCATGCGAGGGGTACCACACCTTCCTAACTCACTCCGTAGACAAGAAACCTGAAACGAAAAACACCGAGGATGTTTCGGAAGTCCGTAACCTTCCTGAAAGCATTTCCAGCAGACTTCCCAGGAATGCCACTCGTACAACAAGTCAAGTTCAAGAATAGAGACTAAGGACCCATGCAGCTAGCCTATCACTACTAAGTGTGTACGCGAGGGTGGTATATAATTAAGATTCTACGGACTTAGGATGTGTGATTCCGCTCTACCTCGTGTTCCTTGTCTGGTTGTGGACTTGGGGCAGAGTCACCCATCCGAACGTCTTTTCAATCTTAATTATATATGACTTGCATACACGAGATGATGATAGATGAACCAGGTATAAGTCTTACCATGAACTTCAGGACAAAGCTGTCTAAGACTACGAGTGGACATGCTACTATTCGAGTGAGCGTAGTCAAGTAACCAAACCCACACTCTTCCCCGTCTTAAGTACATCTTACCATCCCTAAACAAACAGTCAGAGTAGAGGAAACAAAGTATCATACCAATAGTGAAGGTCCGCTGGAACACCAAGCGAGGACTTGAATTCACTTAGAGACGAGAAGATCAATAGAAACAGAAGTACCCACCTCTTTCCCTAATTCAAAGAATAACCACTCTAGAACGAATTTCTGGACGAAATTCCCTCTAACGGGGGGATAATGTCACAACCCAAAAATTTTAAACCCAGCCAAGTCTAAACCCTAACCAAGTACAAGAGAAACCACATTGCAATCCTTGTTGCATTGTATCTTCTATTGCCTTAAGGGAACGTTTATAAGCTAATAACTAAGAATAGTTTGAAACCTAAGTTGATTTATGTTAGTATAAATTAACATAAGTTAAAAGACTAAGGTTATAACCATAAAATAAACCACCGTATATTAGTTTTCGGTCCTAGACTTATAGAACAAGTAGTTTTCGGTCCAAAGAAATCAAGAATCAAGTAGTTTTCGGCCAAGCAATCTAATTCAATTGGAGTTTACGGTTGGAATAAATCAAGAACAAGGGTTTTCGGTCAAAGATGACCGAAATCACCCCCTTATGAGACCAAAATCATCTAGCTAAGCCCACATAGGACCGAAAACCAAAAAACCAAGGCCCTTTAAGGCCGAAAACACAATTTTATATATATTTGTTCAACCGTAAACACTCCTCATTTATCACATTTCATACCGCAAACACGTCCCATTTTGCTCTCAAGTATCATCCGTAAACAACATATTTTCATATGGACTTTACCCAAATCTTCTTATTTCCACCAAGAACACCAAGAACACCAAGAACTGCAAGAACATTCATCAATATCTTCATATCTTCAAGCCAACAACGAAAACTCCAACCGAAAACGTCTAGAATTATTTCAAATAATTCCTAAGGCTTTTGTAAGTATTTCTTATATAATTAAAGTGTTGTCTAAGACTTTAATTATTATTTAAACCATTACCTAATTTATTATTTAGATTAACATGTTATTAATTTAAATACGATGTCGCGTACAAATATTATTAGGATACGGCTACTTGCACGTGTTCTAACTCGGGGATCATTCGCAATCACTTCGCGTCCGAACTAGCACACAAATTCGAGGTGAGTTCATACCCCCCATATTTTTCTAAGCTTTTCAAATGTTTTTACCGGGGGGGGGGGGGGGGGGGGAATACAAGTAAAACACAAGAAATCTTGTGTTGAAATTTCTAATCTTTTCAAACTACTTCAAACCATTTCAAGCTATTTTAAATTTTTTCCATTCTTGTTTGTCTTATATATATATATATATATATATATATATATATATATATATATATATATATAGGTTTAGGTTCTATGGAAAACAAAAAACCCTAAAAATCATAAAAATGCATAAAAAAATACTTAGAGATCACAGAACTTTTTTTTGAATTTTTTTTATAAAAAATCGCAGCTTTTTATTAAAATCCGCTGAAAAAAAAATAAAAAATCAATTTTTTTTTTATAAATTTTTTTTTTCAAAATTATTTTCAGCGAATTTCTTTAAAAACCTGCGATTTTTTCATAAAAAATGTGAAAAAAAGTTTTGTGATCTCTAGGTATTTTTTATGCATTTTTAGGGTTTTTTTTAGGGTTTTTTTTGTTTTCCAAATAACCATTCCCTATATATATATATATATATATATATATATATATATATATATATATATATATATATATATATATATATATATATATATATATATAATTTCAACAGGCTTAGGACTGACGTTTCCGCCTTAACTCATGTTCATTGTCTGGTTGTGGGCTAAAGGAAGAATCACTTGTATGCCTGCCTTTTTAATATAAATTATATACGATCTATATATATATATATATATATATATATATATATATATATATATATATATATATATATATATATATATATATATATATATATATATATATATATATATATATATATATATAAAACTTGTTTTAATAAAACTGTAGCCCTTTTGTAACATGACGAGCAAAAAGGGTATCTTTCTTAAACATTGTACTGCTATCACATAAACTATAATGGGTAAAGTTTAAGGAACATATATACCATTTTTACTAAGTCGGATAACAATACCAAAACAAACATATAAATTATAATAAGTATAATTTATGAGTCTTTTCACAATATTTGTCATCATAGATCTTTCTAGGGAAAAGTTACATGTTATTTACAAAAAGGTTTTTCACTGTATTACTCGTAAATTCGTTGAAGCAATTTGTGAGACGACTTCATGTACTTACCTAAGTACCAACCAAGTCTTGACTTAATAACCAGAGTCTTCTGGAGGGAGGGTATGAGTTTGTGTATAGATCTATACGAGACTGAAAATCCCACGTCCCGACTGTTAGCTACAGTTGGAACGGAAGTTCTGGGGTGACAAATGTCATTAACGATTCCGACGCCCGAAGAACGTCGTATCAGGCCATCTGTCATATTAGTATGGCTATAAGGACTCACATGGAGAAAACAACGACACATTTACTTAGTAATATACTTTTTAAACAGTCTTAAGGGGTAGTAACTCTGTGATCACTTAGCATATACATCAGGGTTATATAAAATTAATGTCTAGTAGATAGTGGAATGTGTGATTTCCGCCTTACTTCATGTTCCTTGTTTGGTTGTGGGCTTAGGGCAGATTCACCCATTCGACTGTCTGTTCGATCTCGATTATATACTAATCGTATGTGCTAAGTAATCATAGGAGGGTATTAACATCACATCTAGTTACTGGGCAAATTAATCTTCGGCTAGTTTTACTTATAAATAAAACTAGGTATCATCAAACTAAGTATGGAAATTATACTCGTACTTTTCGGTCTTGGAACGTTTAAGGCTATAATTCGGTTTTATGGAAAATATAGGATTTTCCAGGATAAACATAACTATTTTACAAGCAAACAATTTACAATTCAACTTTCTGGAAACAAATACAAATACTTACTGAAAACAATACTTTACAGTAGCGCGTGTAGAACTAGGAACACATTTACAAAAGGTTCAACACTTATTTACAAACTAGCATAACATAAAGGACCCCTAATTGTTAATTCTGTGGTTCCTTAGTTTATACATCAGAGTTATATATATAAATATATATATATATATATATATATATATATATATATATATATATATATATATATATATATATATATATATATTCGATAGGCAGTGAAATGTGTGATTTCTGCCTTACTTCCTGTTCCTTGTTTGGTTGTGGGCTTATGTCAGATCCACACAATCAACTGTCCGTTCGATATTAGTTTATATATAGCTAGTATAATCTAAGTGATCATAGAAGGAACTGGTATGGTCACATTTCTTACTACGAAAATATAGAAATTTCGGGAGGAACGCACGAACATTTTCAAAGAACAAAGAATATACTCTCTATAACAAAAATGCTTATGAACTCACCAACTTAAATGTTTATACACTTTCAAAATCACTTGTATTATCAGGAAACTAGTAGACAGGTACACACACAGGTTTGGAGACAATCATATGTGATTCGAATATAATGTAAACACTATATAGTAATACAATGGTTGTTGTTGCTTTGATTACTATTATACAATTGTTATGATACTGTACATGACGTCCTCCACCCCTGAACGTTTCCGCCATTCCGGTTTGGGGGTGTGACAAATGGAGCGGTGAGAGCAGCTGCTCCAGTTACATTGAGGATTACTGAAGGCCGCGAGGGCATGGCAGAGGCTCTTGTGGGGAGGGGCCAGACATTGTAGTGGTAGGCTGAGGAGATCCGAGTTCCATCAGACGCTATCGCGGGTATGTATCATTTTTCGTTCTTTTCATGCCTTATATAGTCTTTTGGATCATACGTTTGTATGTGTAAGATATTATGTTCGGTTTATTTAGTCCCCACATAAGAACCATAACTTATTTATGATTGCCTTATTATTATTATCAAGGGTCATTATATGCCATTTTTCATACCGAGATTCATGATTGGAATACATCTTGTGGGATTGTACTTAGGTCGTCAGCCATTATTAGTAGCGACCCTTGGTGGAATCGAACTGAGTGTCTTGTCGAAGGATCAACAACCAGATTGATGTGTTAGATTCAACACAATGGGTCAGAGCGAGTTGCAGTGTAAGTTCATTTGATTATTGGAATTTGAGATGTTTGTGATCTTTCATGGTAGAAAAGTGTAAGCGGTTGGTCATAACGTGAGTGCAGGGTGAGTTACTACCAGATTCATGTTTTAGGGATGTAAGTGTGGTCCTCGTATCAGAATATTTTAGGAAAAGCTATCAAGGTAGCTAGGTGTCCCTTCTAGGAAAACAAAGTAAAGGTTCAAGGTACGTACGACGCTCGGGTTGGTTATCAGTTGATGGTTGATTAGCTCATTGAGTCGATCGCCACCATTAGTATGGTAAGAGTAGTGACGGTATATCACTCTTACGTGTGAGTGATGCATTGTTCCCGCAGGGTTGTTCAGCCGTGGGAAATTGCTAAGAGAATTCGAATTGTATCTGTTGGTGAGGTTCTGAGTACATTGTTGTTTTTGCAAAACGGATTGTTGGATTGTTGATCCATCCGTTCCAGTCAAGGGTTTATAGTTCATTTTCATCAGCTGGGGTGGCTTAAAGATTTGAAATTTTATCATGGGAAGGTGATTTGGGTGCAACAATGTCTTCCTTATTTGGTAGCGAGGTTTTTAATATGGTATGTGGTGTGGGTATCCTAGCTTATATGGTCTTGGAAAAGATCATGATGATATGAGTGGAGTAGTAAGCTTGATATATGGTTCAGAAGTTCATCAATTTCGAGGTTGGCAGAGCGCGGTTGAATTCATGTGGGGGAGAATCATTTAGATTAATGGGAATATTTCCATGTGCATAACAAGTAGGAGTTCCATACCTTAGTAAAGTGGAGAACCAATTCTAGTTGCGGGTTAGATTGAGGTTTGCACCAGGAACGGGGATTCAGGGCATTCAGCCGAATGTGTGTCGCATCATTAGTGGCACATGGATTATATGCGATTAGGTTTAGGTTGAGGGTTGTGTTAGAGACTCTATGTTTGTTCTTTTATAATAAAGGATTTGGGGTTCGAAGCATGACCCGAACATCCTATTGGGTTATATTCGGATGAGGTTCGACTCATGATTGATTATGGTTTGGTATGGTAGATGGAGTGTAAGACCATGTCCTGGGCCCATGCCTGTTATGGAAGTGTTGTAAGACTCTGGGGTAGTTGTAGCATACACAAGGATGAGATAGGAGTCTATGATAGGGTCGTAGCATTCACCAGGATGAGATAGGAGTGGTTGATGGACTATAGGATGATCACAACGCATGCATAGGTTAAGTTGGTTGTATTGTTGGTTGACCACTCCTTCCTAGAAATGAGGATTGCTGGAGATGTGGCGATGTTTTATACATGTATATCCCTCATGTGGGTGAGACACGTGGACGAGGCCTGGTTGATTATGATAGTATGGGTGATACCCTTAGGCAAGGATAACCTGGTTAGGTCGACTTGGGTAAGCAGACTGTTCAGGAATTAAGGATATGCTTAGGGCTGTTAGTATGTGACTGTTGAGGGTGAAAAATGGTAGTATTTGGCTTGGTTAAGATGTTGGATCATGTTTGGAGTAGGATAGATCAATGATTAGTGGATTGGATCCGTGTGCGGGTAGGCGAGATTAGCCTATATCAGTTAGACTTGTGGTCAGGGTCTCGTTGTGCGACCACGCGTGAAGTTTCCGGTTTCAGTAAGCAATCAATTTTTCTACACCTTAGTTATTTGGAGGGCCAACATTGTATCAGGAGATCTCGAATAGATTGAATATGCAAGCGATGGTCAGAATAATGTGAGTTTATCTTGTTTGTCACCAAAGATCGAGACTTGTGTTGGGATGTCGCCCTTGCGAGGTGCATGATTAGCAGCATTGGTGAATGTTCAAGGGTTCTATTTCTCTGGTATCAGTGGGAAAATACAAGGGCAGAGAGGTTTGTTCGATCTGGTGTGCAGAATGGTGTCGGTATGGTGGTAGTTTAGAATGTTGTTGTCTATGTGGAGGTTAAACATAATATAAGATTTTCAAATTCAAAATAGATCAGTTGGAACTTCCCCATTAATGGTAAAAGGTAGGGTGTTAAGGATCGTTCTTCTTCGGGATTCGAAAAGTCTTGTCAGGGTTGTCAGGTGTGACTATAAAAGTGGTAAGGAATGATTTTCAGGACGAAATTTAATTTAAGTGGAGGAGAGTTGTAACACCTGTTTTCCAGGATGTATTGATTTATGGTTTCAAGGAGTCAAAAGGTCAATTTTTGGAAGAAATGGAGTCTCACGACGTGACCTTTGCATGGTCACGATGTGACATGGGTTAAAATGTAAATTATATCTGGGACTGGTCTCACGACATGAGACATAGAGGCTCACGATGTGAGAAATGCAGCAACCCAAGCCTATGATCTTTTATGGGTTACTTCACATTTAAGCATCTCTAAGCCATTTCTCGGGTTCATTTCCAGCCTCTAACACCCTTTCACCTCATGAAAACCCTAACCTTCATTCTGTGAGATTCTTATCTATTTTTGATGCAGTTGCTAGCTTGAAGAAGAAGAGAAGAAGAGGAAAAAAAGTGTTCTAGTGGTGGAGTTTGCAAAGTAGCATCATCATCATCATCTCTCCTTATTGTTGGACCTTTGTAATTGCTAAAGGTTTAAACTTTATTCCATATTATGGATATATCTAGATTTTTGTCCCTTTTCTTCATGTTTATGTAATCTTACGTGAAGTAAATCCTTAACATTAACAAATTTATGGATTCTACAGGTTCCTTGAGCATCATATTGTCCAGATCTGGAAGTTGTTGAAGTAATAGAGTATTGCATGAGATTTTGGTGCCATATTTCTACTTTGGACCTAGAATGGATTGGGGACATGCATGGTGTAACCATATCCATAAACTAAACATTTTTATGGACCTTTAGGGTCCCCTTAAACTTCGGGAAGAGTTGGGTTTGATGGCTTAATGGATTAAGGACTTAAAACCTTGGTTTTTGGCTTCAGACTGAAGTCACGACGTGACAACGAAAAAACCTGTAGATTGCTGAGTTTTTGGGAATCACGACATGACATAGTGATGCTCACGTTGTGAGGTCAGTCCAACAGGAAATCAATGACTAAGTTGGATGAGTCTGGAGCGAGTTACTGGAATCGGACCTAGTGGACTCTCACAACGTGACCAAGGGTTGTTACGACTTGAGACTCAATATTAGGGTTTTTTACCGTTGACTTTTACTTTTTGGGTTAACTCTTTGACTTGGTTTAGCTTCGGGGTGGGTCTTATCCATGAAGGGGTAAAATGGTCATTTACCCTAAGGAGAGTATGTTAAGGACACTTAATTATGGAATATCACCTTAATTCCTAATTAGGGTTGTTTAGGTATGTTTAGTGTGAGGAGCTTTTTTAGTAGCAGCTCAAGTGTGAGATTTATCCGACTGTCGATTGAGGTGAGTCTCTTCACTATACTCGTGGGTCAAAGCCACCAATGTCAGCCCACTATGATGTGTTACATAGGATGCTAGCTGTCTTTGTGACACTTGCATTGTATGTTGGGCTGGTCCCATTGGCATGCATGTAGGGTTGGGCCTATTTTGATGAGTGGGCTAGTCCTATTGTATGTTGGGCTAGGCCCACAGTATGTTAGGCTAGGCTTATTATATGATGGGCTAGGCCCATTTGGATGTTGGGTTGGGCCCATTTATTAGGAAGTGGTAGGCCCATTATTATGGGATGGGACAAATGTATGGGCTAGGCCTAATGATATGTATGGTATGTGGTTTTTTTGGGTAACTCACTAATTTTTGTGCTTACGGTTTCATTTTTATGGTTGCAGTTACTTCCTGTATGAAAGGGATGTGTAACGCCCTGGATTTCATACCAAGTACACCCAATAAAAAGTATCATTTATCATTTAAAAGTTTCCAATAGTTTTGGTGTACATTAGTACTCTGGAATACAAGTAGTTATCACACGGATCGTATTGGCCTCAAGTACAGGATCGAGTCGGGCATCACAAATATAAACCTGCAAAACAAATCATCATAACAACATATGCTACATGACATAGTGACTAACAGCTACTAAAAACAAATTCAGATAAATCATATAAATCACATTATAACTTATTTCTCACTTATGTAGCAATTAATTTATGTAATTAAGGGTGTTATCATAACCTACCTCTCCGTCATAATGTAATTCTCTTTCAAAATCTACTTCTCAATTAATAATCTATCTCTCTGTCATTAATCTATTTCTCAATCGTTATCATTATCCAAATCAATGATCTCTCCCTTTCTTCTCTCTCTCTCTCCTCTAGCCTGTCAATGGGGCGGGTTTGGAGCGAATCACTCTTGATCCAAACCTATTTAAAAAAATAAAAACATGACACGCCCCGCTCCAATAACCCTCAGGGTCTTGAATAGTCGAATCCATACCCGTATCCACCGAATCAACGAATACCCGACCCATTAACCCGACCCTTTTATAATATTAAATTTTCATAATTTTTATGTGTTCCACAAAGTAATATTTCTCAAAAAGATAAAATGTCTACTTAAACAAGATATACATTAATTAATACTCAAAGTCCAATACAATAAAAATCATATTTTACTTAGACATCGAGTGGTATATTTTGTTGTCATATATATATATATATATATATATATATATATATATATATATATATATATATATATATATATATATAATGGGGCGGGTTATAAGTGGAGCGAATTGACAATGATCCATACCCGACCCATTTATTAAAAGGGTAAACGGGTATGGATCATAAACGGGTATACGAATCGAAAATTACAATCTAAACCGGTAAAATTCTTACGGGTTTGGAGCGAATCAGGGTCAAAACCCGCCCCATTGACAGGTCTACTCTCCTCTCTCTCTCTCTCTCTCTCTCTCTCTCTCTCTCCTTCTCTCTCTCTCTCTCTCTCTCTCTCTCTCTCTCTCTCTCCTTTTTGTATATATCTCTCTCATGATCTATCTCTCAATTCACAATTTTTCTATCAATGTCCCTCACTATCATAATTTATCTTTCTCAATATTAATAAATCTATCTATTAAGACCTGTCTCTTTCCATGGAAATTAATCTCTCTATCCTAATTTATCACTTGTTCATGAATAAGCTATCTATCATTATCTATATATTAATCATAATTAATATATCATTTATAATGTATTTCTTGATAATGATTTAACTCATAATAATAAATAATTTCTTAACAATAATCAATTATCTAAATCTCTATATAATTCATACATCGCATATCACATATATCATAAATATCACAAATCAGATACAACAATTACTTAGAAATGATCTATCTTTTAATATGATTCATTTCTTAATCAATATCAATCTTTCAATCAAATATCAATCTGTCATGATAATCAATCTTTCTAATACCAATCTATTACTCATTAATAATTAATCATTTTAGATCATATAAAGTATATCACAGCTAACACATCAATGGATGTCAGAGTAGTATTACTCACTTGGTTAGTCAGCAGACTTATTCTAGTTCCAAGTTTAATCCTTCGTTGCCTATCAACTCGTCATGTGGTAGCACCTAATCATTAAATAACAATTTTCTTAAAACTTGTCATAACTCACTACTAACTACCCTCAGGAACCTCTTGTCACCAAAATAATCAAATTTCATAATATTAACATAATAGGCTTAACCCTTAATCCATTAGTTCAATCTCTCATAAAGGGTATTTCACAAATATTAGGATTTATAACCCTTATAGTGTCGACTAAATCTTTAATTGTAATATTTATTCACTTGTCTTACTAACCAGTTTGTAATAGCACCATATCACGAATACTCGTAAGTCATATTAGGGTCAAATATATCTTAATAAGTATAACATATTGAAATTATAAATTAACGGGGCAAAAGATACATCAAAGCATCTCGTACTCGGTCTCGTATCACCCATACAAAAGTATGCCATCTCTAGTATAATCTCCCGAGAATGGCTCCCGAGCAGCATCTCCGATCACGTGCCAAAAACTTCCCAAGTGATACAATACACTCATTTTTTATACCTTGGGCATCGCCACATTGTGGCCAATGTGCCACTTTGTGGCCTTCATATTTTTCCACATATCACACTCTTCTGGCCCATGTCACAACAAGCTCATTAAGTGCCACATTGTGGCCTTCTATACCATGTCGTGGGGGATCAATTGCCAAGTGTCACTCTCCGGTTGACATGCGTCTTAATGACTCATAGTTATTGCCATGTCATGGCAACTTACTTCCACGTAGTGTTAATCAAAAATTGACAGTTGACTTGACTTCCGTTGACTTTCTCAAAATAGCAACGTACTTTCAACTAAACTTCAAACAACCATAACTTTCTCATACGAACTTTGTTTCCAACGATCTTTATATCCACAGAATCCTCTCAACAAGCTCTACAAAATTCCTCGATTATCTTTTTCTAAATAGAATTTCTCAATTTAAAGTAACTCTATACTCTATCTCTCTTACTTGCCTCATATCATTTTATATTTTCTAAAATGATACATGGTCTCAGAAGACAGGTATTACAAGTTCTCCACCCTCTCAAAGATTTCGTCCTTGGAATCTTGCTAAGTAAGGGTATTGAAGGGTTTTGAGCATTCTAACACTCCTAAGGTGTACATGCAACCCTAGAAACCTTGGATCTATGTTTTACTAAGATACATACAAATTTGATTTTTCCAAGGTTCTTAACCTAACTAGCATGGCAAGGGGAACTTAAAACATAAAAGCTAGTAGAAGAACATACCTTTCTTGTTGCTTGGATTCCTTAATAACTTTGTGAGCCTAGCACCCCAAATGTAATGCCTCAAGTGTTTCACACAACACCACAACTCTTGGAATAACTTTGAGAGAAGTACACAAACACTCAAAATCGGCTAGCCCTCTAGTTCTTCACTTACTACAGATTTTGGTAGTCCATGGGGTCCTTTTATAGTGTGTCACAAGTAGGGTTACACCATGTAAACCCTAATTGACATGGCTTTTCATTTCCTCCATGATCCATGGGTTTTAGCCTCCATGGAGCATCCATGGAGCACCCTATGGATTTAGCCCAATCCAATAAACCATGGATCATTAGCCCACTATATAAGAATGGATGATTTACACAATTAACCCCATATATTTAATTAGTCTCAATTTTGATCACAAAATTAATTCCAAATTAATTCTTGATCAATACTAATTATATAATATGATTTCATATTAATATATTATAACTTATAATATATTAACAAATCATAAGTGTCCTTCTTCTCATTTTATCTATCCAATTATCATGATGCCATGCACACCAAATGGACCATGCCAATCGGGTCAAGTACATACCAGAAATAGTTATGGAATTAGACACCTTATCCAACAGTCTCCCACTTGGATAAGTCTAATAACTATAATTGCAAGTATGAATTCAGGAACCGATCAGCAATCGTAGCTCTTTCAAAGTCTCGCGGAAGTAAGATGACCTTCCATTTAAGATAAGTGATCATATAATCCTCTGCTCTCAAGATATCATCCGGACAAATACATGGAACAATGTCGTACTTATTGTCCAGCAGTTTGTTTTCCGATTTCCGATTTGTTTGACATAGAACTAAACTGAACACATCAATTTGGTTCTGACCGGGCCCGATACATAGGTCAAAACAAAATCATAGAGGGGCCTAGATATCGCTTTTAATCCTCCAAGGAGTAAAAGGAACAGATAAACTTCGACTCATATGCTTGTTCTACTACTTGTTGAATCATACACAAAAACATGTTTTATAACATCGAGTTACCAATGCGTTTTCGTACAAGCAATATATAACCAACTCATAGTCAACAACTCATATCTCTAGGTTTGAAGACTTATATAATATTACCGTCTCACGATCACTCGAGATAAATTCCATGAAGTTATACAAGTGAGCGTGGGTTGTATCCAATACTCAGAACTTATGAGCACTCATGAATGTTGTAGCAACCTTTTGCTATGTCTATCACCTTAGACATCTACAAACCCAATTCATGACAGTCTTAATTCATATCTACTTCCAACATCTGACTGACTGTGGAGAGTTTGAATAATATGATATACCATAACATAATTATTCTGGAAGTCAAAACATGCAAAAAATTGAAATGATAGTAAACGATTGATAGAAGATAGTAACACTTTACATATAAATAAACAACAACTTTTATTTATCATCAAATGTCAATTACACTTTACAAATTTCAAAAGCTATCTAATTTCTAAAACTAATATCATCCTTTAGCCCGATGCGCCTAGCATGCTGAAGATGCTTAATCCTACTCAGTCCCTTCGTGAGGGGATCTGTTGGGTTCTCATCCAATGATACCCTCTTTACGACGAGGAGTCCTTCTTCTATTCGATTTCTAATGAAATGGTATTTTCTGTCGATGTGTCTAGATCTCCCGTGATCCCTTGGTTCCTTAGCTAAGGCAACTGCACTTTCACTATCACAGAAAATATCCATAGGCTCCTTTATAGCTGGTACAACTCCAATGTCTCTAATGAAGTTCTTCAGCCATATCGCCTCCTTCGCTGCCTCGCTTGCTGCTATGTACTCTGATTCGCAAGTTGAATAAGCCACTGTATCCTGCTTGGAACTTTTCCAAGTAATTGCTCCTCCGTTTAAGGTAAAGACCCAGCCTGACTGAGAGATGAAATTATCCCTATCAGTTTGGAAGCTAGCATCACTATACCCTACTACTTTCAAGTCATCACTCCCACCGAGGGTAAGGACCCAGTCCTTAGTCCTCCGCAGATACTTGAGAATGTTCTTTACCGCAGTCCAGTGAGCCTTTCCAGGGTTCCCCTGATATCTACTGACCATGCTTAAAGCAAAGGACACATCAGGACGAGTACAAGTCATAGCATACATGATCGAGCCTACAGCGGAAGCATACGATACTCGACTCATCTCAGCTATCTCAGACTCTGTACTCGGACTCTGAGTCTTACTCAGTCTGGCGTTACTCTGGATCGGTAACTCTTTTTTCTTGGAATCCTGCATGCTGAACATATTCAGCACCTTATCCAAGTAGGTACTTTGACTAAGTCTAATTAGTCTCTTACTCATGTCTCTCAAAATCCTTATCGCTAGGATATAGGCAGCTTCTTCAAGTTCCTTCATAGCGAAACACTTCCCAAGCCAAGAATTAACTTCCTGCAGGGTTGGGATGTCATTTCCTATGAGTAGTGTGTCATCCACATACAATACCAAAAAGCTAACTATACTCCCACTACCCTTGACATATACACAGGACTCATCTTCGCTCCTCAAAAAGACAAACTCTTTGACTTTCTCATCGAAACAAAGATTCTATCTGCGAGGTGCTTGTTTCAATCCATAGATGGATTTCTCAAGCTTACACACTCTATTAGGGTACTTTGTACTGAAAAAACCCTCTGGCTAACTCATGTAAACATCCTCGGCCAACTTTCTATTAAGGAAAGCGGTTTTGACATCCATTTGCCATATTTCATAATCATGAAATGCAGCAATGGCTAGCATAACCCTAATAGACTTAATATTTGCTACTGGTGAAAAGGTCTCATCATAATCAACTCCCGGAGTTTGAGAAAAGCCCTTTGCAACCAGTCGCACTTTATAAGTGTGTACATTCCCATCCATGCCGGTCTTCTTCTTGAAGATCCATTTGCACCCGAATGTCTTACGACCTGGTACATTGTCAACCAATTTCTAAACTTGATTGTCATACATGGACTATATCTCGCTGTCCATAGCCTCTTTCCATTTAGTAGACTCGGGGCCTGCCATGGCTTCCATGTAGCTGTTAGGTTCATTCAAACTTACCAGTGTACTATCACCGATAAGTGTATCACCTTCTGCAGTAATATGGAAACCATAGTAATGCTCAGGTGCATTCATAACTCTCGTGGAACTCCTTAGAGGTACAGACTCGTCAGTTGAATCAACGGGAGTTTCCTCCTCAGGTTGATTGCTAGGGTTTGAGGTTCCTTCACCACTTGACTCTTGAATTTCTTCAAGGTCAATTTGCCTCCCACTGTCTCCTTGGCTTATGAACTCTCTCTCGCGAAACACTCCTCTCCTTGCCACAAAGACCACATTATCACTGGCTCTATATAAGTGGTAATCAAAGGATTTCTGTGGGTAGCCGATGAAAATACACCGCTCATTTCGAGGTTCGAGCTTATCGTGAGTCTCGCGCCTCACGAAAGCGTCGCAACCCCTAATGTTGATGTGGTCCAAATTGGGAACTTTCCCAGTCCACATCTCGTGAGGTGTTTAGGCAACCTTTTTGGTAGGGATTAGATTAAGGATATGGGCAACAATCTCTAAGGCATACCCCAAGAATGAGATTGGTAGCGAATCTCGACTCATCATGGAACGAACCATGTCCAACAAGGTTCGATTACACCTCTCAGCCACACCATTAAGCTGTGGTGTTCTGGGAGGTGTCAATTGTGAGACAATCCCACATTCCTTAAGATAGTCAAGGAACTCTGTACTAAGATATTCACCACCTCGATCGGATCGAAGCATCTTAATGTTCCTGCCCAGCTGATTCTCCACTTCCTGTTTAAACTCTTTGAACTTTTCAAAGGTTTCTGATTTATGCTTGATTAAGTAGACATAGCCATATCTATTATAATCATCAGTAAAAGTCACATAGAAGTGGTTAGCATCCCTTATGGCAATTCTGAAGGGTCCACACACATCTGTGTGTACAAGATTCAACAAACCTTCACCCCTAGCATATGTACCAGTGAAGGGTGACTTTGTCATTTTTCTAAGTAAACAAGATTCACAACAATCATTCGACTTTAGGTCAAATGACTCGAAGACTCCATCCTTTTGGAGTTCGCCTATGTGTTTCTTACTAACATGTCCAAGACGACAATGCCATAATGATACTTTATCCAAGCTAGTGGAAGAATCAATACACAACACATTATTTCCTAGGTTATCTACAACCGACACAGTTTCATATACACGATCATAAGGTAATGCTTTAAAATAAAGAACATTATTATAGAAAGAATTAATACCACCACATACATTATCAAATGAAAAAGTAAACCCTTGTTTGTACAAACCGTGAAAGGAAATAATATTTCTTGCCATTTCAGACGAGTAACAACATTTATTCAAATATAATTTTAACCCACTACTTAGAAACAAAGAATAAACTCTAATCTTGGTGACAGGTGAAGCTTTCCTATTCCCCATGATCAAGTTTATCTTCCCATGCTCCACATTCTCACTTCTTCTTAGTCCCTGCAAATCAGAACATATGTGAATACCACAACCTGTATCAAGGACCCAAGAATTAGAATATGATGAGTTATTAGACAATATAGTGTAAATACCTGCATGGTTGGGTTTTACTTTCCCATCCTTAACATCTTGCAAGTACTTTGGGCAGTTTCTCTTCCAGTGCGCCTTTTCATGGCAATAGAAGCATTTAGCCTCTTTAGGGTTGGCAGAAGGAGTGACAAAACCACTTTTGGTTCTACTTGAAGAGGTGCCATCAAGAGACTTTCCCTTGGTACCCTTCGAAGGGCTCTTCCTCTTCTTCCCTTTACCTTGCCCGATAGCCAGAACAGGGGTGGTGGTAGGAGTAGGAGTGGTAACAATCGATTTACCTTTAAGACCACTTTCGGCGGTCTTCAGAAGTCCTTGAAGTTTGCTGAGTGTGACCTCCTCCTTGTTCATAAGATAGGTCATTCGGAATTGATCATAACCAGAAGGTAAGGAGTGCAATATGATGTCAATTGCCAACTCCTCGGGGAAGTTCACATTTAACTTCAGTAGACGGTCCACAAACCTTTGCATTTTCTGCATGTGGCCCGTGATGGGTTCACCATCTTTTATTCGGGTTGTTATCATGGAGGAGATTATTTCATATCGCTCTTGACGAACACTCTGATGGTATCTTTGCATCAGATCCTGGTGCATCTCAAAAGGATAAAAGTCCTCATAGGACTTTTGGATCTCGGCTGTCATCGTGGCCATCATGATACATGCCACCTTAGTGGCATCTCTCTCATGAGTCCCGAAGTCAGTGATCTCCTCTGGAGTAGCAGAAGACTCATCAAGTTCCTTTAGCTCCTTGTCGAGGACATATTCATTGTCCTCATAGCGAGTGACCATTCTTATGTTCCTAATCCAGTCATTGAAATTAGTCCCATCAAAGATGACTCTCCTACAAAGGTTCATGAGAGAGAAGGAGCCGGTAGGGTTTGAGCCAGAAGCAGCATTGCTGGAAGACATCTGAAAAGAAAGAAAGACAAGTTTAGATTAGATATATAGATAATCCTTAATAAGACACCCAAATGTAATATTAAGGCTAGGACCCAACACAATATTTTATAACTTAGAAGAGGGATGCCAAATCCAAGCAATAAAATATTTGAAGGTAGGTGAATGACGATTCACCAATTTCCACCATGAAAACGAAATGTATTATTAGGTTTTAATTGGTTTTGAAACTCCTAGATTCTTTTGAGATTCATTGAACTTTTCATTGGCAAGTTTTAATCTCGATTGTGCCCTTCAAGTTTTGTGACTGGGATGCCGAGGATCACAAAACAAGGTATGAATAACCATGCAAATTTACTTGGTACTCTTAATGTTTATCACCTAATCGATGTGCCGGTTAACCACACGTGCTCCACCGATCTATGATAAACCTTAAGCCACCCTTTTCCAACCTTGTTAAATCCAAGTTAGTGTGCCGGTTAACCACACACGCTCCACTAACGACTTAAGCAAGGTGAAAAGTGTAATTTCATGGGTTAGCACGAAATTCACATTTTTCCTAAAGTAACTAAGATTGGGAATTTATAAAACATTTAGTTACTTTATAATAATCATTATACTTTTAATGAGAATTAGAGTCATTGTCCTACCCATTCGGCTAACGACCCTTCACCAGTCAAGGAAGCGGTGGGTGAGAGTGGACACCGATTAAGCTGCCATTTTATAGGCAACAACCTTATACCCCCCCTTATAGACCAGCTCGTGAATGAGGCCTACTAACGGTAAAATGACTTGATCTTATACATATATATATATATATATATATATATATATATATATATATATATATTATTAACTTATAATACTATAAGTATAAGGGTTGAATTTTAACTTTTAAAATTCTAGGGGTTGGAACTAAAGTTTTCTAAAGTGACTTTACATGTTCCAAAAGTTGAGGGCAAGTTTTGTAACTATTCAAAACTTTTCTACTTCATAACTTATGAGTTAATGGTTTATTAAAATGAAGACTCTTCATTTTATGTAACCTATGTGTTCTTTAATGCACTTTAAAAGAAAGGACTTTTGGTAATCCATAACTTGATGACAAATTATGGATTCCATTAAAACACTTAGATCAAGAATTAAACTAACAACAAGTTTGCAAATAATTCCTATGATCTACCAAACTCATAAGTGTATGAACATTCATATCAACAATTTCAAGAATCATATATAAACATATAAAACTTGAAATTTTGATAATAACCATTGAAAATGGATTAGCATAATCATTACCACACCAAAAACAGGTTTTACAAGTCCAAAACAGTTTATGGTAATGATTCTAGTCCATTTCCAGTAACAAAACTCGAAAATCTTCACTCAGGGCCTCCTACTCGTCGAGTGCATGAACCTACTCGACGAGTAGGATGAACATATGTATGGACTCGTCGAGTCCCCCCATGGACTCGGCGAGTTCACTCAGCAGAATGCAGAAATTTCGACTTTCTTCAACAATTTGCATCAAGTATCAAGAAACAAGCCTATGCTCTGATACCACTGAAGGGTTTTGAGCATTCTAACACTCCTAAGGTGTACATGCAACCCTAGAAACCTTAGATCTATGTTTTACTAAGATACATGCAAATTTGATTTTTCCAAGGTTCTTAACCTAACTAGCATGGTAAGGGGAACTTAAAACATAAAAGCTAGTAGAAGAACATACCTTTCTTGTTTCTTGGATTCCTTAAGAACTTTGTGAGCCTAGCACCCTAAATGTGATGCCTCAAGTGTTTCACACAACACCACAACTCTTGGAATAACTTTGAGAGAAGTACACAAACACTCAAAATCGGCTAGCCCTCTAGTTCTTCATTTAGTGCAGATTTTGGTAGTCCATGGGGTCCTGTTATTGTGTGTCACAAGTAGGGTTACACCATGTAAACCCTAATTGACATGGATTTTCATTTCCTCCATGATCCATGGGTTTTAGCCTCCACAGAGCATCCATGGAGCACCCTATGGATTTTGCCCAATCCAATAAACCATGGATCATTAGCCCACTATATAAGAATGGATGATTTACACAATCAACTCCATATATTTAATTAGTCTCAATTTTGATCACAAAATTAATTCTTGATCAATACTAATTAAATAATATGATTTCATATTAATTTATTATAACTTATAATATATTAACAAATCATAAGTGTCCTTCTTCTTATTTTGTCTATCCAATTATCATGATGCCATGCAACCCAAATGGACCATGCCAATCGGGTCAAGTACATACCAGAAATAGTTATGGACTTAGACACCTTATCCAACAGGTATATCAACTAAATCTCTTTTTTTATATAATAAAATACTTGTAAGTCTTTTAAATTAATCTTTCTATCAGATATTCTCCAATAACTCATTAGTCATAGTCTGAAACTATAATTATTCATTCATCTCAACTTATCATATATTTAGACACTTCTTTCATCTTTAATTTACTCTCCTTTTTTTTTATCTAACTCTTGGTAATAATCGATTTGAATTTTAGGGAGAACAGTCGGATCATTAAAAATCGATACTCCTCTTAATCATTAACATTTTTCATCAATTATCAAGATCAATCAATATTCCTACTATTATTCAAAATATTAATCATCTCATTCACAACCAATAATAGTTCATATATTATCATTTAAAGTTGGCTATTTCTCTTAGCATTTTCTTAATTATCGACTGGTACTCGACTTACAACTCATTTCTAAGCTACGAGTGTATTACTAATTATTAAACATGTAAACTAGAAATTAATTAATTCTATCACATAATGAATATCTATCAAGAACTTCACATATTGATCCATATATAACCTGTCATCACTCACTTCTCAATAGTTCTACTAGTTCTCATAATAGTTAAATTAATCTTCTTATCCCTAATGATACTTATAATGTAGTTAATTCACTCGAATATCTATAAATCACTCAAATCACTCGGGTTAATCACTCGGATTATTATAATTAATGATCTTATATTCAATTTAATTTCTTATATAACTAGGTCAATCTTTCAAATCATTCACTTAACTTAATTACTCTAATCAATCACTCTGATCGATATCAATTATTCAGATTAATTTTAATTAGTAAAATCAATATCAATCGTTCATATCTATCTCTTCAATAACTATAAATCACTCAATTAAATCACTTAAATTACTCAGATAAATCATCCGGTCAAATCAATCACCCTGATCAATATTAATCATTCTATTCAATCTCACACAATCACACAGATAATTTACTCAATTTAATCTAATCAATTACTTGAATTATTTACTCAAATTATTAATGGATCATTTTAACTGATCATTCTCTATACCCTTTTTCATACTCAATAAGAAATTGTTTCTCTCATAAGTTTACAATGTCTCATATCTATTTCAATCACTTCAATAAACATAATTGTAGTAGTTGCTAGGTGTATACATCACGATTGTACATAACGTTGGATTTGATAGACAGTCGAATATTTGATTCTACCCTAATCCCACAACCAAACAAGGAACATAAGATATGGCTGAATCAAGCATTCTCAGGCTATAAAATCCCAGTATAGTTAATCTATTCAGATTATTACAAATTGTTTGGATCGGTTACTCTTGGTTATTTAAATTATTAACTCGAACTATTCAAACCAGTAATTCTACTTACTCACTTCAATTTTTCACTCAGATCAATTTTTCAATTTCATTAAATCATTTACTCAAGTTAATATTATTTACTCAGATAATTCACTTAGATTCACCGGTTACTAAAAACAATTTCTCATATTGATCACTCTTAACTAAAATTACCCATTTAGATAAATTTCTTGAATCACTTAGATCAATATCATCTACTCATATTGATTACTCGAATTAACATAATTTAGTCATATGAAATACTAAAATTAATCATAATAGATCTCATAATAGGATTAGGTCTCGTCACCTCTCAGGGACTCAACCACAAATATCGTCTTCATGAGTAAACCCAATCACCTCTCATGGGTCTAAACATATAAGTCTCAATCATCTACATGAAATTATCTAATCACCTCTCATAGATCAATCATATAAGTCTATCAATTGTCTACATGAAATAATCATGTAAGTCTATGATCTCAATCAGAAGTCTCACTTATTTCGATCTTTTATACAATGAGACCCAATCACCTCTCATGGATCCATTATGTAAATCTCATGATTTTAATCAAATGTTCTCATTTTAGTTTCTCACATTATCTTTACTTAGGAGTTAAATCACTATTTCAATTCATAGACTTGTATTATATACACTATTGGCATTTATTCTCTTAATACTACTTGATTTATATCTATATGAACTCTAACTCATTTTCCAATAAGCACCGCATCAGAACATGCTCATCATCATGTCGTAATATTCTTTTCTCAGTCTTCGTTGTCACACTGTGTATAATCTTCACCACGTCGTGGTCCATCATCCTAAATAATCATATAACAATATAGTTCTTTTCGCACCGTGGAAGACTCTTATCGCGTCGTGGCTAATTTAAGTACATTACCTGTATCTACTCAGCCTCATAACCACATCATGACTTAATCCCAACCATGTCGTGATGATCTAGTCGTCATGTCTTAATCTTATTCTCTCCACATTGTGATCTCTACCACTCAAGTATAACATCCTACTTTATGGTCACGTCGTGGTCATTCTCCCTTCACGTTGTGATTATCAAAGTACATTTCTATTAAGCGATCTAACTGTATTGTGTATATATGATCACTACACCTCGTATCTCCAGTCGCCATGCTATATACTTCACTATGGATTTCGCAATCATACTCCAAAACTCTCTCCACAATGCATTACGACATAAATTATAATGAAATAATAACATATATATTTATTTATTTATCTCAAAATTCACAAAGTATGAATTAATATATTTAACTCATAACTGTCATATCAGATCAATTATCATTTATAATCTATGGTTTAAGATTAGGAATCTACTATAAGAACCTAATTCACTTAAACCACGGCTCTGATACCAACTTGTAACGTCGAGGATTTTATAACAAGTACACCCAAAAAAATTTCTTTTATCATTTAAAAGTTTACAATAGTTTTGGTGTACATTAGTACTTTGGAATACAAGTAGTTATCACAATGATCGTACTAGCCTCAAGTGTAGGATCAAGCCGGGCGTAAAAAATATAAACCTACAAAACAAATCATCATAACAATATAAACCTCACAACTTAGTGAATAACCACTACTACAAACATACTCAGATAAATCATATAAATCACATTATAACTTATTTCTCACTAACCTAAAAATTAATTTATGTAATTAAGGATGTTATCATAAATAACCTCTCCATGATAATCTAATACTCATTCAAAATCTACTTCTCAATTAATAATCTATGTCTCTGTCATTAATCTATTTCTCAATCATGATCATTCTCCAAATCAATGACCTCTCCCTTTGTTCTCTCTCTCTCTCTCTATATATATATATATACATATATATATATATATATATATATATACATATATATATATATATATATATATATATATATATATATATATATATATATATATATATATGTAACATCCGGATTTCCAGGTATCATAATTTAAGTATTTATTTTTGAGTTAAGGAGAGGGACTCGACGAGTCGACGCCTAAACTCGTCGAGTAGGATCACGACTGCTGACTAGGATTAATGAATGGACTCGACGAGTCGACGAGTCGACTCGACGAGTCCGCGCTGTGGACAGAAACCCTAAATCTTTGGGCCTGTGCCCTATTTAAGGGTCCTTATGGCCTTCATTAGCGGCCACACACACACTTGAGAGGCCTTATTGAACCAGAGAGCACAGAGAGAGAAGAAGGGAGCTAATTACACTATTTTAGTGCATTCTTGCAAGGAAGGAAAGGAGATTCAAGCTAGGCTGATTGGAGGGGGCTCAGATCTGCTATCACTTCATCAAGGGTTGCCGTTGAGGTATGATTTTAGGCCTGTTCTTGTATGTATAGTAGATTCCATGAATCTAGGGTTTCCTTACCCCTTTTTAATTGAGTATTGGAGCATGTGAAGTCCCAATGAGGAATAGACATTGGATCTCGACCTTGAGAGGTCCAGAGAGTCCCAATCATCCAACTTTATGCAGTCCCATAAGAGTTTTCGGTCTAGGATTCCATTTTAAGTGTTATTTCATCAAATAGGGCCATATGTGCGATGCATGAACAGAAAGTTCGGACCTTTACGTGACTTTTGGATGTTAGAAGGTCAGATCTATAAGTTAAAGAAACAGATCTTACCTCAGAAGGTTGTTTGAGCATTCTCATGGAGGAAACTCAACGAGTCCATGAGAGGACTCGACAAGTCGGATTGTGTTGCACCACGATTCGTGATAAGTGGTAACCCGTCGAGAGAAAGGTTAACTCGACGAGTCGAGTGAGGCCTTAGGAGGATTCAGAGGACACGCATGGACTCGCCGAGTCACCCGAGTGCACTCGACGAGTCTGGTCAAAGTTGGACCGTTGACTGGAGTTGACTTTTAGGATTTGGTTAACATTTGGACATTGGACCATTGGAGGGGTAAAATGGTCTTTTCCCCTTCTGAGGGATCATAGGAAGAGGTTTGTCTAGCCTATGAGAATCATTGTTAATTAGAGGTAAATTACTTTATGTGATTAGGCGGAGGCTAGATCAGTGATTCGAGTTCGAGACTTTCCGAGGTTACCCGAGGTGAGTCTTCTCACTATACATTACCTAGAGTGGTACCTATGTACAGACCGGAGGGTCTTATGTGCTATGTGTATGTTTGAGTTTATGTGCATTGTGATTTATGTATGCTATGTGTTATATAGACCGGACCAGAGGGTCCAACGATTTAGACTGGACCAGAGGGTCCAACGATTTAGACTGGACCGGAGGGTCTAACGATTTAGAGCGGACCGGAGGGTCCAACGAGCTAGACCGGACTGGAGGGTCCAACGAGCTATGAGACTGGAAGGTCCCGCTGAGACACATTGACCGGAGGGTCATACCGAGTTATTGCCTCGAGTGGCTTATGTGCTGTATGTGGTATTTTGGGGAACTCACTAAGCATTTATGCTTACCGTGTTATGTGATATGTGTTTCAGGTACGAGCGAGGATCACGGGAAGGCGCCGGCATGAATTGTACACACTGACAGAGGATTTGTATTTGAGATTCTGGGATGTGTTTTACCATGATAACATTGATACACTTGAGTTGAGATGATTTATATTAGTTATGTTATGTTTGAAAAATGAAAAATTGTTTTGAAAATTTCGTCGTTACAAGTTGGTATCAGAGCCTTGGTTTGAGGGATTCGGATGCACCTTCGGGCGTATCTGAACTCAAACTGAGGACTTGAGAAAATTTTTCATAAAAGAAACAATTTTTCTAAAGGAGTAAAAGATTTTTGAGAAAAGCAGAACGGAGCAGTGTGTACGATCAGCCAGCGCCCGAACGGTGATTTCCCAAAATACCCTTACTTTATGTGTTACGAGATATTATGTGATATGCTTTGCATGCTAGAGTAGGCTAGGATTTCATATCTGGGACTAGAGTGGCCTGATTTGTGATGCCTTAGCCTAGGAAATTACTGCTACTATGAGTTACTTCGAGGGTGAGTAGGTAGCAGCGAGGAGCTTATGAGTGGTCTACTGGAGGGTAGCCTGTGTTCAGCGAGATATAGTGTACTTGTGATCTGGGATCTTAGGAAGAGGACTTGGGGTGAATACTTATGCGGTGTGGAAGGTAGTATAGGGCCCGTACTACTGGAAACACCAGATCAGTGAGCAGTCCAAGTAAGAATCCTTAGGGTACTAAGGAACGAGTAGGGTTGAGTTATCGAGTGCGAGTATACTCGATCGAGTCTCTGATTTCTCTTGTGTTATGTTTCAGAGACATTATGGTGGGTACGCGCCACACTCTAGAGAGCAGCGGTGTTAGCGATGATGAGATTCGCAGGATGATTCATGATGAGGTGGCGACAGCCATTCGAGCTGAGATACCAGAGATGTTTGGGTCTATAAAGACCACGCTGATTGAGACATTTGACGCGTGGTATGCTGCTCTTACCGATGCTGCTGTTGCTGCGGCCACCGCAGCCGTTGCCACTGCTAGGCCACAGGGGGGTGACTTGTTGCTGTACCGGGAGTTCAGCAACACGAAGCCACCAGAGTTTGATGGGACTCAGGATCCGATAGCCGCGATGAGATGGATCTCTGACATTGAGGGACGCTTCTACACATGTTCTTGTTCTGAGCATATGAGGGTACGGTCCGCGCTGAACCAGCTTCGCTTGGGAGCGAATGACTGGTGGAAATTTGTGACGGCAGACTTCAGTCCTGCAGAGATTACAACGGTGACCTGGGAGAGGTTCACCACCATGTTCCGAGATGAGTATGTCCCGCGGTGGAGAGGGAACGGTTGGCGCAGGAGTTCTTGTCCCTCAATCAGGGGACGGAGTCCGTGACTGTGATTATACGAATGTTTCATAAGAGGGCGTTGTTTTTCCCTGAGCACGTGTCTACCGAGCAGGCACGTATGAGCCGATATCTGAGCATACTGAGGAGGGACATTCGTGAGTTCGTGGCAAACTCGACATACCAGACATTTTCCGAGCTCCAGGCGAATGCCCGGAAGAGGGAGATTGATCTAGAGACTCAGGCCAGGGAGGAGGCCGAGTCTCAGTGGAGGGACAAGCGGCCGGTACATTCTCATCCGGCAGCCAAGCAGGAAAAGCCCGCTAATTCGAGATCTGGAGGTCCATGAGGGGGTGTGCAAAGCAGGTGTGTGCTACAAGTGTGGCAAAGAGGGGCATTTCGCGAGGGATTGCCCCAAGGGGTTTGCAGTTTGCTTTCACTGCAACCATACTGGCCATCGGAAGGCCGAGTGCCCACAGCTACTTTAGGGATCAACACAGGGACCTGCACCTGCTGCTAGAGCTACCGAGGTCCGGCTAGCGAAGGCCGAGGCACCGAAGGCTCGTGGGAGAGCCTTTCAGTTGACAGCGGAGGAGGTCCACGCATCGTCCGATGTCATGGATGGTATGTATTCTTTTATTTACTTATACTGAGTTGAGATATTGTGCTTATACTGTGGTATGCATATGTACTTTTCTTGTGAGTTCTGTACCTGCTTTGGTGTTATTTGACTCGGATGCGAGTCGATCTTTCGTGTCATTAGCGTTTAGCCAGCACATCAGTACCCGACGAGAGGCGTTGAGTCGACCTCTACGAGTTTCTATAGCTGACGAGCGAGCAGTTTATGCTACTGATATGATTCAAGGATGTGTACTCGAGATTTTCGGTGTTGAGTTCCCGATAGAACTGGTACCGATTGCGATGGGGGATGTCTGTGTCATCATGGGCATGGACTGGTTGAGCCGATTTGGAGTTGTTATAGACTGCGAGCGACAGTTGGTGACCATACGAGACCCTAGTGGTGGAGTACTTATGGTGTATGGCGAGGGTACCCGATCTGGGTCAGCATTTTGTTCGGCTGCCAGAGCGAGACAGAGTCTACAGCAGGGCTGTAGGGGGTTTGTAGCCTATGTGATGGATACACGAGTTGGCGCAGAGAGGCCGAGTTCTGTCGGTGAGGTACCGATAGTGCAAGAATTTCCGGATGTTTTCCCCGAGGATTTGCCGGGTGTGCCTCCCGAGAGGCAGGTGGAGTTTCACATCGATTTGGTTCCGGGGGCAGCGCCTATTGCCAAGGCACCCTATCGCCTTGCGCCACCGGAGATGCAGGAGTTATCCTTGCAGCTTCAGGAGCTGTTGGGGAAGGGATTCATCCGACCGAGTAGCTCGCCGTGGGGAGGGCCGATCCTTTTTGTAAAGAAAAAGGATGGTTCACACCGAATGTGCATTGATTACCAGGAGTTGAACAAATTAACGGTCAAGAACCGTTATCCATTATCGAGGATCGACGATCTGTTCGATCAGTTGCAGGGTGCGTCTCGGTTTTCCAAGATAGACTTGAGGTCTGGATACCACCAGGTGAGGGTGCGTGATGAGGATATCCAGAAGACGGCGTTTAGGACTTGTTATGGGCATTACGAGTTCGTGGTGATGCCTTTTGGGCTCACCAATGTGTTGGATAAGGTGTCTAAGTCCATAACTTATTTGGTATATACTTGACCCGACCCGACATGGTCCATTTGGGTTGCCCTTCACCCAAACTAGTTATGGATAATTTTATGAGAGTTGTATACTTACGATTTATTAATATATTATAAGTTATAATATATTAATATAAAGTCATGTTACTTAATTAGTTTTAATCTTGAATTAATTATGAATTAATTTAGTGATTAAAAGGAAGACTAATTAAATCATGGGCTATTATATTTATATGGTGTGGGCTAACACTCATTTGGGAATGGGCTAAGCTTATATGGAAGTCCATGGATGATCCATGGAGCTTTTACCCATGGATCCTTGGAAGAGGAAAAGACATGGGTTATTAGGGTTTCACCCTAACCATGTACACTATATAAACAAGCTTATGATGCATGAAAAACACCCTAAATGTGTGTGTAAGTGTGGTGGCCAAAATCAAGAGTTAGTATACTCTCTCATACATTTTCCAAGTTTGTGGTGATTTGTGATTTCCATTTGAGGCATTCACATTATTGGTGCTTGGCTCTCAAACTCCAAGGAATCAACAATCAACAAAAGGTATGTAATTCATCTAGTTCTTTTATGGTTAAAAGTACCCCATGCCATGCTAGATAGGTTATAAACCTTCGAAAATAATATTTTGCATGTATCTTAGACAAACATAGATCCAAGGTTTAATAGGGTTGCATGTACACTTAGGAAGTGTTAGAATGCTCAGAACCCAACAGTGGTATCAGAGCCTAGGCTTGTTTGTTTGATACTTGATGCAAAATAGTGAAAAAAGTCGAATTTTTTGCTGTCTGCCTGATGAACTCGCCGAGTCCATGGGGGGACTCGCCGAGTTCATGAGTAAACTCATCCTACTCGGCGAGTAGGTTCGTGCACTCGGCGAGTAGGAGCCTCAGAATGCAGATTTTCGACTTTTGCTGCTGGAAATGGACTAGAAACATTACCCTAAACTGTTTTGGTGTTTTAAAACTTGTTTTAGTTGGTGTAATGGTTGTTCTAATCCATTTACAATTGCTTATATCAAAATTTCATGCTTCGTATGTGTTCATATAATTCTTGAAACTTTGATGATCATGTTCATGTTCTTATGAATTTAGAAGATGATAGGAATTATTTGCTGAATTGTTTAGGATTAATTCTTGATCATTTATGTGTTTTAATGGAGTCCATAATTTGTCCTCAAGTTATGGATATCCAAAGGTCACTTCTTTTAAACACACACTTAAAACACATAAGTTACATGGAAATGAAGAGTCTTCATTTTTATGAACCTTTAATTCATAAGTTATGAAATGAAAGGTTTTGAATAGTTTCAAAACTTGTCCTCAAGTTTTGGAATTTGTAAAGTTACACACACTTTAATATACTTTAATTCCAAACCCTTAGAGTTTTAAAAGTTAAAATTCAACCCTTATACTATTTATATCATTAATGGTTAATTATTATATATATGTATAAGATCAAAGTCGTCTTACCGCTAGTACGCCTCATTCACGAAGCCAGTCTATAAGGTGGGTATAAGGTTGTTGCCTATAAAATGGCAACTTAATGGGTGTCCACTCTCACCCACCGCTTGCTTGACTGGTGGAGGGTCGTTAGCCGAACGGGTAGGACAGGGACTTATGAATTCTCATTAAAAGTATGATGAATATTATAAAGTAACTAAACCTTATATAAATTCCCAATCTTAGTTACTTTAGGAAAATGTGAATATGGTGCTAACCCATGAAATTCACACTTTGTACCTTACCAAGTCGTTGGTAGAGCGTGTGTGGTTAACCGGCACACTAACTTGGACTAGTAAGGATCACGAAGGGTGACTTAATGTTTATCATAGATCGGTGGAGCGTGTGTGGTTAACCGGCACATTGATTAGGTGATAATATTAAGGGTACCAAGTGAATTTGCATGGTTATTCACACCTTGTTTTGTGATCCTCGGCATCCCAGTCACAAAACTTGAAGGGCACAATCGAGATTGAAACATGCCATTGAAAATTTCAATGAATCTCAAAAGAATCTAGGAATTTCAAAAAAACCAATTAAACCTAATAATTCATTTCGTTTTCATGGTGGAAATTGGTGAACCGTCATTCACCTACCTTCAAATATGTTATAGCTTAGATTACGGCATCCCTCTTCTAAGTTATAATATATTGTGTTGGATCCTAGCCTTAATATTACATTTGGGTGTATTATTAAGGATTCGACATATATCTAATCTAAACTTGTTTTCTTCTTTTCAGATGTCTTCCGACAACAAAGCTTCGGGCTCTAACCCTACTGGCTCCTTTTCCCTCATGAACCTTTGTGGGAGGGTCATCTTTGATGGTTCCAACTTCATTGATTGGATCCGCAACATCAGGATGGTTACTCGTTACGAGGACAAGGAATATGTCCTCGATAAGGAGCTAAAGGAGCTTGATGAGTCCACTGCTACTCCTGAGGAGGTCGCTGAGTATCAGGCACATGAAAGAGATGCCACCTTGGTGGCATGCATCATGATGGCCACCATGACAGCTGAACTCCAAAAGTCCTATGAGGACTATTACCCTTTTGAGATGCATCAGGATCTGATGGAAAGGTACCATCAGAGTGCTCGTCAAGAGCGGTATGAAATAATCTCCTCCATGATCACTACCCGTATGAAGGATAGCGAACCAATCACGAGCCACATGCAGAAAATGCAAAGGTATGTGGACCGTCTAATGAAACTGAATGTGAACTTCCCTGAGGAGTTGGCAATTGATATCATTTTTCACTCCTTGCCATCGTGTTATGATCAATTTCGTATGACATACCACATGAACAAGGAGGAAGTCACACTCAGTAAGCTTCAAGGACTTCTGAAGACTGCCGAAAGTGGTCTTAAGAGTAAGTCGGTTGCTACTCCTACTCCTACTACTACCCCTGTTTTGGCTATCGGGCAAGGCAAAGGGAAGAAGAGGAAGCACCCTTCGAAGGGTACCAAGGGAAAGTCCCTTGAAGGCTCCTCATCTGGAACCAAAGGTGGTTCTATCACTCCTTCTGCCATCCCTAAGGATGCTGAATGCTTCTACTGTCAAAATAAGGGGCACTGGAAGCGAAACTGCCCAAAGTACTTGCAGGATGTCAAGGATGGGAAAGTGAAACCATCCCATGCAGGTATTTACACTATATTGTCTAATAACTCACCATATTCTAATTCTTGGGTTCTTGATACAGGTTGTGGTATTCACATCTGTTGTGACTTGCAGGGCCTAAGAAGAAGTGAGGATGTGGAGCACAGAAAGATAAACTTAATCATGGGGAACAAGAAGGTTGCACCTGTTACCAAGATTGGAGTTTATACTTTGTTGCTAGATAGTGGGTTAAAGTTAGATTTGAATAAATGTGTGTACTCGTCTGAAATGGCGAGGAATATTATTTCCTTTCATGCTTTGTACAAACAAGGTTTTACCTTTTCTTTTGATAATGAAGTTGGTAGTGTTAATGCTTTCCTTAATAATGTTCTTTATTTTAAAGCATTACCTTGTGATGGTGTGTATGAAGCTGTATCGGTTGTAGATAATTTAGGAAATAATGTATTATGTATTGATTCTTCTACTAGCTTGGATAAAGCATCTTTGTGGCATTGTCGTCTTGGACATGTAAGCAAGAAACGCATAGGCCAGCTCCAAAAGGATGGAGTCTTGGAGTCGTTCGACCTCAAGTCGGATGATAGTTGTGAGTCTTGTCTACTTGGAAAAATGACAAAATCACCCTTCACTGGTACTTGTGCAAGGGGTGAGGGTTTGTTGGACCTTATACATACTGATGTATGTGGACCATTCAAAACCGCCACAAGGGATGCTAATCGCTATTATGTGACTTTTATTGATGATTTTAGTAGATATGGTTATGTCTACTTAATCAAACATAAGTCAGAAACTTTTGAAAGGTTTAAAGAGTTTAAACAGGAAGTAGAAAATCAATTGGGCAGGAACATTAAGATGCTTCGATCCGATCGAGGTGGTGAGTATCTTAGTACTGAGTTCCTCGACTATCTTAAGGAGTGTGGGATTGTCTCACAATTGACACCTCCCAGGACACCACAGCTGAATGGTGTAGCTGAGAGGCACAATCAAACTTTGTTGGACACGGTTCGCTCTATGATGAGTCGAGCTTCGCTACCAATCTCTTTTTGGGGGTATGCCTTAGAGACTGCCGCCCACATCCTTAATCTAGTCCCTACAAAGAAGGTTGCCAAAACACCTCATGAAATGTGGACTGGGAAAGTTCCCAATCTGGACCATATCAAGATTTGGGGTTGCGAGGCTTTCGTGAGGCACGAAACTCATGACAAGCTCGAACCTCGAAGTGAAAGGTGTATTTTCATCGGCTATCCACAAAAATCCTTTGGTTACCTCTTCTACAGACCCAACGAGAATGTGGTCTTTGTGGCTAGGAGAGGAGTCTTTCGAGAGAGAGAATTTATAAGCCAAGGAGACAGTGGGAGGAAAATTGACCTTGAAGAAATTCAAGACTCAATTGGTGAAGGAACCTCAGACACTAGCAATCAACTTGAGGAGGAAATTCCTGTTGATCCAGCTGACGAGTCTATACTTCCGAGGCGTTCCACAAGGGTTAGGAACACACCTGAGTTTTATTATGGATTTCATATTACTACGGAAGGTGATACATTTATCAGTGACAGTACACTGGTAAATCTGGATGAACCTAACAGTGTTAAGGAAGCCATGGCAGGCCCAGAGTCTGCTAAATGGAAGGAGGCTATGGACAGCGAGATACAGTCCATGTATGACAATTAAGTTTGGAACTTGGTTGACAATGTACCAGGCCGTAAGACAGTCGGGTGCAAATGGATCTTCAAGAAGAAGACCGACATGGATGGGAAGGTGCACACTTATAAGGCTCGACTGGTTGCGAAGGGGTTTACTCAGACTCAGGGTATTGATTATGATGAAACCTTTTCACCAGTAGCAAAGATTAAATCTATTAGGGTTATGCTAGCCATTGCTGCATTTCATGATTATGAAATATGGCAAATGGATGTCAAAACCGCTTTCCTTAACGGAAAGTTGGCTGAGGATGTTTACATGAATCAGCCAGAAGGTTTTGTCAGTGCAGAGTACCCCAATAGAGTGTGCAAGCTTGAGAAATCCATTTATGGATTGAAACAAGCATCTCGAAGTTGGAATCTTTGTTTCGATGAGAAGGTCAAAGAGTTTGGTTTCTCAAGAAGTGAAGATGAGTCCTGCGTGTATGTCAGAGCTAGTGGGAGTATAGTTAGCTTTTTGGTACTGTATGTGGATGACATACTACTCATAGGAAATGACATCCCAACCTTGCAGGAGGTTAAGTCCTGGCTTGGGAAGTGCTTTGCTATGAAGGACCTTGGAGAAGCTACCTATATCCTAGGGATAAGGATATTAAGAGAAAGGAGTAAAAGACTAATTGGACTTAGTCAGAGTATCTACTTGGATAAGGTGTTGAAAAGGTTCAACATGCAGAATTCCAAGAAAGGAGAATTACCGATCCAAAGCAATGCCAAACTGAGCAAGGCTCAGAGCCCGAGTACAGAAGATGAGATAGCTGAGATGAGTCGATTACCTTATGCTTCCGCTGTTGGTTCGATCACGTATGCTATGACTTGTACCCGTCCTGATGTGGCCTTCGCTTTGAGCATGGTCAGCAGATATCAGGGGAACCCTGGCAAGGCTCATTGGACTGCGGTAAAGAATATTCTCAAGTACCTGCGGAGGACTAAGGATTGGATCCTTACCCTTGGTGGGAGTGATGACTTGAGAGTAGTAGGGTATAGTGATGCTAGCTTTCAGACTGATAGGGATAACTTCCGCTCTCAGTCGGGCTGGGTCTTTACCTTAAATGGAGGGGCAATTACTTGGAAGAGTTCCAAACAGGAGACTGTAGCTGATTCGACTTGTGAATCAGAGTACATAACAGCGAGTGAAGCGGCAAAGGAGGCGATATGGCTGAGGAACTTCATCGGAGACCTTGGAGTTGTACCAGCTATTAAGGAGCCTATGGAGATTTTCTGTGACAGCAATAGTGCGGTTGCCTTAGCCAAGGAACCAAGAGATCATGTGTAACATCCCAATTTCCAAGCCCAAATTTTTTTTTTAAAATTTAGTAACTCTCAACATAGTTTACCAAAACATTTCCCATGCCATAACATTTGCAAACAAAACTATAACAATGTGTCTGAAACTAATGGTGGCCCTGTATGAAGAGGGATGTTGCATGGGTAGTAGAGAGGTGCTTGACCTGTCACCGGGTTAAGGCCGAGCACCAGCTTCCGCATGGCAATTTGCAGCCATTAGAGGTTCCCCAGTGGAAGTGGGAACAAATTTCTATGGATTTTATCACCAAATTGCCGAGGACTGCGAGGGGTGTTGATGCAATTTGGGTGATTGTGGACCGGCTGACGAAGAGCGCTCACTTTCTTGCTATCAGTGAGAGCTCTTCTGCGGAAAGGCTGGCAGAGACATATGTGAGAGAGGTGGTGTCACGGCATGGAGTGCCGATCTTGATTGTGTCAGACCGAGATGTACGTTTCACTTCCAGGTTCTGGAAGAAGTTCCATGAGGAGTTGGGTACGAGATTGCACTTTAGTAATACTTACCACCCATAGACGGATGGCCAGAGTGAGCGAACGATACAAACACTCGAGGACATGCTTCGGGCATGTGTTATGGACTTCGGTGGAAGTTGGGACACATACCTACCTTTGGCTGAGTTTTCTTACAACAACAGCCACCATTCGAGTATTGGTATGCCTCCCTTTGAGCTTTTATATGGGAGGAGGTGTCGGACCCCCATCTGTTGAGGAAAGGTAGGGCAGCGAGTGATGGGTAGCATTGAGATAGTGCTTAAGACGACTGAACAGATACAGCAGGTCAGACAGAGGTTACTGACAGCCTAGAGCAGTCAGAAGAGGTATGCGGATAGGCGGCGATCCGAGCTCGAGTTCTAGGTAGGAGATTTCATACTCCTGAAGGTATCTCCTTGGAAAGAAGTGATCCGATTCAGGAAGAGGGGCAAGCTGGGGCCCCGATACATTGGTCCGTTCAAGGTAACCGCGAGGGTGGGTAAGGTTGCATACCGTCTGGAGCTACCCGAGGAGTTGAGTCAGATCCATGATACCTTCGACATATCCCAGTTGAGGAAGTGTATAGCCGATGAGACGGCGGTTTTCCCGCTAGAGGATATTCAGGTGGATGCGAGTTTGAATTACATTGAGAGGCCGATCACGATCCTGGATCAGAAGATCAAGGTTCTAAGGAGCAGAGATGTGCCCCTGGTTCAGGTCCAATGGCAACATCGGAGAGGGTCCGAGCTGACTTGGGAGCCGGAGACGGAGATGCGGGAGCAGCATCCAGAGTTGTTTGCAGAGTGAGACTTCGAGGGCGAAGTCTGATTCTAGTGGGGGAGAATTGTAACATCCGGATTTCCAGGTATCATAATTTAAGTATTTATTTTTGAGTTAAGGAGAGGGACTCGACGAGTTGACGCCTAAACTCGTCGAGTAGGATCGCGACTGCTGACTAGGATTAATGAATGGACTCGATGAGTTGGCGAGTCGACTCGACGAGTCCGCGCTGTGGACAGAAACCCTAAATCTTTGGGCCTGTGCCCTATTTAAGGGTCCTTATGGCCTTCATTGGCGGCCACAAACACACTTGAGAGGCCTTATTGAACCAGAGAGCACAGAGTGAGAAAAAGGGAGCTAATTACACCATTTTAGTGCATTCTTGCAAGGAAGGAAAGGAGATTCAAGCTAGGCTGATTGGAGGGGGCTCAGATCTGCTATCACTTCATCAAGGGTTGCTGTTGAGGTATAATTTTAGGCCTGTTCTCGTATGTATAGTAGATTCCATGAATCTTGGGTTTCCTTACCCCTTTTTAATTGAGTATTGGAGCATGTGAAGTCCCAATGAGGAATAGACATTGGATCTTGACCTTGAGAGGTCCATAGAGTCCCAATCATCCAGCTTTATGCAGTCCCATAAGAGTTTTGGGTCTAGGTGTCCATTTTAAGTGTTATTTCATCAAATAGGGCCATATGTGCGATGCGTGAACATAAAGTTCGGACCTTTACGTGACTTTTGGATGTTAGAAGGTCAGATCTATAAGTTAGAGAAACAGATCTGACCTCAGAAGGTCGTTTGAGCATTCTCATGGAGGAAACTCGCTGAGTCCATGAGAGGACTCGACGAGTCAGATTGTGTTGCACCACGATTCGTGATCAGTGGTAACCCGTCGAGAGAAAGGTTAACTCGACGAGTCGAGTGAGGCCTTAGGAGGATTCAGAGGACACGCATGGACTCGCCGAGTCACCCGAGTGCACTCGACGAGTCTGGTCAAAGTTGGACCGTTGACTAGAGTTGACTTTTAGGGTTTGGTCAACATTTGGACATTGGACCATTGGATGGGTAAAATGGTCTTTTCCCCTTCTGAGGGATCATAGGAAGAGGTTTGTCTAGCCTATGAGAATCATTGTTAATTAGAGGTAAATTACTTTATGTGATTAGGCGGAGGCTAGATCAGTGATTCGAGTTCGAGACTTTTCGAGGTTACCCGAGGTGAGTCTTCTCACTATACATTACCTAGAGTGGTACCTATGTACAGACCGGAGGGTCTTATGTGCTATGTATATGTTTGAGTTTATGTGCATTGTCATTTATGTATGCTATGTGTTATATAGACCGGACCGGAGGGTCCAACGATTTAGACCGGACCAGAGGATCCAACGATTTAGACCGGACCAGAGGGTCCAATGATTTAGACCGGACCGGAGGGTCCAACGAGCTAGACCGGACTGGAGGGTCCAACGAGCTACGGGACTGGAGGGTCCCGCTGGCCGGAGGGTCATACCGAGTTATAGCCTCGAGTGGCTTATGTGTTGTATGTGGTATTTTGGGGAACTCACTAAGCATTTATGCTTACCGTGTTATGTGATATGTGTTTCAGGTACGAGCGATGATCGCGGGAAGGCGCCGGCATGAATTGTACACACTGACAGAGGATTTGTATTTGAGATTCTGGGATGTGTTTTACCATGATAACATTGATACACTTGAGTTGAGATGATTTAATGAGTTATGTTATGTTTGAAAAATGAAAAATTGTTTTGAAAATTTCGTCATTACAATATATATATATATATATATATATATATATATATATATATATATATATATATATCCCTCTCTTTGTCTATCTCCCTCTCTCTTTTCCCTCCATCTCTCACTATCTCTCTCTCTCTCATGATCTATCTCTTAATTCACATTTAATCTATCAATGTCCCTCAATATCATAATTTATATTTCTCAATATTAATAAATATATCTATTAAGATCTATCTCTTTCAATGGAATTCAAGCTCTTTATCCTAGTGTATCACTTGTTCATGAATAATGTATATATCATGATCTATCTGCTAATCAGAATTAATCTATCATTTATAATGTACTTCTCGATAATTATTTAACTCATAAGAATAAATAATTTCTTAACAATAATTGATTATCTCAATGTCTATATAATTCATATGTCACATATCATATATATCATAAATATCACAAATCAAATACAACAATTACTCAGACATGATCTATCTTTTAATATAATTCATCGCTCAATCAATATCTATCTTTCAATCAGATATCAATCTCTCATGATAATCAATCTTTCTAATATCAATCCATTACTCATTATTAATTAATCAATTTTGATTATATAAAGTATATCACAGATAACACATCAATGGATGTCAGAGTACTGTTACTCACCTAGTTAGTCAGTAGACTTATTCTAGTTCCTAGTTTAATCTTTCTCTACCTATCAACTCGTCATGTGGTAGCACCTAATCATTAAATAACAAGTTTCTTAAAACTTGTCATAACTCACTACTAGCTACTCTCAGGAACCTCTTTTCACCAAACTAATCAAATCTCATAATATTAACATAACAAGCCTTTAGTTAAATATCTAATAACGGGTATTTCATAAATATTAGGATTTATAACCCTTACAGTGTTGACTATATCTTGAATCATAAGATTTACTCACTGGTTTGTAACAACACCATATCACGAATACCCATAACTTATATTAGGGTCAAATATATTTTAATAAGTATAACATATTGAAATCATAAATTAACGGGTAAAAGATACCTCAATTCATCTGGTACTCGGCCCCGTAACGCCCATACAATAGCATAACATCTTTAGTATAATCTCGTGAGAATGGCTCTCGAGCAACATCTCCGATCATGTTCCAAAAACTCCCCAAATGATACAAACACTCGGTTTTACACTTTAGGCATCGCCATGTAGTGGCCTTCATATTTTTCCACGTATCACACTCTTTGTCCCTGTATCACAAATGACTCATCAAGCGTAACGTCGTGGGGGATCAATTTCCACGTGTCACTCTCACGTTGATATGTGTCTTAGTGACTCATACTTATTGCCACGTCGTGGCAAATTAACTCCACATTGTGTGAATCAAAAGGTTACCGTTGACTTGATTTTTGTTGATTTTCTCAAAATAGCAACATACTTTCATCTAAACTTCAAACGAACATAACTTTCTCATACGAACTTCGTTTCCGACGATCTTTGAATCTATGAAATCCTCTCAACAAGCTCTACAATATTCATCAAATATCTTTTTCTAAATAGCATTTCTCAATTTAAAGTAACCCCATACTCTATCTCTCCTACTCGTCTCATAACATTTTATTTTCTGAAATGATACTTAGTCTCGGAAGACAAACATTATAGGAAGGGCCTGACATGACTACACAACATCCCCTAGCTTTTTCTGCATCGAGTATTTACGACTTTTACTCTGATATGTAAATGATATGATCACTTGATGGGTTTTGTAAAAAACATTTGTATTCTTTATGGTTTTAAAAATGAAAATATTACTATGACGTTTTGAGACGTTACAACCGTGCTACCGATAGATCACCGCTTCAATTGCAGTGTTGTTGTTGGCCGCCAAAAACATAGGGTAGAGCAGGAGTATGCTTGAGGAAGGGTTGATTTGTGTTAAGGATTCACTAACATGTGTTTTTCCCTTGTTTCTCTTTTCTTTTTACTTGTTCAAGTCTGAAAACCACCACCACCACCACCACCATTAAGGTGGTGGTAGCCACCTCCTGCCACCACTGCAATGATGGCAGTGGGTGCTGATGTTTCCAGCTACAGTTAAGAGCATTTAGTATTTGTTGGGTGTGGTATCACTGAAAGTTAAAAACCCTAAGTCCATGAATTCAATTATAGCATTATACTTTCGTTTTGCACTTTAAAGAATTGTACTTTGAGTTGGTTTTGAAGTGGTGATTATCATTTTGACTTAATACTATATGTCTGTTATTACGAATTTATTTTTCTAGGTTATAAGTCAGTTTGGTTAGGTATTAATGGGTTAAGATGCTATTTAAACCTTAATAATAAAAGCTTGGAAATGTCCTGAAAATGACCAATCTATCACTATCTTGTAAAAATCGTATAAAAATCATGGAGTGTAATTTTTAGTCCAGACTGGTCCCCAAAGTTACTTATGTGAGTCTTCTTCATTTCTCGTTTTTCCCGAAATCTGGAAATGACTTTAACTGGGGTGAAAATTGCCACTTTCACAGACTAGTGTGAAATGAGCTGCAATGAGATGCACTTTTGTAAAATTCACCATAAATTGCAAAAAAAATTATTGAAGGCATGCAAATAGTCCCTTAAAGGGTTTTAGCCTAAACTACGTGTAAATAGTCCCTTATGCTGAGTCAGATTGATCAAAGGCGATTGTGCCAAATCAGGTGGACTAAAAGTGGAAACGCCAAGACCGTGAATCGAAGGAAGTAATGCCAAGTCCTTATTTAGGTGTTGTTTAGGATGCGTTACTAAATAGGAACGAGTTGTGTGATTTTGATGGTTATGTTATATGTATGTTTATATGATTGATAATGGTATGATAAGTAGGGTAGGGTATAATGTTCCTAATGTTATGTTGTGTTGGAATTCACTAAGCTTCGTGATTACATTTCCTATATAAATGACTATTACAAGTACATCAGGAACGAATAAGGGTAAGGCAAAAAGATTGACTGTATACTGGCGCAGTTTGATGATTGGGTCCTTATCATAGACACTTGATATGGGATTTGATCATTATTAGTTTTTCCGTTGTTGATTGGATTACAAAAGAATTAGTATTGTTAAAAGTATGATTTAAAATGTTATTTTGAATACTTGAAGTTTAACGGTTTTAGTTAAGTAATGAATTTAATGGGAATTTGTAATAAATATAAATGATTTAAAAAGTTTAAAATTTATCTGAAATTTTGGCACATTACAAGTTGGTATCAGAGCACAAATTGAGTGAATCAGACACATATCGGTGTGTTTGAACTCAATTTTGCGGCTCATAAGTGTTTTCTTTAAAAGGTTTGTAAAAGAAAATGGACATTTTTGGTTACAAGGATCGAAGACGCAGTGTGTACTCTTAGTCGATTCAGAGGAAAAGGGGTAAATTATTTAATGTTTTTTGTTGCTTTCTAGGACATATGATGTGTATGCACTAGATAGCCTAATACCTACATGCCATGATTGAATGCTTATTATATTCTGCTTAGGAGTTTTTCTTGCACTAATAGGTTGTTAAGTGAATGCTTTAGGTTGTAAGCAATAGGAACTAAATAGATTTAGAATGTCTGATTTAGCCTAGTGCGCAACTCTTGTTTGAGTCCCAATGTTCTGGTGCGGAATCCATTATTTGAATGACTATCTGGCATATCATTGCATATGATTGTACATTCTGATGGGTTTTATACAAACAATCCTATGTGTGCATGCAACCCTAGATACGGATCTATGTTTTCACTATTAGTTATACAACATTATGAACACAAAAGAAACCTAACATGCTCCTAGGTAATTTCGAAAATAATAAAGGAGAATGGAATACATACCTCTTGTTGTTATGTTGTAATAACAACTTGTATCTTGAATCTTCTTGTCTTTGAAAGCAAGTACCACAAGTGTAGTACCTGTAATGGCTCACAAACACCAAGAGCAAATGGAAAGGCAAGAGAGAGAGAGAGAGAGAGGGGAAATATGAAATTCGGCTCTAGGAACCCTAGGTATCAAGTGGCCAAATTTCTTATGCCAAAGGGTCTTTATATAGGTGTAGGAATTAGGGTTTCAGTCCTTATCCTTATCTGGTTGCTTAGCCACCAAGCAGCCCAAAGGATAAACCTAGAAACCTTACCATGGACGAATTCTAAGGCCTTATCCCCTTGAATTCGTCCACCCTATCATATAGGGCATCCTTTGCCCTACTTTGCAACTATCACATAATTACAGTTCAGTCCCCCTAGTTCAATTAACTTCTTTTGATCACAAAATTAATTCTTAATTAATTATTGACCAATGTTAACTAAATAAATATGATTTCTCTTTTAATATATTATTCATATAATATATTAATAAACCATAACAACCTCTTTCTCTATTATTTCTCCAGTCAAGTTGCTTTGGCGAAGGCAACCCAAAAGGACCATGCACAATCGGGTCAAGTACTTACCAAATATGGTTACGGGCTTAGACACTAATCCAACAGTCTCCCACTTGGATAAGTCTAGTAACTATAAATGCAAGTATAATCCGATTAGCAATCGTGGCTCTCAAAGACGCTATCGAACTCTGATCTTATCAGTAACCTGTCCTTTAGATAAGGGATCATATATTCCTCCATTCAAGATATCGTATGAACTGAGACATGGATTTTAATCATACTCTCTGTTCACGTGTTGTTTCCCGATTTCCAGTTTATGACGACTGATAACAGACTACAGTTGAACACATCAACTTAGTCCCGACTTGGCCAAGCGCTTAGGGTGTCATCACTAAATCATCGAGGGGCCCACATATATCGCTTTTATCGCACTTTGGGTAAAAGGAACGGATAAACTTCGACTCAATGCTCGCTTGTACTCACTCACCGAATCACACACAACAATATGTTTTATAACACCAAGTTACTGGAGCGTTTACATATTATCAATGTGCAACCAGCTTGCAGAATACAACTCACACGTCTCGGTTTCAAGAATATAAGATATTACCGTCTTACCAATCACTCGTGATAAAATCCATGAAGCGATCCAAGTGAGCGTGGGTTTAGTCCAATACTCTAATCTTATAGCAGCACTCATGAACTCTGCAGCAAACTTGTGCTATGTCTAAACGCTTTAGTCAATCTACAGACGGATTCATGACAGTCTTCATTCATACCTACTTCCAAAGTATGAGCGACTGTGGAGGATTTGAATAATCTTATTATTCGGGAAGTCAAAACATGCAAAGTGAAACACAAGAATAATACTAATCCTATATGGCCCCAAACTTTTGAGCATAAATAAAACACTTTTTATTTAATCACCATATTTATTACTCATTATTTGTTGTTTCGGGTAATCAACTTCTTACTTGAATTATAACAACAGTTGTCCCATGCACCAAGCATGCACACTATGTTTACCTATGGTCCTTACTTTGTGAAATAAATCAAATGAAAACATTTCCAATGATGCTCATTTCACAATTTCTAATCCTAATCATTAGTGTAAGAATACAAATTCTCGCCACTACTAGAATGTGTCAGATTCTAACATTTTATGCAACGGTCCATTCGTAATATCACAGCGCCAAAGTCACCAAGACTTTGACAATAAATTACAAAGTACTATATTGAAGATTGTTACAAGACAATCCCATAGGTGTGAAGTCTCACATTCAAAGTACATTCCTTTGAACATCCTTGTTGCATAAAATTTTCTAATCTAGACATAAATTCTTAACGTCCAACTCCCAATAAGGAAACATTTCCATATTTGCCATATGACAACTCATTATAAATAGAATCTTATCTATTCATAATAATGTCAATATGGTCCATCCATGACTATACTTCCAACTGTCCACAAGCGACCAATCCTTGGCAAACCTTAGATTGTCCTTGACAGTTGTTTAATTATTTTAGTCAAATCCGGTTTCTAGTCCCCTTTTCCGTCTTAATGCCCTAGACATTTGGAAAATTTTAGAACGGTCAAATATTACAGCATATGCAATCAATCCTATACGAGAAGCGTATGGGACACGATTCATAATGTCTTACATAAATGGATGATACTTTATCAGCCATTTGCCATAATATTTCTATTTGCCACGTTCTCACAATTCGAACTATGAAGAGGGATGCCGTAATCATAATCGAATTTTGAGAATGCAGTTAATATATCCTTGACTAAATTTGATTAAAATTTCTCGATCTAAGCTTTTAGATATGAAACGAAGTATAACATTCTCTCCCTTAATTATAGCAAAACAACTTTTCAACCCCTGCAACTTTGCAAAGTGAAACTTTTGTTTTCTATAATTAATATTGCCAACCTGCAACACTTAAAAAATAATCATGCTCCCACTATCATGATGATTATATCCATTCCAACATAACATTTATGCTCCCACTAGCTTTGACACGTATTCAGAAATCAGTTAAACTTCTAGAAAACATTACTTATTGACTTCTAAAGTTCATCTTTCTAATACGATATGCTTCGATAAGCCTTTATCTAAGCTTCTCAAACTCATACACCTTTCCTTAGACAGCTCACATGTGTGTCTAAACTAATTCAGAACATATATTACTAAGTTCCGAATGTTCAAACTAATCACCAAATCTCACAATTCGAACTATGAAGAGGGATGCCGTAATCATAATCGAATTCGAGAATGTAATTTACATAATCGCTATCTCTTTAAAATCTCTCTTAGTGAAGGCGTTTCCTCACTATCCATGTGAATTTGTCATAACCATAATCATAAGATAATGTTTGTGACAAATCCAAACTCATATGGACAGAACTTGTTCATACTTGATTTCTTGCCATCAAGGGTCCCACCATTGCTTCCAAGTTATTCAGCAGCTCTCCTATACTAGTCAATGTACTTTCATTGAACAAGGTGCTTGCCCTTATGCAGCCTATTGAGAACTCGTAGAACTCATATGCATAGTTTACTAAACCGGAATGGCACAGAAACAAGAATACGTCAACACGATGAGTTACAACCATCAAGTCGTGTGCTAGTGTTTAATAATAGGTTTACTCTTGATTAGTTCTTGAAACTTTTCAAGATCGTTTAAACTCCTACTGACCTCTTGACATATGAGATTCTCTTGTCAAGAAAACATTTCTTGACAAACAAATATTCAAGAGTTAGTGCGGATTTTTATCAAGACAAACACTATACACAATTGGTATTAGTTGGTCTTTGTCTTATCCAAGACATCACAATTTACCAATTTCAAACGTGCAAGAGTAAGAAAAACAATTTTCTACTTCACATTTGAAGAGTGTGTTAGAGCTTCTTAAGATGTGTCACTCAATTCACAATCTTGGAGTACGATTCTAAGACTTGATTTTGGAACGAAGTATGACTCATCCTTTTGATTTAACCATTTCAACAATTTCCGATTCCTCTTCTTAGTCATACTAGTGCACTAAGATGTCCTTAGAGGATTAATTGTGATGTGGTTTTACAATCAACAAGATGATCATAAAATACGATACAAAAGTACTCTCCCTTCTTCTTAGATTGGAGAAACTTTTTTATCTTTCTGCCTAATTGATTCTTCTTATTCGTTCTGCCATACATTGAAAATTTTCAATGATTCATAATTACACTTAATCTTGTAAGCATAACCACATTTACTAGACTTTTAGTAAATCATGACGAATTATCTTATTGTTCTTTGTGGTGGACTTAACTAGTGCACAACATTGTTTACCAGTGCTCCTAGTCCTTCACTTGACTCTTTGTCAAGGAATTAGTCTTAATTTCCAAATATGAAGGTTCTCATTCATCATACAATACAAGTTGTATGATTCCGAGTTTCTGTCCAATTGAAACTTGGTCGAAAAGAATCTTTCCTTATTTGGTAAATTCTTGACATTACCACAAATAACATTACTAAGAATCAAATCCATTTCATCATTGCTGAAACAAGAAATACCCAAACGACAATTTTTCATACATGCCATTGCAAGGAAATATATAAATAAGACAAAAATAAAATTTATTTTATTTATAAAAGGTGCGGAAAAACTTGTCCTTATAATGCAATTCAAATGAAAACTACGCTATTACATATTCCTAGCAATCTATCATAACTCTAAAAGTAGCAGCTCCAAAAATCCGATCATCGAATCATGCGATCGAAATCCATTTCTTCGCGATCAGACTCAACTCACTTCTTCCTTTAAGCTTCCACTCTTTTCTTCTATCCTACAAAACATCAAATGTAATCTTATCACATCATGTATTAAGAATAAAAAAATAGGAACTTATAGAGTTAGTTAATGGATTTTACCTGAAGTAGAGCCATACGTCTTGACTCTCCCATCTCTTAGATCTCTCAGGTAGACAGGGCTACTTCGTCTCCAATGCCCCTTCTCTTGGCAATAAAAGCAAATTGACTCTTTTGGAATAGCACACGGAACTACCTCAGACTTTGCCTTTCTCTTATGTTCAAAATTTTTGACCATGGCATGCCTTTCGTTGCCATTGCCTATGTCCATGGAGGTTTGGAAGGCAGATCTACCAATCAACTTTGCTTCTCCAATGCGCCGAATCATTTCTGATTCAGTAGCAACAAGCAAATAGGTGAGATCGATGAGGGTCACGTCGTGGTCCATCATATAGTACTCTCTTACGAACTCACTATATGAGTTAGGAAGCGATTGAAGAACCCAGTCAACAGCCAGCTTCTCACAGACAACGACTCCCAACATTCTTAACTTGTCAATGTGCGACTTCATCTTTAAGACGTGTGCACACACTGACTTTCATTCTTCGTGTTTACTTGCCAAAAGGGCTTGAGTGAGCTTGACCTTTTCAAGCCTTGGAACTTGTGGGTCAGGGAGAACAATAGGAGGAGGTGGAGGAAGTGAAGAATGATCTCTAGTTCCTCGATTGAATCGCAGAATATCAACTTCATGTGGAAAGCTTGTTCCAAGGGATTTGGGAAGACCATAGTTAGAATCAGACATCTACAAAACGGGAGAAAATTCAAGTCAGTTGATTGAGTCCTTAATAAAACACCCAAATGAGATATTAAGGCTAGGATCCAACACAATGTTCTACAATTTGGAAGAGGGATGACGTAATCCAAATTGCAGAACATTTGAAGGTAAGCGAATGATGATTCACTAATTTTCCACCATGAAAAACGAAAAAGAGATTAAGTTTTAAATGTATTGAAAACTCCTAGATCCTTTGAGATTCATTGAACTGTCAATGGCATGTTTAAATCTTGATATGCCCCTCGATTTGTGACTGGTATGCCGAGGATCACAAAACAGGGTGTGAATAACCATGCAAATATACATGGTGCCCCCAATGTTACAGTCACCTATTCGATGTGCCGGTTAACCACACACGCTCCACCGAACTATGACAAACATCGAGTCACCCTTCACTACCTTTTCTTAGAACCCATTTAGTGTGCCGGTTAACCACACACGCTCCACTAACATCTTAGCAAGGGTAAAAAGTGTAATTTCATGGAATTGCATCAAATTCACTTTTGCCTAAAGTAACTAAGATTTGGGAATTTTATAAAACATTTAGTTACTTTATAATTCATTATACTTTTAATGGAAAGGGTTTTCCCTATCCTACCCGTTCGGCTAACGACGCTCCACTAGTCAAGAGTGCAGTGGGTAAGAGTGGATACCCAATGGCGGTCATTTTACAGGCCACTTCCTTAAACACCCCTTATAGACCAGCTTCGTGAATGAGGCCTACTAACGGTAAGACCGTAAGACTGACATTTAAGTTATACATATATAATATTAGACTTTTAATTTTATATATAGTATAAGGGTGTATTTTACACTTTTAAAATACTATGTGGTCTAATTTTACACTTTTAATTTAATTAAATGTAAACCATATCATTATGGATTTATTAAATCTCTTTTAATTATACACTTAATTAATTTAATAAAACCATAAGGGTACAATTTGAACTTTTCAAAAATTAGGGTTTTAGAATTTGACATGTTAAAATTAAACTTTTAATTAAAATTTAAATTCCAAAACTTGAGGGCAAGTTTTGAAACATTTCAAATCATTTGGGTTTTAATCAAATTTAAAATTTCTGAAAATTAAAATCTTTTAATTTGAAATTTTAAATATTAAAACTTTGATTTAATAATTATCCCAAAATTAAACAATTAATTTGAATTATCAAATCTTGAAGGATTATCTATTAAATTAACAATTAATTTAACCTAATCCCTTAAATCTCCTAAAATTCAAAAATTGGGATGGGATAATTCAAAATCTTTAATTACCATATTAAACAATGAAAGGGATAATTACAAGATATGACATTATCCAAATCCCTAAAATTTAGGAATCTTATCTTCGGGAGGAGGCAATTTCGAAAACCCTAGGGTTTGATAAACCTAAAATTCGAAATCTTGGAGGCTAAGGAAAGGGTTTGGGAAGCCCTATCAAAATTTCGAAATCTAGGGTTTAGGAACCCTAATTTCGAAAATCAAGCCTTTAGGGTTTATTTGCTATAAACCCTAATATGTCAAAATCATACTTTTGTATAAAATCTAATTGAAAACAAAACCAAAAAGCTCTGATATCACTGATGGGTTTTATACAAACAATCCTATGTGTGCATGCAACCCTAGATACGGATCTATGTTTTCACTATTAGTTATACAACATTATGAACACAAAAGAAACCTAACATGCTCCTAGGTAATTTCGAAAACCATAAAGGAGAATGGAATACATACCTCTTGTTGTTATGTTGTAATAACAACTTGTATCTTGAATCTTCTTGTCTTTGAAAGCAAGTACCACAAGTGTAGTACCTCTAATGGCTCACAAACACTAAGAGCAAATGGAGAGGCAAGAGAGAGAGAGGGGAGGTATGAAATTCGGCTCTAGGAACCCTAGGTATCAAGTGGCCGAATTTCTTATGCCAAAGGGTCTTTATATAGGTGTAGGAATTAGGATTTCAGTCCTTATCCTTATCTGGTTGCTTAACCACCAAGCAGCCCAAAGGATAACCCTAGAAACCTTACCATGGACAAATTATAAGGCCTTATCGCCTTGAATTCGTCCACCCTATCATATAGGGCATCCTTTGCCCTACTTTGCAACTATCACATAATTACAGTTCAGTCCCCCTAGTTCAATTAACTTCTTTTGATCACAAAATTAATTCTTAATTAATTCTTGACCAATGTTAACTAAATAAATATGATTTCTCTTTTAATATATTATTCATATAATATATTAATAAACCATAACAACCTCTTTCTCTATTATTTCTCCAGTCAAGTTGCTTTGGCGAAGGCAACCCAAAAGGACCATGCACAACCGGGTCAAGCACTTACCAAATATGGTTACGGGCTTAGACACTAATCCAACACATTCACGTGACAACATGTTGGGATTGGTAGAGACCCCATGAGATGTAGAGTAACGGAGTGAGGGTGATTCTTATGGATCTATGAAAATGTAGCAAATGCTAGTATATAGTGGATGTGATAGAATTGCTTGTTAGACTAACAACTTGAATGTTGCTTGCTTTGTGCTAAGAGAAACATATATTGATATTAGCTAACTATTAAGCAGACGTGTTAAGTTACATGCCACAAGAGTTAAATAGTTTTAGAATGATTGATTCTGCTCTATTGCACAACTCTCGTTTGAGTCTAATCGTTGCAGTGCAGGATCTTTTAATCGAAATACTATTTAATTTTTTTTATGTAATTTTATTTGTAAGTGTTAGGTATGTTATGTTGCGTCTTGGGCTTAGTATTGTATATCCGGATTGGGCCTGTCCATCCGTGATTATTATAGGGTTTAGCTATAAATAGTGCATGCATGTATGCCTTAGAGACCAATGTGATTATAGTTATTATTGCTTTGTAACCCTAAACACCTCTATAGTCGTAGTTCTTAATCGAGCTCTTCTGAGGTATTAAAGTTTAATCATTCGACATCAGTTAAACCATTCCTGTGTTCATCATTACGTCTTTAATTGTTTTTCTGCTTAGAATCTATCGATCCTACTAGAACATTGTTCTAACAATTGGTATCAGAGCAGGAGACTGTGTGATCAATACACATTCCTTCTGTATTAAGAATTCTTTAGGGTTTCCGCTTTTATCGAATATAAAGAAGCCGTCTTCTTCCTGTCGACGGTAACTCTTGTGTTTGATAAAACCCTAATCTCAAGTTTACAGGTCAGATTCTAGCGATTCTAAGAAAAGGCTCACCATGTCTCACGAAGATTCTCAAACTAATCCCATCAACATGTCTAACAACATTGGATCCACTACAAGGGTACCCATTCTTTACACTCAAGACTATGAAGTATGGGCGCATCACTTTGAAGATTACGTGGTTGGATCTGAAGATAATGGTTATCTCATCTGGGAAGCAATAACACTTGGGCCGTTTGTTCACTCTGGAACGAACACGATAGTGAAGACTCAAAAGGAATAAAATAAGCTCGTGGCGGACATAGATAAGATGCCACAAGATGAAAAGGACAAGTTGCTATGTAATGTGAAGGCCATGAGAATGATCAGATTCGCTCTGCAATCTGACACTTTTCGGTTAGTTGGTTCATGCACGACGGCTAAAGAAATCTGGGATAGGTTGAAGGAACTTTACTCAACCGATGAAGATCTAGAACACTCTATTCAAACCTTGCTGCTCTCAGAATTTGGAGTTTTCGAACAGAAACCTGAAGAGAAACCGATACAAACCTTCGATCGCTTCAATCATCTCCTAAGCAAGATGATCAAGCATGGTATAGAAAGAAAGTTGATCGAGCAAAAGGTAACCTTCATGAATGGTTTGAGACCAGAATGGATGGCAGTGGTTTCAACAGTGAAAGCTCACGAATAATTTAAATCTTACTCACTAGCGAAACTTGTGGGCATACTTAAATCCCATGAGAGTGTGGTAACCAAGGAGGCGAAGGTAGTTTCGGGTGTGGGATCGTTGGCCCTTGTTTCAAAAGGAAAAAGTGTTGCAGAAGAAGAGGAGGAGTCAGACATGTCTGAGTGTGACCTTACAAGCGAAGAATATGCTATGATGGTCACCAATCCAAAAAGGTTTGCACGAATGAAGTTCCGTGTAAATAAGAACCGAAACTGGCAGGGAAGTTACGGTTCTGAGAAGGTGAAAGATGAAGCGAAGAATACTTCTCAAAAGGATGACGATAAGAAGGAGAGCAAGCTTGCAGGAGACTCTGGATTCGACTGCAATTACTGTCATGGCAAGAACCACTTTGCCAAAGATTGCATGCTGAGGAAGATGGCTGAGAAAAGAGATGGTGAAGATGATGAGGCGTATTACATGCGAAAGTTGGAAGAGATCAAGAAAAAGAAGGCAACTAACAGTTCAATGAATGCCTTGATTGTGCAGGAAAATGCGGATGAAGATGAGTTCGATGACGTTGAAGTCTGGTCAACCGATTCTGAGGATGAAGAAGTAAGAAAACCCACACATGGAAGAGCTTATGTGGTGAAGGATACAGGTTCGGCTGGAAAATGTTTGATGGTTACAGCAGGTAGACCAACCGAAAGTGCGAGTAAGGAGCCGAACCTAACTGAGGACAAGTGCTTTGCAGCCAAGCCCGTGAGTGAGAAGATCAACGGCTGTGATCGGTTGATCAAAAAGGTACAATCCATCCTTGAATCACTTAAAGTTCCAGTAACAAATTATGAAGAAGAATTAAATGAATTAAAATTTAAATTTTCTAACTTAAGTGGTAGTCTTATGCAAACTCGCTTAGCGAACTCTAACCTAACTGACCAACTCAGCAGGGTGTCTTCAAAGAGTGAGGAGAGAAGGATGTGGATTGAGTTGAAGGAGACGGAGTTAAATAGGGCTAGGGATGAAATTATTTATTTGCAGCGAGACAATTTAAAGTTTTTGAAACAAAGGAATGTTTTTTTGTTTAATTGCTAAACGCTTATATACAAATATTGCGCAGTTTCACTTAAGTTGTGAAATAGGGAAAAAGATTCATAAGATGATCTTACCCTTCCTTGAATTTAAGGAGGATGAGGTCATCGCTGAATGTGAATCTATAATGTCCTCAGAAGAGACATCCATCGCTTATAAAATCGGACTGGATAAGATAGAGACCTTCATTGACTCTAAGGAACATAAGTGTATGCCCAAAAATCTTTTAGATGAAAATGATAGGTTAAAAATTAAGTCTGAGACCATTCAATCATTTGACTCGTCTAACGCCAAATTAATTTCAGAACATAAAATGAATATAGAAAATACGTCTGAATTTGATGAGGAAAGTGATATGAGCGAAATCTCGGTAGAAGATGTGGTTGATTGTTCTGAGTTTATGAAAAGCGAAACCGAGAATGAGAAACCCCTCATATCTGAAAACTCGGTTGAATACGCTCACCTGTCAAAGGACAAGCCACAAAAACTCAAAGAGAAAGCAATGGTTTATCAAAAGGTTCAAACTGTGCCAAATCAAGTATATGCTGTTACAGGGGTCACTGCAAAACAAACAGCAGAATTGAAAATCTTGGTCGACAAAGACAATGCTGAAGGGTGCGACGATTATCTCTGGTCTGCCCCTATTGATAACGCAGACGAAACCATCGGCTTATCGGAGCAAACCTCATGGAGGGTAAAAGGTAGATACATTGCAGAACCTATCAACAAACCCTCAAGTTTTGACAAACCAAGCACAAGTGGAACAAAAGAGATACCTGAAGAACCAAAGAAAACACCGAATGTTCCTTCCAAAACTGCCGAAACTCAAAAGGAGAAGCCAAGATCAAGCTTCAATATTCACAAATCTCAGAAGGAGTTAGCTGAACAAAAACGCCAAAGAAATCAAAGATACATGAAAAATCTGAATGAGCGAAAACGTTATTGGCAATCTCAAAACCCCAGCTACGTTCCTTCCAAGAAAGAGTCCATTGCCAAGGAAAAGGAAAAGCTAAAAGGAAAAGAAAATTTTAGTCCAAGCTCTGACTATTCCAAAGCTCAGAACCGAACGTCTAGTTTTGGTTCCAACACCAGCGCTCAGAACCAAACGTCAAGTTTCGGTCACAACGCCAAGGCTAACAACCGAAAGTCGAGTTTCAGTCCTTCCTACTCCCAAAGAAAATCGAATTCAGTGAAGGACATCAAAGGAAAGGGAAAGCTTGATTCAGATTTTGATATCAATAATAAGAAAAAGTCAGCTAACCATAGGATTAAAAAGAATATTCCAAAACCATCTAACAACACACCATCTAATACACCAAAATTTAAACAAGATAAAAACAAAATCAAGGTGTATACCATCAAAAGAAAAGACCAAACAACTCTAATTAAAATAACTTATTTGGTTGATATTTCTACTGCTATTCCATTTTCTGTAAAAGACTCACCAGGGCCCAAGAAACTTTGGGTTCCTAAATATGCTTGAATTTGCAGGTTATAAGTGACGAGCAGTTCGATGACGAATGGTACATAGACAGTGGCTGCTCGCGTCACATTACAGGAATGAGGGAAGAGCTGAGGGAGTTTTGGTCCCTTAAGGATGGTGGGTGTGTGAAGTATGGAAATAACTCTTATGGCACAATCAAAGGATATGGAATGATAACCAACGGAGACTTCTCGATTCGAAAAGTAGCTTATGTGGAAGGATTGCAGCATAACCTCATCAGTGTATCACAATTGGTTGTGGGAACTGGTTTGAAGGTCTCATTCGATGAAGAGGGATCAGAAATAATTGAGAAGCAATCCAAAAGAGTTCTGTTGAAATCTGAACGCAAGGGAGAGATGTATCCTTTAAATCTCAACCCAATTCGAGGAAAACCAGCAATATGCCTGCTGTCAAAGGCGAACACTGATGAAAGCTGGTTGTGGCATCGACGCCTATCACACCTGAACTTCAAAGACATTAATAAATTGGTGCTTGGTGATCATGTTCGAGGCCTTACTCTTCTCAAGTTTGATAAGGAACACCTATGTGCAGCCTGTGAGATGGGAAAACAAAGTAGAAAGAGCCATCCTACACGTATCATTACAAAGATTGTTGAAGCTCTTGAACTTCTGCACATTGACTTATGTGGACCTTCGGCTATCGAAAGCTTCGGTGGTAGTAATTTCATTCTTGTCATAGTAGATGATTTTTCACGCTTCACCTGGGTTTTCTTTCTTAAACAGAAATCAGACGCAACTCCCAAATTGAAGACGTTCATCAAGCAAGTGGAAGTGCAGCTACGAAAGCTGGTGAGGAATATCAGAAGCGATAATGGGCTTGAATTCAAGAATAAGGATTTTGAGGATTTTCTGGCTGAAAAGGGGATATCTCACAACTTCTCGGCCCCCTATACACCTCAACAGAATGGGATTGTTGAAAGACGAAACCGTTCTTTATGTGAGGCAGCACGAACCATGCTAAGCTTCGCTTCTCTTCCGCTATACTTCTGGGCTGATGCAGTTGCAACCGCGTGCTATACTCAGAACTGATCCTTGCTCAACTAACGATTCTCAATTACTCCATATGAGCATCTGAACAATCGAAAGCCCAACGTTAAATTTTTCCACGTGTTCGGTTCAAGATGCTTCATTTTCAATTCCAAAGAGAACCGAAACAAGTTTGACGTCAAAGCTGATGAGGGAATTTTTCTTGGTTATTCACTCACTTCAAAGGCATACAGAGTTTTGAACAAACGCTCTAAACGAATTGAAGAGACATACTATGTAACCTTTGATGACAACTACATGAAGAACGTCCAAAGAAGCGAAAGTGCCTTGGGGGAAATATTTCCTGAGTCAGGACAAGTCTCGGTTCTAATTTCCAACCTGTTTGAAGAGTACATAAGACTATTTGATGAACCAGAAAAGGCTGTACACTCAGAGGCGAAAGCAGCAGACAACAAAATCGACAATCTGAAAAAGAGCATTGATGAAGCTGCAAAAGAAATGGAAAATGAACCTCCCAAACCGACTGGTGGTCAATCCTCAACTGACCCTCAAAACAACAGCTCAACATCAAAGGGGGAGGGTTCATCTGCACCAAAGACAACCGATCTGTCTTTCGAGGGGGAGAATCCAACTCCATCCCCAACCCATAAAAGTCCAGACGAGGGGGAGCATCCAACTCCAATCCCACCCAATGATAGTCCAATCGAGGGGGAGAATCCAACTCCAACAGAGGAGGAGAGCTCTGAACCTGACAAGGGATACACTTCGCCATTTGAGGGGGAGAATGAGAAACCAAATGACGAAGGTGATCAATCAGAACTTGAAGAAGAAGTAAATGCAGAGTTGGATCCAGCTTATGACTCTAATTACCCTCCTCTAACGAAATGGACTAAGGATCATCCCAAAGCACAAATAATTGGTGAATCATCTGAGCGAGTTCTGACACGTTCTCAATTGAAAGCGAAACAAACTGCATTATTCTCTAATGTTGAATTCTGTATGTTTAATTCGTTTGTATCCAAAGTCGAACCGAAGACGGTCAATGCTGCACTTGATCACGCTGATTGGGTACAAGCTATGCAAGATGAACTGCATGAGTTTGAACGCAATCGAGTTTGGAGGTTGATTCCCACTCCAAAGGATGCTTCGGTGGTCGGCATAAAATGGGTCTTCAGGAATAAGTTGGACAAAGAGGGGAACGTTATACGAAATAAGGCTCGTTTGGCGGTGAAGGGATATTGCCAAGAAGAAGGGATAGTCTATGAGGAGACCTTCTCTCCTGTAGCAAGGTTGGAATCAGTTAGAATCTTTCTGGCATATGCTGCCCATAAAAACTTCGAAGTTTTCCAAATGGATGTGAAATATGCTTTCTTGAATGGAGAACTACAAGAAACGGTGTATGTTGAGCAACCACCTGGGTTCGTGAACGAGAAATACCCTGATCATTCCTATGTGTTAGATAAAGCTGTATATGGTCTGAAGCAAGCACCGAGGGCCTGATATGAAACTTTAACTCGCTTTCTTAAAATGTCAAAATTCAAGCAAGGTTCGATTGACCCAACCTTCTTCCGAAAGAAAGAAGGCGAACATCTAATGATAGTTCAGATTTATGTCGATGACATCATCTTCGGCTCTACGAATCCTAGCTTAACGGCTGAATTCAGGAAGTTGATGGAGACTAAATTTGAAATGAGCGCAATGGGTCCGATTAATTTTTTCCTTGGTATGAATATAAGACAGGGACCAGAAGGTATTTTTATCAACCAGGAGGCCTACACGAAGAACTTGCTGGCAAAGTTTGGTATGACGGGAGATTCGAAAGTGAAGGTTCTTATGGCGTTTGGCACAAAGTTAACATCGTCTTTGGAAAAATCGGCTGTTGACGTAACACTCTATCGTCAAATGATAGGGTCTCTTATGTATCTAACGGCTAGTAGACCAGACATTATGTTTTCTGTTTGTTATTGTGCCAGGTTTCAAGCAAATCCAAGAGAGCCTCACATGGTGGCAGTGAAAAACATTTTCCGTTATTTGAAGCGAACCTCTTCTCTCAGTCTTTGGTACCCTGCTAGATCTGGATTTTTTGTTGATGCCTTTTCTGACGCCGGTCTTGGAGGATGTGGTCTGGACCGAAGAGCACAACTGGTGGATGCCAATTCCTTGACGGTAAACTTGTTAGCTGGCAGTCCAAGAAGCAAACATGTGTGTCTCTTTCAACAGCTGAAGCTGAGTATATAGCTACAGCATCCTGTACCTCTCAAGTGATATGGATACAAAGCCAACTAAGGGACTACGGACTAAGCATGAAGAAAATACCTCTCTATTGTGACTCAGAAAGTGCGATAAGAATATGTCATAATCCAGTGCAACACTCAAAGACTAAGCATATTACACTTAGATACCATTTCATCAAGGACCATGTAGAAGATGGGAACGTGGAAGTACATTTCGTTCGGTCCTCTGATCAACTGGCTGACATATTCACTAAAGCCTTACCAGAAGCAAGCTTCAATAAAATTTTACAAGGTTTGGGAATGATGGAAGCAAAGTCGGTACCGAACCCTCAAATCTCTCTCTAAAAATTAGACAAGCGAAATAGAGCGAACGCTTGGTCTATTTCGGTTCCGGATTTTTCGGGAACCGAAATGAACCGAACGCTCGGTCTAGTTTGGCTCCATAATTTTCGGAAACCAAAATGAACCGAACGCTCGGTCTATTTCGACTCCGGAATCTTAAGGAACCGAAATGAACCGAACGCTCGTTTATTTTGCTTCATTCTTTTAAGGTTTGGTTTCGGCTGTAAATTTTGTTTATTTTTTAAGTCTATTTCTTACCCTTTCTTTTATTATTATTTTTTTAGAGTGTTTTGTGCTAATTTTTTTTCTTTTATTTTTCTGTTTTTATTATTTTTCAGAAAACTTCAAAAATCCAAAAATATTTTATTTTCTTTTATTTTTCTGTTTTTATTATTTTTCAGAAAACTTCAAAAATCCAAAAAATATTTTTTTTCTTTTATTTTTCTGTTTTTATTATTTTTCAGAAAATTTCAAACTCCAAAAATATTTTTCTCAAAGTTTTTGTTTTGTTTTGTTTGTTTTGTTTGTGTGGTTTGTTTGTTTGCTTGTTCTTTTTAATTAGGTCCCAAGTATTTTAGTGCAACATAATTTGGAGCTAAGGTAGGTATGATTCTTTTCATATGAACTAGTTAAGTGTCCCTAGAAGCATGTTGCTGCATGTTGACCGAAGCCTCTAAGACTAAGAGCTAGGCCTTAATGATTCGATCTGTACCTATCGTTTCTTCCCAATCAGGCTGTTAAAATCCACTCAAGTCTAGAGCTACCTTACTCTTCTCAAATGAGTTAAGAGTTTTCTGCTTTGTCACGTTTATATAGCAGAGGTACTTTCGGTTCCTTAACCACCCTCCTTATATTCTCCATCAACTTTCGGTTCACCACTGTAACCCTTGAGACTCTCAGCTTTTACCACTGAGGTTTATGGTTGCATAAATCTGTGTTTATGATCTTAGATACGTACACCACGTGCTGAGTGAAACCCACAATCCAACACCAACAATGAATTGACGGTGAATCTTTATATTCAAGATCTTACTTGTTACCTACCGAAATCTCATTTTATTTTTGAGTGGTCTTTTATGAAATTGTCTAACACCAAGGCATTTCTTCCCAAAAAGATCCAGCTTGTTTTTGTGTTTGAGATTTATTTAAAATCTTTAGTCACAGCAAATTATATCCCACCTACTTGTTCAATAGACCACATCGGTCTCACAAGTACTTCATCCAACGTTCGGTCTTATGTTAAGAATCGACGTTCGGTTGAAGATAAGCCACCCTTAGCCTATTATTTAAAAGAAGCCTTTCGGTGTTTCTTTACAAGCACTCGATCGTATTTTTTCGGGAAACCACGCAAGCACTTCAAGTCTCTCTTGACTTTGAAGGAAGAGATTCTTGCCCGGAATCATCTGCTTTATGTCTTCTAACCGACATCACTCACATCCTATACACATTTCGCTTTATTTCTTAATTTTTGGCACACTCTTGCACGAAAATACTTTGTGATTTTCCAAAATTCTGGTTGTTGTTTCTTATGGCCTGTTTGAAGTTTTTTTTAGGCGCGGAAGTGGTTAGTGTCATATTTGAAGCGAAGATGAATTTGAAAAGACGCTATGTGGATAAGATTTTGGGCGCGTGAATTTGAACGGTTCCTAAACCCACGCATGCTGACGTCTATCTGGGGAAACCAAGCTGTCACATCGCGCTTTTTCAGGCGATGTTTCAGTGATCGTATCATCATCACGAAGATTCTTTCTCTCTCCTGGCAACGGTATATAAAGGGTTTCTCACACATATTGTACCTTCTTACCTTCTTCAAATTCTCTCAATACACCAGGCGATCTGCAGCTGTTCATCTTCTTCCTTATCTCAACAATGGCAAATTCCTCATTTGTTCAAGATCAAACTGCATCATCCTCATTGCTCGTGATCAAACCCAATCAGAATATGATCATTCATCTGAACCCGTTTCTGTATGATTCGTACATGCTCCAAGTTGTTGAATGCCTCAAATACTCTCCTCTGGTTATCGCACTCACACAGGTGGAATCTGTCCTGATGTCTCTATTATCGCAAGTCTACTCTACCGCAACCTATGACAAGAACAAGGAGAGGATCTACTTTCAAATTTTCTCTCACAAGGCATCAATTTCAAAAGGGCGATTCTGTTCCCTGCTAAAGCTTGCTATCGATGCCTCTGTTATCTCTCCGGATTTTGTAACCACGACCTAACTATTTACAATGCTCTACGAGATGGGCTACACTGGTGTTCTTACCACCGTGACGAAGGTTAAGAAATCATGTTTGCCGCCGCAATGGAATGGCTTGCTTACTCTTCTCAACAAGAGTTTGGCAGAGAGGGTTGCTGGGTCAGATGGTACCAGTAAGGGTTTTCTGACCATTTTCTATGGTCTCTACAATGGGATTAATCTCGACTATGGGTCGATTATTTGGTCACAAGTGGTGCATAGTCTCAACACTTCAACGAGACACTCTGAAATTTCTTGTGGTCGCTTCTGGACCATCATCACGCGCAGGGCTATTGATTCTTTGCAGATTCCAGTAATGAAGGATGCCCTGGTCTCGTCTGTGGCTACATTTCACATGAAGAAAATCATCTTCTCTGATGCCACAAAGTTCTCTCACAATGGTTCCATACCTGAGACGATGTACAGGTGTGTATCGGCCGAAAGTAAGGTGATGGCTGATTACCGAAAGCTTCCTCCCAAAGGACTGAGAGTACTGACTCCTGAGCAGCAAGATTCTTTAGAAGCAGTGGAGAAGCCAGCCAGCTGAGGCAAAAGGGCGAATACCAAGAAAGTGACAACCGAAGGTCCGTTGTCTAAAGCTGCCAAGTCTAAAAAGCGAAAGGCTGATAAAGGTGATTCTTCGGCTCCAAAGAAGATTAAGAAGATGGCGAAGAAATCAAAGAGTCCTTCTCCTCCCAGTTCAGACAATGATGAGGAGGATGAGGAAGAGGAAATTCAGCATCATGAATCACCGAGAGGTAACACACCTCCTCGTTCTCCAACTCCAACCGAACCTCTTAATGACCACATTCCAACACCTCCTCCTTCTCCACCAAAAACCACTGTTCCAATTTCGGTTGCTTCTATTCCACCACCTCCCACATCTCAAACAACAACTTTTGTACCACCACCACCACCAGTTAGTACCATACCAATCTCCACCACTCCTTTACCACCTCCTATCATTTCCCAAGCAACTACCACCACTACAACCGAACCGACAGTTAACGTCAACGTATCTGATACGGGGGCGAATACTGAAACCGAACCTCCTATTACATCCAAACCTCTTTCACCCTCACCTTCAACTGATTCTGGTGCCACTCTCGGTGGTGATAATGTTGAGTTTGACTCGACTTATTACAGTCCCTATCAGCTTCCAACAGACGATGATGAAGAGGCTCCTGTCTCACGGAAACAACTGCAGAATATTGATGAGAAGCTTGATCAACTGCTTGCCGCTTCCAAGTCATACAACGATGTTGTGCTCAAGGCCTTTCTTGACACCGCTCTTGAGCAGTATACGGGAGCTATTGAGGCATCCACACAGGCAGTTGACGCATCCACTTCTTCTTGCAAGAAGGCCATTACTGAAGTTGCAGAACTTGTTCACAGTTCTCAGATTTTTCTCGAATCACTCAAAGGACATGCTGATTCAAATGCAGCCAAAGTGAACGCTTCAGCTGATTCCTTATCCAAGTCACTTTAAGAGGAGCAAACTAAATTTCAGACTGTTCGTTCTTCCATTCAAGCTGAGGACACTTCTCTACTGAGCTCAGTGACTTCTCATCTTACAACACTCCAAGCTGGTTTAGCAAAGGAGAGTGCATTGAAGGAAGATCTTGCACGCCAAGCCTCTACTATAGAAGTTCAGAAAGTTCAATTGGCTTAAGCTGAAAAGGAAATTTCTCTGTTGAAGACTGAGCGAGCTGTATTCCGGAGTTGTGCTGGGGATGTCAAGAATATGCTTACCAATCTTCTTAGTGCTCATGATCCAATACTTACTCTGACCATCAGGAATCATTTGACTTCCAAGCTTCTTCCTGCCCTTGCTCTCTTACATGAAATGAAGGATGTTTCAGAGAGATTCGTACCTCCAAAACAAGGGGGAGAAGGTGCTCATGCTACTCAACCGAAGGTCAAAGTCAACAAAGAGGCAATAGAGTTTCCAAGCGTATACTGGCTGGAACCTGTCGCTTCTTTTGATTGTGAAAATTCAAGGGACTCGCAGCTCGAAATGCCTATAACAAGAAAGGCATTTACATTTCATTGTTTTGATTCGACTGTTCAAGTTCCCTTCCCTCATCCTAATGTTGATCGCGAACTTATCGATTTTTATCTGAAATTCGGTCAGCCTCAGTACCTAACATGGAGTGCACAAAAGATTATTACTGTCAAGGTGCTGAAACCTTCATCTGCAAGGAAGTTTATCAATGTTAGTTTCAAAATAACCTGAGGTTCAGCAAACTCGGTTTCGGTTATATCCCTGGCAGATCTTCCAAATTTGAATCCTCATTATTATATCTTGTTGTTTAACATACTGCTCACCAATAATATGAGCTGATCCTGGATCATCTAAAGAGGATGTTGGCCTCCTATATCCATGAAGTAGCTGCAATGGATCAGGAGATAGCTAAAGTTATGAATAAGAAACCCACTGTAAAGCCAACAACAAAACCTAGAGATGTGAATAAAATGAAGATGGGCAAAATTGATTCTACACATCTCACAGTGATGTTCACAAGAGGCGAAGCCAATAGGATTCTTTTCGCTCTTTTTGACAAACATCTGTTCTCAACGGACTGCTTAGAGCACATAATTAGTATCATCCATCGGTGCAAGCAGAACTCTGAGGCAGACAAGAAGAACTTCACGGACATGCTTCGGTGGTATATCACGTTTCGTCATACTCTTTTGGCCATCATACCAAAGGTGTTCAAGACTATCAACAAGTCTTCTATAGCTCAACCGAACTGAGCTTTCGGCTCCATTGACGCAAATGGGGAGATTGTTGGGTATGTTATGTTGCGTCATGGGCTTAGTATTGTATATCCGGATTGGGCCTATCCATCCGTGATTATTATAGGGTTTAGCTATAAATAGTGCATGCATGTATGCCTTAGAGACCAACGTGATTATAGTTATTATTGCTTTGTAACCCTAAACACCTCTACAGTCGAAGTTCTTAATCGAGCTCTTCTGAGGTGTTAAAGTTTAATCATTCGACATCAGTTAAACCATTCATGTGTTCATCATTACGTCTTTAATTGTTTTTCTGCTTAGAATCTATCGATCCTACTAGAACATTGTTCTAATAGTAAGATAGTTAGTTGACATCGGTAGAAGTTTCTTCCGTGGCTGATAGCAGGGTGGGGGTGAGATTACGAGTGAGCTAGGAGATTTGTTAGCATGCTAGTGTAAACAAGGTTGCTAGAATTGTCGGTGAGAGCGACATTGTTACATCCGGATGGACCTTCGAGCAGGCATGGATTGGTGTGGACGATAATAGTAGGACCCCTGCTATCGAAAGCACATGATCTATGCTCGAGTTAAGAGAAGTGATAGGGGAATCCAAGGAGCTGAGTGTAATAATGTTTACATGGTTACATGTTTAATATTAAACTGTAGTAATCTTATGTTTTACCCATTTGATTATGGAATAAAATTTATGAGAAATGGTGCCAATGAGATACTTCAGGATCCGTTACTGTATTTGGTGCCAATGAGACACTAACGGTGATTGCTTTGGTGATGTCGTATGCTATTGTAAATGGTAATTGGGAGTATGAGTGAACAAATGGACAAAAAGTAGAGTAATGATAACCCTTTTGGTTAGATGGTGATGAGTTCTATTTGTATTAAACAGAATGCCCATTATGTGAATTGGAGTAGAGGGCTCTGGGATTGGTTCGAATAGCACAACACATCGTGATTGTATTACTGTCGAGGTCTCGTAGGCTTTAATAGAGGAGTTATCTGGTATCATTGGGCAGATCTTTGATGAGCTGATAAGTTGCTTTGATAGGTTGGTTCACCCTGTTCGAGGAGTAGATTGCAACTATACAAACTGCTAATAGGAGTGGTGAGACAACACGGAAAAAGAGGCCCGAGCTTGGAGTTGCAGTTAGGAAAGAGGATCGGGCATGGGGCCCAACTCTACTGACAAATATCAAGAAGTTTGACGTTTTTGTGTCAAGAAATGGAGGTTAGTAGAACCATAACATTTGTGGTAAGGGTGGAAGAACCCTCATGTCTGTAGGATTGCACCCTAGGATTGCACCCTAGAGGTGTAGTTATGTCTTGGTTACATTAGAGCCAAATATACGTGTTTAGCGGTATGGGTAGCACAGGTCCCGTTATCTGTGGTTTGCAGGAAATGGAGGCATGGCCTCAAAACATAATTATATATGTTCTTAATTCTGTAAGTTGTCGTTATTATATCCTTATGACATAAGTTTGGGTATGTATAGTTAGAATTGTATCATTTATAGTGTGAACACGTTGGATAAGTTCCATGAGTAGGTTTACGTAGTCTTGGAATTCATTACTCTACTGCCATAGTGATTGCGAATAATAGTTCTGCCACTCGTCTATACCTCATGTTTTTGGGATCAGTGGGTCGTGATATTTGGTGTCTAATCCATTTCCTTGGGGTTGAGATCATCGATGATAGGACGGTGACAGTTAGATATGGTTACTGAGGTTTCACCTTATAGGTCCTTGGTGGGAGGTTACTGATTGATTTATTTCAATAACGATGCAGGAATTACGTAAGATAGAAAGAATAGATGGATGGGTACATTGGTGTGAGGATTTTTTTTCTTCACAAAAAATTATGGGTTTGAACCCAAGTGGGGGAGAACCATCGAATCATAATGATAACTTAGTTGGAGCACAACAATATGTGTGGCCATAGGGCTCAAAGTTACCTGTTGTGTTACAATGTAGAGTATTTAACAATTGCGAAGAGTATGTATGGTGAAAAAGAATAGAAGATGGTCAAGGAAGATCAGGTCATCAGAGACTTCTGTGGATGTGTCCCTTTAAGAATTATTGGGGATACCATCCGAGCTTGGATGGGGTTTCGTAATAATCTGATTTTGAGTGTCGCATAGTAGAGTTTCATGAGGAGGAAGGTCTACTTGTTTTCGTAATGCGATTAATCACTTAGGACCCAAATTCTTTGATTCGTTTAAGATAAATTGGGATTTGATCCATTTAGGGGCATTGGCAGAGGTTTTTCGGATTCGTAGTTGGGGAGAATTACTCATCATGATAAGAGTTCAAGGACTGCAAAAACTTTAGTATGGTAAGGAAGACTTAAATCGGCCGCTGTAAATATTTGGAAATCTTTAGTATCTCCAGTTGATGCGAAGGAGAGAGAAAAAGCAGACAACCATCCAAAGTGGATGTTTCGATTTAAGTAAGGTGTTTCGATACGACATGTTATGTATTCAATAATGTTGTGGGTTCCTTCGTCCTTAACGTGGTAGCTTATCCGAGTAAGTGTTCATACAGTGTTTTGGTCATCATCATCGAGTCACATGTGAGGTATTTGGATAGGCTATGGTATAGAATCATGGGGAGAGTTTCCTTGTTGTTCTTGTCCGGTTGTAGTTCGTATGAATCGAGTGTAAGAATGAAATCAGAGTATGAATTGATTAAAGAACACAATACGTAAATATAATCTGGTTGACTCTTTATTGCTTCTGAGAGAGTACACAATATGAAAGAGTAAAGTGTTCTTACAGTTCACCAAAGTTACTCTAATACGTATACTTACTCCTATTTATAGGAGTTAACAGAAGCACAAAAAATACATAAAGGCTAAGACACTTAAGCTTCGAACTCTAAACTGCCCTTATGAAATACATACAATGAATACCTCCTAACAAACTTTGACACTAGACATAACAAAAGACGCTTCGACATCTCACAACATATTTCGAACCCTACATTCTCCCCCTTTGTGAGAAATGTTGAATCTTAATTCATTAGAATCTTCGTTGCTTGATGAAGTACCCTTCGAATCTCCATGTACCAAATGATCGTCTTTCGAACTTCATCCTTATCACCAGCTGAACTCCTTTTGCAGTTATTAAGATAAACAAGAAGACTCGTGTACTGCGAATTTGTATACATCTCCATATCTTCAAACTTGAATAAAAACTTTGTCATCTTTTGATTTTTGTTCTTCCCAACAAACACAACTCCCAGAGGCTTGACATAAATTTCCCCATCTTCGAAATTTCTGAGACTTCCTGGACCTTTCAACATTTATTGAGGAACTGTCACTTGTCTACCCATTGCCAAAGCAAGCTCCACATCAGTCAATGCTACACAATCATAGAAATTGTCTATGAACAGCTTGATATGAGCAAAACCTATCAATAAATCTTCTTTTCTATTCACTTGAAGTTTCGACACATCAACCCCATTCAAGATCTTTGCAACACATATGAGATCATTAAGATTCATCAAAGGAAAATCAGCCACCGAAAAATAACAGGCAACGTTGTTAGCTCGAACCACATGATAACGAAAGTTCTGCAACAAGCCTTCGAACAACACATCCTTGGAAACACCCAAAACTTTAACAATTTTGACCAAGGACCAGACTTCCTCCTCCTTCTTCCCAATAACTGCATGAAATCTCATCTTTAGTTTCTTGTATTCTTCCTTGTCATCAAACTTATCCACCAACTGATATTGAGACAAGATAAACATCATTTGATTGATCGGAAAATAAAGCTGATTGAAATTTGTATTTTCGATCTCAAAGCTCTTTTTCGGAACCTTTTCGAAATCATACATATTCCCAAGAGAAACAATTTGTTCTATTATCTTGTAACAATATTGCTTTCTTTGATCTCCTTTATCAAGACATGGTGGATCACCTTGTCTTTGTCTCATGATGTTGTTGATCTGTCTTTGTTTTTCAATCTATTTCTCAAAAGCTTTTTTCTTCTCTTCTTCTGAAGGATTGACCATAAGAACCTTCCCTTTATACTCTAATTCTTCCTTTGATGGTGGTGGCTTCGAACTCGAACCCTCAACTGAAGAACCAATGACTATGCCTTTGGTTAAAGGCTTCGAAGTCATTATGGTTGAAGTTGTTGACATATAAGTAGGAAGTGATGTTGGAATTTTCGTGCTCATCACCTTCCCAACTACCTTTCCTTGATCAGAATCTTTCGATGATCCAAACCCCTTTTTCTCCCGCTTGCATCTCTGTTTTAATAGGTGGGGCATTTGTTGGCCTCAAATGCACAAGTTTTAGATGAGGAGCAAGTTCGGCTTTCAGATTGGACTCCAGAAAGGAAAACATTTGAGATAAAGACTCCTGAGAAACAGAAGATTTTGGAGAAGAATCAAGCTTCGAAATGGACTCCTTCAAGCTTGCCAAAAAGTCTTCCATGTTGGTGAACACTTGCGAATCCGTGGTCGAGAAGGCAGTGAGATTTTCAACAAGATTTCGGATTTCCTCAGAAACAACATCAAGTTTTGTATGAAGAGACAGATGACTCTATTCAAGCTTAGTCACCTCCTTCGGCATTTCTGACTTGAGAGACTCCACCTTAAAATTCACAGATTCTTGAACTTTCTTGACCTCTTCAACAAAAAGAATATGTTGTTCTTTGGCTACTTCAGGAAGTTCTTTAACCTCATACTAGAAATTCTCAACATGACGCTTTAAACGGTCTTCATGTTTCGATTAGATCTTCTCCATAGCAACCTTCAATCGATGCTCTTGAAATTTCAACAACACATCAACCTCAATCCCAGACACCGTATTACGACTTCCTGTATCAGCCTGAATCTGTAACAAAAAATTCAGTTTCCGATTCAAGATTTTGAACTGTTTTCCTGACATCAGCATGTGATCAGAAATGTTCTCCTCCTCAGTTTCAAACTGAATATCAGCAAAGGATACCATTATATCATCTTCATCTTGATCAACATCTGGAACGGATTTTTCACCTTCCTTTGATTGACAAGGGAAAAGAGAAGTAATAGGTTGAATCATGATATTGTTGTAAGTGGGTGAAACAGTGGAAGCAGGTTACAAAATAGGAATGGGTGTATGAAATGGTGGTAGTGAAGTAGAAGTGTCGATGAGGGTAGTTTCGATAGTGGAGGACAAGATAATAGAAATTGGAATAGAGGGTGTTACAACAGTAGGGTACGTTCAGCCATCGAAACTTCATGTGGTATAACTTTAGTCTGCTCAGGGATAGAAATCGTGGAAGAATCACCCAAAGTAGTGGTTGTATGTGTATTAGATACTTTCACAGAGCCACCTAGACTACCAGTCGCCTCGAAAGTCGACTTGACTGGAGAGTCCCTCTGAGGTGATGATGCAAAGACAATATCTTCATTACTAATAAGAGATTGATTACCATCATCTTCAAAATCAGTCTCCTGAACAACCTCATCCAAAGGATCTTCTAATTGCTTCGCCTTCTTCTTGATCTTTTTCACCATTTCCCGGGCTTTGTGTTTCTTCGAGGCAGGTGAAACAGGAGCTGGAGCTTCTCGAATCAACAAACCCTTGCGTTTTAGCTAAGGTTTTCCAAATTTCTTGAATTTCGAAACAAAACTTTCCTTTGGTGGAGAAACAGTATTCTTAGGAACTTCTTCCACAATGGGTCGTTATGGTGAATGACGAGGTCTGTGTGCTGGCTTCTTCGTTCTTTTAAGAACTCTTATTTTCGAAGGAACCACTTCCTTTTCAGGACTTTTATCAGGTTTGGAAACATGATCTTGAACAATCTTCGTAACCTCCTTCTCAACTGCATCAGTAACTGACTTAGGTTGGGAAACCATCATGGATTTCTTTGACCCTTTTCCACATTTTGAAGTTCCTTCAATTCCTTTGGGCAACAAAACCCCTACTTCCATATCAATGTTGATTTCTTTGACCCTTTTCCACCTTTCGAAGCATGGCATCCGAAATTCGTGCAACAGAAGGAAAAATCTCCGAGTCATCTTCAACGGTCTTTGGATGTTGATAGATGGTGAACTCTGCTTTTGGAACATCAGATGGAAAAAGTATTCCTACTTTCTCATATACATCTTGAAGAATTAAACTCCAGTATCTAGCATACAAAACACCATTCGCAACATTGGTGTGTGAGATACCAGTTCCGAACTCCTCCCATAACTGTGAAACATAGTCCACATTTAAGTCATAATATAACCCTGCAATAAGGGCATAGATCTCCAACTTGGCTTTGTCAAGAGCAACACTTCGACTTGTGAGACATCGAAGAAAAATTCCAAAGAGAAAATTCCATATACAAGGAAAAGATGACTTCTTGAACTGACTAATTCCTGTTAGTAGAGGTTGGTGACCTATCTCATTGAACATATGGACCACCTGGTTATTGGTCACTTCAAAAAACGGACCAGTGTTGGGAAGTTTCATGATCTGGGAAAAGTGTTTCTTCGTGAGCTTGTACTTTTTCTAATTCGTAAGTTGAAACGTTATGAATTTGGAGGTTTTGTTGAACACATCAGTGGTACCGGCCAAGGATAACCAGGTCATAGGCACTAAAAAAGAAGAAGTCATGACCGTGGAAAGCACAGAGTGATTAAGAGCGAAGATCGACATTTGTAACTCTTCTGGGTACTTGGAAACTTCTGGTTGAACTCGATAATTGAACTCTGAATCTTCAACAGAGGTTGAGAAGTAGCTTCATTAGTAGTTTGGGGTAGATCAACATGAGCAGTTGTGGCCGACATTGTTAGGTTTTTGGATAATTGTATGAAGATATAAGTACAAGGAAAGAAGATTTGGGGAAAATATGCAACCAAAATGCATAAAGTGTTGATTGGAAACCCCCAAATTCCTTTTATATGTAGTACACAATTTGAATTTGAACCGACCATCAATGAATATCTGCCACATGTAGCCTGGAAAATTGGGCTAATTGCTGTAAAAGTCGCCACGTCTGAAAACTAATGAGCGCTTTTTCCTGGAAAACCATGAAGTAACGAAACCTTCATATCAATCAAACTTTTTGTTTTGCCCAAGAGGATAAGAACCGTCAGTAGACCTTCGTTTCGAGGCAGGGCTCATTCGCTCTTGGGATGAAAAACGAAATTATCGCCAGACTTGCGAAATCTGGGTTTGAGTTGGTAGTACCCAAGACCTCAAGGATTTCAGTGCAAAAATGTGCCAAAGAAATAGAGGGAACCAGGATAAAAAGAAATATGCGAATAGTGACATCAAATAAACATTTGATGTAAAAGTAGATGGATCCCAGGAAAAGATCACTTCATTCGACATCAAGAGAGATATCGAGCTGCTTGTATGGTATCCCGTGAAATACAATCGAATACTTGTAAATGAGTATCGAAGAGCTTCTTTTATGTAGGCTTCAAAGGTAGGGTCATTTTTGTTCATAATCACAACTTAACATAAGTGTGAATTTAATGACCAAAACTACCTGTATGGCCAGTGTAGTCAGGGACAAGCAAAGGTGAGATAAAAGTGAAAAGTGATGAAGATTCAAGGGATATTCAGACTGAAATCATATTTTATAGAAAAATGAAAGACTGGACCTTGTTGGGTAAAATCTTGTCAAGATCACGCATAACGAAAGAAATACGATTTTGAATATCGAATAAAGGTACAAAAACAAAGGTTTTGTTAAATCCTTGAACAATGTTCGCCGTCAATTCCTTAAAGAGGTGGAAATGTTAGGTTTCACCATCATCACAGACTCAAGAATCGGGATCATGAACACAGACTTGTGTAATATCTATATTCTGGTTGGTGTTTACCAGAGATGTCGAGGATATGCAAGTGAAGTGTGTGAATCGTGAAAAATGAATTTTGATGAAAAAGATTGGTTAAGAAACATAGTGTACCTCTGTGATGGATATGGACATAGCAAAAATCTCTAAACTCAAAATGAGAAGAGGAATGTAGCTCGTCGACTAATGCGAATATAGCCTGACTGGGAAGTAACCCTCTTAGGAGTGATCCTGTAAGGCTTCGAAACACATTGAGTCTATGAGGCTTAGGTCGACATACATCAACATGCTTCTAGGGACACCTAACTAGTGCAAAGATTTGAAATAATACCTGTCCCATAGCCACGAAGCAGTATCCACCATAATATGTCGATTGAAAACTACACAAAAAATTGTTAAACACACAAACCAACAAAAAAATATTTTTGGAATTTTTTTAGAAATGAAAAAGACAAAAGTAGGAAAATCTTTTTGGAATTTTTGTTTTTGAAATTAGAAAGACAAAACAAAAAATATTTTTGGAGTTTTGAGGTTTTTGAAAAATAAAAACAAAAGAAATAAAATCTTTTTGGTATTTTTGGTTTATAAAAACAATATGAAAAACAATAAAATGTTACCAAACTTTCGAAATGAAAAGTATCGATGTCCATACATGGTATTTCAAGACAACAAGTCTTCTCAAAAAACGAAGTAATATCTGAAGCATTCAGCGATATGTCGAAAATGAAGCATGTCGAACGCTGAATAGTGAACATTAACTTCTGATTCGTTTAGCGATGTTTTGACTCCTCATTATTTCACGACGAAGATAAGCTTGGAACAACAGTTGCATCAAGCTTTCCTAAGCCAGACAAGATCCTTAGAAAGGATTTCTCATCCAAAGGCTTTGTAAAAGTTTCAGCAAGTTGATCCGTCGTTTTCGTAAAGTGAACCTCTATATTTACATTCTCGATATGATCCTTGATGAAATGATAGCAAAGTGATATATGTTTGGTCCTCGAATGTTGCACCGGATTATGGCAGATTCGTATTGCACTTTGTGAATCGCAATACAATGGCATCTTTTTCATGTTGATTTCATAATCACGAAGTTGACTTTGTATCCGAATGAACTGAGAAGTACAAGCTGCAACAGCAAAATATTCTGCTTCTACTGTAGAAATCGAAACACAAGTTTGTTTCTTCGATTGCCAGCTAACAAGCTTCCCATCCAATAATTGACATCCACCAAGATCTGCATCGTAAAACGCCTGAATGAAGAAACCAATCTTCGATGGGTACTATAAACCCAATGACACTGTCCCATATAGATATCGAAAGATATTCTTTACGGTTGTTAGATGGGGTTCCCTGGGATTCGACTGATGCCTGGCACAATTACAAACAATGAACATAATGTCAGGTCTACTAGCAGTTAAGTATAGTAACGAACTAATCATGCTCATGTACAACGTAATATCGACAGCAGGCTTATCCAACGAAGGTCCTAAGTGTGTCCCCACAACCATTGGTACTCGCAATTTCAAACTATTCGTCATTCCAAACTTCTCAAGCAAATTACGAGAATACTTCTCTTGATTGATAAAAATTCCTTCTCAGCTTTGACGAATATTCAATCCCAGAAAACTATTGATCTTACCCATCATACTCATCTCGAATTGACTTTTCATCATATTCTCAAACTCATTAGACAACAATGGATCAATAGAGCCAAAAATAATATCATCTACATAAATTTGAACAAGCATGAGATTATCCCCCACTTTCTTTCGAAAGAGAGTGGCTCAACTGACCCTTCTTTAAATTTCGATAGTTTTAAGAAATTTGTAAGAGTTGCATACCAGGCTCGTGGTGCTTGTTTTAATCCATAAACAGCTTTATCGCGAATATAACAATGATCAGGAAATTTATCATTTACAATACCTGGTGGTTGCTCAACATATACAGTCTCTTCCAATACGACAATTAGAAAAAGGCACTTGACATCCATTTGATAGACATCGAAGTCCTTGTGTGCTTCATAAGCAAGAAATATTCGAATAGCCTCGAGTCTCGCGACTGGGGAAACGTTTTCATCATAGTCAATTCCTTCTTGTTGCGAATATCCATTAACAACCAACCTTGCTTTGTTTCGAACAATATTACACTCTTTGTCTATTTTATTCTTAAAAATCTATTTTAATCTGATTACTGACATATCATCAGGTTTTGAAACTAAACGCCAAACCTTATTTCTTTCAAATTCAACTAATTCGGATTGCATTGCAACAATCCAGTCAGGATCATCCAATGCAACCTTAACTGTTTTCGGTTCCAGTTTCGATATAAAAACAATAAACATACAAAATTCTTGATGTGCATTCAGTAGAGCCAAAAATAATATCATCTACATAAATTTGAACAAGCATGAGATTATCCCCCACTTTCTTTCGAAAGAGAGTGGCTCAACTGACCCTTCTTTAAATTTTGATAGTTTTAAGAAATTTGTAAGAGTTGCATACCAGGCTCGTGGTGCTTGTTTTAATCCATAAACAGCTTTATCGCGAATATAACAATGATCAGGAAATTTATCATTTACAATACCTGGTGGTTGCTCAACATATACAGTCTCTTCCAATACGACATTTAGAAAAAGGCACTTGACATCCATTTGATAGACATCGAAGTCCTTGTGTGCTTCATAAGCAAGAAATATTCGAATAGCCTCGAGTTTCGCGACCGGGGAAACGTTTTCATGATAGTCAATTCCTTCTTGTTGCGAATATCCATTAACAACCAACCTTGCTTTGTTTCGAACAATATTACCCTCTTTGTCTATTTTATTCTTAAAAATCCATTTTAATCTGATTACTGACATATCATCAGGTTTTGAAACTAAACGCCAAACCTTATTTCTTTCAAATTCAGCTAATTCGGATTGCATTGCAACAATCCAGTCAGGATCATCCAATGCAACCTTAACTGTTTTCGGTTCCAGTTTCGATATAAAAACAATAAACATACAAAATTCTTGATGTGCATTCAGTACCTCATTTTTAGCACATAACTGAGCCCTTGTCAAAACTCCAGCTTGAGGATCACCAAGAACTTGTTCTTTAATTAGGATGATTTCTTGTCCATCTGTCCAGTGGTGAATATGCAGGATCGAAATCCAAAGGTGCGTCTTCGAACATTTCATCCATTTCAGAACCTTATCCTGCATTGGACACATTATCAGACAGATCATGAAAAACATCAAATTGTGCATTTGAAACATTATGTATAAATTCATTTTGCTCCCCCTCAACAACTGGATTAGTATTGTAATGCCCCCCTCGAAAGTTGGATTCGAATTAGGATGCTCCCCCTCGACGTTTGTATTCGAATGTTCATGCTCCCCCTCAACATTATAATCATTAGCATGATTTGTTGATAACGAATTCAAGTGCTCCCCCATCCACTTGATCACTGTTAGGCGTGTCAAATGTGACATCCCCTAATTTCTCGGCCAAAAAAGACCGATTTAATTTATGCTTTTCAAATAAAATCTGAGAAATCTTTTTTAAAGATGTTGCGGAATTGGTCCCCAAAACAAAACATGATAAAAGTTTATCAAAACCTTTTAAGAAAGTATATATTTTCCTTTTATAACAAAACCTCGGGATGTCATGTTCCGATACAGATCAAAAGCATAAACAAGTCATTATAAGCCTTATAACGGTTATTTACAACTACTAGCCTATAATCCAAAAATCACTCATCATCATCCGACTATGCTCCGGGTCCACTACCTGTAATATAAAAAGCTGAGTGGGTCAGGCTTGGAAGCCTGGTGAGCATATAGGGTTTTCAACCCACAATAAATAAATTTATTATGCTTAAACATCGACAATCAACCAAATTACCCCAACCCCATTATTTTATTTATTTCTTAAGGATTTACCCTAAGATTCAACTATCACTCATTCCTAAGGATTCATCCTAAGGAATAGGCACGGAGTCACATCGTCGCCAGGGTTTATACAACAGGCACTAAGTCCATAGCTGCCATGGTTTATACAACATGTGCTAAGTCCATAGCTCTTATTTATCGACAATATTATTCACGGGAATCCCCCCTGCAATACATGTCAATGGGTTTTTAGAGTACAGCTGATGAACATATAGTTCACAAACTTACAGGTTGCGAGCCTGCTAGTGTTCCACAGATCATCTAGAATAGTCTGTGGTTGTCATCCATACTCTGTTGAATGACGGGGGCCACGTTTGGGTAAGTGATTCTCTCATAACTCACCACTCACCCTCAACTCATGATCTATATAACTGATCATCTCGTTTATCCAACTCATCTTTCATCACACACCCACTATTTCATCTACCCATGCTTTACCCAACATTTTTGTAGATAAAAATACATATACGGTTTAAATTATTTAAAAACCTGTATAAATCATTCCTTCAACATCCATCTCAAATAAACAAACAATATATATTCACACAACACGTATTTTATTGAGAAACCGGGCTCTGCGAGGGTCGGGCTTCGAAACCGAAAAGATAAATTTATCGGGATTCCCGGGCACTTCGGGGCGTATTTCGGGTGTTTGGTGTAATACCGGGGCTTTGGGGGAAGTGGAAATAGCTAAACGATTGAAAAATGGGTGAAAAATGCCAAGTTTCTAATTCTAGCCGGGAGATCTCGCAAGCCTTGTATTTATAGGTGGGGTCCGAAGGTCGGCTAAGAAGGCTGAGTCAGCAGTAAAGGTACGTGGCAGCAGGAGGCGAAGGCACACAGATGGATCGCACGTGTGAGGGTCCTGGTGTCGCCTTCTGATTGGACCGAGGTCTAGGTCCGAGGAGGGGGGTTCATGGCGCACCTGCGAGGCTCGGACACGTCAGGAGGAGGTACGCGTCGCACTCCCATTGGACCGACCTTCGGATGCGAGGGCAGGCGATACGCCTCGCCAGCTGGCTTCGGTGACTCAGCAAATTTCGGACACGTGGCACGTTTTGAGCGAGGGTGACGTGGCCGAAGTCCACCTATGCGAAATTTCTCGATTTTTGTGCAAAAACTTCTAAAATCCATGACTTTCGCATACGAGCTCCGTTTTTGACGTTCTTTATATGCACGCGTAGGTACAATTATGTTGTACAACGTTCGTTTAGACTTATTCGGCTAATTTTGACTTTAATTTTTATATTATTATTTTTAACAGACCGGGACAGGAAATCCGTTAAAAATTCATAACTTCTTCATCCGACGTCCGTTTTCGTCTATCTTTTTACCGTTGTACTACTATTGACGATACCTTCGATTCTCGTTTAGGTTGTGTCGGCTAAAAATCACTCGATCTAAAATTCGAGTTTTTAGCTGTCTACTACTAAGCTGAAACTTAGAAAAATCATAACTTTCTCATACGAAGTCAGATTTGGACGTTCTTTTTATACATACTCTCGGTTTAACGAACACTATGACTTTCGTTTGGATCGCTAAGGCTAAAAAGTAGTTTATCCAAAACTCACTTTTTACGTCATTCGGCACCGTGCCGGTGTTGTCGCGAAACTTCGACAGGTCATAACTTCTTCGTTATAACTCGGATTTCGGTATTCTTTATATATCTGTAAACCTTGTCACGACCACTACAACTTTCTTAATAGATATCGGCTTTATCTAATATTTATTTTCGACGCTCATTTTTATTCTTAATTAATTAAATCCTAGTAATTAAGCATAAAACACATAATTTTCACATAATATTCACATAATTCCTTTTCATTTCTTCTAAATGAGTTACAAAGGTTAACCTAGACTATCACGTCAATATTAATGCCTAGCCTAGAAACACGAGCGTTACAATTCTCTCCCCCTTAGGATGATTCCGTCCCCGGAATCACACATCAGCAAACAAATACGGGTAGCGACTTATCATGTCACTCTCCGTTTCCCAGGTGAGATTTGGCCCATTCGTATGTTTCCAACGCACAAGCGCTAAATCGACCATCTTGCGTAGCAACTTCTTAGTCTTACGGTCAACGATTGCCTCAGGTTCTTCAATTAACCTCTTGTTTTCATCCAACCTTAATTCAGAAATGGGAATTATGTCGGGCACATCTCCCGTGATCTTTCTCAAATAACACACATGAAAGGTGTTATGAATACCCTCCAGTTCTTCCGGTAATTCTAGCTTGTAAGCTTGATTCCCGATCCTCTGAAGAACTTTTAAATGGTCCAATAAACCTTGGACTCAACTTTCCCCTTTTACTAAATCTTATAAGTCCCTTCCACGGTGAGACTTTAAGTAAAACCGAATCTCCTACTTCGTAGGATATCAGTTGTCTTTTCTTGTCAGCATAACTCTTTTGACGATCTTGAACAGCTAACATCCTTTCCCTAATCACTTTAAACTTTTCAGCAGTCTGATGGACTATTTCGGGTCCCATAAACTGCTCTTCCCCAGGTTCCAGCCAACATGACGGTGTTCGACACTTTTCCCCATACAAAGCGTGATAAGGTGCCATCTTGATGCTCGAGTGGAAACTATTATTATAGGAAAATTCTACTAGAGGTAAATGTTCATCCCAGTTACCTTGGAATTCCAGGGTACATGCTCTCAGTATATCCTCCAACGTTTGAATTATTCGTTCGCTCTGACCATTGGTTTGCGGATGATAAGCTGTACTCAAACACAAGTTGGTACCCAATTCCTCTTGTAGACTCTTCCAAAACCTTGAGGTAAAACGACTGTCACGATCGGATACAATCGTTAACGGAACACCGTGAAGCCTCATAATTTCCTTAACTTAAGAATTCGCAAGTTTATCCATAGACCATTTCTCGTTGGCTGCTATGAAATGCGCACTCTTAGTGAAGCGATCAACAACCACCCAAATCATGTTGTGACCGTTCCTTGTTCTGGGCAGTTTAGTCACAAAATCCATGGTGATGTCTTCCCATTTACCCATGGGTACAGGTAAAGGTTCTAAACTCCCACACGGTTTCTGATGTTGTGCCTTAACCCTAGCACAAGTTACACACTCGGCCACATACTTAGCAACATCAAGCTTCATCGTCAGCCACCAGTAATAGGGTTTTAGATCCCTATACATTTTTGTACTTCCGGGATGAATCGAGTACATGGTCTTGTGAGCTTCTTCCATCAGAAGATCTCTTACTCCTCCCGTCTTAAGTACCCAAATCCTATCTTTGAATACCTTCAGTCCTTGACCGTTTGTATCAAACACTAACGTTTTGCCCCAAACGTTCTTCCTTTCGGTCATTTTTCTCTAAAGCTTCCTCTTGAGCTTTCTTTATACTTTCCATAATGGTCGAGACAACTTCAATTCTCAACGCTCTTGGCCTTTTCATTTCAATATTTACCTTCCGACTGAGAGCATCAGCAACAACATTTGCTTTACCAGGGTGGTAAAGTATCTCACAGTCGTAGTCCTTGAGTAACTCTAGCCAGCGCAGTTGCCTCATGTTCAATTCCTTCTGATTAAAGAGATATTGAAGACTCTTATGATCAGTGAAAAGTTTGCATTTAGTACCATAAAGATAGTGCCTCCATATCTTTAAGGCGAATACTACCGCTGCCAACTCCAAATTATGAGTGGGGTAGTTCTTTTCATGCTCTTTCAATTGCCTCGATGCATACGCTATCACTCTATCCCTTTGGGTCAGAACACAACCTAACCCAACTCCAGAGGCATCACTGCAAACTGTGAAGTCATCAACTCCTTCAGGTAACGAAAGAATCGGTGCTTCACACAATCTCTTCTTTAACTTCTCAAAAGCTTCCTCATGCTTCTCATTCCAAGTATAAACAGCTCCTTTGTGGATCAAAGCTATTAATGGAGTAGCGATCGAAGAAAAGCCTTGGATAAACCTTCAGTAATATCCAGCTAATGCTAAAAAGCTTCAAATCTCCGTAGGACTTTCAATCGTAACCTTCAAGTTACAAAATAAATCCTTATTGAGGACTCCTTCTTCTTCTTAGAATAAGTACTTTCCTTCATTTATTGTAACAGTCCGATGGGTCATGTTCTAATGATCTCTCATCGTATAATGCACTACTTAGACTCAGATCTCCTAGGGACAAATTTCGGAACAAACTATACCTTCCTTCATGTTCTAATGTGATACAATCACAATTCAACATGTATCATTTCTAACTACCAACTTCTTTAACAATGAGTGCGATACTTCTATTGATCACTTTGATCATCATTCACTTCAATGTTCTGGCTTAAGTCAAATGCTACATCAAACCTGGTTCTCTGAACCATGTGACATACTCATCTTAGTCAGGCTCGATTTGATATGACCTCTAAGGTCGGAATAACAATTATCTTCTTAGTCATTACCAAAATGATGGTAACGACAGACTAGAACAAGACATAATCAATTACTAGCTCCTTGGTAACCTTGTGACTTTCCCTGATCCAAGTACGAGTCCTGTGCTTCCGGTAGTATAGGCTTCTACTACCATTCACACCTACTCATACTCGTCCCAAGTATTGTCTCGCAGTTCTCCAAGTCACCATACAAGAATTTCACATAGGTATTCAATTCATCAGATGACAAAACTAGGGTTTATATTATTTCTTGAAACGATTACACAAAGGTTCAATTTTACCCTATACTATGCCTCTAATAGGCTAAGCCACTTGTTACTATTCACATTACTACTTCATAACTTGATCTTCGGATATCAAGTCTTTACTTCTAATTCCAAGCATTGATATTTGCTTCGTCAAGGATATTCTGAAATTCCCTTGGCGTTGGCGGTGCGCTTGGCCTTGTTACTTCATTTTTCTTCGGACAGTCCTTAGAAATATGGACTTCTTCCTTACATCCGTAACACCCCCTTGGGAATCGTACACTCATTGGCGTAATGTCCAATTTCTCCACACTTGAAGCATTTCACCTTCCTGTAATGATTGCCAGAGTGTTTATTTTTGCACTTCCCGCACCATTTTCCTTTACCTCCTCTTTTGCCAGACTTTGAGAATATGTTGCTCTTGTTGGACTTTGAAGACTCCTCAAATTTCCTCTTCTTGCCAACTTCAACCATGTTGGCGGTCCTGTCATTGATCATTTCTTCAATAGACTTAGCAACCCAGATAGTTGCCTCAAGAGCAGATGCCTGTCGTACTAGCACAGTAAGTTCATCCTTACTTTGTTGAAGTAAACGTTTTTTCTCTTCCATCTGTTGATCCAACATCGTACGCACCACTTCCTGCACCCCAGCCATCGTGATTGGCTCAGGATGCGGATTATCGTTTCCGAATCCACTTTGCGTACTCGCCATTTCAATCTATACACCAATCGCAGGTGATTTTAGATCTTTATTTTCGATAGACGTTAAATCTTCGTTATTACTCCAAAATGTTTATATGTTAGTTCTAATATCGTAGTCATACGTTTAGAATCCTACACACATAAGGTTCCCAGATCCGGTCGGCAACAGACCATAGATCCGAACAAATAATGGCATATAGCATTTAGCACATAAAAGCATTTTAGGCATCTTTCCTAAAATAAACTAGTGCTCGTGTCTAAAATATGGTAGAAACTCATCTCACAATCATCACTTAGCATTCTAAGTTTAAGTCTAGAAATCCTACAATTTCTTAGTTCGCTTAAACTAATGCTCTGATACCAACTGTGACATCCCCTAATTTCTCGGCCAGAAAAGACCGATTTAATTTATGCTTTTCAAATAAAATCAGAGAAATCCTTTTAAAAGATGTTGCGGAATTGGTCCCCAAAACAAAACATGATAAAAGTTTATCAAAACCTTTTAAGAAAGTATATATTTTCCTTTTATAACAAAACCTCGGGATGTCATGTTCCGATACAGATCAAAAGCATAAACAAGACATTATAAGCCTTACAACGGTTATTTACAACTACTGGCCTATAATCCAAAAATCACTCATCATCATCCGACTATGCTCCGGGTCCACTACCTGTAATATAAAAAGCTGAGTGGGTCAGGCTTGGAAGCCTGGTGAGCATATAGGGTTTTTAACCCACAATAACTAAATTTAATATGCTTAAACATCAACAATCAACCAAATTACCCCAACCCCATTATTTTATTTATTTCTTAAGGATTTACCCTAAGATTCAACTATCACTCATTCCTAAGGATTCATCCTAAGGAATAGGCACGAAGTCACATCGTCGCCAGGGTTTATACAACAGGCACTAAGTCCATAGCTGCCAGGGTTTATACAACATGTGCTAAGTCCATAGCTCTTATTTATCGACAGTATTATTCACGGGAATCCCCCCCTACAATACATGTTAATGGGTTTTTAGAGTACAGCTGATGAACATATAGTTCACAAACTTACAGGTTGCGAGTCTGCTAGTGTTCCACAGATCATCTAGAATAGTCTGTGGTTGTCATCCATACTCTGTTGAATGACGGGGGCCACGTTTGGGTAAGTGATTCTCTCATAACTCACCACTCACCCTCAACTCATGATCTATATAACTGATCATCTCGTTTATCCAACTCATCTTTCATCACACACCCACTATTTCATCTACCCATGTTTTACCCAACATTTTTGTAGATAAAAATACATATACAGTTTAAATTATTTAAAAACCTGTATAAATCATTCCTTCAACATCCATCTCAAATAAACAAACAATATATATTCACACATCACGTATTTTATATAAAATACTTCATATCTATGTGTAAGGTGAAAGTAACTACACATTCACATGCTTTAATGATAATCGGGCAGCACTTCGTTTCCTAAAGCGATCGTTTCTAATAAAACCGGGAGTTTTATTGAGAAACCGGGCTCTGTGAGGGTCGGGCTTCGAAACCGAAAATATAAATTTCTCGGGCTTCTTGGGCACTTCAGGGCGTATTTCGGGTGTTTGGTATAATACCGGGGCTTTGGGGGAAGTGGAAATAGCTAAAATATTGAAAAAGGGGTGAAAAATGCCAAGTTTCTAATTCTAGCCGGGAGATCTCGCAAGCCTTGTATTTATAGGCGGGGTCCGAAGGTCGGCTAAGAAGGCTGAGTCAGCAGCGAAGGTACGTGGCAGCAGGATGCGAAGGTACACAGATGGATCGCACGTGCGAGGGTCCTGGTGTCACCTTCTGATTGGACCGAGGTCTAGGTCCGAGGAGGGGGGTTCATGGCGCACCTGCGAGGCTCGGACACGTCAGGAGGAGGTACGCATCGCACTCCCATTGGACCGACCTTCGGATGCGAGGGTAGGCGATACGCCTCGCCAGCTGGCTTCGGTGACTCAGCAAATTTCGGACACGTGGCACGTTTTGAGCGAGGGTGACGTGGCCGAAGTCCACCTATGCGAAATTTCTCGATTTTTGTGCAAAAACTTCTAAAATCCATGACTTTCGCATACGAGCTCCGTTTTTGACGTTCTTTATATGCACGCGTAGGTACAATTATGTTGTACAACGTTCGTTTAGACTTATTCGGCTAATTTTGACTTTAATTTTTATATTATTATTTTTAACAGACCGGGACAGGAAATCCGTTAAAAATTCATAACTTCTTCATCCGACGTCCGTTTTCGTCTATCTTTTTACCGTTGTACTACTATTGACGATACCTTCGATTCTCGTTTAGGTTGTGTCGGCTAAAAATCACTCGATCTAAAATTCGAGTTTTTAGCTGTCTACTACTAAGCTGAAACTTAGAAAAATCATAACTTCCTCATACGAAGTCAGATTTGGACGTTCTTTTTATACATACTCTCGGTTTAATGAACACTACGACTTTCGTTTAGATCGCTAAGGCTAAAAAGCAGTTTATCAAAAACTCACTTTTTACGTCATTCGGAACCGTGCTGGTTTTGTCGCAAAACTTCAACAGGTCATAATTTCTTCGTTATAACTCGGATTTCGGGATTGTTTATATATCCGTAATCTTTGTCACGACCACTACAAATTTCTTAATACATATTGGCTTTATCTAATATTTATTTTCGACGCTAGTTTTTATTCTTAATTAATTAAATCCTAAAAATTAAGCATAAAACACATAATTTTCACATAATATTCAGATAATTCCTTTTCATTTCTTCTAAATGAGTTATAAAGGTTAACCTAGACTATCACGTCAATATTAATGCCTAGCCTAGAAACACGGGCGTTACATCAAACCCAATAAATAAAGGGGTACGATATACTCCAAAAGAACACTACTATATTGCACTAAAAGGTTGTACAAGGCAAGCGGGGTCGATCCACAGAGACACGGTACACTCAGTCTATACCTCTTTGCGCAAGGTACTTTGGTCACCAATAGTAAGGAGGGGGATTTTGAATGCAATGATTAGAACAAATATTTAAAGACACAAGTGATCGACTAAATAAGTAAACTAAATTCAGAATTTGTAAGGACTCCAACTATATGTATGACAACATAGCAATGCGATTGAAAGATGACTAGATGCTTGCTTAATTCTATCTAAGTTGGTACTTGAAAGTGTTAACAAGCTCTAACATTTCCCATTCACCACATTAATTAACCAAAACAAGCAGTTTGATTAACCCTAACCTTACTAACCTAATCTAAACAAGCTCTTAGAATTAGATAAAAGATTGCATTAAGCTTTATTTGAATGTTCCCAATAACACCCAATACTCCTCACAAGCTCGGGAGTGTAAGAGTGTGTGAATAAGATTTACACTAAATTCATTCAATGGAAATCAATTTAGTGCTTGTTACTTAGTCCAATTCACAAAACAATTACGGATTTTGTGATTAGATAACTTGAATGACCTAACCCTAATTTAAATGGCCAATAAGAATCACAATTAGAATCAAACATTTGATTATAGAAAAATCAAATTCACTAGATAGAAATTAAAAGAAAACATCAAGTCATATGATTGAAATCACAACTCAAGAAGTCAAAACATAGAGTTGGAGAAACTAGGGTTCTAGCCACACATGGCTAGAACAAGATCACAAGTCGAAAAGATGGAAATAGTACGCAATTACAACTTACAAATAAGAGAAAAAATGTTTCCAAATGATAAATGATCAAATCCTTGAAAAAGCCTGCGCAATCCCCTCACCCATAGTGCTCTGATATCATGTGTATCTCTAAAAATGACCCTAATCCCGTAATATGAAAGATATGAAAAACTGTCAAAAGGCAGTTTTTGGGTCGAACACGGCCCGTGTCAAAATAGGCTAAACTGACATGGGTCGTGTTCACCATGGTCAACAGCTCATTTTTGGTCAAATACACCCCATTTCGAAATAGGCTAAACTGACACGGGCCGTGTTCAGCATGGTCAACAGCTCCTTTTTGGTCAAACACGCCTTGTGTCCGTTTTTCAGTGCAAATCGAACACGCCCCGTGTACGCTCCTGCTTCCAAGTCTAATCTTGATTTTTCCAACTTTTCCGTTTTGCATCCAATCATCCCTGAATCTTCACCCGTGCTTCACGGGACCTCCCAAAACATGTTTCAACCTCCGGTTTACCTAAAAATCCCATAAAAGCGTGAAAATTAGGTTGTTCTAGAGACTAACATGACTTTGATGAAATGAAAGAAAAATGAAAGACAACTATGCTAAATGGATGCACAAAAGGGAGTAAAAGGTGTGTAGAAAGGTGCACAAAATGCACCTAACAATCACCTTGCAACACCTGGTGACTTTCGACATGTATTGGATAATTTGTTGTAGAATTTAAATCAGCATCTTCCTGAGTTAATGTCGAACCATCTAAATGTTTCGATGCTTCAGGAATCTGATTGTCATCAACATGAACTTCAGGATTAATTGCCATGTGAGGAACACCAAAAATTAAGTCATAATCTATATCGAACGAATTAGGAATGGCAGACTCATCATTGGTTTTTGTGATGATAGGCCTCTGTTCAAAAGTCTTTTCGACACGTTTAACATAGTAATCATCGAAAGTGAGATTGAAAGTTTCTTCAATCTTCCTTGTTCGCTTATTCAACACCCGATATGCGACTGAGTTCATCGAGTATCCTAAAAATATCCCCTCATCAGCTTTGGACTGAAATATCAAAAGGTTATCTTTGAGATTCATGATAAAACATCTGTAACCAAAAACATGGAAAAATTTCACATTTGGTTTTCGATTTCTAATGATTTCATATGGGGTGATATTAAAACGACGATGAATAAATGATCGGTTTTGTGTGAAACATGTTGTTGAAACTGCTTCGGCCCATAAATATTATGGTAGATTCGCATAGGCGAGCATAGTCCGCGCTGCTTCACATGGAGACTTGTTTCTCCTTTCGACAACACCATTTTGTTGAGGTGTGTAAGGTGATGAAAAATTATGTGCAATCCCTAGATCAGCTAAAAATGAATCAAGAACACGATTCTTGAAATCTGAGCCATTGTCACTTTTGATCTTTCTGACTTTCTTTCTCAAACTGAGTTCAATGTTCTTGATGAAATTGATCATCACATAAGCAGTTTCGGACTTCTTAAGAAGAAAGAAAACCCAAGTAAAACGAGAAAAATCATCGACAATGACCAATATCATGTACCTCTTCTTTCTGAGAGTGTCAACAGTCGAAGGTCCACAAAGGTCAATGTGAAGAAGTTCCAAAGGTTCGATGATCTTCGAATCGATGGCTATTGGATGACCTTGACGATATTGCTTCCCTTGTTTTCACGCTGCACATAACGAATCATTATCAAGATGTAAAATGGGTAAGCCTCGAACAAGATCATGTACCACTAATTTGTTCAAATTTTTGAAATTCAGATGAAATAGTCGTCGATGCCACATCCAGCTCAAATCAGATGAAGCCTTCTAAAGTAAGCAAATGGATGGTGTCGAGAGTAAACATATCACCTTTCCTCTTAGACTTGATCAAAACCTCTTTGGTTTCCTTGTTCGAAATGACACTACCTTCCTCATCGAAGACTACTTGATTACCAGTGCCCATAATGAGTTGTGAAACACTAACCAAGTTGTGTTTAAGACCTTCGACGTAAGCCACTCGATTGACTATGAACATGCCATTTGTGACTTTCCCATAGCCTTTAACCTTGCATTTTTGGTTATTTCCAAATTTCACAACTCCAACATTTTCCAAACTTTGATAATCTTGCAAATTTTCCTTTCGACCTATAATGTGACGAGAGCAACCACTGTCAATGTACCAATTTTCATTGTATTGATCGTTACTTAATACCTGCGATCAATTAAAGAATTTAGGTCCCCAAGGCTTTTTGGGTCCTTGGTGATTAGAATGAAATGCATTGTGAAACGAAGATCCTAACACCCAACTTCGAACTTTGGATTTCAGACAATCGATTAACTCAACTTCTACTGACTTAGGTATCGAGATGAAATCATTCATTGTTTTTGGTGTTACACTGACTTTCCCTTTTTCATCAGCAGTTCGTTTGGCCACAACTTTTGCTTTAGGAACTTCTTTCCATTTTCAAACTGAAGGATTCAAATCCTTTAATTAAGAACTTCCAGTTTGTGACTCGTTCAGGTAGCTTTCATAGGCATACCTGATTTCCTCTTGTGAAAACTTTCCTGATTTGTATCATTTTCCTTTTCCTTCAAGCCAATGATTGATATTCTTCGAGTCAGTTTTCCCTTTTACAAATGAAGCTTTGACTTGTTGCTTCAAATCAGGATTGGGAAAGTGAGGTGGTTTTGGTTTAAATGGTTCGTTTCTCTTGTCTTTGGCATCCGGTTTTACAAAATCTCTTTTTGGAAATTATTGTGTTCCATGGGTTTGTAAACGGCTTTGAAAAAGTTTGTTATAACCAACAGATGTTCGATTATAAATTTGTTGTCCATTCGCAAATCGTCTTTGAGTTTGAAATTGATGATAATTTCTTTGTTCTTTTTGTTGAAAACCATTTTTATGAAAACTGTTTTGTGAAAACCTTGCAGTTTGACGATTAGGAACAAAATTCCTTTTTTGTTGCTTTTTAACAAAATTCTCATTTCATGGTTTTTGAACATTCGGTTTTTGAATTGGTTTTGAAACTTTTGTATGACTTCTTGAAAAAGCATTTTGTTTTGATCAGGTTGGTTCTGAGTAAAAGACTTATTTTGTGAAAAAGTCGGAACTTGTTCAGTCGTTTGCTGATCAGATGATTTTTGTGCCAAATCTTTTGGTTTCTTAAAAGACTTTTTATTTTTCCAATATACATTGTTTCAAGCTTTTAACATCAAAATTCCTTCTTCTTTTGAAATATTTTGAATTTGTTCATTGAAAATTTGTGCTTTCGTCTTTTGATTTGTGAAACTGGTTCATTTGTTTGTTTGTTATCATTTGCTTTTTCTGTTTTAACTTCCCAAGTTCTTTTTGGTTTTTTCCTTTGAAAAGTGGATGAGTTCTTGTTAGGAGTATTTTCAATTGTAATTTGATTTGAGAAAAACCCTTCTTTCGAAACTCCTTGGTTATCTTCAACAACAATTTTTTGATTTCATGATTCACTTTGTCTCTATTTCCAGTAGTGACAAATACTTGATTGGGAAACACCACATCATCGGTGCATTTGAAATTTGGATAAACAACTAGGTTCGATTCGAGATAATGAGGACCTTTTTACTTCATCACCTTTTCATATTTCTTTGTTTCCTCATAAACTTGATCAACAACAACTATAGGAATAGCTGGTTCAATTGGAACATCTGCATCATCATTATCACTATCAGTTTGACTATCTTAAACAACCGCATGGTGATAGTCATGAACTTTTGATGTTGAAGGTTGGTCAGTGTTAACCTTTTCCAATGAATCATTACATTCTTCTTTAAGCTTTGCCTTCGAAGTGACATTAATGATAGACAAATGAGAACAATCAATAGTTTCCTCTTGCTCAGTCTCACTGATATTGTAAGAATCATCTTCAATATCAACAAAATTATGTTGAGAGTCAAATGTCGATTTCTCAGTCTTTTTCAAAATTTTGAGTTGTTCAGTCTTAGTCAAGGTCTCATTCACAATATGCACCAAATTATTAACATCTAAACATTCATCTATCTTAATAATACCATATGCATATGAGCCATTTGGGACCTTGTCAAATTAAGAGATCTTTTTTCTCACAATCATAGGATGTCGAATCTATTTTCTCCTTTTCGAATACCAACAAGGGTAATAGTATCTATGTTGTTCCTTACTAATTTAAGAGGAATGATGTAAATCTGTTAGTTTAGCATACAATCTTTTAGCAGAATTGCAATAGATGTTACGTTGTTTAATCAAAATACAATTTTAGTTTCTAACATGATCCCTATCAATAGTAACATTATTCATATGCAACTCAAGATTATCTATTCTACTCCTCTTCGACTCCAATCGTTTCTGTGTTTCTGTCAATAAGGATGTCGATTTTTCAGCATAACTACTAACAGAAATAAGCAAGTCATTAACATACGTAATAGTATCATCGAAATCAGATAAGACAATATCATATGAACTAAAATGAATATTAAAGGATTATCTAAGAGTACGTACCTTCGAAGTCATTGGAGACTTGTGGTCTCCTGTGGAAACGAAAGATTTCTCGGTTACTTTCTCCTCATCCTGACTTCCCTCTTCATACCTCGCATACATTTCTCCATGTGTGGGGTTCCTCATCTCCTCATCACCTGACCCGGATGACCAGAATTGATAAGTACCATCCCCATCATCACTTCCTTTTGTTACAAGCGACATTCCCTTCGTATTTGCTTTCACTTCCTCCTGCCATTCGACATAATAGGATTCATCTTTCACTCTATCCTTCTTTTCCTCTCTTTTCCTCAACATACAGTCAGTTGTCATATAGTTCGCACCATTGCAGTAGTGACAATCAAAACCGAAATCTCCTTTTAACTTCTTTTCTACCTTCTCACCGGTAACCTTACTCTCTTTCTTCTCAACCTTCGACTCTTCTCTTCCATTCTTCCCTAATGATGAGTTTCCCTTGAAATCACTATTTCCTTTGAACTTCGTATTGAACGGCTTCTTAAAGAACTTCTTAACTTTGTTGTTGGAATAATAAGCCACCACTTCATCTTCCGAATTCATGAGAAAACCTTAATCACCAGAACCATCAATCTTAGTAGCTTCGACTTCAGACTCTTTTCCAGACAGCTTCGAAACCAAAGCAAGAGGACCTCCCAAATTTATTTTTCCTTCTTAAGCTATTTCGTTGATCTTACTTTCATGAGATTTTAGAACATTATAGAGATCTCCCAATGAATAGTTATCAATGAATTGTTGTGTCTTGATCATCAAACTAATGTTTCTCCATTCCTTTTGAAGTCCCATTATGAAGGTGAGATTTTAGTAGAACGATGGACTCCATATCTACTGCACTTGAAGATTAACTAGTTAAGACGATCATAATAGATTTCAATCGTCTCATTCTCTTTCTACTTGAATTCTCCCAATTCGAGCAAGCATTGCTTCACCGAGCTCTTTCTAGTCTTCTCACTACCCTGATACTTCTCTTTCAAAGTATCTCAGATCTCCTTAGATGTTATACAGCCACGTACATAATTGTAAACAACCGGTGGAAGAGCACCACGAAGTTCTCGCAAACATCTCTTGTCATTTGCCTTTTGTTTATCTGTTTGCATTCCAACATCAGGATCAGAACCAACAGTTCCGACTTGTTCTAGCCTATTTATAGAATGATTTCTACCAGTAATGTAGCACGACAGATCTTCATAAATCCCATTGAGATAATCTTCCATACTATCCGCCCATTGCTCATAATATTCAGGAATCAGCATCAGAATTTTTTTTTGAAGAGCCGAGCAGATGAGAAAAACCAATCATTGTGTTCATGTTGAAGTTCGCCATTGATGTACGGACAAAAATGATAAAATGCTTCAGAGAGAAGAATCTAATGAACAAATCTTCTAGAATACAGACAACTAACACTCGATTTATCAAGGGAGATGCAAAATCGAATCAAAACAGTTGATCAGAAAAGATTTTCTAGATCAAAAGTGTAGAATATTTTTGAATCGAAATGGAGATTCAAAAACTTTTGAAAACACGAGAAAATTAGAAATCAACTGAGAGAATCCTGCTCTAATACCAAATGTAGTTTGTATGAATCGAGTGTAATAATGAGATCAAAGTATGAATTGATTCAAGAACACAATACATAAATATAATTTGGTTGGCTCTTTATTGCTTCTGAGAGAGTACACAGTATGAAAGAGTAAAGTGTTCTTACAGTTCACTAAAGTTACTCTAAAATATATACTTACTCCTATTTATAGGCGTTAACAGAAGCACAAAAAATACATAAAGGTTAAGACACTTAAGCTTCGAACTCTAAACTGCCCTTATGAAATACATACAACGAATACCTCATAACAGAATTCAACACTAGGTATAACAAAAGACGCTTTGACATCTCACAACATATTTTGAACCCTACATCGGTAAGAACTTGGAGGTTCGAGGCATGGTCTGAAAACTGGATAGTACTGTGTAGGTTCCTAGGGTTCGATACTATATTTTGTTATTAGCTACTACTATTTCAGGTTTGGGGAATGATGGTTACATTCATATAAACCTATAATGGTTGGTTATGGGATTAAAATTGGTATGTATTGAATGTGTGTTTAGACTAGTTGGTCTGATTGTTTGGTAACTAATTGATAAGGGTACCATAAAGTACATTTGGTGAGAGGTACGAGAGATTGGATGAGAGGAGAAACAATGTAAGAGTGTGAGTTCGGCGTATTCATGGTAGATCGTTAGAAAATGTATTTGATATGCTTCATTCATGTAGTTGAAAGTGTTGATTTGTTAGGAAGACAACTAGAGTGTTAGAGTTATATGTATGTGTATCAGAACCATTATCTTTGACGAGATATTAAGGAGATCTTGATCAATATATTGCTTCATTTGGGAGTGACAGAGTCCCGTGTTAAGAGATGACTTGGTTTTGTTGCTGAAGAATTAGGAATGATCGTCAGCCTTAGAAGGTCGATATCGTGAATTTCAAATTATAAAATTTTAGTATTTTGGGAGTTTTCAAGGTTTTGGGTATGTTTCTAGACATGGTTAAGGATTTTGGTGGCAAAATACTTTACTATACTGGTAAAGTAAATGTAATTGTTGGTGCTCTTAGAGGGAAGACAACCAATGATCCACTTCAGGAGTTGCGTCTATGAATGACAATGATTACTTATTTGTTTGAGTTGATGGACATGGTGCACGAAATGGAATTTTAGGATGAGAATGTTGAATACATGAGAGCTTAAGGCAAGGTTTTGACTGTTGATCGGGATAGTCGGGGTTATTTGACATATTATTTTTAGGTATGTGTTCATACAATGGAGGTAACGAGAAGACATCTACATTAGGGATGTCGTAGCTGGGCACATGATTCCAATTTCTTTTGTCTTTTTTGGAACATTCGGTTCAAGTCTTGGTGCAAGGAAAACTTTTATGAAAAAATGGATGCTCAGTTGTGGTCTTGCACGGTGTTCCACCCACATAAGACAATCAGAGTAAGCGCATGGTGCAAACATTGCGGGTAATTGGGATTGGTATCTCTCATCAACAAAGCTTTTCCCCACAATAACAACTTTCAATCTTGTAACGACATGCCACCATTCGAACTATAGTGTGGTAAGAATTGAAGAACGCCAATGTGTTAAGATAGGTTGACCATCAAGTACTTCGGAACACATATATCATGCTTAAGGCAAATCAGTTGATTCAGATATTATAGGAGCGGTTGGTAACCATGTTGTAACGCGCTATTTTAGATCGTTTCCATTCCGGGGTGGTGATCAAGGATTGGGTATTGGAAGGCTTAGGATCTTTGAAGAATTGAGTTTTGGGCTCATTTGGAGGTGGATGATGTATACTGGTTGATCTGGGTATTCGGATTATGTTTTGGAATTAAAGGGTATTTCGATAATTTGTCAGCTCGGGTTTGTATGGAAAATGGATGTTTTTCGGGATATGGTAAGGCAGGTTTGCGTTGATTAAAGCATAGAGCTTCTCGTTACCTTTTTATGGATATATGGATCGTCAGAATCGGACGAATAACAAAGAAGTTATGGCCTTCAGAATGTCTTTGTGTTGGAGGGGAAACCCTAGTACGCGGGGCGTACTACTACGGGGAGGGTACGCGAGGCGTAATATGGTTTAAGCTGATCGTAGTGTGAAGGCTTGATTGGGGGTGCGATACCTCGTACACTGGGCGTACGAGGAGTACACGAGGCGTACGAGGAGTACACGAGGCGTACGAGGGGTAAAGTGAAAACCCTATTTTCTAGTGTTGGAACCTATTTAAACACACTTATATCATTTGGATCAAACCCTAAACAGCCTCCATAGCTTCTTTTCGTCCTTAAACCCCATATTTGCAAGAGGGTGTGAGTTTTGAGCCTAAAGGTGATTTTGGTGGCCATTTTAGTGGATTTGCAAGAAGAAGGAGGTGGTGTCCAAGCATTGAACATGGGAAGATCTTGAAGGTCCTGCATCTAGAGTATATTGAAGAGCTTTTAAAGGTAAAAATCTTGCAACTTGCTTATCCTTCTTGCTAGTTGAGTTTGGGTTTTCTAGAAGTCCATTTTTGAGTCCATAAATCCTCTCTTGTGAGTTTGGGCAACTCCAGAGATTAAGGAAGTTAGATCTGAGGTTCTTCGGCTTGGTTATAGCATAAAAATGTTAACTTGATGACTTCTATGGCTCCATGCATGAATTAAGACCTTTGGAAAGGTCTTAGTGGGATAGAATGGGTTGTTGGCATCATATATGGCAAGTAAGGGCATATAGTTATAAATATATTATGTTGTAAAAATAAATGAGATAAGAGTATAAAATCTAAAATAAAATATAAAACTTTAATTTAGTTTTATTTTAAATATGTTTTGTTAATATAAGTATTTTATTGTTGGAGTGATGACTCAACTTTTTGTGATCTTACACAAAATATAGCACAACGAAGGGGAAAGACTCGAAATATTGTGATATAAATATGTCATTATAAAAAAGTTAACAAAAAGCATACTATTATTGACATATAATCTATAAATTAAGAAATGTATTTTCAACAATTTGCAACTAGTAAATAAAAACATTAATGTAAGGTGTAAGTATGGGTGTGGATGAGCGTAGTGGTGTAGGTGGGAGTCTGATGAAGTTGGTGGTTGTATGTATGCCTTGAGGATTATTTTTTATGGTTTATGATTTATTATGTTTTAGGGTTTAAGGGTAATGGCATTAAGTTATATGGGTTACAGTTTAAGGGTTATGTCATTAAGTCATATGGGTTAGCGTTTAAGTGTTATCACATTAAGTCACATTGGTTAAGGTTTAAGGGTTATGTTATTACGTCATATGGGTTAGGGTTTAGGGGTTATGAAATTAAGTCATATGGGTTAGGGTTTAAGGGTAATGGTATTAAGTCATAGGGGTTAGGGTTTAAGGGTAATGACATTATGTCATATGGATTACGGTTTAAAGGTAATGACATTAAGTCATATGGGTTATGGTTTAAGTGTAATGGCATTAAGTCATATGGGTTAAGGGTTAAGGATAATGGAATTAAGTCATATGGGTTAGGGTTTAAGGGTTATGTCATTAAGTCATATGGGTTACAGTTTAAGTGTTATAACATTAAGACATATGGGTTAGTGTTAAAGGGTTATGTCATTAAGTCATATGGGTTAGGATTTAAGGGTTATGGAATTAAGTCATATGAGTTAGGGTTTAATGATTTTGGAATTAAGTCATATGAGTTAGCATTTAAGGGTTATGGAATTAAGCCATATGAGTTAGGGTTTAAGGGTTATAGCATTAATTCATATGGGTTGGGGTTTAAGGGTTATGGTATTAAGTCGTATGGGTTAGGGTTTAAGTGTAATGGCATTAAGTCATATGGGTTAGGGTTTAAGGTTAATAGCATTAAGTCATATGGGTTAGGGTTTAAGGGTAATGACATTAAGTCAAACGGATTAGGGTTTAACGGTAACAACATTATTCCATATGGTTTAAGGTTTAAGGGTAATGCCATTATGTCATATGAGTTAGGGTTTCAGCGTAATGACATTAAGTCATATGGGTTATGGTTTAAGGGTAGCGACATTAAGTCATATGGGTTAGGGTTTAAGGGTTATGTGATTAAGTCATATGGGTTAGGGTATAAGTGTTATCACATTAAGTCATATGGGTTAGGGCTTAAGGGTTATGTCATTAAGTCATATGGGTTACGGTTTAAGGGTTATGAAATTAAGTCATATAAGTTAGGTTTTAATGATTATGACATTGATGTTGGATATAGTGTGTAACGCCCCGTTCCTGGTACGTATTTAATTTGATTAAATGTTTCTTTTTGTAAGAGCTACTCGGCGAGTTGTAGCCCTAACTCGCCGAGTAGATGTCGAATTGGACGCGGGCTTTAAGTGATCTACTCGGCGAGTCCACGCTTGGACTCGGCGAGTAGGCCAGTCAGGAGGAAACCCTAATCCTTAGGGTTTGCACCCTATTTAAACATCCTTATAGCCCCATCTCAGCCTTCCTCACCCTCAGAGCATTCTTTATCGAAACCCTAGTCTCCATTGGTGAGTTTGAGTGATTGTTGCCTTGTGAAGGGACTTTTGGTGCATATTGGAGCAAGTGGAAGAAGGAAGGGGTTGAAGAGCTCAAGGAAGGGGACTTAGATCCAGAACACATTCATTTGTGGTCACCCATTCTGGTAATAAAGTTTCCATCTTGATTCTTGATCTATTAGATCTTGTTTGTCCCTAAATTGTTGCTTTTAAGCCCTAAAACCCCAAATCCTTGGTAGAGAAACCTTATGGTTGGGCTATACTTCAGATCTGGACCCTCATTACCTTCTAGAGTTGTAAAGTCTCAGTTATGTTCGTGATTGAGGTCCCTCTTGAGCTTAGAACCCCATTAAGAGCTTAGTTTTGACATTTGGAGCCCTTAAAGCTATGCATGCATGTAAAGTTTGCAACTTTACGTGATAAGCATGCCCTAGAAGCCTAGATCTGTGGTTTGGAGCCGCTGCATGGCTCAAACCAGGTCTGTATGGAAAAAGGACTGAATGAACTCAGCGAGTAGAACACTGGACTCGGCGAGACCTATGAACATAGCCGTGAACTCGGCGAGTTGGTTGAGCAACTCGGCGAGTTCGTTGAAGATTGCCTTGAACTCGGCGAGTTGTTAGAAGACTCAGCGAGTTGGCTAGGGTTTCTTCCAAATCTTGGCCACGTATGAACTCGACGAGTTAAAAAGGGAACTCGACGAGCCAATCAAGGATTTCACGACTTCTCGAGTTCAGGAAGGACTCGACGAGTCGGTGATCTGCACTCGACGAGTCGAGTCAACATAGACTGTTGACTTTGACTGTGGACTTTGACTTGGACCAAGGGTTGACCAGTTGACTTCTGATGGTTTCTGGTAATTGGGAGATTTATGAAAAAGGTTTGTATGGTACCTATAGGTGGTGGAGTTCGTGTTGGACCCAGGAGGTGAGCCTTCTTATTTCCGACGACAGTTGCGAGGTGAGTTATCCTCACTATACTAAGGGGTCTAAGGCACCAAGGCCGGCCCATTGGATATGATATCCTAGTAGTTGTATTATGTTGAGTATGAGTTAGTTATGCATGCTAGTTTGATATGCTAGAGGGTAGGTCTGTAGGACTACCTGTGATACTGATTGATTGTCTGCATATGCATTATCTGTTACATGTTGATATGTTATGTGGGATGGGTTGAGGTTGTACTGCTCCGTGCGGTAGCCAACAAACCCTAGAGTATTCCAGATATGAGCTGAGCGCCCGATAGGCATTCCAGACTCATACTGAGGACTTGGGAGCATTCTAGATACGAGCTGAGGGCCCGGTAGGCATTCCAGACTCGTACTGAGGGCTCGGTGGCATTCCAGATACGAGCTGAGGGCCCAGTAGGCATTCCAGACTCGTACTGAGGGCTCGATGGCATTCCAGATACGAGCTGAGGGCCCGGTAGGCATTCCAGACTCGTACTGAGGGCTCGGTGGCATTCCAGATACGAGCTGAGGGCCCGGTAGGCATTCCAGACTCGTACTGAGGGCTCGGTGGCAATCCAGATGTGAGCTGAGGGCCCGGTAGGCATTCCAGACTCACACTGTGGGCCCAGGGGTATTCCAGTCTGTAAAGCTGTGGACCCGTTATGTGCTGTTCTGCTCAGTTTGTTATGATATGTCATGGTGTGACATGGTTATGTGGACTGTATGTGTATCGGTATTTTGGGGGTAACTCACTAAGCTTTCGGGCTTACAGTTTCAGTTTATTATTTCAGGTACATCAGGGGATCGCGGCAAGGCGAAGGCATGATCGTACAGCTCCTCCTATTATGTTATGTTTCTGGGAAAACTCTGATATAAATGTATTTTGAAAACAAAGTTGTAATGTTTTGATAAATTCGACATGTTTTGAAAGTTTAAATTTGGCTTGAATTTTTGGGTGTTACAAGTTGGTATCAGAGCCTTGGTTTGAGTGAATTGGAGGAACACTCGTGTGACTCCAGTCTCAAATCAAGGAAAGGATTTTCAAAATGATTTTTCAAAAAGGTTTTCAAAATAAATAAAGGAGGATGCAGGGCGTACGATCAGCCGGAGCCAGTAAGTAGACCCCAAAATACCATACAAGTTTATGTTATATTTTACCAGTTTCAGTAGAACAGCATGCTAGAATAGGACTAAGGATCTAGGAATGATGCCTTATGTGCCTGCTTTATGTGCTTCATCTTATGTTAATTGCATGCTAGCATTGAGTAGACAGCAGTAGGATAGCCTGTTTAGGTTATGCCTGATAGTATGAGCTTAGCATTGTATGCTAGTGCAGTTTCTCGCTATGAGAACAGATTGCTTGAATAGTTTTCCTGTGTCCGAATGATGCTTGCTTCGTGCTTAGTAGGGCTTGGAGTGATGGGAGTTAGCCATTAGGTGAATACGTCACGTCACATGTGATCAGGGTTGAATAATCTAAGAGTGCTGGATTTGGCCCTATTGTGCAGCTCTTGTTTGAGTCTAACCGTTATAGGGACGAGTCTCTTACTCGAAGGATTATCTGAGCCTCGTCACATGTGATGGTATTCAGGTGATGGCTAATTGGCATTACAAGGAGGCCTTCAGCAGCTGAGGACTGGTTTGGGTAGAGTCGGAGATTTCCCTAGGGTAAGCCTAGGAGGAGAGTAGTAGAGATCCGTAGCAGTAAAAGAGACTTGGTTGAGTTAAGGTAACTCTTGAGGAAAGTACGGATAGATGTGGAAGGTAGTATGGGCCCGTACTACTAAAAGCAGAGGATCCGTACCCGATTCAAGAGGGGCCAAGACGAAACCAAGGAAATTGTGGAGTATGTGTGAGAACCCTCAACAGCGATGAGTATTCTGACAGTTATTGTGATATGGTTTCAGCATGGTGATGTTGCGCGAGATATCAGTTGGCAGTTCAGGTACCGGGGAGGGTTCTGGCTCTGACTCTGGAGCCGGGCAGCTTGATGGTCGAATGAGGGAGTTTATTTCAACAGAAATTATGCGCAACATCATTGATCAGACTCCTGTGATCTTCGGTTCGATCAAGGAGGCCATTGTGGAGCTTTTGGACAGTCGTCTTGCGGCCTTTATGGCCGGGCTAGTTTCAGGGCAGTTTGGGGCTCGTCTAGAGCCCGATTCTTGTGGATCCCAGGGATCCATCAGGGAGGGGGATCCTATTCTTAGCTCTTTCCATCAGGGGTCGGGAGTGAGTGGGGCACCCTGTCCCCAGGAGAGTCAATTATAGGATTGGATTGCTGCAGAGGTTTCGCGGGCCCTCTGCAAAGAGTTAACAGACACCATCGGGCGTGTCACTGATAGAGTGGTCGCCGGGATGGAAAGGCGGGCCTCAGCTATCCAGGCGATAGGTGAAATGGTCACGGTGACACAGGAAGAGGAGATTGGTTCAGATAGTCAGTTGAGGAAGAGGAGGCGGTCTTCCGGCCTAGTTCGGCAAGATGGGCAGATAGACACCGCCATAGCTGGTGTTAGGGACCCGCAGGGTCGAGATGGTTGCACGAGGAAGGAGGGAGCACGGGATGACGTGCGCAACAAGTCTAAGTGCGGCAGATGCGGATGGAGGGGTCATAGACGCCAAGAATGCACAGTAGGAGTAGAGTTATGCCATCGTTGCCATCAGCCTGGTCATGTCAGGGCAAATTGCCCCGCTCAGCGGATGGGACGGCCTCAGTATCATCACAGGCCTCGGAAGGAAGGAGGATTCGGGGGTTCTTTAGAGAAGGTTACGGGTATGAATCTTCCTCTCCCTATCAGCTTATGTTATGATTTTATTGTTATAGTTCTGCATCAGTAAGGATAATAATATTTGGGAATTTTATGGCCTGCTTACGATTGAGTTATATGCCATCTGCATACCTTGGATACTAGAATGATAGTTGAAGACGTTCCCTGCAGAGCAGGTTACTTCGGATGCAGTATTAGTAGCAAGTATGAATAGGACTCGGTAGTGTCTCACTATTTTCTGGAAGGTGTTATTTGTGTTTAGATCGGTTATATTCTCAACAGTGGTAAGCTTGAGTTCCCAACAGGGTAACCAGAGGACGATAGGATAGTAGTTCGAAGATGTTTCCCCTTAAGCGCAGGTTCTCAGGATGTAGTCACTGAAGCAGGAACAATCAGGGATTGAAAGGTGCTCGACTAGTTGACAAGGCTGGGTTAGGTCTGATGAAGGGTTAGTTGAAGCGCCAGCAGAGATAAACGTTGATTGTCAGCAGATCGAGCCTTTAGATGATAGGAAGGATAGGGAATCCTTTCTAAGACTGAGGAGCATCACGAGAAGCACCTGAGGGAGGTGCTAGAGACTTTGAGGAGGGAGAGAATTTTCGCAAGGTTCTTTAATTGTGAGTTCTGGTTGCGCGGGGTGCAATTTCTTGGGCACCTTGTCAATCAGAAGGATATTCCAGTCGATCCGGCCAAGTTAGAGGCCGCCATGCAATGGGAGATTCCGAGGTCTCCAATTGAGATTCGGAACTTCCTGGGTCTAGCGGGTTATTATCGGAGATTTATTCGTAATTTTAGAAGTTGTGTGATCTTTTGGATTAGCTGGTATTGAAACCCTAGCAATGGTAAGCGTGGGTTCTAGTAGATTGGTCTTAGGTGATAAGAAGGATTGAGAATCCTTCCAGTATTGTGTGTTGTGGAACGTTAGTTGAATCAAAGTGGGGGAGAATCATCCAAGGATTCAGAAGTAGGAGCAGTTTTGAAACTGGGATAAGTTTCGCGTGCTTGTGTGGAAGGAAGATAGCCCAAGCGGCTGTATGGTTAGAGTGTTGTAAGTCTGTGGGTGCAGCCGTAGCATTCACTAGCAGCCAGATAGTGCTAGAGTGTTGTAAGTCTGCGGGTGTAGCCGTAGCATTCACTAGCAGCAGATAGTGCTTGAGTGATGTAAGTCTGAGGGTGTAGCCGCAGCCTTCACTTGGTCGGTAGATAGCGTGAGCACGTTGTTAGGACGCGGAAGGAATAGTAGTACCCACCAGTTCAGGTGTAGCAGTAAGGATATGGAAATCCATGGATTGGATTTCGGAATTACCCAAAAGGATTAGATCAGGTTGAGTCAGTGATACGACTACAGGAATGCCACTGCAGTTGTGGGATCAGGGAAGCAATGGACTGTATAAGGTTGCTTGTGATATAGGGCTACCATCGGTTAGGTAGCAATCACTTTTAGGCTGTATTTGGTACGTCAGGATTCGACGTACGAACCCGATCAGTTGGATCGAGAGGTTGTTAGAGTCTCAGTGGCATGGAAACTAGTGGCAACTAGTTCTAGAGAAGGGAATTGTTCATAAGTCGTGTGAGGCGACTAAGTGGGAGTCCTTTCGGTTCGCAACCGGGCCGGAACCCGGTATTTCAGATAATTGGTGAACGAACTGAGACCAGGAAGGTCTCGTTAGATTTTGGAAAGCAACCATGTGGCAGCATACTGCTTCAGGCAGTTCAGTGTTCGGGCAGTTTCAGCGTTTGGGCAATGTTAGTAATTGTGCCCTAAGTGCAAGTACGGGCAGGATAGCTGGTTTATTAGGAAGTGACAAGTCACTCAAAGCGGAAATAGCTGAGCATTGGCCAAGTATAAGTGATCTACAGGGATGTTCGGTTTACTTCCAGGTTTTGGAAGAAGTTTCATGACGAGCTGGGTACTCGTCTGCATTTTAGCACCACCTTTCACCCGCAGACAGATGGTCAGAGCGAGCGGTCCATCCAGACGGAATGGACATGGGAGCCGATGGATGAGATGATGGAGCATTACCTCGAGCTGTTTCAGGAGCAAGCAGCAGACTTCGAGGACGAAGTCTAAAATAAGTGGGGGAGATTTGTAACGCCCCGTTCCTGGTACGTATTTAATTTGATTAAATGTTTCTTTTTGTAAGAGCTACTCGGCAAGTTGTAGCCCTAACTCGCCGAGTAGATGTCGAATTGGACGCGGGCTTTAAGTGATCTACTCGGCGAGTCCACGCCTGGACTCGGCGAGTAGGCCAGTCAGGAGGAAACCCTAATCCTTAGGGTTTGCACCCTATTTAAACGTCCTTATAGCCCCATCTCAGCCTCCCTCACCCTCAGAGCATTCCTTATCGAAACCCTAGTCTCCGTTGGTGAGTTTGAGTCATTGTTGCCTTGTGAAGGGACTTTTAGTGCACATTGGAGCAAGTGGAAGAAGGAAGGGGTTGAAGAGCTCAAGGAAGGGGACTTAGATCCAGAACACATTCATTTGTGGTCACCCATTCTGGTAATAAAGTTTCCATCTTGATTATTGATCTATTAGATCTTGTTTGTCCCTAAATTGTTGCTTTTAAGCCCTAAAACCCCAAATCCTTGGTAGAGAAACCTTATGGTTGGGCTATACTTCAGATCTGGACCCTCATTACCTTCTAGAGTTGTAAAGTCTCAGTTATGTTCGTGATTGAGGTCCCTCTTGAGCTTAGAACCCCATTAAGATCTTAGTTTTGACATTTGGAGCCCTTAAAGCTATGCATGCATGTAAAGTTTGCAACTTTACGTGATAAGCATGCCCTAGAAGCCTAGATCTGTGGTTTGGAGCCGCTGTATGGCTCAAACCAGGTCTGTATGGAAAAAGGACTGAATGAACTCAGCGAGTAGAACGCTGGACTCGGCGAGACCTATGAACATAGCCGTGAACTCGGCGAGTTGGTTGAGCAACTCGGCGAGTTCGTTGAAGATTGCCTTAAACTCGGCGAGTTGTTAGAAGACTCAGCGAGTTGGCTAGGGTTTCTTCCAAATCTTGGCCACGTATGAACTCGACGAGTTAAAAAGGGAACTCGACGAGCCAATCAAGGATTTCACGACTTCTCGAGTTCAGGAAGGACTCGACGATTCGGTGATCTGCACTCGATGAGTCGAGTCAACATAGACTGTTGACTTTGACTGTGGACTTTGACTTGGACCAAGGGTTGACCAGTTGACTTCTGATGGTTTCTGGTAATTGGGAGATTTATGAAAAAGGTTTGTATGGTACCTATAGGTGGTGGAGTTCGTGTTGGACCCAGGAGTTGAGCCTTCTTATTTCCGACGACAGTTGCGAGGTGAGTTATCCTCACTATACTAAGGGGTCTAAGGCACCAAGGCCGGCCCATTGGATATGATATCCTAGTAGTTGTATTATGTTGAGTATGAGTTAGTTATGCATGCTAGTTTGATACGCTAGAGGGTAGGTCTGTAGGACTACCTGTGATACTGATTGATTGTCTGCATGTGCATTCTCTGTTACATGTTGATATGTTATGTGGGATGGGTTGAGGTTGTACTGCTCCGTGCGGTAGCCAACAAACCCTAGAGTATTCCAGATATGAGCTGAGGGTCCGATAGGCATTCCAGACTCATATTGAGGACTTAGGAGCATTCCAGATACGAGCTGAGGGCTCGGTAGGCATTCCAGACTCGTACTGAGGGCTCGCTGGCATTCCAGATACGAGCTGAGGGCCCGGTAGGCATTCCAGACTCGTACTGAGGGCTCGGTGGCATTCCAGATACGAGCTGAGGGCCCGGTAGGCGTTCCAGACTCGTACTGAGGGCTCCGTGGCATTCCAGATACGAGCTGAGGGCCCGGTAGGCATTCCAGACTCGTACTGAGGGCTCGGTGGCAATCCAGATGTGAGCTGAGGGCCCGGTAGGCATTCCAGACTCACACTGTGGGCCCATGGGTATTCCAGTCTGTAATGCTGTGGACCCGTTATGTACTGTTCTGCTCAGTTTGTTATGATATGTCATGGTGTGACATGGTTATGTGGACTGTATGTGTATTGGTATTTTGGGGGTAACTCACTAAGCTTTCGGGCTTACAGTTTCAGTTTATTGTTTCAGGTACATCAGGGGATCGCGGCAAGGCGAAGGCATGATCATACAGCTCCTCCTATTATGTTATGTTTCTGGGAAAACTCTGATATAAATGTATTTTGAAAACAAAGTTGTAATGTTTTGATAAATTCGACATGTTTTGAAAGTTTAAATTTGGCTTGAATTTTTGGATGTTACATAGTGTCTAAGTCCATAACTATATTTGGTATGTACTTGACCCGACCCGGCATGGTCCATTTGGGTTGCACTTCACCCGAACAATTTATGGATAATCGTTTGAGAATAGTATAAGTTATGATTTATTAATATATTATAAGTCCTAATATATTAATATAAAATCATATTATTTAATTAGTATTGATCTATAATTAATCTAGAATTAATTTAGAGATCAAAAGTATGACTAATTAAATATGGGCTCTTGTATTTATATAGTGTGGGCTAATGCTTATTTGGAATGGGCTAGGCTTGCATGGAAAGTCCATGGATACTCCATGGAGCTTTAACCCATGGATCTCATGGAAATGAAAAGACATGGGTATTAGGGTTTACATGGATGTAACCCTAATCCACCACACTATATAAAGGAGGCTTTGGTTCTTGAAATCACACGAGTTGTGGTGTGTAAAGTAAGATGGCCGATTTCAAGAAGGTGATTACTATTCTCTCAAAGTTCCAAGTTTGTGGTGATTTGTGATTTCCATTTGAGGCATCCACACTATTGGTGCTAGGCTCTAAAACTCCAAGCAATCAACTGCAACTACAAGGTAAGTAATTCTACTAACTTTATTTGATTCAAGTTCCCCATGTCATGCTAGATAGGATAAGAACCTTGGAAAAATAATTATTTGCATGTATCATAGTCAAACATAGATCCAAGGTTTCTAGGGTTGCATGTACACCATAGGAGTGTTAGAATGCTCAAAAAACCCATCAGTGGTATCAGAGCCTAGGCTTGTTTATTTGATACTTAATGCAAAAAAAAAAAAAAAAAAAAACTTGAAAATCGAAGTTTTTTTCAAAAGCTCGTATCAAAATTTCAAGTTTCGTATATGTTTTTACGATTCTTGAAATTTTTGATATGAACATTCATAAACATATGAGGTTAGAAGATCATAGAAATTATGTGCTAATAATTGATTGGATTAATTCTTGATCTTTATGTGTTTTAATGGAGTCCATAACTAGTTCTTAAGTTATGGATAACCAAAAGTCACATTTATAAATAACCATTAAAAGAACACATAGGTTACAAAGAAATGAAGAGTCTTAATTTTTAATAATCATTAACTCATAAGTTATGAGAAATGAAAAGTTTTGAAAGTTTACAAAACTTGCCCTCAAGTTTTAGAACATGTAAAGTCATATTAAAAACTTTAGTTCCAATCCCTAGAATTTTAAAAGTTAAAATTCAACCCTTATACTTTATAATATTATAAGTTTAATAATATTTATATATGTATAAGATCAAGTCGTCTTACCGCTAGTACGCCTCATTCACGAAGCCGATCGATAAGGGGGGTATAAGGTTGTTCCCTATAAAATGGCAACTTAATGGGTGTCCACTCTCACCCACCGCTTCCTTGATCGGTGGAGGGTCGTTAGCCGAACAGGTAGGACAAGGACTTATAAATTATCATTAAAAGTATAATGATAATACTAAAGTAACTAAACTTTATTGAATTCCCAATCTTAGTTATTCTAGGAAAATGTGAATAAGGTGCTAATCCATGAAATTACACTTTACACTTTGTTTAAGTCGTTAGTGGAGCGTGTGTGGTTAACCGGCACACTAACTTGAACTTAACAAGGTAGGTAAAGGGTGACTTAATGTTTATCATAGTATCGATGGAGCGTGTATGGTTAACCGGCACATCGATTGAGGGGTAATACATTAAGGGTACCAAGTAATTTGCATGGTTACTTCACACCTTGTTTTGTGATCCTCGGCATCCCAGTCACAAAACTTGAAGGGCACACTCGAGATTGAAACATGCCATTGAAGAAAGTTCAATGAATCTCAAAGAATCTAGGAGTTTCTAAACCAATTAAAACCTAATTAAATATTTCGTTTTTCATGGTGGAAATTGGTGAATCGTCATTCACCTACCTTCAAATATCTTATAGCTTAGATTACGGCATCCCTCTTCTAAGTTATAGAATATTGTGTTGGGTCCTAGCCTTAATATTACATTTGGGTGTTTTGTTAAGGACTATCTCTATGTCTAATCTAATCTATTCCCTCTTCTTTTCAGATGTCTTCCAATAACAATGCTTCTGGCTCAAACCCTACTAGCTCCTTCTCTCTCATGAATCTTTGTGGGAGAGTCATCTTTGATGGGTCCAACTTTACAGATTGGATCAGAAACATCAGGATGGTCACTCGGTATGAGAACAAAGAATATGTTCTCGACAAGGAGCTGAAGGTACCCGAGCCAACTGCTACTCCTGAAGAGCTTGCTCAATATGAGGTACATGAAAGAGATGCTACTAAGGTAGCATGCATCATGATGGCCACTATGACAACTGAGCTCCAAAAGTCCTATGAGGACCACTACCCTTTTGAGATGTACATGGATTTGATGGACCGCTACCATCAAAGTGCTCGTCAAGAAAGGTATGAAATTATCTCCTCCATGATAACTACCCGAATGAAGGATGGTGAGACCATCACGGCCCACATGCAGAAAATGCAAAGGTTTGTGGATCGGTTGAAGAAACTAAATGTTGACTTTCCTGAGGAGATGGCAATAGATATCATTTTGCACTCCTTACCTTCATGCTATGATCAATTTAGAATGACATACCACATCAACAAGGAAGAAGTTACACTTAGTAAACTTCAAGGGTTTTTAAAGACTGCAGAAAGTAGTCTTAAAGGCAAGTCGGGTGTTCCTACTCCTCCTACTCCAACTGCGGCCAATGTCTTGGCAATCGGGCATGGCAAAGGGAAGAAGAGAAAGAACCCTTCTAAGGGTACCAAGGGTAAGACCCTTGAAGGCTCCTCTTCAAGCAAAACCAAGAAAGGTTTTGTCACTCCTTCTGCTAACTCTAATGAGGCTGAATGCTTCTATTGCCATGAAAAGTCGCACTGGAAGCGAAACTGCCCAAAGTACCAGCAAGATTTGAAGGATGGGAAAGTAAAACCCAACCATGCAGGTATATACACTATATTGTCTAATAACTCACCTCATTCTAAGTTTTGGGTCCTTGATACAGGTTGTGGTATTCACATATGTTGTGATTTGCAGGGACTAAAAAGAAGTGATAATGTGGAGCAGGGAAAGATAAACTTGATCATGGGAAACAGGAAAGCTTCACCTGTCACCAAGATAGGAGTTTATTCCTTAGTGCTAAATAGTGGGTTTACATTAGATTTGAATAAGTGTTATTATTCGCCAGAAATGGCAAGAAATGTTATTTCCTTTCATGCATTGTATAAAGAAGGTTTTACCTTTTATTTTGATAATAATAATGGTAGTATTGATGCTTTCTTTAATAATGTTCATTATTTTAAAGCATTACCTTGTGATGGTGTGTATGAAACTATATCTGTTGTAGATAATCTAGGAAATAATGTATTGTGTATTAACTCTTCCACTAGCTTAGATAAAGCATCCTTATGGCATTGTCGTCTTGGACATGTAAGCAAGAAACGCATAGGCCAACTCCAAAAGGATGGAGTCTTGGAGTCATTTGACCTAAAGTCAGATGATAGTTGTGAATCTTGTTTGCTTGGTAAAATGACAAAGTCACCTTTTACTGGCACTTGTGCTAGGGGTGAAGGTTTGTTGGACCTCATACACACGGATGTGTGTGGACCCTTCAGAACCGCCACAAGAGATGCTAATCGGTTCTATGTGACTTTTACTGATGATTTTAGTAGATATGGATATGTCTACCTAATCAAGCATAAGTCAGAAACCTTTGAGAAATTCAAAGAGTTTAAGCAAGAAGTGGAGAATCAGTTGGGAAGGAACATTAAGATGCTTCGATCCGATCATGGTGGTGAGTATCTTAGTACTGAGTTCCTTGACTATCTTAAGGAATGTGAGATTGTCTCACAATTGACACCTCCTAGGACGCCACAGTTGAATGGTGTAGCTGAGAGGCGCAATCGGACCTTGTTGGACATGGTTCGTTCCATGATGAGTCGAGCTTCGCTACCAATCTCATTTTGGGGGTATGCCTTAGAGACTGCCGCCCATATCCTTAATCTAGTCCCTACAAAGAAGATTGCCAAAACACCTCATGAGGTGTGGATTGGAAAAGTTCCCAATCTAGACCACATCAAGATTTTGGGTTGTGAGGCTTTCGTGAGACGCGTGACTCACGATAAGCCCGAACCCCGAAGCGAAAGGTGTATTTTCATCGGCTACCCACATAAATCCTTTGGTTACATCTTCTACAGACCCAGTGATAATGTGGTCTTTGTAGCAAAAAGAGGATTCTTTCGAGAGAGAGAATTCATGAGCCAAGGAGACAGTGGGAGGCAAATTGACCTTGAGGAAATTCAAGAGTCAAGTGGTGAAGGAACCTCAAACCCTAGCCCTCAACCTGAGGAGGAAACTCCTGTTGAGCCGACTGAAGAATCTATACCTCTGAGGCGTTCCACCAGAGTTAGGAATGCACCTGAGCATTATTATGGTTTTCATATTACTGCAGAAGGTGAGACACTTATCAGTGATAACACACTGGTAAATCTGGATGAGCCTAACAGCTACACGGAAGCCATGGCAGGCCCTGAGGCTGCTAAATGGAAAGAGGCTATGGATAGCGAGATACAGTCCATGTATGATAATCAAGTTTGGAACTTGGTTGACAATGTACCTGATCGTAAGATAGTTGGGTGCAAATGGATCTTCAAGAAGAAGACCGACATGGATGGTAATGTACACACTTATAAGGCACGACTGATTGCAAAGGGTTATTCTCAAACTCCGGGAGTTGATTATGATGAGACCTTTTCACCAGTGGCCAAGATTAAGTCTATTAGGGTTCTGTTAGCCATTGCTGCATTTCATGATTATGAAATATGGCAAATGGATGTCAAAACCGCTTTCCTTAATGGAAAGTTGGCTGAAGATGTTTACATGGTTCAGCCAGAGGGTTTTGTCAGTACAAAGTACCCCAATAGAGTGTGTAAGCTCGAGAAATCCATTTATGGATTAAAACAGGCACCTCGCAGATGGAATCTTTGCTTTGATGAGAAAGTCAAAGAATTTGGCTTTTCAAGGAGTGAAGATGAATCTTGTGTCTATATCAAGGCTAGTGGGAGTATAGTCAGCTTTTTGGTACTGTATGTGGATGACATACTACTCATAGGAAATGACATCCCAACCCTGCAGGAAGTAAAGTCTTGGCTTGGGAAGTGTTTCGCTATGAAGGACCTTGGAGAAGCTGCCTATATCCTAGGGATAAGGATTTTGAGAAACAGGAGTAAAAGACTAATTGGACTTAGTCAAAGCACCTATGTGGACAAAGTGTTGAAAAGGTTCAACATGCATAACTCCAAGAAAGGAGAGTTACCCATCCAGAGTAACGCCAGATTGAGTAAGACACAAAGCCCTAGTACCGAGGCTGAGATAGCAGAAATGAGTCGAATACCTTATGCTTCAGCTGTAGGATCGATCATGTATGCTATGACGTGTACTCGACCTGATGTAGCCTTTGCTTTGAGCATGGTTAGCAAGTATCAGGAGAAACCTGGCAAGGCACACTGGACTGCGGTAAAGAATATCCTCAAGTACCTACGGAGGACTAAGGACTGGGTCCTTACCCTCGGTGGCAGTGAGGACTTGAGAGTTGTAGGGTACAGTGATGCTAGCTTTCAGACTGACAGGGATAATTTCCGCTCTCAGTCGGGCTGAGTCTTTACTCTAAACGGAGGGGCAATTACTTGGAAAAGTTCCAAGCAGGAGACAGTGGCTGATTCCACTCATGAATCAGAGTATATAGTAGCAAGCGAGGCAGCAAAGGAGGCTATATGGCTAAAGAACTTCATCGGAGACCTTGGAGTTGTACCAGCTATAAAGGAGCCAATGGAGATTTTCTGTGACAGCAATAGTGCGGTTGCCTTAGCCAAGGAACCAAGAGATCATGGGAGATCCAGATACATTGGCAGAAAATATCACTTCATCAGACATCGAATAGAAGAAGGAATCCTCGTGGCAAAGAGGGTATCATCGGATGAGAACCCAGCAGATCCCCTCACGAAGGGACTGACTCGGGCTACTCCAGCATGCTCGGAGCATAGGGCTGAAGGATGATATTAGTTTTAGTAGTTAGATAATCTTGAAATTTGTAAAATGTAATTAACATTTGATGATAAATAAAAGCTGTTATTTATGAGTAAAGTGTTGCTATCTCTTGTCAATCGTTTATTATTATTTCTTTTTGCATGTTTTGACTTCCAGAATAATTATGTTATGGTTTATATCATATTATTCAAACTCTCCACAGTCGGTCATATGTTGGAAGTAGATATGAATCAAGACTGTCATGGGTTGGCTTGTAGAGGTCTAAGATGTTAGACAAAGCGGGGCTACAGCACTCATGAGTGCTCATAAGTTCTGAGTATTGGATTCAACCCACTCTCACTTGTATCACTTCATGGAATTTATCTCGAGTGATCGTGAGACGGTAATATCATATAAGTCTTCAAACCTAGAGATGTGATTTGTTGCCTATGAGTTGGTTATGCATTGATTGCACGAAAACGCATTGGTAACTCGATGTTATAAACCGTGCTTTTGTGTGTAATTCAACAAGTAGTAGAGCAAACATATGAGTCGAAGTTTATCTATTCCTTCTAGGATTAGAAGCGATATCTGGGCCCCTCGATGATTTTGTTTTGACCTATGTACCGGGCCCAATCAGAACTAAATTGATGTGCTCAGTTAAGTTCTATGTCAAACAAATCGGAAATCGGGAAACAAATGTTGGACAATAAGCAAGACCATGTTCCATGTATTTGTCCGGCTGATATCTAGAACAGAGGATTATATGATCACTTATCTAAAATGGCGCTTCATAGTTCAACGGTGTTTAAAGAGCTACGATTGTTGAACGGTTCCTGAAGTCATACTTGCAACTATAGTTATTAGACTTATCCAAGTGGGACACTGTTGGATATAGTGTCTAAGTCCATAACTATACTTGGTATGTATTTGACCCGACCCGGCATGGTCCATTTGGGTTGCACTTCACCCGAACAATTTATGGATAATCGTTTGAGAATAGTATAAGTTATGATTTATTAATATATTATAAGTCCTAATATATTAATATAAAATCATATTATTTAATTAGTATTGATCTATAATTAATCTAGAATTAATTTAGAGATCAAAAGTATGACTAATTAAATATGGGCTCTTGTATTTATATAGTGTGGGCTAATGCTTATTTAGAATGGGCTAGGCTTGCATGGAAAGTCCATAGATACTCCATGGAGCTTTAATCCATGGATCTCATGGAAATGAAAAGACATGGGTATTAGGGTTTACATGGATGTAACCCTAATCCACCACACTATATAAAGGAGGATTTGGTTCTTGAAATCACACGAGTTGTGGTGAGTAAAGTAAGAGGGCCGATTTCAAGAAGGTGATTACTATTCTCTCAAAGTTCCAAGTTTGTGGTGATTTGTGATTTCCATTTGAGGCATCCACACTATTGGTGCTAGGCTCTAAAACTCCAAGCAATCAACTACAACTACAAGGTAAGTAATTCTACTAACTTTATTTGATTCAAGTTCCCCATGCCATGCTAGATAGGATAAGAACCTTGGAAAAATAATTATTTGCATGTATCATAGTCAAACATAGATCCAAGGTTTCTAGGGTTGCATGTACACCATAGGAGTGTTAGAATGCTCAAAAAACCCATCAATTGAGTCATATGGTTCGGGTTTAAGGGTTATGTCATTAAGTCATATGGGTTAGGGTTTAAGTGTTATCACATTAAGTCACATGAGTTAGGGTTTAAGGGTTATGGCATTAAGTCATATGGATTAGGGTTTAAGGGTTATGGAATTAAGTCATATGAGTTGGGGTTTGATCATTATAGCATTAAGTCATATGGTTTAGGGTTTAAAGGTTATGGAATTAAGTCATATGTGCTGGGGTTTAAGGTTTATGCCATTAAGTCATATGGGTTAGGGTTTAAAGATAAAGGCATTATGTCCTATGTAATACACAAAATATTTTATTAAAAATGAAGTATATATCTTTATAAATTTAAGATAGGTAATTTTTTTTATAGATTTTGATATTCCCTCCTATATTTCTAAAATATTCTTGAGTTCCTTCCTACAAATTTAAAATATTTTAAATTTTTCACAAACGTGGATAACAAAAAACCTAATCTTCTGACTCGGTCCACAAAAACAAATCGCCGACCGAGAAAAAAAGTGTTTACGCATTGCCCCTCGTAACCACCTCCTCATTGAAAATCTTTTGCCACCTCCCAGCCATCTCTGTTCATCTGTTGTATTTTCAGAAATTGATTTTCTGATTTCTAATGTTTCTTCCTTGTCGCAGCCTCGTTTTTATCTTCTTGAATCGAGCACATGAACCAAATTAACCATTTTCATTGATTCATCCATCAATAAACATCGATTTATCAATCATCATTCATCACTGGCTCGGTCATTCTCATTGTTTCATTCATCAATCAACATTGATTACAGTTAGTATCGTTATATAGATTTATATTTTTGGTTAAGGGATAAATTGTTTAGAATACCGAATATAGGCATATAGGTTATCTATTTTTTACTTTTTATATCAAAACCACGAAGCAAGCGAGTCATCTATTGCATCTTTTATTTACTGCTTTATGTGTTTGTTTCAACGATGTTAGTATAGTTTGTCTCATATATATGTTTCTTAATAAAGAATATATATTGTTTGTAATTGTAAAGTGGGTAATGAGTAATAACATGAGGAAAAAGTAAGTATACTATACGAATCAAGCAAGTCACTATTTCATGTGTTGTTTTAACTTTGGATGTTATTTAATTGTTAATTGTTTGTTATGGCTTTTCGTATGAACTGGTCATCATTTTTTGTTAACTAATAGTTATGGCTTTTTGTATGAATTTTTTGTAGTTATTTTTTATTTGTTGTTTTATCAATTGTTAGTTATTTGTTAAATTCAATTCTTAAGTCCCAAAGGCTTATTTGTTGTTTTAATACAGATTGTATTTTTCTTTTTGCAGGTTTAAATTGCTACTTCGAAATTTAGTGCTTAGAGTCCATTTTGATTTATGTTTGTAATTGTATATCAGATTTCTTGTAGTTTCTTTTTGTTTGTGGAAAAATAATTAATCACAAGCTACGATGGAATGGCTCTCTTTATATCATATTTTAAAATTTAGAGTCCATTTTGATTTAGGTTTGTAATTGTATACCGGATTTCTTGATTCTGTTTGTAGTGTTTATGTCAGATTTTATACTCCATTCATTCAGATTCAAAATATCAGATTTAAGGTAATATATTTGTAATCGGAATTTTCTGATTTTTGTTTGTATTTTCAAAAAATTTAGGGTTTTAAATTTCTTATTTTTGCTTGTTGACATAGCAGTGAAATTGGGTTTCCTGTTCCACAATATTGCATCTTCTTCGGGTAGATTATGGTTATCTTATATTTATTGAACTCCAACTTTAAAGGTAAATAGTTTTTTTCATTTATAACGTAAATATATACATTGTTGTTCATCAAATCCCAAAATACCGAAGAAAAACTGCCAATATGTTATTTAATATGAACAATGAGTAAGTGGTTAATTTGACTGAAAAATAGAAACTATGCTTCTAAATAGCAATATACTTTCAGATATTTTTTATTATAAGATTGAAATCTCATTTCTACTTATTAAGACATTGTACATTGAAAAATCTTGCCCGTTATCACAATGTTATCTAATTGCAAATATGAAGCTCTTCAAAGTATAATGTCTTAAAAACTATGATTTTGAATAAATGCATGAAATGACAGTGTACTTCCATATTTTTGCCAATGTGTGTAGGTACTTTCATATTGAAAAGAGAGTTTGGTCAAAATGCATAAAATGACAATGTACATCCGATGAACTTTCTGCTTTACAATTAATGTTAATATTACCTTCAGTCCATGAGTTCATTTGATCTTTTCTTTGATTGAATTGAAGGGTAAAGTGGTCATGTTATATTCCGGAAAAACATGATGAATTTGAAGAATTGAAGGAGCATGTGAGGAAACAAAAAGAACACAACAAAGAACGGAAGGAAATAATGAAGGCCATAGATGAACAACAACACAAAATATAAGAAGCTTGAACGACAACTACAATAAGCAATAATGGTTACTAACACTTTTAAAGAACTGCAAAAGTAGTAGATCATAGTCTTGATTTATTTCTTGCAAAGTTTTTATTTTGAATTAGGATACTTTTCATATTCCATATAATAAATATTTATTGTTTTATTTAGTGAAATAAATATTATTTGATTTTTTTATCTTTGTTTTCATATATTACTACAAAATAAATTGGAATTAATTTGTAAATTAATTATCCATCCGTACCTATCTAGCTTTGCAACGAAAATATCCATACAAATTTTGTCTACTTAATTTGCTATGTAATCTTTGATATGGAATCTGCTATAGAATATTGACTATAGATTTTGCTATGGAACCAACACCACAGATTTAGCTTGAGATTCATCACAACAGATTTAGCTAGAGAGTCATCATCATGGATTTGGCTATGGAGTCATCACAACGAATTTACCTAGGGAGTCACCACAACGGATTTAGCTAGGGAGTAATCACTACAGATTTTGCTAGGGATTCTTCACCATGGAATTTACTAGGGATTCACCACCACAGAATTTGCTAGGATTCACCACCATGAAATTTGCTAGGGAATCATCACCATGGATTTTGCTAGGGATTAACTACAACCGAATTCGTGAAGGAAGAACTACCATGGAATTTGTGATGGAATCCTACTACGAAATACATGACGGAATACCATCTACAACGAATTTGATTTCGTTGTCGCAATTGAGTCAGAATGATTGTTTCCCTAGCAAACTCTCGCTACGGGGTTTTTTGCGACGGAAATCGGTCATCGCAAATTCTGTCGCTATTCGTCTTTTGCAACGGAATTTCAGCTTTTCGCAACGGATTCTTTCCCTAGCAAAATCGCGTTTTGCTTGTAGTGAGGATCCATACTCGAATCAGGGAGAGTCGTGGAGATTCTAAGAAGCTTATGGGAGGAGGATCTTGGGTATGTTCTTATCATTTGCATGTTGTATTTCAGTTTGGTGATGAGCAACCAGGGAGGAGGTTTTGGTTCTGGTTCCAGATCAGGTGCAGAGACTAAGTCGATTAGCGAGCAGATGTGGGAATTCATCTCGTCGGAATTACCCGTGGTATCTTGGAGCAGACTCCTGTGATCTTTGATTCAGTTAAGTAGGAGATTCTGGAAATCTTGGATAAGCGATCGACACGATCCGTGCTGAGGTTATGGCTATCGTTGGAGCTCGCACTCTATCATTCTATGAGGGAGAGATCGATTTGGAGCACCTGAGGAAGAGGAGGCCAGATCAGGTGTAGGAAAGGGAGGGTCTCGGGAAGAGACCCAAGACTTTGGATCAGCGATTGGGAGGCCAGCAGGGTCGTGGTCAGTGTAACACGTACAGGAAATTTCACGATGGATCTTACCATTCCAGGGGTATTGAGTGCACCCACTCCGACTATTTTGTGGAGTTCGTATAGTCGTGTGGGTGGGACTGGAGCCCCAACAGAGAGGAGCCGGTCATTTCTGTGTCAGTCAAGGGAGGCCCGTGCTCCACCAGGTGATATTGTGGGTATGTTATCTTTTGCTTTTTCTTCGGTTGTTATCAGTGTTTATGTTGCTTTGAATGTTATATTGGATTGGATAAGTGTTATCGTTGGTTTAATTCTCTATTATTGTCGGGTTATATCTTCGAAATTGTTATATGCTTTTTGCATGCCATCAATCATTAGTGACTTATTGAGGGGTTGTATCTCGTGTGACGGGTTCCAATGTGCTCGGTTGATCTTCTGGTTTTTGGTCGAGATAGGTTCGGGGGTATTGTTCGGAATGTCTATGGTCAGGATTCAGTGGATTAGCTCTCCAGTGCCGCTAGTGTTCAGTGGTTTTAGTATTTGTTCTGGTAGGAGCGGCGGTTGCCTATGGGAGAACTGCTGGGTTCAAACACTACAATTGCTAGGAGAGGAGCAGTAGCAGGAAGGTGTTGGTGTCGGTTGAATGAGTTGTTTGGTCATTGGAAGTGTCAGGGGAGTTTTATAATCGCTCAGGTTGCAGCCGATTAGGATTCAGTGATTCTTCGAGAGTGGGAGTTTGAATGAGGATTCGTCAGTTCAAGACAAGGGTTATAGATTTTAGTCGCCAGCATAAGAACTCAGGGAATTGGTATGGTATCATGAAAGGTGATATGGATTATCAGATTAGCTAAGATTTCAAGAGTATTCTTCAGGGTTTCAGGAGTTAGACGATCATTGAGTTTGGCTAGCAATGTCACGCTGGTATTGATTAGCACGGGTTATAGGCGGTTCATGCTATTTGAGGTAGATGGGTTGGAGGTCCATCAGAATTAAGAAGTGAGAGAGCTTCTTCGAATCCAAGTGAGGGAGAATCGATTATAATTTCTAGAAGTTTGGAAGGGTGTGGAACTCGGGCAATTTTCACATCTTGGCCAGTAAGGGAGACGACCCAAGTGCCGTTTAGATTGAGATTGTGTAAGTGGGAGTTCAGGAAACTTCCAACAGCTGGTTGGTGTCTTCTTTATTATGTATAGCAGGCTTGTGGATGAGTCCGGGTTGAGGGATTTGAGATTCGAAGCGTGACCCGAACACCTGATTGGATGCAGTTGGATGCAGGTTTCACCTCATGATGAGTGGGGTTGTGATGGTCTGGGTGTGAAAGATCATGGTTGGTTAGAAGTGTTGTAAGACTGCGATGGAATCGTAGCATTCACTATTTCAAGGGAGACTGACGTTAGAGTTGGTCATGAGCATAAAGGGGTAATCAGTTCGTGCCGTGGACACGCCGGTCAGGATTGTCGAGAAGTATTATTTGTTTTATGTTGAGGACCATTGGGGTCCGAGGCAGAGTCGGGCCTGTGTAGCTCTAGCTGAGTAGGAACCATAGGTGAGGCCTGCAAGATTATGGCATTACAGGTGGGACCTGGTAGAGACTTTTGGGTCAAGGTTTTGGATCTTGAGTTGCAGGATCAAGAGGGTGGTCAATGGGTGACGTAGAGGAGTTTATAGGTTGGGTAGCCTTTTTATTTGGATCCTTGGAAACCTGGTGGTTGGATCAGGTGTGAGACTGGTAGTCTCAGCAATGGTTGGGAACCTTTATATCTCGGTGTAATGTGGGGTTGTCATGAATCAGAAGGCCTTGGGTGAAATGCTAGTGCGGATCCGTAGATCTCGGGTTATGAGTTTAGTATTGGGTTGGTTTTGGGTGAGATCACAAGTTTTTATGTGCATGATTCCCTTTTCATTCAGATAAGAATGTGGGGTACCTATATGCCGAGGGCATCAATCGATGGGTTCGAGGGTAAGGAATGGATTCAATTTTGACGTTAGATCAAGCTCTTGCGATTGTGTCTTGTATTGGTTCTATTGGTGAAGGGTATCCAGATAAGTCAAGGCAGTATTATTGATTTGGAACTCGTGTGTGGAGTATCTTGTTATTCAGAGGAGATGTTAGGGCACTTGCAATTGGGATTGGATAATATCAGAGTAAACGATTTGATCTTGTTGCGCAACTCCCGTCTGAGTCTAACCGTTGCAGGTATAAGTCTCCTACTCGAAGGATTGTTTGAGCCTTCTGTCAAGTATAAGTGTTCTGCAGGGATAATTGATCTGTGATTCTATTTTCTAATAGGAACCTTAAGTTATCAGAAATAGGGTAGTTAGTTGGGTGATAAGTGGAATGGATTTAGCAATGGTTCAATATGGGCGGTCTGTCAGCGAGTTAGACCATCTCGAGACTTCAGATTTCAGATTGAGTAGATGTGGTTATGTTGAAAGGGTTTATTTTCAAGTGGATGAAGGATTAGTTCATCTTCAGGTTTAAGATCCCTGCTAGGGTTGGTTTTGGTTGCCTTGGGAAGGCTGTGGCATGCTCGGGATTGAGGTCGTGTTGCTTAGGTTGATGGGCATACTGAAGATGGTAAGGAACGATTTCGAGGACAAATCTAATTTAAGTGGGGGAGAGCTTTAACGCCCTGTTTCAGATCATTTCCATTATGGGGTGGTGATCAAGGATTGGTTATTGGAAGGCTTAGGATCTTTGAAGAATTGAGTTTTGGGCTCAATTGGAGGTGGATGATGTACACTGGATGATTCGGGTATTCGGTTTGTCTTTTGGAATTAAAGGGTATTTCAGTAATTTTTCAGCTCAGGGTTCTATGGAAAATGGATGTTTATTTGGGATACGGTAAGGCAGGTATGGGATGATTAAAGCATAGAGCTTCTCGTTACCTTTTTATGGATATATGGATCGTCGGAATCGGATGTATATCGAAGAAGTTATTGCCTTCGTAATGTGTTAGGGTTTGAGGGGAAACCCTAGTACGCGGGGCGTACCTAGAGAGTACACAGGGCGTACTGCTGCGCGTGAGGGTATGCGAGGCATAATGTGGTTTACATTGAGCGTAGTGCGAAGGGATGATCGGGGGTGCGAGACCTCGTACGCTGGGCGTACGAGGGGTAAAGTGAAAATCCTATTTTCTAGTGTTGGACTCTATTTAAACACACTTATATATCATATGGACCAAACCCTAAACAACCTCCATATCCTCTTTTCGTCATTAAACCCCATATTTGCAAGAGGGTGTGAATTTTGAGTCTAAAGGTGATTTTGGTGGCCATTTTAGTTGATTTGCAAGATGAAGGAGGTGGTGTCCAAGCTTTGAACTTGGGAAGAGCTTGAGGGTCTTGCATCTAGAGTATATTGGAGAGCTTTTGAAGGTAAAAAGCTTACACCTTGCTTCTCCTTTTTGCTTGTTGAGTTAGGGTTTTCTTGAAGTCCATATTTGAGTCCATAAATCCTTTCTTGGGAGTTTGGGCAAGTCCAGAGGTTAGGTAAGTTAGATTTGAGGTTCTTGGGCTTGGATATAGCATAAAAATATTAACTTGATGACTTCTATGGCTCCATGCATGAATTAAGACCTTTGGAAAGGTCTTAATGGGATAGAATGGGTTGTTGGTATCATATATGGCAAGTAAGGGCATAAAGTTGCCAACTTTATGCCTTAGGACCTTAAAAAAAACCAAGATCTGGGTTTTGTTCAGGGTGTCTTTGTGTGTTAAGCACTTAATCGACTTTGAAGCAAGTCAGCTTGTACGTTGGGGGTACTAGGTTGTATGATGGGCGTACAACCCATAAGCTTAATACGCTAAACGTACCAAAGAGGTACGCTGGGTGTACGCTTCCAAAGCGTCCTGAGCCACAGACGGATCTTTGAGCCTTTTGGGCTCTAATTGACTTTGGGCCAAGACTTGCTAGTGTAGTGGGCCCCGAATTTATCATTGGGCCATGGGTAGCATGATTGGGCCTTTTGGGCCTTGTGGCCCATTATAGTTTTGGACCTGGACGCGAGGCCAATTAATGAAGAAAGACTTTTGGGCCTTATTGGGCCTTGTGGTGTCATTTGGGTTTGGGCTATCATTTGGGGCTTGACTAACTGAGGCATTTTTGGGCCATCTGAGAATAAGTGTTTTGGTTTAGGGAAGTTATTGGACTTTAGGGTAAGGCCCATGTTAGAATTGGGCCCAATTTGGAAAATTGGGCCATAAGTGGGCTTTGAATGATTATTGGTTTGTAGGCCTTTATGATTGAGAGTTTGGGCCTTAGTCTTGGACCAAACTAGGTGAGGGGTAAATGGTCTTTTTACCCCATATATGGATTGTTGGATTAGGTTTGGAACCCAATGGTTAATTGGGCGTTATTTGTTTGAGCTGTTCAAGGTGAGCCTTCTCACTATATCCATAGGTCGAAGGCACCAATGTCGGCCCATTACTCGATATGTGGTCTTAATAGATATGCAATGGTTTTGTTAGTTGGTATGTAATGAATTATGTGGAATGCTAGTTGTCTCTGTGATACTTGTATGAAAGACTATGGGGGGAGCTCATGGCACTTGGATATCAGATCATGGGGGGAAACCATGTCATTCTAGCTGAAGACCATGGGGGGAGCCCATGGCACTTGGATATCAGACCATGGGGGAGCCCATGGCATTCGTGGTAAAGACCATGGGGGAGCCCATGGCACCTATATGTATGTCGCATGATATTTTGTGGTTGTATGTATGTGGTATTTTGGGGGAAACTCACTAAGATTTTGATGGGTTTTGAGCATAACAACAATTCTTATGTGTGCATGCAACCTTAATGATTTGGATCTAGGTTTTCTCTAATTGAACATACAAACTTGAACACAAAAGGAGAAACCCTAGGAAGTAACTACAACTTTTGAAATCTATATAAAACTAGGGTTTGGTTACATACCTTGATTGTTATATTGTAATAACAATGATTCCCTTGTAGATCTTGAAGCTTGAGAACTTAGTGTCACAGGTGTAACACCTCTAATGGCTTACAAACATACAATGAAAATGAATGATATGAGAGAGGAGGAAGGGATCAAAATTTTGGTTCTTGCTTCTTCTAAAGAGTGGCCCAAATTCCAAGGGTTTAGAACCCTTTATATAGTGCACCAAAGATGTTATGGATAACCCTAATTTCAAATATGGTAATTATCCACCTTCTTTGATTATCCATATATGATAAGATATTCTAGAAATTCAATAATAATCTTATATATACACATCAATTGTCCACCACCTTCCCTAGGAAGGTTCTGGAGCCTTTTGCTCAACTATTGAACAACTGCACTTTTAGTCCCTGCACTTTTAATTAATTCCTTTAATCCCAAAATTAATTCCAAATTAATTTCTAATTAAATATTAATTAATAATATGATTACTAATTAATATATTATTTCCATAACATATTAATAAATCATTTATTCCAATTTAGTAATCAAATTAATAAATCCTTCCTCTTTCTCAATTAAACATCATGTCTAGTTGCAAGTATGAAGGCAACCCAAAAAGACCATGTCACTATCAATTCAAGTACATACCAATTATAGTTATGGGCTTAGACACCTAATCCAATAGCTTTGTGCTTACGATTTTCAGTTTATGTTTCAGGTACTCCGGTTTTCAAATGGAAGAGCTCGTGATAACTGCAGAGCACACACCACATGTTTTCGCATTCTGTGAATTACTCTTATTTTATGATGTTTTGTTAAACCTTAGTTACCTTGGTTTTATGGGAAAGATATGTATTAACGATTTATTAATCTAAAAACAAAAAGTTTTATGTCATGGTTTTCAGGACATTACACATGTAGAGTCAATAGAAAGGCTATATTGACATGAGACGTCCAATTTTGGAATTTTAGGTATGAGGTTATAATATGTGGGCAGTTTCACCTCGGTAAGGGTTGATGTGCTTTCGTAAGAAGGGAAAATTAGGTCCTCAGTACATAGTTACAAAAATGTTTGGCGGTTGAGACAACAGTAGTTCTACTGGAGGACATACATATTAACGAGCTACTTGATTATGTAGAGAATTGACTGTTATCCTTGAAGGATGGATGAAGATCTTGGAAGCTAGAGGCGGAGATGTGAGTGTGTTATCCATAGTAATCGTTAACGGTGACTTTGGGGATGAAGTCTGATTCAAGAGGGGGAGAGTTGTAACACCCTAAGTTTCGAAATGATATATATATATATATATATATATATATATATATATATATATATATATATATATATCCGGAATGCGTTTATTAAATATAAATTCATGAAACTTATTTGGGTGATTTAATTTGTTAATCTTGTGGTGTATAAGGGTTATTTTTGTCACTTTGTGTAAATGATTTGAGAAAAATTATGGAGCAATGACTATTCTTGTCAAATTGGCTAATCTTGTACTATTAAGCGTGTTGCATGTGGTCAGCAAGACAAGCCCGTTCTCCCCCACATCTCTTCATTCGACAGCCAAAGAAAAAAAAACCTAAATTCTCCCTCTCCTTCTTCTCTTCTCGTCGCCACCTCCTTACTATAGCCAATCTCGATCGCCACCATCACCATGCTACTGGGATTTCGTCGCTTCCATTGCACTGTTGTTGTTGGTTGCTAGAAACGTGAGGTAAAGGAGGAATATGCTTGAGGAAGGTTTGATTTATGTTAAGGATTCAATTAACATGTATTTTTCCTTTGATTTTCTTTTCTTTATGCTTGTTCAAGTCCAAAAGCCACCACCACCACTACCGTTTAGGTAGTGGCAACAAACTCCGGCCAACACTGCCATGATGGAAGTGGGTAGTGATGTTTCCACCTACAGTTAAGAGCATTTAGTATTGGTTGGGTGTGGTGTCATTGAAAGTTAAAAAACCTAAGTCCATGAATTCACTTATAGCGTTATACTTTCGTTTTTCACTTTAAAGCATGGTACTTTAGTTGGATTTGAAGTGGTGATTGCCATTTTTACTCAGGACTATATGACTATTAGTAGGGATTTCTGCTTCTAGGTTATAAGTTATTTTGGTTAGGTCTTAATGGGTTAAGAAGTCATTTAACCCTAAATAATCAAAGTTAGGAAATGTCCTGAAAATAACCAATTTGTCCCTATCTTGTAAAAATAATAAAAAAATCATGGAATGTCATTTTGAGTCGAGACTAGTGCCCAAAGTTGAGTATATGAGTCTTCTTCATTTGTCTAGTTTTGCGTAAAATACGGAAATGACTTTACATGGGGTTAAAATCGCCATTTTCATAGACTGGTCTGAAATGAGCTACTATGAGATGCACTTTTGTAAAATTCACTATAAATTGTAAAAAATCTGTTTGAAGGTGTGCAAGAAGTTCTTGATATGGTTTTGACCTGAACTACTTGCATGTGGTGCAATTTTTCAAAATATGGGGTTTTAGGATGGAAACACATGTCCTAAATAAACCGTAATTTTGATGTAAAAATCTAACATGTAACCTATAAGTTCATTTGCATATTTCGGTATCAAAGTAGCCATATGTTAACTCTAATTGCTATTATTAGGAATGTTGAAGGTTGACCCGGTGTAAAGGGTCTTGGGCTACTTTGGAGGGTGCTTTTACTATTAAAAGTGGGTTCCTCACTTCATGACTTTAAGGTGTTATATGTTTACTGTTAGGTCGAGTGAGACTGGGAACTATATGATTGATAGTTGATGTGATACTGGTTTTATGAATAATATTTGATGTTGTTAACTATTATATGGATTATATTTGATGTGTTTGGGTTTGAAGGCTTAAAGGCCAGGACGATTCACCGAAGGCCTTGTGCCGAGTTAGACTAGCTGAAGGTCATTGTGCCAAGTCGTGAGAACCGAAGGCGGAAACGCCAAGTCCTAATTTGGGTGCTATTTAGGATGTGTTCTTGAATAGGCTCGAATTGCGTGATTTTGTTGGTTATGATATATGTATGTTTGTATGATTTATAATGACATGAATAACTTGGGTTAGGGAATAATGCTCCTAATGTTATGTTGTACATTAGAGCAGTTTGGAGATTTAGCCTTTGTCACGGACACTTGATCTGGGATTTTATCACTATTAGTTTTTCCGTTGTTGATTGGATTACAAATGAATTAGTACTATTGTTTAAAATATGATTTAAAATGTTATTTTGAGTACTTTAAGTAATGGATTTAATGGGAATTCGTAATAAATATAAATGATTTAAAAAGCATAAAATTTATTTGAAATTTTGGGATATGACACAAATAATGATATATGTCATAATGACTTAAATGTTAAAACTTCAATGTTTAATAAAACTAATAGGTTAACTAAAAGTTTTCTTTACTATTAACATTGAGTTTCAAAGTAGAAATATTAAATAATAAGTTGGTAAAAATTATTATTTTAACTATATAATTATATATTCTCGCGCAAGGCATGTAGATTCACCTAGTTAAATATACAATTGGCCAATTAGATAGAAATGTCATTTAATTATAGTTACTCCAAGTTAATATCATCATTAATTTACATCATTTTGTAATATTTTTGGGTTTAAAATCATTATTAATGAATTTAATAAAAATTTGATTTTAACACTGTTTTTTACAAGTAAGACATTAAGTTTCAAAAAAAAATGTAATTTCTACATTATATTATCCAATTTTTTTCAATATTAACCATTTGACCGGTCAACCCATTTGCCAACTGCCATGACATGATGATGTGTCGGTCTTTGATGACATGACGCAAACATGAGATAATGATGTGGTATTTTTTGGTAACACCACTTTCTAGGTGTCAAAATTGAAAAATTAAATAAAATGTAGTGACTTAATTGAAAAAGAAACATAGTCTTAAAATTGAATTTTTTTATAAATACTTAGTGACTTTTACTTGTTAGAGGATTGGACACCCTTTATGGGCAAACTTTTGGACCAAAACATCATAACAAAATTAACGTCTACACATGTAGTACCAAAACTCGTTTGCATTCCAATCTCCCACATCCTTGATGCTAATGTGAGCATTATGTTTTTATTCTAAAATTGTCTAAAATAAATAGTTAAAACTAGGAGTTTAACAATAGAAGTAATTTTATGTTTGAATAAACTAAAATAATTTACTCGCCAATGATTATTTTGCAAGAACTTAGAAAGATTAAAACAACAATAGAAAGTTAAGTGATACAACCTTTGAAGACTTTGATTCTCATAGGAGATGGAAGTTGATGAAGTATGGCATGAAGCACCAAAAACATGGGCTCTCTAGATGTAACACTCCAAATTAGGTAATCATTCTTTTCCCTTTAAATGAAGTAAATTTGCATAAATGGTCCCTTTTTTGTATGCTGGGTGTACTTAAGTGTATGCTTTGCGTACTATGGAGGAAGGATCACGAAGGAGCATCGCGTACGCGGGGCGTACGTGATGGTACGACGGGCGTACGTGGCTGATGGCCAAACCCTAAATTTTGGACTTGTGACTTATTTAAGCATCCTTAACTCATCTGAGCATCACCCTAGCCAGCCTCCGTCACTCTCAATTGTCCCTAAAACCCTAAAATCATTAGTGTGTGTTTATTGAGCTTGTGAGTACCTTCAATACCGTATTCTTGGTGTGTTTGCAAAAGGGAAGAAGAGGAAACAAGCTTGAACGAGGAAAGGGCTTCTGGATCTTGAATTTAGAGCAGCTTAGGAAGCTTGAGGAGGTAAAAAGCTTTCTCCTTGGTTATTATTGTCATTTCTAGAGCTAGGGTTTTCTATGTAGTCCTCTTTTGAGTTCTTGAATTATTTCTTGGGAGTTCGACCAACTCCAGGGATTATGGATGGTAGATCTGAGGTCCTTTAGCTCGTCTATGACATAAAAATACAGACTTGTTGGTTGCTTTAGCCCCATGAATGAGTTAAGACCCTTGGAAAGGTATTAATGGGTTGTAAAAGGTTGTTTGGAGCATATGGGGCATGCAAAGGCATAAAGTTGCCAACTTTATGCCTTAGGACTCTTCAAACGATCAAGATCTGAGTTTGGAGCGTAAGGTCTTCATGCATTAAGCACTTAATGAAGAACAAGCTTATTCTGTTTGTATGCTAGGCGTACCAACCTGTACGCTGCACGTACAATCAAGAGCTCAGTACACTGAGCGTACTTCTGAGGAGCGTCGGGTGTACGCTCATCTGTGAGATTTGGACTTCGGTGGACTTGTGGACGATTTGGACTTCACTTTGCTTTTGGGACTGGACCGTAGGATGATATTGGGCCTTGGGAATCTCTATGGGTTTTTGGTGTTTGGATTGGGCCTCTTTGGGGCATGAGGCCCATTATAGTTTGGACTTGGATTTTAGGCCCACAATTGTAAGTAGCCTTTTGGGCTTGAATGGTGGGCCAAAGTTTATGATGTTGGACCCTTGGCTAAATTCTTATCATATATCTAATTAGGTTAACTTGTATATTTATATAGATAGAGGTTTGGGCTACTATTCGAGCTGTGTCGTGTTCAGCGTACTGAGGTGAGTCTTCTCATCATATGTAACACCCTGAATTCAGGAGGCCTAGAAAGGAAAGGAAACCTCAAATAAGGGAGTGACTCGTCGAGTAGATGGATGACTCGACGAGTAGGAGCGCAATTTTGGTCACAGGTTAAGTGACCTACTCGACGAGTCAGAGGACTGACTCGGCGAGTTGGCCAGGTTTTGGGAAAACCCTAAATCGGGAGTTGGTGCCCTAGTTAAGCATCTTATTCTCATTCTATCAGCCTCAATTGTAGCCTCCATTGTCCAGAACCTGTCCCACGAAACCCTAGTGTTCTCTTTGAGTGTGTGAGCCTTTGTTGAAGGATTTAGAGTGTTCTTGAAGTCTAGAAGAAGAAGAAGAAGGAGGTTGAAGGTCCAAGGAAAAGGTTGTAGATCCAGGAAGTTTGCTTCATCATCTTCATTTTCTGGTAATCAAGTTGTCACCTTGACTTCTAGTTTGATAGATCCCTTTATGCCCCTTTTTATGAAGTTTATGGTCCAAGAAGGATGTCTTGTGGGATTTGGACGTCCCCAAGCTAGATCCTTCCAGATTTAAAGGTGTTCAGAGTAGTAAAGGCATAAAGGTGGAAGATTTATGCCATTATACCTCTCCATGCAAAGTTTAAGGAATTGTTTGGCCTTTTGAGAAAAAAGGGCCATGCATGGGTGCAAAGGTAGTGGCTTTGTGTGATATCACGACCCTTGGAGGCCAGATCTGGGTCTTGGATGCTTTAAGCTTGTCTGAAATCGTCTGAATAGTGTTGGACATAGAGAGACTCGGCGAGTCAGTTGTGGGACTCAGCGAGTCATGCCAGTTCTTGCCCCAAAACCCTTTTGTTAAGGGTATGAGTGAGCTTGGAGAGGGACTCAGTCGGCCCGAGTCCATAATGGTCATGAAGTTCATCATACTCGATGAGTTCAAGGAAGAACTCGGCGAGTCTAAGGCAATCTCCTTAGTTATGAAGATGGACTCGACGAGTTGTTCATACAACTCGGCGAGTCACAGACTAGATACATTCATATGTGGATGATGAACTCGACGAGTTCAAGGATGAAATCGGCGAATCGGATGAAGTTGGTCCCGATTGTGTGGTTGAAAGAGAACCCGTCGAGTTATTGCTAGACTCGACGAGTGGATTCGGGGTTGGAGGAGTATGGACTCGACGAGTTGGTAGACCAACTCGGCGAGTCAGGTCAACTGGATGTTGACTTTGACCGTTGACTTTGACCAAATTTGACCAGGGTTGACTTTTGGATCTTTATGGTCTAAATGTTGTTTTGGGTATTGATAGTTCAGGAAGCCAAAGGGTCAGCGGTTCAGAAGTTGCCCGTTAGCAGTCAGAAGTGTTCAGCGAATTTTCAGCAGTGCGAGGTGAGTCTCCTCACTGTTTGTATGGGTCTACGCCCACAATGCCAGCCCATTTAGTTTATGTATGGTAGGAATACCCGGGGGTTAGCCCTAGGCAATATGCATGAATGACCAAGAGGAGGCTCCTGGCACACAATATCCTATTATGTATGGTAGGAAGACCCGGGGGTTAGCCCTAGGCAATATGCATGAAAGACCAGGAGGAGGCTCCTGGTACACAGTATGCTATTATGTATGGTAGGAAGACCCGAGGGTTAGCCCTAGGAAATATGTATGAAAGACCAAGAGGTGGCTCCTGGCACACTGTATGTTGAGTAGCCTAGTAGAGTAGTATGTATAGTTGTCTTTGTGATGCTTGCATGGAAGACCAGGGGGTGGCCCTTGGCACTTATCTGTAAGACCCAGGGAGTAGCCCCAGGCTTGACAGGAAAGACCACGTGCGGCCCGTGGCATAACAGCAAGGCTATGTTTGGCACATAGCACCTTACTTGATTATGGATATGTTTGTTATGTATGGCTCATGGTTACGTATGGCGTATATGGATCAGTTGATATGTATGGTATGTGGTATCTGGGGAACTCACTAAGCTTCGTGCTTACGGCTTTCAGCTATTTGTTTCAGGTACTAATGTTGTTCCAAGGAAGGAGCTCGGGGCAATCGCAACGCATCACACTACGTTTTCCGCACTAGATGATCTTTGGGATTAAAACTCTGATAATTGTTTTATTAAGAATGTTTTTAAATGTTTGAGCAAGATTTACTAAGTGGTTTTTAATTAATTCAAACGAAATGTTTGGCCTTAAATTTTGGGATGTTACATCATACCAATAGGTGGAAGGCACCAATGTCGGCCCATCATCTGATGTGTAGCGAGTAGTTGATATGCATTCTATGCTTAGTTGTATTTATTGATTTATGTGAAGACCATGGGGGAGCCCATGGCATGTGGTTATCAGACTCTAGGGGAGCCTAGGGAATTCCAGGTAAAGACCATGGGGGAGCCCATGGCACTTGGTTATTAGACCATGGGGGAGCCCATGGCATTCCAAGTAAAGACCATGAAGGGAGTCCATGGAAATCTATTTTTGCATATTTGTTGTATGGTTTCATGTGAATATATGTGTTGGGTATTTTGGTGAAAAATCACTAAGCATTAGCTTCCAGTTTGTTGGTTGTTTCAGGTACTTTGGGATCTAAGGGCAAGGGCCCGGCATAATGGCGCAGAACGCACTCTCCAGCAGTTTGTTATGGACACTCTGATCTTTTGAATAATTTAATTGATGTAATGGATTTTTGAGAAACACTTTATGGTTGCAACTTACAATTAAGGAACATGGATTTCTTTTTAAATAAAAAAATTTATTTGAAAAATTGGGTTGTTACAAATTGGTATCAAAGCCTTGGTTTGAGGGATTCGGGCACACTATCGGGTGTGTCAGAACTTAAACTGAGGGAATGGTAAAATTGTTTTTCAGAAATCAAAAGTTAAAAACTTTTTGAAACCGATTTCTTTGTAAGAAAAAGGGAGACTGTAATGCACGTAATCGGCCGAGCTTAAGTAAGTGTTTACCTAATGTGTTAGCCATGCTATAGTTATATTTGGAAATTGATAATTTGATGGATTTTGCTATGTGTATGTTTTCAAAGTTGTATACGTTTAGAATTGCATAGCCCTAGCATGATGAATTCTGCCTTATTACTGTTCCTTGTCTGGATTGTGATCTAGGGTAGAAGCTTTACTTGAAAGAGTATGTGATTATATTTGTGTATAACTTGCATGCATAGGGTAACCCGTTATAATTGATTTAAGTTCTGGTTTGATCTTAGGAAAGCCTAGGATTCGAGTTATGCGGTATTCTGTGGGTTATGTTATTGTTTTAGGGCGAATTAGAGTTTTTAGGTAGAGCCTTGAGGAAGGTACAGGTAGGTGTGGAAGGTAGTATTGGACACGTACTACTAAAAGCACAGGACCTGTACCCGAGCCAGTGTTACACATGGAAGCTCTAAGGATACCGGTGAGGACGAGGGATTCCCTTTCCGAATATCTTTATCACTTTGTTTTGTGGTATTTTCAGTTGAGAATGGTGATGATCACTCGAGGTTCAGGATCAGGATCGGGCTCTGGTGCAGAGCCCATTGATGAGAGGTTGCGCGATCTTATCGCAGTCGAGGTGACACGTGGCATTCTTGACGCTACCCCTGTGATTTTCGGAACCGTCAAGGAGGGTATTATGGAGATCATAGAGGAGTAGCTCAGGTCTTTTCGAGCCGAGATTGTTGCAGGCCAGATTGGAGCCCGTGCTCACAAGTTTCGGGAGTTTAAGGCGTGTGGTGCACCTGAGTTCTTTGGGGTTAGGGACCCTATTACAAGTCGACGATGGGTATCAAACATGGAGAATGCCCAGCGCACAAGTTTTTTCCCTGAGGCAACAAAGGTGGGATTTGCATCTTGTATGTTGAGGGACCGAGCTCGAGACTGGTGGGAGGAGGTTACCCGCGAGGTGGGGTCAGAAAGTGTGGCTAAGATGACTTGGCAGGAGTTTGTGAGGAGATTTGATCAAGAGTTTGCACCGTCTATCGAGGTGCATCGATTGGTAAGAGAGTTCCAGGACTTGCAGCAGACTACCAAGACTTTGGCAGAGATCACCGCCAAGTTTCAGGAGCGAGCTTTATTGGTTCCGCAATACGCTGCGGACGAGGAGATGAAAAAGACCAGATATCATCCCATGCTGAGAGATGACATTCGAGATTTCGTGAGTTTTTGAGGGTGCAAGACCTTGAATGACATGGTCGAGAAGGCCCGGGAACGGGGGATTGAGTTAGAGCTCCGCACGAAGCGGATGCCGGAGCTGGTGCAGACAGTTGTGGGTGAGGCTAAGAAGCCTAAGACCTCCGATTCTTCCAATAGAGGCCAGCAGGGCCAGGTTCGTTGTGCCAATTGCGGCAGTCAGCATATGGGAGCCTTCTGTTGGATTAGATGTCTAAGCCCATAACTATTTTGGTATGTACTTGACCCGATTATGAGCATGGTCCTTTTGGGTTGCCTTCACCATAGCAACTGATAGGATGAATTAAGGAGAAAGAGGATTAATTATGATTTATTAATATATTATATGAATAATATATTAAAAGAGAAATCATATGGTTTAATTAACATTAGTCAAGAATTAATTAAGAATTAATTTTGTGGCTAAAAGAGATTAATTAAATAAAGGGGACTGATATTGCAATTATATGATAGTTGCAATTGGGCTATGGATTTCTAATGGAAAGAGGATTGGACGAAATCTATGGGAAGCCCGTATGGATTTCGTCCAAGGGCTTTCTAAGGGAACTCCATGGCCTGCTTAGGGCCTAAGCAGTCAGATTAGGTTTTCCTAGTTAAAAACCCTAATAGCCTAAGTATAAAAGGGACCCTTAGGCCTCCAAAAACGTGTCCAACTCTTTGAGAGAACCATAGAACGTTTTGTGCCTCCTCCTTCTCCTTCTTCTTCATCCTTATTGCTAGTGGTGTTTGTGACTCCATTAGAGGTGCAACATTTGAGGCACTAAGCTTTCAGAAGTCAAGATCAAGAATGATTGTGATTCTTATTGCTACATAACAATCAAGGTAAAGATCTAAACCCTTTTATTATGATAATATCTATTATTATATTCTAGATCTAGGGTTTATGAGCTTTGGATAATTATTGCATGTTCATTAAACAAATTAGATCCAAAGCTTTAGGGTTTGCATGTACACCATAGGATTGATGTAGTGCTCAAAACCCATCTGTGGTATTAGAGCCTAGGTTGTTTGTTTGATGTATTTGATGATTAATTGTTCATTGCTTGCTTGACAATCAAATTTTTTGCTCTCTGACTGACAAACTCGGCGAGTCCCCAGAGGTACTCGGCGAGTCGGCTGTACTCGGCGAGTTCTTTGAGTGACTCAGCGAGTCGGAGCATCAGACAGAGGGAATTTCGGGATTTTAGCTGTTTTTGATGTTGGATAATTACCATAAACGTTTTTTATTGATAGAATCCGAATTTTATTGATATTATGTGATTATCCTTTCCAAAATAGTAAATAATTGCCAAGCAATTAGATAATCATTGCCTTATATGATAAACTTGATTTATTTGAATTAATTTATTTGAATTATCTTGCAAGAAATTGAATTAGGTCAAATTTAGATAATCACCAATTATTTGATTAATTAAATTATTTGTAATTTGACCTAGTATGTTTTGAAATGTTTCAAAACTTTCCCTCAAGTTTTGGAATTTGAATATTTGATTAAAAAGTTTAATGTTGAAATATTAAATTCTAAAACCCTAGTTTTTGAAAAAGTTCAAATTACGCCCTTATGGTTTTATTAAGTTAATTAAGTGTATAATTAAAAGAGGGTTAATAAATCCATAATGATTTGGTTTATATTTAATTAAATTAAAAGGTATAATTTATTAAATTAGACCACCTAGTATTTTAAAAGTATAAAATACACCCTTATACTATATATAAAATTAAAGGTCTAATATTATATATGTATGAGTAAAGAGTCAGTTTTACCGTTAGTAGGCCTCATTCACGATGCTGGTCTCTAAGGGGTGTTTAAGGAAATTGTCTATAAAATAGCGATTGAATGGGTATCCACTCTTACCCACCGCACTCTTGACTAGTGGAGGGTCGTTAGCCGAACGGGTAGGATAGGACACAACCTTCCAATAGAAGTATAATGAAATACGAAGTAACTAAACGCTTTTATAAATTCCCAAATCTTAGTTACTTTAGGAAAAAGTGAATTTGATGCAATTCCATGGAATTACACTTTGTACCCTTGCCGAGACAATTAGTGGAGCGTGTGTGGTTAAGCGGCACACTAAGTTGGGATTGGCATTGGTGGCAAAGGGTGACTCGATGTTTGTCATAGATCAATGGAGCGTGTGTGGGTAACCGACACATTGATTAGGTGATAATGACATTGAGGGCACCACGTACATTCGCATTATTATTCACACCTTATTTGTGATCCTCGGCATCCCAGTCACAAATGAAGGGAATAGTCGAGATTAAACATGCCATTGAAAAGTTCAATGAATCTCAAAAGATCTAGGAATTTCAATTCATTTAAAACTTAGACCCTCAATTTTCGTTTTTCATGGTGGAAATTGGTAAATCGTCATTTACCTACCTTCAAATGTTCTATGATTTGGATTACGGCATCCCTCTACCAAGTTATAGAATATTGTGTTGGGTCCTAGCCTTATTATCTCATTTGGGTGTTTTATTAAGGACTCAATCAACTAACTTGAATTTCTCCCGTTTTGTAGATATCAAAATCTAACAACTATGGTCATCCTGAATCCATTGGAAAAAGTTTTCCACTTGAAGATGGTGTTCCACGATTGGATTGTGGAAATGGAAATCATGCTTCACTTCCTCCACCTCCTCCAATAATTCTCCCTGACCCACGTGTTCGAAGACTTGAAAAGTTCAAGGTCACTCAAGCCCCATTGGCGAGCAAGCACGAAGATGGAAAATTTGTATGTGCTCATGTCTTGGATATGAAGTTGCATATTGACAGATTGGGAATGTTGGTGTCGAAGTCTCTAGGAAGCTGGATGTTGACTTGGTTCTTCAATCACTTCTTGACTCATATAGTGAGTTTATTAGAGAGTACTATATGATGGACCACGACATGACCCTTATTGATTTGACTTATTTGCTTGTTGCTGCTGAATCAGAAAATGATCTGGCGGACTGGTCAAGCAAATTTGTCTGGTAAATCAATGTCTCAACCTTCTATGGACAATGGCAACATTGGAAGTCCAGAAAAGTTTTCTCTACACAAGAGAAAGGCTAAGTCTAAGATAGTCCTTTGTGCCACTCCCAAAGACTCTGTGTGTTTCTACTGCCAAGAGAAGGGGCATTGGTCATGAAGCTGCCCTAGCTACCTGAGAGATCTAAGAGATGGGAGAGTCAAGATGTATGACTCTACTTCAGGTAAAAATCCACTATCTAACTCTATTAAGTTCCTATTTATAGATTCTTAAAACATGATGTGATATGATTACATTTGGTGTTTTGTAGGATCAAAGAAAAAAATGGAAACTCGAAAAGAAAGAAGTGAGCTGAATCTGGTCATGAAGAAATGGATTTTGATCGCATGATTCAAAGATCAGATTTTTAGCTGCTGTTTTAGAGTTAGGATATATTGCTAAATAATATTTACATAGTTTTCATTTGTAATCGCATTGTAAGGACAATATTTTTCCGCAATAAAATAAATTTTGTTTTTGTCTTATTTATGTTTCCTTGCGATGGATTTTATGAAAATTGGTTTTTGAATGTTTCTATTGTTAGCAATATTGTGAATGGATTTGATTCTTAGTTATGTTATTTGTGGTAATGTCAAAATTTTACCAAATAATGAAAGATTCTCATCGCCCAAGTTTCAATTGGATAGAAACTTGGAATCATGCAACTAGTATTATGTGATGAATGAGAACCGTCGTATTTGGGAAATTAAGACTAATTCCTTGTTCACATAAGTATGTGAGTCAAGTGAAGGACTAGGAGATCTGGTACACAATGTTGTGCACTGGTCAAGTCTGCCACAAAGAACGATAAAATATTTATCATAGTTTGCTAAAAGATTAGTAAATGTGATTATACTTAAAAGATTGAGTATGATTCTGAATCATTGGAAAAGTTTCGATGAATAGCAGAATGAATAAGAATAATCAATTAGGCAGAAAGATATAAGTTTCTCCATTCTGAAAAAATGGGAGAGGACTTTAATATCATGTTTTGTGATTGACTTAGTGATTATATAACTGTGTCACAATTGATCCTCTAAGGACACCTTAGTACACTAGTATGGCTAAGAAGAGGAATCAGAAATTGTTGAAATGGTTAAATCAAAAGGTGAATCATACTTCGTTCCAAAATCAAGTCCTAGAGTCGTACTCCAAGATTGTGACTTGAGTGACATAATCTTAAGAAAAAGGTTGAACACACTCATCAAATGTGAAGTAGGAAAATTTTTTCTTGCTCTTGCACGTTTGAAATTGGTAAGTTGTGATGTCTTGGATAAGACAAAGACCAACTAAGACCAGTTGTGTGTAGTATTTGCCTTGATAAGGACCTACACTAACTCTTGAATATTTGTTTTGATAAGAAATGTTTCTTGACAAGAGAATCTTATATGTCAAGAGGTCAGTGGGAGTCTAAATGATCTTGAAAAAGTTTCAAGAACTAATCATGAGTAAACCTATTAGACACTAGCACACGACTTGAGGATCTGTAACCTATCGTGTTGACACAATTTCTTTCTATGCCATTCCAGTAAAGTTAGTTATGCATATGAGTTCTACGAGTTCTCAATTGACTACATAAAGGCTAGCACCTTGTTCAATGAAAGTGCATTGACTAGTATAGGTGAGCTGCTAAATAACATGGAAGCAATGGTAGGACCCTTGATGGCAAGAAATTAAGAATGAACAAGTTCTGTCCATAAGAGTTTGGATTTGTCACAAACATTATCTTATGATTATGGTTATGACAAATTCACATGGGTAAGAACACATACACCATAAAATCTAAGTGTCATAAGGTTTCTCTCCTTCATGAAAATGATTGTGAGAAAACGCTTTCACTAAGAGAGATTTTAAGGAGATAGCGATGGTGTAAATTGGATTCTTAAATTCGATTATGATTACGACATCCCTCTTGATTGTTCGAATTGTGAGATTTGGCAATTAGTCTAAACATTTAGGACTTATTGCTATAAGTTCTGAATTAGTTTAGACATACATGTGAGCTATCTAAGGGAAAGGTGTATGAGTTTGAGAAGATTAGATAAAGGCTTATCATAGCATCCCGTATCAGAAATATGAACTTTCGGAAGTTAATAAGTATTGGTTTCTAGAAATCCAGTTGTTTTCTGAATACGTGTCAAAGCTAGTGGGAGCATAAGTCTTATGCTGGTAAGAAGATAATCATCATGTTAGTGGGAGCATGATCATTATGTCAAGTATTGCAATGTAGCAATATTAATTATAGAAAAAAAATTGCAAGGGTTGAAAAGTTGTTTTGCTATAATTAAGGGAGAGAATATTATACTTCGTTTAAAAATCTAAAAGCTTGGATCGAGAAAATTTAGTCAAATTTAGTCAAATATATATATGAATGTTATGTTGAAATGGTTCAACGTAAGGAAATTCTATATATGGAAAGGATAATTGCGTTCTCAAAGTTTGGTTATGATTACCGCATCCCTCTTCATAATCAAAATTTTGAGAATATGGCAACTAGAAATATTATAGTAGGAGACTGGTAAAGTATCACGTCTTTATGTAAGACATTATGAATCACGTCCCATACGCTTTGGGTATAGGATCGATTGTATATGCTATAATATCCGACCGTTCTGATTTTCCAAATGCTTAGGGCATTAAAAGGGAAAAGGATCAGAACCGGATTTGACTAAATTGATTAAACAACTGTCAAGGACAATCTGAGGTTCGCTAAGGATTGGTTGATTATGCGCAGTTGGAAGTAAAGTATTGAATGGAACATATTGACGTTATTATGAATAGATAAGACTCTATTTAGAATGAGTTGTCATATGGAAAATATGGAAATGTTTCCATATTGGGAGTTAGACGTTAAGAATTTATGTCTAGATTAGAAAATTTTATGTAAGAAGGATGTTCAAAGGAATATACTTTGAATGTGAGACTTCAAATCTATGGAATTGTCTTGTAACAATCTCCAATAGAACACTTTGTAATTGCATTGGCAAAGTCTTGGTGACTTTTGTGCAATAAGATTACAAAAGGATCATTGCATAAAATGTTAGAATCTAACATATTCTAGTAGTGGCGAGAATTTTGTGTTCTTACACTAACGATAAGGATTTGGAGTTGTGAAATGATCATCATTGGAAATGTTTTCAATTGATCTATTTCACGAAGTATGGACCATAGGTAAACAGAGTGTGCATGCTTGGTGCATGGGACAACTGCTGTTATAATTCAAGTAATAAGTTGATTATCCGAAACATTATACAATGAATAATGTGTAATCAATATGGTGACTAAATAAAAGGGGTTTTATTTATACTCAAAAGTTTGGGGCCATAATGGATTCAATTATTATTGTCTTTCACTTTGCATGTTTTGACTTCCCGAATAATAATATTATTCAAACCATCCACAGTCACTCATACTTTGGAAGTAGGTATGAAGACTGTCTTGAATTGGTTTGTAGATTGTCTAAAATGTATTAGACATAGCAAAAGTTTGCTACAATGTTCATGAGTGCTTATGAATTGAGATTTGAGCATTGGATTAAACCCACACTCACTTGGATCGCTTCATGGATTTTATCACGAGTGATGGTGAGACGATAACATCTTATATTCTTGAAACCGAGACGTGTGAGTTGTAATTTACAAGTCCGTTGCACATTGATAATATGTAAATGCACCAGTAACTTGATGTTATAAAACATATTGTTGTGTGTGATTTGATGAGTAGGTACAAGCGAGCATTTGAGTCGAAGTTTATCCGTTCCTTTTACCCAAAGTGGGATAAAAGCGATATTTGTGGGCCCATCCATGATTTAGTGATGACACCCTAAGCCCTTGGCCAAGCCGGGACTAAGTTCATGTGTTCAATTATAGTTGTCAGTCGTCATAAATCGGAAATCGTAAACAACACATGAACAGAGAGTATGATTAAAATTCATGTCTCAGTTCATACGATATCTAGAATGGAGGGATATATGATCCCTTATCTAAAGGACACGTTTCTGATAAGATCAGAATTAGACAGCGGCTTTTGAAAGCTATGATTACTGATCAGGTTCTGAAGTCATACGCAGAATAGGTATTAGAATTATCCAAGTGGGAGACTGTTGGATTAGGTGTCTAAGCCCATATCTATTTTGGTATGTACTTGACCCGATTATGAGCATGGTCCTTTGGGTTGTCTTCACCATAGCAACTGATAGGATGAATTAAGGAGAAAGAGGATTAATTATGATTTATTAATATATTATATGAATAATATATTAAAAGAGAAATCATATTGTTTAATTAATATTAGTCAAGAATTAATTAAGAATTAATTTTGTGGCTAAAAGACATTAATTAAATAAAGGGGACTGATATTGCAATTATATGATACTTGCAATTGGGCTATGGATTTCTAATGGAAAAGGGATTGGACGAAATCGATGGGAAGCCCGTATAGATTTCGTCCAAGGGATTTCTAAGGGAACTCCATGGGCTGCTTAGGGCCTAAGCAGTCAGATTAGGGTTTCCTAGTTAAAAACCCTAATAGCCTAAGTATAAAAGGGACCCTTAGGCCTCCAAAAAGGTGTCCAACTCTTTGAGAGAACCATAGAACGTTTTATGCCTCCTCCTTCTCCTTCTTCTTCATCCTTATTGCTAGTGGTGTTTGTGACTCCATAAGAGGTGCAACATTTGAGGCACTAAGCTTTCAGAAGTCAAGATCAAGAAGGATTGTAATTGTTATTGCTACATAACAATCAAGGTAAAGATCTAAACCCTTTTATTATGATAATATCGATTATTATATGCTACATCTAGGGTTTATGAGCTTTGGATAATTATTGCATATTCATTAGACATACTAGATCCAAAGCTTTAGGGTTTGCATGTACACCATAGGATTGATGTAGTGCTCAAAACCCATCACCTTCCGGGTGTTAGGTTCATCATGTTATGCGTGTGGCCAGTCGGGCCACATGAGCAGGGATTGCCCTAAAAAGGGTTTGATTTTTTTTCCACTGCAACCAAAACGGTCATAAAAAGGACGATTGTTCGAGGTTGTCGGGAGGAGGAGGATCAGTGGCGGCGCCTGCGCCCGCCACAATGAGGATCACTGATGGTCGCCCGGTTAAGGCGGAGACTCCTGCGATGAAGAGGCGTGCTTTTCAGCTGACCACAGAGGAGGCCAGAGTAGCGCCAGACGTTGTGATCTTGTATGTTTATGCTATTATGATCTTGTATAGGGACCTTCTTAGTCAATGGGTTGTCGGCTCATGTTCTCTTTGATTCGGGGGCTACCTGATCATTCGTATCTCTTGCACTCAGTAAGAAGTTTCGGGATGCTTCGGGGACATTGGATTCCCCACTTGAGGTGGAGATTGCACATAACTGCATCGTGAGTGCTGCGAGGGTATATTAGAGGAGTATCTTGAATGTGTTCGAGGAGAGGTTTCATATCGATCTGTTTCCGATTCCTTTGCGGGGATTGAAGGTGATCATCAGGATGGATTGGTTGGGGCCCAATGGGGTCATGGTAGACCGCGAGTGTCAGCTGGTGAGAGTTCGAACCCCAAGTGGGGGAGAACTGGTTATTCATGGAGAGAGAGCCCTGCGTAAGCCAACTCTCTGTTCGGCTGCGAGGGCTAGGAGGCTTCTTCAGCAGGGTTGTTCTAGGATCTCGGCTTATGTTTCAGATACGAGGGTTGAGGCAACGCCCGAGTTGAGCAATGTTCTGATTGTGCTAGATTTTCCTGACGTGTTTCCTGAGGAATTGCCAAGGGTTCCTCCGAAGAGACAAGTGGAGTTCTGTATTAACTTAGTGCCTGGTGCGGCTCCGATAGCCAAGGCACCGTACCGTCTAGCTCCACCTCAGATGCAGGAGTTGTCTACGCAACTTCAGAAGCTGCTAGACCGAGGACTTATTCGTTCGAGCAGTTCCCCGTGGAGAGCACCGATCATGTTCGTGAAAAAGAAGGATGGGTCACACAGGATGTGTATTGATTATCGGGAGTTGAACAAGCTAACGGTGAAGAACCGTTATCCGCTTCTGAGGATTCATGATTTGTTAGATCATCTTCAGGGTGCATCTTGGTTTTCCAATATTGATCTTCGGTCAGGGTATCATTAGATGAGGATTAGGGATGAGGATATACCAAAGACGACTTTCAGGACTCGCTATGGTCATTATTAGTTCGTGGTGATGCCATTCGGGCTCACCAATGCTCCAGCAGCGTTCATGGATCTCATGAACTGGGTTTGTAGACCGATGTTGGATCGGTCTGTGATTGTCTTCATTGATGATATCTTGGTCTATTCTAAGACCAAGGAGCAGAACGAGCAGCATTTAAGGGAGGTGTTGGAGATCTTGAGGGTAAAGAGGTTGTATGCCATATTCTCCAAATGTGGTTTTTGGTTGTGGGAGTTATAGTTTTTGGGGAACATCGTCAATCAGGAGGGTATTTTGCTTGATCCGGCCAAAATCGAGGCGGTGATGCGATGGGAGGTTCCGAAGAACGCATCCGAGATCCGTAGTTTCTTGCGTCTTGCTGGGTACTATCGGAGATTTATTCAGGATTTCTCCAAGAACGTCGTGCCTATGACTCGTTTGACCAAGAAAAGTGTGACCTTTCGGTGGGGTCCAGATCAGCAGACGACATTTGAGGCAGAAATTATGTGAGTCCCTGATTCTAGCGCTACCCGAGGGATTGGATGACTTTGTAGTATATTGTGACGCTTCTACTTTGGGATTAGGAGCGGTTCTGATGCATATGGGGGCATGTGATTGCTTATGCTGTGAGCAAATTGAAGCCTCATGAGGCAAATTACCCCACTCATGATATGGAATTGGGGGCGGTGGTGTTTGCCCTTAAGATTTGGAGGCACTATTTATATGGGGTCCGATTAACCATTTTCAATTATCACAAGATTTTAAAGTATTTGATGGATCAACAAAATCTAAATATGAGATAGAGGAGATGGCTTGGTTGTAACACCACGTTTATTAAATAAATAAATAAATAAATTTTATAAATGAATAGTGGCCCTAAATGCGGAATAAATTTGCAAGGCGTTAGTTTTGGGGATTAAAAAGTCATAATTGAGACTTTGAGGGTTAAAATATGATTTTCGGATTAGTTTGTAAAGAATTTTGGAGTTTGGGGGTTGTTTGGTAAATTTTGGATCTAAATTGAAATAAAATCTTGAAGAAAGGGGTTGAATGGTAAATATTGGATTAAATTTGAAAAGATTTTATGGAGGCAGGGGCTAAAGGGTAAGTTTTGGGTTTAAATTGAAAAGATTTGGTAAGGAGGGGCCGATCTTGGTAAAATGGACAAAAGTTTGAAGGAACATGGGACTTAAACCCGGTGTCCCTTCCCCCACCGGCTAACCCAAACCCTAGCTATCAATACAACCGCCACCTTGAAGTGCCCTCAGCCGCCACCCCTTTTGTCGTAACCAATCGCCACCCTACCACTAGCAGCATCACCGTCGGACGCCATCACAGCATCCTTGCTTCCGGAGACGTTGTGTGCAACCGGAGAACCGCCGAGACCGGTGTAGCAAGCTCTGTCCGTTGTGTGTGGTTCGTGAGCCACCAGAAATGCTCGGTAAGTCCACCGCAACCCACCTTCATCTCCCTCTCTCTTCTCCCTGTCGTCCATCGCGATGTTGACATCGTAAACACCATTGCTGCCGCCGGTGTTTTTTTGGCCGCTGATCTCATCGTTCCGGTGACGTCAGCCACTTAGGAGGTGGTCGGACCTTTATATGTTCACGTATATATGCTGTTTAGTGTGGTCTTGGAGTTGTTTGCACAATTTATGGCCGGAAAACCCACCACCACCATTGGAAATGGTGGCTGCCGCCCCCTGCCACCGTTTTCTGCCGCCATCAGCCACCGTGAAGGGTGGCTGTGTGTGTGTTTTTGTGTGTGAGTGTGTACTTTATGGGTGTGAAGGTGTATATCCAATTTTTGAGAAGGAACCACCATCACCACCATTGGAAATGGTGGTTGCCGCCGCCTGCCGCCGTGAGCTACCGCCGACCACCGCTGCCCGAGGTGACAGTGGGTGGTGCCCGGCCTAGTAGGACCCTAATCGGCACAATAGCTTAATCTTGGACTTAGTTGGCTTGTGATTGGGTTTGAAACCCTAATTAGGGTTTAGAAAACCCTAATTCTAGGAATGTTAGTTTGGGAATTGTCGGGACCCACGTTAGGACTGTTAGAGTGGAATTTTGATTTATGTCCAACTACATTGTATAAATGGCCTAATGGAGTGATGGACTTAATGAATTAAGTCCTTAATGGGTTAAGTCCTTAACGGGTTAAGTAAGAATACTTAACCCTAATCGTCATTTCTTGTGAGAAACCTTAATTTTGGTTGGGCCTTGAATTGGGCCTTTTTGTTGGCTTTTGGTAATTAGGCTCTTGATGGGCCATCCAAGAACAAATATATGGACTAGAATATTTGGATTGGGTTTAGGATAAGGCCTATTAGACAGGCTTGGGGCCAATTCGGAAAATTGGGCCATAGATGGGCCATAATTGGGCCTTGATGATTATGAGATATTGGACTGTCGAAATGCCAAATGTTTGGACTAGAATAAATTGTTGGGCCTTAAGGTAAGACCATGTAGAGGTTTGGGCCCAATTTGGAAAACTGGTCCATATGTTGGGCCTTGATTTATTATTTGCCTTTTGGGCCTCCAGAGTTTGAGTTTGGGCCTTGGTCTTGGACCAAGCTAGGTTAGGGGTAAAATGGTCCTTTTACCCCAAGTGTGTACTTATGGTTATGAATTTGAACCAAATTATTAATTGGGTGTTGTTTTGATGATTGATAGTTTGGGGATCTGTCAGTCAGCAGCCAGGAATTTATTCGCGGGACTTCAACATTGCGAGGTAAGTCTGCTTATTGTTTGTATGGGTCTAAGGCACCAATGTCGGCCCATTTAGTTTATGTATGGTAGGAAGACCCGGGGGTTATCCCTAGACAATATGTATGAAAGACCAGGAGGTGGCTCCTGGGACACTATATGCTATTATGTATGGTAGGAAGACCCGGGTGTTAGCCCTAGGCAATATGTATGAAAGACCAGGAGGTGGCTCCTGGCACACTGTATGTTAATTAGCTAAGTAGAATAGTATGTATGCTAGTTGTCTCTGTGATGCTTGCATGAAGACCAGGAGGTGGCTCTTGGCACTTGTTTGTAAGACCGAAGGGGTTGCCCCCAACTTGGCAAGAAAGACCACGTGGCGCCCCATGGCATAATGGCAAGACTATGTTTTGGCACATAGCATTTTATTTCATTATGATATAGGATTGTTTTGTATGGCTCACAGTTATTGTAAGGGTCAAAATGTTGTAATTAGTCGAAGTGTATTTTGCACTCTTCGAATGTTTTGTAATCTATTTTACTAAGGTGCTTTTATTCGAAGCTTTAGTGTCTATGCCTTAGTATATTTTTTGTACGCTTTCTGATTCCTATAAATAGGGATATTTACTAGAGTTAGATAAGAGTTTTTGCAGACCTGTCTTTGTACACTGTAAACATTCGAAAGTGTAATAGAGCTGAAACAAGATCCTATTTACATCCGTTGTTCAATCTCGCATTCTTACTTCAATTTTAACTCTGATTCATTTTATACTCGATTCGTTGATTCATCAATTGGTATCAGAGCAGGAATCACATCTGTGATCTGATTTTCATCTATTCAAAAAGTTTTTGACTCAACTTTTTGGTTCAAAAGTTTCCGCACTTTTTGATAGTGAAAAATTTGCCTAGATTTTAGTTTGTTATTTGATTCTGCATTTGAATTGTTGAATCGAGTGTTCTTCCTGTAATTCCGATTTGATTCAACTAGTTTGATTTCAAATTTTCAAATTTTCTTCAAAATTCTCAAAATCATCTTCCGTACAACAATGGCGAGCTTCAATTTCAATTCGATGACCTCGTTTTCTCATCTGTTAAGATCATCAACCAAAATTCCAATGCTAATTCCTGAATACTATGATCAGTGGGCTGATCGTATGCAGGATTATCTGAATCGTCTTGATGAAGAATTATGGTCATGTATCACTAGAAATGTCAATGCTCCGGTGAATGTTCAAGCAATTGGATCATCTTCTGCAAGTTCTGGTGTTGAAAATCAAACTGATCGTTTGAAGAAACTGGAGAAGAGATGTATGAGGGAATTGCGAGGAGCATTACCTACAGTTGTGTATAATTACGTAAGCAGTTGTACAACTGCTAAGGAGATCTGGAACAATCTGAAAGAAAAGTTTCAAGGAATTGAGAAGACGAAAATCAATTCAATCAAACAGTGCTTGGTGGAGCTGAAAGATTTCAGACAAAAAGAAGGTGAAACAATTGAAGTCTACTATGATCGTCTGAACGAGTTAATCTATCGTTGCAATCGCTATGGAATCACAAGGACTTCAATGGAATTCAATCTCATCTTTGTGATGGGTCTTCGAAAAGAATGTAGAAGCGTGAGTATGATGGTGAAGAATCAACAAAGTTTTGATACATCAACTCTTAATGATTTGTACAATCAGTTGAAGACACACGAAATTGAGGTTAATGAAATAGCTGAGGAATCGAAGCTGAATTTGGTAGGTCCATTGGCACTTGTGTCTAAAATATCTGAGAAAGAAGCTGAAAAAGATGATTCAGAAGACGAAGAGGGATTCATAATGAATTCAGATGATGAGGCAATAGCATTTTACTCGAATAATCGTGTTAAGAAGTTTTTCAAAAAGTCGTTCAATCCGAAGGCTAAGCTTGCTGAGGTAAAAGGAAGTTCTACGAGTAAAGCTGTTGTTGAGGAGAAAAAGAAGGTTGAGAAGAAAGATTTGAAGGTGTCTGAAGGGAAGAGTGAAAAGAAGCTGAAAGGTGATGCTGGAATAGATTGTCATTATTGCAATGGATCCAATCATCTTGAGAATGATTGTATGCTTCGAAAGAAGGATGAGAGGAAGAATAAAGTAAAAGATGAGGCTTATTACGCAGAGAGGCTTGAGGAGGTTCATGCGAAAGCTAAGAATTTGTCGCTGGCCGCAAGGGGTGAACAGGAGGAAGATGGAACTTATCAAATCTGGTCATCTGGATCAGACGATGAAGAAATGAGGAATCCAACACATGGAGCAATGTATGCGAAGATGGAGGAGGACTCAGATGAAGAGGAATTCGAAGTGAAAGGTAGATGCTTCGTATCCAAAGCAGCAGACAAATCTCCAATGACGACAAAGGTACGTAATATTCTCGAATCTTTTAATATTCCTACACATGCTTATGACTCTGAACTAATTTCATTTGATGAGACTGTTACTTATTTTGATTCAATTGTTGTGTCTGCTAGCAATGAGGCCAACAAGTTGTCCATGGAGTTATTAGAGACCAAAAAGCGTTTAGACATGAAAATAAGTAAAGTTGATTGTTTAGAATTACAAATAACAAATATTATGTGTGATAGGGATACTTTATCAAATGAAGTCAAACTTTTGCTAGCACAAAGAAACATATACTGTAATTCTGCTAAGAGACTATATGGCAAATTAACTGATTTACATCATTCATGTGAAATAAGTAAAGAGCAACATAGAAAATTACTGCCTTTTCTAGCATTCGAAATAGTTAAGGTAGATAATGTTTCGTATGATTGTGAGAAGATAATAGCTGAATTTGACAAAGTTCCTGATGATAGATATAAATATGGAATTGTCAAAATTGATGAATGTCTAGATGCGAATGAATTAGTTAACATAGTGAATGATACTTTGACTAAATCTGAACAAATACAAATTTTGAAAAAGACTGAGAATTCAACTTCTGATTCTCAATCTAATTTTGCTGATATTGAAGATAATTCTGATAATATTAGTGAAATTAGTGATCTTGAGGATGTTGATTGTTCCCAGTTGTCTATTGTTAATGTTGCATCAACATCTAAAGGAAAAGAAAAAGTTAAGGACTTGATGGTTAAGATAGAAACTGATAAACCCTCAACTTCGAAAGTTTGTGATTTGGACTTCGTGGATATCAGAGATAGTCAAACTGATGATAGCGATGATGAAAATGAAGAGAAAATTTCGAAGAAAAAGAAATCTTCAATGGAAGACGAAATTCCTAGAATTGTAGTTGATCAAGTGTATGGTGATACACAAAAGTTCGAAAAAGTGATGAATGAACAAGGTGCTCACTTTCTTGAAACGAATACTGTGGTTTATCCAAATTTCAAGTGTACAGATGATGTCATTTTTCCAAATCAAGTATTCGTAACTACTGGAAATGTTGAGAATGTCAAACCAGAATTAAAGAAGTTAGTTGAAGAAGATAATTTGAAAACAACAGATGAAGGTTTCTTTGCAAATCAAAGCACAGTTGAAAATAACCTAACAAAGAATTCGTATGTTTTTCAACGTCAAAAACCACAAAGAAAATGGGTTGAAAAATCAAAAATTGAAAAAGAGATTTCAAAACCAGTTGTAGTGGAAAATGAAAATGTTGTCAAACTAAACTCCAAGGAATTCAAAGATCAAATTGAAAAATTTTCGAAAGAAAATAACATTTCAAAAAGACAAGCTTGGAAGAAAATATTTTGGCAGAATATTGAGTCTCAAAAGATGTCAAATGAAGCGACAAAATCTGTTAAGACTGTGAATTCAGTAACTTTTTCAGACAAAAAGAAAAATCCCGCTCAAACAAATAAATATTTGTCTGAATCACAAACACCCAAAAATGTTTTCAAAGCTAAAAATTCTTCTTTTTCAACAAATAAACAAACTTCATTTCAAACAAGTCATTCAAGGTCTGAAGTGAATAAACAATCGAAGTTTTCGAAAGTTTCAAATGAATCAAATTCACCTCAAATATTCTCTCAACGTCAACATTTTAAATCGACTGTTAATACATCTTATGCTCAATATTATCTAACGAATCCAAAAGTTGATTTTGTTCCTCAAGAGCCAAATTTTCCTAATCATACGAAGAAACACACTTTGAAAATTTCACACGAAAAAGGGATAACTTCAAGGAAGAATATTGATCATTGGCTTGAAGGCAAAGGAAAAATGTATCAGTCGAGTACATTTTCAAAGGAGCAAATTCACGAAGCCTATGAGAAGTATGTGAATACTTTATCAAACGGAAGTTCATCTTCTAAGGATTCGAACATATCAGTCAAAGCATGGAAACCAGTAGTGAAAGCAAACAATGAACAATCACAAACTCAGAATACGAAGGGTAAAGTCTGTGAACATCCGAAACCATCAAAATCTTATGTTTCAGTTCCTTTAAATGATGATGTGAACTTAATTGATAGTCTCAAAACCAAAGTTTGTGATTGGGTTAAAAGTTCTTCATTACATTCGAAATTGAAATCTAATTTCCAAGGACCCAAAAAGCCTTGGGTACCTAAATTTTTCCACTGATTGTAGGTACTATGTGACGAACAATATGATAACAAGTGGTATATTGATAGTGGTTGCTCTCGTCGCATGACTGGGAAGAAGGAGAATTTACGCGATTTTCGAAGCCTAAAGAATGCTGGAGTTGTGAAATTTGGTAACAATCAAAAATGTCAAGTCAAAGGATATGGGAAGATCACGAACGGACAATTCACAGTGAATCGTGTTGCTTATGTTGAAGGTCTTCAACATAACTTGATAAGTGTTTCACAACTTGTTGTGGGCACTGGCAATCAAGTTCTTTTTAATAAAGAAGGAAGCATTATTTCGAATGTCAGCACTAAAGAAGTTTTGCTCAAATCAAAAAGGAAAGGTGACATGTTCACTTTGTACATCAATCTGATAGTAGGAAAACCTGATGTATGTCTTCTTTCGAAAGCATCATCATACTTAAGTTGGCTTTGGCATCGAAGACTATCTCATCTCAACTTTCGAAACATCAACAAACTTGTTGTCCAAGATCTGGTAAGAGGTTTACCTGTACTTAAATTTGATAATGATTCTTTATGTGCAGCTTGTGAAGTTGGCAAGCAACATAAACAAGGTCATCCGATTACGATAGATTCGAAAATTATCGCTCCACTGGAGCTCTTACATATTGATTTGTGTGGTCCATCGACAGTTTCAACACTCAACAAGAAACGGTACATTTTAGTAATTGTTGATGACTTTTCAAGATTCACGTCGGTTTATTTTCTCAGGCTTAAATCCGAAGTTGCACAAATCATGATTGACTTTATCAAAAAGATGGAAACAACATTGAAGAAGACTGTTCGGAAAATTAAAAGTGATCATGGAACTGAATTTAAGAACAATGTTTTTGATTCATTTTTGGTGGACAAAGGAATTTCGCATAATTTTTCGTCTCCATACACTCCACAACAAAATGGTGTTGTTGAACGAAGAAATAGATCTCTATGCGAAGCAGCAAGGACTATGCTAGCATATACGAATCTTCCACAATACCTTTGGACTGAAGCAATATCCACCGCATGTTTTGCTCAAAACAGATCTTTCATCCATCGGCGTTTTAACATTACTCCATATGAAATTCTCAACAATCGAAAACCTAACGTGAAATTTTTCCATGTTTTCGGATGCATGTGCTTTATTATGAATCTCAAGGATAATCTTACAAAATTTCAAGCTAAAGCAGATGAAGGGATTTTCTTGGCATATTCGCATAATTCAGTTGCATATCGTGTGTTGAACAAAAGAACACGAAAAGTGGAAGAAACTTTTAATCTTACATTTGATGATTACTATGTTAAACAAACTGAAACGCATTTTGAAAATCATCCTATTCTAAAAGAAATACAAGATGAATCTGAACCTTCACAAATGTTGGATATTGATTATGATTTAATTTTTGGTATTTCAGATCATGCTGTTGATGCTGAAATTAATGCAAATGATAATCATCTTCCTGAATTAACGAAGCTTACTGATGATTCAACATCAACTTCTCAAGAGATAGGCGAAAGTATGCAAAATAATCCAGTAGAGGGGGAGCACTTGGATTCGAACACTCTAGTTGAGGGGGAGCATTCTTTCGAGGGGGAGAATGAGAGATTGAATGCTGATGTTGAGGGGGAGCATAATGTTGAGGGGGAGCATTTAGAAAACAATGAAAATAATAATGATTTTGATGATGTTTGTTCGATTGCAGGTTCAGAGAATGATGATTTATACGAAGATGCACCTTTGGACTTTGATCCAGCATATCCGCCAATGGAAAAGTGGACAAGAGATCATCCGAAGGATCAAGTAATTGGGAATCCACAAGAGGGTGTTTTAATAAGAGCTCAAATTTGTGCAAGGAATGAGGTATTGAATACTCATCAAGAATTTTGCATGTTCAATGTTTTCATCTCTAAAATTGAACCAAAGACAGTTAAGGTTGCAATGGAACACTCAGATTGGGTTGTTGCAATGCGATCTGAATTGTCTGAATTTGAACGAAACAAGGTTTGGAGATTAATTCCTAAACCTGAAAATGTTTCGATTGTCAGGTTAAAATGGATTTTCAAAAACAAAACTGACAAAGATGGAAATATCGTTCGAAACAAAGCCAGACTTGTTGTCAAAGGATATTCACAATAAGAAGGAATCGACTATGAAGAGACTTTTGCCCCTGTCGCAAGACTCGAGGTTGTTCGTATATTTCTGGCTTATGCAGCTCACAAAGACTTTGATGTTTATCAAATGGACGTGAAGTGTGCATTTTTAAATGGAGAGCTTGAAGAAACAGTTTACGTGGAACAACCCCCAGGTTTTATTAACGAAGAACATCCTAATCATGTTTATATTTTAGATAATGCAGTTTATGGATTAAAACAAGTACCACGAGCATGGTATGCAACTCTTACTTCATTTTTGAAGCAATCTAAATTTAAACAAGGATCTGTAGACCCCACATTATTTCGAAAGAAAGTTGGGAATCATCTAATGTTTGTTCAAATTTATGTTGATGATATTATTTTTGGCTCAACTGACTCTGCCTTGTCTAGAGAATTTGAAGATCTGATGAAAAGTATGTTCGAAATGAGCATGATGGGAAAAATCAATAATTTTCTGGACTGAATATTCATCAAAGCAGAGAAGGAATTTTTATTAATCAAGAAAAATATACGAAGAATCTGCTACAGAAGTTTGGATTGACGAATAGCACAAAGTTACGAGTTGGCAACTGGCATAAAGTTGACACCTTCGTTAGATAAACCTGCAGTTGACCTAACTCTTTACAGAAGCATGATTGGTTCATTACTTTATCTTACAACTAGTAGACCTGATATCATGTTCTCTGTGTGTAATTGTGCTAGGTATCATTCAAATCCACGAGAACCACATCTCACTGCTGTGAAGAATATCTTTCGTTATCTTAAGGGAACAATTTCGTTAGGATTGTGGTATCCTTCAAAAACTGGGTTCTTTGTACAAGATTATTCGGATGCAGACTTGGGTGGTTGTAATCTTGATAGAAAAAGCACAAGTGGCGGATGTCAATTTCTCGATGGCAAATTGGTGAGCTGGCAGTCGAAATATTTTGTAATCTTGATAGAAAAAGCACAAGTACTTTGTTGCAGATATTCATGATGATACACAGTGGATAATGCTTGCAGTTCTAGGGTCAGGTAAATCTATCATACGAATCTTTAAATTTTTGAATATTTTGAACTAGTTAAGTTGTCCTTAGAAGCATGCTGCAGCATGTTGTCTAAAGCCTCCATTGACTCAATGTGTGTGTACGAAAGCCTTAATGAAATAATTCATACAAAAATTTCTTCCCAATCAGGCTTGTATTCACATTAGTCTCCTGAGCTACCTGACTCTTCTCACAATGAGTTAAGAGTTTATTGTTTTGTCCAAATATAACAGAGGTACATTTCGTGTCTTTCATCAATCTATTTCATCCAAAAAGTTCTTACACGATCACACACGAAGACATATGTCCGAGAGGTCTCTGATTCCACCAATCGAGACTTAGACATATCAAAAATCTGTGTTTATGATCTGACATCATGAGACCGTGATGAAAGTGAAACCCAATTTTCTAAACTTTTAAGGAATTGACGAGGAACTATGTTCCAGATTTTCACGAAATCTTTGTTTCAGTACCCAAATTCGAAACTCCAAATCATATTCATTTCGTATGAGTGGTCTTGATCAAACATTCGAAACCCATGATGCTTGTTACCCAACAAGATCCAGCATAAATTTTTTCATGAATATGCCTTCCGGTTGAGTTTCATTCGAAATCCAAAGTCACTTAAAATTTTTCAAAGCAAACTTGTCACTGACTACACTGGTCAAACAAGTAATTTCTGTTACAATTTATCACCTTATGTTTAGGTTGATATGTAACGAAATTTATTATAGCTACCCATGAAACCTTATAAAAGAAGCCCTTCGATACTTCTCTTCAAGTATTCGATTGTATTTCACGGGAACATACACAAGCTGTTGATCAACTCTCTTGGTGATTAACGAAGCAATCTTTGCCCGGGATTAACGAAGCAATCTATGCTAAAACGAGTTGATCCTTCGAATTCAGTCTTGGTGGCTTATTTGAAAAATATTGATTCTACTGTAGAAACTAGGAAATTATTGCCAAGAGAAGAGAAGAAATCCAAGCGTTTGAAAAAGAATGAACCTGGTTCTTCTGAAACAAAAGTACAGGAATTGAAATTTACGAAATCTTCAAAGAAGAAGCCAATTACAGTTGAAGAGCTAGTAGTACACGAAGTGTCTGTTGCTGAGACTAAATTGATTGAGTCGGTTGTTGAAGATACTCAAGAGAAAGTGGTCATTCCTTCGAAGACTGGTATTTTTCGAAGAATCAAAATGAAGTCTAAGAATACACGCAAGTCTCCAACAACTAACATGGTACGAAAACCTCAGGTTACTCATCAAGGTGTCTTAATTCGTCAAGTACCAGCACCAGTTTCTCCATCGTCAAAGAAACGAAGGGCTGAGGATATGGCCAAACATATTTCCCAGAAGAAGAAGAAGACACGAAAGCTTATGCTTTCCACTGAGTCTACAGAAGATGAAGATGAACGAATTCCTGAAACACCAGACGTAACTCTTCACAAAGAAAGTTCAACTCCTGAGCAGACAATAGTCATACCACCCGAAGATTTGGTTGCCAAATCAGTTTCTGAGGAGGTACGAACTTCAGGCATCACTACAAACGTATCTGATACGGATGCAAATGTCAATATGGGTGAAGGAGATTCAAAGAAAGAAGATCAAGGTCATCCTACTTCTATAGCCTTCGAAAATATTGTTTTTTTACCTCCACCAATCACTCCGATTACTTCAACCACAGATTCACCTACATTCGAAAATATCATCAATCAACCCTTTACTTCCATTTTTTCTTCTCAATCCACTGATACACCCAAACTTAATTCGCTTGTTCAAGAAATCATTCATATGGATACTGAAACTGACAACGAGGGTTTTGGAGGCACGTTTGATGAATTAGAGTTTGATGGCGAAGAAGAAGATTTTCCCGATCATATGCTGATGACGATGAAATAGTTTAAAATTCTGAATACGAAGTTGAATTCCATAATTCAATCTCAAGCTGATTTGGGGGGTGGTTCATCGGTTTCAAGTTTGGAAGTTGATACGATGTTACAAATGTTCGAAGCCAAGATAGTGAGTAAAGTCTCCGGGATGGTTAGAGATTCGGAGTCGAGAATTCTGGAGAATGTTGATCATATTGATCAAAATAATGAGCTACGCATCAATTCTCAGAATTCGAAGTTTGTGGGAGATTTGAAAGAATTGAAGACAGTTACAAAGGAACGACATGTTCTCTTTGTTCAGGAAGTTAAGAAAGTCAAGGAGGATGTTAATTTGCAGATGCGTGAACTTCGCGAAGACATGCAAAAAGAGATTGCTAGTGTCCAACAGGATTATGCGTCTCTGAATCAGAAGATTGACATAATTTGTGATGTTGTCACGAAATTTGTCAAGTTGTATGAAAGTTTGAGTCCTCAAGTTACTCAACTTTCTACAATGGACAGTAAAAACTTTGTGGAAGTGATTACGTTACTGAAGGAGTTAAAAGATCTATCTGTTAAGCCAGTTTCGTCTTCTCTGATTACTCCTGAATTTCTATCCCAGAAGTTCACACAATTCGAAGCCATTCTACACAAGCAACTGGCTCCTCTTTCTCGTATATCAAGCCTTCTACCAACAACAGATGCCCCACCTGTTTTTACAGGGGTGCAAGGGGGAGAAAGAAAAGTTGAAGATACGAAGGCTGGTGGTGAAGATGCGAAGGTTATGGGAAAGGTAATATCTTCGAAGATCCCATCAACGAAGCCAATTATAGCATCTGCTGGGCCAGTTACTTCAACAGTTGTAACAACTATGCCAATTACAAGACCAATTTCGAAAGGAATTGTGATTGGTAAATCTACTGAAACTGGTGGGAGTGGTTCAAAAACAAAAGAGGTAATAGATGATTCAGCTTTGAAGGATAAAAGGAAAAAGATAGTTGTGGAAAAGTCGAAAGAAGAAAAGAAAGCTGAAGCAGAAACTGAAATTGAAAGGCTAAGGTTGATTCAAAGCTTTGACTCAACGTCCGAGTGATCCTAAGGGTATGGACAAAGGTGATCCGTCCAAACACTATAATTACGAAACAATTGAAGCCAAGGTTGCATATAATCATATGTATTCGTTTGAGAAGAAACCAAAGCAGAGTTACATGGTTACGAACACTGATACAAGTCAGCTTGACTTTCCAGTGAATGCGATGATGTTTATCATGCCACAATTTAAAGCAGAAGGAAATTTCAAAGATAAGGATGATGGTACTCACATGAAAATTAGATTTCATGTTGTTCTTGCAAAAGCCCCTGAGGAAATATGGTCTTTGGTAAAGATCAAGAAAGTTATTAGTATGAAAAAGGATGTGGTGTTCAAAAACACAGTCCAAAATATCAAGTACGTAGTGGCCAGGGCAAATGGATGTATTTGCGAATTTACAATTGCAGATTTTCCATTAATGAACTTGTATAATCTTATACAAGTTGCTTTGATTCTGAAAGACAAATCTTTTTCATATCTTCAAAACACTGAACCTGATGAATTTAAGCTTGGGGTTGCTCACATCAAGATTTTCATTGAAAATTATTATGAGTGCTTGGCTCTAACTGATGTGTAGTTAGCTACAACTAAAGGTATGGAAATAAAAGCTCCAATGGCACCTACGAAGACTCAAGCAGAATTGAAAAAGTATGTTGATGGTGAAATCTGCTTGAAGCCTTTTGGGTTAGTCTTCGCAGGAAAGGACAAGGCTGGAAAAGCAAAGCGTTTCTTATTCCAGGCATGCGAAGTGGATAGATATGCAACGTCTCAATATACGAACTTAATTGTTCGTATGAATCATTGTAAGAAGAACAATGAAGGAGATAAGAAGGAGCTAAAGAACATAATATCATGGTACACGGAAATTCGAAGAGTGATGCTGTATTCCATCCAGCTTCTTACAAATTAAGAAGTTCGACTATGATTACAAAGGGGGAGATTGTAAGGGTCAAAATTTTGTAATTAGTCGAAGTGTATTTTGCACTCTTCGAATGTTTTGTAATCTATTTTACTAAGGTGCTTTTATTCGAAGCTTTAGTGTCTATGCCTTAGTATATTTTTTGTATGCTTTTTGATTCCTATAAGTAGGGATACTTACTAGAGTTAGATAAGAGTTTTTGCAGACCTGTCTTTGTACTCTGTAAACATCTGAAAGCGGAATAGAGCTGAAACAAGATCCTATTTACATCTGTTGTTCAATCTCGCATTCTTACTTTAATTTTAACTCTGATTCATTTTATACTCGATTCGTTGATTCATCAATGATGTATTGTAGTATCTGGTTGAAATAGACCGAAGGAGTAGGCCAGCACCCAGATATGCCAGGCAGCATGTTGATATGTGTGGTATGTGGTATTTGGGGAACTCACTAAGCTTCGTGCTTATGGTTTTCAGTTTTGGTTTCATGTACTTCACTATGCTTCGTGCGTATGGGATGTTATTATGAATGTTTTTATATCGTTGGTTTTATAATAATTTAATTATGAATGAATTTTTTGGTCTTAAATTTTGGGATGTTACAAGTTGGTATCAGAGTCCTTATTTGAGGTATTCGGACACACTCTTGGGTGTGTCTGGACTCAAATGTAGGGTTTGAAGGAATTTTACAAGAAAAATGATTTTCCTAAAATTAAAATTAAGGTTTTTGCTAAAGAACAAGGAGTGTGATGCGTGCAATCGACCGAGCTCAAGTAAGTGGTTCCAAAAATACCAATACATGTTTGTTATGCGATATGATATGATTATGTGATTCACATGCTCGATTAGGTCTAAGGATCTAGGAAGGATGCCTTATATGCCTACTGTATGTGCTTACTGAACTGCATGCTAGTACTGATTAGTCAGTGATATGATGACATGTTTAGGTTATGCCTGATTGTATGAGCCTTTGAATTGCACGCTAGTACAGATTCCTGATTAGAGGATAGAATGGTTTGATTGGAGTATGTTGGTTAGATTTTCCATTGTCTGAATGTTGCTTGCTTTGTGCTTTGTGGGACTCTTAGCAATGTGAGCTAGCTGCTAAGTGAATATGCCAAGTCACATGTGGCACGGGTTGGATAATCTCAGAGTGATGGACTTGACCCTATTGTGCAGCTCTCGTTTGAGTCCAACCGTTCTAGGGATGTGTCATTTACTCGAAGCATTATCTGATCTCTGTTTCATGTGACTATATTCATGAGGTAGCTAGTTGACATTACTAGGAATCTTTCAGCAGTTGAGGAGTGGGTGGGTTTGGGAACCTAGGAAAGCCTAGGATATGCTTCAGTGGGTTAGTAGTGAGGTTGTGAGATTTGGGTGCATCAGTTTGAGGAAGTGACTTGGAGGGTTCAGGAGGATTGCTGAGGAAAGTATGGATAGGTGTGGGAGGTAGTATTGTGCCCGTACTACTGAAAGCACAGGATCCATTCTCGAATCTGTGAGAGTCTTGGAGAATCTAAGAAGCTTATGAAAGGTGGATCTTTGAGTATGTTTTGATTATTGGTTTGTCGCGTTTCAGTTGGGAGATAAGCTCGTAAGGAAATGGTTCAGGTTCGGGTTCTGGCTTAGGTGTAGGTGCTGAGCCGATTAGCGAGTAGTTGCGAGAGTTCATCTCATCAGAGATTTCTCGCTTTGTTTCGGAGATAGTGGATGAGCGCTTGGGCACGTTCCGTGCGGAGGTTATGGCTATCATTGGAGCTCGCATACTGATTTTCCAGGAGTTCCGTGCTTGTGGAGCTCCTGCGTTCCATAGGGAGAGGGACCCCATTGTTAGTAGGAGGTGGTTAGTAGATATGGCTAACGCGTTCAGGACGAGTTTTTGCCCCGAGGAGGCGAAGGTCAGATATGCTTCCTACCTGTTGAAGGATCAGGCACGTAACTGGTGGGAGGAGATCGGTAGTGAGTTGGGTGATGATGCGGTCGATGCTATAACATGGGATGATTTCTTGACCAGATTCCGAGCTGAGTTTGCACCGGCGATTGAGGTGCAACAGTTGGCGCAAGAGTTCATGGATCTCCGCTAAACTACTGAGACGGTGGTAGAGATCACAGCCAAGTTCCAGGAAAGGGATTTACTGGTACCGCAGTATGTAGCAGATGCGGAGATGAAGAAAGTGGGGTATCACGATATGTTGCGGGATGACATCAGGAAATTCGTGAGTATTCCAGGGTGCGAGACCCTGAATGATATGATCTCTAGAGCCCGAGAGCGGGAGATTAATTTGGAGGACATTGAGAAGAGGAGGTCCGATGAGGTGCATACTTTCGAGGGTCCCGGGAAGAGACCCAAGATTTATGACCAGCATCTGAGAGGCCACAAGGACCGGAGTCACTGCAGTACATGCAGGAAACTGTACGATGGGGCTTGTCGTTCCAGGGGTTTGGGCTGCTACAAGTGTGGTCGGATTGGCCATGTCAGCAAGGACTGTTCTGAGGGAGCAAGTCCGTTATGCTTTCTCTGCAATCGGGTGGGCCGCAAGAAGGCCGACCGTTCGATGTTGAGGAGAGGAGCAGTGAGCGCGCTTGCTCCGAATTCTTTGAGGATCACCGATGGACGAGATGGCAGGGCAGGAGCCCCAGCAGAGAGGAGTTGAGTTCTACAGGTATGTATCTTTTGCTTTTTTTCAGGTTATTTATATCTGTGTTTATGGTTGTTGGAATCCTACATCAGTTCGGGTAAAGCATATATCCGATTCATTTCGCTCATGTATGAGTTATCAGTATTGCTGGAGTTCAGAAAGTGTTCATCTAGTTCTCAGGGGTTGTATAATCTTTTAAGTTATCCTAGTAATGGATCGATAGCATTAGTATGCACCGTTTGTCAACAGATCGATCATTGGAAGGTAGGAAGGATCAGAAATCCTTCCATTTCTCATATGCCGGGGAGACTTAGTTGGATCGAAGTGGGGGAGAACCGTTCAGGTACCCAGGACAGAAACAAGCGTGAAATTTGGATGAGCTCGTATCCCCATCAGGAAAGGAAAAGGTGGCCCAAGTGGCTGCCTGTATGGGGGATAGTGTGAATTGGAAGTTCGGGAAACTTCCCGACCTTAGGACATCAGATTGATATGTAGCAGACTATGGGGAAACAGGTTGAGGATCCAAGTCAGGAAATGAGTTCAGTGTGGGATGTTAGACCGCGTGGGTGCTCGACTTTGGGTGTGTTCGGATTGGTAATCAGCGGTAAGACTATAGTCAGCGGTGGAGTTAGCGTGGGAAGTGATGTAAGAATGCGGGATAGCCGTAGCATTCACCAGTGGCCAGATAGTGTGGGGAATGTGGTACGACTATGGGGTGGTGCATAGTTGTAGTCAGCAGACAGTGTAGAGGTGTTGTAAGACTGCGGAGTGGAGCGTAGCATTCACTAGTTAGCAGGTAGTGTGGAAGTGTTGTTAGACTACGGTGCGACCCGTAGCATTCACTAGTTGGCAGATAGAGTAGAAACGTTGTAAGACTTTGGGGGTGGCTCATAGCATTCATTAGTTAGCCGTTAGTATAGTGGTATTGTAAGACTGCGGGGGTGGCCCGTAGCATTTACTAGTGGTCAGTTAGTATGGGAGTGTTGTAAGACTGTGGGGTGGCCCGTAGCACTCACCGATCCGTATTCGACAATGAGAATGCGACAGATTTACTCATGGATTCCTTCGGATGATTTAGGCTAGGGCGGGTCACCGCACGTGGGTAGGTCACAGTATGATCGGATTCGGGAAACGGTAGGTCGTTGGAGACCAAACGTGATGTAAGACTACAGTGGTTCTGGTATCACTCACTTTTCGTATTAGATTCGATGGCGACAGGTAGTCGGACTGTTATGATCAAGAATATCGGGAGCAATAATGGAGCCATGAGTCGCAATATGGTTAGGGCAGATTTCGATAGCCGAGGTCCTCTTCGGAAGTTGCGTGGGAAGACTGTGAGGTTACTATTGGCTCCGAAACAGGACATGAATTCAATATTCCAGATAAGTTGGGGACCAAAGAGGTCTCGGTTGCCGTTGGAAAGCATAGAGGGGGCAGCATGTTTCTTCGGGTAGTAGTAGTGATATGGGGATTCGTGTGATTCGAGTAGATCGTCGATCGAAAGTGCTAAGTCACTTGCAGTTTGGATTAAATAATCTCAGAGTAATAGATTTGACCCTGTTGCGCAACTCTCTTCTGAGTCTGATCGTTACAGGTATGAGTGTTCTACTCGAAGGATTATCTGAGCCTTTTGTCAAGTATAAGTGATGTACAGGGATAATTAGGTCTGTGATTTCGTTTTCCAGTGGGAACCTCCTGTTATCAGAAGTTGAATAGTTAGTTGAGAAATAAGTGGACTGGATTCAACGATAATGATTTAGTATGGGCGGTCTGTCAGGGAATCAGACTATCTCGAGACTACAGATTTCAGACTGAGTAGAGGTGATGACGTTGCAAGGAATTCGTTCATCTTAGGGTTTTAGAACCTTACCCGGGATAGTTTTTGTTACCATGGGAAGGCTAGGGTGTGCCTAGGACTGTGGCCATGTCACTTGAGTGGTTTTGCATTACAGGAATGGTAAAGAATGATTTGGAGGACGAAATCTAATTTAAGTGGGGAAGAGTTGTAACACCCTGTTTATTAAATAAATAAATAGATAAAATTTATAAATGAATATTGGCCCTAAATGCGGAATAAATTAGCAAGGTGTTGGTTTTGGGGGTTAAAAAGTCATAATTGAGAGTTTGGGGGTTAAAATGTGATTTCCGGATTAGTTTGTAAAGAATTTTGGAGGTTGAGGGTTGTTTGGTAAATTCTAGATTTAAATTGAAATAAAATCTTGAAGAAAGGGGTTGAATGGTAAATATTGGATTAAAGTTGAAAAGATTTTATAGAGGGAGGGGCTAAAGGGTAAGTTTTGGGTTTAAATTGAAAAGATTTGGTAAGGAGGGGCCGATCTTGGTAAAATGGACAAAAGTTTGAAGGAACACGGGACTTAAACACGGTGTCCCTTCCCCCACCGTCTAACCCTAACCCTAGCGTTCAATACAGTCGCCACCTTGAAGTGCCCTCAGCCGCCACCCCTTTTGTCGGAACCGATCGCCACCCTACAACCAGCAGCATCGCCGTAGGACGTCACCACAACAGCCTTGCTACCGGAGACGTTGTGCGCAACCGGAGAACCGCCGAGACTGGTGTAGAAAGCTCTGTCCGTAGTGTGTAGGTCGTGATCCACATGAAACGCCCGGTAAGTCCACCGCAACCCACCTTCATCTCTCTCTCTCTCTTCTCCACGTCGTCCATCGCAGTGTTGACGTCGTAAACACCATTACTGTCGCCGATGTTTTTTTTGGCCGCTGATCTTCATCGTTCTGACGACGTCAACAACTTAGGAGGTGGCCAGACCTTTATGTGTTCACGTATATATGCTGTTGTTGGGTTTTGAGCATTCTAACACTCCTATGGTGTACATGCAACCCTATAAACCTTGGATCTATGTTTTCTCTATTATACATGCAAATATTAACTATTCCAAGGTTTCATCCTAACTAGCATATTATGAAACAACAATACTACAAAGTTCTAGTTAGATGACATACCTTTTGATGTAGCTTGATGTCTTCAAGCTTTAAGAGCTTAGCCCCAATAGTGTGGAAGCCTCAAATGGAATCACAAATCACCAAAACACCTTGGAAGAAATTGAGAGAATATGTATGCACACTAAAATCGGCCCACTCTTATTTTCACACACTTGTTCCAATTTTGTGAGCCAAGGACCCCTTTATATATTATGGAGGATTAGGGTTACATCCATGTAAACCCTAATACCCATGACCTTTCATTTACATAGGATCCATGGGTTAAAAGTGTTGGGTTTTGAGCATTCTAACACTCCTATGGTGTACATGCAACCCTATAAACCTTGGATCTATGTTTTCTCTATTATACATGCAAATATTAACTATTCCAAGGTTTCATCCTAACTAGCATATTATGAAGCACCTATACTACAAAGTTCTAGTTAGATAACATACCTTTTGATGTAGCTTGATGTCTTCAAGCTTTAAGAGCTTAGCCCCAATAGTGTGGAAGCCTCAAATGGAATCACAAATCACCAAAACACCTTGGAAGAACTTGACAGAATATGTATGCACACTAAAATTGGCCCACTCTTATTTTCACACACTTGTGCCAATTTTGTGAGCCAAGGACCCGTTTATATATTATGGAGGATTAGGGTTACATCCATGTAAACCCTAATACCCATGACCTTTCATTTACATAGGATCCATGGGTTAAAAGCTCCATGGACCATCCATGAAAGCTTAGCCCAACCTAAATGAACTTGGCCCATTCCATATATATAAGAGTCCATATTTAATTAGTTCTTTTTGATCACTTAATTAATTCTAAATTAATTCTTGGTCAATACTAATTAAATAATATGATTCCATATTAATATATTAGAACTTATAATATATTAATATAAATCATAAATATACTATTCTCAAAAGACTATCCATATAAATTGTGCCGGTGAAGTGCAACCCAAATGGACCATGCTGGGTCGGGTCAAGTACATACCAAATATAGTTATGGACTTAGACATTAATCCAACAGTCTCCCACTTGGATAAGTCTAAAACTATTATTGAGTATGACTTCAAAACCTAACTGGCAATCGTAGCTCTTAAAGCCGCTGTCGAACTCTGACCTTGTCAATGACTTGTCCATTAGATAAGAGATCATATATTCCTCCATTCTAGATATCATATGGACTGAGACATGGATTATAATCATTCTCTCTGTCCATTTGTTGTTTCTCGATTTTCGATTTATGATGACTGACTGATTGAACAAATCAAATCAGTCCTGGCTTGGCCAAGCACTCACATGTGTCATCGCTAAATCATCGAGGGGCCCACAGATATCGCTTTTATCCCGAAGGTAAAAGGAATGGATAAACTTCGACTCATATGGCTTGTTCTACTACTTGTTGAATCATACACAAAGGCACGTTTTATAACATCGAGTTACCAATGCGTTTTCGTGCAATCAATGTATAACCAACGCATGGTAACAACTCATATCTCTAGGTTTTAAGAATATAAGATATTATCGTCTCATGATCACTCGTGATAGAATCCATGAAGTGATTCAAATGAGCGTGGGTTGAATCCAATACTCAGAACTTATGAGCACTCATGAGTGTTGTAGCACCACTTTGTCCACCAACTTAGACCTCTACAAACCAACCCATGACAGTCTTGATTCATATCTACTTCCAACATATGACCGACTGTGGATGGTTTGAATAACTTAATCATTCAGGAAGAGCGACTTAGTTATTCTGGAAGTCAAAACATGCAAAGTGAAACACAAGAATAAATGAATCAAATATGGTATCAAACCCTATGAATATAAATAAACACTTTTATTTATCGCCATACTGATTACTCATTATTCATTGTTTCGGTTTTATCAACTTTATACTTGAATTAAAAACACTAGTTGTCCCATGCAAGCATGTACACTATGTTTTTCTTAAACAATAGTTTTGCCATACACCAAGTATGCACTCTATGTTTGTCTATGATCCTTACTTTGTGAAATAAACCAATTGAACATAATTTCAATGATTCTAATTTCACACTCCCAAATCCTTATCGAAAAATGTGAGAATTTCAAATTCCTATCATTTATCGAAATCTGTTTAGATTTTAAACTTATATGCACTGACCCTCCTGTAATGAATATGTACAAAGTCACAAAGAATTGTCAACAGTCATTATAAGGTATTCCAATGGAGATCAACTCCATGGAAACTAAGTCTTATATTCAAAGTACATTGCTTTGGACATGCTTCTTGCATTAAGTTTTCTAATCTTACACAGATAACTTCCACCTATGGAGACAACTCCATATTCTCATTTTGACTATCACTTCTGAATAAGAGATGCCTCTTTTCAGAATATGTCAATATGGTCCTTCCAAAATTAGCACTATACTTCCAACTGTCCCTGAGCAACCAATCTTTGGTAAACCTCAGATTGTCCTCGACAATTGCTTAATCATTTTAGTCATATCCAATTCTAGACCTTTTCCCTTCTTAATGCCTCTGGGCATTTGGAAAAATTTAGAAATGACAAATATTATAGCACATGAAATCGATCCTGTACCCAAAGCAAATGGTACACGATTCATGATGTCTCACATAAAGACATGATTCTAGACCAGTCTTTTGCTACAATATTTTTATTTGCCATGTTTTCAAAATTTGACTATGAAGAGGGATGCCGTAATCATAATCGAATTTTGAGAACGCAATATATAGAATTTCCTTAAGTTTAACCAATCCAACATGAAATTCATATATATATTCTTGACTAAAGATGATTAAGGTCTCAATCTAAGCCTTTAGAACTGAAATGAAGTATATCCTCTCCCTTAATTATAGCAAAACAACTTTTTCAATCCCTGAAGCCTCACGAATTGAAACTTTTGTTTTCTATAATTAACATTGCTAACTTGCAACACTAACAATAATTATCATGCTCCCACTTACATGATGATTATTAGCATAACACTTATGCTCCCACTAGCTTTGACATGTACTCAGAAATCAGTTGGACTTCTAGAAATCAATACTTTATTGACTTTCTTACCAAAGATCAGATTTCTGATACGAGATGCTTCGATAAAACTTTATCAAAATCATACACCTTTCCTTAGATAGCATGCATGTGTGTCTAAACAATTTCAGAAATATGAAAAGGGATGCCGTAATCATAGTCTCAATTGTTTAGACCTTTTGCCATCTGCTTCAAATCTACTTGGTGGAAGTGTTTCCTCACCATCATTTTCATGAATCGGAAAGAAACCTTATGACCCTTAGATTTTATGGTGTATGTGTTCTTATCCATGTGAATCGTCAAAACCATAGTCACAAGACAAGGATAATGACAAATCCAAACTCATATGGACTGAACTTATGCAATCTTAACTTCTTGCCACCTGGCAGTACAGGGCCTGCCATTGCTTCCAAGTTGTTATGCAACCAATTGAGAACTTTCAGAACTCCTATGCAAAGCCAACTTTAACTGGAATGGGCACAGAATATGTCAACACGATAGGTTATAAACCTCAAGTCGTGTGCTAGTGAAGAACCTCAGGTTTTATTCTTGATTAGTTATTGAAATTCTTTTTAGGATCTTTAAGACTCCGACTATCCTCTTGACATATAAGACTATCTTGCCAAATATTCAAGAGATAGTGCAGATTCTTTATCAAGACAAACACTTCACACAATTGTCCTTAGTTGGTCTTTGTTTTATCCAAAACATCACAACTTACCAATTTCAAATGTACAAGAGTAGGACACTTTTACTCTTACATTTGACAAGTGTTTTAAACCTTTCTTTAAGATATGTCACTCAAGTTACAATCTTGGAGTATGACTCTAAGAATTGTTTTGGAACGAAGTATGACTCATCTTCCTGATCTAACCATTTCAACAATTCATGACTCCTCTTCTTAGTCATAAGAATGCACTAAGAAGACCTTTAGAGGACTAATTGTGATATGATTTCTAAATCATTAAGATGATCACAAACATGATACTAAAGTACTCTCCCATCTTTTCAGATTTGAGAAACTTTTATCTTTCTGCCTAATTTGATTCTTCCCATTCGTTCTGCCATACATTGAGACTTTTCCAATGTTTCAGAATTATACTTAAACTTGTAAGTATAACCATATTTACTAAACTTTAGTAAATCAAATAGTCTTAACGAGCTTTGTGGTGGACATGACCAGTGCACAAGAATGTGTACTCGATCCCTTTAGTCCTTCACTTGACTCACACATCCATGTGAACAAGTAATTAGTCTTGATTTTCCAATGCTTGAAAGTTCTCATTCATCATACTATTCAACTTGCATGATTCCAAGTTTCGGTCCAATTGAAACTTGGGTGATGAGGAACTTTCCTGATTTGGTAAATTTAGACACTACCACAAATGAAAGAATCAAATCCATTTTCCAATATTGCTGTCAGTGGAATCATATAAGCAACAATTTTCCACAAATGCCATTGTAAGGATACTTCAAATAAACAAAATTAAACAATTTTCTTTTATTTTAAAACTTTGTGGAAAAACTTATCCTTACAATCCACATGGAAAATTGTTGTTATCTATTCCTTAGAAATATATCATAACTTCTTAAGCAACTGCTCAAAATTCTGATGCGATCGAAATCCACCTTCGCGATCAGAATCAGCATATACTTCCTTTAAGATTTCTCTCTATTCATTGATTCTTAAAACATCAACATGTGACCCAGTCACATCATGTAATGAGGATCTCAGAATAGAACTTAACAGAGTTAGATAATGGGCTCTACCTAATGTAGAGTCAAACTTATTGACTTTAACATCCTTAGGTAAATTTGGCAGCTTTGCAATCAACGCCCCTTCCTTTGGCAAAATAAACATATGGACCCTTTGGTAATGGGACTATCTCAGACTTAGCCTTTCTCTTTACCATTTCGTCAACCGGGTTGACTATGGCCAATCCCTTTCCATTGGGAAGAGAATGCTTTTTCTGGATTTCCAGTGTCACCATTGTCACTGTCCATAAAGTTTTTGGGAAGTTGATCTTCTAATCAAATTTGCTTCACTATCGTTCCAAATCATTGTTGATTCAGCAGCACCAAGCAAATAGATATGATCATTAAGGTTCATGTCATAGTCTGTATCATAGTAGTCCCAAAGGAACTCACTATGTGACTTAGAAAGTGATTGAACATCCAACTTTCTCAAGACTTTGAAACCCAACTCTCCCGGCTTGTCAGTATGTGACTTCATCTCTAAGATGTGATCACACATAGACCTTGCTTGCCATTAGGGTTTGAGTGACCTTGAACTTGTGGGTTAGGGAGAATAATTGGAGGAGGTGGAGGAAGTAAAGTTCCAAGAGATTTGGGAAGATCATAGATGTCTGAACTCGACATCTTTTGGGATATATTCAAGATAGTTGATTTAAAGTCCTTAATATAACACCCAATATGAAATATTAAGGCTAGGATCCAACAACCTATTTATAACTGGAAGAGGGATGCCGTAATCCGAGTTATAAAATAGTTGAAGGTAGGTAAATGACGATTTACCAATTTTCACCATGAAAAACGAAATAATTTAATTAGGTTTTTTACTTGGATTTGAAACTCCTAGATCTTTTGAGATTCATTGAACTTTTCAATGGCATGTTTCAATCTCGAGTGTGCCCTTCAGGTTTTGTGACTGGGATGCCGAGGATCACAAAACAAGGTGTGAAGTAACCATGCAAATATACTTGGTACCCTTAATATTTACCCCTCAATCGATGTGCCGGTTAACCACACGAGCTCCACCGATACTATGATAAATATTAAGTTACCCTTTGCCTACTTTGTTAAATCCAGGTTAGTGTGCCAGTTAACCACACACGCTCCACTAACGGTTTAAACAAAGTCCAAAGTGTAATTTCATGGATTAGCACCTTATTCACATTTTCCTAAGTAACTAAGATTGGGAATTAATAAAAGGTTTAGTTACTTAGTATTTATCATTAATACTTTTAATAAAGGGAGAATTATAGTCCTTGTCCTACCTATTCGGCTAACGACCCTCCACCGGTCAAGGAAGCGGTGAGTGAGAGTGGACACCCATTAAACTGCTATTTTATAGGCAGTAACCTTATACCCCCCTTATAGACCGGCTTCGTGAATGAGGCCTACTAATGGTAAGACGACTTGCTCTTATACATAGAATATATTAAACTTTTTGATATTATAATAGTATAAGGGTGTATTTTAGACATTTAAAATACTTGGTGGTTTAATCTATTAATTAAACTAGACTTTTAATTTAATTAAACTCAAACCATATATTTATGGATTAATAATACTCTTTTAATTAAACGCTTTAATTAACTATTAATAAAGTCCATAAGAGTTAATTTGAACTATTCAACAAAACATCATAATTCCAATTATTAAACTCAAAATTAAAACCATTTAATTAATTGTTTAAGTTATGAACCCAAGAGTTTTAGAATTCAATTCTTTTTTTCATAAAAAACTTTTCTCAAATTCCAAAACTTGAGGGCAAGTTTTGTAATTCTTGAAAACCTTTGGATTCCATAACTTATGGAATTAATGGTGTTTTATGATGAAACTTTCCATGTTCCATAACTTAAGAACAAGTTATGGAATTCTTTAAAACATTAACACCAAATTTTGTAACTCCAACAAAACTTTGAATCAAAATTTTTTTTTTTAAAAAAAAACTTTCATATCCATAACTTATGGAAGTTTCAAAAACCCTTAAGATCACAACTTTAAAAAAAACTTTTGAGCTCCAAAATTTTATGACAAAATATGTAACTCCTTAAAACATTTAGATCAAACTTTTAAAACTAATAAAATAATCATATCATTTTATCTTTTACTAAATTTGACCTAATTCAACTCATATAACAAATGATTCAAATTTTACAAATAATTCGTTTTTCACAAAACAAGTAATTATCTTAAAATTTGACAAAACGTCATGTTTTTTTTCCTTTTTTTTTCAACTTGAAAATAAAACATTTGCATCAATATAACAAAAAACAACCCATGGCTCTGATACCACTGTTGTGTTTTGAGCATTCTAACACTCCTATGGTGTACATGCAACCCTATAAACCTTGGATCTATGTTTTCTCTATTATACATGCAAATATAAACTATTCCAAGGTTTCATCCTAACTAGCATATTATGAAGCACCTATACTACAAAGTTCTAGTTAGATGACATACCTTTTGATGTAGCTTGATGTCTTCAAGCTTTAAGAGCTTAGCCCCAATAGTGTGGAAGCCTCAAATGGAATCACAAATCACCAAAACACCTTGGAAGAACTTGAGAGAATATGTATGCACACTAAAATCGGCCCACTCTTATTTTCACACACTTGTTCCAATTTTGTGAGCCAAGGACCCCTTTATATATTATGGAGGATTAGGGTTACATCCATGTAAACCCTAATACCCATAACCTTTCATTTACATAGGATCCATGGGTTAAAAGCTCCATGGACCATCCATGAAAGCTTAGCCCAACCTAAATGAACTTGGCCCATTCCATATATATAAGAGTCCATATTTAATTAGTTCTTTTTGATCACTTAATTAATTCTAAATTAATTCTTGATCAATACTAATTAAATAATATGATTCCATATTAATATATTAGAACTTATAATATATTAATATAAATCATAAATATACTATTCTCAAAAGACTATCCATATAAATTGTGCCGGTGAAGTGCAACCCAAATAGACCATGCCGGGTCGGGTCAAGTACATACCAAATATAGTTATGGACTTAGACATTAATCCAACAGCTGTTTATTGTGGTCTTGGATTTGTTTGCACAATTTATGGCCGGAAAACCCACCACCACCATTGGAACTGGTGGCTGCCGCCCCCTGCCATCGTTTTCTGCCGCCATCAGCCACCGTGAAGGGTGTTTGTGTGTGTGAGTGTGTACTTTATGGGTGTGAAGGTGTATACGCAATTTTTTGGCAGGAACCACCACCACCACTGTTGGAAATGGTGGCTGCCACCGCATGCCGTCGTGAGTTGTCGCCGACCACCACTGCCGGAGGTGACAGTGGCTGGTGCCCGTCAAGTTGAACCCTAATCGGCCCAATAGCTTAATCTTGGACTTAGTTGGCTTGTGATTGGGTTTGAAACCCTAATTAGGGTTTAGAAAACCCTAATTCAGGGAATGTTAGTTTGGGAATTGTCGGGACCCACGTTTGGACAGTTAGACTGAAATTTTGATTTATGTCCAACTGCATTGTATGAATGGCCTAATGGAGTGATGGACTTAATGGATTAAGTCCTTAATGGGTTAAGTAAGAATACATAACCCTAATATTCATTTCATATGAGAAACCCTAATTTTGGTTGGGCCTTGAATTGGGCCTTTATGTTGGGTTTTAGTGATTGGGCTCTAGATGGGCCATCGAAGAACAAATATATGGACTAGAATATTTGGATTGGGCTTTAGGATAAGGCCTATTGGACAGGCTTAGGCCCAATTAGGAAAATTGGGCCATAGATGGGCCATAACTGGGCCTTGATGATTATGAGATATTGGACCATCGAAATGCCAAATGTTTGGACTAGAATAAATGGTTGGGCCTTAAGGTAAGACCATGTAGACATTTGGGCCTAATTTGGAAAATTGGGCCATATGTTGGGCCTTAATTTATTATTTGGCTTTTGGGCCTCCAGAGTTTGAGTTTGGGCCTTGGTCTTGGACCAAGCTAGGTTAGGGGTAAAATGGTCCTTTTACCCCAAGTGTGTACTTATGGTTATGAATTGGAGCCCAATTATTAATTGGGTGTTGTTTTGATGATTGACAGTTTTGGTATCTGTCAGCCAGTAGCCAGGGATTTATTCATGGGACTTCAACATTGCGAGGTGAGTCTCCTCACCATTTTTATGGGTCTAAGGCACCACTGTCGGCCCATTTAGTTTATGTATGGTAGGAAGACCTGGGGGTTAGCCCTAGACAATATGTATGAAAGACCAGGAGGTGGCTCCTGGCACACTGTATGTTGATTAGCTAAGTAGAATAGTATGTATGCTAGTTGTCTTTGTGATGCTTGCATGGAAGACCAGGAGGTGGCTCTTGGCACTTTTCTGTAAGACCGAAGGTGTGGCCCCCGACTTGGCAAGAAAGACCACGTGGCGGCCCATGGCATATTGGCAAGACTATGTTTTGGCACATAGCATTTTATTTTATTATGATATATGATTGGTTTGTATGGCTCACAGTTATGTATGGTAGTATCCGGTTGAAAGAGACCGAAGGGGAAGGCCAGCACCCAGATATGCTAGGCACCATGTTGATATGTATGGTATGTGGTATTTGGGGAACTTACCAAGCTTCGTGCTTACGGTTTTCAGTTTTGGTTTCAGGTACTTCGTCTTCAAACGAAAGGAGCCAACGATCACAGCGCATCACACTATGTTTTCCGCACATGAGATCTTTGGGATTACACTCTGATATTGTTTTATGATAACATGTTTTGATTATTAACACTTTTGTTTTGACATGGGATGTGATTATGAATGTTTTTATAATGTTGGTTTTATAATAATTTAATTATGAATGAAATTTTTGGTATTAAATTTTGGGATGTTACATTGATATAGTAAAAGATTATGATTGCGAGATTTTGTACCATCCCGGGAAGGCCAATGTGGTGGCCGATTCCTTGAGCCGTAAGGCGACAAGTGCTCCGATCCGAGATATTTGCCTGAGGATGACGGTGATTCCACCTCTATTAAATATGATCAAGGAGGCTCGGCTGGAGGGACTGAAGAAGGAGAATTGGGAGGTTGAGTTGATCTGGGGGCAGATTCCACTATTTGTTCGAGACAGTCGGCGTTTATTGACTCAGTGTGGCAGAATTTGGGTACCGGCGTCCGGTGGTGTGAGACAAAAGATCTTGGAGGAGGCGCACAAATCCAAGTTTTCTATCCATCCGGGGGCCACAAATATGTATCAAGACTTAAGGTTGAGTTATTGGTGGCCTTACATGAAGCGGGAGGTTGCATGGTTTGTTGAGCGGTGTTTGGCCTCCAGGAAGGTCAAAGCCGAACATCAGAGGCCCCACGGCAAGGTTCAGCCCTTGCCTATCCCCATGTGGAAATGGGAAGAAATTATTATGGATTTTATCACGAAGTTGGCTAGGACGGCTCGGGGTGTGGATTCCATTTGGGTTATTGTGGACAGACTGACCAAGAGTGCGCATTTTATTCCATTTTCTGAGAGTATCTCTGCTGAGAAATTAGCAGATATTTATGTGTAGGAGGTGTTGTTTAGGCATGGGATGCCGGTGTCTGTGGTCTCGAACCGCGATGTTTGATCCACCTCCTGGTTTTGGAGGAAGTTTCATGAGGAGTTAGGTACCCAGTTGCATTTCAGCACCATTTACCACCCCCAGACCGATGATCAGAGCAAGCGGACGATTCAACACTCGAGGATATGCTTCGGGCTTGTGTATTGGATTTCAAAGGGAGTTGGGATACTTACCTTCCACTAGTAGAGTTTTCAAACAACAACAATTACCATGCTAATATTGACCGACCCTCGTTTGAGATGATGTATGGTCGGAGGTGTAGGACTCCAGTTTGTTGGGGTGAGGTTGGGCATCGAGTCATGGGAAGCACTGAGGTGGTTCTTAAGACCACTGAGTTGATTCAGTAGGTGTACGACAGGATACGGGTCGCATAGAGCCATTAGAAAAGCTATGCTGACCAGCGTCGTTCGGATCTCGAGTTTCAGGTGGGAGATTTTGTGTTGTCGAAGGTGTCACCTTGGAAGGGTGTCATTCGGTTCCGAAAGAGGGACAAGTTGGGGCCCCAATTTATTGGTCCGTTCAGGATTTCTTCCCTAGTTGGCAGGGTTGCTTATCGATTGGATCTTCCGGATGAGTTAGGCTAGATTCATAACAGCTTCCATGTGTCTCAGCTTCGGAAGTGTGTTTCTGACGAGACCACAATTATTTCTTTGGACGACATTTAGGTGGATGAGAGCCTGAATTATATTGAAAAGCCCGTTGCAGTTTTGGATTGGAAGACTAAGGCCCTTCGTAACATAGAGATGAAGCTAGTAAAGGTGCAATGGCAGCATCTAAAGGGCTCGGAATGGACATGGGAGCCGGAGGATGAGATGCGAGAGCATTACCCGGATATGTTTGTGTCTGCGGACTTCGAGGACGAAGTCTAGTTCAAGTGGGGGAGTGTTGTAACACTCCAAATTAGGTAATCATTCTTTTCCCTTTAAATGAAGTAAATTCTGCATAAATGGTCCCTTTTTGTACGTTGGGCGTACTTAAGTGTACGCTTAGCCTACTATGGAGGAAAGATCGCGAATGAGCATCGCATACGCGGGGCATACGTGATGGTACGCTGGGTATACGTGGCTGATGGCCAAACCCTAAGTTTCGGACTTGTGACCTATTTAAGCATCCTTAACTCATTTGAGCATCACCCAATCTTGAACGAGGAAAGGGCTTATGGATCTTGCATTTAGAGCAGCTTAGGAAGCTTGGGGAGGTAAAAAGCTTTCTCCTTGGCTATCATTGTCATTTCTAGAGCTAGGGTTTTCTATGTAGTCCCCTTTTGAGTTCATGAATCATTCCTTGGGAGTTTGACCAACTCTAGGGATTATGGATGGTAGATCTGAGGTCCTTTAGCTCGTCCATGACATAAAAATTCAGACTTGTTGGTAGTTTTAGCCCCATGCATGAGTTAAGACCCTTGGAAAGGTCTTAATGGGTTGTAAAAGGTTGTTGGGAGCATATGGGGCATGCAAAGGCATAAAGTTGCCAACTTTATTCCTTAGGACCCTTCAAACGACATAGATCTGATTTTGGAGCGTAAGTTCTTCATGCATTAAGCACTTAATGAAGAACGTGCTTATTCTGTTTGCACGCTAGGCGTACCAACATGTACGTTGCGCGTAAAGGCAAGAGCTTAGTACGCTGAGCGTACTTCTGAGGAGCGTCGGGCGTACGCTCAGCTGTGAGATGTGGGTTTCGGTGGACTTGTGGACCATTTGGACTTCACTTTGCTTTTGGGCCTGGACCGTAGCATGATATTGGGCATTAGGAATCTCTATGGGTTTTTGGTGTTTGGATTGGGCCTCATTGGGGCATGAGGCCCATTATAGTTTGGATTTGTATTTTGGGCCCATTGTTGTAAGTAGGCTTTTGGGCTTGAATGGTGGGCCAAAGTTTATGATGTTGGACCCTTAGCTGAATTCGTGTTATATATATATATATATATATATATATATATATATATATATATATATATATATATATATATATATATATATAACTAGGTTATTTTGTAGATTTATACAGTTAGAGATTTGGGCTACTAGTCGAGCTGTATCGTGTTCAACATACTGAGGTGAGTCTTCTCATCATACCAATGGGTCGAAGGCACCAATGCCGACCCATCATCTGATGGGTAACGAGTAGTTGATATGCATTGTATGCTAAGTTGTATTGATTGATTTATGTGAAGACCATGGGGGAGCCCATGGCACCTAGTTATCAAACTCTGGGGGGAACCCAGGGCATTCCAGGTAAAGACCATGGGGGGAGCCAATGACATTCCAAGAAAAGACCATGGTGGGAGTCCATGGCAATCTATGTTTACATATTTGTTGTATGGTTTCATGTGATTAAATGTGTTGGGTATTTTGGGGAAAACTCACTAAGCATTAGCTTACAGTTTGTTGGTTGTTTCAGGTACTTCGGGATCTAAGGGCAAGGGCCCGGCATGATGACGCAACACGCACTCTCCAACAGTTTGTTATGGACACTCTGATCTTTTGAAAAATTTAATTGATGTAATGGATTTTTGAGAAACACTTTATGGTTGGAACTTACAATTAAGGAACATGGATTTCTTTTTAAATGAAATTTTTTATTTGAAAAATTGGATTGTTACACTAGAAGTATCGACCAAGGCAAGAATAAACCACGAAATATGTTAGTCTTTACTTGTAAATAAGTTACTTTTAAGCTTTTAAGATATATATAAATAATTCTTTATAGAAAGCAACTTATTACCCTTCATATCCAACACAATTTGCAAGAACAATAGAGGGGAGAGGAGCTCCAAACCCTATCGTTTTGGCAGCCCAAAAAAAGAGAGTGTTTGCATGATAGAACCAACACCTTCATCCTAGTAATGCATATCTTTTATAAATCCAAGTATATAGAAAAGTAAAGACCATAAAGTGGAAGTGTAAGGATTTTCTTACAAGCATGGAGGAAAACAATAAAAAATTAAACACATCATGTACATCTCTATTAGGTAGCTACGGTTTTGAGTGCAAACATGCACATGCTTGTGTAAGCTTTAATCAATGAGATAAGTAAGTTGGAATGGAACTTGATGGTTACTCAAAGTAACCAAAATGTTCTAAGCAACATTAATATTCATAGTATATGATATTAAGCTAGTTTTTATTCTCTTTTATTATTATTTACTAGAAACAATAATTCCTAATATATTGGTAAATATTATTTTCATAAAATAATGTTTTTCCACTTAAATATAAGTGTTGATATTTATTACTAACTAAAATCAATCTAATAAATAATCAATTAGTAGTAACTTGCTATAAGGTGTGACCCTATAGGATCATATGTTATTAATAATATAATTCTATAATGACTCCTGGACATGCAAGATCTTTGAGTGAGATGCCTAAAGTTAGTGGACAAATTGAGTTGAATGAATTATATGTTGTGTGATTATTCATTAAACTCTAAAGAACTCAATGCATTATGGACACCCTAAACTTAGTGGACGAAAAGAAATATTATATGGAATGAAATGTTGTTTCAAGATACGGATTTTGTAACAAGTCGGATATTAAGACAAGAAATTCTAGTGACTACCATTTGAGGAAAAAAAATCTAGGCATTAATTGTTATCATAAATCAATAACGAACGAATAATCAGAACTTTTTATTTTAGAAAGAATGTGATTACCAAACCCTGGCAACCGATGGACAACAAACTTGAAGAAATCGTTCATAACTCCAAGTACGTAAATGGAGAAAGTCACTCCACCATTCTTATACAATGATGAAAAATTGAAATAAAACAACACCACCATCAAACATAACAATGTGATGAAATAAACGTTGAGCAATACCAATGCGACCCATTTACCCATCTTTAACTTCAAGATCAAACCCTAACAAAGAAGGACATGGAAACATAAAAATGGCTGAAGAGCTCATGAGCAATGGCATATTCAGGCTCCGTCATTGGAGCAACCTGACTTAAGACATACCAATTTCACCGGGAAACATAGATGGAATAAGGTTGATAAAGTATTTTGTGCTTCATGTGAGATTGTATTATGACTATAGAAGTTGTCAAGGAAAATCCAGGAAATAGAGATTGGAATGAAAACCTGTAGTAACAAGGTTATGACACTACATGTGTAAACTCTAATTTTGTTATGTTGTGTTGGTCCAAAAGTTTACCCATCAAAGGTTTCTAACCCTCCAACAAGTCATAATTATTATGTTTAATAATGGAAAATTATACAAAAGACACTAACTTTTCAGAAAAGTTTGATTTTGACATTGTGTTTCTTTTCAATTAAGTCACTAAATTTTATTTAATTTTTCAATTTTGACATCCAGAAAGTGATATCAGCAAAAAATGACACATCATCATCCCATGTCAGCACCACGCCATCAAAGACCGACATGTGACCATGTGACGTCGGTTGACGACTAGGCTGACCGGTCAAATAGTCAACATTGAAACAAATTAGAAATATAGGGTCAAAATTACATTTTCTAAAAACATAAGACAAAATTACATAAATGGTCCTCGTGGTTGAAAAAATCGACCAATTATGGTCCTTATGAGGAATTCTTTACATAGAGAGTCCCTGTGGTTTCAAAATCTTGCAAAAACGGTCATTTTTACTAACGGTGTTAACTTTTTCAGTTAAGTCCTATGTGAAATGACAGATTTGCCCTTCCTGCCATAAGGACCATTTATGTAATTTGTTCCTCCCCATAAGGACCATTTATGCAATTTTCTCTATTATTTGTTATTGTTTTTATTTAATTTATTTATATATTTAAGAATTTAGATTTTTTTTTAAAGATTTGTTTAAATATATTGTTTAATGTTTATATATATATATATATATATATATATATATATATATATATATATATATATATATATATATATTTCACTAACATTTTTTGAAGTTTTCCTTAAATAATTTTTTCTAATTTTTTTGACGTCGTCTTCAAGCACATTTATTAATGTGTTTTTGACGTTTTATTGGAATAATTTTTCTATTTTTTTTTTGACGTTACGTTCGAATACGTTTTTTTAACATTTAGTGTGTTTATATTTTTTAAAGGAATGTATGACTACTATAATTATAATTCGTAACTTAATACACTTTCAATCATGTTTTCATTTTTTTTTTCTTTTATCAGGTTATATAACTATTATTTTTTAATTTAAATATTTAACTATATAACATATATAAGGTTGTATAATTATTATTTTTTTAAACTTTTTTATAAACATTTTTTATAAAATAAAAGTGTAAAAAATTTGTTAAACGTGAATAGGATTAATATAGATTAGGTAGACATAGGCTAAGCTGAGACCGCCTCACAGCCTTACCGAGAGCGGCCAGGTCATTTCACATTGGATTTAAATGTAATGTTTTCGAGTTATTTTTTTTGTTTTTAGACATTTTGTGATTTTTTAAGTTATACAGATTTCGATTAGTCTATGTATAACCTGACATCCGTTTAGAATTCCGATTATCATATGTGATGACACGCCCCCAGCACGGGCTAGGAGTAGGATCTTCGAGGAGCAGGACCCCTCATACAACATTATATGTTTTATATAGTTAAATATATTAATTAAAAAATAATAGTTATATAACATTATCTATATTAAAATAAAAAGAAAGATAGGAAAACATGATTTTAAGTGAATTAAATTATGAATTATGATTACGATGACAATAAATTCTTCAAAAAAATATAAAAAATACAAAACCTAATAAAAACATTAAAAAATGTATTAGAACGAAACGTAAAAGAATTAGAAAACATTTCAATAGAGCATCAAAAAACATCAATAAATGTATTTGAAAAAACGTCAAAAAAATAAATAAATAAATAAATATTTCAACAAAACGTTAAAAAATATTAGCGAAAAAATATAAAAGAAAAACATTAAACAATATATTCAAACAATACCTGAAAAAAATCTAAATCCTAAAATATATAAATAAATTAAGTAAAAACAATAATAAATAATAGAGAACATTACATAAATAGTCCCTGTGACAGGAACAAATTTCATAAATGGTCCCTATGTAGGAAGGGCAAATATGTCATTTCACATAGAACTTAACTGAAAAAGTTAACACCGTTAGTTCAAAGGACCGTCTCTGCAAGATTTTGAAACCACAAGGACCATCTATGTAAAGAATTCGTCATAAGGACCATAATCGGTCGATTTTGTCAACCACGAGGACCATTTATGTAATTTTGTCAAAACATAATGTCTTAATTATAAAAAAAAATATAACACAGCTCAAAATCAAAATTTCATAAAATTAATATTTTTATGCATTTTACCTTTTAATTAATTATTTGAAAAATCGAAATTTAGTTAACGAAATTATGGATTATATAGTGTTGACTTTAACTATAATAAGCCAAATTTTGACTCTGGAGTCTGGACGAACTAATATTTATTTACGCCAGTGCTAACGTTTTATGGACTCCAATTTGCATAAGAAAATGAATTTCATAACGTCGTTGCTTACGTCATCAAATGTTGTCACCACAACGTTTTCTCCTTAATTTGGTATTTCTTTTATAATCCCACGGGACATATCAATTGTTTATGTCTTTGTGTTTTGTCGGGTTATGTTTCTTTCGAGTTTTTGAGGAAAAATAATAATAGTATAGAAAACAATGGTGTTTTTGTATTTATTTACCATATAAATGTATTCTGTTTGATTTATGACCTAAATTAATATCGCCACATAACACAAACCCATGTTTTGTCCTATGCTATATGCTTTTGAAGTTCTAGAAATTGATCTTGCTATCAACGCGGGTCGCTAGATCTACACACTAGCCGGTAGTTTTTTCCCTGCATATTCTTCCCATTTTTTTGGTAGTTTTAGTAGTCATTACGATTTAAAATTCTTGAGACTGTTTTTAAATCTTATTTTTACATAAAATGGTTTTGTTGAAGCTAAGGCATTTTTTTTTCTAGAAATTGTTATATTTTATGTATGCAACTTCTTATTTTAGTTTCCTTATTTTTTTTAACAACGGCTGCAAGATTTTTTTATATTAGAGTCAAGATTTTTTTTTCTTATTAAGATGATTACTTGGTTATCAACTTACACCATCAACTAGGAATTTTTTTCATGTTATTAGTGTTGGGTTATAAGGATCTTTTGGCCATGAAGGCACACAATGGAAACATACAAATCAAAAAACAATAACTCATGAACCCAAGAGTTGGATCCATATTCAACCACTCTAAGCAACAAGAACAATCAACCATAGATAAGAAAAATGACACATACATTTGTAGCCTTTGTTTTCTTTGGACTAGCCAATTGATCATATGGGGTAGGATCCAAACTAGAATACATCTGATGTAGTCGCACCCAAGAAGCAAATCAGCAACACCGGGCCCACCAAGAAAGCCTCCACAACATCCGAAAAATACGGATAAAATTTTGTTTTTAAATTCATTCAAATCATACAATACTAGTAGCAAATAGTCAAAAGTGTATCATAGCAACATGTTATCGGATTACAAATTCCCGAAATCTCAAAATGCGGAAACCATAGGGTGATGCGGTGCGATCAGGCCGGGCCCTTCCCCTTCAAACTAGAAGTACCTGAAACATAAACTGAAAACTGTAAGCACAAAGCTTAGTGAGTTCCACCAAAATACTATATACCATACAAACATACATCCAAGCATATCTGGGTGCTTACAATCCCTTTCGGTCTATTTCAACTGGATACTGTCAAGCATATCTGGGTGCTTGCAATCTCATTCGGTCTATTTCAACCGGATACTGTCAAGCATATATGTGTGCTTGCAATCCCTTTCGGTCTATTTCAACTCGATGTCGGGTCTATTTCACCCCCTACCACTACTATATAATATCATCACAAAGAATCAAAAAGTCATCAAGCAAATACATACATAACTGACAGTTGTCACGAAGACAATCATCATACTACATCACGAACTAGTGGGCCGAAATTGGTGCCTTCGACCCACAGATACAGTGAAGAAAACTCACCTCCCGATCGATAATCAACTAATGTTGCTCTCAAAGTCAGCTACACCGGTGCTACTCCACACCTAGATAATCATTCAACGCAAACCATAGATCTACCCTTCAAAACCAAGAGTTGACCAAAAGTCAACTCTAATCCAAAGTCAACGCCTAGGGTCAAAAGTTAATTTTTCCGTTAGTTCACCCTCACGTCGTGACCACTAAGGCTCACGTCGTGAGGATAGACTTAACCCGGTTCAGCGAGTCGACTCAGTCACACTCATCCAACAGAATCCTCAGATCGGGACAACCATCTTGCTCACGTCGTGAGATTCCATTTCTCACGTCGTGAGATCGGTTCTGACTAACTTTGAGCACTAAGCTCTAAATCCTTTAAGACATACTTTGGGAGTTTCCAGAACACCTTCCTCGACCTTAAGAACCATAAAAACTGTAGCTTTTCAATCATCCATGTCCAATGCATGACTTAGACACTAACTAGGTCAAAAGAAAGGTGATAAGATCAAGACTCATGCTTGGAGTCCAAAACCAACACCAAAACTCAGATCCAAGGCCTCACGTATAGGAAATGTCTCAATGATCCATAACGTTTCCAACTTTATGGATCTCATGCATGTTACACAAACCAACCATTCAAAGAAGGGCTCAAAAGCTTAGATCTAGCATATATGAGGCAAAAAGGTAAGAGCTTTATGACTTACGAAGGTCGACAAGCTCAGCAAGACCAAGAGGTAGAAGCTAGATTGCCAAAATGGAGCACCGCAAGTGCCTTTTTCCACTTGACAGAACCAAAAGCCACCAAGTAAGCTCTTCAAAATCACCTAAATTGGTCCAACAGTCTCAAGGAGGCCGAAATTAGGGTTTTCAGGGGGCTAGAAAGTGAGAGAGGTTGAGGATGGGCGATCCTAGACCTCTCATTCCATTAAATACTTGAAAATTAGGTTTTTGGGTCATTAGGCCTGGCTTAAGTCGTAAGACCTTATGCCTCACGTCATGAGGTTCGAGAATATGGGTCAAATGGTCAATGGGCACTCTCATTTCGTGACAACTATGGCTCACGTCGGGAGCCTCCTCTAAAATGCAAAAATTCATAAATTTAAGTACTTCAAGGATTCGTATGCTACAATCTCCCCCAATTGAATTAAACATCGTCCTCCAAGTCCGTCACTGCAAATAACTCTGGGTAATGTTCCATCATCTCATCCTCAGGCTCCCATGTCCATTCTGAACACTTTCGTTGCTGCCACTACACCTTCACCAAATCCACGACCTTGTTCCTCAAGGCCTTATTCTTCCTGTCGAGGATTGCTACTGTTCTCTCAATGTAGTTTAGGCGGTCATCCACCTGTATATCCTCCACTGGAACCACTACAGAGTCATCAACCAAACACTTTTGTAACTGAGAGACGTGAAAAGTACTATGAATCTGACTGAGTTCCTCCAGGAGATCCTACCGATACACTACCCTACCCACCCAATCTATAACCCTGAAAGGACCGATATACATGGGGCCCAACTTGCCCCTCTTCCTGAATCGGATGACACCTTTCCAAGGTGACACCTTCAAGAGAACCATATACCTAACCTGAAACTCGAGGTCTGATTGGCGCTTGTCGGCATAGCTCTTCTACCGCCTCTGAGCTATCTGAAGTCTACTCCGATCCTGCTGAATCAACTCGGTGGTCTTGAGTACCACTTCGGTTCTCCCCATGACTTGCTGACCGACCTCACCCCAACATATCAGAGTCATGCATTTCCTCCTATAGAGCATATCAAAAGGAGGTCGATCAAATATCTCCCTATAGATCTGTATACCAAATACGTACACGACATCTCTTAAGTCCTTCATAGGGAAAGATTTCCTAAACCAAGATTTTACACTTTGCAATGTTGGGATATCGTTTCCTATGAGTAGTATGTCAAGGAAGACTACAATGCTCCTACTAGCTCTAACATATACGTATGGTTCATCTTTGTTTCTTAAGAAACCAAAGTCTTTGACTTCCTCATCGAAACATATGTTCCATCTATGAGACGCTTGTCTTAGTTTATAAATGGACTTCTTAAACTTGCACAATACTTGGACTATACAAAACCTTCAGTTTGTACCATGTACACATCCTCAGTCAGTTTTCCATTAAGGAAAGCGTTTTAACATCCATTTTTCATATTTCATAATCGTGAAATGTTGCTACGACAATTAATATCCTAATAGATTTGATAATTGTTATTGGCAAAAAAGTTTCCACATATTCAATTCCTTGAGTTTAAGTGTGACCTTTCGCAACCACTCGAGCTTTGAACGTGTGTACATTACCATCCATGTTAGTCTTCAACTTAAAGACCCATTTACACCTAATATTTTTAATGTCAGGTGTAGGATCAACGAAATTCAAAACTTGGTTATCGTACATGGACTAAATCTCATTCTTCATCGCCTATTTCCATTTAGCAGCCTCTTGTCCTAGCATGGCTTCCTTGATAGTTGCTCGACTGCTCATCACCATGTAGTATGTCATCACCCTCAGTGATATGGAAACCATAAAACTCATTAGCATGGAACTCTCTGTCAAATCTACTTGGAGGAGGTGGAGGTATGTTAGTTTCTTTATCAGGTATATAAACCTATGTTGAGAGCTTGGCCAACTTTAGGTTCTCATTAGCTGGTTCTGAAATATCATCAAGATCAATTTGGCTCCCACTAGCTCCTTTAGATATCAAACCCCCCTCTCAGAAGAATGTCTTTCGAGGAACAAACACTTTTTTCTTAGAGGGTTTTTAAAACAAATATCCATCTGACTTGTTAAGATATCAAAGAAGCAACACTTCTCTGATCTATGTTTTAACTTGTCGAGCGTTTCATGGTGAACAAAATCCTCACAACCCCAAACATTAATATGTTCTATTATGGGACGAGTAAGTCCATATTTCATAGAGTGTATTTGTAACCATCTTAAGTGGTACAAGATTTAGGACATATACAAAAGTCTCTAAGGCATAGCCCCATAAACTAATCGAAAGTGTAACACGAATCATCATAGATCGAACCATATCAAGTAAACAAATTTGATTCATTCTCTCAAACATATCATTATGCTATGGTGTTCAAGGCAGAGATAACTGTGAAACTATGTATTCCACAGTTTCTAAGATGATTGTCGAATTCATTACTAAAATACTCTACACATCTATCAGATCAGATAATCTTAATTCTTTTGTCCCATTGATTCTCTACTTCCTATTGGAATATCTTGAACACCTTACAGGTTTCAAACTTGTTTTTTTAACATATCTACTATAATCATTAGTAAATGTGATGAAGTATCTCTCACAATGTTGTGTGGGAGATCTGAACGGTTCACATACATCAGTGTGAATGAGGTCCAAAGATCTTTCCCTCTTTCATAGTTACCTTTGAAAGGCGACTTGGTCATCTTACCAAGTAAGCAAGATGCTCATACATAATTTGAATTCAAGTTAAATGATTCCAAGATCCCATCTCCTTGGTTCTTGGTGATAGGTTTCTTGTTTATATGATCAAGTCGACAATGCTATAAACATGATTTATCTAAACTATCCTTGGATGAATCAATGTTTAAGATTAAAATGTCATTCTTTCTTAAACCTATGATGGTTTCATAAATGCCATAGATTAGCTTTAAAGTAAAGATTATCATTTTTGAAAAATAAAATACTTCCATTATCAAATCATAACAAAAATCCATCACGATACAACACATGAAAAGATATAATGTTTCTTTCCATATGAGGTGAATTACAACAATCCTTTTTATTAATTGAAAATCCACTATAGAAAATAAGCTTGTAATCCCTAATCCTAGTAACAACAACCTTGCTTTTATTTCCCATGGTCTGTAAGTCCCAAAAGCATGAACCAACTAGTAATCAATCGAAATCACTAACCAAGGGCGGAATCAATGCAAAGTAAATCAAGAACAAACGAGTAATCAACCCAATGCACATGATTATATTGATGAAATCGTCTAGTATAATGGAGATCTTCACAATGGTTGGCCTTCACAATGATGTGACAGAAAAACTAAACTAGAACTGACCATAAGAGTCTCCTTATATAGGGAACACAATTATACAAGGAAAACCTAAGCCCAACACGCCTAAGGACTGAAATCAAGACTGATTTTGGTCCAACCCTAACCGAAAACCCAGATTAAGATTCAATAAATGAATAACAAAGCCTAACATGAACATGCCTAGCACAAACCAACAAAGTAGGACCTAACAATCCCCCCTTGGTTTGATGCTAGGCTGATCTCAAGGCTTGTCAACAATCAGCACATCTGACTCCCCCAAAGCACCTGCCCATATCCTCTTGGTAATGATTTCTGCAACCATACCAGTGAACTCTTTGGAAGCAGCCTCTAAAATATCATCTTTGACTACAATCTGATGACCTGCAAGGGTATGAATATCACGCACACCGAATTATAAAAGATCATTCGCTTCAAGAAGACGAAGTACACCATTCGAAAGATTGATAACGACAGTGGTTGTAGCTTCATCAAAAACCCAATATTCCATATTAAGCAGAGAACCGTCAGATGACTGCTAAAAAACAAGAATTTATTTCATTTGCTTGGTGGGAAACCACATGACATTCTTCACGGTTCGGTTGGTGTTGGGATCAATTACACCTTTGGCTTTCTTCACGAAAGAATTTGCAGTCTTCATCCCATCGAAATTTCTCTTCACTTGATTCTCCAAGAAGAGCTTAAATTTAGTTCCACGAGGATCATTCGATGGGTTGTGGAAGGGAGCATTAGCTAATTCTGAAAGATATACCTTAGTCCAAGAACTAAAGTCATTTTGATGCTCGTAGTACTCCACCTTACCACTATTTCTTTTGACAGCCCATATATTCTTTTTATCATGGAATCCCTACACCTTTATACCCGACTGATCGCCATACTTAGCTGTGAATCTCCTTTTACCGAGCTTAGTGACACTTAATTGAGGTCGATCTCCATGAATGTGTTGATCGGAGTTTTTCATGAAAAGCAATTGTCCTTTTCCTTGAGCTTTAGCTTGCCTCTGAGCTCGCTTCAAATTACTCTTTTGTGCTCAGCATTAGCAGGATCATCCTCAAATCGGTCAACAATGCGAGTTGTATTAACCCGACAAGGAACATCTTGTGGTGCTTGGGCAGGTTCACGTGGAGTTGCAGTGGCTTCATCAGGCTCACTACTAGATGTATTGAATTTGTCACCAAATTCGCTGATCAGCTTATTCTTCAAGTCAAAATATCCGACAGTAAGAGCACCGAGATTTAGTTGCAGATCAGAAATCTGCTTTGTCTTTTAAAAATTTTCCCTTTCAAGCTCGGAAACTCTAACGTCCAGAGTTCCAATCAAAACATCTTTCTCGATAATCTTCTGATTTAAGACCCCAATTTCTTCTTTAAGCTCAAAAATTGTTTAATCTTCTTCATCGGAGCTCCCTGCACCAATAGATATACATTTGCCTTTGGGTACAGGATCAACATTTTTTGGAGCAAGAAACCTAGCAAGCCTTTCAGAAGCGGCATCATGCATAGGTAGAGGAGCTGAAGAACTACTAGGAGCTGAAGAGCTTCCTGGTTCAAAATATTCTTGAGGAAAACTAGACCCCTCATGCAAAATTGGGCTTTTGTCTCGAACCGTTTGGGCTGGTTTAGTGGTTGTGGTTGGCTGTTGTGTTGGTCGTGTTTGTTCCCTAATAAGCACTCCTGGCCTAGGATCAGCATGCTTTCGTTTTAGTGGCGGTTGGGAGGCTTGACACTCTTCAAGATCACTTTCAAATGGAATAATGTTTGGAGTAGCAACTGCTCGAGGAGGCTTCTTTGCAGTTGAATCTAATTGTGCAATAACCTCTGCTATCTGAGCGGGCGTTTGTAGCGGCAACTTGAGAATGTTTGAATCTCCCTCAGTCTCTGTTGGAGAATTCACAACGTCATCGACTTTATCATTCTCAAAAAACAAACTAAGGTCATCATCACTACGTTCGAAATCAAACATGAAGTCCTCTTCATTAAAACCCTCTGCATCACCCTCTTCATCATCACCTTCACTATCATCATCATCATCATCATTGAAAATTGGCACATGCTCCTCTGCCACAATTGCCACAAGAGGAGTGACAGAAGAAACAACCTCAGGTTCAGGAACAGGAATACTTTCAGCTTCGGCAACTGGAACATTCTCTGGTTCAGCAGCTGGAATATTTTGAAAGGCTGGAGCTTCTTCAATCTCAGCAAATTTTCCGAATTTCACTAATGGGCTTGTTCCCCTGAATACAATCTTTGAACCCTTGCGATTTTGTTTCATTAAACCAAAATATTTTGGACCCAAACACTTCATATCGATGGTTTCACCCGTCCATTCCAAATCAGGATGTTGATCATCGAATATCATCTGTAGAAATCTTGGGCATATCAGGAACACATCCTTCTTTTTCCACTGCAGGTTTCTCTTCATTTCATTGAACACAAACCTTGAAAATTTGATGTCCAAATCCATAATAAGAGCAATAATGGCACCAGTAGATGACTAGGAGATCTCATCAGCTCCCCCTTTCCTGCCTGAAATGCAGATCACAAAAGTGTGAGCTAGGAAGCGCCAGTATGGAGGGAGCAGCTTCTTCAAAGTTTGAGGAAAGGTTCCTTCATAGCACATTCGTTCGAGAACCTTCCAAATCTGAGCAACAGATATCTCAGTAGGGAATCCTGGCTGATCTCCAAATCTAAGAACTTCACGAATGGTTTGCTCTAACACTATAATCTTATTCCCCTGGACTGTTGACTCTATAGTGCCTGCGCCATCTGCTCCTGCTTCATTGATAGAAGCCTTATCCCAGAACTCCGTCACTAGGTCTTTATAAATGACAGGAATCACTCGAAGAGCGTGAGTGATCCTGCAGTTTCTTAGACCATGAACCATGGACTTAAACTCCTGATGGTTCTGTGGTGGATCAGAAATACATCCAGTAATGTTGTGAGAGTCAGTAAATTTCAATTCAGCTATTTATCTACACCAAACGAGCCAAGTGAGAAAAACAAAATTAAATAAATAAAATTAAGTTTCTCAAAACATTGATTTCGGTCAACCAAAGTCAAACAGGCTTGAACTGGGTCAAAATTAAATCGATTGTGGTCAAAGGTCAATGATTGCGGTCAAAATGGTCAAGGTTCATCGTTTTCGGTCAAAGCGAGGGTCAACAGACACGATTGCAGTCAAAGTTCTTTGACTCTGTTGGACTAGGTCCGTTTGTGGTCGGATCCGGGTCTTCGGTTGGATCCGGGTCACCGAAAACCTAAAACCCTAAACCCCAAATCAACGAAAAACCATCGTCATAACGCCGATTAGCCCCTAAAACCTGCAAAAAAACTCAATCAAATCGTGTTAGAACTGATGTATAGCGATCAAAATCCACTTACTTTGATGAATCAGTGAGCAACTTACGATGAAACACAAGAAAAATGATGAATTGATGAGAAAATAAGCAGAAAACTCGAGCATCAAACGAGAGTGAGAAGGAGAGAGAGAATGAGTGGGATTTCGGTGGAGGCGAGGAGAAGAGTGAATAGGGAGGCCGAAAACCAACCTTTTAAACCCTAATTAGGGTTTTCGGCCCATAAGACAAATCTGGTGGGCCTCACCCAAAACTCAAATCCTCTTTTAAAAATGATTTAATTCCTTTTAAATAATGAGACTTTTGAAGACTTTGAAAAATAAAATAGAATAAAAATTAAAATTTAAATGTAAACAAAATTTAATTTTTAGAAAAGAAAAAAAGAAAAATAAAATGAAAATTAAAAGTAACACTAACCACACTTCAAAATTAAAATTTAAACACTTTGGGATCATAAGTTTTGAAACAGCCTTAACTTTGTTTTTCAGCACACACCTGCATGAATAAATCTGATCAATCACCGGTATTATGATCCACTTAAACACAAAGGACCTTTTTGCCAATTTTGGATAGATTATAGCTGACAAGACATTTGAGATCAAATTCCTAAATGGACCATTTAGCTGACGTTGACCAAGGATATTGTTGTCCACTTAAATTCAGCAGCGAGATCTACAAACAACCTTTTAAATAGTTCAATTTTAGGTGCACTAGAACGTGTTCCCACTTCCCAACATACCCCAACAATCAAGAACTTCAAAAGAACTCCTTGCTTTAGGCGAGTAGTCGATAATTAAGAGACAAGTCATATTTAGACATGCATATGTTGTATACCCAGGTCGGATCTTTTCCAATTACGCAGAGGGACAACATATGGCTAACTTGAATAGAGGGATTGAGAGGTAGAATGTTGCATATGCTGTGTTCCAGGTCAGATCTTTTCCAATCACGCAGAGGAGACAACATATGAATAACAGATAGGAAGAATTGCATAGATAAATAGGTGCATAGAGATAGAGTTGCATATGTTGCATTCCAGGTCGGATATGTTCCAATCACATAGAAGAGGCAACATATGACTGGCAGATAGAAAGCAAGAAAATAATTTCCTACTGACGTACTTTATCAGAACCCCCAGTCGCCCTATCAGTACCTGAAATAAGGACATGAGTCCATATGCAGACAAAGTTTTGAGCCACAGTTCCAGTAGTAAAGTAACTTAAGTGTATCACGCAGGTTCCCTTGTTTATCTCACTGCTCAATCTACCCAAGCATCGAATGATCAGTCTAGATGTTTCTAAGTCCATTTAATTATGTCAAGTATTTCAATTGTCACAGTGTCCAATCCTTTCTTTTAGTACTTTGTGTCTACCAGCACGTTGAGTACAGAGTCTAGACAATTCAGCTTCAGTACCTTACACTTGTTTAAACTGCCCGTTATCACTTATACTTAATATCACTTCCCAGATGACACCAACAAGTGAAAAACTATTTTTCGATAATTTTCTAATTTTTTTTAATAAAAATACAAAAAGAACATAAAGACATATTTTTGGATTTTTGTTTTATAATTTTTTACTTTGATTTCTCCCCCTAAATTTGTACATAGGGGAGAAAAGAAATGAAAATAAAATAAAAAAAAAAATAAAATGCGCACATTTAAACACAAAAAAATTAGTCTTCAAAACGAATGAGCTTTACTGAAGGGTTTGGTAAACAGGTCCGCCACATTATTATCAGTGTGGACCTACTCCAAACGAATGAGCTTCCACTCATAACATCTCGGATAAAATGAATTTTAATATCGATGTGCTTGGTTTTGGAATGCTGAACATGATTTTTGGCAATTTGTATAGCAGCATCATTGTCACAAAATATAGAGGTGACAAGAAAGTTCAAACCGTAATCCTGCAATTGGTGTTGTATCGAGATAACCTGTGAGCAGCAGGCTGATGCAGCGACATACTCAGCCTCAACTATCGAGGTCAACACCTTCTGCTGTTTCTTGTACTGCCAAGACACCAATCTCTCCCCAAAAAACTGACATCCGCCTGAAGTTGATTTCCTGTCAAAATCACAACCTCCATAATTGCTGTCAGTGAAAGCATACAGTTCAAATTCAGAATTCTTAGGATACCATAGCCCCAATTTAGGGCTACCTTTGAGGTATCGAAAGATCCTTTTAACAACAATCATATGAGAGAGTTTAGGATTAGCCTGATATCTAGCAGATTGATAGACGGCGAACATAATTTCAGGTCTGTTGGCAGTCAAATACATAAGAGATCCGATCATCGATCGATATTCGGTTTGATCTATGGAATCGCCTTCTGGATCTGAACCCAGCAGGGATCTTTCAGCCATGGGTGTTGAGGTAGGTTTAGAGTCTTTGAAATGTAACTTCTCAAGCATATCCTCCACATATTTGCCCTGATGCAGCAAGATTCCAAATGAATCTTGACAAACTTTTAATCCCAGAAACACCGTCATTTCACCAAGTGAGCTCATTTCAAAGCTCTTCTTCATAACTTCTTCAAATTCTTTGCATGGCGCAAAACTCGTCAACCCAAAGATGATGTCTTCCACGTAGATCTGGACGACAATCAAGTCTTTATCCACTTGCTTTATGAACAGCGTCTGATCGATCGTGCCTCTTGTGTAGCCATGCTCCAGCAGATGATCTGTCAGGGTAGCATACCAAGCTCTAGGAGCCTGATGTAACCCATACAAAGCCTCATCTAATTTGTAGACATGATTTGGAAATTTGGGATTGACAAACCCTGGGGGTTGATCAACATAGATCTCCTCCTTCACGACTGCATATAAAAAGGCGGTCTTGACGTCTATTTGATAAACAGTAAACACCATGTAAGAAGCATATGCCAAGAAGATATGAATAGCTTCCAAGCGTGCCACAGGAGCATACACATCAGTGTAGTCAAGACCTTCAATCTGCCAGAAGCCATGAACAACCAAACGCGCCTTAGTTCGTATAATTACCCCACTATGATCTTGCTTATTCCAAAATACCCAACGTGTATCCAATGAATTCTTTCCCTTTGGTAGCTCTACCAGCTTCCACACCTTTAACTTGTCAAATTGGTTCAACTCTTCATGCATAACGTCCACCCAGCTTGGTTCATTAAGAGCCATGTCCACGTTCTTGGGCTCAATCTGAGATATAAAGCATGAGCAGAGACATGAGTTGACATCTCCACTTTGACTTCTTGTTTTAACTCGGATGATCACGTTGAATTCTAGTGATTTCATGGCTGATGTCATGGATTGAGACTGGAAGGTTGGTGATGTTGATGAATCTGTCTTCTGCCAAATCACTCGCCTCAGATGATCTAGGACCGTGAGAGGCACTTGCCACATATTCATTTGAGATTGGTTCAGGAAAGAGAAGCTTCATGAACATTTGTGTGGCAGCAGAGGTATCCCTTGACATAATTTCACTTTCTTCAGGGGAAAAGGGAGTGACTTCAGCATCAGAACTGGTCTTTTGACTTGGTGAAGAAAGGGGTGTGCTTGGAACAGCTTCATCCACCTTAGGAGACTCAGGAGTCACCAAGGGTGGTTTGTATGAGCCAATTACAACATCTTCCTTTTCATCTTCAATAACAACAATTGTACCTGAGCTGGAACCTGAAACAGTATATGAAAACACATAAAAATTTTAAACAGTGAAACATAATCAAACAACTAATCAGGTCCGACTCGAGCATCCATCTCGTTCTCTTCCAGCCAGCGCACGTCGAATGACTCCACAATATTCCTAGTGGACTTGTTGTACACTCGATAGGAAGTGCACACAGCATATCCCATGAAGTAGCAGTCATCAGCCTTTGTGTTGAACTTGGCGGTGGGCTCCAGGTGAAGGAGGGTGCAAGGACATCCAAAGATCCTAAAATGAGCGACCGTTGGCTTGTGATCATATAGAATTTTGTATGGGGTCTTCATCTGTAGTTTGTTGATAGGAACTCGGTTCTGAACATAGCATGCAGTGTTGATAGCTTCAACCCAGAAGAAGACCGGTAGCTTGAAGTCACATAACATTGTCCTTGCTACGTCGAAGAAAGTACGATTTCGCCGCTCTACAACACCATTTTGTTGAGGTGTCCGAGCAGCACTATACTGACGCAAAATACCCTTTTCAGCACAGAAATGATCCAGAATAGCATTCTTGAACTTCGTGTCACATTCACTTTGAATTGCCTTCACCTTTTTGTTGGTCTGATTCTCAATCGAAACAATGAATTGTTTGATCAGGTCAGCAGTCTCACTCTTGTTGGATAAGAAGAAAACCCAGGTAAACCGTGAGTAATCATCAATTACAACCAGGCAGTAAGAATTCTTATTAATGCTGAGAACGTTGACCAGACCAAACAAATCCATGTGCAGTAACTAAAGAACAGTGCTGATTGAGTTGACTAGTTTTGGCTTATGTGGCTTGGGATGATGTTTTCCTTGAGCACATGCCACACTCTTCTCGAAAGTAATGAAGTCCTTAATTGGAAGACCACGCATAATTTCATTCTTCGCAAGACGGTTGAGGTTCTTGGCATTTGTGTGACCGAGTTGACGATGCCAAAGCATAACATTATGTTCAAAAACCTTGGAGAAAAGACATGTAACTTGCTCGAGAATGTTTTGGTTCATATCAATGATGTAGGCATTCCCTTCTCTTTTTGACCTCACCAAAATCCACTCTTCTGGAATGATGATTCCAGGCTTCGAAATTAGACACTCCTTGTTCGTAAAGTGAGTTGAGTATCCTTTATCGCAAATCTGAGATACACTCAGCAGACTGTGTTTCAACTTGGGAGCATAATTCACATTTTCAAAGTTGAGAATGCCATTAGTCACGGTACCCTTTTGTGTGATCTTTCCACCTTCTCCTCCCACAAAAGAAACATAACCCCCATTAAAGTTTTGAATGTCTTGTAGTTGGGAAATGTTTCCTATCATGTGCCTGGAACAGCCACTATCGACATACCACGGTCTGACGATATTCCTCCATAGTTGTTGCTGCACGATGTGCCAGATTAATTAGATTTTGGAACCCAGGCCATAGAAACAGTGGGTTTACTTTTTCTATCACCAGAATTAACTTGTTCACATTTCATGTCAGATAGATTACAAGATGCATTTAAAGGACTTTGAGGTGATTGGACAGATGAGTTTTTGGGCACCCATTTGTAATTAGGTTTAGGAACTTTGTTACTAACACAAATGGGGACTTTAACAGGTGGCTTTGAAGTATTTTTCTTTGTTTTTGGTCGTTTGGGCATTCGTCTTTGATTAGATAAAGACCCAGACGATGACTTCGGCGATACCGATCTTGGCTCAACCAATTTTGATTTTGCTAAAGTTTCTTTTGGATTCTTGTTCAAAACCTGTTTGTCCTTTTTAAGTTTAGAAGCCCGATTTCTGTCTTTATCAACGTTCCAATCACCATCAATTGAGCGAGATCTCGAGGATTTTATCTTAAGATATCTTCCTCGTGATTCATTCTGCCTACTTTGTTCATAGTATGGAACATATGCACGGTTTGGACAATTTCTTGCGATATGTCAAGGAGTTCCACAATGGAAACATGTCTATTTCTTCAGGTAGAAACTGGTACCGCTCGTTCCTGATTCAGTGTCCTTGTCGTGTCCTTTATTGTTTCCACAAGCACACTTGCATGGCTCAGTCCGTTTGGTTGGCTTAGGTGACATGTATTTGCTAGTGGTAGGTCCATGTGAATTAGATTTCTTAAGCACAACAACACATTTATCAGAAACAGTAGGATTATCAGTTTTCAAAGGAGCACTATTTGAACATTCAGCAAAAACAGTTTTCAAACAAGAATCATCAGAAACTAAAGTATCAGTTTTCAAAGCAGTAGAAGCAGAAACAAAAACAGTAGTTTTTAAACCAGAAACATTTTTCAAAGAATCAGTTTTTAAAGCAAGATCATTATCAAAAACACTTCCTCCAGCTTCTTCCCTGTCTTGTACTAAGGATAAATTTGCATATGATGTAGAGACATTAGTATCGTTCACCCTAGAGCTATTATCTGGCACAACCACAGTAGGTTTGCCATACTAAAGGTGTGCTTCTCTGTCCATTTCTTCTTTAGTCATATGGATAGAGGTGTAATTATGATTAAAACACCTAAGTTTGCCTCTGCTGAACCCTACCTTCTTGTCCCCATTCATACTTCAATTGTTCTTCCATGTCTTCTTAGCAAACTTCTTAGCCCTAAACACAACTATTGCAAATTGTCAGGTGATATCCATCTCTTCCACATCTTTTGGATGAATTTGATCAAGATCTACAAATGATATTTGAGGAGGTAAGTCTCCTGCCAAGAAAGCATTACAACAGTTCACGAGGACAGAAGCTAATGCCATGTTTTCTTCAGCTTCCTTGGGAGTTGAAGTTGTGGCAGGAGCTTTTGAGTTTGACGCTGAAGAACTTGAGGAAGCTGCATGTTGATAAGGCATAGGAGGAGGAATAACATGAGTTTGTGGAACAGAGAATGATGAAAAAGCATTATTTGACGAGATTCCCAGGTTTTCTCGAGTAGGAATTCACATGATTTATCTCATGCTGCTTATCATCCAAATCACAGGCCTTGATGATAGCCATAATCTCAGCAAAAGAGAGCCTGTGAAGATCCTTGGTCTTCTTAATGACAGAAACATTCATGTCCCACGATTTGGGAAGAGATTTTAACAACTTCTTGTTTATCTCAGAACGGGATACTGAGATTCCTGCAGTACTCATTTTAGTAGTGAGAGTGATGAATCACTGCAGTTGGGCTTCAAGAGTCTCCCCAAGGACGTGGTCGAACATATTGAACCTTTGGCAGAGCAGATCCTGCCTGCTCTGTTTCATATCAACGTTTCCCTCATAAACTTCTAGCAAGGCTTCCCAAAGAGCCTTTGCATAATCATATTCCATGAATCCTTGAGCGATGTCAGGGGACAATGCCATGGTCAAAGTTGCAAGCATCTTTTCTTGTTCCTCAACCTTCTCAAGGTCCTCATCAGTGTAATTCTCCACAGTTTTGTCAATTACTTTATCATTTTCCAGTGTTGTTGTAATTCTAATCAGACCTCTAAGGATGCTTCTCCATATCTTAACATCTTTCATCTTAATGTACTTTTCAATCCTATACTTCCATTCTGGAAACCTATCAGCTGATAAAAGACGTGGAATTCTTGTAGTGGTTCCCATAATTGAATCCAGTTCTTGATGTAAGGCATTGTGTTGAGGTTCCATTTTAATTGATTAAAATTAAATGGGTCCAAAAAGTCAAGGAATGTCACACCGAAAACTCAGAAAGTCAACAGATGAGGTTGACCGAAAACAGTAGGGTTTCAGCCGAAAACGATGACCGTAAAGTCAAGAAGTTGACCGAAAACCAGGTTGACTTTGACCTTTTTGTTGACTGATGAACCTTTACCGATAACTCTAGTGTGCCGCCGAAGACTCTTATAACCCTAACCGAGAATAGGAGACATGCCACCGAAAACACCCAGTTCCACCGAAAACGACGATTGCAAACAGAATTTCGATTATGTTGCCAAAAACTCGAGATTTTCAAGATTTGATGCCCCTAAAACACCGAAGAAGATTGTCTTGAACCTCGATGAACACCAAGAACACAGCAGCAATAGTGAACGATCTCTAATAACAAACATAAACAGTTTTCGATTAAAAGCTTAAAGAATTAAAACAACCAAATTCGATCTTGATGTTCTTGAACACGGTTGACACTAGATTGGCTCTAATACCAATTGTAAGTCCCAAAAGCATGAACCAACTAGTAATCAATCAAAATCACTAAGCAAGGGTGTAATCAATGTAAAGTAAATCAAGAACAAACAAGTAATCAACCTAATGCACACGATTATATTGATGAAATCGTCTAGTACAATGGAGATCTTCACAATGGTTGGACTTCACAATGATGTGATAGAAAAACTAAACTAGAACTGGCCATAAGAGTCTCCTTATATAGGGAACACAATTATACAAGGAAACCCTAAGCCCAACATGCCTAAGGACCGAAATCAAGACTGATTTCGGTCCAACCCTAACCGAAAACGCATATTAAGAATCAATAAATGAATAACAAAGCCTAACATGAACATGCCTAGCACAAACCAACAAAGTAGGACCTAACATCGTCAAGTCGAGCTTACCATGTCCCAACTTCCTAATTTGCTTTAGTCCTTATTCATCAAAGCAAATGTGAGCACCACATACTTGTAATCCCTAATCCTAGTAAAAACAACCTTGCTTTTGTTTCCCATTATCAAGTCGAGCTCACCATATCCCAACTTCCTATTTTGCTTTAGTCCTTATACATAAAAGCAAATGTGAGCACCACATACTTTTTGATGGATTAAAGAATAAGAAATTAAAGTACTATGGAGTTCAATTCAAATACACATGAGGTACAGATCTTATTTACGTTGTTCTTGTTGATGTCCTTCGAGTACTTTGGAAAGCTATGTTTCCCATGTCCCTTTTGTTGGCACTAGAAACACATGGACTAATTAGGGTCACTAGTAGGTGCTATGTCAGAGTTGAAATTCTTAGGTTTATTTTGGATTGTCTAACTTTTATATTTCCCTTACCTCTAAGATAAGAGGTCTTCTTCCTCTTGACACCCCCTTCCCTAGTACCCAAAATAGGAGTAGTAAAGATGACACTATAAGGCTTGATCATAATCATCTTGATAGTTTTCAACATGCCACTTAGCTCCATTAAGGTATTTTCCAAGTTTTTCATATTATAGTTCGTAATGAACTGATCATAAGAATTATTCAACGAGTTGAGTCCTATATCAGTAGCCAACTCTTAAGGAAATGGAACACTAAGGTGTTGTTTGTTTTTTGTTTGCAGATCTGCGTGACCTCTTCTGTCTGCGCCGCGCAGACCACGCACAGACATTAGCCTTCACAGACTGTTTGTTTTTTTGAAGACTGCAGACCTAAAAATGTCTGCGCGCCCTCTTCTTGGCACAGATGTGGACCATAGTCTTCTAACATCTTCAGACATCTTGTAGCCTAAAAAAATACATATATTTTTATTTTTTTTAACTTTTTTTTTAATTTATATTTTTTCCAACTTTATTAATGATAAACAATTTGAAAAAAAATTACAATACTTATAAAAAACGTTCGACGACACAAACATGGTATTTTTGACAAATTTATAAATAAAGATTTATTAGAATAATAGTTGTTGAAGTTTTTTATATAAATATGAAAAAAAATCATAATATATATTCTTATATTTTTTTTGTTAAATTTTGTAAAACATTATTTAATACAATATCATCAATTTCTCGAGAAAATATTTATGGTACGTTTTTAATGGATTTAATTGAAAAAATCGAACTTTATTTCCATCCATTTATGTATCAAATTCTTTGACCATAATTACAATGTTTAGTTATAACTTTGCAGCCAAAGTTGTTTGTTTTTATCAAATATATACGTTAATTCATAACATTTTTATTTTTATTTTTTATACAATAATACATAAAAGTTGATCTAGATTTGTTAGTTATTTATAACAAAGTCGTAAAAATATTAAAAAATCACTTTGAAGTTTAAAAAAAATCAGTTTATTTAGATTTCAGTTTATTTTAATAGCCTGCAGATGTTAAAAAAACAAACAGTCTTTTTTTTTTCAGACTGCAGACGTTTGGTCCACCTCTTCTACTGTAGAGGTCTACAGATGTGGTCCGCAGACTGCATACATTTTGTCTCAGAAAAAAGAAACAACACCTAAGACTCTCAAGTCTATACTTCATTTTCAAAATGTTTGTACTAACATACGCTCCCTCTTGCAACTTGCATCCTACAAGAGACTCCAGGATGTTGAATTGCTCATGTCTAGCTTACTCTTGGAACATTACCTTATGTTGCATATTCATGTCGAACTCCCCAAGGTTCTCAAAGTTCTTTTGGAGCTCTAGAACCATGGTTGCCAACATCATATATGTAACTTCAGTCGAGTGATTGTGAACGTTGTGTTAATCGACTATCTCCTCATTAGTAGCAAATCTTCAAGCTCCTCAGGGACCTCCTCCTCCAGAACATACACTTTCTTCTCATATGTAAGAGTGATTCTTAGTGAATGAATCCAATCAATATAGTTGGGACCAATGAGTTTGTCCCTCGATAGGAGCTGGAGGCGTGGGAAGTTTGATGAAGTGGTAGGTATGGGGTAACCGTCATACTCGTAGCAATATACATCTATATAAATGAAGTTCGTATTAGTTTGATTATTTTATTAGAAAAATAATTACCCAATATATTAAAATTATTTAAATAAGGCTAGGATCCATATTTCACTCAAAGATAGGAAAAAGGTTTGCCGTAATCACACCAAGGAGCTATTTAGATAGGCAAACTATTTTTTGGTTTCAATCTGATGAAACACCTAGATCTGTTGAGATTTATTGACTTATGTCAATAACATGTTTAATCTCTATCATGCTCATCCAACATTCATGTATGGTTAGTCGAGGATCATGGATCTTGATGGTAAATCCACCATGCATTGCACAAATGGTCTCTGACCCAAGTTATGCTTGAGTTATCCCTAATATCATGTAACCCCAAACATAATCGAACAAATGTGTTGGCTACATGCACTACCCCACGCCAACAGATTATAACGAAACTTATGTTTATTCATCGGCATTATGTGATTTAATATATAAAAGGGATATCTATAGTAAAGTCCCAATATTTTGGAAAAAGTTTTAAAAAAGTCACAATTTTTTTTATAATAAAAAAGCCCAGAAAACCGGATAATTCATTTAGCTTAGTCCATTTTGACCTTTTCAGCAGGTCACCCATGCCACATGGCATGCAACTGGATAGGTGCTGATATGGGGTGCTGACGTGGCATGCCACGTCAACGAGATACTCTTTAATATGAAAAAATTGGATTTTTTTGAGGAAAAGGGGGAAGTGGGATTCGAAACCACAACCTCCCAAACACAGACCAACCACCTTTCCACTAGGCTACAAGATACTTTGTGTATTTACTCCTCAATTGGTATATAACCTTTTAAAAGCATAAGTCTTAATTATATATATATATATATATATATATATATATATATATATATATATATATAATATATATATATATATATATATATATATATATATATATATATATATATATATATATATATATATATAACGTAAATATTTTTAATATTTCGTAAAAAAGTATGTTAAATGTACAAACTTTTTTACGTATTTATATGTATATTTAGGTATTTTCATATAATTGTTTATGTATTTATCTATTTTTTAAGTATTTTTACATATTGGTTTATAAATTTTATATATTTTTTATACATTTGTATATATATTTGTATATATTTTCTTTACATAGTTACGTATTTATAAATATGTTTATGTAAAAAATGTAAATATACTTAATAATATACATAAATACATGAAAAAAATATATAAATACATACAAATATGTTTATACTTTTAAAATATATAATAATATAAAAACAAATGCATAATAAATTATGTTTATATATATATATATATATATATATATATATATATATATATATATATATATATATATATATATATATATATATATATAATGCATATTTTATGCATAAACATAATTTTTATATGTATATTAAATATATTTTTTTGCATTTTTTATGTATATTAAATGTATAAACATAAATTTTTACACATTTTTTTTTATATTTTTATATATTTTAAATATATAAACATATTTTTATGTATTTATATATATTTTGTATGTATTTATGTATATTATTAAGTATGTTTACATTTTTTTACATAAACATATTTATAAATACGTAACTATGTAAAAAAAATATATCAAAATATATACAAATATATATACAAATGTATAGAAAATATATAAAAATATATAAAATACATAAATTATATAGAAGAATATATAAAATACTTAAACAACTGAAATAAGAAGCAAACACACTAATATGCAAATAGCGATACCACCAACCTCTATCATATGAATCTATCCTTTTATCCATCAAAGGACAAATAAGCCGTACTAAGAACAAAATATGGACACTTTAAAGCTCACACTGGATCAACCACCAATCTTGGTGCCACCTCGGACAACATGGTCTTCAAACTCCTAAATCCTTTTCTTGGTCTTCGGCTATCAATAAATTACAAGTTTTATGTTATAATATAAATTTATTAACTAAACTACTACATTTTAAAAGTAAATTACTTATTACAAACAAAAAAATAAATTACGTAAAGGTCACAAAGACCAAAAGCACAACCAAACATACAACACATAGGTCATGTCAATGTCCGGTTTATCGAATCCATACAATTCAAAACAAACAATTATTATGAACTTGGACTTCAACATTTAGATTACATTAATAATCATCAAGTTGAAAGCAAGTCGAAATTCAGTTGCTTCTATGATCTAACATGCACGGGATCATCTAAACAATAATGTCACAATTTTATATTAATTAATAATTCGAAATTAAACAACTAAAAAAACAATCAAAGCGATATCCAACTTAAGTAAAACCAACAGATTTCCACGAGATTTTAAAATTTGAGTTAGATGCAGAAGTGTGACCAAAACAAACCCTAAACAGAAATCGAAAAATGCTTATGTGAACCTCGACCACGCGTCGCATAGGAAGAACCTACGCGTTGGCTCCCATTAACATAGTCGCATCGTGAAATCGAAATAGTCGCGTCAAAATTTCAAAATTATGGTGGAATTTAAACCCTATGGAATAATTACTCGGTCACTACATAATTATCATAAACTTTGCTAATTATCTAACTTTCACATTGTTACACTTAAGTCATAGTAGATCTACATGCTTCATTTAATTAACTAAAGACTTAATAAATTAATAAACTAGATCCATATATTCTTCTCTAACCAATATTGCTTATATTTGACTTTTCATGTAATCCAAAAGGACCCTCACATTAATAGTAATATCACCAACTGTTGTGACTATGTGTACTATTTCCAACGATTAGGAGGTTGTTTAGTTGTATTAAGAAACTCAACATAAGGCTATAAATAAATATAGTAGGATTATATATTCAATCAACTTTTTCTTATCCTTTCTTCATAACATCATTTCAAGGTCCTTTGCCTTTTCTATTGAAAGATTATCCAGTTTAATAAGAAGTGTCATTCGTAGTGGTATTTTTCGTTTTTAGGTTTTCACTTGATATCTTATTATTATTTGTGTGTAACATCCCAAACTTCAGAAGTATGATTTAGCGGCTTATGTGCAATTTTAGGAGCCTACTCGGCGAGTAGGTATGCCTACTCGTCGAGTCAGAGCGGGTTTTAGCCATGTGTTAAGTGATCAACTTGCCGAGTCGGCGGCTGGACTCGACGAGTTGGTGCTGGGAAGAGAAAACCCTAATGTTAGGGTTTTCACCCTATTTAAAGGACCATAAGTCCTTACCTCAGCCCCCCTTATCACTCTTGAGACCCAGAAACCCAAATTTCTGTGAGAGAGAACTTGGAGAGTGTTTTGGAGCTTTGGGAAGTCACTTTTGTGAAGGAAATTTGTAGATGAAGAGGCTAGCATCAAGATTTCTGTGTGGATCCAGAGTCTACTTCAGTTTGGGCACGTTTTGGAGGTAACCAACTGTTACCTTAACCTCTTTTTCTTCTAGAATCATTCATATGTGTAAACAAGGGCTTCTTTAGTTATTCATGAAGGGATCTTGGTATGGGAGCTAGATCTAAAGTTGAAACTTCAGATCTGAACCTCTTTTGAGTCCTAAGTCCATAAAGTTTCCAGCTCTTGCAAAGGATGAGACTCTCCCAAGGTGTAAAGCTCCATTAGAAGCTTAGATTGGTCATTTAGAGCCTTTAGGGCCTTGCATGTGTGTAAAGTTTGCAACTTTACGTGATAAACATGCCTTAGAAGCTTGGATCTGTAATCTGGAACCTTGGCATAGCTTACAAAAGTGTCTGCATGGGTGAAGGTCTGCATGGACTCGGCGAGTTGCATAGTCAACTCGGTGAGTCATATGAAGATGGTCGTGAACTCGTCGAGTTGATGAACAAACTCGGCGAGTCCGTTGAAGATTGCCTTGAACTCGGCGAGTCGTTCGAAGACTCGGCGAGTCGGCTAGGGTTTCTCCCAATTCTTGGACACGTATGAACTCGGCGAGATAAAGGGGAACTCGACGAGCAAATCAAGGATTTCACGACTTCTCGAGTTCAGGAAGGACTCGACGAGTCGGTGATCTGCACTCGACGAGTCGAGTCAACATGGACTGTTGACTATGACTGGGGACTTTGACTTTGACCAAGAGTTGAACAGTTTGACTTCCAAGGGTATTCTGGTAAATTGGGCACTTATAGACATGGTTTCATCAAGTGTTAGGTGGTGGAGTTCGTGGCCGTGAGTAGAGGATTCGATCTTATCTCTTCAGTTCAGCATTCAAGGTGAGTTATCCTCACTGTACCCAAGGGTCTAAGCCACCAAGGCCGGCCCCTTGATTTGTTATTTGAGATAGTTACTATTACGATATATTAGCTCGACATCCTGGTAGATAGGATGGTTATATGCTTGTATGATCGGTTAGATCTGTATCCTGTTAGATCGGGTGTGGTTATACTTAGTGACCTATAGTGGTCTGACTGTCTGTATGCTGGTAGGGGATTACCTGTTATAGGTGCACATGATTGAGCAGTAGTGGAGGGTACCCCATCCCGAGGATGATAGGACCCTAGTATGTTGTTTCTATAGACTGCTATGTGATTATCTGATAGGTGCACATGTTTGTTAGTATGTGGGCATTCCAACCCGATGGTTGTGGGCCAGGAGTATTCCATCCCGGTAGGATGATTGGACTCATAGTAGGTAGGGCATTCCAACCCGATGGTTGTGGGCCAGGAGTATTCCATCCCGGTAGGATGATTGGACTGATAGTAGGTAGGGCATTCCAACCCGATGGTTGTGGGACAGGAGTATTCCATCCCGGTAGGATGATTGGACTCATAGTAGGTAGGGCATTCCAACCTTATGGTTGTGGTCCAGGAGTATTCCATCCCGATAGGATGATTGGACTCATAGTAGGATGGCATTCCAACCCGATGGTTGAGGGCCTGGGGTATTCCATCCCGAGGGATGATTGGACCCGTAGTAGTTATCGTTATATGCGTAGGTGTGTTGGCATTCCAACCCGATGGTTGAGGGCCACGAGTATTCCAACCTGATGGTTGACTGGATCCATATTATGTTGTTCATTGCTGTATGTGTATGGTTATGTGTGTATGGGTATTTTGTGGGTAACTCACTAAGCCTTCGAGCTTACATTTATCGATTATTGTTTCAGGTACATGAGGAGATCGTGGCAAGGCAAAGGCGTGATCGTACAGCTCCTCATGAATTGTCTATGTTTCTGGGAAAACTCTGATATTATACATTTTGAAAACAAAGTTGTAATGATTTTTAATGGTTTGAAATGCTTTTAAAAGTTTAAATTGGTTGAAAATTTTTGGGTGTTACAAGTTGGTATCAGAGCCTTGGTTTGAGTGAATTGGAGGAACGTTCATGTGAATCCAGTCTCAAATCAAGGAAAGGTTTTCAAAAAAAAATGTTTTAAGAAATAGGTTTTCAAAATAAATAAAGGAGGATGCAAGGTGTAGGATCAGTTGGAGCCAGAAAGTAGACCCCAAAATACCATACAAGTTATTTGATTATGTGATATGTTAGGACAACATACTAGTGCTAGGCTAGGGATCTTCAGGAATTGCATGATAGAATTGCCTGATTGTATGATGCCTGATAGCATAGGGTTTTCCTTATATGAAATTGACATCATTACTGTAGTTGCTTAGTGTATGTATCACGGCCGTACATAATTAAGATCTTATAGCCTAAGAATGTTTGATTTAGCCTTATGTTCTGTTATTGTCTGATTTGGAGCTTAGGGTAGGATTGGATATTCGAAAGTCTATAGGGTCCAACGTTATGTATGGCTAGCATACACTAGTGCTGCAGGGTTGGTGGAAGCTTCATGGATGGGTGAGTTGTGTGGGACCGATAGGTCAGTTGTGAGACGGTTAGCTTTCCTCTAGGAGTGAGGATTAAGTGCTCGCTATGTTTTGTTTATTGTTAGGGTGTTGTGATGATACTTGAACAAAATATGGGTAGGTGTGGAAGGTAGTATGGGCCCGTACTACTGAAAGCACAGGACCCATACGCTTAGCAAGGAAGTCACAACCCCTAGGGTTTAGAAGGGAGTTGATCCCTGGTTATCTAGGCAGATTGTCTGATATCTTCCTCTTCTATTTTCAGTATGGTGGTTACGAGGCGTGTCATGACTGGATCCGAATCGGGATCAAGACAGGGTGAGCAGGAGGCCCCAGTGGCACCTGAGATTATCAGCCTGGAGGAGCCAATGTTGACAAAGGATCGGTTCAGGGAGATCCTCCGCGAGGAGGTGGTCGAGATTGTCCGGGGTCAGATTCCGAAGTTGTTTGGGACTATTAAGTTCGCTATGAGGGAGTACTTCGATGATCGTTATGCAGCTCTTACTGAGACGGTTGCCGCGGCAGCTACAACAGCTATAGCAGCGGCAGGGGGAGGAGCCGGACGGGGTTTCCAGTACCGGGACTTCGATAATACGAAGCCCCCTACCTTCGATGGGGTTCAGGATCCGGTCGTTGCTATGAGATGGTTTTCGGATGTGGAGGGATTTTTCTTCACGTGTTCGTGCCCTGCTGAGCAGAGGGTGAGGTGTGCTCTGAACCTTTTGAGGCTTGGGGCAAAGGATTGGTGGAGGTTGACTACGGGATCATACTCTGACGCGCAGCGAGCTGCGGTGACTTGGGATCAGTTTCGGGATATGTTCAGTACTCGTTATGTTCCTCGGGTAGAGCGGGAGAGATTGGCTCAGGAGTTTTTGGATTTGAGACAGGATTCAGAGTCAATGACGGAGATCACCAGGATGTTTACGGAGAGGGCGATGTTTTGCCCTGAGTTTGCTTCGGAGCAGGCTCAGATGACCCGGTACCTGAGCATGCTCAAGAGGGACATCAGAAAGTTTATGTCCACACAGAGATGTGATACTTTGTTGGAGTTGCAGGAGGCCGCCAGGCGGCGCGAGTTAGAGATTGAGCTCCAGCTGAGGGAGCAGAGACAGGCCCCGGTGCAGTCACAGCCTGCGCCGAAACGGTTGAGGGCCACTGATTATCGATAGGGGAGTCAGAGGAGTCACACTTGTGGGAACTGCGGCAAGGTGCATGATGGAGGTTGTCGGTCTTCTTCTGGGTGCCACAAGTGTGGCAAGGAGGGTCACATAGCCAGGGACTGCAGACAGCAGACACCAGCGGCCGGAGTCCGACTTTGTTATCATTGTGAGCAGGTGGGCCATATGAAGGCCCAATGTCCTCTTTTTGCTGCCAGGCCAGTGCAGGCCCCAATACCAACCACCTTGAGGCTTACTGACGCGGGTCAGGGTAGAGCAGAGCCTCCGAGGGTTCAAGGGCGTGCCTATCAGCTTATGGCCGAGGAGACCGGAACAACGCCAGAGGTGACGGCCGGTATGTCTTTCTTCCTATCTTTTGTTCATATTTGTATTATGAGTTTCCTTTTCTATCGGCGTGAGTTCCTAGGGCATAGGAGATGCATGGGGGAATGTATTGTTAACAGATCTTAGATGGGTAGGATCTAGTGGTGCATTCAAGGGAAAGGGATAGGACAGATAAATCGCCAGACCAGGACGAGCAGTCGTGATTCAGGGATTCAGAAATCATTAGTAGGAGCTCGGGTTCTTTGAAGTTCGTTGCCTCGGATAGGGATAGTTGAGTCGCGTACCAGCTTCGCCGCCGGTAGACAATAGTTAGTGCTCTAAGTAGGGGAGAATTGGAAATTCTCGGATGCGGTGTTTACTCAGGAAGGTGCTGCCTGATGCAGTTTGGATGACGGTTACTAGAGGGGTGCAATGAGGCGGTCCGGTATACTGAGGACTCCGGTGTATTTTGGCTAATTGAAAGTTGTTATTAGAGGTCGGATAGAGTTCAAAGGATCTTAGCGATCCTATCAGTTCGGAGTATCTCCGAGGCTTCATCTTCTTGGGTCGGGTAATACTCCAGTTGGGGACTGAAAGTAGATCCGAATGGGTATTAGTCGGTTTTGGGAAGGTTTGGGATTAGAATATCCTGTCATTCAGGTTTTGGGAACCGGGTTAGGTCTTTTCTTGATCGGTTATGGCATTTGGATGGAGTTGAGGCGGTCCTGCTTTATGCAATAGGCCAAGATACCCGGTGCGGGCCGACTGTAAGTCGTAGGTACGGAGGCTCGAAGGGAGAAGTAGGGTTGAGGCGGTAGACCAACAAACCCTGAGAATTTTCGACTCGATAGTTGAATTGATTAGACATGTTGGTATGCTAACCCGAAGGGGGTGGTATGGGCTAGATATGAGGGCCGTGCTGGTTGGCCGGTAGTGGTAGGTATGTTGTTGATTAGTTTGAGCCATTGTGATTCGTGTGTGGTAGTAGTTTTCGCATCGTATGTTGTGCGTTGATGAGAGGAGCATCGATTAGGCCCTTCGAGTGGCGGAGGAAAGTGGATATCTGTAGGGTCGAAGTGTTGGGAAACTGAAGTGACGACAGTAGGGTCGATCGGTCATCGAGAGCATTCCAGTCATGAGCTGAGGGCCGGGGAGGGCATACCAGACTCATGATGTGGGCTCAGAGGCAATCCAGACTTATGCTGAGGACCACGTAAGGGTATTCCAGTCATAGGTCGTGGGCGTAGAGATCGTGATAGTTATGTTCCCTGCTGTAGCGGGTTTGAGGTAGACGTATTGTTGAGATTTGGGTAAGTTGTACTCGGTGGTGTCGAATCAGAGGAGTTTGAAGGAGATGCAAGGATAGATCCTTGGATCCCAAGTATGGTTGTAGACATGGGATATGCATGTAGTGGTATTCCAATCTAGGGTATTCCATCATGAGGATGACCGGACCCTATGGTTGATTGGACCTGATGTGTTTGGTATTCCAACCCGAGGGTTGATTGGGCCAAACATGTGTGAGGATACGAGGGTATACCATCCTAGGGATGACTGGACTCGTCGTAGGCGTACCTGGTATTCCAGACCGAGGCTAATTGGGCCAGGTATGAGCGTTTGTGTAATATAGTTGGTTGTTCATGGGAGTTGCCCGGAAGCTGAAGGATGCATATCCTGTCAGAGCGGAAAGGGACTAGATTCAGGAAGGGGACATGATGAGTTTCCAATATTGCAAGTTACTCGGGCTATCGCCAGTTTTGGAAAAAGGGGAAGATAGATTAGTTCTGTGAGAGAGCCCAGTGAATTATAGTAGTGTCTAACTTTCGCAAGCCACGAAAGTGTGTTCATGACAGGAAGGTGGCAGTATCATCAGGTGATACTTAGATTGATGTGTGCTAATATTAAGGAGAAGAGGCCGGTGGCCGGCTTGGAGCGTTAGGCAGGGATCCTGCACAGGAAGGAGTTGCCGTAGAAAAGATGCGGTGGTATAGTCTGAAGAGACCTGAGTTGGCTGGGCGGTCGGGGGCTGCAATGCAGGAGTGCTATCCCAAAAATCGTGTACTACAGCAGGCTTCGAGGATGAAGCCTAATTTTAGTGGGGGAGAGTTGTAACATCCCAAACATTAGAAGTATGATTTAGCGGCTTATGTGTAATTTGAGGAGCCTACTCGGCGAGTAGGTATGCCTACTCGTCGAGTCAGAGCGGGTTTTGGCCACGTGTTAAGTGATCAACTCGCCTAGTCGGCGGCTGGACTCGACGAGTTGGTGCTGGGTAGAGAAAACCCTAATGTTAGGGTTTGCACCCTATTTAAAGGACCTTAAGTCCTTACCTCAGCCCCCCTTATCACTCTTGAGACCCAGAAACCCTAATTTCCGTGAGTGAGAGCTTGGAGAGTGTTTTGGAGCTTTGGGAAGTGACTTTTGTGAAGGAAATTTGTAGATCAAGAGGCTAGCATCAAGATTTCTGTGTGGATCCAGAGTCTACTTCAGTTTGGGCACGTTTTGGAGGTAACCAACTGTTAACTTAACCTCTTTTTCTTCTAGAATCATTCATATGTGTAAACAAGGGCTTCTTTAGTTATTCATGAAGGGATCTTGGTATGGGAGCTAGATCTGAAGTTGAAACTTCAGATCTGAACCTCTTTTGAGTCCTAAGTCCATAAAGTTTCCAGCTCTTGCAAAGGATGAGACTCTCCCAAGGTGTAAAGCTCCATTAGAAGCTTAGATTGGTCATTTAGAGCCTTTAGGGCCTTGCATGTGTGTAAAGTTTGCAACTTTACGTGATAAACATGCCTTAGAAGCTTGGATCTGTAATCTGGAACCTTGGCATAGCTTAAAAAGTGTCTGCATGGGTGAAGGTCTGCAAGGACTCGGCGAGTTGCATAGTCAACTCGGCGAGTCATATGAAGATGGTCGTGAACTCGTCGAGTTGATGAACAAACTCGGCGAGTCCGTTGAAGATTGCCTTGAACTCGGCGAGTCGTTCGAAGACTCGGCGAGTCGGCTAGGGTTTCTCCCAATTCTTGGACACGTATGAACTCGGCGAGCTAAAGGGGAACTCGACGAGAAAATCAAGGATTTCACGACTTCTCGAGTTCTGGAAGGACTCGACGAGTCGGTGATCTGCACTCGACGAGTCGAGTCAACATGGACTGTTGACTATGACTGGGGACTTTGACTTTGACCAAGAGTTGACCAGTTTGACTTCCAAGGGTATTTAGTTAAATTGGGCACTTATAGACATGGTTTCATCAAGTGTTAGGTGGTGGAGTTCATGCCTGTGAGCAGAGGATTCGATCTTATCTCTTCAGTTCAGCATTCAAGGTGAGTTATCCTTACTGTACCCAAGGGTCTAAGGCACCAAGGCCGGCCCTTTGATTTGTTATTTGTGATAGTTACTATTACAATATATTAGCTCGACATCCTGGTAGATAGGATGGTTATATGCTTGTATGATCGGTTAGATCTGTATCTTGTTAGATCGGGTGTGGTTATACTTAGTGACCTATAGTGGTCTAACTGTATGTATGATGGTAGGGGACTACCTGTTATAGGTGCACATGATTGAGCAGTAGTGGAGGGTACCCTATCCCGAGGATGATAGGACCCTAGTATGTTGTTTCTATAGACTGCTATGTGATTATCTGATAGGTGCATATGTTTGTTAGTATGTGGGCATTCCAACCCGATGGTTGTGGGCCAGGAGTATTCCATCCCGGTAGGATGATTGGACTCATAGTAGGTAGGGCATTCCAACCCGATGGTTGTGGGCCAGGAGTATTCCATCCCGGTAGGATGATTGGACTCATATTAGGTAGGGCATTCCAACCCGATGGTTGTGGGCCAGGAGTATTCCATCCCGGTAGGATGATTGGACTCATAGTAGGTAGGGCATTCCAACCTGATGATTGTGGGCCAGGAGTATTCCATCTCGATAGCATGATTGGACTCATAGTAGGATGGCATTGCAACCCGATGGTTGAGGGCCTGGGGTATTCCATCCCGAGGGATGATTGGACCCATAGTAGTTGTCGTTATTTGCGTAGGTGTGTTGGCATTCCAACCCGATGGTTGAGGGCCAGGGGTATTCCAACCTGATGGTTGACTGGACCCATATTATGCTGTTCATTGTTGTATGTGTATGGTTATGTGTGTATGGGTATTTTGGGGTTAACTCACTAAGCCTTCGAGCTTACATTTATCGATTATTGTTTCAGGTACATCAGGAGATCGTGGCAAGGCAAAGGCGTGATCGTACAGCTCCTCATGTTTTGTCTATGTTTCTGGGAAAACTCTGATATTATACATTTTGAAAACAAAGTTGTAATGATTTTTAATGGTTTGAAATGCTTTTAAAAGTTTAAATTGGTTGAAAATTTTTGGGTGTTACATTGTGGTTGATCTTGACTATATATTTTTATAATAAGTGGTATCAAAAGCAACTTTTCTACACCTGTAAAGCTTTAGTCAACCTTCTCCACAAATCATATGGTTATTTCTTGGTGGACTTTTTCCAAACTATAATATATTTTTTTATATACCGTAACTGATGTTACTCTACCCTGTAAAGCTTTAGTCAACCTTCTCCACAAATCATAATAGGGTTATTTCTTGGTCGACTTTTTCCAAACTATAATATATTTTTTATATACCATAACTGATGTTACTCTACCCTCTCATCCTATATTGTCATCCTTATAATCCATTTTACCCTTTGGGCTTATCTTTGTCCTAATCAGTTTTTTATCCATAAACTTGTTACCACATTATTAATCTTTCTTCCAAACCTTTTATAACTTATAATGAACTTTAGTTATGGATTCTATGAAGTATGATCGCCCATTATTAATTCGTGTCACTACGTTTTATATTTAGCAAATGAAGATGAGAGATTTTTTTCGCTAAGATTGACTATGATAATGTATTGTATTCTTTTGAATGAGAGAGATGTTTAGATATTCTGAGATTTTTTCATTCATTTGTTGAGGAAGACTAATTTGTAGATCGTTTCATTGTTTAAGCATTTACCACGGTAAGGTATATTGGCATCTTTAATTCTAAAAGGTATTTTGGTGTATTTAATAATTTTAATAGTTTATATTATCCCTATGTGTAACACCCATTTTTCCAAAATAAATCAGTTGAGGGATTGAGGGATAAAAGGTAAGGTTTTTGGGAAAAGTATTGTGCCATGACATGTTGAATGGAGTACCACGACGTGGCATGGTAAGTTCATGAAACACACATCTGATGGTAGCCACAACGTGGCATGGATGGGTACCACGACGTGACAACTGCTGAAGCTGAAGCCCATGATTTTTATGGTGTCTTCCATATTTAAGCACCTAAACTCAAGGTTTAGGGTATCCTCTTCAGCATTCAACCCTTCAATATGAAAACCAAGCCTGCATGCATGATTGAGGGCTTGGTTTCTTGGTTTAGATCTTATTCCTTGAATTTTGGTGAAGCTTGGAGAAAAAAGAAGTTCATCTTGGTGCAAGAGAATAATGAGCTACCTTGGATCCATAATTCTCTTCAGATTTATGAGTTGTTGGAGGTATAAAGTTCATACCTTCACAGTTCTTCTACATTCAAGTTTGAGGTCATTTTTGGGTGGTTTTGGTCCTTTCCATGGATGCTCTTGGAGTTTGAGGAACTCTAGAGCTTGTTATGGATCCATATGATGAATATGTTATGTAGAATGAGAAAAAGGAGCCATGTTGGAGTCATCATGTGTCCATGCACAAATTTTGACCCCATTAATGACTTAACGGGCTTAAGGTTGTAGATATAGCCTTGGAATGGAGTCCTAATGGATAAAGTTGGAAACTGTATCAATTACGTCATTATAAAGAGCTAGATCTGAAGTTATGGTTTTGGATCTGTAAGATTTATGCACATAATGAAGATTTTGGTGTAACATCCAAAAAATTTCATAAAATTTAAACTTTTCAAACAACCCTTCTTCTATAGAAGTATTTACAAAAACTGTTATTTACAAAACATTATTTAAAAATGAGAATCTCTTTCAACATAGTTTTCAAAACATTCATATTATCAGAGTTTCCCAGAAATCATATGTCCAAAATGTGAGGATGTGTACGGTCATGCCTTCACCCAAACAAGATCCGCTGAAGTACCTGAAACCATAAACCAAAACTGCAAGCACGAAGCTTAGTGAGTTCCCCCAAAGTACTGCCACCCAACCAGATAACATATACAAATAACAGTATGCATACAGAGCCTTCAGCATGTCTGGACCGCTCACGATACCTACAACATGTCTAGACTGCCTCACCGGGTCTTCAACCTGTCTGGACCGTTCTTCGCGATTTCGGCCTGAATGGTACACCCCACTGGCCTTCAGTCTATCCGGGCTGCCCTGTGTCTGTTGGCCTTCAGCATAAGGCAGGTCCGCCTCAACCCAACGACACACACAAACCATGTCGACATATACATAATAGATAAGAATACATATAATGTACCGATATAAACATTACCAGGTTTATTGACTGGCAGCACCAAGCAGTACAGTCTCAACTCAACCACAATACATCAACATATGCTACAGGAAAACATATAGCCAGAACAGATAACAGGCAGATCTAACAGATCACTAAGCATAACATCATCCTATCTATAAGGATTCAGATATAACATATTACAACAACATAACAACATCCTATCTACTAGGATACCGATCTCACAGATGAACCAAGACTAAGGCCCAAAACCAAAAGATCCACAGAGGCACACTAATGGCCCAATTTTCCAAATTGGGCCTAACCCTTATATAGGCCTTATCCTAAGCCCATAATTTTCCTTATTATAATTCAGATTACTTTAAGCACCCCTTGGGATAAACTTTGTCAAATACATAAATCCAAAAGTCAAAGTCAACAGTCCAAGTTGACCCAACTCGCCGAGTTGTCCTTCAATTCGTGGAGTTTCCCCATCAATCTGCATAGATCGAGAAAAACCAAGTCAACTCGTCGAGTTGACCACAAACTCACCGAGTTCCCCTATCAGTCTAAAAATGTCAGGGAAAATCGAGCCAACTCTCCGAGTTTATCCAAAAAACTGGCCGATTTCTCCAGACACTCACCTCTTAATACATTAAGCACTTAATCCACAAGGTCATGAGCCCAAATCATGGATCTGACTTCCTTGAGCTGGAAAACCACGTAAAGTTTCCAAATTTACGTTCATGCAAGTCTAAATGAAGCTCTTAAGCTTGGAATGGACTTAATAGATGACTTAATGCATGCATGACACCAAAATCCTCATAAAGTTTACACCTTTAAGCTCAAGGGTACCGAAACCAACTCAGATCTGAAGGAACAACCCCTAAAATGACTTTACTCCATCATCATCCCCAAAAAGAGGCCAAAACACCACAAAACCCAAAATAAGGAGATATAATAATCTATAAGTCAACGTATGAACTGGATACCTTAAAGTGACTGCAAGAAATGGAGTGATTCTGGATCCAAGACTTCCTTCTCCAAGCTAGAAACTTCAAGATCTTCTAATTCCTTCACATTGCACAAAATGAGCACCAAACTTCCTTCCAAGGCTCCAAAATCTTGACAATGGAGGCTACAACTCGATTTAGGGTTTAGACAACAACGGAGGCTGATAAGGAGGCCATAAGAAAGACTTAAGGACTTTAAATAGGGTGCAAGACCCTGAAAATTAGGGTTTTCCTTCCCAGCTGCTAACTCGTGGAGTTGAGGCTCCCAAACTCATCGAGTTGGTTGATTAAACCCTCACAATCCTTCCATATTCAACACGACGAGTTGGTCCCTATAACTCGTCGAGTTGACCAATAATTGGGGTTATTCTCTACAATTTCTCTTCAAGATTTTGGATGTTACAACTCTCCTCAAAATCGCTACTTACTAACACTCATAACCAAAACAACACTTCAGGAATGCACCCAAAAATTCTGCATATAAATTACCTTCTCAAAACAATCAAACCCAAATAGAAACTGCCAACCTGAATAAGAACAACCCATGATCCCATGCAAAGACCCAACCTTATATATCCGAACCCTTGACGAGCAACGACGATTAAACCATGAACTTTTGCGATACACCCAACCCGTACCGGCTCCGGTGCACACCCACCTGGGCACCCACTCGATACAATCACCAACAACTTTATGACTTACGACTGCATAAGAAATTTCCAACTTGAGAATCACGAATCTAAAAACTACTTGCGAACAACTAGAATTATTGCATACATCCTGCTGAGAATTTCTAATACCCGACTGATACTTCCCTTAATCCTTATTGTTTCCCTTATCCAACCAACATATTTACAATTCGCCCGCCTGCCCGTCAACGCATCCACACCGGAAGCACTACAAGCAGAAGAAATAAACCATCATGATCACTACGCCCACAACCTATGACTGGAATGCCCCCGATAACCTACCGAAATTGTCGTCATCGCATCATTGGCCCAACACCCAGGCCTGAAGATACCCATTTCATTCCATTTCCTTGAAGGAACCTAAACAACTCCCTTACAATGCCAACTAAGCACCAAAAGCTAGCTACCAATCAAAACCTTATGAAATCAAAGTCACACACAATTCGTGGATTGAATAACGGTTGTACTCTTGATCCAAATCGGAAACTGAAACCCAAGAGAACCATGCACATAATTCGAACCAAGAGCCCCAATGCTCTCTTGCTCAGCTCATAAGGAGCACCCCCCATACACATACTTCAGAAACCGATAATATCATCCAAAAAGAAAAGAAACACGATTGATAATCGAAAAGGTCACCTTACTCAAAACAGGAAATATCCTCATGATCAGTCAAACAAGAACCCATACTTGTGAGACTGAATGGATGTCATCACTACACCACTAGCTCGAGAAGACCTCCAAGATGATCCTGAAGGTTACCAAAACCCGAGTCTGCTAAGAGCCAAGCTCCCACTCTACCATTGAGGGTAAGCACACCTGAAGACCGAAGGAACGTAGGATATACTGAACAGAAGGGTCTAGGACATCTTGACACCTAAACCAGAGAAACCAGAACCCACCTGGAGTCGAAGATACCCGCTTTGGAAAGGGTTCACCGATCAACATCTGCCTAACAAATCTGAAAGCAAGATATCAAACAGTGAACTGACAGAACCCTTAACGACTGACACTTAACCCGAGAATCCCAATCCCCCCCCACTTAGAACTCGAACGACTGCCCACTGGTGGTGAAACCAAAACATAACCCAAGCAGCCCATCCAGATACAACCATACTTTACCATGTATTGAATAACATACGCAGAATAGACCTCAAAAGAATAGATCCAACGAACCCCAAGAGAACATGAATTCTAGATGAAAGCCTCTGAATTTCCAATAATAACCACTTACAAAGCATATGCAACTACCGATTTACGATCAAAACATACACCCCTACATGCAACCCACACCACAATCCGACACTTGGCTTCCCCATCTCCCAAGAATATGGTCCTTACTCGCATCGCTAAGCTACTCATGCCACATCAAACCACTTGCGCACACCAGTGCTGACATACTGTCGCCAACCACCGCGACCAACAGACCTCAAACTGAGAATCCAACCTAACTTGGAAGGTCACAAGCCTGTCTACTCCTTCGAACTCAGAAATATGGAGGGAAGATCCTTGCCACCAATAACGACAATCTTATTCGACAATCTGCGACTTAAATTCCAGATGAAATTCCAAACCGATCATATCAACCGCTTCATCCCCGTGTGTCGAGGCCCGAGGCACAACCTCTAAAAAAACCCTCGAGACTTCCAATCAATATACTCATCTGGGTCTGAACCACTCAACCCACATCGATTTAGCCACAGGATTGGACAAACCCAAAACCCATTCTCTCCTGAGCAAACCAAGCCAAAAGATCGACAAATACGGAACCACTACCTTGAACCATGGTATCAAACCATGCTATCTTCCCTGACCAGGCCTTAGATTCCCCAAAATCTTCATTGAATCGAGTATGGATCCTGTTCTTTCAGTAGTCCGGGCCCAATACTACCTTCCACACCTATCCATACTTTCCTCAAGAATTATCTCGGGTCCACTACGACCTAGTCACAAAACATTCCTGAAACCTGCTCAACAGCGAAACAACCGCAAAATGCAGTAAAGGACTCCCTAGGCTATCCTACGGTTCCACACTTATCTGCCATCAGCTGCTGAAGAACTCTTCACAATGTCAATTAGCTATTCCATGAATACAATCACATGTAACAAAGCTCAGATAATCCTTCGAGTAACGGACTCGTCCCTACAACGGTTGGACTCAAACAAGAGCTGTACAGTAGAGTCAAATTTGTTACTCTGAGATTATCCAACCTTTTTCACATGTGACTTGACATATTCACCCAATAGCTAACTCACATTACTCATGAGTTCCACAAAGCACAAAGCAAGTAGCATTCGTGCAGAGGAGCCGACTGACACTAAATTGCAATAAGATCTGACAAATCCTCCTATGAAATCCTCGATCTCCGACTCCCATCATATCGTGCGCATCTTCGCCCTGCCCTCACTCTCCCGAGAGTGGCTAATCCTTCCTCATTCCAACCCGCTATGAACCGCGCCCAAAGCAAGGAAACCACCGCTACCTCATCCAATAACACTACTGACCAGCTGACCCTATACGACTCACCATAGCACATTTGCCACACGAATTTCCATTGGTGCCAGACGACTATCGCATAAATACAGTCACATGCCATACAACTTAAACAATATTAGGCTAAAAGATTCAATCCCGCAACGGTTAGACTCAGATAAGAGCTGCGAAGCAGGACCAAACCCCTCAGCCTAAGATCCTTTAAATCATGTAGCATGTGACTTATCGTATCCACTTAATAGCCAGTTCACATGCGAAAGAGTCATACAACAGCCAAACAAGGGAACTCTATAGGAACTAAGGCATCACATAATCAGACAATTTTATGATGCAAATACTGAAGATCCCTAGCCTATTACTAGCATGATGTTCTAACATATTACAATATCAAATAACAGTATGGTATTTTGGGGTTTACTTACTGGCTCCGGATGATCGTGCACATCGCATCCTCCTTAAGTATTTTGAAAAACCATTTGAAAATCATTTTGAAAATCTTTTGCCTTAGTTTGAGACTGGATTCACACAAGTGTTCCTCCAATTCACTCAAACCAAGTCTCTGATACCAACTTGTAACATCCATAAAATTTCATAAAATTTAAACTTTTCAAACAACCCTTTTTATATAACAGTATTTACAAAAACCGCTGTGTCTAAAATATTATTTAAAAATCAGAATCTCTTTCAACATAGTTTTCAAAACATTCAAATTATCAGAGTTTCTCAGAAATCATAAGTCCAAAATATGAGGATGTGTATGGTCACGCCTTCACACAAAAAAGATCTGGACCGCCTCTCCGAGCCTTCAGTCTGTCTTGACCGTTCTCTGGGCCTTCGGCCTGAATGGTACGCCCGACTGGCCTTCAGTCTATCCGGTCCGCCCTGGGTATGTTGGCCTTCAACACAAGGCAGGTACGCCTCAACCCAACCACACACACAAACCATGTCAACATATACATAACAGATAAGCATACATATAATGCACCGATATAAACATTATTAGGTTTGTTGACTAGCAGCACCAAGCAGTACAGTCTCAACCCAACCACACTACATTAACACATGCTACAGGAAAACATATAGCCAGAACAGATAACAAGTAGATCTAACAGATCACTAAGCATAACATCATCCTATCTATCAGGATTCAGATCTAACAGATCACAACAACATAGCAACATCCTATCTACCAGGATACCGATCTAACAGATCATAACAGAACTCAATCATACGATAAACCAAGATAACAATCCAAAGGGTCGGCATTGGTGCCTTCGACCCATAAGTATAGCGAGGAAAACTCACCTCGAATGCAGAAGCTCCCCGAAACAAATCCCTAGCTGCTACCCTACCGACTTCCCAAGCTATCAATACCAACAATACACCCAATTAGCAATTGGGTTCCATGCTATAATCCATAATCCATACTTGGGGTAAAATGACCATTTTAACCCTGACCCAACATGAACCAAGATGAAGGCCCAAAACCAAAAGATCCACAAAGTCCCACTAATGGGCCAATTTTCCAAATTAGTCCCAACCAAAAGATAAACTTGGTCAAAGACATAAATCTGAAAGTCAAAGTCAACGGTCCAAGTTGACCCAACTCGCCGAGTTGCCCTTCAACTCGTCGAGTTTCTCCATCAATCTGCACAGATCGGGAAAAACCAACTCAACTCGCCGAGTTGACCACAAACTCGCCGAGTTCCTCTATCAGTCTGAAAATGTCGGTGAAAATCAAGCCAACTTGCCGAGTTCGGCAGACACCCACCTCTTAATACATTAAGCACTTAATCTACAAGGTCATGACCCCAAATCAAAGATCTGAATTCCTTGAGCTGGAAAACCACATAAAGTTGCCAACTTTACGTTCATGCATGTGTAAATGAAGCTCTTAAGCTTGGAATGGACTTAATAAATGACTTAATTCATGCATGACACCAAAATCCTCAAAAGGTTTGCACCTTTAAGCTTAAGGACACCAAAACCAACTCAGATCTGAGGGAACAATCCCTAAAATGACTTTACTCCATCATCATCCCCAAAAAGAGGCCAAAACACCACAAAACCCAAAATAAGGAGATCTAATCGTCCATAAGTCAAGGTATGAACTTGATACCTTAAAGTGACTGCAAGAAATGGAGTAATTCTGGATCCAAGACTTCCTTCTCCAAGCTAGAAACTTCAAGATCTTCTAATTCCTTCACAATGCACAAAATGAGCACCAAACTTCCTTCCAAGGCTCCAAAAACTTGACAATGGAGGCTACAACTTGATTTAGGGTTTGGAAAATAATGGAGGCTGATAAGGAGGCCAGAAGAAAGACTTAAGGACTTTAAATAGGTGGAAGACCCTGAAAATTAGGGTTTTCCTTCCCAACTGCCAACTTGTCGAGTTGAGGCTTCCCAACTCGTTGAGTTGGTTCATTAAACCCTCGCGATCCTTCCATCTTCAACACGACGAGGTGGTCCCTACAACTCAATTGGTTGACCAATAAATGGTGTTATTCTCAACAATTTCTCTTCAAGATTTCGGATGTTACATTTGGCATTCTTCCAGAAACTACGATGTGGCCAGGGGATTGCCACGAGCTGGTGCTGCTTTAATGCTTGAGTGTTTTGTCCTTAGTTGGCCACGACGTAGCCAAGAGCTTGCCAGGTCGTGGGGATCATGGACCTATTGATAGTTAGCTTTTGTTGACCGTTGACCATTAACTTTTGACCAACTTGACATTTGGTTCAACTTATAGATTTTGGGTTGTTGATAAAGGAATGTCCTTTGATTGGGTGGCAGTTGGTTCACCGTTTTTTCCAGTGCGATGAATTATGATTTTTTCAATATTATCCGGGTCTGCATTTCAGGTGAGTTTCCTCACTATACTATGTGTTTTATTGTATATCCTTATATGATAGGATATAGGAGTAGTGGCATGCTGGTTATATTACTAGAAGGTTGTTGATCGTCTAATTGAGTGCCCTGGAGCTTGTATATAGTAATGTAGGATAGCCTGAGACCTCTTGATCTAAGCTTTATTTCATGTTCTTTGTTTGGTTGTAGCTCTAGAGTGGGATCACCTATTCTACTGTCTATCTCATTGCTGATAACATATGGCTATCCATTTATTAGTGATTTGCTAGTAGTGACGAAGAGTACTGTATGAGGCTTTATATGCGGTAGTGAGTTGTGATACAGGTAGACCAGCTTAGATAGCTTCATGCGGCTATGCTCTTGTTTGATTGCTTGTTTGTTTTATATGTCGTCATATCTGGTGGTGGGTTGAGGCGGTCTTGTTGTGTGCGGTAGGCTAAGATACCCGGGCAGGTCAACGTTGTGTTGCACGCCAGGTGCGGACGAGTTGTATGTTGTGGCAGGCAGGCCAGTCATGGACTTAAGGTACAACAAAGTGGACTAGGTGTACTGTAGGTCTTACAAGGTAGTCCAGTCAGACTGAAGGCTCTTGTGTGTATGTATTATATGTATATTGTGGTATGTGGTATTTTGGGGAAATCACTAATCTTTGGCTTACAGTTGTGGATTAAATGTTTTCAGGTACCATTGGTGATTGCGGTAAGGCAAAGGTTAAGGCGTGGTTATACAAACTCATCAACAAGATTGGAGTTCCAAATTTATATCTTAATACTCTATTTTCCTAATTAATTGTAATTGAACAAATGAGTTTTCATAACTTGGGGTTTTATGAAAAAGGTGTTTTACCTTAATTAATAGTGACAAATTTGTTTGTGAAAATGGGACGTTACACTAGAATTTTAGAGTTAATGAGTTTTAAGTTTTAGCACTCTTCACTGACTTCAGTCGCTCACATACAATTATTGGAAATATATCAATGTTCATAAAAAGTTGGTGATATTACGATTTGTAGTAGGATCCTTTTGGGTTATGTTATGGTAAAAATATTAAAAAAACTATAAATTAGTAAGTGCGGTGTGATGTTTGTAATAAGGTAAATGAAAGTAAAGTGTTTAAGATGTTGAAATGTGCCGAAGATCTTGGTTGTGCCCATGATCGTGGGTAGAAAATAATAATGTTCAGAAAATTATTTAATAATAATGTGTTATTTCGTAATGTAAATAAGTGTATTTGGGACAAAAATAGTGTTAAAATGCTTTAACTGATAAACTTTTTTGTAATAAAGCTCAAGATACGTTAAAATATCTTAGTAAATTTGACAAAGAAGACGGATTAACAATCAAGAAAATAAGAGAATAAGTTGTTAGCGATTACAAAATAGTAATTATATAAAAGTAAAAGCAAGAACACAACATATTATGAGGAAAGCGCTTAACCCTTTTGGATATCCGACAGAAAACCTTGAGATGTGACGAAATCACCTGCCTTAGAACATATATTAAATTAAAATAAAACTGCAAGTGGCAGGTTATCTTAGAAATGATGTAAATATGCTCACATATCGAGAGAATCAGAGAGAGAGAGAGAGAGAGAGAGGAACTGAGAGTGTGTTTGAAAGTGATGATCAACTAGGCTTTATATACATAAGAATGATAACTAAAATTCTAACATTCTTGGGATCTTCCCTAATCCATGCTTGACTCGACTTTAAGATGGTCTTCAACATTCATGAGGAATTGACCACATGTGGTTTGACCTAGTCAATTTTTTTTCTAGTCATACAAAAGATATTACAAGAAACACAATGACAGTCCAAGATATTCATTAAATCCAAGATCTTGGGCTTGCCTGGGATGTTAGTATAAGTTTAATACATCAAGATAAAAAGAGTGAGAAAATTCTACTTGTAACATGTTACACACAAGAAAGGATCTAAGCGTAAAGGGAAAATACAGATGATGAGGATCTAGTTTGTTAACTTATTAGTAAAAAATAAGTTAATTAGAAACTTGTAGATCTTAACGGGTTAAAGTGAAAGTATCTGAATTTCAGATACTTAAGGATAATTACATAATGATCACATAATTATCCAAACCCTGTCAATATAATATTGGAAATAGGTCTACAATGTCATAACCTAATTGGTATAACTTTGGAATAATGACGTAGTCCTTTTTGGGTTGCCCTTAAGAGCTAAATAAGTTAGAAAATAATTAAGAGAGTGAGATAATTAGTTAATTGATTTATTACAAGTAATAAATTAAATAGAAACTAATTAGAAACTAATTAGTGATTAATCAAAATTAATAAGAATTAATTAGAATTAATCTGGAGGTATAGGGAGTGTATGTTAATTGTTTAATAGTTAACAAATGGGAACATTCTGTAACCCTTACAGAGGTGGACGGTTTTAGGGACATCCAGAAAGCTTCCATTATCAAATCAAGTAACAGATAAGGCAAGGATTTGAATCATGGTTGAATCTCAATACTTAATTGATTCAAATCAGGGTTATCTGCTAAATAACACATCTATATAAAGACCCCTCTAGGTCATGATAATTTTGTATCATTCCTTTGACATCAAAGTTGTTCCATCAACCCAAGGGCCCATGGAAATATTTTGCGATAACAAAGGTGCGGTCTTCTTGACTAAAGAACCTAAGGATCATGGGAAATCAAGGCACATACTCAGAAAAATACCACTACATCATACATAGGGTGGAAGACAATGACATAGTGGTGAATAGGGTATCATCATTGGACATTCCAACTAATCCTTTCACAAAGGTGTTGAGTAAAATCAAGCACTTCGAGCATGCGAAGAGCATATGGATGAGAGCTAATTTTAGTTTAGTAGTTAGTTGATATTTGAAACAATTGTAACAACGGTAAATTTGAAATGATTTTGGTGATAAATAATAGTGATTAAATTATGAGTTAGTGAACTATCATCTTTAATTGTTCATTATTGTGTTTTGTTTTTTTATCTTTAGAATCCACTTCCCGTGTACTAAGTTATTCAAACGTTCACTGTCGGTCATACTATTGGGAGTAAGTAGTGACTAAGGACTGTCAAGGAGTATTAGTTGATGGCTAATGGAGATTATACATAACATGGAGATGTGACTAACAAGCATTAGTACTTAAATGGATATTTTAAGTATTTTAAATCCACACTTAGAGATTACTTCATCGATTCCATCACGAGTAATTCTAAGATGATAATATCTTCTATTCTTCAAGTGGAGATGCATAAGTTATAATTTATAATTGTAACGTCCCATTTTCACAACCAAAATTTTCATTTAAATTAGGTAAAAACATTGTTTCCATAAAACCAAGTCAAGAAAAACCATGAGTATTCTTAACACGCTACACGAACGCATTAAGCAAATAAAATTTCACTGGTGGATGCACTAATAATATAACACATGGAAGCAGGGTCGAATCCTCTAGGACACATCCTAATGGTCAATGTCTTTTTACATCAGGCACATTCTATTCAATAAAACAGAAATTATAAATGGGGTTTTTAAATTAAACTAAAAACTAAAAATTACAGTGAAAATAATTAAACAAAGATCAATAATAAAAACGATTTCAGCTCTGCTACGACTTTCCTAATAATGCAATCAATCCAGATCTGGTTATTCAGAATGCGCTCTATCTAAACTAGTACTGAGAAAAACTAACAAGCTCTAGTATAATCTCATTTACCTAAACTAGTTAACCAAAACAAGCTCTTTGAATTAACCCTAACGTTTTACTATCCAATTAAACAAGCTCTTAATTAAATCAGAAAAGCAGCTTTATGATCTGTTTAAAATTCCCAGCAATACCCAATACTTCTTATAATCTCAGAAGCGTAAAGATATGATCTTTACAGTTTATACCAGAGTTAAATCCCAACACGGATCCAATCTGAAACTTGTTACATTTTACTAGTTGACAAGAACAATTACGGATTCTATTAATTAATTAATTGGAATGATAAAAAACCTAGCTAGGCGATCAAACTAACATGAATTAAAACCAAACGTTCATTAAACTCAAAATTGAAAAATCTAGATAGAAACACAAAAAGAAAATCAGATCTGATAACTGATCACATGAAAAGTACTAGTCAAATACAGAACTGAAAACTAGGGTTTTAGCCATACATGGATAAAAACGAATTCAAACTAATAAAATGATAAACTAAATGATTAATCTTGCTAACTAAATGTAAGGGATGATCTTCAACTTTCAGATCTTCAGAAATCGCTAAAATCGGAGATAAATTGCCTTAGAAATCATCTTTTTTGTCGTTTAGAGCTTCAGGAATCGCCCAACATCCAATCCGATCAGAGAGGCATCCTATATATACAAGAAAGAGTCTTCAGGAGCAAGAAAACCAAAAATTCGATTGAATTTTTGGGTCACACGGTTGAATTTTTGAGTTATGGTCGAATTTTTTATTTTTCTGATTTTCGGACTTTCTGTAATGCGAAGTGTTTATTCAATTTATTTTTTTATTCGATCGAATTTCAAGTAAAAATTAGATCCAAATTGCATTTTCTAATTTTTTCGCAAACACGAAAGTCGTCCAAAATTTTGTCTAGTTTCCGCAACATTTTGAATCTCTTCAATCGGAGTTACGGGTCAAGAGATATGGTCAAAATACTAACTGGGGGTTAAAGTTGTCTGACAAAATCCTTTAGGCTTTAGAATGTGGCAATTTATCTTCGTATGTTCAATTTGATCGAATATTTCTTGACCAGAACATCTTACAAGCATTCCTCAACATCCTTCATAAGTTCCAAGCTCCAATTAACTCCAATGCTTCATCAACCGCATCCAAAGCTGCTCCCAAAGTACTGCTCCACTCGAATTATCTGAAAATAACATAAAAACATGAGCAGTACGGGAATTCTAACGAACGACATTAGCTGAACATTATTTAAACTAATGCCATGCAAATGTGTAAAATATGATGCTAAAATTCTAATACAAAATACCCTAAAAGATGTATAAAATCGCATATATATCAAGTATCAAATACAATCATCTCAAAATCAGAGTATCATAATAGTGTGAAATTACAAAAGCTGTCGATGAGTGTCTACAGTCACGCTTGCGCCTTTTCACGATCATCTGAAGTACCTGAAACACATTGAAACCCATAATGTAAGCACGCAGCTTAGTTAGTTCCCCAAAATATAACATAAAACACAACATAATAAAGAACTATGGGTTATCAGCAACCCTAAGACTATAAGCAGTCCAGAGGACTATCATCAGTGTTATGGGATCATAGCAACCCTAATTTAGGCACGAGCATAAGTTTATTTTAGGAAAGATGCCTAAAATGTTTTATGTATTAAATATTTTATGTTATAGCTATAAGGATGCCTTATATGCTATTATTTGTTCGGATCTATGGTCTGTTGCCGACCGGATCTGGAAACCTTATGTGTGTAGGATTCTAAGCGTATGATTACGAGATTAGAACTAACATGTAAGCGTTTCGAAGTAATAAGGAGATTTATACGTTTATCGTAAATAAAGCTTTCTTATCTTAAAATTCTCGCCTGGTACACCGAACGTCTGCTTGGGTGTACAAAAACATTATGGTGAAGACTCGTAGTGAATTGAGTAGATGGAGGAAATGAAAAGCTTATGATAGTGAATGATACCTATCAGAAGATATCATGAGAGTGGTATCTTATCTTTAGAATATGTTAGATAAAATAATGAAACGTTTAGAGGAGTATGGTACGTCTGAAGTACACCTTTGATTGGCAGGATGATGGAACGATTGGTGTAATTCCTGAAGTTGTCCCATCATTTGGAATTTCCATCACCAACCAAGTTGAAGTAGAATTGATGACTGAAGATACGCATGGAAGAAGTCCTAGTAGAGTCTAGGAAAATTCTATGATTAATTGGACACATTCGTATGTGTTAAATTGTTTTGTGATTTTAGGACTTGGGGACTGCGAGACAGTACTTGGGACGAGTATGAGTAGGTGTGAATAGTAGTAGAGATCTATACTACTGGAAGCACAGGACTCACACTTGGATCAGGGAAAGTCACAAGGTTACCAAGGAACTCATAATTGATTCCGTCTTATTCTAGTCTGTCGTTACCATCATTTCGGTAATGACTAAGAAGATGATTGTTATTCCGACCCTAGTGGTCATATTGAATTGATTCCGACTAAGATGAGTTTATTATGTGGTTCAGAGAACCAAGTTCGATGTAGTATTTGACTTAAGCCAGAAGATTGAAGTGAGAAATGATCAAAACGATCAATCAAAGTATCGCACTCATTGTTAAAGAAGTTGGTAGTTAGAAATGATACATGTTGAAATGTGATTGTATCATATTAGAACATGAAGGAAGGTATAGTTTGTTCCGAAATTTGTCCCTAGGAGATCTGAGTCTAAGTAGTGCAGTATACAATGAGAGATCATTAGAACATGACCCATCGGACTGTTACAATAAACGAAGGAAAATACTTATTCTAAGAAGAAGAAGGAGTCCTCAATAAGGATTTATTTTGTAACTCGAAGGTTACGATCGAAAGTCCTATGGAGACCTGAAGCTTTTTAGGATTAGCTGGATATTATCGCTAATTTATCTAAGGCTTTTCTTCGATCGCGACTCCATTGACAGCTTTGACCCACAAAGGAGTTGTCTATACTTGGAATAAGAAGCATAGGAAGCTTTGAGAAGTCAAAGAAGAAGTTGTGTGAAGCACCGATTCTTTCGTTACCTGAAGGAGTTGATGACTTCACATTTTATAGTAGTGCCTCTGGAGTTGGGTTAGGTTGTGTTCTGACCCAAAGGGATAAAATGATAGCGTATGCATCGAGGCAATTGAAAAAGCATGAAAAGAACTACCCCACTCATGGTCTGGAGTTGGCAGTGGTAGTATTCGCCTTAAAGGTATGGAGAAGGAATTGAACATGAGGCAACGACGCTGGCTAAAGTTACTCAAGGACTACGACTGTGAGATACTTTACCACCCTGGTAAAGCAAATGTTGTTGCTAATGCTCTCAGTCGGAAGGTAAATCTTGAAAACAAAAGGCCAAGAGCGTTGAGAATTGAAGTTGTCTCGACAGTTGTGGAAAGTATAAAGAAAGCTCAAGAGGAAGCTTTAGAGAGAAATGACCGAAAGAAGGAACGTTTGGGCAAAACGTTGGTGTTTGATACAAACGGTCAAGCACTGAAGGTATTCAAAGATAGGATTTGGGTACCTAAGGCGGGAGGAGTAAGAGGTCTTCTGATAGAAGAAGCTCACAAAACCATGTACTCGATTCATCCCGGTAGTACGAAAATGTATAAGGATCTAAAACCCTATTACTGGTGGCCGACGATGAAGCTCGATGTTGCAAAGTATGTGGACGAGTGTGTAACTTGTGCTAGGGTTAAGGCACAACATCAGAAACCGTATGGGAGTTTAGAACCTTTGCCTATAACCATGGGCAAATGGGAAGACATCACTATGGATTTTGTGACTAAACTACCCAGAACAAGGAACGGTCACGACATAATTTAGGTGGTCGTTGATCGCTTCACTAAGAGTGCGCATTTCATAGCAGCCAACGAGAAATGGTCTATGGATAAACTTGCGAATTCTTATGTTAAAGAAATTATGAGGCTTCACGGTGTTCCGTTAACGATTGTATCCGATCGTAACAGCCGTTTTACCTCAAGGTGTTGGAGGAGTCTGTAAGAGGAATTGGATACCAAGTTGTGTTTGAATACGAATTACCATCCGCAAACCGATGGTCAGAGCGAATAAACGATTCAAACATTGAAGGATATGCTGAGAACCTGTACCCTAGAATTCCAAGGTAACTGGGATGAACATTTGCCTTTAGTAGAATTTTTCTAGGGTAATAGTTTCCACTCAAGCATCAAGATGGCACCTTATCACACTTTGTATGGGGAAAAGTGTTGAATGCCGTCATGTTGACTGGAAGCTGGGGAAAAGCAGCTTATGGGACTTGAAATAGTCCATCAGACTGCTGGAAAGTTGAAAGTGATTAGGGAAAGGATGTTAGCTGCTCAAAAGAGCTATGCTGACAAGAAAAGATAACCGATATCATTCGAAGTTGGAGATTCGGTTTTACTTAAAGTCTCGTCGTGGAAGGGACTTATAAGGTTTGGTAGAAGGGGAAAGTTGAGTCCAAGGTTTATTGGACCATTTAAAGTTCTTCGGAGGATCGGGAATCAAGCTTACAAGCTAGAATTACCGGAAGAACTGGAGGGTATTCATAACACATTTCATGTGTGTTATTTGAGGAAGTTCACGGGAGGTGTGCCCGACATAATTCCCATTTCTGAATTAAGGTTGGATGAGAGCAAGAGGTTAATTGGAGAACCTGAGGCAATCGTTGACCGTACGACTAAGAAGTTGTAACGTAAGATAGTCGATTTAGTGCTTGTGCGTTGGAAACATATAAATGGGCCAAATCCCACCTGGGAAACGGAGAGTGACATGGTGAGTCGCTACCCTCAGTTGTTTGTCGTTGTGTGATTCCGAGGACGGAATCATCCTAAGGGGGAGAGAGTTGTAACACCCGTGTTTCTAGGCTAGGAATTAATATTGACATAATGGTCTAGGTTAACCTTTGTAACTCATTTAGAAGAAATGAAAAGGAATTATGTGAATATTATGTGAATTATGTGTTTTATGCTTAATTATTAGGGTTTAATTAATTAAGAATAAAAATAAGCGTCAAAAATTAAATTTTAGATAAAGCCGATATCTATTAAGAAACTTGTAGTGGGCGTGACAAGGATTACGGATATATAAAGAATGCCAAAATCCGAGATATAACGAAGAAGTTATGACCTGTCGAAGTTTCGCGATAAACCGGCACGGTGCCGAATGTCGTAAGAAGTGAGTTTTTGATAAACTACTTTTTAGCCTTAGTAATCTAAACGAAACTCGTAGTATTCATTAAACCGAGAAGTTCGATAAAAAGAACGCCCAAATCTGACTTCGTATGAGGAAGTTATGATTTTTCGAAGTTTCAGCTTAGCAGTAGACAGCTAAAAACTCGAATTTTAGATCGAGTGATTTTTAGCCAACACAACCTAAACGAGAATCGAAGGTCTCGTCATTAGTAGCACAACGGTAAAAAGTCTGACGAAAACGGACGTCGGATGAAGAAGTTATGAATTTTTAACAGATTTCCTGTCCCGGTCTGTTAAAAATAATAATATAAAAATTAAACTCAAAATTAGCCGACGAAGTCTAAACCAAAGTTGTAGAGCGTAAGTTTACCTACGCGTGCATATAAAGAACGTCAAAAACGGAGCTCGTATGCGAAAGTTATGGATTTTAGAAGTTTTGGCGCGAAAACCGAGAAATTTCGCATAGTCACGTTTTTGCCACGTCACCCTCGCCCAAAATGTGCCACGTGTCCGAAATGGTCGAGTCATCCGAGCAGCTGGCAGTCGCGTGTCACTTCCGGATTCTACCGAAGCCTCGGCCCTCGCACATCCGACGCGTGTACAGTGACTCCTCCATCTGAAGCCGCCTTACCTCGCCTCGACCCGTGTCGCACCAGCTGTCCGAAGCGGTCCAATCAGAAGCCTCCAACGAGGCCCTCGCATGCGCAGCCATGTGCGAACCCACGTGCGAGCCTTCCCCTACGAACCTCGGATCTGCGACGCGTGGCTTCTTCTCATCCGTCCGATCAGCAGCTTCGGACCCTATAAATACAAGGGGTATGCGAACCCTCCCGGGTACTTTTGGGATTTTGCCACTTTTAACCCCTTTTTCCATATTTTCTTCACCTTAACATTCCCTGAAGCCTCGGTATCGATTCTAACACCCGGAATACGCCACGAAGTGCCCGAGAAGCCCGGAAAATTTATCTTTTCGGTTTCGAAGCCCGACCCTTCGCAGAGCCCGTTTTCTCAATAAAACTCCCGGTTTTATTAGAAACGATCGTTTTAGGAAACGAATTGCTGCCCGATTTTCATTAAATCAGGTGAGTGTGTAGTTTCTTTCACCTTACACATAGATATGAAGTATTTTACATAAAATACATGCTGTGTGAATATATATTGTTTGTTTATTTGAGATGGGTGTTGAAGGAATGATTTATACAGGTTTTTAAATAATTTAAACTGTATATGTATTTATCTACGAAAAATGTTGGGTAAAACATGGGTAGATGAAATAGTGGGTGTGATGAAAGGTGAGTTGGATAAAGGAGATGATCAGTAATATTGATGATGAGTTGAGGGTGAGTGGTGAAATTTGAGAGAATCACTTACCCAAAATGTTGGCCCCCGTCATTCAGCAGAGTATGGATGACAACCATGGACTATTCTAGACAGTCTGTGGAACACTAGCAGACCCGCAACCTGTAGGTGTAATGAACTATATGTTCATTTGTTGTACTCTAAAAACCCATTGATATGTATTGTAGGGGGGGAATACCTGTAAATAATACTGTCGATAAATGAGAGCTATGAACTTAGCATATGTTGAATAAACCTTGGCAACTATGGACTTAGTGCCCGTTGTATAAACCCCGGTGACGAGGTGACTTTGTGTCTATTTTTTAGGATGAATCCTTAGGAAGGAGTGATAGTTGATTCTTAGGGTAAACCCTTAAGAAATAAATAAGATAATGGGGTTGGGGTAATTCGATTGATTGATTGATGTTTAAGCATATTAAATTATGTATTGTGGGTTGAAAACCCTATATGCTCACCAGGCTTCGAAGCCTGACCCACTCAGCTTTTTATGATTACAGGTAGTGGACCCCGAGCATAGTCGGATGATGATGATGAGTGATTTATGGATTATAGGCCAGTAGTTATAAATAACTGTTGTAAGGCTTATAATGTCTTGTTTATGCTTTTGATCTGTATCGGAACATGACATCCCGAGGTTTTAATATAAAAGGAAATTATATATTTCTTAAAGAAAGGTTTTGACAAACTTTTATCATGTTTTGTTTTTGGGGACCAATTCCGCAATATCTTTTAAAAAGATTCTCTGACTTTATTTTAAAAAAGCATAAATTAAATCGGTCTTTTCTGGCCGAGAAATTAGGGGATGTCACATTGGCTGCTGGTAATATGGTTTCAGATCCATATACATATAGGTGCTTCCTGGATAGATAGAATATGTGGTTTTGTGAGACTCTTCCGTGAAAAAATCTCTTATTCCACCCATCTTTGGTACCTAAATTCTATTCTGGAATACCTTCAACCCTTGGCTATTCATTCCAAGCAATAACGTGTTGCCCACACATTCTTCCTTTCGATCATCTCCTTCCAATGGATTATTCTTAGATTTCCTAATACTTTCCATAATTTTCAAGACAATTTTAATTATTAACACTGTTGGCCTTCTCCTTTCCAAGTTTACTTTTCTACTTAAAGCATATGTTATGACATTCACCTTACGAGTGTGGGAAAGTATTTTACAGTCATAATACTTCAGTAATTGTAGCCAACGCCTTTGTCTCATGATCAAATCCTTTTGATCAAATAGATATTGAAGACTCTTATGATCAATGAAAAGCATACACTTCGTTTCATAAAGATAATGTCTCCATATCTTTAGAAGAAAAACCACCGCAGCCAACTCTAAACAATAACTGGGGTAGTTATACTCGTGGATTTTCATTTGTAGTATGCATATGTTATTACTTAATCTCTTTGGGTCAGAACACAACCTAACCCAACTCCAGATGCATTACTGTAAACTGTGAAGTCTTCGACTCCATCGGGTAAAGCAAGGATCGGTGCTTCACACAATGGCTTCTTCAATTTCTTAAAAGCTTTTTCATGCCTCTCACTCCTTGTGTAGGTAGCCCCTTTGTGGGCCAAGCTTGTTAATGGAGCAGCTATTGAAGAAAATCTTTGGATAATCCTTCGTTAATATCTAGCTAATCCCAGAAAACTACGAATCTCAATGGGACTTTTTGGTCTTTCCCACTTCATCACCGCTTCAATATTTACTGGATCAAATATTATGCCTTCTTGGTTACCACGTGACCTAAGAATTTCACCTATCGGATCCAAAAATCACATTTGGAGAACTTTTCATAAAACTTCTCCTTCTTCAGAACTTCTAATCATTCACACAAATGCTTTCCATAATCCTGCTGGCTCTTTGAGTATATCAGAATATCATCGATGAACACAAAGCTTTACAAACCCAATTAATCAGATCCATAAATGCTGCTGGAGCACTGGTTAGTCCAAATGACATAACCAAAAACTCGTAGTGTCCATATCTTGTTCTGAAAGTTGTCTTTTCAATGTCTTGTTCTCACCTTTAGTTGATGATACCTTGACCTGAGATCAATTTTTGACAAATAGCTTTGGCCTTGTAGTTGATCAAATAGGTCATCTATTCTAGGCAATATGTATTTATTCTTTATTGTTGCTTTGTTCAACTCTATGTAGTCGATGCACATTCCCTTGCTTCCATCCTTCTTCTTCACGAATAGCATCGGAGCTCCCCAGGGTGAACAACTAGGTCTAATGAAATCTTTGTCCAATATTTCCTAAATTTGCATCATAAGCTCCTTCATCTTCTTTGGTGCTAATCGGTATAGTGCTTTTGCTATCAGTGTTGTTCCTGGAAGGAAGTCTATTCGAAACTTTGCTTGTCTGTTAGGGGGAATCTAGGAAGATCTTCAGGAAATACTTCTGGAAAATCACATACAACCAGAATTCTCCGCATCTCATTTTTCTCCTTCTTTGAATCGATCACAAATGCCACATATGATGTACATCTCTAGGCCAAGCACTTCCTGGATTTCATCATAGAGATGATTCCGGAATTTTTTTAGAATTTGTCCAAGTACACCATAAATGGATCTCTTCCAGTAGGGTTTATCTTCACTATCTTCTTTATACATTTTATATCCGCATCGGTTGCACTTAGCGAATTCATTCCAACTACTATATCAAAACCATTCAACTCAATGGACAATAACTCCTCGTAGAACTTAATTCCCATTCAATTCAATGATGGTGTTTCTCGTTAAATCACTAACAGGTACAATCTAACCGCTAGCAACTTCTACTGGTAAGGTATTTTCTAGTTCGCGTTCATGCTTTGCATGTTTCCTAACAAATTTATGAGAAATAAAGGAGTAGTTCACTCCACAATCAACCAAAATATTGGCAAGTAAGTCATTTACTAGAAATATACCTGAAGCGACATTTGTTTCTTCTTTTTTTGCTTCCAGGGTCATCTGGAATGCTCGTGCCTATGGTTTTGGATGCATGTTTGGCTTTGCAGTTTCTTTCTTCTTCGGGCAGTCCTTCTTAATATTCCCATACTCTCCACACCCATAACATATCTTCTTATTGAATATACATTCATTTGAATAGTAAATAGTCCTTCCACACTTGAAGCATGTCACTTCTTCTCCACGTCTCCCAACGTGTTTCTTCTTACACTTCTCACACTGCTTCATCTCGTTGTTACCTCCAGACTTGGGGCTAATCTTTGAAAACCTACCTTTCTTATTGGATCTTGAAGACACTTCAAATTTCCTCTTCTCCCTAGTCTCAAATTTCCCCATAACCTTTTCCCTTATCTGAGCTTCCATATTCCTAGCTGCCTAGATGGTTAATTTGAGAGTAGTTATTAGTTCCACCGTTGGACCAAAAAGTTGCTGGTAGTCTATTAGCAAACTTCTCTATTTTGGAGAGTTTGGAAGAAACCAAGTAAAAAACTAACTTTATCTTATCCTTAAAAGATGCAGCATACTCACTGACTCTCATCTTTCCTTTCTCCAGATTTGGAAATTCATTGTTTATCTCCATAAAGTCTCTCTCCGAGAAGTACTCTCTCTTTAATTGTAGAAGGAAGTTCTCCCACGACATCTTCCTTGCTTCTCCCTTTGGCATAACATCAGCTAATAACTTCTACCAGCTCAACACTCATGTATTTATTTGTCTGGCTGCAAAGATTGTCTTTTGTATTTCGCTGCAGTCGCAGCTCTCAAACACCGTCTCCATTTCGAAGATCGAATCCATAACTTTCACTGTTGTTAGGTCACCAGAAATACTTGGTGGTTTGATAGCCATAAAGTCTTTGTATTTGCATCCATTTCTTTCAATATCCTCATCAGAGCTGTTTCTTCTCACCACTTGTGCTTCATCTTGACTAACAGTTATGCTATAATTTTATTCTTCTCACTGTTCCTCATTTAGTATAGGTTGCACAACTAGTAGAGTAGTTTCGGCCCTATTTTCCATTAGTAGTCGCCTTGTCTCTTCCATTCTTTCGGTCTAGTATGGCTTGCATCATTGCTTGTTCCCCCGCTATTGTGATAAGTTGGGGTATAGGGCCAAAGACCATTTCACGTCCAATCATATGTTGAAGATCACACTATTGATTTTCGTTACCATTTCCCACTCTGCTACGAGTTCTCACCATGATGTTATGTACACCAAAACAATTGTTCAGTGTACTGGAACACGAGTATATTATGATAGGGAAGGTTTTATTTATGTATAGATGCATATCCTCCTTATCACTCCGAAAAGTTACATGTCAGTTTTAATACATTAGAATCCTGAACACATAAAGCTTCCAAATAAAGGTTGGTAATAGACCTTAAATCCTTTTCAAATAGCAATGCTAAAGCATGCTATAATAAAAATCATTTAGCACATAATAGCAATTAAGGAACATACCCTAAATTATTCTAGTGTTTGTGTCAATTTAGGTATACAACCTAAAATATTTTAGACACACACCTCACAATCATTGCTTAATATTTTATGTTTAAGTCTAGAATTTTTCAAAATTTCTGTTTCCCTTAAACTAGTGCTCTTATACCAGCTGTGACATCCCCAATTTTATAGCCCAGAAAGACCTTTTCTTTATGCTTATTTAAAACAAAGTATTTTTATTAGTGTGAAATTAGTCCAATAATGTCACACCCCAAAACCGGAACGGCGGAAACGTTCGGGGGTGGAGGACGTTATGTACAGTATCACAACAATGCAAAGTAGTAAACAAGCAACAACATCATCCATTGCATTAATGATATAATTCAATACAGGTGTGTTCTGTCAAGTTTTATAGACACCAAAAATATACATCAAAATAAAAGATGAGTCTTGAACGAGCTCCATCTTCTCAAAAACCTGGCTCCAGTACCTGTCTACTGGCGACCTAAGAATACAAGTTATTTTGAAAGAGTTTATCAGCTTTAAAGCTGGCGAGTTCATAAGTATATTAGTGTCTGTATTTGTTATGAAAGTGTTTGTAAGTCTTGTAATGTATAAGTTTTGTAAAAGTTTGTAATTGTTTGAACTCTCCTAGAAAACCCTATGTTTCCTACTAAAAGTAGCCTTCTACCAAGGCATCTAGTATATGTGTGTGTGTCTCTTGTAAGAGTGTGTATTTTCCCAAATCTGACAATCATTTACCAAAAATATAGTTTTTACATTATTGTTTATTTTGTGAATATCACAAAGTAAATGTAAAGGGAAAATGAAATAGTACTGTAGTGTTGTATTAAGTAACTACTGGTGTACTAATTACTTTAAACCAATTGTTATTTAAAGTACCATGTGATCGGCCTGTATCCTGCTACCGACTCTATAGAAAAACGACGATGTAAGACGTCGTAAGAAATAACGTTTGGCACCCGTAGACTTGCAAGTCCCACTATAGCGAGCAGCAAGGTGTAGGATAGTCAATCCAGTATAGATCTATACACAAACTCATATGCTCCCCATTTAAGGAGATTCTGGATACAAAACGGGTCATGACAGGTAGTGCCATCCCCCGTTAAGTGGCTCACATAACTGTAAGTCATGTATATGTATATGTATATGTATGTGCTAGCTGTTGTTGGATAAGGTGTCTAAGTCCATAACTATTTCTGGTATGTACTTGACCCGACCCGGCATGGTCCATTTGGGTTGCATGGCACCATGCAATTGGATAAACTAAAATGAGAGAAATAACACTTATGGTTTATTAATATATTATAAGTTCTAACATATTAATAATATTATTTAATTAGTTTGATCAAGAATTAATTTAGAATTAATTAAGTGATCAAAAGATAACTAATTAAATATATGGGTAGATTATGTAAATCTTCCATATCTTATATAGTGGGCTAAGAGGCTCCATAGATTATCAAGTTGGGCTCCACCCATAGGATGCTCCATGGATGCTCCATGGGAGTTACAAACCCATGGGTCATGGAAATGAAGAGTCATGACACATTAGGGTTTACATGGTGTAACCCTAGATGTGTCAACACTATATAAGAAACCCATTCTCCACCAAAATAGGCTACACTAAGAAACAAGAGGGCTAGAGCCGATTTTGCAAGTGTAAGATTCTCTCAAAGTTTACTCCTTTGCATTTGGTGTTGTGTGAAGCATTTGAGGCATCACACTTGGGGTGCTAGGCTCACAAGGTTTCAAGGATCATAATCAACAACAAGGTAAGTTATTCTATCTTTCATTCAAGTTAGAAATGTTCCCCATGTATGCTAGATAGGAATATAACCTTGGTATTCAACTTTGCATGATTATTAGACAAACATAGATCCAAGGTTATTAGGGTTGCATGTACACTTAGGAAGTGTTAGAATGCTCAAAACCCATCAGCTGTATTGTGTGTTCTTTCTCTGTCTAGCCTGTATGTTTTGTTTCTCATCACTGTGTATTATGTTTGTTTCTCATTACTATGTATTATGTTTGTTTCTCATCACTATGTATTATGTTTGTTTCTCATCACTATGTATTATGTTTGTTTCTCATCACTATGTCTTATGTTTGTTTCTCATCACTATGTATTATGTTTGTTTCTCATCACTTTGTATTATGTTTGTTTCTCATCACTATGTATTACTCATGAATGAACTGACTCATTGTATGCTTCATTGTTCTAGTAATAGTATCTTCCTAAACTATACCTATTATAGTTTACTAGTAATGTTGTTTGTGTATATGAACATGTTTGTATACCTTTGCTACCCAAAGGCATTGAACTGAATGAAAGAAGTAACCTTTTATATCTATACACATATACATGATATATAACTAGGATTCAAACGACCTTTGGACAAATAACCCGAATACCCTAAGTCCCCAACCAAACAAGGAACAGGAAGTAAGGTGAGCTATCAGTCCTAAGTCCTTTCAATCCTACTTATATAATTATATCCATATAGATACACAGAATATAAGTTAAAAGAGTTTAATAAAAGTATTTGATATGTAAAAGAGTTTGTAAAACAGTTTGAAGTAAAACAGTTTGATGACACAGTTTGAAAAGTAAGAAATCCACTTGTTTGGTAGTTATTAATCACATGTGATTGATATAATAACTATAATAGTTCAACTTGTATTCCCCCCCCCCATAAAAGCATTTAAAAAAATTTAAAAGGTTAATTAAGGGGTATGAACTCACCTGTAGTGAGTGGTTTGGATGAACTGATGATATAGGATTGCTAGGTGTCAAGTGAAGACTTGTACACACACAATGATCCTAGTTAACATAAAATAACACATATATGTATCCAATTAGTCTTTAAACAACTAATTAACAAAGTTAAGACATCCTAGGACATGCAAAACACCTTATTTAAGTGCTATAAGTCCTAAGGATTGCATCTAAGTGTTGTAGGACATTGCTATTGAGTTTAGGGTTCAAGGGGACCCTTTATTGGAGTTTACGGTTTTGTGACCATAACTCATTGAGTTTACGGTCGTAAACCCATGAGTTTACGGCCGTAAACTCTGGTTTCTTTGACCATCTTGTGTTTTGAAGCCTTAAAGATCACAAGAAGCATTCCTACTTCATGTTTAAGCCTTAGGAAGAGATTAGGGCACCATTTCACTCCTTTTAGGAGTTTACGGTCCTTGGACCATTTCCCTTTGGGTTTACGGCCGTAAACCCAAATGGTTTATGGTCTTTTGATGTTTTCAAGTACTAAGCACATCAAGGAAGGGATCTAGGCTAGTTTCCAAGGCTTAGAAGGGACTAGGGCACACTTTGGCACCCTTTTTGGGGTTTACGGTCCAAGAACATCTTGGACCGTAAACACCTTTGATCCTTGGTTTCTTGGGTGTTTTCTTGATGTTTAGAAGTGTAACAAGCTCTATAATACTCTAGGATAGAAGTACTTACTAGGTAGAAGCTTGAAAAGGTGCTAAAAGTCCAAGAACACTAGTGTGTGTTCTTGGTGTTCTTGGTGAAACTTGAAGATCTACACTTTTGGAATGATTTCACGGATGGAATCATGTTAGATCACTAGATTAAGTAAGATATCAACTTTTTAGGGCTAGAAACACTTACAAGTTGAAGATCTTGAAGAAATGTTGGATGATACTTGAAAGAGAATTGAGATTTGGATCTTGAAAATGTGAAAAATGGTAAAACATGACTAAGTGTCATATTTATACCCCCTTTTAGGGTTTACGGCCGTAAACACCTTTGTTTAGGCCGTAAACTCCAAACTCTTGGAGTTTTGGAATAATATTGTTGCACAATAAACCCTAGGGCATCCTCTCTCCTGGTATCTCCTGAAGTACTAATCTTAAAATACTCAAACTTATTCCAAAAAGCTTGAAAATTAGCAGAAACAGTTCTGAATCCTATTGAAGTGAATGGTTGTATATAATAGAAATTTTGGGTTGTCACATCATCCCCCCGTTAGAAGGAATTTCATCCCGAAATTAGAGTTTAAGCAAATAAGTAGTTACAAATAACTAAGTAAAAAGATGAGGATATTTCAGTTTCATCTGATCCTCTCGCTCCCAAGTGAATTCAGGTCCTCGCTTGGCGTTCCAGCAAACCTTCACTATCGGGATACGGCTTTGTTTCGTTTGCTTGACCTCCCGGTTCATGATCTCTACTGGTTCTTCAACGAAGTTGAGGCTCTCTTTGATCTCGATCTCGTCGAGTGGGATTACAAGAGTCTCGTCGGACAGACACTTTTTCAAGTTCGAGACGTGGAAAGTAGAATGTACGTTACTGAGTTCGCGTGGTAAGTTAAGTTTGTAAGCTACAGGGCCGATTCTTGCAAGAATCTCGAAAGGCCCTATTTACCTTGGATTTAGATTTCCACGCTTTCCGAAGCGTATCAAGCCCTTCCAGGGTGAGACCTTCAATAGAACACGGTCGCCCACCTGGAATTCCAACGGTTTCCTTCGTTTATCAGCTTAGCTTTTCTGTCGGTCTCTAGAGGCTTTCAATCGTTCACGAATCTGAACGATCTTCTCTGTCGTTTCCTGAATGATCTCCGGACCCGTGAGAGTGCTTTCAGGAACTTGTCCTTTTGCTAACTGGGTATCACCCACCTCAGCCCAGCACAGAGGGGATCTGCTCTTTCGGCCATAGAGGGCCTCGAATGGAGCAGCCTTTATGCTCGTGTGATAACTGTTGTTGTAGGAAAATTCGACAAGGGGTAAATGAGTATCCCATGCTTTCCCAAAGTCGATCACACAGGCTCGCAGCATATCTTCCAAGGTTTGGATAGTCCTCTCACTTTGCCCGTCTGTCTGTGGATGGTAGGTTGTACTCATGTCCAGCCTAGTTCCAAGGGAACTTTGTAACAACTGCCAGAACCTCGAAGTGAATCTACTATGTCTGTCTGAGATAATGGATATGGGAACACCGTGCAGTCGTACAATCTCCCTAATGTAAGTTCTTGTAAGCTTCTCCATCTTGTCTGTTTCCTTGATAGGTAGGAAGTGTGTGGACTTGGTCAATCTGTCGACGATGACCCATATGATATCAAGTCCACCCGTTGTCTTGGGCAACTTGGTTATGAAATCCATAGTGATCCGCTCCCACTTCCATTCCGGTATCTCTGGCTGTTGTAGTAGACCTGAGGGTTTCTGGTATTCGACCTTGACCTTTGCGCAAGTAAGGCATTTACTTACGAAGGTAGCAATCTCTGCTTTCATGTTAGGCCACCAGTATAGCTTTTTAAGATCGAAATACATCTTATCTGAACCTGGGTGGACGGAATAACGAGTGTTGTGTGCCTCGTTCATGACTAAGTCTCTGAACCCACCGAGTTTCGGGGTCCAGATCCGATCCATGAGAAAATAAGCTCCGCCACCCTTAACCTCCAAGTTCTTTTCCATCCCTCTCAGGGATTCACCCGCCACATTTTTAGGTTTCAAAGCGTCGAGCTGAGCCTCGTTAATTTGCATGGACAAGTGTGAATGGATAGTCATAGTCAATGATTTGACTCTACGACCAGAATATTATTTCCGACTTAGAGCGTCAGCTACTACGTTGGCTTTACCCGGATGATAACGAATTTCGCATTCGTAATCACTGAGTAGCTCGACCCACCGTCGTTGTCTCATGTTGAGCTCCTTCTGGTCGAATATGTGTTGTAGGCTTTTGTGGTCTGTAAAGATTATGCTCTTTGTACCGTACAGGTAGTGTCTCCAGATCTTCAGAGCAAACACAACTGCTCCTAGTTCAAGATCGTGTGTGGTGTAGTTGACCTCATGTGTCTTCAGCTGTCTCGAGGCATAGGTGATGACCTTACCTCGCTGCATCAGAACACATCCGAGTCCTTGATTTGACGCATCGCAATAGACAACGAAGTCTTCTATCCCTTCGGGGAGGGATAGTATTGGTGCGGTGTACAAGGCCCGTTTGAGCGTTTGGAACACTCTCTCCTGCTTCTCCTCCCAGTCAAAGGCCACGCCCTTCTAGGTCAGTGTCGTAAGAGGCTTCGCAATGCGGGAGAAGTTCTGAATGAACCTGCGATAGTAGCCAGCGAGACCTAGAAATTGACGAATTTCTGTAGGCGTTTTCGGTGCTGACCAGTTCTCAATGGCTTTAATTTTGGAAGGGTCCACGTGTATTCCCTCTTCGCTAACCACGTGCCCTAAGAATTCGACTCTTCGGATCCAAAATTCGCATTTCGAGAACTTCGCATAGAGCTTCTCTGAACGTAGTGTTTCTAAGACCTGTCGAAGATGTTGACTATGCTCTTCCTTACTACGAGAGGAGATAAGTATGTCATCGATGAAGACGATGACGAACTGATCCAAGTAAGGACGACACACCCTATTCATTAAGTCCATGAATACTGCGGGCGCGTTTGTTAATGCTAACGACATCACTACGAATTCGTAGTTCCCATAATGATTTCGGAAGGCTGTCTTCGGAACATCCTCCCCTAGCACTCGTAGTTGGTGATATCCGGATCTTAAGTCGATTTTTGAAAAGAAGTTCGCCCCTTGAAGTTGATCGAATAAATCGTCAATGCGAGGCAAAGGATAACGATTTTTGACAGTCAGTTTGTTGAGCTCCCTGTAGTCGATGCACATACGAAACGATCCGTCTTTCTTTTTGACGAACAAGACTGGAGCTCCCCAGGGTGAGAAGCTTGGTCTTATAAAGCCCTTGTTGAGTAGTTCGTTAAGTTGACAGGACAGTTCTTGCATCTCTGCAGGTAATAGATGATAGGGCGATTTGGCTACGGGGGTAGCCCCTGGAACTAAGTCGATTCGAAACTCGACTTGACGTTACGGAGGTAGTCCTGGGAGTTCTTCTGGAAAGATGTCGGGAAAGTCGCGTACTACCGGAATGTTCTGAATGTCTTTCGTTTCTTGGCTCACGTCGACCACATTAGCAAGGAATGCGCGACATTCCTTTGGCAAAAATTTCTGAGCTTGAATGCTCGAGATGATACGAAGGTTCGTGTCGGGTTTGTCGCTATAAACTACTAGGGTTTCGCCAGACGGCAGATTAAGGCGTACAGCCTTCTCATAACACATGATGTCGGCACGATGAAGACTCAACCAATCCATGCCGATAATGACGTCGAAACTTTTAATTGAGACCGGCATGAGATCGATTGAAAAAGAATGGCTATCTAAAGTTAGGGTACGCCCTATGTATATACTGCTAGTGCTCTCTGTCTTTCCATTAGCCATTTCTACAGTGAACGGTTCTTTAAGTGCTTGTGATTTTTGCTTAAGTAAATGAGCAAATTTTTGGTTCACGAAGCTCCTCTCCGCTCCACTATCAAACAGTATGCATGCATAAGAGTTATCGAGGAGAAATGTACCAGTGACCACTGTGGGGTCGGCAACCGCTTCCTCGTGGCCTATGGCCAGAACTCTTGCCACTCCACCGGAATTCCCTGCCTTCGGGTAGTTCCTTTTGTAGTGGCCTACCTCGCCACAACCGTAGCAAGCTTGGCCCACTCCTGTGCCGGGGACTTGGTTGATTGGCCTAGCCGGAGCTTTGCAGAAACGGGCAGTGTGCCCCTTCCTGTTGCAGTTCAAACATTGCATTTCCCGGCAGGCACCGACGTGGTGGAAGTTGCATTTGTTGCACTTAGGCAAACTTCCAACGTACTGCTTTACCGGAGCAGCGGCGGCAGGTGCTATCGCAACATGAACTGCCACGACCTGCTGCTTTTTGGCAGCCTTCGTCTTTCACTTGTCATCCCAAAACTTCCGCTTGGATTCAGCGGTTCTGTCGGGTTCCGAGATGGCCAGGGTTGTTGTTGCGGCCGGGGTACGAACCCCATGGTCTATGAGCCGCTGTGCCAATCGCTTTGGCACTATCAAATGTAGTGGGGTTTGAAGCTAAAACATTTCCCTGGAATGGAGGCACCAGCCCCCATATGTATCTTTCAATCTTCTTCCCCTCTATATGAACCATGTTGGGACAGAGGGCCACTAGTTCACAAGAACCTGGCGGTGTAGGAGACTACGTTGGAGCCCTTCATGGTTAGGCTCCACAGTTCTTCCTCCAGTTTTTGGATTTCACCCCTCGGGCAGTACTCTTCAACCATTAGCTCTCTCAGGGCTTCCCAGCCCATAGCATTTGCCACTATTAGGGATAGTGACTTGACATGGCTATTCCACCATGTCAGGGCTTTGTCTTCAAAGGTGCAAGCAGCGAACTTGACCTTGCTCCCCTCTGGACAGGAGCAGATTTCGAAAACCGATTCGGTTTTCTCGAACCATTGCGAAAGGGCAATGACTCCGCCAGTCCCTCTAAAGGACTTGGGCTTGCAGTTTGTGAAGTCCTTGTAGGAGCACTCTCTCAAGCGCACAGGGATTTCACCATGAGTAGAGTGAACAGGGGTTCCTCCTCCAGTGGAACCAGACGAATGATATTGAGCCATGGCTGTAGCCACAGCCGCAGCCGCAGCTACAGCAGCATTCAGGGCTGCCGTGTCGAATTGAGGAGCAGGTGGTGTTGGTGCGGGAGGATCGCGTCTTGTCGATCGACGTGGAGGCATCTTTTAACTAAAAGTTTACAAAGACGAAGATATTGATAAGAATTTAATAGGAAATAGATAAGAATGCCTCATGGACTAACTCTCCATAGTCCCACAACACAAATGAATAACACGATTGATAGTAAACGAAAGCATTTGGATATAATTTGCCTGAGATTAGATATCTGTCAATAATACTGGAATTACAGATGAAATGAGTTCGGGAAAAATGACCTAGAAGTAGGCCTTACATCAACCAAGATGGGAAAATTTTGACAGACTACTACCTAATCAAGACCTAACGGGTCTAAGATTTACAAGGATAGGAAATTAGACTAGAGTTTTTACACAAACTAGGATATATCCAAAAGAGAAGTCGATGAGACTCTATCGGCGAAGAGAACTACTAGAGCGAGTTCTTGAATCCGACAGAAGGCTTGCTGAGCTCGAAGTTCCCTGACTTCAGCTTGGGTTTCAGCAACTTCCCTCTGTAAAACTGCATTGCGGACCTGAGTCCTTTCATGAGCAGACTCTAGCTGGCGAATGCGGACTGTGTTAACGCCGGAGTTGGCGTCAATCTCCACTACTCGGTCAATAGCTGCTCGACCTTGCTCGGTGTTCCGTGCAATCCTACGAACCATGATGGGTAGGACCCTGTCAGCTGAACCTCCCTCAGTGAGGTTGTAGAAACTTCTGTCTCCATTGTAGGGAAAAGGTTGACCATGTTCCTGACTCCATCTGTTTAAGTTTGTGGCCCACAGAGGTGTGGGTCCTTGAAATGTTGGACGAGGGTTCAGGTTTGGGTCTTGAGCAGCTGGGGGTAGGTTGTTGACTTCAGGCTCTGAGTCAGAACCATCAGAAAAGCCTTCAGCTTCGTGATCATCCAAAGGGATTGGGTGATCATCTTCTGGCTCTTCTCCCAGCCATCCTGCATTGCCGTGGTTAGGATAGTACGGGTCTCCGGGAAGATGGAATCCAACCATTATATCTACGCGAGAAAAGGGATAAAGAAATAACTAAATAGACGAACTAATTAGATAATTATAAGATGATCTTTATCAGTTACTTCAACATTCACGTAGTACATACCAGTCATATGTAACCAAGACAGGATAGACCTTCGAATGAGCGACCCTAACTCTAAGCCCACAACCAAACAAGGAACAGGAAGTAAAGCAAAGATCACAGATTCTAAGTCTATGCCATCCTAGTTACCTATAACCTTAATGTATCCACCCCGCAACTATTGACATACTAATAAAGACCTTTTTAGTTCTCAGATAAGTAATTAATAGTCACACAAAATACTCCTATAGTATTTTAAGTTTATGTTCTGTTCTACTGTTCTCGTTGTAGTATTGTTGGTAAGTTTTTAGACTTGTTGAAACCTCACAACCATACTTAGGTACATGCTAATCACTCCTCGGATAATGTAGTTGATTAGGCTACATCTTCCCAGGGTTGACCATATGTCTCTAAGTGTACTTGTGCTGTCCAACAATCGTAATACTTTTGTTCTGTCCTAGTGACACTGATTTTAGTATGAATACAGGTATGTATACTTGGTTAAATATTTTATTATTTAAAAGTATAAACTCTTTATCAGAGTATTTTAATCCCGCTGTGTTTATAGTTCGTATATCTTTTATGGGTTGATACACTCGATTCACTATAAACAATGCTCTGATACCAATCTGTCACACCCCAAAACCGGAACGGCGGAAACGTTCGGGGGTGGAGGACGTCATGTACAGTATCACAACAATGCAAAGTAGTAAAAAAGCAACAACATCATCCGTTGCATTAATAATATAATTTAATACAGGTGTGTTCTGTCAAGTTTTATAGACACCAAAAATATACATCAAAATAAAAGATGAGTCTTGAACGAGCTCCATCTTCTCAAAAACCTGGCTCCGGTACCTCTCTACTGGCGACCTGAGAATACAAGTTATTTTGAAAGAGTTTATCAGCTTTAAAGCTGGTGAATTCATAAGTATATTGGTGTCTGTATTTGTTATGAAAGTGTTTGTAAGTCTTGTAATGTATAAGTTTTGTAAAAGTTTGTAATTGTTTGAACTCTCCTAGAAAACCCTATGTTTCCTACTAAAAGTAGCCTTCTACCAAGGCATCTAGTATCTGTGTGTGTGTCTCTTGTAAGAGTGTGTATTTTCCCAAATCTGACTATCATTTACCAAAAATATAGTTTTTACATTATTGTTTATTGTGTGAATATCACAAAGTAAATGTAAAGGGAAAATGAAATAGTACTAAAGTGTTGTATTAAGTAACTACTGCTGTACTAATTACTTTAAACCAATTGTTATTTAAAGTACCATGTGATCGGCCTGTATCCTGCTACCGACTCTATAGAAAAACGACGATGTAAGACGTCGTAAGAAATGACGTTTGGCACCCGTAGACTTGCAAGTCCCACTGTAGCGAGCAACAAGGTGTAGGATAGTCAATCCAGTATAGATCTATACACAAACTCATACGCTCCCCATTTAAGGAGATTCTGGATACAAAACGGGTCATGACAGGTAGTGCCATGCCCCCGTTAAGTGGCTCACATAACTGTAAGTAATGTATATGTATATGTATATGTATGTGCAAGCTGTATTGTGTGTTCTTTCTCTGTCTAGCCTGTATGTTTTGTTTCTCATCACTATGTATTATGTTTGTTTCTCATCACTATGTATTATGTTTGTTTCTCATCACTATGTATTATGTTTGTTTCTCATCACTATGTCTTATGTTTGTTTCTCATCACTATGTATTATGTTTGTTTCTCATCACTATGTATTACTCATGAATGAACTGACTCATTGTATGTTTCATTGTTCTAGTAATAGTATCTTCCTAAACTATACCTATTATAGTTTACTAGTAATGTTGTTTGTGTATATGAACATGTTTGTATACCTTTGCTACCCAAAGGCATTGAACTGAATGAAAGAAGTAACCTTTTATATCTATACACATATACATGATATATAACGAGGATTCAAACGACCTTCGGACAAATAACCCGAATACCCTAAGTCCACAACCAAACAAGGAACAGGAAGTAAGGTGAGCTATCAGTCCTAAGTCCTTTCAATCCTACTTATATAATTATATCCATATAGATACACGGAATATAAGTTAAAAGAGTTTAATAAAAGTATTTGATATGTAAAAGAGTTTGTAAAACAGTTTGATAACACAGTTTGAAAAGTAAGAAATCCACTTGTTTGGTAGTTATTAATCACATGTGATTGATATAATAACTATAATAGTTCAACTTCTATTCCCCCCCCCCTATAAAAGCATTTAAAAACATTTAAAAGGTTAATTAAGGGGTATGAACTCACCTGTAGTGAGTGGTTTGGATGAACTGATGATATAGGATTGCTAGGTGTGAAGTGAAGACTTGTACACACACAATGATCCTAGTTAACATATAATAACACATATATGTATCCAATTAGTCTTTAAACAACTAATTAACAAAGTTAAGACATCCTAGGACATGCAAAACACCTTATTAAAGTGATAAAAGTCCTAAGGATTGCATCTAAGTGTTGTAGGACATTGCTATTGAGTTTAGGGTTCAAGGGGACCCTTTATTGGAGTTTACGGTTTTGTGACCATAACTCATTGAGTTTACGATCGTAAACCCATGAGTTTACGATCGTAAACTCATGTTTCTTTGACCATCTTGTGTTTTGAAGCCTTAAAGATCACAAGAATCATTCCTACTTCATGTTTAAGCCTTAGGAAGAGATTAGGGCACCATTTCACTCCTTTTAGGAGTTTACGGTCCTTGGACCATTTCCCTTTGGGTTTACGGCCGTAAACCCAAATGGTTTATGGTCTTTTGATGTTTTCAAGTACTAAGCACATCAAGGAAGGGATCTAGGCTAGTTTCCAAGGCTTAGAAGGGACTAGGGCACACTTTGGCACCCTCTTTGGGGTTTACGGTCCAAGAACATCTTGGACCGTAAACACCTTTGATCCTTGGTTTCTTTGGTGTTTTCTTGATGTTTAGAAGTGTAACAAGCTCTATAATACTCTAGGATAGAAGTACTTACTAGGTAGAAGCTTGAAAAGGTGCTAAAAGTCCAAGAACACTAGTGTGTGTTCTTGGTGTTCTTGGTGAAACTTGAAGATCTACACTTTTGGAATGATTTCACGGATGGAATCATGTTAGATCACTAGATTATGTAAGATATCAACTTTTTAGGGCTAGAAACACTTACAAGTTGAAGATCTTGAAGAAATGTTGGATGATACTTGAGAGAGAATTGAGATTTGGATCTTGAAAATGTGAAAAATGGTAAAATATGACTAAGTGTCATATTTATACCCCCTTTTAGGGTTTACGGCCGTAAACACCTTTGTTTAGGCCATAAACTCCAAACTCTTGGAGTTTTAGAATAATATTGTTGCACAATAAACCCTAGGGCATCCTCTCTCCTGGTATCTCCTGAAGTACTAATCTTAAAATACTCAAACTTATTCCAAAAAGCTTGAAAATTAGCAGAAACAGTTCTGACTCCTATTGAAGTGAATGGTTGTATAGAATAGAAATTTCGGGTTGTCACAAATAACACTATTAATGTGAGATAATATCAATATGAAATCATTTCTGAAGAAACGTTCTTCATTAATATTTTATGAACTTGGGATGTCATCACCGACACAGAATCGTAAGCATAAACTAGTCATAACATGTCTTAAAACAATTTATTATAATAATGGCCTATAACTCCTCAAATCTCTCATCGGATTTAAGCTCACCATCCCTGTTCTTTTGTACCACTACCTGTGATACAAAGAATCTGAGTGAGTCAGGCTTGGGAGCCTGGTGAACATATAGGATTTTGAACCCATAATAATTATGATCCTTTAATTATATATTTCACATCAAACAATTTAGCTGATTATCCATTCTTATTATTCTCACTTCCTGAGCCTAACATACTGATCTCAAGGGACCTCTTCTACAGATCATCGTAAGCAACGAGTAGACAATACTACTTCAAGGTTTCCTTTGCAATATAAGTCATTAAGGAAACCATGCGGGATGATGTATATCGAATGAACACAAGGTTCATTAACACCTATACATTGGAAGCCTTCCACTATTACACTAGACTATCCTAAATGGCTCGTGGTTGTCATTTATACTCTGCTAGATGACTAGTTCATCCGTACAATAGTACTATAATGGTCACAACCTCTAATCATCATGTTCATATTTCATAACCCTTTACTATCTAACATATTATAAGTACAAAAAATATATATACAACTAAATAAAGTCTAATCATGTCATATTCGTTAATCTAACAAAGATATCTTGAGCATAGATAATAAGCACATATAGCAATTTAATCATCTAAATACTTTGTATTTATGTGTACGATGAAAGTAACTATCATTGGATTAGGTGTCTAAGTCCATAACTATAATTGGTATATACTTGAATTGATAGTAGCATAGTCCTTTTCGGTTGCCTTCAAAATTGGAAACTGGACAAGATGACTTTTAAAGGGAGAGGTTGATTTATTATTTAATTAATAAATTGAAATAAATAATTTTTTAGTATATTATGACAATAATATATAACTATAAATAGTAATATTTAATTAATATTTAATCATAAATTAATTGGAATTAATTTTGTGATTAAAAGAATTAATTAAAAGTGCAATTGTTCAATAACTGAACAGAAGTCTCTAGAACCTTCCTAGGGAAGGCATGGACGGATTTTGTAGGATATTTTAGGGTTTCTACAATATCCCATGTGGATTAATATGGAGTTGGATAATTATCAAATTTGAAATATTATTATTATATTCAAATTAGGGTTATCCATGGCATCCTAGTTGCACTATAAAAGGACCCACATCCCTATGTATTTCAGACACTCATTCCCTTGAAGATATATCTGAAATTCTAAGCTCCCCTCTTCACTCTCCATCTTCATCCTCTTGTTAGTGTTGGGTGTGAACCACTAGAGGCACGATATTTGTCGTGCTTGCTCTCAAAGCTTCAACAACACAAGGATCTTTGTTATTTTTCAATAACAATCAAGGTATGTTTTCCTAACCCTAGTTAGTATAATTTCGAAAATATACTAGGTATCCTAGGGTTTCTTATTTGATGTTCAAAGTTGTATGTTCAATTGGTGAAAACATAGATCAAATTAGGGTTGCATGCACACATAGGATTTTGTTTATTTTACATAAAACCAATCAGTGGTATCAGAGCCTTAACTTGTTTTCTACTGAGTTGATTGAAATAGTTGAATAGATCAATTAGGGTTTATGGCAACTAAATCCTTTTGGACTAGGGTTTTTGAAATTAGGGTTTCTTAGGCCCTAAGTTTCGAAATTTAGGAAAGGGTTGAAACCCTTTACCTTGCCCTACAACTTTCGATTTTGGAGGGGGTTTCTTGCCCCTTAAGATTTCAAAAATAAGGTAAGGATTGAAATCCTTACCTTCCTCCCTAAGTCACTAATTTCGAAATTGATAGGGTTTTCTTAATTTGGGTAATTATCAGTTTAGATGGTTAAATAGGATAATTATAAAATTGGATATATCCCTACCCAATTTTCAAAATTTAGGGGGAGGGATTAGGATTAAATTATTTTGATTAATTTAATTGGATAATCCTAAATTTGTTTAATAAAATTAATTAAATGTTTAATTAATAGATAATTAGTAAATCATTTGGTTTAAATTTTAAATTCAAATATTATTTTCGAAATTTAACATTTAAACCTAGTATTTTGAAAAGTTTAAAATACACCCTATACTATATGTAAAATTAAATGTTTAATAATTACTATATGTATAAGACTAAGTCAGTCGAACTGCCTATAAAATGGTAGTTGAATGGGTGTCTGCTCTCACCCACCGCTTCCTTGATTAGTGGAGGGTCGTTAGCCGAACGGGTTTGATAGGACAAATTAATTCTCATTAATAAGTATAATGATTTATAAAGTAACTAAGCTTTTTTTAAATTCCCAATCTTAGTTACTTTAGGAAAAATGTGAATTTGTATGCTAACCCATGAAATTGCACATTGCAATTTATAAGTCGTTAGTGGAGCACGTGTGGCTAACCGGAACACTAATAGGGACAAATAAAGAGTGGAAATGAGTGTATCGAAAATTATCATTGATTAATGGAGCGCGTGTGGCTAGCCGGCACATTAAAGGAGATGATAAATGATATCGAGAGTACCAAGCTAATTTGCATGGTTATTCACATCTAGCTTCTTAGTGATCCTCGGTATCCCAGTCACAATGGAAGAGCATAATCAAGATTAAACATGCCATTGAAGAGTTTCAATGAATCTCAAAAGATCTAGGAAATTCATTAAAAACCTAATTCATTCAAATTTCGTTTTTCGATGGTGAAATTGGTAAATCGTCATTTACCTACCTTTATATAATTTACAATTAGATTACAACATCCCTTTTCTAAGTTGTGAATTATTTAGTTGGATCCTAGCCTTGATATTTCATTTTGGGCGTTATATTTAGGATCATTCTTATCTAACTAAAATTAAATTTCTTCTCTTTCATATGTCTACTCCAACTGATGCTTCTGGTTCCTCCTACTCCTCATCCAGCAATAACAACTTCTCCCTGTTGAACATCTGCTCGAAGGTGCAATTGGATGGCACCAACTATAAAGATTGGATGCGCAACATTAAAATGGCCCTTCGTTTTGAGGACAAGGAATATGTCCTCGAGAAACCATTGGATGAAATTGACGAAGAGAAGGCCACTCCTGACGAAATTGTCGCCTATAAGAAGTACTATAATGATGCCACAAAAGTTGTGTGCATCATGGTGGCCACAATGATTCTAGAATTGCAAAGGCACTATGAGGATTACTGGCCATACGAGATGAACAAGGAACTTATGGAGAAATACCATAAGCGAGCTCGTCAGGAAAAGTACGAGGTGGTAAAGTTCTTCGTTGATATCAAGATGAAGGAGGGTGAGTCTGTTAGTAGCCACGTTCAGAGAATGCAACGATACGTGGATAGGCTAATCAAGCTCAACATGAATTTTGATGATGAGTTGGCAATCGACATAGTGTTGAACTCTCTGCCATGTTGTTATGATCAGTTCATATTGACCTATCATTTGAACAACAATGAAACTACTTTGTCTCAATCGCACAACCTCCTGCGAATAGCTTAAGCAAGAATAAAGGGAAGAAGTGTTTCCTCCACTCCTACTGGTGCTCCTATTCTGGCCATTAGTCAAGGGAAGGGGAAGAAGAGGAAAGGTCCTCCCAAGAAAAAATGGAGAAAGTCCCAAGCTGGGTCGTCAAGCACAGGACCCAAAGGAAAATCCAGTTCTGATGTTCCCCATGTTTATGATCCCAAAGAGGCCACTTGCTTCTATCGCAATGACAAGGGGCATTGGAAACGAAGTTGGCCGAAATACTTGCAGGACATCAAGGATGGCAAGGTGAAGCCAACCTCGGCAGACATTTACACTATTTTATATAATAACTCATCATATTCTCGTTCTTGGGTCATTGATACATGATATGGATTTCACATTTGTTCTGATTTGCAGGGGCTAAAAAGAAGTGAGGATGTAGAGAAAGGAAGGATGGACTTGATCATGTGGAATAGGCGATCTTCACATGTCACCATGATTGGAGTTTATGGTTTAGTGCTTAGTAGTGGGTTAGGGTTAGATTTAATAAATTGTTGCTACTCGTCATAGATGACACACAACATCATTTCTTTTCATGCATTGTTTAAATAATGTTTTAGATATTCTTTTAATGATGAGAATGGTTCAATTTCTACTTTTAAAAATGGTGGTTTTTATTTTGAAGCTTTACCTTGTGATGGTGTGTATGAAACTATGATGACTGTAGACAATTTAGGTAATGGTGTTTTTCAAATTGATTTGTCTAATGGTATAGACAAAGCATCCTTGTGGCATTGCCGTCTTGGACATGTTAACAAGAAACGCATCGCCCAACTCCAAAAGGATGGGGTGTTAGGATCTTTTGACTTAAGGTCAGATGATACATGCGAGTCTTGTTTACTGGGAAAGATGAAAAAATCAAATTTCACTAGTTCTTGTGAAAGAGGTGAAGGATTGTTGGATCTCATACACATAGATGTGTGTGGGCCCTTCTGATCCACCACAAGGGATGCAAATCAATTCTATGTGACTTTTACTAATGATTATAGAAGATATGGATATATCTACTTAATCAAGCATAAGTCAGAAACCTTTGAAAAGTTCAAAGAGTTTAAACATGAAGTCGAGAATTAATTGGGCAGGAAGATAAAGATGCTTAGATCCGATAGAGGCGGTCAGTATCTTAGTATTGAGTTCCATGACTACCTCAAGGAATGTGGAATAGTTTCACAATTGAGACCTCCTAGGAAACCACAAATTAATGGTGTGTTTGAGAGGCGTAATCAAACCTTGTTAGGCATGGTTTGTTCCATGATGAGTCGAGCTTCACTTCCAATCTCATTATGGGGGAATGCCTTAGAGACTGCTGCCCACATTCTTAATCTTGTTCTAACAAAGAAGGTTGCCAAAATACCTCACAAGATATGGACATGGAAGGTTCCATCGTTAGCACATATTAAGGTTTGGGGTTGTGAAGCGTTCGTCAGACGAGAGACTCAGGGCAAGCTTGAACCTCGAAGTGAGAGATGTATTTTCATCAGCTACCCACAGAAGTCCTTTGGATATTTTTTCTACAGACCTAATGAGAACGTGGTCTTCGTATCACGAAGGGGAGTCTTTGGCGAGAGAGAGCTCATATGCAAATAGGATAGTGGGAGTACAATTAATCTTGACGAAATTTAAGAGTGAAACGATGAAGGAACCTCTGAAGATGCTAGGGCTCAACCTGAGAAAGAAATTCCAGTTGAACCAATTGATGAATCATTACCTCTTAGGCGTTCCACTAGAATTAGAATGCAACCTGAGTTGCATGGTTTCCATATCACTACAGATGGTGATACATTTATCAGTGATAGTACACTGGTAAATTTGGATGAACCAGTTGACTATAAGGAATCAATGGCAGGCCCTAAGTCAGCCAAGTGGAAAGAGGCAATAGAAAACGAGATCAAGTCCATGTATGACAACCAAGTTTGGAATTTGGTGGACAATGTACCAAGTCATAATATAATTGGGTGTAAATGGATCTTCAAGAAGAAGACCGACATGGATGGAAAGGTACACACCTTCAAAGCTCGACTATTTACGAAGGGCTTCACTCGAACCCCAGGGGTTGACTATGATGAGACTTTCTCACCAGTGGCCAAGATAAAGTCTATAAGGGTAATGTTGGCCATAACTGCTTTTCATGACTATGAAATCTGGCATATGGATGTTAAGACCGCTTTCCTTAATGGGAAACTAGCTGAAGATGCATACATGAGTCAGCCAGAAGGTTTTGTAGATGCAAAGTATCTGAATAGAGTGTGTAGGCTTAAGAAATCAAATTATGGATTGAAACAAGCTTCACGTAGATAGAATCTTTTCTTTGATGAGAAGCTCAAAGAGTTTGGCTTCTCCAGAAGTGAAGATGAGTCTTGTGTATATGTCAAAGGTAGTGGGAGTATAGTAACCTTCCTAGTATGGTATGTTGATGACATACTTCTTATACGAAACGACATTCTAAGTTTGCAACAGGTTAAGTGTTGTCTTGGAAAGTGTTTCGCTTTGAACGATCTGGGAGAGGCTGCTTATATTCTAGGGATAAGGATTTTTAGAGACAGGAGTAAAAGACTAACTGGACTTAGTCAAAGTATATACTTCGAAAAGGTACTAAAACGTTTTAGTATGGAAAATTCCTAGAAAGGAGAAGTGCCTATATAGAGTAATACCAAACTAAGTAAGACTCAAAGCCCGAGTACCGATGTAGACATAGTAGAAACGAGTAGAGTTCCATATGCTTCCGCCGTTGGATCTATCATGTATGCTATGACATGTACTCGCCCTGATGTGGAATTTGCTTTGAGCATGGTTAGTCATTATCAGGGAAATCCTGGTAGAGCTCATTGGATAGCAGTTAAAAATATTCTTAAGTATCTGCAAAGAACTAAGGACTGGGTCCTTGTGATTGGTGGAAGTGATAATTTGAGAGTAACCGGGTATAGTGATGCCAACTTTCAAACGGACAGAGACAACTATGTTCTCAATCTGGTTGGTTGTTTACCTTAAATGGAGGAGCGGTAACCGGGAAAAGTTCCAAATAGGAGACGATGGATGATTCTACATGTGAATCAGAGTACATAGCGGCGAGCGAACCATTGAAGGAGGCTATTTGGTTGAAGAATTTTATCGGAGACTGTAACATCCGAAAATTCAAGACCAAAAATTTCATTTTAATTAAGTTATTATAAAACCAACAGTGTAAGAAAACATCCATAATAATGTTCCATGTCAAAACTAAAGTGTCAATAGATCAAACATATTATCATAAAACCATATCAGAGTGTAATCCCAAAGATCTCATGTACGGAAAACATAGTGTGATGCGCTGCGATCGAGCCGGCTCCTTTCCTTTGAAAACGAAGTACCTGAAACCAAAACTGAAAACCGTAAGCACGAAGCTTAGTGAGTTCCCCCATCATACCACATACCATACAAATAACATATTGTCAGGCATATCTGGGTGCCCGACCTACCCCTTCGGTCTCTTTCAACCGGTAACCGCCTAACATATCTGGGTGCTAGCCTACCCCTTCGGTCTCTTTCAAACGGTAACCGGGAGCTAACCTTCCCTTCGGTATGTTTCAACCGGTAATCGGGAGCTAACCTCCCCTTCGGTATCTTTCAACCGGTAACCGGGAGCTAACCTCCCCATTGGTATCTTTCAACCGGTAACCGGGGACGATTTCACCCCCTACCGCTACCACATAATAACATAACATAAACATACTGCTAGGCATGCATGGGTTCTGATGACCCCTTCGGTATCTTTCAACCAGTAACCGGAGACTATTTCACCCCTACTACTACTAACCTGTATTATAGAGCATCCTAGCACACAAACATAACAGATAATGACATACCAGATAATTATCACAAAGACAATCATCTAACAAACAACTATTACTAGTGGGCCGACATTATGGCCTTAGACCCACCTCTACTGGATGGTAACTCACCTCACACTGCTGAAGTCTCGCAGACGAAAACTCTAGTTGTTGGATGACAGATTCCCGATCTGTCAACATCAAAATAACACCCAATTAATAATTAGGTTCCAACACATAACCATAAGTACATACTTGGGGTAAATACTACGTTACCCCTAACCTAGCTTTATTCAATCCCATGGCCCAATCCAAAGGCCCAAAAGTCAACTATGACTCAAAGCCCAACATATGGCCCAATTTTCCAAATTGGGCCCAAACCTTTACACGGTCATGTTCTAAGGCCCAATCATTTAGTCATGTCCACACATTTGGCATTTCTAATGGCCCAATATCTCATAATCATAAAGGCCTAATTATGGCTCATCTATGGCCCAATTTTCCAAATTGGGCCCAAACCTTCACATGGGCCTTACCCTAAAGCCCATTAAATTATTCTAGTCCATATGATTGTTCTTGGATGGCCCTTCAATATCCCAATCACCAAAGCCCAATATAAAAGCCCAACTCAAGGCCTAAGTGAAATTAGGGTTTTCACAAAAAATGACGATTAGGGTTAAGTGTTTCTCACTTAACCCATTAAGGACTTAATCCATTAAGTCCATCACTCTACTAGACAAATCATATGGTGTAATCGGGCTTAATACATAGTCCAATTCCAATATCCCAAAATGCGGGTCCTGATAAGTCCAAGCCCATGATTCCAAAATTAGGGTTTTTTAAACCCTAATTAAGGTTTCCAACCCAATCATAGGCCAATAGGCCCAATAGCTAAGTCCTTAGATACATTATGGTTTCCTTAGGCACATTAGGGTTTCACTAGGCCCATTAGGGTTTCACTAGTCGGGCACCACCCACTACCAGCACGGGTAGTGGTGGTCTACGGCGGCTCACGGCGATGGCCACCACGTCACGGTGGTGGTTATGGTCCTAGTCAAATCGTGTCCAAGCACTCCAAAAGCAATCCAAGCATAACTAAGCACACCGCCACCCAACCCGGTGGCTGGTGGCGGCAGGAGGGGGCAGCCACCACCTCACGGTGGTGGTTTTGAGCTTATTTTCATTATTCTTTTTGCTAATTAAAATTACAATGCTTTAATACAAAAAAAAATAAACACACACTAAAAGGTAAACACACACACAGCCACCTAGTGGTGGGCAACGGTGGTGCATGGCGGCAGCCACCACCTCACGGTGGTGGTGGTGTTCTTTTCTTGGTTTTCTGGCCATAGCATTACATACAACATAATACATCAACACACCTAAACACATGGCAAACATGCACACAACCACCTTCCACGGTGGCTGGTGGTGACGAACGATGGTAGTAAACGGCGGCGCAACGAAATGACCGTTGAAACAGCTGCAGCGGCGATGCGACGGTGATGGCTGGTGGCTTAAAGCCTAAACAGCAATGTATATCCATTCCCGATACGAGACCACCGCTCCAATCCATCGACTAGGAAGCAGGTAGCGCTGGAACGAGTTGAAATGGCGACCGAAATCCATTTGCGGCGGCAGCGACGAGTCATACGGGCAGCGGCGGAACAACAACAACACTCGATACAGTGGCGGGTTATTCCGACTCCAATGGTGGCTAGGAGGCTGATGGTTTACCTAGGCGGCAACATGGTCAGCTGATGACGATAGCGAGATGGAGTCTCGACCGGTCGGAAAAGTAGAAGGTCGGGTGATTGCTTGATGGCCACTAGCTGGTCGGAGAACGGACCAGATGGGTGGTGACGGCGGCCGGTGGCTAGGAGGGATAAGGTGGCGGCTGTTGGGAGAGTTAGGGTTAGGGTTAGTATGGTGAAACAAAATGACGGGTTTAATACGTGCTCATATAAAACTTTTGTCCAATGTATCCCTTTGGTCCCTCCTTCCCAATCTCTTTTCACTCTCAGTCCATCTTTTACCTTTTAAACCCCACCTTCTGAATTTCCTTACAAATTCGACCCATAATTTACCTAACATCCCCTTAGCCTGCAAAATCTCTTCAATATAAGTCCCAGAAGTTACCAAGTAGTCCCTGCCTTCAGAATTATGTACGAAACCCATCCAAAACTTACACTTTTAACCCCCGACTTCTAAAATTGACAATTAACTCCTTGAAACCAACACCTTGCTAACTTATTATTGATTTTAGGGTTACTATTCATTCATTTATTTATTTATTTAATAAACGGGGTGTTACAACGCTCTCCCACTTAAATTAGATTTCATCCTCGAAATCATTCCTTACCATTCCTTACACGCCCATCCACTCTAGTAACATGGTCACAATCATGGGCATACCCTAGCCTTCCCTCGGTAGTCGTGACCAATCTTCGTAAGGCCCTAAAATTCACAAATGAAAGAATTCCTCGCAACAATATCACATCTACTCCGTCTGAAATATGCACTCTTGAGGTGGTCTGAATCCCTGACAGACCACTCATACTGAATCATTATCATTGAATCCAGTCCGTTTATCCTTCAAGTGACTACTCACCTTCTAATAGCTCGAGGTTCCCACTATAAAACAAGATCATAGACCTAATTATCCCTGCAGATCACTTATACTTGGCCAAGGCTCAGCTAATCCCGCTGTGAGTGACTTAGCATAACCCAAGCAATCTGTTATTCCACCCGTACAAGCAACCGAGAGCACAATACTAATACTGCCTAAACACTGAAACTGCCCGAACATTGAATTGCCTGAAGCAGTATGTTGCCACATGGCTTCTTTCCAAAATCTACCGAGACCTGCCTGGTCTCAATGCGTTCGTCTATCATCTGAAAAATCGGGTTCCGGCCCGGCTGCGGAGCCAAAGGACTCCCACATAGTCTCCCCACACGACTTCCGAACGAAATCCTTCCCTGGAACTAGTTTCCACTAGTTATCATGCGACTGTTGCTCTAACAATCCTCTGATCTAACCGCGCGGGTTCATACGTCGACTCTTCACGTCTCCAAATCCAAGGCTAAGAGTGATTGCTACATGACCAATGGTAGCCTTATATCACAAACGACCTTAAGCAGTCCCTTGCTTCTCTGTTCCCATAACTGTAGTGGCATTCCTATAGTCGTATCGATGGCTCAACCAGATCTAACCCATATGGGTAATTTCGTAATCCATAAATCAATCCATGGATTTGCCACGCCCTCACTACCACACCCGAATTGGTGGGTACTACTGTTCCTTCCTCGTCCTAACAATGCGCTCATGCTATCTACCAACCTAATGAATGCTACGAATACACCCGCAGTCTTATAACACTCTCACTATCTGCCATACTCATGAATGCTATAGCTACACCTGCAGACTTACAACATTCTAGCACTATCTGACCGCTAGTGAATGCTACGGCTACCCCCGCAGTCTTACAACACTTTCCATGCTAACTGACTGTTAGTGAATGCTATGGCTACCCCTGTAGTCTTACAACACTTCCCATACTATCTGACTGCTAGTGAATGCTAGGGCTACCCCAGTAGTCTTACAACACTTCCCATACTATCTGACTGCTAGTGAATGCTACGGCTACCCCCGTATTCTTACAACACTTTCCAAACCGGGTCGAACACGCACTCGACCTAACACTCAACTGAACTTGAGTCCTAACTGAAGCTCTAACCTGGTTCCCAAAACCTGTTATCCGATGCCAAGGAAAGGCGTGAACCAAATGTTGGAACTTTTTCCGAACTCCCAACTCATAGTACTCAATCTAGACGGCCACTCGACCGTCTTTCTCTCTATCGGGGATGCGAAACTCATCCTAGTTTCACACCTATTTCTTCTCTTAAGTACCTGATCGATTCTCCCCCACTTAGATTCGACTAACTCTTCATCGCACGTAAGAATTCAAGGATTCCCAATCCTTCTTGCTTTCTAATAATCCACTGATGACAACCTGTGCTTACCAATGCTAGCGATCACTTACTAGTTAAACCCTAAGGTCGCCCATCCTCTGAAAACTTGAAGAGTACTCTTGAATTCTGCTCCAGTCTGACACCTCAGTCCACCTCCAATGCTGACAACCGGGGGACTCAATCTTCACCCTAGGTCACGAATCCTTGATCCCACTCCCAATCTCGCAGCACCACTGAAATCTAACCAAACACAACCCATGCGAGAAATGCAATTCTCTTGAACATCCAATGACCGAACACTCATGCATCGAACACCCGTAACTGACACCACCATCTTCATGCTACCAGCCCTTTCCTAGAAACGGTAGTGCCTTGAACTCCAAAGTTCTTCCATAGACGATTGTCGACCATGCCTGGACCATGATAGAACCACTGAACGCTGACTTCACCGAAGAACTATCGCTCTAACCCTGACTCACTATCCTCTAAATAATACTCCTGCACAGATCCCGACAAAGATCCAGAATGATAATCGGTACTTGCGGAATCCACTCCGCAAGGTACGTCCCTCTGTAGGTTCATCAAAGACTGTTCGGAATGCAGAATGACATATAAAAATCCTTGATAACCTAGACAATAGCAGAAACCGACCCGAGTTTTGGCTTATCCAAACTCAGTTACAATTCCAAAGCGATACAGATTCCCGAAATCCACCTAGTAGCAGTAGAAGATGATATACCCGCAACATCTGGAGGGATCCTGATCATCTTCTCCAAGATACTTTGATCGACCTGAGATCATGGTGTAAAACTCCCTTTAGGTCCTGATGACAGGAACTAACAATGGGATCCTCCTTCCTGAAGGACTCTAAGGATTCACAGGCTTTGGGCTTCCGATGAGCCTCTAATTGTCCCGCAACAAATCTGTACTATGAACCGAGAGAACACTGAACACCCCGAAATAGCAAAAGGGAAGCAATCTTACACTAACCACTAGCAATTCACGGTATGCAATTGGCATATGAGGAAATTTGATGATTTTACCCAACAGGAGCAAAGAAATAAACCAGGGATACACTTCCTCATCCTGCTACAGTATCCCAATCCACAACGCACTTCCCACATCTCGTGCAGATAAAATTGAAAGAAGGCAAGGTTACATACCCGCAACATCGCCTGCTGGAGTTCTGACTTCTCCTGTCTGACATTGCAGAGTCTGACTCCTTCTGCTGATATGAACAACCCCGCTACACTTGTAGCAACCTAAATCCCTGGAATGTCAAACTCCCTTGTGTACTTTCCCGCACCTGTTGCACTGACTCCGACCCTGCTGGCCTTTCACCCGATGATCAAAAGTCTTGGGCCTCTCCCCGGGACCCTCTACTATATGCACCTGTCACGACCCTCTCTTCTCAAGTGTTCCAAATCGATCTCGCATCCTCGGAATTTGGAAGTCATATCCTTCAGGGTCTGACACCTTGTCACGCTCACTAGCTCACTTGCCAATGGCTAAGCTGTAACAGCTAGAACATACTCTGCCCCCAAACCGGGTCACAAACTCTTCCCCGAAGCTTCTCAGATTCTCCAAGACTCTCACCGATTCGAGTATGGATCGTGTGCTTTCAGTAGTACTGGCCCAATACTACCTTCCACACCTATCCATACTTTCCTCAGCAATCCTCCCGAATCCTCCAAGTCACTTCCTCAAACTAATACATCCATGTATCACTAAACCTCACTACTAATCCACTTAAACATATCCTAGGCTTTCCTAGGTTCCCAAACTCACCCAGTCCTCAGTTGCTGAAAGATTCCTAGTAATGTTAACTAGCTACCTCTTGAATATAGCCACATGCAATAGAGATCAGATAATCCTTCGAGTAAAAGACCCATCCCTACAACGGTTGGACTCAGACAAGAGCTGTGCAATAGGGTCAAGTCCATCACTCTGAGATTATCCGGCTTGTGTCCCATGTGACTTACCATATTCACTTAGTAGCTAACTCACATCACTCAGAGTCCCACAAAGCACAAAGCAAACAACATTCAGACAATGGAAAATCTAACCATCATACTCCAATCAAACCATTCTATCCACTAATCAGGAATCTGTACATGCAATTCAAAGGCTCATACAATCATGCATAACCTAAACAGGCTATCCTATCACTGACTGATCAGTACTAGCATGAAAGTCTACAAGCACATACAATAGGCATATAAGGCATCCTCCCTAGATCCTTAGCCCTAATCTAGCATGCAATTCTCAAAATCATATCATATCATAACATAACATGTATGGATATCTTGGGGAAAACCTACTTGAGCTTGGCTAATTGCACACATCAGACATCTTGTTCTTTTTCAAAGTTCCTTTTTCTCTTTTCAAATTCTTTTCAAAATTCTTTTTATGAAAATGATTTTTCTTTTGAAAATTTTCATACCAAGTCCTCAGTTTGAGTCCAGACACACCCGAGAGTGTGCCCGAATCCCTCAAACTAAGGCTCTGATACCAACTTGTAACATCCCAAAATTCAAGACCAAAAATTTCATTTTAATTAAGTTATTATAAAACCAACTGTGTAAGAAAATATCCATAATAACGTTCCATGTCAAAACCAAACTGTCAATAGATCAAACATATTATCATAATTTCATAATACCATATCATAGTGCAATCCCAAAGATTTCATGTGCGGAAAACATAGTGTGATGCGCTGCGATCGAGCCGACTCCTTTCCTTTGAAAACGAAATACCTGAAACCAAAACTAAAAATCATAAGCACAAAGCTTAGTGAGTTCCCCCATCATACCACATACCATACAAATAAAATACTGTCAGGCATATCTGAGTGCCCGACCTAGACTTCGGTCTCTTTCAAACGGTAACCGAGAGCTAACCTCCCCTTCGGTATCTTTCAACCGGTAACTGGGAGCTAACCTCCCCTTCGGTATCTTTCAACCGGTAACCGGGGACTATTTCACCCCTACCACTACCACATAATAACATAACATAAACATACTGCTAGGCATGCATGGGTTCTGTCGACCCCTTCGGTATCTTTCAGCCAGTAATCGGGGACTATTTCACCCCTACTACTACTAACATGTATCACAGAGTATCCTACCACACAAACATAACAGATAATGGCATACCATATAATTATCACAAAGACAATTATCTAACAAACAACTCCTACTAGTGGGCCGACATTGTGGCCTTAGACCCACCTCTACTGGAAGGTAACTCACCTCACACTGCTGAAGTCCTGCAGACGAAAACTCTAGCTGCTGGATGACAGATTCCCGATCTGTCAACTTAAAATATAACACCCAATTAATAATTGGGTTAAAACACATAACCATAAGTACATACTTGGGGTAAATACTACTTTACCCCTAACTTAGCTTTATTTAAGCCCAAGGCCCAATCCAAAGGCGCAAAAGTCAACTATGAGTCAAAGCCCAACATATGGCCCAATTTTCCAAATTGGGCCCAAACCTTTCCACGGTCTTATTCTAAGGCCCAATAAGTTATTCCAGTCCACACATTTGGCATTTCTAATGGCCCAATATCTCATAATCATAAAGGCCAAATTATGGCTCATCTATGGCCCAATTTTCCAAATTGGGCCCAAACCTTCACATTGGCCTTAACCTAAAGCCCATTAAATTATTCTAGTCCATATGATTGTTCTTGGATGGCCCATCAATATCCCAATCACCAAAGCCCAATAGAAAGGCCCAACTGAAGGCCTAAGTGAAATTAGGGTTTTCACATAAAATGACGATTAGGGTTAAGTGTTTCTTACTTAACCCATTAAGGACTTAATCCGTTAAGTCCATCACTCTACTAGACAAATCATATGGTGTAATCGGGCTTAATACATAGTCTAATTCCAATGGCCTAAAATGCGGGTCCCGATAAGTCCAAGCCCATGATTCCAAAATTAGGGTTTTCTAAACCCTAATTAGGGTTTCCAATGCAATCATAGCCCAATAGGCCCAATATCTAAGTCCTTAGATCTATTAGGGTTTCATTAGGCCCATTTAGGTTTCACTAGGCCCGTTAGGGTTTCACTAGTCGGGCACCACCTACTACCACCTCGGGTAGTGGTGGTCAACGGCGGCAAACGGCGGTGGCCACCACCTCACGGTGGTGGTTATGGTCCTAGTCAAATCGTGTCTAAGCACTCCAAAAGCAATCCAAGCACAACTAAGCACACCGTCACCCAACCCGGTGGCCGGTGGCGGCAGGAGGGGGCAGCCACCACCTCACGGTGGTGGTTTTGAGTTTCTTTTCATTATTATTTTTGGTAATTAAAATTACAATGCTTTAATCCAAAAAAATAAACACACACTAAAAGGTAAACACACACAGCCACCTAGTGCTGGCCGACGGTGGTGCATGGCAGCAGCCACCACCTCACGGTGGTGGTGGTGGCCTTTTCTTGGTTTTCCGGCCATAGCATTACATACAACATAATACATCCACACACCTAAATACGTGGAAAACATGCACACAGCCACCTTCCACGGTGGCTGGTGGTGACGAACGATGGCAGTAGACGGCGACGCGACGAAATAACCATTGAAACAACTGCAGTGGCGATGCGATGGCGATGGCTGGTGGCTTACGGCCTAAACAACAATGTATATCCATTCCCGATACGAGACCACCGCTCCAATCCATCGACTAGGAAGCAGGTGGCGCTGGAATGAGTTGAAATGGCGACCGAAAGCCATTTCCGGCGGCAACAACGAGTCACACGGGCGGCGGCGGAACAGCTGCAACACTCGATAGTGGCGGGTTTTTCCGACTCCAATGGTGGCTAGGAGGCTGATGGTGTACACTGGAAGCAATGTGGTCAGGTGATGATGATAGTAAGATGGAGTCTTGACTGGTCGGAAAAGTAGGAGGTCGTGTGATTGCTTGGTGGCCGCTAGCTGGTCGGAGAACGGACCAGATGGGTGGTGACGGCGGGCGGTGGCTAGGAGGGATAAGGTGGTGGTTGATAGGAGAGATAGGGTTAGGGTTAGTATGGTGAAACAAAATGACGGGTTTAATACCTGCTCATATAAAACTTTTGTCCAATGAACACGTTTGGTCCCTCCTTCCCTATCTCTTTTCACTCTCAGTCCATATTTTACCTTTTAAACCCCACCTTCTGAATTTCCTAACAAATTCGACCCATAATTTACCAAACAGCCCCTTAGCCTCCAAAGTCTCTTCAAATGAAGTCCCAGAAGTTACCAAGTAATCCCTGCCTTTAGAATTATTTATGAAACCCATCCGAAACTTACACTTTTAACCCCCGACTTCTAAAATTGACAATTAACTCCTTGAAACCAACACCTTGCTAACTTATTACTGATTTTGGGCTACTATTCGTTCATTTATTTATTTATTTAAAAAACAGGGTGTTACAGTGACCTTAGAGTTGCGCCAGCCATCAAGGAGCCAATGGAGATTTTCTGTGATAGTGAAGGAGCGGTTTCCTTAAAAAAGGAACCTAGAGATCATGGTAGATCAAGACATATCGACAGAAAATACCATTTTATCAGACATAGAGTATAAGAAGGTCACCTCGTCGTGAATAGGATATCATCAGAAGAGAATCCTAGAGATCCCCTTACAAAGGGTCCGAGTAGAATAAAACACATTCAGCATGCAAGGAGCATTGATCTGAAAGATGATATTAGTTTTAGTAGTTCGATAGTTATTTAGAAACTTGTAACAAAGTAAATATAATTGACTTTTGATGATTAAGTAATGGAGAATTATTTATGAGTATTGTTTACTATCTGTTGTCAATTGTTTATTATTGTGTTTCATTTTTTTCGTGTTTTACTTCCCGGATAATTGGATTATTCAAGCATCCACGGTCGATCATGCTTTTGGAAGTAAGTAGTTAATTAAGATTGTCATGAATTGGATTGTAGATTGTCTAAAGAGTTTTAGACATAGCAATAGTTTTGCTATAATATTCATGAGTGCTTTGAAATGGAGAATTTAAGTATTGGATTAACCCATGCTCAGAGAATTACTTCATGTAATTTATCACGAGTAATTCTGAGATAATAATATCTTATAGTCTTAAAACGGAGATATATGAGTTGTGGTTTACAAGTCAGTTGTGCATTGATGATACGTATCATTAATTTGATGTTATAAAACGTATTGTTGTGTGTTATTTGATGAGTGGATAGTACAATCATATAAGTCAACGTTTATCTGTTCCTTTTTCCCTAAAGGGAAAAAGCGATATCTTTGGGCCCCTCAATGATTTGGTGTTGACTTATAGTGTCAAGCCCCACCAGGAATAAATTGATGTGTTCGATTAGTAGTTCTTTGTCATTACAAATTAGAAATTGGGAAACAAAGTATTGGACAATCAGATTGATTATGTTCCATGTCGCATGTCTGAAATGATATCTTGTATAACGAAGGATTATATGATCACTTATCTTAGGACACGTGACTGACTAGGTCAGAGTTCGACAACAACTTTTGAGAGCTACAATTTGCGGATCAATTTAGAAGTTATATTGGAAATTATAGTTATTAGACTTATCCAAGTGGGAGACTATTGGAATAGGTATCTAGGCCCATAACTATAATTGGTATTTACTTGAATTGATAGTATCATAGTCCTTTTGGGTTGCCCTCAAAACTAGCAACTAGACAGGATAACTTTTAGAGAGAGAGGTTGATTTATTATTTGATTAATAAATTAAAATAAATAATTTGTTAATATATTATAAGAATAATATATTAACTTGAAATAGTAATATTTAATTAATATTTAATCAGTAATTAATTGGAATTAATTTTGTGATTAAAAGAATTAACTAAAAGTGTAGGGTCTAAAGTGTAATTGTTCAATAGTTGAACAAAAGGCTCCAGAACCTTCCTAGGGAAGGCATGGACGGTTTTTGTAGGATATTATAGGGTTTCTAGAATATCGCTTGGGGATTAATATAGAGCTGGATAATTACCAAATTTGAAATATTATTATTATATTCAAATTAGGTTATCCAGGGCATCCTTGTTGCACTATAAAAGGACCCCCACCCCTAAGGATTTCGGCCACTCATTCCCTTGAAGAGATAGCCGAAATTCTAAGCTCCCCTATTCTCTCTCCATCTTCATCCTCTTGCTAGTGTTAGGTGTGAACCACTAGAGGCACGACATTTTTGGTGCTTGCTCTCAAGGCTTCAACAACACAAGGATCTTTGTCATTTGTCAATAACAATCAAGGTATGTTTTTCTAGCCCTAATTATTATAATTTTGAAAATATACTAGGTATCCTATGGCTTCTTATTTGATGTTCAAAGTTGTATGTTCAATTAGAGAAAACATAGATCAAATTAGGGTTGCATGCACACATAGGATTTTGTTTGTTTTGCATAAAACCCATCAACTATGCACTCTGTTACAAGTGGATGCCTTGTGATTAGGTCAGCGCTTCACCTAACACCTTAGTTTTTCCCATCAAATAACCTAGATATGAATATTACTAAGTATTAGTCTTTGTTTCATAATTTTCCCGACTATAATAACAATAGTCTAGATCCCTCACTAATCCTAATGAATACATCAAGATATATCAAATAAGGAATAACCAGGTAAGATTATATCGGAGGTATGATCTGTTTGACATATATATAATATATACTATTTGGAAAATCTACTTTAAAAACCTCACTAAATCTTGCGTAGACATCACTCCCATAATTAGACCAATTAATATTATGACTAGAATCGCTGATAAATCGTATATATAGGTTCATAATAACGACTATGAATATAAATATAAGTTACACCTAAAGCATAATAAGTGCAGCTTAACTTACAAAGTTTCTCAAAAAAAAGTCCAGAAAGGTTTTAAGCAGAACTCCGATCAGAAAGTTTTTATTTGGTGGGCTTTCTAATGCCTCAGAGTTTACATATAATATTTATCCACATTCCACATACATAATATATAAACACATATATTCAAATAATTCTCTTTTAATTTTCATAAGAGATTACAATCATCGACCGACATAATGACATCTTTTATAATTATATTCGAGTGAGAAACGCGAGCGTTACACCTCAAACCAGGGCTCTAATACCATCTTGTAACGTCCCTTTTTCACAACGAAATTTTTAACTTTACATTAGGTATAAACATTGTTTCTATAAAACCAAGTCAAGAAAAACCATTAGTATCAAAATACAGTCATCTCAAAATAAGAGTATCATAATGGTGCAGAATCACAAAAGTTGTCGATGAGTGTGTAGATTCAAGTCTCCTCCTTCCCATAATCATTTAAAGTACATGAAGCACATTTAAATCCACAGTTCTAAGCATGTAGCTTAGTGAGTTCCCTAATAATCACATACAATACAACATAATAAACAACTATGGGTTATCAGCAACCTTGGGACTATTAGCGGTCCTAAGGACTATCAACAGTCTTATGGGCTCATAGCAACCCTACGGGTTATCAGCAACCCTACAGACTATTAACGGTTATAGAGTTACCAATAACTCAATAATACACATAACAACAATAAGAAAATAAGACTCAACTAGTCTAGCATGCACACCACTATAACATATTTAATATAGTGAGAAGACTCACCTCAAAAATAGCACACTTACACACATCTCTCTCATAGTGAATACTGGTACTATCAATCACCTCTATAATACCATAAATGTGATGAAGATGCAAGATCTAAGATGGAATCAAGCACACAAGCACCAAAATAGACTCCATCCTTCAACATGGAGAACGTATGTTACAACAATTGTGTGACACATTGGTATTACATAAACGTAGTTGTAAATAGATGTTATAAAATGTATGTCTAAGTAAGACATGATGAGTCAATTATGATTATGTAGTCAAACTTTATTTGTTCCTTTTAATTTAATAGGAAAAGTAATATCTATGGGCCCATCCGTGATTTGATGTTGACATCATAGTTTTGGCCCAAACTGGACTATATACTATTTTTTCAATTTATATGATATCTTGTAGAACAAAGGAATAATTGATCACTTATCTAAGGACTATCTCTTAGAATATGATTTACAGTTCGACATTTGCTAAGGAAGCACACTTTGTAAATTAAGTGAGAGCCTTTGTGACCAATAATAGTTGATGGCTTGTCCAAGTGGGAGACGGTTGCAATAGTGTCTAATGTCATAACTAATTTTTTTTTGACTTTCCATTAATAACAAGGTTCGTTTTGGGTTGCCCTCAATAATCCAAATAGTATTAGAATGTCATGAAATATATATATATATATATATATATATATATATATATATATATATATATATATATTAATTATTCCAAAGATGATAATTTGATTAGAAACCAGTTTGGGTTTAATTTTGAAATAACTCAAAGTAGGGACTAAATGCAAATTATTCAATAGTTGAATAATAAAAGGATTTGGATCCCTTTATGTGGGGGGGGGGGGGGGATGAAAATTAGCAAGGATAATCCTTGGAATTTTCATCCCAGGCTTTACAAGGAAAGGATTTGAATTATAGATAAAATGGATTACTTTATTATTATCTTTATATGGTTTCCAATTCATATATGCTTTCTTTCCAAGCAACCAGAAACTATAAATACCCCTCCCTGACACCATATGAAATCTTCACACTCTACATCTATAGAGTCTTTATTCTCTCTTGATTAATTCCTTAGTCAATCTCTATTGCTCTAAGGGTTAATATTCTAACACTAATATTTTGGAATTGTAGGGTGTGAACCATTAGATGCAATCTACTTTGGTTGATATCTTCTAGGGCTTGGTGATTTTAATTTCTAAATCAAAGATTCTTCTAGAAAATTGGTTTTGCTAAAGGTTAGTGTTTCTTGATCCCTGTTGTAGTTGTTCACATTATTTAGGTTAAAGATCCCAACATGACTTAGTTATGATTTAGTTATTTGCTTGTCTTAGATTAATATAAATGTGTTCGCTGCCATGTCATTATCTAGGGAAGTAAATAGAAAATGCATCAGTATATTTCCTACATTATAATTATTATAACTATATACAAGTTCCATTTTCGTTTGATATAATTATGCATAATTTTCTTCATTTAATTATTACATAATACATCACTAGCATGCAATTCTCCTAACATTTTTTACAATATGATATTCCATAAAATAACATGCAAACATCATCACATATCACATTGATCATCTAATCTAACATATAACATGGGTTCACCATCACATATTATGGTATAATATCATAAATACCAACTAGAATGTATACACCCTATATAGTTTATACCACATCCACATAACATATTTCCAGCACCTAAAAGAAACATGACATATCACACACATGCTAGACCAATTTGGATCAAATATTTCGTTGTAAATAATTACATATTCCTGACATTGTAGTAAAGTTGTAAAAAGATTGATTCACCTTCAATCCAAGTGTAATAAGCAATAAACAGTAGATAATCAACACCCGACAACAATATTAAACACCTAGTGACAAAATATATCAATCCGATCAAAAAATGACACAAAGCAACATTGTTCTATTCTTTAGGAACCTCGTACGTACAAGGGAGCATGCAACACCAAGTCAATTGTTGCAAAAACAGTCAATATAAGAAACCCGTAAGCGCGTGCGAATTTCTAAGGATGTGTTATGCCTAGAATTACAAAACACTCTCGATAATTTCTGGTCTTCATCATTCTAGACTAAAACCCATCTTATGATGTATGGAGCGATTTGGAATTTTATGATGACATTAGGACACCAAAAACACCAAAATATCACCAAAACCTCACACGCAAGCCAAAAGTACTAGCTACATGACTTTTAATGATTTGGAAAAAAAAAATAGGAGATGAGAGAATGGTTCATACCTCTTGAAAATATATGATGATACCAAGAACTAACTAGGAGGGAATAAATCCGAGAACACCACCAAGAATCCACCATGTGTGCTTTAAAGCTCTACTCCTTCTTCACTTGGATCACTCACACCCTCCACAATAGGTAACCACACTTATAAAATATCTCAAAGAGACTTGTAGGCTCACTAACAGAAGGGAAATTTAGGTTGTTACATCACTTTTCCTAACCTGTTCGAACAATACCTCAAGTTTATTAGAACTTCTCCAAACTCACCATTATGTCAGTCATAATGATCAATTACCTTACCATTAACAAAACTTGGTAACCATTTGTTACCAAATTCTTATATTTCCATAGTACAACCATTAAACGACTTAACCCCATAAGTCACTATCTAAATCTCATATATTTGGTAGCTCCAATAAACCAGGGTTGATAACCCTTACTAACCAGATTAAGAATTTCTCCCTGAAATCCATCTACTAAATTCAGCATCGAGTTTGTAATAGCACCATATCATGAACTCTAGTAACACGCTCGGGGTCTAACAACACTCCATAAAATACTATGTGAACATAATTATGTAATAACAAAACCATAAGATACCTTAACCTATTCGGTGGATTTTATCCTCCTATGCTAGCATCGAGATCACCTATCAAACTATAAATCTTCTCCATACATTCCTATTTTCATTTTTTAAAGGAACCCCGAAGATACTCTTTGTCCCTTTATACACTAGTTGTATTACACAAAAACATGTTGCGTCCCTATGTACCACGAAGGTCTTGCCACATATCTCACCTATTTCTATGTGTACTACTTTCATGACGTGTGTTCCATTGACTGGATATGATAACCCATCACACCACTGTTATGGACGTACCGTATCCATGATTTTGCCCCAATCTTGCTATACGTTCGAATTTTCTTCCATGTATATCCAACGATTGACACGACAATGTATCACTCATCAAAATATTTACACGTCACGACTATGTTGAATTTTGTTGATGTTTTTTACTTTAACCTTATATGTCGAATACCGATACTCTACGCATCGTGTTAGCTTTACCGTACAATGCCCTTGTTGTAATAATACATTTCATAGAAAAATGTATTATAATATGGAACAAACAGATGGTTTTGTATAATCTAAATATCCAAATAGAGTGTGCAACTTGAGAAGTCAACTTATAGATTTAAACAAGTGTCTCATAGCTGGAATCTTTTCTTTGTTGAGAAATTCAAGGAGTTTGGATTTTCAAGAAGTAAAGAAGAGCCATGTATATATGTTAGATCTAGTGCGAGTGTTTTAATTTTCCTCGTACTATATGTAGATGACATATTTCTCATAGGAAACGATGTTGCAACTTTGCAAAGAGTAAAAACTTGGCTTGGAAATTGGATCACTATGAAAGACTTGGGAGAAGAAACATACATACTAGGTATAAATATCTGTAGAGATAGGTCTAAGTGACTCATTGGATTGAGCCAAATTATAAACATAGATATTAGATGGAGGAAATTCAAGATGTAAGACTCTTAGAAAGGTTTTACTTATGAAACATAGTGTGACATTGAGCAGGTATCAGTATCCTAGTTCTAGTCGTGAACTATAGAAAATGATTTGAGTCCCATATGTTTCGGCTGTGGGATCGATCATGTATGACATGATATATACCAGGCTTGATGTCTCATTTGACTTGATCATGATGATTGATTATCAGGCCAACCCTAGAAAAAGCCATCAGATTGAAGTCAAGAACATTCTTATGTATCTTATGAGGACTAAAGATATGTTCTTTGTTGATGGTGCTATGAAGGAAATTATTGTAAATGGTTATAGTGATGCTAGTTTCCAGGCTGATAAAGACGATTCCTGTTTGTAGTGGAGATTCATGGTCTTACTGAATGGAGGAGTTATGACTTGGTGAAGTCCCCAGTAAAATACATTATACGATTCGACGACAGAGTCTGAGTATATTACAACTAATGAAGCTTCAAAGGAGGCTATATTTTTGAATAATTTCATCAGCAATCTCGGTGTTGTTCCAATCAGTGAGGGTCCTATTGATATCTTTTACGACAATTAGGGTCCATGCGCCTTAACTAAATAATCCAAATCTGATAAGCGCTCAAGACATATACTCTAGAAGTACCACTCATTAAGAAGCTTGTTGAAGACAGAGACATCATAATTAGAAGAGTATCATTGGAAGAGAATCTTTCTTATATGTTCACCAAACGATTATTACAAATCAAGCATGACTGTCATACTAGGTTAATAGGAATTAGATTTTCTAGTGAATTGGTTTGATTATATTTAGTTTAGTTTGAATTGTTTTGAAACTTATAAAATGTAAATTTTATCTGACTTGATGATCATTAGGTAGAGACTTAATAAAGTGTTGGAGTGCAATCATTTTCATTATTTTATTATTATGTTCCGTTTTCTTGTTTAACCAACATCAAGTGTAATAATTTACTCAAAACCTCCATAGTTTCTTGTACTTCTGGAAGTAAGTAGTGATTTAATACTTTCATGGAGTATTAGTAGATTACCTATGTGATGGACATAACATGGAGATACGAAAAATAATCATGATTTCTTAATGGAGATTAAGTATTGGAATAACCCATACTTAGGTATTATTTCATGGAAACAGTCACGAGTAATTCTAATATGATAATATCATATATTTTTCAAAAACAGATACATGATATTTTAGTCTTGCAACTTGTTATGCCTTGGTGTTCTCCAGTGTTTTCCATAACTGAAAGCCATAAATTGTATGTCCAAGTATGACATGATGAGTGGGTGGAGGATATATAGTAAAAGTTTATTTGTTTCTTTTAACCTAATGGGATAACCAATATCTATGGGCTGCTAGATGATTTCGTGTTAAAAAAAATGTTTAGCCAAGCTTAGGCTTATTTGATATTATATCAATAGTACAGTCTCATTGTGGTCATCGTAAATCTTTATCCGAAAACATAATATTGAACTTCTTAGAATCACATGGTTCCATGTCTATGATTCATATAGTTATCTTGAATAAACAAAGAATATTCAATCACTTACTTAAGACCAATTTCATATGATTATATCAGTTTTCTTGGATGGCAAACAGCTTGCTATGTTAGGGAATATTAGAACATACTATTTTTGTGACTTGTGCAAGTGGGAGACTGTTGGAAATATGTCCATAATCAAAACAAGTTTGTGATATTACTATTAATAACATGGTCCTCTTGGGTTGCAGTCAAGAAAATATATGAGCATCAAATTAAAATAGAGATGATGAGGATATAGTTTGTTAAGTTATTAGTCAATAATTTTTTAATTAAAAACTTGTAGATCAAACGGGGTTAAAATGAAAGTATTTGAATTTCAAATACTTTAGGATAATTACTTAATAGTAAAGTAATTATCTAAACCCTAGACATATAAAAGGATCAAAACTATCCCCTCCTTTCTCTCTCTTTTCTTGCTCTCCATATTGTCTCATCTCACCCTTTCCATATCTTGTGTTTTTGTCCTAAAGGTAAAAACCTAAAGGTAGGGTTGGTGGTCGAGTTTGCTCACAAGAAAAGTAAGACTATCAAGCGTTGCAAGCATCCTCATTCTTATGTGTTATTTCATCATAGAAATCCTCTTTTGGGTTCTAGATCATCCATACAACACAATAAGGAGAAAGAAATCCAATGCTTCAAGGGTATACTTTTTTTTTCTTTTTTTATTTTTGTTGTTCTTATTGCAATTGGTACATGCATCTTATTTTTTGGAATATGTTTTAATATGCTTCCATTGCCTTTGTGATTTTGTTTTAATTCTATACAAATATTCCATCGGTATCTTTAATAGAGGAATAGAATCCACATAGCGCCATGATTGTTGTTAAAACCACAAAGAAAGAAAAAGAGTCATAACATAGGAATGTAATTCAGTTTAGTTTGAATGTACATTGAGTTATAAAATGTATAAAATGATGTTTAGAAGTTAATTAAGATCTTATTAATTTATAAGAATGATGATGGATGATGAAGTTAATTAAGAGCTTATTAAGTTATTCGAATGATGTTGGTAAAAATTAGGAGCAAGGGAAGCAAAGTGCATTACCTTTAGAGTAAACTCTTGTATTATGGTTGAGCTGGGTAAAGTAACATGACTATGTAAATACCAAGGAATAAGTTACATGACAGTGTAACCTCTACTGTGGTTCAAAAATGATTTTTAAAGCTTGATACCTTAGTCGTTGATCTCCGATTGTTCCTAAAACTTCCATATATGGTTATAACAAAAAAAACTAAGAAATTTAGGGAACCTATCATATGTATTTGGTTTTATAACCTTTTGAATATATCATTACTATGATTAAGAGATCATTTGAGCATTGAAACAAAGTGAATTAACATCACAAGTTATTAAGTTGAGTACTCTTACTTTTGAATACTTTTCCCCATTATATGATATACTTTGACTTTGTGTGTCCTTTTGTGCTAAGCTATATATGTATATACCTCTCTTGAATACTATATTTAAAATTTTCACCTTTTTTTCTTTATGATTATATTTTATGATTCGGGGATGTCATTTATTGATCTACATACATGCTTAATTTTGTGAATGATTTTTAAAATGAAAGGGGGTGTTTCTTTGACTTTGAATTATGTTGAAGTTGAATATGGATTATGTTTGGAGTGTGATTATAATATGATGCTATTTTGAGTCCTATAATTTGATTGAATGCATACATGCTAGGAATGGGATGAGAATTATTGGTCATTAAATGAGGGATATCCTACAGTAATAACTTGTAGTGACTCATAGCAAGTATTTGGATGACTTGTAGTGACTTATATTGAGTAATGTCATGTCTTGTGGTAACTCATAGAGAGTATTGTGGTGTCTTTTAGTGACTTAGTATTATGGGGTCATGCGGTGAGTCATAGCGAGTACGGTGGTGACTAATTGTGAGTATTAGTGGACTTGTTGTGATTAGTTGTCAGATTCGAGTTTGACCATAAAGAGTTTACAGTAAAGAATTTAGACTTGGAATGACTTCAGGTTTGGGCACTTTGTTGCATTTCATAGTGATTTTTACACTGTTTATTTATTTATGATGTTTATATGAGATTTGAAATATATTACAATGTACTTTCACTTATGTTATGTTTTCCTCCAAGATGAGTTTTGATAATTTTGTTGTTTTGATGAGGTACATATTTGTACATTTGGATATGAATTTAGTTTACATTCATATTTTTAGGTTATAAGGATCCTTAGACAATATAAAGTGACAGCAGAAGCAACATATTTTTATCCTTAATAGGCCCGAAATATAGATCTATGAGCAACCTATCAATTACAAATTTAATATGCGAGAATTTATACCTTTTATAGTCGTCGAAACTCTCGTAGATCCTTGATTGATTGATGAGCACTAAGATTCTAATGTAGAGCTCCTCTTTCATAGTTACACCCAAGGCACTCAGTCCAACAACATCCGACAACAATCGATCCACTGAACACTTTGAACAAGAAACATGAAATCTAAAACTACCAATGTAGCACTGTCACATCGTGGAAATGTAGCCACAACGATGTGGTGTCATGATTTTGGTGATTATAGGAATAAGTAGAGACAGTCGACATTTTCTTATGGTTTTGAGAAAAATCATCATCAAATTTCATCCATGTGGTCTCTGTTTATAGAGAACGATATAAATCCCTAAAATATAATTATGTGGAAACCTAATAATTATCCATATAGTTGGTAATTATCTTACTGCTTAAATTATTGAAACATCCCAAAAATACATACCAAAATTTTCTTTTTTAAAATCATTAATAAAACCATAAATCATCCATCATCATAAAGAAAATCAAGCATCATGTATCTCAAAACATCATATCAAATATTGTATCAAATCATATGAGAAAATAGCAGAGTCTAAATAATACAGGCTGAAAACTATGGTGTGTGCCATGCGATCATCCCGAGCCTTTCTCCTTGCTAGTGGAAGTACCTGAAACCAAAATTGAAAACTGTAAGCACGAAGCTTGGTGACTCTCCCCAACTACCACATACCATACACATATCACATAACATATCTTGGGCCCCACCCTTGCTACATCGAGTCAAGCTCGACATCGGCTTTCCCGACATCGGGCCCTGCCCGGCATCGAACCATATTTGGCATCGGGCCCCGCCCGGCATCGAGCAGATCTCGGCATACATATACATATCAACAACATATAACATAAGCACATAATACTAGCATGTAAACATTCCTCGGGCCCCGCCCGACATCGGACCGAGATCCGGAAACATACTAACATTCCTCGGGAACCGCCACGGCATCAGACCGGAGTCTGCATCATACAATCATAACATATTAACTAGACATTTCCTCAGGCTTGCCCCCGATATCGGTCCTAAGTCCGGAACACATAACCCATAACAGACACATGCAAGAATCACAAAGACATCAAGCATACAAGCATACATGCATTCCTCGGGACTGCCCCCGCATCGGATCGAAATCCGGAAAACATATAAACCTACTTCGGGCCCCGTCCGGCATTGGAGCGTGGTCTGGAACTACTACTATCTAAACAGGCCGGCCTTGGTGCCTTAGACCTGTTCCTACAGGAGAAAACTCACCTTGCAAAGCTGTCTGCAAAATCACGCGGTGAGGAATATCTGATAGTTGCTCCAACAACTCACCGGCTATCAATATCACAATAATACTTAGTAAAAAATCTAATAATTCTTCTCAGGGTAAAACGACCATTTTACCCTTGGTAAAAGTCAACATGCAGGAAAATTCAAAGTTAGGGTCAACTCCCAGTCAACCCCAACTCGTAGAGTTATCTCCCAACTCGGCGAGTTCATGAACTACTCAGACTCGTGGTCAACCAAGTCAGCTTGTCGAGTCCTTTCCCAGACTCGTCGAGTTCTTCCTGTCATATAATCAGGACACAACGACTTTAACTCGTCGAGTCCCTCCTTGGACTCGTCGAGTTCTTCAGTTTTCGAGTCCTAATCATGCCCAACTCACTGAGTCATGTCCTAGACTCAATGGTTTCACTCACAATCAGAAAACGGGTTAAGGGTTCGCGACCCGACTCGCCGAGTCCAAGAACAACTCGTCGAGTCCTCCATATGACAATTCCATGTAGTCGATTCTAATCCATTCCAATGCTTCCAACTCGTAGATATGGACTCCTTACACTAGCATTACACGTAAAGTTGCTAACTTTACGTGCATGCATGGTGTTATGAAGCTAAAACACCCATTACAAGCTAAAATGGAGGTCTAAGTCATGCAATAGGGCCATGGATGAATAAATGTGGCAACTTTGAGCTTCTAAAGCTCAAGAGTGTCTAGATCTGAAGTCCTTACATCCCCGAAGCTTCAAATCTCGGAATAACCTTGGAAATGGCTCAAAAGTGACAATATACAAGCTCAAATGAAGATCTAAGTGAATAGAAGCCAAGGTATAAGCTTTATACCTTTATCAAGTCAGAAATGAGTCCTAAGCTCTAGATCTTCAACCTTCCTTCTGCAACTCCAAGGTTGATTAGGGTTTCGAGATTGGGGTTTGGAGGTGATAGAGGTTGGGGTACAGGCCATATATGTTGCTTAAATAGGGTGCAAGCCCTAAGAATTAGGGTTTCATCCTGGCCGTTCTACTCGTCGAGTCAAGATTTCGACTCGTCGAGTAGCTCACTTAAAACCCGCGCATATTTTGCCTTCTACTCGACGACTTAGGGCCACCAACCCGTCGAGTTGCCCTTCCAAAATGAATAAATAAATAATTTTAGTGCATACTAGGAACCAGGCGTTACAATTATCTTCTTCAATCCTCCAGAAATTCTAGATTTCCATTAATTAATTAAATACTATTAATTATTTAACAAATCTAGTCCCTATAATTTTCTCAAGTCATTTATTGCTTATTTCTGTCCTTGCATGTAACCCAAAGGACCCTACTATTAATAGTAATATTACTAATTGTTGTGACTGTGTTATGACTGTGGGCACCATTCTCCAACACTACCACTTACACAAGTTACCAGCACTATATGGTCTAGTATTCATGAGTAATAAGTAGAAAGTAGAAAGTCACTTCTATACTCACAACATAGAATTGTGATATAGCCCTTAGAAAAGTAATAAAATATTTCTTTTTTCTTTAAGATATCTATATATACGTGAGAAGTTGATATAGTTAAAATCAAACATTCAAGATTTTGTTTCCAGATACTGACTTTTGACAACCAAAAGCATACTGTATAATTTATCTATCAATTCAGTATAAGCATGGCCATGCATTTTAATGTTAACACCAAATTATTAAGGGGCCTAAAGATATCGACTGCAACTATTTATAGAATAAGTGACCAAATAATCTTTGATTACATAGATTACGCCTATTCGACATGTCATATCTCATCAAACCTTGTATGATTTCAATTTACAAACAATGTTGGGGAGAAACTAGGAGAAAATCTCATGCATCTCCATTTGAAGAATATATGATATTACCATCTTAGAATCACTTGTGACAAAATCCATGAAGTAATAACTAAGTCCGTTTACTCATAAACCCTAATATCTCCATTTAAAGTACTCATGAGTATTGGTCGCAAACATTGCTATGTTCAACCCCATGAATAATTTATCTAAATCACTACTTACTTCTAGGAGAAGTGGTTCTTAACATGAAAAATTGGAACACAATGATAATCTAAACAGATGGCTGATCTCCATCAATTTTTAAGTTCTCCACTTAATAATCATCTAATCAAATAGAGTCTTATACTGATTCAGTTCCAAAATTTAAAACATACTAAACTAAAGGTGCTCAAGTTAATACACATGCAAATATAATGACATTAGATCTTTATGTGACTATTAACCTTTGTTAGTCACTTTAGTTTAAAGGAATGAATCGACAAGATTCTTTTTTGTTCACTATGATGTCCTCATAATCGTGAAAGTACTTACTGAGTATTTACAATATGATCTTATGTTACTTGGAATATTTACCTAAGGTGAAGTCATCCTATAGTCACAAGAAGCTTCATTAGAACCATCAATGTCTGAAAACAACACTAGGGTCACTGATGAATTTCGTTTAGTCAGATAGTTTTTCTTTTCAATTTAACTTATTGAAATATACTCTAAATTTATTATCAAATCCACTAATGGGTATTATTCGGTACTCTTCCAAGCTAATACTAATTATATATTAAGAGCACTAACTCTGACTGCTAAACGAAAATGTCTATATTAGTACGGAACTCACCATCAATGTAACTCTTTCATTGATTTCTTCCATACTATAAAGATTATTTCTTTCGTCCTTTTAGGATTCTGAAGAATATTCTTGATTCTTGATTTTTTTATTATGTCCAAAAAGATCTTATATGACTTGTCTCGCACAAGACATACGAATCATTAAATCTATCACACGTTATGACTTTTACTGGTACAAACTCTATAAGAATTATGTATCTCGAGTTACCTCAATATTCCAAGTATTTGGCTTAAATCAATGATTCAATTATATCTATCTCCATAGACTCTAAGTATGCTTTCTTGTTCCTCTAATGTGTTTCATAGCGAGAAAATTCCTAAGCTATGTAAAGATTTTACACTTAGCGAAGTTAGGACATTGTTTCGTATTTCATTACAAAGGAAAACATTGCTCCCATTAGCTTTGACATTTATATGGACTATCTTTTATTTCTTATAAGTCAACTTTTAAATTTCTCATCGAAGCAAATGATCCAAACATGAGATGCTTGTTAGAATCCATCAATGGACTTCTAAAGCGTACATATCTTTAAAAACTTATCTTGGTTTGAATATATGTGTGTTTGTATCCATGCTTTTCATCTTTCGAATATCTAAAAAGACTATATGTTTTAACACCAAGTGTTGAATCAATTAAAAAGTACATGGAAAAAATATCATTCTCATAACTTCCTCCAATTTAGGCTTAGAAGGCCTTCCATACCTTCCGATAGCCAATAGACTTTAAGTGCAATCTATCAGTGACTCATTTCCATGTGACATGGAGTTAACAAAATCCACAATGTCTTATATTAGATCTATGTGGAAGATGTAGAGGGATGTTATTTTCCGTAGTAGGTTTTAACCTCTAATTAAGTGCTCGTGATTATTAGGCTTTTTGTTAGTCTATTCTCAAGTCTTATCAAGATCAAGGTGGCTCCCACTAGCTATTTTGGATATTAGCTCTCTCTTTCAAAAGATTTCCCTTATAGTAATTCTTACTTTGTTCCCAGAGGGGTTAGAAAAGCATAGTTGATGTCCAACAAAATAACCTATCTTACAGAGCGTTTGATAAAACTTCCTTAGGTTGTACAAGACCGAGGACTCTTGTAACACTTATTTATGGTATAATCCATGAACTGTTTGTAAGCACAATACGACTCTTCAGTTACAAATCAGACAATGATTTGTTTCTCTACCCAACTATATTGCTTATGGCAATACATTGGTTTGAGAGGAGTTGTGAAACTGTTTCACAATTCCATTAGATGATTGTTAACCTTTTGAACAAGATTTTTACTATCCTATTAAATATGAGTTTCTTATCTTTCGCCTTGAACTTCGTTTTGTGACCAATCTGAACGTACAATTAGCCTGAACTAATTCCGACAAACGATAGCATAACGAAGTAATTTGTTCATCACTTGTCATGATATTATGAGAAATGTGTCAGTCAAAACACTTGTGGTCTAATGACTTTGAAAATTTTATCCAATTGAATTGTAACATCCCAAAAAGTATAGTAAAAATCTTCATTTTTAAAGGATATAAAGTAATTTTCATAAACCAATAGTCATCAAATCATTTTTCACATTTTATTTTAAATTAGAGTATCAAGTATTAGATCGCTCTAAAACGTGAAAATCATTGAATGATGTGTACAATCACGCCATTGCCTTTCCCCGATCCTCAGAAGTACCTGAATGATTTATAACGACAAATGTAAGTTATAGCTTAATGAGTTCCCCAAAGTATCACATGCAACACATCACATCAAAATAAGATGGATATGGGTTATCATCAACCCTGAGTTATCAGCATCTCAATGTCATCTATTTGGACTATCAACAACCCTCAGCTATCAGTAGCTCACATACAACAAGTTGGGTATCAAACAACCCAATCTATCAGCAGCTCACATGCAATACAATATATAGTAACACAATATGAAAACTCACCTCACAAACAAGGAGCAATCACTACAACTCATAATATGGAAAAACAGGTACCACATCTCCCTAGACATGTATTCCAAGGTCAATTCTCAGTGGATGTCCTAAACCCTAATATTTGACCCAAGGTCACACCTAATCCAAAAGTCAACAGTGAAAAGTCAACTCAGAAGACCGCCACACCATAGCAAAACCCTTGCCACATCGTAGTCTAAAACATCCAGCCACAATCTTTGAACCTGCCGCCTCATGGCCAACACCTTGCCATGATGTGGTAAAGACAATCCGCTGGCGACAGAAGAGCTCACCCTGTAATGGCCATCCCTTGGTCATGCCGTGGTTCACCTGGCAGATTCGTACTTCTTGTTAAGTCCTTAACCCTTTAGGACTAAAACTCAAACATTCCATAGAGCTTAATGATGAAAGGATAAGCCATAAAAATCCTAAGTTTATGAATCTAAACACCCCATACTAACCCTACATTATCAATATCTGGCTCTAGATCTAAAAGATAGAACTCATTATGGGCACATGAAATTGATAAAGTTGCAAGCTTTATCTAGTGTCTTTCCCTGTACTTCCACCAAATCCATAAAAAGGGACTAAAATGCGAGAATAAGCTAGATCTATGAAGTTTAAACCATCAAAATGGAGATTTGGACACTTAGAATCAAAGGAATGCACAAGATGATGAACATCTTCAAGAATCTCTTCATGAGATCTTAAAGTATGCTGATCTTCTTCTAAAATACTAACAAACACACCAAAAAGGGCTAAGAGGAGAAAAGGGAGGCTAGGATTTTGTAGGGACACTTATAGAGCGATGGAGGTTAGGATTTATAGAAACCCTAGTCTGATCATTCCTTAAATAGAGCTAAAAAAACCAAGGCCAAGGGTTTTGGGTCCGTGACGGTGCCACACTGTGGCACCTTAGGATGCCACACCGTGGTGACAAGGCAACCACCACATCGTAGTAAGCCTATCATCACAACATGGTTAGGATGAAGGGCCAAAATACAACTATTTTGACTTAAAACTTAAGATATAATTCATACGAGAGTTTAGATAATACAATTCTCCCCCACTTGAATTCAATTTTTCGTTAAAATCCACAATCACAGATAACTCTGGATAGTGCTCACGCATCCCTGCCTCGGGCTCTCAAGTCCACTCGACGCCATTCAGATGTCGCAACTGCACCTTGACCAGGGGCACCAGCTTGTTATGAAAGGGTCTTCATATTTCTATAAAAAATAGTTATCAGTCTCTCCATATAATTCAGATGCTCGTCAATCTGGATGTCCTCTAAAGATACTGGCATTGTATCATCCACCAAACACTTTAGAAGCTGAGAAACATGAAGAGTACTATGGATCAAAATGACCTCCTATAGTAAGCCCAACCGGTAGGCCACCATGCCCACCCTGGAAATCACCCAAAATGGCCTGATGAATCAGGTCCCTAGCTTTCCCCGCTTCATAAAGCGAATAACACCCTTCCTAGTGATACCTTTAGTAGTCCCATATCTCTGACCGGTAACTCCAACTCAAAATGGCGTCTGTCAACTCTTCTGGCGGCTTTATGATGTATATACCCTATGTCTAACCTACTGAATGAGCTATGTCATCTTAAGAAGAACCTCAGTGCTCCCCGTGACTCTCTGTCCAAGTTATCTACAAAAAAACAAGGTTTTAAACTTCCTTCCATAGAGAATCTGATAAGGAGGAACACCAATGTTGAAATGATAGTTGTTGTTGTATGAAAACTCAACCAAGGGAAGTTAGGAATCCCAACTTCCCCATAAATCGATGACACAAGATCTCAAGATATACTCGAGTGTGTGAATGGTCCACTCACTCATCCCGTCTATCTATGGATGGTATGTCGTACTAAAATGTAGTCGAGTACCCAACTCCTCATTGAACCTTTTCCAAAATGTGGAAGTAAACCATACATCTAGATTTGATACTATAAAAACAAGCACACAACTACGAGCAAAAATCTCTCGAGCATAGATATCGGCTAGTTTCTCGGCCGAAGAACTCTCTTGAATAGCAAGGAAGTGGGAACTCTTGGTCATATGGTCAACGATCACCTAGATGGCATCAAATCCCGTAGCCGTCCTTCGTAAATTCATGATAATGACCATGGTGATCTGCTTCCATTTCCATAAGGGAATCTCTAAAAGCTGCAAATTGTTGTGATGCCTTTGATATTCGGACTTGAATATTTGACAATTCAACACCTCTCAATATACCAAGTTATCTTGCTTTTCATGTAGGGCCACCAACAACTAAGTATTAAGTCACGGTACATTTTCGTCGTGCCAGGATGAATCAAGAACTTGGACTTGTACACTTCCTCTAATAATGTCTTCCAAAGCCCTTCAGAAAGTGGAACCCAAACCCTACCACACTGAGTCAGTAACCCACGCCCCTCATTAACAAAAGTAGCAAACTGACCCTTGATCTTCTCTTTCTACCAGTTCTCCTCCTTGATCCTTTCCTTCTGCGCCTCTCTAATCAAATCCAAAAGTGGTGAAGTGATGGTTATCCTTAAATACATGCCACTTATAGGAATACTAGCTACCTTGTGGCTCAATACATTGGCCACCACATTGGCCTTCCCTGGGTGGTATAAAATCTTACAATCATAATCCTTCACCACGTCAAGTAACCTGTGCTGTCTCATATTCAAATTTGGCTGATCCATAAGATACCCCTAACTCTTTGTGGTCAATGTAAATGGTGCAAGACACCCCATAAAGATAATGTAACCAAATCTTGAGGGAAAACACCACCGCCCCTAACTCCAGATCATGTGTAGGGTAGTTAGCCTCATGAGACTTCAACTTTCTGCATGCATAAGAAATCATTCTATCATGTTGCATGAGTATTAACCTCAACCCGGTGATCGAAGAATCACAATATACCACAAACTGCTCCTCACCCTCTGGAAGGGTCAACAGTGGAGCCTCACATAGCTTTTATATCAGAGTCTCAAATGTCGAATGCTACTCTGGCCCCCAACTTCTTCATGCGAGTGAAAGGAACAACATTCTTATAGAAATCCTTAATGAATCTGCTATAGTAACCAGCCAACCCAAGAAAACATCTGATCTTAGATGGAGACTTCAGACCTCCCACTGCATCACTGCCTCAATCTTGTCCGGATCGACCAATATCTCATTTTGATTGATGAGGTGTCCCAGAAACTAAACCTCACGCAACCAAAACTCACACTTGGAGAACTTAGTATACCATCTCTACTTCCTCAAAACTCCAAGAATCTCTCTTACATGCTCCTCATGTTGCTCCAAAGTCTTAGAATAGATCAAAATATCATCAATAAACACAATAAATTATAGGTTGAGTATAGTCCTGCACACCAGGTTCATAATATCTATAAACGCTACCGGGGAATTCGTGAGCCCAAATGGCATCACCACGAACTCATAATGACCGTAACGAGTTTAAAAGGTTGTCTTCTCCACATCCTCTTCTCTAACCCTCATCTGGTGATACCCTGACCTCAAATTGATATTGGAAAACTAATATGCACCATGCAGCTGATCGAAAAGGTCATCAATCCTGGGCAGTGGGTAACAGTTCTTCACTGACAACTTAATCATCTCCCGGTACCATCCTTCTTTTAACAAACAATATCTTTACTCCCAGGGAGAACTACTCGGCCGGATAAACTCCTTCCCCAATAGTTCCTGAATCTGTAAGGATAAATCCTGCATCTTGGTTAGCCTGAGGCGATATGGTGTGTTAGCAATAAGAGCCTCCCCATGGATGAAATCGATTCTAAAGTCAACCTGCCTCTCTGGATGGACACCTTGTAGATCCTCCGAGAAAATATCAGGGAACTCCTAGAACACTAGCACATTGGAGATCGAGCGATTCTTCTCCACTTGGGTATCAACCACATAAGCAAGATATCATGCTGTAAATATCTCCTAGCCCTCATGACGAAAAAGAAAGTCGAACCCACTCTGGTACCCTCGTCATAGAAAATCATCTCTCCCCCACTTGGGGTGGACACCACCACTCATTGTCGCTCACAATCAATTAGGTCCCCAAATTAGCTCAACTAATCCATGCCCACAATCACACAAACATCTCCTATCGGGATGGGGACCAGATCTATCGGGAAGGGTACTCCAAAAATCTCTAAGATACAATCGCGAAAGATGCTAGCAGCGGAAAAATTGTGTTCGTTTGCGACAGAAACCTGCAACGGACACTCTAATACCCAAGGAGATACAAAGAAGCTCCTACATAATGATAGCGAAACAAATGGCCTACTTGTACCTGATTGGAATAACACTAAAGCAAGAACTGAATTCACTAGAAACGTACCTATAAAGAAACATAACATAAGCATGCAGATTTAAATAACAGGAATATAAATAGGAATATACCAGTAATGAAATCAGGCGATGCCCTGGCCTCCTCTATTTTCAACTGAAAGGCACAACCCCTGGCCTTCCAGCCCTCAGCTCTCCCTTATCGGTCAGTTGTGATCCGTAAAGTAGTAGGAGCCGGTTCATGCACCTGTCTGGAGGAAAGTAGTAGATAATTGGCCTTTATATGGTCAGCAAGATTACAATGGAAACAAATTCTGAACTCCTGAGAACAATCCTTTAGCTTCTAACCCTCCTTACTGCACTTAAAGCACCCGGACCCTGATCAGCCTGCACCTTCATGAACTTTACCGCACTTACTACAAGTGCGCCCCTCTGGCCTCCTGATCGGGAATCAACGGTTTTGAACCACTTAGCTATTGGATGAGTTTGATTTAGGTTTGTCTCTTATGCTTCTTTTGTATCTCTAACATAATCTCCCTCCTCTAGGCATACGAATGCAGCTATGCTAGTGTCTGATACTAGGTGGTCGACAAAACTCAAAAAATATCAGTGTTGATCATACTCAAGTATCGGTACATCTACACCTACTCCAAGGCATCATACTCAGGGAAAAATAGAGACCTCTCGGTGAACATCTTGATGATCTCCATCACTGACTCTGTCGTCTACTTAAGCGATAAATACTCCTGAGCCAACCTATGTCTCTATATATCTATATCTCTACTACTGGAACATACTCGGTCTGAAACATCTTTAAGAACTGCTCCCAAGTCACTTCGGCCCTCTCTGAAGGAGAAAATATATGGGTCGCCAACTTCCACCAGTCTTCGCTCCCAAGTGAAGAAGGTTCGGTGCAAATTTGACCTTCAGGTTCTCCGGGAAAGAAAACATATAGAAATATCCCTCAACATCTGAGATCCACCTCATGGAAAAAATCGGTTCCTTGACCCCACTAATATTTGAGGGCTTCATGTTACTGAAGTCCTACTACTACATCGATCCACCCCTGTGGTCCTACAACTGCAACCTCAAGAGAGGTTGTGGCAATAACAACATCAGTGACATCGGCATAGTGCTCATTGAACATGTCAATCACAAAGGTCTTGATAGACCCAAAAAGCTCTGGAATCACCTTCCTGACTGCGACGATCACTAAGGTAGATATTAACTCCCATATCTCATCATCAATCATTCTTGGCCTCGCAAGACCACTCATGCCAGAACCGATCCTCGGGTCATCACCATACTGAAAATGTACAGAAAATAGCTCAACAATTAAATCATGGTGCTAACAAGCTATACACTCAACTATTTACACCTTTGGATCCTGATATTTTCCTAGATACTCGTACGGATCATGTGCTTCCACTAGTACGGGCCCATACAATCTTCTGCACCTATTTATATTTGTCTCAAGAATTGTCTGAATTCTAAGTCAGTAGACTTAAACTACATCAGGTGTACTAACATACACTTATACACTCCGAAGAGCCATCTAAATTAGTTTCTCATCCTAGGACTCTCTTAACCACACCCTCCGTGCTGCAAAGAACTTCCATTATCGTTCTTAGTGGCCTCGTAAATACTAGTCATATGCAATGAAGGATCCCATAGCCAGTCGAATAAATGATTCTAACCTAAGCCCACAACCAAACAAGGAACAAGAAGTCAGGTTGAACCAATCATTATAAGGCTATAAAATCCTAACCATGTATAACTATGAGGTATACATTCTAACTATTAACATCAATAATATCAGTCCAAAAAGCTCAACTAAGAATCTTCCTTAGGATACCAAGCATCAGAATAAGCATGCAATTCTATCATGAAATTTCCCAAGGATATCAGCAAATACAAGTATGGATATTCTAGGGGGTCACATTCCTTTGAGCTCTGTCGGATTATACACGTTGCATCCTCTTCCTTCTTTTAATGTTTTATTTGGGAAAATAGTTGTAAAAACTTCCGCAAATCCTTAGTTTGAGTTTGGAATCAAAAGTTTGTTCATCCAAATCTCTCAAACTAGGGGTCTGATAGCAACTTGTAATATCCTAAAAACTATAGTAAAATTTTCAATTTTTAAAGGAGATAAAGTAATTCTCATAAACCCATAGTCATCAAATCATTGTTTACATTCTATCGAATCAGAGTATCAAGCATAACATATATCTAAAATATGAAAACCACTCGATGATGTGTAAAAGCATGCCTTCGTTTTGCTTCGATGCTCAGAAGTACGTGAAACATTTAAATCCACAACTGTAAGCCAAAGCTTAGTGAGTTCCCCAAATTATCACATACAACAAAGCACAACAAAATAAGACAACTATGGTTTATCAGCAACCCTAAGTTATCAACAACTCAATATTGGGTATTTGGGTTATCAACAACCCTGACATATCAACAACTTGTTGGATAAGGTGTCTAAGTCCATAACTATAATTGGTATATACTTGACCCGAGAGTAGCATGGTCCATTTGGGTCGCATGGAACCAAAACAATCTGAAGGATGGACATTTGAGAAGAGGTTATTTATGATTTATTAATATATTATAAGTTCTAATATATTAATATGAAATCATATTATTTAATTAGGATTGATCAAGAATTAATTTAGTGATCAAAACAGACTAATTAAATATATGGGGATTGATTGTGTAAATCATTGATTCTTATAATATGGGCCAATGATCCATAATTCTTTAGGTTGGGCTAAACCAATGTGACAACCCATGGATCCTAAGGAATATGGAAGGTCATGCACATTATGGTTTACATGGTGTAACCCTAGTTTTGCCACACTATATAGGAAGACCCTAAGCTCCTAAAATCGGCACCTAAGTAGTCTTTGGAAGAGCTATAGCCGAATTTGGTGCAAGACATTCTCTCTCAAGTCCTCCATTGTTGGTGGTGTTGTGTGAAGCATTTGAGGCATCACATTTGGGGTGCTACGCTCTTAAAGGTCCAAGGAATCAAGCTACAAGAAAAGGTATGTCATCTAACTAGTTTTTGTTATACAAATACCCATGTTTTGTATGCTAGTTAGGATAATGCTTTGGAAAATCAAATTGCATGTATAATTAGAGAAAACATAGATCCAAAGCATTTAGGGTTGTATGTGCACCTTAAGGTTGTTAGGATGCTCAAAACCCTTCAGTGGTATCAGAGCCTAGGATTGTTTTCTATTATACTTGATGTTTTATTGGTTTTCAAAGTTACAAAAATCGAATTTCTGCATTCTGTCAGGTGAACTCACCAAGTCCAATGGGTGACTCGCCGACTCCACTCTGAAATGGACCAACTCAACAAGTCCAGGTCATGTACTCACCGAGTTGGTGGTCCAGTGTGCAGATTTTCGAGTTTTGGCCAGAAATTAGATTAGGATCATTACCCCAAACTGTTTTTTGAACCATGAAATCTGTTTTTTCATAAGGTAATGATTATGTTTGTCTAACTAAAAGATAATTGTTATAATTTCAAGATTTGTATTAGTTTATATGATTATGCTAATTTCTTGAAGATTGATGATATGAATTATCTTATTCTTATGAGTTTAACTAGATCATGTATGTATTTTTGACTATTGTGTTAATTAAATTAATGATCTTAATGGTTTTAATGGACTCCATAACTTGTCCTCATGTTATTGAAAACCAAAAGTCTTTTCCTTAAAAGTCATTAAACTCATAAGTTAAGAAAATGAAAAGTTTTGAATAGTGTCAAAACTTGCCCTCAAGTTTTGGAATTTGTAAAGTCTCACTTATGAACACTTTAATTCCAAACCCTAGATTTTTAAAAGTTCAAAATTCAACCCTTATACTATTATGATATTATAAGTTTAATAATATATATCTATATCTATATATATATATATATATATATATATATATATATATATATATATATAAGACAAGTCAGTCTTACCGTTAGTAGGTCTCATTCACAAAGCCAGTCTATAAGGGGGTATAAGATTACTGCCTATAAAATGGTGGTTTAACGGGTGTCCACTCTCACCCACCGCTTCCTTGACTGGTGGAGGGTCGTTAGCCGAACGGGTAGGATAGGACATTAATTATCGTTAAAAGTATAATGATATTTATAAAGTAACTAAACTTTTATTAAATCCCCAATCTTAGTTACTTTAGGAAAAATGTGAATTTGATGCTAATCCATGAAATTGCACTTTGCACCTTGCCAAGTCGTTAGTGGATCTCGTACATACCGATGTGTGTCAGCCCTTCAGAACCGCCACAAGGGATGCTAACCGCTTCTATGTGACTTTTACTGATGATTACAGTAGATATGGCTATGTCTACTTGATCAAACACAAGTCAGAAACCTTTGAGAAATTCAAAGAGTTTAAACAAGAAGTGGAGAATCAGCTGTGCAGGAAGATAAAGATGCTCTGATCTGATCAAGGTCGTGAGTATCTTAGTATCGAATTCCTAGACTGTCTTAAGGAATGTCAGATTGTTTTACAATTGACGCCACCTAGGACACCACAGCCTAATGAGTCGAGCTTCGTTACCTATCTCATTCTGGGGTATGCCTTAGAGACTGCCTCCCATATCCTTAATCTAGTCCCAACTAAGAAGGTTTCCAAAACACCTCACGAGATGTAGACAGGGAAGGTTCCCTCGTTAGCACACATCAAGGTTTGGGGTTGCGAGGCTTTCGTAAGGCGTGAGACTCACGACAAGCTCGAACCTCGAAGTGAGCAGTGTATTTTCATCGGCTACCCATAGAAATCCTTTGGTTATCTCTTCTACAGACCGAGTGACAATGTTGTCTTCGTTGCGAGGAGAGGATTCTTTCGCGAGAGAGCTCATAGGCCAAGGAGACAGTGGGAGGCAAATTGACCTTGAAGAACTTCAAGAGTCAAGTGGTGAAGGAACCTCAAACACTAGCAATCAACCTGAGGAGGAAACTCATGTTGATCCACTTGACGAGTCCATACCTCTGAGGCGCTCCAATAGAGTTAGTGTTCCACCTGTGCTATATGATTTTCATATAACATATGAGGGTGACACATTTATCAGTGATAGCACACTGGTAAATTCGGATGAACCTAACAATTACAAGGAAGCCATGGCAGGCCCCGAGTCTGCTAAATGGAAAGAGGCAATGGACTGCGAGATTCAGTCCATGTATGACAATCAAGTTTGGAACTTGGTTGCCAATGTACCGGGTCGTAAGACAGTCGAGTGCAAATGGATCTTCAAGAAGAAGACCGACATGGATGGGAAAGTACACACATATAAGGTGCGACTGGTTGCAAAGGGCTTTACTCAAACTTTGGGAGTTGACTATGATGAGACCTTCTCACCAGTAGCGAAAATTAAGTCTATTAGGGTTATGCTAGGCATAACTGCATTTCATGACTATGAAATATGGCTAATGGATGTCAAAACCGCTTTCCTTAATGGAAAGTTGGCTAAGGATGTTTACATGAGTCAGCCAGAGGGTTTTGTCAATGCAAAGTACCCTAATAGAGTGTGTAAGCTTGAGAAATCCATTTATAGATTGAAACAAGCATCTCGCAGATGGATTCTTTGTTTCGATGAGAAAGTCAAAGAGTTTGGTTTTTCGAGAAGCGAGGGTGAGTCTTGTGTATATGTCAAGGCTAGTGGGAGAACAGTTAGCTTTTTGGTGTTGTATGTGGATGACATACTACTCATAGGAAATGATATTCCCACCTTACAGGAAGTTAAGTCCTGGCTTGGGAAGTGTTTTGCTATGAAGGACCTTGGAGAAGCTGCTTACATCCTAGGGATAAGGATATTGAGAGACAGGAGTAAGAGACTAATTGGACTTAGTCAAAGTACCTACTTGGAAAAGGTGTTGAAAAGATTCAACATGATGGATTTGAAGAAAGGTGACTTACTGATCCAGAGCAATGCCAAACTGAGTAAAACTCAGAGTCCGAGTACAGAGGCTGAGATAGCTGAGATGAGTCGAGTACTATATGCTTCCGCTGTTGGCTCGATCATGTATGCTATGACTTGTATTCGCCTTGATCTGGCTTTTGCTTTGAGCATGGTCAGCAGATATCAAGGGAATCCTGGTAAGGCTCACTGCACTGCGGTAAAGAACATTCTCACGAAAGGACACCTCGTAGCAAAGAGAGTATCGTCAGAGGAGAATCCAGCAGATCCCCTCACGAAGGGACTGAGTAGGGTTAAGCACTTACAGCATGCGAGGCGCATCGGCCTGAAGGACAATATTAGTTTTAATGATTAGATAGATTTTCAACTTGTAATAGTTGAAATGTAGTTGACATTTGATGATTAAATAAAAGCTGTTCATTATTTATAAGTAATGTTACTATCTTGTGTCAATCATTTACTATTGTTTCATTTTGCAAGTTTTGACTTCCAGAATAATTATATTATTCAAACTGTCCACAGTCGATCATACATTGGAAGTAGGTATTGAAGCAAGACTGTCATGAATTTGGCTTGTAGATTGTCTGAAGTGTATTAGACATAGCAATGTTTGCTACAACATTCATGAGTGCTCATAAGGTATGAGTATTGGATTAAACCCACGCTCACTTGTATCACTTCATGGAATTTATCTCGAGTGATCGTGAGATGATAATATCATAAAAGTCTTCAAAACGCACTATTGTGTATGATTTAACAAGTAGTTAGTACAAGCATATATTGTTGAAGTTTATCTGTTCCTTTTAGTCCTTGGAGGATTAAAAGCGATATCTTGGGCCCTCGACGATTTTGTTTTGACTTATGTGTCAGGCCCAGTCAGAACTTAATTGATGTGTTCAATTAAGTTTTATGTCAAACAAATCGGAAATCAGGAAACAAATTGCTGGACAATAAGTATGACATTGTTACATGTATTTGTCCGGCGGATATCTTGAGAACAGAGGATTATATGATCACTTATCTAAAATGGCGTGTCACAGTTCGACAAAGGCTTTTAAGAGCTACGATTTCTAGTCGGTGTTTTAGGCCATACTTGCAACTATAGTTATTAGACTTATCCAAGTGGGAGACTGTTGGATAAGGTGTCTAAGTCCATAACTATAATTGGGATGTACTTGACCCGAGAGTAGCATGGTCCATTTGGGTTGCATGACACCAGAACAATCTGAAGGATAGACATTTGAGAAGAGGTTATTTATGATTTATTAATATATTATAAGTTTTAATATATTAATATGAAATCATATTATTTAATTAGTATTGATCAATAATTAATTTGGAATTAATTTAGTGATCAAAAGAGACTAATTAAATATATGGGGATTAATTGTGTAAATCATTGATTCTTATAATGTGGGCCAATGATCCATAATTCTTTAGGTTGGGCTAAACCAATGTGACAACCCATGAATAATCCATGGAGGTTTAAACCCATGGATCCTAAGGAATATGGAAGGTCATGCACATTAGGGTTTACGTGGTGTAACCGTAGTATTACCACACTATATAAGAAGACCCTAAGCTCCTAAAATCGGCACCTAAGTACTCTTTGGAAGAGATATAGCTGAATTTGGTGCAAGACATTCTCTCTCAAGTCCTCCATTGTTGGTGGTGTTGTAACGACCCAAAAATCAAGGGTAAAAATTTCATTTTTAATATAGCAAAAACTTAGATATCATTTATTCCCAACATTCCAAAACACCGTTAGTTAAAACATTTATCAGAGTTTATCCCAAAATCATTTATTGCGGAAAACATGGGTGTGCGCATTGCGATTAATCCGAGCCCTTCTTTTCAAAATCAATGATACCTGAAACCAATAAACAAAACTGTAAGCACGAAGCTTAGTGAGTTCCCCAGAGCATACCCCACACAGTCCACATAATCACATAATCCATATTAGCTATAAAAGCTACATAAACCATATAAATCACATATCCATATCAATCACATAGCCATGCATATCAACATATACGGATGCTGTGGGCTCGTCCCCAGGGTCTTACTCCAGGATGCCATGGGCTCCCCACATGGTCTTACACCTAAGTGTCATGGGCTCTCCCATGCTCTTTGATAGGAAAGCCATGGGCCCTCCACATGGTCTTACATCCAGGTGTCATGGGCTCTCCCATGGTCTTCCATGCTAATATCACAAGACAATTAGCATACCACATATACATGCATACCAAACATATCAGTAGTGAATCTACAATAAACACTACAACATAGTAGGAAATCCATGGGCTCTCCTCATCGTCTTACATCCAGGTGCCATGGGCTCTCCCATGGTCTTCCATACATGCATAACACATATACTACTAACATACTTCCTAACACGTAACCAGCTAACATGCCATATAATACAACTTCAACTAGTGTACTACATATCATAAAATGGGCCGGGCTTGGTGCCTTAGACCCATTGGTATGGTGAGGAGACTCACCTGGCACTGTTGGAGTCCCGCAGACTCAATCCCACACTGCCGAAGTCCCGCAGACTCAACCCCAGCTGCTGGATGACAGATTCCCGAACTGTCAACACCAAATAACACACAATTAATAATTGGGTTCCACTACATAACCATAAGTACATACTTTGGATAATTACTACATTACCCCAAGCTTGGCTTATTTAAGCCCAAGGCCCAATCCTTAGGCCCAAGGTCAAATAGGAATCAAAGCCCGACACATGGCCCAATTTTCCAAATTGGGCCCAAGCCTATACATGATCTTATTCCAAGGCCCAAAATCATATAACCATTAAGGCCTAAACTACGGCCCATCTATGGCCCAATTTTCCAAATTGGGCCTAACTCCCATACGGGCCTTACCTCATAGCCCTTTAATTATTCTATTCCATTTGCTTGATCTTGGATGGCCCCTTAATAACCCAATCATCGAGGCCCAATAAAAAGGCCCAACTTAAGGCCCAAGTGAAATTAGGGTTTCACATAAAATGATGATTAGGGTTAAGTTTCCAACTTAACCCATTAAGGACTTAATCCACTAAGGACTTAATCCATTAAGTCCAATATTGCTTAGATTAATCTTTGCCAATGATTATTATTTAATATTTCAAACTATTAAATAATTCCTGTGTGTGTGTGTCCCGATTAATTCTCAAAATTAGGGTTTTATTGGCATTAGGGTATTCCAAACCCTAATTAGGGTTTCCAACCCAAATACTAGCCCATTTATCAATTTGTTGGGCTTTTAGGTCAATTAGGGCTTTATTGGGACCATTAGGGCTTACAAGGCCCATTAGGGTTTCAAGCACCCCAAACGAATCAAACTCAACGAGGTAAACACACTGCCACTCGACACGGCGGCCGGTGGCAGCAGGAGGCGGCAGCCACCACCCTACGGTGGTGGTTTTAGGGTTCTTTTCATTATTCTAATCACCGGTTACAAAGTTACAATGCAAAATACCAAATTCACACACTGACACACGCACTAAAATACATACACACAACGGCACATGGTGGCAGCCACCACCTCACAGTGGTGGTGGTGGTGGCTTTCCGGCCAAATAAACTCCACACACAACACATACTCGTACAACGATACACCCTACGAAGATTAGCACAATACAACAGCATACCCACCAGTTGTGAACCACGAACTCAGCCACATCAATGGCTGGCGATGCACGGAAACACCACAGAAGGTGGTCACTCGAGGCTTAAGGTGGTGTCGGTCATAGTTAAGCGTAGCATCGCTGGGACGGAGAAGAGATAGAAGCAAAGGGAGACCGGAACAGCACCGGCAACAGCCATGGGCGGCTGAGAACGGCAAAAGAAAAAAGAAGAAGAAAGAAGCGCGTTTGGAGTAGCACCGGTGACAGTTTCTTATTCAATGGAAGAGAGCAACGGCGGCAGCAACTCCGATATTCGACTTCGATGGTTGTAGGAGCGGCGGCGGCTGGGTTTGGTGGTCACAACAGCTTCTAACGACGGTTCACGACCCACCTTCGCTCCGCGTTCCGCCGCTGGCCTCCGGTGGACTTCCCGGATGTACGCTGCATTCCCGACAATGGTGGTGTTGCTACGATGGCGAGATATCGGTGACGGAGGCGGCTTCCATGGTGGTGACGACAAGAAGTGAAGAAGAAGGAGGTGGCGGCTGTTAGAAGAGGGAGGCATAAGGGTTGTGCGGCTGAGTGTTCTAGGGTTAGGGTTAACAGGACTATATACCCGCCTCCCATATAACTTCCTTCCATAATGACAAGATCGGTCCTTCCCTTCTCTTTTTCTTTCAAACTAAGTCCACAATTTACCCTTTCTACCCTGACTTCAGAAATTTCTTTCAACTCCAATCCCAAAATTTACCCAACAGCCCCTAGCTTTCAAAATCCTTTCTTACCAAGTCCAATACTTACCAAACACCCCTGTCTTCTACATATCTTTACAAAATAATTCCCAGAAATACACTTTAGCCCCCGAATAATCCAAATTATAACGTTTGGCTCCCCAAAACCAACACTCCGCTTAATAATATGAATTTAGGACGACTATTTGTTCATCAATTTTTTATCTATTTATTTATTTAATAACCAGGATGTTACAACTCTCCCCCACTTAAATTAGATTTCGTCCTCGAAATCATTCCTTACCATCCCTTACATGCCCGACAACTTGGGCGACATGGTCACAATCCTGGACACACCCTAGCCTTCCCAGGGTAACCGTGACCAACCTTTGCATGGTTCTAGAACCCGAAGATGAACGTATTTCCTGCAACAAGATCACATTTATTCCGTCCGAACTCCGCAGTCTCCAGAGGGTGTGTCTCCCTGACAGACCGCCCGCACTGAATCATTGTCTAATTCATTACACTTATCTCCCAACTGGCTACGCAAATTCTGATAACCTGAAGTTCCCACTAGAAAATAGGGTCAGAGACCAAATTTCCCTGCAGTACACTTATACTTGGCCAAGGCTCAGCTAATCCCGCTGTGACTGACTTGTCACTTCCCAATCAACCAGCTATTATGTCTGTACTAGCAACCTAAAACACAATTACTAACGTTAAACACTGAAACTGCCCGAACACTGAATTGCCTGAAGCAGTATGTTGCCACATGGTTGCTTTCCAAAATCTAATGTGACCTCCCTGGTCTCCATTTGTTCACCAATTATCTGAAATATCGGGTCCCTGCCTGGCTGCGGAGCCAATGGACTCCCACATAGTTGCCTCATACGACTTCTGAACGAAATCCTTCTCTGGAACTAGTTGCCACTAGTTATCATGTCACTGTGGCTCTAACAATCTCCTGATCTAACCGGTCGGGTCCATGCGTCGAATCCTGACGTTACCGAATCCAAGGCTAAAGGTGATTGCTACCCGATCAATGGTAGACTTATATCACGAACGACCCTAAGCAATCCCTTGCTTCCTTGATCTCATAATTATAGTGGCGTTCCTACAGGCTTATCACTAGCTCAACCAGATCTAATCCGTCTAAGTAATTTCGAAATCCAATCCGTAGATTTCCATATCTTCACTGCTACACCCGAACCGGTGGGTACTACTATTCCTTCCGCGTCCTAACAACGCACTCATGCTATCTATCAGCCTAGTGAATGCTACGGCTACACCCTCAGACTTACAACACTCTATCACTATCTGCTAACCTTGTGAATGCTACGGCTACATATGCAAACTTACAGCACTTCTCACACTATATGCTCGCTATTGAATGTTACGGATACCCCCGTAGTCTTACAACACCTTCCCCACCATCTGACTACTAGTGAATGCTACGACTCCCCCGTAGTCTTACAACACTTTCACCCTACTGACCATGAGTGAATGCTACGACTCCCCCGTAGTCTTACAACACTTCCATACCAAATGACCATCAGTGAATGCTATGGCTCCCCCGTAGTCTTACAACACTTCCATACCAAATGACCATCAGTGAATGCTACGGCTCCCCCGTAGTCTTACAACACTTTCGTCCTAACACAATTGTAGCCTAATACCTTACCCCTGACCTATTGATTCGAAACGCATACAGCGTCGAGCACGCACTCCACCGAACACCTGAACTGAACTTCATTCATGACTGGAGCCCCAGCCTGTCTCCCCAAATTCTGCTATCAATCCCCCAAGAAGATGCGATTCACACGTTGGGGAGTTTTACCGAACTCCAAACTCACACAACCCACAAACCCAATAGCTACTTGGGCCGCCATTTTCCTCGATGAGGATGAGAAACTCATCCCGGTCTCAAACCTGCCCCTGTCCTGAATACTTGCGCGATTCTCCCCCATTTAGATTCGACTAAGTCTTCGCAATACATGAGATTTGAAGGATTCCCAATCCTTCTTACTCTTAAATAACCAACTGTTGACAACCTGAGCTTACCCGCTGCTAGTTTTCTAGTACTGGTCCAAACCTCAAAGACCACACAACTCCTAAAGATCAGACGAACACTTCCCGAATCCTAGCGAAACTAATAATCCCAGACACCTTGAAATGATGCCCCACCTATATCTTGAAGTCCAAATAACCGATGCCCGGAACAAAGCCTCAACAATAAACCACTTTCCCTGGTGCTTCCAAAAGCCGACTCAAGCATAATGTTGAGTCAACAAACATGACCGTGGATCTAGATAACATTGAACGCTCCAAACCAGCAAAGAGGATAAACGACCTTCACTAACCACCCCGTAACTCACGGTATGCAGATGGCATATGATCATGTTTGAAGGTATAATCCAATCACAAGCAGGGAAACAAACCCAGACGTACACTTACTAAACCTTGAAACGAAAAACTCCCTTGTACAGTTTCCCACAAGAACTGCACTGAATCCGGCCCTGCTGGCCTCTCACAAGCTGACTCGAACTCTCGAGTTCCTTCCCGGGACCCTCCAATGTATGTACCTGATCTAATCCCCTCTTCCCACTGTGTTCCAAATCGATCCCTCGTTCTTGGCTCTAGAAACCATAACATTAAGGGTCTTTCACCATGGCACACTCATCAGCTCAATCGTCCACAGCTGAATTGCAGCAATTGAAGCGACCTTTTCCCTAAACCGAGCTACAAACTACTCCCAAGACATAGTCTCTAATCCCGAAAGTGAAATAGGTCGCACAATCAATCCTTGCCGCCTGATACAAGAGAACCACGACGAACCCAAAATCCTGGCAGTCCTCCCGCTAACTGGCTCACCACCGGAGTCGGGATCAACCCTGGTCCTTCCCCTTGCGTGCTCATCCTCATCTTGAAAACTAGCCATCCCTACTATCAGAGCAAAACCCAAAATTATCCTTCCCATAAGCTTCTTAGATTCTCCAAGACTCTCACTGATTCGAGTATGGATCCTGTGCTTTCAGTAGTACGGGCCCATACTACCGTCCACACCTATCCATACTTTCCTTAACAATCCTCTCGAATCCTCCAAGTCACCTACTTCACTGGTGCACCAAGTATCTGCTAAACCACAACCCAATATCTACCGAAGCCACTCCTATGCTCCCCCTAGGTTCCCAACCTCACCCTGCCATCAGCTGCTGAAGAACTCCCCATGATGCCAGCCATCCACCTCCTGGATATCGTCATATCCACTTAGTGGCTGACTCCCATCACTCAGGAGTTCCACAGAGAACAAAGCAAGCAGCATTCGTGCAGTAGCACTCCGATCCATTGAACTATCATAGAACATTCTACCCCCATATCGCAATTCACGCTATCCACATCCATCCACCCTCACTGTCGGCTGCCTTATGCATGCAAATTATACACATAACAGGATCTAATAGACTGTCGAATAATAGACTCTTCCCTAGGACCAAAACCAAACAAGGAACAGGAAATAAGGCCAAATCTATTATTCTAAGGCTATAGGATCCTAACCGTGTATAATTTTAAAAGCATACACATAGCAGTTACTAATACCAATAATCATTCTCATTCTAGCATGGCATAAAATATTCCAAAGGCTACAAGCATCGCATATTAAGCCAATCTATTGTTGACTACTCAGCACTATCATGCAAGTCTACCAGCTCATAGAGCATATAAAAGCATCTCTCCTAGCCCTAACTAGCATGCGATTCACAGATTCATAATCAAATCATAACAGATAACAAATGTGTATATTCTGGGGAAACTTACATGAGCTCGGCTGATTGCATGCACCACACCCTTTCTTGTCTTAGAAAACTTTTTCCTTGAAAACATTTTTCTTTTTGAAAACTTTACAGATCCTCAGTTTGAGTTCAAACACACCCGAAAGTATGTCTGAATCCCTCAAACCAAGGCTCTAATATCAACTTGTAACGACCCAAAAATCAAGGGTAAAAATTTCATTTTTAATATAGCCAAAACTTAGATATCATTTATTCCCAACATTCCAAAACATCGTTAGTTAAAACATTTATTAGAGTTTATCCCAAAATCATTTATTGCTGAAAACATGGGTGTGCGCATTGCGATCAATCCAAGCCCTCCTTTTCCAAATCATTGATACCTGAAACCAATAAACAAAACTGTAAGCATGAAGCTTAGTGAGTTCCCCCGAGCATACCCCACACAGTCCACACAATCACATAATCCATATTAGCTATAAAAGCTACATAAACCATATAAATCACATATCCATATCAATCACATAGCCATGCATATCAACATATACGGATGCTGTGGGCTCGTCCCCAGGGTCTTACTCCAGGATGCCATGGGCTCCCCACATGGTCTTACACCTAAGTGTCATGGGCTCTCCCATGCTCTTTGATAGGAAAGCCATGGGCCCTCCACATGGTCTTACATCCAGGTGTCATGGGCTCTCCCATGGTCTTCCATGCTAATATCACAAGACAATTAGCATACCACATATACATGCATACCAAACATATCAGTAGTGAATCTACAATAAACACTACAACATAGTAGGAAATCCATGGGCTCTCCTCATCGTCTTACATCCAGGTGCCATGGGCTCTCCCATGGTCTTCCATACAGGCATAACACATATACTACTAACATACTTCCTAACACGTAACCAGCTAACATGCCACATAATACAACTTCAACTAGTGTACTACATATCATAAAATGGGCCGGCCTTGGTGCCTTAGACCCATTGGTATGGTGAGGAGACTCACCTGGCACTGTTGGAGTCCCGCAGACTCAATCCCCCACTGCCGAAGTCCCGCAGACTCAACCCCAGCTGCTGGATGACAGATTCCCGAACTGTCAACACCAAATAACACCCAATTAATAATTGGGTTCCACTACATAACCATAAGTACATACTTTGGATAATTACTACATTACCCCAAGCTTGGCTTATTCAAGCCCAAGGCCCAATCATTAGGCCCAAGGTCAACTAGGAATCAAAGCCCGACACATGGCCCAATTTTCCAAATTGGGCCCAAGCCTATACATGATCTTATTCCAAGGCCCAAAATCATATAACCATTAAGGCCCAAACTACGGCCCATCTATGGCCCAATTTTCCAAATTGGGCCCAACTCCCATACGGGCCTTACCTCAAAGCCTATTAATTATTCTAGTCCATTTGCTTGATCTTGGATGGCCCCTTAATAACCCAATCATCGAGGCCCACTAAAAAGGCCCAACTTAAGGCCCAAGTGAAATTAGGGTTTCACATAAAATGATGATTAGGGTTAAGTTTCCAACTTAACCCATTAAGGACTTAATCCATTAAGTCCAATATTGCTTAGATTAATCTTTGCTAATGATTATTATTTAATATTTCAAACTATTAAATAATTCTCGTGTGTGTGTCCCGATTAATTCTCAAAATTAGGGTTTTATTGGCATTAGGCTTTTCCAAACCCTAATTAGGGTTTCCAACCCAAATACTAGCCCATTTATCAATTTTTTGGGCATTTAGGTCAATTAGGGCTTTATTGGGACCATTAGGGCTTACAAGGCCCATTAGGGTTTCAAGCACCCCAAACGAATCAAACTCAACGAGGTAAGCACACCGCCACCCGACACGGCGGCCGGTGGCAGCAGGAGGCGGCAGCCACCACCCTACGGTGGTGGTTTTAGGGTGTCTTTTCATTATTCTAATCACCGGTTACAAAGTTACAATGAAAAATACCAAATTCACACACTCACACACGCACTAAAATACATATACACGGCGGCACATGGTGGCAGCCACCACCTCACAGTGGTGGTGGTGGGTTTCCGGCCAAATAAACTCCACACACAACACATACTCGTACAACGATACACCCTACGAAGATTAGCACAATACAACATCATACCCACCAGTTGTGAACCACGAACTCAGCCACATCGGTGGCTGGCGACGATCGGAAACACCACAGAAGGTGGTCACTCGAGGCTTAAGGTGGCGTCGGTCACAGTTAAGCGTAGCATCGCTGGGACGGAGAAGAGATAGGAGCAAAGGGAGACTGGAATAGCACCGGCAACAGCCATGGGCGGCTGAGAACGGCAACAGAAAGAAGAAGAAGAAAGAAGCGCGGTTGGAGTAGCACCGGTGACAGTTTCTTATTCAACGGAAGCGAGCAACGATGGCAGCAGCTCCGGTATTCGACTTCGATGGTTGTAGGAGCGGCGGCGGCTGGGTTTGGCGGTCACAACAGCTTCTAACGGCGTTTCACGACCCACCTTTGCTTCGCATTCCGCTGCTGGCCTCCGGTGGACTTCCCCGATGTACGCTGCATTCCTGACAATGGTGGTGTTGCTACGATGGCGAGATATTGGTGACGGAGGCGGCTTCCATGGTGGCGACGACAAGAAGTGAAGAAGAAGGAGATGGCGGTTGTTAGAAGAGGGAGGCATAAGGGTGGTGCGGCTGAGTGTTCTAGGGTTAAGGTTAACAGGACTATATACCCGCCTCCCATATAACTTCCTTCCATAATGACAAGATCGGTCCTTCCCTTCTCATTTTATTTCAAACTAAGTCCACAATTTACCCTTTCTACCCTGACTTCATAAATTTCTTTCAACTCCAATCCCAAAATTTACCCAACAGCCCCTAGCTTTCAAAATCCTTTCTTACCAAGTCCAATACTTACCAAACACCCCCTGTCTTCTACATATCTTTACAAAATAAATCCCAGAAATACACTTTAGCTCCGGAATAATCCAAATTATAACGTTTGGCTCCCCAAAACCAACACTCCGCTTAATAATATGAATTTAGGACGACTATTCGTTCATCAATTTTTTATCTATTTATTTATTTAATAACCAGGATGTTACAGGTGTTGTGTGAAGCATTTGAAGCATCACATTTGGGGTGCTAGGCTCTTAAAGGTCCAAGGAATCAAGCTACAAGAAAATGTATGTCATCTAACTAGTTTTTGTTATACAAGTACCCATGTTTTGTATGCTAGTTAGGATAATGCTTTGGAAAATCAAATTGCATGTATAATTAGAGAAAACATAGATCCGAAGAATTTAGGGTTGTATGTTCACCTTAAGCTTGTTAGGATGCTCAAAACCCTTCACAACTAACATACAATAGGTTGGGTTATCAGCAACCCCGAGCTATCAGCAACTCACATGTAACACACTATATAGTAACACAATAAGAAAACTCACCTCATAGCAGCGATCTCTACAACTCATAATATGGAAAAACAGGTACCACGTCCACCTAGACATAAATTCCAAGGTCAATCCTCAACCTATGACCTAAACCCTAATATTTGACCCAAGGTCACACCGAATCCAAAAGCCAACGGTCAAATTTCAACTCAAAAGACTATCCCACCGTGGCAACACCCTTCCCACGTCGTGTCCTAAAACATCTATTCGCGATCCTTCAACCTACCATGTTTTGACCAGTAGCTTGCCACGACGTGGTAAAGACAATCTAATCGTGACACAAGAGCTCTCCATGTTGTGATTCGTTATTCTTTTTAAGTCCTTAATCCTTTAGGACCAAAACTTAAACTTTCTAGAAGGCTTCATCATATAAGGATAAGCCATACAAATCTTAACTTTATGAATCTAAACACCCAATGCAAGCCCTACAGCATTTTTGATCAAAATGGGCAAAATGTGATTTATTTCATTACATGGCCCCAAAACACTCTTTGGCTCTAGATCTAAAAGATATAACTCATTATGGGCACATAAAATTTATAAAGTTGCAAGCTTTTTCTATATTTATTCTCTCTACCTCTACCAAAGCCATAAAATGGAATAAAATGCCATAATAAGCTAGGTCTATGAAGTTTAAACCATTAAAATGGAGATTTGGACATTTACAAGGGTCCATGGAATGCACAAGCTGATGATTCTCTTCAAGAATCTCATTACAAGCTCCAAAGGATGATGTTCTTATTCCAAAATACTACCAACACACACAAAAAAGGGATTAGAGAAGAAAAGGGAGGCTAGGATTTTGGGGGACACTTTTAGAGGGATTGAGGCAGGGGTTGAAAGAAATCCTAGTCCTATCATTCCTTATAAATCTCTGACGAATGATATAGAATAGTGATTTTACCATACAATCTTTTAGTTGTGTTACAATATATGTTTCACTATTTGGTCAACAATATATTATCAATCCTAACTTAATCCCTATCAATTGTAACATTGTTAAGCTTCATATTCAAACTCTCAATCCTAGCATTTTTCTCCTTAATTTTATTCCTAGCATCATAAAGTTCAACTTCTGTTTTCTCCATATCACTACTTATAGAAATCAACAAATCACTCAAGTAAGAAAAAGCATTAGCAATATCAGATGAAATAGAATCATAAGAACTTGAAGAAACATCAAGTAAGATTAAGAGATTACGTACCTTCTTTATCATTGGAGATTTGACAATTGTTTCCTGTAACGCCCCGATTCTCAGGTATCGATTTTATATAAGAATTTTCTTGTTTTCAAGGTCTACTCGACGAGTTGGTTTCCCTACTCATCGAGTAGCAGCGGGTTGGTTCGCGTCTTTTAGTGACCTACTCGCCGAGTCCAAGAAAGGACTCGACGAGTAGGAGCTGGCAGATGAAACCCTAAAATTCGAGGTATTGCACCCTATTTAAAGGATCATTGGCCTCCCCCAGCCTCCCCTTTACTGCTTCTTGTCCCTCTCAAACCCTAAGTCGAGTGTGTGTGATCTTTTGGTGTGTTCAAGCTTTGAGGAGGGATTTTGGAGAAGGAAACACTTGGGGAAACAAGGAAAATCAAGGCTAGGAATTCGTGGGGAGCTAAGAGATTCATCAGTTGACACTCTCTGGAAGGTATTAAGCTGTCTCTTTCGCTCATCTCATCTTTAACCTCTTTTGGGTGGGTTTTAGGAAAGGCTTTTTTATTTGAGCCAAGATCTGAGGTTGCAACTTCAGATCTGGAGTCCCTTTGGTCTTTAGATCCATAAAGGTTGCAGATTTGACAAGTATGAGCCTTCCCTCAAATGTTTGACTCCATTTCAAGCTTAGTTTTGGCATTTTAGGGCCTTAAAGCCTTGCATGCACGTAAAGTTTGCAACTTTACGTGATAAGCAGGCCTTGGAAGGTTGGATCTGTAATTTGGAACCTTTGCATGGCTTTAAAAGCATATGTATGGTTGAAGGACTGAAGGGACTCGGCGAGTCGCAAGGTTGACTCGGCGAGTCATATGAAGACAGTCATGTGCTCGACGAGTTGGATGAACAACTCGGCGAGTCAGATGAAGAATGCCTTGGACTCGGCGAGTCAGTCAAATGACTCGGCGAGTCGGCTAGGGTTTCTCTCGAACCTTTGGACAAGCATAAACTCGGCGAGTTGTAGGGAACTCGATGAGCCAACCAAGGATTTCACGACTTTTCGAGTTCAGGAAGGACTCGACGAATCGGTGAACGACACTCGACGAGTCTAGTCAACATGGACTGTGGACTTTGACATTGACCAAGAGTTGACCAGTTGACTTCTGAGGGTATTTTGGTAATTTGAAAACTTATGAAAAAGGATTTTATGGTAACTATAGGTGGGGGAGTTCGTGTTAGTGATCCGGGAGTTGAGCTCTCTAGTTTTAGACGACAGTTGCGAGGTGAGTTATCCTCACTATACTAAGGGGTCTAAGGAACCAAGGCCGGCCCGTTGGATATGTTATCCTAGCAGTGTTAGATGTTGAGTATGAGTTAGTGTTGCATGTTAGTGGTTATGCCAGTTAGGTAGATCTGTAGGACTACCTATGATGTTATATGATTATTGCATGCTTAGTAGTTATGTTATATGTTACATGTTATGTGGGATGGTGTGACATTCCCATTTTCATGGCCAGAAAAGACTGATTTTGTTTATGCTTTATAAAAATCAGAGTACCTCTTTTAATAAAAATGTTGCGGAATTTTTTCCCAGCAAAACATGATAAATACGTTAGCAAAACATTTCCGAAGAAAAGTAATTTTATTCATTTTAAAACATTTGGGATGTCATCGTCAATACAGAAACATAAGCATAAACAGAACTTACATTCATTTACACTAGTGATCTACACCTCTTTAATCTCTCAGTGTAATGTAACTTCGTATCGGCACCTGTGATACAAATACACTGAGTGGGTCAGGTTGGGAAACCTGGTGAGTACATAGGGTTTTGAACCCACAATAATATAATTATTATGTTTAATCATCAAACACTTAACCCAATTACCCATCCCCATTATCTTCTTTATTCTTAAGGATCTACCCTAAGAATCAGCTATTTCTTGTTCATTCATTCCTAAGGATTATCCTAAGGAATAGGTACGAATTTCATCGTTGTCAATGACACATCTATCAAGCACAGCTGCTAGTTCTATCACTTAGGCGCATCTGCCAAAATTGTGACATTCTCTACGAGGCGCATCTGCCGGTATTATCCTTTAGGCGCAGCTACCAGGGTTATCTCGTTTATCGACAGTATCGTTTCCGAGAATCCACTCGCAATACATGTCAATGGGTTTTTAGAGTACACCGGTGAACACATCGTTCACAACACCTACAGGTTGCGAGCCTGCTAGTGTTCCACTGGACTGTCTAGAATAGTCTGTGGTTGTCATCTATACTCTGCTAGATGACGGGGCCAGCATTTGGGTACAAGGCTTCTTACATCGTCCACCTCTCACCCTCACCTCATGGTCTATTTCACCTCTCACCTCATCATCAGACTCATATTTCATCTACCCATGTTTTACCCAACATATTTTGTAGATATAAAATATATATACAGTTTAAATCATTTAAAGCATGTATAAAAATCTTTCACCCAACATAGACAGCAAGTATACAGACAATATGCACACATAGCACGTAATTTATATTAAATACTTCATATCTATGTGTAAGATGAAAGTAACTATGCACTCACCTGATATGGTGGTGACTCGGCACTCGGACATCACTTCGTTACTCTTAAAACAATTTCCTTCGACAAAACCTAGTACCATTACCACTAGGGTTTAGTCTAATATTTACCGAGACTAATTAATAGTCTAGCCATTATTACTATTATATAAGCGTTAAGCAATACTCTTATATAACTCATAATAATAGCCCAAATAATTATTTTAAGGTTCTAATAATGTTACTATATTGAAACATAAGCTATACTAGAGATAGGGTAGGCATAGCTCACTTACAGCGGGTTTTTCTCAAAACCGGGCTTCGCTGGAGCAGCGTTCCTGAGCCGAAAGGCTCTTCTTCTCGGAGCCGTCGGGCACTCCGGGGCTTCCGCCTCGTGGTAGGGAGGTTCCCTAGGCTTTACGGGGGGTTTCGAGGCTAGAGAGAAGTTCTAGAGAGAGAGGGAAGTGATGGGAGGTGTGAGGAATGAAGAGGGCTTCACTTATTATTTATAGGAGGTTGGAGGGTCACTCACGTCGTGAATTTTTAATATTCACGTCGTGAGCCAACTTGGGCACCAAGGCAAAGCCTGGTGCTGACACGTGGCATCGCACACAGGGTGGAAATCAGCCGATTTTCAAAAATTCATAACTTTCGCATACGAGCTCCGTTTTCGACGTTCTTTATATCCACGCGTAGGTAAAAATAAGAACTACAACGTCGGCTAATTCTCGACCGATCTTAAATTTAACAGTAGGAGGAGATTAGACTGTTAAATGACCACGAAGAATTCGTAACTCCTTCATACGGACTCCATTTTCGTCTGTCTTTTTACCGTTGAGTTCCTATTAATGAGATCTTCAACTCTCATTTAGGTTGTGTAAGCCAAAAAATGCTCGAACTAAAATTCGAGTTTCGGGCCGTGCACTGCTATGCTAAATCTTAGAAAATTCATAACTTCCTCATACGAAGTCCGATTTGGACGTTCTTTTTTTGTATGTTCTCGGTTGAACGTATTCTACAACTTTTGTTTAGATCACTAAGGCCAAAAAGTCTTCTATCGTAAATTCACTATTTACGCTTCCCGGTGCCGTGCCGGTTTTGCCATAACACTTCGACGGGCCATAACTTCTTCGTTATAACTCGGATTTCTGCGTTCTTTATATGTACGGAACCCTTGAGACATATTCTACAACTTGGTTAAGATTATTTATTCTAAATAATCTTTTGTCGAAAAGTCGTTTTTGACCCCTATTATCTCTAAATTGACTAGCACGGATCTACGAGCGTTACAATTATCTCCCCCTTAGGATGATTACGTCCCGGAATCATCAACGAAACAAGGCTCACATGATGACTCCATATGTTATCTCTTCATCCTAAGTAATAACCGTAACTTTGATGTTTCTTCGAACGAGTATTTAACTCTTAGACTCCTTGACTACAGGCGGTGCTCGATCTTGCACTTGCTCCCTATCTCACGTTTAGACTCCAAATTATGACCTTCAAGTCACAATCTTGATCCTCACTGGACACGAACTTAAGATAAGTTCTTTTATTACTACAATGGAACGATGTATCATATTCTAATGACCTATCATCGTATGTTGCAACGCTTAGATTCAGGTCTCTTAGAGTCTTCCACAACAGACTATACTTTCCTTCATGTTCTAATTTCATCTTAAAAAGTAGCATTTCTAGCTACAAGCAATCGTCGCGATACCTCTATTGATCGCTTTGATTAATTCTTCCGGCTTAAGTCAGGTGTTACATCAAACTTGGTTCTCTGAACCATGTAACCTACTCATCGTAGTCGGACTCAATTCGATATGACCACTAGGGTCGGAATAATAATCATCTTCTTAGTCATTACCGAAACGATGGTAACGACATACTTGAATAAAACGGTATCAATTACTAGCTTCTTGGTAACCTTGTGACTTTCCCTGATCCAAGCGTGAGTCCTGTGCTTCCGGTAGTATAGGCCTCTACTACCATTCACACCTACTCATACTCGTCCCAAGTATTGTCTTGCAGTTTTTCCAAGTTATTATTACAAAAACAATTTTAACACATACAAATGTGTCCAAATAATCATAAAACTTTCCCTAGACTCTACTAGGAGTCCTTCCATGCCTATCTTTAATCATCAATTCTTCTTCAACTCGGTTGGTGGTGGAAACGCCAGACGATGGGATAACTTCGCGAATTACACCAATCGTTCCTTCATTCCACCAATTGAAGGTGTACTTCAGACGTACCGTACTCTTCTAAACACACTGTTATTTTACCAGACATATTCTAAAGGCAAGATACCACTCTTTTGATATCTTTCTATAGGTGTCATTTACTATCATAAGCCTTTTCATTTCCTCCATTTACTCAATTTGCTACAAGCCTTCACCATGACGTTACATTCACGGAAGCATGCGTTCAGCGCATCGAGACGAGAATATAGATAGAGAAGATTTAAACGTGTAATCCTCCTTATTACTCCGAAAAGTTACATGCCAGTTCTAATACCGTAATTAAACGTTTAAAATTCTGAACACATAAAGTTTCCAGATCCGGTCGGCAACAGACCATAGATCTGATCATATAATGCATATCATAAATCATTTAGCACATAAAGCATGTTAGGCATTTTCCCTAAATAAGCTAGTGCTTGTGTCAATTCAGGTGTATTACCTAAATTTTATTAGACATACTCCTCACGATCATCTCTTAGCATTCTAAGTTTAAGTCTAGAAATAAATCCTTATTCCTAGTTCTCTTAAACTAATTCTCTGATACCAATTGTGACATCCTCATTTTCATGGGCAGAAAAGACCGATTTTGTTTATGCTTTATAAAAATCAGAGTACCTCTTTTAATAAAAATGTTGCGGAATTTGTTTCCAGTAAAACATGATAAATACGTTATCGAAACATTTCCGAAGAAAAGTATTTTTATTCATTTTAAAACATTTGGGATGTCATCGTCAATACAGAAACATAAGCATAAACAGAACTTACATTCATTTACACTAGTGATCTACACCTCTTTAATCTCTCAGTGTAATGTAACTTCGTCTCGGCACCTGTGATACAAATACACTGAGTGGGTCAGGTTAGGAAACCTGGTGAGTACATAGGGTTTTCAACCCACAATAATATAATTATTATGTTTAATCATCAAATAGTTAACCCAATTACCCATCCCCATTATCTTCTTTATTCTTAAGGATCTACCCTAAGAATCAGCTATTTCTTGTTCATTCATTCCTAAGGATTATCCTAAGGAATAGGTACGAATTTCATCGTTGTCAATGACACATTTATCAAGCACAGCTGCTAGTTCTATCACTTAGGCGCATCTGCCAAAATTGTGACATTCTCTACGAGGAGCATCTGCCGGTATTGTCCTTTAGGCGCAGCTGCCAGGGTTATCTCGTTTATCGACAGTATCGTTTCCGAGAATCAACTCGCAATACATGTCAATGGGTTTTTAGAGTACACCGGTGAACACATCGTTCACAACACCTACAGGTTGCGAGCCTGCTAGTGTTCCACTAGACTGTCTAGAATAGTCTGTGGTTGTCATCTATACTCTGCTAGATGACGGGGCCAGTATTTGGGTACAAGGCTTCTTACATCGTCCACCTCTCACCCTCACCTCATGGTATATTTCACCTCTCACCTCATTATCAGACTCATATTTCATTTACCCATGTTTTACCCAACATATTATATATATATATATATATATATATATATATATATATATATATATATAATATATATACAATTTAAATCATTTAAAGCATGTATAAAAATCTTTCACCTAGCATAGATAGCAAGTATACAGACAATATGCACACATAGCACGTAATTTATATTAAATACTTCATATCTATGTGTAAGATGAAAGTAACTATGCACTCACCTGATATGGTGGTGACTCGGCACTCGGACAGCACTTCGTTACTCTTAAAACAATTTCCTTCGACAAAACCTAGTACCATTACCACTAGGATTTAGTCTAATATTTACCGAGACTAATTAATAGTCTAGCCATTATTACTATTATATAAGCATTAAGCGACACTCTTATATAACACATAATAATAGCCCAAATAATTATTTTAAGGTCCTAATAATGTTACTATATTGAAACATAAGCTACACTAGAGATACGGTAGGCATAGCTCACTTACAGCGGGTTTTTCTCAAAACCGGGCTTCGCTGGAGCAGCGTTCCCGAGCCGAAAGGCTCTTCTTCTCAGAGCCGTCGGGCACTCCGGGGCTTCCGCCTTGTGCTAGGGAGGTTCCCTAGGCTTTTCGGGGGGTTTCGGCGCTAGAGAGAAGTTCTAGAGAGAGAGGGAAGTGATGGGAGGTGTGAGGAATGAAGAGGGCTTCACTTCTTATTTATAGGAGGTTGGAGGGTCACTCACGTCGTGAATTTTTAATATTCACGTCGTGAGCCAACTTGGGCACCAAGGCAAAGCCTGGTGCTGACACGTGGCATCGCACATAGGGTGGAAATCAGCCGATTTTCAAAAATTCATAACTTTCGCATACGAGCTCCGTTTTCGATGTTCTTTATATCCACGCGTAGGTAAAAATAAGATCTACAACTTTTATTTTAACTCCATCGGCTAATTCTCGACCGATCTTCAATTTAACAGTAGGAGGAGATTAGACTGTTAAATGACCGCGAATAATTCGTAACTTCTTCATACAGACTCCGTTTTCATCTGTCTTTTTACCGTGGAGTTCCTATTAATGAGATCTTCAACTCTCATTTAGGTTGTGTAAGCCAAAAAAAGCTCGAACTAAAATTCGAGTTTCGGGCCGTGCACTACTATGCCAAATCTTAGAAAATTCATAACTTCCTCATACGAAGTCAGATTTGGGCGTTCGTTTTTTGTATGTTCTCGGTTTAACGTATTCTACAATTTTTGTTTAGATCACTAAGGCCAAAAAGTCTTCTATCGTAAATTCACTATTTACGCTTCCCGGTGCCGTGCCGGTTTTGCCGTAAAACTTCGACGGGCCATAACTTCTTCGTTATAACTCGGATTTCTAAGTTCTTTATATGTACGGAACCCTTGAGACATATTCTACAACTTGGTTAAGATTATTTATTCTAAATAATCTTTTGTCGAAAAGTCGTTTTCGACCCCTATTATCTCTATATTGACTAGCCCGGATCTACGGGCGTTACAGATGGGTTAAGGTTGTACTGCTCCGTGCAGTAGCCAACAAACCTTAGAGTATTCCAGATATGAGCTGAGGGCCACGCAAGAAAATCCAGACTCATACTGAGGACTCGAGAGCATTCTAGATACGAGTTGAGGGCCCGGTAGGCATTCCAAACTCGTACTGAGGGTTCGATGGCATTCCAAATACGAGCTGAGGGATCGGTAGGCATTCTAGACTCGTACTAAGGGCCTAGGGGTAATCCAGCTTGTAAAGATGTGGACCTATTGCTTGCAGTTTCAGTTTGTTATGGTATGATGTTGCTGATATCGTTATATGGACTGTATGTGTATCGGTATTTTGGGGGTAACTCACTAAGCTTTCAGGCTTACATATTCAGTTTATTGTTTCAGGTACATCAGGAGATCGCGGCAAGGCAAAGGCATGATCGTACAGCTCCTCATACTTTGTTTATGTTTATGGGAAAACTCTGATATTATACATTTTGAAAACAAGTTTTGTAATGATTAATGGTTTTGGAAATGATTTAAAAGTTTTAAATTGGCTTGAATTTTATGGGTGTTACAAGTTGGTATCAAAGCCTTGGTTTAAGTGAACTGGAGGAACATTCGTGTGAATCCAGCCTCAAACCAAGGAAAGATTTTCAAAATTGTTTTCAAATGGTTTTCAAAAATAAGTAAGGGAGGATGCAGGATGTACGATCAGCCGGAGCCAGTAAGTAGACCCCAAAACACCATACAGTTATTTGATTATGCGATATGTTAAAACAACATGCTAGAGATAGGCTAGGGATCTTCAGCAATTGCATGATAGAATTGCCTGATTATATGATGCCTGCTAGCCTAGGTTTTTCCTTATATGAAATTGACATCATTACTGTAGTTGCTTAGTGTATTCATTATGGTTATACATAATTAAGATCTTATAGCCTGAGAATGTTTGATTTGGCCTTATGTTCTGTTCTTGTTTGATTGGGAGCTTGGCGTAGGATTGGATATTCGAAAGTCTATAGGGTCCAGCATTATGTATGGCTAGCATACACTAGTGTTGCAGGGTTGGTGAAAGTTTCATGGATGGGTGGGTCATGAGAGGCCGGGAGGCTAGTTATGAGATATTTAGCATTCCTCTCGGAGTGAGGATTGGGCGCTCGCCATGTTGTGTATTCAGTTAAGGCGTTGTGGTGATACTTGAGACAAATATGGGTAGGTGTGGAAGGTAGTAGGGGCCCATACTACTGAAAGCACAGGACCCATACGCGTAGCAAGGAAGTCACAACCCTAGGGTTAGTCGGGAGTTGGCTCCCAGTTATTTATGTGGATTATCTGACATCTTGTGGTATATTTCAGAATGGTGATGACGAGACGCTCTGTGGCTGGATCCGGTTCGGGGTCAGGATCAGGAGACAGAGGTCAGGAGGGGCCAACACCACCTGAGCCGGTGGTGCAGATGAGTACAGAGGAGTTGGATGCCAGGATTCGAGAGATCCTGCAGGATGAGGTTGCTACTGCTTTCCGGGCACAGCGGCCGGAGATGTTCGGGTCGATTAAGACCGCCATGGTGGAGTATTTTGATGAGTGCTACGCAGCCCTTGCTGAGACAGCTGCCGCAGCAGCTGCATCGGCTGTATCCGCGGCAAGGGGGACGAGTTGGTAGGGGCTTTCAGTACAGGGACTTCGATAACACGAAGCCCCCTACTTTTGATGGGACGCAGGATCCCATCAAGGCTATGAGGTGGATTTCAGATGTGTAGGGGTGTTTCTTCACCTGCTCGTGTCCTACTGACCAGAAGGTCAGGTGTGCTCTGAACCTGCTTATGTTCGGGGCCAAGGACTGGTGGAGACTTGTGACTGGGTCGTACACTGATGATCAGAGAGCTGCTGTTACTTGGGAGCAATTCAGGGACATGTTTCGCGCCTGTTACATTCCGCGGGTTGAGCGGGAACGTTTGGCACAGGAGTTTTTGAGTTTGAGACAGGATGGGGAGTCGGTGACGGAGATCACCCGTATGTTCACTGAGAGGGCGATGTTTTGCCCGGAGTTTGCTTCAGAGCAGGCTCAGATGACCCGTTATCTGAGCATGCTCAAGACGGATATCCGTCAGTTTGTGTCTACCCAGCGATGTTGTCACACCCCGACCGTCGGCGGAAACACCGGGTGGTGTAACGTCATTTCTCGTATCATAGTTATCAACTTCCTGAAAACACATGCAATTTAAAATACGTCAACATAAAGTTGGTGAGTTCACAGGTTTTGACTCCATAAAATAATACATTTTCCAAGTTCAAAAGTATAGTTTTGAAAGTATCATTTTGACTTTCCAACATTTAGTATGTATATTAGGTATAATAGTTTACTTACCAAATAAGTAGTTTACCTATAAGTCTCATATACTATGAATATAAGTGTTTGTAATTCCATACAAACGAAAGTTGCTACGTATAAATCTTATTTCAATTCCATACGAGTATGTGTGTTAGGTATAATTATCTACTTAATATACAAGTAGTACCTAGGGTATAGGTACGGGGAAACTTATACTTAACATTAATACCTGTATACGACAAACTATAATGTTTCTAACAAGTTGCTACCATGAGTCTGTAACCGCTGCTTGACAACAAAACCTCTGACAAAACACACTCATGATTTACCATGAGAACAATACCCTCATGATTTTTCCACGAGAAACAATACACTCATGATTTACCATGAGAAACAATATCGCGCGCTTCATCGACGCCAGAACAATAACAAATAAATGGAACGATCGTCACTCGCTTGTCTTGGGTTGTAATTAACAACCACAAGTGGGGTCGTCAACCCGTATCTTATTCATACACGACTTCCTCGCTCACACGGGATTAACGGTTACAGGTTAGAGGACTTCCACTAAGATCCCCAATCTTAGTTGATGAATGAGGTAGCTCATGTAGACTTTGACGGCTTCCTATAGCTCCAACAACAAAAGCATTTTCATGTCTAAAACCCTAAGTTACTAGACTATGCTTTTAAACATTACTCCTAATTTCATAAAATTTAGACAGTATAACAGCTATAACTTGAAGTAAAACCAGGTTTTATCTTGATATAAAACCAATAACAACAACATATAACATACCTGGTTTTATCTTGACATAAAACCAACAATAACAACATACTTATCAATTACATATAGAACTTCCGAGTATAACTCTGGAACTATATCGCACACAAAATATACATAGAATCCTAAGTATAACTCAAGATCTACATTAGTATACTACTATAACAATAACATGCTAACAACTTTACGATAGTTGTATACTTTCAGATACGAAATAACTATATCCCAGTTATTATAACTATCTACGTTGATACTAATATAATATCATATAGACATAATAATAACGTATATATAATATTTACCATGCGTTTTCCCCCGAAAATATTAGAAAGCGGGGCCGTGAAACTCACCTTAGTAGCGTGATTTTATGTAATCTAAGGAGAAACGATCAGCGTACGAGGTCGTCGGGACTTGGGATGCAAGATGGCTTCAGCAAAGGAGAGAGGAGAAAGAAGTTTTGGTGTAAGAATGGCTGAAGTCGGACCTGCTATTTATAGTAAGGATTTTGGACCCCCACGTCGTGGGTTTTATAAGGACCACGTCGTGAGTTTGGATCTTATCCCCGTAGACTTGCCATGGGCGTCCCTAGCTTCGGAAGGTGGCCATGTGACTCATCACATCGTGAGTTTAGATCATGTCCCCTCGCAGCCTCGTCATACACCTTCTAGATTCCGAGATGTGGATAAATGACCCCTCACGTCGTGAGTTCTGTGCTCACGTCGTGAACTCAATTAGATTAGGGTTTTTGACAGCTGAATCTTAGGAAGGTCGTAACTTTTACATACGAACTCCGTTTTTGACGTTCTTTATATGCACGCGTAGGTATTTACAAGTACTACAACTCTCTTGTAGACCCTAACTGATAATTCTAAGACTATTTGAAATTCCTATTATTATAGAGATTTATAGTGTTCGGTTTATCATAACTTCTTCATGCGAAGTCAGATTCAGACATTCTCTATATTTTTGGAATCGTATGGACGTATACTTTGAGTTGTATCATAAATTATGTATGAAAGTTCATACTTTAACATGAATTACATAGTAAGTTTATCACATTACTAGTTTAACAAAATCACATTACGTGATTGGCATAATCACATGTGATTTTTATTGACCTATTTTGAGTGGTGTTACATTCTCCCCCCGTTAGAATAATTTCGTCCCGAAATTTATCTTGTGGATGGGGTTTTGTTAAATAGTTGGGGGTATTTTTTGTTTCATCTGATATTCACATTTCCAAGTAAATTCAGGTTCTCGTAAAGAGTTCCATCGAACTTTCACTATGGGAATACGACTTTGTTTTAATCGTTTGGCGTATCGATCCATGATTTCGACAGGTTCTTCTACAAAGTTGAGTTTGGTATTGACTTGTATCTCATTGAGAGGTACAACAAGAGTGTCATCGGATAGACATCTTTTGAGATTTGACACGTGAAAAACATCGTGTACATTGCTTAGCTCTTGAGGTAACTTGAGTTGGTATGCGATAGAACCAATTCTTGCTAGAATTTCAAAAGGTCCTATATATCGTGGGTTTAGTTTGCCTCGTTTCCCGAATCGAATTATGCCTTTCCAAGGAGAGACCTTCAACATTACTTTATCTCCAACTTGGAATTCTAAAGGCTTATGTCTTACGTCAGCATAGCTCTTTTGATGATCACGTGCTGCCTTTAATCGATCCTTAATTTGCACGATCTTTTCAGTTGTCTCGTGGATTATTTCTGGCTCAGCACATAAGGTATCACCTATATGTTCTCTGGCCAATTGTGTGTCTCCAACTTCTCAGTGCAAAAACTACAGCTCCCAATTCAAGGTCATGGGTAGTGTAATTATTCTCATGCACCTTAAGTTGTTGTGATGTGTAGGCGATAACTTTTTCTCTTTGCATCAACACACATCCCAATCCTTGATTTGATGTGTCGCAGTATACGACGAAATCTTTTGTCCCATCTGGAAGGGATAGTATTGGTGCACTACACAACTTTTGCTTTAGTTTCTAAAAGCATCTTCTTGTTTGTCTTCCCAGTTAAACTTCATATCTTTCTAGGTTAGTGTTGTAAGTGGCTTGGCTATTTTGGAGAAATTCTCTATGAATCTACAGTAATAGCCAGCAAGTCCTAAGAGTTGACGCACTTCTGTTGGCGTCTTTGGCGCTTCCCAATTTTTAATTGCTTCAATCTTGGAGGGTTGGACATGAATCCCTTTGTTACTAACTACATGTTCTAAAAATTTATACTTCTTCAATCCAAAATTCACATTCAAAGAATTTGGCGTAGAAGTTTTCTTTTCTTAGATGTTCCTAGATTATTTGCAAGTGTTGACCGTGTTCTTCCTTGGTTCGTGAATATATCCATATATCATCGATAACTACTATCACGAATTTATCCAAGTACGATTTGCAAACACTATTCATGAGGTCCTTGAACATTGTTGGAGTGTTGGTCAATCCAAAGGCATAACTAAGAACTCTTAATGACCATACCGAGTCCTCAATGTTGTTTTCGGAACATCGTCTTCTTGTACTCCGAGTTGATGGTATCCTGATATGAGATCTATCTTTAATCTTCTAGAATCTTCAGGTGTTTTAGTCTATCAAACACCGTATCCAAGTTTAGGTGTGCATCGGTCTGACCAAAATTAAACATAGGTGATCAGTCTACGTTTAGTTGTGGTTCGGCCCATGTACAATAAAACTCAACTAAGGAGTTTGACCTAAAGCATTGCGTTGTATTGCTATCGAGGGTTTAGGTTTTCTATATTATTGGGTTATACATGTGTTCTCATCGCAGGACTAAGTTCATACATAAATCTATATCTTTGTGTTTGTTATGTTCATGGGTATTATTAATTATTGTTTGTTACTTCAGGTCTAGCTGATAAGGCACCGGCCAGTCAGGACAGTCGGTGGGCAGGATCATTTTAGCATATAGCCATTCTGAAATCCAGCAACCCAAATCGACATGTCTATCCTTGTCACCGCTCCCGTAAGTAGTCCTTCAGTAGAATATTTAATAATACTTTATATTGTAGGCTAAGGGATATACCTAAACCTAACAGAGTAAGCCCTAAACTATAGTCGTGATTTCCTAAGAAAGTACTAATTCACTATAGTTAATAGCTCTGATACCAATCTGTCACACCCCGGCCGACGGCGGAAACACCGGGCTGTGTAACGTCGTTTCTCGTATCATAGTTATCAACTTCCTGAAAACACATACAATTTAAAATACGTCAACATAAAGTTGGTGAGTTCACAGGTTTTGACTCCATAATATAATACATTTTCCAAGTTCAAAAGTATAGTTTTGAAAGTATCATTTTGACTGTCCAACATTTAGTATGTATATTAGGTATAATAGTTTACTTACCAAATAAGTAGTTTACCTATAAGTCTCATATACTATGAATATAAGTGTTTGTAATTCCATACAAACGAAAGTTGCTACGTATAAATCTTATTTCAATTCTATACGAGTATGTGTGTTAGGTATAATTATCTACTTAATATACAAGTAGTACCTAGGGTATAAGTAGGGGGAAACTTATACTTAACATTAATACTTGTACACGACAAAGTATAATGTTTCTAACAAGTTGCTACCATGAGTCTGTAACCGCTGCTTGACAACAAAACCTCTGACAAAACACACTCATGATTTACCATGAGAACAATACCCTCATGATTTACCATGAGAAACAATACACTCATGATTTACCATGAGAAACAATATCGCGCGCTTCATCGATGCCGGAACAATAACAAATAAAAGGAACGGATCGTCACTCGCTTGTCTTGGGTTGTAATTAACAACCACGAGTGGGGTCGTCAACCCATATCTTATTCATACACGACTTCCTCGCTCACACGGGATTAATGGTTACAGGTCAGAGGACTTCCACTAAGATCCCCAATCTTACTTGATGAATGAGGTAGCTCATGTAGGCTTTGACGGCTTCCTATAGTTCTAACAACAAAAGCATTTTCATGTCTTAAAGTCTAAGTTACTAGACTATGCTTTTAAACATTACTCCTAACTTCATAACATTTAGCCAGTATAACAGCTATAACTTGAAGTAAAACCATGTTTTATCTTGACATAAAACCAATAACAACAACATTTAACATACCTGGTTTTATCTTGACATAAAACCAACAATAACAACATACTTATCAATTACATATAGAACTTCCGAGTATAACTCTGGAACTATATCGCACACAAAATATACATAGAATCCTAAGTATAACTCAAGATCTACATTAGTATACAACTATAACAATAACATGCTAACGACTTTACGATAGTTGTATACTTTCAGATACGAAATAACTATATCCCGGTTATTATAACTATCTATGTTGATACTAATATACTATCATATAGACATAATAATAACGTATATATAATATTTAGCATGCGTTTTCCCCCGAAAATATTAGAAAGTGGGGCCGTGAAACTCACCTTAGTAGCATGATTTTATGAAATCTAAGCAGAAACGACCAGCAAACGAGGTCGTCGGGGCTCGGGATGCAAGATGGCTTCAGCAAAGGAGAGAGGAGAAAGAAGTTTTGGTGTAAGAATGGTTGAAGTCGGACCTGCTATTTATAGTAAGGATTTTGGACCCCCATGTCGTGGGTTTTATAAGGACCACGTCGTGAGTTTGGATCTTATCCCCGTAGACTTACCATTTGCGTCCCTAGCTTCGGAAGGTAGACATGTGACTCATCACGTCGTGAGATATCTTTGCTCACGTCATGAGTTTGGATCTTATCCCCTCGCAGCCTCGTCACACACCTTCTAGATTCCGAGATGTGGATAAATGACTCCTCACGTCTGTTAGAGTCGAAGTATTGTAATTAGTCGAAGTATGTTTTGGTGTCTTCGAACATTCTGTAATTTATTTTACTAGGGCATTGTATTCGAAGCTTAACGCTTAGTCCTTAGTATATTTTTTGTAAGCTTTCCTCTCCTATAAATAGGAGTGTTTACTTGGGTCATAGTAACGAAATCTTTACAGATTTACATCTTGTACTCTGTAAAACTTGGAAGCGTAATTAAGCATAACAGATCATATTTACATACTGTGTTCAAATTTCGCATTAATACTTTGTATTCATACTCGGATTAATTCATTACTTGATTCATTGTTTCATCAATTGGTATCAGAGCAGGAATCATATCTCTGATCTGATTTTCACGTTGTTCAAAAGGTTTTTGAATTAATTTTTGGATTCAAAAGTTTCCGCACTTTTTGAAAGTGAAAAATTGTCTAGATCTTAGTCTGTGATTCGATTCTGCATTTGAATCATTGAATCGAGTGTTCTACTAGTGATTCTGATTTGAATCTTATAGTTTGTTGTCAAATTCTCAAAGTTTCTTCAAAAATTCTCAAGAATTTATTCCGTACATCAATGGCGTCTTTCAATCTTAATTCCATGACTTCATTTTCTCATCTTCTGGGATCATCCACTAAAATTCCTATGCTTATTCCTGAGTATTACGATCAATGGGCTGATCGTATGCAAGATTATCTTAATGGATTGGATGAAGAACTGTGGAATTGTATTTCTGGCAATTTTAATCCACCAACGAATGTTCAACCAATTGGATCATCTTCTGGAGTTCTGATGTTGAGAATCAGTCTGATCGTCTGAAAAAGTTAGAGAAAAGATGCGTGAGAGAGCTAAGAGGAGCTTTGCCTCCAGTTGTTTACAACTACGTGAGGAGTTGTACAACTGCAAAAGAAATTTGGAACAATCTCAAGGAGAAATTTCAGGGAAGTGAGAAGACAAAAGTTAACTCTGTGAAGCAATGCTTAGTGGAACTGAAGGACTTCAGACAGAAAGATGGTGAAACGATTGAAGTTTATTACGATCGTCTTAATGAACTGATCTATCGATGCAATCGATATGGTATCACCAGATCAGCCATGGAGTTCAATCTAATTTTTGTTATAGGACTTCGTAAGGAGTGGCGTAGTGTGAGCATGATGGTTAAGAATCAACAGAGCTTTGATACGTCAACTTTGAATGACTTGTATAATCAGCTGAAGTCTCATGAAAGCGAAGTGAATGAAATTGCTGAAGAATTGAAGGCAAGTTTGGGAGGTCCACTAGCTTTGGTTTTGAAGATCTCTGAAAAGGAAGCTGAGAAAGATGTTTTGGACGAAGATGAAGGGTTCATCATGACCTCAGATGATGAGGCAATTGCTTTTTATTGAAACAATCGTGTGAAAAATTTCTTTAAAAAACCATTCAATCCGAAGGCAAAGTCATCTGACTCAAAAGGGAATTTTATGAGTAAAAATGTTGGGGATGAGAAGAAGAAGGAAGAGATGAAAGATTCGAAGCCTGTTGAGGGAAAAACAGAGAAGAAATTAAAGGGAGATGATGGGATAGATTGTCATTATTGCAACGGTGCCAATCACCTTGCGAATGACTGTATGCTTCGAAAGAAGGATGAAAGGAAGAACAAAGTCAAGGATGAGGCGTACTATGCAGAGAAGCTGGAGATGGTTCGTGCAAAAGCCAAGAATTTGTCATTGGTTGCAAAGGGTGAGAATGAGGATGAAGAAGGAACTTATCAAATCTGGTCGTCTGGATCAGACGATGAGGAGATGCGAAATCCGACCCACGGAGCAATGTATGCAAAAATGGAGGAATAATCAGAGGAGGAGGCATACGAAGTTCGTGGAAGATGCTTCGTATCAAAAGCCGCTGACAAATCTCCAATGACCACAAAGGTACGAAATATTCTTGAATCTTTCAATATTCCAGTACATGCTTATAATTCTGAATTAGTATCTTTCGATGAAACTGTTACTTATTTTGATTCAATTGTGATATCTGCTAGCAATGAGGCTAAGAAGCTGTCTATGTAGTTGCTAGAGACAAAGAAGAAACTTGATTCGAAAATTACTAAGATAGATTGTTTGGAACTTCAAATAACAAATATCATGGTTGATAGGGATAATTTGTCAAGTGAAACCAAACTGTTGTTAGCCCAGAGAAACATTTACTGTAATTCGGCTAAAAGACTGTATGAGAAATTAACTGAACTACATCATTCATGCCAAATCAGTAAAGAACAACATAGAAAATTGCTGTCATTTTTAGCTTATGAAAGAGCTACAGTAGATAACATTTCGTATGATTGTGAAAAAGAAATAGCTTATTTTAACAAAGTTCCGAATGATAAGTATAGATATGGAATAGTCAAAGTTGATGAATGTCTTGATGCGAATGAATTAGTTAATATTGTGAATGATACTTTGACTAAATCTGAACAAATTCAAATTTTGAAAAAGACTGAGAATTCAACGTCTGATTCTCAATCTAATTTTGCTGATATTGAAGATAATTCTGATAATATTAGTGAAATTAGTGAGCTTGAAGATATTGATTGTTCTCAGTTGTCTGTTGTTAATGCTGCATCATCATCTAAAGGGAAAGAAAAATTTAAGGATTTGATGGTTGAAAATGAAACTGATATACCTTCAACTTCGAAAGTTTGTGAAATGAACTTCATGGATCTCAAAGGCAGCCAAACTGATGATAGTGATGATGAAGATGAAGAGAAAATTTCGAAAGAAAAGAAATCTTCAAAGGAAGAAGAAATTCCTCGAATTGTTGTTGATCAAGTGTATGGTGATACACAAAAGTTCGAAAAAGTAATGAATGAAAAAGGTGAACATTATCTTGAAACAAATACAGTGGTTTATCCAAATTTCAAATGCAAATATGATGTCATTTTTCCAAATCAAGTTTTCGTCACAACTGGAAATGTTGAAAATATCAAACCAGAATTAAAGAAGTTGGTTGAGGAGGATAATTCAAAAACAACTAAAGAAGGTTTTTTCGCAAATCAAAGCACAGTTGAAAACAACTTAACAAAGAATTCATATGTATTTCAACGTCAAAAACCACAAAGACAATGGGTTGAAAAATCAAAAATTGAAAAAGAGAATACAAAATCTGTTGAAAATGAAACTGAAAAAGTTGTTAAACTAAATTCTAAGGAATTTAAAGATCAAATTGACAAATTTTTGAAGGAAAACAACATTTCGAAAAGACAAGCAAGAAAGAAAATATTTTGGCAAAATGTTGAGTCTCAAAAGATGTCTGAATCACATTCAACCAAAAATGTTTCTAAAGCTAAAAATTCCTCTTTTTCAAAAAAAAACCCAACATTCAACTCAATCAAATAATACAAGGTCTGAAGTAATTAAGCAATCAAAATTTTCGAAAGTTTCGGAAACTAACAAAACAAGAGCATTTTCAAAAACATCACATTCAAATCAAAAATTCTCTCCACGTCAACATTTTAAATCCACAGTTGATACATCTTATAGTCAATCTTTTCCAACAAAACCAAAAGTTGATTTTGTTCCTCAAAAACCAAATTTTCCTAATCATATGAAGAGAGATACAATGAAAACTTCACGGGAAAAAGGAATAACTTCAAGAAAGAACATTGATCATTGGCTTGAAGGCAAAGGAAAGATGTATCAGTCGAATGCATATTCAAAGGAGCAAATTAATGACGCATATGAAAAGTATGTGAATACCTCTTCGAATGGAAGTTCATATTCTAAAGATTCGAACATCTCGGTCAAAGCTTGGAAACCAGTATCAAAGGCAACGAATGTTTATTCTCCAACTCAGAATTCGAAGGGTAGTGTCAGTGAACATTCGAAACCATTAAACACTTATGTTTCGGTTCCTTTAGATGATGAAGTGAACTTAATTGATAGTCTCAAAACCAAAGTTTGTGATTGGGTTAAAAGTTCTTCATTACATTCGAAATTGAAATCTAATTTCCAAGGACCCAAAAAGCCTTGGGTACCTAAATATTTTCACTGATTGCAGGTACTCTGTGACGAGCAATATGATAACAAATGGTACATTGATAGTGGTTTCTCTCATCACAAGACTGGGAAGAAGGAGAATTTAAGAGATTTTCGAAGTCTCAAGAATGCTGGTGTAGTAAAATTTGGGAACAATAAAAAATGTCAAGTCAAAGGATATGGGAAGATCACGAATGGACAATTCACAGTGAATCGTGTTGCATATGTTGAAGGTCTTCAACATAACTTGATTAGTGTTTCTCAACTTGTTGTGGGCACTGGCAATCAAGTTCTTTTTAACGAAGAAGGAAGTATTATTTCGAATATCAACACAAACGAAGTATTACTGAAATCCAAAAGGAAAGGTGACATGTTCACTCTGGACATCAATCCTATTGTAGGCAAACCTGCTGTATGCCTCCTTTCGAAAGCAAAAGCAGACTTGAGTTGGTTATGGCATCGAAGACTTTCACATCTCAACTTTCGAAACATCAATAAACTGGTTGTACAAGATCTGGTAAGAGGTTTACCTGTACTTAAATTTGACAATGATTCTTTATGTGCAACTTGTGAAGTTGGCAAGCAACATAAACAAGGTCATCCAATTACGATTGATTCGAAAATCGTATCACCTCTGGAGCTTTTACACATTGACTTATGTGGTCCTTCGACTGTTTCAACTCTCAACAGTAAACGGTACATTTTAGTGATTGTTGATGATTTTTCCAGATTTACGTGGGTTTATTTTCTCAGGCTTAAATCTGAAGTTGCACAAATCATGATTGACTTTATCAAAAAGATGGAAATTACGTTGAAGAAGACTGTTCGAAAAATAAAGAGTGATCACGGAACTGAATTTAAGAACAATGTTCTTGATTCATTTTTGGTGGACAAAGGGATTTCGCATAATTTTTCATCTCCATACACACCACAACAAAATGGTGTTGTAGAACGAAGGAATCGCTCACTATGCGAAGCAGCAAGAACCATGTTGGCATATGCGAATTTACCCCAATATCTTTGGGCTGAGGCAATATCCACTGCGTGTTTTACTCAAAATAGATCTTTCATACACAGGCGATTTAATATAACACCATACGAAATTCTGAATAATCGTAAACCTAATGAAGGGATTTTTCTTGGATATTCGCACAATTCAGTAGCATATCGTGTGTTAAACAAGATAACACGAAAAGTGGAAGAAACTTTCAATCTCACATTCGATGATTACTATGTTAAACAAAATGAGCATAAATTTACAAATCATCCAATTTTACAAGAAACACAAGTTGAAACTGAATCTTTACAAATGGATGATATTGATTATGATTTTATTTTTGGATTTTCAGATCATGCAGTCGATGCTGAAATTAATGCTCCTGATAATCACGTGCCAGAATGTACGAAGTTTACTGATGAATCAACATCGACTCCTCAAGAAGGCGAAAGTATGCAACATAATCCAGTGGAGGGGGAGCACTTGGACTCGAATACTTTAAATGAAGAAGAGTATTCTTTCGAGGGGGAGAGAGAAAGATTGAATGCCGATGTTGAGGGGGAGCATAATGATGATGTTCATGATGCTTGTTCATTTACAGGTTCCGAAAATGATGAAATGTACGAAGATGCACCTTTGGAATTTGATCCAGCCTATCCACCAATGGAAAAATGGATAAGAGATCATCCGAAGGATCAAGTAATTGGGAATCCACAAGAGGGAGTTTTAACAAGAGCTCAAATACGTGCATAGAATGAGGTATTGAATACTCATCAAGAATTTTGCATGTTCAATGTTTTCATCTCTAAAATTGAACCAAAAACAGTTAAGAATGCAATGGAACACTCAGATTGGGTTATTGCAATACAATCTGAGTTGTCAGAATTCGAACGAAACAAGGTTTGGAGATTAATTCCTAAGCCTGCAAATGTTTCGATTGTCGGGTTAAAATGGATTTTCAAAAATAAAACCGACAAAGATGGAAATATTGTCCGAAACAAAGCCAGACTTGTTGTTAAAGGATACTCACAACAAGAAGGAATCGACTATGAAGAAACTTTTGCCCCTGTCGCAAGACTCGAGGTGGTTCGAATATTTCTGGCTTATGCAGCTCACATGGACTTTGATGTTTATCAAATGGACGTGAAGTGTGCATTTCTAAATGGAGAGCTTGAAGAAATGGTTTACGTGGAACAACCCCCAAGTTTTATTTACGAAGAAAATCCTAATCATGTTTATGTTTTAGATAAGGCAGTTTATGGTCTGAAACAAAAACCACGAGCATGGTATGCAACTCTAACATCGTTTTTGAAACAATCAAAATTTAAACAAGGATCAGTTGATCCCACATTATTTCGAAAGAAACTGGGGAATCATCTTATGCTTATTCAAATTTATGTTGATGATATTATTTTTGGCTCGACTGACCCTGCCTTGTCTAGAGAATTCGAAGATTTGATGAAAAGTAAGTTCGAAATAAGCATGATGGGAAAAATCAATAATTTCCTTGGGCTGAATATTTGTCAAAACAGAGAAGGAATTTTCATCAATCAAGAAAAATATACGAAGAATCTGTTAGAAAAGTTTGCATTGACGAATAGCACGAAGCTACGTGTTCCTATGGCAACTGGCATAAAGTTGACACCATCGTTAGATAAACCGGCAGTTGACATAACTCTTTATCGAAGCATGATTGGTTCATTACTTTATCTCACAGCAAGTCGACCTGATATAATGTTTTATGTGTGTAATTGTGCTAGGTATCAGTCTAATCCACGAGAGCCACATCTCACTACTCTAAAGAATAATTTTGTTATCTTAAAGGAACAATTTCGTTAGGATTGTGGTATCCTTCGAAAACTGGATTTTTCGTACAAGCATATTCAGATGCAGACTTGGGTGGTTGTAATCTTGATCGAAAAAGCACAAGTGGAGGATGTCAATTTCTTGATGGCAAATTGGTAAGCTGGCAGTCGAAGAAGCAAACATGTGTATCCATCTCAACAGCTGAAGCAGAATATGTGGCTGCTGCTGCTTGCACTTCGCAAATAATATGGATTCAAAGTCAATTGCGTGATTATGCAATAAATATGAAAAAGATTCCATTATATTGTGATTCTCAAAGTGCGATAAGAATTTGTCATAATCCTGCGCAGCATTCGAAGACTAAACATATAGCTCTTCGTTATCAGTTCATCAAGGATCACGTGGAGGATGGTAATATTGAAGTACATTTTGTGAAAACCACTGATCAGTTAGCTGATATTTTCACGAAGGCATTAGATGAAAAATCTCTTGTACGAATTATAGAAGGACTTGGAATGATCGATGGAAATTCTGTTCCATGCGAAAAAGAAGAATGATGGGTGAAAAAGAATGAATCAGAGGCGCTGAATAAAAGATAACGCAAAGTCATTCAGCATTCAGCGGTTACTGTTCATGGTCAACGCTTCGACCGCTTCGAATTCGCACGTTTGTCACTTATTTTAAGTGTTGATTCAGCGGTTACTGTTCATGGTCAACGCTTCGACCGCTTCGAATTCGTATATTTGTCACTCATAAAGGAATGATAAAAAATTCGTCTGTTTGCAACAAATACAGTATCTTTTTCAAATTTTCGAAAAATCAAAAATCCAAAAAGATTTTCTTTTGTTTTGTATTTCAAATTTTCGAAAAATCAAAAATCCAAAAAGATTTTCTTTTGTTTTGTATTTCAAATTTTCGAAAAATCAAAAATCCAAAAAGATTTTCTTTTGTTTTGTATTTCAAATTTTCGAAAAATCAAAAATCCAAAAAGATTTTCTTTTGTTTTGTATTTCAAATTTTCAAGAAATCAAAAATCCAAAAAGATTTTCTTTTGTTTTGTAATTGCAATTTTTGAAAAATTCAAAAATCCAAAAAGATTTTCTTTTGTATTGTATTTTCAATTTTCGAAAAATTCAAATCAACAAAAAGATTTTATAGTTTTCTTTTAAGTATTTTGGTGCAGATCTTTCTGAACATTTGAAGAGGCACATGCTTGTAGCTCTAGGGTCAGGGAAATGAATCTTACAACTTTTTCCATTTTACTTACTTTGAACTAGTTAAGTTGTCCCTAGAAGCATGCTGCTGCATGTTGTCCGAAGCCTCCAAAGACTCAATGTGTGTGTACGAAAGCCTTAATGAAATTCTTCATACGAAGTTTTCTTCCCAATCAGGCTTGTATTCACATTAGTCTACTGAGCTACCTGACTCTTCTCATATGAGTTAAGAGTTTACTGTTTAGTCCAAAAATCAACAGAGGTACAATTCGAATCTTAAATCCATCTTTTTCATCAAAATTCTTTCACGATCACACACGAAGACATATGTCCGAGAGGTCTCTGATCAAAACAATCGATACTTAGACATATCAAAAATCTGTGTTAATGATCTGACATCATGAGACCGTGATGAAAGTGAAACCCAATTTTCATACTCTTGTTAAGGAGTTGACGGGGAACAATGTTCCAGATATTCACGAAACTTTTGTTTCTGTACCAAGATTCGAAACTCCAAATCATATTCATTTCGCATGAGTGGTCTTGATCAAACATTCGAAGCCCACAATGTTTGTTACCCAACAAGATCCAGCACACAAATTTTTTTCTTGGATATGATTTCAGTGTGAGTTTTATGCGAATGTCCTAGTCATTTTAAAATTTATCAAAGCCAACTTGTCACTGACTACACTGGTCAAACAAGTAATTTTTGTTACAATTTCACACCTTATGTTAAGGCGGATATGTAACGAAATTTTTAAGCCTCCTATGTAGCCTTACAAAAGAAGCCCTTCGAAACGTCTCTACAAGTTTTCGATTGTAATTCACGGGAAACCACACAAGCAATTGATCATTTCTCTTAATGATTAATGAAGTACTCTTTGCCCGGGATTTCATCTGCTTTTGTGTCAATTGTTTGACATCACACTAATCCAAATTTTTTTTTCATCGCTTCTTATCTACATTCTTTGGAACATTGCACTCATGAAATCCTTGAGGTTCTGAGTAATACCAACTCAGGCTGATGATTTCGAACATCTGGCATATGACTTCGCTTTTTATCCCAAAAGTGAAAGAGCCCTGCCTCCATTCGAAGGGTTCTGACGGTTACAATTCTCTTGGGGTTATAAAGACAGGCTGTGTCTAAATGACGTATGGTATTCTGTCCGGTTTTCAAGGCGATGTGACAGCTACTTTTTGACGCATGGCTACCTTTCCGCAGTAATGGTCAGATTTTCAAGGTGCCACGTTGGATATCATTAAACGCACATCCCGCTTCAAATTCAAAATTCAGGGTTACATATAAAAGGCGATTCAAGTGGTCATTATCAGTTTACGCATTCCAAAAGCAAAAATTCCCTAAATTCTCTGATCTTTCAAATTCTCAAACCCTAACAATGGCGTCCTCTGCTCATGTCGATCCATCCACTGAAGATATTTCATCTGCACCAGTCATGAAGATTCAATCCACTAAGTATTATGTGGGTGGTGAAGTTTCTTTATACCCAGAGGAATTGAAGATGTTCATAGTTGCTCTCAAACACTCTGTTTTATCCACGGCGATGTTCAATTCCTTTTCTGTTCCATTGTCCTGGCTTTCTCAAGCAGGATCCACTGCAACATACAACAAAGCTTCCGATGCGATCACTTTTCATCTTGTGAACGATAAAAAGGTTAGGTTATCCAAGAAACTCTTCTGCCAGATTCTTGATATTCCGAATTCACCTCCTTATGTTGATTTCACATTCCCACAAATAGTCCATATTTTTAATGAGATGGAATATCAGCCCCCATTGTCAAAAATCAGTGATTTTAAGAAGTCTGGACTTCCACGATTATGGAATTTTTTGTTTGGGATTTTTCTTCGATGTTTGACCGGAAGAACTGTTGGGTTAGACAAAGGCAGAATGGAAGTTTATGCTATGGTGGCAGGCTTATACTATGATCTTCAGGCAGACTATTCTACACAATTATGGAAGGAATTCCAAAAAGGTGTAGAACATACGAATGGTGTTCATGGCATTTCGTGTGCACGATACTGGAGCCTTATTTTGCAGTATTTTTATAATAAGGAAGGCATTTTAGTACCAACTGACGAAGAGAAAGTTACTTTTCAATCTTATCATTATCCGAAGGAGGTTGTAGATGATGCTGATGAATTCCCCACTATTGCCCGGATTCCATATGCGATGCTTAAAAGGGTGGATCCTAAGAATTCGGTTTTGGTAGCATATTTGAAGACAATCGATTCTTCTGTTCCGACTGGGATCTTGTTGCCTAGGGAAGAGAAGAAGTCCAAAAAGTCAAAGAAGGCTGATCCTGCTTCCTCTTCAAAGGAAACCAAGGATTCGAAATCCTCAAAGTCTCCAAGGAAAAAGTCTGAACCTGTTGAAGTATCTATTACTGAAACACAAGTGATTGCGCCCATTGTTCAAGATACTCAAGAGAAGGTTATCATTCCTTCGAAAACAGGAATGTTTCGAAGAATAAAAATGAAGTCCACTCGCAAACGTCAGTCTCCTACACAAAAGATGTGTAACAACGAATTTCTGGTACGATTTTATTTAAGTATTTTCTTAAATTTTTGCCATGAACTCGGCGAGTCTGAGTCCCGACTCGCCGAGTTGCAGCGAGGTGGACACGGGATTTAAGCTGGGAACTCGGCGAGTCGACATATGGACTCGGCGAGTCCACCTGTCTGGATGAAACTCTATTTTCAGACATTGCACCCTATTTTACCCATTCTAAAACACCCATTTCGTCCCATTTTCCTCCCAGAGAGCAGTAGAGAACAACCCTAGCTCCTTTAGTGTTCTTGAGTGATTTTGATCTTCCAAAAAAGGTTTTGGAGCTTAGAAGAAGAAGGAGGAAGTTGGAGTGTTCCAGAAGTGAAGGTAGATCCGAAATCTACTCTGGGGAAGGCATCAAATCAGGTAATAAAACCCTCACTTTGCTCATTAGCTCTTAGGTTCCTTTTTGTCCCCAATGGTTGATCTTCAAGCCTTAAAACCCCCAGATTTCGTGTGTATATGTGATAACCAGACCCTAGGATCTGAGACCCATGAGTTGGATCAGTTGCATGTCTCAGATTTGGCCAGATTGGGTGAAGAGTCGAAGGGAACTCGACGAGTGCCAAAGTGCACTCGGCGAGTTCCATGAAGATGGCCTAAGACTCGACGAGTTGGATGAACAACTCGGCGAGTCCTATGAAGATTGCCTGGTACTCGGCGAGTCGTTCTTCAAACTCGGCGAGTCCCTTGAATATAGGCTTGAACTCGGCGAGTTGTTCTTCAAACTCGGCGAGTCATATGAACTGTCACTAGGATAAGAAGGGTTTAAGTGTAGGAGGTCCAACCCTTCGTAGTCGCACGTGGAATTAGCAATTTAACGTGTAGCTATAGTCCCAGAATCTCCAAATCTCCAAGGTTGATGTTCTGATGGAAGATTGGAACGAATTGTGAGATCTGTTCGTCGGACTCGGCGAGTCCCCCCCTTGGACTCGGCGAGTCCAGTCGCGGGTTTGTTAGTTGTCCCCGTTTAGCGAGTCAGGCTGACTCAGTCAGTGGGAACAGGGACCCGATGAGTCAGAGTCGGGCTAGACGTAGAAGGACTCGGCGAGTCGCTATATGGACTCGATGAGTCCAGTCAATCAGAGAGTTGACTTTGACCAAGAAGTTGACTTTGACCAGTCATTTGACCTAAGGGGTATTTATGAGTACCTAATCCATGATTACAGATTTATAGCCGGAGGGTTACCGGTACGGCAGCCAGGAGTAGGTTGAGCGGGTTTTCAGCAGCTACCCTCGAGGTGAGTCACCTTCCAATAAAAGTGGGTCTAAGGCCACAATGTCGGCCCACTAGTAGGAGTCGTATGATAGATGACTGTCTGTGTGATTATCATCTAGGTTGTTACTACCTGATATGCTTTATGTGCTAGCAGATTATGATGTATGGGTTATGTGATATGTTATTATGTGGTAGTAGTAGTAGGGGGTGAAACAGTCCACGATCCGGTCGACAGGACCGAAGGGGAAGGTCGGGCACCCAGAAATGCCCGGCAGACATGTATGTTATGTGATTGTATGGTATGAGGTTCGTTGGGGGAACTCACTAAGCTTCGTGCTTACGTTTTATAGTTTTGTTTTCAGGTACCTCTTCAGCTAGGGGAAAGGAGCCGGCGCGGTAGCGGCATATCACACACACTCTTGTTTCCGCACTATGGATTTTATGGGATGTACTCTGAATATTTTACTATGATGTTACCGGTTTTCAGACATGAATTAATATTATGAATGTTTTGTAACGATGTTTTTATGTATTAACCTAATTTTAAAATGAAATTTTTAGCTGGTATTTTTAGGATGTTACAAGTTGGTATCAGAGCCCTGGTTTGAGGGATTCGGACACACCTTCGGGGGTGTCTAGACTAAAATCGAGGGATTAAAAGATTTTTATAAAGAAATGATTTTTTTTCTAAAGACTAAGTAAAAGAGTTTCGAGAAAGAAAGAACAAGGTGTGTGATGTGCGCGACCGGCCGAGCTCAAGTAAGTTTTCCCTAAAGTACCCATACAAGTTATTGTTATGATTTTCAGTTCCAGTTTCAGTAGAACAGCATGCTAGAATAGGACTAAGGATCTAGGAATGATGCCTTATGTGCCTGCTTTATGTGTTCCAGCTTTATGAGAATTGCATGCTAGTACAGATCAGTCAGTATGATAGCCAGAATAGTATATACTTGATTATGTGTACTCAATACACGAATGCTGCTTGCTATGTGCTTTTAGGAGTTCTACTTGTCTCTCACTAACTAGTAAACGAATATGTTACGTTACATATTGCAAGGACTAAATAATTTCAGAAGGTTGGGTCTAGCCCTGCTTCGCAGCTCTTGTCTGAGTCCAACCGTTGTAGGGTAGGACCTCTCATTCGAAGAATTATCTAGTCTGAGTAATATGTAATAGTATTCGCGAGCTAGTTAGGGAAAGAAAGCAGGGACTTCTTGTGCAGCTGATGGCAGAGAGTGGGATGGCGATTACTTAGGGCAAGCCTAGGGCGAGAGTAGCACGAGAACCGCAGTATTAGTAGAAAGGACTTGGTTGAGTTGAGGCAATTCTTGAGGAAAGTACGGATAGACGTGGAAGGTAGTATGGGCCCGTACTACTGAAAGCGGAGGATCCGTACTCGATTCAAAAAGGGCCGAGACGAGACCGGGGACTTGTGATATGTATGTGAGCCTCGTTAGTGGAATATAGTTTGATGGTGGTTATGCTATGTTTTGCAGTATGGTGACCACACGACAGGGAGCGGGAGGCTCAGGATCAGGATCGGGTTCGGGTTCAAGGTCTGAACCAGTTGATGAGGGTCTACGCGAGTTCATCGCGTCAGAGATTACCAGGGGCATCCTTGAGTCGACTCCCATCATCTTCGGGTCGATCAAGGAGGGTAATGTAGAGTTGATGGAGGATCGTCTCAGGGCGTTCAGGAGTGATATGGCGGCTAGCCAGTCAGGACCACGCACACTGTCCTTTAAGGACTTCAGGGGCAGTGGTGCATCAGATTTCCATGGGGCGAAGGACCCCATTGCTGCCAGACGATGGATTGCAGACCTTGAGTCTGCACAGCTGATCAGCTTCTGCCCCGAGGGGTCGAAGGTACGATTTGCAGCAGGGTGTCTACGTGACAGAGTTAGAGATTGGTGGGAGTCGGTTTGTGACTCTTTGGGAGCCGCGGCCATTGAGGCTATGACATGGCCGGACTTTGTGACACGATTCAGGACGGAGTTCGTGCCTGCGTTACTGGAGCTCCAGCAGTTGGCACGGGAGTTCTTGGATATGAGGCAGACGACAGAGACAGTGGCGGAGATCACCGCCAAGTTCCGGGAGAGGGCGTTACTGGTACCTCAGTACGCGGGTGATAAGGACATGAGGAGGACCCGCTACCACGACATGCTCCGAGCCGACATCCGGGAGCATGTCAGTTTTTCAGCTTGCCCTACCCTGGAGTCCATGATTGCCAGGGCAAGGGAGAGGGAGATTGATCTGGGTCACATTCTGAAGAGAAAGGCTGAGGAGGGACAAATGACTGGGGCTTCGGGGAAGAAGCCCAAGGGATCAGATCCAGGCCCAAGAGGCCCACCGAGTCGTAGCCGCTGCAGGAAATGCGGCAAGTCGCATGAGGGACCATGCAGGTTAGGATCGTCAGGCTGCTACAACTGCGGCAAGACGGGGCACTTTAGCAGGGATTGTACTGCTCCTACTCCGGTATTTCAGACGTCCGAGTTGCTGTGTTTCCACTGCAACCAGAAGGGCCACAAGAGGGCCAATTGCCCTCAGTTGACAGCAGCAGCGCCAGTACAGGCGCCAGCTCCAGCGACCCTGCGGATTACGGATGGCCGACAGGGCAAGGCAGAGGCTCCGGTGGTGATGAGCCGGGCATTTCAGCTGACAGCCGAGGAGGCACGCGCTGCACCCGATGTGGTGACGGGTATGATTCTTTCCCTCTGACCTATTTATATGAGATTTATGATATTGATATGTGCTCTGTGTATATACGTTTAGGATCGTTCCATGTGAACGGTATTCCAGTCCAGGTGTTGTTTGATTCGGGGGCTACCCGATCCTTTGTTTCTCTTGCACTTAGCAAGAAGTTTCCTGAGTCCTCGGGCATGTTGGATTGCCCTTTAGAGGTCGAGATTGCGGACGACCGGTCGGTGCGAGCATCAGAGGTCTTCCGAGATTGTGTATTGAGGTTGTTCGAAGAGCGGTATTTGGTTGACCTAGTTCCCATTCCGTTACGGGGAAACAAGGTCATTATTGGTATGGATTGCGCGCAGCAGTTAGTACGAGTCAGAGCCCCATGTGGGGGAGAGTTAGTAATTCAGGGTGAGAGATCACAGCGAGGGCCAGCCTTCTGTTCGGCAGCGAGGGCAAGGCGTTACGTTCAGCAGGGTTGCGCAGGATATGTCACATATGTCATGGACACCCGGGAGGCAGGTAAGGCGACGGTGGGCGATGTGCCCGTAGTACGAGAGTTCGCGGATGTATTCCCCGAGGAGCTGCCTGGGATACCTCCGGAGCGACAGGTGGAGTTCAGGATCGACCTAGTCCCTGGTGCGGCTCCGATAGCCAAGGCACCGTATCGGTTGGCTCCTCCTGAGATGCAGGAGTTGTCTACACAGCATCAGGAGCTGTTAGACAGGGGTTTCATTCGACCGAGCAGTTCACCCTGGGGAGCCCCGATTCTGTTTGTAAAGAAGAAGGACGGGTCGCATCGGATGTGTATCGATTATAGGGAGCTAAATAAGGTAACGGTGAAGAACCGCTACCCACTCCCGAGGATTGACGACCTCTTTGACCAGCTTCAGGGAGCATCTTGGTTTTCCAAGATAGATTTGCGTTCAGGGTATCACCAGGTGAGGGTCAGAGAGGAGGATGTGCAGAAGACGGCATTTCGGACACGTTATGGCCACTATGAGTTCGTGGTGATGCCTTTCGGGCTCACCAATGCTCCTGCCGCGTTCATGGACCTCATGAACCGCGTGTGTAGACCGATGTTAGACCGGTCGGTGATAGTATTTATTGATGATATCTTGGTTTACTCCAAGACGCGAGAGCAGCATGAGGAGCATTTGCGAGAGGTTCTAGAGACCTTGAGGAGGGAGAACTTGTATGCCAAGTTCTCCAAGTGTGAGTTCTGGTTGCGCGAGGTGCAGTTTCTTGGGCACCTTGTCAACCAGAACGGAATTTAGGTGGATCCGGCCAAGGTGGAGGCCGTGATGAGATGGCAGGTTCCGAAATCTCCATCTGAGATTCAGAGTTTCCTGGGATTGGCTGGCTACTATCGGAGATTCATCCAGGATTTCTCCAAGATAGCGTTACCCCTGACCAGGTTAACGAGGAAGGCTGTGGTCTTTCGTTGGGGGCCTGAGCAGCAGGCAGCATTCGAGACACTGAGACAGAGATTGTGCGAGGCGCCAATCTTAGCCTTGCCAGAGGGCATGGAGGATTTTTTTTGTATACTGAGATGCGTCCACCTCAGGTTTGGGCGCAGTATTGATGCAGAGAGGGCATGTCATCGCCTACGCGTCGAGGCAGCTGAAGTCTCACGAGGCGAACTACCCGACGCATGATTTGGAGTTGGGGGTCGTTGTGTTCGCCCTCAAGATTTGGCGTCATTACCTCCATGGGGTTCGCTGTACGATTTACACGGACCACAAGAGTTTGAGGTACCTCATGGACCAGCCAAATCTGAATATGAGGCAGCATCGGTGGCTTGATGTGGTAAAGGATTACGATTGTGAGATCCTCTACCACCCAGGGAAGGCCAATGTCATGGCCGATGCGCTTAGCCGCAAGGCAGCACCGATCAGGGGTATCTGTTTGAGGATGACGGTGGTGACTCCGCTTTTGGATTGGATCCGGGAGGCTCAGTAGGAGGCTATGAAGGAGGAACATCGGAAGAGTGAGCGGATTGTGGGACAGGTTTCCTCCTTCGACCATGACAGCAGGGGATTATTGACATTACACCGCAGGGTGTGGGTTCCATACCTCGGAGGCGTGCGCCAGGTTCTGATGGAGGAGGCGCACAAATCCCGATTCTCCATTCATCCAGGGGCAACGAAGATGTATAGGGATCTTCGTCTGGACTATTGGTGGCCCTGCATGAAGCGGGATGTAGCATGGTACGTTGAGCGGTGCCTGACCTGCAGGAAGGTCAAGGCCGAACACCAGAGACCGCACGGCAAGATGCAGCCGTTGGATATCCCGCTGTGGAAATGGGAAGACATCATGATGGATTTCATCACCAAGCTTCCCAGGACTGCGCGGGGAGTGGATTCGATATGGGTCATCGTCGATCGGTTGACCAAGAGCACCCACTTTATCCCGATTCAGGAGAGCATCTCGGCCGAGAAATTGGCCGATATCTACATCAGAGAGGTAGTGGCACGACATGGGGTGCCAGTTTTAGTGATTTCGGATAGGGATGTGCGGTTCACTTCCAGGTTCTGGAAGAAGTTTCATGACGAGCTGCGTACTCGTCTGCATTTTAGTACAGCCTTCCACCCGCAGACGGATGGCCAGAGCGAACGGACCATCCAGACTCTGGAGGACATGCTGCGGGCGTGTGTTTTAGACTTCGGTGGTAGCTGGGATACCTATCTTCCTTTAGCCGAGTTTTCATACAATAACAGCTATCACGCGAGTATTGACTGTCCTCCCTTCGAGATGTTGTACGGGAGGAAGTGCAGGACCCCGATATGTTGGGGCGAGGTTGGACAGAGAGTCATGGGGAGCACCGAAGTAGTGCTCAAGACGACAGAGAAGATTCAGCAGGTCCGGAGCAGGCTTCAGACTGCTCAGAGTCGGCAGAAGAGTTATGCCAATAGGCGCCGATCAGACTTGGAGTTCCAGGTTGGGGATATGGTTCTCCTGAAAGTGTCGCCTTGGAAGGGCGTCATCCGATTCAGGAAGCCGGGCAAGTTGGGTCCCAGGTATATTGGACTGTTTAGGGTTGCAGCCCGAGTGGGCAAGGTGGCATACCGGCTAGATCTGCCAGCCGAACTCAGTCAGATCCACAGCACTTTCCACGTCTCCTAGCTGCGGAAGTGCCTGGTGGACGACTCAGCGGTGGTACCTTTGGAGGACATCCAGGTTGATGATAGCCTGAATTATATCGAGCGGCCTGTGGCTATCCTTGACCGGAAGTCGAAGGAACTGAGGAACAAGAGGGTGGAGCTGGTGAAGGTGCAATGGCAGCACCGGAAGGGCTCGGAATGGACTTGGGAGCCCACGGATGAGATGGTGGAGCATTATCCGGAGCTGTTCCGGGAGGGAGCGGCAGACTTCGAGGACGAAGTCTAAAATAAGTGGGGGAGATTTGTAACACCGGATTCCTGGTACGATTTTATTTAAGTATTTTCTTAAATTTTTGCCATGAACGCGGCGAGTCTGCGTCCCGACTCGCCGAGTAGCAGCGAGGTGGACACGGGATTTAAGCTGGGAACTCGGCGAGTCGACATATGGACTCGGCGAGTCCACGTGTCTGGATGAAACTCTATTTTCAGACATTGCACCCTATTTTACCCATTCTAAAACACCCATTTCATCCTATTTTCCTCCCAGAGAGCAGTAGAGAACAACCCTAGCTCCTTTAGTGTTCTTGAGTGATTTTGATCTTCCAAAGAAGGTTTTGGAGCTTAGAAGAAGAAGGAGGAAGTTGGAGTGTTCCAGAAGTGAAGGTAGACCCGAAATCTACTCTGGGGAAGGCATCAAATCAGGTAATAAAACCCTCACTTTGCTCATTAGCTCTTAGGTTCCTTTTTGTCCCCAATGGTTGATCTTCAAGCCTTAAAACCCCCAGATTTCGTGTGTATATGTGATAACCAGGCCCTAGGAACTGAGACCCATGAGTTGGATCAGTTGCATGTCTCAGATTTGGCCAGATTGGGTGAAGAGTCGAAGGGAACTCGGCGAGTGCCAAAGTGCACTCGGCGAGTTCCATGAAGATGGCCTAAGACTCGACGAGTTGGATGAACAACTCGGTTTAGTCGTATGAAGATTGCCTGGTACTCGGCGAGTATTTCTTCAAACTCGGCGAGTCCCTTAAATATAGCCTTGAACTCGGCGAGTTGTTCTTCAAACTCGGCGAGTCATATGAACTGTCACTAGGATAAGAAGGGTTTAAATGTAGGAGGTCCAACCCTTCGTAGTCGTACGTGGAATTAGCAATTTAACGTGTAGCTATAGTCCCAGAATCTCCAAATCTCCAAGGTTGATGTTCTGATGGAAGATTGGAACGAATTGTGAGATCTGTTCGTCGGACTCGGCGAGTCCCCCCCTTGGACTCGGCGAGTCCAGTCGCGGGTTTGTTAGTTGTCCCCGTTTAGCGAGTCAGGCTGACTCAGTGAGTGGGAACAGGGACCCGATGAGTCAGAGTCGGGCTAGACGTAGAAGGACTCGGCGAGTCGCTATATGGACTCGGCGAGTCCAGTCAATCAGAGAGTTGACTTTGACCAAGAAGTTGACTTTGACCAGTCATTTGACCTAAGGGGTATTTATGAGTACCTAATCCATGATTACAGATTTATAGCCGGAGGGTTACCGGTGCGGCAGCCAGGCGTAGGTTGAGCGGGTTTTCAGCAGCTACCCTCGAGGTGAGTCACCTTCCAGTAAAAGTGGGTCTAAGGCCACAATGCCGGCCCACTAGTAGGAGTCGTATGATAGATGACTGTCTGTGTGATTATCATCTAGGTTGTTACTACCTGATATGCTTTATGTGCTAGCAGATTATGATGTATGGGTTATGTGATATGTTATTATGTGGTAGTAGTAGTAGGGGGTGAAACAGTCCCCGATCCGGTCAACAGGACAAAAGGCGTAGGCCAGCACCCAGATATGCTAGACAGTATCCGGTCGACAGGACCGAAGGGGAAGGTCGGGCACCCAGAAATGCCCGGCAGACATGTATGCTATGTGATTGTATGGTATGAGGTTCGTTGGGGGAACTCACTAAGCTTCGTGCTTACATTTTATAGTTTTGTTTTCAGGTACCTCTTCAGCTAGGGGAAAGGAGCCGGCGCGGTAGCGGCATATCACACACACTCTTGTTTCCGCACTATGGATTTTCTGGGATGTACTCTGAATATTTTACTATGATGTTACCGGTTTTCAGACATGAATTAATATTATGAATGTTTTGTAACGATGTTTTTATGTATTAACCTAATTTAAAAATGAAATTTTTAGCTGGTATTTTTGGGATGTTACAAGATGGTTCGCAAACCACAGATAACTCACCAAGGAGTATTAATTCGCGAAGTACCAGCACCAGTTTCTCCGGGGTCGAAGAAAAGGATGGCTGAGGATATGGCCAAGAATTTGTCACAGAAAAAGAAGAAGAAGGCTCGAAAGCTGGTAATTTCCACTGAGTCGACTGAAGATGATGAAGAAAGAGTTCCAGAAACTCCTGAGAAGACAGTTATCACACCACCCGAAGTTTCGATTGCCAAATCAATTTTTGAGGAGGTTCGAACTTCAGGCATCCCTGCACACATATCTGATACAGATGCAAATGTCGATATGGGTGAAGGAGGTTCGAAGCCTGAAGATAAAGGTCCTGTTATTTCTACTCCCTTCGAAACTATTGTTTCTGTCTCACCATCTCCTATTCCCATTACATGATCTACTCATTCTCCAACCTTCGAACATATTCTTGATCAACCTTTTACCTCAATCTTTTCTTCACAATCAACTGATCCACTCAAATCAACTTCACCCATTCAAGAAACCATTGAAATGGAAACTGAGCATGATAATGAGGGGTTTGGTGGTACATTTGAAGATTTGGAATTTCAAGATGAAGAAGAGGCATTTCCTGATCATATGCTGATGACTATGAAGCAGTATAAAATTCTTAATCAAAAATTGAATTCTATAATTCAATCTCAAGCAGATCTTGGAGGAGGTTCATCAGTATCAACTCTGGAAATTGATACTATGTTAAAGATGATGGAATCACAAATAATTAGAAAAGTCTCTGGAATGGTGAAAGATTACGAGTCTATTATTTTGGAGAAGGTTGATTACACTGATCAGAATAATGAACTTCGTGTTAAATCTCAAAGATCAGATTTTATGGGTGAGGTCAAGAATCTGAAAAGCATAACAAAAGAACGTCATGTTCTTTTTGTTCAAGAAGTGAAGAAGGTGAGGGAAGATGTCAACATGCAAATTCGTGAACTCCGCGAAGAAATGCAAAAAGAAGTTGCAGTTGTTCACCATGATTATGCATCTGTGAATCAAAAGGTGGATATCATTTGTGATGCGGTAACAAGATTTGTGAAGTTATACGAAAATTTGAGTCCTCAAATCACTCAAATCTCAACATCCGAAACTGCAAGTTTTGAGGAAGTGATAAAGCTGCTCAAAGAGTTAAAGGAAATTTCAGAAAGAACGGTTTCGTATCCATTGATTACTCCGGAATTTCTATCTCAAAAGTTTGTTCAATTCGAAGCTATACTTAACAAACAACTTGCCCCGCTCTTTCGCATAACCAGTCTTTTTCCAACAACAACTGCCCCTCCTGTTTTCACAGGGGTGCAAGGGGGAGAAAGGAAGTCAGGAGAAGAAGATGCGAAAGTGGTGGGCAAAGTATTTTCTTCGAACATCCCTTCAACAAAACCGGTGATTGTATCTGCTGAACCAGTGACTTCAACTATCATAACAACGATGCCAACTACAAGAACAATTTCGAAAGAAATTGTAATTGGTAAACCTTTGGAAACTGGTGGGAGTGGATCGAAGCCAAAAGAAGTAACTGAAAAACCTGCTTCAAAAGACAAAGGGAAATCGATTCTTGTTGAAAAATCAAAGGAAGAAAAGAAGGCGGAAGCGGAAGCTGAGATTGAAAAGCTCAGAATTGTTCAGAGTATAATGGTACAGAGAGCAAGTGATCCGAAGGGAATGAATAAAGGGGATCCAGCTAAACACTATAACTACGAGACAATTGAGGCCAAGGTTGCTTTCAATCACATGTATACATTCGAAAAGAAACCTAAGCAAAGCTATTTGGTCACAAATACTGATGCAAGTCAGCTGGATTTCCCAATAAATGAAATGATGTTTATTATGCCACAATTCAAAGCTAAAGGGAATTTCAAAGAAAAAGATGAAGGCACACACATGAAAATTCGTTTTCATGCTGTTCTTGGAAAAGCCCCTGAGGAAGTATGGTCTGTGATCAAAATAAAGAAAGTGATCAGCATGAAAAAGGATGTGGTTTTTGAAAACACAGTCCAAAATTTTAAATATGTGGTTGCCAGGGCAGATGGAAAGATTTGTGAATTCACTGTTGCAGATTTTCCATTGATGAACTTGTATGATCTCATACAAGTTGCATTGCTTTTAAAAGACAAATCTTTTTCATTCCTACAAAACACAGATCCAGAAGAATTCAAGATTGGAGTTGCTCACATCAAAATCTTCATCGAAAATTATTATGAGTGTTTGGCAATGACCGATGTGGAGTTAGCAACTGCCAAGGGAATGGAAATAAAAGCTCCAATGGCTCCTTCGAAGACTCAGACTGAATTGAAGAAATATGCTGATGGAGAAATTTGTCTTAAGCCATTTGGAATAGTTTTTGCTGGAAAAGACAAAACAGGAAAAGCTAAACGATTCTTGTTCCAGGCAAGTGAAGTAGAAAGGTACTCTACGTCTCAATATACGAACTTAATTGTTCGTATGAATCATTGCAAGAAAAACAATGAAGGAGACAAGAAGGAGTTAAAGAATATTATTTCATGGTATACAGAGGTTCGAAGAGTTTTGCTGTACTCCATCACACTTCTTACGAACTGAAGACTTCGACAATGATTACAAAGGGGGAGATTGTTAGAGTCGAAGTATTGTAATTAGTCGAAGTATGTTTTGGTGTCTTCGAACATTCTGTAATTTATTTTAGTAGGGCATTGTATTCGAAGCTTAACGCTTAGTCCTTAGTATATTTTTTGTACGCTTTCCTCTCCTATAAATAGGAGTGTTTACTAGGGTCATAGTAACGAAATCTTTACAGATTTACATCTTGTACTCTGTAAACTTGGAAGCGTAATTGAGCATAACAGATCATATTTACATACTGTGTCCAAATTTCGCATTAATACTTTGAATTCATACTCTGATTAATTCATTACTTGATTCATTGTTTCATCAACGTCGTGAGTTCTGTGCTTACGTCGTGAACTCAATCAGATTAGGGTTTCTGACAGCTGAATCTTCGGAAGGTCGTAACTTTCACATATGAACTCTGTTTTTGACGTTCTTTATATGCACGCGTAGGTATTTACAAGTACTACAACTCTCTTTTAGACTCCAATTGCTAATTCTAAGTATATTCTAAATTCCTCTTATTATAGAGATTTATAGTGTTCGGTTTATCATAACTTCTTCATGCGAAGTCAGATTCAGACATTCTCTATATTTTTGGAATCGTATTGATGTATACTTTGAGTTGTATCATAAATTATGTATGAAAGTTCATACTTTAACATGAACTACATAGTAAGTTTATCACATTACTAGTTTAACAAAATCACATTACGTGATTGGCATAATCACATGTGATTGTTATTGACCTATTTTGACTGGTGTTACAGATGTGATACTCTTCTGGAGTTGCAGGAGGCCACCAGATGGCATGAGTTAGAGATTGAGCTGCAGTTGAAAGAGCAGCGGCAGGCCCCGGCACAGTCTTAGCTTGCGCTGAAGCGGTCTAAGACCGCTGATACTAGGACCGGGGGTCAGCAGAGCCGCACTTGTGGGAAGTGTGGCAAGAGTCATTCTGGTATGTGTCGAGTTGGTAGTGGGTGCCACAGATGTGGCAAGGAGGGACATTACGCGAAGGATTGTTGCCAGGCCGCCCTAGTTCAGGGTATGAGGTTATGCTATCAATGCGATCAGGTTGGCCACATGAGGGCCAACTGTCCACTACTTGCCGCCAAGCCGGCACAGGCTCCTGTGCTGGCTACGTTGAGGATTACCAATGGGAGGCAGGGTAGAGCAGAGCCTCCGAAGGCTTAGGGACGCGCATTTCAGCTTACGGCCGAGGAGGCCAAGGCAGCACCGGATGTGGTTGCTGGTATGTTTCTATCCTTTATCTCATTTACTATATTTGTTGTATGCTTATCTGTTGTACCTGTGATTAGGTACGTTTCTAGTGAACTCCTTACTTGCGTTGTTTTATTTGACTCGGGGGCTAGTCGGTCTTTTGTATCTCAGACATTTAGTAGGGAGTTCAGACTGCCAGTAGGCGAGCTAGAGTGTCCGTTGCGAGTCTCTATCGCCAACGAACACGGGGTTTCTGCTTCTTCGATCTACCGAGGGTGCGAGATGGAGATCTTCGGGGTACCTTTTCCGATAGAATTGATTCTGATCCCCATGGGGGATGTGTGCGTGATTGTGGGGATGGACTAGCTCAGTCATTTCAGTGCCATGATTGATTGCGAGGGTCATCGGGTAGTGGTTCGAACCCCAAGTGGAGGAGAGTTGATTGTATATGGCGAGGGCACCAGAGTGGGATCAGGGTTTTGTTCAACCGCCAGGGCTCGGTAGTATATTCAGCACGGGGGTGCGGGTTACCTAGCGTATGTATTGGATACGCAAGCCAGGGATCAGATTTTGGTTTCTGATGTCCCGGTGGTCAGGGAGTTTGCAGATGTGTTTCCGGAGGAGTTTCCAGGGATACCTCCGGAGAGGCAGGTCGAGTTCAGGATCGACCTGGTGCCAGGTGCGGCCCCTATCGCTAAGGCGCAGTACCGATTGGCACCACCAGAGATGCAGGAGCTGTCGTCACAGCTACAGGAACTGTTGGGCAAGCAGTTCATTCGACCTAGCAGTTCTCCATGGGGAGCACCGATTCTTTTTGTCCGGAAGGAGGACGGTTCGCACCGGATGTGCATTGATTACCGGGAGTTGAATAAGTTAACGGTGAAGAACCGTTACCCACTCCCGAGGATAGATGATCTCTTTGATCAGTTGCAGGACGCATCTTGGTTTTCCAAGATAGACTTGAGGTCTGGGTATCATCAGGTCAGAGTCAGAGAGGAGGACGTGGAGAAGACCGCGTTTCAGATGCGTTATAGACATTACGAGTTCGTGGTGATGCCGTTTGGGCCCACCAACGCGCCAGCAGTTTTTATGGACTAGATGAATCGGGTCTGCAGGCCGATGCTCGATCGTTCGGTTATTGTGTTCATAGACGATATCTTGGTGTATTCCAAGACCCGAGAGCAGCACGGGGAGCATCTACGGGAGTTACTGGGAGTTCTGAGACGGGAACAGCTCTATGCCATGTTCTCGAAGTGCGAGTTTTGGTTACGATAAGTCCAGTTCCTTGGACAGCTCGTTAACCAGGAGGGGATTTTGGTCGATCCGGCCAAAATCGAGGCGGTCATGCAGTGGGAGGTTCTGAAATCTCCCTCGGACATCAGGAGCTGGGATTAGCAGGGTACTACCGGAAATTCATTTAGGATTTCTCCAAGATTGCGGTACCCCTCACTCGTCTGAAGAGGAAGGGGGTGGATTTCCGGTGGGGCCTTGAGCAGCAGAGGGCATTTGAGACCCTCCGTCAGCGGTTGTGTGAGGCTCCAGTTTTGACACTCCCGGAGGGAGTTGAGGATTTCGTATTGTTCTGTGATGCATCCATCACAGGTTTAGGGGCAGTCCTCATGCAGAGGGGACGAGTGACAGCTTATGCGTCGCGGCAGTTGAAGCCGCATGAGACGAGATACCCTACACATGATTTGGAGTTGGGAGCGGTGGTGTTCGCCCTCAAGATATGGAGACATTACCTTTATGACGCCCGTTGTACCATTTACACGAATCACAAGAGTTTGAGACATATCATGGATCAGCCGAACCTGGGTCTTCCACCCCCGCGGTATGTATGAGGATAGCGGTAGATTCTCTGCTTGTGAGTTTGATCAGGGATGCCCAGGTTGAGGGCATGCGACCGGAGAATTGGAAGCTGGAGAGGATCAAGGGTGAGAATACCCAGTTTGTGCAGGATAGTCGGGGATTATTGACCCGATGCGGTCAGGTCTGGGTTCTGATGTCTGGTGGGGTCAGGCAGACGGTCATGGAGGAGGCTCATAAGTCTCATTTTTCTATTCACCCGGGGGCCACCAAGATGTATAGAGACCTGAGTTTGAGTTACTGGTGGCGATGTATGAAGCGAGAAATCGCTTAGTATGTTGATGGGTGCTTGACCTGCAGGATGGTCAAGGCCAAACACCAGAGGTCGCATGGTAAGCTACAGCCTCTAGAGATTCCCATGTGGAAATGGGAACAGATCACGATCGATTTCATTACTAAGCTGTCGAGGACGGCGAAGGGATTTGATGCTATATGGATCATCGTGGATCGATTGACCAAGAGCGCCCATTTCTTGGCGATTCGGGAGAGTTCGTCGGCCGAGAAGTTGGCCGACGTGTACGTTCGTGAGATCGTATCTCGCCATGGGGTTCCCGTTTCCATTGTCTCTGATCGGGATGTCAGGTTTACCTCCCGTTTCTGGCAGAAATTCCACGAAAGGCTGGGCACGCGGTTGCACTTCAGCACAGCATTCCACCCGCAGACTGACGGTCAGAGCGAACGGACCATTTAGACCCTCGAGGACATGTTGAGGGCGTGTGTCATTGACTTCGATGGGAGCTGGGACTCCCACCTACCGCTTGCAGAGTTCGCCTACAACAACAGCTATCATTCCAGCATTGGCGCCCCGCCTTTCGAGCTGTTGTATGGACGGAGATGTCGCACCCCGGTTTGTTGGGGTGAAGTGGGACACAGGATGATGGGGAGGACGGAAGTAGTCTTGCAAACTACTGAGAAGATTCAGCAGATTAGGCAGCGATTGCAGACCGCTCAGAGTCGGCAGAAGAGTTACGCCGACAGGTGTTGGTCTGAGTTGGAGTTCCAGGTGGGTGACATGGTACTCCTGAAGGTCTCGCCCTGGAAGGGTGTGATCGGCTTCAGGAAGAAGGGAAAATTTGGTCCCCGATATATTGGGCCGTTTAGGATCATTGCCAGGGTTGGCAAGGTGGCTTACAAGCTAGAACTGTCGGAGGAGCTTAGTCGGATCCACAGCACTTTCCATGTTTCGCAGCTGCGAAAATGCATTATGGATCAGGAGGCAGTAGTATCGTTGGATGATATTCAGGTCGATGAGTGCCTGAATTATGTGCAGAGGCCCGTGGCCATTCTGGAGAGGAAGAGGAAGGTTCTACGGAACAAGGAGATACCTTTGGTAAAGGTACAGTGGGAGCATCGGAGAGGATCTGAGTGGACTTGGGAGCTAGAGGCAGAGATGCGGGAGCACTATCCGGAATTGTTTGTCGCGGCAGGCTTCGACGACGAAGTCTAGTTCAAGTAGGGGAGATTGTAACGCCCCGATTCTCAGGTATCGATTTTATATAAGAATTTTCTTGTTTTCAAGGTCTACTCGACGAGTTGGTTGCCCTACTCGTCGAGTAGCACCGAGTTGGTTCGCGTGTTTTTTAGTGACCTACTCGCCGAGTCCAAGAAGGGACTCGACGAGTAGGAGCTGGAAGATGAAACCCTAAAATTCGGGGTATTGCACCCTATTTAAAGGATCATTGGCCTCCCCCAACCTTCTCTTTATTGCTTCTTGTCCCTCTCAAACCCTAAGTCGAGTGTGTGATCTTTTGGTGTGTTCAAGCTTGGAGGAGGGATTTTGGAGAAGGAAACACTTGGGGAAACAAGGAAAATCAAGGCTAGGAACTCGTGGGGAGCTAAGAGATTCATCAGTTGACACTCTCTGGAAGGTATTAAGCTGTCTCTTTCGCTCATCTCATCTTTAACCTCTTTTGGGTGGGTTTTAGGAAAGGCTTTTTTGTTTGAGCCAAGATCTGAGGTTGCAACTTCAGATCTGGACTCCCTTTGGTCTTTAGATCCATAAAGGTAACAGATTTGGAAAGTATGAGCCTTCCCTCAAATGTTGGACTCCATTTCAAGCTTAGTTTTGGCATTTTAGGGCCTTAAAGCCTTGCATGCACGTAAAGTTTACAACTTTACGTGATAAGAAGGCCTTGGAAGGTTGGATCTATAATCAGGAACCTTTGCATGGCTTAAAAAGCATCTGTATGGTTGAAGGATTGAAGGGACTCGACGAGTCGCAAGGTTGTCTCGGCGAGTCATATGAAGACAGTCATGTGCTCGACGAGTTGGTTGAACAACTCGGCGAGTCAGATGAAGAATGCCTTGGACTCAGCGAGTCAGTCAAATGACTCGGCGAGTCGACTAGGGTTTCTCCTGAACCTTTGGACACGCATGAACTCGGCGAGTTGTAGGGAACTCGACGAGCCAACCAAGGATTTCATGACTTCTCGAGTTCAGGAAGGACTCGACGAGTCGGTGAACGACACTCGACGAGTCGAGTCAACATGGACTGTTGACTTTGACTGTGGACTTTGACTTTGACCAAGAGTTGACCAGTTGACTTCTGAGGGTATTTTGGTAATTTGGAAACTTATGAAAAATGATTTTATGGTAACTATAGGTGGGGGAGTTCGTGTTGGTGATCCGGGAGTTGAGTTCTCTAGTTTCAGACGACAGTTGCGAGGTGAGTTATCCTCACTATACTAAGGGGTCTAAGGCACCAAGGTCGGCCCGTTGGATATGTTATCCTAGCAGCGTTAGATGTTGAGTATGAGTTAGTGTTGCATGTTAGTGGTTATGCCAGTTAGGTAGATCTGTAGGACTACCTATGATGTTATATGATTATTGCATGCTCAGTAGTTATGTTATATGTTACATGTTATGTGGGATGGGTTGAGGTTGTACTGCTTCGTGCGGTAGCCAACAAACCCTAGAGTATTCCAAATATGAGCTGAGGACCAGGCAAGGCATTCCAGACTATACTGAGGACTCGAGAGCATTCCAGATATGAGCTGAGGGCCCGGTAGGAATTCCAGACTCATACTGAGGGTTCGATGGCATTCCAGATACGAGCTGAGGGCCCGGTAGGCATTACAGACTCGTACTGAGGGCCCAAGGGTAATCCAGCTTGTAAAGTTGTGGACCAATTGCATGCAGTTTCAGTTTGTTATGGTATGATGTTGCTGATATCATTATGTAGATTGTATGTGTATCGGTATTTTGGGGGTAACACTCAGCTTTCGGGCTTACAGTTTCAGTTTATTGTTTTAGTCAGGAGATCGCGGCAAGGTGAAGGCATGATCGTACAGCTCCTCATACTTTGTTTATGTTTCTGGGAAAACTCTGATATTATACATTTTGAAAACAAGTTTTGTAATGATTAATGGTTTTGGAAATGATTTAAAAGTTTTAAATTGGCTTGAATTTTATGGGTGTTACATTTCCATGAAACATAGATCTTTGATATTGCTTCCTTCATCACTCCAGTCTTCGCCATCTGCCACAAACTCTTCACTCACCAGCTTCTCATAACTCTCAAAGCCCAAATGCTTAACGAACATAACAACATGCATCATATGCCACATCTGCTCGTAATCAGATCTGGATAACCAAATTTGATATGTACCATCATCTTTATTCATGCCCTTCGCCACCAGTGTTTAGTTCTTAGACTTTGCCCTCAATTCATCGATTTTCAAGGCATAGTAAGCTTCATCTTTAACTTTCTCTTGCTTCTCCTCTTTCTTCTTCAACATGCAATCCTTTTCCAAATGGTTTTTCTCCAGTGCAATAATTGCAGTCGTATCCAAAGTCACCAACCAACTTCTTTTCATCCTTCTCACTTGAACTTCCATCTTTCTGGTTCTCAACTACAGGATTGGATATCGAAGTTTCCTTCTTGAATATGTTACTTTTAAAGTTTCCCTTGATTGGCTTCTTGTAAAATTTTTTGAAGTAATAAGGCATAGCCTCATCATCAGAGTTCATAATCAACCCTTCTTCACTTTCACCATCTTCAACATCAGAACAACTTTCACTAATGTGGGTTTTAGAAACAAGAGCCAAAGGACCACTAAATCCAGCTTTGTCCTTCTCATCTATAATTTGTTTGAATTCTACTTCATATGCTATTAAGATGTTGTACATGTTCGATAAAGAGTATAAATCAAAATTCTCTTGAGTTTTGATCATAAGACAAATGTTTTTCCACTCTTTCCTTAAACCTTGAATAAATGTAATGTTAATTCTAGAACTGATCGAATAATAATTTACCTTGAACACTTGTAAACTAGTTTATTGAATCAATCATATTAGGCCTTGATTGACTTCGTCTCTTTCTGCTTGAATTCAGACATTTCAGACAAACATTGAGCCACTAAGCTTTTCTTCATTCGTTCATTGCATTAAAAATTCTCCTTTAGAGTATTCCAGATCTCTTATTCTATTTTACAACCTTGAATGTAATTGTATACAACTGGATACAATGCTCATCTTCGTTCCTGAATAGACATTTTATTATTCGCTTCTTTCTTCAAGTGATTTGCAGTCATGCTCTCAGTTTGAGCAGCAGATCCAACTGCTTCAATCGCTCCAACACGATAAGGACCTTCTTTTATTGGATGCCATAGATCTCTATCAATTCCAGTAAGATAATCTTCCATATGATCAGCCCATCAACCATAATGCTCTGGAAGCAACATTGGGGTTTTTCTAGGAAGAATCAAGAAGATTTTTGTAATTTGTCATTATGTTAACGTTCATGTTTGCCATCGATCAGATCATAAATAATGAGAAATTTGAATTAAAAAGAAACCAAATCAAATTAATTGAAACTTGATTGCAAAATCATACAACCACAAACTTCATTCGAACAAAACTGTTTTTCAAATGTGGAAAAAGTTGAATTCAAAAAGAAGGAATCAACAGAAGAAAACTTGAAAGAAATTCTCAAATAATTTAATAATTCATGATCTAATACCAATTGAAGAGTCAAGAATTCAATCAAGTTATGATTTCGCAAAGTAAAATGAACATGAGATCTAAACAAAATCTGGTTTATGCTCAATAAAGTATGGAATGTAACAAGGTTACAAAGTACATTGTAATGACTGTCAAAGTGTGATTTTTGTAACCTATGTTACAACACTATTTATAGTACGAACAATAGACTCAAAACATTCAAAGTGACTTCAACATTTAAGTACAAAAACATAAGGCTCTTTGAAATACATACATATGTATATGTGTATATATATATACACATATACATATTATATATATATATATATATATATATATATACATATTATATATATATATATATATATATATATATATATATATATATACCTTAATAAGCATTTAGCCTCAAATGCTGAATTTTAAGAGGTATAACCCTTAAGGCATCATATACAACAATGTTATGCATCGCAGAAAAAATCGATCTTATCTAGTTTGAATCAGTCAAAGTCCTTTGAACTAACATTCTCTCAATTTCAGCCGATTGAATCGGTCAAAACAAACTTAGAACCACATTATATAGCACACCCCATCGTCTCCGCCACTAACATCGAATTTATTGATTTCATCTCTTTCTAATTTATATTTTTACTTGATTTTCAGGACTCTGGCGATGTCGACGCCACCATCCCCACCGTCTGCTCCAGTCTTCACTCTCCAAGTAAGATTTCATCTTCCGATCACTTTCTTTCTCGTAATCCTTACCTTGAACTAGTGCTCCCTTCTCCTCTCTACCCCACCTCTATTGCACCACCAGTGAACCATTGCCCCTCTGAAAACCCTAGAGACCACCGTATCCAACACCACTCAACCGTCTTCAAAAACCCTAGACACGACATTTACCATCGTCTCCTCTAACAGCTCCCACCGTCGTCTCCTCTAACCAGGTATGTTTGCGATTAAAGGTTCGATTTCCCGTTTTTTCCCTATTTTTACATCAAAATCGAAATGGGCAGTTTGTTTTTGTTTTTTTTTATTCATTAGAATGTTGATGGAAGTGTAACAATTGTATCAAACAATGGAAATTGAAGAGGCGTTAATGGACTAAAACATTGGATGTATTAAAGCCGTGCAGGTTTAGTCAATTTGATTTCACTTCTTCCTTACCTCCTTACTGTTAGCCACCTCATCGCCGCCTACAAACCCACCACTCTTTGTAGCCAATGATTTGATTCAAGCCTTTAGTTCAGATCAAGTTTACAAACATAAAAATTCATACATATAAGTATGTTCCCATTGTCTCTTTTTGAATTTGAGAAATATGAAAAGTTCCCATTATTGAAAAAAAAACTAAACTTGATTCTAAAAGATTTCATTGATTGGTGTCTTTTTCCAATTTGATTTCATATAGTAACCAAATCCCTCATGCTATAGAAAATAAATTGCAACCACATTCTACTAACAAGTGACAACATATTATTTCTTGCAGATACTGTAATTGTTGCAATTGATCCACAGAAAACCAACATTCTCAAAAGCCAAAAGGTACATCAGATTGGCAAATGTGCATAACTATAAACTGAATCACATTCTCTATTGCCACCACATCTGACACTACAACATATGTCATGTATTGGTGGGTATAGTAAATGGATGCTTACTGTATTTTCTCATCTACAAATTCATGTCAAGATTCTCGATATCCATGTGAAGATGAAACGTGAGCAAGGTAAGGTTTTTGTGGTGATTTTAGGATATGTGCTAGAATGAAGGTCAATTTTTTTATTGTGTCAAGGTTTAATTTATAATTACTCATGATTTTTCTTTCTTTGATTATAGATAGTTCAAATGGCGGGTGGTGCAATTGAGAAAGAAACAGGTGGTATCGTAAACTTCTAACTAATAACAATACTACTAAAATGACCCCATTTTCTATTATGCTTCTTTTATTTATGAAAATAAATTCAAAACCTAAAAACCAGGTGAAAATTGATGAACCTTTGGTATACTACGGATAAATAATGCTATATTAGAGGTAATATCATTTTTTTATGCATATATATATATATATATATATATATATATATATATATATATATATATATATATATAGAGAGAGAGAGAGAGAGAATTTCATTATTGTTAATGCAACAGAGAATATATTTTTTTCATAATATACTATGTCTCCGTTCTCAATGTATTTTTCGTTTTATCCTAACATGTTGATAATGAACTGATGTTCTTTTCAGGTCATTTGATTACTATGGTTATGAGTATTAGACTATTAGTTGCTTTAGACAAAACATCATCTAATTGGAATTCTAAAGTCAGGTTACAACCGGTGCCATATAGTTTTGGGACTAAGACTGGCTTATAACCATAATGGGTATCAAGTTTTTATTTGATTTAATAAAAAAAAGTATTTTAATTTTTTTAAAAGTTCCATTTTTAATGAATGCATCGGGTGGTTCTCATTTGACCTATCAGCGTTCAAAACTCATGTTGCCTGGCCCGTACATTGGTAGGTTCTTAAAGATCAGGTCTTATGTTCACCTCTAGGTAGGATAAATGAAAATGTATGTTGCAATTTTATTAATTTAAATATTGACTCTGACTAGAAGTGTTGTTTCATTTTAGCAAGTGTTATTCATCAATTTGGTAAATAGAGTCGTCTTTTGCAGGTGTCATTCACCAATTTGAGTTAGTGGAATAACTTTTAATGTAGATGGTATTGGATTGAAAATGGGATAAATGAGAAAAATAGCAAAGTAGTTTAATTTATCTTCATATTATAGCATCCTACTTTTATTTTCCTATTATAACTACTTACTCTAAAATTTTGTTACAAACAGTCTAAGGAGTTGGGGAAAGATGAATGGGGAAGAACATAGAGTCAAGATGAAGGGTTAAGCATGGCAAACACAAGCAGGAAAAGTTGTGATGTGGACTGTATGCACAAACGAATTTTATAAAAATAGCTTTGGATTTTGTTAGGGGATGAAAATTAAACCAAATATATTGTTTGGAGTGTATTGGTTAGTAGTTTTGGGATTTATGGGAATGAAGTGATGGTTTTCCTCATTAATCATTACCTTATTGAGAAAGATGCAAGTGGTTGAACTTTGGCTTTGGTGTAAAATAGTTATAGGAGTTCAAGTAGATGGATGAGTTGATCAAAATTTGTAACAGGTTGGGTAGTTTATGTTTGAAAAAATTGGGTGGATAGTTTGAATTTATGTAAGTGTTGGTGGCATTGCACAAACAGACATCTGGAAGAAAAAGTCAAATATATAATACATAGTTTAAATTTGTTTTCAGCTGGAAAAGAGTTTGCCTCTGTTATGACTCCATAGTAGCCAAGTAGCTGCAGATAAGTTGATCCCAAAACCCATTGTTACTCCATCCAATTTGTTTTCAATTGAAAACTTAATCAAGCACGCTTATTTATTACTTCCATTACTATTTTGGTTTATTAAACAGTTATGTGTGTCCATTAATGTGATTTAGCATTATATTGGAAACGAAAGCAAAGTCCATTTGTTGTACTCTTGTAGTGCCATATTATCTTTTTTTTTATCATCAAAGATGGAATTTTTGACAAATGATTTAAACCAATAAACATAAAATCAATATCAACTTTTAGAAAAATTTAAGTTAAAAGTAATCAGGAAAATTGATCATTAAAAGTAAACAATTCTTTTACAATACATACTTTACATGCTAACAATTTTCATAAACCATATAATGTAGTATAAGCTTTATTAATGTTTTTGGATATGGTCAATAACACATCTTTTTAATTTCTTTTTCATATTAAACACTATAAATATATTTATATTTTTAAATCAACATATACAAATATTTTTACTTTTAAACTAAAACATCACTGCAATTACATTTTTCATTAAACAAAAATGTATTATTAATTTTAAACCAAAACATAAACACATTGTAACACCCCGACTCCCAGGTATAATTTTCAAAAGCATTATATTCATTTTACTAAAGGAACTTGACTAGTTGGAGGCCCCAACTCATCGTGTCGAACCTAGTTGGCCCGCGTGGATTAGGATTCCTACTCGACGAGTCGGAGGACCCCAACTCGACGAGTAGATTATGTGAAAAGAAACCCTAATTTTTAGGGTTTGTACCCTATTTAAAGGACCTTAAGTCCTCTCCTCCAGCCCCCTTACCACCTCTTGACGGCCAGAAGAAACGCTAATCAGTCTAAGCTTGTTCTTGAGTGTTTGTGAGACTTAAAGAGTGCTCTTGGTGCATTTTTTGAAGAAGGCTTGAAGTCTAAGGAGCTTGGAGCAAAGAGAAGCTTATGGATATGACTCTACTTCATCTTGGCATCATCTGGAAGGTAACAAGTCGTTACCTTGACTTATCTTTAGCTAGATCTCTTCATGCTTAGGCTTAGGGCCATTTTTAGCATATTTGGGAGATATTTTGGGTATTAGGCATGATACGAAGTTGTAACTTCAGATCTGGACTCCTCTTGGTCCCTATAGTCATAAAGTTATCAGATTTAGCAAGCATTGGCCCTTATCTTTGGGTTAAACCTTTCCCTTAGCTTGGTTTTGGAATTTAGGACCATGCATGTACGTAAAGTTAGCAACTTTACGTGGAGACCATGCCCTAGGAGGTTAGATCTACAATATGGAGCTTTGGGGTAGCTTAAAAACGTCTGGATGAGAAATGGACGGAAGGGACTCGACGAGTCGCATATGCGACTCGACGAGTCGGTTGAAGATTGCATGTATTGGTTCTGCATGAACTCGGCGAGTCAGTAAGAGGACTCGACGAGTTAGTTAGGGTTTTCCCAACATTTGGACCCTGCATGGACTCGGCGAGTTGTCTGGAAACTCGGCGAGTCAATTAGGGTTTTCACGTTTTCAAGAGTTCTTAAGGAACTCGACGAGTTGCTAGCTGCACTTGACGAGTTAGGTCAACATGTACTGTTGACTTTGACCGTTGACTTTGACTTTGGCCAAGGGTTGACCAGTTGGACTTTTGAGGGTATTTGTGTAATTTAGAATTCTGATGGACTTGGTCCTATGGTGGTTATAGGTGGTTGGGTTCGTGACGGTGATTTGGGAGTTTGATCTTATCACTATAGTTCGACATCGTGAGGTGAGTCCTAAGGCACCAAGGTCGGCCCTTTATGATTTGTATCCTGGTTATAGGATGGTTGCTATATTATTGATCTGCTAGATCGGTATCTTGGTTATAGAATTATGTTATGTTAGTGATCTGTTAGATCGATATCCTGGTTATAGGATGGTTGCTATGTTAGTGATCTATTAGATCGGTATCCTAGTTATAGGATGGCTGCTATGTTAGTGATCGGTTAGATCGGTATCCTGGTTATAGGTTGGTCGCCATGTTAGTGATCTGTTAGATCTGTATGACTATCTGTACATGCTAGCTAGCGTATGATATTTATGTGCACATGATTGTTGGTTTGGGGGATTAGGTTGAGGCAGGTGCTGCTTTGTGCTGTAGGCCAAGATACCCAGGGCGGATCGGATAGACTGCAGACCCGGTTAGGGCATACTAGTCAGGCCGAAGGCCCGACGAGCGGTCCGGATAGGCTAAAGGCCCTGAGAAGCGGTCCAGACATGCCGATGGACGAAGAGTGGCCCAGATAAACTGATGACCTGTGAGGCGGTCCAGTCAGGTTGATGGCTCATTATGCATGATGATTGTTTATATGATATGATTATATCTGTATGGCGTTGGTATTTTGGGGGAACTCACTAACCTTTGGGGTTACAGTTGTTGATTATGTTTCAGGTACTTCTGATGATCGCGGCAAGGCGAAGGCATGATCGTGCACCTCCTTATATTTTCATGATTTGATTATGGGGATACTCTGATGTTTAAACTATTTTGAAAACAAATTGTAATAACTTAATGGTTTTAAATGTTTTAAAAAGTTTTAAATTGGCCTGATTTTTATGGATGTTACAAGTTGGTATCAGAGCCTTCGTTTGAGTGAATTGGAGGAAACACTCGCGTGTATCCAATCTCAAACTGAGGACAAGATTTTAAAACTATTTTTGTCAAATGGTTTTCAAAATACTAAAGGAGGATGCAAGTGTACGATCAGTCGGAGCCAGTAAGTAGACCCCAAAATACGTTACGGATTATTTGATTTATGTAATATGTTAGAACAGCATGCTAGTACTAGGCTAGGGATCTTCAAGAATTGCATGATAGAATTGCCTGATTATATGACGCTTGATAACCTAGGGTTTTTCCTTATATGAAATTGACATCATTATTGTAGTTGCTTAGTGTATGCATCACGACTGTACATAATTAAGATCTTATAGCCTGAGAATGTTTGGTTTGGCCTTATTTCCTGTTCTTGTCTGATGAAGGGCTTAGGGTAGGATCAGGTATTCGAAAGTCTATAGGGTCCAGCGTTATGTATGGCTAGCATACACTAGTGCTGCAGGGTTGGTGGAAGTTTCGTGGATGGGTGAGTGATTTGGGGGTCAGTCCGCCAGTTATGAGATATGTAGCTTTCCTCTAGGAGTGAGGATTGAGTGCACGCATGCTTATGTATAGGGTGAGGACGTTGTGATGATACTTGAGACAAATATTGGTAGGTATGGAAGGTAGTATGGGCCTGTACTACTGAAACCACATGACCTATACGTGTAGCATGGAAGTCACAACCCCTAGGGTTTTGTTGGGATTTGGTTCCCGGATTAGTATATAGAATATATGATATCTTCATGGTATATTTTCAGCATGGTGGTTACTTGACGATTTATGACTGGATCTGGGTCAGGATCAGGAGGTGGCAGACAGGAGGCACCGGCAGTGCCCGAGACTATCGGCCATATGGGGCCAGACGAGATGGACGCCAGGATTCGGGAGATTCTGCATGATGAGGTTGCTGTGATGTTCCGGGCTCAGTTGCCGGAGATGTTTGGGTCTATCAAGACCGCCATGATGGAGTATTTTCATGAGCGTTACACAATCCTCACTGAGACGGCTGTCGCAGCAGCTTCAACAGCTGTAACAGCAGCAGGAGGAGGAGCCAGTCGGGGCATTCTAGTACCGGGACTTCGATAACTCAAAGCCCTCAACTTTTGATGGGACTCAGGACCCCTCAAAGCCATGAGGTGTCTATCTGATGTGGAGGGGTGTTTCTTCACATGTTCATGTCCTACTGACCAAAAGGTCAGATGTGACCTGAACATGCTGAGGTCTGGGGCAAAGGAATGGTGGAGGTTGATGAATGGGTCTTACACGGATGAGCAGAGAGTTGCGGTTACTTGGGAGCAGTTCAAGAATATGTTTCGCGCCCGCTTTATTTCATGGGTCGAGTGGGAATGGTTAGCTCAGGAGTTCTTGGAGTTGATACTTGATGGTGAAACGGTGACGGAGATCACCCGTATGTTCACGGAGAGGGCGATGTTCTGCCCTGATTTTGCTTCTGAGCAGGCTCATATGACACGCTATCTGAGCATGCTCAAGACTGACATCCGTCACTTTGTTGCTACCCAGCGTTGCGATACATTCTTGGATTTACAGGAGGCCGCTAGACGGCGTGAGCTAGAGATTGAGATGCTGTGGAGCGAGCAGCGGCAGGCCCCGGTGCAGTTGCAATCGGCACCAAAGCGGTCTAAGACCGCTGATTCTAGCTCGGGAGGCTAGCGTGGCCGCACTTGTGGCAAGTGCGGGAAGGGTCATTCTGGGTTTTGTAGATCGGGTAGTGCGTGCCACAAATGCGGAAACGAGGGGCATTTTGCGAGGGATTGTCGCCAGATAGCCCCGGTTCAGGATATGAGGATTTGCTACCACTACCATCAGGTTGGTCACGTGAAGACCAACTGTCCACAGCTCGCTGCCAGGCCGGCGTAGGTTCCAGCGTCGGCTACACTGAGGATTACTGACGGGGGTCAGGGTAGATTATAGCCTCCGAAGGCTCAGGGATGGGCCTTCCAGCTTACAGCTGAGGAGGCCAGGACAGCACCGAATGTGGTTGCTGGTATGTTTCTACCCTTTGTGTTATTGATTGTATATGTTTTATGCTTATATGTTGTACCTATGATTAGGTACGTTCTTATTAAACTCCTTACCTGCTTTGGTATTATTTGACTCGGGTGCGAGTCGTTTGTTTGTCTCTCAGTCCTTTAGTAGGGAGTTCGGGTTGCTAGTAGGAGAGCTAGAGTGTCCGTTGCTAGTTTCTATTGCCAACGAACACAGGATTTACGCTTCTTCGGTCTATCGGGGTTGCATATTGGAGATCTTCGTAGTAGCTTTTCCGATAGAACTGATTCTGATTCCCATGGGGGATGTATGTGTGATTGTGGGTATGGACTGGCTTAGTCGCTTCGGTGCCATGATTGACTGTGAGGGTCAGCGGGTGGTAGTTCGAACACCAAGTGGGGGAGAACTGGTTATCTTCGAGTTAGGACACCGGATTGGGATCAGGGTTTTTCTCAGCTGCCAGGGCTCGGTAGTACATTTAGCACAGGTGTGCGGGTTATTTAGCGTATGTGGTGGATACGCGGGTCGGTGATCAGACCACAGTTTCGAAGGTTCCAGTAGTCAGGGAGTTCACTGACGTGTTTCCAGAGGAGTTACCCGGAGTGCCTCCGGAGAGGCAGGTCGAGTTTAGGATCGACCTAGTGCCTGGTCTGGCCCCTATCGCCAAGGCGCCGTACCGATTGGCACCACCAGAGATGCAGGAGCTCTCATCACAGGTACAGGAACTGTTGGGCAAGAAGTTCAGTCGTCCTAGCAGTTCTCCGTGGGGAGCACCGATTCTCTTTGTGAAGAAGAAGGATGGTTCACTCCAGATGTGCATTGACTACCAGGAGTTCAACAAGTTGACGGTGAACAACCGTTATCCACTCCCGAGGATAGATCATCTTTTCGATCAGTTGCAGGGAGCATCTTGGTTCTCCAAGATAGATCTGAGGTTTGGGTACCATCAGGTCAGGGTTAGGGAGGAGGACGTGGAGAAGACCGCGTTTCGGACTCGTTATGGACATTACAAGTCTGTGGTAATGCCGTTTGGGCTCACCAAAGTGCCAGCAATATTTATGGACCTGATGAATCGGGTCTGCAGACCGATGCTCGATCGCTCGGTCATCGTGTTAATAGACGATATCTTGGTGTATTCCAAGACCAGAGAGCAGAACGAGGAGCATCTTCGGGAGCTATTGGGATTCTAGAGGCGAGAATGGCTTTATGCCAAGTTCTCGAAGTGCGATTTTTGGTTGCGAGAGGTTCATTTCCTTGGACATCTCGTTAACCAGTAGGGGATTTTGGTTGATCCGGCCAAAATCGAGGTGGTTATGCAGTGAGAGGTTCCGAAATCTCCCTCGGATATCAGGAGCTTCTTGGGATTGGTTGGGTACTACCGGAGATTCATACAAGATTTCTCCAAGATAGCAGTACCCCTCACTCGTCTGACGAGGAAAGGGGTGGATTTCCGTTGGGGCCCCGAGCAGCAGAGGGCGTTTGAAATCCTCAGACAGCGAATTTGCGAGGCTCCAGTCTTGAATCTCCCAAAGGGAGTTGAGGATTTTGTGGTATACTATGATGCATCTATCACAGGACTAGGAGCGGTCCTCATGTAGAGAGGACGGGCGATAGCCTACGCGTCGCGGCAGTTGAAGCCGCATGAGACGAGATACACTGCTCATGATCTGGAGTTGGGAGCGGTGGTATTCGCTCTCAAGATCTGGAGACATTACCTCCATGGGGTCCGTTGTACCATATACACGGATCACAAGAGTCTGAGGCACATCATGGATTAGCCGAACCTGAACATGAGACAACGCAGGTGGCTTGACGTAGTCAAGGATTATGACTGCGAGATCCTTTACCATTCTGGTAAAGAGAACGTGGTTGCGGACGCTTTGAGCCGCAAGTCAGTTGGACCTTATGCTCTAGCGATATGTATGAGGATATCAGTGGATTCTCCACTTATGAGCTTGATGAGGGACGCTCAGGTTGAGGGTATGCGACAGAAGAAATGGAAGCTTGAGAGCATTAGGGTGAGAACACTCGGTTTGTGCAGGATAGCCGAGGGTTGTTGACCCATTGCGGTCGGGTCTGGGTTCCGATGTCTGGTGGGGTCAGACAGATTATTCTGGAGGAGGATCATAAGTCTCGCTTCTCTATTCACCCAGGGGCCACCAAGATGTATCGGGATCTGTGATTGAGTTACTGGTGGCCGTGCATGAAGCGAGAAATCGCTTGGTATGTGGAGAGGTGCTTGACCTGCAGAATGGTCAAGGCCGAGCATCAGAGGCCGCATGGCAAGCTGCAGCCTCTAGATATTCCCATGTGGAAATGGGAACAGATCACGATGGACTTCATCACTAAATTTCTAAGAACGACAAAGGGGTTCGATGCTATATGGGTCATCGTGGATCGATTGACCAAGAGTGCTCATTTTCTACCCATTCGGGAGAGTTCATCGGCCGATAAGTTGGCCAATCTGTAAATACGCGAGATTGTCACTCGCCATGGGGTTCTAATCTCTCTATCGTTTCAGACTGTGATGTTAGGTTCACCTCTCGGTTCTGGCAGAAGTACCACGAGGAGCTGGGCATGCGGCTGCATTTCAGTACAGCTTATCATCCGCAGACAGACGGCCAGAGTGAGCGGACCATGGATACTCTCGAGGATATGCTGAGAGCCTGCATTATTGACTTTGGTGGGAGCTGGGACTCCTACCTACCCCTTGCAGAGTTCTCCTATAATAACATCTTTCACTCCAGTATTGGTGCTCTACCTTCTGACCTGTTGTATGGACGGAGATGTTGCACCCCAGTCTGTTGGGGTGAGGTTGGTCATAGAGTGATGGGTCACACCGAGATAGTCCCGCAGACTACCAAGATGATTCAGCAGATAAGACAGCGATTGCAGACCGCACAGAGTCGACAGAAGAGTTACGCCGATCGGCGCCGATCTGAGTTGGAGTTTCAGGTCGGTGACATGGTACTACTGAAGGTCTCACCCTGGAAGGGTGTTATTCGCTTTAGGAAGAGGGTGAAGTTGGGACCCCGATACATCGGTCCATTCAAGATCACTGCCAGGGTTGGCATGGTGTCATATAGACTAGATCTTCCTGAGGAGCTTAGTCAAATCCACAACACTTTCCATGTTTCACAGTTGCGGAAGTGCATTCTGGATGAGGAGGAAGTAGTGTCATTAGATGATATTCAGGTTGATAAGCGCCTGAATTACGTGGAGAGGCCAGCAGCTGTTCTTGAGAGGAAGGTGAAGGTTCTACGGAACAAGGAAGTACCTTTGTTAAAGAAACAGTGGCAGCATCGGAAGGGATCCGAGTGGACTTGGGATCCGGATGCGGAGATGCGGGAGCATTACACCGAGTTATTCACCACAGCAGACTTCGAGGACGAAGTCTAGTTCAAGTGGGGGAGAATTGTAACACCCCGACTCACATGTATAATTTTCAAAAGCTTTATGTTCATTTTATGGTTGCTATGTTAGTGATATGTTAGATCAGTATCATGGTTATAGGATGGTTGCTATGTTAGTGATCGGTTAGATCGGTATCCTGGTTATAAGATGGTTGCCATGTTAGTGATCTGTTAGATCTGTATGACTATTTGTACATGCTAGCTAGCGTATGATATTTATATCCACGTGTATGTTGGTTTGGGGGATTGGTTTGAGGCAGGTCCTGCTTTGTGTTGTAGGCCAAGATACTCAGGACGGACCGGATAGACTACAGACCCGATTAGGGCATACTAGTCAGGGCGAATCGCCGGCGAGCGGTCTGGATAGGCTAGAGCCCCTGAGAGGCCGTCCAGACGCGTCGATGGCTCGGAGAGCGGTCCAGATAGACTGATGGCCTGTGAGGCGGTCCAGTCAGGCTGATGGCTCATTATGCATGCTATTTGTTTATATGATATTGTTATATCTATATGGCGTTGGTATTTTGAGGGAACTCACTAAGCTTCGGGCTTACAGTTGTTGATTATGTTTTAGGTACTTCTGATGATCGCGGCAAGGCGAAGGCATGATCGTGCACCTCCTTATATTTTCATGATTTGATTCTGGGGATACTTTAATGTTTAAACTATTTTGAAAACAAATTGTAATAACTTAATGGTTTTAAATGTCTTAAAAAGCTTTAAATTGGCCTGATTTTTATGGATGTTACACACATTTTCCCTTTTAACTTAAAACAATAACATATTTACATTTTTAAACCAAAAAGTATTAGTCGACAAACAATATTTGTCAATTTATTTATTGAATGTTATTTTAAATATGACATGCTTCAGAATTAAAAAAAATCACAACAAATGACAATTTATCAAAAAGAAACTCTTTGACGAAAGTAAACTCTTCGCCAGTTATTGAAAAGATACTAACTCCGACTTGGAAACATTCATCGAAGATTGTCAACATCGGTTTATATATATATATATATATATATATATATATATATATATATATATATATATATATATATATATATCTCGAAGTGACGTAAACTTCGATATAGACAACTGACACTACTTTGAAACTTTGATTCTAAGACTTCGATACAAAATATATTCACAACATTTGATACATTAGACATGCAAAGCTACATGATATTCGGTTCAAGTAACATTTGATAATCACGATTACCATATACCTTACTTCGAAAAATCTCATTTGACCTACAGGTTAACCACACACACATAACGCCAAAAAGAATTTATGACAAGGCATAGTTTTCGTGGGAAGCATAAGATTCACGATGTGTAAAACGAGATTTTGTTTTAATACTTATAATGTTAATATTGTTAATGTCATGTGTGTGTGTGTCTATATATATATATATATATATATATATATATATATATATATATATATATATATATATATATATATATATATATATATATATATATGGTTTTAAAAAATATATAAGGTAATTTAAACCATTTGAATTTTAATGTCTATTAATTATAGTTGGACATGCGAAGATGAACTGCCAATACTTAATACATTCAAGCAAGATTAACTTCCTTGACTTTAATTTAATTAATTAAAAAATTAATTGACTAATTAAACCAATAAGCATAATGTTTTCCAACTATAGTAAAATTGAAAATTTTGCATGTGGAACTAAATTAAGGCAGATAAGTTAAGGGGCAAGCAAAACGAGACAACTTAATATATTTATTTTAAAGAAAAATAATCTAGGAATTTTGTCACCACGTTGTGGCAAAGAAGCCACGATGTCGTGGTGCGACACAAAAATGCATTTCTGATCTTACCTGCAACGTCGTGGAGGAGGAGCTACCATGTCGTGGTGATAATAGATGTGCACATACCGCTTTGATATAACTGTTGGGTTATGAGGATCCTTAGACAACATAAAGCAACAACCGAAGCAACATATTTTGATCCTCAATAGGCCCAAAAAACAGATCTATAAACAACCTATCAATTGTAACTTTAATATGCGAGAAATCACACCTTTTGTAGTCGTTGAAATGTTCGTAGACCAATGATTGATTTATGAGCGCTAAAAGTCCAACGTAGAAATCCTCTTTCGTAGTTGCAGCCAAGGCACTCAAATCAACACATATGACAACAACCGATCCAACGAACACGCTGAACGAGAAACACAAAATATGAAACTGTTGATGAAGTGTTATCGCGTCGTGGCAATGTAGCTACCACGACCTGGTGTCATGATTTTTGTGGTCACGGTAATAAAGAGAGATATCCGAAATTTTCTTAGGGTTTTTTGAAAACTCGTCATATAATTTTGTCCATGCACCTCTCTATTTATTCGGAAGGATATAAAACCTTAAAAGATTATTATTTAGTCACCTAATAATTATCCATATACTTAGTAATTATCTAACTGCTTAAATTATTTTTTTTAATCCTCCAGAACTTCTAGATATTATTTAATTAATTAAAGACTATTAGTTAATTAACAAATCAAGACCTTATAATTTTTCTATGTCACGTATTGCTTATTTATATTCTTCCGTGTAACCCAAAATGACCCTACTATTAACAGTGATATTACCATTTATTGTGACTGTGGGCACCATTCTCTAACACGTATGTCATCCATTTATTGTCTAAACCTAGGATTATACTCACTAGGTTCCTCATAGCATAACCTACTATGTTGATATATTTTTACAGGTCAAGTAGCGTCTTATTGTTAGAAGTGAAGACTGATAAGATTAAGGATTTTTATAAGAATTTGATTATTATCATAAAGATAGTGTTTCGTTTTGAACCATTGTTTCTAAAAAACAAATGTTACACTCCCGCATGCTGTATCCAAACTAATTTGGAATTGGTGTTTTGGGACCCTTTTTCTACAATTGAAATCTAATTTTTTTTAAATGTTTATTAAAAATATTTAAAACAATTCATATGAGGGGTGTTTTATAAGTTGAAACAAGACTTATTTATAAATAAAATAAATTTTTAATGTCCTATTAAGAAAAAATGGAATAAGATCCTATTATTAAGGTGGTTACTTAATTATCAAGTCAAACCATTAATTAGGAACTTTTTCATGTTGTTGGTTTTTTAGTTGTATAAAGACACTCCATGTAAAGCTATAAATAAATCAATTATAATAACTTGTTGGTTTTTTAGTTGTATAAAGACACTCCATGTAAAGCTATAAATAAATCAATTATAATAACTTTTTATTTATTGCAACTAAGCGTTTTTTCCTTTCATTACACCAACATCTCAAGCTTTTGGTGTCCACATTCTATTGAAGGTTTTATAGTTTAATAAGAAGTGTCATTCATATTGGTTTATCACATTTTTGGGTAATGGTGTACCCAAGCTGATAAGCAAATCAAGCCGGCCTATAAAACCGATGAAATATGATTACAATTCATCATAAACGAATCTCGACCCGGCTAATCGTACACAAGCTAGTAGATCGACAAAACATAGCCGATCACCACTAAACTCACAACACAATAATAACACCCCAGGGATAAAAGAGGTCATGTGAAACATATCCTAGGGTTCATGCATAAGAAAGATATGAGGCGATAAAATAATAAAGGAAGGACACAAAGCATAACTCCCCATTAACCGGAAAAAAAGGAAAGACCAGACACAACCTTACACCAAGAGATTCAAGGAGGCCTATAAATACTCTCAGAGGCACGATAGCAAGGTAAGAAAAGAAAATGAATCCATAAGCAATTTAGAAATTTACTTATTCGACATCCGACTTAGGCGTCGGAGGGCAATATCGGGGTCCATCCCTCGGTATGGATTCCTAACCTAGTGATTGTCTATCTTACGCCATATGACCATGATTCTGATGGGTTTTGAGCATTACAACATTCCTATGTGCACATGCAACCCCTAATTGCTTTGGATCTAAGTTTTTCTCTATTGAACATATAAATATGAACACCAAAGCAATAACCCTAAGACTAGCATATACAATTTCGAAATTGACACATAAATTAGGGTTTAGATGTTACCTCTCTTGTTATGTAGCAATAACAAGTTCACCTTGAATATCCTTGACCCTTGAAAGCTTAGTTCCCCAAGTGTTGCACATCTAATGGAGTCACAAACACCCAACACAACAAGGATGAAGAGGAGAGACAAGAAATCGGCCACCTTAGGGTTTCTCAAGCTTAGGCCAAAATTCCTTACTCTTGGAGGGCTTATATAGGCTGTGTGGGCTGCTAGGGTTTCTGGAGGAAACCCTAATTCCTGTTCAACGCTTAAGAACCCCATGAACTTCTTCTTTAGAGCCCTTGGACGAAATCTCTAGGGCCTCCCTATAGGATTTCGTCCAATCCACTCTATGGAGTCCATCAGCCCAGTTTTGCAACTATCAATGATTTGCAAAACCAGTCCCTCCATTATTAAAAAGTTTCTTTAATCCCAAAATTAATACTAGATTAATTTCTGATTAATTACTAATTAATAATATGATTTCAAAATAATATATTAATCTTATAATATAGTAATAAAATCATTCTGAGTACCAATTTATTATTCATATAATAAATCCTACTCTCTCTCCACTTGTCATCCTATCAAGTTGCATGAGTGAAGGCAACCCAGAGGACTATGCTCATAATCAAATCAAGTACATACCAAATATAGTCATGTGCTTAGACACCTAATCCAACAGTCTCCTACTTGTATAAGTCTAATAACTATAATTGCAAGTATGAAATCAGAATCTGATCAACAATCGTAGCTTTCAAAAGCCGTTGTTAAACTATGATCTTATCAGTAACGCGTCCATTAGATAAGTGATCAAATATTCCACCGTTGTACAAGATATCGTATGGACATGAGACATGGATTATAATCATTCTCTCTGTCCAAGGTTTGTTTCCCGAATTCCGATTTACGACAACCGACAACAGACTACAATTGAACACATCAACTTATTCCAGGCTTGGCCAAGCGCTTCAGGTGTCATCACTAAATCATCGAGGGGCCCATAGATATCGCTTTTATCCCATTTAGGGTAAAAGGAACGGATAAACTTCGACCCATATACTTGTACTATTTACTCATCAAATCACACACAACATACGTTTTATAACATCAAGTTACTGATGCGTTTACATATTATCAATGCGCAACCAACTTGTAAACAACAACTATATGTCTCGGTTTCAATAATATAAGATCTTATCGTCTCATAATCACTCGTGATAAAATCCATGAAGTGATTCAGATGAGCGTAGGTTTAATCCAATACTCAAATTCTAATTTTAGGAGTACTTATGAACGCTGCAGCAAACATTTGCTATGTCTGAGCTCTTAGATAGTCTACAGTCGGATTCATGACAGTCTTACCTCATTACTTACTTCCAAAGTATGATCGATTGTGGATGTTCGAATAACCTCGTTATTCGGGAAGTAAAACATGCAAAGTGAAACACAAGAACAAACTAATCCAATATGGTCTCAAAACCTTTGAATATAAATAAAACACTTATTATTTAATCACCATATTAATTAGACCTTACTCATTGTGTAATATTTCGAACAATCAACTTAATACTTGAATTAAAACAATAGTCATCACATGCTCTAAGCATGCATACTATGTTTTTCTATGGTCCTTTCTTTGTGAAAAAGATCAATTAAACACATTTCCAATGATGCTCATTTCATAATTCCAAATCCTTATCACAAGTGTAATAATACCAAATTCTTGCCACTACAAAAATCTGTCAGATCTAAACTTACATGCAATGATCCTTTTGTAATGTCAAGGCACCAAAGTCACAAAGACTTTACCAATGATATTACAAAGCATTCCAACGATGTCTTACATTCAAAGAGCATTCCTTGAAAATCCTCCATGCATAAAAGTTAATAATCTTACAGATGGATTTTTATGACCAACTCCCACTATGGAAACATTTCCATATTCCCATATGACTATCAATTCAAGAGTTACCTTTTCTTAGAACATGTCAATATGGTCCATCCATTACTATACTTCCAACTGTCCACAAGCAACCAATATTTGGTAAACCTTAGATTGTCCTTTGATAGTTGTTTAACAATTTTAGTTATATCCGGTTCTGGTCCCTTTTCCCTCTTAATGCGCTAGGCATTTAGGAAAATGAGAACATGCGAATATTATAGCACATGAAATCGATCATATATCTGAATCATATGGGACACGATTCATAATGTCTTACTTAAAGACATGATACTTGACCAGTCTCTTGCTAAAATATTCCCATATATAGAATTTCCTATGTTGAAACATTTCAACATAACATTCATATATGACCATGACTAAGTTTGATTAAAATTTCAATCTAAGCTTTTAGATTCAAAATGAAGTATAAATGCCCTCTCCCTTAAGCCTTACTATAGCGAAACAATTTCTAATTCCTTCAACTTCGCAAATTTAGGACTTTGTTTCCTATAAATAACACTCCTAACTTGCAACACTTAACATAATAATCACGCTCCCACTAGCATAACAATTATGTTCTTACCAACATAACAATTATGCTCCCGCTAGCTTTGACATATATCCTAAAATCAGCTGGACTTCTAGAAAACAATACTTATTGACTTTCTTACCAAAATTCAGATTTATGATATGTGATGCTTCGATAAGACTTTATCTAAACTTATCAAGCTCATACACCATTTATTAGATAGCTTACGTATGTGTCCAAACTCTTTGAGAACTTATAGCAATAAGTCCCGAGAGTTCAAACTTATTTGTCATTTCTCACAATTCGAACTATGAAAAGGGATGTTGTAATCATACTCAAATTTGAGAACATAATTACCACAACTGCTTACTCTTAATCCTTTAAAATCTACTAGTGAAAGTGCTTCCTCACAATCATTTTCATGAAGTAGAGAGAAACCTCTTACCACTAGATGTTGTAATCATACCCAAGTTATTGATCAGCTTACCCATACAGATCAATGTACTTTCACTGACCAAGGTGCTTTGCCTTAGGCATTCAAATGAGAACTCATAGAACTCACATGCATAGTCAACTTAACTGGAATAACACAAAAACAAGAATATGTCAACACGATAGGTTGTCAAACTCAAGTCGTGTGCTAGTGATTACCAACACGTTCCTTCTTGATCGATTCTTGAAACTTTTCAAAACCATTAAAACTCCCACTGACCTCTTGATTTATAAGATTCTCAGTCAAGGAACATTACTTGACAACTAAATATTCAAGAATTAGTGCGGGTTCTTATCAAGAACAACACTTCATATAATTGGTCTTACTTGGTCTTTGTTTTATCCAAAGCATCACAACTACCAATTTGAAATGTACAAGAGTAAGAAACATTTTCTACTCTACATTTCATGAGGTGTTATAAACCTACTTCAAAGATGTTACTCAAGGTAGTTTCTAGAGTACGACTCTAAAACTTGACTTTGGAACGAAGTATGATTCATCCTTTTGATTTAACCATTTCAACAATTCCCGATTCCTCTTCTTAGTCATTTAACTGCACTAAGGTGTCCTTAGAGGATCAATTGTGACATGGTTCCATAATCATTAGAATGATCATAAAACATGATATTAAATTGCTCTCCTTTCCTTTTAGATTGGAGAAACTTTTATCTTTCTGCTTAATTGATTATTCTTATTCGTTCTACTATACTTTGAAACTTTCCAAGGTATTATAATTATACTTAATCTTATAAGCATAATCATATTTACTGAACTATCAGTAAATCATGACAAATAGACTTTATCGTCCTTTGTGGCGGATCTGACCAGTTCACATCAATGTGTACTAGATCCTTTATTCCTTCACTTGACTCACATACATATGTGAACAAGGAATTAGTCTCAATTTACCAAAGATCAAGATTCTCATACATCACATAATTCAATATTACGTGATCCCAAGTTCCTGTCCAATTGAAACTTGGGCGATGAGAATCCTTCCTCACTTGGTAAATTATGACACTACCACAAATGATACAACTAAGAATCATATCCACTCTCAATATTGCTAACAATAGAAATATAAACACCAATTTTCATAAATGTCATTGCAAGGAAATGTAAAATAAGATAAAATCAAATTTTATTTTATTTATAAAAGGCGCGGAAAAACTTGTCCTTACAACGCGAATACAAATGAAAACTATGTTTCTAAATATTCCTAAGCAATCTATCAAAACTCCTAAGCAGCAACTCAAAAATCTGATCATCGAACCATGTGATTGAAATCCATCTCTTCGCGATCAGAGTCAGCTTATTCTTCCTCTAAGCTTCCTTTCTTTTCTTCGATCCTATAAAACATCAAAATGCAATATTATCACATCATGTATTAAGAATCTATAAGTAGGAACTTAACAGAGCTATATAGTGATATACATGATGCAAAATCATACAATTTTACTTTACTATACTTGCGATTTTTCAGGTAAATACGGCAGCTTCGCATCCAATGCCCCTTCTCTTGGCAATAGAAACATATGGACTCCTTGGGAATGACACATGGGACTATCTCAGAATTTGCCTTTCTCTTATGATCAAACTTTTCGACCATGGCCGATTTCTATCCTTTAGGAGAAGAAACCATTACTGGAGGAGGTGGAGGAAGAGGAGTATGATTTCCAGTTCCACCTTTGCACGAAGAAGGGAATGAGCTTTCACCTTGATCGACATGTGGAATATCATCTTCGAATGGAATGCTTTTTCCAAACGATTGAGGAAGGCCATAGTTGTCAGAAACAGACATCTACAAAGGGAGAAATTCAAGTTCGTTGATATAATCCTTAACATAACACCCAAATGAAATATTAAGGCTAGGACCCAACACAATAATTTACAATTCAGAAAAAGGATGCCGTAATCCAATTGCAAATTATTTGAAGGTAGGTAAATGACGATTTACCAATTCCACCACAAAAACGAAATTTTAAACGAATTAGGTTTTAAATGAAATTCATAGATCTTTCGATATTCGTTGAACTTTTCAATGGCATGTTTAATCTCGATTATGCACTTCAACTTTGTCACTGGGATACCGAGGATCACAAACAAGGTGTGAATAACCATGCAAATTAGCTTGGTACTCTCGAAGTCATTTATCATCTAATCAATGTGCTAGTTAACCACACACGCTCCATCAATCAATGAAAATTTGCAAGCTACCCATTTCCATCCTTCATTAGTCCACATTAGTGTTCCGGTTAACCACACACGCTCCACTAACTGACTAATAAGGTGCAATGTGCAATTTCATAGATTAGCATCAAATACACATTTTCCTACAGTAACTATGATTTGGGAATTAATAAAAGTTTTAGTTATTTTGTATTTTCATTATACTTTTAATGAGAGCTTAGTTTCCTATCCTACCCGTTTAGGTAACGACTCTCCACTAGTCAAGGGTGCGGTGGGTAAGAGTGGATGCCCAATGACGGTCATTTTACAGGCCACTTCCTTAAACACCCCTTATAGACCAAGCTTCGTGAATGAGGCCTACTAACGGTAAGACTGACATATTTTTATACATATATATATAAATTAAACTTTTAATGTTATAATAGTATAAGGGTGTATTTTAAACTAATAAAATACTAAGTGGTTTAATCTTTTAAGTAAATTAAACTTTTAATTTAATTAACTTTAAACCGTATTATGGAATTATTAATTGTCTCTTTTAATTAAAACACTTGATTAATTATTTAATAAAATCCATGAGGGTGTATTTTACACTATTTAAAATACCAAGGTTCTAAATTTAAGATTTCAAAATTAAAGCCATTTGATCAAATTTTAAATTATAAAACCATGATGTGCACTTTTGAAACTTTTCAAAATACTTGGGTTTAACCATTTAAATTTCCAAAACTAAAACTTTTAGTTTCAAATTTAAACTATAAAACCAAAAGGGTGCAATTTAAAACTTTTTCAAAATTACTAGGCTAAATATTTGAATCAAAATAATCTTATATTATCCATATTTAACCAAATCTATCAATTTTGATAACGATATCTCATACTAATTCGGAAAATTGAATTTAGGCATTAAAAGCACCAGACGAGTCAACTCGTCGAGTTGGGCTCTTAACTCGTCGAGTTCACCCAACTAGTCGAGTTCTATGATGGACTCATCGCGTCTGGCTGCCATACAGCAAAAAATCGATTTCCTCTTCTTTTTTCTGTTCACTCTTGCATCTATTCAATTGAAACCATCCTAGGCTCTAATACCACTGATGGGTTATGATTATTACAACATTCCTATGTGGACATGCAACCCTAATTGCTTTGGATCTAGGTTTTTCTCTATTGAACATACAAATATGAACACCAAAGCAATAACACTAAGACTAGCATATACAATTTCGAAATTGACACATAAATTAGGGTTTAGATGTTACCTCTCTTGTTATGTAGCAATAACAAGTTCACCTTGAATATCCTTGACCCTTGAAATCTTAGTGCCACAAGTGTTGCACCTCTAATGGAGTCACAAACACCCAACACAACAAGGATGAAGAGGAGAGACAAGAAATCGGCCACCTTAGGGTTTCTCAAGCTTAGGCCAAAATTCATTAGTCTGGGAGGGCTTATATAGGCTGTGTGGGCTGCTAGGGTTTCTGGAGGAAACCCTAATTCCTGTTAAACGCTTAAGCACCCCATGAACTTCTTCTTTAGAGCCCTTGGACGAAATCTCTAGGGCCTCCCTATAGGATTTCGTCCACTCCACTCTATGGAGTCCATCAGCCCAGTTTTGCAACTATCAATGATTTGCAAAACCAGTCCCTCCATTATTAACAAGTTTCTTTAATCCCAAAATTAATACTACATTAATTTCTGATTAATTACTAATTAATAATATTATTTCCAAATAATATATTAATCTTATAATATATTAATAAAATCATTCTGAGTACCAATTTATTATTCATATAATAAATCCTACTCTCTCTCCGCTTGTCATCCTATCAAGTTGCATGAGTGAAGGCAACCCAGAGGACCATGCTCATAATCAAATCAAGTACATACGAAATATAGTTATGGGCTTAGACACCTAATCCAACAGTCTACTACTTGGATAAGTCTAATAACTATAATTGCAAGTATGACATCAGAATCTGATCAACAATCGTAGCTTTCAAAAGCCGCTTTCGAACTATGATCTTATCAGTAACGCATCCATTAGATAAGTGATCAAATATTCCTCCGTTATACAAGATATCGTATGGACATGAGACATGGATTATAATCATTCTCTCTGTCCAAGGTTTGTTTCCCGAATTCCGATTTACGACGACCGACAATAGACTACAATTGAACACATCAACTTAGTCCAGGCTTGGCCAAGCGCTTCAGGTGTCATCACTAAATCATCGAGGGGCCCATAGATATCGCTTTTATCCCATTTAGGGTAAAAGGAATGGAGTAACTTCGACCCATATACTTGTACTATTTACTCATTAAATCACACACAACAATACGTTTTATAACATCAAGTTACTGATGCGTTTACATATTATCAATGCGTAACCGACTTGTAAACAACAACTATATGTCTTCGTTTCAATAATATAAGATATTATCGTCTCATAATCACTCGTGATAAAATCCATGAAGTGATTCAGATGAGCGTAGGTTTAATCCAATACTCAAATTCTAATTTCAGGAGTACTTATGAACGCTGCAGCAAACAGTTGCTATGTCTAAGCTCTTAGATAGTCTATAGTCGGATTCATGACAGTCTTACCTCATTACTTACTTCCAAAGTATGATCGATTGTGGATGTTCGAATAACCTCGTTATTCAGGAAGTAAAACATGCAAAGTGAAACACAAGAACAAACTAATCCAATATGGTCTCAAAACCTTTGAATATAAATAAAACACTTATTATTTAATCACCATATTAATTAGACATTACTCATTGTGTAATGTTTCGAACAATCAACTTAATACTTGAATTAAAACAATAGTCATCACATGCTCCAAGCATGCATACTATGTTTATCTATGGTCCTTTCTTTGTGAAACACATCAATCGAACACATTTCCAATGATGCTCATTTCATAATTGCAAATCCTTATCACAAGTGTAAGAATACCAAATTCTTGCCACTACAAAAATCTGTCAGATCTAAACTTACATGCAATGATCCTTTTGTAATGTTAAGGCACCAAAGTCACAAAGACTTTACCAATGATATTACAAAGCATTCCAACGAAGTCTTACATTCAAAGAGCATTCCTTGAACATCCTTCATGCATAAAAGTTAATAATCTTACAGATGGATTTTTATGACCAACTCCCACTATGGAAACATTTCCATATTCCCATATGACTATCAATTCAAGAGTTACCTCTTCTTAGAACATGTCAATATGGTTAATCCATTACTATACTTCCACCTGTCCACAAGCAACAAATATTTGGTAAACCTTAGATTGTCCTTTGATAGTTGTTTAACAATTTTAGTTATATCCGGTTCTGGTCCCTTTTCCCTCTTAATGCGCTAGGCATTTAGGAAAATGAGAACATGCGAATCTTATAGCACATGCAATCGATCCTATATCTGAATCATATGGGACACGATTCATAATGTATTACATAAAGACATGATACTTGACCAGTCTCTTGCTAAAATATTCCCATATATAGAATTTCCTATGTTGAAACATTTCAACATAACATTCATATATGACCATGACTAAGTTTGATTAAAATTTCAATCTAAGCTTTTAGATTCAAAATGAAGTATAAATGCCCTCTCCCTTAAGCCTTACTATAGCGAAACAATTTCTAATTCCTTCAACTTCACAAATTTTGGACTTCGTTTCCTATAAACTTGCAACACTTAACATAATAATCACGCTCCCACTAGCATAACAATTATGTTCTTACCAGCATAACAATTATGCTCCGACTAGCTTTGACATATATCCTAAAATCAGCTGGACTTCTAGAAAACAATACTTATTGACTTTCTTACCAAAATTCAGATTTATGATATGTGGTGCTTCGATAAGACTTTATCTAAACTTCTCAATCTCATACACCATTCATTAGATAGCTTACGTATGTGTCCAAACTCTTTGAGAACTTATAGCAATAAGTCCCAAGAGTTCAAACTTATTTGTCATTTCTCACAATTCGAACTATGAAAAGAGATGTTGTAATCATATTCAAATTTGAGAACGTAATTACCACAACTGCTTACTCTTAATCCTTTAAAATCTACTAGTGAAAGCGCTTCCTCACAATCATTTTCATGAAGTAGAGAGAAACCTGTTACCACTTAGATTTTATGGTATATGTGTTCCTATCCATGTGAACCTGTCATTTCGAACCGCTATCACAAGACAAGGTTTATGAAAAATTGAAACTCATATGGACTGAACCTGATTATTCGTCATTTCTTGCCATCCGGTAGCACAAGGGCCTACCAGTGCTTCCAAGTTATTGAGAAGCTTACCCGTACAGATCAATGTACTTTCACTGACCAAGGTGCTTTGCCTTAGGCATTCAAATGAGAACTCATAGAACTCACATGCATAGTCAACTTAACTGGAATGACACAAAAACAAGAATATGTCAACACGATAGGTTGTCAAACTCAAGTCGTGTGCTAGTGATTACCAACACGTTCCTTCTTGATCGATTCTTGAAACTTTTCAAAACCATTAAAACTCCCACTGACCTCTTGATTTATAAGATTCTCAGTCAAGGAACATTACTTGACAACTAAATATTCAAGAATTAGTGCGGGTTCTTATCAAGAACAACACTTCATATAATTGGTCTTACTTGGTCTTTGTTTTATCCAAAGCATCACAACTACCAATTTGAAATGTGCAAGAGTAAGAAACATTTTCTACTCTACATTTCATGAGGTGTTATAAACCTACTTCGAAGATTTTACTCAAGGCAGTTTCTAGAGTACGACTCTAAAACTTGACTTTGGAACGAAGTATGATTCATCCTTTTGATTTAACCATTTCAACAATTCCCGATTCCTCTTCTTAGTCATTTAACTGCACTAAGGTGTCCTTAGAGGATCAATTGTGACATGGTTCCATAATCATTAGAATGATCATAAAACATGATATTAAATTTCTCTCCTTTCCTTTTAGATTGGAGAAACTTTTATCTTTCTGCTTAATTGATTATTCTTATTCGTTCTACTATACTTTGAAACTTTCCAAGGTATTATAATTATACTTAATCTTATAAGCATAATCATATTTACTGAACTATCAGTAAATCATGACAAATAGACTTTATCGTCCTTTGTGGCGGATCTGACCAGTTCACATCAATGTGTACTAGATCCTTTATTCCTTCACTTGACTCACATACATATGTGAACAAGGAATTAGTCTCAATTTACCAAAGATCAAGATTCTCATACATCACATAATTCAATATTACGTGATCCCAAGTTCCTGTCCAATTGAAACTTGGGCGATGAGAATCCTTCCTCACTTGGTAAATTATGACACTACCACAAATGATACAACTAAGAATCATATCCACTCTCAATATTGCTAACAATAGAAATATAAACACCAATTTTCATAAATGCCATTGCAAGGAAATGTAAAATAAGATAAAATCAAATTTTATTTTATTTATAAAAGGCGCGGAAAAACTTGTCCTTACAACGCGAATACAAATGAAAACTATGTTTCTAAATATTCCTAAGCAATCTATCAAAACTCCTAAGCAGCAACTCAAAAATCTGATCATCGAACCATGTGATTGAAATCCATCTCTTCGCGATCAGAGTCAGCTTATTCTTCCTCTAAGCTTCCTTTCTTTTCTTCGATCCTATAAAACATCAAAATGCAATATTATCACATCATGTATTAAGAATCTATAAGTAGGAACTTAACAGAGCTATATAGTGGATATACATGATGCAAAATCATACAATTTTACTTTACTATACTTGCGATTTTTCAGGTAAATACGGCAGCTTCGCATCCAATGCCCCTTCTCTTGGCAATAGAAACATATGGACTCCTTGGGAATGACACATGGGACTATCTCAGAATTTGCCTTTCTCTTATGATCAAACTTTTCGACCATGGCCGATTTCTATCCTTTAGGAGAAGAAACCATTACTGGAGGAGGTGGAGGAAGAGGAGTATGATTTCCAGTTCCACCTTTGCACGAAGAAGGGAATGAGCTTTCACCTTGATCGACATGTGGAATATCATCTTCGAATGGAATGCTTTTTCCAAACGATTGAGGAAGGCCATAGTTGTCAGAAACAGACATCTACAAAGGGAGAAATTCAAGTTCGTTGATATAATCCTTAACATAACACCCAAATGAAATATTAAGGCTAGGACCCAACACAATAATTTACAATTCAGAAAAGGGATGCCGTAATCCAATTGCAAATTATTTGAAGGTAGGTAAATGACGATTTACCAATTCCACCACAAAAACGAAATTTTAAATGAATTAGGTTTTAAATGAAATTCCTAGATCTTTCGAGATTCGTTGAACTTTTCAATGGCATGTTTAATCTCGATTATGCACTTCAACTTTGTCACTGGGATACCGAGGATCACAAACAAGGTGTGAATAACCATGCAAATTAGCTTGGTACTCTCGAAGTCATTTATCATCTAATCAATGTGCCAGTTAACCACACACGCTCCATCAATCAATGATAATTTGCAAGCTACCCATTTCCATCCTTCATTAGTCCACATTAGTGTGCCGGTTAACCACACACGCGCCACTAACTGACTAATAAGGTGCAATGTGCAATTTCATGGATTAGCATCAATTTCACATGTTCCTACAGTAACTACGACTTGGGAATTAATAAAAATTTTAGTTATTTTGTATTTTCATTATACTTTTAATGAGATCTTAGTGTCCTATCCTACCCGTTTGGCTAACGACCCTCCACTAGTCAAGGGTGCGGTGGGTAAGAGTGGATACCCAATGACGGTCATTTTACAGGCCGCTTCCTTAAACACCCCTTATAGACCAAGCTTCGTGAATGAGGCCTACTAATGGTAAGACTGACTTATTCTTATACATATATATAAATTAAACTTTTAATGTTATAATAGTATAAGGGTGTATTTTAAACTTTTAAAATACTAAGTGGTTTAATCTTTTAAATAAATTAAACTTTTAATTTAATTAACTTTAAACCATATTATGGAATTATTAATTGTCTCTTTTAATTAAAACACTTAATTAATTATTTAATAAAATCCATGAGGGTGTATTTTACACTATTTAAAATACCAAGGTTCTAAATTTAAGATTTCAAAATTAAAGTCATTTAATCAACTTTTAAATTATAAAACCATGAGGTGCACTTTTGAAACTTTTCAAAATACTTGGGTTTAACCATTTAAATTTGCAAAACTAAAACTTTTAGTTTTAAATTTAAACTATAAAACCAAAAGGGTGTAATTTAAAACTTTTCAAAATTACTAGGCTAAATATTTGAATCAAAATAATCTTATATTATCCATATTTAACCAAATCTATCAATTTTGATCAGGATATCTCATACTAATCCGAAAAATCGAATTTAGGCATTAAAAACGAGTTTTGGTAATTATCCAAACCAAAATCTAACCAACAAATCAAAAAATCAGGTACCAGACGAGTCAACTCGTCGAGTTGGGCTCTTAACTCGTCGAGTTCACCCGACTAGTCGAGTTCTATGATGGACTCATCGAGTCTGGCTGCCATACAGCAAAAAATCGATTTCTTGTTCTTTTGTCTGTTCACTCTTGCATCTATTCAATTGAAAACATCCTAGGCTCTGATACCACTGATGGGTTATGAGCATTACAACATTCCTATGTGCACATGCAATCCTAATTGCTTTGGATCTAAGTTTTTCTCTATTGAACATATAAATATGAACACCAAAGCAATAACCCTAAGACTAGCATTTACAATTTCGAAATTGACACATAAATTAGGGTTTAGATGTTACCTCTCTTTTTATGTAGCAATAACAAGCTCACCTTGAATATCCTTGACCCCTGAAAGCTTAGTGCCTCAAGTGTTGCACCTCTAATGGAGTCACAAACACCCAACACAACAAGGATGAAGAGGAGAGACAAGAAATCGGCCACCTTAGGGTTTCTCAAGCTTAGGCCGAAATTCCTTAGTCTTCGAGGGCTTATATAGGTTGTGTGGACTGCGAGGGTTTCTGTAGGAAACCCTAATTCCTGCTTAAGGCTTAAGCAGCCTATGGACTTCTTCTTTAGAGCCCTTGGACGAAATCTATAGGGCCTCCCCATAGCATTTCGTCAACTCCACTCTATGGAGTTCATCAGCCCAGTTTTGCAACTATCAATGATTTGCAAAACCAGTCCCTCCATTATTAATCAGTTCCTTTAATCCTAAAATTATTACTAGATTAAATTCTGATTAATTACTAATTAATAATATGATTTCCAAATAATTTATTAATCTTATAATATATTAATAAAATCATTATGAGTACCAATTCATTATTCATATAATAAATCCTACTCTCTCTCTCTCTCTCCACTTGTCATCCTATCAAGTTGTATGAGTGAAGGCAACCCAAAACGACCATGCTCATAATCAAATTAAGTACACACCAAATATAGTTATGGGCTTAGACACCTAATCCAACAGATTCGGCCAGAAAGAAAGCAAATTTCACCATGTGAGGAGAAAGGTAGTACGATATGTCTAGACAACATGTTTGACACACAACAAGGACACACCACCCACCAGCAAGGACACAAAGTGATACTGAAATACCGGCACATCCATTACATAGGTATCCATCAGATATTTTGTGATAGTGGAGTTTTTTCGAGTAACAAAGACCCATTGGAGATACTATGTGATAATGAAGGTGCAGCCGCTTTGACTAAAGAGCCTAGGGATCATGGAAGATCCATACAGATAAAGAGGAAGTACCACTACATTCGATATAGAGTTAATGATGGAGATCTGGTTGTGAAGTGCGTATCGTCTAAAGAGAATCCGACAAATCCATACACAAAAAGGATGACCAAGGAAAAACATAGAGTGCATTCTAAGAGGATAAGCACGAAAGATGATGTAAAGTTTAGTAATTAGTTAATTTTTGAAACATTTATAGCAATGAATAAATTTTGTAATTGTTTTGGTGATTAAATAATGGAGATTTATTTATATTCAAGTGTGTTACCTTTTACAATTAATTTATTATTGTGCTTCTTTTTTGCATCTTTAGATCCCCATTTCCTGAGTATTAATTTACTCAAACTCCACAATCTTCCGTACTCTTGGGAGTAAGTACTGAATTAAGATTGCCGTGAAGTGTTAGTAGATTGTCTATATAGTTTGGACATAGCAAGTAACTGCGAATAATATTCATGAGTACTTAGTAGAGATTTAGGTATTGGAAAAACCCACGCTCAGATAGATTACTTCATCGATTCAATTACGAATAATTCTGAGATCATAATATCTTTTAGTCTTAAAACTGAGAGACCCTGAGTTCTTTGCATACGAGTTGGTTTTGTATTAGACTTATTCTAATGCTATCTGTAACTGGTGTTCATAACGAATAGGTCTATGCATAACTTGATGAGTAGACAAAAACTATCTAGTCAAAGTTCATTTATTCCCTTTCACCTTTGTGGGAAAGGCGATATCGTGTGCCCCTTGATAATTTCACGATAACATTCAAGTGTTAGGTCTAGCCCGTACTAAATTAATGTGTTCGTTTAGTAGTTTGATTTGTTCATCCTAAATTTGTAATCAAAAACCATAATGTTAACCTGTTAGTTTGATTCATTATATATGACTCTGTTAACAATGATATCTTGAAGAAATAAAGGAGTAATTGATCCCTTATCTAAGGGCCAATCTTGATAAGATCAGAGTTCGACAGTTGCTGTGAAAGACACACTTTGTTAGTTATTCAAATATTATCCGACCAATATAGTTAATGACTTGTCCAAGTGGGAGACTGTTAGAAATAGGTGTCCAATGTCATAACTAATTGGTATAACTTTGGGAATAATAGCAGAGTCCTTTTTGGGTTGCCCTCAAGAGCTAAAACAGTTAGAAAAGAATTAAGAGTGTGAGATAACTAGTTAACTGATTTATTACAAATTAATAAATTAATTAGAAATTAAATAGAAATTAATTAAGAATTAATCTAAATTAAATTAATTTGGGATTAATTAGAATTAATTTGGACGTACATGGGTTGAATGTTAATTATTCAATAGTTGAACAATTGGAACGTTCTAGAAATCGCATGGTGTGGACAGTTTTGGTGGAATTTTATTAGGCTTCCAATATCAATCCACGTAAGAGATAAGGCGAGGATTTGAATCAAGATTAAATCTTAATATTTAATTGATTCAAATCAGGGTTATGTGATTACCACCACAACTATATAAAGACCCATTCAGGTCTTCATATTTTTTTCATCCAATATACAACCTCCTGAAAAGGCTGAGGAATTTGATTCTCTCTCTCTCTCTCTCTCTCTCTCTCTAAAAAAGTTTCTAGGTTTAGTTTTTTAGGTGTGAGCCATAAAAGGCATTCCTATTTTATGTGATAGAACTTCCAAGAAGCAACACAAGTGTTCATGATCTTAAAGTGGACTCAAGTATATACTATTATACTTGTAAGGTTAGTATTCTACTATTTTCATCGTTTATTTTTATAGTTTTGAAAGTACGTTGTCATTATAGTAAAATCTAGATCTTAAGGTGCATGTACACTTAGGGATATACTTGAATGTTTTTGTTGTATAAATCTATTGTATTTTTTTCCAGTGATATACTTGAATACTTGAATGCTTTTTTTGAAACAAATTAAATGGATTATTATTCTTGTAGTATTTGTGAGAGAGTCTTGATATCAACTAGAAAACTAGTCATGCTCTTCTAAATAATAAAAATTCAATGGAACAAGGTCAAGGTGTAAAATAAACAATTATTTTTACAAAGTTAAAACCAATATTTTTGTAATAAAACGATCATATAATGTTACTACCTAAAGAACTTTAATTGTTCGTGTCGTTTGACATTTTAATCACTTTTGCACCTATTATATAGGTTCCAACGTATACATCTCTTATTGGATGTATCCATGAGCAACATAAAATATTGTTTCGTAATCATAACTTATGTGTTAAGTATTATACAATATTGTCTTTAGTTAAACTGAGAATATGAAAACAGTAAAATAAAGGGACTTCCTGAAAATAAGTATGTATCCAATAAAGAATCTCGTTTCTCTTTTTTCAATACTAATCACTCTTTCTTGCCGACCATAATACAATGCAACATATTTATAAATCACCAGAATTGTGGTCTCCACCTTTAAGACTCATACATTGACATATGTTATCTTCATACCAAAAAATTACAGAGTACACCACTTGACCGAACAATGTATCTTTAAATGTGATTTAAATACAAAAAAGCTTAGATGTAATCATTACCATAACATTAAGGGTTATTTGGAACATTCAGAGCAACATAGTATTTGGAGCGATGAAAATGACGAATAAACAATTTTGACAAATTTGATTTCAGTCTTACTTTTGATTTTTAATGGGTGCAAAAAGTATAAAATGAACTTGATTGATGGGCTCAATAACTTAAATTTTGTTATTTCCTCTTTACACTGAACTGCTTTTAAAGTTTTTTTGTTGGTCTTAGTAAGATTTTATCTCTCCAAAAGAAAAAACAATAAATTTTTAAATCCATCTCTTCTAATAAAAAAGTAACAAATGTCATTTTTTAATAGTTTATTAAAAAAAAGTTTGACATGCATTTTAAAAATTACATTGTAAATTTCTATGCTTTTACATTTAATATAAATCCCTAAAATCAGGAACTTAATGATGTATTTGAATTTTAATTAGATTAATTGTAATTCTCGCATTTCCTGCTACGCATAGTTATCAAATCTGTAACCTTGTCGGTAAACTATTGTAAATTTTTTAGAATAAATAAAAGTAAATTAGTCAATTACATATCTGTTTATGTGAATGTTTTAGATGTTATGTGTATATGCCATATGTGTGAAATTCTACGTCGAAATGTAATAAATAGGGCTAAAATATTAATTAAAAATAAAAATTATTTTGGATAAATAATCTAAACAAAAGTCATAGTAATCGAAAAAGCGAATCGATGCATATAAAGAATGCCTAAATCTGACTGCTTGAAAGGAAGTTAATATTTTTTCGAAATTTCTGCATAGCAGTATACGGCTCAAAAACCAAAATTAAAATCGGTCGATTGGTAGGAAAAACAATCTAAATGTGAGTTGAAGATCTTGTCAATACCTATCTATCGATATAAAGACATTCGAGAACGGATATTGTATGAGAAAGTTATGATTTTTATATAGACTTTAGCAGTCTAAGCCTGTTAAAAATATAGCTTTAAAAATAAAGTGAGAATTAGCCAACGAAATCTAAACGAAATTTGTAGATCTCGTAGAAAGCTACGCTTAGATATAAAGAGCATTGAAAACGAAGTTCGTATGAAGAAGATACGATTTTTCTAAGAAATTAAAGTTTTCGCATGCGCAGACAAGGAGCACGGCACGCACCAACATAACCACGTTGACCCACCCAAACTTCGCCATGTATCAGACTAGAAAGATGTCACGTCACCTTCTTGCGACATAAGGCGTGGTGCGCCTGGTTAAGGAGTGTGATGCGCCTCCCTAAAATCCTATAAATACCTTCGACTTTCAGCTCATTCTTCATCCCTTCCACTCCAATTCTCTATGGAACTCTTTCTAGCCCTTACTCTCTTTACTCTCTAGTTCCCGACCACTTTAGCGAGGTCCTGCGGTGTCAGATAGCCAGTGATTCCATGTTATTATATTGATTTCTCTTCTTACGGGAGTGATGTCTAGGGTGGATTTAGTGAGGTGTTTAAAGTAAGATTTCCAAACCGTGTACTTTGTATACCAAACAGACCCTACCTTTGATATGATCCTACCTGGTTATTCCTTATTTGATAGATCTTGATGTAAACATTAGGATTATTGAGGAATCAAGACTATCATTATCATAGTAACAAGAAGTATGAAAATAAACTAAGACTTAGTTCCATTTTAATCTTGGTCTTTTTAAAAGATAAAGTGTTAAGACGAAGCGTTTCCCTAACCTTGAATTGCCTACTTTTGTAAGGTGAATGCGTAGTTACTTTCAAGAGCATAATTTTAAAAAAATATATTTATTAAACGTTAATTGTATTAATTGTACTATGTGCTATTTGTATGTTATAATAGTACTACTTATCAAAAATTATATTAGGATCAAATTTCCTATAGATATAGTCTCGAATAGTTATAGACTTAAAAAGGGTAATTAGTTCCAAATAAGTTGAACATTGGATAGGTCTCATTCTGTGGGTAGAGTGTGAGATCAGAGCAGAGTGTAGTAGTCCTCCTCTTTTTGGATGACTAGAAATGGTGGGTCCAGATCAGACAATTGGCAAGTATGTCTAGGTCATCGACTAGAGTAGATGACAACACCTGACTATTCATGGTGGTCTAGTGAATTACGTTGCTAGTGTGGACTTATAACCCACAGACATAGGTAGAAATAGGATACCATATCTATCAATTACTCTGCACATTAGTTGCATTTATATGACTTACACTGGCCAATGACTCCCCTAGTTGTGTAGTCAAGTAGTTGCTCAAACGGTTCATCAGGTTGGGTGATTCCTCCAAATAACTATTGCTTTAGGATTTGTAAGAATCGATTGAGTAGGGTAGGTGGTCTTATGTCAGATTATACCTATAATGTTTGTTGCAGGAATGTTATTATATATTATCATTAATAAATTATGGGCTTGAAAACCCTGTTCATCTCACCCGGTTTCCTAAACCTGACCCACTTATTTTTCGTGCATCACATGTAGCGGATGTAAGGTTGCCGAAGTATAATTAGGATGCAGAGTGAAATTAAAGATCCGTCTGTAATATTATTTCACGACCTTTTTATTTTTTACGCAATAATATATGTTTGGATATGAACGATGACATTGTCAGAATTTTAATAGAACGAAATAACTTTTGTTATCTCAAAATGTTTTATTACATTGGAATTTCATCTCAATTTATTAAAGTGTAAAGAAAAAGTTTTAAATTTGTTCTGAAAATTTGGGGGATGTCACATTAATTATGGTTTTGATCCGTCTGTATCCCTTAATTCTTGGTCCAGTCCATGTCTCCATTAAATTTTCAAATTTTGAATTTTGCCAACTCGCTTTGTGATTATGACGTGAAATCTTCAATTTTTACTCCATTCGAGAATCACAAAACCTCCTCCTATATTTGGGAATGAATTGCAACCTAATTTCTTCTCAACACAAAAATCTTCACCTGCTATGAAACATCCCAAAAATACAGTCCAAAAATTTTGATTTTTAAACATTAATAAAACCATCAACCATCCAAAATCATAAGTAAAATCATAATCATGTATCATAAAACATCATAGTATCTGTCTCAAATCAAATCTCATATCAAATCATCAGAGTGAACTCCCAGGCTGTGACTGTGGTGTATGCCATGCGATCAACCCGAGCCCTTCCCTTTGCTAGTGGAAGTACCTGAAACCAAAACTGAAAACTGTAAGCACAAAGCTTAGTAAGCTCCCCCAAACTACCACATACCATACAATAACACAAATACACATACTGGGCCTTGCCTACTGTATCGGACCGCAGCCCGGACTAACTTGGGCCTTGCCCACTGCATCGGAACGCAGCCCGAACTAACTTGGGCCTTGCCCACTGCATCGGACCGCAGCCCGGAATAACTGAACATATCATAAACATAAACATGTAACATCCCGGACTAACTTGGGCCTTGCCCACTGCATCGGACCGCAGCCCGGAATAACTGAACATATCATAAACATAAACATGTAACATAGCATATACCTACTGCATCGGACCGAAGTCCGGGACACAAGGCACATAACATAAACATGCATGAATCACAAAGACATCAAGCATACATACTACTTCTCGGGACCACCTCGGCATCGGACCGAAGTCCGGAAATATATAAACTGCATCGGGCTAACCCCGGCATCAGACCAAATTCCGGAACTACTAACATCTAAACGGACCGGCATTGTGGCCGTAGACCCGTTCCTACTGGAAGGAAACTCACCTCGTATAACTGGTTGCTGATATCCTGAGTGAGAAATCCATGTTTGCTGCTCTGGCGACTCTCCGGCTATAATCACATAACATTCTGAATCAACTGACGATTCCTCATGGAGTAAATAACCAATTTACCCCCTGGTCAAAGTCAATGTCCTGGTCAGAGTCAACTTTCAGGTTGACTCTACTCGCCGAGTCCTACTATGGACTCGCCGAGTTCCCTAACTCACAATTTTCCAACTCGCGACTCGACTCGCCGAGTCGGGGCGTAGACTCGTCGAGTCCCTCTACTTCCAGATCGTTGTCCTAACTCACTGAGTCCTCTTCCACTCACTGATTCAACTCACAACTTTTAAATCGGAGAAATCGGGAGTTTGCGCTCCGACTCACCGAGTCCAATGAACGACTCGTCGAGTCCTATGCATGTCTTTACTATACAGTTGATTCTAATCGATTCCAGTGCATCCAATTCATAGATCTGAGCTTCTAGGGCCGATATAACACGTAAAGTTGCCAACTTTACGTGCATGCATAGAGGTATGAAGCTAAAACACCAAAATAAGCTAGAATTGGGAATCTAGGGTTTGGAACAAGGCCTTGCTTTGCATAAAGGTAGCTACTTTGAGCTCCTAGAGCTCAATGATGTCCAGATCTATAGTTCCCTACCCTAAGGGAGCTCCAATCTCGAGTTTGGACCTTGAAATGTCCCAAAAGTGGCAAAACAAGCATAAATGAAGATCTATTAGGAAAATGAACAAGGTAGAGGCTTTATTACCAGATGAAGTAGCAAATGGAAACCAGCTTCTGGATCTCCTTCTTCTCCTTTGCACCTTCTCTCTTTCCTTCTCTTCTACACTTTCAAGAATACACCAAATCACTCAAAATCAAGAAGGAAACACTCGAAATCACCAATGGAGGGCTAGGGTTTTGAGGGGGAACGCTCTAGAGGTGCTGGAGGCTAGGATGGGGGCTATAATGACGTTTAAATAGGGTACAATCCCTAAGAATTAGGGTTTCATCCAGACTGGCCTACTCGTCGAGTCAATACGCGGACTCGCCGAGTAGGTCACTTAAACCTGCGTCCAATCCTGGAATCTACTCGACAAGTTAGGGCTACTACTCGTCGAGTAGCTCTTTATAAAAAGACATTTAATGAATTAATACGTACCAGGAACGGGGCGTTACAATTCTCCCCCACTTATATTAGACTTCGTCCTCGAAGTCTACTGTCTCTGGAAACAACTCTGGGTAGTGCTCCCTTATCTCTTCCTCAGGCTCCCACGTCCACTCTGAACCCTTGCGGTGCTGCCACTGCACCTTCACCAACTCTACTCTCTTGTTCCTCAGCTCCTTCACCTTGGGATCCAGAATCGTCACCGGTCTCTCGATATAGTTTAGGCTGTCGTGAACCTGAATGTCCTCCAGGGGTACCACTAATAAATCATCCACTAAGCACTTCCGCAACTGAGAAACATGGAACGTGCTGTGGATCTGGCTGAGCTCTGCTGGAAGGTCTAACCGATAAGCAACCCGACCCACCCGGGCCAAAACCCTAAACGGACCAATGAATTTGGGGCCTAGCTTTCCCTGCTTCCGAAATCTGATAACACCCTTCCAGGGTGACACTTTTAGGAGGACCATATCGCCCACCTGAAACTCCAAGTCCGAACGCCGCTTGTCGGCGTAACTCTTCTGCCGGCTCTGAGCAGTTTGGAGTCTGCTCCGGACTTGCTGAATCCGCTCCGTAGTCTTGAGTACCACCTCTGTACTCCCCATGACTCGCGGACCGACCTCTCCCCAACAGATTGGGGTCCTACACTTCCTCCCACAGAGCATCTCGAAGGGAGGTCGGCCTATACTGGAGTGATAGCTGTTGTTATACGAAAATTCCGCTAACGGAAGATACGTATCCCAACTGCCCCCGAAATCTTGCACACATGCCCGAAGCATGTCCTCGAGAGTCTGGATCGTCCTCTCGCTCTGCCCGTCCGTCTGAGGGTGGAAAACGGTGCTGAAATGGAGACGAGTACCCATCTCGTCGTGAAACCGCTTCCAAAATCTGGAAGTAAAACGAACGTCTCTGTCTGATACCACTGAGACAGGCACTCCATGACGTGCCACCACCTCTCGAACATAAATCTCAGCCAGTTTCTCGGCTGAGATGCTCTCCTGGATCGGTATGAACTGCGCACTCTTGGTCAACCGATCCACGATGACCCAAATCGAATCTACCCCACGTGCGGTCCTGGGGAGCTTAGTAATGAAATCCATGGTGATATCCTCCCATTTCCACACGGGAATGTCTAGCGGTTGCATCTTGCCATGGGGCCTCTGGTGCTCTGCCTTGACCTTCCTACAGGTCAGGCATCTCTCCACATACCAAGCTACGTCCCGCTTCATGCAGGGCCACCATAAATCGGGTCGAAGATCTTTGTACATCTTCGTTGCCCCTGGGTGAATGGAGAACCGAGACTTGTAGGCCTCATCCATCAATACGTGCCGTACTCCACCCCAGTACGGTACCCAGACCCTCCCGTGCAGGGTCAACAGTCCTCGGCTATCATAATCAAAAGAAGCCACTCGGCCCACGATCCTCTCACACTTCTGCCTCCCCTCCTTCAGGCCCTCAACATGTGCCTCTCTAATCTGCTCCAGTAATGGAGTCATCACTGTCATCCTCAAACAGATGTCTCGTATCGGGGCCGCCACCACCTTGCGGCTCAGAGCATCGGCCACTACATTGGCCTTGCCCGGGTGGTAAAGGATCTCACAATCGTAATCCTTAACCACATCTAACCATCGACGCTGCCTAATGTTCATATTCGGCTGATCCATGAGGTACCTCAGACTCTTGTGATCCGTTTAAATAGTACATCGGACCCCATAGAGGTAATGCCGCCAAATCTTGAGGGCGAACACAACAGCCCCTAACTCTAAATCATGCGTCGGATAGTTAGCCTCGTGAGGCTTCAACTGTCTCGAGGCATAAGCTATCACACAGCCTCGCTGCATCAACACTGCTCCCATACCTGTGATCGAAGCGTCACAATAGACTACAAAGTCATCTACTACCTCTGGCAGGGTGAGAATCGGTGCCTCGCACAATCGCTGCCTGAGCGTCTCGAAGGCTGCTTGCTGCTCAGGACCCCAGCAATACACAACCGACTTCTTGGTCAGTCGAGTGAGCGGTATTGCTATCTTGGAGAAGTCCTGGATGAATCTCCTGTAGTACCCTGCCAAGCCCAGGAAGCTCCGAATCTCAGATGGAGACTTCGGGACCTCCCACTGCATCACAGCCTCTATCTTGACCGGATCGACTAATATACCCTTCTGGTTGACGAGGTGTCCCAGAAACTGAACCTCGCGCAACCAGAACTCACACTTGGAGAACTTTGCGAAAAGTCTCTCCCTCCTAAGTGTCTCTAGCACCTATCTCAAGTGCGCCTCGTGCTGCTCCTGTGTCCTGGAGTAAACCAATATGTCGTCGATAAACACTATCATAGATCGATCCAGCATCGGCCTGCATACGCGGTTTATTAGATCCATGAACGCGGCTGGAGCATTGGTGAGCCCAAACGGCATCACCACAAACTCATAGTGACCATAGCGGGTCCTAAAAGCGGTCTTCTGCACATCATCAGCTCTGACCCGCATCTGGTGGTATCCGGACCGTAGGTCAATCTTGGAGAACCAAGATGCTCCCTGAATCTGGTCGAACAAATCATCTATCCTCGGGAGTGGGTAACGGTTCTTCACCGTCACCTTATTCAGCTCCCGGTAGTCTATGCACATACAGTGTGACCCGTTCTTCTTCTTCAAAAACAGTATCGGGGCTCCCCATGGTGAACTGCTCGGCCTGATAAAACCCTTGTCTAACAGCTCTTGCAGCTGCGTAGACAACTCCTGGATCTCGGGAGGAGCCAACCGATACGGTGCTTTGGCTATCGGAGCCGCACCCGGAACCAGGTCAATCTGAAACTCAACCTGTCTCTCAAGAGGTATCCCAGGCAAATCCTCCGGGAATACATCCGGGTACTCTCGTACCACCGGTACATCATCAACCGTCGCCTTACCCTTATCCCGGGTATCTATAACATAGGCGACGTACCCCTCGCAACCCTGTTGGAAATAGCGTCTCGCTCTCGCTGCTGAACAAGGAATCGGTCCACGTTGTGGCCTCTCGCCCTGAATCACTAACTCTCCCCCACTGGGAGTGCGGGCCCTCACCAACTGTAGCTCACAATCAATCACCGCTCCATTGGAACTCAGCCAATCCATACCCACTATAACCTTGTTCCCTCGCAGGGGAATAGGAACCAAGTCTACCGGAAACCGCTCATCGAATAATCGCAGTGTACATCCTCTATGAACTCTCGCGACCCTGACGGTCCTGTCATCTGCTATCTCCACGTCGAGTGGGAAATCCAGCTCCCCCGGAGCTCTGTTAAATCGCTTGCTGAGTGCAAGCGACACAAATCATCGGGTAGCCCCCGAATCGAAAAGTACCATAGCTGATATGTCGTTCACTAGGAACGATCCTATGCACATATACATAGTATAAGCAAAAATCAAATGAAATAATAATAATAAATGGAGAAGATACATACCAGTAACCACATCTGGAGTCGCTCGTGCCTCCTCTACTGTCAACTGGAAGGCTCTGCTCTTCGCCACCGGTGCCTCAGCCCGGCCCTGACGGCCGTCTGTAATCCTCATAGTAGCAGGAGCGGGTGCCACCAACTTTCCTGCTGCTGCCAGACTCGGACACTGAAACTTCTTGTGTCCCCTCTGATTGCAATGGAAGCAAATCAGATCAGATGCTGTGGTGGTGGTAGCTGTACAATCCTTGCTCATGTGTCCCGTCCAACCGTACTTGTAGCAACCAGAACTCCCCGCTTTGCACGCCCTATCGTGCAATCTGCAACACTTGCCACACCGACTGTGGCTCTGCTGTCCCCTAGACCCGCGATCAGACACTTTGGGCTTTTTGCCCAAACTCACTGCACCGGTCGACGTCTCTGGCTTCCTCTTTCTCTCCATCTCAAGATCAATCTCCCTCTCACGAGCCCTCGCAATCATATCTTGCAGCGTCTTACAGCTGGAGCGGCTCACAAACTAGCGGATATCACTCTGCAACATCTCATGATATTGGGCCTTTTTCATCTCCTCGTCTGCCACATACTGCAGAACAAGAAGGTCCCTCTCCCTGAACTTTGCAGTAATCTCCGCCACAGTCTCTGTCGTCTGCTGGAGGTCCTGAAACTCCCTAGCAAGCTGTTGCACCTTAAAAACAGGTGCGAACTCGGCTCTGAACCTGGTCATGAAATCACTCCAGGTCATAGCATCCAACACAGAGTCATCTCCAATAGCTCTCTCGACCTCCTCCCACCAATCTCGAGCCCTGTCCTTCAGAAGACAGGATGCTAGTCTGACCTTGTCCCCCTCGGGACATCTGCTGGTGCGGAACGCGTTGGCGACATCCGTCAACCACCTGGTACTCGCAATGGGGTCCCGAGCCTCATGATAATCGGGAGCCCCACATGCTCTGAACTCTCTGAGGGTGAGCGTGCGCGACCCCATCATGGCCGCCACCTCAGTGCGAAAGGCGCTCAGCTTCTCGTCCAGAAGCTCTAGAATACCCTCCTTGACCGTACCGAAGATCACAGGAGTCAGCTCGAGTATAACGTGAGTAACCTCTGAGGAGAGGAACTCCTTAGTCTGCTCATCTAGCTGCCCGACTCCAGAGCCCGAGCCTGATCCCTCCCCGGCTCCTGAACTGCCGACTGCTGGTCTGGGTCGTAAAACCATCGTTCTGAAAATACATCATAACAGACATCAGAATACATAATATAACTGGAGGGGTCACATACACTACAAGTTCCCTGGTCTCATATCAACCTTCCTTGATTCGAGTACGGATCATCTGCTTTCAGTAGTACGGGCCCATACTACCTTCCACATCTATCCGTACTTTCCTCAAGTACTGCCTCGACTCCACCAAGTCCCTTCTACTGCTATCGCTCTCTGCTACTCTCATCCTAGGCTTGGCCTAGGGTAATCACCAATTTACTCTCCGCCATCAGCTGCATAAGAAGCACCTGCTTTCTTCCCCTAGCTAGCTCGCGAACACTATTACATACTACTCAGACTAGATAATTCTTCGAATGAGAGATCCTACCCTACAACGGTTGGACTCAAACAAGAGCTGCGAAATAGGGCTAGACCTAACCTTCTGAAATTATTTAGTCCTTGCAATATGTAACTTAACATATTCGTTTACTAGTTAGTAAAAGATAACTAGAACTCCTAAAAGCACATAGCAAGCAGCATTCGAGCATTGAGTGCATATAATCAAGCATATATTGATCAGGCTATCATACTGACTAATCTGTACTAGCATGCAATTCATAGAGCTGAGATACATATAACAGGCACATAAGGCATCCTTCCTAGATCCTTAGTCCTAACTAGCATGCAATTCTCATAAACTGATAAACATAACATAAACTTGTATGGGTAATTTGGGAGTACTTACTTGAGCTCGGCTGATTGCATGCACCACGCCCTTTTCTCTTTTCAAAATTCTTTTCGCTTTTTCTATAACTCTTTTCTTTATATATATTTTTTAAAATCTTTTCTTTTCTCCAAAATTCTTTTGTAAATATGGTTTTTCTTTTGAAAATTTCATATCACTTCCTCAGTTTGAGTTCAGACACACCCGAAAGTGTGCCCGAATCCCTCAAACCAAGGCTCTGATACCAACTTGAAACATCCCAAAAATACAGTCCAAAAATTTCGATTTTTAAACATTAATAAAACCATCAACCATCCAAAATCATAAGTAAAATCATAATCGTGTATCATAAAACATCATAGTATCTGTCTCAAATCAAATCTCATATCAAATCATCATAGTGAACTCCCAGGCTGTGACTGTGGTGTGTGCCATGCGATCAACCCGAGCCCTTCCCTTTGCTAGTGGAAGTACCTGAAACCAAAACTGAAAACTGTAAGCACAAAGCTTAGTGAGCTCCCCCAAACTACCACATACCATACAATAACACAAATACACACACTGGGCCTTGCCCACTGCATCGGACCGCAGCCCGGACTAACTTGGGCCTTGCCCACTACATCGGACCGCATCCCGGACTAACTTGGGCCTTGCCCACTGCATCGGACCGCAGCCCGGTCGAACTTGGGCCTTGCCCACTGCATCAGACCACAGCCCGGACTAACTTGGGCCTTGCCCACTGCATCGGACCGCAACCCGGAATAACTGAACATATCATAAACATAAACATGTAACATAGCATATAACTACTGCATCAGACCGAAGTCCAGGACACAAGGCACATAACATAAACATGCAAGAATCACAAAGACATCAAGCATACATACTACTTCTCGGGACCACCCCGGCATCGGACCTAAGTCCGGAAACATATATACTGCATCGGGCTAACCCCGGCATCAGACCAAAGTCCAGAACTACTAACATCTAAACGGGCTGACATTGTGGCCATAGACCCGTTCCTACTGGAAGGAAACTCACCTCGTATAACTGGTTGCTGATATCCTGAGTGAGAAATCCTTGTTTGCTGCTCCGGCGACTCTCCGGCTATAATCACATAACATTCTGAATCAACTGACGATTCCTCATGGAGTAAATAACCAATTTACCAATTTACTTTCAATTAAAACTATTGGTTCATAAATCATTATTTACAATCAAAGTTATAAGGAAAATATTACGGAATCTCGAATCATAAAACGATTAATGTGCGTGTGTACAGTCTCATATTCACCATCTGATAAGTACTTGAAAAAAATTTAATCCAAAACTATAAGCCAAAGCTTAATGAGTTCCCCAAAATACTCCATACAACAATACACATACAATGCATGCACACACAAGCCTTCAATCTATTTGGACTGCCTCGCAAGGCCTACAGAATGTCTGGACCGCTCTCCCGATCCTACAGTGTAACTGGACTGCCCCTCGGGGCCTACATGATAACTGGACCACTTCCTTGGGCCTACGGTCTGAATGGATCGCCTCGCAAGACCTACAGTACACTTGGACCGCCCAGGTATTTGTCTTACAACACACACCAGAACCGCATCAATCCAACTACCATATATCGAGATATGCAAATAGATAAATAATAACCAACAAATGATAGGTAATAAAAAAATAGATCACCATAGCATACCAACATCCTACACATAAGGATACACACTGCAGTACAGAGTATAGTGAGAAAACTCACCTAGCTACCAAACAGGAATCGCCACAACTCATAGAAAGAGAATCATGGCCCAACAACCACCTAATTATAAATAAAAGTTCAAACCTCAGTCTATGACTCTAAATCCTAAAGTTTGACCTAAGTTCAAACTTAGTCAAAAAGTCAACAAAAGTCAAAGTATGGTCAAAAAGCGAATCACACATTCTAAGAGCTCCCAACGCTCATTATGGGACAAAATAATCGATCCTTTCAGCAAAATAAATTCGCAACAGGAAACCCTAAAAAATCACCCCGCACACCAAAGAAGTGCACTACGCTCATGCTGAATCCAAAGGGTAAAATGACTTAATCTATTAAGTCAATACCCCCAAATTACATATCTGAACTCCCATAAGGTCCAAATGGATAAATTTTCCAACTTTATCCATTAAGCCTTTCCAAAACAAACAAGATATAAAATTTAAGTCCAAAAGGTCCAATAATGCACTTTTAACAACTTAATATACTAATTCTAAGCCTATAACTTTTAGGATCTGAAATAACATGATGTCATGATGGATAAAGTTTCCAACCTTATCTATAACAATGTATAAACTTACAAGATCTAGACTTTAAAGCACCAAAAGGAAACATACTTTGTATAGCCAAGATACCAAGCTCCAAGATGCCAACTTTCTAGATTCAAACGGACCAAAACATACTTCTATCAACTCAGAAGGAGCTGGAGTCACCTCAACTCCAAGCTCATCACCAAAATGGGACCAAAATCAAAAGATATGGACCAAAAGCCACATCTAACAAACTAGAAGTAAAGGTGGATGCTTTTTACTCATAATGGTCCATAAATGAGTTAACTTTGTTAGATCCAACCTTGAGCCTTTCACCAAAGAATCTTGCAACAACCTTGATATTCATGCTTCACACCAAACAATGAGAAATAAGCCTTCAAAAGTGGTTTTAAGCTCAAAATAAGAGAAGAGAGGCTAGGGTTTCACTTGGGTTCGCTCTAGAGGTGATGGAGGCTAAGAAATGGCAACCCTAGGGGTTAATGGCCTTTAAATACCCTCAAAACCCTAAAAAAATGTGTGGCGCACTAGGCCGGAAGCGCTCTGCGCTCCTACTAAATTCCGAAAAGGTATTAACGAGTCCCACAATTCAATCTAGTTACTTTTTATTAAAAGCATACCGAACTAAAATCATTAGTTCATGCAAGAATCTCAGATTATCACCTTTCCCATTTTACCATTTTCTTCAAGGCACTATTCGAGGGCTTTAATCACTTAACCTGAATTATCAATATTCGATAGGGTCTAAACTCTATTCCTTTGAAGCCCAAGACGTTTACTCAATCAAATTACGACCTGCTATCCCAAAATTAGAAACATCACAGAAACTTGGTGTTACATGTTTTGATTTATGGATAGAAATCAAAAGTTTGTGATATGACTGATTCAAGAAAATGTGTTGTCTCTGTATTTAGTTTTCAGGTGATGTGGGAAATTAAACCAGGTTACTTGAGTATTATAATGATTAATCGAAACATGTAGTGAAATTGGCATCAATTTATGCTTAGTTGAGGATTTTAGTCCCTAGAAAAATGTCAGAGGATGAGTTTATTGATTATGATGTGTTGATATTGGATAAGCTCCTAAACATTCTTCGGAATTTACATGGAAAGGATCTTAAGGAAAAGATATGCTAACTTGAATCAATTGAGCGTTTTGTGATAATGAAAATATTTATCTATCATATATGTAACTGGTGAATCCCAATTTCATTATCGTTGGATTTGGATTTGGAATGGCGAAAGACAATTATTACTTATTACATACCACAAATAACAAAAAAAAGAACATAAATTAGAAATACAAGACATCTTTTAAAATATTCCAAGCGTCTTAGTGTACAAAATTGGCCCCGTCACTTTTGATTTTGTATTGTTCCCTAGTTGCCTCCAAAATTACATCTTCATCTTCATTTGATAATTCATTCTCGATATTATGATAAATTATGTTGAAGATCTTCACCTTTCTTGTTAAATCCTTAAAATTAGTCTTCATTTCTTCTTCTGTTCGATAGGCTCTACAAGTTAATTCATAATGAAACATATTTATCAAGCGGAGCCAAAGTGATCCGTATATAAAACATGGGAGACTGATGACAATAATATTCTCCTTAATGATAATCCAAGACCGAGCAAGCGCGGTCTCCTCTTTTAAAGTCAATGGGAGGGGTTGATTTGCTGTCATTTTTGAGTTATATAATTGAATAACTCATAAGTCTTATTTATAGTTGTTCAAGATAATTGCACACGTTCATATACAGACATTTCGGTAACACATTCCATTCCAGACACATACCTACCACTATTAATATGCATCTACCACTCACCAAATAACTTCAACACTATATTATTAAGAGATTTTATGTTACTTATATGGTAACAAAAGTAACAATAACAATACATGAAATATGGTATTCTGAGATGTTCTGGTTATTCAGATTTGTTCCATGCATTCCAGACTATATAAAAACGTTTATAAACATAAATGCAAGTACATTAATCAGTAAAACTAAGTTGATTTGTTGAATCCATTGTAGAAATCATAAAAAATCTTTGATATTTAGGTTATAAGAATTTCAGTATCACCATTATTCACAATGTTTTGTTCAAGATGTCTGATATCTTCACGTTGGTCCCTAAATATATATTCCATCTGGAAACAATGTTGAGCATAATCCATTTTTTACTACTCCGAAATGTATATTTCGTAATAGGTGGTTATTATGCCAAGTATTTTTTTTCTTTTGTTATTTTATTCAACTGTTCTAAGATAATCCTATTGTGAGTCCACCTACAATTATTAAACGGGTAATTCTATACGTATCCCCTCTCCCAAAAAATATTATATTGTCTACTCGCTTGTGAGTGTAATAATGTATTTGTACCCGCATCCCATTATTTAAGAATTTATGTGATTGAGAGGTATCTATAATAACAAGCTATAATAATGTTTGACATTTTCAAATGTAATGTTTTATTCTTTAAACCACTTGTTACAAATAGCGATATTGGGTCCATATATGGATTAATGGATGGCTCGAATTAGTCTTTTTATCTTAATTTTGGAAGTCAAATTTTGACCAGGGACGCAGCGGCTCGTTTTGTATCATTGTATGCATGTGGAGACGAACATGACGACGTAATTGCTTACGTCGCTGAACATTGTAACTACAAACATTTTGTATCCAGTATTGCATATTTGCATAATTGCATTTATTCGAGGTTGACTGGTATTAAAAATAAGAGAAAAGTAATATCGTCGTAATTTTCCATTCTGTCTAATTTTTTTTAGAATGGCCGAAATTTATAAAAACTAGCAAAAACTTGAAAAAAAAACCAATTCTATTTAAATTAATATCTATTTAAATTTAACAATGTTTAGTATTATTTTTTCTAATAATATTTTTGAATATTTGTCACAATTTAAGTAGATGGTGTTCTGGGATAGAAAAGAGAAGGACGAAGTAATTTAATTTTTTAAAAAATAACAGGAAAGTTTCCGGAACAGTATATGCCACTAATTTGTATTATAAAAAATATTATATACATTTTCTGTTAAAGTTAATAAATTTTTTAAGTTCTTTTAATAAATCATTGATGGCCTATTATAGCTTATAGAGCAAATTATACGAATGGTCTCTGTTTGGATAATTTGTATGTCCGGTCCTAACTTAGTTTTTAGTTTGTATTTAGTTTGTATCACGAAATTCCGGCTATAGATATGCATTCCGAGGAGTACCGTCTACGGGCTCCGCGGAATGACGAAATCTCCGCGGAACAAAGAAGTTTGTACAATATGAGACTGACCAATGATTCTCCGCAGAGATACCTCCGCGGAGATATAAAACACTCCGCGGAGATATAAAACACTCCTCTGCAGAGGTTGTGACGAGGGCTCCGTGGAGGCTTTAACCTCTCCGCGGAATGGGTCGTAGTACTAGAAAAACAGTCTTTTACGACGCGCAATATGTGTCGTAAAACGCTCAGACGACGCGCAAATGCGTGTCAAGGAAAGGCCCTGTCATAACGAGATACGACACGCTTTTGCGCGTCGTCTATTTACGAAGCGCATTTATGACACGCATTTACGACGCGCAATTATGACACGTAATGCGTATGAAGGAAGGCCCTGTCATAAAGAAAGACGACACGCATTTGCGTGTTGTAACCTTACGATGCGCGTGTTTTTGACACGCAATGCGTATCATTAAAGCCCTTGTCATAAATGAAGATGACACACATTTGCGTGTCATAAACTTCAGCAGCCGTTTACGATATGAATTTACGACGCCCCTTTACGATACTTATTTATGCATAATACAAAAATATGGAAACAAATATATACCAAAACAATCAATTTCATCCAATAACATTATGTCAAAAAAATTGTAATACATTGGTATTAAGGGGATCTGATTGTACATTGTTATTAAGACGTTTTCCTAAACTATATAACCAAATACTACATTGCTATTAAGGGATTCGGTAGTGGTGGAGGCGGATTAGGGTTTATAGAGAAAAGGAGAAGCAGATAGTGAAGGTTGTCGGCTGGTGGAGAGGATGAATTTGTTATTCCTTCCCGAACAGCAACAACTTGATCAGAGAACGAAACCTGCAAATGAGGTCTAGGGTTTACATGGAAACCCTAAAAGATGGATGACACACGGGGTTTTTAATTTTTTAGGATTTCATTTCCCCCCTGCTATTAAAGGATGGAACGCGCGTTCCATTAAAATGTATAAAGCGACATCCTTAGATGACATACATGTGCCCTCCGTGTTTTTTTTTGTTTAGACACTAATTTAAGGGCACGCAATAATGCGTGACCTAAATCCTTAAATTTTTTGAAGAGACGACACTTTTTTAATGTCACTCTCGTTTACGTAACATAAATCAGTGAGTGTCGTGGTTTGTGTGTTGTAAAAGGGTCTTTTTTTCTTGTAGTGACACCCGGTTCATGGGTATCTTAGGAATATTGTAAACGAAGCAGATGTTCATCAACTCAGAAATATAATGTCTGAAACGAAGGAGATTGTGCATTTGTATTTTGAGGTGTTTAAGGGATGGGTCGAACAGAAAGAAGCGGCTGACAAGATTGTACCATACAATGTTGAAAACATCGTATCTGATAATGTTGAAGAGTGTCCACAAGAAGAAACTGTGATAGTGGATACGGTGGAAGAAGAAAATTTATATGGGTTTGGAAAACTGCGTGACAAAACTTTGTCAGACGATGAAGAATCAAATGAAGGCTAGTCAGAAGATGAGTTCACACATGGAAAAAAAGCTTCAGACATCTTTTACGGTATGCCTCCCATACTTGATTGTCCTGATCACATTGTTGAACCTGGACCATTTCACAGTTTAGGTCCAAATGATGATATGTTTGTTCGTCAGATGTATGATAAAAAACAACAACTAATATTTTCTCTGAGTCTTAAAGCAACCAGAGAAAAGTTTCAGTTTAAGACCAAACATTCTAACAAAAACCGTTACGAGGTATATTGTGAAATTGAGAACTGTAGTTGGCGTTTATATCCAAAACGCATTGATCCGACTGATGAATTTGAAATCAAGACTTTCAACAATGTGCACACATATTCGTCATTACATATACACCCAAATCATAAGCACGCAAATAAAAAAGACATGGTACTATATTGAATGAAATTATGGGAAAAACTCGTTCGAATGTTTGGAGGCCTAATGAAATATCAATGGATTTGAATGTTTTGCTGGAAATCAATGTAAGTTACAAACAAGCTTGGCGTGCAAAACAATATGCTATGGAACTATTGTTGGGATCCTCTGAAGAATGTTTTTCCAAACTTCCTATTTATTTTCACAATTTGAAGAAGCATAATCCCGGTACAGTGGCCTATATACAAACAGATTCTGAAGATTGTTTCGAGTGTTGTTTTTATGCCATTGGGAGCACAATAAATACAAAAAACTTGTTGTTATTTAATATAGACTAATTTGTAAAAAAAATGTAGAGTGTTTATTTGTTCCATAAAATATATTGCAGATATGAGCGTTCAAACGTTTTTGTCGTAAAGTCATAATTATGGATGGTGCCCATTTGAAGGGGGATTTTGAGGGAACCATATTGCATGCAGTAGCCATGGATGGGAACAACCAGATAGTGCCCGTTGCAAACGGAATATGCAAAAAAAAGAGTGGTCTTACTTGGACATGGTTTCTTGAAAAGTTGTATGAATGCGTTGGTGATTGTCAAGATTTGACCTTTGTAATTGATAGGGCCGATGCAATTCAGGTTAGTATTGATAATGTTTTCCCAAACGCTCATCATAGCGTGCATGCTTTTCATCTACTAGGAAACATAGTACACTGGTTTGGGAAAATTAATAAAAAAAAGTCTTGTTTTGGAGGCTTGTGAGAGCTTACAAAAGAAATGTATTTGAAGATTTTTGGTATAGATTTAGTTCTACTAGGCCGCAAGTAGCGGCGTACCTAAGTGAAGTTCTACGTGCTAAATGGACAAGAGCATATTCCCCGTCAAAACGGTACGATTACATGACCTCCAATAGTGCAGAGTCCATGAATTCTTTATCTGTAGATGCAAGGAAGATGCCTGTAATACCCCTTCTTGAGTTCTTCCATCGTCTTTCACATGAAATGTGTAACAAGCGTCGCATCGATGGAGGTATGACTTTAATTATGTCAAATAATAAGTTAATTATATATATGTTCTTTACAGGGAAACGTTCAACAGTGCTAACGGAGTGAGCTAAAAAGTAGTTAGCAAAAATGAAGAGTGTACGACAGGATGGTCCATTTCAGGTGTTTCATATGCAATATATCAAGTGAATGATTTCAAACATGGTGGCATAGTTAATCTGAGGCAAGAGAATTATACATGAAAATATTGGGAAGGAACTGGTTTGCCTTGTGGTCATGTCATAATGGTCTTAAAGCACTTGAAAAAAACTAACTTCGGACATCTGGCTATAGACGCTTACAAAATAGAAACGTACTGAAGTATGTATGAGGAGGCGGTATACCCCCTTCCAGAATTATGTGATTGGGAGATTCCTGATGAGATGATGGTTATTAAACCCCCGATAATGGATACAAGTCAAGTTGGTAGACCGAAAAACAAAAATCGTATCCCGTCACAAGGTGAAGAACCTATAGTAAGAAGGTGTAGTAGATGTGATAGTACAACACATATTGCACCGACTTGTCCGAAATTGGTCCCAATGAAGCAAAAGAAGCCTAGAAAAAGTAGCGTGGCGTCAGGTAGTAAGACAAAAGGGAAAGGGACGCAAGGGACAAAAGGGACTCACGAGACGTTACAGACGCACGAGACGCAAGAGACGTACAAGACGCAAAGAGAAGACTATTGTTCAACGTTTGATTTGAATGATTGATGTTGTATGTATAGATAAGTATGTTATGTTTTGGAAGATGTTGAATGTGTACTTTGAAATGGTGTGGTTACTTTAAACATTATGGGTAATTTTATGATTATATTAGTGCAACATTACTAGTAGAGTTAATTTCATAAAATAACTTAAACTCGAAGATAATACATATAACAAACCAAAAACACATAATAAAAGTACAACGATAGTAATTAACTTAAGGGAATTGCAATGGATACTTATCTTTCTCCATTGTTATATAGTCGTCCCTAATTCTTATTTTATCTTTAAAACGATCATTTTGCCGCCCAAGATCTATCATTTCTGCATCCTTCTTAGCAAGCCATTTTTCAGTCATTTTGATAGTCTTCTTAGTCTTTTTTATCCATTGTTCATGCTCTTTGATTTTTTTTATTAATCTGCATCCTTTCCTCAGTCTCTTTGCACTCTGCCGCAATGAGGTCACGACATTCAGTGAGAGCCCGAGATGACTATTTATCTTTTTTTATTGTTCTTCAGCCCATTGCAATTGTTGTAAAGTATCATCAGACATATACGACCCTCTCATGTTTGGTGACGGTGCAAGAAAAAGGTCTATCGGATCACAATAGTAACAATCAAGTTCGTTGAACGAGTAAATATAGAAATTTGAAGATGAACTCATATTAAAATTCAAAATAATTTGTAACTATTTACCAAATATTCAACGATCATCCATGACAATATGGAGACCCTTCAACTCCTCAGAGAGCTGCTTGTCAGTCCGCAAAGTTGTTTGTCAGTTTGCAGAGCTGTTTGTCAGTCCGCATAGCTGTTTGTCAGTCCGCAGAATTGTTTGTCAGTCCGCAGAGTTGTTTGTCAATTCGTTGTCATCCATACATTACAATTATTTATTAAAATGTAAAAATTATTAATTAAAAGGTAAACATTATTTATTATAAACTAAACAACGCGAACGGACCAAAACGAATGTTAACGTAGAACTGAATACAAACTAATATTCGTTGTGATCCATACATTACAATTCAAGTAAATTGTCGTGGAGGTAATACGACAACACTTTCAACTGGTATTTCCCAATGCATAAGGATTGGAATAGGATTCAACGTCTCAGTTTGAAAACCATTTCGATACACCGCGATAGTTAACTTTAAATTTACCATTTGCTGGATTTCTTAAATTTCAAGCCTTTGTAGTGAGCTATAACGTGATCACAAGGTATACCACATTTTTGCCATTTCCTGCAAGTACAAATACCACATTCTAATTGCACAGATTCAGTGGTTAAATACTTACTCACTTCATATCTTTCGCCAACAATATGCCTAACCCTACAACCATCAGAGTGGATAAATCTTTTTTGAAGCACCTTAAGTGCATAAGGGGTTAAAAGACCATGAAATTCCCATGTGAAATGAATTGAATCATCAAATAAAAATTATGATGTCATAATGTATAATAACATTTCATTATTACCTCCGAATGCAGCACGTTGAACATATACTCCTTGCATCGAGTCATGGACCATTTGAATGATTGTTGTTATTGGTAACTCGTGCCTGTTTGTTCTTATCCAATTGACAACATCGGGAATATCAATAAATTTAACATTGAAAAGTACTTTAGGGAAAAAAATCTCGTACCCATTTTGCAATGGGAATATTGTCAAGCCAGTGAAGATCATTCCCATTCACCTCATTTTGTAAGCTGTTCAAACACGCATAAAAATCAGAGATATTATACGCTTTGCATGTCTTCTAGAACAACTGCTCCACAACTGTATTGCTTCCGGTGGAAGCGCATATTTTCTCAGCTATAGTTTTACAACAATAGCCATGATATAAATCACGGTAGACTCTTCGAACTGCAAAGTCTATGGACTCAGACATATGGTTTATAAAACCAACTTCCGTATTGTCACCTAAACATTCTTTCAGCCTCCTCATGAACCATACCCATGACTCGTCACAGTTTATGGTTCCCAAAGCAAATGCTATGAGAAGGGGTTCATGATTTCCATCTAAAGCAACCGCAATGTACATGGATGTTATGTAAGTCCCAATTAGAGATACGTGACCAACGAATATGATTGGTATCATAGACATGAGAAACATATGAATCTGCAAGTAAAGATAAGAATATTAGCCATATAACAACTTCAAATAACAAAAAATTTACTATAAAGAATTACATACTATGCATCCCAATGCCACAAAACAAAATTGGAAACGATTGTACGAATATTTCTTAATGCACGTGAAGGTGTTAGGATTGGTTCTTTGCAAATTATGAAAGAAAATCGGTAGGTTGGAGAAACTTTTTTTGAATACCTCATTGTTTAGGCAATCCGTGGAAGTTACTGAATTGGCAGTCCGCGTAAGTAAATGAATTGTCAGTCCGAATAACTGACTTGGCAGTCCGCATAACTGACTTGTCAGTCCGCATAACTTACATTTTCAGTCTGCGTAACTGACTTGGTAGTCCGTGTAACTAACATAGCAGTTCGCATAACTGACTTGTCAGTCCGCGTAACTGACTTGTCAGTCTGCATAATTGACTTGGCAGTCTACGTAACTAACTTAGCAGTTCGCATGACTGCCTTGGCAGTCCGCGTAACTGACTTGTCAGTCCGTATAACTAACTTGGCAGTCCGGGTAACTGACTTGTCAGTCCGCGTAACTGACTTGGCAGTCCGAGTAACTGACTTGTCAGTCCGTGTAACCTGTCTTGTCAGTCCGCCTAACCTATCTTTTTATATAATAAAGCTTATATCTATATGAAATTCACATCTTTTATTCACAAAAGGGATCCTTTCACAAAATGGTGTCCAATGTACCAAGTTCTTCGAATGCAGCAAATCTGTCAAATGCAGCAGCTCCATCAAATGGTACACATCCATGGACAACAACATAGGTGTTGGTCCTAACACGATGTTGGATTACCGTTTACGAGGGTCTACCAACAATGGCTCCCCCTCATTTCCTTGTTGGTGATGAATGGTCCCGCCTAATAGGTTTGTTCAACCATGAGGTGGGAGAAGGACAAGAACGGATAAAACCCGATATTGTTAGTAAATGGATGGATTTAAAGAATAAAGTCACATGGTTCAATCGATGCTACAATTATGAGAAAATGGGACGCTCTCATGCAAACAATGAAGAACTTTTTGAAGACGTGAATAGATATTACCTGTGCAAGTTTGATGGAAATGAGTTCGAGTATACGGACGTTTGGAATCTCGTTAAAAATAAACCTTTTTTTCATGTAGACGACTCTTTTATTTGTAATGTTTGTCAGTCCTACATCTTATTCGTAATGTTTATTTTTCTGATTGTTTTTTTGTAATGTTAATATGTTATTTGTAATGTTTTTTTTGTTTGAATGTATCGTAATATTTGTTGGTGCATTATGTTTCAAAAAATAAAGGATAAATAACATAATGCAAACGCAAAAAAAAAAATCAACCATAGTACATATAAATAAAGCAATAGTAGTACAATTTAAAAATACGGGAGATCTTTCAAAAGATTCCAAGGGGCTTCATAGTCGAAAATCTCTCTGCTGGTAATGGATTTGTATTCTTCTTTAGCCGCCACCAAGATGTCTTCATCAGTATCATTCACACTTGCGTCTTCAATATTCTTATAAAGATAGTTGAATATCTCAACTTCTGTTTTCAATTCATACCATTTTGCTGCTATATCAAGCGTGTTGCGATGGTTTTCTAAGGTGGTTTCAGCGTCAGTGTTGAAGGTATTGGTTAAAAGGATCCAAAACATTGTATCATCCAAACTATTGTTCTCGTAGACATTAATATATACACGAGTTAGAAGCAAATATTCCTCAGCGGTCCATGGTTTTGAACCCATTGTAAAAGATACAAAGTAGATGCAGTGATATAGATTAGATGAAATGATACATATTTTGGAGTCATTTTATAGTGAAATGGCAGTCCGCGGAAGTGACTTGGCAGTCCACAAAACAATATAATAAAAAAAATAGAACACATATTTATATTAAACAAAATTACTAAAAACAGGTATTTCATATTAATATATACAAAGTTCCTAAAATCAAGTTATATAGTGTCCCAAATAATATTTGTCATCCTGTTTCTATAGAGAAATCATGTATCTGTATGTGGCTTATCAATCTTCACCGGTACCCCCGAAACAATCATTTCCATAAACATGCATACGAATACTCCACAAGCCCCTCTATATTCGATGTATTCCTGAATTGGCACGTCTATAGTTTCAACAAACTCCATAGTTACATTGGCTCTGTGTCCATCGGGAAAATAGTTTCAGTACTCAATCACATCTAGCTCTTGTGTCCATCGGGAAAATAGTTCCAGTACTCAATCACATCTAGCTCTGAGATAATACTATCCCCAAAACTTTTGAATTCTCCACCAATCTTGTACTTTGAGAAGAAATTCATAGATCGTGTTGAATCATAAATGTGTACTTTCCAGGTATTTAAATGTAGAACTGCCAAAAACCAATGGACACCAACAACGTTTATGGGGAATAGAACCTGCAAACAAAAAAAATTAAATAGTGGTAAATTCGCTAATATTATATATATATATATATATATATATATATATATATATATATATATATATATAAATAATTATTAAACTTAACTAACCATATCCACATCCTTCCATTTAGGATAGCCTCCAATGTCATTTGCTACATTCCTAAAAAATGATTTTCCGGGTTGCAAATTGAGTTCTTGAGGGTATATCGTCCACCTTGCGTTCGTCGGCCGTCTTTCCATGAGCAAGCCACTCCATATTGCAATATGTTGTACACTTTAAGATAAAAATGTTACAATTATTTATATAAATTATCGTCTAAAAAGGTAGTCAAAATTTAACGAATGTTACCGAAGAAATGAACCAACCATAGTCAGTAACTACAAGTAACCTTGACAAAACTCCACATCCAGTGGGAGTATATGCAGCTTGTGTGTAGTGCTGAGGTTGGAAGAGATCATATTTCATTCTTTCCAAAAACCCAACGTACTAGTAGCATAAAGACTGTCTAACAGTAGATGATTTGAAACATCATTACTCTCTTCATTCACAATGTCTTCATTTGCTTTTTCGGGACACTCCACTGCTTTTTTCCTTGCTTTGGTGATTTTCTTCAATTTTGGTGTGGATTGGATCTAAAAAACTAAAATGTTAAATAATTATCAATAACATAATATTTTATAAATACACGAAATTTAAAATATAAGTTTTGTACCACTGTGAACGGTGTCTGCTGATACCATGAAACACTCCTCTTTCGTTATGGCCTAACAATAGGTGCCACTGTATTTTTGTGATGTTGACCCACGTCTGGTGATGGCTCAATATGCGTAGGTGTACGCCCAACTTCCCCCTCTAAACGATGCATAAATGTATCATCATAATTCAACTGTGCACCATGGTAATATGTTTCTTCCTCCTATTCATTTACCATGTCCTCCTCCTCTCCAAACCCTGTATCTGGTTTATCTTTTTTTCAGTAGTACACAGTCTACTTTAGAAGCTAAGTCAGCCACAACGCCTATTAAACGCTTTACCAATGCCTTTGTGCTCGTCTTCTTCTTCTTTACCGACCTTGTTGATGTGTCGGTTGACATATAAGATCTTTCTACTTCAGGCTATTGCGAGGTAGAAGCATTTGTGGTTGTTTCAGTCGAAGATGTTTCCGACTTGTACTTCTTTCTTTGAGGAGGAGAGGCAACAATAGGTGGACTTTGTTGCCATAGGGGAGATTCTTCATGGTTAAGAGTCCAATTCACATACAGAATATAAAACGGCTCCATGAGCTCCGTCTCGTTTGCCATGACAACAATAGGATGGTTGTTAGGCTGCAAAAATCAGATTGTTAGCTTAACATGAAAAAACATTGGAATTTGAAATTATATATAATTATAATATAAAAGGAAGACCACAGACACGTTGATTATTCGATGACATTGAACCCAAGATAACCGTGTTTTTCTTCTCCACGACCTCATTCGTGGCAATTTTGTCGGCATCCGTAGATAATACCGTGTTGCCTCTGGGAACGTCACCAAAATCCATATCCATGAAAAAAATAGGTAATTACAATGCTATTATGGTATAAAAAATGAAAGTATGATAAGTATTTAAATACATTAGAAACTAACCTTAAACAGAAACATAAAACCGGGAACGGTATACTTGTGTACTTTCTTTGATTCGGGATTGGCCTGCTTCAATATTCTAAATTTTTCTATTTTATCAAACATTCCACGTATCAACCCCGAAGTATAGGTCCAGAAATCTGTACCCCATGAAAACCTGCAATTTCCAATTTATTTATTATAATTATTTTTGTATTTATACACAATTTTTAAATGTAATACCTGTTCCAATCATCTATATTATCAGCAAGCTTGTATACTGCCACGAGAATGCCCGTTTTAACGTCCCGTCCGTGGAGACCTTTCAACATAAAATCAAGCTGGATAAGCATTACAACATCTTCATCCTGAGGTGCCAAATAATCTAGAGACATAATGTAGTCTTCTAAATTTTTGAGCCGCAAACGTGCATCTGTAATGTCTGGGAACAACCGAGCATGAAGATTTGAATTTAACCGGCCTCTTTCATCATGGAGTAAATCCACATAAGGACCAACTCTTAACCCACTAATCAAAATATATTCAGTTTCACCAAAATCGAATTGCATCCCCTGTATCTCAAAAAGAAATCTCCCCATTTCAAACACTTATTGATACTTAACTTCATCCAACATCATCAAATACACAAGTAAGGGGTCACCATTGGGGATATGCATTCCTAAGAATCTTCCAAACGGTGAAGCTTCAAATAATGCTCGTTGCAATTGTTTTAGGCGCGGAAAATAGTCTTTAATGATCGTACCGACCACGCCTTTTAAAGTTAAATCTGCTTTTTGATCGAGATCATCGTGCTACAAAACATACACATTTAATTTAATATAAAACATTAGTAATTGAAAATAAAAAACAAGGTTTTAAAGTTACATAGTTAATTCAGTTTATGAAATAAATAGCAACGTACTTTTTATTTAATTAATAATTGATATAAAAGGGAAGAAAAAAAGGAGGGGGGAGGGGAATGCATTTTTGGTCATTCCGCGGAGGTTAGAGGTCATTTCGTGGAGACCCCTCTGCGGAGTGACCTATACTTTCGCGGAGAGACATTTTACCCATTTTAATCCATTATGCGGGGAGAATACGTCAATCCGCGGCGTCCCTCTGTGAAGTAACCTACCCCTCCGCGGAATGGATCTTTGCTAATTCAAAACCAGTTAATCCAAAATCTAAATTTGTATATATTGCAGGTTATCAATTGCATTTTCGTAAGGGCACTTTCTTTACATCCTGTTCTCATGTCTCCAGTACACCTCGTTCCCCATGCTTTAATTGTTATCCTTGTTGTGGTATTGTTGAAGATTTCATCGATGTCTTGTTGCATTCCTTGGATTCTCGTTGATCACCTATGAACTTTACTGTCCCCCAAGGAGTTGGAATTTGGACACATTGATGGTATGTCAAGGGAACAGCTGTAACACCCTGTTCCAAACCGTTTCCTATTTCGGGTTGCTGACCAAATATCAGGAATTATCAGGCTTAGGACCCTTTAGCCATTGAGGAAATGAGCTTTGGACCTTTTCGGATGTGGGTGATGTAAATTTAGATGATCCAGGGGTTCGGTTTGTGCTTTGGAGCCAAGGGTATTTTGGTAAACTGTCAGCTCGGGCTTTGATGGAAATTGGATTTTTATTCGGGAAATTTTAAGGCGATTATGAGATGATAAAAGCGTAGATCTACTCGTTACCTTTTCATGGATATAAAGAACGTCGGAATCGAAATTATAATGAAGAAGTTATGGCCTTTGGAAGAATTTAGGGTTTTAGGGAAAAACCCTAGTACGCGGGCCGTACATGGGGAGTGCGCAGGGCGTACTAGTGCGAGGACCCTTACGCGAGGTGTACCTTGTCATACGTTGAGCGTAGTCAGCAGTTTGATCTCGAAGCTTCGCCCTCGTACGTTGGGCGTACGAGGAGTACGTTAGGCGTACGAGGAGTTCAAGAAACCCTAATTTAATTGTGGTGTACCCTATTTAGGCACCTTAAGTCTTTAGGGTTGGCCTCTCTTTACCAGCCCCCAAACCTCTTAAAACCGTAAATCGTCCCTTAAGCTTCCTTGGTGGTGTTCTTGAGCCCTTGAGAGGATTTTAGTGGTTGTTTTACTCATTGTGAAGGAAGCTTTGAAGATTGAAGGTGCTTTGCTTGGAAGGAAGGTCATAGATCCAAAATCATCTCACTTGTTGTAATCTCTTTTGGGTATCAAGTTCATACCTTGGCTTGTAGACGTTTAGATCTCGTCATAGTTTGTTTTGTTATGCTTTTAGTCCCATTTTCGATTGATTGAAAAGTTAAGACGTTTTAAGGGCTTGTTCTTTTAGATCTGAGCTTATGGTGGACTCCTTGAGCATAAAGGTGCAAGATTTATGGGATTTTTGGTCACATGCATGCATTAAGTCACTTGTTAAGTCCTCTTTAAGATTAAGATCTTCATTTAGCCATGCATGAATATAAAGTTAGAAACTTTACTTGAAAATTCAGTTCAAGCAAGTCAGATGTATGTTTTAGCGAGGCAGCGGCCAGAGGTTCTTTCTATGAGATTCGGCAGTGCAAGGTGAGTTTTCCTCACTGTACTTATGGGTTGAAGGCACCAATGCCGGCCCTTTGGATTGTTATCCTGGTTTATCATATGATTGTGATCTGTTATATCAGTATCCTGGTAGATATGATGTTGCTAGGCTATTGTGATTTGTTAGATCTGTATCCTGGTAGCTAGGTTGTTGCTATGCTATTATAATATGTTAGATCTGTATCCTGGTATATAGGATATTGATATGCTATTAGATTTGTATGTTTGCCGATATATGCTAGCTATGGCTGATTATGTTGTATGTCGACATGTTATGGTCGGTTGGGTTGAGGCGGTCCTGCTTTGTGCTGAAGGCCATGACACCCAAGGCAGAACAGATAGAGTGTAGGCCCTGCGAGGCGGTCCAATCAGGCCTAAGGCCCGGAGGACGGTCCAGATAGGCTGAAGGCCTGATGCAGCGGACCAGTCATGTTGAAGGTCATGTGAGCAGTCCAGATAGGTTGAAGGCCAGTAAGGCGGTCCAGTCATGTTGAAGGCTCTGTATGCATGATGTTTGTATATGTGTTATTTGTTTGTGTGTTGGTACTTTGGGGGAAACTCTCTAAGATTTGGACTTACACGTTTGGGTTATGTTTCAGGTACCTCGGATGGTCGTGGGAAAGCGAAGGCGTGATCATGCACCTCCTCGTGTTTCGATTTATGATTTTGGGAAAACTCTAATATTAAACATGTTTTCAAACTATATTGTAAACAATTATGATTTCGGGTTGGTTTTGAAAGATTAAATTTTTCATGATTTTTATGGATGTTACAAGTTGGTATCAGAGCCTTGGTTTGAGTGAATTGGAGGAACACTCATGTGAATCCAGTCTCAAACTAAGGAAAAATAATTTTAAAACAATTTTCAAATGGTTTTCAAAATAATCATGGAGGATGACATGTGTACGATCAGCCGGAGCCAGTAAGTAGACCCCAAATTTCAGGAACTGTATGATAGAATTTCCTAATATATGATGTCTTATCTCTTGTAGAATACTTGATTGATTGTTGTATGACTCTTTCGTGTGTGAACTGACTATTGACTGAATACGCTAAGTCACATGCTACATGGTTTAAATGATCTTAGGATAAGGGATTTGGTCCTGCTGCGCAGCTCTTGTCTGAGTCCAACCGTTGTAGGATTGAATCTTTTAGTCTAAGATTGTTTAAGCTGTACGGCATGTGATTGTATTCATGCGATAGTTATCTGACACCAATGGAGGGTCGTGTGGTAGTTAGTGGTAGGGTGAGTTGTGTGGGGTCAACCGGCCATTTGCATTATGTTTAGTGTTCCTCTAGGAAGTGAGGATGGAGCGCATGTGGATGTCAAGTGTTTGTCCTGAGTGTATGAGCATGTTGGTGTGTATTGTTAGGGTTGTTGTGATGATCCTCTAAGACAAATACGGGTAGGTGTGGAAGGTAGTATGGGTCCATACTACTAAAATCACAGGACCCGTATGCGTGTCAGGGAAGTCACAACCCATGGGGCTTTGTGGGGAGTTGGCTCCCTTGGTATGATATGCATTTCATCTGATATCTCATTGGTTTATGTTCAGGAGGGTGATGATGAGACGATTGGAGGTGGGATCCGGATTAGGATCGGGAGCTAGTGGCCATGATAGGACGGTGTTGTCCGTTGATCTGACGCGGGAGGTGATTGCCGTGGAGGTTTTTCATCTTTTGCAAGACGAATTGTCCGGTGTCGTAGATTGGGTCGCTAGCAGGGTAATTGATAGGCTCGAGGGGCAAACTGCAGCTTTGTAGTTTGTGAGAGGTGATGCTAATGAGATGGCTACTAGGGGAGATCTGATTGTGGGGACACAACTAGGAAAGTGGAAGAGGGCTCTTTCAGCAGAGGAAGAGGAGACTGAGGTTGCTGACCTGGGTAATGGAATTCAGGAGAATCATGATGTGTGTGGCAAGTGTGGGGGAACTCAAAGATTTGCTTGTCACAAGTTTAGGTGTTTCAAGTGTGGGGAAAGAGGGCATGTGCAGCGGGATTGTAAGAAGGAGCAGATATGCTTTCACTGTCACCAGCCAGGTCATTTCAGGTCCAGTTATCCTGCTTTGGAAGCGAAGGGAGTTCAGGTCCCAACGCTCATCGTCCCTCTGGAGGTCAAGGTTAAGCCGCAAGAAATCTCTGGTATGTAATTTGAATCCCAATTCTGTATTGATATTGTGCCGAAATTGTTCTTGATCAGTTTTATATCTGCCTTGGAATCTTGTTGGGTATTAGTAAGTAATATCTTCGGGTTAGTTCTCTGTTTTGCCTGATTTATGTATTGTGAATCTTCATATTCTATTTTGCATGCCAAGAGTTAGCGGTGGATCGTATCTTATTGGGCGTGGTTCAGTGGCTCGGTGGATTGTTCTGGTTCCTTTGGTGGGTCCAGTTCTAGGGTATGGATTGGAAGATCTATGGTCATGTAGCAGGAATAGTTCACCAGCGAAGTCGGAGTTTGGTCATGATAGCATTCGTTCAGGTATGACCGACAGTTGTCCATGAGAGAACCTTTGGGTTCAATCACTATCGTTCATAGGGAAGGAGCGGTAGCAAGGAGATGGTGGTTTCAGTCGCATGAGTCATTAGGTCATTGGAAGTGCCAAGGGTTGTAGATAGTTAGAATTTAGGGATTCAATTGAATATGAGGAGTTAGGATAAGATTCGCCAAATCAGAGCAAGTGTTATGGTTTTAGTCACCAGTATTAGGGGCTTAAGGATTTGGTGCGGTATCCTGAGAAGTGATTGAGATTATCGGACTTGCTAGGATTTTGGGGAGCATTCTTCAGGAATTCAAGAGTTGGACAATCATCAAGATCGGCTAGTAATGGAACGTTGTTATTGGTAGACGCATGTCATAGTCGGTTCGTGAGGATAAGATAGGTGGGGAACCCAACAAAATTTGTGGGATGGGAGAGTTTCGGAAAATCCAAGTGGGGGAGAATCAATCAGAATCTTCGAGAGCTGACTTGGGTGTGGAACTAGGGTAAGTTTCATGTCCCAGTCAAGAGGGAAGCGACACAGGTGACTGTCTGGATTGAAGTTGTGTAAGTTGGGAGTTCAGGAAACTTCCAGTAGCTGGTCAGCATTTTCACTATGATGTATAGCAGGTTTATGGATGGATTTAAGTTGAGGGTTGTGTTGGAGCCTCCTTGTCTGTTGTGGTTTAATGAAGGTTTTAGGGGTTCGAAGCATGACCCGAACACCTGATCGGATGCAGTTGGATGCAGGTTTCGACTCAGGGTGAGTAAGGTTGTGATGGTTTGGGTGCGGTAAGACCATGGGTGATTGGAAGTGTTGTAAGATTGCAATGGGATCTTAGCATTCACCAGTTTGAGGGAGGCAATCGTTTAAGGGGGCCAGTTCGTGCCTTGTACATGACATGCAGGATTGTTGGAGATCATTTCTCTATTTCAAGTTGAGGACCACTGGGGACCAAGGCGGAGTCGAGATTGTGTATCTCTAGATGGGTGGAACCCGTGGGTGAGGACCGTGTCTATATGGAAATTCAGGTGGGACCTGGTAGAGACCGTAAGGTCGGGGTTTTGGATCTTGGGTTGCATGATTAAGTGTGTGGTCATTAAGTGGCGTAGTGGGATGCTTAGGTTAGGATATCCTTGTCTTTCGAGTTCTTGAGAACCTGGTAGCGGGACCAGGTGTGAGACTGGTAGTCTCAGCGATGGTTGGGGGAAAATCTTTATATCCACGTTTAGTGAGGGGTTGCCGTAAATCAGAAAGTTTCAGTTAAAATGCAAGGGTAGGTCCTTGGATCTCTGGTTATGGGTTAAGTACCGAGCTGGTTCTTGGTGGGAACCCGCGTGGGGAATCACGGGTGTTTATGTGCAAGATCTTCATTTCAGTGGGGTATGAATTAAGGAATATGTACGCCAAGGATATCCATTGTAGGGTTCAGGGTTAAAGGATTGTTTCAGTTTTGATGGCAGATCAGATTCGTCTGGCTGTGGTTTGGTTTGGTTCTAATTGTGTGAGTGTCAGGCAAGTAAGGGGTTTCAGAATTTTCAGCAGTGATATGTTGGTTCGGGAGTTAAAGGAAGCAATGTATTGTTCAGTACTAGAAGGTTCATCTCCCAGTTTGTCTCCCGTTATTCATTATTCCTGGGAAATTGTTGTCATCAGGATGAAATTTCCCTTGAAGGAATATTTGTCACTTTGTGTAAGTGAAAGGTTGTCGGTAGCAACGTTTGGTCTGTGAATATGTTTTCGAGTGAGAACTCCCGGTAGTCAGAAGTTGAGTGGTCAGTTTGGGGACAAGTAGAATGGCATTAGCAACGGTACAATATGGGCGGTATGCTAGGGTGTTATACCAATTCGAGACTTCAGATTTCAGGTTGAGTAGTCATAATTATTTTTCATGGGATTGTTTGAGGATGGGAAGGATTCGTCCTTCTTCGGGTAAGAGAACCCTACTAGGGTTGGTTTCGGTTGCCTTAGGAAGGTTGTGGTGTGCTCGGGGTTATGGTCGTGTTGCTCAAGTTTTCTTGCATGTCGAGGATGGAAAGGACTGATTTCAAGGACGAAATCTGATTTAAGTGGGGGAGAGTTGTAACACCCTGTTCCGAATCATTTTCTATTTCGGGGTGGTGACCAAAGATCAGGAATTATTAGGCTAGGACCGTTAAGGAAATGATATTTGGACCTTTTTGGATGTGGGTGATGTAAATTTAGATGATTCAGGGGTTCGGTTTGTGTTTTGGAGCCAAGGGGTATTTTGGTAAAGTGTCAGCTCAGACTTTGATTGAAATTGGATTTTTATTCAGAAAATTTTAATGTGATTATGAGATGATAAAAGCGTAGAGCTTCTCGTTACTTTTTCATGGATATAAGGATCGTCGGAATCGGATTTATAATGAAGAAGTTATGGCCTTTGGAAGAATTTTGGTTTTGGAGAAAAACCCTAGTACGCGGGGCGTACATGGGGAGTACGCAGGGCGTACTCGTGCAAGGACCCTTACACGAGGCGTACCATGGCGTACGCTGAGCGTAGTCAGCTGTTTGATCGCAAAGCTTCAGCCTCGTACGCTGGGCGTACGAGGAGTTCAAGAAACCCTAATTTAAGTGTGTTGTACCCTATTTAAGCACCTTAAGTCTTTAGGGTTGGCCTCTTTACCAGCACCCAAACCTCATAAAACCCTAAATCGTCCCTTAAGCTTCCTTGGTGGTGTTCTTGAGCCCTTGAGAGGATTTTAATGGTTGTTTTACTCATTGTGAAGGAAGCTTTGAAGATTGAAGGTGCTTTGCTTGGAAGGAAGGTCATAAATCCAAAATCATCTCACTTGTTGCAATCTCTTTAAGGTATCAAGTTCATACCTTGACTTGTAGATGTTTAGATCTCCTTATAGTTTGTTTTATTATGCTTTTGGTCCCATTTTGGGTTGATTGAAGAGTTAAGACGGTGTAAGGGCTTGTTCTTTTAGATCTGAGCTTGTGGTGGACTCCTTGAGCATAAAGGTGCAAGCTTTATGGGATTTTTGGTCACATGCATGAATTAAGTCACTTGTTAAGTCCTCTTTAAGCTTAAGAGCTTCATTTACCAATGCATGAACGTAAAGTTAGCAACTTTACATGATAATCCAGATCAAGGAATTCAGATCTATGTTTTGGAGCTATGTCTTAAGAGATTAAGTGTTGAAATCAAGTTTTGGGCCGAATGGGTGAGTAAGTTGGGTGTACAAGCAGGTACGCTTAGCGTACAAGCCCTTAAGCGAGTACGTTGTGCGTACGTGCTGAGTACGCCCCGCGTACTCAGTCTGGTAGACTTCGCATGTTTGGGTTATTATTTGGGCTTAGTGGCTTGGGGCCTTGTTAGGCCACCTGAATGTAAGAGTTGGAGTAGTAAAATTAGTGGGCCTTAGGGTAAGGCTCATGTAGGGTTTCAGGCCTAATTTGAAAAATTGGACCATGTATGGGCCTTGGGTGTTTAATTGGAATTTGGGCCTTTGGATTGTTGGTTTGGGCCTAGGTTTGGGTCATGCTGAGTAAAGGGTAAAAAGGTCTTTAACCCTAGTTTGGGTAACTAGTGTAGACCAAATCTGATTATTGACGGAGGCTTATTTTGGTGATTTGTAGCGCAGGGATTTTAGCAAGGCAGCGGCCAGAGGTTCTTTCTATGAGATTCGGCAGTGCAAGGTGAGTTTTCCTCACTGTACTTACGGGTCTAAGGCACCAAGGTCGACCCTTTGGATTGTTATCTTGGTTTATCGTATGATTGTGATCTGTTAAATATGTATCCTGGTAGATAGGATGTTGCTATGCTATTATGATTTGTTAGATCTGTATCCTAGTATATACGATGTTGCTATGCTATTGTGATCTGTTAGATCTGTATCCTGGTAGATAGGATGTTACTATATTGTTAGATATGTATGTTTGTCGGTATATGCTAGCTATGTTTGATTATGTTTTATGTCGACATGTTATGGTTGGTTGGGTTGAGGCGGTACTGCTTTGTGTTGAAGGCCAAGACACCCAGGGTGGGCCGGATAGACTGTAGGCTCTACGAAGCAGTCCAGTTGAAGGCCCGAAGGACGGTCCAGATAGGCTAAAGGCCCGATGCGGCAGACCAGTCATGTTGAAGGTCCTGTGAGCGGTCCAGATAGGCTGATGGCCTGTAAGGCGGTCCAGTCATGTTGATGGCTTTGTATGCATGTTGTTAGTATATGTGTTATTTGTTTGTGTGTTGGTACGTTGGGGGAGACTCGCTAAGCTTTAGGCTTAGAGTTTTGGGTTATGTTTAAGGTACATCATATGGTCGCGGGAAGGCAAAGGCGTGATCGTGCACCTCCTCGTGTTTTGATTTATGATTTTGGGAAAACTCTGATATTAAACATGTTTGAAAACTATATTGTAAACAATTATGATTTTGGGCTGGTTTTAAAAGTTTAAAATCAACCCATTGGGCTTTCTGGAGTACGACTAATGGCCCAAGGCCCAAAATCAACCTGACTAATCAAATCCCAAAACCCCTAATGGCCTAAGGCCCAAAATCAACGCAATCGGCTTTTTCGGAGTACGCCCGACGTACTCCATATGATATACAGTGTCCTAATCCCCAACGTACGCAGGTTTATGCCCGACATAAACCCCTGAGTTCCAAATTCTAAACTAAGGTCTTAATGGCTTAAGACCTAACGTCCAAACTTTGATTCCAAGACTAATAAAACATCTAAAGCCATAAAGTTGCAACCTTTACGTCTTTGCATGGCTATAAGGAGTCCAAAACTAAGATCTTTACTCATTTAATTATATAAAGCTCCAAAACTCTTGCATAGAAGAGTACCTGTGACACCCGTCAAATTCAAGTCAAAGTCAAAGTCAACAAGTCTAAGTCAAAGTCAACAAGTCAAACCGGTCAAACTTAACTAGTACTTGTATGTTAAAAGTTATTCTGTGTATAAAATTGTGCATTTGTATGTCAAGAATTCAAGTGTCTCGGAGAATCTATGTGTTTATCAATGTGAAACCCTAAAGAAGGGAGATAAACGCATCAAAACACGACTATGGATCCTTTTGGGGACTTAAAACAATCATAAACGAAGCATAACAGGGTTTACGAACTTTGCATTACGAGATTATACAATAATAATGGCTAAAATTAAATCTCTCCCAAATCTCTCCCAAATCTCTCTCAAAATCTCTCTCAACTTTTTATAGTCATCCGGGTCATCCCGACCCTTAACTTGGCCAAAAATACTCAAAACGGGAAGTTTACTTGAAAAAACAGCCCTTTAGGACCGAAAACCTTCTTAAGGACCGAACCTCTTGGAAGCGAAACCCTAAGAAGCGAAACACCTTAAGAGGACCGAAGCTTCTCAGAACCGAACTCATCTCCTCAGGACTGAAGGTCCCCTCAGGACCGAACCTCCTTTCAGGACCGAAGCTGTCAGGACCGAAACCTCTGCAACCGAAATGAACCGAGCCCTCGATCCATTTCGCTTCCCATCACTTTCGGATCCGAGCCTCGCTTCCCTCCTGCCTTCGGACCCGAGCTCGCCTTCCTTCCACCCTTCGGGCCCGTGCCCCTTCCTTCGGTTCCCTTGTTGCCTCTCTCGGTCCTAAGCTATAGGAACCGAACCCTCGCAGGTTCGCTCCTATTGTCCGGTTTTCGACAACTTTCGCCTGTTAAGCCCGTTTTTTGCATTTTTGACGGGGATTTTTCACCAAATTCATTTTTTTATCATTTTAAACTCCCTAAACTCATATTTTTTTCATTTTTCAAGGATTTATTAATTATAAATCATTATTTTACATTAAGAGAAATAGCTTAGAATGTCAAGTGGGTCAAATGTGCCCACTTGCCTCCATGTGTCATCTCCTCATTAGCCCAATCTTATCCACATCACACAAACCAAGGTAAACATACTTTCAACTTTGCAAAGTGCTCCAGCAACCTTCACTATATAAAGAAATCCCTGGAGGATTTCTTGGTTTACCTTGATCATTCCAAACTTACACACTTCTTAACCCCTCAAGAAAGCCTCTTTTTCTCTCTACTTCCAACCACTTTGTGAAAATGTTCTTGAGCTACTACTTCACTTTTTGGTAAGTATTCCACCTAAACTCAAGTGTTATTCCATATTTTCATAACACTCTTGGATCATCTAGACACATTTTAACACCAAAAAACGTTCTTTGGATCATCCAAGCTTTCACGTGTTCATCAAGTATTCTTGACTTGATACCCCTCGTCTTCGACCTTCCACTCTTCAAGAAATCACTCAAGGTGAGTTCATACCCCCTACATTTTCCAGTTTTCTTTAGTTTTCAGGGGGGGGGGAATACAAGTTAAAACACCAAAACATATTTGAAACTTAACTTGACAGCTTACAACAGAAACGTTGTGACCTATTCACGAACTGTTTTACCCAACTTAAACTTAATATTTTTCAAAAATGTTTAATATGCAAATATTTCAGGTTTATACCTTTAAAATGACTACTTGAATATCTCCATACGATTTTTCTACAATTTATGGTGATTTTTACAAAACTGCCTATCACAGCAGCAACATAAATCGGACCAGGTTGTGAAGATAAACATTTTCACACTGGTTTGAGACCACCAAAAATTATGGGAAAATTTATGAATATAGTAGGCTCTTTTTCTAAACTCTTCGAGTTTACAGATTTAGTTTTCGACTTACGATGATTTTTCTATAAATATTCTAAAACAGTGACAGTTAAGGTTAAAACTGTCAAAACAAGTTTAAGAGTTATTCACACTTTGTAACATGTTGAGCAAGGTGTGTAAGATTTACACTTAGTAGTTTCAATGTCATTTTTGTTGAAATACAAAGTCATGCATATCAAGGTTTCATTGAATCATAACACACCACTGATAAACTATAATAGGTATAGTTTGAACACCTCATTTAACAAAGAAACGGTAATACGATCGATTTATAAAACGGGTATTTCATTACAAACAACGTGAACTTGTTAATGAATAAATTTGTGAGAAGTACCATAGAAAAGTCATGTAGTTATAATCAGAATCTTTGGAGGGAGAGCGTGATAGTTGTGTATAGATCTATATTGGGTCTGACGAACCCACACCTAAGCTACTTGCAACAGCTAGACCGACAGGTATGGTGTGACAAATGTCATAACATTCCGACGCCTGAAGAACGTCGAGTACGAGGTCTTCGAGTTTTAGCATGGTTATAACAACTCACATGGGGAATTAACAAAACATACAGTTCACGGGGATTTAAGAATTCCACAAAAAGTAGTTTTATTCAAATATAAAACCACACATAAGTATGACGATTTACTTACATATACTAAGTCTTGGTTCAGTTAAGACTACTACAAACCTTTTAGAAAATATTGGATTTTCTGGAAACAAACTTTAAGGAACAACATCCATTTTTTTCATTCATAAATTGCTTATGAACTCACCAGCTTTAATGCTGATACTCTTTCAAAAACAACTTGTATTCTCAGGTATTCAGTAATAGAGGTAACCACAAGATTTTTGAAGGCAAGACGCTAAGGCGCAGATTTCTTTTGAACTATTTTGACATCATATGTAATTTATTTGGAAACGTGTATTTTTGCAACGATGTAACCTTTTAAATTATATTTATGATGGTTGTGTTTACTTTCTTCACTATGGTTATGATACTGAGCATGACGTCCTCCGCCCCCGAACGTTTCCGCCGTTCCGGTTTGGGGGTGTGACAGATTGGTATCAGAGCTTTGTTTATAGTGAACTAAGTATATCGAACCACGTAATATATACAAACTATAAATACAACTGAACAAATTTCTCTGATGTAGCTTTTCAAAAATGCTTTAAAAATAAATATTTATATTTTTATAGAAGTATCCGTACAATCATACTCATTAATTCAGTATCATAATGGCAATAACATAAAAGTATCGAGACAAGTTGGACACCATGATCCAGCTTCGGGATATGTAGTCAGATCTTAGATGAATATAGCCTTATCAACTATATTTAGCCAATGTATGACCAATGTATGCCGAAGAAGAATCATGATGAGGAACAAGTCTTCAACTTACCAAAAACCTTGAGAATCAAACATAAAAATACTATAGGAGTATTTTAACACAAAAACCGCAATAATCACAATATAAATTGCGATAAGTGACTACTTATACCAAAATTTCTCGCGATATCCTTCTTGTCCCTATTCTCGTACAGGCGCAATGGCAGGATTTCACTTACCGGGTGATCCCTACTTCCCCAACCAAGGGAATGCCGGCTGGATTGTGGAAGACCCGGAGGAAGATTCCGAAGAGGAACCCATCAAGGATGAGGAACCCATCGAGGATGAAGAACCCATGGAGGATGAGGAACCTATGGAAGAGGTAGAATCCATAAATGGTGAAGAGGAAGAAGACTCGGATGGAACTGACTCAGAACCTGAAGTTTACAATCCACACCCTGCCCCTATCCCTCCGCAACACTTCCAAGGCCCGACGCCCCAATGGGCCGAAACTATACATAGATGGAGCCGAGAGCAAGGTCAACGACCTCCCTATGGCATGCAACGAGCTTTTTACGACCTCAGCAGAGGAGGGTCAGCCGACAGAGCCCTTCCTATCATGGTTCACCGTGTCGCACGCCACGAGGAGAAAACAAGGGTAAACACCCGCCACCTCATGGAAATTGGTGCCACCAGCCAAGTCAACTCCGTTCGCCTTCGCCGGTTGGATGATGACCACGATCGGACTCGAGACCGTACCGAGGTTCTTCGGCGGGAAATGGCTGCGACCCGAGCTGAAGTACGAGAGCTCCGAGAACACCGAGCCACTTTAGAAGGACGTCTGGAAGAAGCAGAGCGCCAAGCGGCATAATCCAGAGCTGAAATGAGGGAAACAAGGAACTTCGTGTCTTCACTTCGTGATCCTCAGAGCTTCAACCGCCGCAAGTAGTGTTTGCACTGCTCGCTTCAGTCTAATCTAGTTTTGCAGATAAATACTACTATTATTTTCTAGTATTTTATGTCCGATCTCGCGATTTAAGTGTTTACACTTCCGGGATCTGTTAGGCGGTCAAAATTTTCTCATACATTGATGTAGCATAGACCCCCTTGTCGGGTCAAATTTTCCCAAATATTGTATACGAAGTTATATTAATGAAATTGACACGCTATTTGTTTTATTTGGAACATTACATTAAGTTCATGACAGGGATTGTTTTCAGACTAAATTTACTGGTGTCCGATTTATGATTGTTTGATGTATAAATCAAAGTTATATATAATTAAGACCATGTCGACCTAGAAATGGTGGTTCCGCCTTGGATCCTGTTCCTTGTTTGGTTGTGGGCCCAGGGCAGACCCATTAGATTCGAAAGTTTATTTAATCTTAATTATATATAAATATTGTACATCAAACGATTGTTGGATGGGCCCGGTATGGATACTATCACATACATTTCATGTGAATCAAAACTATCAGCATTCATAAAGTCTATATTTCATTATCTATAGACCTCTAGTATGAATGGATTCATACAATATTTTACAAGTCGGAATCATGATGCATATAAAGAACTAATAATGTTTAGTTTTAACTCTCGACTTGTGAGTGTTATCAAGGACGTATTGTCTTTTCATTCTTGATATGGCAGAAGATGCCACCTCATAGAAATCCTAGACGTTGCAGCGCCGCAGGAGCTGCAGCGCCACCACCACCACCACCCCTCAGTTCGACCCAGTAATGTTCCAGGCGGCCGTAACAGCCGCAGTAGCAGCCGCAATATCCCAAATCAGCACAATAATGCGGATGGTGCGGGTAATGGTCCCACAAATTCTAACCACGGGGATAGTCAGGGACGCTCGAGAGAGTGTACCTACAAAAACTTTACAAATGCCAAACCCAAAACCTTCAATGGAAGCGGAGGTGTCATAGCATTGCTGCAATGGTTCGAGAAAACCGAATCCATCTTCGAAATATGCGCATGCCCTGAAGCAAGCAAGGTCAAATTTGCAGCATGCACATTCTCTGAAAGGGCCCTCACTTGTGGAATGGCCACGTTAAAGCATTGACACTTCCGGTGGCTAATTCGATAACATGGGAAGACCTGAAAACCATGTTAATGAAGGAGTACTTCCCAAGGGGCGAGATACAGAAATTGGAAGAAGAACTTTGGGGTCTCAAAATGACAGGCTCTGACATCCTGTCTTATACCTCAAGGTTTAGCGATATAGCCATGCTGTGTCCCGGGATGGTCCCTTCGGAAAGCAAAAAGGTGGAAAGATACATATGGGGACTATCTCCCCAACTTCAAGGATACGTATTGGCCTCAAAGCCAACTACCTTTGACAGTGCCAAAGAACTGGCACAGCAACTCATCGACCATAAAGCCAGTCATGGCACTGTGACAACCACCCCCGAGCAAGCGAAAGGGGGAAGCAACAAAAGGAAGTTCTGGAACAAGAAGAAGGGTCAACCTGCTCAAGACCCTGCCAAAAAGCAACAAGTGGTTCCGGTGCACACTGCCACAACCATTGCTAACCCAACTCCGATAAGTCAATACGCCTGGAACCTACCCAAGTGCAACAAATGCAACTTTCACCATAACGTCTCATGCCGTGAAATGCATTGCACCAACTGTAACAAAAAGGGGCACACCGCTCGATTTTGTAAAGCTCCAGTCCAAGAGAACGCACAAGCTGCCAACGCTGGAGCAAGTCGAACCTGTTATGGTTGTGGAGAAGCAGGACACTTCAAGCGGAACTGCCCGAAGGCAAGAAACCCCAACCCTGGTGAAGTGGGCAGAGTTCTGCCGATAGGTCATGAGGAAGCAGTTACAGATCCAACTGTGGTCACCGGTACGTTTCTCCTCAACAATACATACGCATGCATTCTTTTCGATAGTGGCGCGGAGAAAAGCTTCGTGAGCCGCCAATTTAAACGCTTGCTTAAACAAACACCACAAACACTAAAAGACACATTCACCGTAGAAATGGCTAACGAAAAAACAGAGAACACTAACGACATTTACACCGGGTGTACCCTCACCTTAAACAATCACTCTTTCCAAATCGACCTTATGCCGGTCACCATAAAAATTTTTGATGTCATCATTGGCATGGATTGGTTATGCCTTCACCATGCTGAAATCCTATGTCACGAAAAGGCCGTTCGCCTTAATCTGCCAAATGGCGAAACCCTCGTCGTCTATGGCGACAAACCTAGCTCAAACTTTTAGATCATCTTTGTGTCAAGGCTCAAAAGTATCTCCGCAAGGAGTACCACGCCTTCCTAGCCCATGTCGTAGACAAGAAACAAGAAGCGAAAAACATCAAAGACATTCCGGAGGTCTGTAATTTCCCCGACATATTCCCGGAAGACCTTCCAGGAGTGCCGTCACACCCCAAAACCAGAATGGCGGAAATGTTCTGGGGTGGAGGACGTCATGTGTAGCATCACAACCAATGAGTAATAGCAATCATAGCAACACAACCATTACAGTGAATACTTAAATAAAACGTTTACATCAGTTTGAAACTTTGTCTGAAACTTGTTTGAATTACATCAAATAGCTTTGTAAGGTATAAACATAAAACTCTTATTGCTCCAGTTCCTCAAAAATCCAGCAAATACATGTCTACTGATTTCCTGAGAATACAAGCAGTTTGAAAGAATATCAGCATAACGCTGGTGAGTTCATGAGCGGTAATTTGTAATGAAAACTTGTTGATGAGCTCGTAAAAGTGTTTGTCCGATATTTTCTTAAAAGAAAATGTAGTGTTCTCAATTCTGTATGAAATCGTGAATGTTTATTACTGAAAACTGTAGTGATGCACGAAAATAATACTTCATGTGACTAACTAATGCTAGTATGATGAATAAGTATTTCGTACGTGAAACCATTGTATGTTCGGTTATGTTTGAAAACCCTGGAAAATCCTCTACTTGTAGTGTGTTTTAGTTCTATTTAATAAAATAGAACTGTTGAAGAATGACAGTTTGTAAACCAAGAGTGATTTATACATATTGTGAGTCGTATAACCATGCTTGATATGACTAGAGACCTTTCCAACGTTCTTTAGGCGTCGAGTTAAATGACATTTGTCACCCTAGGCATGCCTGCCCAACTGTAGCTAGCAGTTCGGGTGTGGGATTGTCAGTACCGAATAGATCTATTCACAAATCTCACGCTCTCCCTCCAGGAGACTCTGGTTATAATATGATAGGATTTATCCCTGTACACCTAAGGGTACAGTATTGAAGTAGCCTCTCACAGTATCGTACAATCTAGTTTACACGTAGTGTAGTAGTGTTCTACCATAGTGAAAATCCGTATGTATACCGTATGTAGTGATAATTACAGTTATGAAAACCATGATAAAGTAGTGATGTAACTGTAAACTGTTTCTTTCTTAGCGCATATGTTTAGTAGTGAAAGTTTATGTACTTGTTATTTTTAGAAAAATCCCAAACTATACCGATTATAGTTTGCATGTATAGTGAATAGCGTGTCCGGAAAACTATGCAATTTTAGTGAAAACGTCCCTTATGCTCAACACAGTACAAAAGGGTTAAAGTATGAGATTTGCATAAGTTTTGAAAACATTTATGTTTAGCTTGTATCCCCCCCCCCCTGAAAACATTAAAAATACGGAAAATGTAGGGGTATGAACTCACCTGCAGTGAATAGTTTGGATGAAAGAGTGGTATAGGATGCTAGATGCCAAGTGGATACTTGAGTACACACACAGATCCTAATAAGCATACAAGGACACAAATGGATATAATTAGTGTTTACCCCAATAATCAAGTGAGTGAAGCATCTTAGGGCTAGGAAACACTCATATAGAAGTGTTATGACCACAAAGGATTGCATCTAAGGAGTTTAAGGCCAAACTATTGTGTTTACGGCCAGGGTTTACGGCCAGGTGTTCACGGCCAGGTGTTTGCGGTCCATGGTTTTACGGCCCATGTGTTTACGGCCGTAAACACTTGATGAGGGATACGATTTTCGGTGTTTCAAGGTCATTTCTTGCCTCATGGAAACGTTCTAAGCCTCGTGCATAGTTAAAAGGGGAGTTTAAGGTCGATTATTAACCATTCACTAGGGTTTACGGCTAATGAGGGGTGTACGGCCGTACACAGGGTTTACGGCCGTAAACCCTTCGTGTTCATGTCTTTTGGGTCGATTTTTAGGTGAAAACCCAAAGTTTCTAGCAGATGCCAAGCATAGGGAGTAGTTACTTACTGTAAGAGGCTTGGAATGAGGTTTTTAGCCACCAAGAACTAGTATGTGTTCTTGGTGTTCTTGGTGAGAGAGAAAATCTAGACAAAGATGAGATTTAATGAGATAGGAACATGGATTTACCACTGGATAGAGGAATGAAGCAACAATTAGAGGTGAAAAACGCTTACAACTTGAAGATCTTGAAGACTTTTCGATGAAGGTAGAGACTGAGAGTAGAGAGAGAAAGCTCCTGTGATGTGTAAAGTGAGAAATGAAGGCCACTCATCCCTTATATAGGGGTGAGTTTACGGCCAAGGGGTTGGTGGGGGTTTACGGCCGTGAACAGGGTTTACGGTCGTAAACAGGGTTTACGGTCGTAAACAGGGTTTGCGGTCGTAAACTGAGTTTGCGGCCGTAAACTCCTCTCGAAGGGGGTGTTTGGCTCGGATGCTATGCTTTGACTTAGGAACCTCGATTTTCAACCCAAAACTTAGTTGGACCGAGCCTAGAATAGTTAATTAAGCTCAAAATAATGACGGCAAGAGCAGAGATAAATTCCAAATTGATTTATTTTTAACGATTTGAACGAAAGAAATTTCGGGTTGTCACATCATCCCCCCGTTAGAGGGAATTTCGTCACGAAATTCGAACATAGAATACAATTCATGGATTAGAAAAGAGATGCGAATACTTCTGTTTCATCTGATCTTCGCGCTCCCAAGTGAATTCAGGTCCCCGCTTGGCATTCCAGCGAACCTTCACTATCGGGATGCGACTTTGTTTCGTTTGTTTGATCTCTCTGTCCATGACTTCGACCGGTTCTTCCACGAGGTTGAGGTTCTCGTTGATTTCAATCTCATCGAGAGGAATCACAAGTGTCTCATCGGACAGACACTTCTTTAGGTTCAATACGTGGAAAACAGGGTGGATGTTGCTGAGCTCCCGTGGTAACTGGAGTTTGTATGCTATGGGACCGATCCTAGCAAGGATCTCAAACGGTCCAATGTACCTTGGGTTTAGCTTTCCACGCTTTCCAACGCGTATCATGCCTTTCCTGGGTGAGACCTTCAGAAGGACGCGGTCACCAACCTGGTACTCCAAGGGTTTTCGTCTCTTATCGGCGTAGCTCTTTTGTCTATCTCGTGAGGCTTTCAGTCGAACCTGGATTTGTACAATCTTCTCAGTTGTCTCTCGGATGATCTCAGGACCAGTGAGAGTACTGTCGGGGACTTGACCCCTGGCTAGCTGCGTGTCATCCACCTCAACCCAGCACAGAGGGGATCTGCACTTACGGCCATAGAGGGCTTCAAATGGCGCAGTCTTGATGTTGGTATGGTAGCTGTTGTTGTAGGAAAATTCAACCAAAGGAAGATGAGTGTCCCATGACGCGCCGGAATCGATGACGCAGGCTCTCAACATGTCTTCCAATGTCTGAATTGTTCTCTCACTCTGTCCATCAGTCTGCGGATGATAAGCCGTGCTCATATTCAACTTAGTTCCAAGAGCCTTCTGTAGAGACTGCCAGAACCTCGATGTAAACCTGCTATCTCGATCGGAGATAATGGATGCAGGTACACCATGAAGGCAAACTATTTCTCGAAGGTATATTCGGGTGAGTCTCTCCATCTTGAAGTTTTCTTTGATTGGTAGGAAGTGGGCGGATTTTGTCAACCGATCGACAATTACCCATATGGCGTCGTGCCCACTCGGAGATCTGGGTAACTTAGTGATAAAATCCATGGTTATCCTTTCCCACTTCCACTCAGGTATTTCCGGCTGCTGAAGTAAACCTGAGGGCTTTTGATATTCTACTTTTACCTTGGCACAAGTCAGGCACTTGCCCGCGAAAGTAGCAATTTCCGCTTTCATGTTTGGCCACCAATAGAGTTGTTTGAGATCCAGATACATCTTATCCGAACCTGGGTGAACGGAGTATTTAGTCTTGTGAGCTTCGTGCAACTTCTCTGTAACCACCGTACTTTGGGGTCCAGATCCGGTTCATGAAGTAGTACACTCTGTTTCCCTTGAGCTCCAAGTTCTTGTCCATTCTTCGCAATGATTCATTCGCCACGTTCTCTGCTTTCAAAGCTTCCACCTGAGCCTCTCTGAGTTGCGCGGACAAAGGGGAATGGATGGTCATTGTTAGTGCCTTTACCTTACGCCCTGAATACTCCTTTCGACTGAGGGGATCTGCTACCACATTGGCCTTACCGGGATGATAGCGAATTTCGCGCTCATAGTCACTGAGTAGCTCTACACATCGCCGATGTCTCATGTTTAACTCCTTTTGATCAAAAATATGTTGCAAGCTCTTATGGTCGGTGAAGATAATGCACTTGGTTCCATAGAGATAGTGTCTCCAGATTTTTAATGCAAAGATCACTACTCCCAACTCTAGGTCGTGAGTTGTGTAATTGACCTCGTGCGTTTTCAACTGTCTCGAGGCGTAGGCGATAACCTTTCCTCGTTGCATGAGCACACAGCCTAGGCCCTGACTGGATGCATCACAGTAGACAACGAAGTCTTTTGTCCCTTTGGGCAGGGACAAGATAGGTGCGTTGTACAGGGCCTGCTTCAATGTTTGAAATGCAGTGTCTTGCTTGGCTCCCCAACTGAAGGTTACACCCTTCTGTGTCAGGGTAATTAAAGGCTTAGCGATTCTGGAGAAGTTCTGGATGAACCTGCGATAATAGCCCGCGAGACCCAAGAATTGTTGGATTTCTGTGGGTGTCTTTGGTGCAGACCAATTCTCAATCACTTTGATCTTGGAAGGGTCCACGTGTATTCCTTCCTTGCTAATCACGTGTCCAAGGAAATTTACCTGATCCAAAATTCGCACTTCGAAAATTTCGCGTATAGCTTTTCTGCCCTTAATGTTTCCAACACCTGCCTTAAGTGCTGTTTATGATCATCCTCACTCCGAGAATAGACAAGTATATCGTCGATGAACACAATCACGAACTTGTCTAAGAAAGGGCGGCACACCCGATTCATCAGGTCCATGAATACTGCCGGTGCGTTGGTTAGACCAAAGGGCATTACTACAAACTCGTAGTGTCCATAGCGAGTTCGGAATGTTGTTTTGGGCACATCATTCTCATGAACCCGCAATTGATGGTATCCTGATCTTAGATCTATTTTCGAAAAATAGCTGGCTCCCTGAAGTTGGTCGAAGAGATCGTCGATCCTGGGTAAGGGATAACGGTTCTTAATGGTCAGCTTATTCAGCTCTCGGTAGTCAATGCACATCCGAAAGGATCCATCTTTCTTTTTCACGAATAAGATCAGAGCTCCCCAGGGTGAAGAACTCGGTCTTATAAATCCCTTGTTGATTAGCTCATTGAGCTGGCTGCATAGTTCTTGCATTTCTGCCGGTGCTAAACGATAAGGAGATTTAGCTACAGGAGTAGCTTCGGGGATTAAGTCGATACGAAACTCGACTTGGCGCTCGGGAGGGATTCCTGGGAGATCTTCGGGGAAAACATCAGGAAAGTTACAGACTTCGGGGATGCTCTTGAGGTCTCTAACTTTTTGCGTCTCGTCGACAACATGAGCTAGGAATGCATGGCATTCCTTCCGCAGATACTTCTGGGCCTTGATGCATGAAATAATACGAAGGTTCGAGCTAGACTTATCTCCGTAAATCATGAGAGCTTCACCAGAGGGAAGATTGAGGCGGATAGCTTTCTCGAAACAAAGAATATCACCACGATTGGAGCTCAACCAGTCCATGCCGATAATGAAGTCGAAACTCTAGATGGATACCGGCATAAGATCGATGGGAAAAGAATAATTGTCTAGGGTAAGAGTACAGCCTATGAATATGTCGTTAGTGCTCTCCTTCTTTCCGTTAGCCATCTCGACGGTAAATGTTTCGGTTAGAGGTTGGGATTTACATTTGATTAGATGTTTGAATGCTTGACTAACAAAACTCCTCTCCGCACCAGAATCGAAGAGAATGCATTCATAAGAGTTGTCAAGGAGGAACGTACCCGTAACAACGGTAGGATCAGCAACTGCTTCCTCCTGGCCCATCACCAGAACTCTTCCTGTATTGCCACCAGTTGTTGCCTTGGGGCAGTTTCTCCTGAAATGCCCAGCCTCTCCACATCCATAACAAGTTTGACCAGCGCCTGCTCCCGGAGCCTGGTTGGTTGGTTGAGCCGGTGTCTTGCAGTATCGAGCTGTGTGTCCCTTCTTCCCACAGCTATTGCAATTTAACTCACGGCAGGGCCCGTGATGATGGAAGTTACACTTGTTGCATAGGGGTAGTTTTCCAGCATAACCACCGGTAGGAGCTTGGGTGGTTGGAGCAGCAGTGGGAGCAGCAACAGGAATAGTATCAGCGTGAACCGCCACTGTTTGTTGTTTCTTGGAGGGCTCCTGCGAAGACTGACTCTTCCGTTTGTTACCAAACTTCTTCTTCTTCCCACCGCTTTCCTTTTGGGGTTCGGAGATAGCTCTCACCTCATCCAGATCGATTCCATGATCGATCAGAGTCTGTACAAGATCCTTGGCGCTTTCAAAAGTAATCGGTCTAGCAACCAAGACATTCCCTTTTGTTGGTTGTGTCAGTCCCCAGATGTACCTTTCGATTTTCTTGCTTTCCGGGGTGACCATTCCCGGACAGAGGAGAGCCAGATCACAGAATCTCGCGGTGTAGGTAGCGATGTCGGAACCCTTCATCTTCAAGTTCCAGAGTTCGTGCTCCAACTTTTGCACCTCGCCCCTCGGGCAGTATTCCGCAAGCATGAGTTCCTTCAGTCTTTCCCAACCCATGGCATTAGCCACTGGCAGGGTTAGGGTTTTGACTCGACCGTTCCACCAGGTCAAGGCCCTGTCGGTGAAGGTGCAGGCGGCGAACTTCACCTTGTTGGCTTCGGAACAGGCGTAAATTTCGAAGATGGATTCGATCTTCTGGAACCATCGAGTCAGAGCGATAACACCTTCATTTCCATCGAAGGACTTGGGTTTTGCGGTCATGAAGTCCTTGTAGGAACACTCCTTTTGATGTCCCTGGCTTCCATCTTGTCTTTGTGGGTCGGTTCCACCTCCAGCCCCACCAGCATTCACTTGTGCCATTGCTGCGGTTACGGCGGCGGTAACTGCTGCCTGGAACATGACGGGATCGAACTGAGGAGGTGGTGGTGGTGGAGTGTCGTCGTTCCTTCTGACGGGTCTTGGTCGGGGAGGCATCTTGTTCTAGAAACAATTAGGAAGAAGAGGATGGTAAGTCCTCGAGATATATATAAAACAAGATATATCTCATCCTGATAATAAAAGTATACTACCGAGCGATAAGCACAGAAAGGTTACTAACGCAAGTAAATTATCGCTTAAGGAGGAAGAGGTAGTAATACTTGAAATGAAGTTGTATACTGAGTTTGGCTCTAACTAAAATAATCCTATAGTATTTTATGTGGGATGATTTTGGTAAGTTTTTAGGCCTGCTGTAATACCACAGTCACTCCCAAGCACATGTTCGTCATGTCTCGACTGAATATAGTTGATCAGGCTATATTCACCCTAGACATCATTACATAACTGCCCAGTTTTAACCGCAGCGTTCCAGCATCCAAATACTTTTGTTCTATTCTACTAGCGACACGAATTCTGTTATGTATGCATGCTCGTATACTTTTTATAAAAATACTTATATTTTTCAAAGTATACTTTTAGCATAGAGCAATTAGGCCCCTTAGTGTTTATAGTTGTATACCATGTAAGGTTCGGTATACTAGTTCGCTATAAACAAGGGCTCTGATACCAATCTGTCACACCCCAAAACCAGAATGGCGGAAACGTTCTGGGGTGGAGGACGTCATGTGTAGCATCACAACCAATGAGTAATAGCAATCATAGCAACACAACCATTACAGTGAATACTTAAATAAAACGTTTACATCAGTTTGAAACTTTGTCTGAAACTTGTTTGAATTACATCAAATAGCTTTGTAAGGTATAAACATAAAACTCTTATTGCTCCAGTTCCTCAAAAATCCAACAAATACCTGTCTACTGATTTCCTAAGAATACAAGCAGTTTGAAAGAATATCAGCATAAAGCTGGTGAGTTCATGAGCGGTAATTTGTAATGAAAACTTGTTGATGAGCTCGTAAAAGTGTTTGTATAGTTTCAAGAAAATCCGATATTTTCTTAAAAGAAAATGTAGTGTTCTCAATTCTGTATGAAATCGTGAATGTTTATTACTGAAAACTGTAGTGACGCACGAAAATAATACTTCATGTGACTAACTAATGCTAGTATGATGAATAAGTATTTCGTATGTGAAACCATTGTATGTTCGGTTATGTTTGAAAACCCTGGAAAATCCTCCAGTTGTAGTGTGTTTTAGTTCTATTTAATAAAATAGAACTGTTGAAGAATGACAATTTGTAAACCAAGAGTGATTTATACATATTGTGAGTCGTATAACCATGCTTCATATGACTAGAGACCTTTCCAACGTTCTTTAGGCGTCGAGTTAAATGACATTTGTCACCCTAGGCATGCCTGCCCAACTGTAGCTAGCAGTTCGGGTGTGGGATTGTCAGTCCCGAATAGATCTATTCACAAATCTCACGCTCTCCCTCCAGGAGACTCTGGTTATAATATGATAGGACTTATCCCTGTTCACCTAAGGGTACAGTATTGAAGTAGCCCCTCACAGTATCGTACAATCTAGTTTACACGTAGTGTAGTAGTGTTCTACCGTAGTGAAAATCCGTATGTATACCGTATGTAGTGATAATTGCAGTTATGAAAACCATGATAAAGTAGTGATGTAACTGTAAACTGTTTCTTTCTTAGCGCATATGTTTAGTAGTGAAAGTTTATGTACTTGTTATGTTTAGAAAAATCCCAAACTATACGGATTATAGTTTGCATGTATAGTGAATAGCGTGTCCGGAAAACTATGCAATTTTAGTGAAAACGTCCCTTATGCTCAACACAGTACAAAAGGGTTAAAGTATGAGATTTGTATAAGTTTTGAAAACATTTATGTTTAGCTTGTATTCCCCCCCTGAAAACATTAAAAATACGGAAAATGTAGGGGTATGAACTCACCTGCAGTGAGTAGTTTGGATGAAAGAGTGGTATAGGATGCTAGATGCCAAGTGGATACTTGAGCACACACACAGATCCTAATAAGCATACAAGGACACAAATGGATATAATTAGTGTTTACCCCACTAATCAAGTGAGTGAAGCATCTTAGGGCTAGGAAACACTCATATAGAAGTGTTATGACCACAAAGGATTGCATCTAAGGAGTTTAAGGCCAAACTATTGTGTTTACGGCCAGGGTTCACGGCCAGGTGTTCACGGCCAGGTGTTTGCGGTCCATGGGTTTACGACCTATGTGTTTACGGTCGTAAACACTTGATGAGGGATACGATTTTCGGTGTTTCAAGGTCATTTATTGCCTCATGGAAACGTTCTAAGCCTCGTGCATAGTTAAAAGGGGAGTTTAAGGTTGATTCTAAACCATTCACTAGGGTTTACGGCTAATGAGGGGTGTACGGCCGTACACAGGGTTTACGGCCGTAAACCCTTCGTGTTCATGTCTTTTGGGTCGATTTTTAGGTGAAAACCCAAAGTTTCTAGCAGATGCCAAGCATAGGGAGTAGTTACTTACTGTAAGAGGCTTGGAATGAGGTATTTAGCCACCAAGAACTAGTATGTGTTCTTGGTGAGAGAGAAAATCTAGACAAATATGAGATTTAATGAGATAGGAACATGGATTTACCACTGGATAGAGGAATGAAGCAACAATTAGAGGTGAAAAACACGTACAACTTGAAGATCTTGAAGACTTTTCGATGAAGGTAGAGAGTGAGAGTAGAGAGAGAAAGCTCCTGTGATGTGTAAAGTGAGAAAAAAGGCCACTCATCCCATATATAGGGGTGAGTTTACGGCCAAGGGGTTGGTGGGGGTTTACGGCCGTGAACAGGGTTTACGGTCGTAAACATGGTTTACGGTCGTAAACTGATTTTGTGGCCGTAAACTGAGTTTGCGGCCGTAAACTCCTCTCGAAGGGGGTGTTTGGCCCGGATGCTATGCTTTGACTTAGGAACCTCGATTTTGAACCCAAAACTTAGTTGGACCGAGCCTAGAATAGTTAATTAACCTCAAAATAATGACGGCAAGAGCAGAGATAAATTCCAAATTGATTTATTTTTAACGATTTGAACGAAAGAAATGTCGGGTTGTCACAAGTGCCCCCTGCTCGACAAGTTGAATTCTGAATCGACCTAATTCCTGGAGCTACCCCTGTAGCCAAATCGCCATACCGTTTAGTCCTAGCCAAAATGCAGGAACTGTCCAGTCAATTGAACGAACTGCTAAGCAAAGGTTTCATTAGGCCAAGCTTCTCACCTTGGGGAGCACCCTTCTTGTTCGTCAAAAAAAGGATGGATCATTCCGTATGTGCATCGACTACCGTGAATTAAACAAACTCACCATTAAAAACCGATACCCTTTGCCTCGAATCGATGACCTCTTCGACCAGCTACTAGGAGCAAGTTTCTTCTCAAAGATTGACCTTAGATCAGGGTACTATCAACTACGAGTTCAAGAGGAGGATATTCCCAAGACAGCCTTCAGAACGCGCTCTGGTCACTACGAGTTTGTAGTGATGCCCTTCGGCTTAAAAAATGCACCCGCGGCGTTTATGGACCTGATGAATTGGGTGTGTCGACCTTACTTAGACAAGTTCGTGATTGTTTTCATCGATGATATACTAGTCTACTCCCGAAGTGAGGAAGAACACAGCCAGCATTTACGTCAAGTCCTGGAGACGCTGAGAGCGGAGAAATTATACGCAAAATTCTCAAAGTGCAAATTCTGGATTCGAGAAGTGAATTTCCTCAGACATGTAGTCAGCAATGAAGGAATACATGTGGACCCTTCAAAGATCAAGGCAATCGAAAGTTGGGCAGCACCAAGAACACCCACAGAAATCCGACAATTTTTAGGACTCGCCGGTTACTATCGAAGATTCATTCAAAACTTCTCCAAAATCGCAAAACCACTCACCACCTTGACTCAAACAGGAGTGACTTTCGTCTGGGGGATAAGCAAGAGGCTGCGTTCCAGACTCTGAAACGAACTCTGTGCAGTGCTCCGATCTTGTCCTTACCGGATGGAACCGAGGACTTTGTGGTTTATTGTGATGCATCAAACCAAGGTCTAGGATGTGTGTTAATGCAACAAGGAAAGGTCATTGCCTACGCCTCAAGACAGCTGAAGACGCACGAGGTAAACTACACGACGCACGATCTAGAAATTGGGAGCAGTAGTTTTCGCCCTAAAAATCTGGAGACATTACCTCTACGGCACTAAGTACACTATCTTCACCGATCACAAAAGCCTTCAGCATATCCTCAATCAAAAAGAACTCAACATGAGACAAAGACGATGGGTGGAATTACTAAATGATTACGAATGTGAGATTCGTTATCACCCGGGAAAAGCCAACGTGGTCGCAGACGCTTTGAGCAGAAAGGAATACTCGGGCCACCGAGTAAAGGCGTTAACCGTGACCATCCATTCACACCTGTCCTCACAAATCAAGGAGGCACAGGAAGAAGCCTTAAAACCAGAGAACGTGGCAGGTGAAGCGTTGAGAGGAATGGACGAAAACCTTGAAGTCAGGGATGACGGGGTTCGTTGTCTCATGAACCGGATCTGGACACCAAAATTTGGTGGATTCAGGGACGTTGTCATGAACGAAGCTCATAAAACCTGTTATTCCGTGCATCCCGGTTCAGAAAAAATGTACTTAGACCTCAAAATGTTGTATTGGTGGTCGAACATGAAAGCCGAAATAGATACCTTTGTAGGCAAGTGCCTGACTTGCGCCAAGGTTAAGGTGGAGTATCAGAAGCCCTCGGGGCGACTTCAACAGCCAGAGATACCCGAGTGGAAGTGGGAACGGATTACAATGGATTTCATTACCAAGTTACCCAAGACAACGGGTGGACTTGACACCATTTGGGTAATCGTCGACAGATTAACCAAATCCGCACACTTCCTACCAATAACGAAGACCGACAAAATGGAGAAACTGACAAGGATCTACATTAAAGAAGTCGTGCGACTTTACGAAGTACCGATATCCATTATCTCCGATAGAGATAGTCCGTTCACGTCACGGTTCTGGCAGTCACTGCAGAAAGCTATGGGAACTAGGCTGGACATGAGTACAGCCTACCACCCACAGACCGACGGGCAGAGTGAAAGGACCATTCAGACGTTAGAGGACATGCTAAGAGCTTGTGTGATAGACTTTGGTAAAGCTTGGGATGCTCATTTACCCCTTATCGAATTCTCATACAATAACAGTTATCACACTAGCATCAAAGTTGCTCCGTTCGAAGCCCTCTACGGCCGTAAGTGCAGATCACCCCTGTGCTGGGCTGAGGTGGGCGATACGCAACTAGCAAGAGGGCAAGTTCCTAACAGCACACTCACTGGCCCGGAGATCATAAGGGAAACAACAGAAAAGATCGTCCAAATTTGAGAACGAATGAAGTCTTCGCAAGACCGACAAAAGAGCTACGCGGATAAGAGACGGAAGACTTTGGAGTTCCAATTTGGGGATTGAGTGCTACTGAAAGTGTCGCCTTGGAAGGGATTAATACGTTTCAGAAAATGTGGGAAACTAAATCCAAGGTATATCGGACCATTCGAAATCCTCGCCAGGATTGGCCCGGTGGCATACAAGCTACGATTACCACAGGAACTCAACCACATTCATCCTACCTTTCATGTGTCAAACGTAAAGAAATCTTTGTGTGATGAGACCCTTGTCATTCCTTTGGAAGAAATTGAGATCAATGAGAACCTCCACTTCCTAGAGGAACCTGTTGAAATCATGGATCAAGAGGTCAAATCGACGAAACAAAGCCGCATTCCAATCGTAAAGGTCCGCTGGAAAGCCAAACGAGGACCCGAATTTACTTGGAAACGTGAGGACCAAATGAAGCAAAAGTACCCACATCTATTCCCCAACCCTAGAAGTCCCACTCAAAATGCAAATTTCGGGACGAAATTCCTTCTAACGGGGGGATAATGTGACAACCGTCAAATTCAAGTCAAAGTCAAAGTCAACAAGTCAAAGTCAAAGTCAAAGTCAACAAATCAAACCGGTCAAACTTAACTAGTACTTGTATGTTAAAAGTTATTCTATGTATCAAAATGTGCATTTGTATGTCAAGAATTCAAGTGTCTCGGAGAATCTATGTGTTTATCAATGTAAAACCCTAAAGAAGGGAGTTAAACGCATCAAAACACGACTATGGATCCTTTTGGGGACTTAAAAAAATCATAAACGAAGCATAACGGGGTTCACGAACCTTGCATTACAAGATTATACAATAATAATGGCTAAAATTAAATCTCTCCCAAATCTCTCTCAAAATCTGTCTCAACTTTTTATAGTCATCCGGGTCATCCCGACCCTTAACTTGGCCAAAAATCACTCAAAACAGGAAGTTTACTTGAAAAACAGCCCTTTAGGACCAAAACCCTTCTTAAGGACCGAACCTCTTGGAAGCGAAACCCTAAGAAGCGAAACACCTTAAGAGGACCGAAGCTTCTCAGAACCGAACTCATCTCCTCAGGACCGAACCTCCTTTCAGGACCGAAGCTGTCAGGACCGAAACCTCTGCAACCGAAATGAACCGAGCCCTCGGTCCATTTCGCTTCCCATCACTTTCGGATCCGAGCCTCGCTTCCCTCCTGCCTTCGGACCCAAGCTCGCCTTCCTTCATCCCTTCGGGCCCAAGCCCCTTCCTTCGGTTCCCTTGTTGCCTCTCTCGGTCCTCAGCTATAGGAATCGAACCCTCGCAGGTTCGCTCCTATTGTCCGGTTTTCGACAACTTTCGCCTGTTAAGCCCGTTTTTGGCGTTTTTGACGGGGATTTTTCACCAAATTCATTTTTTTTATCATTTTAAACTCCCTAAACTCATATTTTATTCATTTTTCAAGGATTTATTAATTATAAATCATTATTTTACATTAAGAGAAATAGCGTAGAATGTCAAGTGGGTCAAATGTGCCCACTTGCCTCCATGTGTCATCTCCTCATTAGCCCAATCTTATCCACATCACACACACCAAGGTAAACATCCTTTCAACTTTGCAAAGTGCTCTAGCAACCTTCACTATATAAAGAAATCCCTGGAGGATTTCTTGGTTTACCTTGATCATTCCAAACTTACACACTTCTTAACCCCTCAAGAAAGCCTCTTTTTCTCTCTGCTTCCAACCACTTTGTGAAAGTGTTCTTGAGCTACTACTTCACTTTTTGGTATGTATTCCACCTAAACTCAAGTGTTATTCCATATTTTCATAACACTCTTGGATCATCTACACACATTTTAACACCAAAAATCGTTCTTAGGATCATCCAAGCTTTCACGTGTTCATCAAGTGTTCTTGACTTGATACTCCTCGTCTTCGACCTTCCACTCGTCAAGAAATCACTCAAGGTGAGTTTATATCCCTACATTTTCCAGTTTTCTTTAGTTTTCAGGGGGGGATACAAGTTTAAACACCAAAACATATTTGAAACTTAACTTGACAGCTTACAACAGAAACGTTGTGACCTGTTCACGAACTGTTTTACCCAACTTAAACTTAATATTTTTCAAAACTGTTTAATATGAAAATATTTCAGGTTTATACCTTTAAAATGACTACTTGAAAATCTCCATACGATGTTTCTACAATTTATGGTGATTTTTACAAAACTGCCTATCACAGCAGCAACAAAAATCGGACCAGGTTGTGAAGATGAACATTTTCACACTGGTTTGAGACCATCAAAAATTATGGGAAAATTTATGAATACAGTAGACTCTTTTTCTAAACTCTCCGAGTTTACGGATTCAGTTTTCGACTTACGATGATTTGTCTATAAATATTCTAAAACAGTGACAGTTAAGGGTAAAACTGTCAAAACAAGTTTAAGAGTTATTCACACTTTGTAACATGCTGAGCAAGGTGTGTAAGATTTACACTTAGTAGTTTCAATGTCATTTTTGTTGAAATACAAAGTCATGCATATCAAGGTTTCATTGAATCATAACACATCACTGATAAACTATAATAGGTATAGTTTGAACACCTCATTTAACAAAGAAACGGTAATACGATCGATTTACAAAATGGGTATTTCATTACAAACAACGTGAACTTGTTAATGACTAAATTTGTGAGACATTCACCTTTGGGGTACTCTTAAGTACCACAGAAAAGTCATGTAGTTATAATCAGAATCTCTTGGAGGGAGAGCGTGATAGTTGTGTATAGATCTATATTGGGTCTGACAAACCCGCACCTAAGCTGCTTGCAACAGCTAGACCGGCAGGTCTGGGGTGACAAATGTCATAACATTCCGACGCCTGAAGAACGTCGAGTATGAGGTCTTCGAGTTTTAGCATGGTTATAACAACTCACATGGGGAATTAACAAAACATACAGTTCACGGGGATTTAAGAATTCCACAAAAAGGAGTTTTATTTAAATATAAAACCACACATAAGTATGACGATTTACTTACATATACTAAGTCTTGGTTCAGTTAAGGCTACAACAAACCTTTTAGAAAATATTGGATTTTCTGGAAACAAACTTGTAACAAACTTTAAGGAACAACATCCATTTTTTTCATTCATAAATTGCTTATGAACTCACCAGCTTTAATGCTGATACTCTTTCAAAAACAACTTGTATTCTCAGGTATTCAGTAATACAGGTAACCACAAGATTTTTGAAGGCAAGACGCTAAGGCTCAAATTTCTTTTGAACTATTTTGACATCATATGTAATTTATTTGGAAGCGTGTATTTTTGCAACGATGTAACCTTTTAAATTATATTTATGATGGTTGTGTTTACTTTCTTCACTATGGTTATGATACTGAGCATGACGTCCTCCGCCCCCGAACATTTCCGCCGTTCCGGTTTGGGGGTGTGACAGTACCAAGGTCCAAGCTTGCATTTTTATGATCCTAAACACTCTAAACTGCCTGAAAGGATAACTCAAAACTCTGGAGTATTCGAAACTCACAAAGATCAAGATCTTGAGACAAAAAGGACATAACACTAAGCGTAATCAAGATCTAACAACGTAATCATCAAGATCTGAACTTTATACCTCGTAAAGATGCACTAAGATGCAAATAGTGCAGATCCAAAAGCTTGAGATCAACACCACAACTCCAAGGGCTTTCCTTCACCACCAAGAACACCAAAATATCACCAAAAGCTTGAAGATTTTGCATAAAAAGGTTTGGGTTTCGAGATAGAGGCTAAGAGAGGTGGAGGCTAGAGTTAAGAAAGGGTAAAAGGCCATAAAGATCTTTAAATATGGTCCAAACCCTAAAAATCAGGGTTTTCCCTTTGCGTGCGGATGCCCGACGTACATATACTTACACCCGGCTTTCATACGGGAATCCACATCCAACATGTTAAGAACCAATGTCCGGCTTACCCATCTGTTACGCCTGGTGTTGGGACCATTTTTGCAAATTTTAATGATTAAATGCAAAAATGAAAATACCTGGAAACTGGCGTTATATATATATATATATATATATATATATATATATATATATATATATATATATATATATATATATATATATACATACATATATATATATATATATATATATATATATATATATATATATATATATATAAGAAATTAGTAATGTGTAATAGAAAAACAAAAAGATAAAAAAAAAAGGGTAAAATGGTTTTTTTAAATTGTTCTGGGATGTGGCATGCAATTTTTTTAAACCACATGGATGCATCTCGTCAAATTTTCAAAAGTTGGAGTAAAAGTGGGAAACTGACCAAACGACGGGAACCACAACTATAATTTGCTTTATATTTTATGAAACAGTTATTGTCAAAATTTCAAGATATCGAATATTAGAAAACAATGTTTTACATAATTTTTATCGTTTTTTTTAATTTTTTTAACTGCATATGTAAACCTATATGAGGTTTCTCCGCCACCCTCTATCTCTGTATATACCAAATTAATAAATCAACACAAGATTAGTTCTCATCCCGTCCTCCAGCTTTTGGTGGCCTTTTAAAGGAGAATCCACCATTGTTAATCGGTGAACCATGTGAACAACGATTGTGATTTCATCCATCTAATATGAACCCATTCCGTACTAGGCTCGTACCACGCCATAAGCACAAATTTAGAACTCACTCCCAAAAGCTAGTTTGTAGGATGTGGGATCGTAACACTATCGCAGACAAGGGCTTCACTCGCAACTTTTGATGAGGGCTTAAAAAGTGATCAACCATATGTGTTTCTCCTAACGTTCCATAAATATTATGGGAAAAAATTCATTTATGTCATTGTATTATATAGTTATTAAGCTATACATTGAACCATCAAAAAATTTATACAACTTCAAGTTTATATAATTAATCAACCATTAGACAAATGAATTTAACATCAATAGAAATACTAATGAATCAATAACAATTACAACACACATTCACAAATATAATTCAAAGGTTTATCCACTTAATCAACCCTAATATCTTGTAATTTTAGGGATTGTTTGAAACACAATTCAAGAAATTAAATGAAAACACCCACTTCCATGTTGATTTTGGGGATGACATTCCTAAGCACATAAACACACTTTGAAGGGCCAATATATATGGTTTGGGCTAGGCATCCAATGTATAAATGAGTTAGGGCATTTGTGTTTGTATTTTGGAAGTCTTTTGTATATGTTTGATGTTTTCGGTCTAGGAAGCTTTCGGTTAAGGTGTGACCGAAAACCAGTTTTCGGTCCTTGTGGGTATATATAGGTTGTCAGGCTGTCAGATCTGAGAGTTGTTCATTTGTTGTTTTCGGTCCTTGAGTTGTATCAGACATTTCCTGGTGTGAATTGTATGCAAGCTCAAGTTTCACTCCATCTTCTACTGTATTTCTTCTTTATTTCTTATGCTTGATTGATCACTGGTGAAGATCCTTCCATCAAGGACCTTACAATTGGTATCAGAGCATATATGGTGTCAATCAAGTGTGTTCTTCAGCTTTTCGGTTTTCAAAGCTTTGTTCTTCACGTTCTCGGTGTCTAGAAACTTACTATTTGCTAGTGTTTTGAAGATCAGATCAGAAACTGCATCGTGTGGAATTGAAATCTGCCTGGAAATCAGTTTTTCATTGAATTCTCACTGTTTTCGGTTGGATCTTCATAAACCGAAAACATATATTCAACCAATTTCTGTCAGATCCAGTGTGTTTGGAAGCTTCTTTTGGTATTCTCATTGCGTGGAAATCAGAATCGAATCAGAAAACCAAGCTTTTCATTGAAATTTGTTAGTTTTCAGTTTGAATCTTCAGAAACCGAAAACTGTTCTTCAACCGAAATCCTTTGAATCTTCATCAACCGAAAACTGTTCTTCAACCGAAAACCACTCAACCTTCAGAAACCGAACACCGCTCATAAACCGAAATCTCTTAATCTTCATAAACCGAAAACCCCCTTTATCACCCTAAACCGAAAACCCTCTTTCAACCGAATTCATTGTTTTCGGTCATCATCTCTCAACCGAAAACCTTATCCTTTCATCATACCGAATTCCTTGATTTTCGGTCATCACTCCTCAACCGAAAACTCATTCTATTTGATCCTTTGATTTGTTTTTCAAGTTAATTTTTATTAAATAATAATAATAATAATAATAATAATAATAATAATAATAATAATAAAAAATTTAAAAAAAACAAAAAAAACAAAAACAACAAAAATTAAAAAATGGAATCTCAAAGCATGTCAGCTCACCATGAATTGGATGCCATTATGGGAACCACTTCTTGAATTCCCCGACTGTTATCTGCGGAAGGATTTCCAGAATGGAAATATCGGATTGAAAAGTACATCAAAATGGAAGATTTCAAGATTTGGCGAAGCATTCTGAGAGGTCCAATCCGCATCACAACAACATTGGAAGATGGCACAATAATGGACAAGCAAGTTGAGAATTACACTGATGATGATTTTAAGAGAGTCGAGGAACAAGAAAAGGCTCTTGCTACACTTACCATGGCATTATCTCCGGAAATTGCTCAAGGTTTCCGTGAGTATACATCAGCAAAGGCATTATGGGAAGCACTGATTGAAGTCTATGAAGGCAACGAAGACATGAAACAGAGTCGCCAAGCCATGCTGCGACAAAAGTTCAATATGTTTAACCATGTCTTGGGAGAAACACTTGAGAATCAGTTGCAAAGGTTTATCACACTTACCACAGAAATGAGCTCTGCTGGTGTTATGGTTACAAGATCTGAGATTAACAAGAAGATGCTAAACTCTCTGCCAAAATCTTGGGATATGAATGTCTCAGTGATTAAAAAGACCAAAGATTTGAACCGTTTGAGTTTGGCAGAAACAATGGCGATCATTAAGGCTTGTGATCTCGATGATAAGCAAAGGGAGATTAATCATGTTAATTCATACTCCACAGCAAATCTTGGGATCCAAACCACCAACAACACTGCTTTTTCAAGTTTCTCTACTCCTCAAGCTCCTCCAGCTCATGTTCCTCAAGTTCAATCCTATGTGACTCATCAACCTACCTCGTACATGATCCCTCAAATGCAACATCTTCAAATTCCTCAACCTCAAACTTTACCACAACAAGTTGGTTCTAGTGTTGGTTCATCCACAGCTGCACCCGTTCAATCTCATGGATTCATTTCTCAAGCTTTATCATTGAAAGAGAAGGAAGAAAATCTGGCCCTCGCCACTGGTCTGGTGAACTGTTACAATGTTTTTGTGGTCGGAGAGCTTTCCCCACAACTATCTTTTGCTGACCTAGACCAGATCCATCCAGAGGATGTAGAAGAGATGGACATCACCTGGCAAATGGCCATGGCTGTTTTCAGGGCAAAGCAGTTTTCCAAGAAAACCGGAAAGAACAATTGGAGTGTGAACTCTGACAAGAAAGTGGGGTTCAACAAAGGGAAGCTGAGATGCTACAATTGTCATGAGCCTGGGCATTTTGCAAGGGAGTGTCCAAAGTCAGACCGAAGAGAGAATTATGATCGAACCATGGTGCCGGTGACCTATGTCAACAAGGGATCTTCTTCAAGCAATCAGACTGCTAACTTGGCGATGGTGGCTCAATCCTTTGATTGGGAAGACCAAATTCAGGCTCTGAATATTTCAGGACCTGAAAGTGCACATCTTGCCCACATCAAGGATGGTGTGGAAGAAGAAACAGAGAAGGATCCTAAAGAAGAGATGATGAATCTTCAGTTTGCATTCATGGTGCAAACCACTCCAGAGCCTGTCAAACCCGAGGTTAGTGAATATGGTTGCTCTCAGTCTTGTATTAAAACTGTTAAATTTTTACGAGACCAAATTGAATTGATCAAGAGAGAGAACGAGGACCTAAATATGAGGGATATACTCTTAGGAAAAATCAAAAGCCTTTAAAAACACAATTAGAGAATAAAACAAAGGACTTTAAGAAACTACAAGAGGATTACAGCAACAAATGCGAGAACTATGATCATCTCAAAAGAAAATTTACTGCTGTGACCGCTGAACTTGACACATTGAAAAATTGTCTTGAAAATACTGAATTTATTTTTAACAAATTCGATGGGTCAAGTGAAGTAGTTGCAAAAATGATTGAGAAACAAATGCAGTGGAAGGACATTACCTGTGGAAACCAAAAGAAAGTAAGATTAGGCCTTGAGAGTGTCCCTCCTCCATTCAATCATACTTACACTGTTATTCCTCTATCTCAAGAAGAAATTAACAGAGAACCTTTCATGGTTTATGGGAAATCAGCTTCTGAACAAGCAACACGGTCTAATGATAAAATTTTGGATACTAACATTTCTACCTCAAGTGCAGATATGTCAGTAGTTCAGGGGGAGCATGAAGATGAAAAGTCTGAGTCGAATAATTCTGTGTCAAAATTTGGTGTTGAGTTTTGTGATGAGTCTATTTTAAATTCTAAAACTGATGTTTTTGTTTCTGGTGGTGTGTTATTTCCGAATGATAAAATTGAAAATAATGATGTTGTTTCTGATAAAGTTGCTAAATCTGATTCAAGTGTTTCTACATCTTCCACGTTTGCTACACAATCTAGTGTTTGTTCTTGCAAATGTGAAAATGCTAGAAAAGATAATAAACGCAAGGAATCTGACAAGAGCAGTACCATTTCTAATGATAATAAACAAATTTGTTTCAACTGTGGTACTGCTGGTCATATTGCCAGAAATTGTTTAAATTGAATGTTTGTGCATCACATGTCTAAAAGAGGAGAGAATGAGTCTAGAGGACGATCTTTAATTAGAAAATCCTCCAGAACTCGCTCTCGAGATGATAACTAGAAAACAAATCAAAACAAGAAAATGGCAGGTTTTCAAAAGAACAATCAGGTTTTCGATAAATTCACAAACAGTTTGCCAAAATCGACCCAAGCTAAGCCAAAGTTGACTTCGTCAAAGAGTAGGTCTGGATCTTCAAACTCTTCGAGTAGAAAATCCACCAGCTCAAAGCAAACTGAGAAGAAAGTTATTTCAAAACCTAATTTTCAATGGTTGCCAAAATTAAAATCTGATCAGTCATCATCCTCCTCTGTATCTGTTGAAAAAGAAAAATCAAAAGAAAAATTGAAAACTGAATCTGTGAAAGTTAAGGGTCAACCCAGGACTGTAATGACCTGGGTCCCCAAATCTAAATAATTCCGCTTATCGTGCAGGGACAGTTGCGGAGGAATGTCGTCAGACCATGGTATGTAGACAGCGGCTGCTCCCGGCACATGACTGGAGATATCTCCCAACTGCACGACATTCAGACATTTAATGGGGGATATGTCTCCTTCGCGGGCGGAGAAGGCGGAAAGATAATGCAGAAAGGAACGATGACGAACGGAGTGCTCAGTTTTGAGAATGTTAACTATGCTCCTGAGCTAAAGCACAGTCTGGTGAGCATTTCTCAAATCTGTGACAAGGGTTTCTCAACACACTTCACCGATAAAGAATGTCTAATCTTAAAGCCAGGCATTGTCATTCCGTAGGAGTGAATTCTAGTCAAATCTAAGCGGGATGGGAATGCCTATATTATCGACATAAACAGTAATGTACCCGATGAAGTTACTTGTCTCTTTTCTAGAGTCTCAGAACAAAACGCAATGTTGTGGCATCGTCGACTTGGCCATGCAAATGCAAAGAACCTGACCCAGCTTGCTAAGAATGAAATGGTCCGCGGTCTGCCTGTCAGAGATTTTATTACTTTTGAAAAATGTGTTTCCTGCGCTCAAGGCAAACACCATCGGAAACCACATCTGCCAAAGCAGGTCAACTCCATTAATCAGGTGCTCCAGTTGTTGCACATGGACTTGTTTGGTCCGGTCAATGTCCTCAGTATCAACCGAAATTCATATTGTCTCGTTGTGATAGATGATTTCTCTCGTTTCACGTGGGTTTTCTTTCTGTCCAACAAAGTTGGGATCGCTGACCTCATCAAGAAGTTCGTTGTAATGATTGAGAACCAAACCAACCACCAAGTGAAAGCGCTACGCACAGATAATGGAACAGAGTTCAAGAACGCTGTTCTTGATCATTTTTGCGCTGAGAAAGGGATCGTGCGTCAATTTAGCTCCGTTCGGACACCACAACAAAACGGTGTTGCTGAGCGGAGGAATCGAACGCTACAAGACGCAGCGAGGACGATGCTTTGTGATTCTAAACTTCCAATTTTCTTTTGGGCGGAGGCAATCAACACAGCTTGTTACGTTCAAAATCGTGTTCTGATCAACAAAGCCCAGATGAAAACCCCATATGAAATTCTCTATGGACACAAGCCATCTGTCAGCCACTTTCGAGTATTTGGCTGCCCTTGCACCCTTCTCCACTTGGAATCCAACCCAAAATTCAATGCAAAAGCTGATGATTGTTATTTTGTCGGATACGCTGCTCGTATTGCTTACCGGGTATACAACAAGAAGACGAAGCAAATTGTGGAGTCTTTCGATGTTCGCTGGCTTGAAGAGAATGAAACGGACGCTAGGGTGGGTCCTGATTGGCTATTTGACTACACATCACTATTCAAATCCTTTAGTGTGTCGTCTGATAACCAAGCTGGGTCTACCTCTGGCTCGAAGACTATCATTGAAGACGAAGATGAAGAGGTTGTCTACAGACCACCATTGGTTTCTGCTATTGATCCTCCGATGGTGTCTGCTATTCCAATCGCTTCTCCTGAGTCATCAACGCAACAATCTGCTCCAGATGCTGATGATACTCCTCTAACTCCGGTCGAAAGAGAGTTCATGAACCAAGATGCTTCCGTTGTCATTCAAAATTTGATGGACCTTCTCTTTCCCGATCAAATCGCTGATGAGTTTGTAGCAAATCCACAACACGAAGCTGGTACATCTACCGTGGACTCTTCATCAAATGAAGGAGCTATTAATATCCATACTCTTCCCGTTTCAGTCCATGACATTAGTCACGAAATCCCCTCTCGCATACAGCGTGATCATCCGATAGAAAATGTCATTGGCCAGCTGGGCGACAGAGTTCAAACGAGAAGTCAGAGTGGAGACGTCAACACATGTCTTTATTCTTGCTTCATTTCTCAAATAGAGCCCAAGAACGTCGAAATGGCTTTGAATGAGCCCAGCTGGGTGGATGTCATGCATGACAAACTGAATCAATTCGAAAAGCTCGGGGTTTGGAAGTTGGTGGAGCTACCTAAAGGCAAGAAAACTCTCGACACCAGATGGGTGTTTCGGAATAAGCAAGATGATTCGGGTGTCATTGTCCGTAATAAGGTGAGATTGGTGGTCCGTGGGTTCAGGCAAATTGAGGGTCTTGATTATACAGAAGTCTATGCTCCGGTGGCGCGCTTGGAGGCTATCCGTATCTTCCTCGCCTATGCTTCCTACATGAACTTCACCGTATACCAAATGGACGTCAAGACAGCTTTCTTGTGCGGCAAGGTGAAGGAGGAGATTTATGTTGACCAACCTCCTAGGTTTGTTAACTCAAAACTTCCCAACCATGTCTACAAGTTAGACAAGGCTTTGTATGGGCTGCATCAAGCTCCCAGAGCCTGGTATGCTACCCTCACACAGCACTTGCTCAATCATGGCTACTCACGCGGTACTATCGATCAGACCCTATTCATCAAGCATGTTGATCCACATCAAATTCGTGTACAAATCTATGTGGATGATATCATTTTTCGGTCGACGAGTCCTCAGCTATGCACAGAGTTCGAGGACATCATGAAAAAGCGGTTCGAGATGAGTTCTTTGGGGGGAAATGACCACGTTTTTGGGGCTTCAGGTCAAAAAATTTTCAGCCAGAATCCTTATTCATCAAGCCAAATATGTGGATGATATGCTCGAGAAGTTCGGGTTCAGAGACGCCAAACCTGCTTTGACGCCCATGGTGGAGAGACCACTGCTGACTCCTGATATTGAAGGCGAATCCGTAGATCAAACGTACTACAGATCGATGATCGGATCGCTGATGTATCTGACTGCAAGTCGCCCAGACATTATGTTTGCGGTCTGTCAATGCGCGCGCTACCAGGCTAATCCTAAACTGTCTCATTTTATTGCTGTTAAAAGAATTTTTCGGTACCTCAAAGGCAGCCCAAAACTGGGTCTTTGGTATCCGAAAAATTCCGAATTTGATCTTTATGCTTTTGCAGACAGCAATTATGGCGGTTGCGAGCTTGACAGGAAATCGACTTCCGGCGGATGTCAATTTCTCGGAGATAGGCTGGTGTCTTGGCAATGCAAGAAGCAGCATACTGTCTCGACCTCAAAAGCAGAAGCAGAATACGTAGCTGCATCTGCTTGTTGTTCTCAAGTCATATGGATCCAACATCAGCTGTTGGATTACGGTTTGAATTTTCAAGAAACCCCTATATTCTGTGATAACGAGGCTGCGATCCAAATTGCTAAAAATCCGGTCCAGCACTCAAAAACCAAGCACATCGACATCAAAGTTCATTTTATCCGAGATTGTTATGAGCGCTCGCTCATTCGGCTAGAACAGGTTCACACTACTAATAATGTGGCGGATCTGTTCACCAAGCCGTTTAACAAAGCTCGATTCGATGTGCTGGTAAACTTTTTGAAAATGATTCGCTTTGAGGATTAATTTTTGTTTAAGTTAGTTTAAATTTGCACATTTTAATTTCATTCTCACCCATGCACAAATTTAGGGGGAGAAATAAACAAAAACCAAACAAAAATTAGAAAATCAGAAAATCCAAAAACATTAGAAAAACAGAAAATTCAAAAATATTTATGTGAAGTGATGTGATGGGAAGTGATATGATCATGTGATAACAGGCAATTTTGGTCTGTGTAAAGTACCAAAGCTGAATTGTCTAGGCTCTGTGTTCGATGCGCTGGTAGGCACGAAAAGTTTAATGGACTTGACTAGGTACAGATGAACTTAAGGAATCTAGAGACTTGATAAATTCTGATCTAGATAGTTCCATTTAGCCTGACAATACGACGCTCAGATAGGTTGAGCAGGGAGATATACATGAGAATCCACCTGTCACATTAAAGAACCCGTATCTAGAACTGTGGTTTAACTTTTCCTCGATGTACGGATTATGTCCTTAATTCCGGTATTGACGGGGCGACTGGGGATTTTCGATAAAGTAGGTCTGTAGGAAATTATTTTCTTTCTCTCCTTCTGTTAGTCATATGTTGCCTCCTCTGTGTGATCGAAAGATCCGACCTGGATTGCAGCATATGCAACTCTATTTCTCTGCATCTTCTATCTATGCAATTCTTCCTATCTGTTAGCCACATGCTGTCTCCTTTGCGTGATTAACAATCCGACCTGGTACACAGCATATGCAACCTTCTACTTCTCAATTCCTCTGAAATTCTATTCACTCATATGTTTCATTCTCTGCGTGATTGAAAGATCCAACCTGAGTGTACAACATATGCATTCTAAATCTATCATTCCTATTAATAATAGTCTGCTCACCTAAATTAAGGAGTATCTCGGAAGTTCTTGATCATTGGGGTATGTCAGGAAGCGGGAAACATATTCTAGTACATCTAAAATTGAACAATTCTAGATTGTCTGTAGATCTCGCTGCTCAATTTAGGTGGCCAACAATATCCTTGGTCGTCGTCAGATAAATGGTCCTTAGTTGATTTTATCTAGTAACTTAGGATCAACCTGTCCTGTCACTAATAGCATTCCTAAAATTTGTCACATTTTTACGTGCTTAAGTGGACCACAATACCGGCGATCGACCAGATCTATTCATGAAAGGAGAGGTACTGATAAATTGAAAATGATTGTCTAATAACTTTGATCTCATATCACAAATGTTTATCAATTTCAAGATAGAGGATTAAAATTAGTTTGAATTAGATTTTAGTATTTTTAATTTTATTTTATTTTCATTTTTAGGATTGATAAATTTTAGAAATTGTTTATTTTATTTTTATTCTTATTTTATTTTTATCTTTTATTGGTAAAATTTAGAAAGTTTTATTTTTTATTTTATTCTATTTTATTTTAATCCTCAAAGAGTTTTATTTCTAAAAAGGTTTCGGGTATTGGACCTCACAATTTTTCGGGTGCAGCCCACCGGGTATGGATCTAGTATATAAAGAAAAAGGCTCCACCAATTTCTGTTCTTCTCTCTTTTCATTCTCTCTAACCGAAAGCCTCCAAGGATCCTCTCAACCCTCGAAAAAATTTTGTGTTATTTTCTCGAATTAACTTGATTTTCTTAAAGGTATGAAGATTCCGACCCCAGCCATGTATTTTTTATTGTGAATCGTCCGTGAAATCATGGCTAAATCGCGAAAACAAGATCTATCGGCGAGCTTTCGGTCCATCGGCTTTCGGTCCAAGCTTTCGGCTGAAAACCGGCTTTCGGTCGAGCCGGGCCGTTTTCGGTCAAGCCGGCTTGGACGGCTTTCGGTCGAAGCTGTGTTCGGTCCAATGTGGCTTTCGGTCTTCACAGTGTTCGGTCCATGAGTTTTCGGTCTAACTGCCTTGACCGAAAATCCATGTTTGACTAATAAAATTCAATTAATATGGCCAAAATTAATTGACATAATTGAGAGAATAATTGTAATTTATTATAATCAAATGTTTTCTCACCTGGCCTGTTTTGTGTAGATATAATGGCAAGTCTCAAAGTTGCAGAAAGTCACAACGTGTCCATTCTTCTTGATGATCCTCCAGTAGCACACAACGAATTCAAATCAATGATGCACGGGCTAAGGGAATGTTGCATCTTCACTGCACTAACCTGGAATCCAGTCATTTATCTGAACCTGATCAACGAATTTTGGAGATCTGCAAGCGTGAAGAATGGAGAAAATGGATCAACGATAATTGAAGCTTCTGTCAGAGGATACAAACTTGTTATCTCTGAGGAAGTCATCAGAGATATCTTGAAGATTGATGACAAAGCTACCTTCCCGACTGATATAGATCTGAGACTGGTTGATGAGTATCTCGAGAAGATGGGATACGAAGGTGTCTTTCCACCTACCCTGAAGAAGCTGTTACCTCCTTACTGGAGGTTTCTAGCCCACATTTTTGTCAACTGTGTATCTGGGAGAAAGGGTGGTTCAGACGAAATATCCTCGAGAAATACTCAGGCGATCGTTGCATTGGGTGCCGAGATTGACTTCAACTTCTCAAGGTTTATCTTGGAGGAGATGGTTTCTAATGCTAAAAAGAAGTCGAAGGATCAATTCCTGCTCTATCCAAGATTTATTCAAATCTTCATCAACAGCCTATTTCCCGATCTGGTCAAGACAGGAGAAATACTTGACTTGAAAGCCTTCGGACCAAACACTGTGACCCTAATCAAGCAGAACCGAAAGGGGAAAGTAATGTTCCAAGGGAAGTACCCTCTCGTGAAATTTGGAAAGTTTGCTGAACTGCCAGACTCTTCAGAATCCCATGGATCGTCTAAACAAATGTCAACTGATCAAGCATCGTCAGAATATGCAAATGTGAATGACGATGTTATCAATACGTCAGACAGTGAGATTGAAACTGTTGTTCCAACTGCCATTGTTGCTTCAGAGCATGATCTCACAAACGTGGCGGTTCAGAGTGACTTCAGTGAGGGAACTACAGAAGAATTCACTAAAACAAAAGGAGGAGAAGAGGATGAGTATGAGAATCTTGATCTGTCCGGTTACGACGAAGATGATGTTTCGATGCAGTTTACCGGACTTGAGCACCCTTTGTCAAATGAAAACCTCGATGACTTCCTCAACGATATCGATGATGGTGCCAATCAAACACCGGAGATAAGGGAGAAAGCTGACGATCGAGAAGTTGAGCCTCCGGTTACCGTTCAAGCGACTGATTCTTCAACTCAAAAGGACACATCATCAGGGATTCCTCCCCTTGATAATGTGGTTCCTACATCCGAGCCAATTACAAGTGATACTCAGACAGTCCTGACCTCCCAGCCCCCGATGAAAAGACGCAGAATTGATCCAAGGGTGGGAGTAATTTTTCCTGACCCAACACAAACCACAGAGACTCCTCCATCTACAACTGTTGCCCCTTCCTCATCTGTGCCTATTCAAGAAGGCCCCAGTTCTACTAATGAACCTGGTGGTTCATCTGCTGACCTGAGTTTGTCTCCTCCAAGGCCTTATCATGATGCTGCTTCTGTGAGATTAGCCATGCATTTGGCCCAGAATTTAAGTCCAACTCACTCCTCCTGCGGAAAAGGAATATCATTTGAGGAGAGTATATCTGGAGATGATGATGTCTCAGTTCCCGAGCTGAGAAAGGAGATTGGTGTGTTGAACCAGAAACTCATTGAGAAAGACCTCATGATCAGTCAGCACGACTCTCGTATTGCTGATCTTGAGGCCACCAATGCTCAGCTTATCATTCGCACCGATGATCTCGAAGCAGATAAAGCTCTGAAGACAAAACAGATCACCGATCTTCAGACGCATTTTGGTTTGTTGACCGCCAGCTATTATGATCTGAAGAAGAAGCTGGAAGAAGAATTTGGTGAAAAATTCAAATCATATGTTGATGAGCCAAGGGTCTATCTTCCCAATCAAGACGCTCCCGTAGTTCCACCTCCTACAAGAACAACCACAGTTGTCAATCGTTTTGACAAAGAACCAGCGCAGGCTCCAAATGTCGTGGCGTTAAAACGTGCTAAACTAGCCAAGTCTGCTGAAAAGGGTCAATTTTTATTCAAGAGGAGCTCGGATCAGAATGCTCCTGGGGATCAACCAAACATCACCGTTACGGATCTTGGAGATCGCTTCAGGGACGTATATGGTGATAGGTCAGGGATAATCTCATGGGGATTCCACGACACTCTGAACACATGGATCGTGAGAAGGAAGAGTGGAAATACCGAATTGTATAAAGATGCCCACGACTTCCACTCTTGGACCAGGGTTGATCTTATGGAGTTGTCTAATGCTCCTTTTTCAAATCCATCAAATGATCCCAAGGCGACACAGTTCAAGTTATTTTTGGAAGGTCAAGTGGCAAAGGGCTTTCCTTCAATGAAGACTGCAGAGTCCATTATCAAGATATACCCGAGTGTCATTGATCCCCAAACCAATCAGCCTCTTCAGTCTGTGATGTGGCCTGCTACTAATCAAGTAAAGCAGATCCCTATCCTTCAGAACCATCCAGATGGATCTCTAAAATCCATGCAATACTGGGTGTTTGATGAAACCACAGCTTCCGCTGTCATCAAACTTGAACATGGATGCATTCATCTATATGACAAGAGGGATCTGCTACAATTTGGAAGGTAGGATATTCATGATCTTTCTCATCATCAGATCAAGGTGGCTGAAGACCTTTTTGAGTCTGCTGCTAAGGAGTACACTTCAATGGTTGCTAATATTATTCAAAAGGAGATGTGGAATGGAGCTATGGGAAAGTCTGATGTGCTGCTGGTTGACAAAGACTGAATCATGCTAGCCCCAAACCAAGGGGGAGATTGAAGGGCCAATATATATGGTTTGGGCTAGGCATCCAATGTATAAATGAGTTAGGGCATTTATGTTTGTATTTTGGAAGTCTTTTGTATATGTTTGATGTTTTCGGTCTAGGAAGCTTTCGGTTAAGGTGTGACCGAAAACCAGTTTTCGGTCCTTGTGGGTATATATAGGTTGTCAGGCTGTCAGATCTGAGAGTTATTCATTTGCTGTTTTCGGTCCTTGAGTTGTATCAGACATTTCCTGGTGTGAATTGTATGCAAGCTCAATTTTCACTCCATCTTCTACTCCATTTCTTTTTTATTTCTTATGCTTGATTGATCACTGGTGAAGATCCTTCCATCAAGGACCTTACACACTTTGAATTGCTCCCATTTTCGTTTTCATGTTTACTGTTGGGTACAGTTTCATCACTATCCTTATTTAACCATGAAACATCCATAGTAGTTATTTCATCAAGCTCATCCACTGGTGGATTCGATTTCATCAAAATCATAACTAGACCCTGAAACATCCATTGTAGTTGTTTCGTTAAGCTCATCGAATGGTGGATTCGATTTCATCGGAATCATAACTAACTCCTAAAACATCCTTTGTATTTGTTTTATCAAGCTCATCCACCGGTGGGTTCTATTTTATCAAAATCAAAATCAAACCTTGAAACATCCATGGTAGTTGTTTCGCAAAGCTCATCCTCCTCCCATTTGGGATCATGATGTGAGTTTTAGAACATAAACCCACAAAACTTATCAAATTTGATATGAAAACATACGATGTATGCGGGTATGTGTTATTTTTTATGTTAGCTGTTGGAGAGAGAGAGAGAGAGAGAGAGAGAGAGAGAGAGAGAGAGTTGGGAATGGGGGTTGGGTGGGAGTTAGGAAGGTGGGAACCATCATTTATTTATAATCTGGAAAATTATAAATTGGTAAAAGGAAAAGAAACAATTAAAAGGGTAATTCAATCTTTTTATATGGACTAAGAGACCATCCGTGTCATTTTAAAAACTAAAATTTCAAAAGTCACAAGGATATAACCTATCATTTTTTACAAGTGACCAAAATGAGAAATTGACCAAACAATAAGGACCACTAATGTAGTTCACTATTATCTATATATAGAACAAATAGTTACAACTCATACCATGAACAACTCATTTAGACTACTTCAATCCTTCACGAACCTCCTTGCTGCTTCCTACCTTCATCTTTCAGCGACTCTACAATTTATACCTAGAATTACTTACTTCTACATTAACTGCATTAAAACAAATCAAATTAATTTATAACAAGTGTTCTAAATAATTTTACATTAACTACACTAAACACAAGCTTTATGTAGAAATGGCCAAACGCAGCCCTTACGGTACTGTCATGTCTTCTATTGACTTTGGACGTTCTCTTTTCCTCTTCTTTAACAGTTGGATTTCATATCCCGATTTTTCTGAGCTAATCATGAAGGTCATATCATTTTTTCACTTTATTGGGCCTCTGGATAAATCTTTGGCCACTAAATTGATAAAATTAAAAAGATGTCCTTAAAACATGGCGGGCACAGAATATTGAAAGAGAAGCAGGTGAAGCCCGATATCTTAAACAAAGGGTATGTGATTTATATTTAATTGCTAAATCGAGACCTCTTTCCGGTGTTGAACTCGAGAATCATATTGAATAGAAAAGGGAAATCCTCAAATTGGAACATCGTCAAAACTTAGACCTCAAACAAAAGCTACAATTCGTTGGGCAATTGACGGTGATGAAAATTCACGTTTTTTTCATGGTATGATCAATAAGAACCCTCAAATAACAGGATAAATGATCTTTCGATCAGCGACATTTGGTCAACTGACCCGGTGGCAATCAAGAAGGAGATATTCTCTTTCTTCAAAGATAAATTTGTGGAAAATATGATTTCCAGACCTTCCCTTTCCTGCAACTTCAATAAAACTTTATCCAAAGCCGATGCATCATTTTTTATTGAACTCTTTTGTCCCTCTAAAATCAAAGCAACGGTTTGGGATTGTGGTAGTGATCGTGCCCCTGGTCCTGATAGGTCCTCCTTTAAATTCCTCAAAAGATTCTGGTCTTCATTTGAATCTAATTTTCGTGACATACATAGGTTGCGTTTAGTTGTTGAAAAATGAGCCGTTTTCCGGAAAAATGTTCCAAGAAAAATGAGAATTTTCAAAACGCATTTAGTTCGTCTATTTTTTAAAAATTTTCACGGAAAATGAAAATTTTCCATTTTCTAAAATTATAAAGAAGTTGGAAATTTTTGGAAAACCGATAATCATTTTTTTCCATATTTTTCTAATTTCAAATTTTTTCTAAAATATAAACACGCACTCACTCCCACCCCACCCATCTCTACCTACCCCCACCTTAACACCCCCAACCCACCACACCCCTACCTACCCACACCCACCCACTCCCAAGCCCACCCCCACCCCTACAAACAAACACACATCCACCCCACAAACACATACCCACCCCCACCCCCACAAACAAACACACACTCTCATAAACACACACACACATCCACCATACTCAAACACATACACCCACCCCCACAAACACACACACACACACTCATACATACATACACACCCACAAACACACACTCACACTCACCCCCACACCCACAAACACACATCCACACACACCCACAAACACACACTCCCACCCACACCCACAAACACACATCCACACAAACACACACCCACACTCACACCCACAAACACACACCCACACCCACCCCACACCCACAAACACACACCCATACTCACACCCACACCCATCCCCACACCCATAAACACACACCCACCCACCCAACACAACTACCACAATCACCGACCTACCATCACCATCACCACCACCACTACCCCATCACCAGCACCACCGCCGCCGCCATCACCACCACTGCCACAATTTTTGCCTCCACCACTACCGCCTGTCATCACCACCACCACCGTCTCCATCATCAACACCATCACTGCCCCCGCCGCCGCCCCCAAACCACATTCATTGGCTTCGTGATTGGTGAGAGACCCAAACCACATTCATTATTGGGAGGAATATTCTGGATGATCTCCTCATGATCAACGAGTTGGTTTCATGGTTAAAAAAAGTCAAATAAGAACGCCATACTCTTCAAAGTTGACTTAAGTAAGGGATTTGACTCGCTGAATTAGACCTTTCTTGTTTCTACCATCGAGCAACTTGGATTCCCCCCTGGCTGGAACCATTGGATCATGGGCTGCCTTCAATCTTCTCGGACTTCTATCTTGGTAAATGGTGCTCCCACGAACGAGTTCACGGTGTGTAAAGGAGTCATACAATGTAATCCATTATCATCTTTTCTCTTTGTAATTGCTATGGAAGCCATCAAAGCTGTCATGCTTAAAGCCTGCAATTTGGGGATTTTTAGGGGTATTCATACTCCAAATATGGGTCCAATTATTATCACTTATTTTATGTTGATGACGCGTTGTTTGTTGGAGAATGAACATAGATTAATCTTTTAAACCTTGCTAGGATATTCTGTTGCTTTCACTTGGTGTCTGGTCTTAAGGTGAACTTCACACAAAGCAAGGTTTATGGGATTGGTGTGGCTACTTCTGATGTGGAATTTTTTTTCTCAAATCTTAAACCGTCAGTCTGCCACTTTACCTTTCACAAACCTTGTGTAACACCCTAATTTTTCAAACAAATTTTCACATTTTAAAAGCATACTTTCATTCATAAATATTATAAAAATCTCATTATATCACATATCAATCCATAGAAGCACATCCCAAGATCATAATGTATAAAAACTCCTCAAGTGTGTACTGATCATGCCGGCGCCTTCCCGCGATCCTCACTGGCACCTGAAACACATAACACAACACTGTAAGCACAAATGCTTAGTGAGTTCCCCAAAATACCACATATAACACATATTAGCCACTCGAGGCTATAACTTTGTGGGCCTACTGGCCCTAACTCTGTGGACCCTGTGGTCCTAACTCTGTGGACCCTCTGGTCCTAACTTTGTGGACCTTCCGGTCCTAACTCTGTAAACTCTGGAATACACACAACATAAATCACATAGAAATAATGCAGTGCAACACATCACATACATAGCATACAAGATACTCTGTCACATAACTCTAATTACCACTCTAGGTAAAGTATAGTGAGAAGACTCACCTCGGATAACTCGGTAAATCTCGAACTCTGAAATACTGCACTAGCCTCCGCCTAATCACATAATAATTACTCTAATTAATACAACTTCTAAAGGCTAGGCTAACCCCTCTCTATAAGTTCTCTAAGAAGGGTAAAAGACCATTCTACCCCTCTAATGGCTCATAAGTCCAAACACCGACTAAACCCTAAAAGTCAACAAAGTCAACTGTCAACATTGACCGGACTCGTCGAGTGCACTAGTGTGACTCGACGAGTACATGTGTGTCCTCTTCACCCCTGGTCCTCACTCGACTCTCTGAGTCAACCCTACACTCAACGGGTTATCACAAGTCGCAAATCGCGGGGCAACCCGAGTCGACTCGTCGAGTCCCTTATGGGCTCGGCGAGTTCCTCCCATGAAAACACTCATCTGACCTCCTGAGGTCAGATCTATTTCTCTAATCTATAGATCTGACTTCCCCATGACCAATAAACATGTAAAGGTCGAACCTTGATACACATGCAATGCTCCCAAGGCTTATTTTGGTGAAATCCCTTCTAACATGGCAACCTATGTCCATTTCCTTCATAGAACCACAAAAAGCAACATGGTTCAGGCTCTCTGGACCTCAAAAGGTCCAGATCTAGAGTTTAGCACTCAATGAGACACTATACACAACTAAACAAGCCATAAAAGGGTATAGAAAACCCTAAATTCAATGCCCTTAAGCAAAACAGAAGGATAAGATCAAATAGCAACCTCAAACTTGAAGATCCAAGCCGAAAACCCTCTGAAATGCAATCCTCTTGACCTCCCCTTGCTGGAAACACTTTCTCCTTTGCAAAATCACACCAAAAATTATCAAAAAGGCTCAAACTCTCTCACAACTCGCTCACAATCGCTAGGGTATCTCTCTCTGGACTGGTAGCCGCAAATGGAGGCCATAAAGGCCTTTAAATAGGGCTCAGGCCCTGAGATTTAGGGTTTCACTTTACAGCGCGGACTCGCCGAGTCTACGCATCGACTCGTCAAGTCCCTCATTAATCCAGACAAGAATTCGCGATCCTACTCGGCGAGTCTGAGCGCCTACTCGCCGAGTCCCTCCCTAAAACTCAAGGTAAATACTTAAAATAAGATACCTGGGAATCCGGATGTTACAATTCTCCCCCACTGGAATCAGACTTCGCCCTCGAAGTCTGGCTCAGCAAACAACTCTGGATGTTGCTCCCGCATCTCCAACTCTGGCTCCCAAGTCAGCTCGGACCCTCTCCGATGTTGCCACTGGACCTGCACCAAGGGCACCTCCTTGTTCCTCAGAACCTTGATCTTCTGATCCCGGATCGTGATTGGCCTTTCAACATAATTCAAGTTCACATTCACGTAAATATCCTCCAGTGGCACCACCGCCGACTCGTCGGCTATACACTTCCTCAACTGAGACACGTGGAAGGTATCATGAATCTGGTTCAACTCCTCAGGTAGCTCTAGACGATATGCTACCTTTTCCACCCTCGCGGTCACCCTAAACGGGCCAATATACCGGGGCCCCAGCTTGCCCCTCTTCCTGAATCGAATCACTCCTTTCCAAGGGGACACTTTCAGGAGTACGAAGTCTCCCACCTGGAACTCAAGCTCGGATCTTCGTCTATCCGCATAACTCTTCTGGCGACTCTGTGCCGTCAACAACCTCTGTCTCACCTGCTGTATCTGCTCGGTCGTCTGAAGCACTATCTCAGTGCTGTCCATCACGCGCTGCCATACCTCTCCCCAACAAATGGGAGTCCGACACCTCCTCCCGTATAACAACTCGAAGGGAGGCATACCAATACTTGAATGTTGGCTGTTGTTATAAGAAAACTCAGCCAACGGCAGATATGGGTCCCAAATTCCCCCGAAGTCCAACACACATGCTCGGAGCATGTCCTCGAGCGTCTGAATCGTCCGCTCACTCTGCCCGTCTATCTGTGGGTGGTAAGCGGTACTGAAATGCAGCCTCGTACCCAACTCCTCATGGAACTTCTTCCAGAACCTGGAAGTGAAATGTACATCTCGGTCTGACACAATCGAGATCGGTACTCAATGTCACGATACCACCTCCCTCACATACAACTCTGCCAATCTCTCTGCAGAAGAGCTCTCACTGATAGCAAGGAAGTGAGCGCTCTTTGTCAGCCGGTCGACAATCACCCAAATCGTATCGACACCCCTCACGGTCCTTGGCAATTTGGTGATAAAATCCATGGAAATATGTTCCCACTTCCACTGGGGAACCTCAAGTGGCTGCAACTTGCCGTGCAGACGCTGGTGCTCAGCCTTAACCCTGCGACAGGTCAAGCACCTCTCGACAAACCATGCTACATCCCTCTTCATACAGGGCCACCAGTAATCTTTCTTCAGATCCAAATACATCTTAGTGGCCCCAGGATGGATCGAGAACCTTGATCGGTGCGCCTCCTCCATCAAAGTGGTGTGCGTCTCGCCTGCATACGGCACCCAAATCCGACCCTGAAAAGTCATAAGCCTATGGCTATCGGTAACGAACTCAGGTACCTGTCCAATCACCCGTTCTCTCTTGCAGTTCTCCGATCTCACGGCCTCTGCCTGGGCCTCCCGAATGGTGTCCAACACCGGAGTCATCACTGTCAATCTCAAACAAACATCTCGTATCGGGGCACTCTCCGCCCTGCGACTCAGGGCATCAGCTACAACATTAGCTTTGCCCGGGTGGTACAGGATCTCATAATCGTAATCCTTTACCACGTCCAACCATCTCCTCTGGCGCATATTCAGATTGGGCTGATCCATCAAATACTTCAAGCTCTTGTGGTCCGTGTATATGGTACATCGAACCCCATATAAATAGTGACGCCAGATCTTGAGGGCGAACACCACTGCCCCCAACTCCAGATCGTGGGTGGGATACCTCGTCTCGTGAGGCTTAAGCTGCCTCGATGCATACGCTATCACATGCCCCCTCTGCATAAGTACTGCACCCAACCCTGATATCGATGCGTCACAATACACCACAAAATCCTCCATCCCTTCCGGGAGGGCTAACACCGGGGCTTCGCATAACCTCTGGCGAAGTGTCTCAAACTAGGTCTGCTGCTCCGGTCCCCATGAAAAAGCCACACCCTTCCGGGTCAAACTGGTGAGAGGCACGGCGATCTTGGAGAAATCCCTGATAAATCTCCGATAGTAGCCAGCCAATCCCAGGAAACTCCTGATCTCGGTGGGGGATCTCGGCACCCCCCAACTCATCACCGCCTCAATCTTGGTCGGATCAACCAATATCCCATTCTAGTTGACGAGGTGTCCTAAGAACTGGACCTCTCGTAACCAGAAATCGTACTTGGAGAATTTGGCGTAAAGCCTCTCCGACCTCAGAACTCCGATGATCTCCCTCAAATGCTCCTCATGCTGCTCTCTGGATCTCGAATACACCAGTATGTCGTCGATGAATACAATCACCGATCGATCCAACATCGGTCTGCACACCCTGTTCATGAGATCCATGAACGCTGTCGGTGCGTTGGTGAGCCCAAAAGGCATCACCACGAACTCGTAATGTCCATAACGAGTCCTGAACGTCGTCTTCTGGATATCCTCATCTCGCACCCTCATCTGGTGATATCCAGACCTCAAGTCTATCTTGGAGAACCAAGATGCTCCCTGCAACTGATCAAACAGATCATCAATCCTCGGCAGTGGGTAACGGTTCTTGACCGTTAACTTGTTCAACTCCTGGTAATCAATGCACATCTGGTGTGAACCATCCTTTTTCTTGACAAAAAGGATCGGCGCTCCCCACGGCGAGCTACTCGGTCGGATAAACCCCTTCCCCAGCAGCTCCTGAAGCTGTGAGGATAACTCCTGCATCTCTGGCGGCGCAAGGCGATAAGGCGCCTTGGCGATAGGCGCTGCCCCCGGAACCAAATCGATGCGGAACTCTACCTGCCTCTCGGGAGGCACGCCCGGCAACTCCTCGGGGAAAACATCCGGGAACTCACGCACTATCGGTACCTCATCGACCGACCTCGGTCTCTCTGCAGCTACTCTCGTATCCACCACATAAGCCACAAACCCACTACACCCCTGTTGTAGGCTCTGCCTCGCTCTAGCGGCCGAACAAAATGCTGACCCAGAACGGGTACCCTCGCCATAAACCGTAAGAACTCCCCCACTAGGGTCTCGTATGGTCACCATCTGTCGCTCGTAGTCGATAACCGCTCCAAACCTGCTCAACCAGTCCATGCCCACGATGACACAGACATCTCCCATCGCAATCGGTACCAAATCAATCGGAAACTCAACGCCGAAGATCTCGAGTACACATCCTCGGATCACATCAGTGGCATACACCGCTCTCTCGTCAGCTATGGAAACTCGCAAAGGTCGACTCAACGCCTCTCGACAGATACTGATGTGCTGACTAATGGCTAACGACACAAAAGACCGACTCGCACCCGAGTCAAATAACACCAAAGCAGGTACAGAACTCACAAGAAACGTACCTACGCATATCATAACATAAGCATAACACCATAATCTCAAAATAAATAGATGAAAGAACACATACCCGCCACAACATCTGGCGATGCGCGGACCTCCTCCGCTGTCAACTGGAAGGCTCTCCCGCGAGCCTTTGGTGCCTCAGCCTTCGTTGGCCGACTCTCTGCAGCTCGAACGGTAGCAGGGGCAGATCCATGTGATGCTCCCTGGGCTGACCCCCGCAACTGCGGGCACTCGGCCTTCCGGTGTCCTGTCTGGTTGCAGTGAAAACAGACTGCAAACCCCTTGGGGCAATCCTTGGCCATGTGCCCCTCCTTGCCACACTTGTAGCAAGACCCTGCTCTGCAAACCCCCTCATGACTCTTGACGCACTTGCCACAAGTGCGGCTCTTCTGGTTCCCTGATCTCGAATCGGCGGGTTTGGCCCGCTTGGCTGCCAGCTGGGACTGTGTCGGTCGCCGATCCCTCCCTTGAGACTCCGCCTCCTCCCTGGCCTGAGTCCCGAGCTCAATCTCCCTCTTCCGGGCATTTGTCTGAAGCTCGGCAAATGTCCGGTACGACGAGTTCGCCACGAACTCGCGGATGTCTCTCCTCAAAATGCTCAAATACCCACTCATGCGTGCCTGCTCGGAAGACACGTGCTCAGGGCAGAACATCGCCCTCTCATGGAACATCCTGGTGATCACTGTAACAGACTCGGTACCCTGCTTGAGGGTCAAGAACTCCTGGGCCAAACGTTCCCTTTCCACCGGGGGAACGTACTCATCACGAAACATAGCGGTGAACCTCTCCCAGGTCACCGTGGCAAGCTCTGCAGAAGAGTAGTGCGCTGTCACAAACTTCCACCAGTCCTTCGCTCCCAAGCGAAGCTGGTTCAGCGCGAACCGAACTCTCAGATGCTCCGGACAAGAACACGTATAGAAGCACCCCTCAATATCATAAATCCATCTCATCGCAGCGATCGGATCCTGCGTCCCATCAAACTCTGGTGGCTTCGTGTTGCTGAACTCTCGGTACAGCAACGAGTCACCCCCTACGGTCTCGCAGCAGCGACGGCTGTGGTGGCTGCAGCAACAGCAACATCAGTAAGAGCAGCGTAACGCTCGTCAAAAGTCTCGATCAGGGTGGTCTTGATAGACCCAAACATCTCTGGTATCTCGGCTCGGATGGCAGCAGCCACCTCCTCATGAATCAACCTACGGATCTCCTCATCACTGGTACCACTGCCTCCTGGGTGGTGGCGCGTCCCAACCATGATATCTCTGAAATACAACACAAAAGAAATCAGAGGCTCGCTCGAGTATACTCGCACTCGATACCCAACCCTACTTGCTCTTTAGTACCCTAAAGATTCTTACTTGGACTGCTCACCGATCCGGTGTTTCCAGTAGTACGGGCCCTTATACTACCTTCCACAGCGCATCGGTATTCACCCCAAATCCTCCTCCTAGGATCCCAGATCACAAGTACTCTATATCTCACTAAACTCAGGCTACTCTCCGGTAGACCACTCATAAACTCCTCGCTGCTACCTACTTACTCTCGAAGTATCTCATAGTAGCAATAACTCCTAGGCTAAGGCATCACAAATCAAGCCCACTCTAGTCCTAACCATGAATACCTAGCCTACTCTAGCATGCATAACATACCACATAATATCTCATAACACATAATGTAAGGGTATTTTGGGAAATCACCGTTCGGGCGCTGGCTGATCGTACACACTGCTCTGCTCTGCTCTTTTCAAAATCCTTTTACTCTTTTAGAAAATTTTTGTTTTATTTCGAAAAATTCCTCAAATCCTCAGTTTGAGTTCAAATGCGCTCGAAGGTGCATCCGAATCCCTCAAACCAAGGCTCTAATACCAACTTGTAACACCTTAATTTTTCAAACAATTTTTCACATTTTAAAAGCATACTTTCATTCATAAATATTATAAAAATCTCATTATATCACATATCAATCCATAGAAGCACATCCCAAGATCATAATGTATAAAAACTCCTCAAGTGTGTACTGATCATGTCGGCGCCTTCCCGCGATCCTCACTGGTACCTGAAACACATAACACAACACTGTAAGCACAAATGCTTAGTGAGTTCCCCAAAATACCACATAAAACACATATTAGCCACTCGAGGCTATAACTCTGTGGGCCTACTGGCCCTAACTCTGTGGACCCTATGGTCCTAACTCTGTGGACCCTCTGGTCCTAACTCTGTGGGCCTTCCGGTCCTAACTCTGTAAACTCTGGAATACACACAGCATAAATCACATAGAAATAATGCAGTGCAACACATCACATACATAGCATACAAGATACTCTGTCACGTAACTCTAATTGCCACTCTAGGTAAAGTATAGTGAGAAGACTCACCTCGGATAACTCGGTAAACCTCAAACTCTGAAATACTGCACTAGCCTCCGCCTAATCACATAAATAATTACTCTAATTAATACAACTTCTAAAGGCTAGGCTAACCCCTCTCTATAAGTTCTCTAAGAAGGGTAAAAGACCATTCTACCCCTCTAATGGCTCATAAGTCCAAACACCGACTAAACCCTAAAAGTCAACAAAGTCAACTGTCAACATTGACCGGACTCGTCGAGTGCACTAGTGTGACTCGACGAGTACATGTGTGTCCTCTTCGCCCCTGGTCCTCACTCGACTCGCTGAGTCAACCCTACACTCAACGGGTTATCACAAGTCGCGAATCGCGGGGCAACCCGACTCGACTCGTCGAGTCCTTTATGGGCTCGGCGAGTTCCTCCCATGAAAACACTCTTCTGACCTCCCGAGGTCAGATTTATTTCTCTAATCTATAGATCTGACTTCCCCATGACCAATAAACACGTAAAGGTCGAACCTTGCTACACATGCAATGCTCCCAAGGCTTATTTTGGTGAAATCCCTTCTAACATGGCAACCTATGTCCATTTCCTTCATATAACCACAAAAAGCAACATGGTTCAGGCTCTCTGGACCTCAAAAGGTCCAGATCTAGAGTTTAGCACTCAATGGGACACTATACACAACTAAACAAGCCATAAAAGGGTATAGAAAACCCTAAATTCAATGCCCTTAAGCAAAACAGAAGGATAGGATCAAATAGCTACCTCAAACTTGAAGATCCAAACCGAAAACCCTCTGAAATGCAATCCTCTTGACCTCCCCTTGCTGGAAACACTTTCTCCTTTGCAAAATCACACCAAAAATGATCAAAAAGGCTCAAACTCGCTCACAATCGCTAGGGTATCTCTCTCTGGACTGGTAGCCGCAAATGGAGGCCATAAAGGCCTTTAAATAGGGCTCAGGCCCTGAGATTTAGGGTTTCACTTTACAGCGCGGACTCACCGAGTCTACGCATCGACTCGTCTAGTCCCTCATTAATCCAGACAAGAATTCGCGATCCTACTCGGCGAGTCTGAGCGCCTACTCGTCGAGTCCCTCCCTAAAACTCAAGGTAAATACTTAAAATAAGATACCTGGGAATCCGGATGTTACACCTTGTCTTACCGGTTGGGTCAAACATGTCTCTTATAAAGCATTGGAAGCCAGTGAGTGATTGACAGATTGACAGGCTTCAATCCCGTCTCTCATCATAGAAATCCAAATCTCTTTCAGGGAAGGTGTCTTTTAGAATACCATTACTCTCTACCTTTCTAAAAGACACCTTCCCTTACAAACTGGAATCAAGAATTGGAGATTCATTTGAATGGATGTGGGACTGGAAAAGGCCACCATCATCAGATTTGGAGAAAATTGAATTATCTTGCTGCAACTTAATACTAGAGAACACAAATCCCACCGACTCAAGTGATAGGTGGAGATGGTTGGCTGATAGCTCGGGTTCTTTCTCGGTTAGCTCCTTATGCCGCCTATGGGAGTCATATTCATGCGTTGATCTATCATACAAGCACTTTTGAAACAATTTGGTCCCAATAAAGATTAATTTTTTGGGTTGGTGTGTGGTACGTAATCGCCTACCCTCCAAGGTAGAGATCTCTAAACGTGGGATTGTTGTACCTTCGAGTCTATGTGCTTTTTGTGGCGTGGCAGAGGAAACCAGAATTTATCTCTTCTTATAGTGTCGATGGGTAAAACAAACTTGGACTTCATTGGAGTTTTGGTGTGAAATAAGGATTGATGAGATTAATTCTCTTGAACAACTTCTATCTATCTCACACTGCTTCCTATAGTCCCCATTGCAAAATAAAATCACTCATGCGGTTATTCTAACCAATCTTTTGGTTCATTTGGCGGGCAAGAAACGATCGTGTCTTCAATTCGAGTGTAACATCGCCGGTCAAAGTTGTTGGTTGAAATAAAAGAAAATGGGTTCCCTTTGGTAAAAAACAAAGGTAGAGGGCTCTCTTTAACTTGGGAAAAATGGTGTGCATCCCCTTTCATGGTTCGATAAATGGATGGGTGGGGAGGGTTTGGGAATTCTCCGTGTTATTTGGTGATATGTTTACTGCAGCAAGTGTCGGTTTGGTGTGTGTCTCGATTCAATGGGTAGACATAATATATTAATATAGGATATTGTTGAAGTTAAACATTTTTTCTAGGGTGTGTTCTTTCGTGGTAATTGGGGTTGGGTGGATGAGGTTTACACTTGGTGTTGGTGTGTGTGTTATTGTTAATCATATCTTGCTTGATCATATTGGAGTTCTCATGCTGACCTGTTGCTGCTTTCAGTTGCTGTGTACCTCCGGTGCTGCTGATCTGTGTGTTTTTATTTCTCTTCCTTTGTGCTTTAGTTGGTTGTTTTCTTTATTATGGATTCTGCTCTAGCTTTTCCTTTTTTTTTCTTTCTTTAGTATGTTGTAATCTTTTGTGGTCCAGCTCCCCGCTGGTTGCTTCTTAATAAATTTCATTGTTCAAAAAAAATTAAATGCACTAAACAAATCAAATTTATTTATAACAAGTGTTCCAAATATATTCATTGTTTCCAAGATTAGTTTGATTAAGAATAAAATCCATAATTTCAACTTTCTCAACCGTTATTCACTTATTCTCTAGCAACCCAGATCCAAGTTAACACAAATATGCCAAAAGAGCTTTGGTGCTAAAAAAATTAGCAGTTTTGAACAGTTGTAGATAAGTAAACGCTAATAAATCATCATTCTTGAAACATATTTCTCCAAAAAAGTTCATTTTTGTAGAGTGTAGCATTTTTACAATATCAGTGATCAATTTGCAACAAAAAGTCATCGACCCATTTACTTTTATCACGATACATTGTCTAATGTGAACATAACCGAAAAGATAAACAATTATTTCAAGAAGATGAGTTCTTCGACTGGGAGTCACCACCCGAAGAATTGCTCTGTACTAGTGAACACCTGTTTGAGGGTGAATCAGTGAAAAAAAACAACATCCCCCTGAATGTTCTCATCAAATAAAGTGACAATTTGGGGGATCGGAGGCATGCTCACATCTGAAACCCCTTCAAGAATCCGTTCCACCATACTCATGGCAGGCCTACTCTCTGCCTCATCTTGGATGCACCAACACGCAACTTTGCAAATTTTTATCACTTCTTCAACACAAGCTTCCCTGTTTAACCTTGTGTCTAACAGGCTAAAGATATCACCACCCTCCATAAGAACATTGGCAACCAAACCTGGGAAGAATGTACTCCTTGAATCTTCACAATGCCTTACATTTCGCTTTCCATGGACTAATTCAAAAAGCATCATTCCATAGCTATAAACATCTGCTTTAGCTGTGACTGCAACCCCAGATATCCATTCTGGCGCTAGATACCCTATTGATCCCCTTGTAGTTGTCAAAACCCTACTAAAGTCTCGACCAACAAGCTTTGCCAGCCCAAAATCAGCGATTTTTGGTTGGAAATCAGCATCTAAAAGAATGTTATCTGGCTTTATGTCACAGTGAATTATACAGTCTCTTCACTTCTCATGAAGATAAACCAATCCTTTTGCAGTTCCAAGTGCAATCTGGTACCTTGTTTTCCAATTTATAAGAACTTGTTTTTCATGGAAAAGATGGTTATCTAGAGAACCTTTTTCCATGTAATCATACACCAATAACTTATTGTTTCCTTCTGCACAAAACCCACGAAGGCGTACAAGATGAACATGTTGGATTATACCCATTGTGCTAACTTCGCTCCTGAATTGCTTCTCTCCTTGGCTAATGCTTTCAAGCTTTTTCACTGCCACAATGGAGGAATCATGCAGTACCCCCTTAAAAACCGAGCCAAAACCGCCTCCTCCTAATTTGTCCGAGAAATTTTTGGTGGCTGTTTTTAAATCTCTGTAGGCGAACGCCATTAATGATCCCTCCATTGTCGACTTTCCATCTGAGATTCTGTTTTTTCTATAAATTAAAACCAAAATTAGACCCGCGAGAAAAACCCCACATGCAATGGAACCCACAATGACCCAATCACTCTTTTTATGATAGGGAAGATCTTTAGAAGCGACTTTGACATAGACTGGTTTCCCGCTATTATTGTCTTCCGAGAAGTTCAAGAGATCTCCATCCCAAAGTAAACACTGATTGTCGACAAAAGTGTAAGCATTGCAGGAGCAATTGTTCAAACAGATTGTACGACATTCTCCAGCACTCCCAACTGCCATAGAGTTATTTGGAGGTGGGCTCTCGGCTTTAATCATGACAAAATCAGCCGTTTCCATGTTCCCCCCACACTGCAAATCAGTTTTTCTCACACACCCACCGGAGAAATCACTCTGATCCCAATCAATCTCTGATCTAGGTTTGAAGCCAGTCAAGCAATTACAGAATTGGAATCTAGTCTGCCTGCAAATCCCAAAAGCCCCACACAAAGCATAGACATCACAACGTGTTTTAGGTTGAGACCACAACAAATTCCAGTCTTTGCCAGTCTCCATCCATGCTAGTTGCTGAACTTGACCAGAAACATCCATTACAAACCTAGTGTGGTGACGTTTGTGGACCATATCTGGAACTTGGACTCATTTAAGAGCACTAAGTTACCATTTATGATCTTTAATTCTGATTGGAATATATCAGAGATTGGTGTTTCTCGGTTAGCCACCCAAACTATGGTGGGAGGATTGGAAAAGACCTTTTTATACCAAATGCCTATGTAATAATTCGAAGTGTTACCCGCTTTGAAGAAACCCAGTTCGAACTTTTCTCTTTCTGATATGATCGTTTGGTTTCCTGAGAGAGACTGGTTTGTAGATATGGTGTTGGCTCCGGATGAGAGAGTTATGGTAAGAGAGAAACACAGGAGGACCAAAATCCTCACTAAACTGTTACTTTCAGTGGAGCACATGACTTGCACAAAATTTTAACAAGGAGGTAGATAGAGAGAAAGGGAGGTGACAAATCTCATATAATAACATGTTATCAGTATTGGCTTTTATAGAACTGATATTTGAGGGGTAAAGTTGTTAGAGCTCATGTACGATTGGTTGATAGTCATAAAGACTCTAACTTGCTAAAGCCGCATGGAATAATAGCCATACAAGTCAGTCTATACAAAAAAATTGAAACATTCAAATAACTTTAACAAAATACACAAATTGATCGACTGTGGAGCCCTTCATGATCAATTACCTACATTTCACATATATGACAAGTCATATCCATGCACCCCTTCCCTCACGTAAATGCAAAGTCAAAATTTCTACATGGTGGGACTAGACATCCCTTTCTTGATTAGGTCCAAGCAAATTTATACCTCGGACAATGGGTCATTGTTTACCATTATATGGTTTAACAATGCAACCCTCTATCATTAATCTTCAACCTTGTCGGGTTAATCGGTTCATCACCAAACAAACAAAAATAGTTTTTAGTTCTATGGATTAAATAGGAGAGTTTCCTTTTATTAAGTTTGTTTCTAGTTTTTGTGTTAGAGTCAAATTTCTTATGTTTTAGTATAAATATGGTACCTGCGTTATTTCATTAGGTGTACTTAGAAATTGTTTTTGCTTAATAAAAGAAAAGCTTAGGCACCAAGCAACTTGTATCCTTCTTAATCCCGTGTTCCGTTTTTTCCTTTCAATTTCTGTTTTCTGTTTTGCTTGTGTTTGAAGCAAGACCTACACTTCTAAACTTACATTCGGTATGGCATCCCACGGCTCGTGAAGACCTAGGGCGGCCGGTTTGAAAGTCGGTTTCAAGAAAAGTGTAGCCCTTTACACAACAGGAACCGAGATCGGTTTATATATATATATATATATATATATATATATATATATATATATATATATATATATATATATATAGGTTCAAATGTTTCTAGCAACTATTGTGTTCCTAAATACACCAATCACAATTTAGCAAATAATTAAATAATTAATTAAATCAAAATTGGTATTTCTGGTTTTTTGCACTTGCAATTAAGGAAACAAAATAAATATATGTTGACCTAATATCTCTTATTTACAACCATCGCAACTACTCAATTCTATTCCATGCGTGTATGATCTGTACTCAAAACCCTAAGCGAGTGCTCCGATCATGAATTTCTTGATATCGCTAGGTCGCGGCTAATGAAGATCGAAGAAAGCTTGGCGAATCAACTTGAAGAGGTCGCTCTGTCCGATAAATCTTCCTGAAGCCTTTGGGAAGCTTCGTATGTTGGTTTCTCTTAAGATATCCTCGAATCAACTTTAGGTTAGTCTAATAATTTCATCACCATATCATATTTTTTTCATTTAATTGATTTATGTACTTCAATCATCTACAAAAAGAATTTAAACCCCGAAAACAAGCATTGTAGAGGAGAAGCAGAAATTAGGGCTTGATTCTGGATATTCATGTTGTTGTTCCAGGGATATGTGTTTGATAAATGATAATCATTAACATTGCCATCATCTTCAACTGCTCCCGATTTTGAATTGAAAATCATAACCAAGCGCAGGGAACCATTTGGGTTATTTCTCCCTCTGCCTCTTTCTTGGCTTGATTAAAATAGTGGAGTTGGAAATCCATGTCAGGTGGTGATGGTGAAATTAGCAAATTTCAGGAAAGAATTCGTCTCTGTAAGTCCTTTATACCTCTCTCTCCTTTTGCAATTTCGATTTTTTATGATTAAATAATTTCCACAAATTTTTGATTATGGGTGTATCTGACAGCAGTTCTGCCGGAATGGAAGATCAAGTTCTAATTCTGTCATTATGGAATCTCGATTTTATGGCATGAAATCTCAAATCACTCGTTAGTATTTAAAGGTATACACTTTTTCATTGTAAATTTAGTCACATTCATGTATTTATTAATTACATATGTTGTATGTTTCATCAAATAGAGTATAAAGATATGAGCATTCGATTTTGCCCGCCAATTGTTTGCTAAAATTCTTAAAACAAATATTTCAGCCAATTTTTTTGTAATCTTTGAACTATCATATATCTCTCATACTAGCTTGGAATGATTTGAAATTTTTTTTTATGCATGTTCTCCTTTGTGTTAGCTACAAGTTAGGTTCTGAAGTCATTTTAATTGGATTAATATTGGCTGAGTTACAGTCCTTCGAACATTGGATGTTACAACTATATTTTTAGCTCTTCTACTTTGTTCAGAAAATTTTTGTGATCTTTGAACTGTCATATCTCCCACATTCTTACTTGTAATTAGATTAAGTCGATTATTTGGATCAAGTGACTCTGGGAATACTTGATCAAGTGACTCGAGTATTACATTCTGTTAGAATAAATTAAAAGTCTTTAATATCTAACACATTCTATTAGAATTTATAGTTTTATTCTTTTAGAATATAGTAAAAGTTTTAATATTTTAAAGTTGATTATGGTTTCTTTGTGGATATAGATTTTGAAGAGACTGCCACTGATATGGAAAAAGAAGAAAACATGGAGAACGAGAGTATTCTAACATAATGTATTCTACTAGAATGTATAAAGTGTTTCTTATAATAATATTCTTTGAGAATGGATTAGTGTTTTTGTTAGATTTTGATGTTTTTGTTTTTATTTTTTTTAACCATTCATAGTTTTAATCTTTAAGAATAAATGTAAGTCTTATTCTTTACGAATTAATGTAATTAGTGATTCTTAAAAAATAAAATTCGTATTCTTTAGAAAATGTTATTTTTGATAATATGTTGTATAATTCTTTAAGGATATTAATTATAAAAACTATATTGAATGAACCATATTCTGCAACAATAAAATCGAAAATATATTTACTAGTTTATGTTTGACTCTCTGTCATTCTGATAAAATAAAATCGGTTAGTATTAGAAATTATAATAGAATTAAATTTGAATTAATTTAAAAAATTCAGATTTAAAAAAATGAAATTAATTATCCCTTAAAATTCAAAATTTCCCTTTTTTAATATAGGTTAATTGACCAAAACACTCTTCTGCTGAAATTTGTGTGATTATATAGTACATGTTACCCTATTGTAATATCGTGGACCCTTAGATCATGATCATTGATTTTATTCATCTATTAGTCCAGAATTGTGCTTACGAGCACACAATAGATGTAACAAACAAAATAACATATATATATATATATATATATATATATATATATATATATATATATATAGAGAGAGAGAGAGAGAGAGAGAGAGAAAAAAAAGTTAATATTGGTTTTGGTTAACGGTTTTTATCGGTTAACGGTTTTTATCGGTTAATGGTTAATATTGGTTAATGGTACAAAATGATATAAAAATAAATAATAATTACTATAAAAACTGAAAAATATAAAATATATTGTTATAAAAAGTAAACAATTTATTATTTATAAACTTATTAATGTGATAGAAGATTATGTATCCTATTTAATTCAAAATAAATATCATTCAAATTTTAACGTTTCAAATATAATTAGAAATCATACATTTAATGTCATATTATAATAAATTAATTATTAATATTATTGGTTCGGGTTGGTTTTTAGTGGTTCAGTTTTGGATAAAAACCATAACCGAACCATATGCATTTGGTTAATCAAAAATAAAACTCGCACCACCCTTTTTAATAAAGTTTCATTTATTTATTTCGATTAATTTGATTTTAGTCTGATCACGTTGGCGTGGTGTTTTAGATCCACAAACTTCATACTTTTCTGGAAGATAAACTCTTACACTGTACATAAATTGCCAATGGGTAGTTTCAAATTCTGAAAGGAACTTCCAGGAGGGTACTTCAAACTCTGATTTCTTAATTGGATCTCTGTAATTTGAACGCAAAAGATTGGTGCAACAGTTAAAAAAAACCTAATCACTAAAGTGGGGGATTATACATGGGTTAAATTCTCAAGCCTCATTGGTGCAAATCATACACTTCTTTTTCTGCCCGTCAGGTGTTCGATAAAATGTCTAAAGGTTTTTTTTCAAGTGTTGCAGCCATTTTAGGACCCCAAAAAGATGTACAGTCTTTTCCGGGGTGGTTTCTCATTGTGCACTCCAACCTTTTGTTGGAGTGTCACACTTTACTTTGGATTTTTGCTTCTCATTCCGAGCCTCCCCTTGAGGCTTTAATAAGATTTGTTTATGTCTTTATGGCGTCTTCTCATACATATGCGAACGGCACTTGGCCGTGTCCTTTTCGGGGGTTTCATTGCTGACCGAACGGTGAAGTGGGTGGTAAGGGGATATCTCGTATGATTTCTCATATCAAGAGTTTGCACCTCTCTATGGACAAGCGTAGAGCTGTGTGCGACATGCTATTTCTTTAGACCTTGGACTGTTTATGTCAGTGGCAGCAACATTGAAGGAGTTTGGTCAATGGATATGTAGGGATTGTATGAGTCTCCATGCCCGAAGCCGCTCGTGTCGACACTCAGGTGGTCTTGTTAAATTTAATGGTGATGTTGATGACATGTGCGGACATATTGTTGGTATTCAAAAGCCGCCACCCAATGAACCGAATGCCAACATCAATGAGGGGTTGGTGTTGGATGCTCAGCTCCTTGATCTTGTGTTTAAGCTACCTATCACCACAGTCAAAAGCATCCCTCATAACTATCGTATGGCTTTCTCTCAGGCTTTGAAAGCAACCCTTTCCAAGGTTGTTGCTTATCCCGGGTCCATTGAAGCGTGGGTTACATTGTTAATTCTTCCTAGGTGTACTCTTCAGGTGTTCAGGCCCAAGAATAGACAAGAAAGTAGATCTGGGAACAGGAAGTCCTTACAACATCGTAACATCTTAAGCGCATTAGCTACTTGGGGTACAGAAGATGGTATAGCCAAGCTTGTTAAAAACTTGGTTGAAAATGCAAGGATGGAGCAACAAGGTAAAAAAGAAGAGTACATTCAGGAGGATAGAACACGGGGTGACGCCAACGTTAGACAATGTCTCTGTAAGGTTGCTGATGGGCATTTCACATCAACAGTGAAAGTATTATGTTCCTCGGGGGTTGCTCCATACGGGAATGCTACCACGAAGGCATTGGAGGATAAGCATCCACACAAACCACCACCATCCATGTCGAGTACCATATGTTCAGTACCTCCCCTTGTGGTTGATATTGACAATGTCCTTGGGGGCATTAAATCATTCCCTAAAGGAACCTCGTGTGGGAGAGATGGGTTGAGAGCTCAACACATTTCAGATGCTCTTTGTGGAGAAGGTTCAGCAATTTCCAAAGACCTCCTATGTTCTATCACATGTGTGATTAATTTATGGCTAGGGGAGATGCCCTTCGAGTTTGGCGGAATTTGTTGCCTCTGCTCCTCTTACACCGCTTCTAAAACCTGACAAGGGAATACGACCTATTGCAGTAGGAACTATATGGAGACGTTTGGTTTCCAAGCTGGCTATGAAAGGTGTTGGTAAATAAATGGCCAAGTATCTCAATGATTTTCAGTTCGGGGTCGGGGTGTCGGGTGGCGCTGAAGCCATATTACATAGCGCCAATAGGGTGTTGAGTGAACGCCACAATGACGGGTCTCTTTCCATGCTTACTGTGGACTTCTCCAATGCCTTTAACTTTGTTGATAGATCCGCATTACTTCATGACGTCAGATTGAGGTGCCCTTCTATATCCTTGTGGTTAGAATTCCTATATGGTCAAGCAGCAAGGTTATATCTAGGGGACACGCATATTTGGTTTTCTACTGGAGTTCAACAAGGAGACCCCTTGGGACCACTTCTCTTTGCCCTTGTGTTACACCCGCTCTTGCATAATATTAGAGACAATTACAAGCTTCATCTCCATGCATGGTACCTGGATGATGGCACACTTATTGGAGATTTTGAGGAGGTGGCCAAAGCCTTAGACATCATTAAGGCTATTGGCCAAAAATTGGGTCTTCAGTTGAATATCAATAAAACCGAGCTCTTTTGGCCCTCGTGTGATGGAAGGAAGCTGCGTGAGGGGCTATTCCCGGTTGGCATCGGGAGGCCGCCATTGGGGGTGAAACTTCTCGAGGGAGCTGTTAGCAGAGATGCTAGTTTCATTAGCAACTTAGCCATAAAGAGAGCTAAAGGCGCTGTGAATTTGATGCGCCTTCTTCCACAATTGTCTGACCCGAAAAGTGAGCTCCTTCTACTTCAGTCTTGTATGGGTATTGCTAAAATTTTCTTTGGGCTGAGGACGTGTCAACCCGATCACATGGAGGAGGCGGCGTTGTTATTCGATAATGGGTTACGCGGGGCGATTGAGGACATTGTGGTTTGTGGTGGTCCCTTCTTTGGCGACTTACAGTGGCGACTTGCTTTCCTACCCATTCGTTTTGGTGGTTTGGGTTTATACTCGGCAGTAGAGGCTACCTCATATGATTTTGTTGCCTCAAGGGCCCAATCTCGGGTATTGCAAGACGACATCTTACGAGATAGCGGCATTTATGGTATGGATTCTGATTATGCTTGTGCCTTAGATTCTCTTTGTAACAAGCTTCCGGACATTGGCCTTAGCAGTTTTACTACTAAGGACACCGCCCCCCTAAATCCCAGAATACACTGGCGAGTACCCTTTTTAGTAAAACTATCCAAGATATGGAAGTGAATTTCAATATGACGGCTCGGCAGAAAGCAGTTTTCCAGTGTTTACGTGCACCACATGCTCAAGATTTTCTTCTAGCTATCCCTATAGATGGGCTTGGCCAACATATGTCTCCGGTGGAGTATCATACCATCCTCAAATATCGACTCATGATTCCAATATTCTCGGCCGATGGGATATGTTGAAGGGTTTTGAGCATTCTAACACTCTTATGGTGTACATACAACCCTAGAAACCTTGGATCTATGTTTTATCTATGATACATGCAAAATTGTTTTTCCAATGTTCATAACCTATCTAGCATACATGGGGAACTTTTAAACATAAAAGATAGTAAGAAATACATACCTTTAGTTGCTTGGATTCCTTGAGAACCTTGTGAGCCTAGCACCTCAAGTGTGATGCCTCAAATGTCTCAACCAACACCAAATACACTTGGAATAACCTTGAGAGAAATGGAACACTTCTAAAATCGGCTATGCCTTCTTGTTCTCACTTAGTATGCTTAGTGGCTGATTTTGGTGAACATAAGGATGCTTATATAGTGTGTTACAATTAGGGTTACACCATGTAAACCCTAATTGTCATGACTTTTCATTTCCATGACCCATGGGTTCTATAACCACCATGGAGAATCCATGGAGCATCCTATGGGTTTTAGCCCAACTTGATAATCCATGAAGCATTAGTCCACTATATAAGTATTGATGATTTACACAATCAACCCATATATTTAATTAGACTTTTTTTGATCACTTAATTAATTCCAAATTAATTATTGATCAATACTAATTAAATAATATTATTAATATATTAGAACTTATAATATATTAATAAACCTTAAGTGTTATTTCTCTCATTTTGGTCTATCCAAATGCATGATGCCATGCAACCCAAATGGACCATGCTAATCGGGTCAAGTACATTCCAGAAATAGTTATGAACTTAGACACCTAATCCAACAGTCTCCTACTTGGATAAGTCTAATAACTATATCTGCAAGAATAACTTCAGGAACCGATCAGCAATCGTAGCTCTTTAAAGGTCTCGCGGAACTGAGATCATGCTCATACGCCATTTAAGATAAGTGATCATATAATCCTCTGTTCTTGATATCAGCCGGACAAATACATGGAACAATGTCTTACTTATTGTCCAGCAGTTTGTTTCTCGATTTTCGATTTGCTTGACATAGAACTTAATTGAACAAATCAACTTAGTTCTGACCGGGCCCGGAACATGGGTCAACACAAAATCATCGAGGGGCCCAGATATCGCTTCTAATCCAAGAAGCAATAGATAAACTTCGACTCATATGCTTGTTCTACTACTTGTTGAATCATACACAAAGGCACGTTTTATAACATCGAGTTACCAATGCGTTTTCGTACAATCAATGCATAACCAACTTATAGGCAACAAGTCATATCTCTAGGTTTGAAGACTTATATGATATTACCGTCTCACGATCACTCGAGATAAATTCCATGAAGTGATACCAGCGAGCGTGGGTTGAATCCAATACTCAGAACTTATGAGCACTCATGAGTGTTGTAGCCATGTCCAACATCTTAGACCTCTACAACCAACTTCATGACAGTCTTGATTCATATCTACTTCCAACAGGAAATTGTGGATGAAGAGGAAGAAGAAGAAGAAGAGGAACCCATGGAAGAAGAAGAAGAGTCTGAGGGGACTGATACAGAATCAGAAGTGTACAATCCCTCACCAGCCGTCCGACCTCCTGCAATCAGGAGAGGTTTTCAAGGACCAACCCCCATGTGGGGAGACTTCATTCACCAATGGAGCCGACAACAAGGAGTGCGCCCTCCATACGGGATGTGCCGAGACTTCTACGACGTTAGCAATGGAGGTTCAGCTGACAGGGCACTCCCTATCATCATGGATAAAATAGCTAACCAAATCGACCAGTCAAGGATCTCGATGACCCAAATCCGGGAAATCAATGCAACGACACAAAGCAACACTTCCGATATATGTCGCCTAGACGAACTACATGATGAGACCCGAATCCACACCGGGACACTCCAGGGCCAAATGGATGCAACCCTCGCTGAAATAAGAGAAATGAGGGAGCTACAAGTCATCCTTGAGAGGCGACTAATGGGAGCCAAACACTCAGAAGCAGAGTCTATCTCTAAGCACAGTACGCGTCGCAAGTAGTGCTTGCACAACTCCAAATATTATTATAGACTAGGACCTCGGCTAAATGTTTTACTTATATTAACTTTCGATACTGTAGACCTGTAGATAAGGTCAAATTTTCCCAACATTACGATGTTTTTTCACGCTATAGATATCTATTAAAGTATTTGCTTTGTGTGTTAATTCCTTGGATATCACTCAAATTCATAAGTTTATCTGTTATTACATAAACTACTACTATGAATCGAACGCAAATCACGGTTAAGTCGAATCTTAATACATAAAGAATCTAAAATAGTTAAACTTTTTAACACTCGACTTTCAATCATCAAAGACTTATTGTCTTTCATTGTTAATTCTTTGGCAGCAAGATGCCTCCTCGCAGATCTGGCAGACGCGTCAACAATGCAACACCAACACCACCGCCACCACCTCCACAATATGATCCCGTCATGGTACAGGCTGCTATCACTGCAACAGTGGCAGCTGATCTTACGCAAATAAACTCTAACGGTGCTGGCGGAGCTGGAAGCAGTACCAACCACTTGAATCGTGGCACTGGCCATGGTCATACCAGGGAATGCGCATACAAAGAATTTTCAAATGCAAAGCCAAAGATATTCAACGGGGTACGAGGAGTCATTACACTTATGCAATGGTTCGAGAAGACCGAAACGGTCTGCGAGATCTGTGCATGCCCGGAAACAAGCAAAGTCAAGTTCGCTGCTTGCACTTTCTCTGATCGAGCCCTCACCTGGTGGAAGGGCCATGTGAAAGCCCTATCTCTCCCAATTGCTAATGCCATAAGTTGGGAAGATCTCAAAATCTTGATGCTGGAAGAATACTGCCCGAGGGGCGAAATCCAAAAGTTAGAGCAGGTGCTGTGGAACCTAAGGATGACTGGATCGGACCTAGCCACTTACACGGCCAGGTTCAGTGATTTGTCATCCTTGTGCCCAGGAATGGTACACCCGAAACCGAAGAAGGTGGAGATATACATTTGGGGATTGTCACCCCAGATCCAAGGGCATGTCCTGGCTTCTAACCCAATCACGTTTGACAGCGCGAAGCGCTTGGCTCAACGATTGATTGATCATGGTGTTAAACAGGGTACTATTACCGCTGCTTCTGAGCCACCGAAGGAGGTAGAGGACCGAAGGAAACCCTGGAACAAGAGAAAGGGGCAAACCACACAGGAAAATCCTAAGAAACAACAAATAGTGACAGCCCACGCTGTTACTGTCCCGACCACCCCAGCACCAACAAAGCCGTACATCGGCAACCTGCCGAAGTGCAATCGATGATACTTCCATTATCACGGACCCTGCCATGAAATGCATTGCACTAGGTGCAACAGGAAGGGACACACTGTCCACTTCTGCAAGGAACCAATCCAACCGGCCGCTCCAACCACACATGTCGGAGTAGGCCGTACTTGTTACGAGTGTGGAGCAACGAGGCACTTCCGAAGGGACTGTCCGAAAGCAAACAACAGGAATACTGGTGGAGGGGGCAGAGTATTCGCAATGGGCTAAGAGGAAGCCATTGCCGATCCCACGGTGGTTACGGGTACGTTTCTCCTCGATAACTCTTATGCATGCATTCTATTTGATAGTGGAGCGGAGAGGAGTTTCGTGAGCCACAATTTTAAAAATCTACTCAAACAAACACCCCGATCATTAAGCGAAACATTCATAGTAGAAATGGCTAACGGAAAGACAGAAGACGCTAAAGAAATATACTTAAATTGTACCCTCATGCTAAACAACAATTCTTTTCCAATCAACCTTATGCCGGTTTCAATAGAAAGTTTCGACGTTATCATAGGCATGGATTGGCTGAGTTCTCATCGTGCGGACATTTTATGTTATGAAAAGGCCGTTCGGGTTAATCTGCCAAATGGCGAAACTCTCGTTATTTATGGCGATAAACCCAGTACACATCTTCGTATCATCTCTTGCGTCAAAGCTCAAAAATATTTACGCAAGGAATGTCATGCGTTCTTGGCACACGTCGTTGATGTATAGCGAGGAGTAGAAGACATCAAGAGCATGTCTGACGTCCGTGATTTCCCCGATGTCTTCCCCGAAGATCTTCCAGGAGTACCTCCTGCAAGACAAGTCGAATTCAGAATCGACTTGATCCCTGGAGTCACCCCTGTAGCCAAAGCACCGTATCGTTTATCCCCAGCAGAGATGCAAGAATTATCTAGTCAACTGAACGAACTGCTTAACAAAGGATTCATTAGACCAAGCTTCTCACCTTGGGGAGCACCAGTGCTATTCGTGAAGAAGAAAGACGGATCGTTCAGAATGTGCATCGACTACCGAGAGCTAAACAAACTCACCATTAAGAATCGGTATCCCCTGCCACGAATAGACGATTTGTTCGATCAACTCCAAGGGGCAAATTACTTTTCGAAGATCGATCTGAGATCGATATATCACCAACTACGAGTCCTGGAAAGTGATATTCCTAAGACGGCTTTCCGAACAAGATACGGTCACTACGAATTTGTAGTGATTCCTTTCAGACTAACCAATGCACCCGCCGTGTTCATGGACTTAATGAATAGGGTATGTCGTTCGTTCCTGGACCATATATGACATACTCATTTATTCAAGGAGTAAAGAAGAACATGGTCATCACCTGAGACAAGTCTTGGAGACACTACGAGTAGAGAAGCTTTACGCAAAGTTCTCAAAGTGCGAGTTTTGGATTAGGAAAGTGGACTTCCTAGGTCACGTGGTCAGCAAAGAGGGAATCAACGTGGACCCTTCCAAAATCAAGGCAATCAAGAATTGGTTAGCACCGAAGACGCCAACCGAAATTCCCAATTCCTAGGACTTGTTGGCTATTACCGTAGGTTCATACAGAATTTCTCCAGCATCGCAAAACCCCTTACCTCCCTGACGCAAAAGGGAGTAGCTTTCAACTGGGGAGAAAAGCAAGATGCTGCATTTCAAACCCTGAAACAAGCCCTATACAGCACACCCATTTTGTCTCTTCCAGAAGGGACAAAAGACTTCGTAGTATACTGTGATGCGTCCAACCAAGGGATGGGTTATGTGCTGATGCAACGAGGAAAGGTTATTGCTTACGCCTCACGTCAACTAAAAACACACGAGGTCAATTACACCACTCATGACCTAGAGCTTGGAGCAGTAGTGTTCGCTCTGAAGATTTGGAGGCACTACCTATACGAAACAAAGTGCACCATCTTCACGGACCACAAGAGCTTTCAACACATATTTGACCAGAAGGAGCTAAATATGAGACAACGACGTTGGGTCGAACTACTCAACGGCTAAGAATGTGAAATTCGTTATCATCCGGGTAAAGCCAATGTGGTGGCGGATGCCCTAAGTAGAAAGGAGTACTCTGGTCGAAGAGTGAAAGTGCTAACCATGACAATCCATTCACGCCTGTCAACGCAAATCAAGGAATCCCAACTAGAAGCCTTGAAACCAGAAAACATGACAGGTGAAGCACTTAGAGGAATGGACAAGAATCTGGAAATCAAGAGTGACGGAGTTCGTTATCTCATGAATCGAATCTGGACACCGAAATTTGGTGGATTCAGAGAGGTGGTCATGAATGAAGCTCACAAGACTCGATACTCCGTACACCCAGGTTTAGATAAGATGTATATGGATCTCAAACAACTCTATTGGTAGCCAAACATGAAAGCAAATATTGCTACCTACGTTGGCAAGTGCTTAACTTGTGCCAAGATCAAGGTAGAACACCAAAAACCCTCAGGTCTACTACAGCAGCCCGAAATACCTGAGTGGAAGTGGGAGCAGATTGCCATGGATTTCATAACCAAACTATCCAAGACGCCAGGTGGTCACGATACCATTTGGGTGATCGTCGACAGGTTAACCAAGTCTGCCCACTTCTTGCCAATCAAGGAGACTGATAAGATGGAAAGACTGACAAGGACTTACATCTGGGAAATCGTGCGACTTCACGGAGTGCCGATATCTATTATCTCGGACAGAGATAGCAGATTCACATCACGATTCTGGCAATCACTGCAGAAAGCCTTGGGAACTAGGTTAGATATGAGTACAGCCTATCACCCACAAACTGACGGACAGAGTGAGAGAACTATCCAAACCCTAGAAGACATGTTACATGCTTGTGTAATAGATTTTGGTAAAGCATGGGACATCCACTTACCGTTAGTTGATTTCTCGTATAATAACATTTATCACACTAGCATCAAGACTGCTCCTTTTGAAGCCCTCTACGGACGCAAGTGCAGATCACATCTGTGATGGGCGGAAGTGGGTGACACGCAGTTGGCGAGAGGCCTAGTCCCTGATAGCACTCTCACTGGTCCGGAAATCATTAGAGAGACGACTGAGAAGATCTTTCAAATCCGTGAATGACTGAAAGCCTCACGGGACAGGCAAAAGAGCTACGCCGACAAGAGACGAAAACCCTTGGAACTTCAGGTTGGTGATCGCGTCCTACTGAAGGTCTCACCCTGGAAGGGCATAATACGCTTTGGGAAACGTGGAAAACTAAATCCAAGGTACATTGGACCCTTCGAAGTTACTGCAAGGATTGGTCCAGTAGCTTATAGACTCCAACTACCACTCGAACTTAACAACGTACATCCTGTGTTTCACGTGTCTAATCTGAAGAAGTGTCTATCTGATGAAACCCTTGTAATTCCACTCGAGGAAATCGAATTAAACAAAAATCTTAACTTTGTGGAAGAACCCGTCGAAATCATGGATAGGGAAATCAAACGAACAAAGAAGAGTCGCATACCAATAGTGAAGGTTTCCTGGAATGCTAAGCGGGGACCTGAATTCACTTGGGAGCGAGAAGACCAGATGCAACAGAAGTACCCGCATCTCTTCCCTAGTCCATAGACACTTACTTTGTAAATAATTTTGGGACGAAATTCCCTCTAACGGGGGTATGATGTAACAACCCGATATTTCAAGTCAATGTAACGATCCAAAGTCAAGTATTGTAACCTATCTTAATATAATAGGAATAACGTAAAAAATGAAATGTTCAAAAATCTCAATGTGGATGTACTAAGTGGTAGATATCGTAACAAGGTTTTCAAAAATATAAAGAACACAAAAATCCGAGTTATAACGAAGAAGTTATGACCAATCGAAAATCCGCAACAAAACCGACAAAACACTGTTAAGCGTAAAACACGAAATTTCAATAAGATAGTTTTTAGCCTTAGGTATCTAAATGAAAGCCGTAGATATCATTAAACTGTAAACGTATATATCATAGAACGTCCAAATCTGACTTCGTATGAGGAAGTTATGATTTCCCTAAGTTTCGGATATAGCAGTAGACAGCTAAAAACTCGAAATAGAGATCGAGCGACTTTTAGCCAACGCAACCTAAACGAGAATCGAAGATCTCGACAATAGTAGTACAATGGTAAAAAGATAGACGAAACGTCGCCGCAGGCAAATCCATCATAGTACGGTTATGAAAACTCATAGGATAGACAATTATTATGGTATTATGTTTTTGCGGGAAAAGTAATATTACAGTTATTTTTACGTGAAATTACAAACTTCTTATAGTTTTGTTTACTAATAAAACTATACATAATTATTTTAAGTATGACATATTTACTTACAAGTTACAGTCTTGGGCATTTGAGACTGGTCCTCACTTTTAGGAAAATATAGGTTTTTCCTGGTTCAATACATTTATTTTATACAACATCGATTAATAACTCATTTTATAAGAAAATATCGGATTTTCTGGAAAACAAACGTAAACTTTCGAATGGCATGCGTTTACTCAAATAACTACTTATGAGCTCACCAACTTAAATGTTGACACTTTTTCTTTGAAATAACTTGTATTCTCAGGGAGTCGCTAAACCAGGTTAGCAACTGCTTTTGGGGACTAATGCTCTGGCGTTAGTAACATCTTTTGGAACATCATATTGTATTTGACTTTTGAAACATGTAATACAACAATCATGTAAACTTTTCAAATATATATTATGGTGGTGTGTACTTTCTTTACAATTCAATTGTTATGATACTGTACATGACGTCCTCCGCCCCCGAATGTTTCCGCCGTTCAGGTTTGGGAGTGTGACATAACAAGACTCATTAATGAAAATGATCTCTCTGTTGTAGCAGTGGAAACTAAAAGAATGAGTATAAGACTAACTACTCGATAAATAAGATAAAAATTGGTTGCTCTTCAAGTCTTTATCAACCATTGACACAATTCTGAAATAGATATTGATTGTTTATAATCTGCATGTAGAACGACGTCCACCTCGTAATGTTGGAGTTGCATCTTCAAAAGATTTTTCTCGGCTTCATTGAAATTTTTAGGATAAAACCTTTGTACTAATTGACATACATCACCACTTCGAAAAGGCTCTTTATAATTTTTAGGATCTAAAGTTGTTCAAAGATGGAGTAACTCCATCGAGCTATCATTGAACCGATGATCTAATTCCATTAACTAACAGTTAATCGCTTCGATGAAAATATATACTCGATAATGATGTTCAAGTTTATGATCGCTATGCTCATTGCGAGCTCGAGCCCCTCTGCTAAAGTAAGAAGAAGACAAATTAGGGATATCGATGTTGCGTTCAAGACAAAATGACTTAACATGAGAGAGAAAACTATCCCATCTTTCATCTTTCATTTTTTGCAATAGCAATTTTGTGGATGCAACTAGCCTCAATGCATTCAGTATATCTTGAGATTGTCTTTGTAAAGCTTGGCAAAGCAAATATGTGATTTCCATTATTTCTTTCTCGAGATGTAGAACAAAAATGAATTCAAATGTAGTAATAGTTGCATCTCCTGAATCTGCATCTCCTTTGATCGAACCAATGGCATCCTCAATAATATTAAGTAAAACGTCACAAATCAGAATAAACATTTTGATTAAGCTTGAAACTGATTTCAAGTGAGAACCCCATCTAGTATCCCCAGCCCGTTGTAATGCACCAATTTGATTGAGGCCTCTACTAGTCTCCAACTCACCAATAGATTTAAAATATGCCATTTGTTTGGCTTGTGCATCTTTTAGTTGGTCGGAGCGCTTGGAAGAACCACCACCAACAATGATAACAAAAGCTAATTTAGTAAAAAACTTTTGCACTGCAATAACTCCTTGTGAAGCTGCCATTAATGCTAATTGCAATTGATGAGCATAACAATAAACATAATATGCAGATGGACAATCCTTTGAAATCATTGCTTGCAACCCTTTGAAATTACCTCGCATATTGCTTGCACCATCATACCCTTGGTCACGAATCGACTTAAAATCGAGATTGCTATGTGTCAATAGGAAATATATTCTATCCTTTAGAGTTTGTGATGTAGTGTCAGGAACATGAACAAGTCCAAAGAAGCGCTCCATACTAACCCCATCTTTATTCACGAATCTCAAAACAATAGACATTTGTTCTCTGTTAGACTCATTGCGTGCTTCGTCAACAAGTAAAAAAAATTTCCACCATCAATCTCCTCACAAATCATTCGTCTCACCCTATTAGAGATAAGGTTTAAAATATCCTTTTGAATTGTAGGTGATGTATATGATGCATGTTTAGGAGCAGTGCGAAACAATTCTTCCATCTAATTATTAAAAGAACAAATTGCCTCCAACATTTCAAGGAAATTTCCTTTGTTAATGGAATCTCGTCTTTCATTATGACCTCTAAATGCAATTTCTTGAAAAGTACACCAACGAACTACGTAGATAATAGCTTTCAATCTCAATCTATTCTTCTTACGATCTTCATCTGGTAATTTCTCAAACGTATTTCGTATATCTTGAGTATCATTTAACAAATCATCATATGATTTTTGTGCAACATTGTGAAAAAATGTACACTTAGTTCCCATATTCTGCAAAAAACACATTTTTTCCCACCTACTTTCTTCCAATTTTGAAATCCATCTATAATTGAAGCACGTTGGCCGTAGCATCCCATTCCAAAAGGTTTCTGAAAAAGGAAACATGGAAAACAAAATGCAGCATCTGAACTCTGTGAATATTCAAGCCATGGAAATTGCTTGAAACAAGAACCTTGAAAGCTACATTTATGGTCTTTTGGTCCAGATTTTGGATATGCAGAAAGTATTGGTTGAAATGGACCATGATTCATATAAGCTCGCAGAACTGTGTCTCGTTGATTGATTGGATAATTGTAAATTTGGATATGCAAATTAGGATCTTGTTCTGGTGTATTAAGATCAACATCATTCAGTTCAAGACAAGGTTTTTAGGGTTGATTCGCAGTCACATGATCACTATCATTAGGAGTATTTGCATCTATAACATTTGGGGATGGCTCTACGGATACTTGAGAAGAATTTTCATTTTTTCTTTTTAAAAATCCATCAAGTGTTGATTGTTTTTCATTTTGGTTTACTCTAAATGGCATAATTAATAAATAGTTAACAAATAACTAAAAAATTAATAATATAAAAAGTAACATTAACATATGATTATATATATTTTAACATATGATTATGTATATTTTAACAAATAATCGGACTTCGCTACTCTTGTTAAAAGCTTTTACATAAATAAACAATAAATACTCTAAAAGCTTTTATGAGGAACAAATAAGATGGTTATGTATATTTTAAAAAAAAAATAATCCAATTCTACCACTATGTTAAAAGCTTTTATATAAACAAACAATAAATATTCTAAAGGGAAACAAATAATATATAATATTATACAATTAAAAATTATAGCATTTTAATTTGACAGCTAATGCCTATATCTCTCCTAAGTTTCAAACAGTATAATATTATAGAGAGAGAAAGACAAAGAAAGTATGAAAGAGAATTAGAGAACCAAGAAGCTTACAGATCTTCTCGATATAAGACATTGGAGAGTCGCACACTCGCAATGTGTGGTCGGAGATCGATTTGTCAGTAGCCGGAGTAACAGAAATCAACAAGGGCGGTTGTCGATCAGAGACCAGAACTACTCAGTGGGTACGTTTTCTGGCAGTGGGTTTTTTCCCGTGTAAACTCAGGCAGTGGGTTTTTAGTGTGAACTCCAGCAGAGATGAGCACTCCGACAGTGGGTATGACTTCTGGTAGAAGCAAATTGATGATCTCTTATTTAGTTAATAAGTTTGGATGTTAAATTTGTTGTTTAGTGTTTCTTTTATAGAGTTTTAGTTTCCTAAAATTAGTATCCTAATTCTATTAGATTTGTTATTGTTTTTTTTCAGCAAATTTATGTCTTCTGTTAGAACGGATTTACGTGTCTAATAATCAATAATAACCGATTTGCTGATTATGCATAGTTTTTTAAATATTTTTTTTCAGTCACATTTATATCCTGCTTGTATACCATAATAAACCGAGGGGGGCAAGAAGTTTATTAAACAATAAATCTATTATTAAATATATAATATAGGTATTAGAATGCCAAAAATTAAGGGGGCCGTGCCCCCCCCCCCCAAATTGAAAAACATGGCGAAATTAATAAAATTAAGACAGAATATACCTGAATGATGCGTCGGAATGGATTGACGATGGATTGATTGTCTGGGTTTGATATGTTTATATGAATATACGGATATGTCTGGATAGGGTTCTGTTATTCAGAAATAGACGAGCTATTTCAACAGAAGAAGATTGAGAACAACTCAAATCTTAAACACTCAAATTTAGCTTGTCTATTCCATATGGGCAAAGGCCCTATTTATAGGCTCAAAGGAGCCGAGTACAATAATTGAGTTGCAATCGTTTGATTGCAATATGACAAACCTATTTACATTATAGCCCCCTAGACTATTGAGGGACTTACATACTTTATGTTACATCAAATAATATAATACACACTTAATAATTATTCTATCTAAACTTCCTACCGACACATAAATTATATAAACAATAACAAATCCTTTCCATATTGAAAGGCCACATGTCTTCAATAATGTGTCTTTAATAATAATGGCTTTTTATGTCATTGCTTACGTCATTCCTCCCGCCTCCGAAAAGACATATTTTTGAATAATGTTTGCTTGTGTCATGGCTGACGTTAATCTTCCATGAATGGTGCTTCTTTCATAATCGAGTAGGAATGTTTTTAACTGTTTTTCTATGATGGCTTCCATTCTCTTGTCAATGTGTCTGCTATATGATTGTTGGCGCTTTTGATATACTTGAGATATGGATGAAATTGATGTAATTGTAATTGCCATCGGATTAATCGTCCTCGACAGTAATCTTCTTGTAACTTATACCGCCAAAAGCCAAGTAAATACTTGGAATCTGTGCGTAATTCGAATCTGGTTTGGAGTAGCTCGACTTTCCATTTTTTCAATGTTCTGAGACATGCTAGTGTTTCTCGTTCATGTGTGCTGTAATTTTGCTCCGTTTGGGAAAATGTTCCCGATATATACTTGCATAGTTTTTGCTCGTATTTATCTGTTTTTAATACTTCAGATGATACATCTGTATCAATGTATGCTTTTGGTGATATTTTCATATCACTGTATACTTTATCATTATTTACTTCAGATGGTATTTTCATACCAATGTGTGCTTTATCATTGTATACTTTTGATGAGTTAGATATGAGGTTTCCCTCACTATCTAATCTCAATAATACTTTTCCCCGTATAATTGCTTTTAGGCATCCTGCCCAAGTGTCTTGTGATGCATCTGTTTCTACGATTAAGAAATCGTCGGTTTTTGCATTATATAAAGTAGGGAGAACTTGAATCTTTTGTTTTATATTTTGTACCAAAATAGTATCTGTATTGGTCCAAGACCAAGGTATTTTTTCTGATATTTTCTTTTGTAAAACTTTTCTTTCTTTCGCTAAATTTTTCAAAAATCCTTGTTCTGCAATATAATTTAGACAACCAAGAAATCGTTGTATTTGTTTTCTATTTTCAAGTTTATTAGGAAACATATTTAACTTTTCTCGTATATTGTCTGTTAACGATAATTGACCATTTTCTCCAATTTTTAAACCGAGATATTCAACTGTAGTTTGAAAAAGTTTTGATTTCTTTTTTGATAAAACTAAACCCTTTTCTTTAATTCTTTGTAAAACCTTGATGACTGCATCAATGTGTGTTTGTTCGTTTCCTTTTGTAAAAACAATTATATCATCAATATATGCAAGACAAATATGATCTAAACCATTTAAGGTTTCATCCATGAATCGCTGATATATTGCTGGTGCCTGTTTTAAACCGAATGGAAGAACATTCCATTCATAACGCTTCTGAGGAGGACATGAAAAAGCGGTTAGTGGTTTCGTATTTTCATGTAAGCGTAATTGCCAATATCCGGATTTTGCATCAAATGTACTAAAATGTGTATTTCCTTTTATTTTTTCTAAAATATATTCTTTTCGTGGTAATTTATATGAATCTCCTATAGTAGCATCATTCATCTTTTTATAATTAATTACCATTCTTCGTTTGCCTCGTTTTATTTCATTATTATTATCTACATAGAATGCAGGTGTGCAGAATGAGGACTCTTGCTAGGTCGAATGATTCCTTTTTCTAATAGTTCAGTGCATTCCTGTTTAAATTCAGAAACATCTTTTATACTATATGGAATTTTATTTGGAACATTTATTTCATCATTAGGGTTTTTTAATAATATTATTATTTCTTGATTATTTCTATTTTTTAAATGATCTAGTGGATTTTAGCTGCATACTTCTTCAAGTTGTTTTTCAGCAATTTCTTTAGCAAATGTTAGTAATATGCGTAATTGAAAACCAACCTTTTGTTTGATTATTTTAATAAGATCATAATGTTTGATAATTGCAGTTTTTATAAAACCTTTTGTTGGATGATTGAGACTTATATCGTCATTTGTTTGTATAAATGGTTGATATAATTTAAGGAAATTATTTCCTATAACTAAATCTATTCCTGAATCATGTTGATATATAGTTGGAGTTTTAAATGATGTTTTTTCAATTACTATATCTATATCTTTTCCTACGAACCAAATTTTGTGAATTGATTTATCAGCAATTGTTATTTTTAATGGTTTTTCTAATTTTTCCCAATTTTTTAATATCTTTTTTCTTCCAAAACATAAAGTAGCCCCTGTATCTATATATGAAACTAATTCTTTATCTTGTATTTTGGTTGTAATAAAGGTACTGTTTGGGTTAATATTTGTTTTTCTTTTACTCATTTTAGGATTAGTTTATAAATTTTATATTAGCAAGTTGTGTTTGTTAGAGTGGTTGAAACATTGCGTATTGTTTTTAGATTTCGATTTTGTGATTTTTTGTTTTTATAAATTAGTTCGTGTACTTCAGATTCTTTTTCTTTTAAATGTTTTGTGGATTTTTCTAAATCTTTCCATAATTTTTTAAGTAGATCAACTTTATATTTATTATCGTAACTACAATATACTTGAGTTTTATTACTCATAATTTTTATTTTACCATGTGAAAGGTTGTTTAATAGTAAGTGGTTTTTCTTTAAGTAGCTGTTTTTCATTAAGTGGTTCTTCTTTAATAGTTTTTATTTTTAAATATTTTTCAAGTAGAATTTTCTGTTGAGTTAAATTTTGTAATAATTCAGGAATTTGTTTTAATACAATTAAACTTTCTACTTCTATAATATTATTTAATTTTTGACTAATTATGTTTAATTTTTCTCCTACTGATTTATCTTCTTCAGGATTAAGACCGATGTTATATATTGTTCCTTGTGGTAAATTTTGCGGTATTTCTATAATCATTTCTTTATCTGGTATACATGGTTTCGTATTTTGATATGATCCTTCAAGTGTTTTAAAATATTTTAGAGAATTACTAGATGATTCTGTCATATTCTTAAACTTAATGATCTAATCATTCTTTAATATCTTCTAGCTTTTCATCGTTATTTTCATTAGATGTTGAAGGCTGACATTCTGAAATAGAAGATCTACCTATTATAGTTGAAAATGGAGGTTCTATAATTGGACTTCTTTTTATTAACGGAGTAGTTATTATTGGTTGAAAATTAGTTTCATTGAATATTCTATTATTAGTCATATTTGGTGATTCAAGGGATAATAAAGGGGTAAATAATTTATCTATATAAATTCTATCTTCTGTTTTAAATGTAATACTATGATGAGAATTTGTTAATGCATAATTTATTTGATATGTAATAGTAAATGGATGATTACATTTTATCATAAAATTTTGTCTTAATAATTTATATCGTACAGTAATACTATTACTTAAATTTTTATCTTTAAGACTTAATCCTAATTGAATATTAATATCAAATTTTATTTTTCCGTCAATTAAATTACCTTCTCCTTTTGCAATAATACTTTCTTGGTTATTAATTATACGATCATCTCTGATTTCTAATTCTATTGGTGTATTTAAATTACTTACAGTACTTTTTAAGATTATTTGAATAGTTGATATATGAATATAAGCAATTTTTATTCTATCTGTTTCTTTAATATGAGATAATCTATTTCTAATTTGTTGTTTATTTATTATGGGTATAGTAATATTTCCTTGAGTTAATTCTATAGGTATTGCTTGTTCTCCTATAATTTTTCCATAATATATAATATTTTTTCTAGAAAAGAAATTTTTAAATGTGTTATATCTAAAATTGTGTCTTTCGGATAGTGTGAAATTTGATTTTCTTATAGCGTCTTTATTGATGTTATTTTTATTAATTAAAGCATCAAAAGTGTATCCAGATTCATTTTCTTCGTTATTAATAACTATTGGTGAGTTTTCTATTTCTTGAGACATATTTATAGTATTAAATCTTCTTACGATAAATATTTTAATTGTTGATAACCTTTTTAAATATGAATATTTAAAAACAATGGTTATTTATTATCATGTTTATGATGTTTATCATGTTTATGATGCTTATCATGTTTATGATGCTGCATATGCATATATTCTTATTAACGATAGATTGAATATGCAAACTAATAATAAGAATAATAAGAACGTTACTTAGCTCTGATACCAAATTGAAAAACATGGCGGAATTAATAAAATTAAGACAGAATATACCTGAATGATGCGTCGGAATGGATTGACGATGGATTGATTGTCTGGGTTTGATATGTTTATATGAATATATGGATATGTCTGGATAGGGTTCTGCTATTCAGAAATAGACGAACTATTTCAACAGAAGAAGATTGAGAACAACTCAAATCTTAAACACTCAAATTTAGCTTGTCTATTCCATATGGGCAAAGGCCCTATTTATAGGCTCAAAGGAGCCGAGTACAATAATTGAGTTGCAATCGTTTGATTGCAATATGACAAACCTATTTACATTATAGCCCCCTAGACTATTGAGGGACTTACACACTTTATGTTACATCAAATAATATAATACACACTTAATAATTACTCTATCTAAACTTCCTACCGACACATAAATTATATAAACAATAACAAATCCTTTCCATATTGAAAGGCCACATGTCTTCAATAATGTGTCTTTAATAATAATGGTTTTTTATGTCATTGCTTACGTCGACACATTATTGAAGACATGTGGCCTTTCAATATGGAAAGGAATTTGTAATTATTTATGGTTTGGTCTTTTATAATTATTGTATGCAAAGTGTCGGTAGCATAGTAAAATAAAGTATGTAAGACCTTCAATACTCTAGGGGGCATTAATGTAAATAGGTTTGTCATATTGCAACAACCGATTGCAGTTCTATTATTGTACTCAGCTCCTTTGAGCCTATAAATAGGGTCTTTGCCCATATGGAATAAACAAGCTAAATTTGAGTGTTTAAGATTTGAGTTGTTCTCAATCTTCTTCTGTTGAAATAGCTCGTCTATTTCTGAATAGCAGAACCCTATCCAGACATATCCATATATTCATATAAACATATCAAACCCAGACAATCAATCCATCGTCAATCTATTCCGACGCATCATTCAGGTATATTCTGTCTTAATTTTATTAATTCCGCCATGTTTTTCAATTTGGTATCAGAGCTAAGTAACGTTCTTATTATTCTTATTATTAGTTTGCATATTCAATCTATCGTTAATAAGAATATATGCATATGCAGCATCATAAACATGATAAGCATCATAAACATGATAATAAATAACCATTGTTTTTAAATATTCATATTTAAAAAAGTTATCAACAATTATAATATTTATCGTAAGAAGATTTAATACCATAAATATGTCTCAAGATATTTTCAATTGTTAGATTACTTTTATTTCTTCATGATAGTATCATTTCGAGTTGTTTTAACTATTAATTCTACAAAATTTGAAATTTTTATTAAAATAATACTCGTTCTTAATAATCAAATTAATTAAATTCATGCTTGAAATATATATTTATGTCTAACAAAATTTTGATGAATTGTATTCCTAATAGAAATATTATTTTAAGAATACATCAAATCCAAGAATCTATAAATAATTCTAAGAAAAATCTCAAGGATTCTTACAAACCTAATAATCAAGGTACGATTTTAAACAATAACCATATTCATGATGTTAGATATTTCATAAGAACTAGTATTAAAATCCGTTACAAGCAAATACGTCGTCTAAAAACAAAACTATTTGTATTTTAAAACGTATGTCTTTTAAAACATTATTATAATTACCACTACTATTTTTTAATAAAATTTTAATCGTAATTTTAAAACCAAAACGAAACTAAACCATTATTATTATAAAATTATAATCATGAGTTTTTCAAGCCTAGATACAAATAAACAAGAATTAAAATTTTTTCGTAAAACATTGAAACAATCTAAAAAATTTCTTTTAGACTTAAAAATAGATTCTGACATATCAATGATAAATTGTATATCTAATATTGAAGCAATACATATAATAAATAATAGTATAAATTGGAAACAAGAACAAATAAAAAACCTTGAAGATAAAATAACAAAATTAATTTGTTAAATATGATAGAAAAAACAACTACTTCACTAGAAAAAAGAAACTAAAAATTTTATTTTTAATACACACAATATATGGAAACTTTACAAGAAAAAGTAGAAACACTAACTAAATTATTTGCAGCACTAGAAATTCCATCTGAAACTCAAGAAAATAATATAGAAATAGAAAATAATTCAGATGATAATGACGCAGAAGTAATATATGATTTTTCTTCAGATGATGAAAACCCTTATTCAAATCCATATAGAGATTCACAAAACAATTTTGGATTAAAACGAAAACAATCATATGTTGAAGATGATTATCAAAGTCAATATATTTATGGACCACCTTCATTATATGGATATGTCGGGATAGGGTTCTGCTATTCAGAAATAGACGAGCTATTTCAACAGAAGAAGATTGAGAACAACTCAAATCTTAAACACTCAAATTTAGCTTGTCTATTCCATATGGGCAAAGGCCCTATTTATAGGCTCAAAGGAGCCGAGTACAATAATTGAGTTGCAATCGTTTGATTGCAATATGACAAACCTATTTACATTATAGCCCCCTAGACTATTGAGGGACTTACATACTTTATGTTACATCAAATAATATAATACACACTTAATAATTATTCTATCTAAACTTCCTACCGACACATAAATTATATAAACAATAACAAATCCTTTCCATATTGAAAGGCCACATGTCTTCAATAATGTGTCTTTAATAATAATGGATTTTTATGTCATTGCTTACGTCATTCCTCCCGCCTCCGAAAAGACATATTTTTGAATAATGTTTGCTTGTGTCATGGCTGACGTTAATCTTCCATGAATGGTGCTTCTTTCATAATCGAGTAGGAATGTTTTTAACTGTTTTTCTATGATGGCTTCCATTCTCTTGTCAATGTGTCTGCTATATGATTGTTGGCGCTTTTGATATACTTGAGATATGGATGAAATTGATGTAATTGTAATTGCCACCGGATCAATCGTCCTCGACAGTAATCTTCTTGTAACTTATACCGCCAAAAGCCAAGTAGATACTTGGAATCTGTGCGTAATTCGAATATGGTTTGAAGTAGCTCGACTTTCCATTTTTTCAATGTTCTGAGACATGCTAGTGTTTCTCGTTCATGTGTGCTGTAATTTTGCTCCGTTTGGGAAAATGTTCCCGATATATACTTGCATAGTTTTTGCTCGTATTTATCTGTTTTTAATACATCAGATGATACATCTGTATTTGTGTATGCTTTTGGTGATATTTTCATATCACTGTATACTTTATCATTGTTTACTTCGGATGGTATTTTCATACCAATGTATGCTTTATCATTGTATACTTTTGATGAGTTAGATATGAGGTTTCCCTAACTATCTAGACCCAATAATACTTTTCCATGTATAATTGCTTTTAGGCATCCTGCCCAAGTGTCTTGTGATGCATCTGTTTCTACAATTAGGAAATCGTCGGTTTTTGCATTATATAAAGTAGGGAGAACTTGAATCTTTTGTTTTATATTTTGTACCAAAATAGTATCTGTATTGGTCCAAGACCAAGGTATTTTTTCTGATATTTTCTTTTGTAAAACTTTTCTTTCTTTTGCTAAATTTTTCAAAAATCCTTGTTCTGCAATATAATTTAAACAACCAAGAAATCGTTGTATTTGTTTTCTATTTTCAAGTTTATTAGGAAACATATTTAATTTTTCGCGTATATTGTCTGTTAATGATAATTGACCATTTTCTCCAATTTTTAAACCAAGATATTCAACTGTAGATTGAAAAAGTTTTGATTTCTTTTTTGATAAAACTAAACCCTTTTCTTTAATTCTTTGTAAAACCTTGATGACTGCATCAATGTGTGTTTGTTCGTTTCCTTTTGTAAAAACAATTATATCATCAATATATGCAAGACAAATATGATCTAAACCATTTAAGGTTTCATCCATGAATCGCTGATATATTGCTGGTGCCTGTTTTAAACCGAATGGAAGAACATTCCATTCATAACGCTTCTGAGGAGGACATGAAAAAGCGGTTAGTGGTTTCGTATTTTCATGTAAGCGTAATTGCCAATATCCGGATTTTGCATCAAATGTACTAAAATGTGTATTTCCTTTTATTTTTTCTAAAATATATTCTTTTCGTGGTAATTTATATGAATCTCCTATAGTAGCATCATTCATCTTTTTATAATTAATTACCATTCTTCGTTTGCCTCGTTTTATTTCATTATTATTATCTACATAGAATGCAGGTGCAGAATGAGGACTCTTGCTAGGTCGAATGATTCCTTTTTCTAATAGTTCAGTGCATTCCTGTTTAAATTCAGAAACATCTTTTATACTATATGGAATTTTATTTGGAACATTTATTTCATCATTAGGGTTTTTTAATAATATTATTATTTCTTGATTATTTCTATTTTTTAAATGATCTAGTGGATTTTAGCTGCATACTTCTTCAAGTTGTTTTTCAGCAATTTCTTTAGCAAATGTTAGTAATATGCGTAATTGAAAACCAACCTTTTGTTTGATTATTTTAATAAGATCATAATGTTTGATAATTGCAGTTTTTATAAAACCTTTTGTTGGATGATTGAGACTTATATCGTCATTTGTTTGTATAAATGGTTGATATAATTTAAGGAAATTATTTCCTATAACTAAATCTATTCCTGAATCATGTTGATATATAGTTGGAGTTTTAAATGGTGTTTTTTCAATTACTATATCTATATCTTTTCCTACGAACCAAATTTTGTGAATTGATTTATCAGCAATTGTTATTTTTAATGGTTTTTCTAATTTTTCCCAATTTTTTAATATCTTTTTTCTTCCAAAACATAAAGTAGCCCCTGTATCTATATATGAAACTAATTCTTTATCTTGTATTTTGGTTGTAATAAAGGTACTGTTTGGGTTAATATTTGTTTTTCTTTTACTCATTTTAGGATTAGTTTATAAATTTTATATTAGCAAGTTGTGTTTGTTAGAGTGGTTGAAACATTGCGTATTGTTTTTAGATTTCGATTTTGTGATTTTTTGTTTTTATAAATTAGTTCGTGTACTTCAGATTCTTTTTCTTTTAAATGTTTTGTGGATTTTTCTAAATCTTTCCATAATTTTTTAAGTAGATCAACTTTATATTTATTATCGTAACTACAATATACTTGAGTTTTATTACTCATAATTTTTATTTTACCATGTGAAAGGTTGTTTAATAGTAAGTGGTTTTTCTTTAAGTAGCTGTTTTTCATTAAGTGGTTCTTCTTTAATAGTTTTTATTTTTAAATATTTTTCAAGTAGAATTTTCTGTTGAGTTAAATTTTGTAATAATTCAGGAATTTGTTTTAATACAATTAAACTTTCTACTTCTATAATATTATTTAATTTTTGACTAATTATGTTTAATTTTTCTCCTACTGATTTATCTTCTTCAGGATTAAGACCGATGTTATATATTGTTCCTTGTGGTAAATTTTGCGGTATTTCTATAATCATTTCTTTATCTGGTATACATGGTTTCGTATTTTGATATGATCCTTCAAGTGTTTTAAAATATTTTAGAGAATTACTAGATGATTCTGTCATATTCTTAAACTTAATGATCTAATCATTCTTTAATATCTTCTAGCTTTTCATCGTTATTTTCATTAGATGTTGAAGGCTGACATTCTGAAATAGAAGATCTACCTATTATAGTTGAAAATGGAGGTTCTATAATTGGACTTCTTTTTATTAACGGAGTAGTTATTATTGGTTGAAAATTAGTTTCATTGAATATTCTATTATTAGTCATATTTGGTGATTCAAGGGATAATAAAGGGGTAAATAATTTATCTATATAAATTCTATCTTCTGTTTTAAATGTAATACTATGATGAGAATTTGTTAATGCATAATTTATTTGATATGTAATAGTAAATGGATGATTACATTTTATCATAAAATTTTGTCTTAATAATTTATATCGTACAGTAATACTATTACTTAAATTTTTATCTTTAAGACTTAATCCTAATTGAATATTAATATCAAATTTTATTTTTCCGTCAATTAAATTACCTTCTCCTTTTGCAATAATACTTTCTTGGTTATTAATTATACGATCATCTCTGATTTCTAATTCTATTGGTGTATTTAAATTACTTACAGTACTTTTTAAGATTATTTGAATAGTTGATATATGAATATAAGCAATTTTTATTCTATCTGTTTCTTTAATATGAGATAATCTATTTCTAATTTGTTGTTTATTTATTATGGGTATAGTAATATTTCCTTGAGTTAATTCTATAGGTATTGCTTGTTCTCCTATAATTTTTCCATAATATATAATATTTTTTCTAGAAAAGAAATTTTTAAATGTGTTATATCTAAAATTGTGTCTTTCGGATAGTGTGAAATTTGATTTTCTTATAGCGTCTTTATTGATGTTATTTTTATTAATTAAAGCATCAAAAGTGTATCCAGATTCATTTTCTTCGTTATTAATAACTATTGGTGAGTTTTCTATTTCTTGAGACATATTTATAGTATTAAATCTTCTTACGATAAATATTTTAATTGTTGATAACCTTTTTAAATATGAATATTTAAAAACAATGGTTATTTATTATCATGTTTATGATGTTTATCATGTTTATGATGCTTATCATGTTTATGATGCTGCATATGCATATATTCTTATTAACGATAGATTGAATATGCAAACTAATAATAAGAATAATAAGAACGTTACTTAGCTCTGATACCAAATTGAAAAACATGGCGGAATTAATAAAATTAAGACAGAATATACCTGAATGATGCGTCGGAATGGATTGACGATGGATTGATTGTCTGGGTTTGATATGTTTATATGAATATATGGATATGTCTGGATAGGGTTCTGCTATTCAGAAATAGACGAACTATTTCAACAGAAGAAGATTGAGAACAACTCAAATCTTAAACACTCAAATTTAGCTTGTCTATTCCATATGGGCAAAGGCCCTATTTATAGGCTCAAAGGAGCCGAGTACAATAATTGAGTTGCAATCGTTTGATTGCAATATGACAAACCTATTTACATTATAGCCCCCTAGACTATTGAGGGACTTACACACTTTATGTTACATCAAATAATATAATACACACTTAATAATTATTCTATCTAAACTTCCTACCGACACATAAATTATATAAACAATAACAAATCCTTTCCATATTGAAAGGCCACATGTCTTCAATAATGTGTCTTTAATAATAATGGTTTTTTATGTCATTGCTTACGTCGACACATTATTGAAGACATGTGGCCTTTCAATATGGAAAGGAATTTGTAATTATTTATGGTTTGGTCTTTTATAATTATTGTATGCAAAGTGTCGGTAGCATAGTAAAATAAAGTATGTAAGACCTTCAATACTCTAGGGGGCATTAATGTAAATAGGTTTGTCATATTGCAACAACCGATTGCAGTTCTATTATTGTACTCAGCTCCTTTGAGCCTATAAATAGGGTCTTTGCCCATATGGAATAAACAAGCTAAATTTGAGTGTTTAAGATTTGAGTTGTTCTCAATCTTCTTCTGTTGAAATAGCTCGTCTATTTCTGAATAGCAGAACCCTATCCAGACATATCCATATATTCATATAAACATATCAAACCCAGACAATCAATCCATCGTCAATCTATTCCGACGCATCATTCAGGTATATTCTGTCTTAATTTTATTAATTCCGCCATGTTTTTCAATTTGGTATCAGAGCTAAGTAACGTTCTTATTATTCTTATTATTAGTTTGCATATTCAATCTATCGTTAATAAGAATATATGCATATGCAGCATCATAAACATGATAAACATCATAAACATGATAATAAATAACCATTGTTTTTAAATATTCATATTTAAAAAAGTTATCAACAATTATAATATTTATCGTAAGAAGATTTAATACCATAAATATGTCTCAAGATATTTTCAATTGTTAGATTACTTTTATTTCTTCATGATAGTATCATTTCGAGTTGTTTTAACTATTAATTCTACAAAATTTGAAATTTTTATTAAAATAATACTCGTTCTTAATAATCAAATTAATTAAATTCATGCTTGAAATATATATTTATGTCTAACAAAATTTTGATGAATTGTATTCCTAATAGAAATATTATTTTAAGAATACATCAAATCCAAGAATCTATAAATAATTCTAAGAAAAATCTCAAGGATTCTTACAAACCTAATAATCAAGGTACGATTTTAAACAATAACCATATTCATGATGTTAGATATTTCATAAGAACTAGTATTAAAATCCGTTACAAGCAAATACGTCGTCTAAAAACAAAACTATTTGTATTTTAAAACGTATGTCTTTTAAAACATTATTATAATTACCACTACTATTTTTTAATAAAATTTTAATCGTAATTTTAAAACCAAAACGAAACTAAACCATTATTATTATAAAATTATAATCATGAGTTTTTCAAGCCTAGATACAAATAAACAAGAATTAAAATTTTTTCGTAAAACATTGAAACAATCTAAAAATTTTCTTTTAGACTTAAAAATAGATTCTGACATATCAATGATAAATTGTATATCTAATATTGAAGCAATACATATAATAAATAATAGTATAAATTGGAAACAAGAACAAATAAAAAACCTTGAAGATAAAATAACAAAATTAATTTGTTAAATATGATAGAAAAAACAACTACTTCACTAGAAAAAAGAAACTAAAAATTTTATTTTTAATACACACAATATATGGAAACTTTACAAGAAAAAGTAGAAACACTAACTAAATTATTTGCAGCACTAGAAATTCCATCTGAAACTCAAGAAAATAATATAGAAATAGAAAATAATTCAGATGATAATGACGCAGAAGTAATATATGATTTTTCTTCAGATGATGAAAACCCTTATTCAAATCCATATAGAGATTCACAAAACAATTTTGGATTAAAACGAAAACAATCATATGTTGAAGATGATTATCAAAGTCAATATATTTATGGACCACCTTCATTATATGGATATGTCGGGATAGGGTTCTGCTATTCAGAAATAGACGAGCTATTTCAACAGAAGAAGATTGAGAACAAATTAAATCTTAAACACTCAAATTTAGCTTGTCTATTCCATATGGGCAAAGGCCCTATTTATAGGCTCAAAGGAGCCGAGTACAATAATTGAGTTGCAATCGTTTGATTGCAATATGACAAACCTATTTACATTATAGCCCCCTAGACTATTGAGGGACTTACATACTTTATGTTACATCAAATAATATAATACACACTTAATAATTATTCTATCTAAACTTCCTACCGACACATAAATTATATAAACAATAACAAATCCTTTCCATATTGAAAGGCCACATGTCTTCAATAATGTGTCTTTAATAATAATGGATTTTTATGTCATTGCTTACGTCATTCCTCCCGCCTCCGAAAAGACATATTTTTGAATAATGTTTGCTTGTGTCATGGCTGACGTTAATCTTCCATGAATGGTGCTTCTTTCATAATCGAGTAGGAATGTTTTTAACTGTTTTTCTATGATGGCTTCCATTCTCTTGTCAATGTGTCTGCTATATGATTGTTGGCGCTTTTGATATACTTGAGATATGGATGAAATTGATGTAATTGTAATTGCCACCGGATCAATCGTCCTCGACAGTAATCTTCTTGTAACTTATACCGCCAAAAGCCAAGTAAATACTTGGAATCTGTGCGTAATTCGAATCTGGTTTGGAGTAGCTCGACTTTCCATTTTTTCAATGTTCTGAGACATGCTAGTGTTTCTCGTTCATGTGTGCTGTAATTTTGCTCCGTTTGGGAAAATGTTCCCGATATATACTTGCATAGTTTTTGCTCGTATTTATCTGTTTTTAATACTTCAGATGATACATCTGTATCAATGTATGCTTTTGGTGATATTTTCATATCACTGTATACTTTATCATTATTTACTTCAGATGGTATTTTCATACCAATGTGTGCTTTATCATTGTATACTTTTGATGAGTTAGATATGAGGTTTCCCTCACTATCTAATCTCAATAATACTTTTCCCCGTATAATTGCTTTTAGGCATCCTGCCCAAGTGTCTTGTGATGCATCTGTTTCTACGATTAAGAAATCGTCGGTTTTTGCATTATATAAAGTAGGGAGAACTTGAATCTTTTGTTTTATATTTTGTACCAAAATAGTATCTGTATTGGTCCAAGACCAAGGTATTTTTTCTGATATTTTCTTTTGTAAAACTTTTCTTTCTTTCGCTAAATTTTTCAAAAATCCTTGTTCTGCAATATAATTTAGACAACCAAGAAATCGTTGTATTTGTTTTCTATTTTCAAGTTTATTAGGAAACATATTTAATTTTTCTCGTATATTGTCTGTTAACGATAATTGACCATTTTCTCCAATTTTTAAACCGAGATATTCAACTGTAGTTTGAAAAAGTTTTGATTTCTTTTTTGATAAAACTAAACCCTTTTCTTTAATTCTTTGTAAAACCTTGATGACTGCATCAATGTGTGTTTGTTCGTTTCCTTTTGTAAAAACAATTATATCATCAATATATGCAAGACAAATATGATCTAAACCATTTAAGGTTTCATCCATGAATCGCTGATATATTGCTGGTGCCTGTTTTAAACCGAATGGAAGAACATTCCATTCATAACGCTTCTGAGGAGGACATGAAAAAGCGGTTAGTGGTTTCGTATTTTCATGTAAGCGTAATTGCCAATATCCGGATTTTGCATCAAATGTACTAAAATGTGTATTTCCTTTTATTTTTTCTAAAATATATTCTTTTCGTGGTAATTTATATGAATCTCCTATAGTAGCATCATTCATCTTTTTATAATTAATTACCATTCTTCGTTTGCCTCGTTTTATTTCATTATTATTATCTACATAGAATGCAGGTGCAGAATGAGGACTCTTGCTAGATCGAATGATTCCTTTTTCTAATAGTTCAGTGCATTCCTGTTTAAATTCAGAAACATCTTTTATACTATATGGAATTTTATTTGGAACATTTATTTCATCATTAGGGTTTTTTAATAATATTATTATTTCTTGATTATTTCTATTTTTTAAATGATCTAGTGGATTTTAGCTGCATACTTCTTCAAGTTGTTTTTCAGCAATTTCTTTAGCAAATGTTAGTAATATGCGTAATTGAAAACCAACCTTTTGTTTGATTATTTTAATAAGATCATAATGTTTGATAATTGCAGTTTTTATAAAACCTTTTGTTGGATGATTGAGACTTATATCGTCATTTGTTTGTATAAATGGTTGATATAATTTAAGGAAATTATTTCCTATAACTAAATCTATTCCTGAATCATGTTGATATATAGTTGGAGTTTTAAATGATGTTTTTTCAATTACTATATCTATATCTTTTCCTACGAACCAAATTTTGTGAATTGATTTATCAGCAATTGTTATTTTTAATGGTTTTTCTAATTTTTCCCAATTTTTTAATATCTTTTTTCTTCCAAAACATAAAGTAGCCCCTGTATCTATATATGAAACTAATTCTTTATCTTGTATTTTGGTTGTAATAAAGGTACTGTTTGGGTTAATATTTGTTTTTCTTTTACTCATTTTAGGATTAGTTTATAAATTTTATATTAGCAAGTTGTGTTTGTTAGAGTGGTTGAAACATTGCGTATTGTTTTTAGATTTCGATTTTGTGATTTTTTGTTTTTATAAATTAGTTCGTGTACTTCAGATTCTTTTTCTTTTAAATGTTTTGTGGATTTTTCTAAATCTTTCCATAATTTTTTAAGTAGATCAACTTTATATTTATTATCGTAACTACAATATACTTGAGTTTTATTACTCATAATTTTTATTTTACCATGTGAAAGGTTGTTTAATAGTAAGTGGTTTTTCTTTAAGTAGCTGTTTTTCATTAAGTGGTTCTTCTTTAATAGTTTTTATTTTTAAATATTTTTCAAGTAGAATTTTCTGTTGAGTTAAATTTTGTAATAATTCAGGAATTTGTTTTAATACAATTAAACTTTCTACTTCTATAATATTATTTAATTTTTGACTAATTATGTTTAATTTTTCTCCTACTGATTTATCTTCTTCAGGATTAAGACCGATGTTATATATTGTTCCTTGTGGTAAATTTTGCGGTATTTCTATAATCATTTCTTTATCTGGTATACATGGTTTCGTATTTTGATATGATCCTTCAAGTGTTTTAAAATATTTTAGAGAATTACTAGATGATTCTGTCATATTCTTAAACTTAATGATCTAATCATTCTTTAATATCTTCTAGCTTTTCATCGTTATTTTCATTAGATGTTGAAGGCTGACATTCTGAAATAGAAGATCTACCTATTATAGTTGAAAATGGAGGTTCTATAATTGGACTTCTTTTTATTAACGGAGTAGTTATTATTGGTTGAAAATTAGTTTCATTGAATATTCTATTATTAGTCATATTTGGTGATTCAAGGGATAATAAAGGGGTAAATAATTTATCTATATAAATTCTATCTTCTGTTTTAAATGTAATACTATGATGAGAATTTGTTAATGCATAATTTATTTGATATGTAATAGTAAATGGATGATTACCTTTTATCATAAAATTTTGTCTTAATAATTTATATCGTACAGTAATACTATTACTTAAATTTTTATCTTTAAGACTTAATCCTAATTGAATATTAATATCAAATTTTATTTTTCCGTCAATTAAATTACCTTCTCCTTTTGCAATAATACTTTCTTGGTTATTAATTATACGATCATCTCTGATTTCTAATTCTATTGGTGTATTTAAATTACTTACAGTACTTTTTAAGATTATTTGAATAGTTGATATATGAATATAAGCAATTTTTATTCTATCTGTTTCTTTAATATGAGATAATCTATTTCTAATTTGTTGTTTATTTATTATGGGTATAGTAATATTTCCTTGAGTTAATTCTATAGGTATTGCTTGTTCTCCTATAATTTTTCCATAATATATAATATTTTTTCTAGAAAAGAAATTTTTAAATGTGTTATATCTAAAATTGTGTCTTTCGGATAGTGTGAAATTTGATTTTCTTATAGCGTCTTTATTGATGTTATTTTTATTAATTAAAGCATCAAAAGTGTATCCAGATTCATTTTCTTCGTTATTAATAACTATTGGTGAGTTTTCTATTTCTTGAGACATATTTATAGTATTAAATCTTCTTACGATAAATATTTTAATTGTTGATAACCTTTTTAAATATGAATATTTAAAAACAATGGTTATTTATTATCATGTTTATGATGTTTATCATGTTTATGATGCTTATCATGTTTATGATGCTGCATATGCATATATTCTTATTAACGATAGATTGAATATGCAAACTAATAATAAGAATAATAAGAACGTTACTTAGCTCTGATACCAAATTGAAAAACATGGCGGAATTAATAAAATTAAGACAGAATATACCTGAATGATGCGTCGGAATGGATTGACGATGGATTGATTGTCTGGGTTTGATATGTTTATATGAATATATGGATATGTCTGGATAGGGTTCTGCTATTCAGAAATAGACGAACTATTTCAACAGAAGAAGATTGAGAACAACTCAAATCTTAAACACTCAAATTTAGCTTGTCTATTCCATATGGGCAAAGGCCCTATTTATAGGCTCAAAGGAGCCGAGTACAATAATTGAGTTGCAATCGTTTGATTGCAATATGACAAACCTATTTACATTATAGCCCCCTAGACTATTGAGGGACTTACACACTTTATGTTACATCAAATAATATAATACACACTTAATAATTATTCTATCTAAACTTCCTACCGACACATAAATTATATAAACAATAACAAATCCTTTCCATATTGAAAGGCCACATGTCTTCAATAATGCCCCTCCTAGCTCGTCTCTGTCGGTTAGGTATCAAAAAACACGTTTAGTCCTTAATTTTAAAAATTAACTCGGAATGTCCCTATGTTTTTATTTCCTTTCACGGTTAGTCCCTATCACTGTTACCCGTTAATGGTTTTCATTTAAGTGTCCCAAAAGCACGTTTAGTCCCTCGTTTTTGTTTAAATTTATCATTTCAGTCCCTCATTTCTTTTTAAAAGACTATATTGCCATATTTTATTTTTTTCATTTATTTATACTTTATCAATTAAATTAGATTAATTATAAATTTTAAAAATCTCTCTCTCTCTCTCTCTCTCTTATTTTCTCTCTATTCACTGTTCTCTTTCTCAATTCGAGCAACTATCTCATATCATAGTCGACAACCATCTTCTTTCACCGTCGGCACCTTCACTAACCACCACCCGTCAACACCAAATTTGATACTATAACCAAAATCTGAATCTCAAACCTAAATCTGATACTAACTAGAATCTGGAACTTATAACAAACACCAAATCCTAATCTAAAACCTTTAATCAACACTAATTTTCGAGATGAAGTCCCTAATCCTAAAACCAGTCATGAAATCCCTACATCAATGTAAAATCCCAGAGGTACTGAGATGTAGAATCGAAACCCTAGATTTGTGTCTTATCTTCTTTCTCAGCTCTTGCAACCATCACTTATCATCATCAGAGAAAAAAGCAAAGTTGTTGAAATATAGATTTGCGAATGGAGTATAGATATGAAATCTAGATGTAAAAGGGTTGTTGATGGCATGCCTTAAATCACATATTTGAACAGAGAAGACAAAAGATGACGAAAATGAAGGGAGTTGTTATTGGCATACCCTAAATGACAGATTCGAACGAAGTTATTGTTAGAATATAGATTTTCGTCTCTCTTTCCCTCTCTTTTTGTATCATACCAGCACACACATACAAGGTATGTGTGTTTTTTGTTTCTTTTCTATCATGAAATTAACATCGTTGACGATTAGTGGTCTGGCGGTGGTGGTCCAATAGTAGTTGTGATGTTGGTGCTTTTTGGGAGTTGATCTTAAAGAAAAAAGAGGGACAAAGATATATTATGTTAGAATTTTAGGGTGGGTAGGTGGCTCGGATCAAATTTAAGGTTAATACAAAATAAATTAATTAGATTAAAAATAAAATAATGAGGGCAATATAGTATGTTGATACATGAAAGTGACCCTCATCAACTAAATGGGTTGTTGATCGATTTAAGTGTCTCTCATTTCATCTTCCTTGTAATTTTCTCAACATTGAAATACAAGTCTCTTTATCTCCATTATCTTATACTGTGTTGTTCATCACCTACTAACCTATGTTTGAATGCAAATCATGTTACAATTCAACAAGTATCTTCAAGATTGTGTATATTTATTGGTGTATTTTGTTGCTATGTTTCGTTTATAATTACATGAACTTATTATTATTGAGCCTCTCTAAGATCCATGAGATTAACTTAAATTCCACACCCTAATCTCTCTAATCATATGTTCTTCTCTCAACATAGTCATTTTATGTCTGGTAAAGGATAAAACATGCAAATTTAAACTAATGGTGGTGATGGGTGGTGGTTGGAGAAGGTGTCGACGGTGAAAGGAGATGGTTGCCAGTGATGATATGAGGTGGTTGCCCGAATTGAGAAAAATGATAGGGAATAAAGAGAAAATGAGAGAGAGAGAGAGAGAGAGAGATGAAAATGATATAAAATTTATAAAAAATTATAATTAATCTAATTTAATTGATAAATTATTATTAACCGAAGAAAAAAAAATAAAAAATAATGGCAATATAGTATTTTAAAAAAGAAACGAGGGACTGAAATGATAAATTTAAAAGAAACAAGGGACTAAACGTGCATTTGGGGTACTTAAACGGAAACCACTAACGGCTAACGGTGATAGGGACTAACCGTGCAAGGAAATGGAAATATAAGGACGGGCCGAGTTAATTTTTGAAAATAATGACTAAACGTGCTTTTTGGTACTTAATTGATGGACGATTTGTGTAATTTACTCTAGTTTTTCTCTTGGGGGTCGTCTTATACTCCTCAAACCAGTTTCTTGGAATTTTCCTATTTTTCGGATTCAAATAGCGTTTTTGAAACTTTTGGAAAACACATGAATGACATATTCTCATGAGAAGTGTTGAGCGGGGCAAACTGGATATCTGCACATAGCCTAATTTTTTTATTATATATTATATATATTTTTACTTATAAATAAAAACTTATAATAACGATAATAGTCCTTTTTTCTAGCTCGTCTTGAGCTGTTGAGGATATTTAATTCCTCAGGACTAGCCCTACATGCATATGCATATTCTGAGGAGAAAATGTAGAATAAAGTAAATAACCTGGATTTTATCCTATTAGATAAAATTAAAATTATACGAGGTTTTGGGATTGGGAGCTTGTTGGGTTTGAGCGGGGCAAACTGGATATCTGCACATAGCCTAATTTTTTTATTATATATTATATATATTTTTACTTATAAATAAAAACTTATAATAACGATAATGATCCTTTTTTCTAGCTCGTCTTGAGCTGTTGAGGATATTTAATTCCTCAGGACTAGCCCTACATGCATATGCATATTCTGAGGAGAAAATGTAGAATAAAGTAAATAACCTGGATTTTATCCTATCAGATAAAATTAAAATTATACGAGGTTTTGGGATTGGGAGCTTGTTGGGTTTGGGCTCTTTTATCGAAATGGAGATGGTGTTAAGCAATAAAGTCATAGTTTAAAAGTAAATCGTCAAAGAATTATCGATCTTCCTCATGTGCTCTCTCTCCTCTTCTCCAACTCTATTGCTCACCTAGCACATAACATAAGAATAATACATTAGGTATCGATAAGCCTACTGAGTAATATAATAGAGTACAACTAACTATTATGAACTTCAATAAATCCACTCTCAAACAATACTTCAATATTTACTCTGTTTTGTACCCTTAATAAAAATAACCTACAGTATAGTTATTACTCACAAACACTTTAATTAGGTTCTCTTTTCTCATCAAAACGAGTCATCGACACAGAAAGCTATACTTGAACAATAACAAATAAGTGAGTTCTCTTTTCTCTTTAAGGGTTAGCTACTCCCAAATCTCTTTTCTCTAGGTATTCGACAATGCCACGAAATTCGATAATGTCACGAGACAAATGAAAATGACTCCTTTTTTCTCGTTAAATCTCATATCATTTCTTATAGTCTAATAAGTCCACATACTCTACATTATATAATTAAGACACAAATTACTCATCTCAATTATGTAGGCCTCCTCTTTTCTTTTTAAGTTTCATATACTTACTCGTAATTTAGTGAAGTTCATAAAATACTCTCTTTCTCTCCCATTCACCTATTACGGCCACCCCCTGAAACCTCGTCGATCCTGGAAAGGATTTTGCACCACGGATTTTCCCCTTTCATTTATTACATATTTAAGTTGCGTTTTTTATTTGTTTGTTCCATATCTGGGTATTTAGAAATTGATTTGTGCTCTCCAAAGTATTATTAATAAAAAGTGAATAACAATATCCGAGTATTTTGATGGAAGATAAAGAAGGGATGATGAAGATAAGTTTTTTCCCATAAATATTTAAAACAAGATAAGATTGTGAAATTTTAGAAATACATGCTAGTATGTAGGCAATGGATGTTTTCAAGAATTGCAAAATAGAATTGCCTCAAAAATTAGATACCTTATAGCCTAGGGATTTGCTTGTTATTTGCTTCTTAGAACCTATATTGATATTAATTAGTTATTCAACAAGCATTGCATGTTCCAAAAATTAAATAGTTTTAGATTTCTAGATTTGGCATTATTGCGCGGCTCTCATTTGAGTTTAACCGTCGTAGTGTCGGATCTTTCAGTCGCCAGACTGTTTGATTTTCGAGTCATGTAATTAGGGATGAGCTTTAGAACTGGACCGGTTCGGAACCGGAACCGGTTTTCCTATATTATAAGAACCGGGAACCGGACCGCCGGTTTTAGCGCCGGTTCCGGTCCCGGTTTTTCGGTTATTTTTAAAACTAGAACCGGTTCAAATATTATAGATAATATGTTATCTTCCAGAGCTTGTAAATGATTCAATATTTAACCAAATTATGAATTTTTACATTCTAAATTGAAGTACAAACACTAAATTACATGATGAAAAAAGAATCAAGTAATTTCGACTTCATATGAGTGAGTTATGTGCATTTTAAAAGCGAGACAGATTTCAAAAAAAAATGTTGAAACAGAAAATACGCAGCATTGATGTTGTCTTCTGAGGTCTATAACTGATTCAATATCTAACCAAAATATGTGTTTTTATAGTCTAAAATGAACCACAAACACCAAATTACATGCTGGAAAAAAAATTAAGTAATTCCGACGTCATATAAATGAGTTATGCTCATTTAAAAAAATGTGACAGATTCAAAAAAACAAAAAAAATTGTTGAAATAGAAAAAACGCAACATTGATATTCTTTCTTTCGGGGCATGTGTCTAATTCAATATCTAACCAAAACCTATGTTTGTATAGTAAAAAATGAACTACAGACTCCAAATTACATGTTGGAAAAAAGAATCAAATAATTCCGACTTCATATGAGTGATTTATACACATTTTAATAAACGAGAAAAATGTCAAACCGGTTCCGGTTTTTAGAACCTTGACCGGTTTTCATAAAAATGAAGAACCAGTAACCGGACCTTGTTACCAATTCTGGTTCCGGTTCCGGTTCCGGTTCCGGCGGTTCTAATACTCATCCCTACATGTAATCGTATTCTTCTGATAATTAGTTAATATTAGTAGAAGTTCTTCATCAGCTAACTAAAAAGAGAAGTTGAAAGGAATCCTGGAAGAATAATCTAGGAAGTTTAATATACGCTTGATAGGGCATATGTTCGTAAGATATGGCGTCAGTAGAGATGCAAGATCTGAGTGAAGTTTAGGAAGGAAATAATTGGATGCTTGAAACACTATGTGTATGAAAAGACCTATCAATAGAAAATTATAGTGACTTGGAATCCTTCGGGCAATTCTTGAATCTAGTATAGATAGGTGTGGAAGGTAGTATGGGCCCGTACTACCGGAAGCATAGGATCTATACAAGAATCAAGAAAAGCCACAAACTTACTGAGGAACTAGAGAGGATTTTAATATCATTTTAGAGTTAGTTTGAATCGTATTAACCTATTTCCATTACACCTTCTGCATGGTTATGATCATAAGAGCAAGCAGGTCAGGTTATGGATCTGAAGGGTCAGGACCAAGTGAGACTGAGATACGCCACTGGATAGAGGCGGCAGTATCCGTAGCTGTGAGAGAAATGATTCCAGAGATGTTCGGATCAATCAAAACCGAACTAAACGCCTTGTTCTATGAAAGGTATGTTGTCGTTTCTAGTATCGCTAACGCCACAACCATTGTTGTTGTCGATGCTGCAGATTCACCTAGAGAAAAGGAAATGCCTTATCGAGAGTTAAACATCACCAAACCCCTAGAGTTTGATGGTGTTAGAGATCCAATTGTTTCCATGATTTGGATCTTGGATGTGGAAGGATGCTTCTATACGTGTGCTTGTCCAAAAAACCTGAAGTTCAGAAATGTGCAAAATCTTCTACATTTAGGAGCAAAGGACTGGTGAAACATTGTCACTAAAAACTATTCACCGTCAGAGAAGAGCGTGGTTACTTGGGAGTAGTTTGTTGAGAATTTCAATCTAGAGTATGATCTACTGGTAGAGAGGGAGTGACTCGCTCAAGAATTGCTGTCACTCAAGATATTCACCGAGAGGTCCCTGTTTTTCCCAGAATATGCCTCGCCGGAGCAAGTGCAAATGTCTCGATACTTGAGTATGCTCAAGACTAACATCAAGGAGTTCATGTGAAACAAACGATACAAGACCTTAGCAGAAATGCAACAACCAAGAGATTCAAGCCCGATGAATCAAGGTTTGGAGGACATAGAGGTCCTCAGTGTAACAAGTGTGGGAGATCCAACAAAGGAGTTTGTCAAACTTTTATATGCTTCAAGTGTGGCAAGGAGGGGCATTACAGTCGAGACTGTAAGCAGGAAGCACATGGAATGTGTATCTTTTTCCGCTACAACAAGATAGATTACATCAAGGCCAATTGTCCTCTTATGAATCCAACCAGTGCAATACAATATCCAATACCTGCAACTTTAAGGATGACCGATAGAAAGCATAGCAGAGTTGAAGCCCCAAGGGCCAAATGGTTAGCCTTTCAACTCATGGCGGAGGAAGCAAGGGAAGCACCTGAGTTCGTAGCTGGTTGTCCTTCTGATCAAGGAAAAGTTCCAGCATAAATGTCATCGTACTGGAGATATTAATAGTGCTTTTAGATTTAGCTATAACCCTATGTAATAAGTATGGCAATGAAGTTATAATAAAGATGGAAGGTTAAGCTTATGTTGTTGCTAGTTCATACATTGTGCTTGTGTAACATCCCAAAAATCACGATAAAATTTTTAGTTTTTCAATTAAGGTAAAATCATTATTTCCAATCTAAACCCAAGTCAAAAACCAAGTATCAAATACAAATATCCCAACATCAATGTATCATAAAATCTTTAAAACATGTCACCGAAGGATGTGTACAATCACACCTTCTCCTTGACCCGATCATCAGAAGTACCTAAAACAAAACACTTAAACTATAAGCCAAAGTTTAGTGAGTTTCCCCAAAATACCACCACACAAACATATAACAACATGGATACTGGGTCCACAGCCATCAGGCTAGATTACCACTGAGCCCACAATTGGTCCCACAACTCATGCCTGGATTGCTCTCGATCCCACAATATAAGTCTTGCTTGCTCTTGGGTTTGTTGGCTTCCACACATAGCAGTTTTGCCTAAACCCAACCACACTATGTCAACATATGCAATAGATAAATCATATAACAGCAAACAGAGAATGATGCAGATCTTAATAGATCACTTTAGCATAGAAACATCCTAAACCAGGATACATAACCTACTAGGTTGGTATTGGTACCTTCGACCCACAAGTATAGTGAGGAAACTCACCTTACAGTCTAAAAAGATAGCTAAATAAATCACTTCTCCGAATATTGCCTCTACTGAACACCTACACAAATAACAGGGCCTTAAACTCAACTACCAATCAAAATACCTAAAATGCCCCAAAGTCAAACTTGGTCAAAGGTCAAAGTCAGAAAGTCAAAAAGTCAAGGAAAGTCAAAGCAGACTGAGTATGCCCCGCATACTCAGTCACTAAGTTGGGCGTTGTTGCGATGCTTCCAACCTACGAGGCTTAGCCCAGTATGTGCAACGTACCCCTTGGTACGCCCAACGTACTCCGTCTGGATCCATTCATTCCCATTAAGCGCTTATCCCTTAAATACTTCACATCCAAACTTAAATCTACGCTCAACTTGTAACATCCCAAATTTTCAATAAAAATTTTCATTTTGAATAATCAAATCATTTCCATTAGATATAAAATTTCCATTCACATTTGTTTTCAAAATCCATAACATCAATTATATTATTCATAATATCAGAGGGACCCAAATAAAACGCCAGAGAGTGCATGACCCGCCATCACGGCGGGCTCTTGCCCTTAGATCCTGAAGTACTTGAAACAACCAACAAAATGTAAGCTAATGCTTAGTGAGCTCCCCAGAGCATACCCCACACAACCCATATAATCACATAACCCATATTAGCTATATTAGCTACATATACCACATAAGCCATGCATACAATCAAATAAGGATGCCATGGAAACCCTCCAAGGTCTTACACCGGGTGCCATGGGAACCCCCACATGGTGTTACAAAAATATAAGGATGCCATGGAAACCCTCCAAGGTCTTACACCGGTGCCATAGGAACCCCCACATGGTCTTAGCCGGGAATGCCATAGGAACCCCCACATGGTCTGATATCCGACTGCCTCGGGAAACCCCTGAGGTCTTCCATGTGAATATCACAGTCTGTTAGCATATATTACGTATCACATATCACATATCACATAATGGGCCGGATTTGGTGCCTTCGACCCATTGGTATGGTGAAGAGACTCACCTCTCAAGGAATGTCGAACTGGTAAGATCAAATCCCAACTCACAGCTCCAAACTCAACTGCCTACAACCACCATACGACTAACTTCATCAAAATCCCGAAATACCAAAGATACCCTTAAGGTCAAACTTGGTTAACCATGGTCAAAGTGAAAGTCAACAGTCAAGGTCAACAGTCCATGTTGACCCAACTCGTCGAGTGCACCTGCTGACTCGTCGAGTTCCTTCAGTTCTAAGAAAATTGGGAAAAACCCTAGTCATCTCGTCAAGTTGACAGGACAACTCGTCGAGTTCGCATAATGTCCAAAGGATCGGGGAAACCCGAGTTAACTCGCCGAGTTGGCAGGGCAACTCGTTGAGTTTTTCCTAGTCTTAACACATTCAGCCACTTTTCCAGCAAGTCCAAAGCCCCAAACTATAGATCTGGTCCCCTATGGTGAAGATACCACGTAAAGTTGCTAACTTTAAGTCCATGCATGGCATTAAGGGGGCTAAAACACTCAATTATAGCTTCTTAAGGGATTTAGGGCATGAAGGAAGGCCATGACTTGATAAAGATGGCAACTTTAAGTCAAAAGAGGCCATGAGATGTCCAGATCTGAGGTCATAGCTTCATGACATACTCAAATCCAAGAATGGTCCCAAAATAAAGTAATAATGACCATAAACTCCTACATGAAGAGATCCAACAAATAAATGACCAAGGTATCAACTATATACCTCAATATGGCTGCCACAACAGTGAAGACACTGGATCTAAAGCCTTTCCCTTCAGCTATGCACCTCCTACTTCAAGCCTTCTTCCAAACAACACCAAAATGCACTCTTTAAGCTCTCACACACTCAAAATGGTAGGAAAAGCACGAACTAGCGTTTCTCTAGAGAAAGGGGCGATGAGGGAGGCTAACAATGAGGATTAAGGCCATTAAATAGGGTACACACCCTGAAAACTAGGGTATTCCTTTCCAGTGTCTACTCGTCGAGTTGGGGCTCCCTAACTCATCGAGTTGAGTCCTTAAACCTGCGTCCAAATGAATTTCTACATGACGAGTTGGAGCTCCCCAACTCGTCGAGTTCCAGCCCAAAACCCTAAAATACTGACAAATAAATAATACCTGGACCAAGCGTTACACAACTTATCATTCTATGTCGTAAAGTTTCTACCTTTATGACTTTCCATGGCTAGAAGTGGTCCAAAACTAAAACCCTCATTTAATATTCAACCCAAAACATCACAACTATTGCATGGTGGGGATAAAAGGATGAAGATCTCATTTTTATTGTTTTTAGCACCTAAAAGCATCTGGAAGGACATCTATTATGGTCTAGAGTAAGCCATACTCATGAACACCAAGATTATGGGACTAAAATGCATAAAAACTCAAGGTCTAGCAAGATACAAAGAAAACATTCATCAAGTTCCAAGCTTTTTACCTTCAAATGATGCTTGAGGGTGAGATACTTCTGGATCCAAGTTGCCTTGAGCTTCCAAAATGATCTATCACCTTCTTCCTCCTTCACAAGCTCAAGAATACACTCTTATCCAGCTCAAACTCGCACACAAGGAACTAGGGTGTGCAAGGGAAGTTTTAGGATATGGAGGCTGATGAGGGAAAAGGTTTTAGGGATATAAGGATGTTTAAATAGTGATCAAACCCAAAAATTAGATTTTGATCACCAGCCACGTACGCCTGACGTACACATGAGTATGGCCAACATATGAAAAAACCGTGTGACTCCCATCATGGGGCTTTGGGACCAATTTTGCAACAAATTTCATACTAAGGGGTTGATATGAAAAGTACCTAGCATCTGGGTGTTACAACTTATCATGATCTTATCATGTCCTAGTCATGCTATGCGAAGATTATTTACATTAGGCACAAGTAGTAGTACCACAATAAGAATATCGAAGGTCATTGAACATGATAACCATGAGTTTCTTCAAAGTCAAAAGAAACTATAGATCGCCTAGGCAAATCCATCTTAGACTTCGGCTAGTTACAACAAACAATCGATGATGAGTTGAACCCAATTAGGGGAGAACTAACCCTTAAGGAGAAAGTGTGAAAAGTTGTTCGACTTTCAATTTTGACATCAAGGTCCAGGAAAGTAGCAACACAAATAGGAGAAAGTTGTTAGTGTCATTTTCATTAAGCAAGTAACAAAAGAAGGAAGTGTTTTGTTAGATTACCCATAGGCTATGAGTTTCTTGCTTCTCAAGGAAAGGTTAGTCATTCCTTCTAGGTGTCTGATAGGATTTAGGAAAATTTCAAATTCTCAAGTGCTGCTTAGATAGCTAAGAGAACCATATAGGTTCGTTCCTTCAAGGATGTTGGATTTATCCTCATAGTAGGGGATCCGAAACACAATAGGTGGTATAGTTTGCCATAGAAAGCATCAAGTAATCAAGGGATATGCCAGAATTAGGTATTTGATTTCAACCATAGTAAGAAATTAGATAACCCATGCCAAAGGATTTTAGCAATAGGATCGACATCAAAGGATAGAGTGTTTTCGTACGCACGATCAAAGACCCATAAGAGAAGATCACTTGAAAAGTACTATACCCATTAATACTTCATGGTTATTCTAGGATCCAGGGTAGACTACGTGTTTAGTTTGGTTATTCCTATAGTTGATAAGAGTAAGAATTAATAGAACACTAGGATCGAATTTCAATGTTCATAGGATTACAAAGGACGACAATTAGACTTTAAAACCCATATAGTATAGATTAAGGATCTCTAAATTAGTTATTGCCTAAAACACTTCAAAAAAAGCAAGGACCTGTTGTAAAATGTAGATATCAAGGAAGGATGAATATTGAGTTCCTTTAAGGACAGTCGGATAGTGGTTGTGAGTCTTCAAGATCACCGAAGATTGATCGTGAGTCTTCAGGCCGAGGGGGTGACGATAATAGTGATCTGGGATCGTAATCCTAGTAGTTGGATAAGTACTATGACCTATCGTGAATGCATTGTGCAAACAATATTTATACCTTGATATAGGAAAAGTAGTTAGAGCCTTGCGAGAAGGTTATTGGTAACCTAGTGGTCATTATAAGATAGTAGGATAGAAGATAAGCAAGCCTTATAATGAGTTTGTCACCAATATTAGAGTATTGGTTCTAGAGTATTCAAGTCAGTAAACCCTTTGTAGTAATGTTGGTTAAATGTTAGGATGTTGGAACACCCAAACTAGGTTGGAATACCAATTGTAATCTAGTTTCATGTGTGTTTTATCAATATAACATAAACCTATTAGAGGCATATTCCAAAAAGTAGATTCTGTTAGGATGTTCTAGATAAATTTGCGTACTCATTTGTAGTCCAAACCAAGAACTCCTGGTTTTGGTAGACTTCACGAGGAGTTTGGGAGTACGCCTAAAGTAGACAACGAAGTTTTATGGCGAAATAAGTACTGATGGATGGATTCAATGCAACAACATTAGCTAGATCCTGAGAGATCTCATGAAAGTCCAGTAGGATAGTATAAGAAGTATCTTAAGGTGCGCTAGAGGTAGGATTACGGGGACAAAATCCCTATAACTGGGCGAGAGGTATAACACCCTATTTGTACATTATACTATAAACGATCAATCACATAAGAGAACGTTTTTGATAAAGACTATTTAGAATAAATAGTCTTGAAAAACGTTTAGTAGTCGTAAAAGAGAGATCATCCATATAAAAATGCCTAAATCTAAGTATGAGGAAGTTATGATTTTTAGAAGTTTTAGCGCAGCAGTGTACGACACAGAAACCAAAATAGAGATTAGTCGATTGTTAGGAAAAACAATCCAAACGAGAATTGAAGATCTTGTCCATATGATCCGGTCAATATAAGGACAGTCGAGAATAGAATTCATATGAGAGAGTTATGATTTTTATACGGGCTTTAACAGTCTAAGCCTGTTAAAAATAAAACTTTAAAAATAAAGTCAAAATTTGCTGACAGATTCTAAAAGAAAGTTGTAGTCTCGTTGATCTCTACGTATGGATATGAAACCCATCAAAAATGGAGCTCGTGCGGAGAAGATATGGAATTTTTAAGAAATTAGAATTCTTCGCACGTGGTCGCCTGCATAGACCAGATGTGTGGCGTGCATGACACACCACCCAAATCGCGACACGTTTCACCACTAGAAAATGGCCACATCATCACCACCAACAAAGTGTGCAGTATGCATAGGCAGGGTGCGTGCTGTGTATCCCATTTTTAGCCTATATAAACCTTTGAATTTTGCTCATTTGTCACTCACTTTCCATAAAATTCTCTCTGGAACTGTTTCCAAACTTTAGCCCTTTACTCTCGAGTTTCCGGTCACTTTAGTGAGGCTCTGCGGTGTCAGATAAGTGGCGATCAGAAGCTCTCGGGTCGGAGTTCTGCCAGTTAAATCTTCCGATTTCATTAGAAATTCTCTGTATGTTAGGTTATACTTACTATGCTTTAACTGTAGCTTATATTTATATTCATAGTGTAACGACCAAAATTTTCAACCAATTTAAAACACTTTATTTCATTCAAAAACCATTACGTTCATACATCTTGTTTTCAAAACAGTTTAAACATCAGAGTATTTCCCCAGAACCATAACGCATAAAACATAAACATGAGGAGCGGTACGATCATGCCTTCGCCTTGCCACGATCTCCTGAAGCACCTGAAACAATAAACCACAACTGTAAGCACGAAATTTTAGTGAGTTTCCCCCAAAGTACCCATACACACACAAACATACACATACAGCAAAGAACAACATACTACGGGTCCATTCAACCTTCCGGTTGGAATACCCCCGGCCCTCAACCATCGGGTTGGAATGCCTACATAACGCGAGCCCAATCATCCTACCGGGATGGAATACTCTCGGCCCACAACCATCGGGTTGGAATTCCCAAACACCTATACATACAACAATAGCTACTATGGGTCCAATCATCCCTTAGGATGGAATACCCCAGGCCCCTCAACCATCGGGTTGGAATGCCAACATACTATGAGTCCAATCATCCTACCGGGATGGAATACTCCTGGCCCACAACCATCGGGTTGGAATGCCCCACTTCCTATACATACAGTAACTACTACTACTATTATGGGTCCAATCATCCCTTGGGATGGAAGACCCCAGGCCCCTCAACCATCAGGTTGGAATGCCAAACTACTATGAGTCCAATCATCCTATCGGGATGGAATACTGCTGGCCCACAACCATCGGGTTGGAATGCCAATCTACTCTAGCAGACATGCACACATATCAGGCAACCACATAACACTCTACAGAACTAGCACACTAGGTCCCTATCATCCTATCGGGATGGAATACCCTCTACCACTGCTCAACATACATAACCCGCAGGTATCCTCCTACCAACGTACATAAGGCATACTCTCATATCACTACCGGTCTAAAAATAATCACTACCCAACTACCAGGGCGCTGATCCAACAGAACTAGCCATCATACAACTATCCATCTCTCTAGGATACTAGACAAAAGGCATACTCTCATATCACTATCTTATCCACCAGGATACTAGCAAGCATATCATCACATAATATAACAAGATATAACAACAATTCAAAGGGCCGGCCTTGGTGCCTTAGACCCTTGAGTACAGTGAGGAAAACTCACCTTGCCACTGCCGAAATCCTGCAAATCTCTGACTGCTGATTCACCGGGAATCCCCACTATCACATGCAAAAATCATCTCATAATACACTATCATGACTTTCTAGGCCAAGGGCCCACAACACTCATTAAGTCCATCATCCTCTTATTGGGCCAAGACCCAAAACCAAATCCTCATGCAAAGCCCAATATTGGCCCAATTTACTAAATTGGGCCCACCTCACCAAATGGGCCTAGATCCAAGGTCCATAATAATTATTGGGTCTAAATTACTCCATCCATAATGTCCAGTCACGGCCCAAGCCCCACCAGCCCATAAACAGCCCAATCACTTAAGGCCCAAAATCAAAAACCCAACAGAGGGAGTACGTTGGGCGTACCCCTCTTGGTATGCTGGGCGTACTTCGATGCTCGCGGACTGGAAATGGGACACTGACCCACTACGCTGGGCGTACATCCATTTACGCGGGGCGTAATCTTGCTGACTAAAATTCCTCATAAGTTCTTAATGGCTTAAGCTCTTAAGCCCAAACTTCAGATCCATCGACCAAACATGCCTAGGATTCATAAAGTCTCAAACTTTATTACTTGGGATGTCCATAAAGCTCTTAACTCAAGGTCTTAACCCAATAAGACCTTCCTACTTCTTACATGGGACAACCAAAGCCATTGGGACCTCATTTTTCTTACTCAAGACTTCTCCAATGGTCTGAAAGGACAGCTCATCTTAACCAAAACACATCATGCATCAAGATGTGGGTTTTTGGGACAAGAATGGTGTCAAAACTTCACCATACATAGATCTACACAAAATAGATGTCAAGCAAGAAGCTTTATACCTCAAAAGGGCTCCAGAAGATGATTCCTTCCCAGATCTACGAGCTCCAGCCACCCAACTCCTTCCTTGACAACTTCTTCTTTCTTCTCCTAGGCTCTCCTTTGCCAAACCAAGCTCCCCAAGGTCAAATATCCACAACCATGGAAGAAAACGGCTACTTAGGGTTTCTGAGAGTAAGAGGGCAGATATGGAGGCTAGGGTTGGAACCATAATATTCCTTATATAGTGGCTGGCCCTAAAATTAGGGTTTCTGGACACTGGACGTACGTTGGGCGTAAATCCAGTACGCTGGGCGTACGTCGAGGAACTCCGCGTTTCATTTACTCTATTACGCTGGGCGTAACCCAGCCTACGCTGGGCGTACCCACGCGTGTCCCAAGCATGCATGGCCTTTCTTTAACAACTTTTCCATTAAGTGCCATAAGTGTCAATATCTTCAAAGTTCCATAACTCCATTATTCTAAGTCTGTTTCCGACGAACTTTATATCCACGAAAAGGTGGCGAGAAGCCCTACGCTTCTAGCAACACACTCCGACCTGAAGCCTCCTCGAATAAAACCCATTGCCCATAAAAAACCGAAACGCCCTTACTCTTGATCTCGGGAATTCCATAAATAATTACTCTTAGAACGGGGCGTTACACATAGTCGTTCTTATGAATGTATAAATAGGATTTATCAGTAATTGCAGTTATAATGTTGATTGATATACTTACGCGGGAGGTGTCTAGAATCCTCACATTGGCTCTGTTGTTGAATTTCAGAAAGGCTATACATCGATCTTGAGAGAAAAATTATATGTCAAGAAGTCAGTGGGAGTCATACTGATCTTGAGAGTTTCAAGAGTTAACCGACAATGATCCTTTTATTTATCACTAGCACATGACCTGAGCTTGATAGCCTGTTGTGTTTTGTAACATCCCAAATTACGAAGGTAAAAATTTCCTTTTTAAGACAACCAAAACACCCATTCATCATTTAATAAAACACTTAAAGTATTTTATAATAAAAATAGCTATCACAGTACAATCCCAAAATCACAAAGTTGTTGAAAAACATGGGTGTATGTGTTGTAATCATATTGGGCCCTTCCCTTTCGAACCGGAAATACCTAAAACCATAATCAACTGTAAGCACAAAGCTTAGTGAGTTCTCCAAATACCACGCATACCATACATAACATGCGAGCCAAACATAACATGCATATCCAACATTTAATAGGAGGTGCTATGTGCCAACCATAGTCTTGCCATTACGCCACGAGCCGTATCATGGTCTTTCCTTGCTAGGACGGGGATCAAAACCCTGGGTCTTACAAGCAAGTGCCAGGAGCCACCTCTTAGTCTTCCATGCAAGCATCACAAAGACAACTAGCATATAATCTACAACTACTTATCTACTTAACTACCAAAGTCCAAACTTTGGTCTTGCATACAGATCTGCCAAGAGCCACCTCCTGGTCTTTCATACAAATGCCAAGGGCCACCCTCTAGTCTTCCTGTAATACATAAAACAAATGGGCCGAAATTGGTGCTTTCGACCCATAGAACAGAGAGGAGACTCACCTTGACAACTGAACCCAAGAATAAATTTATGACTGCAGATCTGCTAGAATCCCCGCGCTAGCAAACATGAATGACATTTAATAAACATTTCGGTTCCAATTCAAATCAAATAATCCATATATGGGGTAAAAAGACCATTTTACCCCTTACCTAGTTTGGTCCAAGACTAAGGCCCAAACTCCCAATCAAAAGGTCCACAAACCAAATAATCATTCAAAGCCCACTTATGGCCCAATTTTCCAAATTGTGCCCAACCCTTACATGGGTCTTACCCTAAAGCCCATTAACTTTTCCCTAATCAAAAAATATTTATATATATATTCAGATAACCCAACAAATCCCCAAGAAACCAAGCCCAAAAGATAGCCCAAACATGTGAGGCCCAACAGATCAAGTATGTGGGGCGTACTTAGCACGTACACGCAGCATACTCGCTTGGAGGCTTGTACGCTAAGCGTACCTGCTTGTACCCCCAGCGTACTCACCCTCTTCAGCCAAAACTTGATTCAATCACTTAATCCCTTAAGACAAAGCTCCAAACCATATATCTGAATTCCTTGAGCTGGATTATCATGTAAAATTGCCAACTTTACGTTCGTACATGGCTAAATAAAGTTCTTAAGCTTAAAAGGGACGTAATAATTGACTTAATGCATGCATAACACCAAAATTCTCATAAAGCTTGCACCATTAAGCTCAAGGATACCAAAACAAACTCAGATCTGAAAGAACAAGCCCTTAAACAACTTAACTCGTCCATTAACCCAAAAGGGACCAAAAGCGTAACAAACTAACTATGAAGATATCTAAACATATACAAGCCAAGATGCAAACTTGATACCTTAGAAAGCTTTCCCACAAGATGATGATTCTGGATCCAAAGCCTTTTCACCAAGAAAAACAACTTCAAAATTCTCTACTTCCTTCACAAGGGCAAAAATGAGCACTAAAGTCTTCTTAATAGCTCAAGAACACCACCAAGAGGCTAAAGGGTCGATTTAGGGTTTAAGTAGGTTTGGGGGCTGGTAAAGAGGCCATCCCTGAAGACTTAAGGTGCTTAAATAGGGAAAACATGCTAAAAAATTAGGGTTTAAACACCCCTCGTACGCCCAAAGTACTGTCCTTCGCACAAGGCCGAGGTTCGCGATCATTCCCTTGAAGTACGCTAAGTGTACGCCAATGTAGGCCCAACATACTGTCCTTCGCACAAGTACGTTGTGCGTACTCCCTATGTACACCCCGCGTACTAGGGTTTCCTCTTAAACCCTAAAATAATCTGAAGGCCATAACTTCTTCGTTATAAATCCGATTTCGACGATCCTTATATCCATGAAAAGGTAACGAGAAGCTCTACACTTTTATCAACTCATACCTAACATAAAATTTCCCAAACAAAAATCCAATTTCCATAAAAGCCCGCTGCCATTTTTCCAAAATACTCCTTGGCTCCAAAACCAAATCTGAATACCCGAATCATCTACATTACATCACCCACACCCAAATGGTTAACGATTCAGAACAGGGCGTTAGAAATCCCCTCACTTAAATTAGATTTCGTCCTTGAAATCATTACTTATCATTCCAGCCCACCATACACTTGAACAACACAATCAAAACCCATACGTGTACCACAACCTTCCCAAAGGCAACCAAACCCAACCCTAGAAAAACTCTCCAACCCAAAGAAGAACGAATCGATAATCCCATGCAGAAAACCATTTCTACCTTCTCATAAACCCAAAACCTCAAGTTGGTCTGACTCCCCGACAGATCGCCCACACTGAACCACTACCATGCCAAATCCTCATTGAATTCCAGACCAAACTAAACGATTCTAACCCTTGATCATCTTGATGCTTCCATTGGGAGCCAAAATCACCGACCACATACTGCTGCAGAACACTTATACGTGATAAAAAGTTCAGATAATATTTCGAGTAGAAGATTCGTCCCCGCAATGGTTAGACTCAGACAAGAGCTGCGCAATAGGGTCAAATCAATTACTCTCAGATTATTTACTCCAAACTGCAAGTGACTTAGCATATGCCCCAAATAACAAGCGACTCCACACATAGATCCCAAATCACCAATACAATCCCGACTTGTATTGCTGCCCCCCTAGCTGCTTTCCAAAAACAACCGAGACCTCCCTGGTCCCAACTTGCCTGCTAACTAACTGGAACATCGGATTCTCGCCTGGTAGCTGAGTCAAAATACTCACACACAGTCACCCCACACGACTTTCGAAAGAAAGCCTCATCTGAAAATAATTTCCCAAACTAACTCGCCACCAAAACCAATGTTAAAAGTGAATGCTACATGACCAAATGTAGTCTTATATCATACCCGATCTCTAACGACCTACCACTTCCTGATTCCAAGCATGTTGTGGCCCTCCCACAGTCTTAGGAACTGACCCTGGTCTAATCCACCATAAGAAATCCATGACCAATCATGGATTTGATGGGTTTTGAGCAAAGCAAACAATTCCTATATGTGCATGCAACCCTAAAATATTGGATCTATGTTTTCTCTATTATACATACAAGCATTGAACACAAAACTAGAAACCCTAGAAGGTAACTATGATTTTCGAAATTCACAAGAACTAGGGTTAGAAATCATACCTTTAAGATTGTTATTGTAAAGAATCTTGAATCTTTGCTTGAAAGACCTTTGGTAGCAAGTGCCACAAGTGTCGCGCCTCTAATGGTTCACAAACAAACCTAGAAACCAAGGAAAACTATAAAGAGAGAGGGAAGGAGCCAAAATTTCGTCCAAGGCTCTTAGAAGGTAGGCTTAGACGAAATTCAACCCTAATGAGGGTTTATATAGGTGTTAGGAAGGTATTGGATAAGGCAGGTATGTCCAAGATAATCCCTTAACTTCCTCCTTAAGGCATCCAAGGCACCCTTAGAGCCCAAGAAACCCTAGGAAACTCTAGATTTCGTCCCCCCCCCCCTCTTTAGGGAGGTTCTAGAATTGCACAATGTTCAACTATTAAACATTGTCACCTTTAGTCCTTGTATTTTTAGTTAATTCCTTTAACCCCAAAATTAATTCCAAATTAATTTCTGAATAGATATTAATTAAACAACATAATTTCTAATTAGTATATTATTTCCATAATATATTAATAAATCATTTATTTTCATTTCTAATTAATTTATTAACCAAGTAATAAATTAATAAATCATTCTTCTCTCTCTAAAAGTCATGCTATTCAATTGCCAGATTTGAAGGCAACCCAAAATGACTATGCTACTATCAATTCAAGTATATATCAATTATAGTTACGGGCTTAGACACCTAATCCAATAGTCTCCCACTTGGATAAGTCTAATAACTGTAACTGCTAGTATAACTACCAAATTGATAAGCAAATTGTAGCTACCAAAAGCCGTTGTCAAACTCTGACCTAGTCAGTAACGTGTCTGTATATATAAGTGATCAAATATTCCTCAATTCTACAAGATATCGTATGGACATGAGACATGGATTATAATCAATCTCTATGTCCAAGATTTGTTTCCATATTTTTGATTTATGACGACTGATATCAGACTACTAATTGAACACATCAATTCAGTCCAGGCTTAGCTAAGCGCTTTGGATGTCATAATCATATCATCGAGGGTCCCATAGATATCCCTTTTCCAATTAGGGCAAAAGGAACGGATAAACTTCTACTTCTATGCTTGTACTATTCACTCATCAAATCACACACAACAATAAGTTTTATAACATGAAGTTACTGATGCGTTTACGTATTATAAATGCACAACTGACTTGCAAACAACAACTCATATATCTTCGTTTCAAGAATATACGATATTATCATCTCAAAATTACTCATGATAAAATCCATGAAGTAGTTCTTTGAGCGTGGGTTAATCCAATATTTAAAATCCCCACTTTCAAGTACTCATGAACATTGCAGCAAAACCATTGCTATGTCTAATCTCCATAGAAAATCTACAATTCAATTCATTGACAGTATTAATTTGCTACTTACTTCCAAAAGTACGAGCGATTGTGGATGTTTTGAACAATCTAATTATTCGGGAAGTAAAACATGCAAATTGAAACACAATAATAACCTAATTAACTATGGTCTCAAATCTATTGAATATAAATAAAACACTTATTATTTAATCACGATATTAATTAGACTTTATTAGTTGTATAATATTTCGATTAATCAACTAAACACTTGAATTAAACATCAGTCATGTCATGTTATAAACATGCATACTATGTCTCTATATGGTCCTTCCTTTGTGAACATATCGATTGGACACTATTCCAATGATGCTCATTTCACAATTCCAAATCTTTATTACAAGTGTAAGAATTCCAAATTCTTGTCACCGCTAAATGTTTTAGAGTCTAACCTTGCATGCAATATCCTTTTGTAATGATATGGCATCAAATTCACCGAGACTTAGCCAACAATGTCACAAAATGCTCCATTGAAATTTTGTTACTAACTCACATGTAGATTTCAATAACCAACTCCCATTATGGAGTATCAAATTCAAGGTAACTCCTTGAACACCTTCCTTGCGTTAAGGTTTCTAACTCACATGTAGATTTCAATAACCAACTCCTAATATGGAAGCATTTCCATATTCCCATATGACCATCAATTTTGATCAAGAATCACCCCAATCTAAAACATGTCAATACAGTTATTCCAAATCAAAAAATACTTCCAACTGTCCACAAGGAACCGATCCTTTCGTAAAACCTCATAATGGTCTTGACAATTGTTTAACTTTAGTCACACCAAGTTCTAGTCATTTTTCCCTCTCAATGCCCAAAGCATTTGGAAAAATCAGAACAAGTGAATACTATAACATATCTAATCAATCCTATATCCAAAGCATATGGGATTCGATTCATAATGTCTTATATAAAGACCTGATATTTGTTCAGTCTCTTGCTATAATATTTCTGTATATTGAATTTCCTATGTTGAATCATTTCAACACGATATTCATATATATGTCCAAGACTAAGTTCCATTAAAATTCAATCTAAACTTTTAGATTTGAAATGAAGTATGAGTGCCCTCTCCCCTAAGCTTATCATAGTGAAACAATTGCAAACTTTGCAACTTACAAATTTGAAAACTTTGTTTCCTATGAATAGTATTGCCAACTTGCAACACTTAGCATAACAATTACGCTTCTACTAGCATAACAATTATGCTTCTATCTGCATAACAACTATGCTCCCACTAGCTTTGACATGTACCCATAAATCAATTGGACTTCTAGAAATCAATACTTTTTGAATTTCTTACTAAAGTGCAGATTTCTGATACGTAATGCTTCGATAAGTCTTCAACTAGACTTCTCAAGCTAATACACCTTCATTAGATAGCATATGTGTGTGTTTACACCATTTCAGAAGTTATAGATATAAGTCCTGAACGTTCAAACTATTTCATGCCATTTATCACAATTCGAACTTCGAAAAGGGATGCCGTAATCAAATTGTGAATTGGAGAATGCAATTTATCATAACTGCTAACCGTAATGATATTAACCAAATTTAAAATCTACTAGCGAAAGTGTTTCCTCATAATCATTTTCATGAATTAGAGTGAAACCTTTTGCCACCTAGATTTTATGGTGTTTGTGTTCCTATCCATGTGAATTTATCAATTCCAACCTACAATCATAAGATAAGGTTACGAACAAAACCAAATTCAAATTTAGTTTTCCTTTCATGGACTGAACTTTGCTCATTCTTAATTTCTTGCCTTCTGGTAGCACAAGGTCCTACCAATGCTTCCAAGTTGCTAAGCAGTTCACCCATATTGATCAATGTACTTTCACTGACCAACGTGCTCTACCTTTTGCAGTCAAATGAGAACCATAAAACTCATAAGAATTTCCAACTCAAATGGAAGATGCACAGAAACAAGAATGTGTCAACTTAACATGATAGGTTATCATCCTCAGGCCGTGTGCTAGTGATAACTAAAAGGCTTATTCTTGATTGACTCCTAAAACTCTTCAAGATCAATAAGACTCCCACTGACTTCTTGACATATAAGTTTTTCTCTTAAGGAACATTCCTCGACAAGAAAAAACAAATATTCAAAAGTTAGTGTGGATTCTTGTCAAGGAAAAACACTTCACAAAATTGGTCTTAGTTCGTCATTTGTTTTAACCAAAACATCATAACTTCCAATTCCAAATGTGCTAGAGTAAGAAACATTTCTACTCCACATTTCATGAGGTGTTATAAACCTACTTAGTTGAAATCAGCTTCAAGATACGACTCGAAGTAACTAGAGTATGACTCTAGAGGTTGAGGGTTCAAGTCTCATTGGAGACATAGGTGGTATTAGGAATAGTTTACGAGTAGTGTAGATTTTCCGTTCTAAAAAAAAGTCAATTAATTGCACTAAGATGTTTTTCAAGGATCAATTGTGATACAATTATATAACCATTAAGATGATCATAAAACATGATACTAAAGTAATCTCCTCTCCTTTCGGATTGGAGAAACTTTTATCTTTCTGCCTAACAGATTCTTCTTATTTGTTCAATTACTCTTTGAAAACTTTTCAATGTATTAGCATTATGCTTAATCTTATAAACACAACCATGTTTACTGCAGCATCAATAAACCATGACGAATAGACTTATCGTCCTTTGTGGTGGATCTAAATAGTCCACATCAATGTGTACTAGATCCTTTAGTCCTTCACTTGACTCACATAAACATGTGATCAACGAATTAGTCATGATCTTCCAACGATCAAGATTCTCATACATCACACAATTCGAATTGCATGACTCTAAGTTTCTATCTAATTGAACCTTGGGTGATGAGAATTCCTTTTTCACTTAGTCAATTATGACACTACCACAAACAATATGATTAAGAATCAAATCCACTTTTAACATTGCTAATAAAAGAAATATAACCACCAATTTTCATAAATGTCATTGTAAGGAAACATAAAGTAAATAAATCAAAATTCACTTTTATTGATAAAAAGCAGAAAAATTTGTCCTTACAATGCATAAAGTGAAAACTATGTATCTAGACATTTCCTGCACAATCTATTAATATATCATAACTCCTAAGCAGCAACTCAAAAATCTGATCATCGAACCATGCGACCGAAATCCATTTCTCACCATCAGATTCAGCTTACTCTTTTTTTTAAGCTTCCTACTTTCTTTTAGATCCTGCAAAACATCAAAATGTGATCATCACATCATGTATCAAGAATCTATAAATAGGAACTTAATAAAATAATGGATTTAGATAATTGATGTAACTGAAGTAGAGTCACATGATTTGACTTTACCATCTCTAAGATCTTTCAGGTAGTTTGAGCAGCTTCGAAACTAATGCCCTTCCAATTGGCAATAGAAACATATGGACCTTTTATGATTAGCACATGGAACTATCTCAGAACTAGCCTTTCTCTTTACCATATGGTCAAAAGGTTTGACCTTGGCCGACCCCTTTCCATTGGAAAGAGAAACCTTATATGGACTACCATTATTGCCATTACCAATGTCCATGGAAATTTTGGAGACAGATCCTTCAAACACTTTTTCTTGACTTGTGCTCTTAAGCATTCTACTTCAACAACAATCAACATATGTGTCAGATCAATTAGAGTCACGTCGTGGTCCCTGATATAGTAGTCTTTGATGAACTGACTATATAATTCAGGAAGCGAAAGTAGAACCAAGTCACTGGCCAGCTCCCTTGGGAAAACGGCACCCAACATCCCCAATCTGTCAATGTGCAACTTCATTTTCAGAACATGCGCACATACGGACTTTCCATCTTAATGTTTACATGCCAATAGGGCTTGAGTAGTTTTGTACTTTTCAGCTTAAAGGAAACATGACTTGGGGATAGTCACTGGAGGAGGTGGAGGAAGAGTTGAAGAAGCATGATCTCGAGTTCCACCATTGCTCGAAAAAGGGAACATTCTTTCACCTTGATCAACATGTGGAAGATCTATAACATCCCCCTCTAGCACGTATCACAATATTATCCTCTTTGGGCTCCCGGCGCGAAAACTTCCTAGGAGGTCACCCATCCTTGAATTGATCTCGCCCGAGCTCGCTTAACTGCAGAGTTCTTATGGGATCTGCTGCCCTCATAGCTTTAAAACGCATTGTGACAAGGAAGGTATCCACACCCCTTATAAGGAAATGTTTCATTCTCCTTCCAAGCCGATGTGGGGTTAGGTGTAACCCACCTTCACCCCCCATTACAGGGTCCGACGTCCCCGTCGAACACATCGACCCGTGCCCCAGCTCTGATACCATTTGTAACATCCCCCTTCTGGCATGTATCACAATATTGTCCGCTTTTAACCACTCAGCACGAGACCTTCCCAGGAGGTCACCCATCTCGGTAATACTCCCGCCCGAGCATGCTTTACTGCAGAGTTCGAATGAAGTTGATTGTTATGAAAAACGATTTAAGTAAATAGTCAATCATTCATAAATTATCTGAGGCAAATATTTAGGCAATCTAAATTAAAACATACATTGTTCCAAAACAAACATTCTTTCATAATACAAGTGAATTATGTTCCTAGCATAATTAATAAACTAAACTCTGAGAGTGTAGTTCCAACTTGATTGTGCTTAGCTGGTTACTCTTCTGTAAATATCTGCAAGCCATTTACAAATATAAGATTAACATTTAAGTACCAAGTACCTAAGTGTTATATGAAAGGTACGAGTTCTGTCTAGTAGATACCTGAAGTACTAGTCTCATACAGACTTTATTTGCAGATTAGAGGAGTAGATCCTCTTCCAGTGTCTAGTTTCTCCATAAAAGAAACAAGATCCATCTATGTGGGACTGATTGGATTTCTTGGGGTTAAACGTGTTCAGTCCATAAAACATGGGCCTTATAGATCACACAAGGTGATTCTTTTGGGCCTTAAACTATTCCTAGTTTGATGTTAGAAATATCTTTAGCAGCATAGTGATGCCTTTACTAGGTATCATGTTCAAGCTTATTGCTCAAAGCAAATAGTTTAGCGCTTGGACCTTTAAGTGTATAAAATTCCATATCTCTCATGAGATTGTCTCTTAAGACATGAACCTATTCATTGAAGTTGTATCTATTGAATGTTATTGTTTCATTAAGTCATTAAAGAAAATGACAATTCATGGTAATGAGGATGGTTATGTTACTCTTCTGTAAATATCTGCAAGCCATTTACAAATATAAGATTAACATTTAAGTACCAAGTACCTAAGTGTTATATGAAAGGTACGAGTTCTGTCTAGTAGATACCTGAAGTACTAGTCTCTTCCAGACTTTCTTTGCAGATTAGAGGAGTAGATCCTCTTCCAGTGTCTAGTTTCTCCATAAAAGAAACAAGATCCATATATGTGGGACTTATTGGATTTCTTGGGGTTAAACGTGTTCATTCCATAAAACATGGGTCTTATAGATCACACAACGTGATTATTTTGGACCTTAAACTATTCCTAGTTTGATGTTAGAAATATCTTTAGCATCACAGTGATGCCTTTAATAGGTATCATGTTCAGGCTTATTGCTCAAAGCAAATAGTTTAGCGCTTGGACCTTTAAGTGTATAAAATTTCATATCTCTCATGATATTGTCTCTTAAGACATGAACCCATTCATTGAAGTCGTATCTATTGAATTTTATTGTTTCATTAAGTCATTAAAGAAAATGACACATCATGGTAATGAGGATGGATAATTTAACTACAAAATTTTTTAAAAATTCATTTAGTATTTGCAATATTAAAAATATTTAATAATTAATATCCTTTTAGTTTTCAAAAACATTAATTATCAATGTCTAGGATCCAAGTTGCAAAACAAATAAATGGTTAGGTATCCTTTATCCCATCCTCTTGAATTCAACCCAGTAGATATCGATTATCAATTATATCTTACTATATAATTCTTGGATTTATGGGATCGCTAATAACAAATTTAATTTGACATGTTTGATCCCATTTATGTCTCGGAACTCTCTTGATTAGGTATCATTTATCACAAAAGATTTTCGATCAAATCACCCAATTTGAAAAACTTGTATAATCGGCCTATAACTTGGTTCTAGAAATCGCGAATACACCCCAGCCAACAAAAGATAACACTAAGCGGTTAGTATCGTTTATCTCACTAGTGCATATAAGAGATGTGCGACTGTTCTTGAAGATGGATTGCATAGATTTGAGGTTTGTAAAAAAAGGTCTTTTATATGTTTTATAATTGTAGTTTTAAAAACATATGATATCATGGTTATTACATGCATATAATAAACCATGGTACCAATTTTCAAAAGAAAATCACTTTTAAAAGTTTCTACATAAAAAACTAGTTTTTATATAATTTGATGTGATTTAATTTTAATAACCGGTATTAATCTTGATTTCATTTGAACCTTTTATATCTTTAATAAAACTTCCTTTTATTACTTATATGTTTGGAGTTTGTGTAAGTTAAAACTCACAATTTTAAAACGTATATTTGAATATTTCAAAATTTGACGTTATTAACATTTTTATAAAACCAGATTTTTGTTTTATTACAATAACTTGTTACATCTTATGTCCACATTATGAATTTTGAAAACCAAACTCCATGTGATGTTTATTTTGTCTAAAATTATTTTAGCATGTGAAAAACTAATTTATCAACCACACATAGTAATTGCATAAAATAAACAACACAAACATACATAAAATATATGTGGCTAAACATAACCAACTAATGACATTTTTTGTGAGCCAACACAAAAAATGTCAAGTTCATTCCTGAAGAGACATTTTAAGGGACCAAAAATCTCTTGTAATGTTGTTGTAGAAGCTCCCACTTGAGAAAACACATCTTGCTTGCAAAAGATTGGAAAAACTTCTTTAAAGCAATATTTCAGCAATATGCAACATTTTTCAGAAAAAGTTGTAGAAAAGATTGCATTATGTCCAACAGCTCCAAGGGATGCTATCAACAGCAAAACCTTTTGCAACAAATTGCTGAAAAGGTTGTCTTTGTCCCTGCACACCTCTAGACCTCGAAAATTGCCTTCTTGTTTTCAAAAAATGGCTCAACTTAATTTCTTGTTATATTTTTGTACAAATGAATTATTTCTAACAACTAATCTATTATTTACAAAAATAAACCAAGAAAACTAACCTATTAAACTTATTACATACCATATGAATAAATAAATTATTACAACCAACACAACAACACAACAAACACAATGGTCATTGGCTAGTTTATGCACATCATATATATATATATATATATATATATATATATATATATATATATATATATATATATATATCAACATACACAATAAACAACCTTTGTTTTTGTAAGACAACTTTAAATGACAAAAGATGCATGAAAAACTTTTGTCACATAAAATAACAATTATAAAGTTGTCATAGAAAATATGTATGAACTTTTTTTTTTATACAAAACAAAGTTTGCCATATTCTCCAAAAACTAAGATTTTCATAATCAAAAATTCTAATCAAACTTGCATGGTGGCTCTAATACTAACTGTTGGGTTTTTATTCAAAAACTAGTTTAAAAAAAATAGAAATTTGGCAACAGGAAGATTTAATAATTTTTGAATAACATAAACAAGTTAAACCCAACAAGGATCATCTTGCAAAGTTCGGAAAGAAAAACAACACCAACCAAAGAAGAGATGGAGAAAATACAACCTTTGTAGTTCTTTGGATCCTCTTGGGAGGCATGGAAGTTGATGAAGAATGATGAACTTTAGAGACACTAACTAGTTGTCAACTTGATTTATGATGCTAGTCTTATAAGAAAACTCTTAACTCTTAAGCATGAAGTTCATAACCAAAGTATGAACTTCAAGAGAGTATAAAAGCAAGTGTTCTTCAAGAAAGTGACCAAAAATGAGAGAGAATCCCACACTCTATGAATGTTATGGTTTTGATCATATAAGAGGGAAAGAAGTGTGCAAGCCTCATAAAGTGTAATCATTACACAAAGGGTCTTAAACCTTTAAGACAACTTATACACCTATAGTCTAATGTTGCCCATGCTTGAAGACAAGCCATGCTTTTGATTAAATTAATCAAAAGACCATGCCTTTCTTTTCATCTTATAATTTCGAAAATTATGAGAGAAATAAGACAAAAAGCTTCTATATTTTATAAACCAAGTCTATAAAATATAAACTTTAACTTTTTGGTAAAAGACAAAAGAATTTATATAGTCCAAAATGTTGTGCATGACTTATTAATTCATACCATATGAATTATATATAATGTTAATTGCTAATGAAAATTATTATTTCCTAGAAATAAATAATTTTCAATTTAATTATAAGAGTTTATTGAATATTTATTAAAATCAGTTTCTAATAAATAATCAATTATAACAAGTTGTTGTTAGTGTGACCCTTTAGTATCATATGTTAATTAGCAATATCACTTTAATATGATTCTTGACCATACTAGATCTTTCATTTTGCTCAAGCCTCCTCTCTCCTCAAGTCTTCTTGCTACTAGGGTTTTGGGTACAAGCCATTAGAGGCATCCATTACTTTGGTGCTAGATTTCCAAGATCTAGAAGAAGGATTCTACTTTGATTATTTACAATAATAATCAAAAGTTATGTAACCCTAATTTTGTATGAATTTCAATTTCATAGTCTCTATCCTATGTTTTCTTGATATTCATAGTTAGTTTCTAACAATAGAGAAAATATAGATCCTTTCTAGGTTGCATGTGAACTTAAGGGTTTAAGTGTTTTTCGGCCACATGTAATTTTGTTTATAACCTAGAAAACCCATAAACTTGGTCACGTCATAAGCACAAAAAACAACTTAGTCACGAAACCATTCTTGGTCACGTCGTGACACCCTCAGTGTCACATCGTGACTTCAGATTGAAGCAACAATCCAAAGATTCGGTCCTTAATCCATTAAGTCCCTAACTTCAACTTTTCCATAAGCATAAGGGGACTCTTAAAGTCCATAAAAATTATTACTTTATAGAAATACATGCCTCACACATGTCCTCAATTCATTCTAGGTCAAAAGGGGTAAGAAATGGGTCAAAATCCCATGCATGACATCAAAACTACTTATAAGTCTAGATCTGAAACATACAATGTTCTTGGGAACTTGGAGAGTAATAAAGTTGCAAACTTTATTCCCAACTCTAAATTAAAACTCAATAAAATGGACCAAAACACCAAATACACTTAGATCCAAAGATGAAATGCAATAAATCTTGGAACTTTGTAACTTACAAAGGTCTAGAAGGTCGATAAAAGTTGAGATATTCAATTACCAAGCTTCAAGGATCAATTTTGCATGAAAACATTGCTCTAAAACCACCAAAAATCATAAAGTGGATGAGAGAGGATAGGGGAGGCTCAAAGTGATGAAAAGGAGGCTAGGGTTCTCCCAAGGGGTTCTAGATATGATAAAGGCTAAGAAAATACCCTAAAACATGAATCCTAACCTTTAAATACTTGAAAACCCTAAAAACATTTACGGGCTTGAGCTGCACAATTTTCACCTGGTGGCAGCCGACTTGTCACCTTGTGAGGTCTCTCACGTTGTGATCACATTCCTGTCACCTCTTGACGATGGGTTTTCACCCAATTTCACTCCAACTTCAGATAATCATAACTTCTTCGTTTCAACTCTTTTTTCGGAAATCTTTATATGCACAGAAAGGTACTGACGAGCCCCACAACTAGATATAATTATTTTTGAATTAAAACATAACAAACTAAAACCATAATCCAAAAACAAGCCCAACATATTACTTTTCCTATTTTAACCCTTTTCTTCAAAGCACAAAATGAACGCTTTAATCAATTAACCAACATTATGAACATCCAATAAGATCTAAATCATATTCCCTTGATGCCCAAGGCCTTTACTCGATCCATTTATAGTCCATAATCCCCGAAATAAGAAACTTATTGAAATAGCATGTTATAGTTTGGTAGGTTATTATTAGAGGCTCACTGAAAATTTCTCCAGGATTGCAGTCCCATTGACCAGATTGACAAAGAAGATTGTCACTTTCTATTAGGGGGCTAAGCAGTTTGCATCATTTGAGACCTTGAGACATAAGTTATGCGAGGCTTCGATTTTGACTCTACCCTAGAGAGTGGATGATTTTGTGGTCTATTGTGATGCTTCGATTATGGGTTGGGTGCAATGCTTATGCATAGGGGTCATGTGATTGCTTATGCTTCAAGGCAATTGAAGCCTTATGAGGTGAATTATCCTACACATGATCTGCAGTCGGGGGTTGTGGTTTTTGCCCTCAAGATTTGGTGAAATTACCTTTATGGGGTTTTATATAATTTCTACACGGATCACAAGAGTTTGAGGTACTTCATGGATCATCCGAATCTAAATATGAGGCAACATAGGTGGTTTTATGTAGTGAAGGATTATGATTGCGAAATTCTATATCACCCTGGGAAGGCCAATGTGGTGGATGATGTGCTAAGTCGTAAGGTGACAGGTGCACCCATTCGAGATCTGTGTCTAAGGATGATGGTTGTTACTCCACTGTTGGAGCATATTCATGAGGCGTAGATTGAGGTGTTGAAGGAGGAGCATCGAAAGAGTGAGCGGATCATAGGTAAAATCTCTTCTTTTTATTATGATTTTTGTGGGTTGTTGACATTACATAGGAGGATTTGGGTTCCTTATTTGGGAGGTGCACATGATGTATTGATGGAGGAGGCACACAAATCGAAGTTGTCGATTGATCCTGCGGAAAGGAACATGTATCAAGATCTTAGGCTTAACTATTAGTAGCCCTGCATGAAGTGAGACGCAGCTTGTTAAGAAGAAAGGTGCTTGACTTGTTGGAAAGTTAAGGTCGAACACTAGAGACCTCATGGCAAGTTGCAACTGTTGGACATTCCCATGTGGAAATAGGAGCATATTGCTATGGAGTTGATTACGAAGTTGCCATGGACGGCTCATGGGGTAGATTCAATTTGGGTCATCGTGGATCGATTGACTAAGAGTGCACACTTCATTCCTATTCAAGAGAGTATCTCTACAGAGAAGTTGGCTGATCGAGATGTTCATTTCACCTTCGGGTTGTTCATTCAAGAGATTATCGCTACAGAGAAGTTGGCTGATCGAGAGTGCACACTTCATTCCTATGTCTCCAATGAGAAGTTGGTAGCACAACATGGGATGCAAGTTTCAGTTATTTCAGATCGAGATGTTCATTTCACCTTCGGGTTTTGGAGGAAATTCCATGAGAAATTGGGTCATCAGTGGCATTTTAGTACAACTTACCATCCCTAGATTGATGGCAATAGAGATCAGACGATTCAGATGCTTGAGGATATGCTTCGGGTATGTGTTTTAGATTTTGGCAGGATTTGAGATTTGTATCTTCCTTTGGCCGAGTTCTCTAACAAAAAAAATTACCACGCCATCATCGACCGACCTCCCTTTTAGATGCTTTATAGGAGTAAATGTCGGACCCCGATTTGTTGGGGCGAGGTTGAGCAGCGAGTTATGGGGAGTATCGAAGTGGTACTCAATACTATTGAGTTGATTCAGCAGGTGCACGATAGGCTTTAGACCATACTGAGTTGTCTGAAGAGCTACATTGACAGACACCATTTGGACCTTGAGTTTTAGAATGGGGATTTCGTACTCCTGAAGGTGTCACCTTGGAAAGGTGTCATCCAATTCAGGAAACAAAGCATGTTTGGCCCCACGTTCATTGGTCCTTTTAGGATTGTCGCTCGGGTGGGCAAGGTCGCATACCAATTGGATTTAACAGCTTATCTTAGCCAGATTCACACTACGTTCCATGTCTCTCAGCCGTGGAAGTGTTTAGTCGATGATTCCATAGTAGATCTATCGGATGATATTCAAGTGGACGATTGTATGAACTATGTGGAGATACCAGTTGTGATTCTTGACAGAAAGACCAAAGCCTTGCGTAGGAAGGTAGTATAGTTGGTGAAGGTGAAATAACAACATCGGGAGGGTTTCGAATGGAGATGGGAGCCCAAGGAGGAGATGAGAGAGCATTACCCCAAGTTATTTGCAACAGCGGACTTCGAGGACGAATTCTGATTCAAGTGGGGGAGAGTTGTAACATCTAGACCCTTGAGGTATTTAATTTAAGTTAATTTAAATTAAGCTATGTGCTACCACGATGTGGTGGAGGCACTACCATGACGTGGTATATCATGAATGTTCGCGAACTTCATTTAAGTTGCCTCGACGTGGCAGTATTTGTGCCACGATGTGGCAGTCATCTGAGGAAAAACCTAATTTATGAGTCTTAAGCCCTATTTAAGGAATGTGTGAGCTAGGGTTTTCTCACACTCAACGTCTAACACTCTCTTTTCAAACCACAATCAGTTCTAGCCTCGTTGATCTCTTTTTTGAAGAAACTTGTGGTGTGTTTGGCCTTTTGAAGGAGAAGGAAGCCTGTTTGCTGTGGTGGTTCACCTTTCAAGCATCATCTTCATCTTCTAGCACATCTTCTGGACTTTATAAGTATCAAAGACTTAATTTTTATGTTTTAGGTTGCTATATATTTGGTTGTTCCCATATGCTTCATGTTTAGGAAGGTTGGGGTGGTAACATCTCATAAAGGTTGCAGCTTTATGAATCCTTGGGACACTTGGGGTGTTGATGCTTTGGAACTTAATTAAGGGTGGATTTTAAAGCCATGCATGAGGTTTTGGTCATAAACCCTTATTTTGATCTAACATGAAGTGAAGACATGCATTGGACATGCACTTCTATAAATTACCAACTTTTACGTTAGTTTTAGTGTTTGAAACCCTTCCGGAGAAGATAGACTAAGGACCTAAAAGAATAAATGCTTAATGGTTGAGTCCATGTCATGTTTTTCCTTTTTAGAACCTAAGGTTTGAGATCTTGATCTCTTGAGTGGTCTTAATAGATAAAGTTGGAACTTTATCCATCTAGACCATAGTATGGACCAGATCTGAGCTTTGAAGCTCTTGGGATTGAAGAAATCAACTTAATCCATTAAGCTATTTAAAACCCAGCTCCCAAGCCATGTCGACTGGGGGATGGATCGACTGTTTTGTCCATATTATGCCACGACGTAGCTAATGGAAGGCCATGACGTGGAGATCGGCTAAGTCCATTTTGACTTTTCTGAGTTGGATTCTGATCGGTTTTTGACCCATGGCCCACGACATGGCCAAAGGACGCCCATGACGTGGAGGTCGACTTATAGTGACTTGACTCTAACCGTTGACTTCAAGGGTTGACTTTTGACTAGTGGACTTTTAGTCAATTTACTAGTTTTAGAAGGGAAAATTAAGTATCTTCCTTGTGTTGTTATATAGATGGCGTTTAGCACTTGTTCCGAGAGTTGAGAGCTTGTTGACTGTTGAGCTGCATTGCAAGGTGAGACTTCTCACTATACTCGTGGGTCGAAGGCACCAATGTCGGCCCACTAGATTGTGTATGTAGGATGATACCTGTCTTTGTGACTCTTGCATGTGTATGTATGATGGGTTGGGCCCAATTATAAGGGTCGGGACCGAATGCGTGGGTTGGGCCTGAAGCATGTATGTTAGGCTGGTCCCATTCTTATTTTGTATATGATATTTTGGGGGAAACTCATTATGCTTTGTGCTTATGTTTTTGTGTTTTAACGTTTCAGGTACTTCCAGTTCAAAAGGGAAGAGTTCGGCATGATCGCATTACACACCCTAGAGTTTTATTCCGCACTATCTTTTGATTTATCATTGATGTTTGAGGATACATTATCATACTATGATTGTCGTTTATTTGAAAGGAATTGTTGTTGGTTTTTGGTTGTTTTAAAAATCAAAATTTTACCTTGAATTTTGGGATGATACAGTATTTATAAAGGCTGGTCAACAAGATAGATTTTATAAAACACTTTTTGGTTATAAAAGTACTTTGTGTCAAAACTTGTAGAACTCACCAACAATCCTTTGTTGATGTATCTTAATGCATGTATACTCAGGTTTATTAGCAGGTCGAAAGGATTTGCGTAGATGACCTTCATTATTTCACTATACTATTATAAACGTCGATCTATTAGGTGTGTGTAGTAATTTAGCAATGGTATTTGTCAATGTAATTTCTATTTTGGTAATAATAAAAGTTTATATTCTACTGTTAAATATATGTTTAATAACTATGATCACCGATTTACGACACACGCCTCTACGTTTCCACCGGCTGCTGGGGTGTGACATTATGTTTTTATGTTGTTCTGTGTATGCAAAGGACCGTGATACATGAAGACATCCCATAAGTTGGTATTCCTGCCGTCGATCGGGGGTGTGACAGCAAAGTGCAGCAGTGTAACGCCCACATATTTGGGCTAGGCATTAAAACATAATAGGTTATAATTATTTATAATTAAAACCCTCGATTAGGATAATTATTCATAATATGTGTTGCAAGCCATAAAATCATGTTTTAATTAGAACATTATTTAGGATAAATAATCTTGAGGAAATTTGTAGTAGTCGTGATGAAGATTTTGTGGATATAAGGAACGCTTGAATCTGACTTCATATAAAGAAGTTATGCTTCGTTGAAGTTTTGCATTCAACCCTATATGGGAAAGCACGTCGTAAAATAAGAATTGGAGATAGGTTTCTTATTAGCGTGAGTAATCTAAACTAAATTCATAGTAATTGTAAAACCGAGAGCGTGCATGTAAAGAACACCTAAATTTGACTTCATATGAGGATGATATGATTTTTTGAAGTTTCAGCATAACAGTGCGGATACAGAAATCGAAATTGAAATAAGTTGATTGTTAAAAAAAAATCTAAACAAGAGTTGAAGATCTCGTGAATTGGATTCCATCGATATAAAGACAATCGAGAAAAGAGTCCTTATGAAGAAGTTATGAATTTTACACGGTTATTTGTGGTGTAATCTACACAAACTTTTAAATTTAAAATCTGATGATAATTAGATGACGGAGTCTAATTGAAAGTTGTAGTAATTGGAAATACCTACGCATTGATATAAATAACGTTGAAAATAGAGATTGTATGAGTAAGATACAAAATTTTGAAGTTACAGCCGGTATCCACCCTCTTTGCGACGCAACAACATTAGACAGTCTGTGTCACGTTCTGGGAGGAAGGACTGCTGACCACGCCAGGGCACGATGCATACCTGGTCTCGGCGTTACATCCACTCCCAAATTTCATCCGATAAATAGATGTCACCCCTTATTTCATTCCTCACACCACCATAACTCTTTCGTTGGAATTTATACCCCTTGAGTCCAAAATGTCTTAGTAATTAGGATATTTTGGCGAAGCTCTGAGATCTCTGAGAGCTCGAAGAATAGAAGTTTTTGGTTTGAAGTTCTGCCTGTGCAATTTCCAAATTTTTGTTAGAAATCTCTGTAAGTTTAGCTACACTTATATTGCTTTTGTATAACTTATTTTTGTAAACATAATCCATGATTGATTTCTCAATTACTTGATAAACATTAAATCAAAGATGAAGAATGCTTACTTGTATGGAGTGATAATTTTAATGGAGAGAGAGAGTAACACATGTTATGTTGGTGTTTGTAAATAAAGATTAAAGATTAAGAGTGAAGAAATCAATCCATTTCACAACATAATACATTTCTCCCGGTATGTGTTAAATGATCATACTTGCACCTTATGGATAAGTTATAGAACCACTCATATTTAGTGCCTCATGTTACATACAAATGTCATATCACCCATACTATATAATTTAAAGTATAGGGACCTGATATATCATTATGGTACAAAATATAATTGTACATAACTTGTAATTAAGGTTACAAAATAGTCCTAAGGCCACATTATTGAGTTATTTTTCAACGTTCTTTCACTTGGCCGAGCGACTATTTGTATACATGTTTTACTGTCTTGGCAAGGTTATTTTCATCTTATTTCATATTAACACAAAAAACAGAAAAGTACAACTAAGCATGCCATTTTTAGACACGGGACCCCTAACCTGATGGCATAAGATTTAAGTGGTAATGCAATACATTTTTCTATATAGAAAATAAGTGTGCACAAGTTATTAATATATACAATCTGTAGATTATGGAGGAATAATAATCAAGTATCTAAATAATTTAAAAAAAGAAAAAAGTCAAAAGTCAAAAGTTCCATTAAAACACTTTGCTAGATTTACATTATACTAGGTCTACCCTTAAACCCATATTGACGACATGTTGTTGGAATACTTTGGGTTGTAGACCTATCGTCATCGGATCTGCTAGCATATAAGTAGTGTTAATGTGTCCAATACAAAAATTATCCTCCTCCACTTGTTCATAAACGAACAAGTATTTTGTATCGATGTAAGACCCTATCCATTTTTACTATTGCTAGAGGAAAAGCTTACATAGGCAAGTTATAACGATAAATTTACTTTTAATGACCTTCAAAGAAATTTACAATAAAGATTCATGTGATTAAATTTTTCAACAATATTCCATGATATTAGCCAAATGGTTGCATAAAGATGTATTTCAATAATAACTTGTCATCTTTGCATTTTTCAAAGTCAGATTGAAGAAACATATCACTTATAAGTTATTACTTCTTTTTTCTAAACAAGTTTGTAATTTTTAGTCCCTTGTAAATGTCGTAAAACTTTCATGGTAGCTTTTAAGTAATCTAGACTGTGATATGATTGAGAACGGTTTTGTACACCAATAACATTAGCGGCGTTAGGACAACTGAAAACTTGTGTATAATTAACCATCCAACTACAGAATCATGTATGCATAACTTCATTTGATTTTGTTCTACCTCTGTTTTTAGGCATTGAGATCAACTGAAAACAACTTAACTATAGAAGCAACTAAAAAGAAGGACTATTTCATGTTATATCAACTTACTACACGCTCAATATATATCTTTTAAGATAATCATGAAGTTCTCTATTTTTAATCTCAGTGTATTTATAAGCCTATAACATAATAGGCTTTAACGAGATCTGTCATATCAAGGTGATATGATAGCAAGTGTTCTGATTCAAGCAACATATCAAAGTGATTAATCACCAAGAGAATGCCATCTATATATATATTATACGGGTATAATAAAGTTCCTCCCACTGATCTTAAGGTACATACATTGATCTACTTGGTTCTTAATGAAGTTGTTATTGCTCATCACTTCTTCGAACGTCGGGTACCTTTGACATGAAGCCTGATTTAGCCTGTATATTTAAATCCTAGTTACAAAAATTGTTTGACATCTATTTGATGTAGCTATAAATCAAAGCGAGCTACAAAGACCATTACTATCTTAAGGGAGTCTTTCGGGAAATGGGTAAGAATGATTCTCAGTAATAAATACGCTCTTGTTGTGAATACCCTTTAGCGACCAATCAAGTTGTTCAATGTTTCCATTGGGGTCCAGTTTGATCTTAAAGACCCACTTGCATCCTATGGGTTTGAAACCATTTGGTAATTTAGGAAGTTCCCAAGCATCATTATTTTCCATGGAATTTAGGTCATCAATCATAGCTTCATTCCAGTTAGTTGACGGGTCACAAGTTATGACATCACTATACATCACAGGGTCATTTCCCTTCCCTATATCAAGATCGGTATTCACTTAAATGAGTTATGTAATGGTCACATTCATTATATAAAATGTCTTATAGGTTATTGAGTTTATGAAATTCATTGTCAATGAATTAAATGGGACCATTTTTGTGGTGTTTCTTTTCCCCCTACATTTGAAGAGTATTTCTTACGAGGCAAAATATATTGACTTGAATCTCCAAATGGATTGATAAGTGTAATGAAAACTTGAAATATAGGTGTCTCTGCATTGGATTCTTGGAGGGAAAAATCCCTTAATAAACCACTCCCACTGATTTTGACACTCTCAAGAAATTTGGGAAACATCATTTTTAGAATTCAGGTACTATGTAACAGAAATCGGTACGAGGAAGTAACTTATAGTTTTCATGTTGAGTTTATGAAATTGAGGAGTCTAGAGTTTTGCTTAGGTCGGACATACCACACCATTAAATTCCTTAAGCTTAGTTTCATTATTCTCTAAATCTCAAAAATAGCTTACAAGATAGATTCTGAAGGAACTAAATTTAAGATGTGAACTACCGATTTTTATACCATGGTCCAAGGAAATTGGGTCAATTTAGTGTTTCCAAGATACTTTCCACCATGTTCATTAAGGTTATCTTCATCCTCTCGAGAACATGGTTCTATTGAGGAGTGGGCTTTGCTTGAAAACTAGATTATGACCAGCGTTAAACACGGGGAGCGTATAAAAAACATAGAATTGAAAACATATATTACATCATAGGAAGCATGAAAATTAAAAGTACATTACCATAGCTATTTTAAATTCATTAACATACATTACAATAGCTATTTTAACCTCATAACAATTAAAAGAATAAATTAAAAAAACTAATAAATCATAGAGTAATATAAAATATTTAAATAGTTCATTACAAAAAACAACTATGTTCGAATGCAAATTAAAATATATATAATCACTAATATCTACTTGGCATAGTCACTTTATCAAAATCAGAAAGGGCTGAAAAAACTTGTTGAGAAGGATGTGTCGGAACCACATACTCGATCGTATTTCCTTTAAAGAAATATAGGGTATTGTTTTATATAATCCGACCATTCATGTGCACCTTCATTGTAGTTACTAACATCTACTTTAACCCACCGATTGTAAATGAAAACCCAAATAGCCCACAAATGATCTCCACTTACAGAGAAATATCCTAATTTTCCGTGAAACTTGATCAGTCTCAATGCATACGGTTTGAAGTCATTAATAATAGAAGGTGCAAATATGAGTATATGTTCTTCTGAATAAATATCAAATCGCAATATGGTATCATTAGATAATAAGAAGTAAACGACACCGCCACTTGTAACTGCCTCATCAGAAACAGGATAAACAGATGATGGTAATTGGATATTTTGAAACTCCCTCCATTGCCATGTAGTAGATGAAAATAATTCTATGTTGTAGTAATCGTAGTCCACTTTTTCCTTAAGCATATCACTACAAATAAAATAACATATAAGTAAATAATAAAGTAAATTACTAACATAAAATATACTACATACAAACTCTTACGATGGCTTTGTGTATGACAATCGAATGACCTTGAAATGTAACGGGTTCGAACTGATAACTACCAGAGCAAACTTTGCCGTAATGTATTCAGAGGTCGGAAAAGGTATCCATTTGAAATCTGTAGTCGTTGGTTTGATAACAAATAAAATCTTTGAAACGTATTCATTTGGATCATAGGATTCAACAAGAAGGAGTCCGCACAATGATGATGCTAAAATAGTACAAGTATGTGGTAGTCAATCAATGTCAAGATTGTTGCTAGCAGAAGACGGAACAAACTGACGCTCTATATTTCTCCATGGTTTTTTTTTGTTGAACGATAATTCCACAAACCACATTATTTCTACGGTTGTAGTTATGAAGAACATGGTTGTTGTATGTTAGATTTCCATAATATTTATTTGTACAACGTATAGTATCAAATGTTTGTAATGATGTTCGTGAAAGAATTTCAATAATTAGTATAACGATAACTGCAAAAGAAAGAAATAATAAGATAATAATATTAGAAAAACTTAAAATTTAATCTTTCATGACATATGAATTGAACTCATAATAAGTATACTATTTGTAGTATTGGCGGTAAAGAATTTTACCCGATTCATTTTCAATATTTTTTCCAATTCATCAATGATTGTATTGTTAGACGTGATCCTTGAGATAGCGTAACCTTCTGTTTTGTTCTTCAAATTTTCATGTGTAATTTGAATTTTGAACGCCATCTTTTTTTCCAATAGTATATTCAGAGCAGATGGATAAATTTTGTTATTACCATCCTAAAAAAAAGAACGTTTATAAAAATAGATATACAAAATAATAAATTTGTTTTATGTAAATGAAGTTAATATGTATAACGTCATAAAACTGATGAACCAACTCTTGTGCGTTTTTTTATAAGCTTCTTTGCGTCAGAATCATATAAAGTAAGTGACACCGAACCCGGTAATATCTTCAACTATAATGGTGATTTTCAAACTGAAAGCATTGATGTAAACAGATTTAGTAATATAAATTTATATAATTTAACAGAACAATATAATAATATTTATAAAATAAGTTTCAAAACCTAGGAACAACATAAATGACTTTGTTCATGCAGTTTGAAGTGTTACAATAAAAAACTTCTTTATCTTGAAACTGATCATCATGGATTAAAATTTGTTTTATGACTTTCTGTTGACATCTAGTACAAGTAAAACAGTATCATTCTCCTTCAGCACATACTTGCTTAATCGTACCAACCACAATTAAAGTTTTTTCCTAAAAAATGTTAATGGAAGTTTAAATTTTAGTATAAAATAATAATAATCAAGGAATAAGATGTAAATAATACAAAACCAATTTCACATAATTTATATATTGTAAATAAAAGTGATGTATATAAACCTGATGTACTTGTTGGAGATCAGCAATACTATTGAAATCAAAATTACGAAGGAAATCTTCATTTTCAGAGTAGATGATTAATGACGAAGAGTTGCTACAATTACAATTGTGGTTTAGAGCATTTGATGAAGATGATGAATGAACTAAAGAGGAATAGTATATATGGAACATTAAATTAAATAATATATTAAAGGAAAAAATTAGTTATACAAATTAAATATTATAGACATATATGTATAAAAAATTAAATGATAAAAGTTTATATATTGGGAAGTTAAAATTGATTTTATATGATTTATGAAGTGGATGTAAATATAATATAAAAGAAATTAAGAATACTTTACCTTGACTGGTTAGCTGTGAAAGTGGCGACCTTGAGGAAATAAATGTGGATTGAACATTCGGGTGTATGATGTTATGAGACGGGGTAGTCGAAGGTAATTCGGTAAGGTTTCGACTAACTCGACAATTAGGTGGTATGAAAAAATTATTTTCTGAAATTAAAATTCATATCATAAACGGGGGAGATATATTTTGTGAAAGTGGCGACCTTGAGGAAATAAATGTGGATTGAACATTCGGGTGTATGATGTTATGAGACGGGGTAGCCGAAGGTAATTCGGTAAGGTTTCGACTAACTCGACAATTAGGTGGTATGAAAAAATTATTTTCTGAAATTAAAATTCATATCATAAACAGGGGAGATATATTTCAAAAATATTAATAGTACAATAGATAAGGAAATCTACATCTTCTAATAAATAAAACCTAAAAATGACACGTGTCAGTTTATTAGAATGTCTCTTTGACACGTGGCATTTTTCTATGATTTTTATTATTTCTTTTTTGGTAACAAATCAAATTCAATTCAAATTTTGAAATTACAATATCATATCCAAATATTATGTTTATTTTGCTTAACAAATTAATTATAATTACTTACAATTGACAATATCTTGGTTTTTTTTGACATTTATTATTTTTTATCTATATAAAAATTTTAAATATACCAACCGTGGTTTCCACGGGTTATAACCTAGTATAAGAATGAAAGTGTAATAGGAAAGATGCATACCATATAAGAAAATGTACGTTTGTGGGATATTGTTTGTATTGTTGAATGTGATGGTGTTTTTAGAGCACTGTATGAAGAGGATGCATTCACTAAAGAACAATAGTATGTATATCAAAAACTCAAAATGAAATATAAAGATAAATGGGTTATACAAATTGAACATTATAAACATTTAAGCACTTCAAATATTAACATAATGCTTCAATATGAATCTTACCATTTGTGATGTGAGACAGTGGTGTTGTCGGGGAAGAGTTATTGGGTAAAACATTAGTAACAGACATTGTAGGTTTTTCTTTCTCGAAGCATTTGAAATGTCACTCATTTCAATATGTTTGATAAGTTTTAGGTGCTTGGTTATCTCTCTCTCTCTCTCTCTCTCTCTCTCTATATATATATATATATATATATATATATATATATATATATATATATATATATATATATATATATATATATATATATATATATATATATATATATATATATATATATATATATATAGTGATGTTGATGATTTCTAACACTTTAAATAAGGGAACTTGATATTAGAAGGTTTTAAATTAGGTAAAATATAAAGTCTACGTATAATTATGCATATAATTATGGAGGGAATAAATGCAGTATAAAAAAATAGATTTTCAATACTTAGTCCATGATTTTATTCTGTTACCATATGTAAACGATGTATATTAGAAGGTTTTAAATTAGGTAAAAAAATAAATTTTGTATATAATTAAATAAAGGAATTGAATATTAGTTGGGTTTAAATTAGATAAAAAATAAAGTCTCCATATAATTATGCATTTAATTATGGAGGGAATATATGCATTGCCTAAAAATAGATTTTGAATACTTCCTCCATGATTTTATTCTATTACCATATGCAAACGATGTATATTAGAAGGTTTTGAATTAGGTAAAAATAAATTTTGTATATAATTAAATAAAGGAATTGATTATTAGTTGGGTTTAAATTAGGTAAAAAATAAAGTCTGCATATAATTATACATATAATAAATTTATAAAATACACGATGAACGAAAGAAAAAGAAACAAAATATTCATTAAATTAAAACAGTTCAATAACTTATATTTGTAATAAATAGCACGAATATCATCGTGTTCAGACCAAATAACAACCCAATAAAATTTTAAAAACAACCAATAGATCCATAAACAGACAATTAAAAGTGCGACATAAAAGATTAAAAAGAAAATGTCTCTAAACATATTGAAGATGAAATGTAAAATGTTGCTGGTTGGCTTCATATTAGTCCAACTTTTCCAACTTTGGGATATTCAAGGTAGCAGGAATAGCACTGGTTTTTGAAGAAGACCACTCCAAAGAATCAGTGTTGGCATTAATACTTATAGGGCGCTTCCCCGTACTGGATGATGACGTTAAAGCTTCAAGGTCAACAACATCAAGATTGTCATCATGCACAAAATCAGTAGTATCCTGTAGAAAATACATAAAACAATAAAAATCCGATCAAAGTAAAATATAAAAAAACATAAAATATTTGCAAAAATTCATGAAGATGAAATAAAAATATAATGAAAAGAGGGCATAGGGTTTGAATTTGGAAATATATGTGAGACAGTTCCCCACCTTATTTGGCTTGTTAATAAGAGTACCATTATCATTTAGAATATGGTGTTCATGATTTGGTGACCGTTTAAAAACCGCAGCAAGAACCCTTTCATCATCAGTCAACTTCTGCATAGTGTAAGCACGATAGTTGTTTTGCAGATTGAATATGGATATCTGAACTTTGAAGACAAACTTCTTATTTAGAAGGATTTTGAACTCATCAGGTATCTGTTGGCGTCCTTGATCCTAATTTACATTACAACGAAATACTTGAAAAGTTAATGAAGAAAAATCATATATGTCAATTATTTAAATAATGGAGATATATTATCAAACTTTAGCTATTTTTTCCATCAACCATTGGTTTCCACGATGAATAAGATCTTTTACATGACGTTCAAACAATATGAACGAAGAATAACCAGTTTCATCTTGCACACGAATTACTATCCTAATCCTAAAAATATGGAAGGCACAAATTCTTATATAAAAATGTTAACTAAACCTCGTTCAAATCAGGGATCTCATCAATGTTTTTTATTTGAAAACGGAGGTAGTAATCCTCTGGATTAGCCACAACAGTATCTGAGTTTAGCTGCGATGAACGGCTAGAAGACTCAACATTCATGTCCAAAGCATTAAGACTACATATACAAAAAAATGAGGTTAAAAAACAAAAGTATAGATTTAGTAAGTTACATCTCTAAAGTATGGTAAATAACTAGTTTAATGTAATAAATTAATAATTACACTTGTTATCATATAAAAACATAAAACATTACAGGATTCATAATTATTAAGAAAACATACTTTGATTTGAACTCTAAAATGTGAGGCATATCATCATTTATATGCAATCTAGATCCAAACAAACAATTACCAACTTGAGGCTGACCTGTAAATAAAAAGTAAAATAATATTGTCAGTAATTACTTTGAAGTTGAAATGATAATCTGTTGAAAAAAATCCTTACCACCCCAAATTTTGAGTTTGGCCAAACGTAGCAGTATGATAACCGGAGCAGTTTCATTATGATGCTGTGAAATGTAAGTATTCAGCTTCAGTGCAAAACTGTCCCACAAAGCAACTGCAATTTTCGTACCACTAAAAATGCATGGTGGTTTTAAAGAAAGATAAATATAAAAGTGGGAAAGTGTAAGAATAAAAGAGATGTGTACCTTAAATCCTGAGCAACCAGATTCATTAACCTTTTTTCTCTTCCATGCTCAACAATGACTCGCATGGGATCAGTTGACACAACTTCACCAAGAAAATCTATGTGAGAAAATGTAATAAATTAGTAATAATAATACAAATGTGTATTACATTAAAAATTGAAGTATAGAAATAAGTTAAACTAATAAAATAACAACATACCAAATGCAACACGAGTGTCAATGTCCCTAACAACTCCTTCATCGAATAGAGATTCAAATAGAGGAATAAATTTTTTCTTTATTGTTGCTTGTATTCTACTACTATGTAGGTGACAATGAAAGATAAGTGTAAACAAAAAAAAAGGAATAAAAAAATAAAACTAATATTGTAGAAACATCCCAAATTTTTCTGCGACATATAAAAAGCAATTAGAATACCCTTTTTATACAAAAATGCATAAAATTTGAAGTAATAACATAAAAATTTGACAATCTAAATGATAAAGTTTGTAGAAATGTTACACAATTAATAATAAGAAGAATTCGACATACTTAATTGATTATTAAAATTAAGAAAGCTATATAAAAATAATATTGAGTGAAGGGATCGGGAACTAAAATCAACAGATATACATAAGAATTTGACAATCTAAAAAATAAAGTTTGTAGAAACAATACATGTTGGTCAATTAAAATCATGTCTAGGCTCACGACCATATTAGGATTGTTTCTATAGGCCTGCTTCCAAAGCAAGATGACTTTAACACGTATGTTCCAAGACTCTTTGGATGCATCGATTTCAACAACCTTATCAAACACGACCTGATCTGCATTGTTAGTTGCCATGGAATACTATTATCTACAATGAAAGAAGATAATTAGTTAGAGAGAAATTTGATTTGGAATGAAAAATCGTAGAGACTATATTTATAGGGAAGATATAAATTTGGTAAATGCTGATATGGCATAAAGATTTTGGAATTTAATATCATTTCCATACTTAAAATATGTCTTATGTATGGTATGATATCGAAAATAATTTCAATATAACATGTCAAATATAATTACAAAAATAGATAAAATCATACCTAATTTAAGATAATAATTACCATATAAAAAAAACTATAAATTTGAAAAGATTGTAGAATAACAAAAAAATATAATAAATATATAAAATTTCAATAAATATGAAATATAATTACAAAAATAGATTCCATATTTTAGGTAAAAAAATAAAGTCTGCATATAATTATCCATATTCTAATAAAAGAGTGGTCATTTTGCCACTTGGCGCTTCCACATCCCATATTTCTACAAAGTGAAATGACCATATTGTCCTTATTTTGTTTAAATTTGGTAGATCGAAATTTCCGGTAATTTTTATCATTAGTGGTTGAATGAATCCCTAAAAATAAGCATTTCTAGATATTTTAAGAAATCATAAACTATCAAACGCAAATTTTCTGCCCTTTATAATAGGAAAATCGCCAATTTCTAGCTTGAAAATCGGTATTCCATAGTGATAATTATTATTTCAAATTAATATTTCATAATAACTAAGATTGTGATTTGAAAATTAGTCTTCCTTTTTATCAGCAATAATTTCCTTTGTATCTCAAATCTTGGTATGATTGATAATAATAATATTCACATAATGTATTTACTTATTCTATTTAAATTTATCTTTCAGTAAATTTAGGCATATCTTTTTATTGCATATCGTATTTTTTTTTATGAACTAATCGCACTATGTTCAATAAAAAATAATTAGTATTTGATTGATATTAACCAAAATCTTTTGACTAAGCTTCATTTAGGCATATCTTTTTAGTGTTTGCTTCACTCTTAGGTCATCGCTTCATTTATTATTTGATTGATATTAACCAAAATCTTTTGACTAAGCTTAGGAATAAATGGAGCTGATGAACCAATTTTTTTTAATGATAATAGCTTATCTAAATATGATTGTTAAAAGTTATGATGCAAGCTTTTTGCATGATTGAAATTGCAAGATATTGTGAAGTTTCTTGGTGTTAATTTTCCATTTTGTTTGATGCAAAGGGAAATAATAGTGGAAAAAGATATTCAAGAAATAAGGTATTTACTTTGTATTTTTCTATGTATATATTCATTTGAATAAATTTATGTCCATATAACAAAATAATAGTGTAAAAATATAGTACCCTAAATGTATTCTAACAACCTAAATTTTCAAACAATTTTTCGTTATTAAAACATAATTCATTCATAAAAAAACCCACGATATCACACAATATCTCAATGAACAACCCCAGAATCTCAAGTACATAAATCTTCATCAGTGTGTACAGACCATGCCGGCGCCTTCCCGCGATCCTCACTAGTACCTGAAACACATAACACAACAACTGTAAGCATAAATGCTTAGTGAGTTCCCCAAGATACCACATACAACACATACGCCTTTCCAGGCCATAACTCTGTAGGATCTTCCGATCCATGTGTCTCAGGGGACTTCCGTCCCGAATCCCGGTAGACCTTCCGGTCCTACCAGTATCGACCTTCCGGTCCGTAACCTCCTGACCTTCCGGTCCATGTCATACATAACATACATAACACATACATATTACATAACAGCATATAGCACATACATCTCATAGCATACAAGACCTTCCGGTCACACATAGGTACCACTCTAGGTACAGTATAGTGAGAAGACTCACCTCGGCTATCTCGGATAATCTCGCACACGTATACTGATCTAGCCTCCGCCTAAACACATAAACAATTATCTCGAATCAATAACGGCTTTACAGGCTAGACTAGTCTCTTCCATATCCTCTAAGAAGGCTAAAAGACCATTTTACCCTTCAATGGTCCACAGGTCCAATTGTTGACCAAACCCTAAAAGTCAACAAAAGTCAACGGTCAAACTTTGACCAGACTCGCCGAGTGCACTCGTGTGACTTGGCGAGTCCATGCATGTCCTCTTCGCCCCTGGTCCTCACTCGACTCGCTGAGTCAACCCTACACTCAACGGGTCATCACCGGTCGCGAATCGCGGGGCAACCCGACTCGACTCGTCGAGTCCCTTATGGGCTCGGCGAGTTCCTCCCATGACAACACTCATCTGACCTCTTGAGGTCAGATCTGCTTCTCTAATCTATAGATCTGACTTCCCCATGACCAATAAACACGTAAAGGTCGAATCTTGCTACACATACAATGCTCCCAAGGCTTATTTCGGTGAAATCCCTTCTAACATGGAAACCTATGTCCATTTCCTCCATAGAACCACAAAAAGCAGCATGGTTCAGGCTCTCTAGACCTCAAAAGGTCCAGATCTAGAGTTTAGCACTCAGTGGGACACTATACACAACTAAACAAGCCATAAAAGGGTATAGAAAACCCTAAATTCAATGCCCTTAAGCAAAACAGAAGGATAGGATCAAATAGCTACCTCAAACTTGAAGATCCAAGCCGAAAACCCACTGAAATGCAATCCTCTTGACCTCCCCTTGCTGGAAACACTTTATCCTTTGCAAAATCTCACCAAAAATGATCAAAAGGCTCAAACTCTCTCACAACTCGCTCACAATCGCTAGGGTATCTCTCTTTGGACTGGTAGCCGCAAATGGAGGCCATAAAGGCCTTTAAATAGGGCTCAAACCCCGAGAATTAGGGTTTCAATCCACAGTGCGGACTCGTCGAGTCCACCCTTTCCGACTCGTCGAGTCCGTTCATTAATCCAGTCAGCACACGCGATCCTACTCGACGAGTCTACGCCTCAACTCGTCGAGTCGCTCCCTTTTACTCAAAAGAATAAATGATCAAACATAATATCTGGAAATCCGGATGTTACAATTCTCCCCCACTTAAATTAGATTTCGCCCTCGAAATCGCTCCTCCACATACAGATCGAATCCCATAACCAAATGGCACCATCGATAGGATCTCATGTCACACAGCTTCCATCCTCTCTAGACACCTGGATTCCAACAGGGATTCCCAATCCCGGAGGAAAACCAACCTTTTCGATTCACGACCCAAGAAACGTAAGGGTTCACGTCCCAGCAGGGCTCATCCACTGAACGGCTATCGGAACCCAACCGAACAAAGAATTATCAACTCTCTGCCCTCAAACCCAAAAGAATAATCGTGCTCGCTCTGAAGTGTCCTCAGACATCTAAGAAAAAATCATAAGCCTCCGCTCCATTCCTCGTATCCCTTTTAACACTGAGTACCAGGTCTGATCTCGACCTAATAGTTGAACCTCCAAGGTCATCCGTTGCATTATCCCAACCGTATCCATGGTTTCCTTCTTACTATAACCACATCGGCCCAATGTGACACTCGAGTAATGAAGTCCGCTTAACCCTAAGCGAATGCTACCTTCCCAACTGAAGATCGACTCAACCCCGACCTCTGTCATCTGTTACCCATAGTTCCATGCAACTTGCGGTACCTCCCGTACCCGAGTACTGACCCACACCGGTCAAAGACATCAGATGACAAACAACACTCCTCAACATGGAACCCACCTCAGAATCCAGAACCTCATCTCGCCTATCCAAAGCACCACTAGAGCCAAACTCAAACTCGGAAGTTTGGTCTGACCCAGAGTTGGAACCACTCGTCCCAACGAAGCACTCAACTCAGAACTCATTTCCCGCACCCCATGCGTACCTTACTTATCCCTTTCTTTCGGATTGCAATGACCACACCTTACTCAGAACATAATGATCCCCTAACATTGAGGAGACCCCGATCCCGCCCCTGGTCCGACCACCAGGTTCCCAAAAACTCACCAATCAGGGCCACCCCATGCCTAAAACTCTCTGCACCATGCTCTGATCAAAGAGTACTTTAGCATAACAACTTCTTGCTAACTAGTGTGTACTACGTCTTCCCTTACCACCACATCAACCTCTCACTGACTGGTGAGTACTACGGCTTCCCGCAGTATCACCACAACCTCTAACTGACTGGTGAGTACTACGGCTTCCCGCAGTATCACCACAACCTCTCACTAGTGAGTACTACGGCTTCCCGTAGCATCACAACAACCTCTGACTAGTGAGTACTACGGCTTCCCGTAGCATCACAACTACCTCTGACTAGTGAGTACTACGGCTTCCCGTAGCATCACAACAACCTCTGACTAGTGAGTACTACGGCTTCCCGTAGCATCACAACAACCTCTGACTAACTCACACACTCCGCGGACCAATCATATATAGGTGCATGCACTCACCCAAATTATGCATCACTATATCTGGCAGCAATCGCCATAATAAAACACCCTTCTCTGTTGCAATCCATATTCTTGGACAATCTCACTTTCTGACATTAACCGAAAGGACTCCTACTGGAATCATAGATGCTTGACCTACCACCTGCCATCTCCACTCAAGACTCAAAATCATCCGAAATCCAATGCATTAAATTCGGATACCTCGATACACCACCATAGAACCTCACGACATCTCGTCTCATCCATTGATCTTCCTGTTCCACAACTTGGAATTGGTTGTCTAATCAACTTCTACCCTTCCCAAGCTGACTAACAGCCCCATCATTGAACCAGAATTTCTCAACCGTCGAACTCACCCTACGAGCCAACCATCTCGAATTCACCATTTTGACCTCGAAGAATTTCCGTTCACCCCAAGGTCTCCGACCAACGGCCAATTGCCGTGGAGACACTTATCCTTTTCAAACATAACACATTCATTATCTCGCTCTGCACCTCGTCTCAATCACCAATAACCCTGGGCTCATGAGTTCGCACTGCCGATCTCTCCGTATCCAGATCTCTAACCATTCTCGATCGAATCTCTAATCCCCTCAATAAAATACCCGGTTCTCCCCCACTTAGGGTTCGAACCAACCCCAATCGGCGTACCAGCAACCTATCACACCGGCTGTTTCCACCAGAAATCACCGCACCTACTCTTGGAAGGTGCTACGCAACGCTCGATGGTCTCCCGACAGAGATCGAGCAGCTCCAAATGCCCCGAAACTCAGATGAAATCCTCAGAACTTTCCACCATGACTGCCTCTAGTCATTCAGAGTCTCACACCATTCCATCACCGGACCTCCCAATTGTCCAGTATTAACCCTGACTCTTAGTCTGGAAGTAATGATCTACCGTACTCCTCATCATGGACTCCTCAACCAACGTTCCATCACGTCACTTATCATAAGAGCAGAAACCATATTTCTGCCCTTAACACTCATCAAAGACAATAAGGGCCACCACTCTGATATACTCCTCTTGATCGTCCGACGTTACAGCTAACACATGCACTACTATACTCAATTAGGGCGTCTCCTGGTCCTTGACCATCTCAGTCCCCACTGACGACCTGTTCAAGCTATATCTTACCTCGCGGCAGACCTACTGCCACATACTCTGGTTGAAGATCACCATCCGTGCAATCCCACAGGGCTCACCCCCAAACTCAAAACCGAAATCTCAACACCTCTTATGTCTCCCACAGGAAACGGATATAGCACCACTCGGGTCACCAAAAGTGACCTCTCCACTATCGGCCGGTCGCCCAGCCCAGACCGTATTCTCCCATAACGCACCATACCTACTCATCCCCGAGTCTTGCGACTCCAACTGGCATATCACCCACAATCCCTCGGAGCTCACTTGATTTCCCCTTTCAAGGGATGCTCCACTACAACTGGTTCATCATGGCCTTCTGGCCCCACACTCATTCACTTCGATCTCAGTCTAGACAATCCCCACGGAATAACTGGTAAAAACCAGAACACTAACCGCCACATGTCATGATACTCAAACCACGTTCCCTCTTCTCAATCCACCTCAAATCATGGCACTCGAACCATGACATCAACTCTCGACCTGCTACAACTCATGGGACTCGAACCATGACATCACTTCTCAATCTGCTACTTATCATGGTACTCGAACCATGACATCACTTCTCAATGCTCAAATATCGTCTCATGCGTGCCTGCTCAGACGACACGTGCTCAAGGCAAAACAACGCCCTCTCGTGAAACATCCGTGTAATCACAGTCACGGACTCCGTCCCCTGCTTGAGGGACAAGAACTCATGTGCTAACCGTTCCCGCTCCACCGGGGAACATACTCGTCTCTGAACATGGTGGTGAACCTCTCCCATGTCACCTCCGAAATCTCTGCAAGAGTGAATTTCGCTGCCACGAACTTCCACCAGTCCTTCGCCCCCAAGCGAAACTGTTTCAGTGCAAACCGAACCCTCAGATGCTCCGGACACGAACAGGTGTAGAAGCATCCCTCGATATCAGAAATCCATCTCATCGCAGCAATCGGATCCTGCGTCCCATCAAACTCCGGTGGCTTCGTGTTGCTGAACTCCCGGAACAGCATCGAGTCACCCCCCCCCCTGAGGTCTAGCAGCAGCCACAGCTGCAGTAGCTGCAGCAGTCGCAGCCTCAGTAACCGCTGCGTATCTCTCGTCAAACGTCTCAATCAAAGTGGTCTTGATAGACCCAAACATCTCCAGAATCTCGGCTCGAATCGCCGCTGCCACCTCATCGTGGATCATCTGACGAAGCTCCTCGTCACTCACGCCGCTCGTCTCAGGTCTGTGGCGTGTCTCAACCATGATGTCTCCGAAATACAACATAAAAAAAATATCAGAGACTCACTCGAGTGTACTCGCACTCGATAACTCAGCCCTACTTGTTCCTTAGTACCCTAAGGATTCTTACTTGGACTGCGCACTGATCCGGTGTTTTCAGTAGTACGGGCCCTATACTACCGTCCACACCACATCAGTATTCACCCCAAGTCCTCCTCCTTGGATCCCAGATCCCAAGTACTCTACATCTCGCTAGCATAGGCTACCCTTCGGTAGGCCTCTCATAAGCTCCTCACTGCTACCTACTCACTCTCAAGCATCCCATAGCAGCAGAAATCTTCCTAGGCTAAGGCATCACAAATCAGGCCACTCTAGTCCTAATATGAATACCTAGCCTACTTTAACATGCATAACATATCATAACGTATCTCTTAACACATAATGTAAGGGTATTTTGGGAAATCACCGTTCGGGCGCTGGTTGATCGTACACACTGCTTCCTTCTGCTTTTCTCAAATCCTTTTACTTCTTTAGAAAAATTATTTATTTTATGAAAAACTTCCTCAAATCCTCAGTTTGAGTTCAAATACACCCGAAGGTGCATCCGAATCCCTCAAACCAAGGCTCTGATACCAACTTGTAACAACGTAAATTTTCAAACAATTTTTCGTTTTTAAAACATAATTCATTCATAACAAAACCTACTATATCACACAATATCTCAATGAACAACCCCAGAATCTCAAGTACATAAATCTTCATCAGTGTGTGCAGACCATGCCGGCGCCTTCCCGCGATCCTCGCTGGTACCTGAAACACATAACACAACAACTGTAAGCATAAATGTTTAGTGAGTTCCCCAAGATACCACATACAACACATACGCCTTTCCAGGCCATAACTCTGTAGGATCTTCCGATCCATGTGTCTCAGGGGACTTCCGTCCCGAATCCCGGTAGACATTCCGGTCCTACCAGTATCGACCTTCCGGTCCGTAACCTCCTGACCTTCCGGTCCATGTCATACATAACATACATAACACATACATATCACATAACATCATATAGCACATACATCTCATAGCATACAAGACCTTCCGGTCACCCATAGGTACCACTCTAGGTACAGTATAGTGAGAAGACTCACCTTGGCTATCTCGGATAATCTCGCACACGTATACTGATCTAGCCTCCGCCTAAACACATAAACAATTACTTCGAATCAATAACGGCTTTACAGGCTAGACTAGTCTCTTCAATATCCTCTAAGAAGGCTAAAAGACCATTTTACCCTTCAATGGTCCACAGGTCCAATTGTTGACCAAACCCTAAAAGTCAACAAAAGTCAACAGTCAAACTTTGACCAGACTCGCCGAGTGCACTCGTGTGACTCGGCGAGTCCATGCATGTCCTCTTCGCCCCTGGTCCTCACTCGACTCGCTGAGTCAACCCTACACTCAACGGGTCATCACCGGTCGCGAATCGCGGGGCAACCCGACTCGACTCGTCGAGTCCCTTATGGGCTCGGCGAGTTCCTCCCATGACAACACTCATCTGACCTCTTGAGGTCAGATCTGCTTCTCTAATCTATAGATTTGACTTCCCCATGACACACGTATACTGATCTAGCCTCCGCCTAAACACATAAACAATTACTTCGAATCAATAACGGCTTTACAGGCTAGACTAGTCTCTTCAATATCCTCTAAGAAGGCTAAAAGACCATTTTACCCTTCAATGGTCCACAGGTCCAATTGTTGACCAAACCCTAAAAGTCAACAAAAGTCAACGGTCAAACTTTGACCAGACTCGCCGAGTGCACTCGTGTGACTCGGCGAGTCCATGCATGTCCTCTTCGCCCCTGGTCCTCACTCGACTCGCTGAGTCAACCCTACACTCAACGGGTCATCACCGGTCGCGAATCGCGGGGCAACCCGACTCGACTCGTCGAGTCCCTTATCGGCTCGGCGAGTTCCTCCCATGACAACACTCATCTGACCTCTTGAGGTCAGATCTGCTTCTCTAATCTATAGATCTGACTTCCCCATGACCAATAAACACGTAAAGGTCGAATCTTGCTACACATACAATGCTCCCAAGGCTTATTTCGGTGAAATCCCTTCTAACATGGCAACCTATGTCCATTTCCTCCATAGAACCACAAAAAGCAGCATGGTTCAGGCTCTCTGGACCTCAAAAGGTCCAAATCTAGAGTTTAGCACTCAATGGGACACTATACACAACTAAACAAGCCATAAAAGGGTATAGAAAACCCTAAATTCAATGCCCTTAAGCGAAACAGAAGGATAAGATCAAATAGCTACCTCAAACTTGAAGATCCAAGCCGAAAACCCACTGAAATGCAATCCTCTTGACCTCCCCTTGCTGGAAACACTTTCTCCTTTGCAAAATCTCACCAAAAATGATCAAAAGGCTCAAACTCTCTCACAACTCGCTCACAATCGCTAGGGTATCTCTCTCTGGACTGGTAGCCGCAAATGGAGGCCATAAAGGCCTTTAAATAGGGCTCAGACCCCGAGAATTAGAGTTTCAATCCACAGCGCGGACTCGTCGAGTCCACCCTTTCCGACTCGTCGAGTCTGTTCATTAATCCAATCAGCACACGCGATCCTACTCGACGAGTCTACGCCTCAACTCGTTGAGTCCCTCCCTTTTACTCAAAAGAATAAATGATCAAACATAATACCTGGAAATCCGGATGTTACATGTATTTTTGTTATCTTACATTACCATTCTTAACTTAATATTGGAGATGTGATTTGAACATTTATATTTAAACAAACGAAATGGGTTTTTGCTCCTTTGATCTTTTTTTTGGTTTAGTTGATTGGTGCTTGATGTAAAGATGTTTGTATAAGAAATAAATAATGCAAGTGTGTTGATATTATGGGTAAAAGATACAAATAAATTGTTTATAACACCCATTATACCAACCTAAAATAATATTGTGTATAACTTATTTTTTTAATTTTTGTAAGAATGTGGATTGCAATAAAAATATGTAAGAATGTGGATTGCATTAAAAGCATGGCCTATAAGTTTACTTCATTAAAAAAGTTTAAACTATATTTCAACAAATAAAAAATATACACAAGAATACAACTGAGATCGAAGTTGAAATTGACAAATATATGTGTAATGATGATTATGATAGTCAAACGAATGTGTCAAGCGATTAATTACATTTCCGACTTTTAATATTAAGCAAATAAAAATTTATCGAACAACAAACATCATGTGAAATTGTAGTAGTTTGTCCAAAATCCAACAAAAACAAAAGCAAAAACATACCTCTCTCATGTATCATTTCTTGAAAATAAAAAACAAAAACAAAAAACCAAGATTATTTCTAACATACTGAGAAGCATTAGAGCGAATGGCAGAAGTTGAATATAACAAACATTTATATGTATGAATTATTATAATATGCTTCCATTGAGATGTTCCACCCTTTTTATTTTCATTTTCATCTCCAGATGTAAGCCAAATCCACAAATGAGACATTTATACAGATTTTAGGCAGATATGGATAAGGATATGCTGACATCACAAGGACCACATCCCTCCCCAACCCAAATAACCACAAATGTAGAACTCAACAGTACCAGCCATTGATGATTGCAACTGATACCCATCCAACCAGCCATAATCATCATTCACAGGATTCTGATTTTGTCCCACTTGCTTATTAAAATTATTATTACCTGTCTACGTCCTCTTGAACCAAGGTATGGAGTGGCAACTGTAATAAAATTAATAGCCTCAATTCCAGTAATATTTCCATTACATGTCACAGATCTATAGTTTCCAGTCAAATGGTATGATTGATTTTGTGTGTACAGGTTGTCAATATCATATCTTGATATTAGGCAACCAAGTGAGTGGCCTATAATTGAAATGTTTTCAACATTAGGATTGCATTCTATGACAGATATCACCTGCATGCAAAAACACCACTTTTACTTCGAACTACAATGCTGTCATAGCAGAAAATGAATCTACAAATAAATTATAAATATTTCTAGGTCTTGCATTTAACACTAAAAAGGAGGAAAATGGAAAAAAGGAAGATACTCACCTCATCTGCTAGTCTGCTTCCGATCACATCAATTCCATCAAGTGTTGCTAATGCAGAGTTATGTTAAATGCCTGTAGAGCATATCCATACAGAAGATATAGCGTTAAACTTTTAATGAAGAGTAATTCACATCAGTAAGTTTGATAAGATTATAATCATCACAGGTTGAACTCATGAACATAAGCATTTTTTATAGCTGATGGAATTTGAATCTTTACAGGTTTTTCAACAGATGCATTCTCTTTCTAACACCATAAGCATAGGGTTATTTTGGGAACAAAAATTTTATAATATAATATGAGATGTTTGAATTTGAACATAAACATACCTCTATACTTAAATCACTCTTTCTCTTTTTCCCTTTTGCCCCTGAGTAAGTAACACAGAAATAGATAGTTAAAATTTCTCAATATATGTATAAATAAATTATTTATTTGAGTTCAAATAATATAATATAGTAATATACCACTACTCTTCAAATCTTCTTTTTCCACCTTTACATCTGAAAGATGCAAAAAACACACAAAAAAAAAAAAAAAAAAAAAAAAAAAAAAAAAATTCTTTGTTATTCATAGCAGATAAAAATAGATTGTTAAGAAGGGGGTAAAATAGTCAAATTACTTACCATTTGATATTTTGGGTTTAGTTTGCGTTGATCTTCCTTTTGAGTTTTTGTGTACACCGTGTTTTTTGTCAAGTGCTTGTTGCTTTAAAATGTTTTCTTCTGTATACTTCATTAATCTGTCAACTCCAACCCATTCATCCCAACTGTAATCAAGATATTGGAGCTTTATGAAGGTTAAAAAGACAAACTTTATAGTTTATACACACTATTTCTAAATAAAATGCATAGTAGATATAATATAGATATGGAAAAGGAAAAGGAAAAGGAAAAGCTTACTCACTTTTTATTCCAATCCTGAAAACAGAAAGAAAGTAGTTAATTACTTAATGTGGTAATATGAAAACAAGCTGATCTAAAAAGATTGTATCAAACTTACAAGGTAATGCACAAAGTATTTCCATTCATCCGAATCTAGGGAATTCAAAAGGGGGAGGAGAATCAGTTTCACAGAGCGCAGATGTTCGTATAGAAAAGAGATGGAGGTACCGATTTCTGGTATCGATTCGATGATAACACATAGGATTGATTCGATAGGGTTACGTTTTTTGGTATAGATTGAAGGAATGGATTAAGGTTTAGAACAAAAGAGATGGAAATCGGTATTGACAGACTCAAAACATCAAAAAAATTCAAAACCACGATGTGTATCTATGATCGAAAACCAAAAACAGAGATCAGAAAGAATGATCACTTACCTTCTTGTAGGTCGTATTGACAGACTCAAGAGATAAATGAGAGACATAGAATATATGCTTTGAGAGCTTTTGACGATGGCTGATTGTGTGCAGAGAAAAGTGAGGAATGAAATTGGGTAAGAAACGTAAGAGTTTTTGCAATTTGAGGCGCTTGTTTATTCGAAGATGATGACATCAAAAATATCCAATGGTGGAGAAACAGGAGTGAAATAAAATGAATGAAATAAAATGAATGATCTTGATTTCTTCGATTTAGATTTTAAGGTTCTTTTTTAATAATATTTAGACATCCTTTCAAAATAATTTAGTTTTGTTCAATTACATTATGACAACAATAAAACACCAAAAATAAAGAAATTGCATATGAAGTTCAACTAGAAACATTCCAAAAATGGCTATATAAGAAAAATTACAGTTTTAGATAACGGCATCAAATGAGTCTTAAAACCGAACTTTAGGGCTTAACTTTTAAATTGATACTATTGTTTTTGCAGATCGAACGGCAAAATGATATGGTTTTAAAAATTCCAATTTTGAAAGGGAACATGCACTAAACGGTTAGGGTATTTAATTGTTATTCTATACGATTCACAATCAGAAATTGGGATTCGGTAATCTAAAATTAAACTTGGCTCTGATACCACATGAAAACACAATCCAAGATCGATTTCTCAATTACTTGATAAACATTAAATCAAAGATGAAGAATGCTTACTTGTATGGAGTGATAATTTTAATGGAGTTGAAGATGGTGATGTCATATTATGATCATTCTCACTTCCCATAACGGTGCCTTAAAATGATACGAGAGAGAGAGAGAGAGAGAGAGAGAGAGAGAGAGATGTTATGTTGGCGTTTTTAAAAAGAGACTGAAGATTAAGAGTGAAAAGATCGATCCTTTTCTCAACATAATACATTTCTCCTAATACGTGTTAAATGATCATAATTCCACCTTATACCACACATATATAGTCACTCATGTTACAGACAAATGTTATATCCATCATACTACATAATTTAAAGTCCAAGGACCTAATATGTCACTATGGAAAACATCATGGTACAAAATATAAGTGTACCTAACATGTAATTAACGTTACAAAATAGTCCTAAGGCCACACTAATGAGTAATTTTCCAATAATGTTTATATTTATAGTCGTTGTTATGAATTTATAAATAAGATATATCAGTGATTCCAAGTCATAATACTGATTGATCTACTTACGGGAATGATGACAATGCTAGATTTAGTGAGGTGGTTAAAGTGAGATTTCCAAACAGTATACTCTTTATACCAAATGGACCCTACCTCCGATATGATCTTATCTGGTTGTTCCTTATCAGCTATAGATCAGTAGACATTAGGATTATTGAGGAATCTAGAATATCATTAGTCACAAGAATATAAGACTAAGACTTAGTGATATTCGTACCTAGGTCATATCAAAGGAAAATCTAAAGCGTTAGGCGAAGCGCTTCCCAAATCACAAGTCATCTACTTTTAACAAGTGAGTGCATAGTTACTTTCATCTTACACATAAATATGAAGTATTTAACTGCATGGATGATATGTGTGCCTATTATTTGTATTTACAATACTTGTGCTCAATATGGCTTACTTCGTTAAAGTATATTTTAATAAAGTATAAATCTATTTATTTTATCATGCCTAAAGTACATTGGGTGGTGAAGGATTACGGAAAGTAAAATACGAGGTGAGGTTGTAGTCAACATTGTACTGTTGTAGTACTAGGTATTAGTTATCTAGGAATATATATAGGACGACCACAGACTATTATAGACATATCTAGTTAAACATGGACATGCTTGCAACCTGTATGTGTTTATAAGTCATACACATGCATGTTTACAACATGTAGGTGTTAATCAGTCATACATGGGCAGGTCCTGTAGATGTTGAACAAACCATACACAGGTAGGTCTTCGACCTGTAGGTGATAGATAAACCATACATGGGCATGCCTACGACCTGTAGATGTTACCTTCATGTGAGAATTATATTTACTCCATCGTTGCCTTATTGACATACATTTCTAAGGAATCCCCAAAGTAGTATTGTATACTCAGTGATCCTTTGGGATAGGTCCCATGAGATCATCATCTTAGGATCACGGAGTGAAAATAACAGGAATGGGTAATCGAGTGATTTGTTTGGTGCAACATATATAATTAAAAATTAATTATAATTCTGACAACCCGAACCTTTTTCAATTTCCGTTATCCAAATTTTGTTAATAAAATTTGGATTTTTATTGAGTCCCGTCGAATTCCTTTGGCTTGGAAAGCCATTTTGTTATAAAATTGAGCTTCATATATGAGTCGGGACCAAAACTACGCGAAATTTCGAGTTTTCCGTCGATCAAAACAACCATTCACAGCCGGACTTGGGTTCACGGCCGTACACGCGTGTACGGCCATACACTCGTCTATGGCCAATGTTGGGTGGACCCCACCACCGACCACGAAAACCCTTAAAAATACGAGACCCTACCCTCATTTACACTTTTCTGGCCGAACACCCTCTACTTCACTCTCTAGACTATCGACCGTACACCCCTAAAACACCTTTATTCTTCCGTAAAACATCGAAAAACACCCTTGGGGATTCATTTCGGAGCATCTATAACACGTATTCATCGAATTCCAGCACTCTTGTTCTTCAGTGTACGGCCGTATACCTTCAAGCTCATTGACCGTACACTCATCCACGGTCGTACACCTTCAAAGGCCGTACACCCTTCAAGGCAGTCTACGGTCGTACACGGTTCACAGCCATACACTCCCTTTCACGGCCGTACACACTCCCTGAGTGGTACATTAGGCTGAAAACCCGCTTTCCTCGATTCAATCAAGTCGTGGTAACATTCCTTAACCGAAAGCAAGTGTTTTTCCAACACTTTAGTTAATGAAATCACTAATTTAGATACATATATGTATTTAATTGTTATTAGGATTCCATTAAGTTCCACGTACAACAACTCGAGGGTCTTCGTTTCCAGTTCATTGATTCGACACTTGCACACCATTAACGGTGAGTTCATACCCATATATTTTCCGAGTTTTTAATGTTTTCAGGAGGGAATACAAGTAAAAGCACAAGTAATCTTGTGTTTAAAAATATAATTTGGTTTATTATATTTTCCTATCATTATTATACATTGAACATAGAACTTACTAAACATGATGAACATAGTTGCTACTAGGTTTGCGGATAGCCTTATAAACATGTTAAGATATAAACGTTGCAAATACAGTTTTCAGAACAAAGGAAACAAACTTATGAATTATAAAATAAAAGATATTATTTTATAAGATTTCATGTTAATAACAAAATGGATTTTCATAGTATTATTAGTGAATTCGTTGAGAGAACTACAGTGTGAGACGCCTTGTAACCAGAGTCTCCTGGAGGGAGAGCATGAGTTTATGTATAGATCTATACGGGAGTGACAATCCCGCACCCTGACTATTAGCTACAGTCAACCTAAGGTGACAAACGTCATTTTTCACGATGTACGTCCGAGTACGTCGTAATGTTGATCGTCCATAGTATGGTTATAAGAATCCACAGGTGAAACAACGACTCGTTCACGTAATAATACACCTAACAAACAGTCACTAGGGTTAGTAACTATGTGATGACTTAGTATATACACTAGGGTAATATGAAATTAACATCCAACTTGCAATGGGATGTGTGATCTCCGCCTCATTTTTTGTTCCTTGTTTGGTTGTGGGCTTAGGGCAGAATCACCCAATCGACTGTCTGTTCGATCCAGATTTCTATAACTCGTATGTACTAAGTGATCACAGGAGGGTATTCACACTACGGTATTCATACAAAGGTTTTCATACAAGCGTATTCATACAAAGGTATTCATATTGGTTTTCAAACAGAACAATGCTTAACAACATAAGTATGGTAGATGCTTATACTATTTGGTTTGGAACAGATAATTCAATAACTTACACTTAAGGAAAATATAGGATTTTCCAGGGTAAACATTAGTACTCTACAAGCAAGCGGTTATTCACTTCACTAACGAACATTCACTAATAATTCTGTAATTCCTTAGTTTATGCATCCAGGCTATGCGTGAAAAATATCCGACAAACCATGGAATGTGTGGTTTCCGCCTCATTTCCTATTCCTTGTGTGGTTGTGGACTTAGGGCAGATCCACACAATTAATCGTCTGTTCGATATTGGTTTATAAATAGCTAGTATGAGCTAAGTAGTTATAAAAATAATTGGTTAATCATGCATTCAATAAGAAAATAATGGATTTTATTGAGGAACACTTTCAACAAATATCAAAGGACCAATACAGTTAACTTTGTAAGTATCTAGTGAATACTTCAGGATTATGTACATAAGGATCCGACAACCAGGAGAATGTATGGCCTCCGCCTCATTTCCTATTCCTTGTTTGGTTGTGGGCTTGGGGCAGAACCACACAATCGATTGTTTGTTCGATCTGGATTGTATATGATTTGTATACACTAAGTACTCGCAGGAAGAACTAGCAAGAATTATTTTTACTTAACATTCATTACATTAGAAAATATAAGGTTTTCTGGAGAAACATAACGTACTTTTCGAAAGGACAAAGAACAGTTTTCTAAAACAAAAAGCTTACGAACTCACCAGCTTTATGTTGATACTCTTTCAAAACCTACTTGTATTCTCAGGACATTAGTAGACAGGTACATGCTCTGGGTTCAAGAAGATGAAGCATAGTAGCTTTGAGTCTTTACTTGTTATTTACTTTTGGAGTCAATCGTGTATGATTCAAATGTAATGTAAACATTATACTATTAATACAATGGTTGTTGTTGCTTTGATTACTATTATTCAATTGTTGTGATACTATACATGACGTCCACCGCCCCCGAACGTTTCCACCGTTTCGGTTTGGGGGTGTGACAGATTGGTATCATAGCATTGTTTATAGTGAACTTAGTATATCAACCAGTAAAAGATATACGACTATAAATACAATGGGGCCGGAGTGCTCTGACTAAAAGTAAACTTATAAAATATAAGTATTTTACGATAAGTATACTGATAAGCATACATACTAAGAAAAACTATCATAATAAGAACAAGTAAGAACAAAACAAACAAAAGTATTTAGATGTTGGACACTACAGTCAAACCTAAGCAGTTATGTAATCATATCTGGAATAAATATAACCTGATCAACTATATTTATTTGAGATATGACCAACATGTGTTTGGGGGTGATGGTGGTGTTGCAACGAGTCTAAAACTTACCTAACTCCATATACAAAAGTATCCTTAGAACAAAACAAAAAGATAAAATACTATATGAGTATTTTAGGCACTATAACAAACTTGAATGAGAACTAAAAGACCTTTACTGGCAGGTCTATAGTTGCGAAGTGCATGCTTCCAGGGTTATATATAATTGGGATCTTATAGACTTAGAATTGGTGATCTTCGCTCTACTACCTGTTCCTTGTTTGGTTGTGGTTTTGGAGTAGGATCACCTATTCGAAGGTCTATTTGATCTTGGTTATATACAGCTTGCATGTACTGTGTGACTAGAGGAGGACCCAGTTTGGATCATCAATAACTACAGAAGAAATGATTTAATTAATCTCATATGATTCTTTAGACATCCCTATTCTCGCGCGAACAACCTAGATAGAGATAGCCACACCACTACAATCACCAACAGAGGAATCAAGGAGGAACCAGTGAGGATTCATAAAGAGGGTTCCTAGAAGGAATCATACAAGGATGCAAATCTTCCATCAGGAAGTGATGGAGATCTGTGGTAAAACCCGAAGCATGATCTATAGTGAATAGGAGAACCATAAGAAAGCCCAGAAACAACAAACCCTGAAAGCTGAATTCAGGACCATCATAACTAGAACAGAAACCCCTCCCGAGGCGCCCAAGGTGGTAGAGCACCATATACGGCATACTAATAATTAACTAACTAATATGATCTAGCGAGTTAGTGATTACACTGCTCACACTATGTGTTAGGCTTATTGCATTTATCATATTAGCTAAGTAATAGTAAACCAGATTACATAACTTCATTAAGAGGGTAGTCACTATCAAATTCATAAGTCTATGTTGCGTAGACCTCTGTTATGAATTGCTTCAAACGTCAGAACATGAAACACTCAGAACTAAGATAACTTCGATTCAGAATACACTCGATTCGTAACATCTAAGGACTTACCCTCGTTTCGTCTTTTAAACATTTTGGCAGCAATATGCCACCGAAAAAGTCGAACAAAAACAAAAACAACGCACCACCGCCACCACCTCCTCAGTATGACCCGGTTGTCTTTCAGGCGGCAGTAACAGCCGCAGTGACAGCTGTCATGACTCAAATCAATGCAAGTGGTACCGGTGGATCGGGTAGTGGTACCAACAACTTTAACCACTGACACACAAGGGAGTGCTCATACAAGGACTTCATGATTTGTGGACCCAAATCCTTCGATGGAAATGGGGGAGTCATCGCCCTAATGCGATGGTTTGAGAAGACAGAATCGATTTGCGAGTTATGCGTGTGCCCCGAAGGAAGCAAAGTGAAGTTTGTTGCTTGCACTTTTTCTGACAGAACCCTTACATGGTGGAACAGCCATGTCAAGTCATTGACTCTTCAAATAGCAAACGCAATGGGCTGGGATAATCTAAAAGAGATGATGTTGGAGGAGTACTGCCCGAGGGGCGAAGTACAGAAACTAGAGCATGAGCTGTGGAATCTTACCATGGCAGGCTCAGACACAGAAGCTTACACCGACAGATTCAGTGACTTAGCTGCACTATGCTCATGGATGGTTACCCCGGAGAGTAAGAAGGTAGAGAGATACATTTAGGGACTACCTTCTCCAATCCAAGGAAATGTATTGGCAGCGAAACCTCTTACGTTTGACAGTGCCAAACGCCTGGCTCGAATATTGGTGGATTATGGGATCCGCCAAGGCATAATGGACCCCGTTCATGGGTCAACCAAATGAGGTGATGATAATCAAAGGCCCGAGAGCAGAAAGAGGAGACAATCAACACAAGAACCCTCTGAGGGACAACAGACAGGTGCAGCCTATGCTGCTACTACACCAACCACCCCAACACCCGGTAATCGCTATGTTGGAACCCTCCCTAAATGTAATAAGTGCAACTTCCATCATATTGGAAGGTGTCGGAAGTTGTATTGCAAGAACTGCCTCAGAAGGGGACACACCATCCGCTTCTGTAGGGCACCGGCACGACCAATCTCTCAGGTCCCATTTGAGGAAGCGAGTCAGACCTGCCACGAATGTGGTGAAACGGGATACTACAGGAGAGTTTGTCCATTGGCCAGGAAACCTGGTGAAGAGGGAGGAATGCTAATTATCACTGCAGGAGAGTCTACCCTGGAAACCCCCGAGAACAGCGGTACGTCTTCCAACTCGAATCTTTTCCCAAACCTACATTTTCAAGGAAACCGTCTCACAACTAAATTCTAACTATAATATTTTCTTCCTCGTTTAAACAAAGCACATAGTTTATGTAGAAACTAAATACTCTTTTTCGGTAAGCTATAATGACTTGGTGTAAACAGTAGGGCCATATATAATTAAGGACCAATAGACTTAGAGTGCATGATTCCGCCTTATTTCATGTTCCTTGTTTGGTTGTGGATTTAGGGCAGAGTCACTCAGTCGACCGTCTTAATCATCTTAATTATATATGACTTGTAGATACCAAGCGATTATAGAAGGACCGGATAGGAATCATAATATCAAGTATCATTCACTAGAACAATTTCTCAGTTAGTAAACTTAATACAGTACAAAACATTCGCAATAGTAATAACAAGGTCAACACAGAAAGCACTAGAAACGTACACACACAGATACACTGATGCCATAACGAAACACTCCTTCCGAACTAACTTCACACGCGATCCTACGATGTCATCCCGCTTAGTCTGACCGAGTCTGCGTTATACCAAACCCACGTGTCACTGAGGAGACCCTTTGCCTTAAACCGACCGAATAACAAAACTCTTGTCACTCATAACGACAAACATGATGCGAACCTCGAAATTTCATCTCGCTTCAAACCTCCAAAATACTCATGCGAGGAGTATGGTATCCACCCGTAACCTTCCTTAAGCACCCTCAGCAGATCATTTTGGAAACATCACTCGCGCAGCAAGTCAGGTTCAAGCACAGAGGATAGGGACAGATACGGTTAGCCTATCGATGTTAAATGTACACGCAAGGGTGGTATATAATTAAGATTCTATGTACTTAGGATGTGTGTTTCCGCCCTATCTCCTGTTCCTTGTCTGGTTGTGGACCTGGGGCAGAGTCACCCATCCGACCGCCTTATCAATCTTAATTATATACGACTTGTGTACATGAGACGATGGTAGATGGACCATGTATGAGTCCTATCATGAACTTCAGGACAAAGGCTGCTCAGAACTACGAAAGGACATTCTACCAGTTGGATGAACATAGTTGAGCAAGCTAAACCTACAAGCCCATCACAGATCAGAACAACACACCCATCAATGATGATCCGCTGAAGCAACCAGCGAGGATCTAAATTCATTGAAAGAACGCAAGGATTGAATGGAACCAAAGTAACTGTCTCTTTTCCTTATCGTTAACCACCCACTCGGAATCCGAATTTCGGGACGAAATTCCCTCTAACGGGGGGATGATGTGACAACCCGAACCTTTTTCCATTTCCGTTATCCAAATTTCGTTAATAAAATTTGGACTTTTATTGAGTCCCGTCGAATTCCTTTGGCTTGGAAAGTCATTTTGTTATAAAATTGAGCTTCATATATGAGTCAGGACCAAAACTATGCGAAATTTTGAGTTTTCCGTCGATCAAAACAACCATTCACGGTCGGACTTGGGTTCACGGTCGTACACCCGTGTACGGCCATATACTCCTCTACGGCCAATGTCGGGTGGACCCCACCACCGACCACGAAAACCCCTATAAATAGAAGACCCTACCCCTCATTTACACTTTTCTGGCCGAACACCCTCTACTTCTCTCTCTAGACTATCGACCGTACACCCCTAAAACACCTTTATTCTTTCGTAAAACATCGAAAAACACCCTTGGGGATTCATTTCGGAGCATCTAGGACACGTATTCATCGAATTCCAGCACTCTTGTTCTTGAGTGTACGGCTGTATACCTTCAAGCTCATTGACCGTACACTCATCCACGGTCGTACACCTTCAAAGGCCGTACACCCTTCAAGGCAGTCTACGGCCGTACACGGTTCACGGCCATGCACTCCTTTTCACGGGCGTACATACTCCCCGAGTGGTACATTAGGCTGAAAACCCGTTTTCCTCGATTCAATCAAGTCCCGGTAACATTCCTTAACTGAAAGCAAGTGTTTTTCCAACACTTTAGTTAATGAAATCGCTAATTTAGATACATATATGTACTTAATTATTATAAGGATTTAGTTAAGTGCCACGTACAACAACTCGAGGGTCTTCGTTTCCAGTTCATTTATTCGACACTTGCACACCATAAACGGTGAGTTCATACCCCTATATTTTCCGAGTTTTTAATGTTTTCAGGAGGAATACAAGTAAAAGCACAAGTAATCTTGTGTTTAAAAATATAATTTGGTTTATTATATTTTCCTATCATTAGTATACATTGAACATAGAACTTACTAAACATGATGAACATAGTTACTACTAGGTTTGCGGATAGCCTTATAAACATGTTAAGATATAAACATTGCAAATACAGTTTTCAGAACAAAGGAAACAAACTTATGAATTATAAAAAAAAATATATTATTTTATAAGATTTCATGTTAATAACAAAATGGATTTTCATAGTATTATTAGTGAATTCGTTAAGAGAACTACAGTGTGAGACGCCTTGTAACCAGAGTCTCCTGGAGGGAGAGCATGAGTTTATGTATAGATCTATACAGGAGTGAAAATCCCGCACCCTGACTATTAGCTACAGTTAACCTAGGGTGACAAACGTCATTTTTCATGACGTACGTCCGAGTACGTCGTAATGTTGATCGGCCATAGTATGGTTATAAGAATCCACAGGTGAAACAACGACTCGTTCACGTAATAATACACCTAACAAACAATCAATAGGGTTAGTAACTATGTGATAACTTAGTATATACATTATGGTAATATGAAATTAACATCCAACTGGCAGTAGGATGTGTGATCTCCGCCTCATTTCCTGTTCCTTGTTTGGTTGTGGGCTTAGGGCGGAATCACCCAATCGACTGTCTGTTCGATCCAGATTTCTATAACTCGTATGTACTAAGTGATCATAGGAGGGTATTCACACTACGGTATTCATACAAAGGTTTTCATACAAAGGTTTTCATACAAGGGTATTCATACAAAGGTATTCATATTGGTTTTCAAACAGAACAATGCTTAACAACATAAGTATGGTAGATGCTTATACCATTTGGTTTGGAATAGATAATTCAATAACTTACACTTAGGGAAAATATAGGATTTTCCAGGGTAAACATTAGTACTCTACAAGCAAGCGGTTATTCATTTCACTAACGAACATTCACTAATAATTCTGTAATTCCTTAGTTTATGCATCCAGGCTATGCGTGAAAAATATCCGACAAACCATGGAATGTGTGGTTTCCGCCTCATTTCCTGTTCCTTGTTTGGTTGTGGACTTAGGGCAGATTCACACAATCAATCGTCTGTTCGATATTGGTTTATAAATAGCTAGTATGAGCTAAGTAGTTAACTTTGTAAGTATCTAGTGAATACTTCAGGATTATGTACATAAGGATCCGACAACCAGTGGAATGTATGGCCTCCGCCTCATTTCCTGTTCCTTGTTTGGTTGTGGGCTTGGGGCAGAACCACACAATCGATTGTTTGTTCGATCTGGATTGTATATGATTTGTATACACTAAGTACTCGCAGGAAGAACTAGCAAGAATTATTTTTACTTAACATTCATTACATTAGAAAATATAAGGTTTTCTGGAGAAACATAACGTACTTTTCGAAAGGACAAAGAACAGTTTTCTAAAACAAAAAGCTTACGAACTCACCAGCTTTATGTTGATACTCTTTCAAAACCTACTTGTATTCTCAGGACATTAGTAGACAGGTACACGCTCTGGGTTCAAGAAGATGGAGCATAGTAGCTTTGAGTCTTTACTTGTTATTTACTTTTGGAGTCAATCGTGTATGATTCAAATGTAATGTAAACATTATACTATTAATACAATGGTTGTTGTTGCTTTGATTATTATTATTCAATTGTTGTGATACTGTACATGACGTCATCCGCCCCCGAACGTTTCCGCCGTTTTGGTTTGGGGGTGTGACAATAATATTATGGGTTGAAAACCCTATGTGCTCACCAGGATCCCAAGCCTGACCCACTTAGTTTCTATGTATCACGGGTAGCGGTACGAAGGTACATGGATAGTGATGTATGAATTTAATGAGAGATTTGAGGAGATATAGGCCATTATTGTAATAAGATGTTGTAAGGCCTGTTAAGAAAAGTTTATGCTTATGTTTTGTATCAGTTATGATATCCCAAATTTTATATATTAATGAAAACTATTTCTTTGGAAATGCTTTGACATTGATATTATCTTACATTAAAATAAAGTTTTGGGAACAAATTCCGCAACAAAAGAATACTTTGAATTTAAATAAGCATAAAGAAAAAAAATTGGCCGTGAAAATGGGGATATCACAAGCAGTAGGTGAGAATCAAGATAAGCACTTCAATAAGCGGTATATGAATTACTTTTTTAACAAGTTTCTACAAATTGTAATGTTTTTTCTTTTAAAATATTTGTATATCTTTATTTTTATGTTTTGATGTGGACGATTATATAGTATGTTAAATGTGTTGAAGTGTCATTCCATGTATCCAGTCTCTCTAAAAAAGCACCAACCTTCTCATTTATTTTTAAACCATATGCAAGCTCTACAAACCCACACCTACCTACTATAATGTATTATTAGAAAAAATAGTCAAACCAGAAACCTGATAATTATGGGAGGATTGAGGCTAAACCACTTCATCATCAAACTCTTTAAAAAACTTTTCAAATTTATGACAATAATAAAAAAAATGTAAGGTATAATTGATTTTTTTGATAGAAACATCAGATTTTGAAAGCAACTTGTTTTTTCTGATAGAAAATTTACTGTTTTATTGTTTACTGTTTTTCTTGTTTAAGAGTTGTACTTTGAAAGTACAATGCTATAATTCATAAAATATACATATGTTTCTCTCTCTATTTGTTCATGTTTATATGTGTTTATAGATTGCCATTTGTTAATTTATCCCTATTATTAACATTTACTAGAATTTATGAAATCGTTTATAAAGATGGCATCCTAATTTCATTTATTTCTACTCTACTTACCATCCATAGAATCAACCATACATGTTGTATAACAAAACAAATGTTTATCGGTTTAACCATTTGTTACTAAGGAAGCCTATATTATTAATGTTACAAATAGAAAGAATTTTGATGTTATACGGTCATGATGAATGTGTTTCTTTCAGGGATCCATCCTAATGAAACTATGTGTCACTTGGATCTTCTACAAACGTTTGAATAGCTAGAGACTTTACTAAAGTCATTTGAGATAATTAGAGAAGGTTATAAAAGTGTAGTGTTGACGAATAGCGGGGGATATGGAAGAATTTTCAAGAGACTTCATGATAATGGACAAGTAGTATTTTCACTCTAGTTTTTTGAGTTTGACAGGAATCTTTACTTTTGAAGTTTGAAAAAGACTTTCATAGCCATGTTACCCTCAAAACTATTATGTGAAACTTTTTTTTTGAAATTAGAAGCACTAATGATGTAACACACTAATTAAATCGATTATGATTTTAAGATATATATTACTCGACTAGAAAACAAAAAAACATGTTATTGCTAAGATACCAACTTCTTACAACTATTATAAGTTTGGAAAAGTTGAAAGATTAAAATCGGTTCATAATACTAAAATGAGTAAAATCTACTTCTTTTCATTGGTGATGGGTTTCTATGTTTTTGTTCAGACTACTGTTCATACTACTAAAATCTACTTCTTTTCATTGGTGATGGGTTGCTATCTTTCTATTCATACTATTGTCCTTACTACTAAAATCTACTAAAAATGTCAAAGTTTATCATTTTTTATGCAACTAACTTTTATTTTTAACCTATAATGGCAATATACTTTTTATTTTCAACCCATACTAGAATCTTATTTTCAGTTAACCCATAATAGCATCTTGTTTTCATTAATAGCCCATACTTTTCATTTCTGGGCCATAATAACATCTTGTTTTCATTAATAACCCATAATAGCAACCTACTTTCATTTTGTTTAATACATAATAGCAACCTACTATTTTCATTCTTAACCCATAATGATAGTCAACTTTCATTTTTAACACATATTAGCAATGTACTATGATTTTTAATCCCATAATAACATCTTACTTTCCTTTTAAACCCATATTAGCAATGTAATATGATTTTTAATCCATAATAACATCCTAGTTTTATTTTTAACCCATTATGGAATGATCATTTTATCATGAATTTAGACTTAAATAGCATTGTTCACACTTTCAAACCATTTCACATATTACTATAAGATGAAAGAGTTACACACAAGACATCTAATTTTTCATAAAAATAATTGTTTTGAAATATATGATTATTGATCATGATTTTTTAAGTTTATATTTCATTTTACTTTGTCAACCGTGTAGTATATAGATTTTATACTAGTTTAGTATAAAGGTAAATTTGAATTTAAACAAATTAAATGGTGAGGTTCAACCATTGAAAAAATAATCGTATAAATTTTTTGAAATTATAATGACCTCCAATCTACAGAAGTAAAAATTGAAGAAATGTTGCTACTTTTGTAAAACCACTGATCCTTGCATGGATCATCAAATCCCAAAAGGTGGTGAGTTAGTGACTACTAATGGGATAGAATGTGGTTTGGGCTCAATGGTTGGATTGTGCATGGTAACCCATGTTGGATTAGGGTTGCATGAAGGCTAGGGCAACATTTTTATGGCTTCTTAAGTGCTCAAAACCGTTCATTTTTTCTTCATAAAGTCTCCTAGCCGTTTTTGATATTCTTTGGTGGATTAGGGTTACACTTTAATGCTTCTTATGGCTCCTTAATGAAGCATGGACGTTTTTTTCAATCTTAAGTGTGTTAGATGTTTTTTTGTGTTGTTTCATGAGTTTCCTTCATTTTTATTTACTAGTTTTGATGAGTAGTTGGTTGGTTGGCTTGTAACCACTAACTTTGTAATAAAGGCTTCATAGAAGCCAAGTTTTTGCATGAAAAAAGAGACACACGAATTTTAATCAAAAGAGCATTTGTTCACTTTGAGTTATTGTTATAATTCACTACTTATCATTGTTGGGACGTGTTCTTGATTTGATAAGAATTCAATCCATTAGGTCTTGGATTGTTTTCACCAGTATTCAACTATATAGGTCTTAAGTTGTTACTAATCTATCCATTTCTTTCCATACACGTATCATTTATGGTTGCTATTCTCTCTTAAGTTACCTAAACACTACCCTATTCACTATATCAAGCCCATACACTCATCATAAGTGGTATCAGAGCACATAATGGATTTTGATGATCCACAGTTCCTACAAAATCTTCATGAAGCCTTAAGAAATGTCCAAGACGGTGGAAATCAAAGGCAGCCCCGATTTGGTGAACATAGGGTTGTGGAAGAATTCAAGATGTCTGAATTGCCTGAATTTGTTGGTGGAACTGATCCTGAACGCTACCTGGAGTGGGAAAGGAATATTGAAAGAATGTTCGAGTTCAAGGAAGTGGATGATGAAAAAAGTTGCAAGTATGCCATTCTTAAGCTAAGTGGTGGTGCTTCATTGTGGTTTGAAGGGCTTAAGGCCAAGAGAAACCGTGAAGGCTAAGAAAAAATTTGTTCTTGGCTATATCTAAAACGAAAGCTAAGAAAAAGATATGTTCCTTCTACTCATAGAATTGTTGTTAGATGCAATTTTATATGCATCTTTTAGCATGTTTTTCTCGATATTTTTCTATAAAAATCAAAATATCTCCCTAATGTTATTATAAATTGTGTGTTTCTCATTATATTTGTAGAATGCTCGTACTACTCATGTTTTTTATGATTTTCAAGGCAATTTGGAGCACATGGACGACTACGTGAGTTTGGGATGCGTTATTGGAAGCTTTGGAGCTCAATTGGAGACGAAACTAAGGAAGGATGTTGAGGAATGATCAAGAATAGCTTAGAAGGAAGAATTGTGACCAAAAAGATGCAAAATAAGGAATATGCGATCACATATGTTGTATATGCGATCGTAGAAATGATCGAAGATGAGCTATGAGGGTTTTTCGTACAATTAATTCATATGGAAGAAAAAAAAAGGATTTATGCGATCGCATATAACCACAACTAAGATCGCATGTTTTCCAAAAAGACTCAGAATCACAATGTACTTCATTTAACTGGATTGACACGTGTTTTCATGAAACATGCAATCGCATATATGCCTACCTGCGATCGCATATACGGTCGTCTTATCTACTGGATGTATAAAAGACTTCTAAAAATATACCAGTAACTTAATTTGTGATTCTAGACGACTGAGAGACAATTTTGAGAGGTTTTCAAGTGCCAAACACAGATCTAAAGAACACGATTCAAGTTTTATTTTCGTTTAGTAAGATTAGTCGATTAGATTTTGTTTTTACTTCTGGTAATTCATTTTTAGCCATGTCAGGCTAAAAACCTTAGATTTCATTTTCGCAAACGGCTCGACTTTTTTTGCAAGTAATCATTAGGCATGACTATTGACTGTCTTTATTGTTTAGTTTGATCCGTTTACACTAAATTGAACGTTTTATTTTGATTCGGTTCTTCTTGGCCACTTTAATTGTTTCAAAATCATTCCAGTTATCTGATTCGTCTAGATCCCCAATTGTCTGTATTAATTAGTAAAAGTAACAAATATTAGATTAATTCAATGTTAGCATTAACTTTAATATAAACTTATCAAACAGGTCTTTACGCTTCTGAGCTTGTGAGAAGTATTGGACTTTACTGAGAATTTTACACTGTGCTTAATGTTACTTTTCTAAATTAATTAAGAGCTTACTTGGTTAATTCAGTAAAAAGTAAAGTTTAATTCAAAGATATTGTTTTGGTTAAACATTTTAGTAAAAGAAAATTGTTAAGGCGTATTAATTATTTTTAGTACTAGTTTAAATAATACACGGTTCAAGTATCGTGTTGAAGGTTATTTGCATGATTAGGAGAGTCACCGCGAAACTGAAATTGCTTTTTTTCTGAATTTTATTATAGTGTTAAAATTGTGTTTTCTTACTTTTATAAATTTTTGTCAAAACTAGTTTTAATCAGTCAACAAATCACCTCCTTTTAATTTCTATTAATTTAGTGAGTGCCTTACGCAAGAGAGGCATACACCTTATGACGTGTCCGTGTGTATTCGAAGTTGCTTTCCTGTACAACCCCTTAGTGCATTAGAGCGGTATTTTTACTTATATTATTTGTTTGTTAGGCGTTGAGACAAGCCATTAAAAAATTGGCGCAGTTGTTGGGGACATGGAAAACACTAATCATTTTACGCCAAGATCTACATGTACAGGTACTCCACTACAGTTTGATCCGAAGATAGAGAAAACAGCAAGGAAACTCAGAAAAGAAGCACTTCAGCAGAGAAAGTTAGAGGTTTTTTCACGTCAACATCTTTTCTAGATCTAGAGCAAACAAATCCACAAGGCACTCCCTTGTGGAACAAACCTAAAACAACCTTCTAATCTTTTCCCAAAGAACCTCCATCATCACCTTCCCACAGTCCATTTAAAAACTACTCACCCACATCTTCCATCAAATCTGAAACACCTGAACCTTCTGATTTAGATCCTGAAACAAAACCAGCTATGAGTGTTCACGGAGACGAAGAAGAAAAGACTCTTCGCGAATGGGCAGCACAAGATGTTACACAACAACCTTTGTGTATCACTTTCCCTGAAGCTCAAAACTTTGAGCTGAAGTTTGGCTTGATTCATCTGCTTCCGACTTTCCGAGGCCTTGAAAACGAAGATCTGCACACATTTCTCAAGGATTTTCACATAATATGTTCTAGGATGAAGCCACACGCTAAAATTGAAGACCATATCAAGTTAAGGGCATTACCTTTTTCTGTCCAAGATACAACAAAAGAATGGTTGTATGACCTTCCATCTAGATCAATAACTACGTGGAACGAGCTAGCAAAACTTTTCCTGGAAAAATATTTTCCAGAAGCAAAAGTATCCAACCTCCGCAAAGAAATTTTTGCCATAAAGCAAGGAAAAAGAGAAGCCCTTCATACCTACTGGGAGCGTTTCAAGAAGTTGTTGGATGTGACAACCCGTAAATTTCTATCTTGTAAAGTCAAATCCAATCAATCAAAAGTCTGACTTATTTATATTGCCTTTTAGTCTTGTTAAGGGTCATTTTAATGAGATCTAAGCCTAGTACACTTAAGGATTGGATGTTGAGAAGTGTTAGCTTAGGATTAGAGGAATGCAATCGAACCAGAAAACCCATCAAAGAGTGTTCACGGCCGTGAACCCAAGTGTGGCCGTGAACCCCTCTTAGGCCGTGAACCCTTATCATATATATATATATATGAGTTTTTGCCATTTTCCTTCACTTCTTCTTCTCTTGGCCGCAAACAACCCCTTTCTCTCTCAAATATCATATATCAAGAACACCATTTTCACTCTTTTCACCCTCTTTCCTTTGTATCTTCTTAGAATACAACTTAGGATCTTCAAACACTTGCCAAAATACCAAGATCTTCAAGTGTTATTCATCAACTTGGGCCGTGAACCACTCATCAAGTGGGCTGTGAACTCCATTGGGCCGTGAACTATCCTTCCTTTAGGCTGTGAACACCCAATCAACCTCCTATCTTGTTTCTAACACTTCTTTGGTGAGTTATTCTTGCATCCTAGGTTGTTTCCCAATCACCTTTGTGAAGGGTTTTGAGCATTCTAACACTCCTATGGTGTACATGCAACCCTATAAACCTTGGATCAATGTTTTCTCTATTATACATGCAAATATTCAATATTCCAAGGTTTTGTCCTAACTAGCATAATATGAAGCAACTATACTACAAAAGTCTAGTTAGATAACATACCTTTTGATGTGGCTTGAAGTCTTGAACTTTAAGAGCTTAGCCCCAATAGTGTGGAAGCCTCAAGTGGAATCACAAATCACCAAAAACACCTTGGAATAACTAGAGAATAAGGATACTTAGGTTCCTTCTTATGAAATCGGCCTTGCCCTCATTTCTATGCACTAGTGCCCATTTCTTGAACCAAGGACCTCTTTATATAGTGTAGAGGATTAGGGTTACATTCATGTAAACCCTAATACCCATGACCTTTCATTTCCATAGGATCCATGGGTTAAACATTCCATGGACTATCCATGAAAGGTTAGCCCAACCTAAATGAACTTGGTCCACCACAACTTGGTCCACCACATATATATAAGAGTCCATATTTAATTATTTCCTTTTTTATCACTAGATTAATTCTAAATGAATTCTAGATCAATACTAATTAAATAATATGATTTCATATTAATATATTAGAACTTATAATATATTAATATAAATCACTAGTATCCTTTTTCTCATTTTGTCTATCTAATTGTTCTGGTAAAGTGAAACCCAAATGGACCATGCCAAATCGGGTCAAGTACATACCAATAATAGTTATGGGCTTAGACACTAATCCAACAGTCTCCCACTTGGATAAGTCTAAAACTATTATTACGTATGACTTCAAAACCTGACTAGCAATCGTAACTCTTAAAGCCGTTGTCGAACTCTGACCTTAGTCAATGACTTGTCCATTAGATAAGGGATCATATATTCCTCCATTCTAGATATCATATGGACTGAGACATGGATTATAATCATTCTCTCTGTCTATTTGTTGTTTCCCGATTTCCGATTTATGACGACCGACTAATTGAACAAATCAAGTCAGTCCAGGCTTGGCCAAGCACTTCGGGGTGTCATCACTAAATCATCGAGGGGCCCACAGATATCGCTTTTATCCTTTTAAGTGTAAAAGGAATGGATAAACTTCGACTCATATGCTTGTTCTACTACTTGTTGAATCATACACAAAGGCACGTTTTATAACATCGAGTTACCAATGTGTTTTCGTACAGTCAATGCATAACCAACTCATAGGCAACAACTCATATCTCTAGGTTTGAAGAATATAATATATTATCGTCTCATGATCACTAGTGATAAAATCCATGAAGTGAATCAAATGAGTGTGGGTTTAATCCAATAATCAGAACTTATGAGCACTCATGAATGTTGCAGCAACTCTTGCTATGTCCACTACCTTGGACATCTACAAACTAGCTTCATGACAGTCTTGATTCTTATCTACTTCCAACATATGACCGACTGTGGATGGTTTGAATAACTTAGTCATTCGGGAAGAACGACCTAGTTATTCTGGAAGTCAAAACATGCAAAGTGAAACACAAGAATAATCGAATCCAATATGGTCTCAGAACTTATGAATATAAATAGAACACCTTTTATTTATCACCATATTGATCACACATTATTCATTGCATATTGTTTCAAACTATCAACTTTATACTTGAATTAAAAACAATAGTTGTCCCATGCTCCAAGCATGTACACTATGTTTTCTAGACACTAGTCATGCCATACACCAAGTATGTATACTATGTTTGTCTAAACATTAGTTATGCCATACACCAAGTATGCACACTAAGTTTGTCTATGATCTTTACTCTGTGAAATAGATCGATTGAACATAATTCCAATGATTCTCATTTCACAATCCCAAATCCTTACCGCAAATGGAAGAATTCCAAATTCCTGCCATTTACCTAAATCTGTTAGATTATAAAGTTATATGCATTGATCCTCTTGTAATGATTATGCACACAGTCACAAAAACTTGTCAACGGACATTACAGAGTATTCCAATGGAGATCATTCCATGGAAACGAAGTCTCAAATTCAAAGTACATTGTTTTGAACAACCTTCTTGCATTAAGTTTCCTAATCTTACACAGATTTAATGAATAACTTCCACCTATGGGAATATTTCCATATTCTCATTTTGACTATCACTTCTGAACAAGAGTTGCCTCTTTTCAGAATATGTCAAAATGGTCCTCTCCAAAAATTTACAACATACTTCCAACTATCCCTAAGCAACCAATCTTTGGTAAACCTTAGATTGTCCTCGACAATTGCTTAATCATTTTAGTCATATCCAATTCTAGACTTTTCCCCTCTTAATACCCTGAGCATTTTGAAAATTTAGAAAGGATGAATATTATAACACATGCAATCGATCCTATATCTGAAGCATATGAGACACGATTCATGATGTCTCACATAAAGACATGATACTAGACCAGTCTTTCTGCTATAATATTTCTATTTCTATTTGCCAAGTTCTCATAATTCAGATTATGAAAAGGGATGCCGTAATCATAATCGAATTTTAGAACGCAAATAATGGACCCATATATAGAATTTCCTTATGTTGAGCCATTCCAGCATAAAATTCATATATATATATATATATATATATATATATATATATATATATATATATATATATATATATATATATATATATATATATATATCATTGACTAAATATGATTAAAACCTCAATCTAAGCTTTTAGAATTGAAATGAAGTATTATTTCCTCTCCGTTAATTATAGCAAAAACAACTTTTCCCAATTGAACTTTTGTTTTTCTATAATTAACATTGCTAACTTGAAATACTTATCATAATTATCATGCTCCCACTAACATGATGATTATTAGCATAACACTTATGCTCCCACTAGCTTTGACATGTACTCATAAATCAGCTGGACTTCTAGAACTCAATACTATGTTGACTTTCTTACCAAAGTTCAGAATTCTGATACGAGATGCTTTGATAAGAATTTATCAAAATCATACACCTTTCCTTAGATAGCACAAATGTGTGTCTAAACAATTTCAGAACTATGAAAAGGGATGTCGTAATCATAGTCTCAATTGTTTAGACCTTTTCCATTCCTCACAAGTCCATGTTAGTGTGCCGGTTAACCACACACGCTCCACTAACGACTTTGAGAATGCAAATATCAAAATTGCTATCTACTTAAAACCACTTAGTGAAAGCGTTTCCTCACCATCATTTTCATGAATCGGAGAGAAACCTTATGACACTTAGATTTTATGGTGTATGTGTTCCTATCCATGTGAATTTGTCAAAACCATAATCACAAGACAAGGTTAGTGACAAATCCAAACTCATATGGATTGATCTTGTGCAATCTTAACTTCTTGCCACCTGGCAGCACAAGGGCCTGCCATTGCTTCCAAGTTGTTATGCAACCAATTGAGAACTCTCAGAACTCATATGCAAAGCCAACTTTAACTAGAATGGGCACATAAATAGGAATATGTCAACACGATAGGTTATAAACCTCACGTCGTGTGCTAGTGATAAACTATAGGTTTTTCTTCTTGATTAGACTCTTTCAAGATCTTTTAGACTCTCACTGTCCTCTTGACATATAAGACTCTCTTGCCAAATATTCAAGAGATAGTGCAGATTCTTTATCAATACAAACACTTCACATAATTGGCCTTAGTTGGTCTTTGTTTTATCCAAAACATCACAACTTACCAATTTCAAATGTACAAGAGTAGGACACATTTTAATCTTACATTTGACAAGTGTTATAAACCTTTCTTTAAGATATGTCACTCAAGTTACAATCTTGGAGTATGACTCTAATAATTGTTTTGGAACGAAGTATGACTCATCTTCTTGATTTAATCATTTCAACAATTCATGACTCCTCTTCTTAGCCATAAGAATGCACTAAGATGTCCTTAGAGGATGAATTGTGATATGGTCTCACAATCATTAAGATGATCATAAAACATGATACTAAAGTACTCTCCCATCTTTTCAGATTTGAGAAACTTTTATCTTTCTGCCTAATTTGATTCTTCTCATTCGTTCTGCCATACATCAAAACTTTTCCAATGTTTCAAAATTATACTTAAACTTGTAAGTATAACCATATTTACTAAACTTTAGTAAATCATGACGAATAGTCTTATCGATCTTTTGTGGTGGACTTGACCAGTGCACAAGAATGTGTACTCGATCCCTTAGTCCTTCACTTGACTCACATATACATGTGAACGAGGAATTAGTCTTAATTTTCCAAAGCTGAAAGTTCTCATTCATCATACTATACAACTTTCATGATTCCACGTTTCGGTCCAATTGAAAACTTGGGTGATGAGAATCTTTCCTTATTTGGTAAATTTAGACACTACCACAAATGAAAGAATCAATTTCATATTTCCATTATTGCTAGAAACATATAAACATCAATTTTCCATAAATGCCATTGCAAGGAGATAAAATAAAATAACACAAAAATTTTTATTTATTTATAAGATGCAGAAAAATCTTTTTCCTTACAATGCAACTTTAAATGGAAACTATGTTATTACCTATTTCCTATCAATCTATCATAACTCTCTAAGTAGTAGCTCAAGAATCCGATCTTCGAACCATGCGATTGAAATCCATCTTCGCGATTAGATTCAGCATACACTTTCTTTAAGTTCCCTTCCCTTTGCTTGATCCTGCCATACATCAAAATGTATTAAGAATCTTCAAATAGGAACTTAATTGAGTTAGATAGTGGACTTATCTGAAGCAGAGTCAAACTTTTCGACTAGACCTTCTCTCAGATCTTTCAGGTAGTTAAGGCAGCTTCGCAACCTATGCCCCTTCCTTTGGCAACAGAAACATATGGACCCTTTGGGAATGGCACACAGGACTATCTCAGACTTACCCTTTCTCTTTACCATTTGGTCAACCGAGTTGACTATGGCTGATCCCTTTCCATTGGGAAGAAAAATGCTTTTCTAGATATCCAATGTTACCAATTGTCAATGTCCATGGTAGTTTGGGAAGTTGATCTACTAATCAAATTTACCAGAGCTCCAAATCATTGCTGATTCAGCAGCACCAAGCAAATAGATAAGATCGTTAGGGTCATGTCATATTCTGTTACATAGTAGTCCCAAAGGAACTCACTGTGTGACTTAGAAAGTGATTGAACAACCAACTTTCTCAAGACTTTGACACCCAACTCTCCCAACTTGTCAATATGTGAGCACACATAGACCTTTCTTGCCAATAGGGGTTGAGTGACTTTGAACTATTGAAGAACTTGTGGGTTAGGGAGAATAATTGGAGGAGGTGGAGGAAGAGAAGTATGATTTCCATTATCCAACCACGGAACATCATCTTCATTAGGAAAGCTTGTTCCAAGAGATTTGGGAAGATCATAATTGTCTGAACCAGACACCTTTTGGGAGATATTCAAGATAGTTGATTTAAAGTCCTTAAAATAACACCCAATATGAAATATTAAGGCTAGGACACAACACAATATTTTATAACTTGGAAGAGGGATGCCGTAATCCAAGCTATAGAATATTTGAAGGTAGGCGAATGATGATTCACCAATTTCCACCATGAAAAACGAAATAATTTATTAGGTTTTAATTGGATTTGAAACTCCTAGATCTTTTGAGATTCATTGAACTTTTCAATGGCATGTTTCAATCTCGATTGTGCCCTCTCAAATTTTGTGACTGGGATGCCGAGGATCACAAAAAAAGGTGTGAATAACCATGCAAATATACTTGGTACCCTTAATATTTACCACTCAATCGATGTGCCGGTTAACCACACGTGCTCCACCGATACTATGATAAACATTAAGTTACCCTTTGCCTACCTTGTTAAATCCAGGTTAGTGTGTCAGTTAACCACACGCGCTCCACTAACGACTTAAGCAAAGTGCAAAGTGTAATTTCATGGGTTAGCACCAAATTCACATTTTCCTAAGTAACTAAGATTAGGAATTTATAAAAGGTTTAGTTACTTAGTATTTATCATTAATACTTTTAATGAAGGGAGAATTATAGTCCTTGTCCTACCTGTTCGGCTAACGACCCTCCACCAGTCAAGGAAGCGGTGGGTGAGAGTGGACACCCATTAAACTACCATTTTATAGGCAGTAACCTTATACCCCCCTTATAGACCGACTTTGTGAATGAGGCCTACTAACGGTAAGACTGGCTTGATCTTATATATATATATATATATATATATATATATATATATATATATATATATATATATATATATATATATTATTAACTTATAATACTATAAAGTATAAGGGTTGAATTTTAACTTTTAAAACTCTAGGGTTTGGAATTAAAGTGTGTGTAAAACTTTACAAATTCCAAAACTTGAGGGCAAGTTTTGAACTATTCAAAAACTTTTCAATTCCATAACTTATGTGTTTAAAGTAGTTTTAATGAAAAACTCTTCAAGTTCCATAACTTGAGGACAAGTTATGGAAGACTTTAAAACATTTAAAAATGAGACTCTCCATTTTTCATAACTTATGGAAATCTTATGAGTTTTAATAATCATAAATGTGACTTTTCATATAACTTGGGAACAAGTTACAAAAACACATATTATGAACAACTTTTAGATTAATTTGGATTGAAAACATATTATCACATAACTTTTCTATTAATCTAAATCAACTCATAAGAACAAGATAATTCAAATCAAACAATTTTCATGTAATTAGCCTAACCATTAAACTAATACAAAACATGAATCTATTGACAATTATCTATGAAATTGGATTAGCATGAGCATTACCACATCAAAAACAGGTTTACAAGTTCAAAAACAGCTTAGGGTAATGTTCCTAGTCCAATTCCAGCCAAAAAACTCGAAAATATGTTGTCTAGGGGTCTAACCCGTCGAGTGCATGAACCAACTCGACGAGTTGGATGAATTTGCACATGGACTCGTCGAGTCCCCTGTCCAGACAGCAAAAAATTCGATTTTTTCAGCTTTTTTCAGCAAATTGCATCAAGTATAAAAGAAAACAAGCCTAAGCTCTGATACCACTGAAGGGTTTTGAGCATTATAACACTCCTATGGTGTACATGCAACCCTATAAACCTTGGATCTATGTTTTCTCTATTATACAACAAATATTCAATATTCCAAGGTTTTGTCCTAACTAGCATAATATGAAGCAACTATACTACAAAAGCCTAGTTAGATAACATACCTTTTGATGTGGCTTGAAGTCTTGAACTTTAAGAGCTTAGCCCCAATAGTGTGGAAGCCTCAATTGGAATCACAAATCACCAAAAACACCTTGGAATAAGTAGAGAATAAGGATACTTAGGTTCCTTCTTATGAAATCGGCCTTGCCCTCATTTCTATGCATTAGTGCCCATTTCTTGAACCAAGGACCTCTTTATATAGTGTGGAGGATTAGGGTTACATTCATGTAAACCCTAATACCCATGAACTTTCATTTCCATAGGATCCATGGGTTAAACACTCCATGGACTATCCATGAAAGCTTAGCTCAACCTAAATGAACTTGGTCAACCACAACTTGGTCCACCACATATATATAAGAGTCCATATTTAATTAGTTCCTTTTTGATCAATAGATTAATTCTAAATTAATTCTTGACCAATACTAATTAAATAATATGATTTCATATTAATATATTAGAACTTATAATATATTAATATAAATCACTAGTATCATTTTTCACATTTTGTCTATCCAATTGTTCCGGTGAAGTGCAACCCAAATGGACAATGCCAAATCGGGTCAAGTACATACCAATAATAGTTATGGGCTTAGACACTAATCTAACACTTTGTAGTTAGATTCACTAATTACATGCCTATATGTATCAATATATGTCATTTAGGACTCGTTTGTGCCTCGGGATTTCATTCGTGGAACTTATCATCCTTACTCGAATCTTCAATTGAATCACCCACATAAGGTGAGTTCATACCCCTATAATCAATCTTTTAAATGTTTTAAACGCTTTTAGGGAGGGGGGGGGGGAATACAAGTTGAACACAATAGTATTGTGTTAATATTTACCTGTGAAAACCATCACATTAAATGATTTCTTATGCTTTGATAAGTGATCAAATCTATTCAAAAACTCTTTTAAAAGATGTTACATGGTTGTTTATAAAACTCCGTTTTTAAAGTACATGCATAACTCAGTAGATAATCGAGTCTTTTCTACAAATCAGGGACAGTTCAAAACAAACATACTAGTAAGCTATAATAGGTATAGTTTAGGGGTTCAGAACATACTATAACTAGAACAGAAAGGAACATACTATAACAAGAACAAGATAACAATAATGTGAAACCACTACTTCACGGCATATCAATATACTTGTTATGTCGCGTTTTGTAACCAGAGTCTCCTGGAGGGAGAGCGGGCATTGTGTGTATAGATCTATACGGGACTGACAATCCCACATCCCAATTGTTAGCTACAGTCTGACAGACAAGCCAACGGGTGACAAATGTCACATCAGTTTCGATGCCAGCAGGTCGTCGTGTTAAATCCTAGTCAATCAGTATGGTTATAACCACATCACATTCTAACCTTAATTAACAAATTGGTTTTAAGGTAGTAAGTGTTTCAGTAGTTATTTTATACAAAATTACTGTACACTTTCATTTTCCCATTACATTCATGTAGTGATATTCTCACATAAAAGGTAATGCAAAACTATTTTCTAGAAAAGATAGTCATAAACTTTGGAAAACAAACATTCTTACAAAAGAACAAACAAACAGAACAGTCGGGTGTTAGTACATTCAGTTAGAAGGGGGCCTATATTGCTAACTTTATGATTCCTCGGTAGATACATTAGGGATATATATTAATCGGATCCGACAGGCAGTAGGATGTGTGCTTTCCGCTTCATTTCCTGTTCCTTGTTTGGTTGTGAGCTTAGAGCAGATTCACATAGTCTACTATCTATTCGATCTTAGCTATATATATATATATATATATCCTGTATACACCAAGTAATCATAGGGAGTAACAGGTATGGGTCAGGTCATAGCATACAAATTCAGTATACCGCTTTCTAGTACAAAAACATATTTTTTGGATAGAACATTAAGTAGGTGAAACTAGAAACTTATATGTAAAAGGTTTGATACGCATTATTAAACCAGTATAACTTAAAGGACCTTAAATGGCTAATTCTATAATACCTTAGCTTATACATCAGGGTTATATATAATTAACATCTGATAGGCAGTGGAATGTGTGTTTTCCGCCTTACTTCCTGTTCCTTGTTTGGTTGTGGACTTAGGGCATATTCTCACATTTAACTGTCCGTTCGATATTAAATTATATATAAATAGTATAGACTAAGTGTTTATAGAAGGAACTATTGTGGTAACCATTTTACTAAAGGAAATATATTATTTTCTTAAAGAATGTTTTCATCAAATATAAAGAACTATTACAGTTAACTCCATAAGTACTAAATGAATACGCCAGGGTTATATAAAATGAAGATCTAACAAACAATGGGATGTGTGACTTCCGCCTCATTTCCTGTTCCTTGTTTGGTTGTGGGCTTAGGGCAGATTCACACAATCGATTGTGTGGTTACTCTGGATTGTATATAACTTGTATCCATTTAGTACTCATAGAAGGAATTGTAGTCATTTTTACTTATCTTTCACCACATCAGAAAATATAGAATTTTCTGGAGGAACAGGCGAACTTTTCTAAAGAACTTACAGTTTACTTTTCATAACTAAAATACTTACGAACTCACCAGCTTAAATGTTGATCTACTCTTTCAAAATAACTTGTATTCTCAGGAAACTAGTAGACAGGTACGCGCACTGGGATTCAGGAGATGGAGTATAGTAGTTTCATGTATTGTTTTGTTATTTACTTTTGGAGTCAATCTTTTGTGAATCACATACTTTGTAAACACTTTAATATTAATGCAATGGTTGTTTGTTACTTTGATTACTATGATGCATGTGTTGTGATACTACATATGATGTCCTCCACCCCCGAACGTTTCCGTCGTTCCGGTTTGGGGGTGTGACAGTACAGTGCCCACAACACGGGATGAGTGACTATCAGCTTTATCAATGTTTCTGTGAAGGCCTGACTCTGATGGAAAGGAGACTAATAAACGCTTCGAGTGGTGGTTCGCTTGTAGATATGAAGCCGACTGAGATCCGAGCATTAATAGAGAAGTTGGAAATCGAATCAAAACACTCGGCTAATGAAGAAGAATAGTATCCAGATCATCCATGAGGAGTGAAGGAAATCAACAATGCCCACCTTGAGTCCCAGATTTCAGAATTAATAAAAGTTGTTATTTTACTTACAAATGAAAAAGTAGTTGAACCAAAGATCAAAACTTGTGGGATATGCGCGAAGATTGGGCACCCAACATATATGTGCCTAATATTATATGAAGATATTGAAGTTGTACAATTCGATCATCCGCAAAGACAATTCGATCATCCGCACAACAACCAAGCTTGGGGAGGCTTCCAGAACATCTTCCATCCAAGAACCCAACATAATTTTCAGCAGAGAAATCAGTAACAGAATCCACTTGGCTTTCAACAACCTTTTCAGCAAAATCAGCATCAAACCAATATTCAACAACCACCTATTCAACAACAAGCTAGTAGTTCCAGCATGTCTCTGGAAGACATTGTTAAAAGTCTTGCTACCAGCACCCAAGCTTTTTAGAATGAGACCAAGTATAGTATCAAAAATATGGAGCAACAGGTATCACAACTCGCGAACTCTATGAGCAAACTGGAAGCACAAACACAAGGAAAATTCCCATCACAACTCGCAGACTGAGAAAAACCGAAAGCACAATGCTTGTGCCATGACTCTTAGAAGTGGTAAAAACTACAAGGGACCAGATCAGCAAGAAGATGAGGAAGAAGAGATCGTTGTTGAGCAAGAATATGAGGCGACTGAAGAGATGCAGAAAAGGACAAACCTGCTGAAGCTGAGGTAAAAATTACTCCTCCTCCTTTTTCCTCAAGACTAAAAAATATGAAAAACGAAAATGAGAACAGAGATATTATGGACTTCTTCAGAAAATTAGAGGTAAATGTTCCCTTTCTTGATGGTATAAAACAGTTACCCCCATACACAAAATTTCTAAAAGAACTATGTACTTCGAAAAGAAAATTAAAGGGTAACGAAATAGTTAAGGTTAGCAAAAATGTTTCAGTTGTTTTACAAAAAAGGATACCCCCAAAGTGCAAGGACCCAGGAGAATTTACTATTCCTTGCAAGTTGGGAAACCTTTCAGTGCCACGCACCATGTTGGACTTAGGTGCCTCAATAAATGTTTTGCCATATTCACTTTTTAAAACTATCGAGGTAGGGCCACTAAAAAGAATAGGAGTTATCATTCACTTGGCTAATCGTTCACTGGTACACCCAAAAGTTGTGCTGGAAGACGTTCTGGTCCAAGTGAATGAGCTAATATTCCCAACTAATTTTTACGTCTTAGATATGGGAGATAACGACTCACCGAATTCTAGTTCTATTCTTTGGGGAGACCATTTTTAAAAATTTCCAAAAGTAAAATGGATGTTTATGATGGTACCTTCTCCATGGAATTCGATGGTGAAGTTATCAACTTCAATATTTATGATGTCATGTGTTATCTAGATGATGTTTCTGTTGGGTTTTATGCTTAATAACACTTCTATGGTGCACATACAACCCTAATTCTTTGGATCTAAGTTTTATCTAGTTATACATGCAACCAAATTATCCAAAGCATGAAGCCTACAACTAGCATACAATTTTGATATTTGCATCATAAAATCTAGTTAGAAGAATACCTCTTTGTTGTAGCTTGTAGAACTTGGCCTTTCAAGAGCTTAGTGCCTCAAATGTTGCACCTCTAATGGAATCACAACACACCATGAACAAGAGGAGGATAATGAGAGAGAGGCTAGGAGACACACCAAAATTGGCTAGGGTTCTCTTAGAATTCTTGTGTGTAACTTGTGTGTCAATTTTGGAGCTTAGGGGTTACATATATAGTGTAGAATTCCAAGAGTCATATGTAAACCCTAATTCTTACACTTAGGCTTATGATCCAATAATTCATATGGACTAACTCTTCATGGAATCTCACATAAACTTAGTCAATCATGGATCAATAGCCCAAACCATATGTATCACTGATTTACATAATCGGTCCCCGTTAATTTAATTAGTCTCTTTTGATCACCAAATTAATTCTTGATCAATACTAATTAAATAATATGATTTCTCAATTAATATATTATACTTATAATATATTAATAAATCACAAATAACCTCTTTCTCAAATATCCATCCTGTCAAATTGCCCTGGTGAATGCAACCCAAAAGGACTATGCTACTCTGGGTCAAGTACATACCAATTATAGTTATGGGATTAGACACTTAATCCAACAGTTTCAGCCCTTAATTTCATTGATGTAATTGAAACATTAACTGCAGAATATTTTGAGATTGCTAACCGTGAGTCATTAGCATTAGTACTCCACATAAATATGTCTGTTAATACAGCCCATGTTTTATCATAGAAATATGTTGTTAACAAACAAGTGCAAAAAATGGCATCTCACATGGACCAACAAAGAAAGTTGAGGTATGATAACCAAACCCTTAAATTACGAGTTTCTAACTCCAAAAATTTTCCTTTTGTAGTGAAAGCACCCATATTGGAGCTGAAGACACATCCAGAACATCTGAAACATGCATACCTTGGAGAAAAAGAAACACTTCCAGTCATCATACCCAACAAGTTGTCAGAAAAAGAAGAATTTGAATTGATCAGGATTCTAAAGCAGTATAAGAACACGATTGGGTGGACCATTGTAGACATCAAAGGACTTAGCCCATCTCTTTGCATGCAGAAAATTCTGAAGGGGGGAGATTTTAAGCCGTCACAAGAAGCCCAACGAAGACTAAACCCACCAATGATGGTGGTGGTCAAAAAAGAAGTGATGAAGCTATTGGATGTTGGAATGATACACCCAATATCTGACAGCAAATGGGTCAGTCCAGTTTAAGTCATACCGAAAAAAGCTAGAGTGACAGTGGTAGAAAACAAATAGGGAGAGTTGGTCCAACTCGAGTTCAGAATGAATGGCGTGTTTGCACCGACTACAAAAAATTAAACGCAACCACCCGGAAATACCATTTTCCCCTCCCATTCATTGTTTAGATGTTAGAGAGGCTTACTAAAAAATCCCATTACTGTTTCCTGGATGGATTCTCAAGCTTCCATCAAATTCCAATTGCTCCAGAAGATTAGGAGAAAACGACCTTCACCTTCCCATTCGGGACATTCGCGTATAGACGTATGCCATTCGGACTCTGCAACGCACCCGCCACCTTCCAAAGGTGTATGGTAAGTATCTTTTTTGAATATATCGAAAATACCATAGAAGTCTTTACAGATGATTTTACCATCTACGGAGACTCCTTTGATATTTGTCTCAAAAACCTTACAAAATTTTTGCAAAGATGTATTGAAACAGACTTGGTCTTAAATTTTGAAAAATATCACTTTATGGTTGATCAAGGTCTGATTTTGGTTCATATTGTTTCAAAAAGAGGTTTAGAATTCCACAAAGCAAAAATAGATGTTATCAAAAGCTTACCCTACCCGAGGAGTGTTCAGGATATGCATTCTTTTCTTGGCCATGTAGGTTTTTACAGGAGGTTCATAAAAGACTTTTCGAAGATATCAGTTCCCATGTGCCAGTTGCTGCAAAAAGATGCAGAGTTTGACTTCAATGAAGTTTGCAAGAAGGCTTTTGACTTGCTGAAAAATCTATTCACTTCAGCCCCGATAATTCAGCCACCTGAGTGGAGTCTGCCATTCGAGATAATGTGTGATGCAAGTAACACCACTGTTGGAGCTGTTTTGGGGCAGAGGAAAGATCGGTTCCCCCATGTTATTTATTACGCTTCAAAAAGTTTGGACAATGCGCAAGAGAATTATTCAACCACAGAAAAAGAGCTGCTATCAATTGTTTTCGCGCTGTAGAAATTCAAACAATATTTGCTAAGGACGAAAGTCATAATTTTTCCTGACCATGCAGCCATTCGGTATCTCCTCGCCAAGAAAGATTCAAAGCCAAGGCTGATCAGATGGATTCTGCTGCTATAGGAATTCGCTATAGATATCAGAGACAAAAGTGGGAAAGAAAATATGGTAGCTGATCATCTGAGTCGACTCATCCCACCTGAAGACCCGACACCGATCCGTGAAACCTTTCCTGATGAGCATCTTTTTGTTGTTCAGAATCCGCCATGGTTTGCTGATATAGTGAACTACTTGGTCTCCAGAGAACTCCCTTCATATCTCACCGGAGCTCAGAAAGATAAAATAAAGAAGGAGGCGAAAAGATATGTCTGGGAAGAGCCATATTTATAGAAACATTGCACTGATCAAGTTATTAGAAGACGTGTGCGCCAATATGAAGTTTAATCAATTCTGAATTTCTATCATTCTGAAGCTTGTGGAGGGCATTATGGACCACAACGAACCGCGCACAAAGTTTTGGACAACGCTCTTTATTGGTCTCATATTTTTTGCAATTCGTTCCTATTTTGCAAAACCTGTGACTGGTGTCAGATGACTGGGTCTTTAACATCTCGGAATTAGATGCCACTCACCCCGATCTTAGTATGTGAAATTTTTGACGTTTGGGGAATAGACTTCATAGGTCCATTTCCACCATCTTTTGGCTTTGTGTACATATTGCTAACAATCGATTATGTATCAAAATAGATTTAGGCAAAAGCTACTTGGACAGATGACGCGAAGGTTATGGTCGATTTCGTTAAAACTAACATTTTTGCTAGTTTCGGGACACCAAAGGCCATCATCAGTGATCGGGGCATGTATTTCTGTAACCGCACCCTCGAGGTTGTTCTGAAGAAATATGGTGTTACATATCAGGTGTCGACTACTTATCACCCACAAACCAACGGGCAAGCTGAAGCTTCTAACCGGAAGATTAAGGGTATCATTGAGAAAACGTCAACCATGTGAAGAAAGATTGGAGTATTCGGTTGGATGATGCATTATGGGCTCACAGAACAACATATAAAACTTCAATTGGAATGTCGCCTTATCGAATCGTTTTTGGGAAACTGTGTCGACTTCCTGTCAAGTTAGAACACCGAGCATATTGGGCTGTCAAGAAACTTAATATGAGCATGGATAAAGCTGGTAGGAAAAGAAGGTTACATATTCAAGAGCTAGAAGAAATCTGGAATGATGCTTAATATAATGACGCGAATTATAAAGAAAAAACGAATGCTTTTCATGACAAGATGATCTCGCGAAAGGTATTTACTACCGGTCAAAAGGTACTCTTGTATCACTCTCGTTTTAAACTTATTTCTGGCAAATTGAGGTCTCGTTGGGTGAGACCTTTTGTTGTTACTAACGTGTTTGATCATGGTGCCATAGAGATTAAAAGCGAACAAACAGGAAAAAATTTCAAGGTTAATGGTCACCGGCTCAAACCTTTTTATGAAGGTTTTCAAGTCACAAAAAAAGAAGTGGAGCTTGTAGAGGTCCCGAATTACCGCAAATGAAGGAACCAAGTAACAAATTCGAGCTAACGACAGTAAAAACGGCCAGCTTACCGGGAGGCAACCCGGGTGTCTGAAGTTTTTATTTCTTTTTGCAACTTATTTTTATTCTTTTTTGGTGTGTTTCTTAGTTAATTGAATCATGCTTTTCAAACAAAGAAAACAGAGAGAGGTTTGCGTTAAAAAGTTTGTCAAAAATCGTGTTTTTTTCAAAACATGTGATCGTATATGTGTTCGCAGGTGAGGTTCAAGGATTTCAAACCAGGTTTTTGAAAAAAAAATGCGATCGGAACCTATTTTTATGCGATCGCAAGTACCAAGATGCGATCACATGTTTTTGTATTTGCGTTCGAATATGACCGTTGAGGATTTTAAAACTGTTCCAAAAAAATTGAAAACATGCAATCGCAGGTTGTCTTTATGCGTCCGTAGGTTTCGTAATTACCACTATAAATTCTGATCGTAGCCCTCATTTGCACTCACACTCGCATATTTCAGTCTTCCTTTCTCTCTGTTTTCACATTTCTCTCAAAAAAAACCCCACAAAAACCCACATAAATTGTTCATTTCTCATCCAAATAAATCAAGTAAGGTATCAAATTCTTCCTTTTTTACTTCTACTACGTTCCTACGGTACTAGAAACGTGATTCCACAGTTGAAGTTCTCCAAAAATTCCATTTTCCTTATTTTGAAATTTGAATTTTTGCAAGTTTCTTTTTCAGATCTACGCATCGTTAAAGCTCCGTTGGACCCGAGACTTGAAGCGTTTGTTCCAAACACAGACTAGAATAGTTTCATCTGAACAGCATTTGAAATATCAAAAAAAATGGTCGCGAAAAATAAAGTGTTGCTCAGCGCGCAGTCAGGTATATTCGTTCTGAAACTGTCACTCTTCATTTTTATCATATATCTATGCGGGCAAGAGTTGCTACCAACTTCTTAGGTACTTGATTAGGAGAATAAGTATTGGACTGAACCGCATCAAAATCATTTTATGGATCATAGTCATGAGTGATGTTTGATCAAGGTTGTATCTTTGTATTATTAGACCTAAGATACATATTTGAGACTTGAAGTGTAGGATTTTTTGTGCTTTGACATGGTTTAACGTTGTTCCGTAAAAGGCAGTTATAAGGGCTATCGTTGGGTATGACATGAACTACATGATGGGCGTATGTAGTCAAGATGAGATTTGTTCCTCTTATTCGTTGAGAGTTAGACATCTAAGGCCTTACTAAAATTTGAACACTAAATGAGATTGATGACAATTCATATCTCATGTTGAACATGATGTCGGAGACAAAAGAATAACTGATACCACACTTTTAGTAACAATTGTAGCTTAGAGCTCTTAGAATTGGATGTTAATAAGATGACACCCTTCATATGATTAACCAAATTGTCACACCTTTATCAAGTTGGCACATTTTATATATTTATTATTAATATGATTATTATTAAATAATATCAATTCTTGTATTTATTTAAGGAATAATTACTGTTTTGTGAAAATAATAACTAAAAAGAGTATAACTAGTAACTATGTCATATGCTATGATTTAATAAGCCATGTACAAAGTTTTGGACAATTTGAATAAACATGAATAAGTTAATGAGTTAACAACCATGGTTAATAAACTAGCTAGACAATTTTTGTCTTCTTCTTAAGCATGACCAAAATCTTTTTTATAAGAGAAGAGGTTGTTTGTCAACTTTCTTCTTATGTCCCCCATGCTTCTAAAAGGCTACCGATACTTTATGTTATTATAATATAAAATGCATGTCTTGCATGATAGTATAAAAATGATGCATGTGCTTGCATTTTTTGGCTAGTTTTTCACTCTTTCTCTACTATGGCAAAAAAAAATTCTCTTCCTACACCTTTCTCTCTATTGCAGCTAGTTTGGTGAATTAGAAGTTCCCTTGAGTTGTCTCATTTAGTACTTATTTTACTTAAGTACTAAATGTCTCATTTAGTACTTATTTAAAGGACTAAGACACTCAAGAATACAAAAATAAACTAGCATTCCAAGAGCCTTAATATTGATGGTGGATACTTGTAGAGAAAATCATACTCTTTGATTTTTCTATGTTCATCAACATCCTAAAACCAAGTGGGTTAAAAGGCTCCAAAGGTTATCATTCTAAAACACTTTATGGTTGTTTTAATATCATTCTAACATCTATAAATGGATCCTAGATGATTTTGTTTTGTTATAAAATCAAAAATAAACTTGTTATTTTTAACACTTCCGTTGACCGGTTCTGTTGAAAAACTAACTTATATTTTGTATCAAAACTCATCACCCACCCCCAATTATCTCCCTACTTCTCTCTATGTCTCTCTTATTTATATTTGTGCAAGTAATGAACATTGTCAAAGAAGACAACCAATCAACCTCTTCTCTTTCGCAACCATCTTCGATCAACCTCTACTCACCAACCACCATCTCCGACCACTTTGCATGTTTCATCTCCGACAACCACAAATTTTTATCCCCCAAATCAAAACTAAAATTCAACACAAAACCACACCAAACCAAAATCAAGAACAAACCTGCAACCAACAACCAATATCAAAACCTGTAAATCTTTTTAGAATCTCTACTCACCAACCACCATCTCAGACTACTTTGCATGTTTCATCTCCGACAACCACAAATTTTTATCCCCAAATCAAAACCAAAATTCAACACAAAACCACACCAAACCAAAATCAAGAACAAACTTGCAATGTGCAACCAATATCAAAACATGTAATTCTTTTCAGGTCCAAATCTTTGTTATTGAGTTCAGATTGGTGAAGAAGATACAGAATCAGCTTTCCATGATGACAACTCTGCACTCATCGATGGCGTTGAGAAGAGAACATGTTAAAGGCGGAAGGGAGAGGCAAGTTGGGGAGATTGTCAACGGTGGAAGGCGAGTGTAGATGTATTGATGATGTTGGAGGGTTTGTCGATCAAGATTGTAGACGACAACCATATTTTTTGTAATTTGGAAATGGGTTAGGGGTCTGAATAGGGAAGAGAAAAGGAGTATGGTGAGTTTTTTTTTTTTTTTTTTTTTGAAATTAGTAAAATATAAAATGAAAAACAAATTATAAAGACATAATAGTCTTTTTAAGATGATAGGGATAAAAAAAACCAATAAGAAAAAACCAATTTTGAACTATTAATACACCATCAAAACATTTTAAACAAAATCATAGAATTTTGCCAAAACATTATAAACAAAATCATAGAATTTTGCCAACAAGATGATATTTTTACAATTTTGTCTTTTATTTTTCAAAATTTTCATAAAAATACTTATCTGAGCCAGGCTCTATGAGTATGCCATTTTGTCGTACTTTTATTCTTAGACAAAAGTATAAATGGACAAAAGTTAAAGTGTTATGTTGTGAAAAAACAAACAAAAATCCGTCCTTTCAATTGGTATAACATAAAATAAAAATAAAAGTAAAAAAGCAACCACTTTAATGATGTATTTATTACAGCTAAATAAAGAATCAAATATGTGATAGAAATTAATTTGTAGAAAAAGAAATATCAAGCTATGATATAAACCCAACCCCGGTAAACTCAAAGAGTATCTTCTTCTCGATCTTCAGTTCTTCACTATACAATGTCGTCGACAAGACCTGTAGAAATGACCCCCGATGAAATCGAAAAGAGGCTTCAAGACTGTCCACCAGATCTTATCAGATACGATCGATTACTGAGAGGTAGATTACCTGTGAAATATGAATTTGTAGACAGTGAGTGGATCGGAAAACCTGGTATCAAGTTAGAACGTTATACAGATGAAAAGATTACTGCACTGGGTAGGGTAGTCATACCCATGTTGTCTTCAGGTTTTAGCATAGAAGCAGAAAGATGTGCATCGATTTTTGTTCTGGCTTATCATCTTAAAGCACCAGGTAGCAGATTTAGATCTTTTATCTTCAACTCGGATGAAAGTCTACAAGTGACGTCAGATCAACAGTACAACAGCGACCCTTCAGAGATGCTGAAGGCCGCAAGTCATGTGATCGCAGCAACAGGTGATCCGACAAGAGAGGCAGCGGTGTACTCATACATTGCTGCGTCATTGTTTCGACTGTTCACAAAACCAGCGTCTCATTATGTTCAGACATGGTCTCGTTTTCTAAATGGCTTTTCTAAGTTCTACGGAGAACCAATGAGGGTGATACTTCCTGTTCCAACTGTAGCTGCAGTTGGAAGTTTGAAAGATCTATTCTCTGTGGATCGAAGTGCAAAAGTAATGCTGTATCGGTTTCTTTATATGAGTAATTCAAATGAAAGCCACAAGGGTTTCAAGACGTTTTTATATGATAATGTCCTTGAGAATACTGGTATGCACATTCTAGGTATCATTGAGCAACTCGCCGATGTTTTGAACTGTTCTCTGGGCTCAATCATCATTACCATGGAAAAAGGAAAAACGAATGTGCAAATGAAAAGTTTGCTTCATGTGTTGAAAATGATGACTTCAAATGATGAGAATCATAAAAGGAATATGTGGAGGTATGGGAGGATATTCGATGAAGCATTCTTGGTTGATCTCCAAACGAAATCATGTGTAGATGTGGTGTATGTATTAGCAGAGGCACTCAGATCTGAGTCACCAGAAAAACACAGTGGGATTATGCAGATTGCTCAATTTGCAGACATTAGCGAGGAGAAAAAAAGGAGATGTGCTAAACCAGCTCAACTGCTTTTGACCCACCTCAAAAATCAAAACCCTTCCAGCATCTAGCTGACTATCTCTGTAATTTCCAGTTTTTAAGATATTGTGTTATATTCATCTCTACTTAGTAATATTTGTTCTCTTTTGTTGATGTTGCTTTCGTTTGCATGATGTACCTATTTATATATGTGGATAAACTCTTATACAAAATTCCCCTATTTGTGTCATAGGACAAATCTTTGCTCTCTTTTTTCCTTCCTACATATGTATTGTATATGAATGACATTGCAAAAACTGATTACATTTTCCAAAGTCGATGCTTTAATAGGAAGAAACAAAAATAAGATACCATATTACCAATGGAAATACACTTCTCTTTTATGCATATAACCATTGATCGAAAGACTATCTGCCACGAATTTGTGAAATGAAGAAATCATGCAGATCATCGTCATTAGCTGAAACATTATAATCATCCTCATAGTTGGGTGTTGATGGCAAGCTTTTAATAAGAGTTAATAGGATATTAGCGACGTTTTTGCGACGGTTTGGCAACAGAATAAAATCTGTCGGTATTTTATTTTTTAATTCTAAGGGCAATTCGGTAAATTCAACTAAGGGGTATTTCCGAGGGATGAGCCGTGCTGCATCATATCGACTTAACCTAAATCAATCTCCCCAGAACTGTGAACGAAGGCGTCAACGCTCCGACTGGAGTTCTTTGAGTAGTGCTTAATTCTCTTTGCATAGCTTACAACACAGGTGTAATTTTTATACCTAAATTCGTATCGTCCTTTCTGAGCGAAATTAAGAAGATGAATGTTAGTGTAATTGATGTAATCGATCGGAATTGGGTTGGGTGCAAGGGAGATTTGGATTTACAAGGTTTTCATTTCAAATAGATGTTTAGTACTCACGATTTGAGTCTCCTTCCCATATTATGGTATCGATAAAGAAAAGTTTTGGTTCATGACTTCAAAGCTCCTGTCTGGTACGTAAAGACCATACAACAAAGACATATATAATACACCTACTGCAAAAACAAACAACCTGGAAAAATAAGAAAATAAATAGCTAGCATTTCATCATTATAAAAGCATTAGGTTTGGAGTTTTGACTTACCTCTGAATGTAGAATTTCTTTCCAAATGTTATGGCCGAATTGACTTCATTATTGTTAACACACCATATCTCGGTGGTTATTGAAGCCAACAGATATCCAATTGAAATCCTCTGTATAGTTATATTATAATTGATACATATGATTGTCATTGACATCCAAAGAAAGTTCTTGCATAGATATCTTTGAAGCTGTAAAATCTGGTTAAAATCTGGTTATAGTCTTATAGATAACTACTGAACTTAGTTTATTTGTTCTTTTTCCCTATTTTGTTTAAACTTTTCTGCATACAATGAACTTCTTTCTTTGTCCAAGATTAGATGTCACTTTCCATTAGCTGAAAACTTATTATTAACTAAATCATTCCAATCTTACACCATTAAATTGACCACAACACCCATCCCCTCCCCCTATTTACACAACCCACCATCTTTTATATATAAAATCTTCACAAACACTTGTTTTTTTAGATCATTGTTAATTTGATGTAAGGTTTGGTAGCATTGAGCGCATAGGAATAAACTGAATATGAATTATTATCGAGCCTGATTGAATCAAATCACTGCATGACAAGACAAGAAAGAGAAATTATATGTGTAGAATGAAAAAGTAAAATGGAACTAAGATTCTAATTCTAGTCTAAGGGGGCTTTTGGTCCAAGGGATATGATGAATTTACATTCAAAATCTATACAAGTTCTTTGTTTTTTAAAACTAAAAATAAAAAAGAATAGGATTTTAATCCCAAATTGCAGTTGACGACAGTCTTTCCTGGTGGTCGTTTTAGTTGTAGAGTTAGTGAGGGCAATAAGGTCTTTTCCAGTTAAGTGAGTAGGTAGGTCTGTGTTTAGTTTGCTTCTTGCCATTGGGATTTTAAGAGTTAGCCTTCCTTTATATAATATTACTCTGACTGACCTAGTTCCAAGTTAAGTTAATTTTGATTCTTTTTTTTAGTTAGCTCAAACACATGCTGCTGACATCAATATTGAGGAGGACATGGATACTAGTGCTCCTTAATATTGATGTCAGCAGCATCTGTTTGAGCTAACTAAAAAAATGAATGAAAATTAACTCAACTTGGAACTAGGTCAGAGTCAGAGTAATAATATATAAAGGAAGGCTAAAACTTAAAATCCCAATGGCAAAAAGCAAACAAAACACAGACCTACCAACTCACTTAACTAGAAAAGACCTTATTGCCCTCACTAACTCTACAACTAAAACAACGATTGGGAAAGACTATCGTCAACTGCAATTTGGGATTAAAATCCTATTCTTTTCTTTTTTTAGTTTTACCAAACAAAGAACTTGTATAGATTTCAAATGTAAATTCATCATAATCCCTTGGACCAAAAGCCCCCTTAAAATAGAATTAGAATCTTAGTTCCATTTTACTTTTTCATTCTACAAATATAACAAAAATTTCTCTTTCTTGTCTTGTTGTGCAGTGATTTGATTCATTCAGGCTCGATAATAATTCATATTCAATTTATTCCTATATGCTCAATGCTACCAAACCTTACAGCAAACTAACAATGATCTAAAAAAACAACTGTTTGTGAAGATTTTATATATAAAAGATGTTGGGTTGTGTAAATAGGGGGAGGGGAGGGGTGTTGTAGTCAATTTAATGGTGTAAGATTGGAATGATTTACTTAATAATAAGTTTTCAGTTTATGGAAAGTGACATCTGATCTTGGAACAAAGAAAGAAGTTCATTGTATGCAGAAAAGTTTAAACAAAATAGGGAAAAAGAACAAATAAACTAAGTCCAATGCTTATCTATAAGATTATAACCAGATTTTACATCTTCAAAGATATCTATGCAAGAACTTTCTTTCGATTCCAATGACAATCATATGTATCATTCATAATATAAATATACAGAGGATTATAATTGGATATCTGTTGGCTTCAAAAACAGGTTGCAGCTTTTCTGAGAGATTTTGACGGACAGAAACAGTAAATGAAGAATCGTGAGTTTCAACGATTCTCAACAAGTACCGGTTGATTTCGGAAATGAAACCTCTAATCAAGGATCTTTCTCCTTCAAGATTGGCAATACGAGTTGAAGCATTCTTCAGCTTTTCCGAAAGAGCCTTGGTTTTCTGAGTGTTATCAAGTTTGATGTTTGCTTGGAGTTTGGAGAGAGCTTCTTTCTCAGACTTCAATGAAGTACGAAAAGCTTCGATCACCTTGTTCATATCGGTTGTGTTCTTGTCAGAAGAGGTTTGGAAGTCAGCCGTAAATTCCTTGACTTCCTTTTGTAAGAGCATGACATGTTCTGTAGCTTCTGAGATCTTCTTTTCGGAAGCTTGACATGCCTTTGTTGTATCTTCAAGAACTTTGTCATTCGACGATGTGAGCATCTCCACCGGGGGAAGGGCTTGGCCTGATTGCATTGCATCTCTAGGAGATTTTGCACTTTTGAATTATTTTTAGTCTGATGTTGTTTTGAAACACTTAGTTACTTGAATATCTTTTGGAAGTTTAAAGAATGAATGTTTTGATTGAGTTTTAAAAATGAAAATTTTCCTTAGTATTTTTGGGATGTTACAAGTTGGTATCAGAGCCTTGGTTTGAGGGATTCAGACACATTCTCATGTGTCTCTGGACTAAAACTGAGGAATTGATAGATCTTTTAAAAGAAAACGATTTTCAAAATGGTTTTTAAAAAAGAAAAAGGGTGTGATGCATGCAATCAGCTGATCTCGAGTAAGTATTTCCCAAAATACTCATACATGTTTATATGTTTCAGAATGTGAATATGTATATAGCATGCTAGATTAGGGCTAATGATCTACTTAAGGTTGCATGATAGTATACTAGGAGAGATGCCTTTATATGCTTGTGGATTGAACTTTTAGAACTGCATGCTAGTATGGATTCAGATATTGGATAGCATGGCATGGTTAGGGTATGCTTTGGTATGGATTACTTGATGCTCGAATGTTGTTTGCTTTGTGCTTTTGGAGACTTCCGTTGATATCAGCTAACTATTAATCGAATACATTATGTTATATGTTATAGGGATTAGATAATTTTACAAGGTTAGGTTTAAATCTATTACACAACTATTGTCTGAGTCTAACCGTTGTAGTGTGAGACCTTACAGTCGAAGAATTATCTAGTGCCTCCAGTATGTAACTGTAGTCTTGAGATAGTTAGAAGGTATTAGAGGGAGTTTCTTCTGCAGCTGATGGCGGAGAGTGGTGTGAAGGGAACCCTAGGAAAGCCTAGGAGATATTTTGGTGTGTTGAGTGCATTTCTCTACAAGTGAAGTAATTGGATGATAGGGAGTAACTTAGAGGATTCAAGGCGATCCTTGAGGAAAGTACGGATAGGTGTGGAAGGTAGTATTAAGCCCGTACTACTAAAAACACAGGATCCGTACTTGAATCAAGGGAAGTCACAAGGATTCTAAGGAGCTTGTAGAGTGTGGAATTCCTCGAGCATGCTCTGATAGTTTATTGTTTACTTTTAAGTTAACAGTAAAGTTCAAACAATTACAACAAGCTAAAACATTAACAAGTAAATATTCTTTTATAAAATATCTTAAGTTAACAACAAACATTAATCACTTAGAACAACATCTTAACAGTCAAAATAAACCTAGCTGCAGTAAGCAAATTTTATAAAAAAATATAAACCTACCTACAGTAAACAAATTTATTGAAAACTTTGACTACAATAAAGTTATATAAGACATTTGGTATCAAAGATTCTGAAATTATGAAATTCATTGCTAACCCTAGTTGCAGTAAGTTGGATCAAAGACTAACCATAGGTGTAGTAAAGAAGTAAATTGCTACAATATATAACTTCACAAAAGTGTTTCATAAATCATTATCATATAATATCTAGAATCAAAATCGAAATCAATATCATAAAAAAAAACTACACAAGATATTAGTGCCATCTTACCTGATTGTTGAACTATCTATTTTTATGATCAAAATCAGAATCAAGAGATTCAAAATCAGATGTATCCGAGCTTTGATCTGTGGTAGAATGAAATTGTGCTTTTCAGAATGAGAATCAGAATCAATTTCTTCGGCTTTTTCTTGAGAGATTTGAAACAAAATTTTACTACGAACGAACTTTGAATCGATGAATGAAAAATATAATCACGATTTAAATTCTGAGTCAGAACACTGAAAATCAAAATGTGAATGGATCATAATCGATTCTTAGGGGTTTTGAAGAAACATTTTTGTTAGACTAAGTTAGTTTAGTTTAATACATTGTATTATATTAGAGGGTACCTAATGGTATTTAGTTAATAGTATCTTTCAATATATATATTAGGGATCGTGTAATCTTTTATTAATAACAAATATACACGGTTTCACTTGGTATCAGAGCCAAGTAAACCTAAAACGCTATTACCAGCCATCACTCAATATGCAGTCTTTGAAACAAAATTTTACTATGAACGAAATTTCAATCGATGAATGAAAAATATAATCACGATTTAAATTCTGAGTCAGAACACTGAAAATCAAAATGCGAATGGATCATAATCGATTCTTAGGGGTTTTGAAGAAACATTTCACAATCAAAATCGAATCGATTCAGTGATTTTAGGAAGAGCAATGTGAAGCATAATCAAAATGAAAGGAAATCGAATCTGGGTAAGTTCTTCAATCAGGATTGCAGATCAGGAAGAATGATGGTTTTTAGGGTTTGTTGGAGGGCGAGAGTTTTCTGGTGCGTGAAGAATGAATGAAGTTGTTTGACTCATGATTGCAGATAAATTAAAAACAAAGTAACGATACTACCCATTTGTGTCTTTCATTAATCCCAAAGTTTGATAGAATTTCAAAAATGTCACCGCCTCTATATGTTTTAATTTGATTTAATCACATCCATAGATCATGGTAGATGAATGGTCCAGATTTTGTCCCCATGTCTCACAAAATATCATTCTCTCACATGAGCTCAATATATATATATATATATATATATATATATATATATACATATATATATATATATATATATATATATATATATATATATATATAGAGAGAGAGAGAGAGAGAGATAGGTTCATTTGTTTAAACTAAGTATTGTGTTATTGTATGCATAAATGTGGGTCAATCAAAATTAAATAAATAAATAAATAAATAAGGGTAATTTAGTCATTTGTTTAATAACTTCCAAAAATAATCCCTATAATCATGGTATCTCTCCAGTTTAAATCTCCTTCCCCTCTTTATCTAAAAACCGATTCTGAAAACCCTAAATTGAACAAATCGACACCCCCCCCCCTTGTCCCTCCAGCCGCCATTACCCCTTTATTCCAGTCTGCATCAAGTTCTGATTCCGACTTGGAGTCGGACGACGAAGCTCTAGTGGACGACTAAAACCCCCTCAATTTGACACTCCATTTCTCCCCACCCTTCGCTTTGCTTTCTCTGTTTACGCGATTCATCTCCTCGATAGCTCCAGCTTCCCTCCTATGGCGACGACAGGCGACGGAAGGGCTCCCTACGAAAGCAGCGAAGACGATAACAAGTCCCTTAAGAGGCCTTTCCTTTCAGGTTCAAAATTCTTGTTGTCTACTTCTTTCTGATTTTATTAAATTGTATTTGGTATATTGATTTCAATCGAAGCTCTAGTGGACGACCAAAACCCCCTCAATTTGACACTCCATTTCTCCCCACCCTTCGCTTTGCTTTCTCTGTTTACGCGATTCATCTCCTCGATAGCTCCAGCTTCCCTCCTATGGCGACGACAGGCGACGGAAGGGCTCCCTACGAAAGCAGCAAAGACGATAACAAGTCCCTTAAGAGGCCTTTCCTTTCAGGTTCAAAATTCTTGCCGTCTACTTCTTTCTGATTTTATTAAATTGTATTTGGTCTGCTGATTTCAATCAAAAATTAGGTCCTTCCACTAAAAAATTGTGTCTTGAGGTGGAGTTTGGAGGATTGCATGCCAAGTGTTCGATGAAAGGACTCAAATACGTCAACTGGTGTTCTTGGGTTCAAGAACAACCTTAATGGTCTTTTGAATTCAGAAATTGGATTCTGTTATACCAACATCTCCGGTAGCTAATTCGGCTTGCAACAATGACTGAGGTTCTATGTTTATGTGAGAACACTCTAATTTATTTGCTAATTGTATGTTACAATGTTTATAACAGTTGGTAGTCGATTATGTGTCAAACTGAACCCAGTTAATGAGTCCATTTAATGAGGTTATTCTACTGCTGACGATGGTTTTTTTCTTCAGGAATTTATCTGTTACTTATGCAAACAACAGTCTGGTCCCAAACACCTGTTCTTCACAATCTTTTTATCATTTTGTGGCGCGGCTGGATTCCATTCCAACATAATTGGAATTCGTGATTCCAAAAAAGGGCTTATCACGAATTAGCTACCGGAGATGTTGGTATAACATAATCCATTTACTGATGTTGAAAAGATGTATCATTTAGGAGTGCAAAAGTAAGTGATTGTTATTTGTTATTTTTCAAAATGTTCATTCAATTTGAATTGTTCGCTGAAATTCTTAGCTTCATATACTTGAAGCCTTATTGTTTTTTTTTTTTTTTGAGTAATACGTTATATGATTTATTGGTTTTTACCTTTTGCAAGCTTAATTGATAACTGGTAATGTGATAATGGATTTGTTTGTAGAATCTATACTACAGTATGAATAATGTGAGGTGAGGTAATTAAATATTCGAATTTTTTTTCCTGATTTAACACTTCATTTATGTGGACAGTGCAGGATCTTGACAAGGTTGAATTCTGAAAAGGTATCAAGTATGTTTATGTAGATGATTCAATGGATGATATTGGTGAGATTCCAATTCTATTGGAATGGAATCACGAATTCCAATTCTGTTGGAATGGAAAGACGAATTCCAATTCTGTTGGAATCACAGAAGTTGATGCTTGAAGAACATACCACAAAATTGAAACGGACCACATTATTCTTTTAGAATGTATTAGTCGTTGTTAGATTTTGATGTTTTCTTTCCCGTTTTGATTGTTTTTAGTTTTATTCCTTAACAATAAATGTAATTCTTAACAATTGTTACCCGTATTCTATAAGAAATAATGTATATTTTGCTTTTATTCTTCAATTGATTGTTCAAGGATTTGTTATTCTACAAGAAGTTTTTAAATTCATGATCAAGAAATAGGTTCAAGAATATTTTTATTATTTATGGTTCAAGAATATTTTTATCTTTGAATATACTCATAAACATATTCTGTCAGAATGTCCGAATTAAAAAAATTATAATACGTAAAATCGGATTTTTAAAATTAATAAAATCTATGATCCCTTAAAAAAATGCAATTTTCCTTTATTAAATCTATATTAATTTACTAAATTACCCTTGTAATTAATTAAAATGATATTTTCAATTATATTTGATTCATTTATATATATATATATATATATATATATATATATATATATATATATATATATATATATATATATATATATATATATGGGATAGGGAATATACATTACAGCCCCACCTAAGCTTAGGTACTAAACCTCTAAAATATTTCGTTTTAACTTAGTAATTATGCTCGATTTGGTTTTCATTTGGTAAATATATTGTCTCCAATAACATTTCTTCCCTCTATTATCATTTTACCATCATTGTTTTCATTCCTCTATTATCGTTTATTACTTAACCCTATTGAACACTATTGTTTTCCACCGTCATTAAGGTCGAAAATAATCAATGTTCTTGCTTCCTTATCAAAACTATTGTGTACATCATGAATCTACATCTTCAAATGTTAATTGTGAATCCCCTAATCGCAATCTTTATAAAGTAAAACAATGTATTTTCATGAGGTTTAGTACCTAAGCTTAGGTGGGGCTGTAATGTATATTCACTTTTCCATATATATATATATATATATATATATATATATATATATATATATATATATATATATATATATATATATATAATAGTGTTTCACGTGAAATTTTAGGTGATAATAAACATAGATTGAATTTTATTGTGGTAGGTCTTCTAATCCATATTTGATATTTTGAATGTAGTAATTGTTTTTGTTGCGTTTTTTATTGTAGATATGTTTACCTGTAGATTGTTATTGGCTTACACATTGAATTTTATCATAAATTGTGTATGTTTTAAATAACCATTTTTATAATTAACAATTTGCTCAATTTATCAGTAGATGCAATTTTCTTTGGCTAAGTCACACATTATTTTTTTAAGTTGAGCATTACATTTTCAAGTTTTTATAAAACACAGTTTTACGTGAAACTTTAGAAGATAATAAGTTTTGATTTATGTGACATTTGTTCTTCTGATTAAGAGGTATTCTTTTATATTTTGATTCATTTATTTCTATCGTTTGGTACACTACAGTATTAAGTTTGTGGATGGTTTTTAGATTGATATTAGTTTTTTCGATCATCTTCACCTGCTGTTAAAAAGTAGAAACTGAAATTTGTTTCACTTTCAATGGAGTATTCGATTATTCATCAATGACCGATGAATTTACTTACTTATAAGTCGTATCCATCAGATGATGTTAGATAAATGAAGCAACATTTGGGGAACTTCATAAAAGCTGTTAGCTTGAACGACGTATTGGCACCATCAACAATCGTAGATGTACAACAATTTTTCGTTTATAATTAATAACAATTTACCTTTATTTATTATTCATTCTTTTTAAAATCTCAATCTTTAATCGTGTATTTCCACTTCCATTTGCAGTATGATGAATCTGAACGCTAAGGACATGGTAAATTCTTTAGAGAGATATACTCACTATATGAACGTTGAGCTACTAATCAATCGGTATGAACAAATACAACAAAGTCATGATTGTAATTTCCTATATTTTGTAAATTTACGTGTCCGATATATGGTACTTTGTTTTTTTCCATTATAACAGTCCAGGCAAAAAGCACTTGCGGATTTACTGCAGATGCAAACAGTTTATGTAAGTTAAAATTCTATTCTTTTTTTGGTAATATTATATTAAAAAACGTTTTTTATATTTCATTAGGTTTATTAATTAACATATGGTAACATTTCAGCTTGCAAAACTTAGTGAGAAGCAATGCCAACCTGAAACACGGTTGAAATTTATTCTAGAAGCTTGGTACTGAGAAGTAGCAAAAAGACAGTTTTTGAGTATTTACAAGGTATGTATGTATGTCTATATTCCCATTTTTCCCGCACTGTACACAAAATAAATAAACTAGTAAATGAACAAAGTTGGATGGTTTGACTACGCACTACAACAATCAGACCCTATGGAGACGAAAAATTCAGACCCTATACAGACGACAAGTCGTCGGTATAGGGTATGGCGACGACAAGTCGTCTGCAAAGCGTCGTCGGCACAGGCGTGTCGGCATAGGTCTACTCCGTCGTCGGCATAGATGTCATCGGCATAGATCCACCTATTGCGACGACAAGTTGTCGGTACAGCTTTTGTCAACCATATTTTCGGGAAAAAAAATAATGTTTTATTAAAAATATGTGGCGACGACCTGTCGTCGGGAAACCTATAACGACGACCGGTTGTCGCGAAAGGATTAAGCTATTACGATGACATGTCGTGGTATAGGGGTTTTAACAGTTGTCGGTTATGGACCTATAACGGCGACTTGTCGTCGGGATAGCTTCTGGTTGTTTTTTTTTAGCTTTACAGGTTTTGTACATTACCATTCCTGCATTTTTAACAAATCCAAAAAACATTGCAGCATATATCAATTGAAATACATTAACTAGGTACCATTGTTGAAATTTAAAACATCAAATTCAAGTTTAATATTATAATACATAGTTAACTAACATTGTTCATAACACTAAAAAAACATCAATCATCATTGTCATAATCGTCTTCTTCTTCTTCTTCTTCTTCTTCTTCTTCTTCTTCTCCTTCTCCTTCTTCTTCCATCCTTTCGGCAAATTGTTGAGAGGTACTTGCTTGTGTGTTATAGTTGAATAGAAAGTTAGGAAATGGTGGTGGTTGGAAGTTTGGAATACATGCCGCCAATGATGCATTATACTGTTGCAAATATTCTTGCATTTGTTGTGCATCAAATTGGGATTGAGATTGAGGTTGAGATTGAGACGATTTGGAAGTGGAAGCCCGTTCATTTGGAATTAAACCGAAGTTGGCGGTTGGTCTCCTACCCACCCCGCGAGCATGTCCACGTCTCGTCCCAAGGGCACGTTCTAAACATTCTTCCTCGTTTACTTCTCCTCCTTCCCCAACCTCGTTTTGCATTTTCTCATATTCATTTTGAATTTTCTCCTAAAATAAATAAAACAATTAACATACGTTAATTAAAACAAACAACTAAACTTAAACATTCAAATAATAATAATATATTTAAACTTAAACAAGAAACTATAATTAATAATAATATATTTAAACAACACATTTATTTCGTTTATCACTTACCCAGTCTTCTTCTGCTCGACTTGTACACCAACCCGAACCTTCTTTGTAGCGCATTTGTCTCCAACCCTCAATATGCTGCGGCCTGATTCCCATTTTTTCCTATAATAAGTGAAAAAACAATAAATATATTTGTACAAATGTTAATAACAATTTTAAATAATACTAATGTATTTTATTACCTCTAAATGATGTCGTTGAGCATAGGGTCTACATCCGTGAGCACTTGTGTGCGGAAGTTTCGACCTAGTAACTTTATTTTTGTCCGACGTGCGTCTGTATTCCTTGGTCAAAAACAACAAATCAATCATATCGTTCCAAACTTTTGGCGGTCCAATCAGTCGGTGGATGTCTTCTTGCCCTTTCCACATTATGATATCCACCAACTCTTTCAAAATGTTTTTTTTGTCTGATACTTGCGCTCTCGATAAGCTCTTTGCATATCTGCTTGGATACCCGCTCGAAGGGGTTCCCACAAGTTTGTGCCCCGATACCTATTAATATCAAAATAAGTCTGCAAAAGGAAAAACATATTTGATTAGTAAAAAAATATTTAATAAGTGTAAAATTCAATACATATAAAATATATTGTATGCTTACCTCTATCTCGGGATATAAATCATCTTTATACTTGGTAGGAACACGACGCCAAGTATGATAATGCAACGGTACCGGTGATCCCACCAGATTTGAGATCTGTCTGACAAACATTTACCCGTTGTCCCCTATAAATCGATACGTCCACCCGGAGATATCAATTGTCAAATCCAAAGGCCTACACTTGTTTTTTTCATACTCATCGTACAAATTTAAGTTTCTCCCTTTGCCATGCACATTCACATTCACATTCTTCGCTTGTGCTATATTTACATATACAATTGGAAATTTAGAAATTTAAAACTTTAATATATCTAATACTTAAAAATTTCATATAACTTACAGGATTGGCAACCCGATGGTACACCGCGTGCAACCCCGTGCGGAGGTCTATCCCCACCGTCTCCTCCGTGTACCCTCGCGACTTCTGCCATCTGTTTAACAAATTTTATAAACATTCAGAATATATAATAAAGCTATAAATAAGCAACATTTCAAAATTTAACAAATATTATAAGCAATCAGGATATATAATAACAATAACATACCGTCAATCAGATTCATCACTAGAACAATATACATGTACATGGGCATAAACCGTATAGTATACGATTTTAGAAACCCACGGTCATGTATATAGGCATAAACCGGACTCAACAACTGTCGATACATATTCACACACTTTACGCACGGACAACGCACTTTGTCTTCAGAGTCAACATGTTTCCTAGCAATCTCCATAAAGTTTTTAAGACCTTCCAAGAATTTTGGGGACGTTCGGTTTTCACGAATCCAACTCTTATCGATCGTCATTGTTGTTTCATTATTAAAACTTAGATTGTATACATAGTTACAATAAAAGTTTAAATATTTTTATATTTTGTTTTATGTTGCTATTAGTAACGTTTGTTCTTATTGACAAACATTTTAACTTAAAAATTAGATTGTATACATAGTTAAATTGTATGACTTTTTGTTTGAGAGAAAAACGGACGGAATATTATTTTGTTTTTTTTCCAATTACAGCATTGTACTTTTAATATATATACATTTTACTTTTTTTCAATTATAGAAAAAAACTGTTATCGATAGTCATTAGATTGTATTTATAGTATATATACATTTTATTTTATTTTTCAATTACAACATTGTACTTTTAATATTATTTTGTTTTTTTTCGTTTTTTTATAGCACCATACTTTTTATAACAACGTAATTTTATTATTTTGTTTTATGTTATAACTTTCAAATAGAAATGAAAATAAAATACTTTAATAAACAAGATAAAAAAAGTATGTTGCTATTAATAACTTTTGTATACATACATAGTTAAATTGTATGACTTTTTGTTTGAGAAAAAAACGGACGGAATATTATTTTGTTTTTTTTTTCAATTACAGCATTGTACTTTTATTCACTTAAGCTAATAAACTAAACATATAACACAACCATACTTATTTTACATTTTATACATAAAATTTCATACCAACCTAAACAAAGATCACAATCATACATATACCAAACAAAGAAACAAATTTGAATTTCATACAATTTCAATTTCGGATAAACCAAAACAAACAAACAATATACATATACCAAACAAACAAACAATATACATATACCAAACAAAAAACAACAATCACACATATACCAAACAAACAACATAATCACACATATACCAACCAAACAACACAATTCTACAATCAAAAGAGGATCAATTTCAATTTCAATTTCATGAAAACTTATGCATATATATAATTTCAATTTCAATAAAAAAAAAAAAAAAAAAAAAAAAAAAAAAAAAAACTAACTTGTGTTTGTTCTTCTAGCTGTGATGGGGACTCCCCTTGTCAAAATCAATGGTGATCCTCCGGTGGTGGCTGGTGGTCACCGGAGATAAAAAAAAACAGAAAAAAAACACGATCGTTCAAAATCGATGCTGTGTTCTTGCAATAAAATACGAAGGGTGGTGAAGGAGATAACCTGGAACGATGGGCGCCGGTGCACAACGCGGTGGGGAAGCTTCAGGCGGCGGCTGTCGGACGGTGGTGCTTCACCACCAGTGAAAACCTCTAAACACCAAAAAAAACCCAAAATTTGGGGTAAAAATCATTAGCACACATCAATATTCAACGAAATAGGAGTAGAAAAGGTTTACCTGGGGCTAATCACCGGCTAGTTGACGTTGGAATTGGATTTTCGTCGGAGAGAAAGAGATGGCTGCGTCGCTGTGCAAATGAACGAGGGATGTGCCATTCTTTAGGGTAAACCCCTATGCCGACGACATGTCGTCGGTATAGGGTCAAATAAACGATGTCGTTTCAATTATTTGCTGAAACAAAAAAAATTAAAAATTAAAAACCTATGGCGACGACATGTCGTCGGGATAGACCCGGGATGCGGATCGCCACGTGTCATGCCGACGACTAGTCGTCGGTATAACATACACAAAACTACATTGTTTTGTTTTTCTGGCATATATATTAAAAATAAATGGAAAATATATTTTTAGATACCTATACCGACGACATGTCGTCAGTATAGAATTTCAGAAGACCGCCAATATTTTTGTCTTTCCCGCCAGACTTTTGCCGACGACTTGTCGTCGGAATAGAGGTCCTGGTCAAATTAAATTGGTCAAAGTTCGCAAAAGGTATGGCGACGACATGTCGTCGGGATAGGGGTACTTTTAGCGACGACAATTGTCGTCGGCATAAGTGTCGTCTGCATAGGTCCGTATCCTTGTAGTGACGTAAAATTCAATTCTTCTCTGATTTTTTTTTTTTTTTTGGGTTTATAAAATTATGAAAAAATAAGGTTTTTTTTTTCTTTAAATAGTGTGACACGCAACTACTTTGAGAATTTGGTGAGAAAACGGGGCGTGGACTCACATGGGGCATCAAGCTGAACAAGCACCTCAATCCTTTTATATTATAGGCTTATAGCCCTCATAGTTGGAATGATCGGCCCAATGCATAGGCTACTAATAGGCACCATATCATGCACTTTTTGAATCATGTTAACTATTATATCGTTTGCAGCCAAAGAAGATGAAACAAATGGCAAGAGAGATGTTTAATTTTGACAAAGATGTTCCAGTCAATGATGAAGAGATTGAAGGTTAATCTTAATCGGAACATTTTGGATTTCTTTCTTTTCTAATAGCTCTCTTAATCCCACTTCAAGTTTATGACACTTCCAAACTATATAATTTGAAAACCTACCGTTTGTGACCGGTTTCACATTTTAATTCTCTTTCTTTTCTAATAGCTCTGTTAATAATTCAATTGTGATCGGCTGTTGTTGAGTTTCACATTTTGGGATAATTTTTAATTATTGAATTTGACATTTGGGGTAATTTTGTAGATTGGGGTTGCGAAATGGCCATTTATGGGAATAATGAGACCTAGCCATATAGTACTCAAGGTGAATATTTGGGCCAAGGTCATATCTAAGCAAGCGAAAGATTCATATATTCCAGTTGTCACGATTTAAGTGGTCTGGTGAGACCTAAACATGCGGTAAAGATGAGACTAAGCATGTTGGATGGACAAATAATTGGTTATTAAGAGTCCTATAAATATATAAGAGTTGTGTACTTAGTGACGAGTTAATGAGCAACTTTTAAATAATCTAAGGAAAGAGCCGCGGATTTGCCTGCTCCGAACCTACAAGCTTGTCTGCTTCAAGCATGCAGACTCAGAGAAACAAGTTGACACAGACCAGTACACTCAGTGCAAAGAGTTGAAGACATGTTGACTGCAGACCTGGCTGGCGGGACCCCAGCCAGGGGCTCTGCCCCTTGGACCCCGCTAGGGGCGCTGCCCCTTTGGAAACCCCGAACCCGGGGGCGCTGCCCCCGGACTCCCGACTAGTCGTCGAACCGGCTTCTAATTTGATCTTATACATGCGTGCACTCTGCACAACCTCGTACATATAATAGAATACAAATTTTTGAAGCCCTTAGCTCACATGTTAGTTCCAGTTACTTAAAATGACATGGTGACACTAAAATCACCTAACATTTTATCATCTTATCCATTTCATGTTTATTAATAGAGGAAATACTCCATTGTTTGGGACTCCAATTAAACCAAACATTGTAGACTCTCCTGAAACATTGCTTCTTTTTATGTTTGAATTGATAGTGTTTGGTGGATTGCTTCTTTTTTCATCTTATGATCTTATCCATTTTTCAAAAATTGCTTCTTTTGTCATCTTATCCATTTTCAAAAATTCTTGAAAATGGTTATAACTTCTTGATAACCACAATGAACTCACACGATCCATCAAATATCCAAAAACTTTTTTGTTACCAAACCGATCTTGTTTCGAACCTGTAATTTGCTAATAATATACAAATGGGGAATTCGGTTTGGACCTAAGTACATTTAGGTTGATTGTCTAGTTTGAACCAAACTAGTTTATATAGTTCAATACCATGTTTTAGGTTTATATTTTCAATATTTAAACAAACCTAAGTACATTTAAGTTGATTGTCTAGTTTGAACCAAACTAGTTTATATAGTTCGGTTCCATCATTTCCGATTTTTTTTGGTTGCTTCTCACCTTCTTGATCTAATCCAGTCTTTTCATAGTGGTTTTTAAGTTTTGACCCAATTAATGGTTGTGAAAAATCGTTAACATCATTTATATCGTAACATTTTATGTATATATATTTGTGTACTTTAGGTGAAAGTGAATAACAAAAACAAGATGAAAAAATGTTATTATGGCAAAGACGAGATGGAGTTTTCAATGATTGAATCAAGTTAGTAGAATAGTAGCGTGGATTAAAAACATGGCAATTGATCTCTTATTTAATTATATGTAGTAGTTATGTGTTTCTTTCTCATAAACCCAAAACCAAATATTCGAACCTCTTGAAGATATAATAAATAGATTTTATTTTTCTCACAATTCTAGTTTATTTCAAACTAAAAATAAAGTACAACTTATCCTGCATAGGGTACAACTCAATTTATAAGTAAATTTCAGGAATTTATGTTTTTTTGTCCATAAGCCACAGTCCAAAATTGGTTCTGTTATTTACATTATAACAGCCACGAGTTTTGGTCTTCTCTTCATGCTATATCACATGTCATGTACTTCCAAAGAATCTTAATAATACAACACACACACGTTAATACTACATATCATTCCAAATCTATGACATTAAAACAAACAAACTGTTTTTCTATGTTTTTTGCAGCATCCAAAGTCTCTCAAACTGTTCTTCACTCCTACTTTTCAACCAAAACTTCACACCTTTTTCTTGGTCATAATTTTGACCATTTCCGTTCTTTCGATTCCCTTTTTCTTAACATCCAAGTTATGAGAATTTCTTTTCTTTACTATTTTTTCTTTTCTTTTTTGGGTGATTTTGACTAATTAGAATGGAGAAAATGAGAGGATAACTTCCTACAGTAAAGTGGGTCAGCTTCTGATGAAAGGTTAATTCACTACCTATTCATAAATCTCATTTATTTTTTGTATAATGTAGTAACTACAGCTGTGGGATGTTTTCTTCACATAATAAGTGTATGTAAAGGTGACTCCATCCATGAAATTTGATCTACCAATTCGAATCATGAAAGGGTTGATCATCTTTTATAGTTTCTTTTTTCAATCTTATGAAGATTGAATGATGGAATAGCAGATGAAGATGAAAATGAAGGATACCAGGAAATCTTTCAAGAGTTTATCCAAAACAATCCATTCGCTTTTGGGATTCAAGAATGAAATCAATTCTTCATGGGCTAATACAGTTTGTGACATCATCAAAAGCTTGCCACCGACAGCTGACTATGAGAATGAGAATGATTATGATGATGATCTTGATGATTTTCTTGTTTCACAAATTCATGGTAAATTGTCTTTCAATCAAGGGTTCATATACAAAAAGATAACAATGTTTATTCATTGATTTGTTTATTATAGCATGCTATTAGAGGATTAACTGAGTAGATTATTCAAAGTATATCATCTTATATAATAAAAGAAATTAAAAGTACAAAGTTGTCAACAGGTGAGCTTGCCACCTTGAATGAGGAGGTTTTTCGATTGAACGCAAAAAGAAGACAAGTTCTCAATCAATATCTTCAATTAAAAGGTAATCAAAAATCTAAATAATCAATTATAAACACTTATATATATTTATAATACTCGACTTAATTTCCATTTTAGGAAACATTCGTGTATTTTGTCGCATCAGACCAACGATAAATGGCGAGAAATTTAGCCATTTAAAGCCCGTTGTACCTCTCGATTCAAGTGGAATTCTCCTCAATTTAACTGAAAACAAAACAAAATTATACAACTTTGACAAGGTTTTTCACCCTACTTCATCACAAGGTGCTTTAAATTCTCTTTCTTGTGAATTATGACCCCTTCTATCCACATTTCAAAAACCTAACAATTAAACTCTCATTTTATTAAAATTTCAGATGAAGTATTTTCAGAAATTGAACCGGTTATTAAATCCGCTTTAGATGGATACAATGTTTGCATTCTGGCATACGGGCAAACAGGCACAGGCAAAACTTTCACCATGGTAACACCGTAAAATAGCTATAAAAGTCGCATATTGTGTTTTATATATTTTTTTTAATCTTTTTGTTTAAATAAGTTTTAAAAAATATATATATAGGAAGGGAATGAAGATTTTCCAGGTGTAGTACCCCGAACAATTGAGGCGTTATTCAAACAAGCAGCAGATAGCAACCATACGTATCTTTTTAGTTTCAGTATGCTTGAAATTTACCTTGGTCATCTCAAAGATTTGTTAATACCTCATGCAAGAAAAACAAGTGACCCTATGCCACCTTGGTATTCTTTTTTTCCCTTTAATACAAAGATATTTAAATAAGAGTTTGATATGACTCTTACCAGGTCTGGTAAGAGGTTGGGTCTGACTCGATCAGATTCAGACTGTTTCATACCACACTTAGAAGCCTCTGACTAAGTCGTGGCTCCTCTTAAATGCCTCTTACTCAGTCAAGATTCATGGTTGAGTCTTGCTTAGTCAGACCTTGACTCAATCAGATCTAGACCTTGACTCAGTTAGCAACTATCAAACAGCCCCTAAATTGTGTAATTTGAAAAGTTGTTACTTGCAGTCTGTCAATCCAAACGGACCCAAATGGTGGCATTGTGATAGACAATCTTGTAGCTATCCAAGTGAGCAACTTTAATCATGCAATTAGTCTTTATCGGCTCGGAAGTCAACTTAGGTCAACTGCTTCCACGAATTCGAATAAAGCTTCTAGTAGATCTCATTGGTAACAAATTATGATCCAAAATTATGATCTAATAAGCAAATATAAATGGAGTATTTTAAATACTTTGTGTTTGTTGCAGCATGATACGTATGTCAATGACGTGTTGTGATGACACTCAGAGACGAAAGATAACAAACAAAATTTGGATGGTTGATTTGGGAGGAAGCGAGCGTGTGTTAAAAACTAAGGCATGGGGAAGAAGATTTGAAGAAGGAAAAGCTATCAATCTTTCCCTTTCTGCCCTTGGTGATGTCATCAATGCCCTTCAAAAGAAAAATAGCCACATACCTTACAGGTAAATTGAACATGAAAGAATGCTTAAATAAATATTCTCCATCTCCACCATTGAAGTTAAAGTATTAATTCTTGTGTTTTACAGGAATAGCAAGCTCACACAGGTTCTCAAGGATTCCTTAGGTAAACTTTGTAGCTATCATAAAATCATAAATCAAATCATAATCTCTAATATTATTCTAAGATCAATTGTTTTGTCATTTTAGGAGAGGATTCCAAAACATTGATGCTAATTCATGTGAGTCCCAAAGAAGATGATTTATGCGAGACTGTATGTTCTCTCAATTTTGCATTACGATTGAGAAGCATTCACTTAGGGAAAACCGAATCAAATGTGAGTCAATAAATAAATAAACTCTAATTTACGCTTTTGTTTCAAACAAATACATAAATTTTCGCTTATACAGGAAGTGAGAACAGTTAAGGAATTAGCCATGACTGACCTGCAACATGAGATGGAAGAGATCGAACACAACCGTGACAGATTCATGAAAGAAATCAAGAAGTTGAATCAGAAATTGGATTCTGTAACAAAGAAATCATCAGGTTCGATTGAGAAATCGGAAATTGAAGATGTAATTACGAAAATGCCATCGTCAACGTCGAAGATGCCGAGTTTTATGAAGCCCACAATCTGTAGTACACGAAAATCAGGAACGGGTTATCAGAATTCGTATAAGAAAGAGATTAGACATGAAAGAAGGAAGAAACAATTACCGATATCTCGGGCAGAATCTGTGAGTTTTCCTATAAAGGGCCTGACCGAAAGCTACTCGGGCAGCAGTATCTCAAGAGCAAGCTGCTTGGTGGATTTGAATGATACAGAATTCAGCCATGAAACATCACAATGTAGCTTTAGAATTAGAACGAACATAAACAAACAGAAAAATTCTCTCAAGAATTCAAATGATAAGCGTGTTATTTCAATCCCGACTCCTGTAAAGAAAGGAAAGTCTACGAAAAAGGGGGAAACTACAAAACCAATGATAGGTGTAGATGATTCATCTACTGAAGGAGATATATTTTGTCAAATTATGCCATGTGATACCATTAATGACACCTTTCATCAAGATGATTGTGTTAATGGAGTTGAAGGGGTAGTTATATCAAAAGTGTCAACACAAGAAACAAGGTGCTTAGAGGTTTATAAATTGAAAGAAGACCTACCTACCAATGTTCCTACATCAGATTTTGATACTAGTGTCGAGAGTTCAAAACTTTCCTTTTTGAGATCAGAACTGAAAGAATATATTCTGATATTGTACTACAGTGTTCTTGTGGGATTGGGATTCGAAAGCTTGGGTTTTGAGGATGATTTCTTCCGATCTTTAATTAATTAAAGTTACCCAAAATGTAAAAAGGTTATTGGAGAAAGATTCATGATGTATCAATGTAAATATATGGAAGATATTGTATAATGTATAGTGACAAGTAACATGTACATTCATTAATAAATTTTGTTTTTCTACGTAGTCGATTCATATTCAAATTCAAGTTCAAATGATATGTATCTAGATATAAATAATTTGCCATATATATACAGGTATGTGGATACTACTTTTTAGTTTTTACCCATATCAAAGAAAATCAAGTTGCAAAGATGAAATAACTCTTAAAATTCCACCTTCATTAGTCTATTTAACTCAGACAAAACTTCATGTATTCTTTCATATTGAGGATGCCAACTATTTCCAGAAACAAACTCATGAACTCTGTTATTCAATTCAATGCAACTCACACCTGATATCTTCTTCACACCAGTATCTCTCATCACTTTCCTTGTGAATCCAGCTTCATTCCACTGACCCACAGAAGAATATATATTCGAAAGTAAAGAAAGGTTTCCACTATTATGTGGCTCCAATTTGATCAAATGTTTTAAAGCTCTTTCCCCAATTTCCACATTTCCATAAAGTCTAGATGCTGCAAGAAGTGAACCCCAAATAGCTGCATTTGCTTCAAAAGGCATTGAATTTAGTACTTCTTGTGCCTCCCATATGCATCCAGCTCTTCCTAGTAGATCAATCATGCATCCATAATGTTCAATCCTTGGTTTAATTCCATATCTTGGAAGCAAATTGTTGAAATACCAAAGACCTAATTCCACCAAACCCCCATGGCTACATGCTGAAAGAACTGCAATCAGTGTAACATCATTTGGCTTAATGTGAGATCTTTCCATTCTAGAAAACATGTCAAGAGCTTCTTTTCCTAAACCATGTGAAGCCAATCCAGCAATGGCAGTTGTCCATGTTATAACACATCTATCTTTCATGTTTTCAAAGATCCACATTGCTTTCTTTATGTTCCCTGATTTTGCATACATGTCTATAAGTGCATTGTTGAGGGATGTAGTTTTGTGTATATTATTTTTATCTATGTAGTTATGAATCCATTCACCTAGCTCTAATGCACCCAATTGGGCACAAGCTGAGAGTGTGACTAACATTGTGACTTCATCAGGGAGCACTCCATCTGTTTGCATTCTTCTAAACAGAGCAACAGCTTCACAAGGCTTGTTCACTTGAGCATAGCCTGAAATCAAAGATGTCCAAGAGATCACATTTCTCTCAGGCATAATCTCAAACAAGGCACAAGCTCTCTCCACCTCATCAACTTTACAATACGCAGAGATCATTGCATTCCAAGTTGCAACGTCTCTAAGGGGCATTTCGTCGAACACCTTCCTTGCATCTCGAACATACCCACAAGACGCATACATTTGAACTAACGCTACTCCTACATGAACATCGGTATCTAAACCAACACTAATTATATGACAATGAATCCATCTTCCCAAACTCAAACCACCCTCACCCAAACGACTCACACCCTTTAACAAAAAAGGAAATGAGTAAGAATCAGGTCTTAACCCAATAACTCGTGCTTCGTTGTAGATAAAGATGGCGTCTTTGACACGGGAATTACTCGAAAGAGCCTTGATCATGGTGTTGTAAAGGTATATATTCTTGCAAGTCTTATGAAAAAACACCGAAGTAGCATGGTCCAAAAGACCTCTGTCAGAGCAAGTGACGATGAACCTACTGAGAAGAAGATTGTCTTGATCGAGACCTCGAACAAACATGAACCCATGTATTTGATATACGTGAATGCTGTTGGGGCAGTTGTATAGCAATGAGGAGCATATATCATGTGTTGTTGCTGCTATGTATTGGCGTTTATGCTTCAGGAGTAATGAGTTCAAAGACGATCCAACACGAGACAGCATTCGAGTAAACTGGAGCTCCTTAACGCCGTTATGGCCAGAACACCGCCCCTTATGGCGTTATGTTAAGAGGCGTTGCAAACGGTCTAATTCAAACGGTCGATTCTTTTAAAAAGAATTAAGTTTTTTTTACCTATAAATAGATATCATCTCCCTCGTTTTTATTCACTCTATTCTTTTTCTTTATTTTTTATACAATTTCAAAGCCTCTTCAACCAAAAGATGGAGCAAAACCCAAACCCACAACTCACAACCGAACACAACCTCTCTGACGTTTCCGACGCAGAATCTCATATCGACCTCAACGCCGACACCGATGAGAGTTCGGATGACATCGAAGAGATCTCCCCTCCACCAAGAACGGCGGGACGCGACAAAATGAAATGTGTTGCAAAACATGCGGAGGAAGCGGACAGAAAAGCTAGGCAAATGACGGAAATTGAAGCGAAATTCCAGGAACACAAGTTACTACAAAAAGAAAAAAACGATTTACAACGTGAGTACTTAGATTTCTTTCGTAGGCAATTACAGGAGGAGAAGGAGCGACACGAGCGAGAAAATATGACGAACGAATTGGCAATTCTTAGGACTAGCGTGGAAGGTTTGACGCCCGAAGTTGCGAAGGTGCTACGAATGATGAAGGCGAAGATTCGGGCAAAATATTTGGGCAATTCTTAGGACTATTATTTTATGTTTTAAATTTATCGTTTTTTTTTTGGGGTCTTGTAATGTTTTTTTGAATTTAAATGTTATGGTTAATTTAAATATTATGTTTTATTTAAATAGTATGTTTTATAAAATTATATTCGTTTTTATAATTGTTAAAAAAAAATAAAAAAATGATATTAAAATTTATTTTAGTTTGATGGTGTGGTGATCATTTCCTACCTATAATTGTGTGACATGTAAGTTGGAAAAAATAGTGGGAGGGGAGGATACATACACACCAGCCTTACCCACTCTTTGAGTGTTTAACTTCGTTTTAAGGTTCTCTTGGCTAAAATAACAATTTTAGTAAAAACTAGTTTATGATATTTAGATATATTTAGAAAGAGTGTGTTACAACAAGGGATCTCTTAGGCCTCCGGGTATACATTGTATGAGAACCATTCGTGGTTTAGGTGGCAGGTGGGCCATGATCGCTCACACCACCCCCGGTACCACGGTCATGGCCTTTCGTGGAGAATGGTACGATAGGTCACAGAAGGCTTTGGGTCTAATCTCCTTTGAATATACCTTTGACTAGCCATTTTAATGGCTAGTTGTTTAAAAAAAATCATTCCATCTTTCCTATAAATACTAATCATTTTACAATAATTTTTTCATATTATTTCTTTTTTCCTTTACTACACAAACCTAATACAAACACAAACCTACCATGAAACAATTTCGACAACCATCAAACTTCCAAACCCAACAACCTTAGGAAGGAAATGAAGAAACCGTGTTAGCTCGTGCTTGGATTTCGGTGTCCAACTATGCAGATGGCGCATTAGATTTAGATAATTGAGGTCCGATAGGTCACGGTTTCTTCATTTCATAACTTATATTTACATATTTTGACGTTTTTATTCACACCATTTTTTTTCTTTATATTTTATACAATTTCAAAACCTCCTTAACCAAAAAATGGAACAAAACCCAAACATTCATCCACTAAACTCACAACCCACAACTGAACACAACCTCTCTAACGTTTCCGACGTAGTCTCACATCAACCTCAGCACCGACACCGATGAGATTTCGAACGACATCGAAGAGATCTCCCCTCCACGAGGAGCGGCAAGACGCAACAAAGTGAAGCGTGCGGAAAAAGTTGACAAAAAAAACAAAGCTTAAGGTGAAAATTGGATCGATATTCCAAGAGCACATACAACTACAACAAGAAAAAAATGATGTGTTAAATGAGTATTTGAAAATACTTTGGGAACAACATGAGGCAAGAGAAATGATGAGCGACTTGGCAATTCTTAAAAGTAGCACCGAAGGTTTGGCACCCAAGTATGAGAAAGTGGTACGAAAGGTTGAGGCATTGAAGGAGAAGATTGAGGAAAAATATTTGGGCAAAATTTGAATTTTAGGATGGTTTTATGTTTTTAATTTATGGTACATTTTTTTATGATCTTGTAATGTTTTTATTTTCAATTTAAATGTTATGGTTTTATTTAGATAGTATGTTTTATACAATTGTACTTGTTTTTTTTTTAATTATTAAACAAACTGAAACTCAAAAAAGAAAGAAAAAATGATATTGAAATTATTTCTTAACAATCTTTTTATTCTCTTCGACTTTCTCGAAGGTTCTTCATCAACATGTTTTTCAGACTTCACAGCTGTTTGTTTCCTTTTGTTAATAGAGCAACATCAGCTACAATTGTATGAACCGGATCATCTGCAACATGGCCTCAAGAACTTGGCCAATAAACAAGAATTCACATATCCGACATTTTTGCAGGAACAACAATCTAATGAATTTTATCAAACACCACCAAAGATGTTTATGACACTCCTTATATTGGTTTTATATGTTCTCTTCCAATTTCAATTTCAGAATTACATTGCTATTTCCATCTTTATATTATGATAATGTTAGAGACACAATCTTTTATAACCCGCAACCCATCATGTAAAAACAACAATCACCTTAACAATGAATGAGAAACAAGAAAATTTGCACCCATGTATCAACATATCGATGGGTTTTTTTTTCAAGAATACAGTGACAAAATCCGATTGAGCCGAAATCTAGGAGAGATTTCCTAGCACAACAATGGCTAAATCCAAGAAGCTATGAAGCCTCAATTTGTGAAAATATAAAAATAAGATTATACGCGAATACCCAACTCGGAAATCCGCATTATTCTTTTATTCATAGCAAGTCGCTTCTGTTTCAAAGATGATGCCATGTTGGCAACCTGGTGGATAAGTGGGACCCAAAGTTTAGTTTTAAATTTAACTTGAATCAAGTGTTATGAATTATGATGAATGTAAAAATTGGATTTACCTCTCCTCGTAGTCGCAACGCATCTCTACCAGGAATTTCTCGCAAATCATCCACCAGATCTGTTTAAATTCAAGAGATACAAAGTAAGATTATAATAAATAAAATCTTGTAATTTTAGACGATAAAATGATAATTTATTTCAGATCATGAAATCCTGAAAAGAGATTTGTGTCCTTAAAAATCTTATAGATAAAAACGGGTTATATTATGATTTTCCATTCCATTCCATGATTGAATGGGCAAATACACCCCATTCCTAATCCTATGCAATGAAAGGAATCAGATTTCAGGAATGGTCAATTCCATTCCAACCACTCCATTCCTTCTTCAATCTGTTTGTTGTGACTTGTGATGTGAGTCAAATAAAGGAAGAAAGGAGTAGATAATACCTTTAGCTTGACTTTCAGCTTTATGAACCGATTTAGCAAGACTTTTGATCTGGCCTCCAGCATTCCTTCATTATCAATTATCAAATAAGCTAATATTAGATTATTGTTAAGTGTTTAACATTATACAATATAACACTACTATATACTCCCTATATATGATTACAATTTAGTGATTTACAACCACAAACATGAGTGGACTGAAATCAATATCTCAAAGACACTTGTAAAAATGAGTTTAGTAAGAATTTCCTTTTTCCCCATTAAGTTTTGTATGGATAAATAAACGATGCTTAAAAGGTTTTTTTTACATCAAGTCAAAAAGAAACACCCATATTAAGTCATAATGTCTCCATTAGGTCAATTAAGTCAAAAAGAAACAACACCTTAGTTCACCATAGCCATAAGTCATCTCTTTCTCAGCAAGTGCAGCCCTTTCAAGTAATTTTTCACTCTCTTTCTTCATTAACTGAACTGAAATGGTTAAGTGATTTACGTTGTTTGCAGCTTTTATTATCTGTGCCTATTGCAACCAAAAGAATGCTTTAGAAGAAAGATACAACCTCAAAATGACATATTCAAAAACCTGATAGATCATAAGCCAGTAGATGAAAAGAGTTAAGAGTAAGTACCTCCTCAGTCTGAAAGCGACCCAATGTACGACGGAATAAGAACCTTCTAGGGCCTTGAATGAAATAATCACTTATAAAGATCAAAAAGTATATAGCAACTTTATTTATACAGAAAATGAATTGAAGATTAAAAATGAAAAAAAGATACTTTCTTTACCTCTCATGAGGAGAAGAGCAGCTGAAATTGCAATTCCAGCAGATAAAGTTGGGTGTTCTCTTGCAATTGTGAGTTGATCTGTTAAGACACAAAGGTATGAGAGAAAACTAATCCAAGAAATATCAACTTATCAAGCCTCTAAAATATGGCATCACTGTTGATTTTTTATCATGAAATAAATGTTTGGTAGTTGTTAAAAAAAAAAAAAATTCACCTTTGATCTTACTGAAGACCAAATCTTCGTAACTCCTATACTGTGCTGTGTATTGAACTACATGATCCTGGAAATGAACATGAAAAGTAAGACTTAAAATAAGTTCAAACAATGCTAGTAAAAGGGAAAGAAAAAAAAAATGCATGATCCTGTGATCCCCATTAATGAAGATGAATCAACTCCAAGTGATTATCCCGACCTTTCCTAAAATTTTAACCTTAAGAACTGGAAAAGTGATGAAGAAGCTAGAAAAAGATCAAGAGCAGAAATCAAATGCCAAATACCATTATAATAAATTGATGTATGATTTTAACTGATAATCACACAGAACAAACTAGAAGGGTAATAAAGTTAACAATCAGATTGCATAAATGAAGGAGAGAGAACTAATTTGGCTCCAACTTATGCTGCATAGAACTTATATTCTTGAGAAGAATTGCCAGTGTCTTATGTTAAATTCATATTCTAGGGGAACAATTCTGATAATCTAGTTGAGTATTTAAGTAGTATGCTGAAAAGAGCTTCTAATGTGCACCATCTTCTTAACCTACCCGAAATATAAGCATGTATACAGTATACACAAACTTGAATCACGCTTGATCATTTATGTATCAATCTGTCTCTTATTTACATATAACGGGGGTATGTGATTACATTAAGCTAAGTTTCATACTAAAAACAATAGAAGCTCAATGACAAGCAATCATCCCATAGATGAAAAAGCCACCTGAAATAGCATGCAAAGAGATACAGATACGCATTAACGCATACGAACAGCTTATCATACTGGTCCTAACGCACGCAGATAAACATTCATCGTATATACGGAAGCCCTAACTATAAGGAAAGCTGCACAGGAAATGAAACGCACCCGAACATGAGACATAGATATAAATAGAGTACCTGAAGAGTTCGAATATGAGTGGACGAATTCTGCTGCAGCGACCGGGCGGAGCGAACGGCGGAATCGGCAGATTCCTGAACCGTACGAGGCAGATCCTCGTAAATGTAGGAATGCCATGGCTTTTCTTGCTGTTGATTCTCCGCTGTCTCGTCGGCGGTATTGGACGGTGAATTAGCGGTAACGTCGCCGATCATGTTCTCCTTGCTCCTCGGTTTCTCGATCTCCCAAATTTTTTCAGTTGATTCCTTCTTCCACCTTTTGCCCTTTTCTTCTCAGTTTTAGGATTAATATCATCAAATATTCTTTCACGTCTCAATTACCCCCTTAGTTTCATTAAATAGCTAAATAAAGCTCAAATATTAGTATGATACTAGTGAAAAATATATTAATTTTTATTTTTATTTTAGAAAAATTACACCAATAACCTAAGGTAATTTATACGGGTGATCCTTATTCTTTTTTAACTCGAACGGTTCATATGGTTTGATTTTTTTACGTCTTTGTTCCTTACCACCTTAAAAATATTGTTTTCCCTTCCTAGATTTTTTTATTATTATTATGTTATTATCATTAATAATATTGGTAAATAGATATGAGGTCCACTCCCCCCCTCTTCTTTTCCCTGCCCTCTTCTTTCCCCTTCCTTTTTTTATTTCTTCTTTTCTCTCATGTTAAATTGGGCATCTCTCTCTCTCTCTCTCTCTCTCTCTCTCTCTCTCTCTGGGATTTCTAGGTTACAAGATAAAGATTTGCACAGTGGAATTCACATAAAACAATTTATGACAATTTATGGGTACATGTAACCTAGAGGTCTCTGGATTTTCTCATTATAGCAACATAGTTATGAAACAGTCAACTAATCTATGTATAATAAAAATTCACAAGGATTAAAATACATACCTTTGTTATAATCAAATACAACAAGATAGATCTTCAAGTCCTCCTTTGGAAAGCAAGCACCAATAGTGTGGATGTATCTAATAACTCACACCTAATACCCTAGAAACCTTATAAATGAAACGGAAGAGAGGAAGGAGGAAAATATTTCAATTTCTTGCTTGTAAAGGCTAGGGTTCAAAATGGCTAACCAAGGTCCTTATTTATAGCTAGTGGAAACCTTAATTTGATTAATAAAATAATAATACTTTAAACATATTCAAATTAGTTTCCTTATCAGTTATAGGAGGATTCCAGAACCTTTTTGGATCCACCCTAAAACCATCCAAGTTATAGAGGTTCAAGAATTGTCTCCTTTGCTTAACAATTAAACAATTACAATTCAACTATTGCACTTAATTAATTCTAATTAATCCAAATTAATTTCCAAATAATTATGATTAATTTTAAATTAATATTTAACCATTTCTAACTTATTGATCATATAATAAATTATTAAATCATTTCCTCACTCCCCTAAAATCATTACTAACTATTTCTAGTTATTGAGGGAAACACAAAAAGGACTTTGTTTTTATTTTATAAAGTTATACCAATTTAATTATGACTTTAGACACCTAATCCAACAGTCTCTCGCTTGGATAAGTCATCAAATACAATTGTAAATATAGACTTCGTGTAACACCCAGCCAAATCAGGTAATTTCCTTTCTTGACTCAAAGTGTAAATTTGTTGCAAAAATGGTCCCTACGTCGAGCGTACGTTGGGCGTAGGTCATTAAAAGGTGACGCAGATGCTTTTGAGTACACAGGGCATACTCAAGGGGTACGTAGGGAGTACTCGACTGATATGCAAACCCTAAATCCGGGGTTTTGAGCCCTATTTAAACACCTTAACCCTCATAAATCCGTTCCACCTTCAGTCTCTATCCTCCCAAACGACCCCTTGCAAACCCTAATATTCATTTGAGAGTTTTTTAGCTATTTGAGTGTTTTGTGTTCATCTTTGAAGGAAGAAGATCATTGGAGTGCACTTGGAAAGCTTTAAGCATTGTATATCTAGGATTTGCACCTCTCAAGCAACCTCCATAAGGTATAAAGTTATGAACTTGATGAATGCTTCACTAGATTTTGTTAGTTCTTAAGTTTTGTGCAATTTGGTCCCATAATCTTGGTCTAGTTGAGTATGAGCTACTCCGGACCTTATAAGTAGCCTTTTCGGACGTTTTGAAGTGCATAGAGTCACAAAAATGTGATCTTGATCCTTTCCTTTCATCCATACATTAGTAATGGGGCTTAAAATCTTGTGATATGTTAAGGTTTTTAGATTTGGACAATTTCTAGTCATGCAAAGTCATAGAGTTGGAAACTTTATTATTAAGGAGGTTATTTGGGGTTAGATCTGAGATTTGGATGTAAGGAGTTAAGGGAATAAGCACTTAATGAGGATATTAGGATCTGACTAAGTATGCAGGGCGTACCATAGAAGTACGCAGCCGTACTTGATTGAAGCCCGGTATTTTAGGAAGGCACTCTCTACGCCATGCGTAGAGATGGAGTACGCAGGGCGTACTCAGCCTGAATTGGAACTTTGACATTTGACTTTTGGCTATTGACCGTTGACTTTGACCAAGTTTGACTTTAGGTCATTTTGGGCAATTTGATTAGTAGTTTGAGTTTGGATCCCTGATTATTTTATTGGTAACCGGTAGATTGAATATTTGGAGCAGTGATTTGTTCAACTATCTTTCAGTCTGTGAGGTGAGTTTTCCTCATTGTACTTGTGGGTCGAAGGCACCAATACTAACCCACTTGGTTATGTATCCTGGTATACAGGATGTTGCTATGTTGTAGTGATCTGTTAGATTTGCATGATTATATATTATTGGTTATATGTTTATCTGTTGCTTATGTCAACATAGTGCAGTTGGGTTGAGGTAATATTGCTCTGTACAGAAGCCAACAAACCTGAGAGCAAGCCAAACATAAGCTAAGGGCCAGAAAGGAAAGACAGACGTATGTTGTGAGCTCGAGAGCAAGCCAGACATAAGTTGAGGACCGGAAAGGCAAGTCAGACTTATGTTGTGGGCTCGGGAGCAATCCAGAGATGAGATGTGGGCAAGGTGGGCAATCCAAACTCGTGTTGTGGGCTCAGGAGTAATCCAGGTTGATGGTTGTGGACCCAGTATGCATATTGTTATATGTTTGTGTTGTGGTTGTTTTTGGTCAAAAATTGATCAAGTATTATTCTACCAAATTGTATGAGAGGTTGTGGTGTTTAAGGTAATGCAAGTATTGAATAATTATCAAAGTGAGACAGGTGAGTTACAAGGAAAGCCCTTGATCCTTTATAGGATCCTTTACTGGATCGATCGACTGAACCGCTCCATGGATCTTAGTATTGGTTTGAATGAGTTAACTTATGTCTATGATCTTTCTGTTGGGTTATGAGCATTCTAACACTCCTAAGTGTACATGCAACCCTAAATACCTTGGATCTATGTTTTCTCTATTATACATACAATTATGAACATCCAAGGTATTATCCTAATCTAGCATACAAAATAATAAATATAACAAGATAGAATACATACCTCTTTGATGTAGAATGTCTTCATGAAGCTTGAGTGCCTAGTGCCCCAAGTGTGACACCTCAAATGGTTCACACAACACCAAATACACTTAGAATAACTTGAGAGAAACTTGAACACTCCTTGAAATCGTCTAGCCCTCACACTCACACATTAGTGCCCGATTTCTTGAGCCATGGGATTCTTTTATATGGTGGCTATTAGGGTTACACCATGTAACTCATAACTTTACCCATTCCTTATGCTCCATGGATTTTAACCTCCATGGAGTATCCATGGGTCACCCCATGGACTTAGTCCAACATAAGGAATCTTGGATCACAAGCCCACATATATAAGAATGAATGATTTACACAATCAACCCATATATTTAATTAGTCTCCTTTTGATCACTTAATTAATTCCAAATTAATTCTTGATCAATACTAATTAAATAACCTTATTAACATATATTAGAACTTATAATATATTAACCAACCTTAAGTGTTATTTCTCTCATTATAGTCTATCCAAATACATGATGCCATGCAACCCAAATGGACCATGCCGGGTCGGGTCAAGTCTTACCAATTATAGTTATGGACTTAGACATTAATCCAACAGTCTCCCACTTGGATAAGTCTAAAACTATTATTGCGTATGACTTCAGGAACCGATCAGCAATCGTAGCTCTCAAAAGCTTCTGTCGAACTCTGACCTTGTCGATGAACTCTGACCTTTGTCAATGACTTGTCCATTAGATAAGGGATCATATATTCCTCCATTCTAGATATCATATGGACTGAGACATGGATTATCAATCATTCTCTCTGTCCATTTGTTGTTTCCCGATTTCCGATTCATGATGACTGACTGATTGAACAAATCAAATCAGTCCTGGCTTGGCCAAGCACTCACATGTATCATCTTTAAATCATCAAGGGGCCCACATATATCGCTTTTATCCCGAAGGTAAAAGGAATGGATAAACTTCGACTCATATGGCTTGTTCTACTACTTGTTGAATCATACACAAAGGCACGTTTTATAACATCGAGTTACCAATGCGTTTTCGTGCAATCAATGTATAACCAACTCATAGTAACAACTCATATCTCTAGGTTTGAAGAATATAAGATATTATCGTCTCATGATCACTCGTGATAAAATCCATGAAGTGATTCAAATGAGCGCGGGTTGAATCCAATACTCAGAACTTATGAGCACTCATGAGTGTTGTAGCACCACTTTGTCCACCAACTTGGACCTCTACAAACCAACCCATGACAGTCTTGATTCATATCTACTTCCAACATATGACCGACTGTGGATGGTTTGAATAACTTAATCATTCAGGAAGAGCGACTTAGTTATTCTGGAAGTCAAAACATGCAAAGTGAAACACAAGAATAAATGAATCAAATATGGTATCAAACCCTATGAATATAAATAAACACTTTTATTTATCCCATACTGATTACTCATTATTCATTGTTTCGGTTTTATCAACTTTATACTTGAATTTAAAACAATAGTTGTCCCATGCTCCAAGCATGTACACTATGTTTTCTAAACACTAGTCATGCCATACACCAAGTATGTATACTATGTTTGTCTATGATCTTTACTTTGTAAAATAGATCAATTGAACATCACTCCAATGATCCTCTTTTCACAGTCCCAAATCCTTACTGCAAATGCAAGAATTCCAAATTCATGCCATTTACTGAAATCTGTTAGATTCTAAACTTATATGCATTGATCCTCTTAATGATTATGCATGAAGTCAGAAAGACCTGACAACAATCATTACAGAGCATTCCAAAGGAGATCAGCTCCTTGGAAACATCCTTCTTTCATTAAGTTTCCTAATTTTACACAGATTGAATAATTTCTAACTTTGAAACATTTTCATATTCCATTTTGACTATCACTTCTGAACAAGAGTTGCCTCCTTACAGATTATGTCAATATGGTCCTTCCAGAATTAACATTATACTTCCAACTGTCCTTGAGTAACCAATCTTTGGTAAACCTTAGATTGTCCTCGACAATTGCTTAATCATTTTAGTCATATCCAATTCTAGACCTTTTCCCTTCATAATGCCCCAGGCATTTGGAAAATTTTAGAAAGGATGAATATAGCACATGTAATCGATCCTATATCCGAAGCATATGGGACACGATTCATGATGTCTCACATAAAGACTAAACCAGTCTTTTGCTATAATATTTCCATTTCAATTTGCCAAGTTCTCAAAATTCAGATTATGAAAAGGGATGCCGTAATCATAATCGAATTTTAGAACGCAAATAATGGACCCATATATAGAATTTCCTTATGTTGAGCCATTCCAACATGAAATTCATATATATATCCTTGATTAAATACGATTAAAATCTCAATCTAAGCTTTTAGAATTGAAATGAAGTATAATTTCCTCTCCCTTAATTATAGCAAAACAACTTTTTCAACCCCTGCAACCTCACGAATTGAAACTTTTGTTTTCTATAATTAACATTGCTAACTTGCAACCTTTGTCATAATTATCATGCTCCCACTAACATGATGATTATTAGCATAACACTTATGCTCCCACTAGCTTTGACATGTACTTAGAAATCAGCTGACTTTCTTACCAAAGTTCAGATTTCTGATACTAGATTGTTTTGATAAAACTTTATCAAAATGATACACCTCTCTTAGATAGCTCACATGTGTGTCTAAACAATTTTAGAACTATGAAAAGGGATGCCATAATCATAGTCTCAATTGTTTAGACCTTTGCCACTTCTCACAAGTCCATGTTAGTGTGTCGGTAAACCACACACGCTCCACTAACGACTTTGAGAATGCAAATATCACAATTGCTATCTAGCTAAAATCTACTTAGTGAAAGTGTTTCCTCACCATCATTTTCATGAATCGGAGAGAAACCTTATGACACTTAGATTTAATAGTGTATGTGTTCTTATCCATGTGGATTTGTCAAAACCATAATCACAAGACAAGGTTAGTGACAAATCCAAACTCATATTGATTAAACTTGTGCAATCTTAAATTCTTGCCATTTGGCAGCTCAGGTGCCTGCCATTGCTTCCAAGTAGTTGTGCAACCAATTGAGAACTCTCAGAACTCCTATGCAAAGCCAACTTGAATAGGCACAAAAATTTCAGCACGATAGGTTATAAACCTCAAGTCGTGTGCTAGTGAAGGACTTTAGGTTTTATTCTTGATTAAGTCTTGAAACTTTCAAGAGCTTTAAGACTCCCACTGTCCTCTTGACATATAAGACTCCCTTGTCAAATATTCAAGAGATAGTGCAGATTCTTTATCAAGACTAACACTTTACACAATTAGCCTAAGTTGGTCTCTGTTTTATCCAAAACATCACAACTTACCAATTTCAAATGTACAAGAGTAGATAACCTTTTACTCTTACATTTGACTAGTGTTAACAAACCCTCTTTAAGATATGTCACTCAAGTTACAAGCTTGGAGTATGACTCTAAGAATTGTTTTGGAACGAAGTATGACTCATCTTTTTGATTTAAGCATTTCAACAATTCATGACTCCTCTTCTTAGTCATAAGAATGCACTAAGATGACTTTAGAGGACCAATTGTGATATGGTATCTTAATCATTAAGATGATCATAAACATGATACTAAAGTACTCTCCCATCTTTTCAGATTTGAGAAACTTTTATCTTTCTGCCATTCTTTGATTCTTCTTATTCGTTCTGTCTCACATTGAAACTTCTCCAATGCTACAGACTTATACTTAAACTTATAAGTATAACCATATTTACTGAACTTAAGTAAATCATGACGAATAGTCTTCTTGATCTTTTGTGGTGGACTTGACCAGTGCACAAGAATGTGTACTCGATCCCTTAGTCCTTTCCTTATTCACATAAGGAATTAGTCTTAATTTTCTAAGCTGAAAGTTCTCATTCATCATACTATACAACTTGCATGATTCCAAGTTTCGGTCCAATTGAACCTTGGGTGATGAGAATCTTTCCTTATTTGGTAATATTAGATACTACCACAACCGAAAGAATCAAATCCATTTTTCCAATATTGCTATCAATGGAATCTTATAAGCAACAACTTTTCACAAATGTCATTGTAAGGATACTTAAAATAAATAAAATCAAAACCTTTTTCTTTTATTTTAAAACTTTGCGGAAAAACTTATCCTTACAATCCATATGAAAACCTTGTTGTTATCTATTCCTAAGCAATATAAATATCATAACTCTTAAGTAATAGCCCAAAATTCTGATCACCGAACCATGCGATTGAAATCCATCTTCGCGATCAGAATCAGCATGTACTTAATAGAGTTAGACAATGGACTTTACCTGAAGTAGAGCCAAACTTATTGACTTTAACATCCTTAGGTAAATTTGGCAGCTTCGTAACCAATGCCCCTTCCTTTGGCAATAGTTACCTATGGACCTTTGATAATGGGACTATCTCAGACTTCGCCTCTCTCTTTACCATTGGGTCAACCGAGTTGACTATGGCCGATCCCTTTCCATTGGGAAGAGAGAGCTTTACTGGATATCCAATGTCATCATTGTCAATGTCCATAGCATTTTAGGAAGTTGATCTTAGCAAATAGATAAGATCATTAAGGGTCTTGTCTTAGTCTGTTTCATAGGATTCCCAAAAGAACTCACTATGTGACTTAGAAAGTAGTTGAGCCACCAACTTTCTCAAGACTTTGACACCCAACTCTCCCGGCTTGTCAATATGTGACTACATCTCCAAGATGTGATCACACCTAGACCTTGCCTTGCCAATAGGGCTTGAGTGACCTTAAACTTTTTAGGAACTTGTGGGTTAGGGAGAATAATTGGAGGAGGTGAAAGAAGTATGATATCCATGGGACATCATCTTCATTTAGGAAAGCTTGTTTCAAGAGATTTGGGAAGATCATAAATGTCTAGACCAGACATCTTTTTGGGAGATATTCAAGATAGTTGATTTAAAGTCCTTAATATGACACCCAATATGAAATATTAAGGCTAGGACCCAACAAACTATTTTATAACTTAGAAGAGGGATGCCGTAATCCAAGCTATAAAATATTTGAAGGTAGGTGAATGACGATTCACCAATTTCCACCATGAAAAACGAAATAATTTATTAGGTTTTAATTGGATTTGAAAGTCCTAGATCTTTGAGATTCATTGAACTGTTCAAAGGCATGTTTCAATCTCGAGTGTGCCCTTCAGGTTTTGTGACTGGGATGCCGAGGATCACAAAACAAGGTGTGAATAACCATGCAAATATACTTGGTACCCTTAATATTTACCCCTTAATCAGTGTGCCGGTTAACCACACACGCTCCACCGATACTATGATAAATATTAAGTTACCCTTTGCCTACCTTGTTAAGTCCAGGTTAGTGTGCCGGTTAACCACACACGCTCCACTAACGACTTAAGCAAAGTGCAAAGTGTAATTTCATGGGTTAGCACCAAATTCACATTTTCCTAAGTAACTAAGATTGGGTATTAATAAGAGTTTAGTTACTTAGTATTTATCATTAATACTTTTAATGAAAGGAGAATTATAGTCCTTGTCCTACCCGTTCGGCTAACGACCCTCCACCAGTCAAGGAAGCGGTGGGTGAGAGTGGACACCCATTAAACTGCCATTTTATAGGCAGTAACCTTATACCCCCCTTATAGACCGGCTTCGTGAATGAGGCCTACTAACGGTAAGACTGACTTTACTCTTATACATATATATAAATATTATTAACTTATAATATTATAAAGTATAAGGGTTGAATTTTAACTTTTAAAATTCTAAGGGCTAACTTGGAATTAAAGTATTCATAAGTGAAAACTTTTCAAATTCCAAAACTTGAGGGCAAGTTTTGAAACTATTCAAAACTAATTAATTCCATAACTTATGAGTTTAAAGTAGTTTTAATTAAAAAAAAAAAAAACTCTTCAAGTTCCATAACTTGAGGACAAGTTATGGAAGACTTTAAACTAATTAATAAAAAAAATAACTTTTTTTTATTGTAACTTATGGAACTAATTAAGGTTACACTTTTTTTTTAATTTAGTGAAGAGACTCTTGAACCTCCATAACTTGAGGACAAGTTATGGAGTCATAAAACCATTTAATTAGAACTAGACTCTTCATTTTGTAACCTTTGCCAACTTTTATGAGTTTTATGATTCTTAAATGTGACTTTTCATATAACTTGAGGACAAGTTACAAAACACACTTTGGAATCAACTCTTAGATTAAAATGGATTGAAAACAACTATTTCACACAACTTTTCTATTAATCTAAGAACCTCATAAGAACAAGATAATTCAAATCATCAATCTTCAAGAAATTAGCATGAACATACAAACTAATACAAATCTTGAAATTATGACAATTATCTTAGAAATTGGATTAGCATGAACATTACCACATCAAAAACAAGTTTACAAAAACATCTTAGGGTAATGTTCCTAGTCCAATTCCAGCCAAAACAATCGAATATATGCATCCAACTCGATTTTTCAGCTACTTTTGCAAGTATAACAAGAAAACAAACCAGGCTCTGATACCACTGTTGGGTTATGAGCATTCTAACACTCCTAAGTGTACATGCAACCCTAAATACCTTGGATCTATGTTTTCTCTATTATACATACAATTATGAACATCCAAGGTATTATCCTAATCTAGCATACAAAATAATAAATATAACAAGATAGAATACATACCTCTTTGATGTAGAATGTCTTCATGAAGCTTGAGTGCCTAGTGCCCCAAGTGTGACACCTCAAATGGTTCACACAACACCAAATACACTTGGAATAACTTGAGAGAAACTTGAACACTCCTTGAAATCGTCTAGCCCTCACACTCACACATTAGTGCCCGATTTCTTGAGCCATGAGATTCTTTTATATGGTGGCTATTAGGGTTACACCATGTAACTCATAACTTTACCCATTCCTTATGCTCCATGGATTTTAACCTCCATGGAGTATCCATGGGTCACCCCATGGACTTAGTCCAACATAAGGAATCTTGGATCACAAGCCCACATATATAAGAATGAATGATTTACACAATCAACCCATATATTTAATTAGTCTCCTTTTGATCACCTAATTAATTCCAAATTAATTCTTGATCAATACTAATTAAATAACCTTATTAATATATATTAGAACTTATAATATATTAACCAACCTTAAGTGTTATTTCTCTCATTATAGTCTATCCAAATGCATGATGCCATGCAACCCAAATGGACCATGCCGGGTCGGGTCAAGTCTTACCAATTATAGTTATGGACTTAGACATTAATCCAACACTTTCGACCTTTGGGAACTCTCGTTTCCTACTGAAAATAAAAACTGATGAATCACCCCTCATTTTGAAATCCAGGCACAATTACGGTGCTTGGAAAGGAAAATACTTCGTCGTGAAACGTGAATCCATTCCTGATGGAAATCTCTTGCCGCAGTTTTATGTTAAAAAGGTTAGGGTTTCATATTTTTATATTAAGGATCTTGGTATTCACATTTCTTATTTTGTTTGATTTTTTGTAGCTTTCAAGTTTGAAGAGCTTGTTCATCCTGCTGAAGAAACTAAAGATAGGATTGAGAATTTCCTCGCCATGCCCGAGATTGAGAGAACATTCAAGATCGATCATCCTAGCCATCAAGAAAGTTCAACTGCCATTATCCCCATGTCTACTGGTAAGGATCCTCAATTCTATTTCATTTCTTATTATGACAACCCGAAATTTCTATCTTGTACAAACCATTCACTTCAATCTAAGTCAGACTCGTTTCTGCTAACTTTCAGCACTGTTTAGAGTCTGTTTGAGCATTCTGAGCCTAGTGCATCAAAGGAATCAGTGTTTGGATAATGTTCCAAACCAACTAGCAAACTGTAAACCTCCTCAAAAGGAGTTTACGGTCAGAAGCTTAGATCTTACGGTCATGGTGACCGTAAACTCATAGATATATGACACTTAGTCATTTTTCAATCACTTTTACAATTCCAAGCCAAAAATCTTGAAAACTCTCTCAAGTATCATAAGATCTTCATCTCGATCTTCCAAAATTGTAAGAATTCTTTCCTTTGATTTGTTGTTACATCTCTTTATCTAGTGGTTATGCATGATTTCATCCATGAAATCTCTTCATTTTGATAGATCTTCAAGTGTTCTTCGTTCCACCAAGAACACCAAGAACACACACTAGTGTTCTTGGATTCTAATCACCCTTACAAGCTTCTAATAAGTAAGTACACTACCCTTAACTTGTTATATACTAGAATCACTAGTTAAATCACCTTGAAATCATCATTCATCCAAGAACAAAAGGTGTTTACGGTCTATGCATCTCCTTAGACCGTAAAACCTTATAAATGATGCATTGTGACCATTAAACACTCCTAAAGCCTATAATGGAACTTAGAAACCTTTGAAATGCTTGGAAATCATCCTATACACAAAAGGATGTGAGTTTACGGTTGGATCTCCTTAGACCGTAAACTCCATGACCTTAAAGTCATTAGACCGTAAGGTCATAAGACCGTAAACCACTTGGACCGTAAACACCCAAGGTCATGCCATTTGGACCGTAAACTCTATAGGGTGGCCATATACCCTAGTTATGCAATCTTATGTGATTGTATCCCTTCAAACTAGGAGTTTCCTAGTCTATTAGGGTGTTATCCCTTATAATTAGTTGTTTATACACTAATCAAATTCACATACATGTCATTATATGTTTATTAGGATCTTTGTGTGTGCTCAAGGTTTCACCTGACACTCTACATCCTATTTCCAAACATACTTCCGTATCACTCACTACAGGTGAGTTCATACCCCTTAATCTATCCTTTTAAATGATTTTAAATGCTTTTACGGGGGGGGGGGGGGGATACAAGTTGAAACATTATAGTTATTATATCAATCACATGTGATTAATAACTATCAAACAATGGATTTGCTATACTTTTAGCTGTTTTATCAAACAAACTACTTCAAAATGTTTATCAAACTTTTTACATGTTAAACTCTTTATCAAACTTGTTATTACATGCCAAACCTTTTCGTTTAACTCTTTTAAACTTATATATTGTCAAAACCATGTCTAATGCATATATAGTTATATAAGTAAGGTTGGAAGGACTTAGGACTGATAACTTACTTTATTTCCTGTTCCTCGTTTTGTTGTGGACTTAGAGTACCCTGTTATTTGTCCGAGTGTCGTTTGATCCTTAGTTATATATTATGTATATATGTATAAGACATAAAAGCTTTTATCTCAGTTCAATACACGCAGTTATACAAACAACTCTACTAGTAAACTATAATAGGTATAGTTTAGGAAGATGCTACTCATTACTTCTAGTACAATGAAACATACAAAGAGTCAGTTCATACATGAGCCAATACATACTATTATGAGAAACTAAGAGAACATACTATTATGAGAAACTAAGAGAACATACTATTATGAGAAACTAAGAGAACATACTATGATGAGAAACAAAGAGAACATACTACATACTACACAGAGAGAACATACATTACACTAGTACATACAATACATATACAAGAATACTATAACATAAATGTGAGCCACGGTTTCGGGGCATGGCATCACCTGTCATGGCTCGTTTTGTATCCAGAATCTCCTAGAGGGAGAGCGTGAATTTGTGTATAGATCTATAATGGATTGACTATCCTACACCTTGATGTTCGCTACAGTGGGACTTGCAAGTCTACGGGTGCCAAATGTCATTTCTTCCGACGTCTTTCATCGTCGTGTTATTAGTCGATAGTATGGTGCAATCATATCACATTATACTTTAAATAACAATTGGTTTAAGGTAGTTAGTACAACAGTAGTTATTATAATACAACACTACAGTACTATATTATTTCCCCATTGCATTCACATTGTGATCTTCTCACATAAACGGTAATGTAGAAACTATATTTTTGGTTAATGATAGTCACACTTGGGAAATTACACACTCTTACAAGAAACAAACATACAAAACATTTGATGCCTTGGTAGAAGGCTACGTTTAGTAGAAAATATAGGATTTTCTAGGATATACAAACATTTACTACAAACACCTACAAACTTATACGTCAAACATTTACGAACATTTTCATACAAACAATGACACTAAAATGCTTATGAACTCACCAGCTTTAAAGCTGATAACTCTTTCAAAGTAACTTGTATTCTCAGGTCACCAGTAGACAGGTACCGATGCCAGGTCTTGAGAAGATGGAGTTCGATCAAGACTCATCTCTTATTTTGATTTACATTTTTGGTGTCTTATAAACTTCTCAGAACACACTTGTATTAAATTATATTATTAATCCAATGGATGATGTTGTTGCTTGTTTACTACTATGCTTTGTTGTGATACTGTACATGACGTCCTCCACCCCCGAACGTTTCCGCCGTTCCGGTTTTGGGGTGTGACAGATTGGTATCAGAGCATTGTTTATAGTGAATCGAGTATATCAACCCATAAAAGATATACAAACTATAAACACAGCGGGATTAAAATACTCTGATCAAGAGTTTATACTTTTAAATACTAAAATATTTAACCAAGTATACATACCTGCATTCATACTAAAATCAGTGTCACTAGGACAGAACAAAAGTATTACGTTTGTTGAACATCACAAGTAGACTCGGGGATGTATGATCAGTTCTGGGAGTGACATAGCCTGATCAACTATGTTGGTCCGAGAAGTGATTAGCATATGCCCGAGAATGGTTGTGATGTGGCAACAAGTCTAAAAACTTACCAATACTACTACAATGAAAACATTAGAACAGAACATAAACCTAAAATACTATAGGAGTATTTTGTGTTACTATAATTACTTTTTTGAGAACTAAAAAGGTCTTTATTAATAGGTCAATAGTTGCTAAGTGGATACACTAAGGTTATATGTGACTAGGATATCATAGACTTAGAATCTGTGATCTTTGCTTTACCTCCTGTTCCTTGTTTGGTTGTGGATTTGGAGTTAGGGTCACTTATTCGAAGGTCTATCCTGTTTTGATTACATGTAACTGGTATGCACTATGCAAGGATTGAGGTAACTGATAAAGATCATCTTATAATTATCTAATTAGTACGTCTATTAATTATTTCTTTATCCCTTTTCTCGCGTAGTTATCATGGCTGGATTCCATCCCCACGGCGACCCATACTTCCCAAACGAAGGCAATGTTGGATGGCTTGAAGAAGAGCTAGAAGATGATTATCCAATCCCTTTGGATGATCACCATGCTGAAGGCTTTTCTGATGGTTCTGACCCCGAGCCAGAAGTCAATAACCTACCACAAGAGGCTCCATTCTCAAACCTTAACCCCCGACCAGCATTTCAAGGTCCCACACCCTTGTGGGCGACAAACTTGAACCGTTGGAGTGACGAGCAGGGTCAGCCCTTACCCTTCAATGGAGACTGAAGATTTTACAATCTAAGCAAGGGAGGCCCAGCTGACAGAGTCCTGTCCATCATGGTCCGTAGGATTGCTCGGAATGTCGAGCAAGGTCGAGCAACCATCGATCGAGTCATGGAAATTGACGCCAACTCTGGCGTTAACACGGTCTGCATTCTCCATCTAGAAGAGGCTCTGGATGGGACTAGGAGAACCAATGAGGATCTGCAGAGAGAACTTGCTGCATCCCAAGCTGAAGTCAGGGAACTTCGAGCTCGGCAGGCAATGTCCGAAAGGCGCATGAGAGAAATAGAGCGCCGTCTGTCAGAGTCAAGGACTCATTCTAGTGGTTCTCGTCGTAGATAGAGCCTACTCAACTTTCTATTTTGGATATAACATAGTTATGTAAAACTCTAGTTTAATTTCCTGTCTTTGTGAAGACTTTAGAACTGTTAAAGTCTTGACTAGGTCGTAGTCCTGTCGAAATTTTCCCATCTTGGTTTGATGTAAGACCTACTTCTAGGTCATTTTTCCTGAACTTGTTACATCTGTAATACCAATATTATTGACAGATATCTAATCTCATGGAAATTAATATCCAAATACTATCATCTTTTAGTACTAGATCTACATTCAATCGTACTACTTAATTGTGTTGTTGGGCTATGGAGAGTTAGTTCATGAGTCACTCTCATCATTGCTCCCTATTAAATTCTTACCAGTATCTTCATCTTTGTAAAGTTTTAGTTTAAAAGATGTCTCCGCGCCGATCAACGAGACGCGATCCTCGAGTAACTCCAATACCACCACCTCCTCCACAAATCGACACGGCAGCTCTAAATGCCGCAGTAGCTGCGGCTGTGGCAACAGCCATGGCTCAATATCATTCTACCAATGCCAGCGGAGGTGGAACACCTGTTCAACCTACTCAAGGTGAGGTCCCCGTGTGCTCAAGAGAGTGCTCCTACAAGGACTTCACCACTTGCAAGCCAATGTCCTTTAAAGGGACTGGCGGAGTCATTACCTTCTCCCAATGGTTCAAGAAGATAGAGTCGATCTTCGAGATCTGCTCATGCCCAGAAGGGAGCAAAGTCAAGTTTGCTGCATGCACCTTCGAGGCAAAAGCCCTGACATGGTGGAATAGCCATGTCAAGTCACTAACTCTAATAGTGGCAAATTCTATGGGCTGGGAAGCTCTGAGAGAGCTCATGATTGAAGAATACTGCCCGAGGGGCGAAATCCAGAAACTAGAACAAGAACTATGGAGCCTAACCATGAAGGGCTCTGACATAGTTTCCTATACCCCCAGATTCTGCGAGCTGGTGGCCCTGTGTCCCAACGTGGTTCACACGGAGGGAAAGAAAATAGAGAGGTACATCTGGGGGCTGGCGCCTCCATTCCAAGGAAATGTCTCGGCTTCAAACCCCACTACATTCGATAGTGCCAAGCGGTTGGCACAACGGCTCATTGACCATGGGGTCCGTACCCCGTCGTCAACATCAACCCTAGCCATCTCAGAACCCTCCAAAACCACTGATAACAAGCGGAAATTCTGGGATGACAAGAAGAAGCAGAAAGCTGCCAAGAAGCAGCAGGTCGTGGCAGTTCATGCTGCGATAGCACCTGCCGCTGCTGCTCCAGTAAAGCAGTACGCTGGAAGTTTGCCAAAGTGCAACAAATGCAGCTTCCACCACACAGGAGCCTGCCGGGAAATGCAGTGTCCTAACTGCAACAGGAAGGGGCACACTACCCGTTTCTGCAAAGCTCCGGCGAGGCCAATCAACCAAGTCCCCGGTGCTGGTGTGGGCCAAGCTTGCTACGGTTGTGGCGAGGTGGGCCATTACAAAAGGAACTGCCCGAAGGCAGGGAATGCCGGTGGAGTAGGAAGAGTTTTGGCTATAGGCCACGAGGAAGCAGTTGCCGACCCCACAGTGGTCACTGGTACGTTTCTCCTCGATAACTCTTATGCATGAATTCTATTTGATAGTGGAGCGGAGAGGAGTTTCGTGAACCAAAAATTTGCTCATTTACTTAAGCAACAATCACGAGCACTTAAAGAACCGTTCACTATAGAAATGACTAACGGAAAGACTGAGAGCACTAGCAGCATATACATAGGGTGTACTCTAACTCTAGATAGCCATTCATTTTCAATCAACCTCATGCCGGTATCAATTAAAAGTTTCGACATCATTATCGGCATGGATTTGTTGAGTCTACATCGTGCCGACATCATGTGTTATGTAAAGGTTGTTCGCCTTAATCTTCCGTCTAGCGAAACTCTAGTAGTCTATGGCGACAAACCCGACACTAACCTTCGTATCATCTCGAGTATTCAAGCCCAGAAATGCTTGCGGAAGGAATGTCGCGCATTCCTTGCACATGTTTTCGATACGAGCCAAGAGATGAAGGACATTAAGAACATCCAAGTAGTACGCGATTTTCCCGACATCTTTCCAGAAGAACTCCCAGGATTACCTCCGCAACGTCAAGTCGAGTTCAGAATCGACTTAGTTCCAGGGGATACCCCGGTAGCCAAATCGCCCTATCGTCTAGCACCTGCAGAGATGCAAGAACTGTCCGGTCAACTTAACGAACTGCTCAGCAAGGGCTTTATTAGACCAAGCTTCTCACCCTGGGGAGCTCCAGTCTTGTTCGTCAAGAAGAAAGAGGGATCGTTTCGTATGTGCATCGACTATAGGGAGCTCAACAAGCTTACCGTTAAGAATCGTTACCCTCTGCCTCGTATAGACGATTTGTTCGACCAACTGCAAGGGGCAAATTACTTTTCAAAGATAGATCTGAGATCCGGGTATCACCAGTTGTGAGTGCTAGAGGAGGATGTCCCGAAGACAGCCTTCCGAACTCGTTAGGGACACTACGAGTTTGTAGTGATGCCATTCGGATTGACTAATACGCCCGCAGTATTCATGGACTTAATGAATAGGGTATGCCGCCCTTACTTGGATCAGTTCGTCATTGTCTTCATCGATGACATACTCATCTACTCTCGTAGTAAGGAAGAGCATAATAAGCATCTACGTCAGGTCTTGGAAACATTACGATCAGAGAAGCTGTACGCGAAGTTCTCTAAATGCGAGTTTTGGATTCGAAGAGTCGAATTCCTGGGCCATGTTGTTAGTGAAGAGGGAATTCATGTGGACCCTTCCAAAATCAAAGCCATTGAGAACTGGTCAGCACCGAAAACGCCTACAGAAATTCGTCAATTTCTAGGCCTCGCTGGCTATTATCATAGGTTCATTCAGAACTTCTCTCGAATCGCGAAACCTCTTACGACTTTGACCTAGAAGGGCGTGGCCTTTGACTGGGAAGAGAAGCAAGAGAAAGCGTTCCAAACGCTGAAACGAGCCTTATGCACCGCACCGATACTATCCTTCCTAGAAGGAATAGAAGACTTTGTGGTCTATTGCGATGCATCAAATCAAGGGCTCGGTTGTGTTCTGATGCAACGAGGTAAGGTCATCGCCTATGCCTCAAGGCAGCTGAAGACACATGAGGTCAACTACACCACGCATGATATTGAGTTAGGAGCAGTTGTTTTTGCTCTAAAGATCTGGAGACACTACCTGTACGGTATAAAAAGCACTATCTTTACAGATCACAAAATCCTACAACACATATTCGACCAGAAGGAGCTCAACATGAGACAACGACGGTGGGTCGAGCTACTCAGTGATTACGAATGCAAAATTCGTTATCATCCGGGTAAAGCCAACGTAGTAGCTGACGCCCTAAGTCGGAAAGAATACTCTGGTCGTAGAGTCAAATCGTTGACTATGACTATCCATTCACACTTGTCCATACAAATTAAGGAGGCTCAGCTCGATGCTTTGAAACCTGAAAATGTGGCGAGTGAATCCCTTAGAGGGATGGATAAGAACTTGGAAGTCAAGGGTGGCGGAGCCTTATATTTCATGGATCGGATCTGGACACCGAAATGCAGTGGCTTCAGAGATTTGGTCATGACCGAAGCGTACAACACTCGATATTCCGTCCACCCAGGTTCAGATAAGATGTATCTGGATCTTAAAAAGTTATACTGGTGGCCTAACATGAAAGCAGAGATTGCTACCTTCGTGAGTAAATGCCTTACTTGCGCCAAGGTCAAGGTCGAATACCAGAAACCCTCAGGTTTACTACAGCAACCCGAGATACCTGAATGGAAGTGGGAGCGAATCGCAATGGACTTCATAACCAAGTTACCCAAGACAACGGGTGGTCTCGATACCATATGGGTTATCGTTGACAGGTTAACCAAGTCCGCACATTTCCTACCTATCAGAGAAACTGACAAGATGGAGAAGCTCACAATAACATACATACGGGAGATTGTACGACTGCACGGTGTTCCCATATCCATTATCTCTGATAGAGATAATAGATTCACTTCGAGGTTCTGGCAGTCGCTACAAAGTTCCCTAGGAACTAGGCTGGACATGAGTACAGCCTACCATCCACAGACCGACGGACAAAGTGAGAGGACTATCCAAACCTTGGAGGATATGTTGCGAGCCTGTATGATCGACTTTGGGAAGGCATGGGATACTCATTTGCCCCTTGTCGAGTTTTCCTACAACAACAGTTATCACACGAGCATAAAGGCTGCCCCATTTGAAGCCCTCTATGGCCGAAATTGCAGATCCCCTCTGTGATGGGCTGAGGTGGGCGACACCCAGTTAGCTAAAGGACGAGTTCCTGACAGCACTCTCACCGGTCCTGAGATCATTCGGGAAACGACAGAGAAGATCGTTCAGATTCGTGAACGATTGAAAGCCTCTAGAGACCGACAGAAAAGCTACGCAGATAACCGAAGGAAACCGTTGGAATTCCAGGTGGGAGACCGCGTTCTTTTGAAAGTCTCACCCTGGAAGGGCTTGATACGCTTCGGAAAGCGTGGAAAGCTAAATCCAAGATACGTAGGGCCTTTCGAGATTCTCGCTAGAATCGGCCCTGTAGCTTACAAACTCAACCTACCTCGCAAACTTAGTAACGTACATTCTACTTTCCACGTCTCGAACTTGAAAAAGTGTCTGTCCGACGAGACTCTTGTTATCCCACTCGACGAGATCGAGATCAACGAGAGCCTCAACTTCGTGGAAGAACATGTAGAGATCATGGACCGAGAGGTCAAGCAAACGAATCAAAGCCGTATCCCGATAGTGAAGGCTCGCTGGAACGCCAAGCGAGGACCTGAATTCACTTGGGAGCGCGAGGATCAAATGAAACTGAAATATCCTCATCTTTTCGCTTAGTTACCTGTAACTTAATTGCTTAAACTATAATTTCGGGACGAAATTCTCTCTAACGGGGGGATGATGTGACAACCCAAAATTTCTATCTCTTACAAACCATTCACTTCAATCTAATTTAGACTCGTTTCTGCTAACTTTCAGCACTATTTAGAGTCTGTTTGAGCATTCTGAGCCTAATGCATCAAAGGAATCAATGTTTGGATGTATCAGTTAATGTTCCAAACCAACTAGCAAACTGTAAAACTCCTCAAAAGGAGTTTATGGTCAGAAGCTTAGAGCTTACGATCATGGTGACCGTAAACGCATAGATATATGAGACTTAGTCATTTTTCAATCACTTTTACATTTCCAAGCCAAAAATCTCGAAAACTCTCTCAAGTATCATAAGATCTTCATCTCGATCTTCCAAAATTGTAATAATTCTTTCCTTTGATTTGTTGTTACATCTCTTTATCTAGTGGTTATGCATGATTTCATCCATGAAATCTCTTCATTTTGATAGATCTTCAAGTGTTCTTCGTTCCACCAAGAACACACACTAGTGTTCTTGGATTCTAATCACCCTTACAAGCTTCTAATAAGTAAGTACACTACCCTTAACTTGTTATATACTAGAATCACTAGTTAAATCACCTTGAAATCATCATTCATCCAAGAACAAAAGGTGTTTATGGACTATGCATCTCCTTAGACCGTAAAACCTTATAAATGATGCATTGTGACCATTAAACACTCCTAAAGCCTAGAATGGAACTTAGAAACCTTCGAAATGCTTGGAAATCATCCTATGCACAAAAGGATGTGAGTTTACGGTTGGATCTCCTTAGACCGTAAACTCCATGACCTTAAAGTCATTAGACCGTAAGGTCATAAGACCGTAAACCACTTGGACCGTAAACACCTAAGGTCATGCCATTTGGACCGTAAACTCTATCGGGTGGCCATATACCCTAGTTATGCAATCTTATGTGATTGTATCCCTTCAAACTAGGAGTTTCCTAGTCTATTAGGGTGTTATCCCTTATAATTAGTTGTTTATACACTAATCAAATTCACATACATGTCATTATATGTTTATTAGGATCTTTGTGTGTGCTCAAGGTTTCACCTTACACTCTACATCCTATTTCCAAACATACTTCCGTATCACTCACTACAGGTGAGTTCATACCCCTTAATCTATCCTTTTAAATGATTTTAAATGCTTTTACGGGGGGGGGGGGGGGGGGAATACAAGTTGAAACATTATAGTTATTATATCAATCACATGTGATTAATAACTATCAAACAATGGATTTGCTATACTTTTAGCTGTTTTATCAAACAAACTACTTCAAAATGTTTATCAAACTTTTTACATGTTAAACTCTTTATCAAACTTGTTATTACATGCCAAACCTTTTCGTTTAACTCTTTTAAACTTATATATTGTCAAAACCATGTCTAATGCATATATAGTTATATAAGTAAGGTTGGAAGGACTTAGGACTGATAACTTACTTTATTTCCTGCTCCTCGTTTGGTTGTGGACTTAGAGTACCCTGTTATTTGTCCGAGTGTCGTTTGATCCTTAGTTATATATTATGTATATATGTATAAGACATAAAAGCTTTTATCTCAGTTCAATACACGCAGTCATACAAACAACTCTACTAGTAAACTATAATAGGTATAGTTTAGGAACATGCTACTCATTACTTCTAGTACAATGAAACATACAAAGAGTCAGTTCATACATGAGTCAATACATACTATTATGAGAAACTAAGAGAACATAATATTATGAGAAACTAAGAGAACATACTATTATGAGAAACTAAGAGAACATACTATTATTAGAAACTAAGAGAACATACTATGATGAGAAACAAAGAGAACATACTACATACTACACAGAGAGAACATACATTACACTAGTACATACAATACATATACAAGAATACTATAACATAAATGTGAGCCACGGTTTCGGGGCATGGCATCACCTGTCATCGCTAATTTTGTATCCAGAATCTCCTAGAGGGAGAGCGTGAATTTGTGTATAGATCTATACTGGATTGACTATCCTACACCTTGATGTTCGCTACAGTGGGACTTGCAAGTCTACGGGTGCCAAATGTCATTTCTTCCAACGTCTTTCATCGTCGTGTTATTAGTCGATAGTATGGTGCAATCATATCACATTATACTTTAAATAACAATTGGTTTAAGGTAGTTAGTACAACAGTAGTTATTATAATACAACACTACAGTACTATATTATTTCCCCATTGCATTCACATTGTGATCTTCTCACATAAACGGTAATGTAGAAACTATATTTTTGGTTAATGATAGTCACACTTGGGAAAATACACACTCTTACAAGAAACAAACATACAGAACATTTGATGCCTTGGTAGAAGGCTACGTTTAGTAGAAAATATAGGATTTTCTAGGATATACAAACATTTACTACAAACACCTACAAACTTATACGTCAAACATTTACGAACATTTTCATACAAACAATGACACTAAAATGCTTATGAACTCACCATCTTTAAAGCTGATAAACTCTTTCAAAATAACTTGTATTCTCAGGTCATCAGTAGACAGGTACCGATGCCAGGTCTTGAGAAGATGGAGTTCGATCAAGACTCATCTCTTATTTTGATTTACATTTTTGGTGTCTTATAAACTTCTCAGAACACACTTGTATTAAATTATATTATTAATGCAATGGATGATGTTGTTGCTTGTTTACTACTATGCTTTGTTGTGATACTGTACATGATGTCCTCCACCCCCGAACGTTTCCGCCGTTCCGGTTTTGGGGTGTGACACTTATGAAGGATCATGAACTGATAAAACGTTTTTGCTATGCTTAGGATTCAAGTCTACTCATTATGGTGCATGATTTACCCTCGCTGACCTTGATTCTGCCATGTCCAATGACCAATTGGTGGTTAAGAAAGAAAAGTCCTCTCTCATTCCCAAGAAAGCTCCCATAGATTTGTCTGTCAAAACTCCAGGATCCCGAAAGAGGAAATCAGTTGAAGTTTTCAACCTGGAGAATCTCAAGGTGGACAATGTGTTGAGGAAGTCGGTCTCCTTCTCGCAATATGTAAGTACCCTTGTAGTTTCTTAGATTTGTCTTTAGTTTTCTCATCGTTATCTCTTACAGGTGGCTGATCATATCTGTCATTCCTCCGAGGATCTCAAGGCTAAGATCAACCATGCAGAACAAGATTTGAGGGAACAAGAAGCAGCCAACAAGGATCTTTTATGGAGGGTGGAGAAACTGGTCAAGGAAAAGGTAGAAAGAGAAGAAGAGCATGCGACAGAGATCAAAGAGGTGATAGTTGAGGCCAGGAATAGTGCCGCCAAGGTGTTTTAGGAGGCAAGTTGGCAGAGGATATCAAGAATGCGGGATCCTGGGACATAATAAATGGGTTTTATAGGTTACAACAAAAATGCACAAAGCGGAAAATACTTAACCATTAAGAATTTAGGCATACGCAACCTAAAGGATCTATGTCTTACACATAAAGGCAACATACTTTGAATTAACAAAATTACTATAACCCTAATGAAATTGAAATTGATAAGAGAAGGTTACATACCTTTTGATTTGTTATAGCAAACAAATCAAACCAGTCCTTCTTCAAAACTCTTGGAAGCAAGAACCAGAAATCACGTGCCTCTGATGGTTCACACCTAAACCCTATCAACTAGGAAACTAAAGAGGAGAGAGGAGAGGGAAGAAATTTTTGGTTTTTTCTCTTGGAATGAGGCGCATTCCGAAAATCAAACCCAGGGGGTTTATATAGGTGATAGGGAGGTTGAATATAATGCAGGTTCCTTTTAGATAACCATAACCCTATTGTTTCCCCCCCTAATACATCTAAGCTTCCTTATAGCCCAAGAATGCCTCCAAATACCCTCTAGAAACCGTCCTCTCTATGGGAGGTTCTAGAATTGGTCAATGTTCAACTTTTGAACATTGTCACATTTAGTCCTTCTACTTCAATTAATCCAATTAATTCCAAAATTAATTCCAATTAATTTATGGTTAATTTTTAATTAAACAATGCTATTTCTAATTAATATATTATTCTCATAATATATTAATAAATCATTTATTTTGTTTTCTACATAATTTATTAATCATATAATAAATTAATAAAGTGATCTCTCTCTCTCCAAAAGTCATCTTATTCAATTACTAGGTTTGAGGGCAACCCAAAAGGACTTTACTAATAATTAAAGTATATACCATTTTAGTTATTGCCTTAGACATCTAATCCAATAGTCTCTCACTTGGATAAGTCTATAATTACAATTGCTAGTATAACTTTTAAACTAATAGCAAAGGGTGCTTCCAAGAGCAACTCCAGTCTCTGATCTGATCAATCATTAGTCCTAAGATAAGTGATAAAATATTCTTTCATTCTACAAGATATCATATGGACACGAGACATGGATTAGAATCAATCTCATTGTCCAAAATTTTATTTCCCGATTTCCTGATTTGTATTGACCTCATAAGACTTACTAACTGAACACATCAATTCAATCATGGTTGGGCTCAACACTATAAGTTAACACCAAATCACCGAGGGGCCCAAAGATATCATTTTTCCCGTCAGGGCAAAAGGAACGAATAAAATTTGACTTTTATGCTTGTATCCTTTACTCGCCAAATCGTACATGACGCTACGTTTTATAACATCAAGTTACTGATGCATTGTCGCAATACCAATGTACAACTAACTTGTAAATTACAACTCATATATATCTGTTTCAAGAATATAAGATATTATCATCTCAAAATTACTCGTGACATAATCCATGAAGTAATTCTTTGAGCATAGGTTTATCTAATACTCAAATCTCCATTTTCTAAGTACTCATGAATGTTGTAGCAACACAATTGTTATGTCTAAACTCCTTAGACAATCTACAATCCAATTCATGAAAGTCTTCATTCATTACTTACTTCCTAAAGTATAAGGGACTGCGGAGCTTCAAATAATCAAATTATTTAGGAAGTAAAACATGCAAAACGAAACGCAAGAATAAATAATTGACAAATGCAGTAAACAAACTCATAAATAAGCTCTATTATTTAATCACCCAAAACTCAATTACATTTATTCTGTTACAAGTTTCAAACTAATCATCTAACTACTAAAACTAATGCATCTCTTAAACCAATGCTCCTAGCATGTTGACTATATTTAACCCTACTCAGAGCCTTTGTGAGAGGACTTGCAAGATTCTCTTCTAACAAAACTCTCTTTACTATGAGATGACCTTCTTCAACTCTATATATGATATAATGATATTTTTTGTCGATATGTTTTGATTTACCATGAGCTCTCAGTTCTTTTGTAACATCCTGTTTCGGATCGTCCGAGATTAGGGTTTGTGGGCTGCAACTCGGGCATGAGGAAGTCTCAGGGTTGCGACGAGTTGCTGGAAGCGTAGAGCATCTTGAAACCTTCCAAGGATATAAGATTCCTTGAGAAACGGAGTTATATAGAGGAAGCAATGGAAGTTTGAAGTTATGGCAGGATAGGTCCTTTAATTGAAAAAGGTGGCATCGGAGTACGTTGGGCGTACGTGTGTGTACGCTTAGCGTACTCATGTGCGTGACTTTTAAGTGAAGCCACCTAGTACGCTGGGCATACTAGGCACAGAAGGAAAACCCTAATTGAGAGGAGTGTCCCTATATAAAGAATGAGATGGCCTCATTCCTGGCCACCATCCTCAGTCAATAATCCCTCTCAAAACCCCAATCCTCGTTTTTGAGCTTGTGTGTGACCATTGTAAGCTTATAAGTGTTCTTGTAGGATTTTGGAGTGAAGAAGGAACATGGAAGAGAATAGAGTTGGAGTCCAGGCTTTGGATCCGAGCTTTTCTGCGGTTGGAGCATCATTTGAAGGTATAAAGCTCAAAGCTTTCCCATCCTTTTGTTTTGTGCATGATATGGTCTATTTTAGGGTTTTTGGTCCCAAAGCTTGAGGCTTTATGAGTTATTGCACTCCATAACTTAATATCTGTCCTTTTAAATGTTTCTAGTGGAGAGGATCCATAAAAATGAGGTCTTGAACGTGAGAATCAACCCATGCATGAGATATGAGCATTTTGAGTTAAGAGAGTAAGAGTTTTGAGTGTTTGTGACCTTATCAGCCATGCAAAGGCTTAAAGTCACTGACTTTATGGAGTAAGAGCCATCATGGAGTCCAGATCTGGGATTTGAGTTAATGTCTTAATGGGTTAAGACCAAATTAGTAGAAGGAGTAAATCTGGGGAGTACGCTGAGCGTAATTCCTGTATGCCCCGCGTACTGCCCCAGTGTCCCCGATGGCCAATATGGATTCGTGAGTACGCTGAGCATACTCAGGGAGGTACGCCCCGCGTAACCTCACTGTGGACTTTTGGACTAAGTCTTATGTTGGGCCTTGAGTGTTGGACCTGGAGTTTGGGCTTGTTGCGATAGAGTTTTGGACCAGAAGATTATATATAAGTGCTTTGGGCCCTTGAGTTGGGCTTGCCTTTTAGATTGAGAGTTGGGCCTCGGGAAAGCCCATTTATTATTGGGCCTTGGTGGGCCTAATAGGTTTTAGGTTGTTGATGGTTTGGTTAGTGGACTTCCTTTAGACCTAATGAGTGAGAGTCTGGACTTAGTTCCTAATTGGGTTATTTGTGGATTTGGCTCAGAGTTAGAGGCCGGTGCGTAGCAGCAACGTTTTAGGGGCTGTTCTTCATCCGAGGTGAGTTTTCTCACTATACTTACCGTGAGTGGTATCTTTGTGTGACTAGGATGTTTTATGTGGCTATATTGAGTATTGTGATATCCTGCATTATGTCTTTGTGATTTATGTTGTGTGTTATGCTGAGCTTTATTGAGTTAGGACCGGAGGGTCCACCCGAGTTGTGCGACCAGAGGGTCCCACTGAGACACGTTGACCGGAGGGTCTTATCTGAGTTATATCCATGAGAGGCTAATGAGATATGTGTGGTATTTTGGGGAACTCACTAAGCTTCGTGCTTACCGTGTTATGTGTTTCAGGTTTCTCAGGATCGCGGGAAGGCACCGACTCGATTGTACACACCAGAGGAAGAGTTATGTTTTGAGGATCCTGGATTATTGATCAAACAATTATGGAGATGAGTTTTGTAAACTAAATAAATGAGATTTTGTGAAATGCGTTATGAGAATTATATGATTTTAAAATGAAAATTTTGTTTGGAAATTTACGGTGTTACAAGTTTGTATCAGAGCCTTGGTTTGAGGGATTCAGGTGCACCTTCGGGTATATCTGGACTCAAACTGAGGAATTGATAAAAAATTTCAAAAGAAATGATTTTTTTCTAAAACGAGCAAGAGTTTCTAAGAGAAAAACGAGGAGCAGTGTGTACAATCAGCCAGAGCCCGAACGGTGATTTCCCAAAATACCCTTATTTATTTGTGTTATGAGTTATTATTGAGATATTAGTGATGCATGCTAGAAGATAGGCTAGGTATTTCATATCTTAGGGCTAGAGTTGCCTGATTTGTGATGCCTTAGCCTAGTAATTTTGCTATCTGTGATTTGCTTTGAGTATGTGCGGAGTAAGAGTATCCAGCAGGAATCTTTTAGAGAGAGAGAGCTTTAAGCAGAGGAGTAATCTAGGAGAGATACCTAGATGAGCAGTAAATGAGCCTACAGAGAGACTAGTTTGATACCCGCGTGGGGTAGAGTTGCCTTAGTACGATGATACCTTTTGAGTGTGAGTAGAGCAAGTGGAGTGGTAACCTAGAGTGGTTTTATGTGTTGGCAGAGGTTATTCGATGCCCGAATGCTGCTTACTTCGTGTTTTGTGGAACTCTTGATGATGGGAGTAAGCTACCAAGTGAATATGACGATATTCAGGAGGTAGATGGCTGGCATCATAAGGAGTTCTTCAGCAGCTGATGGCAGAGAAGTGAGGGAACCTAGGAAGAGCCTAGGGAGTGGCCTTAGTCAGATGAGTATGCTGATAGAGGAGAGTAGTCGCTGGGAAGCGACCAGATTTAGCGGGATTGGTGGTCGAGAAGGTTGAGGAGCTACTTAGGAATTCTGGGACGATCCGTGTGGAAATTACGGGTAGATGTGGCAGGTAGTATGGGCCCGTACTACTGAAAGTAGAGGACCCGTACTCGAAACATGGAGAATACCAGAGGTTCTAAGTAGCAGATTGAGAGGAGATAACATGGTTCGGGTACCATGATTCATAGCAGATTGAGAGGAGATAACATGGTTCGGGTACCATGATTCATAGCAGATTGAGAGGTGACCACATGGTTCGAGTACCATAATTCGTGGCGGTTAGAGCTTCTGGTTTTACCAGTTGTCCCATGGTGGTTGATTAGTCTGAGAACAGATGTGATAGAATGTGGGCCAGAGGGCCATGTCGAGCGAGTTTTAATGGAGCATACCTGGAGAGGGAAATCGAGTTAGTTTTGAGAGATTTTCATTGGTGAGATGCCAGTTGGAGTCGCAAGACACAGGGATGAGTAGAGATGATACTTTATGGAGAACTGTGGTCCGAGTTGAGCAATCGGTCGATAGTTGAGATGTCATTTTCTGTGACAAGAGTTGCGCTGTTCCCATTTCCAGGGAGAAGCAAAACGAGATATTGAGCTTCTAATTTCAGAGTTGGAGGTAAACCCCGTGGGGTAGCATAGGGTTGCAACCTTTTCACCAGAGTATTTGGGCAGTATGTTTGCTGCGAGGTATTCCTTATACCACGAAAGAGCTATTAGTGGAGACTGAGATGAGGACAAAGAGATGCCTTATCCGAGTCAGGCATGCTTTTAGCAGCGGTTTCAAGTGATCAAGAGGAGTATACTGGGGCGGTGGCCCTCATTGTCTACGTTGTGTATCGACTGTGAGAGTGAGGTCCCTTGCTTCCATGATGATTTCTGCGATGGGAGGCTGGTCGAGGAATCAGAGACGAGGTGCGTGGTAGTGCATTATTCCCAGATGCAGATTCAGGACTAATTCGGAACAGTTGGGGTATCCGGTGGTGTGTCGGTCTGAGGCTTCGAGATGACTAGAGGCAGTCACGTCGATAGGATTCTGAGATTTTGTCTGAGTTACGGGTTATTTAGAGTTGTTTGGTTTTCATCAGAAGATCATCGAGTGTTACGTTGTACGAATCCAAGAGTCAAGTGTGATGTACCTGGTAAAACAGTCTGTGGAGTAGACTGTTGGTATACCAATTGGTGATGGTTCGAACCCTGAGTGAGGGAAAACTGAATATTTTATTAAGAGGATTATAGATTTGTTCAGGTGCGGTCAGAGAACTGATTATGGAGATCTGCGGTACAGGAATTATGAGATTTGAGTCATTGGCGGATAAGACGAGGTTCAGAGTGAGATAATGCAACCACAGTGAGTAGCCGTTGTCTAGGGATTTTATCGTGGTTAGGAGCTTTCCAAGTTGTAGTGGTTGAGATTCGAGGTGGTTGGCTCGTTGGGGTCCGGTATCAATTGCATAGAATTTCTAGTTCAATATATGGGTTATTATATGCACTCTAGGAAGGGGAAACAGTTGTTTGGCAGTCAACTTCAAAGTCGGTATGAGTATTCTCGCATGGGTTTTAAACCATAGAGGATGGGGTATCGGATGGTCGTCAACGTGTTCTTGACATTGACGATTCCTCTGTGTTTCAAGTGGTGAGTTGGAGTATTTTGAGGTTCCGAGCTGTGCGAGTGGAAGATCAGTGTATGAGACGAGACATTGTGAGATTCTAAGAGGGTGTATTGTGGTATCCGAGTATGATTCCATGGGTGGAAAATCAGTGTATGAGACAAGACATCGTGAGATTTTGTGATGGTGTACCGGGGTATCTGAGTATGACGCCCTAAATTTTTGGATTATTTTGATATTTGAGTTTGCAAGTGGGGTACCGAGTGACTATTGTTCCAGTGGGAACCCATCAGTTAATTGTCGCCAGAGCGAGACTGTCTAAGGGTGTACGTGTGTTGAGAAAAGTGCCTGGCTCACGGGAATTTACATCAGGAGTGGTGGTGCATAAGTTGAGTGGGTGTGTGCACCTATCTATGTTGGGTTGTGGAGCATGAGTTAGTGAACTCAGTGTAGTGATGACTTGATGATGAGATTATGAGGTGATAAGAGAGCAAGTGGATCCGAGTGGGGGTAATCACTTAGTATTATCAGGGGAAATACCATGGAGTGAGCCCATGGCGAGTCAGTGAGTAAGAGAGTGCTGTAAGACTACGGGGAGCCGTATCATCCATGAGTCAGTGGGAGAAAGGGTATCGTGTGACTGCGGAGAGCCGCAACATACGTGAGTCAGAGAAAGGGTATCGTGTGTATGCGGGGAGCCGTAGCATACGTGAGTCAGAGAGAGTATTGTGAGACCGCGGGGAGCCGTAACACGTGATAGTCAGTGAGAGAAAGTGTTGAATAACTGCGGGGAGCCGCAGCCTTATTAGTCAAGGTATGACGCAGAACAACTCTTAGGCTCGGGTAGCCTTACCAGAGGAGTCTGTGAAAACCTAGTAAACGAATGAAAGGCGAGACTAGGATCTCGGCAGTGGTCGAGAACCGTTGTGTTTTGAGTTAGAGCGGGGTTGTCGTGAATCGGTCGGATCGAGGTGTAATGCTTGCGTATAATCGTGGAACTGTTGGATATAGTGTCTAAGTCCATAACTATATTTTGTATGTACTTGACCCGACCCGACATGGTCCATTTGGGTTGCACTTCACCCGAACAATTTATGGATAATCGTTTGAGAATAGTATAAGTTATGATTTATTAATATATTATAAGTCCTAATATATTAATATAAAATCATATTATTTAATTAGTATTGATCTATAATTAATCTAGAATTAATTTAGAGATCAAAAGTATGACTAATTAAATATGGGCTCTTCTATTTATATAGTGTGGGCTAATGCTTATTTGGAATGGGCTAGGCTTGCATGGAAAGTCCATGGATACTCCATGGAGCTTTAACCCATGGATCTCATGGAAATGAAAAGACATGGGTATTAGGGTTTACATGGATGTAACCCTAATCCACCACACTATATAAAGGAGGCTTTGGTTCTTGAAATCACACGAGTTGTGGTGAGTAAAGTAAGAGGGCCGATTTCAAGAAGGTGATTACTATTCTCTCAAAGTTCCAAGTTTGTGGTGATTTGTGATTTCCATTTGAGGCATCCACACTATTGGTGCTAGGCTCTAAAACTCCAAGCAATCAACTACAACTACAAGGTAAGTAATTCTACTAGCTTTATTTGATTCAAGTTCCCCATGCCATGCTAGATAGGATAAGAACCCTGGAAAAATAATTATTTGCATGTATCATAGTCAAACATAGATCCAAGGTTTCTAGGGTTGCATGTACACCATAGGAGTATTAGAATGCTCAAAACCTATCGTTGGTATCAGAGCCTAGGCTTGTTTATTTGATACTTGATGCAAAAAAAAAAAAAAAACTTGAAAATCGAAGTTTTGTTCAAAAGCTCGTATCAAAATTTCAAGTTTTGTATATGTTTTTACGATTCTTGAAATTTTTGATATGAACATTCATAAACATATGAGTTTAGAAGATCATAGAAATTATGTGCTAATAATTGATTAGATTAATTCTTGATCTTTATGTGTTTTAATGGAGTCCATAACTAGTTCTTAAGTTATGGATAACCAAAAGTCACATTTATAAATAACCATTAAAAGAACACATAGGTTACAAAAAAATGAAGAGTCTTCATTTTTAATAACCATTAACTCATAAGTTATGAGAAATGAAAAGTTTTGAAAGTTTACAAAACTTGCCCTCAAGTTTTGGAACATGTAAAGTCATATTAAAAACTTTAGTTCCAATCCCTAGAATTTTAAAAGTTAAAATTCAACCCTTATACTTTATAATATTATAAGTTTAATAATATTTATATATGTATAAGATCAAGTCGTCTTACCGCTAATACGCCTCATTCACGAAGCCGGTCTATAAGGGGGGATAAGGTTGTTGCCTATAAAATGGCAACTTAATGGGTGTCCACTCTCACCCACCGCTTCCATGATCGGTGGAGGGTCGTTAGCCGAACGGGTAGGACAAGGACTTATAAATTCTCATTAAAAGTATAATGATAATACTAAAGTAACTAAACTTTATTGAATTCCCAATCTTAGTTATTTTAGGAAAATGTGAATAAGGTGCTAATCCATGAAATTACACTTTACACTTTGTTTAAGTCGTTAGTGGAGCGTGCGTGGTTAACCGGCACACTAACTTGAACTTAACAAGGTAGGTAAAGGGTGACTTAATGTTTATCATAGTATCGATGGAGCGTGTGTGGTTAACCGGCACATCGATTGAGGGGTAATACATTAAGGGTACCAAGTAATTTGCATGGTTACTTCACACCTTGTTTTGTGATCCTCGGCATCCCAGTCACAAAACTTGAAGGGCACACTCGAGATTGAAACATGCCATTGAAGAAAGTTCAATGAATCTCAAAGAATCTAGGAGTTTCTAAACCAATTAAAACCTAATTAAATATTTCGTTTTTCATGGTGGAAATTGGTGAATCGTCATTCACCTACCTTCAAATATCTTATAGCTTAGATTACGACATCCCTCTTCTAAGTTATAAAATATTGTGTTGGGTCCTCGCCTTAATATTACATTTGGGTGTTTTGTTAAGGACTATCTCTATATCTAATCTAATCTATTCCCTCTTCTTTTCAGATGTCTTCCAATAACAATGCTTCTGGCTCAAACCCTACTAGCTCCTTCTCTCTCATGAATCTTTATGGGAGAGTCATCTTTGATGGGTCCAACTTTACAGATTGGATCAGAAACATCAGGATGGTCACTCGGTATGAGAACAAAGAATATGTTCTCGACAAGGAGCTGAAGGTACCCGAGCCAACTGCTACTCCTGAAGAGCTTGCTGAATATGAGGTACATGAAAGAGATGCTACAAAAGTGGCATGCATCATGATGGCCACCATGACAGCCGAGCTCCAAAAGTCCTATGAGGACTATTATCCTTTTGAGATGCACCAGGACTTGATGGACCGCTACCATCAAAGTGCTCGTCAAGAGCGATATGAAATAATCTCCTCCATGATAACAACCCGAATGAAGGATGGTGAACCCATCACGGGCCACATGCAGAAAATGCAAAGGTATGTGGACCGTTTACTAAAGCTGAATGTGAACTTCCCTGAGGAGTTAGCAATAGACATCATTTTGCACTCCTTGCCATCGTGTTATGATCAATTCCGCATGACATATCACATGAACAAGGAAGAAGTCACCCTCAGCAAACTTCAAGGACTCTTGAAGACCGCCGAAAGTGGTCTAAAGGGTAAGTCGGTTGTTACTACTCCTACTCCTACTCCAACTGCGGCCAATGTCTTGGCAATCGGGCATGGCAAAGGGAAGAAGAGAAAGAACCCTTCTAAGGGTACCAAGGGTAAGACCCTTGAAGGCTCCTCTTCAAGCAAAACCAAGAAAGGTTTTGTCACTCCTTCTGCTAACCCTAATGAGGCTGAATGCTTCTATTGCCATGAAAAGTCGCACTGGAAGCGAAACTGCCCAAAGTACCAGCACGATTTGAAGGATAGGAAAGTAAAACCCAACCATGCAGGTATATACACTATATTGTCTAATAACTCACCTCATTCTAAGTCTTGGGTCCTTGATACATGTTGTGGTATTCACATATGTTGTGATTTGCAGGGACTAAAAAGAAGTGAGAATGTGGAGCAGGGAAAGATAAACTTGATCATGGGAAACAGGAAAACTTCACCTGTCACCAAGATAGGAGTTTATTCCTTAGTGCTAAATAGTGGGTTACATTAGATTTGAATAAATGTTATTATTCGCCAGAAATGGCAAGAAATGTTATTTCCTTTCATGCATTGTATAAACAAGGTTTTACGTTTTATTTTGATAATAATAATGGTAGTATTGATGCTTACTTTAATAATGTTCTTTATTTTAAAGCATTACCTTGTGATGGCGTGTATGAAACTGTATTTGTTGTAGATAATATAGGAAATAATGTATTGTGTATTAACTCTTCCACTAGCTTAGATAAAGCATCCTTATGGCATTGTCGTCTTGGACATGTAAGCAAGAAACGCATAGGCCAACTCTAAAAGGATGGAGTCTTGGAGTCATTTGACCTAAAGTCAGATGATAGTTCTGAATCTTGTTTGCTTGGTAAAATGACAAAGTCACCTTTTTACTGGCACTTGTGCTAGGGGTGAAGGTTTGTTGGACCTCATACACACGGATGTGTGTGGACCCTTCAAAACCGCCACAAGAGATGCTAATCGGTTCTATGTGACTTTTACTGATGATTTTAGTAGATATGGATATGTCTACCTAATCAAGCATAAGTCAGAAACCTTTGAGAAATTCAAAGAGTTTAAACAAGAAGTGGAGAATCAGTTGGGCAGGAACATTAAGATGCTTCGATCCGATCGTGGTGGTGAGTATCTTAGTACTGAGTTCCTTGACTATCTTAAGGAATGTGGGATTGTCTCACAATTGACACCTCCTAGGACACCACAGTTGAATGGTGTAGCTGAGAGGCGCAATCGAACCTTGTTGGACATGGTTCGTTCCATGATGAGTCGAACTTCGCTACCAATCTCATTTTGGGGGTATGCCTTAGAGACTGCCGCCTATATCCTTAATCTAGTCCCTACAAAGAAGGTTGCCAAAACACCTCACGAGGTGTGGACTGGAAAAGTTCCCAATCTAGACCACATCAAGATTTGGGGTTGCGAGGCTTTCGTGAGACGCGAGACTCACGATAAGCTCGAACCCCGAAGCGAAAGGTGTATTTTCATCGGCTACCCACAGAAATCCTTTGGTTACATCTTCTACAGACCCAGTGATAATGTGGTCTTTGTAGCAAGAAGAGGATTCTTTCGAGAGAGAGAATTCATGAGCCAAGGAGACAGTGGGAGGCAAATTGACCTTGAGGAAATTCAAGAGTCAAGTGGTGAAGGAACCTCAAACCCTAGCCCTCAACCTGAGGAGGAAACTCCTGTTGAGCCGACTGAATAATCTATACCTCTGAGGCGTTCCACCAGAGTTAGGAATGCATCTGAGCATTATTATGGTTTTCATATTACTGCAGAAGGTGAGACACTTGTCAGTGATAACACACTGGTAAATCTGGATGAGCCTAACAGCTACACGGAAGCCATGGCAGGCCCTGAGGCTGCTAAATGTAAAGAGGCTATGGATAGCGAGATACAGTCCATGTATGACAATCAAGTTTGGAACTTGGTTGACAATGTACCTGATCGTAAGATAGTTGGGTGCAAATGGATCTTCAAGAAGAAGACCGACATGGATGGTAATGTACACACTTATAAGGCACGACTGGTTGCAAAGGGTTATTCTCAAACTCCGGGAGTTGATTATGATGAGACCTTTTCACCAGTGGCCAAGATTAAGTCTATTAGGGTTCTGTTAGCCATTGCTGCATTTCATGATTATGAAATATGGCAAATGGATGTCAAAACCGCTTTCCTTAATGGAAAGTTGGCTGAAGATGTTTACATGGTTCAGCCAGAGAGTTTTGTCAGTACAGAGTACCCCAGTAGAGTGTGTAAGCTCGAGAAATCCATTTATGGATTAAAACAGGCACCTCGCAGATGGAATCTTTACTTTGATGAGAAAATCAAAGAATTTGGCTTTTCAAGGAGTGAAGATGAATCTTGTGTCTATATCAAGGCTAGTGTGAGTATAGTCAGCTTTTTGGTACTGTATGTGGATGACATACTACTCATAGGAAATGACATCCCAACCCTGTAGGAAGTAAAGTCCTGGCTTGGGAAGTGTTTCTCTATGAAGGACCTTGGAGAAGCTGCCTATATCCTAGGGATAAGGATTTTGAGAAATATGAGTAAAAGACTAATTGGACTTAGTCAAAGCACCTATGTGGACAAAGTGTTGAAAAGGTTCAACATGCATAACTCCAAGAAAGGAGAGTTACCCATCCAGAGTAACACCAGATTGAGTAAGACACAAAGCCCTAGTACTGAGGCTGAGATAGAAGAAATGAGTCGAATACCTTATGCTTCAGCTGTAGGATCGATCATGTATGCTATGACGTGTACTCGACCTGATGTAGCCTTTGCTTTGAGTATGGTTAGCAGGTATTAGGGGAACCCTGGCAAGGCACACTGGACTGTGGTAAAGAATATCCTCAAGTACCTACAGAGGACTAAGGATTGGGTCCTTACCCTCGGTGGCAGTGAGGACTTGAGAGTTGTAGGGTACAGTGATGCTAGCTTTCATACTGACAGGGATAATTTCCGCTCTCAGTCGGGCTGGGTCTTTACTCTAAACGGAGGGGCAATTACTTGGAAAAGTTCCAAGCAGGAGACAGTGGCTGATTCCACTTGTGAATCAGAGTATATAGAAGCAAGCGAGGCAGCAAAGGAGGCTATATGGCTAAAGAACTTCATCGGAGACCTTGGAGTTGTACCAGCTATAAAGGAGCCAATGGAGATTTTCTGTGACAGCAATAGTGCGGTTGCCTTAGCCAAGGAACCAAGAGATCATGGGAGATCCAGACACATTGACAGAAAATATCACTTCATTAGACATCGAATAGAAGAAGGAATCCTCATGGCAAAGAGGGTATCATCGGATGAGAACCCAGCAGATCCCCTCACGAAGGGACTGACTCGGGCTAAGCATCTCCAGCATACTCGGAGCATAGGGCTGAAGGATGATATTAGTTTTAGTAGTTAGATAATCTTGAAATTTGTAAAATGTAATTGACATTTTATGATAAATAAAAGTTGTTATTTATGAGTAAAGTGTTGCTATCTCTTGTCAATCGTTTACTATTATTTCTTTTTGCATGTTTTGACTTCCAGAATAATTATGTTATGGTTTATATCATATTATTCATACTCTCCACAGTCGGTCATATGTTGGAAGTAGATATGAATCAAGACTGTCATGGGTTGGCTTGTAGAGGTCTAAGATGTTAGACAAAGCGGGGCTACAGCACTCATGAGTGCTGTAACGCCCCGGGTTTTCTCGGTACGTTTGGTTATTTTAATTTAATTATCCTTGTAACCTTGGGTTAATTTATTTAACCAATGTCTAATTTCTTATGTTATTGGACTCTTTTGATCATCTTGTAAACTCCTTTTTGAAGTCCATGGACTATGGGCCTATTTGCAATGTCCATCTAGTTAATAGTACTTAATGTGTAAATTGAATCATTTGGTACACACACAAGGAAAACACTCTAAACCCTCCCTCTCTCTCAAAAATCGTCCCCCTCTCTCTCTTTGGGATCAAGAGCAGCCAAGGGGCTATTTGGAGCTTAATTCTTGTTCATTTCCAGCCTTGATTCGTATTGGTATGAACCTCCTTATCCTTTCTTACAACTTGATTCATAACCTTGTTCTAGTTTTATGATTTCATCTTCACCTCTTCTCCTTCTTATTTTATTTGTAATTGTATGTTATACATCATCTCAAGATCCTATCTTCACCCCATATATGGTGGATGATGGATCTAGGGGATTACATGTGGCAAAAGATCATGGAAACCCTAAAAGGGAGAATGATGATTTTATGTGCTTATGTTTATTTTCATGTTGATTATTATTACATCCTTGAGGCTAAATGAAATCCTAATGATCCCTAACCCTTTTTAGTACCACCATTATCATGGGGACTGAATTGGGATGATGAACACATCTTAAAATGTGTTTCAAAAGGAGAAGGATGGATAAGCCAAAAAGGAATCACGGGTGGCTACGATTCTGTTTTCCATCAGATCTGTAGTCATTTTGTAAAAATCATATCTGGAGCTCTAGAACTCAAACGGACCCCAAACCAGTTCCAAAAGTTCACACATTGAGTTGGCTAACTTTCTTAAGAAGGCCAACCTCACTGATAAGGGCTTTATCTATGTGAAAGAATGGCATCTTTGCTGTTAGGTCTGATCCGGGTCTGTTCTGATATGTCATTTTGTTTTCATCATTTCTAAGGCTTGGAAAAGGATCCAGAGTGATTCCAAGTTTCTATATGTTCCTTATATTATGAATTTAAGATCTGGAGAATATGGGGTGTTATTTCCAATTATAAATTGGTTAGAATTGATCCACACTCCAGGTCAGTGGGCAGTCACCAGCTTTTGCTAGTGCTGTGATTGTCCACAATGTGAATTTTATATCTGGAGTTTGAGAGATACTTTTCATTCAATTCCAACTCTGAGACTTTCACTTGTATGTCCTTTACTTCTCTTAATTTTCTTTTGGACGAATTCTACTCACAAGTTGGGTAGAATTGGCCAACATCACTTGACTGTATTGTTGGAGACAGAAGTGATACACCATTTTGTAAAATTCATATTTAATTCATCTTTTGGAGTTAGAATGAGTTCTTTATAGTTATGGAATCCTGAGCAATCATAGTTTCCTATAAAATTTAGTTAAAGCTATGTTTCTATTTTAGATTTTGGAGTAAATCCGTTTTGAACAGCAGGTCTGTTTTAGAGACCTTGCTGTGATTACTCTTTTCTCAACTCATAGCTTCATTACTTCTCGTTTCTAACCTTTAGTCCTTCTTAGGCGAGGTTTTGAAGTTTGCTCAAGCTTGGTAGCATTATTTGATTGTTAGCCATCCTTAATACTCACTCAAGGTGAGTTCTCTCACACCGTTGTATTGATGATTGTGTTTGCTAGTTAGCTCGTGTGTGATTATTTGAATTTATTATAAAAGCATGCTATATAAGTATTGTTTTAATTCGTACATGTGCACTGTATGTAACTAATTATGGATATGGGGACACCACCAAAGGATACGGATTTACCGGTGCGGTGGGTAGGTAAGATCACCAACGTAATACTCTTCGTGAGGTGCGGTGATTAGGGCCAAATGATACGGGATCTTCCCGGTGCGGTTCAAACCTACAAGTCCTTCTCGTAATATAGACATTGATTCGTTCTTTGTCTTTATCGTTATAATTGGAAAATGGATTAGGGCTAGTAAATATGAACGTTGGTACAATGTCTGTGTTTGAATTCACTAAGCTTTGTGCTTACGTTTTTCCCTTATAACTTTTCAGGTGTTAAGATTAAAGAGGCTAAGGCTTGACATGGAGCATCGGGACATCGCTACTAGTTATTTTGTTGGGACCTTATTATTATTATTACTTCCGCACTTATTTTATATGGTTATTAAGCTGATGGATTATGTTATGACTATTTCAGTTGTTTTAATTTAATTTAAGATGGGTTTTAAAAGTTTAAAATTGTTGCAAAAAAAAAAAAAAAAAAAAAAAAAAAAAAAAATTTTGGGTGTCACAAGTTGGTATCAGAGCCACAGTTTGAGGGAACTAGGCATTCTTGTGGATGTTCTAGACTCAAATTTGAGGCTCTATAATAGTTTATTCTCTTTTTTTAAAAGATTTTTCAAATTTTCTGAAGACTAGTAGTGAAAGATGTCGCGGTGTGCCAGTCGGCCAGCCAAGTAAGCCTTATTTCTTATGTTAAATGTTTATGTTAAATTGTTGACTATGAATTGGATTCTACTAGTCTTAAAATGCTAGATTACACACTTATTTAATGTTAACATGTGAGAGAGATGTAAAATTAACGGCTAGAGCGAGCTGGAAATTTTGAAACTAGACGCGATTGCGAAATTGGAACTTGTGTGGAAGATAGTAGAAGGGCCCCTACTATTTGAAACATCGGTGCCGGTTTCGGGTCGGGGCAAGGTTGAGAAATTTTCGGCAAGCTGAGTGTTTCGTCTTCCTAGAAATATCTAGGCTGAATTATTTCTAAATATTTTCCTCCTTCTACGGATACAGATGGCTCCGCCTGCTCGCCTTAATCAGCTCCAAATGGAGCAAGTTAGGAATATTGTCGCTGAGGAATTCAATAACGCTTTCAATGAATTAATCCCGGGCGTGACCAATGACATAATCAACCAGGTCAAAGCTCTTCTGGATGAGCGCCTCGCAGCTATTCCCGGGGAAGCGTTATCGGCTCCGCCCGTTCGGGATTCGGCATACTACTTCGAGAAGTTCAACAAGTGTAGCCCTCCTCTTTGGAATGGTGAATCCGACCCAGTTGCTGCTAAGCATTGGGTGTCAGATGTTGAGGGCGCCTTCATGACTGTTGGGTGTCCGGACCAGTACAAAGTTGTGATCGCCATGAATCAGCTGCGAAAAAGGGGAAAGACATGGTGGAACACCATCACCGCTCTATTAAACGAGGAAGAAGTGAGGGCCATGTCTTGGGCCCAATTTGTGGAGAGGTTCGAGGCACAATATGTGCCCAAGGTGGAGCAGCAGCGGATGCAGCAAGAGTTCATGGCCTTACAGCAAACTACCGAGTCTGTTAGCGACTTGAACGCCAAGTTCTTGGAGATGCTATCTTTTTGTCCCTCATTTGTTGGGAATGAGGCCTGGTTGGTCAGCCAGTACACTACCATTCTACGTACCGAGATTCGGGAATTCGTTAGCATGCAGGAGTTCCCGACTTTATCTGCGATCATGGATGCAGCGAGGAGGAGGGAAATCGAGTTGCAGACCCAGACCAAGAGGAAGGCCAATGACACCTCCTCCAAGACATCCGGAGATGCCCAGAAAAAGCAAAAGCAGGGTGGTAAGTCAAGGTATGAGTACAGGCCGTCTTCAAGTCAGGGCGAGAAAAATCCGTTGATATGCTACAACTGTAAAAAGCCAGGGCATCATTGGAAGAATTGTAGGGCTCCCCCTGCGAGTGCAGTTCCTCAGATTACTTCTGCTGCTCCCGTCTGCTATCACTGCAACGAGACGGGACACAAGAAGCCCGAATGTCCAAAGTTGAAGGCTGGTAAAGGAAGCGGGGGTACAAATCCTGCAATTGCATCGTCTTCTAAGGGACCCACTATGGTGACACGAGGTCGTGCTCACCAGATGACTGCGGATGAGCCGGTGGTTACCGCGACAGTGGCAGGCACTTATTTGCTAGATTCCGAGCCTGCTGTTGTTATGTTTGATAGCGGTGCTACCCATTCTTTTGTATCTCGCACGTTTATTAATCGTCTGGGGTGTAGTATCGGAAAATTGGCTCGCCCAATGGTTGTCGAAGTTGCCGACAATCGCACTATTTATGTCACCGATGTCTATCGGGGTTGCACTCTCGAGTTTTCTGGAGTTGAATTCCCTATCGATCTTATCCCTATTGCGATGCGAGAGATCTGCGTTATCGTAGGCATGGATTGGCTTGATGCGTTTGATGCGGAAATCCACTGTCGTAAGAAGCAAGTTCGTGTTCGAAACCCTAGAGGTGGAGAACTTATTATTCAGGGGGACATTCCCCGCCTGGCTATGGCTTCTTGCTCTTCTGCTATAGCACTAGACGACGTTCCTATCGTTTCCGACTTCAGCGATGTCTTTCCGGAGGAACTCCCTGGCTTGCCACCTGTTCGGCAAGTGGAGTTTCGCATTGATTTGGTGCCAGGTGCGACTCCGGTAGCGAAATCTCCTTACCGCTTGGCACCACCTGAAATGAAAGAGCTCCAAGATCAACTTCAAGATCTAAGTGATAAAGGGTTTATACGGCCAAGCTGCTCGCCTTGGGGTGCTCCTATTCTCTTTGTGAAGAAGAAAGATGGATCCCAGCGAATGTGTATTGATTATAGGGAGCTAAACAAGCGCACGATAAAGAATAGGTACCCTTTGCCACGTATTGACGATCTTTTCGATCAGCTTCAGGGAGCATCTTGGTTTTCCAAGATTGATTTACGTTCCGGTTACCATCAGATGCGTGTTCGTGAAGAAGACATTGAGAAAACAGCATTCCGTACTCGATATGGGCACTTTGAATTCGTGGTGATGCCTTTTGGGCTCACCAATGCACCCGCAGCGTTCATGGATCTCATGAACCGGGTGTGTAGCCTGATGCTTGACCGTTCGGTCATAGTGTTCATAGATGATATCTTAGTCTATTCTAAGAGCAAAGAGGAGCATCAGCAACACCTTCGGGAGATTCTGGAAACTCTGGCAAGAGAAAGGCTTTATGCTAAATTTTCAAAATGTGAATTTTGGTTGGAAGAAGTTCAGTTCTTGGGGCATGTGGTAAACAAACAAGGTATCAAGGTCGATCAAGCCAAGGTTGATGTGGTTAAACAATGGAAGATTCCGAAAACACCTTCTGAAATTCGCAGTTTCTTGGGTTTAGCCGGTTATTACCGGAGGTTCATTGAAAATTTCTCTAAAATCGCCTTACCACTCACCCGATTGACCAAGAAATCAATGAAATTCGTTTGGGGCCCGGAGCAGCAACTGGCGTTTGATGAGTTAAGGAAACGATTGTGTGAAGCTCCGATTTTGGCCTTACCTGATGGGGTTGAGGATATGGTGGTTTACTGTGATGCATCGCTTCAAGGTCTTGGTGCCGTGTTAATGCAACGAGATAGGGTGATAGCCTATGCCTCCCGACAGCTGAAACCCCACAAACGAAACTACCCCACTCATGATTTGGAGCTTGGGGCTGTTGTTTTCGCTCTTAAGATTTGGAGACACTATCTCTATGGAGTGAAGTTTATCATATACACTGACCATAAGAGTCTAAAATATTTGTTCGAGCAGCGGGATTTGAATATGAGGCAGATCCGATGGTTAGATGTGGTAAAAGATTATGATTGTGAAATTCACTACCACCCCGGTAAAGCTAATGTGGTAGCTGATGCTCTTAGTCGTAAACAATCTGCCGAACCAATTCGAGCTAAGTGTCTCCGGATCACGATGGTGTCGTCTTTGTTAGATCTAATCCGGGATGCCCAAAAGACGGCAATACTGGAGGAAAACATCAGGCGTGAGAAGATTGGGAAAGAGTTGCCTAAGATGGAACGAGACGGGCGTGGTTTGCTGACTCGCTACGGTAGGATTTGGGTTCCATATACCGGGGGAAATCGGAAAACCCTAATGGATGAGTCTCATAAGTCAAAATTTTCTATCCATCCTGGTGCTACTAAAATGTATCGGGACCTTCATGAGGCTTACTGGTGGCATGGAATGAAGAATGATGTGGCTCGATTTGTGGAAGAATGTATGACCTGTCGAAAGGTCAAGGCGGAACACCAGAAACCGCATGGGAAGTTGCAACCATTGGAGATTCCTGAATGGAAATGGGAGCATCTAACCATGGACTTCATTACAAAACTTCCTAGAACTGCCCGAGGATCAGATACAATATGGGTGATTGTTGATCGTTTGACTAAGAGTGCTCACTTTCTCGCTATAAAGGAGAGCTCATCGGCGGAGAAATTAGCCGAGATCTTTGTTCGGGAGATTGTCTCATTACATGGGGTGCCCGTTTCTATCATCTCCGATCGAGACACCCGATTTACCTCTCGGTTCTGGAGGAAGTTTCAAGAGGAATTGGGCACACGATTACATTTTAGTACCGCCTTCCATCCGCAGACAGACGGGCAGAGTGAGCGGACGATTCAGACCTTGGAGGACATGCTTAGGGCGTGTGCAATTGATTTTGGGGGTAGTTGGGATGACCATCTACATCTAGCTGAGTTTTCTTATAACAACAGCTATCACTCAAGCATTAAAATGCCTCCGTATGAAGCCTTGTACGGGAGGAAGTGCAGGACGCCCGTTTGTTGGGGCGAGGTTGGGCAGAGGGTACTTGGGAGTACTGATATCGTGCTACAGACTACGGAGAAAATCCAAGTGATTCGGGATCATTTGGTCACAGCGAGCAGTCGTCAGAAAAGTTATGCTGACAAAAGACGCTCCAATCTTGAGTTCCAGGTGGGAGATTATGTGTTGCTTAAAGTCTCCCCCTGGAAAGGTGTGATTCGATTTCGGAAGCGGGGAAAGCTCGGACCCCGATTCATTGGACCCTACAAGGTCATAGCTCGTGTGGGGAAGGTGGCTTACCGTTTAGAGCTTCCTGACGAGCTTAGTCTAATTCATAATACGTTCCATGTGTCTCAGTTACGAAAATGCGTTGTTGATGAGACCGCTGTGATACACTGGAGGACATACAAATTGACGAGCGTCTCAATTATGTTGAGAAACCAATCGCTATTTTAGAACGAAAGACGAAAGCTCTCCGCAACAAGACCATAAACCTGGTTAAGGTGCAATGGCAACATAGGAAGGGTTCGGAATGGACTTGGGAACCGGAATGCGAGATGCGGACTCATTATCCGGATCTGTTTCTAGGTTTTGACTTCGAGGACGAAGTCCGTTCATAGTGGGGGAGAGTTGTAACGCCCCGGGTTTTCTCGGTACGTTTGGTTATTTTAATTTAATTATCCTTGTAACCTTGGGTTAATTTATTTAACCAATGTCTAATTTCTTATGTTATTGGACTCTTTTGATCATCTTGTAAACTCCTTTTTGAAGTCCATGGACTATGGGCCTATTTGCAATGTCCATCTAGTTAATAGTACTTAATGTGTAAATTGAATCATTTGGTACACACACAAGGAAAACACTCTAAACCCTCCCTCTCTCTCAAAAATCGTCCCCCTCTCTCTCTTTGGGATCAAGAGCAGCCAAGGGGCTATTTGGAGCTTAATTCTTGTTCATTTCCAGCCTTGATTCGTATTGGTATGAACCTCCTTATCCTTTCTTACAACTTGATTCATAACCTTGTTCTAGTTTTATGATTTCATCTTCACCTCTTCTCCTTCTTATTTTATTTGTAATTGTATGTTATACATCATCTCAAGATCCTATCTTCACCCCATATATGGTGGATGATGGATCTAGGGGATTACATGTGGCAAAAGATCATGGAAACCCTAAAAGGGAGAATGATGATTTTATGTGCTTATGTTTATTTTCATGTTGATTATTATTACATCCTTGAGGCTAAATGAAATCCTAATGATCCCTAACCCTTTTTAGTACCACCATTATCATGGGGACTGAATTGGGATGATGAACACATCTTAAAATGTGTTTCAAAAGGAGAAGGATGGATAAGCCAAAAAGGAATCACGGGTGGCTACGATTCTGTTTTCCATCAGATCTGTAGTCATTTTGTAAAAATCATATCTGGAGCTCTAGAACTCAAACGGACCCCAAACCAGTTCCAAAAGTTCACACATTGAGTTGGCTAACTTTCTTAAGAAGGCCAACCTCACTGATAAGGGCTTTATCTATGTGAAAGAATGGCATCTTTGCTGTTAGGTCTGATCCGGGTCTGTTCTGATATGTCATTTTGTTTTCATCATTTCTAAGGCTTGGAAAAGGATCCAGAGTGATTCCAAGTTTCTATATGTTCCTTATATTATGAATTTAAGATCTGGAGAATATGGGGTGTTATTTCCAATTATAAATTGGTTAGAATTGATCCACACTCCAGGTCAGTGGGCAGTCACCAGCTTTTGCTAGTGCTGTGATTGTCCACAATGTGAATTTTATATCTGGAGTTTGAGAGATACTTTTCATTCAATTCCAACTCTGAGACTTTCACTTGTATGTCCTTTACTTCTCTTAATTTTCTTTTGGACGAATTCTACTCACAAGTTGGGTAGAATTGGCCAACATCACTTGACTGTATTGTTGGAGACAGAAGTGATACACCATTTTGTAAAATTCATATTTAATTCATCTTTTGGAGTTAGAATGAGTTCTTTATAGTTATGGAATCCTGAGCAATCATAGTTTTCTATAAAATTTAGTTAAAGCTATGTTTCTATTTTAGATTTTGGAGTAAATCCGTTTTGAACAGCAGGTCTGTTTTAGAGACCTTGCTGTGATTACTCTTTTCTCAACTCATAGCTTCATTACTTCTCGTTTCTAACCTTTAGTCCTTCTTAGGCGAGGTTTTGAAGTTTGCTCAAGCTTGGTAGCATTATTTGATTGTTAGCCATCCTTAATACTCACTCAAGGTGAGTTCTCTCACACCGTTGTATTGATGATTGTGTTTGCTAGTTAGCTCGTGTGTGATTATTTGAATTTATTATAAAAGCATGCTATATAAGTATTGTTTTAATTCGTACATGTGCACTGTATGTAACTAATTATGGATATGGGGACACCACCAAAGGATACGGATTTACCGGTGCGGTGGGTAGGTAAGATCACCAACGTAATACTCTTCGTGAGGTGCGGTGATTAGGGCCAAATGATACGGGATCTTCCCGGTGCGGTTCAAACCTACAAGTCCTTCTCGTAATATAGACATTGATTCGTTCTTTGTCTTTATCGTTATAATTGGAAAATGGATTAGGGCTAGTAAATATGAACGTTGGTACAATGTCTGTGTTTGAATTCACTAAGCTTTGTGCTTACGTTTTTCCCTTATAACTTTTCAGGTGTTAAGATTAAAGAGGCTAAGGCTTGACATGGAGCATCGGGACATCGCTACTAGTTATTTTGTTGGGACCTTATTATTATTATTACTTCCGCACTTATTTTATATGGTTATTAAGCTGATGGATTATGTTATGACTATTTCAGTTGTTTGAATTTAATTTAAGATGGGTTTTAAAAGTTTAAAATTGTTGCAAAAAAAAAAAAAAAAAAAAAAAAAAAAAAAAAATTTGGGTGTCACAAGTGCTCATAAGTTCTGAGTATTGGATTCAACCCACGCTCACTTGTATCACTTCATGGAATTTATCTCGAGTGATCATGAGACGGTAATATCATATAAGTCTTCAAACCTAGAGATATGATTTGTTGCCTATGAGTTGGTTATGCAATGATTGCACGAAAACGCATTGGTAACTCGATGTTATAAACCGTGCTTTTGTGTGTAATTCAACAAGTAGTAGAGCAAACATATGAGTCGAAGTTTATCTGTTCCTTCTAGGATTAGAAGCGATATCTGGGCCCCTCGATGATTTTGTTTTGACCTATGTACCGGGCCGGTCAGAACTAAATTGATGTGTTCAGTTAAGTTCTATGTCAAACAAATCGGAAATCGGGAAACAAATGCTGGACAATAAGCAAGACCATGTTCCATGTATTTGTCCGGCAGATATCTAGAACAGAGGATTATATGATCACTTATCTAAAATGGCGCTTCATAGTTCAACAGAGTTTAAAGAGCTACGATTGCTGATCGGTTCCTGAAGTCATACTTGCAACTATAGTTATTAGACTTATCCAAGTGGGAGACTGTTGGATATAGTGTCTAAGTCCATAACTATATTTTGTATGTACTTGACCCGATCTGGCATGGTCCATTTGGGTTGCACTTCACCCGAACAATTTATGGATAATCGTTTGAGAATAGTATAAGTTATGATTTATTAATATATTATAAGTCCTAATATATTAATATAAAATCATATTATTTAATTAGTATTGATCTATAATTAATCTAGAATTAATTTAGAGATCAAAAGTATGACTAATTAAATATGGGCTCTTCTATTTATATAGTGTGGGCTAATGCTTATTTGGAATGGGCTAGGCTTGCATGGAAAGTCCATGGATACTCCATGGAGCTTTAACCCATGGATCTCATGGAAATGAAAAGACATGGGTATTAGGGTTTACATGGATGTAACCCTAATCCACCACACTATATAAAGGAGGCTTTGGTTCTTGAAATCACACGAGTTGTGGTGAGTAAAGTAAGAGGGCCGATTTCAAGAAGGTGATTACTATTCTCTCAAAGTTCCAAGTTTGTGGTGATTTGTGATTTCCATTTGAGGCATCCACACTATTGGTGCTAGGCTCTAAAACTCCAAGCAATCAACTACAACTACAAGGTAAGTAATTCTACTAGCTTTATTTGATTCAAGTTCCCCATGCCATGCTAGATAGGATAAGAACCTTGGAAAAATAATTATTTGCATGTATCATAGTCAAACATAGATCCAAGGTTTCTAGGGTTGCATGTACACCATAGGAGTGTTAGAATGCTCAAAACCCATCAGGAACATGGGTCATGAGTTGAGTGCTAGGTTGGGACGGGTGGTTCCAATTCTGTGTCGGACCAGACTCTGGTGGGTGAGTTGGTTCTAACTACGTGGAGGACGAGCAGTTTGAGATTTCGGGTGGATCTCATTCTGAGGGAGATGTGTTTCCGTCTGATGTTTTAGACTTGAGTAAGCTAGTTCGTTAGTTTGGGAAGGACCACGAGACACACAGAACTAGTAAGTAGTAGACGACCGAGGTCGGGAGTGAGGTGACCCCAGGAGGGGATTGTAGTGTTCGCTTGAGGAAAGGCGAACTCCGTGTTTTCGCGTGTCACCTGAAGGGCTGAGATAGCTAGTATGAAAGGGAGTTATAAAGAATGACTGGTTGGACGAGAAATGAGTAGCCTTGAAGGTCCAACCGTCGGGTCGGGAGTTGACCTGGTGTTCAGTGTCGGAAGGGACATTTGAGAGGAACTGGGGCTTATGATTACGGGAGTTTGAGGATCTTTCCTTCAGAAGAGTTCTGATAGCTTCTCAGGCGGTGGGTCCTTGGTGGGATATGACCTTTCCGTTCCTTTTGAGTTACAACCGGGTTCGATTAGAGAATCAGAGTTGATAGAGTGTTCTTAGAGTCTGTTATTCGATGAGCGGTTAATAAGATGATATTTTGCGAGGGTGGTCTGGCAGGGAGATAGACCACTAGAGTTTTCAAGTTCTGGAGAGTCATATCGAGTACCGCAACGACAGATGGGTCTGTCCCTCTTCGGGTCGGGAGTCCCTGTTGGGATCAGGTGTCTTTGGAAGTGATTGTAATGTGATATGAGGTCCTTCGGTGGTGCTTCTCGGGTTTTTGGGCTCGATCTATGTGTTGGTAGGAGCAATTTCGAGGGCGAAATCTAATTCAAGTGGGGGATAATTGTAACATCCTGTTTCGGTTCGTCTGAGATTAGGGTTTGTGGGCTGCAACCTGGGCATGAGGAAGTCTCGGGGTTGCGACGAGTTGCTGGAAGCGTAGAGCATCTTGACATCTTCCGAAGATATGAGATTCATTGAGAAACGGAGTTATATCGAGGAAGCAATGTAAGTTTGAAGTTATGGCAGGATAGGTCCTTTAATTGAAAAAAGTGGCAGCGGCGTACGTTGGGCGTACGTGTGTGTACGCTTAGCGTACTCATGTGTGTGACTTTTAAGCGGAGCCACCTAGTACGCTGGGCGTACTAGGCAAAGAAGGAAAACCCTAATTGAGAGAAGTGTCCCTATATAAAGAATGAGATGGCCTCATTCCTGGCCACCATCCTCAGTCAATAAACCCTCTCAAAACCTTAATCCTCGTTCTTAAGCTTGTGTGTGACCATTGTAAGCTTATAAGTGTTCTTGTGGGATTTTGGAGTGAAGAAGGAGCATGGAAGAGAATAGAGTTGGAGTCCAGGCTTTGGATCCGAGCTTTTCTGTGGTTGGAGCATCATTTGAAGGTATAAAGCTCAAAGCTTTCCCATCCTTTTGTTTTATGCATGATATGGTCCATTTTAGGGTTTTTGGTCCCAAAGCTTGAGGTTTTATGAGTTATTGCACTCCAAAGCTTAATATCTGTCCTTTTAAGTGTTTCTAGTGGAGAGGATCCATAAAAATGAGGTCTTGAACGTGAGAATCAACCCATGCATGAGATATGGGCATTTTGAGTTAAGAGAGTAAGAGTTTTGAGTGTTTGTGACCTTATCAGCCATGCAAAGGCTTAAAGTCATTGACTTTATGGAGTAAGAGCCATCATGGAGTCCAGATCTGGGATTTGAGTTAATATCTTAACGGGTTAAGACCAAATGAGTAGAAGGAGTAAATATGGGGAGTACGCTGAGCGTAATTCCTGTACGCTCCGCATACTGCGCCAGTGTCACCGATGGCCAATATGGATTCGTGAGTACGCTGAGCGTACTCAGGGAGGGACGCCCCGCGTAACCTCACTGTGGACTTTTGGGCTAAGTCTTATGTTGGGCCTGGAGTTTGGGCTTGTTGCGATAGAGTTTTGGACCAGAGGATTATATATAAGTGCTTTGGGCCCTTGAGTTAGGCTTGCCTTTTAGATTGAGAGTTGGGCCTCGGGAAAGCCCATTTATTATTGGGCCTTGGTGGGCCCAATGGGTTTTAGGTTGTTGATGGTCTGGTTAGTGGACTTCCTTTAGACCTAATGAGTGAGAGTCTGGACTTAGTTCCTAATTGGGTTATTTGTGGATTTGGCTCAGAGTTAGAGGTCGGTGCGTAGCAGCAGCGTTTTAGGGGTTGTTCTTCATCCGAGGTGAGTCTTCTCACTATACTTACCATGAGTGGTATATTTGTGTGACTGAGATGTTTTATGTGGTTATATTGAGTACTGTGATATCCTGGATTATGTCTTTGTGAATTATGTTGTGTGTTATGCTGAGCTTTATTGAGTTAGGACCGGAGGGTCCACCCGAGTTGTGGGACTAGAGGGTCCCACTGAGACATGTTGACCGAAGGGTCTTATCTGAGTTATAGCCATGAGAGGCTAATGAGATATGTGTGGTATTTTGGGGAACTCACTAAGCTTCGTGCTTACCGTGTTATATGTTATGTGTTTCAGGTTTCTCAGGATCGCGGGAAGGCACCAGCTCGATTGTACACACCAGAGGAAAAGTTATGTTTTGAGGATCCTGGATTATTGATCAAATAATTATGGAGATGAGTTTTGTAAACTAAATAAATGAGATTTTGTGAAATGCGTTATGATAATTATATGATTTTAAAATGAAAATTTTGTTTGGAAATTTACGGTGTTACATCTTTGGTCAAAGCAACTGGTCCTTCGTTATCGCATAAAAGTTTCATTGGCTCCTGAATGGTTGGAACTACTCTGAGATCACTAATGAAATTCTTTAGCCAGACCGTTTCCTTTGATGCTTCAATCGTTGCTATGTACTCTGATTCACAAGTAGAATCAGCCATTGTGTCCTGCTTGGAACTTTTCCAAGTGACTGGTCCTCCATTTAACAGAAACACCCAACCAGATTAAGAACGAAGATTGTCTCTATCTGTTTGAAAGTTGGCATCAATATACCTACTTACTCTCAATGTATCACTGCCACTAAGGACTAGGATCAGATCCTTTGTCCTTTGCAGATACGTGAGAATGTTCTTTACCGTTTTCTAATGAGCTCTGTCAGGATTTCCTTGAAAGAGACTGACGATGCTTAAAGCAAATGATACATCAGGGCGAGTACATGTCACAGCGTATGTGATTGATCCTAGAGCTAAAGCATATGGGACTCGAATCATTTCTGCTACCTCTTCATCTATACTAGGGCTTTGAGTCTTACTCAACTTGGCATTACTCTGAATTGGTAGCTCTCCTTTCATAGAATTTTCCATACAAAAACATTTTAGTACCTTATCCAAGTATGTACTTTGACTAAGACCAATTAGTCTTTTCTTTCTATGTAACACCCTGTTTCGAATCGTTTCCCATTTCGAGGTGGTGATCAAGGATTGGGTATTAGCAGACTTAGGACCCTTGAATAATTGATATTTGGGCTTATTTGGGGGTGGATGATGTAATTTTGATGATCCGGGCATTCGGTTTGTGCTTTGGAGCCAAAGGGTATTTTGGTAATATGTTAGCTCAGGCTTTTATGGAATTTAATGTTTGCTCAGGATATTGTAACGTAGGTTCGAGTTGATTAAAGTGTAGATCTTCTCGTTACCGTTTCATGGATATAAGGATTGTTGGAATCAGATTTCTAACGAAGAAGTTATGGCCTTTGGAGTGCTTAAGGGTTTAAAAGGAAACCCTAGTACGCGGGGCGTACTGATGCAAAGGGCATTACGCTGGGTGTAATGTGGTGTACGCTTAGTGTACTGCGAGGGTTTATTTGGGGTTACGTGACCTCGTACGTTGGGCGTACGAGGAGTACACGGGGCATACGAGGGTTAAAGGAAAAACCCTAAATTTTGATGTGTACCCTATATATATATATATATATATATATATATATATATATATATATATATATATATATATATATATATATATAAAAGCATATTAAGTCTTTTGGGTTGGACTCTCTACCAGCCTCCAAGTCCCCAAACCCCTAGAAATCGTCCCTTAGCCTCCATGGTGGTGTTTTTGAGTTCATTATGTGCATCTTGGTGTTTTTGGGTCATTTCCAAGAATATGTAGTTTGGTGCAAGGTTGTGGATCAAGGAAGAGCTTGTGGATCTTGATTATGTACTTCATTTCCAGCTTGTTTGAGGTAAAAAGCTATGAACTTGTTCATTGATGGCTTAGATCTATTATGTATGAGTTTTGGTTCATTTTGGTCCAAGAATGAGATCTAGTGGTTTGATACCACTCCAGAAGCTATGAGTTACCACTCTTGGTGTTTTTGAGGTTCTAGATTCATATAGTTGTCTCCTTTAGGGTTTGGAATCCCCCATGTATGAGATTGTGTCCATTTGGTGAAAGTATAATCCTTTATATTGAAGTTTGGTTCTTTTGGGGCATGCAAAGTCATCAAGTCAATGACTTTATGGTTCTAGACGTTCATTAAGAAGTAGATTTGTGGTTTGGACTCCTGGTCTTGAGCATTAAAAGCTTAAGAAGGGTTTTGGCTTAATGGATGAGTACGTTGGGCGTACTAGTCTGTACATGCAGCGTACAAGCCAAATAGCGAGGACGCTTAGTGTACAGCTGAGTACGCCCCGCGTACTCAGTCATGAGGGATTTTGCATGTTGGGCTTCGGTTTGGTCCATCTTTTGTTCTTAGTTGTCTTGGGCCCTGTTGGGCCATCAAGTTTTGGGTTGATAATTATTTTGAGAAGGCCTACAATGGGTTTGAGCCCAATTTGGAAAATTGGGCCATGGATTGGGCCTTGGGTGGCTTTTGGTATTTGGGCCTTGTGGATTATATGGTTTGGGCCTAAGTATTGGTCGAAACTGGGTGAGGGGTAAATTGGTCATTTACCCTAGTAATGGATTTATGAATATAGATTGGGCCTAAGTTTTGATTTTGATATGGTTTGGGCCTAAGTTTTGATTTTGATATGGTTTGGGCCTAAGTAATGGATTATATGGTTTGGGCCTAAGTTTTGATTTTGATAGTTCGGGGATCGGTCAGCCAACAACCAGAGATTTATCCGCGAGATTCAGTAGTGCGAGGTGAGTTTCATCACTATGTTTAGCGGGTTGAAGGCACCAATGCCGGCCCATGGTTTGCTATGTAGAGTGTTATATGTCTGCATGACTCTTGCATGTGTATGTGTTTGTATGCTTATTGGGTGGGGCCCGATGGTTATTTTGTATGCTAGTATCAGGGTATGCATATATGATTTGTATGTGGGCGGGGACCGATGATTGTGCAGTATGCTTCTATCTTTGTGATTTTCGCATGTGTATGAATGTTATATGATTATATGGTTATATGTTTAGTGGGTGAGGCCCGTTATGCGAGTGTGGGCGGGGCCCGTTATGTGATAAGTTATGTATGGTATGTGGTATCTTGGGGAACTCACTAAGCTTTGTGCTTACGGTTTCATTTTATGTTTCAGATACTTCGACTTTCATATGGAAGAGCTCGGGATGATTGTAGAGCACACACCACAATGTTTCCGCATTCTGTGATTTATTCTGATTTGATGATGTTTTGATATATCTGGATTACTTTGATTTCATGGAAATGATATGTATCAACGATTTATTTATTTAAAAATGAAAACTTTTATGGTATTATTTTTGGGACGTTACAAGTTGGTATCAGAGCCTTGGTTTAAGGGATTCAGACATACTCTCGGGTGTGTCTGAACTCAAACTGAGGATTTGGTAAAGTTTTCAAAAAAAAAAAATGAAATAAAAATGATTTAAAAAAGGAAACAAGTTTTCTAATACAATAAAGGATGTGATGCATGCAATCGACCGAGCTCAAGTAAGTTTCTTCCAAAATACCCATACATGTTATCTGGTGCAATTTGATTTATGAATTTCTGAATCGCATGCTAGTTAGGGCTAAGTATTTGCTTAGTTTTTGCATGATAGAATGCTAGGAGAGATGCCTTGTATGCCTATTGTATGAGCTTATAGACTTGCATGCTAGTTCTGAGTAGCCAGTGATAGGTTGGCCTGATATGTGATGCCTTGTAGCCTAGGAAGCATGGGATGCTGGATTGAGTATAAGTTGTATGCGTAAGGCAATCAGTAGCGGGAGTGGAAGCTCCTAGTATGAGTGGTAGTATGTGGGATTGGATGTTTGTGATTATTCTATGGATCAGAGTGTTACTGCATGAATGTTGCTTGCTTTGTGCTTTGTGGAACTCTTCGGTGATGGGAGTTAGCTACTAAGTGAATATGGCAAGTCACATGTGACAAAGGTTGAATAATATCAGAGTGATGGATTTGACCTTATTGTGCAGTTCTTGTCTGAGTCCAACTGTTGTAGGGATGAGTCTGTTACTCGAAGGATTATCTAAGCTTTGTTGCATGTGATTGTGTTCATGAGGTAGCTAACTGACATTATGAGGAGTTCTTCAGCAGCTGATGGCGGGGTGAGGTCGGGAACCTAGAAAAATGTAGGGATTGCTTCAGTGGGATTTGTTGCGTTGTTTAGCGAGTGTTGGTGTATGGATTTGAGAAGGTGACTTAGAGGATTCGGGAGGATTCTTGAGGAAAGTATGGATAGGTATGGAAGGTAGTATTGGTCCCATACTACTAGAAGCACATGATCCATACTCGAATCAAGGAGAGTCTTGGAGAATCTAGGAAGCCTATGGGATGAGGATTCTTGGATATATTCAGATCTTTTGCATGTTGTTTCGGTATGGTGTTGATCACTCAGGAATAGGGTTCAGATTTTGGTTCCGGCTCTGGAGCAGGTACTGAGCCGATCGATGCGCGAACGCGAGAGTTCATCTCATCAGAGATTACTCGTGGTATTTTGGAATGGACCTCGGTGGTCTTTGGTTCAGTCAAGGAAGGGATTTTGGAGATCTTGGATAGTCATCCCGGGGCCTTTCAGGCCAAGATTGTAGCAGGGCAGTTGGGGGCTCATCTGGAGCCCAAAGCTTGTGGATCTCTAGAATCCTTTAGGAAGGATGATCTTATTGTTACTTCTTGTCATTTGGGATTGGAGGGGAGTTTTGCACCATGTCCTTAGGGTGGTCGGGGTAACTCGGGAGGAGGAGGTCAGGATTCCTTCGGATGCTTTTGCAGGTATGTTATCTTCTGTTTTCTTCTGGGTTGTTATCGGGAATTTTTATTGCGTTGGAATTTTGCTTGGGTTTGGGTAAGTTATATCTCGAGTCGGTTCTCTGCTATTGTCTGGGTTATCAAGGATTGTTATATGCTATTATGCATGTCGAGAGTCTTCAATGAATCATTAGAGGGTCGTATCTTGTTGAGCGGGTTTCAGCGTGTTCAGTTGTTGATCCGGGTCTATGTCGGGATCAATTCAGGGGTATTGCTTGGAGGATCTTTGGCCAGGATTAGTGGGTTAGTTCTCCAATGAAGTCAGGGTTTAGTTGTTTTATATTTTGATCTGGTGGGACCGACAGTCGTCTATGAAAGAACTTTGGGGTTCAAACACTACCGTTGCTAGGAAAGGATCGGTAGCAGGAAGATAGTGGTGTTAGTTGCATGAGTTGTTCGATCTTTAGATGGGCCAAGGGGAGCGGTATGTTCGCATGGGCTGAAGACAGTTATAGTTAATGGTTTTTTGAGAATGGAAGTTGGGGTGAAGATTCATTAGTTTAGGGAAAGGGTTATGGTTGTTATTCGTCAGCATAAGAACTCAATGAATTGGTATGGTATCATGGAAGTGATTTGGATTATCAGACTGGTTAAGATCTCAAGAGTATTCTTCCGGATTTCAGAAGTTGGATGATCATTGAGTTGGCTAGTAATAGAATGCTGGTATTGATTAGCGCAGGTCATAGGCGGTTCTGTTGGATTAGGTGTCTAAGCCCATAACTATAATTGGTATGTACTTGACCCGAGAGTAGCATGGTCCATTTGGGTTGCCTTCACCAGAGAAATTTGATAGGATGGACTTTTGAGAAGAGGTTATTTATGATTTATTAATATATATTATAAGTTCTAATATATTAATATGAAATCATGTTATTTAAATAGTATTGATCAATAATTAATTTGGAACTAATTTAGTGATCAAAAGAGACTAATTAAATTAATGGGGACTAATTGTGTAAATTAGTTATATATATATATATATATATATATATATATATATATATATTGTTTGGGCTTATGATACATGATGGACTAAGTTTATGAAAGAATCCATAAAGAGTTAGTCCATATGGATCATGGATCATGGATAATAAGCCCAAGGGTATGGATTAGGGTTTAACCATAACTCTTAGAATCCTACAATATATATATATGTCACCCTATAGCTAAAATCGGTCACTACATATGTTCTAAGAGTTTATTTGAGCCGATTCTTATGCAATGATATTCTCTCTCAGAAGTCCTCCTTTGTTCATGGTGTTTGTGAACCATTTGAGGCATCACATTTGAGGTGCTAAGTTCTTAAAGGCCAAAACTACAAGCTACAACAAAGAGGTAATTCTATAACTCAATTCTATGTTGTTTATGTCAATTGTATGCTAGTTGTAGGCTTCATGCTTTGGAAACAATATTGCATGTATAATTAGAGAAAACATAGATCCAAAGCATTTAGGGTTGTATGTGCACCATAGGATGTTGTAGTATACAAAACCCAACAGTGGTATGAAGTCTTTGATTATGGAGGCAATGATCTCATGGAGAGGCTTGATCTAAATGTTCTTTAAAGTCCTCCATAACTTGTCCTCAAGTTATGGAACATGAAAAGGTTTTTCATAAAAACCACATTAAATCATAAGTTATGGAAAACCAAAAGGTTTTAAAGAGTTACAAAACTTGTCCTCAAGTTTTGGTATTTGAAAAGTCTCAAATTATGAAAAATTAACTTTTGTAATTGAAAGGTTTCAAAAGATGCAACTCTTAGGTTCATAACATAAAAATTAATTAAATAGTTTTAATTTTGAATTTTTAATAACCTAGTTGCTTTGAATAATTCAATTACACCTTATGCACTTTATTAAATTAATTAAAGTGGTTAATTAAAAGAGAAGTTTAATAAATCCATAATAACATGGTTTAAGATTAATTAAATTAAGAGTATAGTTTAATTAAAAGATTAAACCACCAAGTATTTTAAAAGTTTAAAATACACCCTTATACTATATAAAAATAATTTTTTAATATATTATATATGTATAAGTAAAAGGTCAGTCTTACCGTTAGTAGGCCTCATTCACGAAGCCGGTCTATAAGGGGGTATAAGGTTACTGCCTATAAAATGGTGGTTTAATGGGTGTCCACTCTCATCCACCACTTCCTTGACTGGTGGAGGGTCGTTAGCCGAACGGGTAGGATAGGACATTAATTCTCATTAAAAGTATAATGAAATATTAAGTAACTAAATGTCTTACAAATTCCCAATCTTAGTTACTTAGGAAAAATGTGAATTTGGTGCTAACCCATGAAATTGCACTTTGCACCTTGTTAAGTCGTTAGTGAAGCGTGTGTGGTTAACCGACACACTAATCTGGGCCTGACAGTGTGTGGCAAAGGGTAGCATGATGTTAATCATGGATCAATGGAGCGTGTGTGGTTAACCGGCACATTGATTAGATGATCTGTAACATTAAGTGTACCAAACTAATTTGCATGGTTATTCACACCTTGTTTGTGATCATCGGCATCCCAGTCACAAACTTGAAGGGCATAATCAAGATTTAAACATGCCATTGAAAAGTTCAATGAATCTCAAAGGATCTAGGAATTTCAATTCACTTAAAACTTAATTCATTTAAAATTTTGTTTTCGTGGTGGAATTGGTAAATCGTCATTTACCTACCAACAAATAGTTTGCAATTGGATTACGACATCCCTCTTCCGAATTGTAAAATATTGTGTTGGGTTCTAGCTTTAATATTTCATTTGGGTGTTATATTAAGGACTTAAATCAACTAAACTTGAATTTCTCCCTTGTAGATGTCTAGTTCAGACAACTATGGTCTTCCCAAATCTTTTGGAATAAGCTTCCCTCTTGAAGATGATGTTCCACGATTGGATTGTGGAAATGGAAATCATGCTTCACTTCCTCCACCTCCTCCAATAATTCTCCCTAACCCACATGTTTGAAGACTTGAAAAGTTCAAGATCACTCAAGCCCTATTGGCAAGCAAACATGAAGAAGGAAAGTCTGTATATGCTCACATCTTGGACATGAAGCTGCATAGTGACAGGCTGGGAATGGTGGGTGTCGTGTTCCCAAGGAAGCTGGTTGTTGACATGGTTCTTCATTCACTACCTAAGTCATATAGTGAGTTTGTTAAAGACTACTATGTGACAGATCACGACGTGACCCTTATCGATCTTACATATTTGCTTATTGATGCTGAATCAACAATGATTTGGCGCACTAGTAAAGCAAACCTGATCGGAAGATCTACTTCCCAAGCTACCATGGACATAGGCAATGACATGGATATCCCATTAATGATTCCTTCTCCTAAAGGAAAGGAATTGGCCATGGTCAAAAGTTTTGATCATAAGAGAAAAACCAGGTCTGAGATAGTTCCATGTGCAAATGCCAAAGAGTCCACTTGTTTCTACTACCATTTGAAGGCACATTGGAAACGAAGTTGCCCTGATTACCTGAGAAATCTAAGAGAGGGTAAAATCGAATTGCATGGTTCTACTTCAAGTAAATCCACTATCTAACTCTATTAAGTTCCTATTTGGAGATTCTTAATACATGATGTGATAATATTACATTTTGATGTTTTGTAGGATCGAAGAAGAGAAAGGAAGCATAAAGAAAGAGCAGGCTGAGTCTGGTCGCGAAGAAATGGATTTCGATCGCATGGTTCAATGATCAGATTTTTGAGCTGTTGTTAGGAGTTATGATAGATTGCGTAGAAATGTGTAGTAACATAGTTTTCATTTGTAATTGCATTGTAAGGAAAAGTATTTCCAGAAATTTTATAAATAAAGAAAATTTTTTGTTTTATCTTATTTATATTTCCTTGCAATAGCATTTGTTAAAATTGATGTTTGTATGTTTCTATTTTTAGCGATATGGATTTGATTCTTTCGTTTGTGGTAGTGTCTAAATTTACCAAATAAGGAAAGATTCTCATCACCCAAGTTTTAATTGGATAGAAACTTGGAATCATGCAACTTGTATTGTATAATGAATGAGAACTTTCATCTTTGGGAAATTAAGACTAATTCCTTGTTTACATGTATATGTGAGTCAAGTGAAGGACTAGGTGATCGGGTACACTTGGTTGTGCACTGGTCAGGTCCACCACAAAGAACGATAAGACTAGTCGTTATGATTTACTAAAAGTTTAGTAAATATGGTTATACTTACAAGATTAAGTGTAATTCTGAATCATTGAAAAGGTTTTAATGTATAGCAGAACGAATAAGAAGAATCAAATAGGCAGAAAGATAAAAGTTTCTCCAATATGAAAAGAAGGGAGAGTACTTGAGTATCGTGTTTTATGATCATCTTAGTGATTATGGAACCATATCACAATTGATCCTCTAAGTGCACTTGTATGGCTAAGAGGAGGAATTGGGAAATGTTGAGAGGGTCAAATCAAAAGGTGAATCATACTTCGTTCCAAAATCAAGTCTTAGAGTCATACTCCAAGATTGTAACTTGAGTGACACAATCTTAATAAAGGTCTATAACACTTATCAAATGTAGATTAAAGTGTTTCTTACTCTTGTACATTTGAAATTGGTAAGTTGTGATGTTTTGGATAAAACAAAGACCAACTAAGACCAATTGTGTGAAGTGTTTGTCTTGATAAGAAACCGCACTAACTATTGAATATTTGTTTGTTAAGTAATTTTCCTTGACAAAGTGAATCTTATATGTCAAGAGGTCAGTGGGAGTCTTAAAGATCTTGAAAAGTTCAAGAACTAATCAAGAGTAAACCAATTGTTAATCACTAGCACACGACTTGAGGTTTATAACCTATCGTGTTGACATATTCTTGTTTCTGTGCCCATTACAGTTAGAGTTGACTATGCATGTGAGTTCTATGAGTTCTCAATTGTTTGCATAATAACTTGGAAGCAATGGTAGGCCCTTGAGCTGCTATGTGGCAAGAAATTAAGATTGAACAAGTTCAGTCCATATGAGTTTGGATTTGTCACTAACATTGTCTTGTGATTATGGTTATGACAAATTCACATGGATAGGAACACACACCATAAAACCATAAAATCTAAGTGTCATAAGGTTTCTCTCCGTTTCATGAAAATGATTATGAGGAAACACTTTCACTAAGTAGATTTTAAAGAGTTAGCAATTGTGTTAATTGCGTTCTCAAATTCGATTATGATTACGGCATCCCTCTTCATAGTTCGAATTGTGAGAAATGACAGATAGTTTGAACATTCAGAACTTATTGATATAAGTTCTGAATAGTTTAGAAACATATATGAGCTTTCTAATAAAAGGTGTATGAGCTTAGATAAAGGCTTATCGAAGCATCTCGTATCAGAAATCTGAACTTTGGTAAGAAAGTCAACAAGTATTGATTTCTAGAAGTCCAGCTTATTTCTGGGTACATGTCAAAGCTAGTGGGAGCATAAGTGTTATGCTAGTAAGATAATAATTATCATGCTAGTGGGAGCATAATTATTATGGTAAGTGTTGCGAGTTAGCAATGTTAATTATAGAAAACAAAGGTTTCAATTCGCAAAGTTGCAGGATTTGAAAAGTTGTTTTGCTATAATTAAGGGAGAGGAACTTATACTTCATTTCAATTCTAAAAGTTTAAATTGAGATTCTAATAAAATTTAGTCATGGACATATATGAATGTTATGTTGAAAAGATTCAACATAAGGAAATTCTATATATGGAAATGTTATAGCAAGAGACTGGTAAAGTATCAGGTCGTTAATATGAATCGTGTCCCATATGCTTCGGATATAGGATCGATTGCATGTGCTATAATATTCACCTGTTCTAATTTTCCATATACATAGGGCATTAAGAGGGAAAAGGGACTAGAACGAGATATGTTTAAAATGGTCAAGCAATTGTCGAGGACAATCTGAGGTTAACCAAAGATTGGTTGCTCATGGACAGTTGGAAGTAAAGTGTAAATTTTGAAAGGACCATATTGACATACTTTGAGAAGAGGTAACTCTTGTTCAAAAGTGATAGTCAAAATGGGAACATGGAAATGTTTCCATAAGTGGAAGTTAATCATAAAATCTGTGTAAGATTAGAAAACTTAATGCAAGAAGGATGTTCAAAGGAATGTACTTTGAATATGAGACTTCGCTTCCATGGAATTGGTCAGTAACCAATTTCCAAAGGGAATACTTTGTAATATCATTGGCATAGTCTTTGTGACCTTTGTGCATTGACATTACAAAAGGATTATTGCATTTGAGTTTCAAATCTGACAGATTATAGTAAATGGCAAGAATTTGGTATTCTTACATTTACGATAAGGATTTGGAATTGTGAAATGAGCATCATTGAAATATTGTCCATTGATCTATTTCACAAAGAGAGGACCATAGATAAACATGGTGTGCATGCTTGGATCATGGGATAGCTATTGTTTTAATTCAAGTATTAAGTTGATAAATCGAAACATTATACAATGAATAATGTGTAATCAATATGGTGATTAAATAAAAGGTGTTTTATTTATATTCATAAGTTCTGAGACCATATTGGATTCGATTATTCTTGTGTTTCACTTTGCATGTTTTGACTTCCCGAATAACTAGGTTATTCAAACTATCCACAGCCGATCATACTTTGGAAGTAGGTATTGAGGCAAGACTGTCATGAATCTGACTGTAGATTGTCTAGGCGTTTAGACATAGCACAAGGTTGCTGCAGTGTACATGAGTACTCCTGGAATAAGATTCGAGTATTGGATTAAACTCATGCTCATCTGAATCACTTCATGGATTTTATCACGAGTGATTGTGAGACGATAATATCTTATATTCTTGAAACCAAGACATATGAGTTGTAATTTACAAGTCGGTTGCACATTAACATATGTAAACGCACCAGTAACTTGGTGTTATAAAACATATTCTTGTGTGTGATTTGATAAGTAAGTACAAGCAAACATTTGAGTCGAATTTTATCCATTCCTTTTTCCCTTAAAGGGATAAAAGCGATATCTGTGGGTCCCTCCATGATTTAGTGATGACACCCTAAGCGCTTGGCCAAGCCTGGACTGATTTGATTTGTTCAATTAGTCAGTTGTCATAAATCGGAAATTGGGAAACTACACATGAACAGAGAGAATGACTATAATCCATGTCTCAGTTTATACGATATCTAGAATGGAGGAATATATGATCCCTTATCTAATGGACGCGTCATTGACTAGGTCAAAGTTCGACAACGACTTTTAAGAGCTACGATTGCTAGTCGGTTTGTGGAGTCGTACTTGCAATAATAGTTATTAGACTTATCCAAGTGGGAGACTGTTGGATTAGGTGTCTAAGCCCATAACTATAATTGGTATGTACTTGACCCAAGAGTAGGATGGTCCATTTGGGTTGCCTTCACCAGAGCAATTTGATAGGATGGACTTTTCAGAAGAGGTTATTTATGATTTATTAATATATATTATAAGTTCTAATATATTAATATGAAATCATGTTATTTAATTAGTATTGATCAAGAATTAATTTGGATTTAATTTAGTGATCAAAAGAGACTAATTAAATTAATGGGGACTAATTGTGTAAATTAGTTATATATATTGTTTGGGCTTATGATACATGATGAACTAAGTTTATGAAAGAATCCATAAAGAGTTAGTCCATATGGATCATGGATCATGGATAATAAGCCCAAGGGTATGGATTAGGGTTTAACCATGACTCTTAGAATCCTACAATATATATATGTCACCCTATAGCTAAAATCGGTCACTACATATGTTCTAAGAGTTCATTTGAGCTGATTCTTATGCAAGGATATTCTCTCTCAAAAGTCCTCCTTTTGTTCATGGTGTTTGTGAACCATTTGAGGCATCACATTTGAGGTGCTAAGTTCTTAAAGGCCAAAACTACAAGCTAAAACAAAGAGGTAATTCTATAACTCAATTCTATGTTGTTTATGTCAATTGTATGCTAGTTGTAGGCTTCATGCTTTGGAAACAATATTGCATGTATAATTAGAGAAAACATAGATCCAAAGCATTTAGGGTTGTATGTGCACCATAGGATGTTGTAGCATACAAAACCCAACAGGTTCATGCTATATGAGGTTGACAGGTTGGGAATCCATCCGGATTTAAGAGATGAGAGAGCTTCGCCGAATCCAAGTGGGGGAGAATCGATTAGAATTTCTAGAAGTTTGGAAGGGTGTGGAACTAGGGAAAGTTTCACATCCTAGCCAAGAAGAGATACGACCCAAGTGGCCGTTTAGATTGAGATTGTGTAAGTGGGAGTTCAGGAAACTTCCAGCAGTTGGTCGACGTCTTCTTTGTTAAGCATAGCAGGCTTGTGGTTGAGACCAAGTTGAGGGCTTTGGGATTCGAAGTGTGGACTGAACATCTGATGGGATGAAGTTGGATACAGGTTTCGGCTCAGAATGCGTGGGGTTGTGATAGTTAGGGTATGACAAAGCCATGGTTGGTTAGAAGTGTTGTAAGACTGCGATGGGATCGTAGCATTCACCAGTTCAAGGTAGACTATCGTTGGACGTGGTCATGAGCGCCAATGGGGAATCAGCTCGTATCGTGGGCACGCCGGTTAGGATTGTCAAGGAGTATTTCTTTGTTATGGGTTGAGGACCATTGGGGTCCAAGGCGGAGTCGGGCATGTGTAGCTCTAGATGGGTGGGACCCGTGGGGGAGGCCGCTCCATGGTATAGTTTGGGTGGGACCCGTGGCGCGAGGTACATATGATTTTGGAAATACAGGTGGGACCTGGTAGAGACTGTTGGGTCAAGGTTTGGATCTTGAGTTGTAGGATTAAGTGGGTGGTCAGTGTGTGACACAGAGGGGTTTATAGGTTGGGTAGCCTTGTTATTTGGACTCTTGGGAACCTGGTGGTTGGACCAGGTGCGAGACTGGTAGTCTCAATAATGGTTGGGAACCTTTATATCTCGGTCTTGTGAGGCGTTGTCATGAATCATAAGGTTTGGGGTGAAATGCATGTGCAGAACCGTGGATCTCGAGTTATGATTTGAGTATCGGGTTGGTTTTTGGGTGACAACACGAGTTGGGTATTGCGAGTGTTTATGTGCAGGATTTTTCTTCTCAGTGGGATGAGAATTGGGGTATCTTTATGTCGAGGGCATCAATCAAAGGACTTAAGGGTAAGGAATGGATTCAGTTGTGATGATAGATCAAGCCATTGTGATTGTGTCTTGGATTGGTTCCATCTGTGAAGGGCTTCAAGTTAAGTGAAGGCGGTATTATTGATTTAGAACTCATTTGTGGAGTCGCTTGTTATTCGTAGAATATGTTAGGCCACTTTCAGTTTGGTTTAAATAATCTCAGAGTAAAAGATTTGACCCTTTTGCGCAGCTCTCGTCTGAGTCTAATCGTTGCAGGGATGAGTCCTTTACTCGAAGGATTACCTGAGCCATCTGTCAAGTAAAAGTGTTCTGCAAAAATGTTTGGTATGTGATTCTGTTTTCTAGTGCGAACCTCAAGTTACCAAAAGTTGAGTAGGTAGTTGGGAGATCAGTGGAATGGATTTAGCAATGGTTCAGTACAGGCAGCCTGTCAGGGAGTCAGACCATCTCGAGACTTCAGAATTCAGGTTGAGTAGACGTGGTTAATTCGCGAGGGATTTTTTTTTTCAGCTGGAGAAAGGATTCGTTCATCTTCGGGTTGAAGATCCATGTTAGGGTTGGTTCTGGTTGCCTTGGGAAGGCTGTGGTATGCTCAGGGTTGTGGTCGTGCCGCACAGGTTGTCTGGTGTGCCGGGGATGGTAAGGAATGATTTCGAGGACGAAATCTAATTTAAGTGGGGGAGAGTTGTAACACCATGTTTCGAATCGTTTCCCATTTCGGGTGGTGATCAAGGATTGGGTATTAGAAGACTTAGAATCCTTGAAGAATTGAGATTTGGGCTTATTGGGGATGGATGATGTAATTTTGATGATCTGGGTATTCGGTTTGTGCTTTGGAGCCAAAGGGCATTTTGGTAATATGTCAGCTCAGGCTTTTATGGAACTGAATGTTTGTTCAGGATATTGTAAGGCTGGTATGGGTTGATTAAAGTGTAGAGCTTCTCGTTCCCTTTTCATGGATATAAGGATCGTCGGAATCATATTTATAACGAAGAAGTTATGGCCTTCGGAGTGCTTGAAACCCTCGTACGCGGAGCATACCTAGGGAGTACGCGGGGGAGTACTGATGTGAAGGGCATTACACTAGGTGTAATGTGGTGTACGCTTAGCGTACTACGAGGGTTTGATCAGGGGTGCGAGACCTCGTACGCTGGGCGTACGAGGGGTAAATCAGAACGAGTGAATATTATAGCATATGTGATTAATCCTATATCTGAAGCATATGGGTTTCGATACATAATGTCTTACATAAAGACATGCTACTTGATCAGTCTCTTGCTATAATATTTCCATATATTGAATTTCCCATGTTGAATCATTTCAACATGATATTCATATATGTCCATGACTAAGTTTGATTAAAAATTTCAATCTAAGCTTTTAGATTCGAAATGAAGTATAAATGCCCTCTCCCTTAAGCCTTGCTATAGCGAAACAATTTCCAAATTCTGCAACTTTGCAAATTTAGAACTTTGTTTCCTATAAATAGCATTGCTAACTTGCAACACTTAACATAATAATCACGCTCCCACTAGCATAAGAATTATATTCTTACCAGCATAACAATTATGCTCCCACTAGCTTTGACATGTATCCAGAAATCAACTGGACTTCTAGAAATCAATACCTATTGACTTTCTTACCAAAGTTCAGATTTCTGATACATGGTGCTTCGATAAGTCTTTATCTAGACTTCTCAAGCTCATACACCTTTCATTAGACAGCTTATGTGTGTGTCTAAACCCTTTCAGAACTTATAGCAATAAGTCCTGAATGTGTAAACTATTTGCCATTTCTCACAATTCGAACTATAAAAAGGGATGCCGTAATCATACTCGAATTTGAGAACGCAATTATCACAACTGATAACTCTAATGATATTAATCAATCCTTTAAAATCTACTAGTGAAAGGGTTTCCACATGATCATTTTCATGAAGTAGAGAGAAACCTCTTACCACTTAGATTTATGGTGTATATGTTCATATCCATGTTTATTTGTCATTTCCAACCACTATCATAAGACAAGGTTTATGACAAATTCAAACTCATACGGACTAAACTTGCTTAATCTTAATTTATTGTCATTCGGTAGCACAAGGGCCTACCAGTGCTTCCAAGTTATTGAGCAGCTCACCCATACAGATCAATATACTTTCACTGATCAAGGTGCTATGCCTTATGCAGTCAAATGAAAACCATAGAACTCATAAGCATTGCCAACTCAACTGGAATGGGCACAGAAACAAGAATGTGTCAACATGATATGTTATCAACCTCAGGTCGTGTGCTAGTGATTACTAATAGGTTTATTCTCGATTTTCTTCCTGAAACTTTTCAAGATCAATAAGACTCCCACTGACTTCTTGAGATATAAGATTATCTGTCAAAGAACATTCCTTGACAAACAAATATTCAAGAGTTAGTGTGGGTTCTTATCAAGAAACACTTCATATAATTAGTTGGTCTTTGTTTTAACCAAAACATCATAACTACCAATTTCAAATGTGCTAGATCAAGAAAACATTTCTACTCCACATTTCATGAGGTGTTGTAAACCTACTTAGAACATGTTACTCAAGGTACAACTTGGAGTAACTAGAGTATGACTCTAAAACTTGTTTTTGGAACGAAGTATGACTCATCTTCTTGATTTAACCATTTTAACAATACATGATTCCTCTTCTTAGTCATGTAAATGCACTAAGGTGTCCTTAGAGGATCAATTGTGACATGGTTCCATAATCATTAGGATGATCATAAAACATGATACTAAAGTACTCTCCTTTCCTTTCAGATTGGAGAAAGTTTTATCTTTCTGCCCAATGGATTCTTCTTAATCGTTATGCTATACCTTCAAGGTATCAGAATTATACTTAATCTTATAAGTATAACCATATTTACTGAACCGTTAGTAAATCATGACGAATAGACTTATCGTCCTTTGTGGTGGATCTAACCAGTTCACATCAATGTGTACTAGATCCTTTAGTCCTTCACTTGACTCACATATACATGTAAACAAGGAGTTAGTCTCAATTTACCAAAAATCAAGATTCTCATACATCACACAATTCAAATCGCATGACTCTAAGTTTCTATCCAATTGAAACTTGGGTGATGAGAATCCTTCCTCACTTGGTAAATTATGACACTACCACAAGCGATATAACTAAGAATCAAATCCATTTTCAACATTGCTAATAATAGAAATATAAACACCAATTTTCATAAATGCCATTGTAAGTAATCATAAAGCAAATAAGATAAAACCAAAATTTACCTTATTGATAATGTGTGGAAAACTTGTCCTTACAATGCAAATACATATGAAAACTATGTTTCTAAATATTCCTAAGCAATCTATTATAACTCCTAAGTAGCAGCTTAAAATCTGATCATCGAACCATGCGACCGAAATCCATTTTTCACGATCAGACTCTGCTTACTCCTTTTTTAAGCTTTCTTCTTTATCTTCGATCCTACAAAAGATCAAAATGTGATTATCACATCATGTAATAGTATCTAAAAATAGGAACTTAATAGAGTTAGATAGTGGATGTACCTGAAGTAGAGTCATACAATTTGACTTCACTTTCTCTAAGATCTCTCAGGTAGTCTAGGCAGCTTCGTTTCCAATGTCCCTTCAATTGGTAGTAGAAACAGATGGATTCTTTAGCATCGACACATGTAACTATCTCAAACTGGCCTTTCTCTTATGGTCAAACTTTTTGACCTTGGCCGATTTCTCTTGCTTAGGAGGAGAAACCAATTCTGGACTATCATCGTTGCCATCACCAACTTCCATGGAACTTTGGGAGATTGATCCTTCAAACATATTTGCTTGACCATTGAACTTTAGCATTTCTACTTCAGCAGCAATTAGCAAATATGTCAGATCAATAAGGGTCACGTCATTTTCAGTCTTTAACAAACTGACTATATGACTCAGGAAGCGAGCGAAGAACCAAGTCAACGACCAGCTCCTCTGGGAATACAACACCCAACATTCCCAATCTGTCAATGTGGGACTTTATGTTTAGAACATGCACACACACAGAATTTCCATCTAGGTGTTTGCATGCCAATAGGGCTTGAGTAACCTTGAACTTTTCAAGTTGACAAAAACGTGGGTCAGGGAGAATCACTGGAGGAGGTGGAGGAAAAGCATGATTTCTAGTTCCACCAATGCACAAAGAAGGGAACAATATTTTACCTTGATAGACACGTGGAAAATCATCTTCAGAAGGAAAAACATTTCCAGAAGGATGAGGAAGACCATAGTTGTCTGAACTCGAAATCTATAAAGGGAGAAAATTCAAGTAAGTTGATTTAAAAATCCTTAATATAACACCCACATGAAATATTAAGGTTAGGACCCAACACAATAATTCACAATTCAGAAGATGGATGCCGTAATCCAATTGTAAATTATTTGAAGGTAGGTAAATGACGATTTACCAATTCCATCATGAAAACAAAATTTTAAACAAATTAGTTTTTAAATGAAATTCCTAGATCTTTTGAGATTCATTGAACTTTTCAATGGCATGTTTAATCTCGATTATGCCCTACCATTTGTAACTGGGATACCGAGGATCACAAATGAGATGTGAATAACCATGCAAATTAGCTTGGTCCTCTCGATGTCATTTATCACCTAATCAATGTGCTGGTTAAGCACACACGCTCCATCGAGGCCGCTTCCTTAACACCCCTTATAGACCAGCTTCGTGAATGAGGCCTACTAACGGTAAGACTGGCTGTTCTTATATATATATATATATATATATATATATATATATATATATATATATATATATATATATATATATATATATATATATATATATATTAGACTTTTAATTTAATATTGTATAAGGGTGTATTTTAAACTTTTAAAATACTAAGGGTTTAATCTTTTAATAAATTAAACTTTTAATTTAATTAAATTTAAACCACACATGGATTTATTAATTGTCTTTTAATTAATCTTTTAATTTAAATTATTAATAAAATCCACAACGATATCTTCTAGGGTTTTCGATTTAAATTTTCAAAATTAAACTTTTAATTTCAAATTTAAATTATAAAACCAAAAGGGTGTATTTTAAAAACCTTTAAAAATACTAAGTTAAATTTTTAAATCAAAATAATCTTATCATTATCCAAAATTAACCAAATCCTTTAATTATGATAGGGATATTATATTACCTTTCAGAAAATTCAGTTTTAGGCATTAAAATCGAATTAAGGCAATTATCATAATCAAAACAAGATCTGAAAATCAAAAAATCAGGGAACTGACGAGTCAACTCGTTGAGTTGGAGAATGAACTCGTCGAGTTCATCCAACTCGTCGAGTTCATACATGAACTCGTCGAGTTCCAAGATCAGACAACAAAAAAAAATGATTTTTTCTTATTTGGACGGTTCACTATTGCATCAATTCAATTGAAAAACATCCTAGGCTCTGATACCACTGATGGGTTATGAGCATAACAACAAATCTATGTGTTCATGCAACCCTAATTGCTTTGGATCTAAGTTTTTCACTAATTGAACATGCAAATTGAATTCCAAAGCAATAACCCTAAAAACTAGCATACAGTTCGAAATCCATGTATAAATTAGGGTTTGGTGATTACCTTAACTTGTTATATAGTAATAACAAGACAATCTTGAAGATCCTTGACTCTTGAAAGCTTAGTGCCCCAAATATCGCACCTCTAATGGTTCACAAACACCCAATGCAAGAGGATGAGAGGAGAGAGGAGGAGATTCACTTAGAAATTCGGCTAGGGTTCTTCCAAGGGTCATATTGGCAGAAAATCCAAGAGAAACACTCCTTATATACTTGTGGCTACTAGGGTTTTCAAGTGGAAACCCTAATTTCCTGCTTAGGGCTTAAGCAACCCATGGACTCCTCTTCTAGAAGCCCTTGGACGAAATCTTATAGGGCCACCCTATAAATTTCTTCCACTCCTATCTAAGGGGTCCAAGAGCCCAGTTTCACAACTATCAATGATTTGCGAAACAATCCCTACATTATTAATCAGTTCCTTTAATCCCAAAATTAATCCCAAATTAATTTCCGATTAATTACTAATTATATAATATGATTTCCAATTAATATATTATTTTCATAATATATTAATAAATCATTTTAACCACAAATTTATTATTCCAAATAATAAATTCAACTCTCTCTCCAATAGTCATCCTGTCAAGTTGCATGAGTGAAGGCAACCCAAAAGGACCATGCTACTATCAAATCAAGTACATACCAATTATAGTTATGGGCTTAAACACCTAATCTAACAACTAGAAAAAAGGGGAAATGGCTATAAGTCGAATAATATCGAGAGAGAAAGGTCGTAGGGGTGTGAGGATGAAAGCTTATACGGAGGCGGGTATTTATAGCCCGGAAAAGCAATGCGCACTATGCATCCTGTCGGTGTGCTCCACGCACAATGTTGGGGGTGGTGACATGGTGTTCATCTAGTGGTGACATGTGTCACAATCTCGTGGGTTGTCGATGTGCGCCTTTGCATCTTGTCTGTGTGCGTGACTGCTCGCAGATTTTTATAAAATCTTAGAAGTCTCATATCATTTTCATATGAGCAACATTTTCAATGGGTTTTGTATCCACACGTATCTATCGACGATATCTACAACTTTCATTTAGACTACGTTGGCTAATTTTGACTTTATTTTTAATGTTATATTTTCAATAGGCTTAGACTGTTAAAGTCCGTTAAAAATTCATAACTTTCTCATACGATATCTGTTCTCGACTGCCTTTATATTGATAGATAGGTATGGATGAGATCTTCAACTCTCATTTAGATTGTTTTTTCCTAACAATCGAGCGACTTCAATTTCGGTTTTTGAGCCGTACACTGCTACGCTGGAATTTCGAAAAATCATAACTTTCTCTCACAAAGTCAGGTTTGGACGTTGTTTACATGCACGCTCTCGGTTTAACAACTACTACGACTTTTGTTTAGATCTATTAGGCTAAAAAATAATTTATCAAAAATTCACTTTTTACAATATGCAGATCCGTGCCGGTTTAATCGCGAAACTTTTAAGAAGCATAACTTCTTCATACGAAGTTGGATTTCAGCGTTCTTTAAATGTACATAATCCTTGTGACATATAATATAACTTTGGTTAAGATTATTTGTTCCAAATAATCTTTTATCAAAAATTTATTTTCTCAATGCTTATAACATCTTAATTGACTAGCCCGAATCTGCGGGTGTTACATCTTATAAACTTATTTTACAACATTTCATATAAAACATAATGTCTTTGCACATAAGCACATATAGCAATTAATTAATTAGATACTTCATATATACGTGTAAGATGAAAGTAACTATGCACTCACTTGAATTAGGTGAATGACTTGTGATTTTGGCAGAGCTTCGCCCTTGGTGTTTTATATTTTCTTCTGACGTGACCTAATATAATCATTACTAAGTCTTAGTCTAATTATTCCATGAAGTTAATGGTAGTCTAGATTCCTCACTAATCCCAACGAATACTGAGAGTTCTATCAAATAAGGATCAACCAGGAAGAACAGTTAGGAGGCAAGGCCATTTCAGCATATAGCCTTTTTGAAATCCAACAACCAAGCCAACGTGACTATTCTAGACACCCCTCCCGTAAGTAGATCAATCAGTATAACAACTTGGAATTACTGATAAATCTTATTTATAGTTTCATAATAATGATTTATAACTATAAATATAAGTTACACTGAAAGCGAAATAGTGTATCTTAACTTATAGAGGTTTTAGCGAAAAATGGGAAATTGCACTGGCAAGACTCCGACCTGATAGCTACTAGATGTCCGGCTCTCACGGACCTCAGGGCTTCGCCAAATGCTTAAAATTAACGGAAAATGGGATAAGATTGAAAGGAACTCGAGAGAGAAAACTTGGGAAGTGTGGAAATCGAATGGAGGGATAAAAGCTATTTATAGAAGTTTTTGTTCACATTCACGTCGCACAAGGTATGGTCCATGTCGCGCACATCAGCCTTGCTGGCTCCTTTGGTTTTTTGACACGTTGTGACATCCCCATTTTCACGGCCAGAAAAGACCGATTTTGTTTATGCTTTGTTTAAAAATCAGAGTAACATTTTAAATAAAAGTGTTGCGGAATTTGTTCCCAGAAAAACATGATAAATATGTTATCAAATCATTTCCGAAGAAATGTATTTTTTTAAAACTTTGGGATGTCATCGTCAATACAGAAACATAAGCATACACAGAACTTACTTTCATTTACACTAGTGATCTACATCTCTTTAATCTCTCGGTGTAGTGTAGCTTTATATCGACACCTGTGATACAATTAAAATGAGTGGGTCGGATTGGGAAACCTGGTGAGTACATAGGGTTTTCAACCCACAATAATATATTTATTATGTTTAAACATCAAACAATCAACCCAATTACCCATCTCCGTTATCTTCTTTACTCTTAAGGATCTACCCTAAGAATCTACTACTCTTTATTCATTCATTCATAAGGATTGTCCAAAGGAATAGGCGCGAAGTCCATCGTCGCCAGGGTTTATATATCAGGCACTAAATCCATAGTTTACAGGGTTCATCCAATGGGCGCTAAGTCCATAGTTGCCAGGGTTTATCTCATTTATCGATAGTATTATTTTTGGGAGTCCACCCGCAATACATGTCAATGGGTTTTTAGAGTACACCGGGTGAACACATCGTTCACAACACCTACAGGTTGCGAGCCTGCTAGTGTTCCACTGGACTGTCTAGAATAATCTGTGGTTGTCATCTATACTCTGCTAGATGATGGGGCCATCACTTGGGTCATCGCCTGGGTCATCGCTTGGCTCATCGCTTCTCACTATGTTTAACCACTCATATATCGTCGCTCATCATTCATCTCATTTTTCATCGCTCATCATTCATCTCATTTTTCATCGCTCATCATTCATCTCATCTTTAATCTACCCATCTTTTACCCATCATAATTACAGGTATAAAATACATATATACAGTTTAAAACAATTAAAACATGTATATTTTTGTTCATCCAACATAAATATTAAGAGCACAGATAATATGCACACATAGCACATAATTTATATTAAATACTTCATATCTATGTGTAAGATGAAAGTAACTATGCACTCACCTGTTAAAGTGATGATTCCAAACTCGGACAACGCTTCGCTTCTTAACAATATAATTTCCTTCGACGAAACCTAGTATTATTACCACTAGATTTAGTCTAATATTTATAGCGACTAATTATTAGTCTAGATTCGTCATTAACTCAGAGTCTGCTTCATGATCTATCAAGTAAGGAACAACCAGGTAGGATCATATCGGAAGTAGGGTCCATTTGGTATACGAAGTATACTATTTGGAAATCCCACTTTAAACACCTCACTAAATCACAGCCAAGACATCATCCCCATAAGTAGATCAATCAGTATAACGAATTTGAATCACTGATAAATCTTATTTATAGGTTCATAATGACGATATTATATTTAAATATAATCTATATTTAAAGTAGGGTAGGCGTATCTCACTTACAACGGGTTTTGCTAAAAACCAGGTTCCGCTGGAGCAGAGCTTCTAAGCCGAAAAGCTCTTTTTAACGGAGCCTTCGGGTGCTATGGGTTTTTCCTCTAGCAACTTGAGGTTACTAGGAATTTAGAGGGGTTTTGGGAGTCTAGAGAGAAGTTAGAGAGAGAAAGAAAGGCTTATGGTGTGAAGAAATATGAAGGATTCACCCTTTATTTATAGGGGTTTTATCGTAGAGTAGGCCCTAAGTTTCGTCCGTATCTTCCGCGTACGAGCTCCGTTTTCTACGTTCTTTATATCCACACGTTGGTATTTACGAGTACTACAACTTTCCTTTAGACCCTGTCGGCTAATTCTCATTCTATCTCCGAGTTGCAAAACTGTATCGAATTTATCGTGCTCGAAGAGTAGGGACTATGTTTCGTCCATATCTTAAACATACAACCTCTATTATCGACATTCTTTATATTCACACGTTGGTATTTAAGAGTACTACAATTTTCATTTAGACCTCGTTGGCTAATTCTCATTCTATCTCGGATTTACAAAACTGTATCGAATTCGCCGCGCTCGAAGAGTAGAGACTAAGTTTCGTCCATATCTTTCGCATACGAGCTCCGTTTTCGACTGTCTTTTTATGTTTGAACTCCTATTAACGATATGCTAGTTTCTCATTTAGATTATTTTGGCTAAAAATCGACCGATCTAAAATTCGAATTCTGGGCTGCACACTGTTTTGCCAAATCTTAGAAAATTCATAACTTCCTCATACGAAGTCAGATTTGGGCGTTCTTTTTATGTATGTTCTCGGTTTAACGTATACTAAAAATTTAATTTAGATCTCTAAGGCTAAAAATTAGTTTATCAAAAATTCACTTTTTACGATTCCCGGTGTCGTGCCAGTTTTGCCGTAAAACTTCGACAGGTCATAATTCTTCGTTATAACTCGGATTTCGGTGTTATTTATATGTACGGAACCCTTGTGAAATATAATATAACTTGGTTAAGATTATTTATTCTAAATAATCTTCTATTAAAAAGTCATTTTTGACGCTTATTGTCTCTAAATTGACTAGCCCGAATCTGCGGGCGTTACAATTATTTCCCCCTTAGGATGATTACGTCCCGGAATCATCAACAAAACAGGGCTTAATTGTATAATGACTCCATATGTTATCTCTTCATCCTAGGTAATAACCGTAACTTCTATGTTCCTTCGAATGAGTATCTAACTATTGGACTTTTTGACTGCTTACGGTGCTCAATCTTACACCTGCTCTTCATACTATGTTGGACTTTCAATTGTAACCTTCAAGTTACAAATTCGATCCTTATTTGAGATTCCTGCTCCTTCTTGACAGACTTAACTTAAGATAGGTTCTTTCCTTTGATTATCGTAACATAACGATGGGTTATGTTCTAATGACGTCTCATTGTATGATGCAACGCTTAGACTCAGGTCTTTTAGAGTCAAATTCCAGAATGGAATATACCTTCCTTCATGTTCTAACGTGATATAATCACATTCTAGCATGTAGCACTTCTAGCTAAAAGCCTCTTACTTTAACGGCTATTCGCGATACTTCTATTGATCGCTTCGATTATCTTTCACATCAGTCTTTTGTCTTAAGTCAGATGCTACATCGATCTTTGTTCTCTGAACCATATAACACACTCATCTTAGTTGGACTAGACATGATATGACCACTAGGGTTGGAATAACAATCATCTTCTTAGTCATTACCGAAACGATGGTAACAACATACATGAACAAAACGAAATTAATTACTAGTGCCTTGGTAACCTTGTGACTTTCCTTGATCCAAGTGCGAGTAATGTGCTTCCGGTAGTATAGGCCTCTACTACCAGTCACACCTACTCATACTCGTCCCAAGTATTGTCTTACAGTTCTCCAAGTTATTATCACAAAAAAAAAAAATTAACACATACAAATGTGTCCAAACAATCATATAATTTTCCCTAGACTCTACTAGGACTTCTTTCATGCGTATCTTCAATCATCAATTCTGCTTCAACTCGTTTCGTGATGGAAATGTCAGACGAAGGGATAACTTCATGGATTATACCAAAAGTCTTTCTTTCTGCTAATCGAAAGTGTACTTCTCCCCTACTATACGTATTATTTATTAGACACGTTCTAAAGGCAAGATATCATTCTTACGATATCTTCCAATAGGTACCATTCAATATTGTAAGCCTTCTCATTTCCTCCATTTACTCAATTCACTACGAGTCTTCACCATGATGTTTTGCACACCAAAGCAGTCGTTTGGTGTGTCGAGACGAGAATACAGATAGAGGAAGTTTTAGACGCGTATTCCCCCTTATTACTTCGAAAAATTACATGTCAGTTCTAATATCATAATTAAACGTTTAGAAATCTGAACACATAAAGTTTCCAGATCCGGTCGGCAACAGACCATAGATCCGATCAAATGATAGCATCATAAAGCATCACAAATCATTTAGAACATAAAAGCAATTTAGGCATCTTCCCTAAATGAGCTAGTGCTCGTGTCTATTCAGGTGTACTTCCTAAAATATATTAGACACACTCATCACGATCATCGCTTAGCATTCTAAGTTTAAGTCTAAAAATAAATCATTATTCCTAGTTCGCTTAAACTAATGCTCTGATACCAACTGTGACATCCCCATTTTCATGGCCAGAAAGGACCGATTTTGTTTATGCTTTGTTTGAAAATCAGAGTAACATTTTAAATAAAAGTGTTGCAGAATTTGTTCCCAGAAAAACATGATAAATATGTTATCAAATCATTTCTGAAGATATGTATTTTTTTAAAACTTTTGGATGTCATCGTCAATACAGAAACATAAGAATAAACAAAACTTACTTTTGTTTACACTAGTGATCTACATCTCTTTAATCTCTCGGTGTAGTGTAGCTTTATATCGACACCTGTGATACAATTAAACTGAGTGGGTCAGGTTGGGAAACCTGGTGAGTACATAGGGTTTTCAACCCACAATAATATAGTTATTATGTTTAAACATCAAACAATCAACCCAATTACCCATCTCCGTTATCTTCTTTACGCTTAAGGATCTACCCTAAGAATCTACTACTCTTTATTCATTCATTCCTAAGGATTGTCCTAAGGAATAAGCGCGAAGTCCATCGTCGCCAGGGTTTATATATCAGGCACTAAATCCATAGTTTCCAGGGTTCATCCAATGGACGCTAAGTCCATAGTTGCCAGGGTTTATCTCATTTATCGACAGTATTATTTTTGGGAGTCCACCCGCAATACATGTCAATGGGTTTTTAGAGTTCACCGGGTGAACACATCGTTCACAACACCTACAGGTTGCGAGCCTGCTAGTGTTCCACTGGACTGTCTAGAATAGTCTGTGGTTGTCATCTATACTCTGCTAGATGACGGGGCCATCACTTGGGTCATCGCCTGGGTCATCGCTTGGCTCATCGCTTCTCACTATGTTTAACCACTCATATATCATCGCTCATCATTCATCTCATTTTTCATCGCTCATCATTCATCTTATCTTTAATCTACCCATCTTTTACCCATCATAATTATAGGTATAAAATACATATACAGTTTAAAACAATTAAAACATGTATATTTTTGTTCATCCAGCATAAATATTAAGAACACAGATAATATGCACACATAGCACATAATTTATATTAAATACTTCATATCTATGTGTAAGATGAAAGTAACTATGCACTCACTTGTTAAAGTGATGATTCCAAACTCGGACAACGCTTCGCTTCTTAACAATATAATTTCCTTCGACAAAACCTAGTATTATTACCACTAGATTTTAGTCTAATATTTATTGCGACTAATTATTAGTCTAGATTCGTCATTAAATCAGAGTCTACTTCATGATTTATCAAGTAAGGAACAACCAGGTAGGATCATATCGGAGGTAGGTTGCGTTTGGTATACGAAGTATACTGTTTGGAAATCCCACTTTAAACACCTCACTAAATCACAGCCTAGACATCATCCCCGTAAGTAGATCAATCAATATAACGACTTTGAATCACTGATAAATCTTATTTATAGGTTCATAATAACGATATTATATTTAAATATAAGCTATATTTAAAGTAGGATAGGCGTATCTCATTTACAGCGGGTTTTGCTAAAAACCGGGTTCCGCTGGAGCAGAGCTTCTGAGCCGAAAAGCTCTTTTTCTCAGAGCCTTCGGGTGCTACGGGTCTTTCCTCTAGCAACTTGAGGTTACTAGGGATTTAGAGGGGTTTTGGGAGTCTAGATAGAAGTTAGAGAGAGAAAGAAAGGCTTATGGTGTGAAGAAAATATGAAAGATTCACCCTTTATTTATAAGGGTTTTATCGTAGAGTATGCCCTAAGTTTCGTCCGTATCTTCCGCGTATGAGCTCCATTTTCTACGTTATTTACACCCACATGTTGGTATTTACGACTACTACAACTTTCATTTAGACCCCGTCGGCTAATTCTCATTCTATCTCCGATTTGAAAAACTGTATAGAATTTATCGCGCTCGAAGAGTAGGGACTAAGTTTCGTCCATATCTTTAACATACGAGCTCTATTATCGACGTTCTTTATATTCACACGTTGATATTTAAGAGTACTACAACTTTCATTTAGACCTCGTTGGCTAATTCTCATTCTATCTCAGATTTACAAAACTGTATCGAATTCGTCGCGCTCGAAGAGCGGGGACTAAGTTTCGTCCATATCTTTCGCATACGAGCTCCGTTTTCGACCGTCTTTTTATCATTGAACTCCTATTAATGATATCTTCATTTCTCGTTTAGATTATTTTGGCTAAAAATCGACAGATCTAAAATTCGAATTCCGGGTTGGACACTGCTATGCCAAATCTTAGAAAATTCATAACTTCCTCATACGGACTCCGTTTTTGTCTGTCTTTTTATAGTTGAACTCCTATTAATGAGATATTCAATTCTCATTTAGGTTGCGTTGGCCAAAAATCGATCGATCTAAAATTCGAATTCCGGATTGTGCACTGCTATGCGAAATCTTAGAAAAATCATAACTTCCTCATACGAAGTCAGATTTGGGCGTTCTTTTTATGTATGTTCTCGGTTTAACGTATACTAAAAATTTCATTTAGATCTCTAAGGCTAAAAATTAGTTCATTAAAAATTCACTTTTTACGATTCCCGGTGCCGTGCCGGTTTTGCCGTAAAACTTCAACAGGTCATAACTTCTTCGTTATAACTCGGATTTTGGCGTTCTTTATATGTACGGAACCCTTGTGAAATATACTATAACTTGGTTAAGATTATTTATTCTAAATAATATTCTATTAAAAATTCATTTTTGACGCCTATTGTCTCTAAATTGACTAGCCCGAATCTAAGGGCGTTACATACGTGTCACCAAAATGCTTGTCCACCACAACCTTTTCTAGAAGTTTCCATGTGTAGCGTTACTATGGAGCCACAAGTAGGCTTTTCATAGTGTCACATCATCATTTCTTAGAAGAGAAGGGGGTTTCCAACCAGACCACCAGGCGCCCTCTCGTGGTGTCATGTCATCAGTCTGGGTGTTTTATCGCAGATCTTCGGATGGCCATAAGTTTCACATACGAGCTCCGTTTTTGATGTTATTTATTCCCCCAGAATCCTCTCGACGAGCTTTACAACTTTCATTAAGGTCTCAACGTCTAATTCTTGCCCTAAAAAATTCAAATTTAGACCGGTTTAGACTGTTAAAGCCCATGCGAAATTCACATATTCTTCATACAAACTCCATTCTCAACTGTCTTTTATCGACGAGTTCATATTTATGATATCTTCAATTCTCGTTTAGATTGTTTCGGCTAACAATCAACCAATTTGAATTTCGATTTCTGTGTTTGCACTGCTGCCTTAAAACTTCAAAAAATCATAACTTACGAAGTCAGATTTAGACGTTCTCTATATGCACGCTCTCAGTTTAACGACTACTTAGTCTTTCATGTAGATTACTTAGGCTAAAAATTAATTTATCAAAAAAATCATTTTTTATGATACCAGAGCCGTTCTGGTTAATCGCGAAACTTCGAAGAAGCATAACTTCTTCATACGAAGTCGGATATCAGCTTTCTTTATATGTACCGAATCCTTGTCACGTATACTATAAATTTAGTTAAGTTTATTTATCCTAAATAACCTTCTATCAAAAAGTTATTTTTAACGCTCATTATATCTTAATTAACTGGTTCGAATCTGCGTGTGTTACACCACCCATCTTGGAATTTCTCCCATCTAAGTATGATTAACCTTAGAGTTCTCATGGGATATGAGGCACATGCAGTTTTAAAATGCATCCTGTAAGTAAGGTTTCTACACCCCCTTATAAGTAGTGCTTCGTTCTCTTTACCAGCTGTTGTGGGATTGTGGTGGACCACTAATCATAAACATATATGACCAAAATGATATCACTAATAATGGTCATAAAAAAAACTCTGTTTCTTTATTGTTTCTCACAGTTTAGCCCTATGCATGGATATTTTAAGCATATGTATAGACAATCCAAACCTAATTCGCTTAAACCATGATTCTGATACCAACTTGTAACACCTGATTTTTCACAAAAATGAAATATTATGGTTTAAAAACATTTTAGGCATTACGCCATATTTATCAAATATTGTCCCAAAAATTTTCATAAAAAATAGTTTGCAATAGTTTACAAAAGATATAAATTATGTGGTACCAAACGATATAGATTACTAAAACCATGTCTAGTCTCTTCATAACTATTGCAATGTATACATATACATTACTAAAACCATGTCTAGTCTCTTCAAAAGTTTGTTGCTAATTTTCACATTCTCCAATTCCTTGTAGTCGATCCTAAGATACATGAAATTAGAATAAAAACATATGTAAGACACAATGTGACAACCCGAAGTCTTTATCTTGTAAAGCCATTCAATTCAATCAAAAGTCAGACTTGTTTCTGCTATCTTTTAGATTAAGGGTCTGTTTGAGTGTTCTAAGCCTAGTACATTCAAGGATTGGGTGCTAGGAAGTATCTACTAGAGTTCATTGTGTAGCATTCAAGTCGGAAAACTCCATCACAAGGAGTTTACGGCCGCAAACTAGAGTTTACGGCCGTAAACTCTTGTCTAGCCGTGAACTCTACTCCTTAAGTATGATTTTCCTTCATTTTTCTTCACTTCTCACATCTTCAAGTTAAGAACACTCATTTCTCTCTCAAGTATCATCAAGAAAACTTCCATTTCTCTTCACATTTGAAAGTGATTCTTTCATTTATTAGTTGATATCCTTCTTGATCTAGTAAAACCCTATGATTTCATCCGTGAATTCATCTCTTTTTGGGGTTAGATGTTCAAATCATCAAGAACACCAAGAACACATACTAGTTCTTTGGGTCGTAAACACCCCTTCAAGCTTCCAAATCGTAAGTATCCTTTCCATATACTAGTTATCCATTAGAAACTCTTGAATTACAACCAAGAATCAACCATTTTAGCATGAACATCAAGAGTTTACGGCCGTAAACTCTCCCTTTGGCCGTAAACCCTTCTTATGATCATGATGTTGGCCGTGAACCTTCTTAAGACCAAGATTAGGACCGCAAGAACCTACATTAGGGAGATCGTACGACTGCATGGTTTTCCCATATCCATTATCTCTGATAAAGATAGTAGATTCACTTCAAGGTTCTGGTATCCGCAAACCGATGGACAAAGTGAGAGGACTATTCAAACTTTGGAAAATATGTTGCGAGACTGTGTGATAGACTTTGGGAAGGCATGGGATACTCATTTACCCCTTGTCGAGTTCTCCTACAATAACAGTTATCACACGAGCATAAAGGTTGCTCCATTTGAAGCCCTCTATGGCCGAAAGTGCAGATCCCCTCTATGCTGGGCTGAATTAGGTGATACACAGTTAGCTAAAGGACGAGTTCCTGACAGCACTCTCACAGGTCCAGAGATCATTCGGGAAACGACAGAGAAGATCGTTCAGATTCGTGAACGATTGAAAGCCTCTAGAGACCGACAGAAAAGCTACGCAGACAAGAGAAGGAAACCTTTGGAATTCCAGGTTGGTGATCGTGTTCTATTGAAGGTCTCACCCTGGAAGGGCTTGATACGCTTCAGAAAGCGTGGAAAGCTAAATCCAAGATACGTAGGGCCTTTCGAGATTCTCGCTAAAATCGGCCCTGTAGCTTACAAACTCAAACTACCTCACGAACTTAGTAACGTACACCCTACTTTCCACGTTTCGAACTTGAAAAAATGTTTGTCCGACGAGACTCTTGTAATCCCACTTGACGAGATCGAGCTCAACGATAGCCTCAACTTCGTGGAAGAACCCGTAGAGATCATGGACCGAGAGGTCAAGCAAACGAAGCAAAGTCGTATCCCGATAGTGAAGGTTCGCTGGAATACCAAGCGGGGACCTGAATTCACTTGGGAGCGCGAGGATTAAATTAAAGTAAAATATCCTCATCTTTTTACTTAGTTATTTGTACTTGATTAAACTCTAATTTCGGGACGAAATTCTCTCTAACGGGGGGATGATGTGACAACCCGAAATCTCTATCTTGTAAAGCCATTCAATTCAATCAAAAGTCAGACTTGTTTCTGCTATCTTTTAGCTTTGTTAAGGGTCTGTTTGAGTGTTCTAAGCCTAGTACATTCAAGGATTGGGTGTTAGGAAGTATCTACTAGAGTTTATTGTGTAGCATTCAAGCCGGAAAACTCCATCACAAGGAGTTTACGGCCGCAAACTAGAGTTTACGGCCGTAAACTCTTGTCTAGCCGTGAACTCTACTCCTTAAGTATGATTTTCCTTCATTTTTCTTCACTTCTCACATCTTCAAGTCAAGAACACTCATTTCTCTCTCAAGTATCATCAAGAACACTTCCATTTCTCTTCACATTTGTAAGTGATTCTTTCATTTATTAGTTGATATACTTCTTGATCTAGTAAAACCCTATGATTTCATCTGTGAATTCATCTCTTTTTGGGGTTAGATCTTCAAATCATCAAGAACACCAAGAACACACACTAGTTCTTTGGGCCGTAAACACCCCTTCAAGCTTCCAAATCGTAAGTATCCTTTCCATATACTAGTTATCCATTAGAAACTCTTGAATTACAACCAAGAATCAACCATTTTAGCATGAAGATCAAGAGTTTACGGCCTTAAACTCTCCCTTTGGCCGTAAACCCTTCTTATGATCATGGTGTTGGCCGTGAACCTTCTTAAGACCAAGATTAGGACTGCAAACACTTCATAGATGCAAGTTAGGGCTGCAAACCTTTCTTAAGATTAAGTACTTTGGCCGTAAACACACCTTTGGCCGTAAACACTTAAGGTGTGGCCGTGAACTCTCTTAAACCAATCATATGTGATTGATACACTCCATTGTGAGTGATTCCTAGTTCCTAGGGATGTTTCCAATACATGATTAGTTGTTATACACACTAATTATATACATATATGTGTTATTATATGCTTACTAGGATCTGTTTGTGCTCGAGACTTCACTTGACACTTAGCATCCTATATCGATCTTACATTCGAATCACTCACTACAGGGGAGTTCATACCCCTAACTTATCTTTTAAATGATTTTAAATGCTTTTATGGGGGGGGGGGGATACAAGTTGAAAACAATATAGTTATAACATCAATCATATGTGATTTATAACTGTCAAACAAGAGGATTTCTTATACTTCAAAACTGTATTATCAAACAAACAGTTTCAAATCGTTTTATAAACTGACATCAAGTCATCAATAACCATTCAAATGGTTAAAACTCTTTTATATGTTAAACTCTCTATCGTTTTACAAAACTCTTTTAAACTTATATATTGTCAAAATCATGTCTATATAGATATAGTTATATAAATAAGGTTGAAATGGCTTAGGACTGATAACTCGCTTTATTTCCTGTTCCTTGTTTGGTTGTGGACTTAGGGTATCGGTTGTTTGTCCGAGTTTCGTTTGAATATTAGTTATATATTATGTATATGTATGTAGATATAAAAGTTCTTCCAATCAGTTCGATACCTTTGGGTAGCAAATGTGTACAAACATGATCAGTCATTCAAACAATAGTACTAGTAAACTATAATAGGTATAGTTTAGGAAGTTACTACTTACTATTTCTAGAACAATGAAACTTAGAAGAGTCAGTTCATACATGAGCAGTTCAAACATACTATAACTAGAACAGAAGGAACATACTAATAACTAATGTGAGCCACTACTTCATGGCATGGCAATATACTGTTGTGTCACGTGTTGTAACCAGAGTCTCCTGGAGGGAGAGCGTGAGTTTGTGTATAGATCTATATGGGATTTACCATCCTACACCTTGCTTCTAAATACAGTGGGACCTGCAGGTCTACGGGTCACGAATGTCATACCATTTCGACGTCTTGAACGTCGTGTTTTACTAGTCAATCAAGTATGGTTATAATCTCATCACATTTTACCTTAATTAAATAAACTGGTTTTAAGGTAGTTAGTACATCTGTAGTTACTTTATACAATACTACTGTACATCTTCATTTCCCATTACATTCATATAGTGATCTTCTCACATAAACGGTAATGTAAACTATTTTCTGGTAATGATAGTCATACATGGGAAAAACACTCACTTTTACAAAAGGATAAACATAAAAAATAGTCGGGTCTTGGTAGAAGACTACTTTAGTAGAAAATATAGGATTTTCTAGGGAGCTTACAAACATTTACATCAAACTCTTACAAACACTTTCATCAAACTTATACAAACAATTGACACTAAAATACTTATGAACTCACCAGCTTAAATGTTGATGTACGCTTTCAAAATAACTTGTATTCTCAGGTCACCAGTAGACAGGTACCAATGACCAGGTTTTGAGAAGACGGAGCATTTTCAAGACTCGTCTTTTATTTTGATTCATATTTTGGTATCTTTCAAAATTTTCAAAGAACACACTTGTATTAAATTATATTATTAATGCAATGGATGATGTTGTTGCTTGTTTTACTATTATGCATTGTTATGATACTGTACATGACGTCCTCCGCCCCCGAACGTTTCCACCGTTCTGGTTTGGGGGTGTGACACACAAATTGTTTCATGAGTCATATGGGTTTGAACCCAAACATTTACAAACATTTTATAAAACTTTTACTTTCATAAACTTTAAAACAATTTGTTGGCTATGCAATGCATGTCCTCACACAATGCAGACTTACAGGTTCCATCTCGTTTCATTATTCATTTTCATTATGTTTACATGTTCAATAATGTTTTATATCATAGGTATGCTAAGGACCACTTCGCCTTGGGTAGCCTTAGTTTTTGACCATACTAGAAGAATAAATCATCCCGTTGTGACCTCATAGTTTTAATACATTAGATGATTTCATAAATACTTTGGATGATTTCATTCGATAATTTAACGGATCTATTTATCCATTAAATATGGTAACTAAAGTCAAAATTCATCTCTAAAACCCCCTTTATATTAGAGTTATCAAGAGATATGTAAAATAGTTCACAATGTTTGTACTTGAAATTTAAGATCTCTATAAAAATGAATTCTTTATTTTTTATTTCTTACAAATATAGGTCAATACTGAATTGAATTGATATTGGATGTAAGTTTTTGTATCTTATTTGTCAAGGAGTAGATTCTTTGAGGCCACGAGACTAAAGGATTATCATGAAGAGGTTGGGACATAAACTAATGCAAATAAGAAATGAAGCCTCTAAGTTTGAGTCCCCAAGTATTAATTATATTTGAAAACCAAAACTCTCGCAATGGTTCGAAAAGACGGAGTCGATCTTCGAGATCTGCTCCTGTCCGGAAGGGAGCAAGGTTAAATTTGTTGCCTGCACCTTCGCGGACAGAGCCCTCACATGGTGGAATAGCCATGCCAAGTCACTAACCTTGATAGTGGCAAATGCAATGGGCTGGGAAGCTCTGAAGGAGCTCATGATTGAAGAGTACTGCCCGAGGGGCGAGGTTCAGAAACTTGAACAAGAACTGTGAAGCCTAACCATGAAGGGCTCCAACACAGTTGCCTACACTGCCAGGTTCAACGATCTGGTGGCGCTATGTCCGGGAATGGTCCACACTGAGGGAAAGAAGGTTGAGAGGTACATTTGGGGGCTCGTTCCTCCATTCCAGGGGAATGTCTTGTCTTCAAACCCAACTACCTTCGACAGTGCCAAACGATTGGCACAGCGGCTCATTGATCACGGAGTCCGCACCCCGACAACGACAACAACCCTTGCCGTCCCAGAACCATCAAAAGCCGCTGACAACAAGCGTAAGTTTTAGGACAACAAGAAGAAGAACGCGATGCAGAACTCTGCCAAAAAGCAGCAGGTCGTGGCTGCTCATGCCGCGATAGCACCTACTGCCACTGCGCCAGCGAAACAGTATGTGGTAAGCTTCCCAAGTGCAACAAGTGCAGCTTCCACCACAATGGACCCTGCCGGGAAATGCAGTGTGTAAACTGCAACAGGAAAGGGCACACTGCCCGTTTCTGCAAAGCTCCGGCTAGGCCAATCACCCAAGTCACCGGCGTTGGTATGGGTCAGGCTTGCTACGGATGTGGCGAGGTGGGCCACTATAAGAGGAACTGCCCGAAGGCAGGGAATGCTGGCGGAGTGGGAAGAGTTTTGGCTATAGGCCACGAGGAAGCTGTAACATCCCAACCGTTGGGTATCATTATTTTTCCATTCAGATTTCATGTTTAAGGTCTACTCGACGAGTTGACGCTATGACTCGTCGAGTAGCAGCGGGCCAGGACACGTCAATTAATGAGTGACTCGTCGAGTCCTCTTGGGGAACTCGACGAGTAGGAGCTGGCAGTGGAAACCCTAATTTTCAGGGTTTTTGCACCCTATATATTGGACCATTAGCACCTCCCACTGCCCTCTATCACCCCTTGAGAGCCAGAAACCCTAATTTCCGTGAGTGTGAGCTTGGAGAGTGTTTTGGAACTTTGAGAAGTGATTTTGTGAAGGGAACTTGTAGATTAAGAGGCTAGCATCAAGGGTTTTGTGTGGATCCAGAGTCTACTTCAGCCTGGGCACGTTTTGGAGGTAACCAGTTGTCACCTTAACCTCTTTTCTTTTAGAATCATTCATATGTGAAGACTAGGGCTTTATTTAGTTATTCATGAAGGTATTTTGGTAGGGGAGCTAGATCTGAAGTTGAAACTTCAGATCTGAACCTCTTTTGAGTCCTAAGCCCATAAAGTTTCCAGCTCTTGCAAGGATGAGACTCTCCTAAGGTGTAAAGCTCCATTAGAAGCTTAGATTGGTCATTTAGAGCCTTTAGGGCCTTGCATGTGTGTAAAGTTTGCAACTTTACGTGATAATCATGCCTTAGAAGCTTGGATCTGTAATCTGGAACCTTGGCATGGCTTAAAAAGTGTCTGCATGGATGAAGGTCTGCAAGGACTCGACGAGTTGCATAGTCAACTCGGCGAGTCTTATGAAGATGGTCATGAACTCGTCGAGTTGATGAACAAACTCGGCGAGTCCGTTGAAGATTGCCTTGAACTCGACGAGTCGTTCGAAGACTCGGCGAGTCGGCTAGGGTTTCTCCCAATTCTTGGACACGTATGAAGTCGGCGAGTTAAGGGGAACTCGACGAGCCAATCTAGGATTTCATGACTTCTCGAGTTCAGGAAGGACTCGACGAGTCGGTGAACTACACTCGACGAGTCGAGTCAACATGGACTGTTGACTTTGACTGTGGACTTTGACTTTGACCAATAGTTGACCAGTTGACTTCTGAGGGTAGTCTGGTAATTTGGAGATTTATGAAAAAGGGTTTTATGGTAATTATAGGTGGTGGAGTTCGTGTTGGTGATCCAGGAGTTGAGCTTTCTAGTTTCAGACGACACTTGAGAGGTGAGTTATCCTCACTATATCAACAGGGTCTAAGGCACCAAGGCCGACCCTTTATAGATTTGTATTCGGATTATTACATGATATGTTTATTGTTTTCCATCCTGTTAGTTAGGATGGTGATATGCTTATGCTTAGTGACCTGAGTAGGTCGATATCCTGGTTATAGGATTATGCTATGTGAGTGACCTGGGTAGATCGGTGTCCTGGTTATGGGACGTTGCTATGCTATTTGATCTGTTATATCGGTTTGACTGTTATTATGATAGTACATGAGTGTATATGCACATGTTGTTTGATTTGGGTATTGGGTTGAGGCGGTCCTGCTTTGTGCTGAAGGCCAACATACCCAGGGCGGTCCGGATAGAATACAAAACCCAAGAGGGTATGATAGTCAGAACGAAGGCCCGGTGAGCGGTCCGGATAGGCTGAAGGCCCTGCGAGGCGGTCCAGACGTGCCGAAGGCTCGGAGAGCGGTCCAGATAGACTGAAGGCCTGCGAGGCGGTCCAGTCAGGCTGAAGGCTCATTTATGCTTGCTGTTTGGTTATATGTTTATATGACATGGTTATGTGGTTGGTATTTTGGGGGATAGCTCACTAAGCTTTCCGGCTTACAGTTTCAGTTGTTGTTCCAAGTACCTCTGGTGATCGCGGGAAGGCGAAGGCATGATCGTACCGCTCCTCTTGCTGTTATGATATTTATGATTTGATACTGGGATACTCTGATAACTGTATTTTGAAAACAAACTATGTAATGACTTAATGGATTAAAATGTTTTAAAAGTTTTAAATTGGCTTGAATTTTGGGGTATGACAAGTTGGTATCAGAGCCTTGGTTTGAGTGAATTGGAGGAACATGCGTGTGAATCCAGTCTCAAATCAAGGAAAGGTTTTCAAAATGATTTCTAAATGATTTTAAAAATAAGCGAATGAGGATGCGGGACGTACGATCAGCTGGAGCCAGTAAGTATCCCCAAAATACCATACAGTTATTTGATTATGTGATATGTTAAAACAACATGTTAGTACTAGGCTATGGATCTTCAGGAATTGCATGATAGAATTGCCTGATTACATGATGCCTACTAACCTAGGGTTACCTTTATATGGGATTGACATCATTACTGTAGTTGCTTAGTGTATGCATCACGGCTATACATAGCTAAGATCTTATAGCCTGAGAATGTTTGATTTGGCCTTATGTTCTGTTCTTGTTTGATTGGGAGCTTAAGGTAGGATTGGATATTCGAAATTATATAGGGTCCAGCGTTATGTATGGCTAGCATACACTAGTGCTGCAGGGTTGATGGAAGTTGTTGGGTTTTGAGCATTCTAACACTCCTATGGTGTACATGCAACCCTAAATACATTGGATCTATGTTTTCTCTATTATACATGCAAATATCAATTTTCGAAGGTATTGTTCTAACTAGCATATTATGAAGTACAAGGAATATAAAATCTAGTAGAATTACATACCTCTTTGTTGGTGCTTGATTCCATGGAGCTCAAGAGCCTAGTGCCCCAAATGTGACACCTCAAATGGTTCACACAACACCATGAACATTTGGAATAACCATAAGAGAAGATATGAGTCTTATCACTCTATGAAATCGGCTTGCCCTCTATGTTGTACACTAGTGCCGATTTCACCAACAATGGGGTCTTTATATAGTGTGCACATTAGGGTTACACCATGTAACCCATGTCTTTACCCATTCCTTATGCTCCATGGGTTTTAACCTCCATGGAGTATCCATGGTCCACCACAACGGTTAAACCCAACATAAGGAATCATGGATCACAAGCCCACATATATAAGAATCAATGATTTACACAATCAATCCCCATATATTTAATTAGTCTCTTTTGATCACTAAATTAATTCCAAATTAATTCTTGATCAATACTAATTAAATAATATGATTTCATATTAATATATTAGAACTTATAATATATTAATATGTCACAAATTTCTTCTTCTCATTAAAAGGTCTACCCAAATGTTCCGATGTCATGCAACCCAAATGGACCATGCCGGGTCGGGTCAAGTATATACCAATTATAGTTATGGACTTAGACACTAATCCAACAGTCTCCCACTTGGATAAGTCTAATAACTATTATTGCAAGTATACCTTCACAACCTGACCAGCAATCGTAGCTCTTAAAAGTTGCTGCCGAACTCTGAACAAATCAATGACGCGTCCATTAGATAAGTGATCATATATTCCTCCATTCTAAATATCATATGGACTGAGACATGGATTATAATCATTCTCTCTGTCCATTTGTTGTTTCCCGATTTCCGATTTATGATGACCGACTAATTGAACAAATCAAATCAGTCCAGGCTTGGCCAAGCACTTAGGGTACCATCACTAAATCATCGAGGGGCCCACGGATATCGCTTTTATCCCATTAAGGGTAAAAGGAATGGATAAACTTCGACTCATATGCTTGTACTAACTACTTGTTGAATTATACACAAAGGCACGTTTTATAACATCGAGTTACCAATGCGTTTTCGTGCAATCAATGTATAACCAACTCGTAGTCAACAACTCATATCTCTAGGTTTGAAGAATATAAGATATTATCGTCTCATGATTCACTCGTGATAAAATCCATGAAGTGATTCAAATGAGCGTGTGTTTAATCCAATACTCAGAACTTATGAGCACTCATGAATGTTGTAGCAACCATTGCTATGTCTAATGCACCTTAGACAAATCTTACAAGCCAGATTCATGACAGTCTTGATTCATATCTACTTCCAACATATGACCGAATGTGGATGGTTTGAATAACTTAGTCATTCGGGAAGAATGACCTAGTTATTCTGGAAGTCAAAACATGCAAAGTGAAACACAAAAATAATACTTAATCCTATATGGTCCCAAACTCTTGAGTGTAAATAAAAACCCTTTTTATCTAAGCACCATATTGATTACTCGTCATTCATTGTTTCGATTTATCAACTTAATACTTGAATTGAAACAATAGTCATGCCATGCACCAAGCATGCATACTATGTTTACCTATGGTCCTTTCTTTTGTGAAATAGATCAATTGAACACGACTCCAATGATGCTCATTTCACAATCCCAGTCCCTTTTGTAAATGTAAGAATACCAAACTCTTGTCGTTTACTGTAATCTGTTAGATTCTAAACTTATATGCAATGATTCTCTTGTAATGACTATGCACAAAAGTCACAAAGACTTGGCAACAGAAATTACAAAGAATTCCAATGGAGTGCAATTCCATGGAACCGAAGTCTCAAATTCAAAGTACATTCCTTTGAACATCCTTCTTTGCATTAAGTTTTCTAATCTTACACCGATTCAAAGAATAACTTCCACCTATGGAAACAATTCCACATTACCATTTTGACTATCACTTCTGAACAAGAGTTGCCTCTTTTCAGAATATGTCAATATGGTCCTAACCATATACTTCCAATTGTCCATGAGAAACCAATTTTTGGTAAACCTTAGATTGTCCTCGACAATTGCTTAATCATTTTAGTCATATCCAGTTCTATTCCTTTTTCCCTCCTAATGTCCTAGGCATTTGGAAAATTTAGAATGGATAAACATTATAGCACATGTAATCAAACCTATACCCAAAGCATATGGGACATGATTCATGCTATAAAATTTTTATTTGCCATGTTCTCACAATTCGAACTATGAAGAGGTATGCCGTAATCATAATCGAATTTTGAGAACGCAACATATATAGAATTTCCTTATGTTGAACCATTCCAACATAACATTCATATATATCCTTGACTAAAGTTGATTAAAATCTCAATCTAAGCTTGTAGAATTGGAATGAAGTATAAAATCCTCTCCCTTAATTATAGCAAAACAATTTTTCAAACCCGAATTGAAATTTTTGTTTTCTATAATTAATATTGCTAACTTGAAACACTTAACATAATAATCATGCTCCCACTAACATGATGATTATTATCTTACTAGCATAACTCTTATGCTCCCACTAGCTTTGACATGTACCCAGAAATCAACTGGACTTCTAGACTTTCTTACCAAAGTTCAGATTTCTGATACAAGATGCTTTGATAAAACCTTTACCAAAATCATACACCCTTCCTTATATAGCACACATGTGTCTTTGCCATTCCTCACAAGTCTATGTTAGTGTGCCGGTTAACCACACACACTCCACTAATGACTTTGAGAATGCAAATATCACAATTGCTATCTACTTAAAATCTACTTAGTGAAAGCGTTTCCTCACCATCATTTTCATGAATCGGAGAGAAACCTTATGACACTTAGATTTTATGTGGTGTAAGTGTTCCTATCCATGTGAATTTGTCATAACCATATTCACAAGACAAGGTCAGTGACAAATCCAAACTCAAATGGACTGAACTTGTTCAATCTCATTTTCTTGCCACCCGTCAGCACAAGGGCCTACCATTGCTTCCAGGTTGTTATGCAAACAATTGAGAACTCATAGAACTCACACGCATAGCCAACTTTCACTGGAATGGCACAGAAACAAGAATAAGTCAACACGATAGGTTATAAACCTTAAGTCGTGGGCTAGTGATTAACAATACTCTTGATCAGTTCTCGAAACTATCTCAAGACTCCCACTGTCCTCTTGACATATAAGATTCTCTTTGTCAAGAACCAAACCTCGACAAAACAAATATTTAAGAGTTAGTGCGGATTCTTATCAAGGAAAAACATTTCTCACAATTGGTCTTAGTTGGTCTTTGTCTTATTCAAAACATCACAACTTACCAATTTCAAATGTACAAGAGTAAGAAAACATTATACTCTACATTTGACAAGTGTTTTAAACCTTTCTTAAGATTATGTCACTCAAGGCTCAATCTTGGAGTATGACTCTAAGATTTGATTTTGGAACGAAGTATGATTTATCTTTTGATTTAACCATTTCAACAATTCATGATTCCTCTCCTTAGCCAAACAAATGAACTAAGGTGTCCTTAGAGAATCAATTGTGATATGGTTTCATAATCACTAAGATAGTCATAAAACAAGATACTCAAGTACTCTCCCATCTCTTCAGATTGGAGAAACTTTAATCTTTCTGCCTTATTTGATTCTTCTTATCCGTTTTGCCATACATTGAAACTTTTCCAATGTTTCAGAATTACACTTAAACTTGTAAGCATAACCATATTTACTAAACTTTAGTAAATCATGACGAATAGTCTTATCGATCTTTTGTGGTGGACTTGACCAATGCACAAGAATGTGTGCTCGATCCCTTAGTCCTTCACTTGACTCACATATACATGCGAACAAGGAATTGGTCTTAATTTTCCAAAGATGTAAATTCTCATTCATCATACTATACAAGTTGCATGATTCCAAGTTTCTATCCAACTGAAACCTTGGGTGATGAGAATCTTTCCTTATTTGGTAAATTATGACACTACCACAAATGAAAGAATCAAATTTTATTTTCCAATATTGCTTTCAATGGAAACCTATAAATAACAATTTTTCACAAATGCCATTGTAAGGATACTAAAATAAATAAAATCAAAACTTTTCTTTTATTTTAAAACTTTGCGGAAAACTTATCCTTACAATGCAAATACATATGAAAAACATGTTGTTATCTATTCCTAAGCAGTCTATCATAACTCTTTAAGCAGCAGCTCAAAATTCTGATCACCGAACCATGCGATCGAAAATCCATCTATTCGCGATCAGAATCAGCTAACTCTTTCTTTAAGCTTCCTTATTTTTCTTTGATTCTACAAAACATCAAAATGTAATTACATTACATCATGTATTAAGAATCTCCAAATAAGAGCTTAATAGAGTTAGATAGTGGTCTTTACCTAAAGTAGAGTCAAACCTTTTTGACTTTACCATCCTTATGATCTTTTAGGTAAAATTGGCAGCTTCGCAACCAATGTCCCTTTCTTTTGGCAATAGAAACATATGGACTCTTTGGAAATGGTACACCTGATTATCTCAGACTTAGCCATTCTCTTTACCATTAGGTCAAGTGACTTGACCATGGCCGATCCCTTTCCATTGGGAAGAGAAAGCTTTTCTGGACTTCCAATGTCACCATTGTCAATGTCCAACTGGGTTCGGGAAGTAGATCTTCCAATCTAATTTACTTTATTAATGCCTCAAATCATTGCTGATTTAGCATTATCAAGCAAATAGGTAAGATCACTAAGGGTCATGTCATGATCTGTCATCAGGGAGTGACTGAAGAACCAAGTCAACAGCCAGCTGCCTCGAGACTTTGACACCCGACTCTCCCGGCTTGCCAATAGGGATTGAGTGACTTAGAATTTTCAATTATTTGAGCTTGTGGGATAGGGAGAATAATAGGAGGAGGTGGAGGAAGTGAAGCATGATTTTCCAGTCCCATTAATGCACAACAAAGGGATTGATCTTTCACCTTGATTGCCTTTTAGGATATCATCTTCATTAGGATAGCTTGTTCCTAAAGATTTGGGAAGACCATAGTTGTCTGAAGGAGACATCCATAAGGGAGAAATTCAAGTTAGTTGATTTAAAGTCCTTAATATAACACCCAATATGAAATATTAAGGCTAGGATCCAACAACCTATTTATAACTGGAAGAGGGATGCCGTAATCCGAGTTATAAAATAGTTGAAGGTAGGTAAATGACGATTTACCAATTTCCACCATGAAAAACGAAATATAATTAAGTTTTAATTGGATTTGAAACTCCTAGATCTTTTGAGATAAATTGAACTTTCAATGGCATGTTTGAATCTCGATTGTGCCCTCTCAAGTTTGTGACTGGGATGCCGAGGATCACAAACAAGGTGTGAATAACCATGCAAATTGACTTGGTACCCGTAACTTTATCACCTAATCGATGTGTCGGTTAACCACACACGCTCCACCGATCTATAATAAAGTCAAGTTACCCTTTGCCACTCTTACTAGTCCTTATTAGTGTGCCGGTTATCCACACACTCTCCACTAACGACTTGGTAAGGTACAAAGTGTAATTTCATAGGTTAGCACCTTTTCACATTTTCCTAAGTAACTAAGATTGGGAATTTATAAGTGTTTAGTTACTTAGTATTTATCATTATACTTTTAATGAAGGGAGAATTATAGTCCTTTCCTACCCGTTCGGCTAACGACCCTCCACCAGTCAAGGAAGCGGTGGGTGAGAGTGGACACCCATTAAACTGCCATTTTATAGGCAGTAACCTTATACCCCCCCGTATAGACCGGCTTCATGAATGAGTCCTACTAATGGTAAGATTGAATTTATCTTATACATATCTATATAATTAAAATTATAATAATAGTATAAGTGTTGAATTTTTAAACCTTTTAAAATTCTAAGGTTCAATTTGGAATTAAAGTATACATGAGTATAAGACTTTACAAATTCCAAAACTTGAGGGCAAGTTTTGAAACTATTTCAAGACTTTTCATTTCATAACTTATGAGTTTAATATACATTAAAATGAAGACTCTTCATTTTTTATGTAACTTCTTATTCTTTAATAACACTTTTAAAGAAGTGACTCTTAAACATCCATAACTTGAGGACAAGTTATGGAGTCATCAAAACAATTTAATGAAAAGACTCTTCATTTTTTGTGTAACCTATGGAACTTTTATGAGCTTTAAGATTCATAAATATGACTTTTCACATAACTTGAAGACAAGTTACAAAAACATATTTTATGAACTTCTTTTAGATCAATATGGATTGAAAACAACTAACACATAAATTTTTTTATTAATGTAAATCAACTCATAAACAAGGTAACAAAAAAAACTTTTGGTAATCCATAATTTGAGGACAAATTATGGAGTCCATATAATTTCATTAAGATCATGAATTATACTAACAAACAATTTGCACATAATTTCTATGATCTAACAAAACTCATAAGCATGAACATTCATAATGAACAATTTTTCAAGAATTACATAAACACATATAAAACTTGAAACTTTGATTATAGCATTGAAATTGGTTTAGCATAATCATTACCACATTAACAAACAGGTTTTATAAGTCCAAAACATTCAAAGGTAATGATTCTAGACCAATTCCAGCACCAAAACTCGAAGATATGTTGTTTGGGGGTCCAACTCGTCGAGTGCATGAACCAACTCGGCGAGTTGGATGAGTTTGCACTTGGATTCGTCGAGTCCCCTGCCCAGACAGAACAAATCTTCGATTTTTCAGCAATTTAAGCAAGTATAACAAGAACACAAGCCTAGGCTCTGATACCACTGATGGGTTTTGAGCATTCTAACACTCCTATGGTGTACATGCAACCCTAAATACCTTGGATCTATGTTTTCTCTATTATACATGCAAATATCAATTTTCCAAGGTATTTTTCTAACTAGCATATTATGAAGTACAAGTAATATAAAATCTAGTAGAATTACATACCTCTTTGTTGGTGCTTGATTCCATGGAGCTCAAGAGCCTAGTGCCCCAAATGTGACACCTCAAATGGTTCACACAACACCATGAACATTTGGAATAACCATAAGAGAAGATATGAGTCTTATCACTCTATGAAATCGGCTTGCCCTCTATGTTGTACACTAGTGCCGATTTCACCAATAATGGGGTCTTTATATAGTGTGCACATTAGGGTTACACCATGTAACCCATGTCTTTACCCATTCCTTATGCTCCATGGGTTTTAACCTCCATGGAGTATCCATGGTCCACCACATGGGTTAAACCCAACATAAGGAATCATGGATCACAAGCCCACATATATAAGAATCAATGATTTACACAATCAATCCCCATATATTTAATTAGTCTCTTTTGATCACTAAATTAATTCCAAATTAATTCTTGATCAATACTAATTAAATAATATGATTTCATATTAATATATTAGAACTTATAATATATTAATATGCCACAAATATCTTATTCTCATTAAAAGGTCTACCCAAATGTTCCGATGCCATGCAACCCATATGGACCATGTCGGGTCGGGTCAAGTATATACCAATTATAGTTATGGACTTAGACACCAATCCAACAGAAGTTCCATGGACGGTTGGGTTGTGTGAGGCCGGGAGGCCAGTTATGAGATATTTAGCATTTCCTCTAAGGGTGAGGATTGAGCGCTCGCCATGTTGTGTATTCAGTTAGGGCATTGTGGTGATGCTTGAGGCAAATATGGGTAGGTGTGGAAGGTAGTATGGGCCCGTACTACTGAAAGCACAGGACCCATACGCATGTCAAGTAAGTCACAATCCCTAGGGATTGGTAGGGAGTTGACTCCCAGTTATTTATATGGATTATCTGATATCTTGTGCTATGTTTCAGAATGGTGATGACGAGGCGCTTTGTGGCTGGATCCGGTTCGGGATCAGGAGCAGGGGACGGAGGCCAGGAGGGGCCAACAGCACCGGAGCCGGTGGTACAGATGGGTACGAACGAGTTGGATGCCAGGATTCGGGAGATCCTACATGATGAGGTGGCTGCTATGTTCCGGGCACAGCTGCCAGAGATGTTCGGGTCGATTAAGACCGCCATGGTTGAGTACTTTGATGAGCGCTACGCGGCTCTTGCAGAGACAGCTGCCGCAGCAGCTGCTTCAGCTGTATCCGTGGCAGGGGGAGGAGTCAGTAGGGGTTTCTAGTACCGGGACTTCGATAACATGAAGCCCCCAACATTTGACGGTACACAGGATCCTATTCGAGCCATGAGGTGGTTATCCGACGTGGAGGGTTGTTTCTTCACATGTTCATGTCCTACTGACCAGAAGGTCAGGTGCGCCTTGAACATGCTGAGGCTCGGGGCCAAGGACTGGTAGAGACTGACGACAGGGTCATACACGGATGAGCAGAGAGCTGCAGTTACTTGGGAGCAGTTCCGGGACATGTTCCGCGCCCGTTACATTCCACGGGTCGAGCGGGAATGTTTGGCACAAGAACTTTTGAGTCTGAGACAGGATGGAGAGACGGTGACGGAGATCACCCGCATGTTCACTGAGAGGGCGATGTTCTACCCTAAGTTCGCATCTGAGCAGGCCCATATGACACGTTATTTGAGCATGCTCAAGACTGATATTCGACAGTTTGTTGCCACACAGCGATGTGATACTCTATTGGAGTTACAGGAGGCCGCTAGACGGCGTGAGTTGGAGATAGAGCTGCAGTTGAGGGAGCAGCGGCCGGCCCCGGTGCAGTCGCAGCTGGCGCCGAAGCGGTCTAAGACTGCTGATTCTAGGACCGGGGGTCAGTAGGGCCGCACTTGTGGAAAGTGCAGCAAGGGTCATACTGGAGCTTGTCAAGCTAGTAGCGGGTGCCACAGGTGTGGCAAGGAGGGGCATTTTTCTAGGGACCGCCGTCAGTCTGTCCCTGTCTCGGATATGAGGATATGCTATCATTGTCATCAGGTTGGTCACGTGAAGACCAACTGTCCATAGCTGGCGGCCAAGCCGGTGCAGGCTCCAGCGCCAGCTACACTGAGGATTACCGATGGGAGGCAGGGTAGGGCAGAGCCCCCGAAGGCTCAGGGGCGCGCCTTTCAGCTTACGGCCGAGGAGGCCAAGGCAGCACCGGACGTGGTTGCTGGTATGCTTCTATCCTTTATCTCATTTACTATATCTGCTGTATGCTTATCTATTGTGCCTGTTACTAGGTACGTTTCTAGTGAACTCCTTACCTGCGTTGGTTTTATTTGACTCGGGGGCGAGTCGGTCTTTTGTATCTCAGACATTTAGTAGGGAGTTTAGAGTGCTAGTAGGCGAGCTAGAGTGTCCGTTGCGAGTATCTATCGCCAACGAACACGGGGTTTCTCCTTCTTCGGTCTATCGAGGGTGCGAGATGGAGTTCTTCGGGGTACCTTTTCCGATAGACTTGATTCCGATCCCTATGGGGGATGTGTGCGTGATTGTAGGGATGGACTGGCTCAGTCGTTTCAGTGCTATGATTGATTGCGAGGGTCAGCGGATAGTGGTTCGAACCCCAAGTGGGGGAGAGTTGACTGTATATGGTCAGGGCACCAGAGTGGGATCAGGGTTTTGTTCAGCCGTCAGGGCTCGGCAGTATATACAGCACGGGGATGCGGGGTACCTAGCGTATGTATTGGATACTCGAGTCATGGATCAGATTTCGGTTTCCGATGTTCCGGTGGTCAGGGAGTTCGCAGATGTGTTTCCGGAGGAGTTGCCAGGGATACCTCAGGAGAGGTAGGTCGAGTTCAGGATCGACCTGGTGCCAGGTGCGGCCCCTATCGCTAAGGCGCCATACCGATTGGCATCGCTAAAGATGCAGGAGCTGTCGTCACAGCTACAGGAACTTCTGGGCAAGCAGTTCATTCGACCTAGCAGTTCTCCATGGGGAGCGCCGATCCTTTTTGTCTGGAAAAAGGACGGTTCGCACCGGATGTGCATTGATTACCGGGAGTTGAATAAGTTAACGGTGAAGAACCATTACCCACTCCTGAGGATAGACGATCTCTTTGATCATTTGCAGGGCGCATCTTGGTTTTCCAAGATAGACTTGAGTTCTGGGTATCATCAGGTCAGGGTCAGAGAGGAGGATGTGGAGAAGACCGCGTTCCGAACTCGTTACGGACATTACGAGTTCGTGGTGATGCCGTTTGGGGTCACCAAGGCGCTAGCAGTGTTTATGGATCTGATGAATCGGGTCTGCAGACCGATGCTCGACCACTCGGTCATAGTGTTTATAGACGATATCTTGGTGTATTCCAAGACCCGAGAGCAGCATGAGGAGCATCTACGGGAATTATTGGGAGTCCTGAGACGAGAACGGTTGTACGCCAAGTTCTCGAAGTGTGAGTTTTGGCTACGAGAGGTCCAGTTCCTCGGACACCTCGTTAACCAAGAGGGGATTTTGGTCGATCCGGCCAAAATCGAGGCGGTTATGCAGTGGGAGGTTCCGAAATCTCCCTTAGATACCGGAGATTCATATAGGACTTCTCCAAGATTGTAGTACCCCTCACTCGTCTGACGAGGAAGGGGGTGGATTTCTGGTGGGGCCCTGAGCAGCAGAGGGCGTTTGAGACCCTCCGACAGCGGTTGTGCGAGGCCCCAGTCTTGACACTCCCGGAGGGAGTTGAGGATTTTATGGTGTTCTGTGATGCATCCATCACAGGTTTAGGGGTGGTCCTCATGCAGAGAGGGCGAGTGGTAGCTTATGCGTCGCGGCAGTTGAAGCCGCATGAGACGAGATACCTTACGCATGACTTGGAGCTAGGGGCGGTGGTGTTCGCCCTCAAGATATGGAGGCATTACCTTTACGGGGTCCGCTGTACCATTTACACGGATCACAAAAGCTTGAGACATATCATGGATCAGCCAAACCTGAACATGAGGCAGCACAGGTGGCTGGATGTAGTCAAGGACTACAACTGCGAGATCCTTTACCATCCTGGTAAAGCGAATGTGGTTGCGGATGCTTTGAGCCGCAAGTCAAGTGGGTCTTCCACCCCAACGGTATGTATGAGGATAGCAGTTGACTCTCTGCTTGTGAGTTTGATCAGAGATGCCCAGGTTGAGGGCATGCGACCAGAGAATTGGAAGCTGGAGAGAATCAAGGGTGAGAATACCCGATTTGAGCAGGATAGTCGGGAATTATTGACCTGATGCGGTCGGGTTTGGGTCCCGATGTCTGGTGGGGTTAGGCAGACGGTTATGGAGGAGGCTCATAAGCCTCATTTCTCTATTCACCCGGGAGCCACCAAGATGTACCGGGATTTGAGTTTGAGCTATTGGTGGCCGTGCATGAAGAAAGAAATCGTTTGGTACGTCGAGAGGTGCTTCACCTGTAGGATGGTCAAGGCCAAGCATCAGAGGCCGCATGGCAAGCTGCAGCCTCTAGAGATTCCCATGTGGAAATGGGAACAGATCACGATGGATTTCATTACCAAACTTCCAAGAACGGCGAAGGGATTTGATGCGATATGGGTCATCGTGGATCGATTGACCAAGAGCGCCCATTTCTTGGCGATTCGGGAGCGTTCGTCGGCCGAAAAGTTGGCCGACGTGTACGTTCGTGAGATCGTGTCTCGCCATGGGGTTCCCGTTTCCATTGTCTCCGATCGGGATGTCAGGTTTACCTCCCGTTTCTGGCAGAAATTCCACGAGGAGCTGGGCACGCGATTGCACTTCAGCACAACATTCCATCCGCAAACTGATGGTCAGAGCGAGCGGACCATTCAGACCCTCGAGGATATGCTGAGGGGGTGTGTCATTGATTTTGGTGGGAGCTGGGATTCCCACCAACCGCTTGCAGAGTTCGTCTACAACAACAACAATCATTCCAGCATTGGCGCCTCGCCATTCAAGCTGTTGTACGGGCGAAGATGTCGCACCCCAGTTTGTTGGGGTGAGGTTGGACACAGGGTTATGGGTCGGACGGAGGTGGTCTTGCAGACTACTGAGAAGATTCAGCAGATTAGGCAGCGGCTGCAGACCGCTCAGAGTCGGCAGAAGAGTTACGCCGACCGACGCCGATCCGAGTTAGAGTTTCAGGTCGGCGACATGGTACTCCTGAAGGTCTCGCCCTGGAAGGGTGTGATCCGCTTCAGGAAGAGGGGAAAATTGGGTCCCTGATATATTGGGCTGTTCAGGATCATTGCCAGGGTTGGCAAGGTGGCTTACAGACTAGAGCTGCCGGAGGAGCTTAGTCGGATCCACAGTACTTTCCACGTTTCGTAGTTGCGAAAGTGCATTGTGGACCCGGAGGCAGTGGTGCCACTGGATGACATTCAGGTTGATGAGCGCCTGAATTATATTGAGAGGCCGATTGTTGTTTTGGAAAGGAAAGTGAAAGTCCTACGCAACAAGGAGGTTATGTTGGTGAAGATACATTTGGGGGTTGGTGCCTCCATTCTAGGGGAATGTCTTGTCTTCAAACCCCACTACCTTCGACAGTGCCAAACGATTGGCACAGCGGCTCATCGATCACGGAGTCCGCACCCCGACAACGACAACAACCCTTGCCGTCCCAGAACCATAAAAAGCCGCTGACAACAAGCGGAAGTTTTAGGACAACAAGAAGAAGAACGCGACGCAAAACTTTGCCAAAAAGCAGCAGGTCGTGGCTGTTCATGCCGCGATAGCACCTACTGCCACTGCGCCAACGAAACAGTATGCGGTAAGCTTCCCAAGTGCAACAAGTGCAGCTTCCACCACAATGGACCCTGCCGGGAAATGCAGTGTGTAAACTGCAACATGAAAGGGCACACTGCCCGTTTCTGCAAAGCTCCGGCTAGGCCAATCACCCAAGTCACCGGCGTTGGTATGGGTCAGGCTTGCTACGGATGTGGCGAGGTGGGCCACTATAAGAGGAACTGCCCGAAGGCAGGGAATGCTGGCGGAGTGGTAAGAGTTTTGGCTATAGGCCACGAGGAAGCTGTAACATCCCAACCGTCGGGTATCATTATTTTTCCATTCAGATTTCATGTTTAAGGTCTACTCGATGAGTTGACGCTATGACTCGTCGAGTAGCAGCGGGCCAGGACACGTCAATTAATGAGTGACTCGTCGAGTCGTTTTAGGGACTCGACGAGTAGGAGCTGGCAGTGGAAACCCTAATTTTCAGGGTTTTTGCACCCTATATATTGGACCATTAGCACCTCCCACTATCCTCTATCACCCCTTGAGAGCCAGAAACCCTAATTTCCATAAGTGTGAGCTTGGAGAGTGTTTTGGAACTTTGAGAAGTGATTTTGTGAAGGGAACTTGTAGATCAAGAGGCTAGTATCAAGGGTTTTGTGTGGATGCAGAGTCTACTTCAGCTTGGGCACGTTTTGGAGGTAACCAGCTGTCACCTTTGTTGGGTTTTGAGCATTCTAACACTTCCTAAGTGTACATGCAACCCTATTAAACCTTGGATCTATGTTTGTCTAAGATACATGCAAAATATTATTTTCCAAGGTTTATAACCTATCTAGCATGGCATGGGGTACTTTTAACCATAAAAGAACTAGATGAATTACATACCTTTTGTTGATTGTTGATTCCTTGGAGTTTGAGAGCCAAGCACCAATAATGTGAATGCCTCAAATGGAAATCACAAATCACCACAAACTTGGAAAATGTATGAGAGAGTATACTAACTCTTGATTTTGGCCACCACACTTACACACACATTAGTGTCTTTTTCATGCAACATAAGCTTGTTTATATAGTGTACATGGTTAGGGTGAAACCCTAATAACCCATGTCTTTTCGTCTTCCAAGAATCCATGGGTAAAAGCTCCATGGATCATCCATGGACTTCCATATAAGCTTAGCCCATTCCCAAATGAGTGTTAGCCCACACCATATAAATATAATAGCCCATGATTTAATTAGTCTTCCTTTTAATCACTAAATTAATTCATAATTAATTCAAGATTAAAACTAATTAAGTAACATGACTTTATATTAAAATATTATAACTTATAATATATTAATAAATCGTAAGTATACAACTCTCATAAAATTATCCATAACTAGTTCGGGTGAAGTGCAACCCAAATGGACCATGCCGGGTCGGGTCAAGTATATACCAAATAAGTTATGGACTTAGACACCTTATCCAACAGACTCCCACTTGGATAAGTCTAATAACTGTATTTGCCTATATTACTTCAGGAACCAACCGGCAATCGTAGCTCTCGAAAACTCTTGTGAACTATGAAGCGCCATTTTAGATAAGTGATCATATAATCCTCTGCTCTCATGATATCAGCCGGACAAATACATGGAACAATGTCTTACTTATTGTCTAGCAGTTGTTTCTCGATTTCCGATTTGTTTGACAAAGAGCTTAACTGAACACATCAATTTAGTTCTGACCGGGCCCGGTACATGGGTCAACACAAAATCATCGAGGGGCCCAGATATCGCTTCTATTTCTAGAAGGAACATATAAACTTCGACTCATATGCTTGTTCTACTACTTATTGAATTGCACACAAAGGCACGTTTTATAACATCAAGTTACTGATGCGTTTACGTGCAATCAATGCACAACCAACTCATAGGTAACAACTCATATCTCTAGGTTTGAAGACTTATATGATATTACCGTCTCATGATCACTCGAGATAAATTCCATGAAGTGATACAAGTGAGCGTGGGTTTATTCCAATACTCATAACTTATGAGCACTCATGAACGTTGTAGCAACCATTGCTATGTCTAAACACCTTTAGCCATCTACAAACCCAATTCATGACAATCTTGATTCATACCTACTTCCGACGTATGACTGAATGTGGAAGTTTGAATAAATTAATTATTCTGGAAGTCAAAACATGCAAAACTGAAACAATAGTAAATAATTGACAATGATAGTAACACTTTACTCATAAATAAATCACACATTTTATTCATCATCAAACGTCGATTACATTTTACAAGTTTCATAAAAGGCTATCTAATCTGTAAAACTAATATCGTCCCTCAGCCCGATGCGCCTCGCATGCTGCAAATGCTTAACCCTCGTCAGTCCCTTCGTAAGGGGATCCGCAGGGTTCTCATCTGACGATACCCTCTTTGCCACGAGGAGTCCCTCTTCTATCTTGTGTCTTATGAAGTGATATTTTCTGTCAATGTGTCGGGATCTGCCATGATCTCTTGGTTCCTTGGCTAAGGCAACCGCACTATTGCTGTCACAGAAAATCTCCATAGGCTCCTTAATAGCTGGTACAACTCCAAGGTCTCCGATGAAGTTCCTCAGCCATATCGCCTCCTTTGCCGCTTCACTCGCTGCTATGTACTCTGATTCACAAGTCGAATCAGCTACAGTCTCCTGTTTGGAACTCTTCCAAGTGATTGCCCCTCCATTTAAGGTAAAGACCCAGCCCGACTGAGAGCGGAAGTTATCCCTATCAGTCTGAAAGCTAGCATCACTATACCCTACTACTCTCAAGTCATCACCCCCACCAAGGGTAAGGATCCAATCCTTAGTCCTCCGCAGGTACTTGAGAATATTCTTTACCGCAGTCCAATGAGCCTTGCCAGGGTTCCCCTGATATCTGTTGACCATGCTCAAAGCGAAGGCCACATCAGGACGAGTACAAGTCATAGCATACATGATCGAACCAACAGCGGAAGCATAAGGTAACCGACTCATCTCAACTATCTCATCTTCTGTACTCGGGCTCTGAGCCTTGCTCAGTTTGGCATTGCTTTGGATTGGTAATTCTCCTTTCTTGGAATTCTGCATGTTGAACCTTTTCAACACCTTATCCAAGTAGATACTCTGACTAAGTCCAAGTAGTCTTTTACTCCTTTCTCTTAATATCCTTATCCCTAGGATATAGGTAGCTTCTCCAAGGTCCTTCATAGCAAAGCACTTCCCAAGCCAGGACTTAACCTCCTGCAAGGTTGGGATGTCATTTCCTATGAGTAGTATGTCATCCACATACAGTACCAAAAATCTAACTATACTCCCACTAGCTCTGACATACACGCAGGACTCATCTTCACTTCTTGAGAAACCAAACTCTTTGACCTTCTCATCGAAACAAAGATTCCAACTTCGAGATGCTTGTTTCAATCCATAAATGGATTTCTCAAGCTTGCACACTCTATTGGGGTACTCTGCACTGACAAAACCTTCTGGCTGATTCATGTAAACATCCTCAGCCAACTTTCCGTTAAGGAAAGCGGTTTTGACATCCATTTGCCATATTTCATAATCATGAAATGCAGCAATGGCTAGCATAACCCTAATAGACTTAATCTTTGCTACTGGTGAAAAGGTTTCATCATAATCAATTCCCTGAGTCTGAGTAAACCCCTTCGCAACCAGTCGAGCCTTATAAGTGTGCACCTTCCCATCCATGTCGGTCTTCTTCTTGAAGATCCATTTGCACCCGACTGTCTTACGGCCTGGTACATTGTCAACCAAGTTCCAAACTTGATTGTCATACATGGACTGTATCTCGCTGTCCATAGCCTCCTTCCATTTAGCAGACTATGGGCCTGCCATGGCTTCCTTAACACTGTTAGGTTCATCCAGATTTACCAGTGTACTGTCACTGATAAATGTATCACCTTCCGTAGTAATATGAAATCCATAATAAAACTCAGGTGTGTTCCTAACCCTTGTGTAACGCCTCGGAAGTATAGACTCATCAGCTGGATCAACAGGAGTTTCCTCCTCGGGTTGATTGCTAGTATTTGAGGTTCCTTCACCAACTGACTCTTGAATTTCTTCAAGGTCAATTTGCCTCCCACTGTCTCCTTGGCTTATAAATTCTCTCTCTCGAAAGACTACTCTCCTAGCCACAAAGACCACATTCTCACTGGGTCTGTAGAAGAGGTAACCGAAGGATTTTTGTGGGTAGCCGATGAAAATACACCTTTCACTTCGAGGTTCGAGCTTGTCATGAGTTTCGCGCCTCACGAAAGCCTCGCAACCCCAAATCTTGATGTGGTCCAAATTGGGAACTTTCCCAATCCACATTTCATGAGGTGTTTTGGCAACCTTCTTTGTAGGGACTAGATTAAGGATGTGGGCGGCAGTCTCTAAGGCATACCCCCAAAAAGAGATTGGTAGCGAAGCTCGACTCATCATAGAGCGAACCATGTCCAACAAGGTTCGATTGCGCCTCTCAGCTACACCATTCAGCTGTGGTGTCCTGGGAGGTGTCAATTGTGGGACAATCCCACACTCCTTAAGATAGTCGAGGAACTCAGTACTAAGATACTCACCACCTCGATCGGATCGAAGCATCTTAATGTTCCTGCCCAATTGATTTTCTACTTCCTGTTTAAACTCTTTAAACCTTTCAAAAGTTTCTGACTTATGTTTGATTAAGTAGACATAACCGTATCTACTAAAATCATCAATAAAAGTCACATAATAGCGATTAGCATCCCTTTGCGGTTTTGAATGGTCCACATACATCAGTATGTATAAGGTCCAGCAAACCCTCACCCCTTGCACAAGTACCAGTGAAGGGTGATTTTGTCATTTTTCCAAGTAGACAAGACTCACAACTGTCATCCGACTTGAGATCGAACGACTCCAAGACTCCATCCTTTTGGAGCTGGCCTATGCGTTTCTTGCTTACATGTCCAAGACGACAATGCCACAAAGATGCTTTATCCAAGATAGTAGAAGAATCAATACATAATACATTATTTCCTAAATTATCTACAACCGATACAGCTTCATACACACCATCACAAGGTAATGCTTTAAAATAAAGAACATTATTAAAGAAAGCATTAATACTACCAACTTCATTATCAAATGAAAAGGTAAAACCTTGTTTGTACAAAGCATGAAAGGAAATAATATTCCTCGCCATTTCAGACGAGTACACACATTTATTCAAATCTAACTTTAACCCACTATCTAGCAACAAAGTATAAACTCCAATCTTGGTAACAGGTGCAACCTTCTTGTTCCCCATGATTAAGTTTATCTTTCCGTGCTCCACATCCTCACTTCTTCTTAGGCCCTGCAAGTCACAACAGATGTGAATACCACAACCTGTATCAAGAACCTAAGAATTAGAATATGGTGAGTTATTAGACAATATAGTGTAAATACCTGCATGGGATGGTTTCACTTTCCCATCCTTGACATCCTGCAAGTACTTTGGGCAGTTTCGCTTCCAGTGCCCCTTATTTTGACAGTAGAAGCATTCAGCATCCTTAGGGATGGCAGAAGGAGTGATAGAACCACCTTTGGTTCCAGATGAGGAGCCTTCAAGGGACTTTCCCTTGGTACCCTTCGAAGGGTGCTTCCTCTTTTTTCCTTTTCCTTTCCCGATAGCCAAAACAGGCGTAGTAGTAGGAGTGGGAGTAGCAACCGACTTACTCTTAAGACCACTTTCGACAGTCTTCAGAAGTCCTTGAAGCTTACTGAGTGTGACTTCCTCCTTGTTCATGTGGTATGTCATACGAAATTGATCATAACACCATGGCAAGGAGTGCAAAATGATATCAATTGCCAACTCCTCAGGGAAGTTCACATTCAGTTTCATTAGACGGTCCACATACCTTTGCATTTTCTGCATGTGGCTCGTGATTGGTTCGCTATCCTTCATACGGGTAGTGATCATGGAGGAGATTATTTCATACCGCTCTTGACGAGCACTCTTATGGTACCTTTCCATCAGATCCTGATGCATCTCAAAAGGGTAATAGTCCTCATAGGACTTTTGGAGTTCAGCTGTCATGGTGGCCATCATGATGCATGCCACCTTGGTGGCATCTCTTTCATGTGCCTGATACTCAGCGACCTCCTCAGGAGTAGCAGTGGACTCATCAAGCTCCTTTAGCTCCTTATCGAGGACATATTCCTTGTCCTCGTAACGAGTAACCATCCTGATGTTCTGGATCCAATCCATGAAGTTGGAACCATCAAAGATGACCCTCCCATAAAGGTTCATGAGGGAAAAGGAGCCAGTAGGGTTAGAGCCCGAAGCTTTGTTGTTGGAAGACATCTGAAAAGAAGAAAACAAGTTTAGATTAGATATATCGAATCCTTAATAATACACCCAAATGTAATATTAAGGCTAGGATCCAACACAATATATTATAACTTAGAAGAGGGATGCCGTAATCTAAGCTATAATATATTTGAAGGTAGGTGAATGACGATTCACCAATTTCCACCATGAAAACGAAATGAATTATTAGGTTTAATTGGTTTTGAAATTCCTAGATTCCTTTGAGATTCATTGAACTTTTCAATGGCATGTTTCAATCTCGATTGTGCCCTTCAAGTTTTGTGACTGGGATGCCGAGGATCACAAAACAAGGTGTGAATAACTATGCAAATTCACTTGGTACCCTTAATATTATCACCTAATCAATGTGCCGGTTAACCACACACGCTCCACCGATCTATGATAAACATTAAGTCACCCTTCGTGATCCTTACTAGTCCAAGTTAGTGTGCCGGTTAACCACACACGCTCCACCAACGACTTGGTAAGGTACAAAGTGTGAATTTCATGGGTTAGCACCATATTCACATTTTCCTAAAGTAACTAAGATTGGGAATTTATAAAAGGTTTAGTTACTTTATAATATTCATCATACTTTTAATGAGAATTTATAAGTCCTTGTCCTACCCGTTCGGCTAACGACCCTCCACCAGTCAAGCAAGCGGTGGGTGAGAGTGGACACCCATTAAGTTGCCATTTTATAGGCAACAACCTTATACCCACCTTATAGACTGGCTTCGTGAATGAGGCGTACTAGCGGTAAGACGACTTTAATCTTATACATATATATAATAATTAACCATTAATGTTATAAATAGTATAAGGGTTGAATTTTAACTTTTAAAACTCTAAGGGTTTGGAATTAAAGTATATTAAAGTGTGTGTAACTTTACAAATTCCAAAACTTGAGGACAAGTTTTGAAACTATTCAAAACTTTTCATTTCATAACTTATGAATTAAAGGTTCATAAAAATGAAGACTCTTCATTTCCATGTAACTTATGTGTTTTAAGTGTGTGTTTAAAAGAAGTGACCTTTGGATATCCATAACTTGAGGACAAATTATGGACTCCATTAAAACACATAAATGATCAAGAATTAATCCTAAACAATTCAGCAAATAATTCCTATCATCTTCTAAATTCATAAGAACATGAACATGATCATCAAAGTTTCAAGAATTATATGAACACATACAAAACATGAAATTTTGATATAAGCTATTGTAAATGGATTAGAACAACCATTACACCAACTAAAACAAGTTTTAAAACACCAAAACAGTTTAGGGTAATGTTTCTAGTCCATTTCCAGCAGCAAAAGTCGAAAATCTGCATTCTGAGGCTCCTACTCGCCGAGTGTACGAACCTACTCGCCGAGTAGGATGAGTTTACACATGAACTCGGCGAGTCCCCCCATGGACTCGGCGAGTTCATCAGTCAGACAGCAAAAAATCGACTTTTAATCACTATTTTGCATCAAGTATCAAACAAACAAGCCTAGGCTCTGATACCACTGTTGGGTTTTGAGCATTCTAACACTTCCTAAGTGTACATGCAACCCTATTAAACCTTGGATCTATGTTTGTCTAAGATACATGCAAAATATTATTTTCCAAGGTTTATAACCTATCTAGCATGGCATGGGGTACTTTTAACCATAAAAGAACTAGATGAATTACATACCTTTTGTTGATTGTTGATTCCTTGGAGTTTGAGAGCCAAGCACCAATAATGTGAATGCCTCAAATGGAAATCACAAATCACCACAAACTTGGAAAATGTATGAGAGAGTATACTAACTCTTGATTTTGGCCACCACACTTACACACACATTAGTGTCTTTTTCATGCAACATAAGCTTGTTTATATAGTGTACATGGTTAGGGTGAAACCCTAATAACCCATGTCTTTTCCTCTTCCAAGGATCCATGGGTAAAAGCTCCATGGATCATCCATGGACTTCCATATAAGCTTAGCCCATTCCCAAATGAGTGTTAGCCCACACCATATAAATATAATAGCCCATGATTTAATTAGTCTTCCTTTTAATCACTAAATTAATTCATAATTAATTCAAGATTAAAACTAATTAAGTAACATGACTTTATATTAATATATTATAACTTATAATATATTAATAAATCGTAAGTATACAACTCTCATAAAATTATCCATAACTAGTTCGGGTGAAGTGCAACCCAAATGGACCATGTCGGGTCGGGTCAAGTATATACCAAATAAGTTATGGACTTAGACACCTTATCCAACAACCTTAACCTCTTTTCTTCTAGAATCATTCATATATGAAGACTAGGGCTTTCTTTAGTTATTCATGAAGGTATTTTGGTAGGGGAGCTAGATCTGAAGTTGAAACTTCAGATCTGAACCTCTTTTGAGTCCTAAGTGCATAAAGTTTCCAGCTCTTGCAAGGATGAGACTCTCCTAAGGTGTAAAGCTCCATTAGAAGCTTAGATTGGTCATTTAGAGCCTTTAGGGCCTTGCATGTGTGTAAAGTTTGCAGCTTTACGTGATAATCATGCCTTAGAAGCTTGGATCTGTAATCTGGAACCTTGGCATGGCTTAAAAGTGTCTGCATGGATGAAGGTCTGCAAGGACTCGGCGAGTTGCATAGTCAACTCGGTGAGTCTTATGAAGATGGTCACGAACTCGTCGAGTTGATGAACAAACTCAGCGAGTCCGTTGAAGATTGCCTTGAACTCGGCGAGTCGTTCGAAGACTCGGCGAGTCGGCTAGGGTTTCTCCCAATTCTTGGACACGTATGAACTCGGCGAGTTAAGGGGAACTCGACGAGCCAATCAAGGATTTCACGACTTCTCGAGTTCAGGAAGGACTCGACGATTCGGTGAACTACACTCAACGAGTCGAGTCAACATGGACTGTTGACTTTGACTGTGGACTTTGACTTTGACCAAGAGTTGACCAGTTGACTTCTGAGGGTAGTCTGGTAATTTGGAGATTTATGAAAAAGGGTTTTATGGTAATTATAGGTGGTGGAGTTCGTGTTGGTGATCCAGGAGTTGAGCTTTCTAGTTTCAGAAGACTTTTGAGAGGTGAGTTATCCTCACTATATCAACAGGGTCTAAGGCACCAAGGCCGGCCCTTTATAGATTTGTATCCGGATTATTACATGATATGTTTATTGTTTTCCATCCTGTTAGTTAGGATGGTGATATGCTTATGCTTAGTGACCTGAGTAGGTCGATATACTGGTTATAGGATTATGCTATGTTAGTGACCTGGGTAGGTCGGTGTCCTGGTTATGGGACGTTGCTATGCTATTTGATCTGTTATATCGGTTTGACTGTTATTATGATAGCCCATGAATGTATATGCACATGTTGTTTGATTTGGGTATTGGGTTGAGGCGGTCCTGCTTTGTGCTGAAGGCCAACATACCCAGAGCGGTCCGGATAGACTACAAAACCCAAGAGGGTATGATAGTCAGACCAAAGGCCCGGCGAGCGGTCCGGATAGGCTGAAGGCACTGCGAGGCGGTCCAGACGTGCCGAAGGCTCGGAGAGCGGTCCAGATAGACTGAAGGCCTGCGAGGCGGTCCAGTCAGGCTGAAGGCTCATTATGCTTGTTGTTTGGTTATATGTTTATATGACATGGTTATGTGGTTGGTATTTTGGGGGATAGCTCACTAAGCTTTCGGGCTTACCGTTTCAGTTGTTGTTCCAGGTACCTCTGGTGATCGCGGGAAGGCGAAGGCATGATCGTACCGCTCCTCTCGCTGTTATGATATTTATGATTTGATACTGGGATACTCTGATAACTGTATTTTGAAAACAAACTATGTAATGACTTAATGGATTAAAATGTTTTAAAAGTTTTAAATTAGCTTGAATTTTGGGGTGTGACAGAAGTAGTAGCAGACCCTACAGCGGTCACTGGTACGTTTCTCCTCGATAACTCTTATGCATGCACATTGTTTCATAGTGGAGCGGAGAGGAGTTTCGTGAACCAGAAATTTGCACACTTACTTAAGCAACAATCATGCGCACTTAAAGAACTGTTCACTGTAGAAATGGCTAACGGAAAGACTGAGAGCATTAGCTGCATATGCATATGATGTACTCTAACTCTAGATAGCCATTCATTTCCAATCGACCTCATGTCGGTCTCAATTAAAAGTTTCGACGTCATTATCGACATTGATTGGTTGAGTTCTCATCGTGCCGACATCATGTGTTATGAGAAGGCCGTTCGTTTTAATCTACCGTCTAACGAGACCCTAGTCATCTACGACGACAAACCAGGCACGAACCTTCGTATCATCTCGAGCATACAAGCCCATAGCTATTTACGAAAGGAGGGTCATGCATTCCTTGTTCATGTTGTCGATATGAGCCAAGAGACGAAAGACATAAAGAACATCCTAGAAGTACGCGATTTTCCCGACATCTTTCCACAAGAACTATCAGGATTACCTCCACAACGTCAAGTCGAGTTCAGAATCGACTTAGTTCCAAGGGCTACCCCAGTAGCCAAATCGCCCTATCGTCTAGCACCAGCTGAGATGCAGGAGCTATCCGGTTAACTTAACGAACTGCTCAGAAAGGGCTTTATTAGACCAAGCTTCTCACCCTGGGGAGCACCGGTCTTGTTCGTCAAGAAGAATGACGGATCGTTCCGTATGTGCATCGACTACAGAGAACTAAACAAACTTACCGTCAAAAATCGTTACCCTCTACCTCGCACAGACGATTTGTTCGACCAACTGCAAGGGGCAAATTACTTTTCAAAGATTGATCTGAGATCCGGGTATCACCAATTACAAGTGTTGGAGGAGGATGTTTCGAAGACAGCCTTCCGAACTCGTTATGGACACTACGAGTTTGTAGTGATGCCATTTGGATTGATCAATGCACCCACAGTATTCATGGACTTAATGAATAGGGTGTGCCGTCCTTACTTGGATCAGTTCGTCATTGTATTCATCGATGACATACATATCTACTCTCGTAGTAAGGAGAAGCATAGTCAACACCTGCGTCAGGTCTTAGAAACACTACGATCGGAGAAGCTCTATGCGAAGTTCTCTAAATGTGAATTTTGGATTCGAAGAGTCGAATTCTTGGGTCACGTGGTTAGCGAAGAGGGAATTCAAGTGGACCCTTCTAAAATAAATTCCATTGAGAACTGGTCAGCACTGAAGACGCCTACAGAAATTCGTCAATTTCTAGGCCTCGCTGGCTACTATCGCATGTTCATTCAGAACTTCTCTCGGATCGCGAAACCGCTTACTACATTGACCCAGAAAGGCGTGGCCTTGGACTGGGAAGAGAAACAAGAAAAGTCGTTCCAAACGTTGAAGCGAGCCTTATGCAGCGCACCGATACTATCCCTCCTAGAAGGGATAGAAGACTTTGTGGTTTATTGCGATGCATAGAACCAAGGGCTTGGCTGTGTTCTTATGCAACGAGGTAAGGTCATCGCCTATGCCTCAAGACAGCTAAAGACACACGAAGTCAACTACACCACACACGATCTTGAGTTAGGAGCAGTGGTATTTGCTCTGAAGATCTGGAGAAACTACCTGTATGGTACCAAAAGCACTATCTTTACAGACGACAAAAGCCTTCAACATATATTCGACCAGAAGGAGCTCAATATGAGACAACGACGGTGGGTCGAGCTACTCAGTGACTACGAATGCGAAATTCGTTATCATCCCGGCAAAGCCAACGTAGTAGCTGACACCCTAAGTTGGAAAGAATACTCTGGTCGTAGAGTCAAATCATTGGATATGACTATCCATTCGCATCTGTCCACACAAATTAAGAAGGCTCAGCTAGAAGCCTTGAAACCTGAAAATGTGGCGGGTGAATCCCTGAGAGGGATGGATAAAAACTTGGAAGTCAAGGATGGCGAAGCCTTATACCTCATGGATCGGATCTGGACACCGAGGCATGGTGGTTTCAGAGACTTGGTCATGACCGAAGCGCATAATACTCGATATTCCGTCCACCCAGGTTCAGATAAGATGTATATGGATCTCAAAAATTTATACTGGTGGCCTAACATGAAAGCAGAGATTGCTACTTTTGTGAGCAAGTGCCTTACTTGTGCCAAGGTTAAGTTCGAATACCAGAAACCCTCAGGTTTACTTCATCAACCGGAGATACCTGAATGGAAGTGGGAGCGGATCACAATGGACTTCATAACCAAGTTGCCCAAGACATCGGGTGGTCTCGATACCATATGGGTGATCGTAGACAGGTTAAAAAAGTCCGCACACTTCCTGCCTATCAAAGAAACTGACAAGATGGAGAAACTAACAAGAACCTACATTAGGGAGATCGTACGACTGCATGGTGTTCCCATATCCATTATCTCTGATAGAGTTCACTTCAAGGTTCTGGCATCTGCAAACCGATGGACAAAGTGAGAGGACTATTCAAACTTTGGAAGATATGTTGCGAGCCTGTGTGATAGACTTTGGGAAGGCATGGGTTACTCATTTACCCCTTGTCAAGTTCTAATACAATAACAGTTATCACACGAGCATAAAGGTTGCCCCATTTGAAGCCCTCTATGGCCGAAAGTGCAGATCCCCTCTGTGTTGGGCTGAAGTAGGTGATACACAGTTAGCTAAAGGACGAGTTCCTGACAACACTCTCACAGGTCCAGAGATCATTCGGGAAACGACAGAGAAGATCGTTCAGATTCGTGAACGATTGAAAGCCTCTAGAGACCGACAAAAAAGCTACGCAGACAAGAGAAGAAACCTTTGGAATTCCAGGTTGGTGATCATGTTCTATTGAAGGTCTCACCCTGGAAGGGCTTGATAAGCTTCAGAAAGTGTGGAAAGCTAAATCCAAGATACATAGGGCCTTTCGAGATTCTCGCTAGAATCGGCCCTGTAGCTTACAAACTCAAACTACCTCACGAACTTAGTAACATACACCCTACTTTCCACGTTTCAAACTTGAAAAAGTGTCTGTCCGACGAGACTCTTGTAATCCCACTCGACGAGATCGAGATCAACGAGAGCCTCAACTTCGTGGAAGAACCCGTAGAGATCATGGACCGAGAGGTCAAGCAAACGAAGCAAAGCTGTATCCCGATAGTGAAGGTTCGCTGGAATGCCAAGCGGGGACCTGAATTCACTTGGGAGCGCGAGGATCAAATGAAACTGAAATATCCTCATCTTTTTACTTAGTTATTTGTATTTGCTTAAACTCTAATTTCGGGACGAAATTCTCTCTAACGGGGGGATGATGTGACAACCCGAAATCTCTATCTTGTAAAGCCATTCAATTCAATCAAAAGTCAGACTTGTTTCTGCTATCTTTTAGCTTTGTTAAGGGTCTGTTTGAGTGTTCTAAGCCTAGTAAATTCAAGTATTGGGTGTTAGGAAGTATCTATTAGAGTTCATTGTGTAGCATTCAAGCCGGAAAACTCCATCACAAGGAGTTTACGGCCGTAAACTCTTGTCTAGCTGTGAACTCTACTCCTTAAGTATGATTTTCCTTCATTTTTCTTCACTTCTCACATCTTCAAGTCAAGAACACTCATTTCTCTCTCAAGTATCATCAAGAACACTTTCATTTCTCTTCACATTTGTAAGTGATTCTTTCATTTATTAGTTGATATCCTTCTTGATCTAGTAAAACCCTATGATTTCATCCGTGAATTCATCTCTTTTTGGGGTTAGATCTTCAAATCATCAAGAACACCAAGAACACACACCAGTTCTTTGGGCCGTAAACAGCACTTCAAGCTTCAAAATCGTAAGTATCCTTTCCATATACTAGTTATCCATTAGAAACTCTTGAATTACAACCAAGAATCAACCATTTTAGCATGAACATCAAGAGTTTACGGCCGTAAACTCTCCCTTTGGCCATAAACCCTTCTTATGATCATGATGTTGGCCGTGAACCTTCTTAAGACCAAGATTAGGACTGCAAACACTTCATAGATGCAAGTTAGGGCTGCAAACCTTTCTTAAGATTAAGTACTTTGTCCGTAAACACATCTTTGGCCGTAAACACTTAAGGTGTGGTCGTTAACTCCCTTAAACCAATCATATGTGATTGATACACTCCATTGTGAGTGATTCCTAGTTCCTAGGGATGTTTCCAATACCTGATTAGTTGTTATATACACTAATTATATACATATATGTGTTATTATATGCTTATTAGGATCTGTTTGTGCTCGAGACTTCACTTGACACTTAGCATCCTATATCGATCTTACATTCGAATCACTCACTACATGTGAGTTCATACCCCTAACTTATCTTTTAAATGATTTTAAATGCTTTTATGGGGGGAATACAAGTTGAAAACAATATAGTTATAACATCAATCATATGTGATTTATAACTGTCAAACAAGAGGATTTCTTATACTTCAAAACTGTATTATCAAACAAACTGTTTCAAATCGTTTTATAAACTGACATCAAGTCATCAATAACCATTCAAATGGTTAAAACTCTTTTATATGTTAACCTCTCTATCGTTTTACAAAACTCTTTTAAACTTATATATTGTCAAAATCATGTCTATATAGATATAGTTATATAAATAAGGTTGAAAGGGCTTAGGACTGATAATTCGCTTTATTTCATGCTCCTTGTTTGGTTGTGGACTTAGGGTATCAGTTGTTTGTCCGAGTGTCGTTTGAATCTTAGTTATATATTATATATATGTATGTAGATATAAAAGTTCTTCCAATCAGTTCGATACCTTTGGGTAGAAAATGTGTACATACATGATCAGTCATTCAAACAACAGTACTAGTAAACTATAATAGGTATAGTTTAGGAAGTTAGTACTTACTATTTCTAGAACAATGAAACTTACAAGATTCAGTTCATACATGAGTCAGTTCAAACATACTACAACTAGAACAGAAGGAACATACTAATAACTAATGTGAGCCACTACTTCATGGCATGCCAATATACTGCTGTGTCACGTTTTGTAACCAGAGTCTCCTGGAGGGAGAGCGTGAGTTTGTGTATAGATCTATACGGGATTGACCATCCTACACCTTGCTTCTAAATACAGTGGGACCTGCAGGTCTACGGGTCACGAATGTCATACCATTTCGACGTCTTGAACGTCGTGTTTTACTAGTCAATCAAGTATGGTTATAATCTCATCACATTTTACCTTAATTAAACAAACTGGTTTTAAGGTAGTTAGTACATCTGTAGTTACTTTATACAATACTACTATACATCTTCATTTCCCATTACATTCATATAGTGATCTTCTCACATAAACGGTAATGTAAACTATTTTATGTTAATGATAGTCATACTTGGGAAAAACACTCACTTTACAAAAGGATAAACATACAAAACAGTCGGGTCTTGGTAGAAGACTACTTTAGTAGAAAATATAGGATTTTCTAGGGAGCTTACAAACATTTACATCAAACTCTTACAAACACTTTCATCAAACTTATACAAACAATTGACACTAAAATACTTATGAACTCACCAGCTTAAATGCTGATCTACGCTTTCAAAATAACTTGTATTCTCAGGTCACCAGTAGAGAGGTACCAATGACCAGGTTTTGAGCAGACGGAGCATGTTCAAGACTCGTCCTTTATTTTGATTCATATTTTGGTTTCTTTCAAACTTTACAAAGAACACACTTGTATTAAATTATATTATTAATGCAAAGGATGATGTTGTTGCTTGTTTTACTATTATGCATTGTTATGATACTGTACATGACGTCCTCCGCCCCCGAACGTTTCCACTGTTCTGGTTTGGGGGTGTGACACACAAATTGTTTCATGAGTCATATGGGTTTGAACCCAAACATTTACAAACATTTTATAAAATGTTTACTTTCATAAACTTTAAAACAATTTGTTGGCTATGCAATGCATGTCCTCACACAATGCAGGCTTACAGGTTCTATCTCGTTTCATTATTCATTTTCATTATGTTTACATGTTCAATAATGTTTTATATCATAGGTATGCTAAGGACCACTTCGCCTTGGGTAGCCTTAGTTGTTGACCATACTAGAAGAATAAATCATCTCGTTGTGACCTCATAGTTTTAATACATTAGATGATTTCATAAATACTTTGGATGATTTCATTCGATAATTTAACGGATCTATTTATCCATTAAATATGGTAACTAAAGTCAAAATTCATCTCTAAAACCCCCTTTATATTAGAGTTATCAAGAGATATGTAAAATAGTTCACAATGTTTGTACTTGAAATTTAAGATCTCTATAAAAATGACTTCTTTATTTTTTACTTTCTTACAAACATAGGTCAATACTGAATTGAATAGATATTGGATGTAAGTTTTTGTATCTTATTTGTCAAGGTAGTAGATTCTTTGAGGCCACGAGACTAAAGGATTACCATGAAGAGGTAGGGACATAAACTAATGCAAATAAGAAATGAAGCCTCAAAGTTTGAGTCCCCAAGTATTAATTATTTTTGAAAACCAAAACTCTCGCAATGGTTCGAAAAGACGGAGTCGGTCTTCGAGATCTGCTCCTGTCCGGAAGGGAGCAAGGTTAAATTTGTTGCCTGCACCTTCGAGGACAGAGCCCTCACATGGTGGAATAGCCATGTCAAGTCACTAACCTTGATAGTGGCAAATGCAATGGGCTAGGAAGCTCTGAAGGAGCTCATGATTGAAGAGTACTGACCGAGGGGTGAGGTTCATAAACTTGAACAAGAACTGTGGAGCCTAACCATGAAGGGCTCCGACATAGTTGCCTACACTACCAGGTTCAGCGATCTGGTGGCGCTGTGTCCGGGAATGGTCCCTACTGAGGGAAAGAAGGTTGAGAGGTACATTTGGGGGCTGGTGCCTCCATTCCAGGGGAATGTCTTGTCTTCAAACCCCACTACCTTCGACAGTGCCAAACGATTGGCACAGCGGCTCATCGATCACGGGGTCCGCACCCCGACAACGACAACAACCCTTGCCGTCCCAGAACCATCAAAAGCCGCTGACAACAAGCGGAAATTTTAGGACAACAAGAAGAAGAACGCGACGCAGAACTCTGCCAAAAAGCAGCAGGTCGTGGCTGTTCATGCCGCGATAGCACCTACTGCCACTGCGCCAGGGAAACAGTATGCGGTAAGCTTCCCAAGTGCAACAAGTGCAACTTCCAACACAATGGACCCTGTCGGGAAATGCAGTGTGTAAACTGCAACAGGAAAGGGCACACTACCCGTTTCTGGAAAGCTCCGGCTAGGCCAATCACCCAAGTCCCCGACGTTGGTATGGGCCAGGCTTGCTACGGATGTGGCGAGATGGGCCACTATAAGAGGAACTGCCCAAAGGCAGGGAATGCTTGCGGAGTGGGAAGAGTTTTGGCTATAGGCCACGAGGAAGCAGTAGCAGACCCTACAGTGGTCACTGGTACGTTTCTCCTCGAGCATACGAGCCCAGAAGTATTTACGAAAGGAGTGTCATGCATTCCTTGCTCATGTTGTCGATATGAGCCAAGAGACGAAAGATATAAAGAACATCCCAGAAGTACGCGACTTTCCCGACATCTTTCCAGAAGAACTACCAGGATTACCTCCACAGCGTCATGTCGAGTTCAAAATCGACTTAGTTCCAGGGGCTACCCCAGTAGCGAAATCGCCCTATCGTCTAGCACCAGCTGAGATGCAGGAGCTATCCGGTCAACTTAACGAACTGCTCAGCAAAGGCATTATTAGACCAAGCTTCTTACCCTGGGGAGCACCGGTCTTGTTCGTCAAGAAGAAAGACGGATCGTTCCGTATGTGCATCGACTATAGATAACTAAACAAACAGACCGTCAAAAATCGTTACCCTCTACCTCGCATAGATGATTTGAATGACCAACTGCAAGGGGCAAATTACTTTTCCAAGATTGATCTGAGATCCGGGTATCACCAGTTACGAATGTCGGAGGAGGATGTTTCGAAGACAGCCTTCGGAACTCGTTATGGACACTACGAGTTTGTAGTGATGCGATTCGGATTGATCAATGTGCCCGCAGTATTCATGGACTTAATGAATAGGGTGTGCCGTCCTTACTTGGATCAGTTCATCATTGTATCCATCGATGACATACTTATCTACTCTCGTAGTAAGGAGTAGCATAGTCAACACCTGCGTCAGGTCTTAGAAATACTACGATCGGAGAAGCTCTATGCGAAGTTCTCTAAATGCGAATTTTGGATTCGAAGAGTCGAGTTCTTGGGTCACGTGGTTAGCAAAGAGGGAATTCACGTGGACCCTTCCAACAAAAAGGCCATTGAGAACTGGTCAGCACCGAAGACGCCTACAGAAATTCGTCAATTTCTAGGCCTCACTGGCTACTATCGCAGGATCATTCAGAACTTCTCTCGGATCGCGAAACCGCTTACTACATTGACCCAGAAAGGCGTGGCCTTGGACTGGGAAGAGAAACAAGAAAAGTCGTTCCAAACGTTGAAGCGAGCCTTATGCAGCGCACCGATACTATCCCTCCTAGAAGGGATAGAAGACTTTGTGGTTTATTGCGATGCATAGAACCAAGGGCTTGGCTGTGTTCTTATGCAACGAGGTAAGGTCATCGCCTATGCCTCAAGACAGCTAAAGACACACGAGGTCAACTACACCACACACGATCTTGAGTTAGGAGCAGTGGTATTTGCTCTGAAGATCTGGAGAAACTACCTGTATGGTACCAAAAGCACAATCTTTACAGACGACAAAAGCCTTCAACATATATTCGACTAGAAGGAGCTCAATATGAGACAACGACGGTGGGTCGAGCTACTCAGTGACTACGAATGTGAAATTCGTAATCATCCCGGCAAAGCCAACGTAGTAGCTGACACCCTAAGTCGGAAAGAATACTCTGGTCGTAGAGTCAAATCATTGGATATGACTATCCATTCGCATCTGTCCACACAAATTAAGAAGGCTCAGCTAGAAGCCTTGAAACCTGAAAATGTGGCGGGTGAATCCCTGAGAGGGATGGATAAAAACTTGGAAGTCAAGGATGGCGAAGCCTTATACCTCATGGATCGGATCTGGACACCGAGGCATGGTGGTTTCAGAGACTTGGTCATGACCGAAGCGCACAATACTCGATATTCCGTCCACCCAGGTTCAGATAAGATGTATATGGATCTCAAAAATTTATACTGGTGGCCTAACATGAAAGCAGAGATTGCTACCTTTGTGAGCAAGTGCCTTACTTGTGCCAAGGTTAAGTTCGAATACCAGAAACCCTCAGGTTTACTTCATCAACCGGAGATACCTGAATGGAAGTGGGAGCGGATCACAATGGACTTCATAACCAAGTTGCCCAAGACATCGGGTGGTCTCGATACCATATGGGTGATCGTAGACAGGTTAACAAAGTCCGCACACTTCCTGCCTATCAAAGAAACTGACAAGATGGAGAAACTAACAAGAACCTACATTAGGGAGATCGTACGACTGCATGGTGTTCCCATATCCATTATCTCTGATAGAGATAGTAGATTCACTTCAAGGTTCTGGCATCCGCAAACCGATGGACAAAGTGAGAGGACTATTCAAACTTTGGAAGATATGTTGCGAGCCTGTGTGATAGACTTTGGGAAGGCATGGGATACTCATTTACCCCTTGTCGAGTTCTAATACAATAACAGTTATCACACGAGCATAAAGGTTGCCCCATTTGAAGCCCTCTATGGCCGAAAGTGCAGATCCCCTCTGTGCTGGGCTGAAGTAGGTGATACACAGTTAGCTAAAGGACGAGTTCCTGACAACACTCTCACAGGTCCAGAGATCATTCGGGAAACGACAGAGAAGATCATTCAGATTCGTGAACGATTGAAAGCCTCTAGAGACCGACAGAAAAGCTACGCAGACAAGAGAAGGAAACCTTTGGAGTTCCAGGTTGGTGATCATGTTCTATTGAAGGTCTCACCCTGGAAGGGCTTGATAAGCTTCAGAAAGTGTGGAAAGCTAAATCCAAGATACATAGGGCCTTTCGAGATTCTCGCTAGAATCGGCCCTGTAGCTTACAAACTCAAACTACCTCACGAACTTAGTAACATACACCCTACTTTCCACGTTTCGAACTTGAAAAAGTGTCTGTCCGACGAGACTCTTGTAATCCCACTCGACGAGATCGAGATCAACGAGAGCCTCAACTTCGTGGAAGAACCCGTAGAGATCATGGACCGAGAGGTCAAGCAAACGAAGCAAAGTTGTATCCCGATAGTGAAGGTTCGCTGGAATGCCAAGCGGGGACCTGAATTCACTTGGGAGCACGAGGATCAAATGAAACTGAAATATCCTCATCTTTTTACTTAGTTATTTGTATTTGCTTAAACTCTAATTTCGGGACGAAATTCTCTCTAACGGGGGGATGATGTGACAACCCGAAATCTCTATCTTGTAAAGCCATTCAATTCAATCAAAAGTCAGACTTGTTTCTGCTATCTTTTAGCTTTGTTAAGGGTTTGTTTGAGTGTTCTAATCCTAGCACATTCAAGGATTGGGTGTTAGGAAGTATCTACTAGAGTTCATTGTGTAGCATTCAAGCCGGAAAACTCCATCACAAGGAGTTTACGGCCGCAAACTAGAGTTTACGGCCGCAAACTAGAGTTTACGGCCGTAAACTCTTGTCTAGCCGTGAACTCTACTCCTTAAGTATGATTTTCCTTCATTTTTCTTCACTTCTCACATCTTCAAGTCAACAACACTCATTTATCTCTCAAGTGTCATCAAGAACACTTCCATTTCTCTTCACATTTTTAAGTGATTCTTTGATTTATTACTTGATATCCTTCTTGATCTAGTAAAACCCTATGATTTCATCCGTAAATTCATCTCTTTTTGGGGTTAGATCTTCAAATCATCAAGAACACCAAGAATACACACTAGTTCTTTGGGCCGTAAACACCCCTTCAAGCTTCCAAATCGTAAATATCCTTTCCATATACTAGTTATCCATTAGAAACTCTTGAATTACAACAAGGAATCAACCATTTTAGCATGAACATCAAGAGTTTACGGCCGTAAACTCTCCCTTTGGTCGTAAACTCTTCTTATGATCATGATGTTGGCCGTGAACCTTCTTAAGACCAAGATTAGGACCACAAACACTTCATAGATGCAAGTTAGGGCTGCAAGCCTTTCTTAAGATTAAGTACTTTGTCCGTAAACACTTAAGGTGTGGTCGTGAACTCCCTTAAACCAATCATATGTGATTGATACACTCCATTGTGAGTGATTCCTAGTTCCTAGGGATGTTTCCAATACATGATTAGTTTTTATATACACTAATTATATACATATATGTGTTATTATATGCTTATTAGGATCTGTTTGTGCTCGAGACTTCACTTGACACTTAGCATCCTATATCGATCTTACATTCGAATCACTCACTACAGGTGAGTTCATACCCCTAACTTATCTTTTAAATGATTTTAATTGCTTTTATGGAGGGGATACAAGTTGAAAACAATATAGTTATAACATCAATCATATGTGATTTATAACTATCAAACAAGAGGATTTCTTATACTTCAAAACTGTATTATCAAACAAACTGTTTTAAATCGTTTTATAAACTGACATCAAGTCATCAATAAGCATTCAAATGGTTAAAACTCTTTTATATGTTAAACTCTCTATCGTTTTACAAAACTCTTTTAAACTTATATATTGTCAAAATCATGTCTATATAGATATAGTTATATAAATAAGGTTGAAATGGCTTAGGACTGATAACTCGCTTTATTTCCTGTTCCTTGTTTGGTTGTGGACTTAGGGTATCGGTTGTTTGTCCGAGTTTCGTTTGAATATTAGTTATATATTATGTATATGTATGTAGATATAAAAGTTCTTCCAATCAGTTCGATACCTTTGGGTAGCAAATGTGTACAAACATGATCAGTCATTCAAACAATAGTACTAGTAAACTATAATAGGTATAGTTTAGGAAGTTACTACTTACTATTTCTAGAACAATGAAACTTAGAAGAGTCAGTTCATACATGAGCAGTTCAAACATACTATAACTAGAACAGAAGGAACATACTAATAACTAATGTGAGCCACTACTTCATGGCATGACAATATACTGTTGTGTCACATGTTGTAACCAGAGTCTCCGGGAGGGAGAGCGTGAGTTTGTGTATAGATCTATATGGGATTTACCATCCTACACCTTGCTTCTAAATACAGTGGGACCTGCAGGTCTACGGGTCACGAATGTCATACCATTTCGACGTCTTGAACGTCGTGTTTTACTAGTCAATCAAGTATGGTTATAATCTCATCACATTTTACCTTAATTAAACAAACTGGTTTTAAGGTAGTTAGTACATCTGTAGTTACTTTATACAATACTATTGTACATCTTCGTTTCCCATTACATTCATATAGTGATCTTCTCACATAAACGGTAATGTAAACTATTTTATGTTAATGATAGTCATACTTGGGAAAAACACTCACTTTACAAAAGGATAAACATACAAAACAGTCGGGTCTTGGTAGAAGACTACTTTAGTAGAAAATATAGGATTTTCTAGGGAGCTTACAAACATTTACATCAAACTCTTACAAACACTTTCATCAAACTTATACAAACAATTGACACTAAAATACTTTTGAACTCACCAGCTTAAATGCTGATCTACGCTTTCAAAATAACTTGTATTCTCAGGTCACCAGTAGAGAGGTACCAATGACCAGGTTTTGAGCAGACGGAGCATGTTCAAGACTCGTCCTTTATTTTGATTCATATTTTGGTTTCTTTCAAACTTTACAAAGAACACACTTGTATTAAATTATATTATTAATGCAAAGGATGATGTTGTTGCTTGTTTTACTATTATGCATTGTTATGATACTGTACATGACGTCCTCCGCCCCCGAACGTTTCCACTGTTCTGGTTTGGGGGTGTGACACACAAATTGTTTCATGAGTCATATGGGTTTGAACCCAAACATTTACAAACATTTTATAAAATGTTTACTTTCATAAACTTTAAAACAATTTGTTGGCTATGCAATGCATGTCCTCACACAATGCAGGCTTACAGGTTCTATCTCGTTTCATTATTCATTTTCATTATGTTTACATGTTCAATAATGTTTTATATCATAGGTATGCTAAGGACCACTTCGCCTTGGGTAGCCTTAGTTGTTGACCATACTAGAAGAATAAATCATCTCGTTGTGACCTCATAGTTTTAATACATTAGATGATTTCATAAATACTTTGGATGATTTCATTCGATAATTTAACGGATCTATTTATCCATTAAATATGGTAACTAAAGTCAAAATTCATCTCTAAAACCCCCTTTATATTAGAGTTATCAAGAGATATGTAAAATAGTTCACAATGTTTGTACTTGAAATTTAAGATCTCTATAAAAATGACTTCTTTATTTTTTATTTTCTTACAAACATAGGTCAATACTGAATTGAATAGATATTGGATGTAAGTTTTTGTATCTTATTTGTCAAGGTAGTAGATTCTTTGAGGCCACGAGACTAAAGGATTACCATGAAGAGGTAGGGACATAAACTAATGCAAATAAGAAATGAAGCCTCAAAGTTTGAGTCCCCAAGTATTAATTATTTTTGAAAACCAAAACTCTCGCAATGGTTCGAAAAGACGGAGTCGGTCTTCGAGATCTGCTCCTGTCCGGAAGGGAGCAAGGTTAAATTTGTTGCCTGCACCTTCGCGGACAGAGCCTTCACATGGTGGAATAGCCATGTCAAGTCACTAACCTTGATAGTGGTAAATGCAATGGGCTGGGAAGCTCTGAAGGAGCTCATGATTGAAGAGTACTGACCGAGGGGCGAGGTTCATAAACTTGAACAAGAATTGTGGAGCCTAACCATGAAGGGCTCCGACATAGTTGCCTACACTACCAGGTTCAGCGACCTGGTGGCGCTATGTCCGGGAATGGTCCCTACTGAGGGAAAGAAGGTTGAGAGATACATTTGGGGGCTGGTGCCTCCATTCTAGGGGAATGTCTTGTCTTCAAACCCCACTACCTTCGACAGTGCCAAACGATTGTTACAAAGAACACACTTGTATTAAATTATATTATTAATGCAATGGATGATGTTGTTGCTTGTTTTACTATTATGCATTGTTATGATACTGTACATGACGTCCTCCGCCCCCGAACGTTTCCAACGTTCTGGTTTGGTGGTGTGACACACAAATTGTTTCATGAGTCATATGGGTTTGAACCCAAACATTTTATAAAACTTTTACTTTCATAAACTTTAAAACAATTTGTTGGCTATGCAATGCATGTCCTCACACAATGCAGGCTTACAGGTTCCATCTCGTTTCATTATTCATTTTCATTATGTTTACATGTTCAATAATGTTTTATATCATAGGTATGCTAAGGACCACTTCGCCTTGGGTAGCCTTAGTTGTTGACCATACTAGAAGAATAAATCATCCCGTTGTGACCTCATAGTTTTAATACATTAGATGATTTCATAAATACTTTGGATGATTTCATTCAATAATTTAACGGATCTATTTATCCATTAAATATGGTAACTAAAGTCAAAATTCATCTCTAAAACCCCCTTTATATTAGAGTTATAAGAGATATGCAAAATAGTTCACAATGTTTGTACTTGAAATTTAAGATCTCTATAAAAATGACTTCTTTATTTTTTATTTCATACAAACATAGGTCAATACTGAATTGAATAGATATTGGATGTAAGTTTTTGTATCTTATTTGTCACACCCCAAAACCGGAACGGCGGAATCGTTCGGGGGTGGAGGACGTCATGTACAGTATCACAACAATGCATAGTAGTAAACAAGCAACAACATCATCCATTGCATTAATAATATAATTTTAATACAAGTGTGTTATGTCAAGTTATATAGACACCAAAAATATGAATCAAAATAAAAGATGAGTCTTGAACGAGCTCCATCTTCTCAAAACCTGGCTCTGGTACCTGTCTACTGGCGACCTGAGGATACAAGTTATTTTGAAAGAGAGTATCAGCTTTAAAGCTGGTGAGATCATAAGTATATTAGTGTCTGTATTTGTATGAAAGTGTTTGTAAGATGTTTTGTAAGATGTTTTGAACTCTCCTAGAAAACCCTATGTTTCCTACTAAAAGTAGCCTTCTACCAAGGCATCTAGTGGTCGTGTGTATGTCTCTTGTAAGAGTATGTATTTTCCCAAATCTGACTATCATTATCCAAAAATATAGTTTTTACATTACTATATATTGTGTGAAGGTCACAAAGTGAATGCAATGGGAAAATGAAATAGTACTGTAGTGTTGTATTAAGTTAACTACTGTTGTACTAACTACCTTAAACCAATTGTAATTTAAAGTACCATGTGATCGGCATGTACCCTGCTACCGACTATAGAACGCGACAATGTAAGATGTCGGAAAAAAATGACGTTTGGCACCCGTAGACTTGCAAGTCCCACTGTAGCGAGCAGCAAGGTGTAGGATAGTCAATCCAGTATAGATCTATACGCAAACTCATACGCTCCCCACTTAAGGAGATTCTGGATACAAAACGGTCATGACAGGTAGTGCCATGCCCCGTTACGTGGCTCACATAACTGTAATAGTATTCTTGTATATGTATTGAATGTACTAGCTGTATTGTGTGTTCTCTCTCTGTCTAGTATGTATGTTCTCTCTGTATGGTATTGTATGTTCTCTCTCTGTCTAGCATGTATGTTTTCTTGTAAAATGTATAGTATGTACTAGCTGTATTGTAATGTATAGACTCATGTATGAACTGACTCATTGTATGTTCCATTGTTCTAGTAATAGTATTAGTAACTTCCTAAACTACGCCTATTGTAGCTTACTAGTAATGTGATTTGTATGTATGAACATATCTGTATACCTTTGCTACCCAAAGGCATTGAATAGAAAGAAGGAACTTTTATATCTATATACATATACATGATATATAACTAGGATTCAAACGACCTTCGGACAAATAACCGATACCCTAAGTCCACAACCAAACGAGGAACAGGAGGTTAAGGTGAGTTATCAGTCCTAAGTCCTTTCAATCCTACTTATATAACTATATCTATAAAGATATACATTTAACAGAATATAAGTTAAAAAGAGTTTAAGTAAAAGTATTTGACATGTAAAAGAGTTTGATAAGAGTATTGGACATGTAAAAGAGTTTGACAAAACAGTTTGAAAAGTAGTTTGTTTGATAACACAGTTTGAAAGTAAGAAATCCACTTGTTTGGTAGTTATTAATCACATGTGATTGATATAATAACTATAAAAGATCAACTTGTATCCCCCCCCCCCATAAAAGCATTTAAAATCATTTAAAAGATTGATTAAGGGGTATGAACTCACCTGCAGTGAGTGGATAGTATAGGATGCTAAGTGTCAAGTGAAGACTTGAACACACCCAAGGATCCTAGTTAACATATAATAACACATATATGTATCCAATTAGTCATTAAACAACTAATTAACCAATTTAATACATCCTAGGACATGTAAAACATCTTATTTAAGTGTTATAAGTACTAAGGATTGCATCTAAGGGTGGTAGGACCTTGTATTTGAGTTTGGGGTCCAAGGGTAAACTCTTTTGGATTTTACGGTTTTGGGACCAACTCTCATTGAGTTTACGGTCGTAAACCCATGAGTTTACGGCCGTAAACTCATGGTACTTTTACCATTTTGTGTTTTGAAGCTTTAAAGGTCATAAGAAGCATTCCTACTTCATGTTTAAGCCTTAGGAAGTGATTAGGGCACCATTTCACTCCTTTGTGGAGTTTACGGTCCTTGGACCATTTCTCCTTGGGTTTACGGCCGTAAAACCAAATGGTTATGGTCTTTTTGATGTTTTAAGTCCTAAGCACATCAAGGATGGTATCTAGACTAGTATCCAAGGCTTGGTAAGGGACTAGGGCACACTTTGGCCCCTTCATTAGGGTTTACGGTCCAAGAACATCTTGGACCGTAAACACCTTTGATCTTGTGTTTCCTTATGTTTTCTAGATGATTAAGAAGTGTAGCAAGTCTTATAACACACTAGGGTAAGAGTACTTACTATGTAGAAGCTTGAAAAGGTGTTAGAAGTCCAAGAACACTAGTGTGTGTTCTTGGTGTTCTTGGTGAAACTAAGAACACTTGAAGGTCTACACAAATGGAATGATTTCACGGATGAAATCATGTAAGATCACTAGATTAAGTAAGATATCAACTTATTAGGACTAGAAACACTTACATAGTTGAAGATCAAGAAGGAAAATCGGATGATACTTGAGAGGATTTGAGTTCTAGCTTTGAAATTGTGAAAAAGTGATAAAAATGACTAAGTGTCACTTTTATACCCCTTGGGGTTTACGGCCGTAAACACCATGTTTAGGCCGTAAACTCCAAACTCTTGGAGTTTTGGGACTTTATTGATGCACAATAAACCCTAGGGCATCCTCTCCCTGTTATCTCCTGAAGTACTAGGCTTTAGAACACTCAAACTGACTCTACACAGCTTAAAAGTTAGCAGAAACTGTTCTGACTTCTATTGAAGTGAATGGTTGTACATAATAGAAATTTAGAACACTCAAACTGACTCTACACATCATCCCCCCGTTAGAAGGAATTTTGTCCCGAAATTAGAGTTTAAGCAAATAAGTAGTTACAAATAACTAAGTAAAAAGACGAGGATATTTCAGTTTCATCTGATCCTCTGGCTCCCAAGTGAATTCCGGTCCTCGCTTGGCGTTCCAGCGAACCTTCACTATCGGGATACGGCTTTGTTTCGTTTGCTTGACCTATCGGTCCATGATCTCTACAGGTTCTTCCACGAAGTTGAGGCTCTCGTTGATCTCGATCTCGTCGAGTGGGATTACAAGAGTCACGTCGGACAGACACTTTTTCAAGTTCGAGACGTGGAAAGTAGAATGTACGTTACTGAGTTCGCGTGGTAAGTTAAGTTTGTAAGCTATAGGGCCGATTCTGGCAAGAATCTCGAAAGGCCCTATGTATCTTGGATTTAGCTTTCCACGCTTTCCAAAGCGTATTAAGCCCTTCCAGGGTGAGACCTTCAATAGAACTCGGTCGCCTACCTGGAATTCCAATAGTTTCCTTCGTTTATCAGCGTAGCTTTTCTGTCGGTCTCTAGAGGCTTTCAATCGTTCACGAATCTAAACGATCTTCTCTGTCATTTCTCGAATGATTTCCGGACCCGTGAGAGTGCATCTCAGGAATTCGTCCTTTAGCCTCGAATGGAGCAGCCTTTATGCTCGTGTGATAACTGTTGTTGTAGGTAAATTCGACAAAGGGTAAATGAGTATCCCATGCTTTCCCAAAGTCGATCACACAGGCTCGCAACATATCTTCCAAGGTTTGGATAGTCCTCTCACTTTGCCCGTCGGTCTGTGGATGGTAGGCTGTACTCATGTCCAGCCTAGTCCCTAGGGAACTTTGTAGCGACTGCTAGAACCTCGAAGTGAACCTACTATCTCTGTCCGAGATAATGGATATGGGAACACCGTGCAGTCGTACAATCTCCCGAATGTAGGTTCTTGTAAGCTTCTCCATCTTGTTTGTTTCTTTGATAGGCAGCAAGTGTGCGGACTTGGTCAGTCTGTCGACGATGACCCATATGGTATCAAGTCCACCCGTTGTCTTGGGCAACTTGGTTATGAAGTCCATAGTGATCCGCTCCCACTTCCATTTAGGTATCTCCGGCTGTTGTAGTAAGCCGGAGGGTTTCTGGTATTCGACCTTGACCTTGGCGCAAGTAAGGCATTTACTCACGAAGGTAACAATCTCTGCTTTCATGTTAGGCCACCAGTATAGCTTTTTAAGATCCAAATACATCTTATCTGAACCTGGGTGGACGGAATAACGAGTGTTGTGCGCCTCGTTCATGACCAAGTCTCTGAAACCACCGTGTTTCGGGGTCCAGATCCGATCCATGAGATAATAAGTTCCGCCACCCTTGACTTCCAAGTTCTTATCCATCCCTCTCAGGGATTCACCCGCCACATTTTCAGGTTTCAAAGCGTCGAACTGAGCCTCCTTAATTTGTGTGGACAAGTGTGAATGGATAGTCATAGTCAATGATTTGACTCTACGACCAGAGTATTCTTTCCGACTTAGGGCGTCAGCTACTACATTGGCCTTGCCGGGATGATAGCGAATTTCACATTCGTAATCACTGAGTAGCTCGACCCACCGTCGTTGTCTCATGTTGAGTTCCTTCTGGTCGAATATATGTTGTAGGCTTTTGTGGTCTGTAAAGATAGTGCTTTTTGTACCGTACAAGTAGTGTCTCCAGATCTTCAGAGCAAACACAACTGCTCCTAGCTCAAGATCGTGGGTAGTGTAGTTGACCTCGTGTGTCTTTAGCTGTCTCGAGGCATAGGCGATGACCTTACCTCGTTGCATCAGAACACAGCCGAGCCCTTGATTTGACGCATCGCAATAGACAACGAAGTCTTCTATCCCTTCGAGGAGGGATAGTATTGGCGCGGTGCACAAGGCTCGCTTGAGCGTTTGGAACGCTCTCTCCTGCTTCTCTTCCCAGTCAAAGGCCACGCCTTTCTGGGTCAGTGTTGTAAAAGGTTTCGCGATGCGGGAGAAGTTCTGAATGAACCTGCGATAGTAGCCAGCGAGGCCTAGAAATTGACGAATTTATGTAGGCGTCTTTGGTGCTGACCAGCTCTCAATGGCTTTGATTTTGGAAGGGTCCACGTGTATTCCCTCTTCGCTAACCACGTGCCCTAAGAATTCGACTCTTCGGATCCAAAATTCGCATTTCGAGAACTTCGCATAGAGCTTCTCCGAACGTAGTGTTTCTAAGACTAATCGTAGATGTTGACTATGTTCCTCCTTACTACGAGAGTAGATGAGTATGTCATCGATGAAGACGATGACAAACTGATCCAAGTAAGGACGACACACCCTATTCATTAAATCCATGAATACTGCGGGCGCGTTTGTTAATCCGAACGGCATCACTACGAATTCGTAGTTCCCATAACGAGTTTGGAAGGCTGTCTTCGGAACATCCTCCCCTAGCACTCGTAGTTGGTGATATCCGGATCTTAAGTCGATTTTTGAAAAGAAGTTCGCCCCTTGAAGTTGGTCAAATAAATCGTCAATACGAGGCAAAGGGTAAAGATTTTTTACGGTCAGTTTGTTGAGCTCCCTATAGTCGATGCACATACGAAACGATCCGTCTTTCTTCTTGACGAACAAGACTGGAGCTCCCCAGGGTGAGAAGCTTGGTCTTATAAATCCCTTACTGAGCAGTTTGTTAAGTTGACAGGACAGTTCTTGCATCTCTGTAGGTGCTAGACGATAGGGCGATTTGGCTACAGGGGTAGCCCCTGGAACTAAGTCGATTCTGAACTCGACTTGACGTTGCGGGGGTAATCCTGGGAGTTCTTCTGGAAAGATGTCGGGAAAGTCGCGTACTACTGGAATGTTCTGAATGTCTTTCGTTTCTTGGCTCACATCGACCACTTGAGCAAGGAACGCGCGGCATTCCTTTCGCAAGAATTTCTGAGCTTGAATGCTCGAGATGATATGAAGGTTCGTGCCGGGTTTGTCGCCGTAAACTACTAGAGTTTCGCCAGACGGCAAATTAAGGCGAACAGCCTTTTCATAACACATGATGTCGGCACGATGAAGACTCAACCAATCCATGCCTATAATGACGTCGAAACTTTTAATTGAGACCGGTATGAGGTCGATCGAAAATGAATGGCTATCTAGTGTTAGGGTACACCCTATGAATATGCTGCTAGTGCTCTCTGTCTTCCCGTTAGCCATTTCTACAGTGAACGGTTCTTTAAGTGCTCGTGATTTTTGCTTAAGTAAATGAGCAAATTTTTGGTTCACGAAACTCCTCTCCGCTCCACTATCAAACAGAATGCATGCATAAGAGTTATCGAGGAGAAACGTACTCGTGACCACTGTGGGGTCGGCAACTGCTTCCTCGTGGCCTATGGCCAGAACCCTTCCCACTCCACCGGCATTTCCTGCCTTCGGGCAGTTCCTCTTGTAGTGGCCCACCTCGCCACAACCGTAGCAAGCTTGGCCCACACCAGCGCCGGGGACTTGGGTGATTGGTTTTGCTGGAGCCTTGCAGAAGCGGGCAGTGTGCCCCTTCCTACTGCAGTTAGAGCAATGCATTTCACGACAGGCTCCAATGTGGTGGAAGTTACACTGGTTGCACTTAGGCAAACTTCCAGCGTACTGCTTTACCGGAGCAGCAGCAGTGGCAGGTGCTATCGCAACATGAAGTGCCACGACCCACTGCTTTTTGGCAGCCTTCTTCTTCTTCTTGTCATCCCAGAGCTTCCGCTTGGAGTCAGCGGTTTTGGAAGGTTCCGAGATGGCCAGGGTTGTTGTTGCGGCCGGGGTATGAACCCCATGGTCTATAAGCCGTTGTGCCAATCGTTTGGCACTATCGAATGTAGTGGGGTTTGAAGCCAAAACATTTCCCTAGAATGGAGGCACCAGCCCCCATATGAATCTCTCTATCTTCTTCCCCTCTGTATGAACCATGTTGGGACAGAGGGCCACCAGTTCACAGAACCTGGCGGTGTAGGAGACTATGTCGGAGCCCTTCATGGTTAGGCTCCACAGTTCCTCCTCCAGTTTTTGGATTTCGCCCCTCGGGCAGTACTCCTCAATCATGAGGTCTCTCAAAGTTTCCCAGCCCATAGCATTAGCCACCACAAGAGATAGTGACTTGACATGGCTATTCCACCATGTCAGGGCTTTGTCTTCAAAGGTGCAAGCATCGAACTTGACCTTGCTCCCTTCCGGACAAGAGCAGATTTCGAAAACCGAATCGGTCTTCTCGAACCATTGCGTGAGGGCAATGACTCCGCCAGTCCCTCTAAAGGACTTGGGCTTGCAGTTAGTGAAGTCCTTATAGGAGCACTCTCTCAAGCGCACAAGGGCTTCACCAAGAGTAGATTAAACAGGGGTTCCTCCTCCAGTGGAACCAGATGAATGATATTGAGCCATGGCTGTAGCCACAGCCGCAGCTACAGCAGCATTTAATGTTGGCGTATCGATTTGAGGAGCAGGTGGTGTTGCAGTTATCGGAGGATCGCGTCTTGTTGATCGACGTGGATGCATCTTTTAATTATAAGTTTAGAAAGATGAAGACATTGATAAGAATTTAATAGGAAAATTGATGAGAATGACTCATGGACTAACTCTCCATAGCCCAACAACACAATTGAAAAGCATGACTGAAGGATGATCTAGTGCTAGCAGATGATAGCAATTGGATATTGATTTCCATAAGATTAGGTATCTGTCAATAATACTGGTATTACAGATGTAACAAGTTCGGGAAAAAATGACCTAGAAGTAGGTCTTACATCAACCAAGATGGGAAAATTTTGACAGAACTACGACCTAATCAAGACCTAACAGGTCTAAGATTTACAAAGATAGGAAATTAGACTAGAGTTTTTACACGAACTAGGTTATATCCAAAAGAGAAGTCGATGAGACTCTAACGGCGACGAGAACTACTAGAGTGACTCCTTGAATCCGACAGAAGATGTTCTATGTCCCTCATACGCCTTTCAGATCTTACTTGCTGAGCTCGAAGTTCCCTGACTTCAGCTTGGGTTTCAGCAAGTTCCCTCTGCAGAACTGCATTGCGGACCTGAGTCCTTTCATGAGCAGACTCTAGTTGGCGAATGCGGACCGTGTTAATGCCGGAGTTGGCGTCAATCTCTATGACTCGGTCGATAGTCGCTCGACCTTGTTCCGTGTTCCGAGAAATCCTACGAACCATGATGGGTAGGACCCTGTCAGCTGAACCTCCCTCGGTGAGGTTGTAGAAGCTTCTGTCTCCATTGTAGGGAATGGGTTGACCCTGTTCCTGACTCCATCTATTCAAGTTTGTGTCCCACAGAGGTGTGGGTCCTTGAAATGCTGGACGAGGGTTCGGGTTTGGGTCTTGAGCAGCTGGGGGTAGGTTGTTGACTTCCGGCTCTGAGTCAGAACCATCAGAAAAACCCTCAGCATAGTGATCATCCAAAGGGATTGGGTGATCATCTTCTGGCTCTTCTTCAAGCTATCCAGCATTGCCGTGGTTGGGATAGTACGGGTCTCCGGGGATATGGAATCCAGCCATGATATCTACGCGAGAAAAGGGATATAAGAAATAACTAAATAGACGACTAATAAGATAATTATAAGATGATCTTTATCAGCTACTTCAATACTTGTTTAGTGCATACCAGTTATATGTACTCAAAACGGGATAGACCTTCGAATAAGTGACCCTAACTCTACGTCCACAACCAAACAAGGAACATGAAGTAAAACAAAGGTCACAGATTCTAAGTCTATGACATCCTAGTACATATAACCTTAGTGTATCCACTCAGCAACTATTGATATACTAATAAAGACCTTTAGTTCTCAGATAAGTAATTACAGTAACACAAAAATACTCCTATAGTATTTTAAGTTTATGTTCTGTTCTAATGTTCTCATTGTAGTAGTGTTGGTAAGTTTTTAGACTTGTTGCAACCTCACAACCACACTTAGGCACATGCTAATCACTCCTCGGATAATATAGTTGATCAGGCTATATCTTCCCAGGGTTGACCATATGTCTCTAAGTCTACTTGTGCTACCCAACAATCGTAATACTTTTGTTCTGTCCTAGTGACACTGATTTTAGTATGAATGCAGGTATGTATACTTAGTTAAATATCTTATTATTTAAAAGTATAAACTCTTTATCAGAGTATTTTAATCCTGATGTGTTTATAGTTCGTATATCTTTTATGGGTTGATATACTCAATTCACTATAAACAATGCTCTGATACCAATCTGTCACACCCAAAAACCGGAACGGCGGAATCGTTCGGGGGTGGAGGACGTCATGTACAGTATCACAACAATGCATAGTAGTAAACAAGCAACAACATCATCCATTGCATTAATACTATAATTTTAATACAAGTGTGTTCTGTCAAGTTATATAGACACCAAAAATATGAATCAAAATAAAAGATGAGTCTTGAACGAGCTCCATCTTCTCAAAACCTGGCTCCGGTACCTGTCTACTGGCGACCTGAGGATACAAGTTATTTTGAAAGAGAGTATCAGCTTTAAAGCTGGTGAGATCATAAGTATATTAGTGTCTGTATTTGTATGAAAGTGTTTGTAAGATGTTTTGTAAGATGTTTTGAACTCTCCTAGAAAACCCTATGTTTCCTACTAAAAGTAGCCTTCTACCAAGGCATCTAGTGGTCGTGTGTATGTCTCTTGTAAGAGTATGTATTTTCCCAAATCTGACTATCATTATCCAAAAATATAGTTTTTACATTATTGTATATTGTGTGAAGGTCACAAAGTGAATGCAATGGGAAAATGAAATAGTACTGTAGTGTTGTATTAAGTTAACTACTGCTATACTAACTACCTTAAACCAATTGTAATTTAAAGTACCATGTGATCGGCATGTACCCTGCTACCGACTATAGAACGCGACAATGTAAGATGTCGGAAAAAAATGACGTTTGGCACCCGTAGACTTGCAAGTCCCACTGTAGCGAGCAGCAAGGTGTAGGATAGTCAATCCAGTATAGATCTATACGCAAACTCATACGCTCCCCACTTAAGGAGATTCTGGATACAAAACGGTCATGACAGGTAGTGCCATGCCCCGTTACGTGGCTCACATAACTGTAATAGTATTCTTGTATATGTATTGAATGTACTAGCTGTATTGTGTGTTCTCTCTCTGTCTAGTATGTATGTTCTCTCTGTATGGTATTGTATGTTCTCTCTCTGTCTAGCATGTATGTTTTCTTGTAAAATGTATAGTATGTACTAGCTGTATTGTAATGTATAGACTCATGTATGAACTGACTCATTGTATGTTCCATTGTTCTAGTAATAGTATTAGTAACTTCCTAAACTACGCCTATTGTAGCTTACTAGTAATGTGATTTGTATGTATGAACATATCTGTATACCTTTGCTACCCAAAGGCATTGAATAGAAAGAAGGAACTTTTATATCTATATACATATACATGATATATAACTAGGATTCAAACGACCTTCGGACAAATAACCGATACCCTAAGTCCACAACCAAACGAGGAACAGGAGGTTAAGGTGAGTTATCAGTCCTAAGTCCTTTCAATCCTACTTATATAACTATATCTATAAAGATATACATTTAACAGAATATAAGTTAAAAAGAGTTTAAGTAAAAGTATTTGACATGTAAAAGAGTTTGATAAGAGTATTGGACATGTAAAAGAGTTTGACAAAACAGTTTGAAAAGTAGTTTGTTTGATAACACAGTTTGAAAGTAAGAAATCCACTTGTTTGGTAGTTATTAATCACATGTGATTGATATAATAACTATAAAAGATCAACTTGTATCCCCCCCCCATAAAAGCATTTAAAATCATTTAAAAGATTGATTAAGGGGTATGAACTCACCTGCAGTGAGTGGATAGTATAGGATGCTAAGTGTCAAGTGAAGACTTGAACACACCCAAGGATCCTAGTTAACATATAATAACACATATATGTATCCAATTAGTCATTAAACAACTAATTAACCAATTTAATACATCCTAGGACATGTAAAACATCTTATTTAAGTGTTATAAGTACTAAGGATTGCATCTAAGGGTGGTAGGACCTTGTATTTGAGTTTGGGGTCCAAGGGTAAACTCTTTTGGATTTTACGGTTTTGGGACCAACTCTCATTGAGTTTACGGTCGTAAACCCATGAGTTTACGGCCGTAAACTCATGGTACTTTTACCATTTTGTGTTTTGAAGCTTTAAAGGTCATAAGAAGCATTCCTACTTCATGTTTAAGCCTTAGGAAGTGATTAGGGCACCATTTCACTCCTTTGTGGAGTTTACGGTCCTTGGACCATTTCTCCTTGGGTTTACGGCCGTAAAACCAAATGGTTATGGTCTTTTTGATGTTTTAAGTCCTAAGCACATCAAGGATGGTATCTAGACTAGTATCCAAGGCTTGGTAAGGGACTAGGGCACACTTTGGCCCCTTCATTAGGGTTTACGGTCCAAGAACATCTTGGACCGTAAACACATTTGATCTTGTGTTTCCTTATGTTTTCTAGATGATTAAGAAGTGTATCAAGTCTTATAACACACTAGGGTAAGAGTACTTACTATGTAGAAGCTTCAAAAGGTGTTAGAAGTCCAAGAACACTAGTGTGTGTTCTTGGTGTTCTTGGTGAAACTAAGAACACTTGAAGGTCTACACAAATGGAATGATTTCACGGATGAAATCATGTAAGATCACTAGATTAAGTAAGATATCAACTTATTAGGACTAGAAACACTTACATAGTTGAAGATCAAGAAGGAAAATCGGATGATACTTGAGAGGATTTGAGTTCTAGCTTTGAAATTGTGAAAAAGTGATAAAAATGACTAAGTGTTACTTTTATACCCCTTGGGGTTTACGGCCGTAAACACCATGTTTAGGCCGTAAACTCCAAACTCTTGGAGTTTTGGGACTTTATTGATGCACAATAAACCCTAGGGCATCCTCTCCCTATTATCTCCTGAAGTACTAGGCTTTAGAACACTCAAACTGACTCTACACAGCTCAAAAGTTAGCAGAAACTGTTCTGACTTCTATTGAAGTGAATGGTTGTACAGAATAGAAATTTCGGGTTGTCACATTATTTGTCAAGGTAGTAGATTCTTTGAGGCCACGAGACTAAAGGATTACCATGAAGAGGTAGGGACATAAACTAATGCAAATAAAAAATGAAGCCTCTAAGTTTGAGTCCCCAAGTATTAATTATATTTGAAAACCAAAACTAAACAAAGGGAAATAATTTTGATCCATAAGAAAATATGAAGGATGTTTCTTATGTGGCAAACCATACTTATCTTGATATATTCATAAAAATGCTAAGTTCCAAGCGATTATGCAAGAGATGGAAGTTGAGTAAGATGTTTGTATGGGCTCTTCGAGGACCCATAATAAGACCAGGTCCAAGTTTGAAACACCTAAAGTAAATGAAAAGTGACTTCAATTCATGTAAACAATCATTATAAGTATTATAGTATGTGCAGTTGTTGATAGTTTTATGAATCATAATTTAGTGTCCCTTCATTAACAAAACAGTTAGTTATTAATGCCATATCAAGGTGGCATATTTGGTAGAAAAAAACCCATCAATAAGGTGGCATGTGACATGGACACCAAGATCATAGAAGGATTTATAGATCTATCAGTAGTGCCAATGAATAACTTGAACCTTGTGCTTGGGTTGGAGTTTCTAGGAAAGGTATGTGTTTTCCTAATGCCTTTTAGAACTTCATCATGTAGAGGACACATGCACATGTATGGATTCTGTGGAGTAGGAAAACACTATGTTGAAATAAATGCACCTGACATAACATAATAATGTCACTACCAATGAGTGCCAAACCTAACGGCTTACATACTACTAAGAGAAAATAATCAATGATATAAATTATATGGAGTTATGAGGAACATATGAATTAATTAGACAAGATTTTATATAACTATATAGATCCACAATGGATTCACTATGCCCCTCTAACATGGCCAATTGAGGTTCCATGTTCTAAGGTGTTTCCTAAGGGGCGGGTTGGGGACAAATCCTAGTGAAACCTTAACATCCTTATGTATATATATCATACACCATTTAGAATTTAGAAGGGTGGGTGTCATTTTCGTGAATCTTGGGTTTTGATAGAAGTTGTTCTCTAAGGAGATGAAAACCGTATTCGTAACGTTCATCCTTATTAGATATAGCACCCAATTATTATTAATGACTTTTCTCATGTACGAAATATTGGAGGAAGAAATGTTGGTTTCACTGGATTTAAGGATTTAAACCCTATGAAAATGGAAGCTAACATACATAATCTATTTGAACCCCCTTATGTTTGATATTGTTCGATCTTTGTTATTGTGATTCGACATTAGGATCCAGGTGTATCAGTGACACAAAACATAGAGGTGTTACCACTACCGACACCTCCTTTCACCACTATGGCGGTGTCAGCACCATCAAGGTACATCTCAGCCTTGGTTGCTAGTGGGGTCCCCACCTTAGTCAACACACTTAAGAGTTAGTTTACTGCTGAAAAATGGTACAACGACACCATTATTGTCGAAATCATCACCTCTACTAGCGACCATTATCACCGTCGTTATCCATCATGTTGTAGGTGGATTCCCCTTCACCATCCATATTTGTAAGGTGGTCCATGGTTGTCACTAGCTGCTTGTCGGTTTGATTAGTTTCTAGGTGATGTTGTATTTTTGACAAACCCGTGTAAAACCATAAGCCATGGCTTTAATCTTTGGGCTTTTATGTTTTGGGCTATGACCGTCTCCTAAGGTTTCTAATGAACGTTTAGGCTTAGTCTTTGGGTTCACACACTTGATATTTTTGTCTTTATCAAAGCCAATCGTTTTAGGCTTAATTTTGTGTGTTTTTTTCTTATCAATTTATATACTAACCGTAACTAATTATTTATTTATTTGATTAATAAACTATGATCAGGTTTTTAATTAAATTGTTATGATATATAGGATTCCAACAATAACCGATTGTAATTGTGTTGTGAAAGTAATGACTATGAGTAGTTTTATTTATTTTGGGTGCAACATTTTGCTATTTCATTTTCTTGTAACTGTATCACGACCTACGTGCCGTTTCTTCCATTTTATTGTAATTGTACTTAGAATTATGATTTTTTTTTCATATTTAAAAATGTAAAATGAAAAAGAATGTGGTGCATCAAAATGAAGACAAATTTTAAAGTCGTGTTGAAATGGTGATTTAAACCAAAATATAAGAAGAGAGTTTATTCTTGTAATATTATAGCATCCATTAGGAAATGACAACATTAACCCTTTCAAGGCTCGTGATGGTTAATCTCGACAAATGAATCTTATGAAGGTATATGGTCATTAGCATTATACCATTATGCAAATTGCAAAATACATTACCATTACAACTTATCAACTGATATGTAAGGTTATACGGATTACATTGTCATTATCTTACGAGTATGCAAACTATATTACTATTATCAAGAAACGTTAATGCAATATACATTACCATCGACACAAAATACATTGTCATTTAACACAAAAACAATATATCACCATTACCATAAAACTTATTACATAACCACAATCCCCATTAAAACTACACTGAAAATTAAAACTAAATAATTCATAAACTTTGTCTACAACAACCTTGCATCCACCCTCTCTGGTATACATTTAGTCACCGTTGTTTTACTTTCTATTGCTTTAACTCTTAAAGCTTTCAAGTTATCTACTTTTCTATTGACTTTAACCTCATATGTAGATCATACATGATGGCTTTGTACCGTTTGTTAGGCAACTCAGGGTCAATCCAACGGAAGAAACCACACCTTCTTATTTTATCCTACAACATCAAACAAATAAGCAATATGGTTGATATGATATAATAAAGTTCATGATTAGATAAATGAGTGAAACTTACCAATGAATTATGGCACGTATAAAACCGTCTTCCAGGGTTTGATTGCGTCCACGAAGTCATACTTTTTGCTAACATACCACATTGGCATCGAATTGAGGAGTTGATATGACGTTCATCCTCAATTCTAGGGCTACCGTGGTAAAAGGATGATGACATTTTCCTCAGTTGATCGTTGATTGTTATTTTCCCCTTGATTGTGCTTCAGTGTCCAATCTATATTAAAAAGGAGATTAAAATTAAGTTTATAAAACTTATGATATAAACGTCACCGTTTGAATATTAGAAGTCATTTCAATGGCGTGACCAAAATTTTGTTTTAGGATAGGCCAAATAATTTACAAAATATGAACAAATAGCAAAATACTGAAAATGATAACAAAATGTAACAATATATGATTTTAAAGTAAATTTTTCGTTTAAGTTAGAAGTAACTGATTAATTAAGATAATAATATATATATATATATATATATATATATATATATATATATATATATATATATATATATATAACATTCATTATGAATTTAAGTTTAGAATGGAAGGACATGTTACAATTCATAGCCTTAACATTTTTTATTAAAAAAAGAAATATAAAATCTATATATCATATACTCAAATTAATTTGGGTGGAGTGGAACAAGACCAACTCTCACACCCATGTAGCTACACATGTGAGTCATTTCATTTCAATAAAATTATGCCATGTAGGATGACAATTGTGAGCCTGATGATGATAATATAGGCAAAAACCCTATGAAACTATGATTACCAATCATATTGATATAAGAAATTCAGAACACCGAGTCCAGGCTATACACCGGTCCCTCCAAAAACTTTATGGTCAAAAGGTAAATGACTATCACGTCTATAGTTAAATCTCATATAAACCCAAATATTACAAATTCATTACGACCGTCATGGACGCCATGTAAATAACATAGGCCGAATCAACATTCTAAAACCTTATTTTAAACAATAATAATAATAAATTATATTCATAGAAATTAAAATAAAATAAAATAACTAAAGAAGAACATACAAATAAATGGTTGCTAAATTATAAGATAAATTGTTTACAAATGATCGTGATCTGCTCTTATTTATAGCAGAGTCTGTGATTTATTCCATATAATAATACCAAAGAGAATTCTAGAGATTTTTACTATATTACATAACTTGTCTAATACTATATATTGTCTACTAACTTTCGTAATATTTTAAAGAACTAGAAAGTCAAAGATTTTGAAAAATTCTACAAACTTCAATACTATAGCAACCCTAAGAAAATAACTAAAAATCACCATTCCTATTTAATATTATGGAACAATTAACCATAGAATACTTTAAGGATATAATATAAGTTTAAGATTAATGTAATTGTAACTCAGCCAACTATCATGTTCCGATTTTCAATGGTCCTTCTTGTTTTCTTTTGATAGTTTAAGCCATAAAGTCCATTTTACATGCTAAAAAGGAATCTTGACTTGTAATTATGGGTTTCCTTGATGATGTAGTTTTTTTCACTAAAAAAGAAATTAAACTAAAATTCACCTTACGTCCTCACCTACCATAAGACTTAATTAATATCAGGTTCATCTTGAAGAACAATCACCTTCCAGTGTCCGGACATGGGAACGGAAATTTTGGTATTTCAAATGGATAGAGATGAAATGATTAAATTTCTACCTAAAAATTATAAACTAAAACTATCTCTTACCTCAAGAGGGAAAATAGATGTCATGATGCATTGACTTTTTCCCCTCAATAATTTGACTAGTATGAAATACTAAGCATGATATAAGTGTTTGCGGATGGAGAGTCTTGAGCACCTCAGTGGTTGCCAGGAAAAAAAAGATCTCTTTAACTTGGTAATCATTTGTTCTTAAATGCATCAAATAGAAGAACGGCATGTGACAGTAGGAGAAGATATTCATGTTTATTTCATTATACTTTTACCAACTTATTGTTTGTTTTTGAGTATAGGAATGATTAATATTTCTATAACAAGTTGCATTTTGGTACGGTAAAGGTTAAATGCAATCATTATACTTGTTGGGAAATCATAACTCTATTATGTTATTTCTAAACTTCCACATTTCTTGTTTTGTATTTGTTGCCATGACCAAAATAAGATTAGTGTGAAAGTACCAAAAGTCATCAAAATTCATAACCTTTTTTGATAACGGCACGTACTTAATGCATTAATAGTAATAAGACATTGAAATCAAGGTCCGTCAAAATTCAGATCTTACATATGATCGTTTTACTTTACAAGATTGAGATCGAAGAGATCCATAATACTTATAAGTTGAACATATGAATATAACATATAACTTTTCACAAGCTATATAAAATTCAAAACATTACCAATAATCTTAAAAGTTAATACACAAATTATAAATATAATTATCTAATGTAAATTTACATGACAAATTGTCCTTTATGTAGTACATTTATCTTCGCATATAAAATTTTACCAGGTGTAATGAAAGCAAACACTATGCATAATAGGACGTATCTTTGTCGACACTCATAGGATCATAGAGTAAATGAATAGCAACTCACCAAGCCATGGGGTTCTATTGGCTCCGTGCAAGCTTTGATGCTCAATTTGGAGCTGAATAGATGCATTTTTGAGGCTCGAATTCGAGCTAAAGATACAATTTTTCAGGCTATGTGTTGGACGTTTGAACTAGTATACGAGATTAGTTATTTAGTGTTACTAATGACTTTTGAGTTTAAACTTTTAAACACTAAAGGCCAAATGATGAAAAAAAAAAACTGAGTGGGATCAGATCATTGTTCAATACAACGATCTTATGTGCAATTCCCTCTATAATTGTTTAGTCTTATATATATTTAAGTTTAATCTTGCTACAAACTTATCCAATTGGGATCGGGATCATTTTTCGTTTTTAGAATCATAGGATTAGGATCCCAATGTTAATAATAAGACTAAGTGACTAACCTAAACATTATGCATAAAACCCATGTCTAATTTTCACATTAATATCACGTAGAAGGGAAACCTGGTTTGCCCTCAAAGTAGAGACTTATACAAAGGTTAAAGATGTTAATGCAAAATGTATGGCACGTAGTAAAGCCCTTCTGAGTGTATTATTTGCACATGGTAAGGGCGTAAATGTGGGATCAGATGAAAATAATTGCGAAGTGAGGGACTAAAATGTCCATGTGATTTTGTACTATTTTTTGGGGATCATTACCGAATTCCAAGTGCCAAAATCGAAAGTGACTCTATGTACTTATAAAAACATGTTAGACGACTAGTTTTTAATGGATTATTTAATACAAGTCACTGAGACCGGAGGGTATGGGTGGGAAACTCTTTTCATTTTTTGTGGGCCACAACACCATTTTTCTCACTTTCATTTCCTTCACCTAAACCCAAGAAATAGATGAGAAACTTCCCTCACTATTTTTTATTTTTTTTAAATATATATTTCCTACAAATATTATACTCATTTTGTAGGGAATTAAAAACCATGAGTTTTGATATTTTTTTTTATATATATTAGTAGGTATATAATTTAATAAGTATTAAAAAAATATAAAAAAAAAAGTTGGCCAATAGGAATAGGAGAAAGAGTGAGGGAATGGGCTCCCTCACCTCCTTCCCTCAACATCTTTCCCTCAGTCAAGTGCGGTGTTCAGCTGAGAGAAAAAGCTTCCCTCACCCTTTCTCTCGCCCACACCGTCCGGCCTGATAGTGATATTTATTTTTCTCATAAAAATTCATCTTTTTATGTTTTCCGTCACAGATTAACTGTGTATATCAATTTAAGAGATATTCATTAAAATATAATTTTTATGACAAAAGTTGAAGAGCATCGCCAACATGGTGTGTTTTGGTGGAGGGGTTTTTTAGGAAAAGGAAAATCTTAAAACGAAAAACTCTTTCATTTTTATAATAGGAAAAAGATTAATTTGTTTATTGAAAATTTTATATAAATTGTTTATTTATATTTGGGTGAAAACCAATTTGACCTATCAAATTATTGAAAAAACGCATGAGCTTGTTAGACCATCTCAATAGAAGTTTTTATTAGTTTTGCCAAAAAGAGCTTTTTCAACCAAAAAAAACTAATAAAAAAAATTAAAAAGCTATTGAAGGAGCTTTTTTAATCTAAATTTTCCAAGGAGCTTGTTAACTAACAAGCTCACTCTTGAGTTTTATCAATAATATGGTCGGTCTCATAGTTTTTCAACGAATTACAAATAGACAAGTATAAAAATAAAACATAAATAAATAATTTGAAAAGAGTTAATGACTTATAAGAGTAACATATTTTAATTAGCTCATATACATATTTAGTCATTTATTGTTTCGTATACCTATGAGTCTATGACCATTGAACTTGGTTCAAAAAACATCCGTATGACTAGTTGATGCATGTTTATGGCCAAACATAAATTTCCAATCAGAACTTAAGAACATGCTCATGAACAAACACACACATAAGAGCAAACATACACAAACACCAATAATTCACATACATACAAACACCGGAACATAAAAATGCAACGAAGACGAAGAACGCACATGAACTAATAGCATAGAGATGTGAAAAATCGATTGTGTGTGTATTTGTTTCAAACCCATCTCCCTTAAGCACTGAAACACCAAAACACATAAAAAAAGAACACGTAGATCTAAAAATCAAATATGTGTGTATGTGTGTTTGTTTGAGGCTCATCTTTCTTACACACACTCGAACACCAAGACCATACAATCAAACACCAAAAACACAAATATATGAAATTGATTGTGTGTTTGTATTGGACCTATCTCTCTTACCGCCTTACACATACAAACACCATGAACATATAGATGTTGCCCTTATAAGTACGGGTGTTAAAAAATAATTTTCAAATTTTAGATCCAAAATTTCGGATATTCGATTTTTGGATTCGAATTCGGATATTCATTTAATTTTTTGTTGGATATTTTGGATTAGAGATGAAAGTGAGTCCAAACCCCGTCCGGATAGACCCGGACCCAGAAAAATCGAGAAACAGTTAACGAGATTTTGTAGGATCGAAAACCGGACTGGTATGTAGGAACTGGTTTCGGAAAAGGTATCGGGGAAAGTAGATCTAGAACTGGAAAACCCAAAAACATCAAAGTTGGTTAGGTGGAACCGGATAAAGTGGATTTACAACCGGAAAACTAGAAAATCAGGGAAAACCGGAATTACTCAATGGGTTGAACTCAATGTTTTAGAAACCGGTTTAAACCGGTCGGTCCAACCGGTGAAACCGGGAATCGGGGAATGGAGCGGTTCAACTATCACCGGTTTTAAGTCTATTTCTGAACCGGATCGAACCGACCGGTTTTTACAAAAATCTACAGGTTCAATTAAACCGGCTGAACCGGTTAAATTGAATAAAAACACATGAAATTGAAACCTTTTGCATAATAAACTTTGGTAGTTTTTTCACATTTATTAAAATTTTTCTGAATAAAAGCACATGATAAATGTTATGAAAATTTTTGATTCGTTTATATTCATCTAGGACTTTATTTTCTTTTTAATTCACGTGGATTAATGTAAAACTTATGGTTATGAGTTATTTTAATGCATGTAGATTGATCTACATCTTGTTTTCATGTGTATTTTAATGTTTGAACTTGTGGACATCAAATTCTTGATTTGTGTATGTATGTATGTGTAGGAAAATACGAAAAAAAATGAAAATTATAGAAACTGGTTTACTCAGCGGTCGAACCGGTTAAACCGGAAACCGGTCACCATACCGTTTCACCTAAAAAACCGATTTTTAAAACATTGGTTGAACTTTGAAAATTTTCAACTTTGATATCCCGACTTCGGAGAACTGTAAGTCATTGAATATTAAACCAAAAATGACAAAATTATAGTCTAAAATCATGTACAAACTCTAAATACATGTTGGAAAAAAATGATGATGATCCGACTTCAAACAAATTAGATATGCATGTTCTAAAAGTTCACAGAACACACAAAAAAAAATCTAGCTTTGGTATTCAGACTTTGGGGGGAGTGTAAGTCAATGAATATAAAATCCAAAATGACAAAATTATAGTCTAAAATCATTTACAAACTCAAAACTACACGTTGAAAAAAACTACATGATAATCTGACTTCAAAAGAACTAGATATGCATGTTTAAAATTTTCACAGAATACAAAAAAAAAAGTTGAAAAATAGAAAATTTTCAGCTTTGATATCCCGACTTTGGAGGACTGTAAGTCAATGAATATCAAACAGAAAATGACAAACTATAGTCTAAAATCATATACAAACTATAAACTACACTCCGAAAAAAACCTCATCCCAATCTATCTTCAAACGAATAAGACATACATGTTTTAAACTTTTCACAAAAACCGGTTCTGACTCCTAAAACCGGTTCCAGTTCTTAAACTCGGTTTACCTGGACCCAAAACCCGGATTACCCAGAACCCGAATAAAGTCATTCTTTAAACCCAAAACTCAGACCGTTTTTACATATTCCTGTTCTAACGATTTTGGTCTGGTTTTCCGGTTTAAATCTCATCTCTATTTTAGATATCCAAAATCCGAAAAACATTTAAAAAAATCATTTTCAACATTTTGTTTATTCTTTGAAAATGGAATATACCATTAATACGAAATTGCTAGTATTATATATATATATATATATATATATATATATATATATATATATATATATATATATATATATATATATCGACTTTACATTTGTTCATTAGGATTGATTTTTTTTCTTTTCTATATGATTAGTAATTTAGTATGACTACGAACGTTAAATTATGGATAGTTTGAACTATCACTTCCTAAGAAACATAAAATTGCACAACATTAACAACTCTTTATTGATTAGAACCAGTTGGTTTTCATGTACTTACACCACAAATTCTCACTACAAAATCACTGAACCTTAATATACTCTCAAGCTTTAACAAGATCTATATATAGATGAAGCAAGAGAACTCTCAGAGTTATAACAAAGAAACCCTAGATAAATGGAGAAGAACAAGAGAGAAGTGTGTTATATTTACCATGAGTATTGAACCAAAACACACACATCTAGAATATATATATATATATATATATATATATATATATATATACACACACACACACACACGACCACCAGCTCGATCGGGTAAAACCTGCGTGTCTCTTCCAAGTTCTAATATTTACCAAAAGTGAGCCCCGACCCACAACTTACAAAAAACTGACACAAATAACCCTTGATGAAATAATGAACAATCTTGATACTTCCAAATATCCAGGAAAGGTCCCTGATAATAAAAAACAACACAATGCAGCAAAGTACAATACCAATATTGATCAATAATAAGATTGAACTATAATATCAGTATTCCAACATCCCCTTTCAATCTTAGTATTGAGAACATAAAAAAAAACTCATGTTGAGATGAAGTTAAAGACTTAGTAAAAATAGCTGCAACATTTTTATCATAATCAATTAACAACTTGAATTAGAGCATTTGAGACCCTTTGTCTTACAAAATGCATATTAACATCAAAGTGTTTAGTTTTTTCGTGAAACACGTGATTTAAAACTAATTTAAGCATCAGAGGGGCGTTAGCCAAGCTAATGCCCACCCCAAGATAATGTTTTCAACGTGCAGGAATCTAAGGATCTTAATAAGCACGAATAGAGACTGATCATCTCTTCTACGATTAAGGGTACTTAATCCCCTCTAAGGTTGAAAGAGTTAATGACCTCTTTCACTCGAGATAAGGTTTCTACACCTCGCTTGGACGCATGATATCTAAATATGGGATGTGAATAAGGGGATCGATCCACGCTTTAGTGACTTGGCAACCCTCTTATTTTTTAACATATGTTAAGATCCTAAAGTAAAAAATATAAGGTTTATAACATTATCATGTAATCCTAAGTTGGGATCCTCCCCAGTAAAATTGTAAGGGTTATAACATTATCATGTTATCTTACGAGTAGGGATTCTCCCCAGTTATTTTGGGATTTTCCCCAGTTATTATGGGATTTTCCCAGTTATTATTTGAAGTGGGATTTTTCCCAGTTATAATTCGAAGTGGGATTTTCCCTAGTTATAGTGAGATTTTCCCAAGTTGTTATTTAAAGTGGGATCTTTCCCAGTAGGGATCTTCCCCGGTTATTTGCTAAGCAATATTTCTCTCAGTTGAAAAGCAAGGTAAGGATCTTCAAAAATCTCTTAATAGGGATCCTTCTCTATGCAAACTCTAAAGATCATATGGGATCATAACTCAAGACTTCTCCTAAATCAAAAGATTACGAAACCTAAAGATCATCAGGTTCTATCTATCTTTAAATCCATCTTTCCTACGTAATGATGAAGGGTTTATTCTCCTAAAGATCTTAACTATTTTAAGATCCCAAATCAATAACTAATTATTTCAGGTTATTCGGATTTTAAAAGTTCTTGTAAAACCTGAACTCTTTGGGATCTTGATTGCATAATGATCCTAACCGATATAAAATCTTTGACAGAAATTTAACTATTGCAGATTGCTAATGATCCTAACCATCTGAAAATCCTTAGAAAACCTACTGCTACAATCATATCCAACATGCAAAGCAAAGATATATAAACATCAACAATCAAAGTGCATGAAAAAAAAAGGGTTGCCCACCAACCCCCAAAAAAGTGAAACATTGTCTACAACCCAAAATACTTAAAAATTGTTTTTGAAACATCAAACCTACGCTTTGGTTTGATCATCCCCGGTTGGGGATATCTCTGTCTCTCTCTCTATCCCCCCTTCTTCTCTATAGGACCCAGACCAGCATCAACGGGTTTTCCAGTTAACTTAGCCAATACTTCATGCCATCCGGCTACATTCCAAGATCCTGCATTCTCTATATCTACTGCTAGCTTGAGCTTAGCCTCCCAGACAGCCACAACAACACTAGCCTTCACATCAACAATCACATCATCCATCTCGGCCGCATGCTCCTCCTCTTTCTCAGCTTTCTCCTTACTCATCAGCTCCACCCTCCGCAAGAGATCCTCATTAGTCTCCATCCACATCTTCTCCTGCTCCTTCACGACTATTTCAGCCTTTTCAGCTCGGATCTTCAGGTCAGCGGAGACATGATCAGAGACGTGAAATCGGAATAACATCAGAAAAAATGAAAGGTAAAATATGAAAAGCAAAGTTACACTGATACTTATAGCCTGAGAAGAAAAACCAACTTTAGGAGTGCGTCTTCAGCTCCGAGATTTTCCAAGCTTAAATCCATGAGCTCAGTAGTTTTTCTCTTCCGGGATCCCGGAGTCTTTGTTGTCAAATCTATGGATATTCTCTTGGGAGTGAGAGAAGATGAGATCTTCTCCTTCTTCACTACTAGTTGGACACTAGACATGGTCGTGTCAAGATCAGCAAGGGTAAAGTGGGCACCGGAGCATGTGACCTTCAATCCTAAACATAAAGAAAAATCCATATGAGTTCAGGATCCTTCACATTAGAAAAGAAAGATGAACTAAGGATCCTTAACTGTCGACATGGGGGCAGTAGCAGAAGAACTTTCCAGAAGACTAGGAGGTTCGAATTGAAAACATCTAATGCTCTCAAACAAAGCAACACAGTTTGTTATTTTATCTTATGTATCTTCAGCAGCAGGAGCAATATCCTCAAACTTGGACGTTGCATCACAACATATAAAATAAGAAAGTAAATCTCAGGATCCCTAAAGAATAACAAAAAATCCTACCCTTTTTAACCCATCTCTCTGGCAAAGAATTTCCATTAGGAATGGAATCATGTCTATGGAAAAGAACTTCCATTAAGAACGGAATCGCTTTCCAAGCACCGTCGTTATGCTTGGATTTTAGAACAGGAACTGATCTATCTGTTTTGACCTTGAACAAGAAACGAGAAGAGACAAAGGTAGAAAGATCATAAATAGAAGCCAACTCGGATAAACCAGTAACCAAATTCTCAGACTGATTTAGGTGATCGACCCAATAAAGGATCCTCTAAATAGTTGGCATAACCTGGACATAGGAGATTTGGGTAACCTGAAAGAAATCAGAAATGATACTGGAGAAAGGATAAGTTAGACCTAATGAAAAAGGGTATTCCAGGAAGAAAATCCAGGTGGGTGAAACGAAATCCGACTGGACCAAGGCATCGAAGATGTTAGGGCTAGGATCTCGGAACTACTTTGAGATCCTCAAGTCTAGGGATCCTCAAAATCTCAGGATCCTCGAACTTTAGGATCCCATATATACTTCAGGATCCTGACTGATATCTTTTAATGTTTATAAAGGCAATATATTCTTTTGTCCTTCTCACATGTTCATAAATAACTAGTCAAAGTCACACTCTCAATGAATAGTCGTCACAAGCATGCAAAAGACCCGGAGGACCAAGTCAAGAAACGACTATAAGTTGATCTCGGAGGATCCCAAAATTTTTGGAGTTCTAGTTCTTAGCCATTGACTATATAAATCACTTGTATTCATCACACTACACATGATTTCTTGGCATAATACTGGCACTTGTACTCGTACTCATTACATTTTCTCTGTAATCATTCATTTCAATCAATAAAATCATCAAGGTAGGTGATCATTATCACCTCCCAAGGTTTTATGCGGGAGATCCTAGCAAGGATCAAGGGCTTCCTTTCTAATCACTGGTGCAATCTTTTTCTAATTTCGTTAATTACTTCACTAACAACACCACATCCTTTCATACACTTTGGTTGATATCCACTTAGTCGATTTTTGACCAAACAATTTGGTGCCCACCGTGGGGCTGTGGTGTTCAAAATCCATCAGAAAATCATGTATACTCAATCGACTCTAACCTCCTCTTCCATTCCTCCCATTTCCTCTAAAAACCTTCCACCACCACCGGCTGGAGCTCCCTAGAAAGTCTCTGAAATTCTGAAGAAGAACACCTCTCCGGTCACTCCGGGACTCCAAGACCCTCCTATGTTGATTTACAACAACGAGATATTTGCTATGATGAAAAGAATGGAGTGACAGGTCGCCCAACAGAAGGGGATAATAGGATGATTCTCAAGAAAGCGAAGAGAATGAGGGTGGAAATCCATAAGCCTCAGGACGCAGCGCCCTCAGTCTTGCAGCCTAAGATCCTGAACTTTGACAACTCGGGATCCTCAGCGATCTGTTGTGAGATAGGATCCTCAATACCGACCTCTATTCCCGCTTGGGGCGCCACTCCAAGAGACCAGACCCATACGATTCAGGATCCTAACAAAACCTTTGTTACTCCCAGTAACAAGGATCTTGGTAACTCTAACAATAATAATAATTTTACAACTAACTCAATGGATCTTGACACAGGTTTAAGCCCGATCATGGCTAAGGAGCTACAACAACTAAGACAGATGATCTCAAGCGTATCCAGAGTAGTTCAACTGGTACCATAAGTATCCCTAACGAGTAATAGGATCTCTAGATTCATTCCAGCGATAGTTGATACTGAAGTTCCAAAATGCTTCCAGACCCCCAGCATGAAGCCCTGCGACGAAACTACAGGTCCTGAGGAGCACGTGGCATAACATAAGGAGAGGATGGAGATTATTCCCATCCCCAGTCACTTGAAAGAAGCCTGCCTATGCAAGGGATTTGGTTCCACCCTCACAGGATCCGCTCTAAAATGGCTCCTTAACGTTCCTCCTTATTTAATCACATCATTTGCTCATTTTACTAATTTATTTAACAATCAATTTTCTTATAGTAGAACATTTGAGAAGATCACCAGCAATCTCTATCGAGTGGTTCAGGATCCTAAGGAATCCCTTAGAACTTTTGTGAATAGGTTCGGCAGGGAAGCCCTAAGTATCCCCAACATCGACATGGAAACTACAGTCGAAGCCTTTAAAATGGGCATAAATAAGGATTCTCCCTTCTACGAAGATCTCGTAATGACCCCATGCAGGAGAATGGACGAAGTTAAGAGCAGGGCGTTGAGATTCGTGAGGTTCGAAGAAGACAAGGAGATCCAAAAAAGGAGCAGCCCACCAAGATCCTATTATCACCCTAATAGGAAGGACGACTCCTCGGCCCAAAGATCCTATAAATAAAATCCTTATACAAACCCGACCATCACAGGGTTAATGCCCTTGAAGATGAGGGGGAGGAAGAAGATTTCCCTAAAATTACTGACTATTGCTTTTCTGTGGACATTTCAGGTGTAATCTTTGCCATGAAGGATCTTGGAGACAAAGCCAGATGGCCAAGGAAAGGAGAAAAATCCACTACTTGGAAGGATAAGTCGAAATGGTGTGCATATCATGAGGACTTTGGTCACGTCACATAGGATTGCATAACCCTCAGAAAGGAAATCAGCTATCTTCTGGGCAAAGGATACCTCAAAGAAATCCTTGGGAGAAGAAAGGAAAAATCCAAAGAAAAAGACCAGGATCCTCAGAAGATCCTCGAAAAACCAGGATCCCCCCCCCCCCGGATAACGCCAAGGTGATCAATATGATCTCTGGAGGATTTGACATTTGCGGTACCTCCTACTCTGCAGCAAAAGGCATGCCAAAGTATCCAAAATGGAGAAGTAAAATGGACCACGGAAAAACACAATGATCACTAACCAAAAGGAGACCACCTTCGATGAAGCGAATAGAAAGGACGTACAGGATCCTCACTATGACGGGTTAGTAATCACTCTATACATCGCCAACCAATAAAATTAAAAGTTTAATATATATTATATATATCCGTTAGTAGGCCTCATTCACGAAGCTGGTCTATAATGGGTGTTTAAGGAAGCGGCCTGTAAAATAACCGCCATTGGGTATACACTCTTACCCACCGCACCCTTGACCAGTGGAGGGTCGTTAGTGGAAAATTTCCAATCTTAGTTACTTTAGGAAAAATGTGAAAATGATGTTATTCCATGAAATTGCACTTTGCACCTTGTCAAGTCGTTAGTGGAGCGTGTGTGGTTAACTGGCACACTAACTTGGACTAGTAAGGGTGGCAAAGGAAAGCTCGATGTTTGTCATAGATCAATGGAGCGTGTGTGGTTTACCGACACATTGATTAGGTGATAAATGACATCGAGAATACCAAGATAATTTGCATGGTTATTCACACCTTGTTTGTGATCCTCGGTATCCTAGTCGCTAACTTTAAAGGAATAATCGAGATTAAACGTGCCATTGAAAAGTTCAATGAATCTCAAAAGAATCTAGGAATTTCAATTAATTTAAAACCTAATATTCATTTTCGTTTTTCATGGTAGAAATTGGTAAATCGTCATTTACCTACCTTCAAATATTTTGCAATTGAATTACGGCATCCCTCTTCCGAATTGCAGAATATTGTGTTGGTTCCTAGCCTTAATATTTCATTTGGGTGTTATATTAAGGACTTAAATAAATTAACTGGAATTTCTCCCTTGTAGATGTATAGTTCTGACAACTATGGTCTACCTTATCCTTTTGAAAAGGCTTTCCTTATAAAGATGATTTTCCACAAGACGATCGAGGTGAAAGATTAATCCCTTCTTCATGTTGTAGTGGAACTTCTCTTCCTCCACCTCCTCCAATTATTCTCTCTGAACCACATGTTCGTCGACTTGAAAAGTTCAAGGTCACTCAAACCCTATTGGCAAGCAAACACCAAGATGGAAGGTCTGTGTGTGCACATGTATTAGAGATGAAGTCACACATTGACAAGCTGGGAATGTTAGGTGTCGTTGTCTCAAGGAAGTTGGTTCTTCAATCACTTCCTAAGTCATATAGTGAGTTCGTTAAATATTACTATATGACAGACCACAACGTGACCCTTATCGATCTTACCTATTTGCTAATTGTTGCTGAATCGGAAATGATTTGGCGCACTCGTAATGCAAATTTGACTGGAAGATCTACTTCCCAAACTTCCATGGACATTGACAATGGAAACATTAGAAGTCCAGAAAATATTTCTCTTCCCAGGAGAAAGGGAAAGGCTAAGTATGAGATTGTCTTGTGTGCCATTCCAAAAGAATCTGTTTGCTTCTATTGCCAAGAAAAGGGGCATTGGTTGCGAATCTACCTGAAGGATCATAAGGATGGTAAAGTCAGAGTGTATAACTCTGCTTCAGGTAAGTCCACTATCTAACTCTATTAAGTTCCTATTTGTATATTCTTAATACATGATGTGATAAGATCGCATTTTGATGTTTTGTAGGATCGAAGAAGAAAAATGAAGCTTAAAGGAAGAGTAAGCTGAGTTTGATCGCGAAGAGATGGATTTCTATCGCATGGTTCGATGATCGGATTTCGAGTTGCTCTCAGTACAGCTTATCATCCCCAGACAGACGGTCAGACGGAGAGAACGATCCAAACAGTGGAAGATATGCTTCGTGCATGTGTCTTGGAGTTCGGTGGTAACTGGGACAAGTACTTACTTCTTTTCGAATTTTCATATAATAACAATTACCATGCTTCAATCAAAATGCCACTATATGAAGCATTATATGGTCGGAAATGTCGTACTCCATTATGTTGGCGTGATGTAGGACAGAAAATCCTTGGAGGCCCTGAATTGATTCAAGACACCACTGACAAGATTCAAATTGTACAAGAAAGAATGAAAGCGGCCCAGGATCGACAAAAGTCCTATGCAGAAAGGAGGAGACGACCCATAGAATTCCAGGTAGGTGATTTCGTAATGCTGAAGGTATCCCCATGGAAAGGCATTATGCGATTTGGAAAGAAAGGAAAACTAAGTCCTATATTTGTTGGTCCTTTCAAAATCATCCAGAGAATTGGTAAACAAGCATACCGCTTGGAATTGCCTGAAGATTTGGCAGGTATTCATGATGTGTTTCATGTGAGTTATCTGCGTAAATGTTTAAGAATATATGATGAAACGGTCCCGTTATCCGAGGTGAAACTAGATAATAAGTTAACATATGTAGAAGAGCCTGAAGAGATCGTAAACGAAAGAACGACTAATATACATAATAAAGAAGTGGAGTTGGTGCTTGTCAAGTGGAAACACCATAGAGGCCCAAATTATACTTGGGAAAATAAGAATGAAATAAGAGCGAAATATCCCCATTTGTTTAAATCGTTGTAATTTCGGGGACGAAATCCTCAAAAGGAGGAGGTATTTGTAACATACACGTTAATAACCTTGTTCGATTATCGTGTTTTGTAAAGCTTATTAGCTTAAAATGAATAATAATATATGATTTTGAGTGTTGAGTTCTAACAAGATAGTTTTACGAAGAATTGACGTAAAACTATGTTTAGAATCATTCGGGAAGTATTGGAAGTCTTATGAGATTCCAATCAAAAGTCAAATATTGAAATTAACGAAAATATAAAGTTGGAAATAAATAAAAATAATTTTATTGAAAGTTGTAGATTATCTCGTTAGAAACATTTAGGCGAAAACATCATCGAAATCCGAGTTATAACGAAGAAGTTATGACCAATCGAAGATCCGCAACAAAACCGGCAAAACACTATTTAGCGTAAAAAGTGAGTTTTCGATAGACTACTTTTTTAGCTTTAGTGATCTAAATGAAAGTCGTAATATTCGTTAAACCGAGAACTTTCATAAAAAGAACGTCAAAATCTGACTTTGTATGACGAAGTTAGATTTTTCTAAGTTTCAGTATAGCAGTATACAGCTAAAAACTCGAAATAAAGATCGAGTGATTTTTAGTCGACACAACCTAAACGAGAATCGAAGGTGTCGTCAATAGTAGTACAACGGTAAAAAGACAGACGAAAACGGACGTTGGATGAAGAAGTTATGAATTTTTAACGGATTTTCCTGTCCCGATCTGTTAAAAATAATAATATTAACAATAAAGTCAAAATTAGCCGATGGAGTCTAAACGAAAGTTGTAGAGTATAATTTCACCTACGCGTGGATATAAAGAACATCAAAAACGGAGCTCGTATGCGAAAGTTATGAATTTTTGAAGTTCGGGACACAAAAACCGAGAAATTTCGCATGTGCGTGGCCCGGGTTCGGCCACGTCGCCCCATTCCTCGCGAGCCTGCCCCATGTCCTACCCGATGACTCATCCGAAGCGCGGCCCAACGAGAATCCGACGCGTGTCACATCTGTGGCGTGTCCGAAGCGAGCCACGTCTCGCCTGCGAGCCTCCGACGCGTGCCCTCCCCCTCGCCTGCGAAGCTGCTGCGTGGCTTCTCCTCCTCCCTCCGGATCCGAGCCTCGCACCTATATAAGGGAGGTGCGAACCCTCCCGGTTTTGGTTGGTATTTTCCATAAATTTTCACACTAAACTTTATTTTAAGCCCCTTTTAACCCCCCGAAGCCTCGGGAACCTACCTAACACCCGAAGAACGTCCCGAAGTGCCCGAAGACCCCGAGAAATTTATCTTTTCGGTTTAAAGCTCAACCCTCGCAAGGCCCGATTTTCAATAAATCTCCCGGTTTTTCATCAAAGAAAGTTATTTATAGGAACGAAGTGCTGCCCAAATTACTATTTTAACCTCCGGTTATTTCATGGTGAGTTCAAATTATAGGAACAATTCTATGTTATGTATTATATGTGCTATGTGTTTTCCCGTGTTATTATGATAATGAGCTATACCTTTGACCATGAAGTGAATGACTAAACATCACTTGGGTATTGGTATGTAGCCTTTGACCATGAAGTGAATGAGTAAGCATCACTTTGGCACTGGCAGAATGTTAGATAGGGCTGAAAGCCTGTAAATTCTAGCAAAATGTTAATTCAGAAATCGTTTATTTTCTGTGCCACTTGGGCTAAAGTCTTATTGATGAATATCAAATTAAAATTATTGTATCTCATTGATTGTAAATCTTTGAATCAGATCATTTGTTGATATGGAGAGCTTATCACATGATTCACATATGCCTTTGTTGTTCTTTGTTCCTCTTTGCTTCTGTCATATTGGTATATATATGGCATAACGTTATATTGTATCTATTTTGAACTCACTAAGCGTCACCGCTTATCCCTCTCAATGTTTAACTATTGCAGGTAATAAGGATCCAGTATAGACACATACTGTTGGAAGATTTAGAATAGTTAATAATGTTACTTTTGTATTTAGTAATCGTGTATGTATAAAATTATAATTTCCTGGGTAGTTATGTAATATACTAAAACTTAGTCGGTTTGTATCCAGTCTTTTGTAATTAAACTATCAATGTAAAATATTGTTTATGAATATGCATGTAGCATGTATTGGAGTAATATGATGTAATTTTAGAGAGGGGTTCTCTCATGAAATCATGGGAAGTGATAATGGATACGGTACAAGAAGAAGAAGAAGAAGAAGAAGAAGAAGAAGAAGAAGTAGAAGAAGAATAAGAACCTAGGACACAGAAGATGCTTCTCATAGATCGTTGGGATGCAAACACCTGTCTAATGGCACACTACCTTAATGAAAAGTATGTTTACGGGGAATACCCATTTCGACGTCGATTCCAGATGGCAAAACATTTGTTTCACCATATAGTAGGTGACGTTACTAACATTTCTGAATATTTGAGATGCAAGAGGTGCGAATGGGTTTTTGGAAATACAAAAATGCACAGTTGTGGTTCGTCAATTAGCTTACAGTTCAATTTCTAATTAATGGTACGAATATTTTCAAATGTATGAACGGATAGCTAGGGACAGTTTGGATGAGTTTTGCAGATGCGTTGTCACTATTTATGGTCGAAGGTATTTGTGTAAACCCACTTTTACTAACGTTCAATCATTATATGCTCATATGTGACAACCGTCAATTTTGGTCAAACAAAGTCAACAAAAGTCAACCAGGTCAACTCAACTCGTATTAGAATTTTAGGAGAAATGTGATATTCCCTAATGTTACTAATGTACTATTTACAAGTTACAATTCAAGGTACCTCTCTTTTTACCAATTATTGAATATAAACCCTAATTAGAGTTAGTAACGTAAAAATTCGATAATTCAATTATATATTATTTAGGTATAAATAATATTCATAACACAATATGATGGAGTTCATAAACTTTATGCTACATGCCAAATTCATAACTAGCGTTACATATTCAGATTTTTGGTGAATTCGTCACCAAATGCGACAGATTCTATACTCGATGTAAACACTCAAACTTTAACGACAACAATTAGGAATCATCCTAACTTTCGTGTAATGTGTTATTATTTTTGATGATAATGATTTTTTTAATAATAATTTGAATTTAGATTATTCAAATTAAGTAATTATACATCATTTTTACCACACTTTTTATAAAAATCACCAACTTTTATAAAAACTACCCATTCTTTTTATAAAAATAAACTAAACACTTTTGTTTTATATGGTGATTACACATTTTATAAAGAATTGTTATTTTATTTGAAAAACCATACTTGCATTTTCTTTATTCAAAAAGCCACTCCATGCTCCTATACCCACCCCACCCACCCCCTAACCCTCCCCCCTCCTTCTTATTTGGCTGAGACCTCCCCTCTACCCCCATCTTCTCCATTTTTTCTTCATCTCCTCCTCAAGAACAAGCTTTCCCTCTCAAGATTAATCTCCATAAGTTGGTCTTGATCTTTGGTAAGTTTTTCCTTACTAATTTAGTGATTTTATACATATATATACTAGTTTTTTTTACAACTACATACATTAATATGTGTTAATATCCATAGGATATTTCAATCTTTAAGTGTTCTTCAAGTGTTCTTAGCTTGAAATCTTTCATCTTCACCTCTTTATCCACCAAAAAACACACTCAAGGTGAGTTCATACCCCTCATTTTTGTTTTTATCCAATTTTTAGGGGGGGGGGGGGATACAAGTAAACTTGTATAATTATACAAGTTGTTATATATGTTTTATCTTCATGTTGTGTAAAAATGTTATCTACATGGAATAATGTTATTACCTAGTATTATGAACATTTATGTGTGATACGTTTGTTTAAAATGCAAATCAATGAAAAATGAGTATAAACATGCTATATGTTCTTAAGAAAAAGTCATATAAACAAAACTATAAAAACTCGGGTTTTTATGAACATAATATGACTTTTGTAGCAAAACTGGTTTTAACCAAGTTATTATCTCATTTTTGTGGGATATAAATGAAAATATGATATTTTGGACATATGAAACTAGTTATAAATACCAAGGATTTGGTTTTAAAATAGAAAACCTAAAAATCTATCATTTGATGCAAAAATTAGGGTTTTCTAGAAAAAAGAGTCATAACCAGGTTATGGTACTATTTTTGTGAGATTTGACCTAAAATGTTTTGTTTTAAACATATAATGTTAGCTTGACTTAAACTTCAAAAAAGGTAACTACAAATTTTACAAAGTTTTTAACTCAATATTTACCGCTTGGTGACGTAAAAAGTCAAAAACTAGAAAATTGACTTCATCATACTAAATGTTCATATACTTGCGTTAGATATATAATATATGTTATTTATGAACATATAAACATGTTAACCTATATATGTGTACATATGGGTACAACGAAATATTTGTAATAAACTATAATAGATATAGTTTATGGGTCATTAACATTATTATAACATTTTGGGACAAGATAGATAATTCTATAAAAGTATATAATTATTATGCACTATGTTAATACTATGGAAAAGTGTCATTTACACATACAAGGGTCATTAAACTATCACGTAAACTTGTTGAAACAATTATGTGAGACAAAGTCTTCACCGTACCTACCAGAGTACACACTAAAGTCCTGAATTATAACCAAAATCTCGATAAGAGAGCGTGACACTTGTGTATAGATGTATACGGGACTGACAATCCCGCACCTAAGCTGCTAGCTACAGCTAGACCGGAAGGTCTGGGTGACAAATGTCTAACATTCCGACGCCTGAAGAATGTCGAGCAGGCCAACTTCGGTTTTAGCATGGTTGTAATAACTCACATGGGGAATCAGCAATACATTTAGTTTATGGGGTAACATGCGCTCAAAAGGTTTTATATAAGAATAAAACTACGTAATACTAATTTAAGTATAGAAATACTTATACATTTTTGGTCTTAGAGTTTTTAAGATTACAACTCATTTTTAAGAAAATATTGGATTTTTATGGGAACAAACACTATCATTTTACAAGGAAAGAGTTACATATTTTTCACATATAAAACTCTTCTGAACTCACCAACTTAATTGTTGACACTTTTCAAAATTACTTGTATTCTCAGGAAACCGTTAAACAGGTAGTCACAAGGCTTTTGAGGTTGGGACATTAAGGCGTCGTACTATTCATTTTTGTCATCATAATGTAATTGGTTTTGAAACATACAATACTTGGAAACAATGTAAGATTCTCAATTATATTTACGATGGTTGTGTTTTACTTTGATCACTATTGTACATTATTTTGTGATACTGTTCATGAAGTCATCCATCCCCAGACGTTTCCGTCATCCTGGTTTGGGGGTGTGACAGATTGGTATCAGAGCATTGTTTATAGTGAACTAAGTATATCAAACCATATAAGATATACAACTATAAATACAATGGGACTAAAACTCTCTAACTAAAAGATTTCATACAAGTATACTTTTAAAATATAATGATATTTTCATAAAATATAAGTACATACATCATACTAGAACAGTGTCATAACAAGCACAATACAAAAAGTAACAAGATAAGTTGAACACTACGAATAGGCCTAGGTAGTTATGCAATCAGATCTAGGATAGATATAGCCTGATGAACTATATTGGTCCAAGATGTAACTAACGTGTGCTTGCGAATAGTCGTAGTGAACAACAATTCTAAAACTTACCAACACCCCATACAAAGGAACTCTAGAACCAAACATAAAGTTTAAAATACTATAGGAGTATTTTATGATACTATAGAACCATACACCTAGACTCCTTATGTGCCTCTTATATCCCTATCTTTGTTCAGTCGGCATGGCCAAATTTCACGTACCAGGAGATCCTTACTTTCCCGATAGTGGGAATGGTGGATGGATCGAGGAGGATCCCGAGGAGCAAGTCAAGGCTGACGCACCAGCCACTGAGGAGGACCCAGAGGAGGATCAGGATAATGATGAGGACTTTGACGAGGACCTGATTGAGGAGGAGTCCGATGTTGCTTATGAGGTCAGTGACCCACGCTTTGCCATCCGCAACCTGCACGATCCTATACCCGAGCCGAGATTTCAAGTATACCGCCATCCAGATGGTCCATTATGGATGTGCACTCCTCGTAAGAGGATACCTCCCTTTCGTAGACCCGAGATTTTTCTGACAGGTGTACCACTCAAGGGACCGACACCCCGCTGGGCAGAGGACCTACATAGATGGAGCCGCAAGCATGGCCAGCATCCCCCATACGGTATGTGCCGAGAGTTCTACGACCTCCGTAATTTCGGTTCAGCCGACAGGGCTCTCTCTGTCATGATCTGCCGCATCTCGTGCCTTGACGAGCATGCTAGGGCGTCTACCAGACAGATCCTAGATGTTGGTGCCACTGCTGAGGTCACCGCCACTCGATTTCGTCGTCTAGATGAGGAACATGATCAGACACGCAGGATTATCGATTGTCTTCAGGAGGATGCCACGACTGCCCGAGCCGAGGTTAGGGAGCTCATGGACAGGCATGCCGACATGGAGCAGAGGATGACCGAGGTAGAGCGCCGAGCTAAGGAGGCAAGGGAGGAATCAAGGGAGATGCGAGCATTCATAGCCACAAGCCCACACTTCGAGGGCCGAAGGATGTCACTCGCCATGAGTAGTGTTTATGCTACTCAACTTTTGTTATAGACTAGGTCTTGTGAGTAAGCGTCAGTGCTACTCCCGCATGTATGTAGGTCCGACCTTGCGAATAAGTGATTACACTATTCTAAGGGTCGTTATGCTGCCAATTTTATGTTGGGTTTTAGGTGTATTATAGACCTCCATGAAGGTCAATTTTCCAAAACTATTTACTACTATGAAACATTATCAATGAAACGTTTTGCATTTTATTTCATTGGGTATCACTATTAAGTTCATAAATTGTCATGTAATTGTTTACTTATTATAGTAATTTTTTTAAGAAATGTTTACAAGTTGCAATAAAGGCAAGTCATTACAAGCATATAGCTGAAACATTCCATTTCGATAGTACCCGATTTATATCTATTATCGAGGACTTACCATCATTCCATCTCTAATCCTCATGGTAGAAGAATGCTACCACGCAGAAGCAACCGACGTGCTGGCGGAACACCAACATATCCACCAACACCAACTCCACAGGTGGACCCTGCTATCTTCCAAGCCATCGTGGAAGCTGCGTTGGCAACCGTCATGGCACAAATTAGTGCTAATGGCACAAACGGAAACAAAAATGGAAACGGAAACAAAAATGGAAACGAAAACAAAAATGGAAACGGAAACAGAAAGGGGAATAGTGCCAACAGTTCCAATCATGGCGAAAGCCAAGGACACCAATGAGTATGCTCCTACAAGGATTTTATAAACTGCAAGCCCAAGACTTTTCATGGTGACGGCGGTGTCATCACCTTAACGAGATGGTTTGAGAAAGTCGAATCCGTGTTTGAAATATGTTCATGCCCAGATGAATGTAAAGTCAAGTACGTGGCTTGTACTTTCGTTGACTCGGCCTTATCCTGGTGGAATGGACATGTTAAAACCCTGACTCTCGTCGTGGCCAACTCTATGAGTTAGGAAGATCCGAAAGTCATGATGCTAGAGGAGTACTCCCTGAGAGGCGAAATTCAGAAATTGGAGCAAGAGCTTTGGAACCATACAATGACGGGCTCTGATGTGACCGCCTATACTACCAGGTTTAACGACTTGGCAGTTCTGTGCCTCGGGATGGTCACCCCGGAAGCCAAGAAGGTGGAACGCTACATCTGGGGACTATCCCCCAGATTCAAGAAATGGTTGTATCTGCTAACCCAACCACCTACAATAGTGCCAAAGGTTTGGCACAAAGTCTTGTCGAACACGGAGTCCGCCAGTACATTATGGAACCCACACCTGATCAACCACAAAGGGGAGATAACAAGCGAAAGTTCTGGAACAAGAAAAAGGGCCAATCGACTCAAGAGCCTGCCAAAAGACAACAAACTGTGGCAGTCCATGCCGCCACTGTCCCTACTGCCCCAACGCCGCCTAAATGCAACAAGTGCAACTTCCATCACAATGGAGCTTGCCGGGAGATGCACTGCAACAACTATAACAGGAAGGGGCATACCGCTCGTTTCTGTAAAGCGCCAGCTCAACAGACCACCCAATCCACTAATGTTGGGGTGAGTCAGGCATGTTACAGATGTGGGGAGACGGGGCATTTCAAAAGGGAGTGCCCAAAGGCACATAACAAGAATGTCGGAGGTGTGGGAAGGGTTTTAACAATGGGGCACGAGGAAGCGATGAAGGACCCCGCTGTGGTTACCGATACATTTATCCTCAATAACTCATATGCATGCATACTTTTCGATAGCAGCACAGAGAGGAGTTTTGTGAGCCACAAGTTTAAACACATAGTCTAACAAAAACCTCAATCACTCAGTGAAATATTCACAGTAGAAATGGCAAATGGAAAAACTAAAAGCACCAAAGACATATACATAGGATGCACCCTAGCCCTAAACAATCACTCCTTCCAAATCGACCTAATGCCTGTTACAATAGGAAGATTTGATGTGATCATTGGAATAGATTGGTTAAGCCCTCACCATGCCGATATCATGTGTTAGGAAAAGGTCGTCCGACTTAACTTACCGAATAATGAAACCCTTGTCATCTATGGTGACAAACCTGACACAAACCTTCGAATCGTCTCTTGCATCAAGGCTCAAAAGTACCTGCATAAGAAGTACCACACATTCCTAGCCCACGTTGTTGATGAGAAGAGAAAAGTGAAGGACATGAAGGATATTCCAAAAGTCTGCAATTTTCCCGACGCATTCCCAGAAGACCTTTCGGGAGTACCACCGGTGCGACAATTCGAGTTTAGAATCAAATTGGTTTCTGGAGCCACCCTCATGGCCAAATGACCATATCGATTAGCCCCAGCAGAAATGCAGGAATTGTCCAGTCAGCTGAACGAATTGCTGAGCGAAGGATTCATCAGACCAAGCTTCTCACCTTGGGGAGCACTAGTCTTGTTCGTAAAGAAGAAATACAGATCATTCTGTATGTGTATTGACTATCGGGAGTTGAACAAACTCACCATCAAGAACCGATATCCCCTACCCCGAATTGACGATCTATTCGACCAACTTCTGGGATCGAGCTACTTCTCAAAAATCGATCTAAGGTTGGGGTACCACCAGGTTAGAGTCCAGGAGGAAAATATTCCTAAGACGACGTTTAGGACTCGTTACGGCCACTACGAGTTTTTTGTGATGCCCTTCGGATTGACTAATGCACCCGTAGTGTTCATGGATCTAATTAACCGTGTATGCCGACCTTACCTAGATAAATTCGTGATATTGTTCATCGATGACATACTAATCTATTTGCGAAGTGAGGAAGAGCATAGTCAACACCTGCGACAAGTCTTGGAGATGCTAAGGGCAGAGAATTTGTATGCAAAGTTGTCAAAATGTGAATTTTGGATTCAAAAGGTGGACTTCTTGGGACATGTGGTTAGCAAGGAAGGGATACATGTGGATCCCTCCAAAATCAAAGCAATTGAAAACTGGGAAGCGCCGAGGACACAGACAAAAATCTGTCAGTTTTTGGGCATTGCTGGCTACTACCGAAGGTTCATACAGAACTTTTCCAGCATCGCAAAGCCACATACTGCCCTGACCCAGAAAGGAGTGACCTTCAACTAGGAGGATAAACAAGAAACTGCCTTCCAGACACTAAAGCAAGCTTTATGCCGTGCTCCAATCTTGTCTCTTCCAGAAGGAACGGAAGACTTTGTGGTCTACTGCGATGCGTCCAAGCAGGGTCTAGGTTGCGTACTCATGCAACGGGTAAAGGTCATTGCCTATGCCTCAAGACAACTTAAGACTCACGAGGTCAACTACACCACACACGACCTTGAATTATGGGCCATAGTGTTTGCCTTAAAGATATTGAGACACTACCTTTATGGTACAAAGTGTACGATCTTCACTGACCATAAGAGTCTCCAACACATTCTCAACCAAAAAGAGCTCAATATAAGGCAACAACGATGGGTATAGTTACTAAATGATTACGAATGCGAAATTTGTTATTATCCAGGCAAAGCCAACGTGGTAGCAGATACCCTAAGTCGAAAGGAGTACTTAGGCTGCCGAGTAAAATCATTGACAATGACTATCCATTCACATCTTTCCACTCGAATCAAGGAGGCGCAACTTGAAGCCTTGAAACCTGAGAATGCCGCAAGTGAAGCCTTACGAAGAATGGATAAAAACCTTTGGTCAAGGGTGACGGAGCTCGCTATCTCATGAATCGAAACTGGACCCCGAGAGTTGGCGGGTATAGAGACATTATCATGAACGAAACTCACAAGACCAAGTACTTCATTCATCCCGAGTCAGACAAGATGTATCTAGACCTCAAGAAACTATATTGGTGGCCAAACATGAAGGCAGAAATCGCTACTTATGTGGACAAGTGTTTGACTTGCGCCAAGGTCAAAGTAGAATATCAAAAGCCCTCGGGTTTGCTACAACAACCGGATATACCCGAGTGGAAGTGGGAGCGGATAACCATGGACTTCATAACTAAATTACCCAAGACAACGGGTGGGCATGACACCATATGGGTAATTGTCGATAGGTTAACCAAATCCGCGCACTTCCTACCAATAAACGAGACAGACAAAATGCAGAAACTAACAAGGACGTACATCAAGGAGATTGTATGATTACATGGTGTTCCAATATCCATATATCTGACAGAGATAGCAGGTTTACGTCATGGTTTTGGCAATCACTGCAAAAGTCTTTGGGAACCAGGCTCGACATGAGTACAACCTATCACCCACAAACCGGCGGGCAAACCGAGAGAACTATTCAAACGCTGGAATACATGTTGAGACCTTATGTGATAGACTTCGGTAAAGCTTGGGATACCCACTTACCACTCGTCGAGTTCTCATACAACAACAGTTATCACTCTAGCATTAAGGTTGCTCCGTTTGAAGCCCTCTATGGGCGCAAGTGCAAATCACCTATATGTTGGGCTGAGGTGGGTGACACTCAACTAGCTAGAGGACAAGTTCCTAACAGCACTCTTACCGACCCTGAGATCATACAGGAAACAACAGAGAAGATCATTCAGATCCGTGAACGACTAAAGGCATCTCGAGACCGACAAAAAAGTTATGCGGATAAACGACGCAAACCCTTGGAATTTCAGGTTGGTGATCGAGTATTATTGAAGATCTCACCTTGGAAGGGAATGATATATTTTGGAAAACGTGGGAAACAAAATCCAAGGTACATAGTGCCATTCAAGATCCTTGCCAGGATCGGCCCGGTAGCTTACAGACTTCGACTACCGAAGGAACTCATCAACGTGCACCCCACTTTCCATGTGTCCAACTTGAAAAAATGTCTGTCCGATGAGACTCTCGCCATTCCACTTGACGAAATCGAAATAAACGAGAGTCTTCACTTCATCGAGGAACCTGTGAAAATCATGGACACGGAAGTCGATAGAACGAAGCAAAGTCGCATACCAATAGTAAACGTTCGTTGGAATGCCAAGCGAGGACCTGAATTTACATGGGAACATGAGGACCAAATGAAACATAAATACCCACATCTTTTACCTAACTCTTGAGAACCCACTCGGAGTGCTAATTTCGGGACGAAACTCCTTCTAACAGGGGAATGATGTGACAACCGTCAATTTTGGTTAAACAAAGTCAACCAGGTCAACTCAACTCGTATTAGAATTTTAGGAGAAATGTGATATTCCCTAATGTTAGTAATGTACTATTGACAAGTTACAATTCAAAGTACCTCTCTTTTTACCAATTATTGAATATAAACCCTAATTAGGGTTAGTAACGTAAAAATTCGATAATTCCATTATATATTATTTGGGTATAAATAATATTCATAACACAATGTAGTGGAGTTCATAAACTTTATGCTACATGCCAAATTCATAACGAGGGTTAGATATTCAGATTTTTGATGAATTCGCCACCAAATGCGACAGATTCTATACCCGACGTAAACACTCAAACTTTAAGGAAAAGAATTAGGAATCATCCTAACTTTCGTGTAATGTGTTATTATTTTTGATGATAATGATTTTTTTATAACAATTTGAATTTAGATGATTCAAATTAAGTAATTATACGTATTTTTACCATACTTTTTATAAAAATCACAAACTTTTATAAAAACTACCCATTCTTTTTATAAAAATAAACTAAACACTTTTGTTTTATATGGTGATTACACCATTAGTAAAGAATTGTTATTTCATTTGAAAAACCATACATGCATTTTTTTTATTCAAAAAGCCACTCCATGCTCCCATACCCACCCACCCCACCCCCTAAATGTAACATCCATAAAAAATCATGCCAAATTTAGACTTTTTAAAACATTTCAAAACCAATGATTATTACAAAACTTGTTTTCGAAATAGTATAATGTCAGAGTATCCCAGAATCAAATCATGAAAACATAGGAGGTGTATGATCACGCATTCACCTTCCCGCGATCATCGGATGTACCTGAAACAAAATCAACAACTGTAAGCCCGAAGCTTAGTGAGTTCCCCCAAAATGCCAACGCCATACAATCATAATCATATAAAAACAACATGCATAATGAGCCTTCAGCCTGACTGGACCGCCTCGCAAGGCCTTCAGCCTATCTGGACCGCTCGCCGGGCCTTCGGCCTGATTGGACCGCCTCGCAGGGCCTTCAGTCTATCCGGACCGCCCTGGGCATGTTAGCCTTCAACATAAAGCAAGACCGCCTCAACCCAACCCCCAATCAAACAATCATGTGCACATAAATATCATACGCTAGCATATATAACAGTCAAACCAATCTAATAGATCACTAATCATAGCAACATCCTATAACCAGGATACAGACCTAACCAGGTCACTAAGCATCTCACCATCCGAACTACCAGGATGTAAATCAATAATCATATCTTGCAATAACCCGGATACAAATCCGAAAAAGGGCCAGAATTGGTGCCTTAGACCCTGTTGATATAGTGAGAAGAACTCACCTCTCAAGTAGCTCGGAGTGATAAAGTCAAACTCCACCAAGTACAGCTCCAAGTCCAACACCTACATCCACCAATGATCCACTTCCGTAAATTCCTAAATTACCAAAATACCCCCAGAAGTCAAATTAGTCAACCCTTGGTCAAAGTCAAAGTCAACGGTCAAGTTCAACAGTCCATGTTGACCCAAATCGTCGAGTGCAGCTAGCAACTCGTCGAGTTCCTTAAGAACTCAGGAAATCATAAAACCCTAATTGACTCGCCGAGTTTCCAGACAACTCCCTGAGTCCATGTGGGGTCCAAATGTCGGGAAAACCCTAACTAACTCGTCGATTCCTCTTACTGACTCGTCGAGTTCATGCAGAACCAGTACAAGAAATCTTCAACCGACTCATCGAGTCGGCTATGCAACTCGTCGAGTCCCTTCAGTCCATTCCTTATCCAAACATTTTTAAGCTACCCCAAAGCTCCATATTGCAGATCTAACCTCCTAGGGCATGGTTTCCACGTAAAGTTGCAAACTTTATGTACATGCATGGTTCTAAATGTCAAAACCAAGCTAAGGGAAAGGCTTAACCCAAGGAGAAAGGCCCAAGCTTTCTAAATAAGATAACTTTATGGCTATAAGGACTTATAGAAGTCCAGATCTGAAGTTACAACTTCAGATCATGGCCAATACCCAAAATGGTTCACATATATGCTAAAATGGCCCTAAACTTAATCATGGAGAGATCTAGCTAGAGGGATGTCAAGATAACGACTTTTTACCTTCAAAATGATGCCAAGATGAAGTAGAGTCAGATCCACAAGCTTTTCTTTGCTCCAAGCTCCTTAGTCTTCAAGCCTTCTTCACAAAAACCACTTTCCAAGCTTCTTCACATACACACACACAAATGAAGGGTATTCGAGATTAGGGTTTTCTGGACTCAAGGGGGACGGTAAGGGAGGCTGAGGGAGGCTAATGACCCTTTAAATATGTAACATCCCAAAATCGAGACCCAAAATTTTTTCTTTGATTATATTACTTTAGAAATTGTTCACGGAAAACATCGTTAACATCATTTCAAAACATCAAGTCACAGATCACAAGTCTCGAAAACATAATAGCAATTAGTAAAATGTCAGAGTACGATCCCAGTGTTCTCAATACGAAAATCATGTGTGTATGTGATGCGCTGTTACCCCGCTTGCTCCTTCCCCTTGGATGAAGAGGTACCTGAAACCAAAACTGAAAACTGTAAGCACAAAGCTTAGTGAGTTCCCCCATCATACCACATACCAAACAACATATATACTGTCGGGCAATTCTTGGGAGCCCAACCTACCCATCTCAAGCCGTTCTGGGGTGCTGACCAACCCATGTCAAGCAGTTCTGGGGTGCTGACCAACCCATGTCAAGCAGTTTTGGGGTGTTGACCTACCCTCCAGTCTATCTCAACCGGCAACGGGGACTATTTCACCCCTACTACTAGCAAATCATAATCATACTGTCATAATCATACTGTCATAATCATACTGTCAAGCATTCCTGGGGTACTGACCTACCCTTCGGTCCTAACGACCGAGGCGGGGGACTATTCCCCTCCTACTACCGCTATCACATACATCATATCATGCTGGCACATAAAACACATATGGTAATAGCAACGTAGATAATTATCACAAAGACAATCATCTAAATATAATCCATGCTGGTGGGCCGACATTGTGGTCGTAGACCCACCTCTACTGGAAGGTAACTCACCTCGAAAACTGCGTGTCGAATCTCGCAGAAAGTAGTCTCTAACAGCTGCTCTGATGACTCCCGGCTAACATAAACACATTAACCCCCGATCAGAGTCTATAACACAACTTAGGGTAAAATGACCATTTTACCCCTTGGTCCAATTGGGACATCCAAGAGTCCCAATTCTAACCTATTAAGCCCAGTCCTCCAATGGCCCACTAATTGCCCAATTCCTGAATTGGGCCTTATCCCCCTAATTGGACCCAAAAGCTCCAAGTCCAAATGTAATAATTCCAAAGGGTCCAATCTTGGCCCAATTGGCCCAATGCTCTAGTTCCAGATTTCTAAGTCCAAAGTTATACTTCTCAGTAGGCCACAGGGCCCAAAGCCCATGCCCAGATCCTTAAGGCCCAAAAGCCCATGGTTGCCATTCTGCACACACATGCGCGACGTACCTGGCAAGTACGCCCAGCGTACTCCTGGCCGCAAACGGTGGTTGACCGTAAACGGTAACTGACCGTGAATGGTAATGGACCGTAAACAACAACGGACTGTGAACCACCCCAGTACGCGCAGTGTACCAGGGTGTACACTTAGCGTACAACCCAGTTTCCTTGGGACTTCACTTCCGACTTAATCCATTAAGTCTTTACGTCCAAAATGTAGATCCAGGTCCTTTAAGGCCTCCTAAGCAATAAAGTTACGAACTTTAGGTGCTTGCAGGCATGGTTGGGGTCAAAACATGATTTTGGTCCATTATACAAGTTTTAAGACCAACTAACACTTGCATGGTTTTGGCTTAACCACCAAGATCCGATTTTTATGACCCTAGGTGCTTCTAAGAGTCCAAAAGGACAGCTTTTATGCTCTGGAACCAACAATACTCAAGCACTCCCAACAATGGGGTCAAAAAGGACATCAAAACCCCAAATAAACAAATCTAAGCATATAATGGTCAAGTATGGAACTTGATACCTCAAAAGGGTTAGAAATGGTGTCAATCCTCTGGATCTACAAGCTCTTGGTGGATTCTTGCTTCTTCTTCAAGCCCCTTTCTTCTTTCCTCACTAAAGCAACAAACAAACACTCTCAAATGGCTTCTAGAACAAAAACGCACACAAAGGGAGCTAGGGTTTTCGTGGTGGCTGGATAAAAGTGAAGGGAGGCTGGGCCAACAGGGGTTATGTTCTTTACATAGGGAGCAAACTCTAATTTTAGGGTTTAGGGATTTGCACACGTACGCTGGGCATACTCCTGGTACACTGGGCGTACGTGCATGGCTTCCGCGTTTCCTTCTCACGAGTACGCTGAGCGTACATGGCAATGTACGCCACGCGTACGATGTTCCTTGGCCCACTCTTAAGGGCCCAAAGTCAAAACCCAACCAAAAAACCCATAAATTAATTAAGGTAATTACTCATAATACCTGGAAAAATCCCGGATGTTGCAAAATAGGGTGCAAAACTCCAGAAATTAGGGTTTCATTTTCGAGTCAGGGTCCTCCGACTCGCCGAGTAGGTCCAATAATCCGCGCGGGCTAACCCGCCTCTACACGACGAGTTGGAGCAACCAACTAGTCGAGTAGGTCCATAAACATGTATATAAGGTTTTAAAACTTATACTTGGGAGTCAGGGTGTTACAATTCTCCACCACTTGAACTAGACTTCGTCCTCGAAGTCTGCTGCAGCGAACAATTCTGGATAGTGCTCCCACATCTCTGTCGCCGTTTCCCACATCCACTCGGATCCCCTCCTGTGCTCCCACTGTACCTTTACCAGAGGTACGTCCTTGTTGCGTAGAACCTTTACCTTCCTATCAAGAACGGCCACCGGCCTCTCCATGTAATTTAAGCGCTCATCAACCTGAATATCATCTAACGACACTACCACCTCCTCATCCGGTATACACTTTCGCAACAACGAAATGTGAAAAGTGTTGTGGATATGACTAAGTTCCTCAAGAAGATCTAGTCTATACGCCACCTTGCCAACCCTGGCAGTGATCCTGAATGGCCCAATGTATCGGGGACCCAAATTCAGGAGTACCATGTCACCGACTTGAAGCGAATCACACCCTTCTAGGGTGAGACCTTCAGGAGTACCATGTCACCGACCTGAAACTCCAACTCAGATCGACGCCGGTCGGCGTAACTCTTCTGCCGACTTTGTGTGGTCTGTAACCACTGTCTGATCTGCTAGATCATCTCGGTAGTCTATAGGACTACCTCGGTCCGACCCATCACCCTGTGACCAACCTCGCCCCAACAGACTGGGGTGCGGCATCTCTGTCCATACAACATCTCATAACGTGGAGCACCAATGCTGGAGTGAAAGTTGTTGTTATAGGAGAACTCTGCAAGGGGTAGGTAGGAGTCCCAGCTCCCAATGAAGTCAATAACGCAGGCTCTCAGCATATCATCGAGATTCTGTATGGCCCGCTCACTCTGGCCGTCCGTCTGTGGATGATAGGCTGTATTGAAGTGCAGTCGTGTGCCCAGCTCCTTGTGGAACTTCTGCCAAAAACGGGAGGTAAACCGAACATCACGGCCTGAAATGATGAAGACCAAAACCCATGGCGAGCAACAATCTCGCGTATATATGCATCAGCCAGCTTCTCGGCCGATGAGCTCTCCCGAATGGGCAGAAAATGAGCACTCTTGGTCAATCGATCCACGATGACCCATATAGCGTCGAACCCCTTTTCCGTTCTTGGCAATTTGGTGATGAAGTCCATTGTGATCTTCTCCCATTTCCACATGGGAATATCTACAGGCTGCAGCTTGCCATGCGGCCTCTGGTGCTCGGCCTTGACCATCTTCCAGGTGAAGCACCTCTCAACGTACCAAGCGATCTCATGCTTCATACACGACCACCAGTAACTCAATCGCAAATCCCGGTACATCTTGGTGGCCCTCAGGTGAATAGAGAAGCGAGACTTATGAGCCTCCTCCAATATAGTCTATCTGACCCCACCAGACATCGAAACCCAAACCCGACCGCAACGGGTCAATAATCCTCGGCTATCTTGCACGAACCGGGTGTTCTCACTCCTAATCCTCTCAAGCTTCTAATTCTGCAGTCGCATACCCTCAGCCCGAGCTTCCCTGATCAATCTTACAAGTGGAGAATCCACTGATATCCTCATACATGTCACTGGGGTAGAAGATCCAGCTGACTTGCGGCTCAAAGCGTCCGCAACCACGTTCACTTTACGAGGATGGTAAAGGATCTCACAGTCGTAGTCCTTGACTACATCCAGCCACCTGTGCTGTCTCATGTTCAGGTTCGGCTGATCCATGATGTGTCGCAGGCTCTTGTGGTCCGTGTATATGGTATAACGGACCCCATATAGGTAATGTCTCCAAATATTCAGAGCAAATACAACCGCTCCCAACTCCAGATCATGAGTAGGGTATCTCGTCTCATGCAACTTCAACTGCTGCGATGCATAGGCTATCACCCATCCTCTCTGCATGAGGACCGCTCCCAGTCCTGTGATGGATGCATCACAGAATACCACAAAATCCTCAACTCCTTTCAGGAGAGTCAAGACTGGAGCCTCACATAGTCGCTGTCTGAGGTTCTCAAACGCCCTCCGCTGCTCGGGGCCCCACCGGAAATCCACCCCCTTCCTCGTCAGACGAGTGAGGGGTACTGCAATCTTGGAGAAATCTTGTATGAATCTCTGGTAGTATCCTGCCAATCCCAAGAAGCTCCTGATATCTGAGGGAGATTTTGGAACCTCCCACTGCATAAACGCCTTGATTTTGGCCGGATCGACCAAAACCCCCTCCTGGTTAACTAGGTGTCCAAGGAATTAAACCTCTCGTAACCAAAACTCGCACTTCGAGAACTTGGCATAAAGCCGTTATCATCTTAAAACTCCCAATAGCTCCCATAGATGCTCCTCATGCTGCTCTCGGGTCTTGGAGTACACTAAGATATCGTCTATGAACACAATGATCGAGCGGTCAAGCATCGGTCTGTAGACCCGATTCATCAGATCCATAAATATTGTCGGCGCGTTGGCGAGCCCAAACGACATCACCACAAACTCGTAATGTCCATAACGAGTCCGGAATGCGGTCTTCTCCACTCCCTCCTCTCTAACCCTGACCTGATGGTACTCGGACCTCAGGTCTATCTTGGAGAACCAAGATGCTCCCTGCAACTGATCGAAAAGATCATCTATCCTCGGGAGTGGATAGCGATTTTTCACCGTCAACTTGTTCAACTCCCGGTAGTCAATACACATCCGGTGTGAACCATCCTTCTTCCTGACGAAGAGAATCAGCGCTCCCCACGGAGAACTGCTCGGACGAATGAACTGCTTGCCCAGCAGTTCCTGCAGCTGTGATGAAAGCTCCTGCATCTCTGGTGGTGCCAACCGGTACGGCGCCTTGGCGATAGGGGCCGCACCTGGCATTAGGTCGATCCTAAACTCGACCTGCCTCTCTGGAGGCACTCCGGGTAACTCCTCCGAGAACACTTCAGCAAACTCCCTGACCACTGGAACCTCTGATACCGAAACCTGATCCCTGACCCGCGTATCCACCACATACGCTAGATAACCCACACACCCGTGCTGAATGTACTGCCGAGCCCTGGCAGCTGAACAAAACCCTAATCCCAATATGTTGCCCTTGCCGTAGACAATCAGTTCTCCCCCACTTGGGGTTCGAACTACCACTCGCTGACCCTCGCAGTCGATCATGGCACCGAAGAGACTAAGCCAGTCCATATCCACGATCACACACACATCCCCCATGGGAATCAGAATCAAGTCTATCAGGAAAGATACCCTGAAGATCTCCAACACACAACCCCGATAGACTGAAGAAGTGGAAACCCCGTATTCATTGGCGATAGAGACTCGCAACGGACACTCTAGCTCTCCTACTGGCACACTGAACTCCCTACTAAATGTCTGAGAGACAAACGACCGACTCGCCCCCGAGTCCAATAATACCAAAGCAGGTAACGAGTTTACTAAAAACGTACCTAATAATAGGTACAAACATATAAGCATAAAACATATATAATCAGTAAGATAAGGGATAGAAACATACCAGCAACCACATCTGGTGCTTGTTGGGTTTTAGTATACTACAACATCCTATGGTGCACATACAACCCTAAATACCTTGGATCTATGTTTTCTCTATTATACATGCAAATATGAAGTTTCCAAGATATTACCCTATACTAGCATACAAATATCATATACTTGGGGTAATAAAATAGATAGAATACATACCTTTTTTTGATGTAACTTGTCTTCATGAAGCTTGAGTGCCTAGTGCTCCAAGTGTGACACCTCAAATGGTTCACACAACACCATGAACACTTGGAATAACCTTGAGAATAAGGATACTTTGGTTCTCTCTAGTGAAATCGACCTTGCCCTTTTGTGTACACACACTAGTCCCATTTCACCAACCAAGGACATCTTTATATAGTGTGGAGATTAGGGTTAAACCCTAATACCCATGACCTTTCATTTCATATGATCCATGGGTTAAACACTCCATGGACTATCCATGAAAGCTTAGCCCAACCTAAATGAACTTGGCCCATCACACACATATATCTTAGAGTCCATATTTAATTAGTTCCTTTTGATCACTTAATTAATTATAAATTAATTCTTGATCAATACTAATTAAATAATATGATTATATATTAATATATTAGAACTTATAATATATTAATATAAATCACTAGTATCCTTTTTTCCTCATCTTGTCTATCCAATTGTCCCGATGCCATGCAACCCAAATGGACCATGTCGGGTCGGGTCAAGTCTTACCAATTATAGTTATGGACTTAGATATTAATCCAACAGTCTCCCACTTGGATAAGTCTAAAACTATTATTGAGTATGACTTCAAACCCTGACTAGCAATCGTAGCTCTCAAAAGCTTCTGTCGAACTCTGACCTTGCCTATGAACTCTGACCTTTGTCAATGACTTGTCCATTAGATAAGGGATCATATATTCCTCCATTCTAGATATCATATGGACTGAGACATGGATTATAATCATTCTCTCTGTCCATTTGTTGTTTCCCGATTTTCGATTTATGATGACTGACTGATTGAACAAATCAAATCAGTCCTGGCTTGGCCAAGAACTCACATGTGTCATCGCAAAACATCGAGGGCCCACAGATATCGCTTTTATCCCGAAGGTAAAAGGAATGGATAAACTTCGACTCATATGGCTTGTTCTACTACTTGTTGAATCATACACAAAGGCACGTTTTATAACATCGAGTTACCAATGCGTTTTCGTGCAATCAATGTATAACCAACTCATAGTAACAACTCATATCTCTAGGTTTTAAGAATATAAGATATTATCGTCTCATGATCACTCGTGATAAAATCGATGAAGTGATTCAAATGAGCGTGGGTTGAATCCAATACTCAGAACTTATGAGCACTCATGAGTGTTGTAGCACCACTTTGTCCAACATCTTAGACCTCTACAAGCCAACCCATGACAGTCTTGATTCATATCTACTTCCAACATATGACTGACTGTGGATGGTTTGAATAACTTAATCATTCAGGAAGAGCGACTTAGTTATTCTGGAAGTCAAAACATGCAAAGTGAAACACAAGAATAATTGAATCTAATATGGTATCAAAACCTATGGATATAAATAAGAAACTTTTATTTATCACCATACTGATTACTCATTATTCATTGTTTCGGTTTCATCAACTTTATACTTGAATTAAAAACACTAGTTGTCCCATGCTCCAAGCAAGTACACTATGGTTTTCAAAACAATAGCTTTGCCATACACCGAGTATGCACTCTATGTTTTTCTATGATCCTTACTTTGTGAAATAAACCAATTGAACATAATTTCAATGATTCTAATTTCACACTTCCAAATCCTTATTGAAAAATGTGAGAATTTCAAATTCCTATCATTTATCGAAATCTGTTTAGATTTTAAACTTATATGCACTGACCCTCCTGTAATGAATATGTACAAAGTCATAAAGACTTGTCAACAATCACTATAAGGTATTCCAATGGAGTTCAACTCCATGGAAACTAAGTCTCATATTCAAAGTACATTGCTTTGAACATGCTTCTTGCATTAGGTTTTTTAATCTTACACAGATAATTTCCACCTATAGAGACAACTCCATATTCTCATTTTGACTATCACTTCTGAACAAGAGATGCCTCTTTTCAGAATATGTCAATATGGTCCTTCCAAAATTAGCACTATACTTCCAACTATCCCTGAGCAACCAATCTTTGGTAAACCTTAGATTGTCCTCGACAATTGCTTAATCATTTTAGTCATATCCAATTCTAGACCTTTTCCCTTCTTAATGCCTCTGGGCATTTGGAAAAATTTAGAAATGACAAATATTATAGCACATGCAATCGATCCTGTACCCAAAGCAAATGGTACACGATTCATGATGTCTCACATAAAGACATGATTCTAGACCAGTCTTTTGCTACAATATTTTTATTTGCCATGTTTTCAAAATTTGACTATGAAGAGGGATGCCGTAATCATAATCGAATTTTGAGAACGCAATATATAGAATTTCCTTAAATTGAACCAATCCAACATGAAATTCATATATATATTCTTGACTAAAGATGATTAAGGTCTCAATCTAAGCCTTTAGAACTGAAATGAAGTATATCCTCTCCCTTAATTATAGCAAAACAACTCTTTCAACCCCTGCAGCCTCACGAATTGAAACTTTTGTTTTCTATAATTAACATTGCTAACTTGCAAGACTAACAATAATTATCATGCTCCCACTAACATGATGATTATTAGCATAACACTTATGCTCCCACTAGCTTTGACACGTAGTCAGAAATCAGCTGGACTTCTAGAAGTCAATACTTTATAGACTTTCTTACCAAAGTTCAGATTTCTGAGACGAGATTGCCTTGATAAGACATTTAATCATACACCTTTCCTTAGATAGCATGCATGTGTGTCTAAACAATTTCAGAACTATGAGAAGGGATGCCGTAATCATAGTCTCAATTGTTTATACCTTTTGCCATCTGCTTCAAATCTACTTGGTGGAAGTGTTTCCTCACCATCATTTTCATGAATCGGAGAGAAACCTTATGACCCTTAGATTTTATGGTGTATGTGTTCTGATCCATGTGAATCTGTCAAAACCATAATCACAAGACAAGGTTAGTGACAAATCCAAACTCATATGGACTGAACCAAATCTTAATTTCTTGCCACCTAGCAGCACAAGGGCCTGCCATTGCTTCCAAGTTGTTATGCAACCAATTGAGAACTCTAAGAACTCATATACAAAACCAACTTTAACTGGAATGGGCACAGAAATAGAAGTATGTCAACACGATAGGTTATAAACCTCAAGTCGTGTGCTAGTGAAGAACCTCAGGTTTTACTCTTGATTAGTTCTTGAGACTTTCAAGACCTTTAAGACTCCCACTGTCCTCTTGACATATAAGACTCTCTTGTCAAATATTCAAGGGATAATGCAGATTCTTTATCAAGACAAACACTTCACACAATTGGCCTTAGTTGGTCTTTGTTTAATCCAAAACATCACAACTTACCAACTTCAAATGTACAAGAGTAGGACACTTTTACTCTTACATTTGACAAGTGTTTTAAACCTTTCTTTAAAATATGTCACTCAAGTTACAATCTTGGAGTATGACTCTAAGAATTGTTTTGGAACGAAGTATGACTCATCTTCCTGATCTAACCATTTCAACAATTCATGACTCCTCTTCTTAGTCATAAGAATGCACTAAGATGACCTTTAGAGGACTAATTGTGATATGATTTCTAAATCATTAAGATGATCACAAACATGATACTAAAGTACTCTCCCATCTTTTCAGATTTGAGAAACTTTTATCTTTCTGCCTAATTTGATTCTTCCCATTCGTTCTGCCATACATTGAGACTTTTCCAATGTTTCAGAATTATACTTAAACTTGTAAGTATAACCATATTTACTAAACTTTAGTAAATCAAATAGTCTTAACGAGCTTTGTGGTGGACATGACCAGTGCACAAGAATGTGTACTCGATCCCTTTAGTCCTTCACTTGACTCACACATCCATGTGAACAAGTAATTAGTCTTGATTTTCCAATGCTTGAAAGTTCTCATTCATCATACTATTCAACTTGCATGATTCCAAGTTTCGGTCCAATTGAAACTTGGGCGATGAGGAACTTTCTTGATTTGGTAAATTTAGACACTACCACAAATGAAAGAATCAAATCCATTTTCCAATATTGCTGTCAGTGGAATCATATAAGCAACAATTTTCCACAAATGTCATTGTAAGGATACTTCAAATAAATAAAATTAAACAATTTTCTTTTATTTTAAAACTTTGCGGAAAAACTTATCCTTACAATCCACATGGAAAATTGTTGTTATCTATTCCTTAGCAATATATCATAACTTCTTAACCAACTGCTCAAAATTCTGATGCGATCGAAATCCACCTTCGCGATCAGAATCAGCATATACTTCCTTTAAGATTTCTCTCTATTCTTTGATTCTTAAAACATCAACATGTGACCCAGTCACATCATGTAATGAGGATCTCAGAATAGAACTTAACAGAGTTAGATAATGGGCTCTACCTGATGTAGAGTCAAACTTATTGACTTTAACATCCTTAGGTAAATTTGGCAGCTTTTCAATCAACACCCCTTCCTTTGGCAAAATAAACATATGGACCCTTTGGTAATGGGACTATCTCAGACTTAGCCTTTCTCTTTGCCATTTGGTCAACCGGGTTGACTATGGCCAATCCCTTTCCATTGGGAAGAGAATGCTTTTTCTGGATTTCCAGTGTCACCATTGTCACTGTCCATAAAGTTTTTGGGAAGTTGATTTTCTAATCTAATTTGCTTTACTATCGTTCCAAATCATTGCTGATTCAGCAGCACCAAGCAAATAGATATTATCATTAAGGTTCATGTCATAGTCTGTTTCATAGTAGTCCTAAAGGAACTCACTATGTGACTTAGAAAGTGATTGAACATCCAACTTTCTCAAGACTTTGACACCCAACTCTCCCGGCTTGTCAATATGTGACTTCATCTCTAAGATGTGATCACACATAGACCTTGCTTTCCATTAGGGCTTGAGTGACCTTGAACTTGTGGTTTAGGGAGAATAATTGGAGGAGGTGGAGGAAGTAAAGTTCCAAGAGATTTGGGAAGATCATAGATGTCTGAACTAGACATCTTTTGGGAGATATTCAAGATAGTTGATCTAAAGTCCTTAATATAACACCCAATATGAAATATTAAGGCTAGGATCCAACAACCTATTTATAACTGGAAGAGGGATGCCGTAATCCGAGTTATAAAATAGTTGAAGGTAGGTAAATGACGATTTACCAATTTCCACCATGAAAAACGAAATATAATTAAGTTTTAATTGGATTTGAAACTCCTAGATCTTTTGAGATTCATTGAACTTTTCAATGGCATGTTTCAATCTCGAGTGTGCCCTTCAGGTTTTGTGACTGGGATGCCGAGGATCACAAAACAAGGTGTGAAGTAACCATGCAAATATACTTGGTACCCTTAATATTTACCCCTCAATCGATGTGCCGGTTAACCACACGAGCTCCACCGATACTATGATAAATATTAAGTTACCCTTTGCCTACCTTGTTAAATCCAAGTTAGTGTGCTGGTTAACCACACACGCTCCACTAACGGTTTAAGCAAAGTGCAAACTGTAATTTCATGGATTAGCACCTTATTCACATTTTCCTAAGTAACTAAGATTGGGAATTAATAAAAGGTTTAGTTACTTAGTATTTATCATTAATACTTTTAATGAAGGGAGAATTATAGTCCTTGTCCTACCTGTTCGGCTAACGACCCTCCACCAGTCAAGGAAGCGGTGGGTGAGAGTGGACACCCATTAAGCTGCCATTTTATAGGCAACAACCTTATACCCCCCCTTATAGACCGGCTTCGTGAATGAGGCCTACTAATGGTAAGACTGACTTGCTCTTATACACATATATATATTATTAACTTATAATATTATAAAGTATAAGGGTTGAATTTTAACTTTTAAATTCTAAGGGCTTAACTTGGAATTAAAGTATTCATTAGAGATAACTTTTCAAATTCCAAAACTTGAGGGCAAGTTTTGAAACTATTCAAAACTCTTGGATTTTCATAACTTATGAGTTTTAAGTAAATCTTTAAAACCTTTAATGAAGAGACTCTTGGACATCCATAACTTGAGGACAAGTTATGGAGCCATAAAAACTATTTATAAGAAAAGACTCTTCATTTTTTTTGTAACCTAAGGCATATTTATGAGTTTTTAAGATTCATAAATGCGACTTTTCATATAACTTGAGGACAAGTTACAAAAAAACACATTTTATGAACAACTTTTAGATTAATTAGGATTGAATACAACTAAAACACAATTTTTTTTTCCATTAATCTAAACTAACTCATAAATCAAGGAAACATAGAACTTTTGGTAATCCATAACTTATGGAGTTAAATGTTTGTTTTATGATGAAACTTTTCATGTTCCATAACTTAAGAATAAGTTATGGAATTCTTTAAAACATTAACACCAAATTTTGTAACTCCATAAAAACTTTGAATCAATTTTTTTTTAAAACCTTTTCATATCCATAACTTATGGAGGTTTCAAAACACATAAGATCACAACTTTAAAAAAAAACTTTTTGAGCTTCAAAATTTTTTGACAAAATTTGTAACTCCTTAAAACATTTAGATCAAACTTTTAAAACTAATAAAATAATCATATCATTTTATCTTTTACTAAATTTGACCTAATTCAACTCATATAGCAAATGATTCAAATTTTACAAATAATTAGTTTTTCACAAAACAAGTAATTATCTTAAAATTTGACAAACTTCATGTTTTTTTTTGTTTTTTTTTCAACTTTGAAAATCAAACATTTGCATGAATATAACAGAAAACAACCTGGCTCTGATACCACTGTTGGGTTCTAGTATACTACAACATCCTATGGTGCACATACAACCCTAAATACCTTGGATCTATGTTTTCTCTATTATACATGCAAATATGAAGTTTCCAAGATATTACCCTATACTAGCATACAAATATCATATACTTGGGGTAATAAAATAGATAGAATACATACCTTTTTTTGATGTAACTTGTCTTCATGAAGCTTGAGTGCCTAGTGCCCCAAGTGTGACACCTCAAATGGTTCACACAACACCATGAACACTTGGAATAACCTTGAGAATAAGGATACTTTGGTTCTCTCTAGTGAAATCGGCCTTTCCCTTTTGTGTACACACACTAGTCCCATTTCACCAACCAAGGACATCTTTATATAGTGTGGAGATTAGGGTTAAACCCTAATACCCATGACCTTTCATTTCATATGATCCATAGGTTAAACACTCCATGGACTATCCATGAAAGCTTAGCCCAACCTAAATGAACTTGGCCCATCACACACATATATCTTAGAGTCCATATTTAATTAGTTCCTTTTGATCACTTAATTAATTATAAATTAATTCTTGATCAATACTAATTAAATAATATGATTATATATTAATATATTAGAACTTATAATATATTAATATAAATCACTAGTATCCTTTTTTCCTCATCTTGTCTATCCAATTGTCCCGATGCCATGCAACCCAAATGGACCATGCCGGGTCGGGTCAAGTCTTACCAATTATAGTTATGGACTTAGACATTAATCCAATAGTGCTGCCCTGGCCTCCTCTGCTATAAGTTAGAAGGCGCGTCCCTGAGCCCTCGAGGGCGCTGCTTGACCCTGACTCTCGTCAGTAATACTCAGTGTAGCCGGTGCTGGAGCTTGCGCCGGCCTGGCAGCGAGCTGTGGACAGTTGGTCTTCACGTGACCAACCTGATGACAATGGTAGCAGATCCTCATATCCTAAACCGGGACTGTCTGGTGACAATCCTTCGCATAATGCCCCTCCCTTCCACATTTGCGGCACGCGCTGCTCAATCTACAAACCCCCGAGTGACCCTTCCCGCACTTGCCACAAGTGCGACCCTACTGTCCCCCTGACCTAGAATCAGTGGTCTTAGTCCGCTTTGGCGTCGGCTGTGACTGTGTCGGGGCCTGCCGCTGCTCCCTCAACTAGAGCTCAATCTCTAGCTCACGCCGCCTAGCGGCCTCCTGCAAATCCAGAAGCATATCACAACGCTGGGTCGCCACAAACTATCGGATGTCTTTCTTGACTATGCTCAGAAGCAAACTCCGGGCAGAAAATCGCCCTTTCCGTGAACATACGGGTGATCTTTGTCGCCGTCTCCCCATCCTGTATTAACTCCAAGAACTCCTAAGCTAATCGTTCCCGCTCGACCCATGGAATGTAGCGGGCGCGGAACTTATCCACGAACTGCTCCCAAGTAACTGCAGCTCTCTGATCATCAGAATACGATCCAGTCATCAATCTCCACCAGTCCTTTGCCCCAGACCTCAGTAGGTTCAGGGCACATTTGACCTTCTGGTCAGTGGGACATGAACACGTGAAGAAACACCCCTCCACATCAGATAGCCACCTCATGACTTTGATGGGGTCCTGAGTCCCATCAAAAGTAGGGGGCTTCGTGTTGTCAAAGTCCCGATACTAAAAAGCCCGATTGGCTCCTCCCCCTGCCGCCATTACAGGTGATGTAGCTGATACGGCAGCCGCCTCAGTGAGGGCTGCATAACGCTCATCGAAATACCCCACCATTGCGGTCTTGATAGACCCAAACATCTCCGGTAACTGAGCCCAGAACATCGCAACAACCTCATCATGCAGGATCTCCTAGATCCTGGCGTCCATCTCGCCTGGCCCCATCTGGCTGATAGTCTCGGGCACTGTTGGTGCCTCCTTTCCGCCGCCTCCTGATCCTGACCCGGATCCAGTCACAAATCGTTGTGTAACCACCATGCTGAAAATATACTAGGAAGATATCAGATATTCCATATAATAATCCGGGAACCAACTCCCAACAAAACCCTAGGGGTTGTGACTTCCTTGCTACGCGTATGGGTCCTGTGCTTTCAGTAGTACGGGCCCATACTACCTTCCACATCTACCCATATTTGTCTCAAGTATCATCAAAACTCCCTAACACTATACGTAAGCATGGCATGCGCTCAATCCTCACCCCTAGAGGAAGGCTAAGTATCTCACAACTGGCAGACTAATCCCAAACAACCCATCCATGAAACTTCCACCAACCCTGCAACACTAGTGTATGCTAGCCATACATAACGCTGGACCCTATAGACTTTTGAATACCTGATCCTACCCTAAGACCTTCATCAAACAAGAACAGGAAATAAGGCCAAGCCAACATTCTCAGGCTATAAGATCTTAATTATGTACAGTTGTAATGCATACACTAAGCAACTACAGTAATGATGTCAATTTCATATAAGGAATAACCCTAGGCTATCAGGCATCATATAATCAGGCAATTCTATCATGCAATTCCTGAAGATCCCAAGCCTAGTACTAGCATGCTGTTCTAACATATCACATAAATAAAATAATCCGTAAGGTATTTTGGTGTCTACTTACTGGCTCCGGCTGATCGTACACTTGCATCCTCCTTTATTATTTTGAAAACCATTTGAAAATCATTTTAAAATTATTGTCCTCAGTTTGAGATTGGATACACACGAGTGTTTCCTCTAATTCACTCAAATCAAGGCTCTGATACCAACTTGTAACATCCATAAAAAATCATGCCAAATTTAAACTTTTTTAAAACATTTCAAAACCAATGATTATTACAAAACTTGTTTTCGAAATAGTATAATGTCAAAGTATCCCATAATCAAATCATGAAAACATAGGAGGTGTACGATCACGCCTTCGCCTTCCGGCGATCATCGGAAGTACCTGAAACAAAATCAACAACTATAAGCCCGAAGCTTAGTGAGTTCCCCCAAAATACCAACGCCATACAATCATAATCATATAAACAAACAACATGCATAATGAGCCTTCAGCCTGACTGGACCGCCTCGCAGGGCCTTCAACCTATCTGGACTGCTCCCGAGCCTTTGGCACGTCTGGACCACCTCGTAGGGCCTACAGCCTATCCGGACCGCTTACCGGGCCTTCGGCCTGAGTGGACCGGCTCGCAGGGCCTTCAGTCTATCCGGACCGCCCTGGGTATGTTGGCCTTCAGCACAAAGCAGGACCCGCCTCAACCCAAACCCCAATCAAACAAGCATGTGCACATAAATATCATACACTAGCATATATAACAGTCAAACCGATCTAACATATCACTAATCATAGAAACATCCTATAACCAGGATACATACCTAACCAGTCACTAAGCATATCACCATCCTAACTAGCAGGATGTAAATCAATAAGCATATCATGCAATAACCTAGATACAAATCCGAAAAAGGGTCGACATTGGTGACTTAGACCCTGTTGATATAGTGAGAAGAACTCACCTCTCAAGTAGCTTGGAGTGATAAAGTCAAACTCCACTAAATACATCTCCAATTCCAACACTTACATCCACCAATGATCCACTTCCATAAATTCCCAAATTACCAAAATACCCCCAGAAGTCAAACAGGTCAACCCTTGGTCAAAGTCAAAGTCAATGGTCAAGGTCAACAGTCCATGTTGACCCAACTAGTCGAGTGCAGCTAGAAACTCGTCGAGTTCCTTAAGAACTCAGGAAATCATAAAACCCTAATTGACTCGCCAAGTTTCCAGACAACTCGTCGAGTCCATGCGGGCTCCAAATGTCAGGAAAACCCTAACTAACTCGTCGAGTCCTCTTACTGACTCGTCGAGTTCATGCAGAACCAATACAGGAAATTTTCAACTGAATCATCGAGTCGGCTATGCGACTCGTCGAGTCCCTTCAGTCAATTCCTTATCCAGACGTTTTTACCCCAAAGCTCCATATTGCAGATCTAACCTCCTAAGGCATGGTTTCCACGTAAAGTTGCAAACTTTACGTACATGCATGGTCCTAAATGCCAAAACCAAGATAAGAGAAAGGTTTAACCCAAAGAGAAAGGTCCAAGCTTGCTAAATCAGATAACTTTATGGCTATAGGGACTTAGAGAAGTCCAGATCTGAAGTTACAACTTCAGATCATGACCAATACCCGAAATGGTTCACATATATGCCAAAATGGCCCTTAACTTAAGCATAGAGAGATCTAGCTAGAGGGAAGTCAAGGTAACGAATTCTTACCTTCAAAATGATGCCAAGATGAAGTAGAGGCAGATCCACAAGCTTTTATTTGCTCCAAGCTCCTTAGACTTCAAGCCTTCTTCACAAAAACCACTTTCCAAGCTTCTCACACACACAAATGGATGGTACTCTAGATTAGGGTTTTCTGGACTCAAGGGGGACGGTAAGGGAGGCTGAAGGAGGCTAATGACCCTTTAAATAGGGTGCAAACACCCGGAAATTAGGGTTTCATTTTCCAGCTTCTACTCGTCGAGTCAGGATCCTCCGACTCGCCGAGTAGGTCCAATAATCCACGCGGGCTAACCCGCCTCTACACGACGAGTTGGGGCAACCAACTCGTCTAGTAGGTCCATAAACATTTATATAAGGTTTTTAAACTTATACCTGGGAGTCGGGGTGTTACACTCGCCCTCCCTCCACCCCTCTTTCTTATTCGGCCGAGACCTCCCCTCCACCTCATCTTAACTATTTTTTCTTCATCTCCTCCTCAAGAACAAGATTTACCTCTCAATATTAATCTCCATAAGTTGGTTGTTAATCTTTTGGTAAGCTTTTCCTTACTAATCTAGTGATTCTATACATATATATATATATATATATATATATATATATATATATATATATATATATATATACTAGTTTTGTTACAATTACACACATTAATATGTGTTAATATCCATAGGATACTTCAATTTTCAAGCGTTCTTCAAGTGTTCTTAGCTTGAAATCTTTCATCTTCACCTATTTATCCACCAACAAACACACTCAAGGTGAGTTTATACCCCTCATTTTTGTTTTTATCCAAGTTTTAGGGGGGGGGGGGGGAATACAAGTAAACTTGTATAATTATACAAGTTGTTATATATGCTTTATCTTCATGTTGTGTAAAAGTGTTATCTACATGAAATAATGTTATTACCACGTATTATGAACATTGATGTGTGGTACGTTTGTTTAAAATGCAAATATATGAAAAATGAGTATAAACATGATATATGTTCTTAAGAAAAAGTCATATAAACAAAACTATCAAAACTAGGGTTTTTTTATAAACATAATACAACTTTTCTAGCAAAAATGGTTTTAACCAAGTCAATATCTCATTTTTGTGGGATATAAATCAAAATATGTTATTTTGGACATATGAAACTGTAACGCTTGGTTCCTGGTATGTATGTAACTTATAAATTATTCATTTTAATAGAGCAACTCGACAAGTTGGAGGCCGCAGACTCGTCGAGTAGAGATGTTCTGGACCACGCGTTTTGGGTGACGAACTCGACGAGTGGGAGGTATCAACTCGACGAGTTGGCTGGGTAAAATGAAACCCTAATTTTCGGGGTTTGCACCCTATTTAAACACCTTAAACCTTCATGCTGGCCTCATTTTCCAGCCTCCACTGTCCTAACCCTAAATCTCGAAACCCTAAGCTACCTTGAGAGTTTGTGAGCCATTTTTTAGGGAGTTTTGTGTGCTTGAAGCTTGTGGAAGAAAGAGAAGCTTGGAGGAACGAGGAGGAGCCGTTGAATCTAGAAACTTTGCTTTATTTTCGTCACTTTTCTGGTATAAAGCTTGAACCTTGCCTTGTAGTTGAGTAGATCTCCTTTTTGGGTTATTTTGCTTGGTCTTGGCCCAAATATGATGGTCCTTGGGAGTTGGACGCCCCAACTGAGCTAACACTTTAGATCTAGGGTCTTGAGGGGTTTTCATGGCATAAAAGTGCCAACTTTATGGCCATGGAAGTCCCATGCAACCTTTATACCATCATTTTGGCCTTTTGGAGCTTCTAATGGCCATGCATGTAGAGAAAGCTGGGGATTTAGGTGATCTTTCAGTCCCTAGAGTCCAGATCTATGACCTCATGGTCTATCTTTTAGTTTTGGTGGTCTTTGGATGAAGACTTTGGCCTTTTGGGTTAGGGTTTGAGCTTAATCTCATTAGGAAGGGTATTGATGAGTAAAGTTGGAAACTTTACCCTCCTAGAGGCATTTCCAGTCTAGATCTGAAGTATAGAGTTTAGATATGAAGAATAATGGCTTAATAAGTTAAGAAGGGGCTAATAGACAGAGGAACTCGACGAGTGCAAGGATGGACTTGACAAGTTTATTTGAAATGTCTCGTATCTATTGATAAGGAAGAAATCGACGAGTTCGTGGAAGAACTTGGAGAGTTGGATCGCGATTTCACGATTCTGTGATTCATGGGAACTCAGCGAGTTGAAGAGGAAACTCCACGAGTTGAGTCAACTCGGAGTGTTGACTTTGACTTTGACTTTGACTTGGACCAAAGTTGACCCTTAAGGGGTATGAGTGTGAAAGGGGTAATTAAGGAAATCTTTTATGTGTAGGGGATTGATTTGGGTTGATATTCGGAGCTGGGGACTGTTCAGCTACTTCCAGTTTCGAGGTGAGTTACCTTCCCGGTATAAGTGGGTCGAAGGTACCAATGCCGACCCACTAGTAGTTGTTTACAGTAGAGATGGTTGTCTTTGTGATAATTGTCCGGTTTGCCACTATCTGTTGAGATTTATGTGCTTGTATGCTATGTTATTACCTGGTAGTGGTAGGGGTAGTGAAGTAGACCCCATAACCGGTCGAAAGAGACCGAAGGGGTAGGCCGGCACCCAGATATGCTAGGCAGTATGTGATTATATGCTTATATGCTAGGATATTATGTGGTAGTGATAGGGGTGAAATAGACCCCGTAACCGGTTGAAAGAGACCGAAGGGGTAGGCCAGCACCCAGATATGCTAGGCATTTACTGGATGAAAGAGACCGAAGGGGTAGGCCAACACCCTGATATGCTAGGCGGTTACCGGTTGAAAGAGACTGAAGGGGTAGGCCAGCACCCTGATATGCTAGGCAGTACCGGCTGAAAGAGACCGAAGGGGTAGGCCAGCACCCGGATATGCTAGGCAGTATGTTTATTGTATGGTATGTGGTATGATGGGGGAACTCACTAAGATTCGTGCTTCCGGTTTTTTTGTTTTTGGTTTCAGGTACTTCTACTTCGAAAGGAAAGGAGTCGTCATGATCGCAACACATCACACTATGATTTTCCGTACATGAAATCTTTTGGGAGTTGTACTCTGATGATGTTTTCTTATGACATGTTTTGGATATTGGTTTTGATTATGATATGGGATGACACTATTGATGTTTTCAGACTACTGGTTTCTATAATTACTTAATTAAAAATGAAATTTTTGGTCATGAATTTTGGGATGTTACAAGTTGGTATCAGAGCCTTGGTTTGAGGGATTCAGACACACTTTCGGGGGTATCTGGACTCAAATCTATGGTATGAGGGATTTTTACAAGAAAATTAATTTTTCTAAAATTAAGATCAAGGGTTTTATGAAGAACAAGGAGTGTGATGCGTGCAATCGGCCGAGCTCAAGTAAGTTTCCCCAAGATACCATACATGTTTGTTATGATATATATTATGATTATGAGAATGGTATGCTAGATTAGGGCTAAGGATCTAGGAAGGGGGATCAGGGTTTGGGTCAGGATCGGGTGCGGGATCCGAACCAGTTGATGACGGATTGCACGAGTTCATTGCATCCGAGATTATGAGAGGCATCCTTGAGTCGACCCCGGTGATTTTCGGGTCGATCAAGGAGGGTATCATTAAGCTGATAGAGGATCGCCTTAGGGAATTCAGGAGTGACATGGCACCTGGCCAGTCAGGGACTTGTACGCTCTCCTTCAAGGATTTCAAGGGATGCGGAGCACCAGACTTTAGCGGGGTGAAGCACCCCATTGTAGCGAGACGATGGATTGCGGACATCGAGTCTGCACTGGTGACGAGCTTCTGCCCTGAGGGGTCGAAGGTCAGATTTGTTGTTGGGTGTTTCAGGGAGCGAGCTAGGGACTGGTGGGAGGCAGCCAGTGATACTTTGGGAGCCCCAACCATTGAAGCCATGACCTGGTTGGATTTTGTGACCAGGTTTCGGGCGAAGTTTGCGCCAGCTGTGGAGGTTCAGAAGCTGGCCAGGGAGTTTTTGGATATGAGACAGACTACGGAGACGGTGGTGGAGATTACCGCCAAGTTCAGGGAGAGGGCCTTGTTGGTGCCCAAGTACGCGGGTGATGAGGAGATGAAGAAAACCTGGTACCATGATATGTTGAGAGTTGGCATTCGGAAGTAAGTCAACTATTCAGCGTGCCCGACTTTGGATGATATGATAGCCAAGGCACGAAAGAGGGAGATTGATATAGAGCACGTTAGAAAGAGGAAGACAAAGACTGGGCAGACGACTGGGGTTTCAGTGAAGAAGCCCAAGGGATTCGACTCGAGGTCGAAGGGCAAGCAGGGCCAGATCCGCTGTGGGAAATGTGGCAAGACACATGAGGGAGTTTGCAGAGTAGGGGATCGGGCTGCTATAAGTGCAGCAAGTTGGGGCACTTTAGCAGGGATTGTACTGCCCTACCCCCACCATTCAAACATCATATATTCTTTGTTTTCACTGCAATTAGCGAGTCCATTTTAAGGCCAACTGCCCAAGATTGGTATCAGGAGCACCAGTGGCGGCGCCAGCTCCATCGACCCTACAGATCACAGATGGCTGCCAGGGCAAGTCAGATGCTCCTGCGGTGAGGAGCCGAGCCTTCCAGCTGACCGCCTAGGAGGCGCGTGTTGCACCAGATGTGGTGACGGGTATGTTTCTTCTCCCTAGTTTTTATTTTATGTCAGTTTTGATATTTATATTCCATGTATCTTGTTTTAGGATCGTTCCATGTGAACGGTATCCCAGTGTTGGTATTATTTGACTCGGGGGCTACCCGATCCTTTGTATCGCTCGCGCTTAGCAAGCGATTTGTTGGAGATCCAGGGGAGATGGACTGTCCCCTTGATGTAGAGATTGCAGATGATAGAACCGTTCGAGTCGTGAGGGTTCATCGGGGATGTACACTGCAGTTGTTCGATGAGCAGTATTCCGTGGATTTGGTCCCTATTCCCCTGTGAGGGAATAAGGTTATCGTGGGTATGGACTAGCTGAGCCCTAATGGGGCAGTGATCGACTACGAGTGGCAACTAGTGCGAGTTAGGACCCCAAGTGGGGGAGGGTTGGTGATTGAGGGTGAAAGGCCGCAAGGTGGACCGACTTTGTGTTCGGTAGTGAGGGAGAGACGCTACCTTCAGCAGGGTTGTGCAGGTTATGTCGCCTATATCATGGATACCCAGGAGAATAGTAAGGCGACCGTACACGATGTACCAATCGTAAGGGAGTACCCGGACGTGTTCCTGGAGGATTTGCCTGGGGTACCTCCAGAGAGGCAGCTAGAGTTCAGGATTGACTTAGTTCCTCGTGCGGATCCAATAGCCAAGGCACCATATCGGTTGGCTCCTCCCGAGATGCAGGAGTTATCTACACAGCTGCAGGAGCTGTTAGACAAAGGATTTATCAGACCGATCAGTTCGCCATGGGGATCCCTGATTCTGTTTGTAAAGAATAAGGACGGGTCACATCGGATGTGTGTAGATTACCAGGAGTTGAATAAGGTAACAGTGAAGAACCGCTATCTCCTCCCGAGTATTGATGACTTATTTGACCAGCTTCAGGGTGCATCTTGGTTCTCCAAGATTGATCTGCGATCAGGTTATCACCAGATGCGAGTCAGGGACGACGATGTGTTGAAGACAGCCTTTCGGACTCGCTATGGTCACTATGAGTTTGTGGTGATGTCGTTTGGGCTTACCAATGCTCCTGCCGCATTCATGGATCTCATGAACCACGTGTGCAGACCGATGCTGGATCGTTCTGTGATAGTTTTTATCGATGACATCTTGGTGTATTCCAAGGCTCAGGAACATCATGAGGAGCAACTGAGGGAGGTGCTGGAGACACTGAGGAAGGAGAGACTTTTCGCAAAGTTCTCCAAGTGCGAGTTCTGGTCGCACGAGGTACAGTTTCTGGGGCACCTTGTCAACCAGAAGGGTATTCTGGTCGATCCAGCCAAGGTAGAGGCTATGATGCAGTGGGAGGTTTCGAGGTCTCCATCCAAGATTCGGAGTTTTCTTGGCCTGGCGGGTTATTATCGGTGATTCATCTAGGATTTCTCCAAGATTGATGTTCCACTGACCCGACTGACCAAGAAGTCAGTGACATTCCGCTGGGGGCCTGAGCAGCAGGCAACTTTCGAGACTTTGAGGCAGAAGTTGTGTGAGGCACCGATATTGACTCTGCCAGGGGGCGTTGAGGATTTCCTAGTGTATTGTAACGCATCTATCACAGGCGTAGGCGCAATATTGATGCAGAGAGGGCGCGTCATCGCTTACGCCTCGAGTCAGCTGAAGCCTCACGAGGCGAATTACCCGACACACGACCTGGAGTTGGGGGCAGTTGTTTTTGCCCTCAAGATTTGGCGACGCTACCTCTATGGGGTCCGCTGTACCATCTACACGGACCACAAGATCCTGAGGTACTTGATGGATCATCCAAATCTGAACATGAGGCAGCGACGTTGGTTGGGTGTGGTAAAGGATTATGATTGTGAGATCCTTTATCACCCGGGGAAGGCCAATGTGGTGGCCGATGCTCTCAGCCGCAAGGCGGCCGCGGCTCCGATTCGGGATATATGCTTGAGGATGACAATGATTACTCTGTTGCTGGAGCAGATTCGGGAGGCTCAGGTCGAGGGTATGAAGGAGGAGCGCCGAAAGTGTGAGCGGATCATAGGGCAGGTGGCTTCATTTGACTATGATAGACGTGGGATGTTGACCCTGCATCAAAGGGTCTGGGTTCCTTACTGGGGCGGTGTACGCCACGTTCTCATGGAGGAGGCTCACAAGTCAAGATTCGACATTCACCCCGGGGCGACGAAGATGTATCGGGATCTTCAGCCTGATTATTGGTGGCCCTACATAAAGCGGGATATAGCTTGGTATGTGGAGCGGTGCTTGACTTGCAGTCGACCTCACGGCAAGACGCAGCCATTGGAGATTCCTATATGGAAATGGGAAGACATCACTATGGATTTCATCACAAAGCTTCCCAAGACTACACATGGAGTGGATTCTATTTGGGTCATTGTGGATCGGTTGACCAAGAGTGCACATTTCATCCCGATCCAGGAGGGTATATCGACTGAGAATCTAGCCGAGATCTACGTCCGCAAGGTGGTGGCATGTCATGAGGTGTCAGTTTCGGTTGTGTCTGACCGATATGTTCGCTTCACTTCCAGATTCTGGAAGCGGTTTCACGACGAGATGGGTACTCGTCTTCACTTCAGTATAGTTTTTCACCCTCAGATGGATGGGCAGAGTGAGAGGACGATTCAGACTCTGAAGTATATTCTACGCGCATGTGTATTAGATTTTGGTGGGATTTGGGATACGTATCTTCTGTTAGCGGAATTTTCGTATAACAACAGTTATCACGCTAGCATAGACCGACCTCCCTTCAAGATGCTCTATGGGAGGAAATGTAGGACACCAATCTGTTGGGGCGAGGTCGGTCAGAGAGTCATGGGGAGTACTGAAGTGGTACTCAAGATGACTGAGATGATCCAACAGGACAGGAGTAGACTCTAGACGGCCCAGAGTCGGCAGAAGAGCTACGCCAACAGACGCTGATCGGACCTAGAAATTCAGGTCGGGGATATGGTTCTGCTGAAGGTGTCACCTTGGAAAGGTGTCATTCGCTTCAGGAAGCGGGGCAAGTTGGCCCCAAGGTATATCGAACCTTTCAGGGTTACAGCCCGGGTGGGCAAGGTGGCATACAGTTGGAACTTTCGGAAGAGCTTAGATAGATCCACATCACTTTTCATGTCTCCCATATGCGGAAGTGCTTAATGGATGACTCCGCAGTTGTGCCCTTAGAGGATATTCAGGTGGACGACAACCTGAACTATGTTGATAAGCCAGTAGCGATTCTGGATCGGAAGACAAAAACCTTGAGGAACAAGGTTGTACAGTTAGTGAGGGTGCAGTGGCTACACCGCAAGGGGTCATAGTGGACGTGGGAGCCAGAGGAGGAGATGAGGGAGCACTATCCAGGATTATTTGAGACAGCGGACTTCGAGGACGAAGTCTGAGACAAGTGGGGTAGAATTGTAACGCTTGGTTCCTGATATGTAATTAACTTATAAATTATTCATTTTTATAGAGCAACTCGACGAGTTGGAGGCCCCAGACTCGTCGAGTAGAGATGTTCTGGACCGCGCGTTTTGGGTAACCAACACGACGAGTTGGGAGGTATCAACTCGACGACTTGGCTGGGTAAAATGAAACCCTAAGTTTCGGGGTTTGCACCCTATTTAAACACCTTAAACCTTCATGCTGGCCTCATTTTCCAGCCTCCACTGTCCTAACCCTAAATCTCGAAACCCTAAGCTACCTTAAGAGTTTGTGAGCCATTTTTAGGGAGTTTTGTATGCTTGAAGCTTGTGGAAGAAAGAGAAGCTTTGAGGAACGAGGAGGAGTCGTTGGATCCAGAAACTTTGCTTCATTTTCGTCACTTTTCTAGTATAAAACTTGAACCTTGCCTTGTAGTTGAGTAGATCTCCTTTTTGGGTCATTTTGCTTAGTGTTGGCCCAAATATCATGGTCCTTGGGAGTTGGGCGTCCCAAATGAGCTAACACTTCAGATCTAGGGTCTTGAGGGGTTTTCATGGCATAAAGGTGCCAACTTTATGGCCATGGAAGTCCCATGCAACCTTTAGACCATCATTTTGGCCTTTTGGAGCTTCTAATCGCCATGCATGTAGAGAAAGCTGGGATTTTACGTGATCTTTCAGTCCCTAGAGTCCAGATCTATGACCTCATGGTCTGTCTTGTAGTTTTGGTGGTCTTTAGATGAAGACTTTAGTCTTTTGGGTTAGGGTTTGAGCTTAATCTCATTAGGAAGAGTATTGATGAGTAAAGTTGGAAACTTTACCCTCCTAAAGGCATTTCTAGTCTAGATCTGGAGTATAGAGTTTAGATATGAAGAATAATGGCTTAATAAGTTAAGAAGGAGCTAACAGACAGAGGAACTCGAGGAGTGCAAGGATGGACTCGACGACTTTATTTGAAATGTCTTGATTCTATTGATAAGGAAGAACTCGACGAGTTTATGGAAGAACTCGACGAGTTGGATCGCGATTTCATGATTTTGTGATTCATGGGAACTTGGCGAGTTGAAGAGCAAACTCGAAAAGTTGAGTCAACTCGGAGGGTTGACTTTGACTAGACTTTGACTTTGACTTTGACTTGGACCAAAGTTGACCCTTAAGGGGTATGGGTGTGAAAGGGGTAATTAAGGAAATATTTTATGTGTAGGGGATTGAGTTGGGTTGATATTCGGAGTCGGGGACTGTTCAGCTACTTCCAGTTTCGAAGTGAGTTATCCTCCCGATATAAGTGGGTCGAAGGCACCAATGTCGGCCCACTAGTAGTTGTTTACAGTAGAGATAATTGTCTTTGTGATAATTGTTTGGTTTGTCACTATCTGTTGAGATTTATGTGCTTGTATGCTATGTTATTACGTGGTAGTGGTAGGGGGTAGTGAAGTAGATCACGTAACCGGTCGAAAGAGACCGAAGGGCGAGGCTAACACCCAAATATGCTAGGCAGTATGTGATTATGTGCTTATATGCTAGGATATTATGTGGTAGTGATAGGGGTGAAATAGACCCCGTAACCGGTTGAAAAAGACTGAAGGGGTAGGCCAGCACCCACATATGCTAGGCAATTACCGGTTGAAAGAGACCGAATGGGTAGGCCAGCACCCTGATATGCTAGGAGGTTACCGGTTGAAAGAGACCGAAGGGGTAGGCCAGCACCCTGATATGCTAGGCAGTACCGGCTGAAAGAGACCGAAGGGGTAGGCCAACACCCGGATATGCTAGGCAGTATGATTATTGTATGGTATATGGTATGATGGGGGAACTCACTAAGCTTCGTGCTTACGGTTTTTAATTTTTGGTTTCAGGTACTTCTACTTCGAAAGGAAAGGAGCCGACATGATTGCAGCGCATCACACTATGATTTTCCGCACATGAGATCTTTGGGAGTTGTACTCTGATGATGTTTTCTTATGACATGTTTTGGATATTGGTTTTGATTATGATATGGGATGACACTATTGATGTTTTCAGACTACTAGTTTTTCTAATTACTTAAAAAAATGAAATTTTTGGTCATGAATTTTGTGATGTTACAGAAACAAGTTATAAATACCAAGGATTTGGTTTTACAAATAGAAAACCTAAAAATCTATCATTTGATGCAAAAATTAGGGGTTTCTAGCAAAAAGAGTCATAACCAGGTTATGGTACTATTTTTGTGAGATTTGACCTAAAATGTGTTGTTTTAAACATATAAAGTTAGCTTGACTTAAACTTCACAAAAAGGTAACTACAAATTTTACAAAGTTTTTAACTCAATATTCACCGTTTGTTGACGTAAAAAGTCAAAAACTAGAAAATTGACTTCATCATACTAAATGTTCATATACTTGCGTTAGATGTATAATATATGTTATTTGTGAACATCTAAACATGTTAACCTATATAAGTGTACATATGGGTACAACGGAATATTTGTAATAAACTATAATAGATATAGTTTATGGGTCATTAACATTATTATAACATTTTGGGACAAGACATATAATTATATAAAAGTATATAGTTATTATACACTCTGTTAATACTATGGAAAAGTGTCATTTACACATACAAGGGTTATTACACTAACACGTAAACTTGTTGAAACAATTATGTGAGACAAAGTCTTCACCGTACCTACCAGAGTACACACTAAAGTCCTGAATTATGACCAGAATCTCAGTAAGAGAGCGTGAAACTTGTGTATAGATCTATATGATGGGTTTTAGGTAAAACAAATAAACTAGAAAACAATTCCTAAGTTCACATGCAACCTACTTTGGATATATGTTTTAACTATTGAACATATAACTTTGAATTGCAAACAAGAACCCTAGAGGAGAGAGGCTATTTTCGAAAATAACTAACTAGGGTTTAAGAGTTACATACATTTCAATTGTTATAGTAAACAATTGATAATCCTCTTGAACTTGATCTTCTTGGAAGCCTAGCACCACAAATGTAATGCCTCTAATGGAATCACACCCAAGAACTAGCAAGAAGGAAACTTGAAGGAGAGAGGGTAGGGTATGCAAAAATCGGCCTAGGGTTTCTTCCAAGGTAGGAGTGGCCGAATTTAGGAGCTGGGAGGCTCCTTATATAGCTGAGGGATCTAGGGTTTAGGGAAAACCCTAATACTCCTTTGCTTGGGGCCTAAGCTAATCCAAAGGCCTTATCCAAAGCCCCTTGGACGAAATCCTTAGGGTTTCCCCTATAGATTTCGTCCACCTCCTTCCAAGGAGGTTCTGGAGCCTTCCACTCAACTATCTGATAACTGCAAACTAATCCCTGCACTTTATAATTAATACTTTTAACCCCAAAATTAATTCTGATTAATTTCTGGCTAACTATTAATTAAACATAATGATTTCTAATTAATATATTAATCTTTTAACATATTAATAAATCATTTATATTAATTTATTAATCTTATAAATTAATATCTATCCTTTCATAATTTCCTTGTCCAGTTGCTAGATTTGAGGGCAACCCAAAAGGACTGTGCTGCTATCAATTCAAGTATATACCAATTATAGTTATGGGCTTAGACACCTAATCCAACAGTCTCCCACTTGGATAAGTCTGTAACTATAATTGCTAGTATGCCTTCTAAATTTAACCAGCAAATTGTAGCTTCCAAAAGCTGCTGCTGAACTCTGACCCAGTCAGTTACGTGTCCTTAGATAAGTGATCATATAATCCTTTGTTCTGCAAGATATCCCCAGACATAAGACATGGAACGTAATCAATCTCTTTGTCCATAATCTATGTTTCCCGATTTCTGATTTGTGATGATGTAGGACTTCTAATTGAACACATCAATTTAGTCCTGGTTGGGCCCAACACATAAGTCAACACCAAATCATCGAGGGGCCCACAGATATCGCTTTTCCGGTTAGGGCAAAAGGAACGAATAAACGTTGACTCATATGCTTGTATCTTTTACTCATCAAATTATACATGACAATACGTTTTATAACACCAAGTTACTGATGCGTTTTCGTATCACCAATGTATAACCGACTTTGTAAATTACAACTCATATATCTTCGTTTCAAGATTATAAGATATTATCGTCTCAGTATTACTCGTGATGAATTCCATGAAGTGATACTCTGAGCGAGGGTTTATCCAATACTCAAATCTCAATTTCTGAGTACTCATGAACATTGCAGCAATTCTATTGCCATGTCTATCCTCAGACAATCTGCAATCCAATTCACGACAGTCTTAATTCACTACTCACTTCCAAAAGTACGATCGACTGTGGAGTTTGAATAATCTTATTATTCGGGAAGTAAAACATGCAAAATATGAAACACAATAATAAACAATCGACAAAAGGCAGTAACCAAACTTATAAATAATACTTTATTATTTAATCACCAAAAGTCAATTACATTTACTTTGTTACAAGTTTCAGAACAAAACTAATCTAACAACTAAAACTAATATCATCTTTCAGTCCTATGCTCCGAGCATGCTGAATATGCTTAGCCCTACTCAGACCCTTTGTGAGGGGGTCTGCTGGGTTATCTTCAGATGACACCCTCTTTACTACAAGATGGCCTTCTTCTACTCTATGTCTGATAAAATGGTACTTTCTGTCGATATGTCTGGTTTTACCATGATCTCTCGGTTCCTTTGTTAAGGCAACCGCTCCCTCATTATCGCAGAACAGTTCCATAGGCTCCTGGATGGTTGGAGCAACTCCGAGATCTCCGATGAAGTTCCTTAACCAAGCTGCTTCTTTCGACGCTTCATTCGCTGCTATGTACTCTGATTCACAAGTAGAATCAGCCACCGTATCTTGCTTGGAACTTTTCCAAGTAACCGCTCCTCCATTCAGTAAAAATACCCAGCCAGATTGAGAACGGAAGTTATCCCTACCCGTTTGAAAACTGGCATCACTGTAACCATCTACTCTCAAAGTATCATTGCCACCAAGCACAAGGACCCAGTCCTTTGTCCTTCGCAAATACTTGAGTATATTCTTAACCGCTATCCAATGAGCTCTACCCGGGTTTCCCTGATAGCGACTGACCATGCTCAAAGCAAATGCCACATCAGGGCGAGTACATGTCATAGCGTACATGATCGATCCGACAACGGAAGCATAAGGTACACGACTCATGTCTGCTATTTCCTCATCTGTACTGGGCATTGAGTCTTACTCAATTTGGTATTGCTTTGGATAGGTAGCTCTCACTTCTTGGAATTTTCCATACTAAACCTCTTTAGTACCTTATCCAAGTATGTGCTCTGACTAAGTCCAATTAGTCTCTTCTTTCTATCTCTCAATATTCTAATCCCAAGAATATAGGCAGCTTCTCCAAGGTCTTTCATGGCAAAACACTTTCCAAGCCAAGACTTAACATCTTTCAAGGTTGGAACGTCGTTACCAATGAGTAATATGTCATCGACATATAACACCAGAAAAGTTACTATACTCCCACTAGCCTTGATATACACACAAAACTCATCTTCACTTTTAGAGAAACCAAACTCTTTGACTTTCTCATGGAAGCAAAGATTCCAGCTGCGAGATGCTTGTTTCAATCCATAAATGGATTTCTCAAGCTTGCACACTCTATTGGTAAACTTTGCATCAACAAAACCCTCTGGCCGATTCATGTAAACATCCTCAGCCAACTTCCCATTAAGGAAAGCAGTCTTGACATCCATCTGCCAGATTTCATAATCATGAAAGGCAGCTATGGCGAGCAATATCCTAATAGATTTAATCTTAGCTACTGGCGAGAAGGTTTCATCATAGTCAACCCCTGGGGTTTGAGTGAAACCTTTTGCAACCAGTCGAGCCTTGAATGTGTGTACATTTCCATCCATATCTGTCTTCTTCTTGAAGATCCATTTGCACCCAACTGTCTTACGACCTGGTGCACTATCAACCAAATTCCAAACTTGGTTGTCATACATGGACTTAATCTCGCTGTCCATTGCCTCTTTCCACTTGGAAGCCTCTGGGCCTGCCATTGCTTCTTTATAAGTGACTGGTTCATCTAAATTTACCAGTGTCCTATCACTGATGAATGTGTCACCGTCTGAAGTAATATGAAAACTATACAACTCAGGTGGCACACTCACCCTAGTGGATCTTCGAAGAGGTAATGAGTTATCAATTGGTTCAACAGGAACTGTTTCCTCTGGTTGAGTGCTAGTGTCATCTAAGGTTCCTTCATTGGCTAACTCTTGAATTTCTTCAAGGTCAATGGTGCTCCCACTGTCCTCTTTGAATATGAGCTCTCTTTCTAGAAAGACTCCTCTTCGTGCTACAAAGACCACGTTTTCACTAGGTCTGTAGAACAAATATCCAAAAGACTGCTTTGGGTAACCAATGAAAACACATTTCTCACTTCTAGCTGCTAGCTTGTCGTGAGTCTCCCGTCTTACGAAAGCTTCACAACCCCAGACTTTAATATGTGCTAACGAGGGAACTTTCCCCGTCCACATTTCGTGAGGTGTTTTGGCAACCTTCTTTGTAGGGACAAGATTGAGGATGTGGGCGGCTGTCTCTAAGGCATACCCCCAGAAGTGAATAGGAAGCGAAGCACGACTCATCATAGAACGAACCATGTCTAACAAGGTTCGATTACGCCTCTCAGCTACACCATTTAACTGTGGTGTCCTAGGAGGAGTTAATTATGAGACTATCCCACATTCTTTCAGAGAGTCGTTGAACTCGATACTAAGATACTCCCCGCCTCTATCGGATCTAAGTACCTTTATCTTCCTGCCCAATTGATTTTTGACCTCATGCTTAAACTCTTTGAACTTTTCAAAGGTTTCTGACTTATGTTTGATTAAGTAGATATAGCCATATCTGCTATAATCATCAGTGAAAGTCACATAGAATCGATTAGCATCCCTTGTAGTTGATCTGAAGGGCCCACACACATCTGTGTGTATGAGATCCAACAGACCTTCACCTCTTTCACAAGACCCTGTGAATGGTGATTTTGTCATCTTTCCCAAACGACAAGATTCACACATGTCATCTAATTTTAGGTCAAATGATTCCAACACTCCATCTTTTTGGAGTTGGGCTATGCGTTTCTTGTTAATGTGTCCAAGACGACAATGCCACAAGCATGCCTTGTCTAGACAATTAGACAAGTCAATATTAAATACACTATTTCCTAAGCTATCAACACAAGTCACTGTTTCATACACACCATCATAAGGCAAAGCTTCAAATACAAAAACACCATTCTTATAAACAGAAATTGAACCATTCAAATCATTAAAAGAATATTTAAAACCTTGTCTGAACAATGCATGAAATGAAATAATGTTTCTCGTCATCTCAGACGAATAGCAACAATTTAATAAATCTAATCTAACATCATTACTAAGCAAAAGTTGATAAACTCCGATCTTGGTCACTGGTGAAGACTTCTTGTTTCCCATGATCAAGTTTATCCTTCCTCGCTCTATCTCCTCACTTTCTTTTAGCCCCTGTAAATCAGAACAGATGTGAAAACCACATCCTGTATCAAGGACCCATGAACGAGAAGATAATGAGTTATTAGAAGAAATAGTGTAAATACCTGCTGAAGATGGCTTCACTTTGCCATCTTTGATATCCTGCAGATATTTTGGGCAGCTTCTCTTCCAGTGCCCTTTGTCATTGCAATAAAAGCAATCTGCATCTTTTGGATCAGAAACATGGGGAATGGTAGCATTGGGCTTAGCCTTTGGGCCATTACTAGATGACCCAGCTTGAGCCTTGTTCTTCCAGTTTTGCTTAGGAGGACCTTTCCTCTTTTTCCCCTTTCCCTGTCCAATAGCCAAGACAGGGGCACTTGCAGGAGTGGAGGCTATACTTTTACCCTTCATCCCTGCTTCAACTGTCTGCAACAAGTTGTGCAATTGGGCCAGTGTCTGCTCAGTGTTGTTCAAATGGTAAGTTAGAATAAATTGACCATAACAATCAGGTAATGAGTTCAAGACCATGTCAATGGCCAATTCCTCATCAAAGTGAATGTTGAGCTTGACCAAACGCTCTATGTAGCGTTGCATTCTTTGCACATGAGACACAACCGACTCCCCTTCTTTCATCTTGCAAGCCATGAGTGACTTGACTACTTCAAACTTTTCTTGACGAGCTCGCTTATGGTACTTTTCCATGAGGTCCTTGTTCATCTCAAAGGGCCAGTAGTCCTCATAGTACCTCTGCAGTTCTGGGGACATGGTTGCGACCATGATGCATGCCACTTTGGTAGCATCATCATAATGTTTCTTGTAGGCAGCATATTCTTCAGGAGTAGCTTTAGATTCATCAAGCTCTTTGAGCTCCTTTTCAAGGACATATTCTTTGTCCTCAAATCGAAGCGCCATCTTGATGTTACGCATCCAATCGTTATAGTTAGAGCCATCTATAACGACTTTGGAGCAAATGTTGAGCAAAGAGAAGTTGTGGTTGGAGGATGATGAAGCAGAAGTGTTTCCAGGAGTAGACATCTAAAAGGAAAGAAAGTTTTAGTTAGATTTCAAGATACCTCAATATAATAACCCAAAGATATAATATTAAGGTTAGGATCCAACTATGAAGATTCACAACTTAGAAATGGGATGCCGATATCCAAGTGTAAATTTCATAAAGGTAGGTGAATGACGATTCACCAATTCCACCATTAGACGAAATAAACGAAGTAAAATTCCTAATTCTTTTGAGATACATTGAAACTATTCAATGGCATGTTTTAATCTCAGATTATGCTCTTCTATTTGTGACTGGGATGCCGAGGATCACAAACAAGATGTGAATAACCATGCAAATGTGCTTGGTAACCTCATTGTCTTTATCATTATCTATTGATGTGCTGGTAAACCACACACGCTCCATCAAAATGACAATTATGAGATACCCATTACTACTCTTTATTAGTGCCTTTTAGTGTGCTGGTTAACCACACACGCTCCACTAACGACCAATAAAGCATAATGTGCAATTTCATGGATTAGCATACTTTTCACATTTTTCCTAAAGTAACTAGAGTTGGGATTTTGTAAAATAATGTTCTAGTACTTTCTTTAATAACATTATACTTTTAATGAGATGTAGTTGTCCTATCAAACCCGTTCTGCTAACGACCCTCCACTAATCAAGGAAGCGGTGGGTGAGAGTGGACACCCATTCAACTACCATTTTATAGGCAGCTTCCTTATACCCCCCTTATAGACTAGCTTCGTGAATGAGGCATACTAGCGATTTGACTGACCATATTCTTATACATATATAATATTTAACTTTTAATTATAATATATATATATATATATATATATATATAAGGTGTGTTTTAAACTTTTTAAAACTTTAGGGTTTATATATAAATTTCGAAAATTAAGACATTAATTTTAAATTTAAAATAAACCAAATAACTAGATTTAATATTTATCTATTAATTAACTTTTAACTAATTTATTAAATCTTGTAAGGATTATCTAATTAAATTAAACAATTAATTTAATCCTAATCCATATCCCTTCTAGATTTCGAAAATATGGGGATAGGATAATTTCCTTATTTTTCTCAATTATCCAATAAGGCAACTATTATCCAAAACAAAGAAACCCTAAAAGGGACTAGCAAATTTCGAAATTTTAAGGGAGGAGGCAAGGGTTTCCAAAACCCTAACCCTAATTTCGATTAGGTTCATGGAGGCTAGGGTTTTTCGAAAACCCTTTTAACCAAAACCCTAAAATCTAAAATTTTGGCCTTTAGGGTTTAATGGCTATAAACCCTAATTTGCAATTCAACTATTATAACAATTCAATTTAAAACAAACAATGGCTCTGATACCACTGATGGGTTTTAGGTAAAACAAATAAACTAGAAAACAATTCCTAAGTTCACATGCAACCTACTTTGGATCTATGTTTTAACTATTGAACATATAACTTTGAATTGCAAACAAGAACCCTAGAGGAGAGAGGCTATTTTCGAAAATAACTAAATAGGGTTTAAGAGTTACATACATTTCAATTGTTATAGTAAACAATTGATAATCCTCTTGAACTTGATCTTCTTGGAAGCCTAGCACCACAAATGTAATGCCTCTAATGGAATCACACCCAAGAACTAGCAAGAAGGAAACTTGAAGGAGAGAGGGTAGGGTATGCAAAAATCGGCCTAGGGTTTCTTCCAAGGTAGGAGTGGCCGAATTTAGGAGCTGGGAGGCTCCTTATATAGCTGAGGGATCTAGGGTTTAGGGAAAACCCTAATACTCCTTTGCTTGGGGCCTAAGCTAATCCAAAGGCCTTATCCAAAGCCCCTTGGACGAAATCCTTAGGGTTTCCCCTATAGATTTCGTCCACCTCCTTCCAAGGAGGTTCTGGAGCCTTCCACTCAACTATCTGATAATTGCAAACTAATCCCTGCACTTTATAATTAATACTTTTAACCCCAAAATTAATTCTGATTAATTTCTGGCTAACTATTAATTAAACATAATGATTTCTAATTAATATATTAATCTTTTAACATATTAATAAATCATTTATGTTAATTTATTAATCTTATAAATTAATATCTCTCCTTTCATAATTTCCTTGTCCAGTTGCTAGATTTGAGGGCAACCCAAAAGGACTGTGATGCTATCAATTCAAGTATATACCAATTATAGTTATGGGCGGCTTAGACACCTAATCCAACACTATACGGGACTGACAATCTCGCACCTAAGCTGCTAGCTACAGCTAGACCGGCAGGTTTGGGGTGACAAATGTCTAACATTCTGACGCCTGAAGAATGTCGCAGCATGCCAAGTTCGGTTTTAGCATGGATGTAATAACTCACATGGGGAATCAACAATACATTTAGTTTACGGGGTAACATGCGTTCAAAATGTTTTATATAAGAATAAAACTACGTAATACTATTTTAAGTATAGAAATACTTATACATTTTTGGTCTTAGAGTTTTCAAGACTACAACTCATTTTTAAGAAAATACTGGATTTTTCTGGGAACAAACACTATCATTTTACAAGGAAAGTGTTACAGATTTTTCACATACAAAACTCTTATGAAATCACTAACTTAATTGTTGACACTTTTCAAAATTACTTGTATTCTTAGGAAACCATTAAACAAGTAGTCACAAGGCTTTTGAGGATGGGACGTTACGGCGTCGTACTATTCATTTTTGTCATCATAATGTAATTGGTTTTGAAACATACAATACTTGGAAACAATGTAACATTCTCAATTATATTTATGATGGTTGTGTTTTACTTTGATCACTATTGTACATTATATTGTGATACTGTTCATGAAGACATCCACCCCAAACGTTTCTGTCATCCTGGTTTGGGGGTGTGACATCATCATACTAGTGTTCATGGCTTTCCTGGTATGCTTGGAAGTTTGGATTGTCTTCATTAGGCTTGGGGTAGTTTTCCTAATGCATGGCAAGGGAAATTTGCACGAGTTGATAAGGATCACTCCATAGTCATACTTGAAGTTGTTGCGTCACATGATCTTTGGATTTGGCATGTATTTTTTGGTGCTCCTGGCTCAAACAGTGATATTAATGTTTTAGACATGTCGCCCATAATCAATGGGTTTTGTGATGGGTCTGCACCCAACTGTCCATTTCAAGTTAATGGAACGACGTACGATTATGGGTATTATCTTGTTGATGGTATATATCTTGAATTTGTTGTGTTTTTGAAAATGCTAACATGTCCAAGTGATCCAAAACGCATAAAGTATAAAACATTCCAAGAAAAGACTAGGAAGGATGTCGAACGAGCATTTGGAGTCCTCAAGAAGCGTTGACGCATACTACAACATCCGACACGTCCTCGAACGGTGGAAAAGCTCGCTCATATTATGTATGTGTGTATCATTTTACATAATATGATTTGGGAAGACGAGCACAAAATAATTTGTTGGTTTCAAGCAAATGACAATGCATACTCAAGTGCATCCTCAAGTGCGCCAATCGGCTGGTTCCCATGCATGGCGTGCAAGAAGAAGGGGGATACGTGACAATCAAAAACACCAACGAGCTTCGCAACGATTTGGCGGAACATATATATATATATATATATATATATATATATATATATATATATATATATATATATATATATATATGTTGGGTTAATGAAATTGATTTAAATGAGCCAATTGACAATGATATGGTGAATATTCGAGCTGAAATATTTTATGTTCCTTGGATTAACGATTCTATATTATTAAGTTAGTTAATTTAATTTTCATTTTATGATAATTAAATCAAATGTAATGTTTTTAATTTTTAAATGAATTGTTAGGTTATTTTAATTAGTATTTATTTTTTATTTTATGTGATTATTTAGATTTTTGAATTAAAAAAAAGTTGGTAGGTAAAAACATCACCACATCCTAACTCATTGGTAAAAAATATAAAAAAACAGGCGTCTATGTGACAATTTTTTATCATTGGCAAAAAAAAAAAATACAACATCCTTCAGCTTTAGGGCAGCTCAGTGGGTGTTCTAGGAAGCAATGATTAGAAAAATGAATGAAAATGGGAGTTGAAAATGTGTGTTTTATATATACTATTATATTGATTTTTTTGATATTTAGTTTTTTTTTATTTGTTGATGATATATGACTCCAAAAAAATGTTGGAAAGCCTATGACTATTGAGCTTATTGATGCAAAGACAAATGAACCAAAAGATATAAAAATAAAAATCAACACAAATATATAAAAACAATTTTTTTTATTGATATAAAGATATTTTATAGATCATAGTTTCATCTTGAGAAGTAGGTTATTTATGTAAACATTTTAAACATGATATTATTTATTAAAGTATCATTGATTTGTTGTTATATGGTTATTTATTTTAACCAACGAACTTGTGATTTATCACTATCAAAAATGTTGGCAACTGGTTGCAACTCCAAGTGGTGTTTGAAATAGGTTTAAGAATAACTATAGGGGAAGTGTTAGCTATTTTTTTTATTGATATAAAGATATTTTATTTTTGTATAAATTAAATATTGTTTTAATTGATGTTGTGTCACAAATATTTTGTTGTTGACATAACATGGACATGTGATTCCAGAAATAAAAAGGAAACGGGGGGGCTATCGATATCGATGGTGAGATTTCTACTTTTCTCCCCCACCCATTTTCAAATCATTTTTACTCCATCAGAGAAAACCCCCCATCGGAGCTACAAAATTCCCATTCCCACTTCCTTCCACCAAACACAAACCCCTCAATTTCACACAAGAGAAAGAGGGGAAATTTTGTTTGAGAAAAGGACATCCCAAGAACAACCCCACAAATAATTTAACAAATTCTCCACTTTATTTTTTCAATTCCCCACTTCGGTTCTTGGGAGGATTCCAGGTTAGTTTGTTTGCAGATTCTTCTCATTTTTTAAAACCCGTTTCTAGGGTTTTTCCTTCTTTCAACAACTAAATTTCGTTTCACAATGAATTCCAGGAAGGATGAAATTTATTTTAAGAATTTACGATCGAAAAATGCTTTTGCGTTCGCCAATTTCATCTTGTTGACGAAAATTTTCATCTCTACTAATCTTGTTATTTAAGGTTTGACTAAATTTTCTTTTATTTTCGTGTTTTTCTTCTTGTTATGATCGTCATTTGATTTCGAAGAGTTGGAATCTATGTGATTTAGGCATTGAGTAGGACTATGATGGAGATGAATAGGGTTTAATGATCTTGTTAGATCTGTATATGATTTGTTCTAATTGAGTTTTTATATTTTTTAGATGGAAGAAGGAAGTGAGTCAACGAGATACTGGTGTCATGTATGCAACAGAGTAGTCGAAACGTTCAGGGAGGCTGAGACGATCAAATGTTCGTCATGTAACGGCGGATTCGTGGAGGAACATGATAGCGTAAGGGCTGATGATCACAACCACCAACACCAACTCGCCGGAGATTCGGAATCTGACCGTGCTATGTCATTGTGGGCTCCAATTTTGCTTGGAATGATGAGTAACCCTCGCCGGCGACGTAGATTAAGACAGATTGAGAACAACGAGGAAAACGATGAGAATGAAGATCATAACGACTCCGAAGAACGCTACCGTCGTTACCACCGTGAAGGAGGAGAGTCGGAATTGGATAGGGAGTTGGAGTCTATTATGAGAAGGCGGCGGCGAAGCTCCGCCGCGATCGTTCAACTCCTTCAGGGGATTCGCGCCGGGATGATAACGCAATCGGAGAATAACGCTGATAGGGAAGGCGGAGAGAGTAACAGAGATCGAGATCGTGTTATTCTGATTAATCCGTTTAGTAACACAATCATTGTCCAGGGTGGTGGCAGTGGTGCAAATTCATTTGACTCCTCCGGCGTCGGCGGCCCACAGAACCACCCAATCGGATCCCTAGGCGATTACTTTGTGGGCCCCGGACTGGAATTACTCCTCCAGCATCTCGCGGAGAATGATCCAAACCGGTACGGAACACCACCGGCAAAAAAAGAGGCGGTGGAGGCCATGCCGATAGTGAAAATCCAGGAAGATTCCGTTCAGTGTTCAGTTTGTTTGGAAGATTTTCAGATCGGAGATGAAGCAAAAGAGATGCCATGTAAACATAGGTTTCACGGTGACTGTATCCTGCCATGGCTAGACCTTCACAGTTCATGTCCAGTTTGCAGGTATCAGTTACCTTCCGATGAATCCAAACTCGAACGAGACCGTGAAGCTTCCCGTGCTATCACTGTCAACACCAACGTGATCGCCGGAGAATCTGAGATCGCCGGAGAAGACGGTTCCGGTTCCTCCCGGCGACTTTCTGTAACTCTCCCTTGGCCTTTCAACAGCCTTTTCTCATCAACATCAACTTCAGGCACTCAAATCACAAACCCTCGTTTGATAATGGACACAGGGTCGTCGGACTCAGGGTCAGGTCCGCCGGAGAACGGAGGTGGTCGGAGGGACGATGATAATCAATGAACCGCAGCTCAGCTGTAAGTTTTCCTTCATGTTGTGTATACGCCGTCGTTACAGAAACGTGTACAGAGATCGGATATTATATTGTTTAATATTGACAGGAGTATATCGTGTTTCTGTCTTCTTTTATGTAAACCTAATTATGAAGGATTGTTTACGCCTTCAAAAATTTTTCCAACATTTTTCTAGATTACCTCTGGAGCTTAGCTTCTTAAAATACATTTCAATCATGTGGCATAGATACTAGATAAATATTAACGAAAAGCAAAGTAATAGATTGAGTTATTTTACAACTCCTACGGAATGAACCATTCATGATTCCATCGTATCAACACAACTTTAATGCAAAAATTAGTTTGATTATACCAAACACATAGCAACAAAACATCCAACCGAGTTGACTCGGTGAAAAACAAGTACGAAGTCATTTATTACTTGAAGAAAACGATTTGGAAATAAAGATGGAAATGAGCGTGGGAGGAATCACTTTCACTTTCACTTGACAGTGATAATCTTGATGACGGATGCGGATCCAACTCGGTGTAAAGCAACAACCGCATCTCCATCCTTGCAAAGGCCTTTACTCTTAGCATGTTTCAATCCAAACTCCAATGCTTCTTCAGTTGATTCCATAGTAGAAGCTTTAGCGGACCCCGGGGGACACAAAACAGGAACCAAACCCCGGAAAATAAAACTATGTCTCGCCGGAGCTTCATCGCTAGGCGACACTCCACCACCTGAATCAGACTTCTCTGGAACCACCACCGACAGAATAGGAATCTGAGGCCGGTACTTGGACACCAGCTTCGCGGTGGTGCCGCCTCTAGTCAACACCAAAATCATTCTAGCCTGTGATGCATTGGCGGTTTGAACCGCGGAGGATGCCAGGCTTTCGAGCGGGCTCATAGGTACGGGTGCGGTTGCAGTGATCTTTTTGAAAAGGAGCGGATAATCGATTGTGTTTTCAGCTTCCATGCAAATCTTAGCCATGGTGGCGACTGCTATGTCGGGGTAGGCCCCGGCGGCGGTTTCACCGCTCAGCATGACACAGTCTGTGCCATCGAGGACCGCATTGGCCACGTCTGTGGCCTCTGCTCGAGTCGGCCTTGGGGATTTGATCATGGACTCGAGCATTTGAGTCGCGGTCACAACTGATTTTCCTTTTACGTTGCATTTGTAAATCATGGTTTTTTGTGCTAAGAATATTTTCTCGATTGGGATTTCCATTCCGAGGTCACCACGAGCCACCATGAATGCATCGGTGTTGGCTAGGATTTCATCAAAATTGGAAACGCCTTCTTGATTCTCAACCTAGAAAATATAAATCATGGTTTTCATGATTTTGAACAGATGTAAATCAGATACACAGATGTAAATCAGATGCACAGTTGATAAACGGACCCCACTAAATATGATATGAAATTAGTGAGAGATAAAATAAAGAAAACAGACCTTTGACATAAGGACGATGTTTTTGGCATGTTCACCAAGGACTTTGCGAACCTCAACAAGATCAGAACCTTTGCGGACGAAAGATAAAGCAATCAAATTAATGTTATTAGGAACACCCCATTTGAGAAGATCTTCTTTGTCTTTTTCTGTCAAAGTTGGGAGATCAACAATGACACCTGGAAGATTAACATTCTTTCTCTCACCAAGAGTCCAGGTGTTCTCACAACGACAACGAACCAATCCCTTTTCAGTATCACAAGAAAGAACAGTAAACGTAATGGTGCCATCTGAACAGAGTATCGTGCCTCCTGGTTTCAAATCATGAGCCAACTTTTTGTAACTCATGCATATCATATTCTCGTCACCGATAATCGAGTAATCGGTGGAGATTGTGATCTCTTGACCTTGCGTCACTTGGATCGGCTTCCCATCTTTCAGAAACCCGGTTCGAATTTCAGGACCCTAATTTATCCATCGGAAACAAAATCAACAGTTTGTATTCTTAGTTACATCATAATTCAATCAAAATGGATACGATTCATTTCTTCCATCTCGTATGACGTTAACAAAACGAAAATGTTAATTGATAAAAAAAAAAAAAAACATATACACGCGATCTGTATCACATTCATGTATAGAGATAGAAAGAGCGATGATATTGATAGGTAGTGAAGAAGGAAACATACTTTGGTATCGAGCATGACTGCACATTGAATACCGGTGTTCTCCATGGCCTTACGGAGATTTTCGAGGGTTTCCTGATGGTACTCGTAAGATCCATGAGAGAAATTGAAGCGAGCGACATTCATACCTGCCTTGAGAAGTTTTTCAACCATTGGAATCGACCTAGAAGCGGGTCCCAAAGTGCAGACGATCTTCGTTCTGGGCCTCTTCCAACCTACTTCTGGGTGGGCCTGAGCAGTGGTGATGTGTTCCATTTTTGTCTCCGGTGAACGACAGTATTCCGATCAATTGATCGGATGAAGAGTGTGGTGATGAATTTATGTGAATTCAAGAGCAAATGGAAGTTGGGGAATTGTCGAGAGTAGGAAATAAGAAGGTGTTTGCAGAATTTGTGGATCAACGAAATGAGAGGGATGCATAACTGAATTGGAAAACTGGCATGAGAAGCGGGGGTTTGGTCTTTAGGGAGTTTTCACAAAAAATGTGCAAACTTTGAAACTATATTCCGAATATGGTGCTGTTTATTTTTTTTACAGACATTTTCAATATTTTCCCATTTTAGGATGCGAAATCAACATTTATGCTATTATGTTTTACTTCTAGTCCTTTCTTTTTTAAACTCTTGTCACATTTTACACTTTATATGTTGTTTTGTATTTAATATTATAGCTATTTCTTAGAGTGATCATATTTGGGGCAATATACCTAGATAGTCAATTTTTATCACAAAACAACCATTATAATTGCAAAAAAAGCTAGTGAATAAGTGACGATACCTTTCCCAATAAAATGAGCTCGCATGAAGGCATATCTAACCCAACACTATATTTTTTGCATTAATAACTTTTTTGGAATAAACTTTCTCATAATGCAACTCTAACTCAACATAATTTTTTGCGCCAAATTCTGTATTATAATAATGTAACACCAAACTTGGTGTTACATTATTTGTCAACACCAAATTTGATGTTAAAATTATGCTGTGTTCCGTCTTGTTCCTAAAAAAGTTTGAGTTCATGAATATCTAATTTATTTTAGTTGAAAATTTATATTTTAAATGTAATAATTCTTTCAAATAAATTTAAAATTCTAAATACTTTTCAGTGATTTAATAATATAATTATAAAGTGATTATTGAAAAAAGATATAAACGAATTTTAAAATAAACTAATAACTAAGAGTTTATTTATTTATTTATTTATGTAATCTAAGTAACTTAGAAAAAATAAATACGCTTGAAATAGATTTTTTACTTTTTTTTTGGGTGTGTGTAAAAGGGTATTATGGCTAGAGATGAATCATTATTGTATCATTATATATTATATCATTTGCTGTGAGATCCGCATTACTTAAGTTCATTAAAAAAATGTTAAATATCATGTTGTAAACTTCAGTATTTTTTAAAATAAAATTTCAAAATAAATACAAAGGAAATGATGTAAGTAAATAATTCAATTTATACTAATAAAACAAACAATTCACATATTTTAAAAAATTGTTTTGAATCACAGGTTTTCAAAAACTTGTTTGAATACAACATTAGAAGTCATACCGTTAAGGTTGTCATCATTGTCTAAAATTAATATTTTTAAGTCAAAAATGAGTGAATAAGACATATTTGCAGTTTTCATTTTTAAATTTTGTTTTCTGAATGATAAATTGATAGAAAAATCTCGAGCGATTGATGATGAAGCCGTGGATCTCATGTCATTAGACAATATAGAATATCTATTTCCTATGATGATATTTGATTGTTAGTAATAAAATTATAAAATGCAGGGAATAAAATAAAACCTGAAAGATATATAGTATGTACATTATATTTTAACTAACAAATGAAGTAAGAGAAAAAAACCGTAGCTATATTGGAACTGTGAGATAACAAAGTTCTTATATTAAAAGTGAAAGTAGATTAGAAGCAATTATATTAAAAATAGAAGTAGATTTGAAACATTGTTGAGCACGACCCACACTACCTATGTCATAAAAACATTATTTAATAAAAATATGCAATACTTATGTCAGAATAAACAAACAGAAGAAAATAAAAAATACATTCATAAATTAGTTTAAATATCATTCTATGTATAAAAGCCAATAATAACTTGATAGATATATAATAATATCATTTGGCGTGACGGACATATTATTAGATCTTCTATTTTCTAAATAATTTTTTCTATGTTTTATTTATTTTTAAAGATGCTGGATAATGGACTTTTGATATCCAAATCAAAGTAGATTGAAAACTTATATGTTGATATCCTTATGATATATTTGGATTGATGTTTTGATTGTCACCGACAACATATATACATTTGTTTAATGAAACTGCAAAACATTCAAAATGTATTTATTTTAAAAAATAAGACAAAATAAACATATTCATATCATTGTAAATGACATATAACAAGATATTATATTAAATTTGGAAATAGATTCAAAGAAATAATCATGACGAACATTAGTTATTAAATAATAACAGATACAAATATGGATTGTTTATGTCGCAAAAAAAATTAGAGCCAACAAACACATTTATTTTTTTATTTTTTTATTTTAAATATTAATATAATTGTCTTTTTTATTTTAAATATTGATATAATTGTCGTTAAAAAAAAGTTTGGCGAGACTAATTTCGGAATTTATTGTTGCAAATTTAGATTTCAAGAAATCAATATTGACATTTAATTTTAACATAACTTTGAGACATTTGCTACATTTAATTTTACGAAATCAATTTTTGACATTCATCACATTTTTTAAATGTTTGGCATTTAAATCGGTATTTAATTTTGGCAGTTTTATTTGAAGAAAATAATATTGTTGGGAACTTTAATTTTGCAAAAGCTATTTTGGTATTTAATTTTGCGCAATACTTTTTTTTAACAAAGAACTCCAGTCTAAGAGGCAAAACATCTATCAAGTGAGTTAGTCCCACATTATGTAATACAATCTGTATCGGCTGTAGTGTTATGAGCTGGAACATTGGAACATTGGAAGTCGGTTTGAGGGTTTTGGGTCGTAATTCGATCATGCAAAGTTCTTGGGCTTCAAATGATTAAAAATTTAGACCTTATTGAATGTTGATAATGTTGATAATGTTGATAAAGTGATCTAAGCCATTGATTTGTGATTTGAACCAAAGGTTAAATTGGGAATGTGATATTTCAGACTTCTTGCTCGAATTAATGAATTTTAGTTCGGTATGTTTTTCGTCAAAAGTAGTTAGATAGAAATGTGGTGGAGATCACCGCTGAGTTTAGGGAGAGAGCTTTGTTGGTTCCACAGTATACTGCGGAAGAGGGGACGAAGAAGACTCAATTCCACGACATGCTGAGAGTTGATATCAGGGAGTTCGTTCGCTTTTCTACTTGTCAAACGTTGGAGGATATGATAGCCAGAGCCCAGGAGCGGGAGATTGAGTTGGAGCACCTCGGGAAGAGGAATTTAGAGTAGGTGCAGATAGCAGAGGGTCCCACAAAAAGACCCAAGACTTTTGATTCATGATCTAGAGGCCAGCAGGGTCGTGACCGATGTAGCAAATATGGTAGGGTGCACGAGGGGACTTACAGAGAGAATGGTGATGTCTGCTTCAAGTGCGGTAAGACTGGTCATTCTATCAGGGATCGGGTCTGATTTGCTTTCATTGCAATCAGACAAGCCACAAGAAGGACGGCTGTCCAAGGCCGACGAAAAGAGCGATGGTGACACCTGCTCCAGCTACATTGAGGATCACTAATGGCCATGAGGGCAAGGCGGCTTCCCCTGTGGTGAGGAACAGGGCATTTCAGCTGATAGTCGATGAGGCGCGTGCGACTCCTGATGTGGTCACGTGTATGTTTCAATTTATTATTCGCTTTCCTTATTGTTTATGCTTACGTTTCATGTTGTGATGTTTGGGGATGTTCTTAGTGAACGGGTTGCCTGCTTAAGTTCTTTTCGATTCGGATACTACCTGATCTTTTGTGTGTCTTGTGCTCAGCAAGAGGTTTGGAAACGGTCATAGTGAGCTAGATTGCCAATTAGAGGTTAAGATTGTTGATGATCGTCAGGTGAGAGTTTTGAGGGTTCATCGGGGTTGTATTTAGGAGGTTTTCAGTGAGAGATACTCGGTTGACTTGGTTCTCATTCCATTACGCCAGACAAAAGTTATTATGGGTATTGACTGATTGAGCCCTAATGGGGCTATGATTGACTGCGAGCACCAGTTAGTGAGAGTTCGAACCCCAAGTGGGGGAGAACTGGTTATTCATGGTGAGGGTGAACAGCGTGGCCTGATTCTTTGTTTAGATGCAAGATCTAGGAGATACCTTTAGCATGGATGTTTTGGATTTTGTCGTATGTGTTGGATACTCGGGTTGAGGGGAAGATGACCGTTGATGATGTGCCTACTTTTTAGGATTATCCCGATGTGTTTCCTAAGGATTTGTCGGGAGTGCCTCCTGAGAGGTAGGTTAAATTTCAGATTAATTGGTTCCCGGTGTGGCTCCGATAGCCAAGGCACCGTATTGTATAACACCTCAAGAGATACATGAGTTGTCTACATATCTACATGAGTTGTTAGACAAGGGATTTATCAGGCCGAGTAGTTCACAATGGGAAGCACCAATCATGTTCGTGAAGAAGGATGGTTCACACAGGATGTGCATTGACTATTGAGAGTTGAAGAAGTTGACGGTGAAGAACTGTTACCCACTTCCGAGGATCGATGATTTGTTCGATCGGCTGTAAAGTGCGTATTGGTTCTCCAAGATAGATTTACGTTTGGGTTATCATCAGATGAGGGTTCTGGATGATAATGTTCATAAGACAACATTTAGGAATTGTTATGGCCATTACAAGTTTGTGGTGATGCCTTTCGGGCTCACCAATGCTCCGGCAGCATTCATGGATCTCATGAATTGTGTCTGTAGGCCGATGTTGGATCGGTTCATGATTGTGTTTATCGATGATATCTTGGTCTATTGTAAGAATAAAGAGTAGCATAAGGATCATTTGTGAGAGGTTCTGTAGACTATGAGGAGGGAGAGATGTTATTCCAAATTCTCCAAGTGCGAGTTCTAGTTACGCGAGGTGCAATTCTTGGGGAACAGAAGGGTATATTGGTCGATCCAGCCAAGATCGAGGTCGTGATGTAATGGGAGGTTCCGAGGTCTCCATCTGAGATTCGGAGTTTCCTTGGTTTAGAAGGAGATTACCAGAGGTTCATTGAGAATTTCTCCAGGATTGCAGTCCCATTGACCAGATTAACAAAGAAGATTGTCACTTTCCGCTTAGGACCTGAGCTGCAAACGACATTTGAGACCTTGAGATAGAACTTGTGTGAGGCTCTGATTTTGACTCTACCCGAGGGAGTAGACAACTTTGTGGTTTACTATGACGCTTCGATCACGGGTTTGGGTACAGTGCATATGCAGAGGGGTCACATGATTGCTTATGCTTCGAGGTAGTTGAAGCCTCATGAGGAAAATTGTAACATCCCAAAAATCACAACAAATATTAACTTTTCAAAACAACCCATTTACTAAAAGAAATGTTTACATAACCATTGTTTTCAAAACATTATTCAAAAACAGAGTCTCCTAAGATCAACAACATAAAAATCAGGATGTGTACGGTCATGCCTTTGCCTTGCCACGGTCCTTTGGAGTAACTGAAACAAAACTAAAACTATAAGCCAACGCTTAGTGAGTTCCCCAAAGTACCAGCACACAATACACATATCATATATAAACAAGCATGTTGGGCCAGTCATCGGATTGGTATACCCACGGGTCCACAGCCATCGTACTGGATTACCCCTGGCCCAAAAAGTCATCGGACTGGAATGTCAATATGCAATAGGTCCACTCAATCTTCGGACTGGAATACCAATATACAATAGGTACACTCAGTCTTCGGACGGGAATAACAATATACAACGGGCTCACTCAGTCATCAGACTAGAATACCCCCGGTCTGTTGACTCATGCACATAACAGTAAAGTCTCAACCCAACACAATATGTCGACATATAACAGATCACAAACATATTCAATAGACAGACAATCATTTCACCCAGAAATCACAGGTAGTCCTACAGATCTACCGGTCTATGCATATCAGTAGCTATATAATCATACAAATCTACCCCACACTCAACATATCATTAATCAATGTATAACATGATATCAATCCAATGGGTCGGCCTTGGTGCCTTCGACCCGTAAGTACAGTGAAGAAAACTCACGTCACACACTGACGAAAATCTGATCAATACTCTGCTCCCAAATACCGACTCAACCCAAATCCTAAAAGTCAAAACATTATCCATTAATAATATTTTCCCCAAAATACCCTTGGACAAACTTGGTCAATGGTCAGAAGTCAAGTCAAAACCTAGCCGAGTCAACACAGCCGAGCCAACCCGACCGAGTACGTTGGGCACACTCTTCTGTACGCAGGGCGTACTCGGTGGTCGACCAAATTACGGGATGCTGACCGTGTACGTGCATTGTACCACTTGGCCTGTTCATCCCTTTCCCTAATAAGAGCTTAATACTCCAAAGTTTCCACCTTTATGACTTTGCGTGCCCATTAAGTGCTTAATACACAAAATCTCAACATCTTAATGCCTTAAGACCTTCTATAGCATGCATGGAGTAAAACTAAGCATCAAGACCATATTTTTATGACTCAAAACCCCTCATAAGGTCTAAAAGGACGACTTATTCGGTCAAGAGCATGCCATGCTAAAGAATCACCATATTTGGGACCAAAAGTGCCCTAAATGAAGAAATAGTTAGATCTACAAGATGGAGTGGTCAAGTTGTGAAATTTATACCTCCTGGAGGTTGCTAACAAGAAGATAATCTCAGATGCAATATGCTTCCAAGCTCCAAGCTCTTCTCCCCCACCTTCTTCTTCTTCAAGAACACTACCAAAGTAACCAATGGGCTCAAAATGCACTCTTCTCACTTAGGGTTTGCTTGGGGTCAATTTTCACAGAGGGAGGCTGGTGAGGGAATGAGAAATGAGACATAATGGTGTCTATATATGGACCAAACCCTATGAATTAGGGTTTACACTTTCCCCACGTACGCCCCGCATATGAAGTGTACGCCCAACGTACTCGGGCGTGCCCTAGTACGCCTAACATACACAACGTACGTGTAACGCCCCAAATTTCAACCCAAATTTTTCGATTAAAACTTTAATTATCTATTTAATTCACAACTGCAAGATCTTATAACATTTATCAGAGTATCATTAAAAGTTATCAAGTACACAAGTCCCCTATAGATACGATGCAATTGATCCATGCTCCTCCTTTAATATAAGAAAACCTGAAACATGTAAACCATAAATCGTACGCACAAATCTTATTGAGTTCCCCAAAATAACACACACAACACAACATAAATAAACAGCTATGGGTTATTAGCAACCCTGGGGACTATCAACAGTACCAATGGGCTAACAGCACGCCCGGTGGGTTATCAGCAACCCTGGAGACTATCAGCAGTCTCAGTCACATATAAACAACATAGCACAATAATAACAGTTAGACACAGTTGGTCATCACAAATATAGATTCTACCACACAGGCTCATACAAACATGCGAGTGTCACACAGACAACTAGCATCCTACATACATAATTTAGTGAGCCGTCATTGGTGTCTTCGACTCACGAGCACCAGGAGAAGACTCACCTAAATCGAAGAACCCTGAAACACTACAACACAATCCCTTTTCTGCACTGCTCACACCCGCAGATTCACTAATACCAGAACCAAATAAAATGTTAATTAATAACCCGAAACCGTCAAGTTTGACCCAATGTTAAACTTGGTCAAAAAGTCAATGGTCAACGGATGTCAAAGTCAACAAGTCAACTTCAAGCAGAGTACACCCAGCGTACTCAGCTCGTACACATGACATACTCACTATCCAGAATTAGGACCCCATATGAGTACGCACAGCGTACTCGAAGGTACGCCCGACGTACTCGGCCAATAGGCACTTTTCCATTAAGCGCTTAATATCTTAAGTCCTTTCATCCAAAACTTTGATCTAGTCCCACAACATCATTCTAAGTCATAAAGTTTCCACCTTTATGACTTTCCATGTCTAGAAAAGGTCCAAAAGCCAAAACCTTAAATTATTAATCCATTAAGACATCATGACACTTTCATGGAAGGTATCGAAGGATCAAGATCACATTTTTATGGATCATAAAATCTCCATAATGGATAAAGTTTCCAACTTTATCCATTAGAATGGTTCAAACCACCAAGATCTAGCCTTTAAGCATCAAAGGGACCAAAAGTGCATATTTTCAACTTAATCCATCAAGTCCAAGTCTCCAACCTTTAGATCTGAATCACAATGATGTTTAGATGGATAAAGTTTCCTACTTTATCCATAACAAGGTCACAAACTTTCAAGATCTAAACTTTATGCACTAAAATGACCAAAGGCTCATAACATCCAAAACTATATAGATCTAACAAATGCATCATCAAGATTCAAACTTTATACCTCTAGAAGATAGATCAAGGTGAACAAAGTCCTGATCTACAAGCTCGAAAGCAACCAACACTTCTCTAAGAAGTTCCTTCTTCTCCAAGGTGCACCATGCATACTCCAAAGCACTCAAAAACACCTCCTTTTAGCTAACAAGGCTCAATTAGGGTTAGGGTTTCATGGAAGGGGGTGTTGGAGAGGTGGAGGCTAAGAATGAAATGGATTTGGGGGAGTTAAGTAGCTTAAATAGGGCTCAAACCACAAAAATAGGGTTTGTGCACTGATCGTGTATGCCCTGCATACTCCTGGTACACCCAGCGTACTCAGGATGCCTTAGTATGCCCAGTGTACTCCCCCCTGTACGCCCAACGTACTCAGCTTAACCCAAAACCGTCCAAACTTCAAATGGTCATAACTTCTTCGTTTCAACTCCGATTTCGACGATCTTTATATCCATGGAAATGTATTGAGGAGATCTACAAACCTATCTTATTACTTTTGACTTAAAACAAATCAAACTAATATCCATAATTCATAAAAGAAGTCTGAAACACTACTTTCCCATTTTACCCTTTGACTCCAAAGCACAAAACTGAACTCCGGGATCACACAATATACATTAATCACATCCAAATGGGTCTAAACCTCTGGTTACCAAAGCCCGAAGACTTATGATACCTGATCTTCAGGTCACGGCCCCAAATTATGAAACGACCCGAAACAGGGTGTTACAAATCTCCCCCACTTAAATTAGATTTCGTCCTCAGAATTATTCCTTACTATCTCTTCTGCCAAACCAAACGATCCTGACTGAACTCCTTGAATCACGAAGATGACTGGGAAAGTCACCTCACTCTGATACCCATCCATCCTTACTACTGTCGAACCCAAAATAGAGTAAATCACAAGCTGTGACAAAAGATGAAACTCATCTTTGCTCTAAGCCCACGAGTGTCCAACCACTACGCCTGAAAATGAAAACCCTGATCGATGTCTAACTCCCAGAAAGGTAAAACCACTCCAAACCATTTCCATAATGACTTGACATCAGATCCCGAACCGCACAAACCTACTCGTCCTGAATAAATTCACGGATACCCGAAACATATACGCCCCAACCACTTATCGGTACTGAAAAATCCTTATCGAAAACAAAATCAACTCCAGACTAAAAAATTGAACAGGTACAGGCGATCCTGGTCTATCCGCCAACACGAATCCATCAGTCATTCACTCCCAATGAAGGATAACTCAACCAACAAATGCTCGACGATCACCAAGTCCGCTTAACCTCAGCGATGGCTACAACCGAACCAAGTTCTCACATCACATTGGCCCCAACCAAGCCATGTGATGATCTAAATCATCCTAGAGAATGCCACGAGCCAAGTCATAGACTTCCATCACTATTAACACCACCTGAAAACCTAGTGAATGCTATGGCTGCTCCGCAGTCTTATAACACTTCCACAACCACATCCTATCCTAGTGAATGCTACGACTGCTCTGAAATCTCACATCACTTCCACAATAACACACTAACCTGGTGAATGCCACGACTACTCCATAGTCTTACATCACATTCACAACCACACACTAACCTGGTGAATACTACGGCTGCTCCGCAGTCTTACATCATATTCACAACCACACACTATCATCGTGAATGCTACGGCTGCTCCACAGTCTTACATCACTCCCACAACCACACACTAACCAAAAACACTGCGAGACAAAATCCTGCCTACCAGAATCTATCAGGTGTTCGGTTCGTGCTTCATACCACAAAGCCTTCATCAGACAAGAACAGACAGAGAAGTCCTAACATAACCCTCGACCTGAACCTAACCATGAATCCATATTATTTTCTCTGATGCTCATCACTGACCAAATAACACTATTTCTTGCTTACTCTGAACTTTCTCACAACCAATATTATCTCTCTAGTTTACTAGACTTCCCGGTTAATCCTTAATCAAACAATATCTTACCCGCACCACCCGATTATCCGTTCAAGGCCCCGCCGGCCAAACGATAGTCTGCTCCACACTCATAATCCCGACCTATCTTGGATTCTTCCCAACCTCAAGTAACCCTGGCGCTCCCTCCAGATATACCAATCTAAAACTCTAACATGGGCACAAATTCTAAAAAGGCCCGCACTTGGAAATATTCCCAACAACCCCAAGTGACCATCCCTTACTTGGATTCATCTACAATCTGATACCTTCATAATCATTGGATTACCTAGCCATTACACAATCTCCCTACCTAATCACCACCACATTGAGCTTACTGGACTAAGATCCCATGAACAAAAGATATCGGGTGCTCATACTCCAAAAAAATGAAGGACTTTACTACTCTCGACCATGATTTTCGTATCCCAAAGTACCTTCCCTTGATACAATTCCACATCCTACTACAATCCCAACTGATGACAAGGAAACCAAAAGACCCACAATTGGAACAAATATATAACCACTTCAATGTTTTTCCTACTACAAAAAAAAACCCAGGTCTGCTATAGACCATAATTCCACAATCCAACAATTCAAGGCAACGTACCCAGAATCCATGATATACCATAATAGAACATGACGATTGATTGCCACGATCATTGACCTTCAATTATATAGCTCAAAACCTTGATTTGGACTCTCAACTTAATAGACTATTAACAAAATCGATGCATGTAATAACCTAAAAACAGTGATAAAAATTTTCTTTTTAAATTCAATAGTTTCAATCATCAAATTGTTCCAAAACATTCACAATGTACAATATCAAGATTATCAGAGTAATAATATCCAAAAAGTGCGGAAATCATGAGGGGAGGATGTTGTACCATCACGTCGGGCCCTTCCCTTTCGAATCGGAAGTACCTGAAACCATAAACATAAACTGTAAGCATAGAGCTTAGTGAGTTCCCAAAGTACCACATACCAAACATACAAATGCGGGCCTCGCATTGGGGTATATTTCAACCTAATAAAAAAATATGACCCCCGCCTTGGGGTATATGTCAAGCCGAACATGCCAGAGTGGGCCCTGCCCTGGCGTATATTTCAACCCGGCATACAATAGTAGGCCCCGCCTTGGGGTATATTTCAACCCGATCATACAATAGTGGACCCCGCCCTCGGGTGTATTTCTACCTGATCATACACACAAATATATATCACATAGCAGCTAGCATTCTACATAGTCGAATAATGGACCGACATTGGTGCCTTCGACCCATAGAAACAGTGACGAGACTCACCTCATAGACATGTGTAAAACTAAAACAACATGCTGCTCCGAAATCAACTCTATCGGTCACCTTTATAAATACAGTGACCAAAACTCACAATACATATCAAAATACCCGAAATACCCCTAGGCCAAACTTTGGTCAAAATCCAGGTCAAAGTCAAAAGTCAAAAGTCAACCCAGCTAGTCGCCACGTTGTGGCCTCCTTGGCCACGTCGTGATCGCAAACCAATAAAATAGGAGGGTCTTGACCAAGTCACCACGCCGTGGTGATGCGTCTGGACAACTTCAACGATTAAGTCCTTTTTCCTTCAAATACAAAAACTCCAAGGCTCAGATCTGGTCCTTCCCATGGTCTTGATGGGTAAAGTTTACAACTTTATCCCTCAAACCCTTCCATAAGCCAAAATCTCAAACCTAACCACTAATGGTGACTTAATGCATCAAAATTCTCATTAAGCATCAAATCCTTACATTTGCACCTCTAAAGTTTCCAGAATGGTTTTACACTCCAAAGTGACCTTAAAAATCATGGCTTTATGGACTTGGATGTCCGAAACATCCCTTTTCCATGTAACATCTCGACTCCCATGTATAAATTTAAATTGTTTTATGTTCATTTTGACAGGGCAACTCGACGAGTTGGAGGCCACAACTCGTCGAGTAGAGATTGAGATAGTCGCGTGGATTTTAGAGTCAACTCGACGAGTTGGAGGACCCAACTCGACGAGTAGGAGCTGAGCGTAAAAACTCTAATTTTCAGGGTTTGCACCCTATTTAAAGGACCTTAATTCCTTTACCCTGCCTCCCTCATCACCTTATGACCCTGAGAGAAACCCTAATCGAGCTATCTTCCACTGTGAGAGAGAGTGAGGCTAAGAGTGTGTGTTTTGGTGCATTCTTTGAAGGAACTTGAGGAGTAAAAGGCTTGGAACAAGAAGGAGTCTTTGGATCTGGAATTCATTGAATGTTAACGGTCATTTGGAGGTACAAAACCATTACCTTGATCACTTGTTCGTTAGATCTCTCCATTAGAGAGTTTATGGCCATTTCTACTTTCTTTTGAGTCATTTAGTTTTTTGGGTATGCCTTGAAGATGAGGCTTCAGATCTAGACAATACTAGGTCCTTTAGGCCTAAAGATTCAAGCTTTATCAAGCTTTGGCCAACTTCTATGCCTTAAACCCTTTGTTGAGCTTTGTTTTGGAAAACTTAGCCCTAGATGCCATGCATGGATGTAAAGCTTGCAACTTTACGTGGTATTTCAGCCTTAGAAGGCTAGATCTAGAGTTTGGGGCTTTAGTCTCGCTAAAAAGTGTCGGAATGAGTGATTGAGTTGAAGGAACTCGATGAGTTGGTTAGCCAACTCGACAAGTTGGTTAGGGTTTCCCCCATTATCCTGGACGGTGTGCAAACTCGATGAGTTGAGTTGGATTTTCCCGACTTTTCTAAGAACAGAAGGAACTCGGCGAGTCGCATAAATACACTCGACGAGTTGGGTCAACATGGACTGTTGACTCGAATGATGACTTTCGTTGACTTTTAGGGTTGGTTCAAGTTAGGGATTTTGGAGACCATAGAAGGGTAAAATGGTCTTTCACCCTTTCCTAGAAAAAGGAGTTAGCTTAACATCTTGGATTTTTTATTATAAATTGTTAATTAAAGATGATTATGATAAATGTAGGCGGAGTCTAGACCTACCGTTGAATACGAGACATTCTTGTTCTACCTACAAGGTGAGTCTTCTCACTATACTTACCTGAGTGGTAATACTGTGTGACTGGAGGGTCTTACCTGAGTTATTAACCGAAGGGTCTTATGTGCTTATACTGAGTTATGTGATATATTATGCATTCTGTCTTTGTGATTTATGTTGTATATTATTTTGTGTCATATTGAGTTAGGACCAGAGGGTCCAAACCAAGTTGTGAGACCGGAGGGTCCTCACTGAGATACAGGACTGGAGGGTCTAACCCGAGCTGTGAGACCGGAGGGTCCTCACTGAGACACATGCCCGGAGGGTCCTTATTGAGATATAGCCATGAGAGGCTAATTATTTGGGTGTGGTATTTTGGGGAACTCACTAAGCTTTGTGCTTACAGTGTTGTGTGAAATGTGGTTCAGGTACATCTCAGGATCATGGGAAGGCGCCGGCATGATTGAACACACCAGCTAGAGATTATGTTTTGAGGAATCTGGGATATTGTCAAACATTTTTATCGACTTGTGTTTTGAACAACTTATAAACTTAGGTTTGAGAAATGTGAAACTGTGTTTTGTGTGGTTTTAAAAAATGAAAATTTTATTTGAAAATTTAGAGTGGTACATTCCATTTTAGGGCAAAAATAGGGTTTAGTGACTAAAATCCCATGCATGACATCGAAATTTGATTATAATCCAGATCCAAGACACTACTTGCTCATTTTGACCTGGAAATGCATAAAGTTGTAAACTTTATGAGATCCCATCACTTAAGTCCATGTAAATCATGGAAAAAAAGGAGACAAAAACAAGAGATCTAGCAACATGACAAGAAAAGGTTGAGTCTTAGGCACTCACCAAGGTCCAAGAGATAGGATTAGCTGAAGAAATGATGTTTGACAAGTAACCACCTCACTAAAAGCTTCCTTCTCCTTCTAAAATCACCAAAAAGCACCAAGAATGATCTCACAACTTCAATGGAGGCTAGGGTAAGGGTTTTTGATCTTAGGAGGAAGATGGAGGCCGAAACCCTAGCCTTAATGTTCATTATATAGGGTCCAAGACCCAAGATTAGGGTTTTCACTTAAAACACCTGCCATGTTGTGGTTCCCCGTGGACATGTCGTGACGTGTCATTTAAATCTCGCGGTCCAAACTGATACGACACATCGTGGTGATGCTCCACCATGTCGTGGCCACCTCTTTTAAATAAAATACAAGAAGGTTGATTCATACTTGGATCGGATGTTACAAATCCCCCCATTTGATTAGACATCGTCCTCAAAGTCCTCATATACAAATAACTCAGGGTAGTGCTCTCGCATTTCCGCCTTAGGATCCCAAGTCCATTTAGAACCTTTCCGATGCTGCCATTGGACCTTGATCAAAGATACCACCTTGTTGCACAAGGCCTTCGTCTTTTTATCCGAGATCGCCACTAGTCTCTTAACGTAATTTAGGTGACCATAAACTTTAATATCATCCAAGGGAACAACCACTGAATCATCAGCCACACACATCCGAAGCTAAGAAACATGGAAGGTGTTGTGGATTTGACTAAGCTCATCAGGCAAATCCAACCGGTACGCAACCTTGCCCACCCGGGCAGTAATCCTGAAGGGATCAATGAATCGGGGGCCTAGCTTGCCCCGCTTCCAGAATCAGATGACACCTTTCCAAGGTGACACCTTCAGAAGAACCAAGTCTCCCACTTGAAACTCGAGATCCGAACGTCGCCGGTTTTCATAACTCTTCTGTTGGCTTTGCGTGACTTGCAACCTATCGTGCACCTGCTGAATCAACTCAGTAGTCTTGAGTACCACCTCAGTACTCCCCATGACACGCTGACCGACCTCGCCACAGCAAACCGGGGTTCTACACCTCCTCCCATCCAACATCTCAAATGGTGGTCGGTCAATACTTGCATGATAACTGTTATTGTAAGAGAAATCGACCAGTGGAATATAAGTATCCCAACTTCCTCCAAAATCTAAAAGACATGCCCGGAGCATATCTTCAAGCATCTAAATCGTCTGCTTGCTCTGGCCATCAGTCTGAGGTGGTAGGGCTTGAGCCAGAAGCAGGATTATTGGAAGACATTCGAAAAAGAAGAAAGACAAGTTTAGATTAGATATAAAGATAGTCCTTAATAAGACACCCAAATGTAATATTAAGGCTAGGACCCAACACAATATTTTATAACTTAGAAGAGCGATGCCGTAATCCAAACTATAAAATATTTGAAGGTAGGTGAATGACGATTCACCAATTTCCACCATGAAAACAAAATAAATTATTAAGTTTTAATTGGTTTTTGAAACTCCTAGATTCTTTGAGATTCATTGAACTTTTCAATGGCATGTTTCGATCTCGAGTGTGCCCTTCAAGTTTTGTGACTGGGATGCCGAGGATCACAAAACAAGGTGTGAAGTAACCATGCAAATTACTTGGTACTCTTAATGTTTATCACTCAACCGATGTGTCGGTTAACAACACGCGCTCCACCGATCTATGATAAACCTTAAGCCACCCTTTGCCTACCTTGTTAAGTCCAAGTTAGTGTTCCGGTTAACCACACACGCTCCACTAACGACTTAAGCAAAGTGCAAAGTGTAATTTCATGGGTTAGCACCTTATTCACATTTTCCTAAAGTAATTAAGATTGGGAATTTATAAAACATTTAGTTACTTTACATTCATCATACTTTTAATGAGGATTAAAGTCATTGTCTTACCCGTTCGGCTAACGACCCTCCACCAGTCAAGGAAGCGGTGGGTGAGAGTGGACACCCATTAAGCTGCCATTTTATATGGAACAACCTTATACCCCCCTTATAGACCAACTTCGTAAATGAGGCCTACTAACGGCAAAACGACTTGTTCTTATACACACACACACACACACACACACACACACACACACATATATATATATATATATATATATATATATATATATATTATTAACTTATAATATTATAAAGAATAAGGGTTAAATTTTAACTTTTAAAATTCTAGGGGTTGGAACTAAAGTTTTTATAGTGACTTTACATGTTCCAAAACTTGAGGGCAAGTTTTGTAACTTTCAAAACTTTTCATCTTTCATAACTTATGAGTTAATGGTTTATTAAAATGAGAGACTTTTCATTTTATGTAACCTATGTGTTTCTTTAATGGACTTTAAAAGAATGACTTTTGGTAATCCATAACTTGAGGACAAATTATGGATTCCATTAAAACACATCAAGATCAAGAATTAAACTAACAAACTATTTGCAACTAATTCCTATGATCTTCTAAACTCATAAGTGTATGAATATTCATATCAACAATTTCAAGAATCATAAATAAACCATACAAAACTTGAAATTTTGATAATAGCCATTGAAAATGGATTAGCATAATCATTACACCATCTAAAACAAGTTTTATAAGACCAAAACAGTTTAGGGTAATGTTTCTAGTCTATTTCCAACAGCAAAACTCGAAAAACTGCACTCTGGGCATTCTACTCGTTGAGTGCATGAACCTACTCGACGAGTAGGATGATTTTACACATGGAATCGTCGAGTCCCCCCATGGACTCGGCGAGTTCCTTCAGCAGAATGCATATTTTTCGACTTTCTTCAACAATTTGCATCAAGTATCAAGAAAACAAGTCTAGACTCTGATACCACTGAAGGGTTTTGAGCATTCTAACACTCCTAAGGTGTACATGCAACCCTAGAAACCTTGGATCTATGTTTTACTAAGATACATGCAAATTTGATTTCCAAGGTTCTTAACCTATCTAGCATGGCATCGGGAACTTGAATCATAAAAGCAAGTAAGAAAACATACCTTTCTTATTTCTTGGATTCCTTGAGAACCTTGTGAGCCTAGCACCTCAAATGTGATGCCTCAAATGTATCACACATAACCACAACACTTGGAATAACCTTGAGATAAGTTCACTGACACTCAAAATCGGCTAGCCCTCTAGTTCTTCACTTAGTGGCCGATTTTGCTTACCATATGGCTTCTTATATAGTGTGCCACATGTAAGGTTTACTCCATGTAAACCCTAATGTGCATGGCTTTTCATATTCCATGATCCATGGGTTTATAACCTCCATGGACTATCCATGGAGCACCTTATGGGTTTTAGCCCAATTCATATAAACCATGGATCATTAGCCCACTATACAAGAATGGATGATTTACATAATCAACCCCATATATTTAATTAGTCTCTTTTTGATCACTTAATTAATTCCAAATTAATTCTTGATCAATACTAATTAAATAATATTATTAATATATTAGAACTTATAATATATTAATAAACCTTAAGTGTCCTTTTCTCTCATTTGGTCTATCCAAGTATTGCAATGCCATGCAACTCAAATGGACCATGCCAACCGGGTCAAGTACATACCAGAAATAGTTATGAACTTAGACACCTTATCCAACAGTCTCCCACGTGGATAAGTCTAATAACTATAACTGCAAGTATGACTTCAGGAACCGATCAACAATCATAGCTCTTTCAAGGTCTCACGGAACTGAGATGATGATGATACGCCATTTTAGATAAGTGATCATATAATCCTCTGTTATGGATATCAGCCGGACAAATACATGGAACATTATCTTACTTATTGTCCAGCAGTTTGTTTCCCGATTTCTGATTTGTTTGACATAGAACTTAATTGAACACATCAATTTAGTTCTGACCGGGCCCGGTACATAGGTCACAACAAAATCATCGAGGGGCCCAGATATCGCTTCTAATCCAAGAAGGAACAGATAAACTTCTACTCGTATGCTTGTTCTACTATATGTTGAATTATACATAAAGGCACGTTTTATAACATCGAGTTACCAATGCGTTTTCGTACAATCAATGTATAACCAACTCATAGTTAACAACTCATATCTCTAGGTTTGAAGACTTATATGATATTACCGTCTCACGATCACTCGAGATAAATTCCATGAAGTGATACAAGTGAGCGTGGGTTGGATCCAATACTCAGAACTTATGAGCACTCATGAGTGTTGTAGCAACTCTTGCTATGTCCAACATCTTAGACATCTACAAGCCAACTCATGACAGTCTTGATTCATATCTACTTCCAACATACGACCGACTGTGGAGAATTTGAATAATATGATATACCATAACATAATTATTCTGGAAGTTAAAACATGCAAAATGAAATGATAGTAAACGATTGACAGAAGATAGCAACACTTTACTTATAAATAAACAACAACTTTTATTTATCATCAAATGCCAATTACATTTTACAAATTTCAAAGCTATCTAACTACTAAAACTAATATCATCCTTCAGCCCTATGCGCCTCGCATGCTGGAGATGCTTAACCCTACCCAGTGCCTTCGTGAGGGGATCTGCTGGGTTCTCATCCGATGATACCCTCTTTGCCACGAGGAGTCCTTCTTCTATTCGATGTCTGATGAAATGGCATTTTCTGTCGATGTGTCTGGATCTCACGTGATCCCTTGGTTCCTTGGCTAAGGCAACTGCACTTTCACTATCACAGAAAATCTCCATAGGCTCCTTTATAGCTGGTACAACCCCAATGTATCCAATGAAGTTCTTTAGCCATATAGCCTCCTTTGCTGCCTCGCTTGCCGCTATATACTCTGATTCGCAAGTTGAATCAGCCACTGTCTCCTGCTTGGAACTTTTCCAAGTAATTGCTCCTCCGTTTAAGGTAAAGACCCAGCCTGACTGAGAGCGGAAATTATCCCTATCAGTCTGAAATCTAGCATCACTATACCCTACTACTCTCAAGTCATCACTCCCATCGAGGGTAAGGACCCAGTCCTTAGTCCTCCGCAGATACTTGAGAATGTTCTTTACCGCAGTCCAGTGAGCCTTGCCAGGGTTCCCCTGATATCTGCTGACCATGCTCAACGCAAAGGCCACATCAGGACGAGTACAAGTCATAGCATACATGATCGAGCCTACAGCGGAAGCATACGGTACTCGACTCATCTCTGCTATCTCAGCCTCTGTACTCGGGCTCTGAGTCTTACTCAATCTGGCGTTACTCTGAATCGGTAACTCTCCTTTCTTGGAATTCTGTATGTTGAGCCTATTCAGCACCTTATCTAAGTAGGTACTCTGACTAAGTCCAATTAGTCTTTTACTCATGTCTCTCAAAATCCTTATCCCTAGGATATAGGCAGCTTCTCCAAGGTCCTTCATAGCGAAACACTTCCCAAGCCAGGACATCACTTCCTGTAGAGTTGGGATGTCATTTCCTATGAGTAGTATGTCATCCACATACAATACCAAAAAGCTAACTATACTCCCACTAGCCTTGACATATACATAGGACTCATCTTTGCTCCTCGAAAAGCCAAACTCTTTGACTTTCTCATCGAAACAAAGATTCCATCTGCGAGGTGCTTGTTTCAATCCATAGATGGATTTCTCAAGCTTACACACTCTATTAGGGTACTCTGTGCTGACAGAACCCTCTGGCTAACTCATGTAAACATCCTCAGCCAACTTTCCATTAAGTAAAGTGGTTTTGACATCCATTTGCCATATTTCATAGTCATGAAATGCAGCAATGGCTAACATAACCCTAATAGAATTAATCTTCGCTACCGGTGAAAAGGTCTCATCATAATCAACTCCCGGAGTTTGAGAAAAGACCTTTGCAACCAGTCGTGCCTTATAAGTGTGTACATTACCATCCATGTCAGTCTTCTTCTTGAAGATCCATTTGCACCCGACTGTCTTACGACCTGGTACATTGTCAACCAAGTTCCAAACTTGATTGTCATACATGGACGGTATCTCGCTGTCCATAGCCTCTTTCCATTTAACAGCCTCAGGGCCTGCCATGGCTTCCGTGTAGTTGTTAGGTTCATCCAGACTTACCAGTGTGCTATCACTGATAAGTGCATCACCTTCCGCAGTAATATGGAAACCATAGTAATGCTCAAGTGCATTCCTAACTCTCGTGGAACGCCTCAGAGGTACAGACTCATCTGTCGGATCAACAGGAGTTTCCTCCTCAGGTTGATTGCTAGGGTTTGAGGTTCCTTCACCACTTGACTCTTGAATTTCTTCAAGGTCAATTTGCCTCCCACTGTTTCCTTGGCTTATGAACTCTCTCTCGCGAAAGACTCCTCTCCTTGCTACAAAGACGACATTATCACTGGGTTTGTAGAAGAGGTAACCAAAGGATTTCTGTGGGTAGCCAATGAAAATACACCTCTCACTTTGAGGTTCGAGCTAATCGTGAGTCTCGCGCCTCACGGAAGCCTCGCAACCCCAAATCTTGATGTGATCTAGATTGGGAACTTTTCCAGTCCACATCTCATGAGGTGTTTTGGCAACCTTCTTTGTAGGGACTAGATTAAGGATATGGGCGGCAGTCTCTAAGGCATACCCCCAAAATGAGATTGGTAGCGAAGCTCGACTCATCATGGAACGAACCATATCCAACAAGGTTCGATTGGGCCTCTCAGCCGTACCATTAAGCTGTGGTGTCCTGGGAGGTGTCAATTCTGAGACAATCCCACATTCCTTAAGATAGTCAAGGAACTCTGTACTAAGATACTCACCACCTCGATCGGATCGAAGCATCTTAATGTTCCTGCCCAACTGATTCTCCACTTCTTGTTTAAACTCCTTGAACTTTTCAAAGGTTTCTGACTTATGCTTGATTAAGTAGACATATCCATAACTACTATAATCATCAGTAAAAGTCACATAGAAGCGGTTAGCATCCCTTGTGGCGGTTCTGAAGGGTCCACACACATCTGTGTGTACACGATCCAACAAACCTTCACCCCTAGCACAAGTACTAGTGAAGGATGACTTTGTCATTTTTCCAAGCAAACAAGATTCACAACTATCATCCAACTTTAGGTCAAGTGACTCCAAGACTCCATCCTTTTGGAGTTGGCCTATGCGTTTCTTTCTTACATGTCCAAGATGACAATGCCATAATGATGTTTTATCCAAGCTAGTGGAAGAATCGATACACAACACATTATTTCCTAGGTTATCTACAACCGACACAGTTTCATACACACCATCACAAGGCAATGCTTTAAAATAAAGAACATTATTAAAGAAAGCATTAATACCACCACATTCATTATCAAACGAAAAGGTAAACCCTTGTTTGTACAAACCATGAAAGGAAATAATATTCCTCACCATTTCAGATGAGTAACAACATTTATTCAAATCTAATGTAAACCCACTACTTAGCAACAAAGAGTAAAATCCAATCTTTGTGACAGGTGAAGCTTCCTATTCCCCAGGATTAAGTTTATCTTCCCATGCTCCACATTCTCACTTCTTCTTAGTCCCTGCAAATCAGAACATATGTGAATACCACAACCTGTATCAAGGACCCAAGAATTAGAATAGGGTGAGTTATTAGACAATATAGTGTATATACATGCATGGTTGGGTTGTACTTTCCCATCCTTAACATCTTGCAGGTACTTCGGGCAGTTTCACTTCCAGTGCGACTTTTCATGGCAATAGAAGCATTCAACATCTTTAGGGTTATCAGAAGGAGTGACAAAACCTTTCTTGGTTCCACTTGAATAGGAGCCATCAAGGGACTTTCCCTTGGTACCCTTCGAAGGTCTCTTCCTCTTATTTCCTTTGCCTTGCCCGATTGCCAAGACAGGGGCCGCGGTAGGAGAAGGAGTGGTAACAACCTATTTACCCTTAAGACCACTTTTGGCGGTCTTCAAGAGTACTTGAAGTTTGCTGAGTGTAACTTCCTCCTTGTTCATGTGGTATGTCATTCGGAATTGATCATAACACGAAGGTAAGGAGTGCAAAATGATGTCAATTGCCAACTCCTCGGGGAAGTTCACATTCAGTTTCATCAAACGGTCCACATACCTTTGCATTTTCTGCATGTGGCCAGTGATGGGTTCACCATCCTTCATTCGGGTAGTTATCATGGAGGAGATGATTTCATACCGCTCTTGACGAGCACTCTGATGGTAGCGGTCCATCAAGTCCTGGTGCATCTCAAAAGGGTAATAGTCCTCATAGGACTTTTGGAGCTCGGCTGTCATTGTGGCCAACATGATACATGCCACTTTGGTGGCATCTCTCTCATGAGTTCGGTATTCAGCGATCTCCTCAGGAGTAGCATACGACTCATCAAGTTCCTTAAGCTCCTTGTTGAGGACATATTCCTTGTCCTCATACCGAGTGACCATCTTGATGTTCATGATCCAATCCATAAAGTTGGATCCATCAAAGATGACTCTCCCACAAAGGTTCATGAGAGAGAAGGAGCCGGTAGGGCTTAAGCCAGAAGCAGCATTGTTGGAAGACATTCGAAAAAGAAGAAAGACAAGTTTAGATTAGATATAAAGATAGTCCTTAATAAGACACCCAAATGTAATATTAAGGCTAGGACCCAACACAATATTTTATAACTTAGAAGAGGGATGCCGTAATCCAAACTATAAAATATTTGAAGGTAGGTGAATGGCGATTCACCAATTTCCACCATGAAAACAAAATAAATTATTAAGTTTTAATTGGTTTTTGAAACTCCTAGATTCTTTGAGATTCATTGGAACTTTTCAATGGCATGTTTCGATCTCGAGTGTGCCCTTCAAGTTTTGTGACTGGGGTGCCGAGGATCACAAAACAAGGTGTGAAGTAACCATGCAAATTACTTGGTACTCTTAATGTTTATCACTCAACCGATGTGTCGGTTAACAACACGCGATCCACCGATCTATGATAAACCTTAAGCCACCATTTGCCTACCTTGTTAAGTCCAAGTTAGTGTGCCGGTTAACCACACACGCTCCACTAACGACTTAAGCAAAGTGCAAAGTGTAATTTCATGGGTTAGCACCTTATTCACATTTTCCTAAAGTAACTAAGATTGGGAATTTATAAAACATTTAGTTACTTTACATTCATCATACTTTTAATGAGGATTAAAGTCATTGTCTTACGCGTTCGGCTAACGACCCTCCACCAGTCAAGGAAGCGGTGGGTGAGAGTGGACACCCATTAAGCTGTCATTCTATATGCAACAACCTTATACCCCTCTTATAGACCAGCTTCGTGAATGAGGCCTACTAACGGTAAAACGACTTGTTCTTATATATATATATATATATATATATATATATATATATATATATATATATATATATATTATTAACTTATAATATTATAAAGAATAAGGGTTAAATTTGAACTTTTAAAATTCTAGGGGTTGGAACTAAAGTTTTTATAGTGACTTTACATGTTCCAAAACTTGAGGGAAAGTTTTGTAACTTTCAAAACTTTTCATCTTTCATAACTTATGAGTTAATGGTTTGTTAAAATGAGAGACTTTTCATTTTATGTAACCTATGTGTTTCTTTAATGGGCTTTAAAAGAATGACTTTTGGTAATCCATAACTTGAGTACAAATTATGGATTCCATTAAAACACATCAAGATCAAGAATTAAACTAACAAACTATTTGCAACTAATTCCTATGATCTTCTAAACTCATAAGTGTATGAATATTCATATCAACAATTTCAAGAATCATAAATAAACCATACAAAACTTGAAATTTTGATAATAGCCATTGAAAATGGATTAGCATAATCATTACACCATCTAAAACAAGTTTTATAAGACCAAAACAGTTTAGGGTAATGTTTCTAGTCCATTTCCAGCAGCAAAACTCGAAAAACTGCACTCTGGGCATTCTACTCGTCGAGTGCATGAACCTACTCGACGAGTAGGATGATTTTACAAATGGAATCGTCGAGCCCCCCATGGACTCGGCGAGTTCCTTCAGCAGAATGCATATTTTTCGACTTTCTTCAACAATTTGCATCAAGTATCAAGAAAACAAGCCTAGACTCTGATACCACTGAAGGGTTTTGAGCATTCTAACACTCCTAAGGTGTACATGCAACCCTATAAACCTTGGATCTATGTTTTACTAAGATACATGCAAATTTGATTTCCAAGGTTCTTAACCTATCTAGCATGGCATCGGGAACTTGAATCATAAAAGCAAGAAGAAAACATACCTTTCTTATTTCTTGGATTCCTTGAGAACCTTGTGAGCCTAGCACCTCAAATGTGATGCCTCAAATGTCTCACACAACACCACAACACTTGGAATAACCTTGAGATAAGTTCACTAACACTCAAAATCGGCTAGCCCTCTAGTTCTTCACTTAGTGGCCGATTTTGCTTACCATATGGCTTCTTATATAGTGTGCCACATGTAGGGTTACTCCATGTAAACCCTAATGTGCATGGCTTTTCATATTCCATGATCCATGGGTTTATAACCTCCATGGACTATCCATGGAGCACCTTATGGGTTTTAGCCCAATTCATATAAACCATGGATCATTAGCCCACTATACAATAATGGATTATTTACACAATCAACCCTATATATTTAATTAGTCTCTTTTTGATAACTTAATTAAATCCAAATTAATTCTTGATCAATACTAATTAAATAATATTATTAATATATTAGAACTTATAATATATTAATAAACCTTAAGTGTCCTTTTCTCTCATTTGGTCTATCCAAGTATTGCAATGCCATGCAACCCAAATGGACCATGCCAACCGGGTCAAGTACATACCAGAAATAGTTATGGACTTAGAAACCTTATCCAATAGGGTTTGCATGCTGTAACCCTAATTAAGCCACACTATATAAGAACTCCTCTAGCTCATGAAATCGTACCTAAGGAAGCTTACAAGAGGGCAAGCCGATTTTTGAGTGCAAGTAACCTCCTCTCAAGTTCCTCCATTGTTGGTGGTGTTGTGTGATTCCATTTGAGGTGCAACACTTGGGGCACTAAGTTCTTAAAGGCTTAAGGAATCAAGATACAAGAAAAGGTGTGAGAACCCCTCTCTAAAACTACATCATACTACTCAAAAACATGCTACATGCATATTCGTAAACAATATTTTACATTGATAATTTAATTACAAAAGATTGGATACAAACCGACTAAGTTTTAGTATAATACATAACTACCCAGGAAATTATAATTTTATACATACATGTTCATTAAATACAAAAGTAATATTATTAACTATTCTAAATCTTCCAACAGTATGTGTCTATATTGGATGCTTATTACCTGCAATAGTTAAACACTGAGAGGGATAAGCGGTGACGCTCAGTGAGTTCAAAAATAGATACAATATAACGTTATGCCATATATATACCAATATGACAGAAGCAAAGAGGAATAAAGAGCAACAAAGGCATATGTGAATCATGTGACAAGCTTTCCATATCAACAAATGATCTAATTCAAAGATTTACAATCAATGAGATACAACAATTTCAACTTAATATACATCAATAAGACTTTTGTCTATGTGGCATGGAAAAATAACCGATTTCCGAATAAACATTTTGCTAGCACTTTACAGGCTTTTCAGCCCTACCTAGCCTTCTGCCTATGCCAAAGTGATGCTTAATCATTCACTTCATGGTCAATGGCTACATACCAGTACCCAAGTGATGCTTAGTCATTCACTTCGTGGTCAAAGGTATAACTCTGTTACCAAAATAATACGAGACATGCTCTACATGGCCAAAGGCTCAAAGCCAATACCAGAAGTTATACGAGTCATGCTCTACATAACCAAAGGTATAAAACCAGAATAACATAGGAAAGCACATTGAACATATAACACATAACATACAATTGTCCCTATATTGAACTCACCGTGAAATAACCGGAGGTTAAAATAGTAATTTGGGTAGCACTTCGTTTCTATAATTAACTTTCTTCGATGAAAACCGGGAGCTTTATTGAAAACCGGGAGCTTTATTGAAAACCAAGCCTTGCGAGGGTTGAGCTTCAAACCGAAAAGATAAATTTCTCGGGGTCTTTGGGCACTTCGAGACGTTTTTTAGGTTTTAGGTTTGATCCCGGGGCTTCGGGGGATGTTGGAATAGCTTAAAATTGGACTTAGGGGTAAAAAGTGTGAAATTTACAAACTAAACTGGGAGGGTTCGCACCCTCTTATATAGGTGCGAGGGCTCGGATCCGAAGGGAATACGGACACGCGACAGCAGCGAGGGCGAGGGGGAGGGGCATGTGGCTCGCATGCGAGGGTCCAGGCGTCGGATCTCGGACTCGCCACCGCGATGACATGCGTCAAGCTTCGGTTGGGCCGCGCCTTCGGATGCGAGGATCTATGACACGCATCGGACATGGGGTGCCTGCGAGGAGCGGGTGACGTGGCCAGTTCCGAGCTAAGCATGCGAAACTTCTCGGATTTTGTGCCTAAATCTTCAAAAATTCATAACTTTCGCATACGAGCTCCGTTTTCGACGTTCTTTATATGCACGCGTAGGCGAGATTATACTCTACGGATTTCATTTAGACTTCATTGGCTAATTTTGATTTATTTTTAATATTATTATTTTTAACACACCGGGACAGGAAAATCCATTAAAAATTCATAACTTCTTCATCCGACGTCCGTTTTCGGCTGTCTTTTTACTGTTGTACTACTATTGACGAGACCTTAAATTCTCGTTTAGGTTGTGTCGGCTAAAAATCACTCGATCTTTATTTCAAGTTTTTAGCTGTATACTGCTATACTGAAACTTAGAAAAATCACAACTTCCTCATACGAAGTCAGATTTGGACGTTCTTTTTATGAAAATTCCCGGTTTAACGAATACTACGACTTTCATTTAGATCACTAAAGCTAAAAAGTAGTTTATTGAAAACTCACTTTTACGCTAATAGTGTTTTGCCGGTTTTGTCGCGGATCTTCGATTGGTCATAACTTCTTCGTTATAACTCGGATTTCGATGAGGTTTTCACCTAAATGTTTCTAACGAGATAATCTACAACTTTCAATAACATTATTTTTATTTATTTCCAAATTTATATTTTCGTTAATTTCAATAGTTGACTTTTGATCGGAATCTCATAAGACTTCCAATACTTTCCAAATGATTCTAAACATAGTTTTACTTCAATTCTTCATAAAACTATCTTGTTAGAACTCAACACTCAAAATCATATATTAAATAATATTCATTTTTAAACAAAACACGATAACTGAACGTGTATGTTACAAATACCTCCTCCTTTTGAGGATTTCGTCCCCGAAATCACAACGATTAAAACAAATGGGGATATTTCGTTATTATCTCATTCTTATTTTCCTAAGCATAATTTGGGCCTCGATGATGTTTCCACTTAATAAGCACTAGCTCTACTCCTTCATTACGTAAATCAACCGTTCTTTCGTTTACTATCTCTTCAGGCTCTTTTACGTATGTTAACTTATTATCCAGTTTCACCTCGGATAACAAAACCATTTCATCACATATGCTTAAACATTTACGCAGATAACTCACGTGGAACACATTATGAATACCTGCCAAATCTTCAGGAAATTCTAAGCGGTATGCTTGTTTACCAATTCTCTGGATGATTTTGAGAGGACCAATAAATCTAGGACTTAGTTTTCCTTTCTTCCCAAATCGCATAATTCCTTTCCATGGGGATACCTTCAGTATTACGAAATCACCCACCTGGAATTCTATGGGTCGTCTCCTCCTTTCTGCATAGGACTTTTGTCGATCCTGGGCCGTTTTCATTCTTTCTCGTACAATTTGAATCTTGTCAGTGGTGTCTTGAATCATTTTAGGGCCACTATGGACTTTCTGTCCTACATCATGCCAACATAATGGAGTATGACATTTACGCCCATATAGTGCTTCATATACCTTCAATATATTTTCTAATGTTTGGATTGTTCTCTTCTTCTGACCATCTGTCTGGGGATGATAAGCTGTGCTAAGAGTAACACGAGATCCCAATTCACATTGCATACTTGCCCAAGAATGAGAAGTGAAGCTACTATCACGATCGGAAGTAATTCTTTAGCGGCACATCATGTCTCGCAACAGTTTCATCCAAGTATACTTGTGCGTATTTCTCTATTGGATTTGTTTCACGTATGGCAAGAAAATGTGCATTCTTAGTCAGCCGGTCGACAATTATTCAAATGCTATTATTCTGTATAGCAGTCTTTGACAATTGGAGCAGCACTAGACATAAAGTCGGTTCTAAATTCTACTTGCCTATCCGGGGTAGTCTAGGCAAATCATCGGGGAAAGTGTCAGGATATTTGGGAATATCATTTATAGTTTTCTTCTCCTCTTTTGAGATATCAACTGTATAGGCTAGATAAGTAGTATACCCCTTTGATGTAAGTTTACGAGTTTTTAGGAAAGAGATTATTTTTAAGATTTTAAGTCTTTGTTTACCGTAGACATAAATAGAATTCTTCCTTTCGATAGGGATGCGTACCATCTTTTTGTAACACAAGAGTTCTACGTGGTTCTTTAATAATCAATCCATGCCGAGAATAATATCAAAGTTGGACAAGGAAATAGAAATCAGGTTAGCAAGAAAACTATAACCTTCAATTTCTATGACACAATCTCTATAGACTTTATCAGCAAGTAATGATACACTTCCTGCGGTATCTACATGAAATGATTGGGCGAATGTATAACAAGTAATTTGATAAGAATACGCAATTTCATGAGACACAAAAGAATCTGAGGAATCAGATCAAATAAGATGTGAGCAGGTCTAGAGTTGACGAGAAATGAACCAGTCATAACATTCGGGTCCTTGCGTGCCTTTAACTAAACGATTGTCAAACTCTTCAAACTTCTTTAATCGATGGTGGTGCTCAAATCTGCACTCGTTCTTCATTCTCTATTGGGCTTTCGGTCCTAATCTCCGAGTTAAAAACTCAATTCACATTGCAGACTCTTGCTCCTTTTTAAATTCGATTTATAGACTCAACCCAAGATAAGGTCTTCACTTTGCTACAACAACAACTCGAATGGTCATATACTAATGACCTTTGATTTCATAACGTAGAAGACACACAACGAATCATATTCTTAATTCTATTAGTCAAACACTATCATAGAATAAACCTTCCTTCATGTTCTAATGTGATATAATATCTTCATAACTAGTAGCATTTCTAGCTAATAGTTGCTTAATCCCTTAATGAAGGCTGTTATACTTTTATTGACTACCTCGACCATCCTCTTCTTCAATCTTTCGACTGAAGTTTCTTCGCTACACAAGACATGGTTCTCTGAACCAATCAACTCCCTTCGCAGATTTATATTAATCAGACTCGATTATTTATGACCATTAAGGTTCAAACGAAAATCATCTTCTTAGTCATCACCGAAACGAAGGTAATGATATACTTGAACAAAAACGGAATCAATTACTAGTTTCTTGGTAACCTTGTGACTTTCCATGATCCAAGTGTGAGTCCTATGCTTCCAGTAGTATAGGCCTCTACTACTATTCACACCTACTCATACTCGTTCCAAGTATTGTCTCGCAGTTCCCAAGTCACCATACAAAAGTTTTCACAAGGCAACTAATCACACCTGAGTGTGTTCAAATAAGCACATACAATAATTTCTTCTAGACTCAACTAGGGATTTCACATTTCTATCAACATATCTTGAATTTCTTAAATTCACCTTCTAGAATTCTTTTATGTATAAACTCGATCTAGCATATCCTAATATTTTTTCCTAGGTCAATAGGAATTTCACTTCCAAATTCTTCATATAAATTCTTTCTCGGGTAGTGTCTACTTTACAAGATATACTATACCAGAATTTACTCTAGTAGTGTGGAGACAAACGGTCTCTAACTATCTGTATCATCTTCTAACTCATGCAAGTCACCATGCACATTTATTCATTTCATTATCCTTTCATGACATCGTCATTCCTTTATATGGGAAAATTTTCCTCTCATGGGTGTATCTTTTAAGTCTACTTCATAGGAATCTATCCTATGAAGTCTGCATTTTAACCGTATCTCAGCATGTTCGACTAGCTTCGACTTGGTTCTCTGTCATTCCTAACAGTAACGTCTCTTCTCATACAATACTATAAGTGTATATCTTCTTCAACTATATACTCTACCTTACTCTGACTAGTAAGTCATTCAGCCTAACTAAATGACTCATTTCACCATCCTAATCAAGTATGTTAAATTCGGCTTAACACACTATGGAATCTTTATAAGGATGTGATAGAAGTCAATTGTCACTCGGTATTATTAAATACTAAGTCTGAGCATCTTGTATAGGGTTACATATCAGCTCTTACCACACCACTCGAATTACATACTACATCACAATGTTAGGCAAGGTCTTGGCCTATTGAGTCTGAAAACTTTGTTAGCCTTTCCTTTGATCCTCATTGAATTCTTCTAAATCTTGCACAACATCAATTTCGATATCTTCGAAGTATTTATCACCATCTTCGGTTCTTCTAACTCCGTAAGCAATCACTGCTTCAATCTGGTCAGCGGTGGAACAACTTCATGGATTACACCAAAATATTCATCTCGTCCGAATGTACTTTGAACACACAACATTCCTCTAAAGGTGTTATTGTTTCATCAAACATAATTTGAATGTACAACACCACTCTATAGGTATTATTACGGTATCACTTGATAGATTTTATTTTACGATATCCTTTGACTGTTTATCGATGTCAACTGTAGTAAGTCTCCTTATCACCTCGAAAAAGTTTCATGCCGATGGAATAGAAGAAACAGAAACAATTCTATCGACACGTGGATGCTTCGAAAGAGTGACACCACGTATCTCTAAGTCGTGCTCGCGCTTTCGGGTATTTTATTTTTCTTTTAGCACATATTAGCATATAAGGCATCTCCCTTAAAGTATGCTAGTGCACACTATAGCAAGTGAGGTATTCAACCTAAAGTATACTAGGCACACATCGTACCATCATTACTTAGCAATTCAAGTTTAAGCCTAGAAATCCTTACAATTCCTACTTCGCTTAAACTAATGCTCTAAAACTTTTGAAGTAGCTTATCATTATCCAATACTCCACTTAATTCTTTCCTATGGTTTATATCCATATACTCCTAATGAATCCGTTCATATATTGAACTTCCGACGGTTTAAGTCTAAATACCAATCTGTGGTATTTAGTTCACTTAAACTACTGCTCTGATACCATGATTGTGAGAACCCCTCTCTAAAACTACATCATATTACTCCAAAACATGCTACATGCATATTCATAAACAATATTTTACATTGATAGTTTAATTACAAAAGACTGGATACAAACCGACTAAGTTTTAGTATAATACATAACTACCCATGAAATTATAATTTTATACATACATGTTCATTAAATACAAAAGTAATATTATTAACTATTCTAAATCTTCCAACAGTATGTGTCTATACTGGATGCTTATTACCTGCAATAGTTAAACATTGTGAGGGATAAGCGGTGACGCTTAGTGAGTTCAAAAATAAATACAATATAACGTTATGCCATATATATACCAATATGATAGAAACAAAGAGGAATAAAGAACAACAAAGGCATATGTGAATCATGTGACAAGCTTTCCATATCAACAAATGATCTAATTCAAAGATTTACAATCAATGAGATACAACAATTTCAACTTGATATACAATAAGACTTCTGTCTATGTGGCATGGAAAAATAAACGATTTCGGAATAAACATTTTGCTAGCACTTTATAGGCATTTCAGCCCTACCTAGCCTTCTGACAATGCCAAAGTGATGCTTAATCATTCACTTCATGGTCAATGGCTACATACCAGTACCCAAGTGATGCTTAGTCATTCACTTCATGGTCAAAGGTATAGCTCTGTTACCAAAATAATACGAGACATGCTCTACATGGCCAAAGGCTCAAAGCCAATACCAGAAGTTATACGAGTCATTCTCTACATAACCAGAGGTATAAAACCATAATAACATAGGAAAGCACATTTAACATATAACACATAACATACAATTGTCCCTATATTGAACTCACCGTGAAATAACCGGAGGTTAAAATAGTAATTTGGGCAGCATTTCGTTTCTATAATTAACTTTCTTTGATGAAAACCGGGAGCTTTATTGAAAACCAGGCCTTGCGAGGGTTGAGCTTCAAACCGAAAAGATAAATTTCCCGGGGTCTTTGGCCACTTCACGACGTTTTTCAGGTGTTAGGTATGATCCCGGGGCTTTGGGGGATGTTGGAATAGCTTAAAATTGGATTTAGGGGTAAAAAGTGTGAAATTTCCAAACTAAACCGGGAGGGTTCGCACCCTCTTATATAGGTGCGAGGGCTCGGATCCGAAGAGAAGAGGGACACGCGGCAGCAGCGAGGGCGAGGGGGAGGGGCACGTGGCTCGCATACGAGGGTCCAGGCGTCGGATCCCGGACTCGCCACCGCGATGCTTCGGTTAGGCCGCACCTTCGGATGCGAGGATCTGTGACACGCATTGGACACGGGGCGCCTGCAAGGAGCGAGTGACGTAGCCACTTCCGAGCCAAGCATGCGAAACTTCTCAGATTTTGTGCCCAAATCTTCAAAAATTCATAACTTTCGCATACGAGCTCCGTTTTCAACATTCTTTATATGCACGCGTAGGCGAGATTATACTCTACAACTTTCGTTTAGACTCTGTTGGCTAATTTTGACTTTATTTTTAATATTATTATTTTTAACAGACCGGGACAGGAAAATCCGTTAAAAATTCATAACTTCTTCATCCGACGTCCGTTTTCGTCTGTCTTTTTACCGTTGTACTACTATTGATGAGACCTTCGATTCTCATTTAGGTTGTGTCGGCTAAATATCACTCGATCTTTATTTCGAGTTTTTAGCTGTATACTGCTATACTGAAACTTAGAAAAATCATAACTTCCTCATACGAAGTCAGATTTGGACGTTCTTTTTATGAAAATTCTCGGTTTAACGAATACTACGACTTTCATTTAGATCACTAAAGCTAAAAAGTAGTTTATTGAAAACTCACTTTTACGCTAAATAGTGTTTTGTCGATTTTGTCGCGGATCTTCGATTGGTCATAACTTCTTCGTTATAACTCGGATTTCGATGAGGTTTTCGCCTAAATGTTTCTAACGAGATAATCTACAACTTTCAATAACATTATTTTTATTTATTTCCAAATTTATATTTTCGTTAATTTCAATAGTTGACTTTTGATCGGAATCTCAAAAGACTTGCAATACTTTCCAAATGATTCTAAACGTAGTTTTACTTCAATTCTTCATAAAACTATCTTGTTAGAACTCAACACTCAAAATCATATATTAAATAATATTCATTTTTAAACAAAACACGATAACTGAACGTGTATGTTACAAAAGGTATGTCATTCTACTAGATTTTTGTATTACATATACTTCATGGTATACTAGTTAGGATGAAACCTTGGAAAAAATGAAAGTTTGCATGTATAATAGAGAAAACATAGATCAAAGGTTTCTAGGGTTGCATGCACACCTTAGGAGTGTTAGAATGCTCAAAACCCTTCAAAAAAAACATCCCGGTTCGAAACCGCTGAAACTGGAACTCTATGCCGAACCACCACCTCCCAAATATAGATGTCGGCTAGCTTCTCAGCAAATATACTCTCGACAATCAATATGAAATGAGCACTCTTGGTCAACTTATCAACAATGACCCTGATAGAATCAACTCCGCATGCTGTCCTTGGCAGTTTTGTGATGAAATCCATGGTAATCTCTTCCCACTTCCACATGGGAATGGGTAACAATTGCATCTTGTTGTGGGGTCTCTGATGTTCGACCTTGACTTTCCTACAAGTCAGGCACCACTCGACAAACCATGCAATTTACCTCTTCATACAGGGCCACCAATAGCTCAACTTTAGATCTCGATACATCGTTGTGGCCCCCCAGATGGATTGAGAACTTTGACTTATGTGCCTCCTCCAGAACTGTCAGTCTCACCCCACCAGTAGTCAGAACCCATACTCTACCACACTGAGTCAACAACCCCCGACTATCTCTGAAAAATAAAGGAATCTGACCTCTGATTCACTCATCTTTCCAATTCTCCTTTTTTTAATCCCTCCACCTGAGCATTTTTTATTAAATCTAAAAAAGGCGAAGTAACAACCATCCTCAAACAAATATCCCTGATAGGAGCACCCATTTCCTTCCGGCTCAAGGCATCGGCTACCACTTTCCCCTTCCCAGGGTGGTACAGAATCTCGCAATCATAGTCCTTAACCACATCCAACCACCTCCTCTGTCGGATATTCAAATTTCGTTGATCCATCAAGTACCTCAAACACTTGTGATCAGTGTAAATAGTACACTTAAACCCATACAAATAGTGCCTCCAAATCTTGAGGGCAAAAACCATAGTCCCTAACTCCAAATTGTGCGTAGGATAATTCACCTCATGAGGCTTCGACTGCCTCGAAGCGTAAGCAATCACATGAATCCTATGCATAAGGACAACTCCCAAACCCGAAATAAAGGCATCATAATAAACCACAAAATCATCCAAACCCTCAGGAAGCACGAGAATCAGGGCCTTACACAATCTCTGCCTCAGAGTCTCAAAAGCCAACTACTGATCAGGCCCCCACCGAAAAAACGCATTCTTATTTGTCAAGCGAATCAAAGGCATTGCAATCTTGGAGAAATCTTGGATAATCAAGTGGTTAGTATACCAGTGTAGAGTGGGGTTGTCCATACACATATTAGAGAGGTAAAGTTTCTGAGCAAGAAGGGTGTGGTGTACTTAGAAGTACAATTCAGCCTTAGTAATCCATCGTTTGGAACCGATACCTTAAAAAACAGGGATTTTGACATTAGGAAGAGAAAAGAGATTCGTCGATGTGGTAATGGCGGTCTGGTGGTCAACGGGGGTGGCTATCGGAACCGAAAACGATGATGGAGGAGGAGAATAGAGGACATGATGCTTCAACGACACCCTCAGAGTGGGGTTTCTTCCTGGAGAGAGTTTGGATACTATGCATTGTCTTCTCCATGAGATCCTGCATAGACAGGAAGGAGGAGCACATTTCTTGCATCTAGTTGGATAATAGGCCAATTTTCCCATTTTGTGCGTCCATTCTAGACTGGAGACAATTGGTAACTTGTGCTTTAGAGGGTTGTACCATGATTCACATAGGAGAAGAGGGGCGAATGGAAATGGAACCAATTTGATAGAACCAACCAAGGGTAAACCAATGAACAGTGAAATGAAACCTCAAAATATGTAATGAACTCAAAAATGAAAAGATCATTGAATGATGATTCATAAAAGAACTCCAAATTTCATGTTCTCTCTACCCAATCTTACAACCAAATTCCTTTTGGAACAACCATGAAAGAGAATAACAGCAAAAATCATATCATGCATACATTAGCAAATCTAACTAAATAATATTCCCCATTTCCTCTATCTCTCTTCAATACGTAAGGATTTGTTTAAGCATGGCCTTCCACGCGTCCTTCATACTTATTCCTCCTCTTATACACCTTCTAGATTGCAGGGATGTTAGGCTCGTTCATAGTGGGCTCATTAGAGGGGGTGTCCAGACGACAAGTACAAACCTTGGAGCCATGACACGCCATGGTGAGCTTTTTAAAAACTTACAAATAACCCATATAGTTCAATACATAGAAAGGGTTTTATGTAAAATTTCAAAAAGAAAAATGTTAGAAGTGATACTTCAAAGTTAAAAATATAAAAATATTGATTTGTATATGTGAAATGCCAAAACACCACCAAAGCAGACAAACTTCTAAATTGCACCAAATGGTATACATCCCAAGAGAAGGCTTCGTGGCCAAGTTAGCAAGGCCACCATGACCATGCACACAATCCCCATTCTTCCATTGTCCAGCGATCGTGATGGATCACTGTATATGACACGACATACCATGATCAATGGGAGACTGCTATGTTGTAGGTACACCATTGTTGGTGTGGAAGGAGGAGGTGAAGTTTTCAGGAGAAGGTGGGGAGGTTGTCAGGAGAAGGTGATGATTGTAAGGAGAAGGTGATGATTGTAAGGAGAGGCATGGGAAGTACAACCCATGGCCTAAAGAACTCCTTCATAGGCCTGTATGGTGTATTTAGATTTTTGATAAAATTAATGCTCATTTATTCAAATATTAGAAAGGCAAAAAAATGAATGTTTAAATTGATCAAATTTATTAACTTTCCATAACTACAAAATAAATTGATCTTACACACCTATATCTACACAAACACTGTTCAAATTTATTAACTTTCAATAACTACAAAATAAATTAATCTAACACACCTATATCTACACAAACACTTTATTTAAAATGTTCAAATTTATATGATCAATGTATATTCATGTTAGGGTTGTATATAAGAATCAACTACATTTTTTTTATCATGTTATTGTATTTTGAAAAAGAAAAAATCCCAAAATTTGTCTTGTGGTATAGTGTAATAGGCACATAAAGTCCAACTTCAAAAAAATGGACAAAATCGATCCTTGTATGTTGTTGATATTACAAAAATAGTCCTTCCGACACACGGCGTCAAAACAATGTCGTTAAATTTCTATAAAATGACATTTTTATCCTTTTTTTTCTTTTACATTTTTTTGGATTTTGTGATTATTTCTCTAAATTGCAGGGACCAAGTATGTAATTTACCCTAACATTTATTCAAATGAGATGGAGATGGAACAAAATCACCGACGCTCCGCTCCCCTGCCCTTCAGGATCGTCTTTCTCGTTCACCACCATCACCAACGTCTTCTCCGGTGATTTTAAGAAGCATGATACCATATACAAGATACATACATGAAAAAAAGCTTATGTTTTTGGTACATATCTACAAAATCAGAATCGATGTTCTTGTTCCAAATCTACTAAATTGGTATTGATTCTTGGAGGTGGGGCCAAAGACGGTGAAGGTAGTTGGCGGAGATGAAATGGGGGCTTCTGTTGAAGGCCGGTGGTGGTGTTTCTCCGATAAAGGTAGTGCGAAGTGGGAAGAAGGTATGAGTTGGACAGTGGTGGTAATGTGAATCGACCTTAACCTAGTAGTGATTTCCCTTAGTTTAAACCCTCAAGGAACAATCCAGTCAACCAAACAAACAATCCCAGATCGTGAAAAATTGTGGTGACATTGTTCATATTTGAACCTTCAATGAAACTCAGCGAAGAAGAAAGGTCCTGGTCAATTTGTTTTAGCTTATCCTCTCTGACGATGCAGATTCCTACAGGATGTCATCGATTGGTTGTTCTTGTTCTGATGTGTATAGAGAGTTCAGGACATTTGATTTTTCAATAGAAAAGTTAGGGGAAGTTTTTCATATTTTTTGTTTTGAGATACTATACAATCAATCAATGGAAGGGTGGTAAAAAAGGGGAAAAGAGTTTCTTTTAGAAATTTTATAAATTTAGAAAAAAAATGAAATTAAAAAAAGATGCAAGGACAATAAACTAAAGTTTAATAATCCAACCCAAAAATTTTTATCTTATTGTGTATCGTTTTGGCAGCATGGCCGAGTGGTAAGGCGGGGGTCTGCAAATCTTTTTTCCCCGTTCAAATCCAGGTGCCGCCTCATCAACAAACGAAACAAAATTTATTATCTGCTAATATAAATCACCCAAATTTTACCCAAAAGATAAGGCGATTGTTGATACCGGTTGATTCTAAACATCTGTTATGGGGATTTTGTAAAAGATTGTAAATCTTTCAATCTAAAATTCAAAGAAAGATTATATTATAACGATCGAAGCAAGACTTCCCGATTCCCTTCTACTGCCATGAAGTTACAAATGTTGTGCCCGTGAACCAACCCCCTACAGCGAAATAGGCACAAGGAAAGAGCAATAGGCCATACCAGCCTATAAAAATAAAACGGTCCCTCGATCACCTTATATCTTTCCACATTGGGTTTAAATAGGGAAACAATTGTTAAGAGAAAGACCTCGGGTGAGGACAATTTTTCTGGCGACTTCAAATATGGGAAGACGAAAGTGAGAGAAGATGAGGAATGTAAGGTGAATGCGAGATCTCCGATTAGTTCTACAAGCACAGAAGCTCCATAAGTCATGATATTCTTAAGTGAAGCTGTTGGTGGAATCCGACGAGGTCAAATCATCTTTCGACGAGTTTTGATACAACCTTCGGCGTTCCTTTGGGTGAAGCCGCGCATAATGGTGGCGAAGAGATATTGAGATCTAACGACTTGAAGATTATTTTTGTTATTCATCTGAAGTTCCAATGAACCACCTTTGATCTGAATAAACATAGTAGTGGTGTTGGGTGAAGGTGGCCCAATCATGTTTTCCGACAAACATAAACAACTCAGGCAGTGATGTATAAACGCAACATCCCTCACATATGTGTCAAACATGGTTCAAGACTCAACAATCATTATTATGGCTAAAGATTTGTGTTTGTGACAGTTAATTTTGGAATGAGGAAACGAATTCGTAAATGAGAAGGGAAAGGATGATAGGTAGGGTAAATTAGTAAATGGTCCCCGTAGCATAGAGAAATATTAATAAAAAACAAAAGAATGGGTAAAAAGGTAATTTTACCGACACTTAATAGACTTTGTAGTTAGATTTAACGGCTTAAGGACGATCCATGTAATATCGACAAAACATAAGGACCGAGTTTGTCCATTTTCTTGAAGTTGCACTTTTTGTGCTTATTATACTATACCACGGGGACCATTTTTGTAATTTTCTCTTTGAAAAATCTATCGTAGCAATGTTAACCAAAATTAAAAAAAAGTTTTCTGATGTTCTAACAAGATAGACTTTTCAAAATACAAGAGCATTTCCAATGGTTAATATTTCATGACTAAAAATAATTGTCAATAAATCATTTCATTATCTTTAACATCTAATTAAATGACATCTCCAATGTTTAACATCTTCCAATAGTTTTTTTAAAACTAAACAATTTATCCCTACTTATCTAAGATGTTGTATAAAACCCCTCGTTTGCTTAGTTCGTTTAAACATACATCATATCTAAAATGTTACAAACAAACAAAAGTATAAACACAAACTATGTTGGGTTTTTGATACATAAAATAAGAAATTATATTATTGTGTTATCGTTTTAAAAAAAAAGGATTGAAATATTATATGATCATTATAGAATTTATATTTCATAAATAAAATGTTATTAAACATTTAATAGAAATAATTAATTAGTAAAAATTAATAATATTTATATTTAGAATATAATTAAGGGAGTAAAATGAATATGATTAAAATAGAAGAAATTATATGTACAAAGCATGAAAGTATATTGACGGCTCAATATATATTGAATGGTCAATAAAAAAGCAAATAAGTTGTATGCTCCAATGATATTGACCACTTAATAAAAATAAATAATAAAAATAAATAGTAATAGTAATAAGCTATAAAATAAGTTCTCCTGAAATGCTCTAATTTGATATAGACAAAATTGCAAAAATGGTCCCTATGTTTAGCTTAAAATTGTCATTTGGATCCAAAAAGTTTAGCACCACCGGTCAAAAACTTATAAATTTGTTGCGAGTTTGGTTATTTTTTTCAAATGAAAGATTTGCCCTTACTAATTTCTTTTTGTTTCTTTTATAATTTTATTATTTTTTAGATTTAAAATTAAATAAAAAAATATAACCCTCTCCCTCATTGCCGAACCAACACCATTGTCGAACCACAATCACCACATCACCACCACTTGTCGGCCTACACTAGTCATCGGAGACTCTTTTTTTCGTCGGACCACCCAAACCACCTCCAGCGACGTAGATCTGAATATTCAATGACGTAGATCTGAACCATTTACGTCCAGTCGGACCTACAACGTCGCTACATCTGAAAATCCTAAAGTTCGTCGTCGCCAAAGATCCGTTGAAAACCCTATCTATCGATGCCATCCTTCTCCATTATAATTTTTCTCCGCTGAAAACCCTATTTGTCGTCGGTATCCTTCTTCTATGTTGTCCTATCCGTCATTGTCGTCCTCCTCTGACTCGATCGTTGACGAAGCCAACTGGTATGGTTTTCCTGTGTTGCCTCGCTCTTACCATCACCGGTTCATGCTTTGCAATCCCTAGCTCCAAGTTCACGGTTCAAATCTGTTTGTCGCCTTCTCGGTTTAGATCTGTTCGCCGAAGATATTTGTTCGTTGTTGGAGAAATTTGTTTGTGGCAGCATTAGCTTGGTTGGTGTTTGTAGGGAGCTGGAGCTCTAGAGAAGGTAGCAGTAGGGTTATAGAAGTTGACGTAAAGATGGTGTTGGTGGTGGTGTTGTGATTTTCTAGCAGGTGTGGCAACGACATTCTGGTTTTTCCGACCGATTGTTATGGTGGTGTTGAGAGGAGATAGAGAGATGAAGAAGCAAAATGTGTTACAGATGTGGTGCGTGTGGTAAAATAGTAAGGGTGGTGGGATTTTTTTATTTTCTTATAACCACAGAAATGAAAAAGAAAAATAAAAATGAAAAAAGTAAGGACATAATCGTCATTTTAAGACTTTAATTTTTTATTTTTTTTTTACCAAAATCGTAATAAAATTCCTATTTTGGACCACATGTGTTAACTCAAAACTTTTTGGACCAAAGTGGCAATTTTGAGCTAAACATAGGGACCATTTTTGCAAAGTACAATGGCTTGATATGAAAAAAAAATTAATAAGCAGTCTTATAATACATAAATTAATGAATGCATATTGTTGTTTCTTGTATTTATGGGTAAGAACTGCAATACTACAACCAAAAAACAAAAAAAAAAAGTGGAAAGTGCATGCTTTAGCATTTAGCTCTAATTTAAATGATGATTAACATTTGTAACAATCATATTCGGTGTTAACTTTCAAAGAAACCAGAATTGGTTCAAGATGGTATACTTGCAAAAATAGTCAAAGAGTTCGGTATGTGAGTTTGGTTTCAATACCGATATGGACTGCAATGTGAGCCAGCTCAATGGTTCCTAAAGAAATAACTTTAAGAAAACTACTCTAGTTGTCAAAATAAATAAAAATGTATAAAAACCATGATTTTTAGATCGTCACAAAATAAAATCACAAAATGAAGAGAGTATTCTTAAATTTTTGTTTTTGTTTTGTTTAATGTCTAAGCTTTCTAGCTGTTTGTTTATATAAGATGTACTAGTGATATATTAACACATGACATGACGCAAAATTAAAGTTCTCGAATAATATATACCTCCATAATATATTTCATGAAAGTCTAGTGTTGATCCTATTTTAGCACATTTCAATACAAAAATTGATGAAAAGTGAGACTAAGTCATCATTTTGATTATCAAGGAACACTTACCCTGTAGAAGTAGGCGAAAAGATTCAAAGCTCATCATGAAGTTGTAGTTTGTCCTTGTCCATGAATTCAAGCTCATCTTCTAGTTCCTAAAACATTTTGTAAGCCTCAAGATCCGAATATATAATAATAATAGTAAACTAAAATAGTGAAGTAATAATAATAGTGTTATATATATATATATATATATATATATATATATATATATATATATATATATATATATATATATATAGAGAGAGAGAGAGAGAGAGAGAGAGAGATACCTTTAGTTTTTCTTCTAGGCAAAGAGCTGGGGTGGTTAACATTGCCTCATATCTGCCATCAAAATAATGCATATATATTACACTAACTAAATTACAAAAACAGTCCTTGTGGTTTATCACATTTTTACAGATATGGCCCAATAGTTCCATTTTTTTGCTTTATCAACCCTAAAACAACATTTGGTCATCATTTTTGTCCCTGGTAAACGGCCCATCCATAAAATTGACCATTTTGCCCTCACCTTCTTGAAATATCCTAAAAAGAGGAATCTGGAAAAGGTTTCTACTGTGGTTGAAATAAAAGGACAACGAGTTGATCATGTTTAGAGGTTTTGTTTTCTTGAGTTTTCGAGGGGGGCAAATTGGTCATTTTCCCAGGAACAAAAAGCATGACCAAACGTCATTTCACAAACGGAAAAAGAAAAAAAACTAAACTATTGGACTGTATCTATAAAAGAGTGAAAAACACATGGACGATTTTTGAAAATTTAGCATTAATAATTGCAGGAAACATGAAAAAAAATAATTTAAGAGTAATACTCGCAACGGCTAGGTTCGTCTATGTCAGAAAGCTCTACTTTTGATCCGCATCTTAATCTGACCTGTCATGGAATATTTAAAAAAAAAAAAGTATTAAAAAAGCAGAATGAGTTAAATGAGATAATCAAGTTTGATGATACCTTTAAGCTTCTATCAGGACCATTCCAGCAATTGTCACCATTGGAAAAGAGCATCACACTGTATGAATCCACAAATTTGTCCCACCTCCTGCCAAAAGAAAAAAAAAAAAAAAAAAAAACTTTAGTAAGTGAAAATTCAAGAAAAAGGGTCAATTTTGTAAATATTAGTTTCCTTTGAATAGTTAACGTGTGAATACCTACCCTAAGTTGGTTGTACTGTATCCTTCCTCCTGGGTAGCTTGTTTAAAAGGGCAAACTTTATAAACATATCTGAAATCACAAAAAATTAAAGATACAAAATTAGATAAAGAAACTTGATCAATATTTGAAAGAGGAAAAAATAAAAAATAAAAAAAGATGGAAAAGTTGTAACTTGTTCTGTTTAGTCTCGAAACATCGGCCATGTAACAAATAGAATTCCTTCTCTGGTCCTGCAATGTCAAACATAGATACTTGAAGATATAAATAACAAGAATAGCAATGTACTTTTCCTATTTTATAAAACCAAATTTAAAAAAATAATAATAATAATAAACATACCAAAGTCATTTGCTAGCTTCTTTGTGATGCGAGATATCTTTGTTTTTACTTTGGATAACTTCCCACTCGCTTCATCATACTCTTTTCGTACACTTTCAGCTTCTACATAAACACAAAAAACAAAAATAAAATAATTCATAAAAAGAAAAGACACTGGAGTGGACATGTGCTCAGGAGGGTATTTACGTCTTTTTGCATAGACGAGAGATCTAGATCAAAAGCAAATCCCATGTCCCACCTTTTTTGGTAGGTTAAAAAATTGTACTTTTTGTCGCATCAACATCGGTCTCAGTCCCAGTCCAATGTACATCTAACACAGTACAACCTGTTCTGTCATGTCATGTTCTACCTGATATATTTACTGGAGTCTGGAATGGATTTACAGCCAGTAGAAAATTCCGGACAGTTTGTTGAATCTTCTCAACCAATGATGGGCTACTTGAACTTTCAATATCTTTCACATAAAAATTAAAATTATCAGCAAACGAAATAATATGACAGAAAAAAATAAATAGTAAAATTGCAGACCTGAAATGTCCTCATACTCATCTGGATCATAGTCATGTGAAGAACTGGAATCATCATGAGTGTCTTCTTGAACATCCCTATGGTCATCTTCCTCATAATGTTCATCATCATCATCATCATCATCATCATCTGTTTCTGTATTGTCTCCATTATTTTCTTCATTGTGGACATTAACAGGTGTCTCGTAATCATGATTTTGGTGCTCAGTTTTTTTTCCAGTCCAACGTGAACCAATTTCACGCCCTAAATCTTCCTTTGATAATGAATCGATGTCTTTGGTTGCATGTGTAACATCAGATGATTCCTCTTCTTTTGCAGCATGCTATGTTAAGAGAGATAAATAGCATTTAAAACATGTAAATATGTAATTAGCTTACATGGAAAGTTCTTGATGGGAGTTTAATTTGTACTTAACATTTACCTGTTCTACATTGTCATGAGATGTATGAGCATTTTGTGCCACATCAACAGCAGGGTCTTTGTTGAGATTCTAATAGAAGAATCTGAGTATGAGACAATTAAACATTTTAAAAATTACAAATTCAAGTTTGCAGTCATTTCAAACCTGGCCAGAAGGAGAGTTATTAAGAATCCCATCTTGATCATCTTTGTTACTTTTTGTGGATTCTTTTTCTGCAACATCAACTTTTTCTTCACCTTTGTGTTCCTTCAATTCAGATTCCTTCTTCTGTTGCTCTTCTTTTTCTTTCTGGATTCGTTCTTTCTCCACTGCCTTCTCTATTCGGTCCTTGTGGTCTACAAAAGCCATATTATATGCATGTAACCTAATGAAGTATGTGAAAAGTATATGTAACAATTACAGATAGAAGTACCCTTAAGATGTTGGACAATCCTCTTGAGAGTTTTCTCCTCATGCTTGAACTTCAACAAGTTTTCCTTGTCTTGTTCAAATGATAGTTTTGCTTGTTCAACTTCATTGTCTCTAATGGAAACACCCTCCACATATATTTTAATCTTTTCCATTAATCTATCTCTTGCAACTTTTCCAGCTTCCCAACAGGTGTTTTTGCACCTGGTTTTACCATCATACTCATCACTTCCATCACAGCAATCTGTTCAACAAAAACAGGTTAAAGTTTCAGATGGAACATGAAATTTGGTGGTGAAAAGGAGAACATGGAAGGATTTAACAACTATCAATTCTGGTAAATACTAGATGATGAGAGTTTTGAGTAAGAACATTTCTTACCACAGATACGATCATTTACTCTAGAAGAAAATACAGTTAGGGGTCTATGTCCAGCATTTCTGCAATAGAATTTCCCAGCAGGACATGCTGATGTTCCTGAAAGGCCAAATATGCTACTATGTTAATGTTAAGATAACAGTGCATACTTTCAAAATGATGTACTTCAGTAGCCATTCTCAAGTTGCATGCAATCCTATTCGACTGGTAAGAGAGTAAGTATCAACTATCAAGTTTATAGTCCTCAAGGCTCAAAGATCTTCTTCTCTCTTGTGAGTCAACAAATCAACCCCCAATTATGTTCAAACTAAAGGCAAAACGTGATCAGCATATGCATACAAGAAGAGCTTGAATTTGTAGCCTCTATACCTTACATATAGATTATCAAATACATCCACCAATGCACAACAAGAAATATATTCAACCACATTCAAGTAGAGAATTTCAGGACATGAGTTATATTCATATTAACTGATGATAAACTACTAAACCTGGCTCATCGGTGCCGTCAAAGCAATCACAAAAGTCGTCATTAAGCTGTGACTTTGTGAATGTTTTAGATCCATCTTTACATTTAATCGTTCCTGAAGACCATAATCCCGCGTAATATTTCTCATCTGGTAAAAGAAAAACAGAACTCAGAGCATATTACACAACAAACTAAAATTACGATTGGTAGATCAACAATTACAAACACGCGCACATCAGAACATGTATTGGACCTTCAGGAGCAATTCCGAGGAGATCATTTAGTGAAATAGCAGCCGATCTGAGAACCAACGTCAAACTCAATACGAAGAGCACGAAGACTGGTGACTTAATCTTCATTGTGATCTTCCACTGCTATTACAGAAGCACAATGACCTAATCTCGTAATGTACAGGAACTCAATTTGAGCACAGCGGGGCGTAAACAGAACGTGAGGAGGCCAATTTCAGATGATCCGCTGAAAGATCAGAGTTGAAATAGTTGGTACATTCGAACTAAGGAGAGTCTGTACCCAACGGGTCCTTGGATACAAGAGTGACGGTGTTGCGGTGGTGAACGGAGGAGACAGCAGAACGCCGTCGTTCTTTTTGTTCGTTTTATACATGGCTCAGTAAAGTAAAAGTTATTTAAAAAATCTAAATTTATTAGTATAACCAATAAAATTAGGGAAATTGAGTAATCTTGGAAGGTTTTTTTTATATATAATAACTATTTTTTTTGTTATAAAAAATAATTTTTTTTTGGATTGGATATTCAAAAAGATATAAACGGATCAAGCCCAATATTATATCAGACGGATTATATAGATATGGGTCCCACACATTCACATATCGGAGATACCATTCCTGACGGTATTCATTATGAACTTTTGGCAACCAAATATTGAAGTTTTTTTTTCACATTTGATATCATGGATTCATCAAACCAAATTAGTTCTACTGATTTATGTAGTTGCATTTAAGTTTTTAATCGATTTTATGAGCTCCATATTGCATATAACATGTCCGAAATTCGTAGAACTTGTCCGAAATATCATATTGCATGTAGACTTACTGCTGCCTTCAACTATTTGACCATATAAGAGTTAAAACATGTTAATAACACTCCATATAGAGGAAATGAGTGTAAATTACGTAGTGGATATGATTACGGAATGAGGAAATGTTTGAAATTCGTAGAACTAATCCAAAATATCTGGAATACGAAGAACAATTAGGAATGTTTGTCTGGAATTTTTTTCTTGGTATTTTTAAATTAAGAAGTAATATTGATCTGCATTAAACCAAATATGTACAAATTAGTCTGAAATCAAAACCAATACGTTCGAAGATGCACCTGATCAATTTGCATGGATGTTGCTAAAAAATAGATTTTACGGACGAAGAAATTGTATACCATCTACAAGAGATTTCAGAATTGATCCCGATAAAGGTAACCTTTATCCCATAAATTTATTAAAAATATTTGTGTTTTATGATACTAAAATGTAACATTAATTTTTTGCTAGATTGTTATTGCAAATATTATGGGAAAAAAAGCATACACTAAACCACGAAGGACACATAAAAATAAAAAGGAAATCAGAGAGAATGTTAAAACTGAAATTGAAAACCAATAGAACCCCGAAAGACGTGGCCAAGTCAAGTTTATAAAAACTTGTTATATATTAGACTAGTTGTCATTTTATAATTTTTTATATGGATACCTTTTATAATATGATGTGATAAGAAAGTAGAATCAATAAGCAGCTTACGAAGGGATCTTTGTTGGTGCATACAACGAACAAATAAGGAACGGAAAAAAGAACATGGGTTATTGTCATTATAGTCCAACGATGTTTAGTATATTGGTATAAAAGGTCCCTTGTGACTTTTTTTTGCATTTTAGGGGTACGTACTTGTGTTTTACCTGCTAATAAAGGGATAGACTGTATTTTAAGCCGATTTTACCGGTTGCTTTTCATTTTTCTTTTTAAAACCTCAGGGCCCATGTTTTTCTTTGTTCTACTTTTGTTGACCACTGAAAACAAAAGTTGAATAACGATGGTGATAACGAACACCTCTTCCCTCGCGGCGGTTCCTTGACAACATATTCTTACTATCTTTGTCCTCCCCCAAAATCAACGAATCAAACACCAAATTCGACTCAAACAAAACTAGATTTGCAAAACTGGAATCGAATACTGGTTATGTGAGAGTTCCACGGGGAAGGGAACCGAGAGTTGAGACTAGACGATGGTTTTTGGAGAGTTTGTTGGGACAGTAAGCACTTACTGTCACAATACTAGTCACCGGAAAGTAGCCGAGGGAGGAATACGATGAAGAAGCAATCTCACGGCCAACAAAGTTTTTGGAAGATGTCGTGCCTGAATCTGTCAACAAACGTGAGCTTGGAGGGCATTGATGCCTCTGCCATCCTCTCCGAAGCCACCTCTACCGTCGTCGACCTAATCGGCAAACCCAAAGCCGTACGTACACCTCTCTCTCTCTCTCTCTCTCTCTCTCTCTGTTATGGATGTGTGTGTGTTTTATGTACTTACTTTGAATCTGAATGTTACTTGATGACTTGATGTTATTATAGCTTCAAAAATTATCCAAGGAAAAGAAACCCCCCTTTCTAATCAATCCATGTCTTGCTTTTACGAGTGGTTAATGTTTCAGTGTTCATGAGTGATTTTCAATTTCCTTGGGGTAGAAATGAATTAGGCTGTGGTTATGAACTTATGACAATATCACTTGAAAACCGATTGCAGTGATTCTAGAGTCAAAGTTAAGCAAGGGATCTGTGACGATGGCTTTTGGAGGTTGCGAGCAGCCAACAACGTATGGTGAGCTGGTGTCCATCGCAGATTTGAATCCTAATGTAAAAAAGAAACTAAGTGTTGCAGTTGCCGAGATTCTTAGCTCCAAGCTCTCTGTTCCCAAATCACGATTCTTCCTTAAATTTTTCGACTCAGAGGTAACCTATAGGACTCTCACTTCTGTCTGTTTTCTTTGTCACTATGTATATGTTTTGATTTTGATAGTCTTTCTTTGTTTTGATTTTGATTTGACAAGGCTCGATTGCGGGAACGAATGTCTTCAAACTCAATCTAAGGAGATGAATTGCAGTAACATCAGGGGTAGTTTGGACCATTTCAGTTGACCAAATGCCACGTGGCATATCAAAATTGATGATTAGGAAGGGGTTCACCGGGTGACCCCTTCATATTTTTGATAATGACCTTTTAAAACGGTAAAACACAAGTACGTACCCCTAAAATGCAAAAAAAAAGTCATGAAGGACCTTTTAAACCAATATACTAAACATAGTTGGGCTATAGTGATAATAACCCAAAGAACATTGAAGGGAAAATTTATCCAACAATTAATATTTTGCCATTAAGTTGCCCAAGGAAGCACTTGAAGCATTCATACAACCAAATATGTTAACAAAAGCATAGGGGCAAATGTGTCCTTAATAGATACAACTAATATTTTGGCACGTGCACGAAGGTAACACATCAGATCCTTTCCCTCAAGGCTAGACGCACACCCTTTAATTACTTGGGTCGGTCCGATAAATGACCTAAACAAGTTTAGCACCGTGTCCCAAGTACGGAGTACTGAGTATCAATTATTGGCCAATTCAAGTCCCGAATATCATCCCATGTATATAAACTGGGTACCGGTTCAATATTGGTTCCGGTACGTGATCGTGATTTGAACTATTTATCCCTAGTTGTAACGTTCAAAATATCATTTTTGCATTGTCATGCGGAAAAATTCTACAAGCATCATTACCGACATATTCCGCACATCTTTCGATAACGTGTTGATGGACTCTGTGTTGTTTAATGTCATATGATTATAACGAAGACCATGTAATATATATACCCTTTGACCATTTTTCTAGATTTACAGATTTCAAATAGTCCCATTCCTTTTTGTCTTGTAAGACATCTTTTCAGAAATTTAATCAAAGTCAAGACACTTTGTAGGCTTTGTAATTTAAAAGCAGCATGTTTATTCATATGCAAGTTTTCTTAATATTTTTGATAAATTAAACAATCTCATCTAAAATCCATATATAAAAATAAGAGATTTAGGTTGATATGATTGTAAAATTCACAATATGGAAACGATCTAAAATCCATATATAAAAATAAGAGATTTAGGTTGATATGATTGTAAAATTCACAATATGGAAACGACTTAGCCGCCGATATATAAATTGGACAGATCCAAATCCAAAATCATAATGTGAAAACAACTTAGCCATTCAAGTCAAAAATTTATTTTAGTTTTTCCTTTTTTTTCTCTCATATTCTACAGTTCCATTCGGCAACTCCCTCCTCCTTATGACATCGTCCTTTCACCTCCCAACTCCTATCGTTTCCATTTTTTTCACTTTTTGTTTTCCGTTTCCCCAACTCCTACTATTTCAACTTTGTTAGTATTTTTCTTACATGAAACGACACATTTACAAGGTCTAGATCATAACCCATTAATACGATACGAACTCAACATGAAAATAAACGGGTTGACAAAACATGACACATTAATTAAATGGTCGGGTTATGGTGAAGTTCTCTCAATATGTTTAATGTTTCACCTCGATACAAACTCGACACGACACAACATGTTTGTCAGGTCTGCCTGTCTAAGAAGTAAGTATCGAAATAGAAGTAAGTATCCAAATATTACATAAAGATAGTATCATACGCAATCTATGTCGATATCCAAGTCGATTATCATTGTACCCTCTTCTCTCTTAATATCTTATCATGTTGTTTGTGATGATTGTAATTTGTTTCTATTTCTTTTTTCCTTTAAAGTCATGGGCCAAGGTCGGTAAGAAAAACCAAACACCAACCGTGGGCTGTCCCTACTCTGTATGGCTGGGGGATATGAGATGGAACCCCTCAGCCCCTCACCCATATTTGTCATGCATCACTGTTATGATCTTTATCTCAGTCAAACAAATCATGCGTTTTTTTTTCATTTAAAATGAAATAAAGATATAGGTTTCACTATTATTGCATAATAAAAACAAACAAAACAAACAAAAGGGTATCAACAGTCGACAAAAGTAAAACAAAATTTTCAATTGATTGTGAATTACAAATACATAATATTACAACTTACAAGTAAATTACTATAATAACCGCACATATAATAATATTTTTTTAGTCACTTCTGTTTTAAAAACATACTTTTTATTTAATTTTTAAATGGTTATATTATAAGTTCATAATCACATAAGAAACCAGTTACAGAAAAATAAAAATTGGCATTAGTAGCCAGATCCTTTATTTGATTATACACTAAAATATAAATTGCAAAATATATTTTTAGCAATTTGCCGTAAAAGCTTGTGAAAGGGAAAGAAAAGATTTTATAAAATCTTATAAAAATACAAATATTCGTCCTCTTTATAGTAAATAGTAATGTACTGTATATGCCTTCTTGCAATTATCACATGATTACAAGGACAATATTGTAAAGATGCCAGCCTTCTCTTTATTTCTAACAAGAACACCAATAATATGATTTTCACTCATTTTTTCTTCAAAAATAATTCGAGAATGCAATGTTAATTGTGTTATAAAAATAGACACTCATACATGAGTACTATTGCCATAAACTTTTGAAGAACTATACATAAAAATTAACCATAAAGTTATACATGTCAATAGTTTCAAGGTAGATGATCCTGAATCCTGAATATAACATCAAAGGTTCTTACTTTTTTACATCAAATTTGATAAGTATAACAAGTAAAAGATGCAGATTGCAGGGATCTGTTATTATGTATGTAGGTGAACAAGGAGACTTGAATAATAATATCAGCTCATGTTTATTCTATCTAAGAGAAATCTAGCATAAGATAAAAAAAAAAATCATTTCTTGATTCTACGGATTCTTTTAGCACCCCATACCTCCAATCTTCCGGCTGGACATCCACATGGTGCTCTGAAAATAAGAACAGTTCGACCATTAAGAGGTGCCATCTTCTTCAACTCGGCTTCCAGCTCCTTGTGATCTTTTCCTAGTTCCAATGGCTTTACGCCATAATCTGTTGTTCTTCCTGATGACGAATACTTGACACACTCTTCAGACTCAAGCTGGATATCAAACTCAACAGCTTTACGCAACCCTTTACAATCTGGCTTTCCACATTTCCTTGATTTTACTTCGAGAATTTCCCAAGCGGCAATACTAGCTATCACTCCGCTGAAAGCTGCAACCAAACCAACAACATATGCAATTGGTGCATCCGATATTATATCTCCGATCACTTCAAAAACCAATGGGAGAATATCAATCGCTTCATGATAGATTGTATTGATGTATGGTATGATTAGGAATCCTAGTGATCCTAATACGAGAATCAGCATAAGAATATCTAGCGCTGCAAAGGGGGATCGCTCGCAAAACGGATGATACAAAGGGTTTATTGAATTGGAGCTGGAATTGGAACCATACTTCCTATTGTTCCGAGAGTGATTGTTGTTGTTATTCATCGTCGGTGTCATATTTTTGTGCTGTTCGAAGGCTCGGCAAAATTCAATCAAGCTACGGCAATCAACCATTGGCAATCTCATAGCCATTCGGATTCCGATCCCTATTTATTTTCTCTTAGCAAGTTATATCTTCAATCTCGATCAATCTCAAATCCGTACAAGTGCGCCAATAAAGAATTTCCAATCTACCTCGAGATTTACAAGTTCACCTAATTTGACTAATCGAATGGAGATCTATAAACGGGCAGACACCAAACCAATCAAAGAAGAACAGGCCAATTTTCAAAGAACAGAGCCGAATATGAACGCAAATCGATTAGATAACAATTCGCCATCATCGGTGAAATGATTGACCAAAAGGGCAAGGAGATGAAAAAACCACCATACAAACCAATTGCTAACTGAATCGAGATACGAGAGGACGATCGAAATCAGCGGAATTTGAGCTAGAAAACGTGAGGCGTGGATTATGAGGCGAGATTGTGATTGTGATTGCGAAGAAGGGATTAATGACGATGAAGATGATGACATTCAGTGGGAGATATAAACACGGCGAAGAATAATCCGTGGCTTCTTAGTTACTATTTTGAAATGGCATATTTGGCCCCTAAAGTACCATTATTACATTTTTGCCTCGTAAATATTTTATTTCCTTTTATTACATATGAAAATGACAATACATCAATGCATCATGTTGATTTTTATTTTATTTTTTGCTTTTATTGTCATTGTGAAAATTTATTCCAGGATAAATATAAATATTCTGATTTCTTTAACATTCTGATGATAGACTTCATTCGTGCACATTTATAATGCATAAAGTGAAATATGTCATGTCATTCTAAAACATTGCACATGTGCACCTTAAAAACAGCCCATAATCATTTTGTTGGTAGTTTAGATCCTGTTAATTTGCTTCTTTAATTCATGTTAAACATTTGAACTTGCACTAACACAAAATAAGTTTTTGAACTGAACACCTTTAAATTATTTCTTAAAGTTGGCATGAATGTGTCATACATAATTTCTATGTGAACCATAGGAAAAAAAATGTTTTTCCCAACTTCACAATCCCCTATTTCAAGCGATAGCATTAGAACATTGGGTGTGGACAACTAAATGCAACACCAATTTGGTGACACCTTACATGTCACATAAGCAATGTTGTTATAACACCAAACAAGAAAATGATTTTCAAGTTATAACACCAAATTTTTCGATGTCATTTTTTTTTTAATTTTTTTTCGAGTTCGTTTTTTTTATTTTTCGTGTTTCTTTTTTTAATTAATAAAACAAATATATTTTTATAAAACATAATATTTAAAATACAAAAAAAGACATAATTTTTAAAAACTAGAATTAAAATTACAATAAAAAAACATTAATATTAAGAGATAACATTTTTTCCTAGTCCTAATTAACCCAAATAACATTTAAATTAAACCTAAAACCATAACATTTTACTATTAATCTTAATTACCCCAAATACTTCTTCCTAATTTGATCATTCATCGCTTGTAGCACCGCTAGATCTTGAGGCATCAAACTCTCCTCACTAGTCTAAAGAATTGACAACTGTTGTGTCATTAGTTCTCGCTCTTTTTGCTCCTGCTTCTCCCGTGCATGCCTTTCTAGGAACTCCAAGTGGCGACGTTTCAACTCATTTTTTTCTTTTTGTAATAAATTGTGCTCATCGAATTTCGCTTTCATTTGCACCGCACCTTTTTCTTTCGCATCAACCTCCTCCGCATGCCTTGCAGCGCGTCTCGCTTTGTCGTGTCCGGGTGGTCGTCGTGGTGGGGAGATCTCCTCGATATCATCTAGGATCCCATCGGTGTCGACGTTTAGGTCGATGTGAGTCCATGCGTCCGACACGTCGATCGGGATCGAATTTCGAGACCTCTTGGATTGAACTTACGACGATGTAGGAGTTTTATTCCACCTTGGATCCACTCGCAGCAACTCCCATGATTTCTCGAACTCGAACACATGTCCCATTTCGTCTGGATATTGTTCTTTTTCAGATTTGAACAAATCAAATTCGTTTGCTCCGCTCTGCTGTTGCGCTTGGTGTAAATACCATTGAATTTTGTGCACCGCTTAGTTACTTGACTCCATTTACTTCTTAGCATGTCCGTATTGTGATACGGTTTTTTCTTCAACATAGCGTGGAATTTTTCGAGCACCGCATCCCAATAAGCACCTTTCTTCATACCATTACCGCGGAGTTCGTCTTTTGAAGTACTATATCATGCCGCCGTCAAAGCATATTCCTCCTCCGGTGTCCACCATTGTGGAACATCCTCACTTTCCGTTTCGACCGCTATAGTTTTCCCTTTCCTTCTTCTTTTCCCTCTCCCTCTCTTACTACATTCCGCTTGCGTTTCAACCGATGGTTGTGTTGGAGGTGGTGGTTGTGGTTGGGTGGTTATTTGTGTTTGAGGTTGTGGTTGCGTGGTTGTTTGTGTTTGAGGTTGCATCGAAAAAATATTTTGTTGTAAACTTGAGTGTTGTCCGAAAATATTTTGTTGAAGGTAAGGTGAGTTAGGAAAATGGAGTGGTGGTGATGCGGGATTGAAAGAGGCTCCTTGGTATGGGATTTGTGGTGAACCTTGAGATGATAGAAGACTAAAATAATTCTCGTAATCGGCAAATCCGATAGGAGATGTTGTGTGTGGTTGTTTGTTTGGGTTTTGGTTTGGTGGAGGGGTGTTTGGATTTTGATCCATTTTTGTGTGTTGGAGTTTTGGTTAGATGTAAAATATATATAGAGAAAGAAGGTAAAAGTGTAAAAAATGTGTAAGTGTATATGTATTTATATGTAAAAAAATGATTTTTTTAAAGAATGTGACCGTTTGTGAACGGTCAAAAGAGTACAACGTTCAAAATTAAGCCCGTTTCTTCCTGTGGCAATGCCAAAAATATGCAACGAAGACCGGATATAACAAGAATGGGGTGGTATTCCCCCCTTTATAACGATGTTATGGGGCTTACACGTCGGCAATAACGCCGTTCTTTGGCCCATACCGTGTACTCTCAGAGAGTCCATGTTACTATGGTTCTTATTAGTCTTTTTTCTTATACTAGGGAGATTGTGTATGATACGGGTTCGATGATATTTATTTTCAAAACAAGTTGTTTTGGTCAAAAATCAACTAAGTAGAATCTAACCAAATTGTATGAGAGGCTTTGATGTTCGTTACAAATCAAATAAGAAATCATAATCAAAGTAACAAAGTTGAGGTACAAGGAAAGCCCTTGATCCTTGATTGGATCTCCGCCTAAAACCTTGGGAGGTGATAATGATCACCTGCCTTGATGATTTTATTGATATAAAATGTTGAATACATAGATAAAAGTGTAAATGTAAGTACAAGTATCGTGAATGAGCTTAGTGTGTCCTTAGTGTGCTAATTACACATGTTATTTATAGTCTAATGCTAATAACAAGAAGTTTGATATTTTCAGGATCCTCCAAAATCAACATATGAACGTTATTTGACATGGTATTCCGGGTATTTTGCCTAGGTGAGATGACTCTCCATTAAGAATGGGTCTTGTGTTGACTCCTTCTGCACATGTGAGATAAATAAAGAAAATATAGCCGTTAAAAGTGTTAGAAATATTAGTGGTAACAGTCAGGATTTCAGGATATGTTTAAGGATCCCGAGGCTTCATGAATATTTGAGGATCCTGAATATGAATTAAGGATCCTGACCCTAACAATTGCCCCCAAATTATACCTGCTAAATATAACTGTTAGTGTTTTGAATATTTAGAGGTATAATTTTTAAATAAAAATTGAAGTAAGAATTTCCAACGGATGGGTAATTTGAACCTCAACTGGTAGATTTCTAGCTGTTGAGAAGGGTCAGATCACCTTTTTACCTCTCACTGATTTCTATATAAGTAAGATATGGAGCTTCTTCGATTCCATTTTACTCTTAATCTTTCTTCTGGAAGTGCATCGAACATCATTGAAGGTAGTATTTTTATTCGTTTTGTCCTTCTTCCTTCTTAGTTTTCTTTTTCTTAAAAATGGCCAACTCGTTCTCGTGCAAACATCATAGCTATACCTGATGGTGATTTCGTAGATCAGAAGCTCCTTTCCTATGAGGAAACTTGTACCTTTGATGACGATAGTATTGAAGTTTTGAGTTTGAGTGGAACTTTTCTCGCTAGTACTGTCTTCGAGCCTTTCGATGTTAAGATCCAACCAAATTTTATTTCTTCTGTTTGGTTTTGTTTTCCTGAGTATCCCTTTACCTTAGGGCTTACCTATCCCTTTTTCGGACCATTTCTGAATTTTTTGAAATCACCAAGGTTTCATATATTCAAGCCATGCCAACGGTTTGGAGGATCCTTTATTGGATCGACAATCTGAATCGCTCCATGAGTTTCAACATTGGTCTAAATGAGTTAGCTTATGTTTACGACCTTTCTACCTTTGGAAACTCTCACTTTTTGTTGAAAGTAAAACCGACGGATCACCTATTGTTCTAAAATCCAAGCATAACGATGGTGCTTGGAAAGGAAGATACTTTTTTGTAAAACATGACTCGATTCCTGGTGGAGATCTTTTACCTCAATACTTGGTTAAAAAGGGTAGGGTTCCTTATTTTTCACATTGAGGATCCCAATATTCACACTTCTTATTTTGTTTAATTTTTTTTGCAACTTTCAAGTTTGACGAATTAGTTCCCCCTGCTGAAGATACCGAGGATATGATCAGGGACTTCCTTGCTCTGCCCAAGGCTGTCAGGACATTCAAGATCGATCCTTCCAGTCATCAAGAAATCTCAACGGTTATCATCCCTATGGATACCGGTAGGGATCCTTGAGCACCTTCATCTTTAGTCTTTGAGAAATTATCAAAATTTCTTTGGTTTTCGCAGGATCCAAAGCCACACATGCCAATGCTCTTTTCTCCCTCTCCGATCTTAATACGGTTGTGTCAAGTGGCTAGATATTTGTGAAGAAAGAGAAAAATAACTCCTCCCTTGTCTAAAAAAGGCCCACATTGATCTGACTACGAAAACTTTGGGATTCCGGAAGAAGAAAACTCCTAAAGCCATGAATTTGAATTTGGAAAATCTTGGAGCTGAGGATGCACTTCATAGGCTGGTCTCCTTTTCTCAAACAGTAGGTGTTAGTGTTGCTTTTGTTTTTTACGCTTTTCCTTTCAATATTTCTAATGTAATTCATGCTCCAAGTCTTTGATCGTGTCTCTATATACTTGAGGATCCAGGCTGAGAAGCTTTAAGAGAACAAGAAAAAATGTGGAAAGCTACCAACGAGGATCTCCTGAAACGAGTGGAACTCCTGATAAAGGAAAAGGTTGAGAAATAGGAGGAGCACGATGCAGAGATGGTAGAGGTGATCGCCGAAGTGAAAGCTAGTGCAGTCATGGCTGTTTGGGAGGCCAAGATCAAATTAGCTGAAGATGTGGCCAACACAGGATCCTGGAATCTGGTTGGATGGCACGCAACCCTCGCTGAATTAAAGGGTGAATCTGTTAAGACCGGAGAGGATCCTGAGGGGCAACATCCCAAGGAAAATGAGGACAAGAAGGGCCCAGACGATGATGACCAGCCTACGGTCTAGGCCTGTTAGATAAGAATATTTTGCATGATTTTGTATAAAACACTGTTTGGTTCTCATGGAACCGATATACCACTTTTTCTGTTTATGTATGGTTGTTTTAGATTTCCATCTGCGTGGTTGACTTATATTCTTGTTATGATTGTAGATCTTCTGAGGATCCTTAAGTAATAGGATTCTAAAGAGCAAGAACCCTTAAGATCTGAATACCCTGAAACGGTTAGTAATCAACTTGGGATCTTAAAATAGTCAAGATCTTAATCGTTATGTAGGAAAAATTAACATTAAAGGATAAATAAAACATGACTATCCTTAGGCATCGTGGACTTTAGACTTAGGAGAAGTCCCTTAGTATGATATGGGAAGATCCTTGCTTTAAAGTTCATCAGGTAGGATCCTTGATTGGCCCTGACTCAATGAACTTGGGAAGGATCCATCCTTGGGAGTTAATTAGAAATAACTTCAACTTGGAAAATACCTGAGAAAAACTTTTGTGTGATAATGTTGTAACCCTTGCATATTTTTAGGGAACATCCCAATATTAGATAACTCATTGGTGTCATAACTCTTAGAAATTTTTTGGGGAAAATCCCAACCTCATATAACATGTCAGTGTTACAATCTTTAGTAAATTACTAGGGAAATCCCAATTCAAGGTAACATATTAATGTTACAAATCTCGGTAAATTTTTGGGGAAAATCCCAATTCGTGTGATAACATGTCAACGCTATAAATCTTAGGAAATTCTCTAGGGAATATCCCATCTTGAGATAACTATTGGATTAGGTGTCTAAGCTCATAACTATAATTGGTATCCAAAACATCACAACTTACCAATTTCAAATGTACAAGAGTAGGACACTTTTACTCTTACATTTGACAAGTGTTTTAAACCTTTCTTTGAGATATGTCACTCAAGTTACAATCTTGGAGTATGACTCTAAGAATTGTTTTGGAACGAAGTATGACTCATCTTCCTGATCTAACCATTTCAACAATTCATGACTCCTCTTCTTAGTCATAAGAATGCACTAAGATGACCTTTAGAGGACTAATTGTGATATGATTTCTAAATCATTAAGATGATCACAAACATGATACTAAAGTACTCTCCCATCTTTTCAGATTTGAGAAACTTTTATCTTTCTGCCTAATTTGATTCTTCCCATTCGTTCTGACATACATTGAGACTTTTCCAATGTTTCAGAATTATACTTAAATTTGTAAGTATAACCATATTTACTAAACTTTAGTAAATCAAATAGTCTTAACGAGCTTTGTGGTGGACATGACCAGTGCACAAGAATGTGTACTCGATCCCTTTAGTCCTTCACTTGACTCACACATCCATGTGAACAAGTAATTAGTCTTGATTTTCCAATGCTTGAAAGTTCTCATTCATCATACTATTCAACTTGCATGATTCCAAGTTTCGGTCCAATTGAAACTTGGGCGATGAGGAACTTTCCTGATTTGGTAAATTTAGACACTACCACAAATGAAAGAATCAAATCCATTTTCCAATATCGCTGTCAGTGGAATCATATAAGCAACAATTTTCCACAAATGCCATTGTAAGGATACTTCAAATAAATAAAATTAAACAATTTTCTTTTATTTTAAAACTTTGCGGAAAAACTTATCCTTACAATCCACATGGAAAATTGTTGTTATCTATTCCTTAGCAATATATCATAACTTCTTAAGCAACTGCTCAAAACTCTGATGCGATCAAAATCCACCTTCGCGATCAGAATCGGCATATACTTCCTTTAAGATTTCTCTCTATTCTTTGATTCTTAAAACATCAACATGTGACCCAGTCACATCATGTAATGAGGATCTCAGAATAGAACTTAACAGAGTTAGATAATGGGCTCTACCTGATGTAGAGTCAAACTTATTGACTTTAACATCCTTAGGTAAATTTGTCAGCTTTGCAATCAACGCCCCTTCCTTTGGCAAAATAAACATATGGACCCTTTGGTAATGGGACTATCTCAGACTTAGCCTTTCTCTTTACCATTTGGTCAACCGGGTTGACTATGGCCAATCCATGAAATTCACACTTTGTACCTTACCAAGTCGTTGGTGGAGCGTGTGTGGTTAACCGGCACACTAACTTGGACTAGTAAGGATCACGAATGGTGACTTAATGTTTATCATAGATCGGTGGAGCGTGTGTGGTTAACCGGCACATTGATTAGGTGATAATATTAAGGGTACCAAGTGAATTTGCATGGTTATTCACACCTTGTTTTGTGATCCTCGGCATCCCAGTCACAAAACTTGAAGGGCACAATCGAGATTGAAACATGCCATTGAAAAGTTCAATGAATCTCAAAAGAATCTAGGAATTTCAAAAACCAATTAAACCTAATAATTCATTTCGTTTTCATGGTGGAAATTGGTGAATCGTCATACACCTACCTTCAAATATATTATAGCTTAGATTACGACATCCCTCTTCTAAGTTATAATATATTGTGTTGGATCCTAGCCTTAATATTACATTTGGGTGTATTATTAAGGATTCGATATATCTAATCTAAACTTGTTTTCTTCTTTTCAGATGTCTTCCAACAACAAAGATTCGGGCTCTAACCCTACTGGCTCCTTTTCCCTCATGAACCTTTGTGGGAGGGTCATATTTGATGGTTCCAACTTCATGGATTGGATCCAGAACATCATGATGGTTACTCGTTACGAGGACAAGGAATATGTCCTCGATAAGGAGCTAAAGGAGCTTGATGAGTCCACTGCTACTCCTGAGGAGGTCGCTAAGTATCAGGCACATGAAAGAGATGCCACCAAGGTGGCATGCATCATGATGGCCACCATGACAGCTGAACTCCAAAAGTCCTATGAGGACTATTACCCTTTTGAGATGCATCATGATCTGATGGAAAGGTACCATCAGAGTGCTCGTCAAGAGCGGTATGAAATAATCTCCTCCATGATCACTACCCGTATGAAGGATAGCGAACCAATCACGAGCCACATGCAGAAAATGCAAAGGTATGTGGACCGTCTAATGAAACTGAATGTGAACTTCCCTGAGGAGTTGGCAATTGATATCATTTTGCACTCCTTGCCCTCGTGTTATGATCAATTTCGTATGACATACCACATGAACAAGGAGGAAGTCACACTCAGTAAGCTTCAAGGACTTCTGAAGACTGCCGAAAGTGGTCTTAAAAGTAAGTCGGTTGCTACTCCTACTCCTACTACTACCCCTGTTTTGGCTATCGGGCAAGGCAAAGGGAAGAAGAGGAAGCACCCTTCGAAGGGTACCAAGGGAAAGTCCCTTGAAGGCTCCTCATCTGGAACCAAAGGTGGTTCTATCACTCCTTCTGCCATCCCTAAGGATGCTGAATGCTTCTACTGTCAAAATAAGGGGCACTGGAAGCGAAATTGCCCAAAGTACTTGCAGGATGTCAAGGATGGGAAAGTGAAACCATCCCATGCAGGTATTTACACTATATTGTCTAATAACTCACCATATTCTAATTCTTGGGTTCTTGATACAGGTTGTGGTATTCACATCTGTTGTGACTTGCAGGGCCTAAGAAGAAGTGAGGATGTGGAGCACGGAAAGATAAACTTAATCATGGGGAACAAGAAGGTTGCACCTGTTACCAAGATTGGAGTTTATACTTTGTTGCTAGATAGTGGGTTAAAGTTAGATTTGAATAAATGTGTGTACTCGTCTGAAATGGCGAGGAATATTATTTCCTTTCATGCTTTGTACAAACAAGGTTTTACCTTTTCTTTTGATAATGAAGTTGGTAGTATTAATGCTTTCTTTAATAATGTTCTTTATTTTAAAGCATTACCTTGTGATGGTGTGTATGAAGCTGTATCGGTTGTAGATAATTTAGGAAATAATGTATTATGTATTGATTCTTCTACTAGCTTGGATAAAGCATCTTTGTGGCATTGTCGTCGTGGACATGTAAGCAAGAAACGCATAGGCCAGCTCCAAAAGGATGGAGTCTTGGAGTCGTTCGACCTCAAGTCGGATGATAGTTGTGAGTCTTGTCTACTTGGAAAAATGACAAAATCACCCTTCACTGGTACTTGTGCAAGGGGTGAGGGTTTGTTGGACCTTATACATACTGATGTATGTGGACCATTCAAAACCGCCACAAGGGATGCTAATCGCTATTATGTGACTTTTATTGATGATTTTAGTAGATATGGTTATGTCTACTTAATCAAACATAAGTCAGAAACTTTTGAAAGGTTTAAAGAGTTTAAACAGGAAGTAGAAAATCAATTGGGCAGGAACATTAAGATGCTTCGATCCGATCGAGGTGGTGAGTATCTTAGTACTGAGTTCCTCGACTATCTTAAGGAGTGTGGGATTGTCTCACAATTGACACCTCTCAGGACACCACAGCTGAATGGTGTAGTTGAGAGGCGCAATCGAACTTTGTTGGACATGGTTCGCTCTATGATGAGTCGAGCTTCGCTACCAATCTCTTTTTGGGGGTATGCCTTAGAGACTGCCGCCCACATCCTTAATCTAGTCCCTACAAAGAAGGTTGCCAAAACACCTCATGAGATGTGGACTGGGAAAGTTCCTAATTTGGACCACATCAAGATTTGGGGTTGCGAGGCTTTCGTGAGGCGCGAGACTCATGACAAGCTCGAACCTCGAAGTGAAAGGTGTATTTTCATCGGCTACCCACAAAAATCCTTTGGTTACCTCTTCTACAGACCCAGTGAGAATGTGGTCTTTGTGGCTAGGAGAGGGGTCTTTCGAAAGAGAGAATTTATAAGCCAAGGAGACAGTGGGAGGCAAATTGACCTTGAAGAAATTCAAGACTCAATTGGTGAAGGAACCTCAGACACTAGCAATCAACTTGAGGAGGAAATTCCTGTTGATCGAGCTGACGAGTCTATACTTCCGAGGCGTTCCACAAGGGTTAGGTACACACCTGAGTTTTATTATGGATTTCATATTACTACGGACGGTGATACATTTATCAGTGACAGTACACTGGTAAATCTGGATGAACCTAACAGTGTTAAGGAAGCCATGGCAGGCCCAGAGTCTGCTAAATGGAAGGAGGCTATGGACAGCGAGATACAGTCCATGTATGACAATCAAGTTTGGAACTTGGTTGACAATGTACCAGGCCGTAAGACAGTCGGGTGCAAATGGATCTTCAAGAAGAAGACCGATATGGATGGGAAGGTGCACACTTATAAGGCTCGACTGGTTGCGAAGGGGTTTACTCAGACTCAGGGTATTGATTATGATGAAACCTTTTCACCAGTAGCAAAGATTAAGTCTATTAGGGTTATGCTAGCCATTGCTGCATTTCATGATTATGAAATATGGCAAATGGATGTCAAAACCGCTTTCCTTAACGGAAAGTTGGCTGAGGATGTTTGCATGAATCAGCCAGAAGGTTTTGTCAGTGCAGAGTACCCCAATAGAGTGTGCAAGCTTGAGAAATCCATTTATGGATTGAAACAAGCATCTCGAAGTTGGAATCTTTGTTTCGATGAGAAGGTCAAAGAGTTTGGTTTCTCAAGAAGTGAAGATGAGTCCTGCGTGTATGTCAGAGCTAGTGGGAGTATAGTTAGCTTTTTGGTACTGTATGTGGATGACATACTACTCATAGGAAATGACATCCCAACCTTGCAGGAGGTTAAGTCCTGGCTTGGGAAGTGCTTTGCTATGAAGGACCTTGGAGAAGCTACCTATATCCTAGGGATAAGGATATTAAGAGAAAGGAGTAAAAGACTAATTGGACTTAGTCAGAGTATCTACTAGGATAAGGTGTTGAAAAGGTTCAACATGCAGAATTCCAAGAAAGGAGAATTACCGATCCAAAGCAATGCCAAACTGAGCAAGGCTCAGAGCCCGAGTACAGAAGATGAGATAGCTGAGATGAGTCGATTACCTTATGCTTCCGCTGTTGGTTCGATCATGTATGCTATGACTTGTACCCGACCTGATGTGGCCTTCGCTTTGAGCATGGTCAGCAGATATCAGGGGAACCCTGGCAAGGCTCATTGGACTGCGGTAAAGAATATTCTCAAGTACCTGCGGAGGACTAAGGATTGGATCCTTACCCTTGGTGGGAGTGATGACTTGAGAGTAGTAGGGTATAGTGATGCTAGCTTTCAGACTGATAGGGATAACTTCCGCTCTCAGTCGGGCTGGGTCTTTACCTTAAATGGAGGGGCAATCACTTGGAAGAGTTCCAAACAGGAGACTGTAGCTGATTCGACTTGTGAATCAGAGTACATAGCAGCGAGTGAAGCGGCAAAGGAGGCGATATGGCTGAGGAACTTCATTGGAGACCTTGGAGTTGTACCAGCTATTAAGGAGCCTATGGAGATTTTCTGTGACAGCAATAGTGCGGTTGCCTTAGCCAAGGAACCAAGAGATCATGGCAGATCTCGACACATTGACAGAAAATATCACTTCATAAGACACAAGATAGAAGAGGGACTCCTCGTGGCAAAGAGGGTATCGTCAGATGAGAACCCTGCGGATCCCCTTACGAAGGGACTGACGAGGGTGAAGCATTTGCAGCATGCGAGGCGCATCGGGCTGAGGGACGATATTAGTTTTACAGATTAGATAGCCTTTTCTGAAACTTGTAAAATGTAATCGACGTTTGATGATGAATAAAATTTGTGATTTATTTATGAGTAAAGTGTTGCTATCATTGTCAATTATTTACTATTGTTTCAGTTTTGCATGTTTTGACTTCCAGAATAATTAATTTATTCAAACTCTCCACAGTCGGTCATATGTCGGAAGTAGGTATGAATCAAGACTGTCATGAATTGGGATTGTAGATGACTAAAGGTGTTTAGCCATAGCAATGGTTGCTACAACATTCATGAGTACTCATAAGTTATGAGTATTGGAATAAACCCACGCTCACTTGTATCACTTCATGGAATTTATCTCGAGTGATCGTGAGACGGTAATATCATATAAGTCTTCAAACCTAGAGATATGAGTTGTTACCTATGAGTTGGTTGTGCATTGATTGCACGTAAACGCATCAGTAACTTGATGTTATAAAACGTGCCTTTGTGTGCAATTCAATAAGTAGTAGAACAAGCATATGAGTCGAAGTTTATCTGTTCCTTCTAGAAATAGAAGCGATATCTGGGCCCCTCGATGATTTTGTGTTGACCCATGTACCGGGCCCGGTCAGAACTAAATTGATGTGTTCAGTTAAGTTCTTTGTCAAACAAATCGGAAATCGAGAAACAACTGCTAGACAATAAGTAAGACATTGTTCCATGTATTTGTCCGGCTGATATCATGAGAGCAGAGGATTATATGATCACTTATCTAAAATGGCGCTTCATAGTTCACAAGAGTTTTCGAGAGCTACGATTGCCGGTTGGTTCCTGAAGTAATATAGGCAAATACAGTTATTAGACTTATCCAAGTGGGAGTCTGTTGGATAAGGTGTCTAAGTCCATAACTTATTTGGTATATACTTGACCCGACTCGGCATGGTCCATTTGGGTTGCACTTCACCCAAACTAGTTATGGATAATTTTATGAGAGTTGTATACTTACGATTTATTAATATATTATAAGTTATAATATATTAATATAAAGTCATGTTACTTAATTAGTTTTAATCTTGAATTAATTATGAATTAATTTAGTGATTAAAAGGAAGACTAATTAAATCATGGGCTATTATATTTATATGGTGTGGGCTAACACTCATTTGGAATGGGCTAAGCTTATATAGAAGTCCATGGATGATCCATGGAGCTTTTACCCATGGATCCTTGGAAGAGGAAAAGACATGGGTTATTAGGGTTTCACCCTAACCATGTACACTATATAAACAAGCTTATGTTGCATGAAAAAGACACTAATGTGTGTGTAAGTGTGGTGGCCAAAATCAAGAGTTAGTATACTCTCTCATACATCTTTTCCAAGTTTGTGGTGATTTGTGATTTCCATTTGAGGCATTCACATTATTGGTGCTTGGCTCTCAAACTCCAAGGAATCAACAATCAACAAAAGGTATGTAATTCATCTAGTTCTTTTATGGTTAAAAGTACCCCATGCCATGCTAGATAGGTTATAAACCTTGGAAAATAATATTTTGCATGTATCTTAGACAAACATAGATCCAAGGTTTAATAGGGTTGCATGTACACTTAGGAAGTGTTAGAATGCTCAAAACCCAACAGTAATATCCTTGAGAATAAGGATACTTTGGTTCTCTCTAGTGAAATCGGCCTTGCCCTTTTGTGTACACACACTAGTCCCATTTCACCAACCAATAACATCTTTATATAGTGTGGATATTAGGGTTAAACTCTAATACCCATGACCTTTCATTTCATATGATCCATGGGTTAAACACTCCATGGACTATCCATGAAAGCTTAGCCCAACCTAAATGAACTTGGCCCAAAACACACATATATCTTAGAGTCCATATTTAATTAGTTCCTTTTGATCACTTAATTAATTATAAATTAATTCTTGATCAATACTAATTAAATAATATGATTATATATTAATATATTAGAACTTATAATATATTAATATAAATCACTAGTATCCTTTTTTCCTCATCTTGTCTATCCAATTGTCCCGATGCCATGCAATCCAAATGGACCATGCCGGGTCGGGTCAAGTCTTACCAATTATAGTTATGGACTTAGACATTAATCCAACAGTCTCCCACTTGGATAAGTCTAAAACTATTATTGAGTATGACTTCAAACCCTGACTAGCAATCGTAGCTCTCAAAAGCTTCTGTCGAACTCTGACCTTGCCGATGAACTCTGACCATTGTCAATGACTTGTCCATTAGATAAGGGATCATATATTCCTCCATTCTAGATATCATATGGACTGAGACATGGATTATAAATCATTCTCTCTGTCCATTTGTTGTTTCCCGATTTCCGATTCATGATGACTGACTGATTGAACAAATCAAATCAGTCCTGGCTTGGCCAAGCACTCACATGTCTCATCACTAAATCATCGAGGGGCCCATAGATATCGCTTTTATCCCGAAGGTAAAAGGAATGGATAAACTTCGACTCATATGGCTTGTTCTACTACTTGTTGAATCATACACAAAGGCACGCTTTATAACATCGAGTTACCAATGCGTTTTCATGCAATCAATGTATAACCAACTTATAGTAACAACTCATATCTCTAGGTTTGAAGAATATAAGATATTATCGTCTCATGATCACTCATGATAAAATCCATGAAGTGATTCAAATGAGCGTGGGTTGAATCCAATACTCAGAACTTATGAGCACTCATGAGTGTTGTAGCACCACTTTGTCCAACATCTTAGACCTCTACAAGCCAACTCATGACAGTCTTGATTCATATCTACTTCCAACATATGACCGACTGTGGATAGTTTAAATAACTTAGTCATTCAGGAAGAATGACCTAGTTTATTCTGGAAGTCAAAACATGCAAAATGAAACACAAGAATAAATGAATCAAATATGGTATCAAACCCTATGAATATAAATAGACCACTTTTATTTATCACCATACTGATTACTCATTATTTCATTGTTTCGGTTTTATCAACTTTATACCTGAATTAAAAACACTAGTTGTCCCATGCTCCAAGCATGTACACTATGTTTTTCTAAACAATAGCTTTGCCATACACCAAGTATGCACTCTATGTTTGTCTATGATCCTTACTTTGTGAAATAAACCAATTGAACATAATTTCAATGATTCTAATTTCACACTCCCAAATCCTTATCGAAAAATGTGATAATTTCAAATTCCTATCATTTATCGAAATTTGTTTAGATTTTAAACTTATATGCACTGACCCTCCTGTAATGAATATGTACAAAGTCACAAAGACTTGTCAACAGTCATTATAAGGTATTCCAATGGAGATCAACTCCATGGAAACTAAGTCTCACATTCAAAGTACATTGCTTTGGACATGCTTCTTGCATTAAGTTTTCTAATCTTACATAGATAACTTCCACCTATGGAGACAACTCCATATTCTCATTTTGACTATTACTTCTGAATAAGAGATGCATCTTTTGAGAATATGTCCATATGGTCCTTCCAAAATTAGCACTATACTTCCAACTGTCCCTGAGCAACCAATCTTTGGTAAACCTCAGATTGTCCTCGACAATTGCTTAATCATTTTAGTCATATCTAATTCTAGACCTTTTCCCTTCTTAATGCCTCTGGGCATTTGGAAAAATTTAGAAATGACAAATATTATAGCACATGCAATCGATCCTGTACCCAAAGCAAATGGTACACGATTCATGATGTCTCACATAAAGACATGATTCTAGACCAGTCCTTTGCTACAATATTTTTATTTGCCATGTTTTCAAAATTTGACTATGAAGAGGGATGCCGTAATCATAATCGAATTTTGAGAACGCAATATATAGAATTTCCTTAAGTTGAACCAATCCAACATGAAATTCATATATATATTCTTGACTAAAGATGATTAAGGTCTCAATCTAAGCTTGTAGAATTGGAATGAAGTATAAAATCCTCTCCCTTAATTATAGCAAAACAACTTTTCAAACCCGAATTGAAACTTTTGTTTTCTATAATTAACATTGCTAACTTGCAACACTAACAATAATTATCATGCTCCCACTAACATGATGATTATTAGCATAACACTTATGCTCCCACTAGTTTTGACATGTACTCAGAAATCAGCTGGACTTCTAGAAATCAATACTTTATTGACTTTCTTACCAAAGTTCAGATTTTTGATGCGAGATGCTTTGATAAAACTTTATCAAAATCATACACCTTTCCTTAGATAGCATGCATGTGTATCTAAACAATTTTAGAACTATGAAAAGGGATGCCGTAATCATAGTCTCAATTGTTTAGACCTTTTGCCATCTGCTTCAAATCTACTTGGTGGAAGTGTTTCCTCACTATCATTTTCATGAATCGGAGAGAAACCTTATGAACCTTAGATTTTATGGTATATGTGTTCTTATCCATGTGAATCGTCAAAACCATAGTCACAAGACAAGGATAATGACAAATCCAAACTCATATGGACTGAACTTATGCAATCTTAACTTCTTGTCACCTGGCAGTACATGGTCTGCCATTGCTTCTAAGTTGTTATGCAACCCATTGAGAACTTTCAGAACTCCTATGCAAAGCCAACTTTAACTGGAATGGGCACATAATATGTCAACACGATAGGTTATAAACCTCAAGTCGTGTGCTGGTGAAGAACCTCAGGTTTTATTCTTGATTAGTTCTTGAAATTCTTTTTAGGATGTTTAAGACTCCCACTATCCTCTTGACATATAAGACTATCTTGCCAAATATTCAAGAGATAGTGTGTATTCTTTATCAAGACAAACACTTCACACAATTGGCCTTAGTTGGTCTTTGTTTAATCCAAAACATCACAACTTACCAACTTCAAATGTACAAGAGTAGGACACTTTTACTCTTAAATTTGACAAGTGTTTTAAACCTTTCTTTAAGATATGTCACTCAAGTTACAATCTTGGAGTATGACTCTAAGAATTGTTTTGGAACGAAGTATGACTCATCTTCCTGATCTAACCATTTCAACAATTCATGACTCCTCTTCTTACTCACAAGAATGCACTAAGATGACCTTTAGAGGACTAATTGTGATATGATTTCTAAATCATTAAGATGATCACAAACATGATACTAAAGTACTCTCCCATCTTTTCAGATTTGAGAAACTTTTATCTTTCTGCCTAATTTGATTCTTCCCATTCGTTCTGCCATACATTGAGACTTTTCCAATGTTTCAGAATTATACTTAAATTTGTAAGTATAACCATATTTACTAAACTTTAGTAAATCAAATAGTCTTAACGAGCTTTGTGGTGGACATGACCAGTGCACAAGAATGTGTACTCGATCCCTTTAGTCCTTCACTTGACTCACACATCCATGTGAACAAGTAATTAGTCTTGATTTTCCAATGCTTGAAAGTTCTAATACATCATACTATTCAACTTGCATGATTCCAAGTTTCGGTCCAATTGAAACTTGGGCGATGAGGAACTTTCCTGATTTGGTAAATTTAGACACTACCACAAATGAAAGAATCAAATCCATTTTCCAATATTGTTGTCAGTGGAATCATATAAGCAACAATTTTCCAGAAATGTCATTGTAAGGATACTTCAAATAAATAAAATTAAACAAATTTCTTTTATTTTAAAACTTTGCGGAAAAACTTATCCTTACAATCCACATGGAAAATTGTTGTTATCTATTCCTTAGCAATATATCATAACTTCTTAAGCAACTGCTCAAAATTCTGATCACCGAACCATGCGATCGAAAACCATCTTCGCGATCAGAATCATCATATACTTCCTTTAAGTTTCTTCACTTTTCTTTGATTCTTAAAACATCAACATGTGACCAAGTCACATCATGTAATAAGAATCTAAGAATAGAAACTTAACAAAGTTAGATAGTGAACTTTACCTGAAGCAGAGTCAAACTTCTTGACTTGATCAACCTTATGATCTTTCAGGTAAATAGGCAGCTTCGCAATTAATGCCCCTTCATTTGGCAAGAGAAACATATGGACTCGGTGGGAATGGTACATGGGACTATCACAGACTTAGCCTTTCTCTTTACCATTTGGTCAACCGGGTTGACTATGGCCAATCCCTTTCCATTGGGAAGAGAATGCTTTTTCTGGATTTCCAGTGTCACCATTGTCACTGTCCATAAAGTTTTCGGGAAGTTGATCTTCTAATCAAATTTGCTTTACTATCGTTCCAAATCATTGCTGATTCAGCAGCACCAAGCAAATAGATATGATCATTAAGGTTCATGTCATAGTCTGTTTCATAGTAGTCCCAAAGGAACTCACTATGTGACTTAGAAAGTGATTGAACATCCAACTTTCTCAAGACTTTGACACCCAACTCTCCCGGCTTGTCAATATGTGACTTCATCTCTAAGATGTGATCACACATAGACCTTGCTTGCCATTAGGACTTGAGTGACCTTGAACTTGTGGGTTAGGGAGAATAATTGGAGGAGGTGGAGGAAGTAAAGTTCCAAGAGATTTGGGAAGATCATAGATGTCTGAACTAGACATCTTTTGGGAGATATTCAAGATAGTTGATCTAAAGTCCTTAATATAACACCCAATATGAAATATTAAGGCTAGGATCCAACAACCTATTTATAACTGGAAGAGGGATGTCGTAATCCGAGTTATAAAATAGTTGAAGGTAGGTAAATGACGATTTACCAATTTCCACCATGAAAAACGAAATAATTTAATTAGGTTTTTAATTGGATTTGAAACTCCTAGATCTTTTGAGATTCATTGAACTTTTCAATGGCATGTTTCAATCTCGAGTGTGCCCTTCAGGTTTTGTGACTGGGATGCCGAGGATCACAAAACAAGGTGTGAAGTAACCATGCAAATATACTTGGTACCCTTAATATTTACCCCTCAATCGATGTGCCGGTTAACCACACGAGTTCCACCGATACTATGATAAATATTAAGTTACCCTTATCCAGGTTAGTGTGCCGGTTAACCACACACGCTCCACTAACGGTTTAAACAAAGTGCAAAATTTAATTTCATGGATTAGCACCTTATTCGCATTTTCCTAAGTAACTAAGATTGGGAATTAATAAAAGGTTTAGTTACTTAGTATTTATCATTAATACTTTTAATGAAGGGAGAATTATAGTCCTTGTCCTACCTGTTCGGCTAACGACCCTCCACCAGTCAAGGAAGCGGTGGGTGAGAGTGGACACCCATTAAGCTGCCATTTTATAGGCAACAACCTTATACCCCCCTTATAGATCGGCTTCGTGAATGAGGCCTACTAATGGTAAGACTGACTTGCTCTTATACACATATATATTATTAAATTATAATATTATAAAGTATAAGGTTTGAATTTTAACTTTTAAAATTCTAAGGGCTTAACTTGGAATTAAAGTATTCATTAGAGATAACTTTTCAAATTCCAAAACTTGAGGGCAAGTTTTGAAACTATTCAAAACTCTTGGATTTTCATAACTTATGAGTTTTAAGTAAAGCTTTAAAACCTTTAATGAAGAGACTCTTGGACATCCATAACTTGAGGACAAGTTATGGAGCCATAAAAACTATTTATAAGAAAAGACTCTTCATTTTTTTTGTAACCTAAGGCATATTTATGAGTTTTTAAGATTCATAAATGTGACTTTTCATATAACTTGAGGACAAGTTACAAAAAAACACATTTTATGAACAACTTTTAGATTAATTAGGATTGAAAACAACTAAAACACAAATTTTTTTTCCATTAATCTAAACTAACTCATAAATAAAGGAAACATAGAACTTTTGGTAATCCATAACTTATGGAGTTAAATGCTTGTTTTATGATGAAACTTTTCATGTTCCATAACTTAAGAATAAGTTATGGAATTCTTTAAAACATTAACACCAAATTTTGTAACTCCATAAAAACTTTGAATCAATTTTTTTTAAAACCTTTTCATATCCATAAGTTATGGAGGTTTCAAAACACAAAAGATCACAACTTTAAAAAAAACTTTTTGAGCTCCAAAATTTTATGACAAAATTTGTAACTCCTTAAAACATTTAGATCAAACTTTTAAAACTAATAAAATAATCATATCATTTTATCTTTTACTAAATTTGACCTAATTCAACTCATATAGCAAATGATTCAAATTTTACAAATAATTAGTTTTTCACAAAACAATTAATTATCTTAAAATTTGACAAATTTCATGTTTTTTTTTCAACTTTGAAAATCAAACATTTGCATGAATATAACAGAAAACAACCCATGGCTCTGATACCACTGTTGGGTTTTAGTATACTACAACATCCTATGGTGCACATACAACCCTAAATACCTTGGATCTATGTTTTCTCTATTATACATGCAAATATGAAGTTTCCAAGATATTACCCTATACTAGCATACAAATATCATATACTTGGGGTAATAAAATAGATAGAATACATACCTTTTTTTGATGTAACTTGTCTTCATGAAGCTTGAGTGCCTAGTGCCCCAAGTGTGACACCTCAAATGGTTCACACAACACCATGAACACTTGGAATAACCTTGAGAATAAGGATACTTTGGTTATCTCTAGGGAAATCGGCCTTGCCCTTTTGTGTACACACACTAGTCCCATTTCACCAACCAATGACATCTTTATATAGTGTGGAGATTAGGGTTAAACTCTAATACCCATGACCTTTCATTTCATATGATCCATGGGTTAAACACTCCATGGACTATCCATGAAAGCTTAGCCCAACCTAAATGAACTTGGCCCATCACACACATATATCTTAGAGTCCATATTTAATTAGTTCCTTTTAATCACTTAATTAATTATAAATTAATTCTTGATCAATACTATTTAAATAATATGATTATATATTAATATATTAGAACTTATAATATATTAATATAAATCACTAGTATCCTTTTTTCCTCATCTTGTCTATCTAATTGTCCCGATGCCATGCAACCCAAATGGACCATGTCGGTTCGGGTCAAGTCTTACCAATTATAGTTATGGACTTAGACATTAATCCAACAATAATAACAAACTAAACCCAGAATCTCAAAACATAATCTCTATGAGTGTGTACGGATCATGCCGGCGCCTTCCCGCGATCCTCGCTAGTACCTGAAACACATAACACAACAACTGTAAGCATAAATGCTTAGTGAGTTCCTCAAAATACCACATACAACACATACGCCTTTCCAGGCCATAACTCTGTGGGATCTTCCGATCCAAGTGTCTCAGGGGACTTCCATCCCGAATCCCGGTAGACCTTCCGGTCCTACCCGTATCGACCTTCCGGTCCGTAACCTCCTGACCTTCCGGTCCATATCATCTTGACCTTCCGGTCCATATCATCTTGACCTTCCGGTCCTTACCATACATAACATACATAGCACATACATATCACATAACCGCTTATAGCACATACATCTCATAGCATACAAGACCTTCCGGTCACACATAGGTACCCTTACAGGTACAGTATAGTGAGAAGGCTCACCTCAATGAAGTCGGATAAACTCTCGTGCTCAACGTCCCGAGCTAGCCTCCTCCTATTATTCAAATAACATTCCCGATCAATATTCTCTCATAGCCTCATCTCTACAGATTGGGTAGAAGGCCATTTTACCCCTCTCTGAACTCTCTTGAATCAGTCTTGACCAGAACCCTAAAGTCAACGAAAGTCAACGGTCAAACTTTGACCCGACTCGTCGAGTGTACAAGGGCGACTCGGCGAGTCCATGCGGGTTCTCTGAATCCTTCTAGCCTCTCTTGGCTCGTCGAGTCATCGTCCCACTCGACGGGTTACACCTGTCACGAATCGCGGGGCAACCCCGACTCGACTCGTCGAGTCCCATTATGGACTCGACGAGTTTCATCCATGGCCACACTATAGATCTGGCCTTCCCAACCACTATAATCTCGTAAAGGTCCGACCTTTACACTCATGCAATGTCCATAAAGCTCCTTTGGCTGAAATAACCTCTAGAATGGCAACCTAGGGTCATATCTCTAATGGGATAGCAAAAAGCAAGGTAGATAGGACTCTCTGGACCTCTTATGGTCCATATCTAAGAAGAACTCCACCTTGGGACCTCACATACTTCGAATCCAAGCCAAACAAGGCATAAGAAAACCCTAGATTCAAGTAGATCACTGATATGTGCATAATTAATCATATGTTTAACATATATTTCTATTCATTTTTGGCTAATTATATGCATAATATGGACAAAAGGTACTTAATAATGCTTATATTGTGTTTTCAGTCCAAAAGACATGCTTGGAAGCAGAAAGGAAAAAGGAGAAGCAATTAGAGACCAAAGAATGAAGGAAAAGGGAAAACTACACACTTACTCGGCGAGTCCACGCATGTACTCGGCGAGTTCATTAGAATGTTCCCGAAAGAAAAGTCAAGATTCCTTGCCGAACACGGATTTCACACTAGTACTCGGCGAGTCCACGACCTACTCGCCGAGTAGCCCCTGTTTTGTGATAATTATAAATAGCGGGTCTTAATCCGATGGAAGGACGGCTAGAACCTTTGGGGAGAAGCAAGCTGCGATTGAAGAGCCAGAAGAACCCTAGAGAACGAAGATACAACCTAGAATCCAATTCCGAAGAAGATTTGAGGCACATTCTCATCATTCTACTTAATCTATTGTTTCTCAATTATGGTTAGACAATTAGAATTCGTTTTATTGTTGTTAATTACCTCAATCATGAGCTAAAACTCTTAAACTTCTGTTTGGGGATACAAAATTGATATTATGGTTTGATTTTATGGTAGGATTAATTTAATATTGGTGAATTTGTTAATTTTAGCTTGTTAAAGAACCTTGTGTGTGAATGATAACTAATTTTATGTTAATAGGAAGATAATTAAATAGTATGAACATCTTTTAATTATCAACCTCATATGTTTATGTGACCACTTTATCATATGTTTAGGACTAACGAACGTGAAACTAGAACTAATAAGAAAAATTAGGTAAATTCATGTGTGAGCTTGTTTGATGACCATCAGCAAGAGGTTAACTAAAGGACCAATTTAGTTAGCTGTTACAAGTCTAAATTAACCCGAATAAATAATCTAGTGAATTAAATTAAATTAGACAACTGATCACTGTTTGAGTTAGTTTGTTTTCTAAGGATTATCGTAGCGAACGCAAGGCTAATCACTTGAATCGGTAGCCAATAGAAGAATTACTCCATTGCACTATTACCATAATATCAACCATAGGATCAATTGAGTTGAACTAAACAGAAGTCCCTTTTATTATTAAATTCAGTTAAATCTTTGTTTTTCTAGTTCTTAGCCTAAGTAGTATTAGTAAGTTTCTAGTCTTGTAAAACTAGAGAAAACCCATATTTACTATTTAATTTAGATAAAATTAGTCTTTAGTTTTAATTTACCGTTCCCTGAGTTCGACACTCTACTTACCCAACTATACCACTAAAAGACAGGTTCACTGCCTTTGTGTGCTTAATTTATAACTCAAAAGTAGGATTAAAACCAGTGCATTTTACACACATCAATCACCAAATACACGAGATTGAGCATAAATTAGTACCTCTAGCAGCCTCTTCTGATCAAATGGGTGATAGATCTGAGCTCCTCAATCTTCCTTGTTTGTCCTCCATCCTTCTTTCTTGCAAAATCACACTTAGAATGATGAATTAGCCCTCCTCTTGCACTACAAGCTTTCTCTCTGCTCTCTAGGGTTTCTCAGGGGTGCATTGGCCGCAAATGGAGGCCATAAAGGCCTTTAAATAGGGCACAGGCCCCGAGAATTAGGGTTTCAACCTACAGCGTGGACTCGTCGAGTCCCCCCTTTCCGACTCGTCGAGTCCGCTCATTAATCCAGTCAGCAAACGCGCTCCTACTCGACGAGTCCAAGCGTCGACTCGTCGAGTCCCTCTCTTTTACAAAAAGAAAACATGATCAAACATAATACCTGGAAATCCGGATGTTACATGATTACTGGAAAGTCAGAATGGAAAGATTTTTACTTGGAAAAGAAAAAGATGAATCTATCTGGAGATCCGTTAAAGAAAAGAAAAAGATGAATCTATCTGGAGATCCGTTAAAGAAGGTCCTCACGTTCCAGTTCGAACTATTGTTAGAGATGCTGCTTCAAATCTCATAGGACAGGATGATCAACGTCAAGCACCTCTCACTGCGGATGATCTTGAAAAGCTGCATGCAGATCAAGTTGCCTTTTCCGAAATGGTGTTTGGTGTTTAACCTTCTCTCTTTGAGCACATTAAACTATGTAAATCCGCAAAAGAGATTTGGGACACACTTCAAGATTTGTTCGAAGGGTCAGAGAACATGATGGATAAGCGTCTAACCTCGGTTGTAAATGAGTTCGGCACTTTCACTACAACACCTGGTGAATCTGTTGCCTCAGCCTTAAACAAATATCGAATCGTCGCTAACAACATGACAACTCATGGGATAGTCCAAACCCTACTTGAATACAACCTCAAGTTCATCAACAGCCTCAGAAAAGGGTGGAGAAATTTGAAATCATGTCTTCAGAGTAATGGATCTCTGAAAAAGTTGAAGCTCTACCAAATTTTCAATGAGCTTCAAGGTCATGAATCAAATGTTGCACAAACCCTACGTGAACTCACTAGAGGCCCTCTAGCTCTAGTCAGTTCTTACGATCCACAAACTCCGAACCTCGATGTTTTGGACCCCTTCTCTGCTGTTGTTCCATATATTCCTCCTGTTCAACTCTCACCTCTAACCATAACTGCTCCCACCAACAACAACTATCAATCCATTGGTGACCTTAATCTTGAAGATATGGACTCTGAACTCCTCTTCCAACAGGAGTTTGCCTTACTTTCCATGAAATACAATCGTCCTTATAACAAGCCATATCACAACCGTTTTCATTCTCCTCACCAAAATAACCCTCAACCTTTCAACAAACCTTCAGAAAACCCACTATCCTACAAGCCTAACCTTCCTACACCAAATCACATTGGAATCATCACAGACTCCAAAGTCAGAAAAACCCAAGATTGTATGTCACAAATGTGGTCAGGCAAATCACTTTGCCAAAGATTGATTAGCCGAAGTCCCACAGAAACCCAAGATCAAGGACTTTGCTTAATATGCACGTCAAGCTCAAGAAATAGCAGAAAGTGGAAAGGCTTTTGTTACCACTGTATCAAGGGATGTAGAAGGGTATTGGTCGTCTGGAGATGATGATGACGTAACCACTGGCAGGAACATGTGTCTTATGGCTCGACAAGAAATAGAATGTGTTGAAGGCTACTGGTCGTCTAGGTTAGAGAGAGATGATGAAGATGTTGAACCAAACTACTACTACATGGCTACCAATGTTCCACCTAGCAGAAGCATCGTGCAACAAGTAAAATATATGATTAATGATAATAATTTTGACTTATCTCTTTGTGAACCATATCTAACCCATATCCAATCAGATATGAACATCATTTACAAAGCCTATGAGTCAGCCATAGAAGCCAGTGAGAAGAAGGAAAGTGAATTAAGTCGTCTTAGATTACGTTTTGAGGATAAGAAGTTGAAAATAGAGTCTTTAGAACGAGAGCTTGTAATGTCACAAGATGAATGTATCATTCTTAAAGACAAATGTGAAATCACTTATTCTGAAAGAAATATTTTAATTTCTGACAACAAACATCTCAATGCTAAAATAGATGCTTTGCACAATTCCATTGACATTTTTGAAGCAAATGAACGGATGACTCACAATTTTCGTCATCCTTGGTCAAAAGCTCCTGGTCTCGGAAGCAAGTTTCCGAAACCTATTGCTCGTCCCTTGAAGGAGTTACAAAACCTAAATTTTATGGGAGACGTTCCGAACATCAAACATTCAGAAACCCCTGTCTCACCTTTGTCACCCCTTCCTGTGACTTCTGACCAATTTGCATCACTAATTCCTAAGTTTAAGCCTATAGTTGTCAAGTGTCCCGATTCCACGCCTCTTCTGCCTCTGATAACCTGGACCTGAATCGGACCACTGAATCACACTCTAGTATTCCGAACCCTGTCGTTCAAAATCTTAACCACAACCCTCCTAACAACTGTGTTGTTGAGGAAATTTTTCTAGAGACAATTGGACCTGAATTCTTTGAGTGTGTTTGTGCATCTTTAGATAGTGATGTAGATGATTCGTTAATCTCATGTGATTCGTTAATCTCATGTGATTCTTAACCCCAAGTGATTTCCAAAACAAAACTAGTTCCAATCAAGCCTGTGTTCAACAATCCTTCTGTAGGACAAACTTCTAAATCTTCGCTTCATTCCAAAAAGAAACCCATGTTGAGTAGGAAAGATGTTGTTGACCCTAAGGTAGAAGCCCGGAATGCTCACAAAAAAGAATTTAAGTCGAGACAAAAATCTAGAATCCTTGAGAACTCCAAAAAGAGTGTATCTCGGACTACCAATTCACCAACTAAGAGTCACAACACCTTCGCACCCACTAAGATCCTCAAGAGACCTCCCATTCCTCCCAATCCGGTAGAACATAAGAAAGCGGTCAGTCCTATTCCGAAAAAGTCCATTGTAGGTACCCAATCTACTCGAACCAACTCTCCTCAGACAACTTCATCTATTTTCATAGCCAAACCCGATGGTACAATTTTCAAACCACAACAACTTCCAAAATCAAATGTATCATCAACCAAAGAACAAGTTTTAAAGAAAACAGTTTCACAAAAATCTTCAAAACAAAATCTTGTATGGAAAGTAAAAAATCACAATGATGAAACTGTAACTCCAAGAGACACAGTGGTTCCCACTGCTCCGAAAGTTGAGTGTCTGAGAAAAGTTGTTCCGAATCCTCATGTCATTGAGTATGATTACTGGATAGATGAAAGAAACATGGCCTTCTGTTTGTTTTCTAAGGAATCTCGGAACAAACCTTCCAAGCAAGTTGTTGGTCAAAAGTCACAACCGAAGCCTAAGACTCGTGCCTTTGTCACAAAACCTAACTCGGAGCCTAAAAACTCCACAACTCACTAATTTTGCAGGAACTTTGTGCTTTGGAGCAAGAAACAATATGATATATTGATAGTGTTTGCTCCATGCACATGACGGGGCAGAAGGACTTTTGGTGAGATCTCAAACTTTCACCAAATGCTGGATATGTGACGTATGGCAACAACTCCAACGCTCAGTTCTGAGGTTATGGCATCCTTACAAATGGCAACTTCTCCATTTCAAACGTGGCATATGTAGCTGACTTGAAGCATAATTTGATAAGTGTGGCTCAACTCACTGATGCGAATCGACGAGTTGAATTCTGCAAGAAACACAGCTATGTCATGTTAGAAGACCAGAAGAATGTTTAATCAAGTCAAATCGCAACAAGAACATGTATCCTCTTTACATCAACATGATCATCGGCAAGCCCCAACTCTGCTTACTCTCAAAAGTTGTTCCTGACGTCAGTTGGTTATGGCATAGGAGGCTTGCTCATCTGAACTTTAGATATATGAATGATCTTGTTTCTGGTGAGATGGTCAGAGGTTTCCCACTCCTCAAGTTCGAAAATTATCATTTATGTGCTGCATGTGAGTGTGGAAAACAATCGAAGAAGGGTCATCCCATCATCATTGAAAAATCAATCTCGGAGTCGTTAGAACTTCTACACATTGATCTGTGTGGACCCTCAACAGTAGATAGTTTTCATCACAAAAAATACATTCTTGTGATTGTGGATGACTTTACTAGGTTCACCTCAATTCAGAAACAACCCCTGAACTCATCAACTTTATCAAAGGAATTGAATTTCTCATCAAACTCCCAGTAAGGCGAATCCGAAGTGACAATGGTTCGGAATTCACAAATTCCACCATAGAGAACTTCCTCACCGAGAAGGGTATTGACCACAACTTTTCTGCTCCATACACTCCACAACAAAACGGTGTAGTCGAACGTCGTAACAGAACACTTGTTGAAGCTGCTTGATCAATGTTTAACTTTGCAAATCTTCCACTCTATCTTTGGGCTGAAGCTGTTTCTACTGCATGCTTTACTCAGAATAGGAGTATCATCAATCGACGCCTCAATTAGACACCGTATGAAGCCATGAACGGTAGGAAGCCAAGTATCTCTTTTCTTCATGTTTTTGTATATAGATGCTTCATTAAGAATAACCGTGATCAGCTTACCAAGTTCCAACCCAAAGTTGATGAAGCCATCTTTCTTGGATACTCTACTAAATCAAAGGCTTATCGAGTTCTTAATCGGTGAACTCGTATTCCGGAAGAAAGCTTTGAAATTACCTTTGATGAAAATTTCGTTCGGAATTCTGGCCCAACCCATGTTACAACTCGCATCATGGATTCTAATGCTCCAGCGCCAGGATGTCCGAACCAGCAAACAATATATGAAGTTGAATTTGAAACCTTGTTCGGGCCCTCAGAAACAGCTCTTGATTCAGAATCTCGAACAAGACAAACCTCATCAACCGAAGCTCCGGTGTCCCAAAATATTTCAGGTCCGACACCCAGTTTTCCTCCATTTGATTCTGAATCGTTTCAACCTTCTCAGGTTGAGGCGGAGAATGGTCAACCTTCCCTTGAATCAAATGTGGATGGATTCCATGATGCAGCTGCTGAATTTGAATCCAATCCTATCAACAACGATGATGATGCAAACTTCTTCGATTTACCACCTGATGATGATGTCAACCTATCCGGTTCAGAAGTTCAGGGGGAGCATCATCCACATGTTCAAACTATTCAGGGGGGGCAACACAACCCCATTGTTGATATATGATCATCTGCTGCACAAGAGCTTCCATACATGTTTGGATTAAGGATCATCCTCCGAACCAAGTTATTGGAAATCTAAACGCTGGTGTACAAACTCGTTCTGCCTCAAGTGTTCAAAATCAATGTCATTTCTCGGCATTTATCTTAATGGTTGAACCCAAATCCATCAAAGAAGCACTAGAACATGTTGATTGGATTACAACCATGCAGGAAGAATTGGCGGAATTCAATAGAAATGAAGTATGGACTCTCGTCCATCCTCCTCAGAATCATCCCATTGTTGGTACTAGATGGGTGTTTCAGAACAAACTAGACGATGCAAGAGTAATTATTCGGAATAAAGCAAGATTGGTGGCTAAAGGATTCACACAGATCAAATGGCTTGACTACGATAAGACCTTTGCTCCTGTTTCCCGTTATCATAATCTTTTTTGCTTACGTTGCTCACAAATGCTTTAAGGTTTACCAGATGGACGTCAAAAGTGCTTTTCTAAATGGTGAACTTGATATTGAAGTGTATCTTCAACAACCTACCGGTTTTGTCAATCACTCATATCTGAACTACTGGTACAAACTCCGGAAAGCTGTTTATGGCCTCAAGCAAGCTCCTCACTCCTGGTACGAGACCCTCAATGACTTTCTCAAGCGTTTAGGTTTTCAAAAAGGTATTCTCGATCCTACTCTGTTCCGAAGGTCAAATGGAAAACATCTCATGCTTGTCCAAATATATGTTGACGACATCATTTTTGGATCCACCGATTCATCAATGGTTGCCGACTTTGCTAATTTAATGGTTAGTCGATTCAAGATGAGTATGAATCTGGAATTAAGCTTCTTCCTAAGTCTCCAAGTTAAACAGACCAACATATGAATTTTCATTCACCAAGAGAAGTACATTTCAGAACTTTTCAAAGAGTACTCGATGGACACCTATGCCTCTGCTAAGGTACCTATGGGTTTCAGACACAAAATATTTTCGGACCCATCCGGTGTGGCAGTTGATGAAAATAAGTACATAGGAATGATTGGAACCCTACTCTACCTAACAACAAGTTGTCCGAACATCATGTTCTCAACATGTTTTTGTGCTAGATTTCAAGTCAATCCAAAGATGTCTCATCTCTTGGCTGTTAAGCAAATATTCTGATACCTCAAAGGTACAAAGAATCTCGGAATCTGGTATCCAGCAAATGAGAGTTTCCTCCTTCAAGCATATTCCGATTCAAACTATGGCGGTCGTTAATTGGACGGAAAAAGCACATCTGGTGGCTGTCAATTTTTAGGTGGTCGATTGGTCAGCAGGTCATCTAAGAAACAAAACTGTATTGCACTTTCAACAGCCGAAGCGGAATACATTGCTGCTGCTAGTTGCACATGTCAAGTTCTTTGGATGAAATCTCAACTCTTGGATTATGGTTACCGGTTTCAACAAATTCCAATCTATTGTGATTCTCAAGGTTCCATTGCAATCTCGCACAATCCAATTTAGCACTATATGACGAAGCACATCGACATACGGTATCATTTCATTAAACATCATGTTTTAAATGGTAACATCAGACTTATTTTTTTCCATCTGACGATGAAATTGCTGATGTCTTTACTAAGGCATTACATGAAACCAAATTCAATGGTTTTCTTAACAAAATGGGTATGATGATGCCTAACCCTCAGTTCTTTCAAGAGGTTTGCACTATCTGATGGCAACATCAGAAAGAAAATTAGTTCCGGAGTCAAATTATTTTTCATCTCGGAACTATTGCCTCTCGGAATAAATAGGGTCATTTTATGTGTCTTTTTCTCTAACCACCTCTTATAGTTTTAAGTTGTACAGCTCATCTTATCATATAATGTCCATGACCAATATAGTCAGATTGGTACTGTTTTCATCTCGAAACTTACTTCATAAGATCATCCCGGAATTCAATTCTGGAACGGTATTGAACTCATTTCTCTCCGGAATCGTTTCAAATTTCACTCCGGAACATTTTAAAACTCATTCAGGAATCTCTTCAAAAATTTTGCTTCGGAATATTTTCAAAAACTCACTCCGGAATTTCATTAACATTTCACTCCAGACTCTTGGCCCCGGAATTTTCAAAAATTCACTCTGGATCTTTTTGACTCAAATGCTTCATTCTGGAATATATCTCGGAACTTTTTCATGTTCCGAGCTCACTCAATTTCATCCCGGACTCTTCATGATAAGAAACCATTTTCAAAACATTCTGAAACTCCATTGTTCCGAAATCAAAACACATGATGAAGTCCAAAAGGTTTTAAGGTGAAACATTTTTTAACAATTACTTTTTTATTGATGATTATCTTTTTACCCTCAAAACTTGCTCCACGTTTCACACGTCTTTGTAAAGTGAACATCTTCTATTTTTCACCTTGAGCCAATGGGATCTTTAGTCATTGTAGGTAAACTCACCTGAAAAATACAACATAAGTAATGCGATCCGTTTCCATTTTCGGATCTCATCATTACCTTTCCAACCCGACCCGTTTTCCTAACCTATATAAACCCTCCTCATATCCCCTTTTACACTTTACGCGCACACAAGAGCCAAGAATTCTTCTTCTTCTTTCTCTCAATAGTGTTCTTCAAGTATTCAACCTCCTGCAATAATGGCGTCCTCATCTCCTTCCAAAATCTCCCAAACTGTTCCTGAAATCTCTCAAACCGCCCCTGAAATCTCTCAGTCCGCCCCCAAATCACTCACACCGCTCCCAAAATCCCCAATACTGCTGCGAAAAAAAAATCTTCCAAGGGATCATCGTCTTCACAGTCAAATGAACCCTTTCTCAGAGACACGACACAACTGTTGTCTATTGATCCCATAGATTTCAAAGAGCCCATTAGAGTGATGATCGAGTTCATTGCTCATCACCCGATTGCTGTGCCACTCACCAAGATTCCAGACCCACCAATCCCATTTCATCTTCTTCACACGGCGTTCGAGCGTATCAAAATCGAGAACGATGTTCTTGAGAAGAAGATCACTGGTGATCACATAGTTCCTGTCCACAAGTCTATGTTTCTCAGGGCTATTAGAGTCAAATAAAACCCTTCAAACTTCAAGGTTCAAGAACCCACTACAGAAGAGTTTCAACAGTTCCTCACCCACATTGGCTATGGTCAATCATACAAATCCAAGAAGTTCAAGAAATCAGTAGTCTCAGGCCTTTGAACCATTCTGATGCACTTCATTGTTAGGGGTTTATCCGACAAGCATGGAGATACGGATACCCTCAGCAAAGACTGGTTCTACGTGGTGTACAGTATCTTCTCCGACAAGAACAACGTCGTTGATCTTCCTGAAGTCTTATGGCAAGATTTTCGTAAGTTCGCCATCAAAAAGAAGCCAATCAAGATTTCAAGCCCAAGATTCTGGGCCCTGACGATCCAATAGATCCTATCGTGAAAGGTCTGAACCAATTCTGGTGGATACGATTCCGAGAGAGGTATTCATTTCTTTCAAAACTGTTAGACATTATCCTATTCCAGACCAAACTTCATTCGGACCAATCAGACGCTTACTGGAACATATGTTGGCCGTCCTACCTTTCCGATCTATTCACTTGAAACACGATTTGGAGACCTCGACTGTGTATAGCCCTACACAATCTGCCCCGGTCCCCGTTGAGCCCACTCAGGAAGTGGCCACGACTGTTCCCTTAGGTGGCAAAAAGAAGAAATCTGCCAAAAGGAAAACATCCCCCTCAAAGCCAAAAGCCAGTAAGAGATCCAAATTCGGTTCATCCTCTCAAAAGGGAGGAGCCAAGGACATTCCGGTTGACTCTGGCCATCCTTCTACCCCACCCACCTACTTTTCAGAAGTACCCTTCGGAGCTTCAATATCACAGGCACACACACACACACGGGGAGTCTCCTAATAATCCACCCTCACCTTCCCAACAAGGTGATGCCGATGTTGACAAAAGTTCCTTGCCCCTGGAACAAACCCACGAGTCACACTTGATATCCCATTTCCTTCTACACATGCACGGTCCGAAACCCCTGTTCCGGACCCCAAGCATTCCAAGGCTGGAGTAGTCCCTCCAACCTTAGGTGCCTCAACTGGTCTGATACCAGGTAAAGGTACAGGACGACCAGGTGTTAACGATCCGTTGTGGGATGATTTTGTTAACATGGCTTGTACAAGACATCCGATACTCACCAGGTCTCAAGTGGAAGCAACTCTCATCTCAATGAGAAATAGGGCTATTCAGAGCAACCTACCCTTCGTTGTCCCTACTGATGGAATCACAGATCTGGATTTCGCTTCCGGAGAAACGCCAAAGACTCATCTCCATGATGCCATGCATTCCGATCTTAATGAAGAACATTTCGATGAAGTCATGTTCGATGATGAAAGTGATGGGTTTGAGCCATAAGAACTTTCCTATGTGCACATGCAAACCCTAATGCTTGGATCTAGGTTTCTCTAATTGAACATGCAATGTTTCCAAGGCTTATAATGCTAGATCTAGTGTACACAATTGAATCATAACATATGAAATCAGATCTAGAAGAATACCTTAAGTTGCTTGCTTGAATCTTCTTGTTCTTGGAGCTTAGAGTCACAATTATCACTCCTCTAATGGCTTACAAACACCAACTAGCAAGAGGATGATTTGGAGAGAGAGGAGAGATGAGAAAATCGGCTCTAGGGTTACCAATGCAACAAGGTGGCCGATTTCCCTCACCCATGGGGTCTATTTATACTATGAGCTACTAGGGTTACATCCTTAACCCTAATTGAATAACTTAGGCCTTAAGTAATCCAAGGATCCTTCTAGATTAAGGCTTGGACGAATTCAAGGAGCCCATACTCCTTAATTTCGGCCACCCTAGATCTATAAGGATTCATAGCCCAAAACTCAACTATCACACATTTGACAGTTTAAGCCCCTTTATTCAATTAACCTCTTTTAGTCACCAAATTAATTCCTAATTAATTTATGACTAATATTAATTAAATAATATTATTATTCCTTTAATATATTATTCTTATAACATATTAATATAATAATATTTTTCTCTCTATACAAATCACCCTGTTAAGTTGCTATGGTGAAGGCAACCCAAAAGGACCATGCACAACCAGGTCAAGTACTTACCAAATATAGTTACGGGCTTAGACACTAATCCAACAGAAGGTGCTTCAATTGATGCTCCCAAGCTATTCTCCTCATTTCCTTTTACTACAAAACCATCATCATAAAGACCGGATTTTGACTTCGAACTCTCATCATCCTCTTCGGAACCTGCTGACGAAGAAATTCAAATAGAGGATCAAGTCCAAGTCATTCCTGAAGATGAAACTGAATCGAATCCCAAGAACGTCAATGCTGATACAACTCATCCTGGCACCTTCGAACAGCCAGTCAACCAAGAAGCTGACAAGAACAAGTCCCGGACTTCTACTTCGGACACCGGATCTTCTGCAGGAAATTACATTGATCCGTTTGCCCTTATGGAACTGAGACAATGTCTCTGACACTATGAAGAAAGTTGAAGCCATCGAAACTTCTGTGGCCGGACTCAATACAAAGATCGATGAAAAGGTTTCCGGACTGGATTCCAAGCTTGATGCAATCCTCCAATCCCAGTCGAAACCAACAAGTCCGGACCCACTGTTACTGAAAGAGAAGCTCAACTTGATCAACTCATTTCTCTCCGCCTCAAGCATACTATTGAAGAAGTTGATCAAAAATATGATGCTTCTATCGATCACTACCTCGACACAATCACAAAGATGTTGAACGTTCATGATGATTTGGTCAGTGCCACAAACGACCTCATCAAAAAAATCATGTTTGTCATGAGAAGTAGATTCAGTGGTTAAAGAATGAGATCCGGAAGAAGGATGAGATGAATCTCATCATGCAGCAGGTCGGTTCTAATCAAGATTCTCAGGGCATATTGGAACATTGTGGATGTTCCGAATCACAAGTTCGATGAGATGCTCTCCATTCTCTCCAAGATATTTGATCATCTCAAAGCTCAGGCTCCCACAGCTGAGGCTTATGATGCCCTAACTCTCCAGCTCAACACCAGTTTTCAAAAGGTGTTTGTCAAGTTTTCGGATCTAAAGGAATACTATGCTTGCATCGGTTGTCGGGCCTTCCATTGTAAGAGGGGGAGAAGGAACCAGTTCAAGATTTCAACCCTGGAAACCTGTCTCGGAGTTCAGACTCTGAGATGAAAGCTCTGACAGGTGGTGATGACAACAAGAATGATGATGATGATGATGAAAGTGATGAAGAAGATGTGTATGTCAAGAACGGAGTAGTAGGACTTCCAGCTCCAAGGAAATATCCTACTAAAGTGCTAACAGAGGAAGAGCAAAGAATTTGGTCAACAGTCTCTTGGCCATCTACCATGGCTAATGTTCTTCATATAAGCATAGAAGTTTCCAAGGCAAAAACCAAACTAACGGTTGATGCTTTCCGTGTCACTCCTTCAATGCTACCTCCAATTCCCTCTCCTAGGATTGCTCCTATAGATGAAGGCTCTCCACTCTGGAAGTCGGATGATATTCCAGAAGGGCCCCTGCCTTCCTCACCTCCAAAGTTTGTTATTGATGAAAACATGCAACACATCCTTTCCTCCCTCCAAAAACAAAAATACAAGGGAAAAAAGCCTCTTTCAGAAGATCATCAAGCTCACCACTCCGGACCACCTCCCAAGCAAAAATTTGGTTGGTCCCAGGAAAAGATCAATCAAGCTCTTGAAGAAAGCATCCGAATCCAATCCTTCAAGGATGATAATACTCATTCGATGCTAGGGATCTCTCTTCTTTGTAGAGATGGAATATTGAAAGATGTTGACATAGTGCCCTTCATGTACTATGATCTTCCGAATCAAGATTCGGACCAGATCGACTTGCCTCTCTCTCCTTTCAGCAAGTATTACACAAAGTTCGTTCCTCTCCATCCGGAAGATGATCCTCAAATGATCATCCGGACTGAACGTGAAAGATTGAAGACCTTCTATTCCAAGAACGCCTTTCCTCAAAAAGAAGTCTGGTCTCGAAAAAGGATCACCAAATTTCCAAATTTGGAAGGAAGATCTTGACCAAGTTCGAACTTAATTGTGTGTTGTTCCGATACCACATCTTCCGAAACAAACCAACTCAGAAAACCATCACTGACGCCGACTTCCCTGCAATCAACCCAAACGACATTCTGACAATTGTTGCTTACTTCCGAAGCATTCTATCTGATGATCTTATTATGGGAGCTTACAATGTTGCTTTGAGCTTCCTCAAATATTATGTTGCTGAATTTTTCCGGTGTGACTTTGAGTTGGCCCATTTGTTCGGAACCGAGAAATACTTGGCCAAAATCGACTTCAAGCTGCCAGAAGCTGAGTTACTGGCTGAAGGGCCAATTGATGAGCCGGTACTAGGTTTTGTTTACAAGCAAAAGAAGACAAACAACAAGGACTTCTTCCGAGTCCTTGACAAACATCTAGTTCCAACCAAATCTCTTCGAAAATTCATCAATCATGCTTCCAAGTTTGATGCTCCTGAATATGTCAAGGCAAAGTTTGTGAATCAATTGCAATGGTACATCGAAGTCAGAGAATGGTTGTACAGAGCGTACATGTTCATCAAGGAAGATTCGAGCTAAGCTAACTGGATTGCTAAGTTCACTTAGGGGGAGATTGTTGGAACCTAAAAGTGAACCTCTAGCAATCTCTAACCTTTCATGTTATGAAGTCAGTCTTAGTTCCGGGTTAGAATATGGTCCGGAGTGATTCCATGGTCAGAAGTGAAGTTTGTGTCCGGAGTTAAGAGTATGTTTCAAGAGAAGATGTTCCGAACGAAGAATATGTCTGATTCAGTCTATCCGTCTATGCATTAATTATTCTTGTATTTTAGTTTGATGTAACAGTTCATAGGACTTAGTTTATTTTGTCAAATGGATAATCAGAGTGTCATAAGTAACTCTTTTGTCCGGTCCTATGTATGTGTTTGAGTTTGTACGATGTACTCTTTTCTCCTATTTAAGGAGTGTTTAATGTCAAGAATATATGACAAATTGTTCCTCCAAAGATAGCTATATTTGAATTTACTTCACTTGCGTCTTTCTCTTAAATCAAACTCTTTCAAACATTCTACTTGTTCATTTATTGTCTTTACTTTGATTATACTCATTATTCTCTATTAAATACTTGAAGTACTTTGTTGATCCTCATATTCAAGTCTTGACTGATCTTGCCAGACTTGACTGGAACTATTAATCAGAAGCAGACGTTGATCTTAAGCATTAACTCAAGGTTTGAGTTTTCGAGCCTTGTCCCTGCGCAATCAGATCCTTGTTCTCACAATTGGTATAGAGCTTGAGTGGTTGTCCTTTGAATCCATAAGAATAGATTATAGTTGATTCAAGATTACTGGAGGAGGTGGAGGAAGAGAAGTATGATTTTCAGTTCCACCAATGCACGAAGAATGGATTGATCTTTCACCTTGATCGACACGTGGAATATCATCTTCAGACGGAAAGCCTTTTCCAAAAGGATGAGGAAGATCACAGTTGTCAAAACTGGACATCTACAACAGGGAGAAATTCAAGTTAGTTGATTAATCCTTAATATAACACCCAAATGAAATATTAAGGCTAGTACCTAACACAATAATTCACAATTCGGAAGAGGGATGCCGTAATCCAATTGCAAATTATTGAAGGTAGGTAAATGACGATTTACCAATTCCACCATGAAAAACGAAATTTTAAACGAATTAGGTTTTAGATGAATTCCTAGATCATTTTAGATTCATTGGACTTATAAATGGCATGTTTAATCTCGATTATGCCCTTCAAGTTTGTGACTGGGATACCGAGGATCACAAACAAGGTGTGAATAACCATGCAAATTAGCTTGGTACTCTCGATGTCATTTATCATCTAATCAATGTGTCGGTTAACCACACACGCTCCATTGATCAATGATAATTTACGAGCTACCCATTTTCATCCTTCATTAGTCCCATATTAGTGTGCCGGTTCACCACACACGCTCCACTAACGACCAATAAGGTGCAATGTGCAATTTCATGGGTTAGCATCAAATTCACATTTTCCTAAAGTAACTAAGATTGAGAATTTATAAAAGCGTTTAGTTACTTTATAATTCCTTAAACTTTTAATGAGGATTTAATGTCCTATCCTACCCATTCGGCTAACGACCCTCCACTAGTCAAGAGTGCGGTGGGTAAGAGTGGATACCCAATGGCGGTCATTTTACATGCCGCTTCCTTGAACACCCCTCATAGACCAGCTTCGTGAATGAGGCCTACTAATGGTAAGACTGACCTTTTCTTATATATATATATATATATATATATATATATATATATATATATATAATTAAAATTTTAATATTATATAGTATAAGTGTGTATTTTATACATTTAAAATACTAAGTGGTTTAATCTTTTAATAAATTAATCATTTAATTTAATTAAATTTAAACCTATCTATGGATTTATTAATAGTCTTTCAATTAAAACACCTAATTAATTAATTAATTAATTAAATCCATGAGGGTGTATTTTTAAACTATTAAAAATATTAGGGTTTTACCATTTTAAATTTCCAAAATTAAAACTTTTAATTTCAAATTCAAACTATAAAACCAAAAGGGTGTAATTTGAAACTTTTCAAAATCTAGGTTAAATCATTGTATCAAAATAATCTTATATTATCCATATTCAACCAAATCCATTAATTTTGATAAGGATAAGATGATACCAATTAGAAAAATCGATTTTAGGCAATAAAAACGAATTATGGTAATTATCCAAATCAAAATCTGATCAAAAAATCGCAAAATCAAGAAACTGACGAGTCAACTCAGCGAGTTTGATTCCGAACTCGTCAATTTCATCCAGCTCGTCGAGTTCATACTGAACTCATCGAGTTCCAACTCTGGCCAACAAAATTTTAGATTTTTTGTTCTTTTGGCAGTTCACTCTTGCATCAATTCAATTGAAAAAACAACTTGGCTCTGATACCACTGATGGGTTTTGAGCATATCTACACTCCTATATGATCATGCAACCCTAATTGCTTTGGATCTAAGTTTTTCTCTATTGAACATACAAATATGAACACCAAAGCAATAACCCTAGATCTATAAATTCGAAATTCATATAAAATTAAGGTTTGATCATTACCTCACTTGTTATATTGTAATAACAAAACAATCCTTGAAGTCCTTGACTCTTGAAAGCTTAGTACCCCAAGTGTTGCACCTCTAATGGATTCATAAACACTCAATGCAAAGAATGACTTGGAGAGATGCTAGAAATCGACTAGGGTTCTTTTAGAAAGACATAGGGCCGAAATCCTTAGGTTAAGGGGGTTTATATAGCTGAGGGTTGCTAGGGTTTTCAGGTGGAAACCTTAATTTCCTTGCTTAGTCCTTAAGCAGTCCATGGACCTCCACAATAGAAGCCTTGGACGAATTCAATAGGGCCTCCTATAGATTTTGTCCAGTCCTCCCAAAGGAGTCCATCCACCCAACTTTGCAACTATTAGCGATTTGCAAAACCAGTCCCTCCATTATTAATCAGTTTCTTTAATCCTAAAATTAATATCAAATTAATTTATGATTAATCACTAATTAATAATATGATTTCCAAATAATATATTAATAAAATCATTTTTCGAGTACCAATTTATTATTCATATAATAAATCCTACTCTCTCTCTCTCTCTCTCTCTCTCTCTTTCTCTCCACTAGTCATCCTATCAAGTTGCATGAGTGAAGGCAACCCAAAAGGACGATGCTACAAATCAAATCAAGTACATACCAAATACAGTTATTGGCTTAAACACCTAATCCAACAGTAAAGGTTCCACTGGTTGCTGTAGGATGTTGCTATGTATTTGACAAGCATCACATCTTTGAAACTACAAGAAGGAGTCTTTCTTCATGGTTGGCCAGTAGTATCCCGTCCTCAACACCTTGGAGCACAAGGATCTGCTCCCAGTGTGGTTACCACAATCTCCTTCATGTATGTCTTTTAGGACTTCTACATCCTCGTGATCTTCTAGGCATCTAAGGTATGGACCTACCATGGATTTCCTGTATAGCTTACCTTGGATCATCACAAAATGTGAGACCCTCATTTTGAATGACTTGTCACTTTTTTCTTCCTTCGAGATGGTACCATTTTGGAGATATTCCAGAATGGGTTGAATCCAGGATATCAAGGTTGGGGAAGGATCATTGATGCTAGGAACCCAATGAGGGAGTTGAGGATCAGGATCTTCGATTGTAGCTACGCTAGTTGTTACCTCGTCATCGTCGGGATCCTTCAGTCCACTACTAGAAAATAGTCATTTAATGACAAGCAAACAATGACACGCACGGATCTACGATACGCAGTTTTTGCTTGTCCTAAAAGTAATGTCAGTTTTCTAAAATTTGAAAGGTAGAGGACATGCATTTATGTGTGCCCTAAAATTAGTGTCAGAAAAGAACAAAAAAAACACGGAGGGCGCCTATTATAAAACATGTGTCGTGTAGACATGTCGTTTTATATTTCTTTTAACAAAACGTCGCCCATGTATTCCTGAGCACAAAATCGCAATTCTAGGGTTTTTTCACACATCTGGTTCGAGGTCAATTTCTTCATTGCCCCCTTCTCTCTCTCTCTCTCTCTCTGTCTCAAAACATCAAATAATTTCTCAATTTTTCCTAGGTTTCCATCATTCATCTTGTTTTAATCTGTGACTCCTTGATCGCCTCATTCTCTCCTCAGTGTTTCATCTGCTGCTATCTCTTGCTGTTTCCTTCCATCTCGGGTCGTATCTTCATAAAATCGATGAAAGAACTAGGGATTTGAACTACACCTCACAAAATTGTTCAGTGACATCAAATGATTTCTCTCACTCACAACATCGGAGATTGAGAGTTTTGCGACTTGTTAATCGCCTCCTTCTCTTCTCTCTGTTCCATCTGTCGTTGTCTCCTTCCATCTCCGCCTTTCTACTTCTCTCCTGGACTTTCTCAAAAGTAAAATTAAAGGTATTTCATTTAGCATTTTGATTTTGATTCTTCATCAATTAGCGAATTTGTTCCTATTAAATCCGATGCAGATTTCGAATTTGATATGGATAACCTTTCGTCTCGTCTCATGTGATATCAGAATATTTTGGAGTTGTTTTTGTTGCTTATTCATCCGATAAGACCTCTTTCTCATTTGGAGTTTATTTATTTTCCTCTATCATGTGAAGGTTATGTGACTTTCTTTAACCTTCTGTCTGTCTTTGCTTTAATATGACTTCGATTGGTTGTTGGTAGAGTTATGTTTTATGAGGTGTGGTATGGTTGTTTTTTATAAAATTTCTACCAAATATGTCATTTTTACATATATCCTCGTGTGGGTTTCTAGTGTGTAATGGTAGTTGGTGGAGAAAGACGAAAAATTGAGATTTCTACTCTTTTTGCTGCTAATAGGGATTTCTCCAAGTCATTAGGCGTGTATATGTTCTTGAGTTCTTTGAAAATGTGGGATTCAAATGCCTTTGTTCTCTCTTCTCCTTACATGGATTGTTTTGAAAACACCTAGCTTTTTCTCTGGTTCTTTACCCTCTCCAATTTGGGGTTGTTGTTCCTCTTAATGAACCACTTGTCATTTGCCTCTTTGTTGCTCTCTAAAACCATTTGTAGGGGTTTAGATATATTTTTTTACTTTTAGTTGGGATTTTGGTGATCTTTGTTTCTCCCCTCCCTCTGTTTTCTACATCTGATACAAATGTAAAATTAACTATTGGTTAAAGTATAATGTTAATTTCTAAGAAATATATGTACGTGTAACTGGAAAATTCTCCATTTTACTAGCCATTAGATCCTTTGCTTTTAGTTCTTTGTCAAACCTATTTTTGTATTGATACATGAGAAGTTTGAAGTGAAGAAGCTTGCTGGGAGTTAACTGGAAAATTTCTCCAGTTTGGTCTCTTAGTGGGGTATGTAACCCTTGGCTGGGAGTTGAATAGCTAAGCATAATTTTCTAATGTTCATCTGAGCTTAGAGAGTTTCTCACCTCTCGATCGTGAGAAGAAAGCTTATCAATCATATTATCAATGTAAGAAGCCTACTTGATCCTTTGTAAGGGATACACCGGTGTGCTTAGAACCATTGAATTCTTGGGTAAAACTGAGTCTCGTTACTACTATGTATCTCTGTTTCTTCCTTTCACATTTGCAATTTTGTAACGCTCGATAATTTCCAAGGTATTTATAATATTTCGGGTTAATTAATTGTTTGATTTTGGCCTTGAACCATTGGATCCTTTCTTATTGGGCTTAGGGGTTTAGTACATGGGGCGTATAACCCTATGTACGCTAGGCATATTGATGAGGATTGAACATGGGTGCCAAACACGTCATCAGTATTGAACGTGGGTGCCATGCACGTATGCGCTGCGTACAAAGGAGTACGTGGAACGTACATGGCCAGTCCCCAAAACCCTAATATTTAGGGTTTGAGCACTATTTAAAGAACATGATGACCTAAGGATCTTCTTTACCAGCCTCCCTCTTGTCCCTAAACAGCCTCCACAAAAACCTAACCCCAATCTTGAGTGTTCTTGAGCTTGGAAGGTCTTTTGAGTGCATTTTGCATGCTAGTTATAGGCATAATACCTTGGAAACATCATTGCATGTATAATTAGTGAAAACATAGATCCAAGGTATTTAGGGCTGTATGTGCACCATAGGATGTTGTATTATACTAAAACCCAACATTTTGGTGTGTTTTGTCTAATTTTCAAGGAAGAAAAGGTTGGAGCAAGGCGGTGGTTCAAGGATAAGCTTGTAGATCCGTATTTTCTGCTCTATTTCTAGCTTGTGCAATGTATAAATTCTTGATCTTGATCTTTAGAAGCTTAGATCTCCATGTTTTCGCTTTTGGACCCTTTTTGGTCCCATAGATGAGCTCTTGTGGATTACTTCCGTTTCTGAAGACTAGAGCTGCTACTCTTAGTGTTCTTTGGGTCCTATAGTCATAAAGTTGCAACCTTGGAAGCTTAAATCCAACCATGCATGAGTAATGGCCATTTTCATGGAAGAAGATTGTCATATTTCGAGTTTGGGCCCATTTGGGGCATGCAAAGCCACCAAGTTGTCGACTTTATGGGTTAATATGTTGTATATGATTCAGATCTGTGTTTGGGACTCCTAGACTTAAGTGGTTAAGGATTTATTAGAGAAAAGGCTTGATGGGTGAGTACGTTGGGCGTACAAGCTCGTACGTGTAGCGTACAAGCCATGCAGTGTGTGCGCTTAACGTACAGCCGAGTATGCCCCGCGTACTCAGGCAGTTGGGCTTGGCAATGTTTGGGCGCAGTTTGGGCCATATTTGTGGATCTTGTTGTTTTGGGCCATCTGGAATTAAGCTTTTGGATTATGTAATTGTAATGGTCCTTAGGGCAAGGCCCATTTGGGGATTTGGGTCCAATTTGGAAAGTTGGGCCATAAGTGGGCCTTTGTGGATCTTTTGGTTTTGGGCCTTAGTGGTTTGTGGTTTTGGGCCTTAGTTGTGGATCAGGCTAGGCCAAGGGTAAAAGGGTCATTTTACCCCAAGTATGGATTATTGATTATAGCTTGGAACCCAAGTATTGATTGGGTGTTATTTTGTATTGATAGCTCGGGGAGTCGTGAGGGCAGCAACTAGGGATTTTCTTCTGTGAGATTCAGCATTTAAGGTGAGTTTCCTCACTGGGTTTAGCGGGCCGAAAGCACCAATGTCAGCCTTATTGATTATGTTAGAATGCTAGGAGTCTGCGTGACCCTTGCATGTGTTATGTGCTGCTATGTATACCGGGCGGGGCTCGATGCCAGGTGAGGCCTGAGGACTGGGACATATGCTAGTGTTTATGATCATTATATGTGTTAGCATGATTATGTGATATTGATAGTATGTGTATAGCGGGCGAGGCCTGAGAATAACAGATCTGTAAACCGAGTGGGGTTTGATGTCAGGCGAGGTCCGATGTCGGGTGGAGGCCCAGTATGTGATTTATTATGTATGGTATGGGGTAGTTTGGGGAACTCACTAAGATTTGTGCTTACGTTTTTCAGTATATGTTTCAGGTACTTCCAGTAGCAAAGGGAAGAGCTCGGGTTGACTACATCACACACACAATTGGGATTCCGCATATGTTATTTTACTCTGATTTTTATGATATTTGATACATTGGATATTTTGAGATGTATGGATGATATTTGGAAATACTAATTTATCTACTTTAAAAATAAAATTTTTGGGACCATATTTTGGGATGTTACAAATTTAGCTTCATAACAGCTATTACATGTATTGTAATTGTCTATGGCATAGTTAATGAATGGTGGAAAGAATGGTACATGGTATAAAGGTAATTTCCATGAAAGAATATATATCCACACAACCATTTGATGAAATGTCTCTTTGAAGTGGTAACTTTGTTGGTATTAAGATTATGATTATCGAGTCCTTGTTTGGAGTTATTGCATGTGGAAACAGTCTTAATGAACTTTGGAATCTAATTTTTGTCTTTTTGTAGGGAAAATTCATCTATATACACTAATATATCATTAGTATTTGGTTCTCTTGTGTTTATTAAAAGCCAAAACTATATCCATAAAATATTTGACTTTCTTACTGACATTTATAGGTGATGATAATTGTGAGAAAAATGCATGTACTACTACAGGTAACAAAATTGAGACACATTATTATATCTTTTATTCATTTTGTTTACATAGTGTTCAATTATTATTTCTTATGCAGAGTGGTAAGCAAATGGTACAAGAAGGGGCATTACCCGCTCTAGCATAAGTTGCTTATTCACACAGTTAAGTCAAGATTCTCAAAATAATGAAATATAACTACCATCCTTATCTATAAACTTCAAATTCCTCATTTGGGTGCTTGTTACTTTTGATAGGAGCACTTATAAAAGTACTACGATGCGGCTATGCCTTACTTAAAAGCTATATTAATAAATGCAAATGATAAAAGCTAATCGCATTCTTCGAGCCTAAGCCATGGAATGCACTAGCCTTGTTAGAAAGGTTATTGGAAAAGAGAATTAAGAGATAATGCCAAATAAATCACCATTATTTGATAACAAGTTAGTCATACTTTCATACCTGTCAATGCCTCTGCCTCTGATATGCTCTTTCATCATTTATGGTTATGCTTCCTTTGTTTCAGTATCAATCAAAATATTGTTTCTCTAGTTTGGTAATTATAAATTTAACATATTTAAATGTTTTTTTATAAATAATTGAAATCTTGAATCTACTGAGTTCTTCTTGTTTGATGTTAAGTTAAAATTTAGGTTTTATTCCTCAAGATTATTCCATTCCAGTTGCCAAATGTTGTGTTCTCTTCTCACACTTTTTGGCTTCCTGTAGTGTTTCCATAACTATTTTCTGCCAAAATTAAATTTTTTGCATTTGTACAAGTATGATAGATCCTTTAAAAACATAAAGTGAAGTGAAATGGTTTGGAATGCCCAACTTGTTTTCATATTTTGATCAATCTTGATCAAGTCAGATAACTGTTAGTCATGGCCAATGAAGTAACTTTATTTTTACAGTTAACCATAGTTGTGTTCATTACATAAATCACATATGATGCGTTGGTCTTCCATGTGTTTCCGTTCGTCGTTTTTTCATTGACGTTCACCGCTGCTTCACACCTCCTCGTAAGTTTCTGATTTTTCTTTCCTTGACACCACATGTGCAAGCCTCAGCTGTTGGTTCACACACAAACACACCTTGCAAGTTTCCATTTTTTAAATTCTATTTCGTTGATTCTAGACTAACGTATTACACAAACATTTTTATAATTCTATTTCATTTGATTTGAGGGCTGCTAGTTAAACTAACTATTTCATTACATACATCCTTCTATTTATTTCATTCTCTTAATTCTTTTATTTTGATTTCACTAAGATGGGCTGCCAAGAAAACATACATCCCTTTTTTTCTTTTTTTGTCATTTCTATGTGACCGAGTGAATATTGTTTAAGTTTTTAATCATATGTGATTTGATAGTATGCTATAATTGAAGTAATAAAAAGAAATTAAAATGGAGTGAAGATCATGTTACTGTTCAAGTAACAAAAAGAAAATAAAATCATAAAAAGTAATATGATGATAAGTGGTGAAGTAATATGCCCTGGTTTTGTACAACCCAATTATTCTAGATTAATCAAGAAGTAAGATATTTGACGTGTTATTTATAATATGTTTTGTTGGACAAATTTACATATAAGTCTTGCAACTTTTAGTTTTTATATAGCATTTAACATTATTATTTATTTAATCTAGACCCGTTTTTAACAAAAACATAATATTCAAATAACTAAGTTAACGTGTTTACTTAGAAAAAATAACCAAATTATTTTTCTAAATATATGCTATTAAATTAATAAGATTTAATATATGAATTGTTTATGAACACTTTAAAAAGGAAACAAAAAAAAGCTAAATACGAATTTAAAAAAGTTGAGCATATATCTCGAATTGTTTCCTATTCAACTAAAGTCAAAAGATTTTTTCTATATCTTTAATATTAAATTTAGGGGTAAAAAAGTCCATGTGCATATATTTTAAGTGGATAGATAAAATTCTCAAGTGGAAATATTATGACCCTTTAAATAAACACACGAGGGCATTTTGGTAATCTCACTTTTAGATATAATTTTATTTGTTTTACTAGATCCAGTGGAAGGGTTATAGACATGAGGAAGACACCTCGGAACCTATAGAGGGATTAATGTATGGAAATAATGTTAATTATTGTTTTCTTTAGTTCATGTTGACATTCATTAATGAGGTGAGTATAACATAAATTAACAACGTACTTTATTATAGTTAACAATACATGTAATGTATTTTTATTTTTTACCCATAGTGGCAATAAAGTACATTGCCTATATTTGTAAAAAAGAGTAAAATACGTTGAGACATTGTTTTGTAACCCCAATTTTAAAAATGATTTATAGGAAAAACATGATGTGCTTACAGAGGCCTTGGGTACTGAGGAACAATGTGGGCGTGTACACGAGATGAGTAAATTTATAATGCCATAACAATACTTCATGACTTGTAGTGCTTGAAATACTTGACTACCGGTTATTTTAATTGTACATGTGATTGAGACTTATGCTTTCATTTATCAATATCGACATCATACTTTATTATTTTTTATTACAAATTTTCTCTATTTATTATTAGTACAATTGTATCTCTAAACTTCATATGGTTTTACAATCTGAAAGAGACAAGCCACATCTGTTAGTATATATATATATATATATATATATATATATATATATATATATATATATATATATTCATTCTGATGTACTTCTAAAGGTTGTTGATTGTGTGATTAATAAAAGTTTTTTTTTTTTTTCTGTTTCAGCTAATCCTTGAAGCCCTTACTTGTCGTCCACGCCCGGTGGACCGCCGCCCATGATACTAAGTTCAACATTTATACATGGTACACCAGGTGGAAAACCAATGACACAAAGGATTTTTTTGACAAGATATGTGAAAGAAGGAGTCCCGTAATAGCAATGTAATATCAAGTTATATAGTTAGGGAAAACGCCTCAATAACAATGTACTATCAGATTCCCTTAATATCAATGTATTACAATTTTTTGATAACTTGTTTGACATGATGTTATTGGATGAAATTGGTTGTTTTGGTATATATTTTTTTCTATATTTTTGTATTATGTGTAAATGAGTATTGAAAAAGGCTCGTCGTAAATGCATATCGTAAATGGCTACTGAAGTTTATGACACGCAAATGCGTGTCATCTTCATTTATGACAGGGGATTTAATGATACGCAATGCGTGTCGTAAATACACGTCGTAAGTTTACGACACGCACATACGTGTTCCTTTATGACAGGGCCTTCCTTGACACGCAAGGTGTGTCGTAAACGCGGGTCATAAATGCACGTCGTAAGTTTACGACATGTAAAATCGTGTCATCTTCCTTTATGAAATGGTCTTCCTTGACACGCATTTGCGTGTCATCTGTGGCTTTTACGACACACAATGTGTGTCATTAAATGGTATTTTGTAGTAGTGGTCTTTTGGCAGGATCCTCGATTGCTGGGATCATCACGTGGATTATCGTGATCATGGTTTCTGGTGGGATCCTAAGAGAAGATCCTAAATTGGCTAAAGCATCTGCTTAAGCATTGTCTTCTCTAGGAACTGTGTTTAGGCTGAATGCTTCGAATTCAGAGGCTAAATTTTTTAGGATATGGAGGTATAGTGCTAGTTTTTCTCCTTCTACTGCATAGGATCCATTTAAATGGTTAGTTATTAATAATGGGTCGATATATACCTGAAGATCCTTGATTTAAATATCATTGGCTAGTTGTAGTCCCATGATTAGTGCCTTGTATTTAGCTTTGTTATTGGTTGCATCGAACTCACAACTGACTGCCTGGGGTAGGGTGTCCCCCTGTGGAGACTTTAGTATAATCCCTAGTCCAGTTCCTCTTTCGTTTTATGCTCCATTTGTGAATAGTGTCCATCTTCCTGTGTTTTCTTCTTCTAGGAATTGTTTAGTTTCTATTTCTACTTTAACTTGTAGATCATTACTGAAGTCAGCCACAAAGTCCGCTAGTGCTTGGGATTTTATCGCGGATCTTGGATTATATTTGATGCCATATGTGCTTAGCTTTACGGAAGACTTTGCCATCCTCCTGGCATTTCTGGTTTTCTTATAACATTATTAATAGGATAATTAGTTCTTACGTTTATAAGATGTGTTTCAAAGTAGTGTCTTAATTTCTTGGAAGCAGTTACTAGTGCAAGTATAGGTTTTTCAAGGTGAGAGTACATGGTCTCAGGATCTGAGAGACTTTTACTTACATAGTAGATGGGATGTTGATCCCCGTTAAGATCCTTAGCTAAGATTGTGCTCACTGTATTTGGGGATATTGAAAGGTAGAGAAGAAGTGGTTCCCCATATAATGGTTTTACCAATAGGGGTGTTGAACTTTAATATCTTTTAAGTTCCTGGAAGGCGTGTTCGTGCTCCTTAGTCCACTCAAACCTTTTATTTTTCTTCAAGATGTCGTAGAAAGGCTTTCATCTTTCTGAGGATCTTGAGATGAATTTGTTTAAGGCTGCCACTCTTCCTGTTAATCTTTGAATATCCTTTGTCGAGGATGGGGATCTTAGATCAATGATTGCTTTGATTTGCTCATAACTTGTTTCAATTCCTCTTTTGGTCACCATGTACCTAAGGAACTTGCCTGATCTCATTCCAAAGTGACACTTGGCGGGGTTCAGCTTCATGTTATACTCGTCCAGTATGTCGAAGGCTTCTTCAAGATGCGTGAGATGGTCTTCAACTTTCTTTGATTTGACCACCATGTCATCAATGTAGACTTCCATGGTGTCCCCCAGTTTCTCCTTGAACATCTTATTGACTAGCCTTTGATATGTTGCACCTGCATTTTCAAGACCAAATGGCATGGCAGTATAACAATATATACATGTTGGGGTTATGAATGTTGTATCCTCTTAGTGAGATGGTTCCATTTAGATTTGTTGGAACCCTGCTGATGCATCCATGAATGTTAGTGACTCACGACCAACTATGGCGTCTATCATGGAGTCTATGTATGGTAGAGGGAAAGGATCCTTGGGACAAGCCTTGTTGAGATCCGTATAATCCACACATACTCTCTATTTTTCATTATTCTTTTATACTACGACCACGTTGGCTAGCCACCTTAGGAACTTCACTTCCTTGATCATTCCCGTTTTAATAAGTTTTTTTACTTCTTCTTGTGATTTGGTTTCTCTCTGGGGCGAACTTCCTTCTATTTTGGTGTATTGGTCTGAAAGAAGGATCAATATTAAGTTTATGGGTTATTATACTTTTGTCTATACCTATCATGTCCTCGTGCTTCCATGCAAACGTCTTGCTTCTATCTTTGAGGAACTTTATTAGTTCTTATTCGATTGGTTCTGGTATTGAGGATCCTATGAGAAATTTGGCATCAGGATCCTCAAGGTTTCGGGGCACTTCCTTTACATCTTGTTCTCTTGTTCCTAGCACATCTTGTGCCCCTGCTTTAATTGTTATGCTTGTTGTGGTATTGTTAAAGATTTCATCGAGGTTTTGTAGCACTCTTTGGATTCTTGTTGATCACCTGTGATCTTCACTGTCCCCCATGGGGCGAGCATCTTCACACATTGATATTATGTTGATGGGACTGCCTTCATGTTGTGAATACATGGTCCACCTAGTATAACATTATAAGAGGATAATCTATCTATTACACAAAAATGTTGCATAGAGTTTACCCTCTCAATGTAGATAGGTAGCTTTATTTCGTCAACTATATGTTTTGTTTCACCACTAAATCCTATTAATACTGAGAATCTTTTGATTATTTTGGACTCTGGGATGTTCATTCTTTTTAAAGCACCCAAGAGTATAGTGTTGACTGAGGATCCTCCATCGATAAGGATCCTTCTGATGAAATGGTTGGCGATATAAAGAGTGATCACCAATTTGTCGTGGTGAGGATCCTCGATGTCTTTCCTATCTGCTTTGTCGAAGGTGATCTCCTTCTCGTTTGTGATCGATGTATTCTTTTGTGGCCTTTCTTATTTTCCTATTTTTTTACACCTTGGCATGCCTTTTTGCTACAGAATAAGAGGTACCACAAATATGAGATCCTCCAGAGATCACATTGATTACCTTGGCGTCAACAGGAGGGGATCCTGGCTTATCATGAATCTTTTGAGGATCCTGATCTTTCTCTTTGGATCTTTCCTTTCTTCTTCCAAGGATTTCTTTGAGGTATCTTTTGCTTAAGAGGTGGATGATCTCCTTTTCTGAGGGCTATGTAATCCTCTGTGATATGACTAAAGTCTTCATGGTATGCACACCATTTGGATTTGTCTTTCCAAGTGATGGATTTTTCTCCATTCCTAGGCCATTTTTCTTTGTCTCCAAGATCCTGCATAACAAATATTATACCTAAAATATCCACAAAAAATCAATAGTCAGTAATCTTAGGAAGTTCTTCTTCGTCTCCTTCATCTTCAATGGCATTGACCCTATGATGATCAGGTTTGGAATATGGTTTTGACTTGTAGGATCTTTGTGTCTATGAGTCGGCCTTCCTATTAGGGTGATCGTATGAGCTTGGTGGGTTGCTCCTTCTTTGGATCTCGTTGTCTTCCTCGATCGTTATGAATCTTAATGCTCTACTTTAGACCTCATCCATTCTCTTGCATGGGGTCATTACAAGGTCTTCGTAGAAAGAAGAGTCCTTTTTAAGCCCATTTTAAAGGCTTCAACCGCGGTCGCCATATCGATGTTGGGGATACTTAGAGCTTCTTTGCCAAACCTGTTCACAAAAGTCCTAAGGGATTCCTTAGGATCCTGAACCACTCGATAAAGATCGCTAGTGATTTTTTCGAATGTTCTGCTACAAGAAAGTTGATTGTTAAAAAAATTAACTAAGTGAGCAAATGAAGTAATGAGTAAGGAGGAACGTTAAGGAGTCATTTTAAGGCTGGTCCCGTGAGGGTTGAACCAAAACCCTTGCATAAGCAAGCTTTCTTTAAGTGTGTGGGAATAGGGATGTTCTCCATTCTTTCCCTGTACTTTGCGACATGCTCTTCAGGATCTGTCGTCCCATCGTAAGGCTTCATGTTAGGCGTTTGGAAGCGTTTTGGGACCTCGATGTCAACTATCGCAGGAGCGAATCTCGATATCCTATGGCTTGTGTGGGATACTTTTGGTATAGGTTGACCTACCGCAGACACGCTCGAGATCATTTGTCATAATTGCTGAAGTTCCTTAGTCATGATCGGGCTTAAACTTGTATCAAGGTCCATAGAGTTAGTAGTAAAGATATTATTATTGACGAAGTTACCATGATCCTTGTTATTGGGAGTAACGAAAGTTTCATCAGGATCCTGGGTCGTAGGGCCCTATTCTCTTAGATTTGCACCCCAAGCGGGAACAAAGGACGGTATTGAGGATCCTATCTCACGACAATTTGTTGAGGGTCCCGCGTTATCAAAGTTCAGGATCTTGGGCTGCAAGATCGAGGGTGCTGCTTCTTGAGGCTTGTGGATTTCTTCCCTCGTTCTCTCCACTTCCTTGAGTATTGTCCTGTTATCCTCCTGTTGTTGAGTGACTTGTCTTTCCAGTCTCTTCATCATGGCGAAGATTTCATTGTTGGAGATCAGAACAGGAGGATCCTGAAGTCCTTGGGTAGCGACCGGAGAGGTGTTTTTCTTCGGTGCTTCAGAGGCTTTCTTGGGAGATCCCCTAGGGGGTGGAGGAAGGTTTTTAGAGGAAGTGGGAGGAATGTAGGAGGAATATATGGTTGGTTGCTTAGACATGATTTTTTGAAAGGTCTTGAACACCACGACCCCACGGTGGGCGCCAAATTGTTTTGCTCAAAAATCAACTAAGTAGAATCTAACCAAATTGTATGAGAGGCTGTGATGTTCGTTACAAATCAAATAAGAAATGATAATCAAAGTAACAAAGTTGAGTTACAAGGAAAGCCCTTGATCCTTGATTGGATCTCCGCCTAAAACCTTGGGAGGTGATAATAATCACCTGCATTGATGATTTTATTGATATAAAATGTTGAATACATAGATAAAAGTGTAAATTTAAGTACAAGTATCGTGAATGAGCTTAATGTGTCCTTAGTATGCTAAATACACATGCTATTTATAGTCTAATTCTAATAACAAGAAGTCCGATATTTTGGGATCCTCCAGAATCAACATATGAATGTTATTTGACTTGGTATTTTGGGTCTTTTGCCTGGTTGAGATGACTCTCCATTGAGAATGGGTCTTGTGTTGACTCGTTCTGCACATGTGAGATAAATAAAGAAAATATAGTCGTTACAGGTGTTAGAAATATTAGTGGTAATAGTCAGGATCCCAATATATGTTTAAGGATCCTGAGGCTTAATGAATATTCGAGGATCCTAAATATGATTTAAGGATCATGCCCCTAATACAAGTTATAAACAATAGTTAAATAATTATTTTATATATATTTCTATTCAAACAAAAAGATTGCATATATATTAAAGTATTAACTTTTCTTATAAAAAGAAACAAAAACATCGAGATGTTTTTTCTTTTCTTCAAAGTCGTTACAAGTGTTAGAAATATTAGTGGTAATAGTCAGGATCCCAATATATGTTTAAGGATCCCGAGACTTCATGAATATTCGAGGATCCTAAATATGATTTAAGGATCCTGCCCCTAATACAAGTTATAAACAATAGTTAAATAATTATTTTATATATATTTATATTCAAACAAAAAGATTGCATATATATTAAAGTATTAACTTTTCTTATAAAAAGAAACAAAAACATCGAGATGTTTTTTCTTTTCTTCAAAGCATGTAAAAACATCTTATACCTGATGAGAAGATTATCAATACGATTTTGTTTAAAATAGAATGTGATAATCAAACTTCTAACTTCATAATTTGTTAGTATCTCTCATTCCATCAACTTTTTCCTTTTTTTCTTGTTCATCGGATTCAAACAAAGCTTTATTATCCATTATAATGTGATATGGAGCTTTAGTTTCTCATTATACATTTTCGGAAAAGTCACATCGTGTTTGTAGTCTTTCTATATATATATATATATATATATATATATATATATATATATATATATATAGTGAGAGAGAGAGAGAGAGATTAGGAAGGTATCCTAACATGTAGGACAAATGTTTATAATTAGGGCGACGCCAATGCATTTAAAACTAAAGATGGTTGCTGAAGCAACCCAAAAATAATATATTAAGTAAATGTTTCACATAAATCGTAGATAATTTATATCTATATTTATTAATGAACACTATATTATAAAAAGTAAAATTTTGTGTATCATATTATTTTAAAACTCCCATGATCTTTCAAAATTCTAATAAACTCTCATTACCTTTCAAATATCTCGTAATACATAAATTGGTTAGTCAATGTGAAATAAATTCAGGAAAAAACTTTATACCTAAATTTTAGTCTTCTATAATTGTTTTATAATTAAAAGTGTTTTTAAAATTAATTAATAATAATAATTCACAATAACATAAAATTATAAATTACATTACATTACCTTATAAACATTGATATTTTAAATAATACGTCAAAATTTAAAAATAGCCAATTAAGTAATTTTAAGTAACTTAATCATAACAAGAGTTAAAACTATCGCTAAATCAAGGACTATATTTAATTTTATTTACGAGTAAGCCATTAGTAGATGACATGAAGTGATCTGATTTTAACAAAAATTTATTTTATCATATCATTCAAATTAAATAGTTACAATTTTGCATATCAACATAGTGTAAAAATTATTATTTAATAGTTGATATCAATGACATAATAATTTTCAATAACATATAGTTGTCAAATTTTAACTATATAATTTTAATATGTGTGACGTGCGGACATTCGCCTAGTGCCTCTAATAATTATATATGATCAATGTGTTTAGACTCCTGAAGTGCATAGAAACCAAAATGTCTCATCCAAACCTAAAAATTCTGGAAACTATGTATTCCAAAACATTCATAATAATGCATTACATCCAGAACTTAATGACGATTCATATAATATTTCTTGTGTATATAAGCTTACGACTATCATACACCAGCACTCACTTACCCCTAAAATTACACTTCTAAGAATCCCCTTAAAATATTTCTAAATGGCAACGTCAACCTTTTGTAAAAGAATTGAGCTCGAGAGAGATATATAATATGCTTTGGAGATGGATCGTAGAAGGATGAAAAAGGTGCAAATTACATGGGACACAATAGATGCAATCCTCCAACAGAAAATAACAATATGTTTAGATGTTGTTGACTTTTTTATAGGCTCTCCTAACTCTATAAACAGAGGTATTACATGATTGTACCTTATTGAAGTAATCAAGAGGGTCATGGAACAACAAACGATCTTAGAGAATGTGTTAATGGTGCTTGAGGGTAGAGTGAAGTTTAACGTATCACTACTTGAGAAATCACGTATATATAGTTTCAATATTCATGAAATCTCAATGTATATTTTCCCTTGATTATTCTAATTTACATAAAATAGTTTTTTGTTGTATTTTGTATTTCTTTATGATACAATTCATTAAGGATATCCATCCATGAATATAAGAAACAACATTATTCTAATTGTAAAAAGAAACACAAAAACCTCCTAAAATCTATCCACATCATTAAAGCATCAATATAATGCAATGACAAAACTCTTTTATGTTTTTTTAAATATAAAAAATAAAGCACAATGTATGATCATTAAAAATATTCACAATCGTAAACAAAAACGTATTTGCAATTTTGTATCATGTACAAGTAATGTTTGAAACTTTATTCAAATTATGTTCTCTGTACATGGCAAGAAAATGTCTAGGAATAAAAACTTATATGGTGCACCTGAAAGCATCCCTAGATCGACAAAAGAGCTAACCAGACAGGAGGCGCAAGCCTTTGGAGTTTTAGGTTGGCGACCGAGTACTGTTAAAAGTATCGTCATGGAAAGGGATGAAACGTTTTGGAAAACGAGGTAAACTTAATCCACGTTATATAGGACCTTTCGAGATCCTTGCAAGGATAGGCCCTGTAGCCTATAAGCTCCAATTACCTTAAGAAATGTCTATCCGATGAAACCTTGTCATTCCATTAGACGAGATCGAGGTTAATGAAAGCTTAAATTTCATCTAAGAACCGATCGAAATCATGGATAAGGAGGTCAAACAAACGAAACAAAGTCGCATTCCAATAGTGAAGGTCCGCTGGAACGCTAAGCGGGGACCCGGGAACACTTGGGAGCGTAAGGATCAAATGAAACAGAAGTATCCCCAACTTTTCTCAAATCCCTAGGAACCCGATATCTAAGACTAATTTCGGGACAAAATTCCTTTCAAAGGGGGGATGATGTGGAATCCGTCAAATTTTGGTCAACATGAGTCAACAAAATTCAATTGTGCGTATATCGGGTCAAAAAGGCGAAATGTGATTTTCATAACATCTCTAATGTATTATTGAATATTATAATGCTACATATGCTATTTTGAATCCATTATCGAATAAACGCTTTTATTGCGATCAGTAAACTACGACAATGTAGTAATTCGATAAAACACACAAATATTACTGAGAATTTGGCAATGTTCATAACCCGAGAGTTACGTGTTCACAAATCCATCAACACGTTTTAAACATCATATGATCTAGTATTTAGCTTGATACTCCGGTTAAATACCAGAAAAAGATCATACATCAAGAAAACGAAAGTTATCACGTTTAACGCTTACATTTTATACAACGAATTTGAAAAAAAAACAATTTAATCATAAGGTGTTAATATTATTGTTAATAATATTAAATAAAAATATTTTTATTAGTTATTAAACCTTACAAATTTCTCAAATCTCACCACACTTTTATAAAAATGACAAGTTTTTTTAAAAATGGCTAGATTTTTAGAAAAACTACAATAAGACAAATGGTGTTCCCTTTTTCCTTACCATATCCTAACCTCCAACATACTCATGATCTTTATATATTAAAGAAATCAAGAAAACCATGCTTGAATATTTTAATATATAATACCCTACTTGATTAAAATAAGCTAGAAAGCTTACCCTAAATTAAATATTCACAACACCTTACCTCTTCCCTTCCCCATGCAAGCCACCCCATCCCTCCTCCCTCCCTTATAAATTTCGGCCTAAAGCCCCTTCTCCCACCCCTCTCCTTCTTCAAACTTTCACAAACACTCTCTAAGTGCTTCCAAGAGTTCCAAGTTGTTTCCAAGTGTTTTTGCAAGTCTTTTGGTAAGTGCTTCTTCCAAATTTTCGAGTTCTATCACCCATCCATCATCATCTTTTGGTTATTTTACTCATAATCTTGAATCAAAAACCCTAGGCAAGAATCTTGAAGTTCAAGGAGGTGTTTTCTTCCAAAGCTCGAATTCTACCTCATCCTTCTCACCATTTCTTGCCATCTTCTAGGGAAAGCACAAAAGGTGAGTTCATACCCCATTCTCTATTAGTTTTCAATCATTTTACACTTTAGGGGGAGGTTACATGCCATGCAAACAAAATACATATTGGAAAATAACTTTACACAAAGGTCCTAGATCTAATATATGATGGATAAAACTTTTAACCTTTGGGTAATACTATTACATGCATGTTTATGTTCTTTTATGAAGATATATACATATATTCAAGTTTTCAAAGAAAGCACACAAGTCTTATTCTTTCATATGCACAAGTTTCTCATATTATAACTACTGTATGGTGGATAAGATCTTTATCCATTGGATACTATTATTACACAATAGATAAACACAAACTAACATTTTTACCAAAATTCTAGTTTTGAAAGATTAAAACTTTTTGTATACACATTAGATAAAACCATTACCCATTGGATAATATCATTATCCATTAGGTAATACTATTACACACTGGGTAATCACCATACATTTAGAACAACATTTTGAACATGGAAAAGCTTCGATTTCATTTACAACCTAGAACAATATACTTTCGACGGGTTATGTGAGACATTTCTTCAACCATTACGCTAAGTCTTGGACCTTATAATCGTTAAATCTTAAGTGAGCCAGAGAATTATGTATTATATGGGATTGACAACCCCCACCTATGGTTGCTAGCTACAACCATGATCGATGGGTCAATGGTGACAATTTTCTTAACATTTCACGACGTCCGAAGAAGTGTCGTGGTGGGCAGCATTACAGTCGATAGCTCGATTATAGGGGCTCACCATAACATCGAATAGTGAAATTCTAGCACATTTATAAGTATGGTTATTTATTTATACACTACATTTATAAGTATGGTTATTTACTTATACACTACATTTATAAGTATGGTTATTTACTTATACGCTACATTTATAAGTATGGTTATTTACTTATACACTACATTTATAAGTATGAGTATTTACTTATACACAACATTTATAAGTATGATTATTTACTTATACACTCGATTTTTGGATAATAAAAGTCACATGAAAAGTCACACTTTTTATAAGTTTAGAAGTTATGGGAACTTTTAATTTGTAAATGTTTTTGGATACATACTACATACATGAATTCTTCTTTTACGCTAAAGGCGTACAAAGAAAAAACTTTTTACAAGACGGAAATACGATTTTCATACAAGGAAAACGTTGGATTTTCTACAACTAAACTCTTATGAACTCACCAACTTTATGTTGACTTTAAAACAACATGTAATCTCAGAAAACAATTATGCTCAAATCAGTGGAGCTACTCTTGAAGACAAGACACCAAATATCATTACAGGAATTACTATATTTTATAACATGCAAATATTATAATGTATTTTGATACTAAGTAACATCTGGGTCATGTAACTGATATAATCATATCATATGATGGTTTTTTATGTACTTGCGTTTCAATGTATACAATTATTATGATACTGTGATTCTCGTTCCTCCCCCGGACATTTCCGCCATCCGGTTTGGGGTGTGACACAGCTAGGCTCGACATCACTTGCGGTCAACTCTATTAAATATTAAATACGCTTGGTGTGAAGTGTAACTGACTTGTATAGTAAGACTATTGCCATCAACCTACTTAAACAGACTGCATAAGAACGAATAATCTTCAATATATGAATATGTTCATCAGAAGCTTTTATGGTTTCTTATAATGAAGATACTATAGATTCTATTCGTTCCAAATCGTATGATATATATTATGTGTGAAATGTGACATCCTGTTTCCTGCCATTTCTGGGCCGCAGGCCGGAAGTCAATTTTGTAATGCTTTGGTCCTTAATGAGGCAAAGTTTAGTCCTTGTGGAAGGAGGTAATATTAGTTAAGAGATTTTACCCTTGAATTGTGTTTTGGGCCGAAGGGTAGAAAGGGAAAAGTCATAGGTCGGGTTCTTGCATGAAATATGGATTTTTATTTGAGATTTTTTTAGTACAAGATATTTAGATAATATTGTATAGCTCTTTAATACTTTTCTGTGGATATAAAGAACGTCGAAAACGGAGTTGGAACGAAGAAGTTACGACCGTTTGAAGTTAGGTGATTTCTGGGTCAGCCGCGTACGCAGGGCGTACGGGGAGTACGCAGGGCGTACTAGGGCATCCCAAGTATGCTGGGCGTTCTCAACATATGCGTTAGGCGTACTAGGGCATCCCTGGTACGTTGGGCGTAAATTCAGTACGCAGGGCGTTCGCGATCAGTGTCCAAACCCTATTTTCGTGTTTTGAGCCTTATTTAAGCTCCTTAACTTCCCCAAACCCACTCCATTCTCAACCTCCACCTCTCCAACACCCACTCTTGAATCCCTAACCCTAGATTGATCCTTGTGAGCAAAAATAAGGTATTTTTAAGTGCTTTGGAGTGTTCTTGGTGCACCTAGGAGAATAAGGAACTCATGGAAGAAGTGTTGGTTGCATTGGAGCTTGTAGATCCAGAATTTGTTCACCTTGATCTTTCTTCTAGAGGTATAAAGTTTGAATCTTGATGATGATTGTTAGGGCCAAGATTATCAATCCTATCCATGATCCCGAATCTCAAAAATATCTAAGGATCCTTAAATCTATCCAGGATCCCGGATCTTAAAGGAGTCTTAGGATCCCGCACATACATCAGGATCCTGAATATCGCCATTATTATTTCCTAACAAGTTTAACGGCTATATTTCTTGTTTATTTCTCACATGTGTAGAAATGGTCAACATAGGACTCATTCACAACGAAGAATCAGTCCAACCAAGCTTAAAACTCCAGAATACCAAGTCAAAGCACGTTGCAAATACCAGTTCAGCAGGATCCCAGAAATATCGTACATTTAGTTACTTAACCTAAACTATAAATACACTTGTAAATCACACACAACAGGCACAATAAGATGAAACCTTAGACACCTTGAGCTACTCAAACATTTGTAATCGTATCTTCATCATTATCTCTGTAATATTCATTCAAATCAATAAAATCAAACAAGGCAGGTGATCATTATCACCTCCCAAGGATTTATGTCGGAGATCCTATAAAGGATCAAGGGATTTCCTTGTAAATCACTTGTGTAATCTTGTTCTAATTTCTTTAATCACTTCACCTACAACACCACAACTTCTCATGCAATTTGGTTGATATCCACTTAGTCGATTTTTGACCAAAACAATTTGGCACCCACCGTGGGGACGTGGTGTTATTAATTCTCGAAAATTATATCTACACAACCAACTTTATCCTCTTCCTCCATTCCTCCATTTCCTCAAAAAATCTTCCACCGCCTCCAAAAGGACCTCCTAGTTAGAGGAAAACTATGGATACCTCTAAAAAGTACACTTCTCCGATCATCAGCCATGTGAATCCGGGATCCCTGAGATTCCAGGATCCTCCTTTTCAGTAACAACAAACTATTCTCCATGGTGAAGATGGTAAAGCAACAAATAAACTAACAATAGGAGGAAAACAAGACTATACTCAAGGAGATGGAAAGAATGGGGTGAAGATCCACAAACCCCAAGGAGCATCACCCTCGATCTTGCAACCCAAGATCCTGAACTTTGGCAATGTAGGATCCTCAAGAAACCGCTGGGAGATAGGATCCTCAGGAAACTGGTAGGAGATAGGATCCTCAACACCAACGCCTGCTCCCACTTGGGGTGTAACTCCAAACGAGCAAGCCCATGTGATCCAGGATCCCGACGAAATCTTCATCACTCCCAGTAACAAGGATCTTGGTAACTTCGTGAATAATAATACTTTTAATATTAACTCTATGAAACTTGATACAGGAATGAGCCCCGTCATGGCCAAGGAACTTCAACAGTTAAGGTAGATGATCTTAAGTGTGCCTGGAGTGGTCCAACCTATACAAGATCATGAAACCTCACGATAGAACTATGGATCTTGAGGAACATGTGGCACAATACATGGAAAGAATTGAGATCATCCTCATTCCCTCACACCTGAAGGAAGCTTTCATGTGCAAGGGTTTTGGTTCGACCCTCACAGGATCAGCCTTAAAATGGCTTCTTAATGTTACTCCTTACTCTATCACTTCATTTTCCCATTTACTTAATCTTTTTAACAATCAATTTTCTTGTAGCAGGACATTCGAAAAGATCACTAGTGACCTTTATCAAGTAGTCCAGGTTCCTAAGGAATCCCTTAGGGAGTTCGTAAAAGGGTTTGGCAGGGAAGCTTTGACTATCCCTAATGTTGACATGGCAACTGTCGTGGAATCCTTCAAAATGGGCCTAAAGAAAGACTCTCTTTTCTACGAAGACCTTATAATAACTCCATGCAAAAGAATGGATAGAGTCAGAAGCAGAGTACTAAGGTTCATTAGGATGGAAAGAGATAAGGAGATCCAAAAGAGGAGAAACCCACCAAATTAATATGATAATCCCAATAGGAAGGTCGAGTCATCGGCCCAAAGATCCTTTAAATTAAAACCATGTTCCAAACCTGATCTTTATAGGGTTAATTCCCTTGACGATGAAAGAGAGGATGATGACTTCCCTAGAATCACTGACTATTGTTTTTTCTGTGGATGTTTCAGGTTTAGTCCTTGCCATGTAGGATCTTGGCGAAAAATCAAGGTGGCCAAGTAAAGGAGACAAATCGAGTGACTGGAAATACAAGTCTAAATGGTGTGCAAACCATGATGATTTTGGCCACATCACTGAGGATTGCATAGCCCTCAGAAAAGAGATTATCTATCTCCTAAGCAAAGTACACCTTAAAGAGATCCTAGGAAGAGGAAATGAAAGATCGAAGGAAAAGGAGCAGGATCCTGCCAGGATCCTGGAAAAAACAGGATCCCCTCCTCATGACGGCAAGGTAATCAATTTTATTTCTGGAGGATCTGACATCTGTGGAACTTCTTATTATGTAGCTATAAGGTAGGAATGAAATTGGGTCCAAACTCGGACCGGATGGACCTGGACCCGAAAAACCCAGAACCGGTTAACGGTATTTTGTAGAACCAGAAACCGGACCGGTATATAAGAACCGGTTCTAGTTTGATTCTGGGTACGGTACCGGGTAAAGTGGGTCTAGAACCGCAAAACCCGGAAAAATCAAAGTGGGTAGGTTGGAACTGGATAAAGTGGGTTTAGAACCGGAAAAACAAAAAAAAAACTGAATTTTTTGGTAATTACTTACAACTTAGTAGGTTGAACTTTAAAAAGTTTCATATTGATATCCCGACTTCTGAGGACTGTAAGTCATTGAATATGAAACCAAAATTGACAAAATTATAGTGTAAAATCATGCACAAACTCTAAACTACACTCTGAAAAAAAAACGCATGTCAATCGAACTTTAAACGTATGAGATATGCATGTGTTAACGTTTTCACAGAATTCAAAACACAAAAACAAATATCTGAAAAGTTGAAAATTTTCAGCCTTGATATCTCGACTTCGGATAACTGTAAGTCATTGAATATGAAACCAAAAATGACAAAATTATAGTCTAAAATCATGTACAAACTCTAAACCACAAGTTGGAAAAAACCGCATGTCAATCCGACTTTAAACGAATTAGATATGCATGTTTTAAAACTTTCACAGAATACTAAAAATTTGAAAAACTAAAAACTTTCAGCTTGATATCTCGACTTTTGGGGACTATAAGTTATTGAATATAAAACAATAAATGAAAATTTAATAGTCTAAAATCATGTACAAACTCTAAATTACACATTGCAAAAAGCCGTATATCAGTCCGACTTGAAACGAATGAGATATGCATGTTTTAAACGTTTCACAGAAACCGGTTCCGGCCCCTAAAAGTGGTTCTGGTTCCTAACACTGGTTCCGGTTCTTAGACCCAGTTTGCCTGGACCCGATGAACCCAAACCCGGAACCCGGATAAAGCCAATTTTTAAACCCGGAACCAGAACCGACTCTATATATTCCGGTTCTAACGGTTCCGGTTCTGATCCAATTCTGGTTCCGGTCCGGTTTTCTTGTTTTAAATCTCATCCCTACTATAAGGCAGGCCAAAGCGTCCAAGATAGAAAGGGAAGAAAGACCCCAAAAGAACATGTTGATAATAAACAACAAGGAGATCATCTTTGACGATCAAGATAGAAAACACACCCAGGATCCTCATCATGATGGATTGGTTATAACTCTCTACATCGCTTTGTTAGAAGGATCCTAGTGGACAGAGGATCCTCAATGAACATCATACTCTTAGATGCTATGACCAGGATGAACATTCCAGAATCCGAGATAATCAAGTGATCGTCAATACTAATATGATTCAGCGGTGAAACAAAACATACTATTGGAAAGATCGAGCTACCCGTCTATATCAAAGGGGTAAATTCTATGCAACGCTCTTGTGTTATTAATGCTTTGTATTCCTACAATGTTATATCAGGTAGGCCATGAATCCATGACATGAAATTAGTTCCAACGATGTTCCATTAACACGTCAAGATGACAACCCCTTGGGGGACAGTGAAGATCATCGATGATCAACAAGAATCCAAAGAATGCTACATGACCTCAATAAAGCCTTCGTCAATACCACGGCAAGCATAACAATTAAAGCAGGCGGCACGAGGTGTACTAGAAGCAAAAGAACATGATGTAAAGGAAATACCCCTAAACCCCAAGGATCCTAAAGCCAATGTCCTCATAGGATCCTCAACACCAGAACAAATCAAGCAAGATCTAATAAAGTTCTTAAAAGACATAAGCAAGACCTCCGCTTGGAAGCATGAGGATATGACAGGTGTATATAAGAAAATTATTACTCATAAACTTAACACTGATCCTTCTTTCAGACCCATACATCAAAAGAAAAGAAAAAATCATACAAGAGGAAGTTGAAAAACTTCTTAAGACACGAATGGTTAAAGAAGTCAAGTTCCCAAGATGGCTAGCCAACGTGATGGTAGTACCAAAAGAAGAACGGAAAATGTCGAGTATGTGTGGACTACACAAATCTTAATAAGGCTTGCTTTAAGGACCCTTTCCCTTTCCAGCACATCGAATCCATGATAGATGCCACAACATGCCATGGATTACTAACATTCATGGACGCCTGGGCTGGATTCCAACAAATATAAATGGAACCATCCGATCAAGAGGATACTACCTCCATAACCCCTACAAGTATATATTTATATATTGCTACGAGTTTTGGTCTTAAACATGTAGGGACAATGTACCAAAGAATGGTGAATCGAATGATAAAGGACAAACTAAGGGACACCATAGAAGTCTAAATCGATGACATGGTGGCCGAATCCAAAAGATATGAAGGTTACCTCATGGATCTTGAAGAAGTATTCGACATATTAGATGAATACAACATGATGTTGAACCCGTGCAACTATCACTTTGGAATGAAGACATGCAAGTTCCTTGGTTACATCGTCACCAAGAGGAAAATATAAGCAAGTCCTGGCCAAGGATCTTCGAATGGGTAACCACTCCTCCTACATATTTCAGTATCTTCGGATGTTACAAGTGTTGTTCTGGCGAAGGATCTTGAAGGCGAACAACGACCTGTTTACTATGTAAGTAAAAGTCTCTTGGATCCTGAAATCAGGTACTCTCTCCTTAAAAAACTAATACTTCCACTAGTTACAACTTCTACCTAATTAAGACATTATTTTGAAACTCATACTATACATGTCAAAACTCATTATCTCATTAAGAATGTCTTAAGAAAACCAAAAACTTGAGGCAAAATTACTATGTGGTCAGTGAAGCTCATCACATATATCATAAAATATGAGCCAATATCTGATGGGTTTGAGCCAAAACAACATCCTATGTGCTCATGCAAACCCTAAAGCTTGGATCTAGGCTTCTCTATTGTACATGCAATTCATCCAAGACTTAATAACCCTAGATCTAGCATACATATTTCGAAATTATCATATGAAAACAGATCTAGATGATTACCTCTTCAACAATGGCTTGAATCTTCTTGTCTTGGAGCTTAGAGTCATAAATGTCACTCCTCTAATGGCTTATAAACACCACACAAGCAAGAGGATGATATTGGAGAGAGGGGAGAGGCATAATTTCGGCTATGGAACTCTCTAGGGTTTCAAGTAGCCGAAAATTGATGCCCTAGGGGTTCTATATATACTTGTGCTGCTAGGGTTTCATTCAAAACCCTAATGGACATCTTAGGCCTTAAGCAATCCAAGGAAGCTTCTGGAATAAGGCCCTTATGGCCGAAATTAGGATGGACACATCCCTAATTTCGTCCATGCCTAGTCCATAAGGCTTCTCAGCCCAATATCCAACTATCACACATTTGACAGTTTAAGTCCCGTTATTTAATTAATATCTTTTAGCCACAGAATTAATTCTTGTCTAATATTAATTAAACTATATGATTTCTCCTGTAATATATTATTAATATAATATATTAATAAACCATAATAACCTCTCTCTCTCTTCATAAATCACCCTGTCAAGTTGCTCTGGTGAAGGCAACCCAAAAGGACCATGCACAACCGGGTCAAGTACTTACCAAATATAGTTACGGGCTTAGACGCTAATCCAACAAGATCCTCAATAAAGTTACATGAATTATCAGATTTTGTGGTTGATTTTAGTGATGATCTACAACATAAGGAGCAGGCCTTGGGATCATAATAAAATCGCCACAGGGGGACATCCTACCCCACGCAATTAGTTATGAATTCAATGCAACCAACAATGAAGCAGAGTATGAAGCACTGATCATGGGGCCACAACTGGACAAGGATCTTCAAGTATATGTCGATTCATTATTAATAACTAACCGCTTTAATGGATTTTATGCAGTTAAAGGTTAAAGACTAGCACTATACCTTCAAGTTCTTAAAAAATAAGCCTCCGAATTTGAATCTTCTAATCTAAATCATGTTCGTAGAGAAGATAACATCGAGGCAGATACATTAGCCAACTTAGAGTCTTCCCTCAGGATCTCGCCAGAGACCACGATCCCAATAACCCACATAATGATCCTTATGATAGAATATCCCTCCAGAAGACCAGACGACCCCGACGACGATGATCAGACGGCCAACATAACAACAATTGGAGGCCTAATTCCTCGATCCTCTAACCAAGATCCCAATCCAAACACTCAGGATCCTCAGAGACATTTGAGATCCTAGACACAACCCATCATATAGTATCTCTAGAATGGTACAGTCCCAAAAGAAGGAAAAAGCAATAAAGTGTTCAAGATGAGGATCTCATGCTTTGTTATGATCCATATAGTATTATACAAGAAATCCATAACAGGTCCATATCTAAGACCAAGAAGCCATGGAAGTTTTAAAAAGACATACATGAAAGGGATTGTGGCAACCACACTTAGGGTAGATCTTTGTGTTCTAAAGTGTTAAGAATAGAACACTATTGACCAACCATGAAGAAAGATGCCTTCCTACATGATCAGAAGTATGATGCTTATCTCATTGATTCAGAAGCAAAAAATAGGGGCATATTGACTGGCTACCCTAGAAGGAAGCATCTTGCCAAGATCCTGAAATGTTATTCACCTTGAAGCGTACTTTATGTTAGTCAATTTAGTCACAGTTCATCACAACCGAGTCGAGGTACCTACCTACTCATTACCCTTATTTTTTTTCTTTGTTTATTTTTATTCCATGAACAATACTGACACAAGCATCGGAGGGATGTTAGCCAAGCTAACACCCACCCCAAGCTAACATTTGCAACATGCAGAAACTCAAGGATCCTAGCCACTACGAATAGAGACTGGTCATCTCTCCTCCGATTAAGGGTACTTAATCCCCTCTAAGGTTTAAAGAGTTAATAACCTCTTTCATCCGTGTTTAGGTTTCCACACCCCGCTTGGACGCATGATATCTTACTATGGGATGTGAGTAAGGGGATCATTTCACGCTTTAGTGACTTGGCAACCCTTTTATTTCTAAACATATGTTAATATCCTAAGGTTTAAAGATTTAATGACCTCTTTCTCACGAGTTTAGGTTTCTACACCTCCCTTGGCGCACGATATCTAACTATAGGATGTGAATAAGGGGATCATTTCATGCTTTAGTGACTTGGCAAACCTCTTATTTCTGAACATATGTTAAGATCCTAAAGTAAGTTTCTAAAGTTTATAACATTATCATGTTATCTTACGAAATGGGATTTTCCCCAGTTATGATCTAAAGTTGGGATTTTCCCCAGTTATTATGTGAAGTTGGGATTTTCCCCAATACATCTTAAGTTGTGATCTTCCCCAATATTACTTAAGTAGGGATTTTCCCCAGTATATCTTCGGTTAGGATTTTCCCCAGTATATCTTAAGTTGGGATCTTCCCCAGTACATTTTAAATAGAGATCTTCCCCGGTATATATGTGGTTGGGATTTTCAATAGTATTTCTTAAGTTGGGATATTCCCCAATATTTCTTAAGTTGGGATCTTCTCAAATATTTCTTAAGTAGGGATTCTCCCTAGTAAAACTATAAACATGGACCTTCCCCAGTGAATTCCTATGTGGGATCTTTCCCAATATTAGCTGAGTTGGGATTATTCCCAGTAATTAAAAGTCTAATACAAATCTAAGAAAGAATCTCTCTCCAGGTTCTATATATCTTTATCTTCTATGCTTACTACGCCCGAAGTTGTTCCTAAATAACTATGGCTAATCGAGGATCCTTACTGATGAACCTTTAAAGTAAGGATCCCTTCATCGGAAGTTATAGAAGACACAACGAAATTGAAGAACTTATCCTATGTTTTTTCTAATTTGAGATCGATTCCCAGTAAATTCTAAAGTCGAAGTTTGAGAATATTTTCTAAGGAAAAGAACAAGGAAGAAACATGAAGCTTAATAAAAAAACTCAAAGGGCGACAACCAGATTCTATCTATCCTTGTTTTAAACTTTTGAGAAATCTTTAAATTTTTCTAAATAAAGTTTGAGGATCCCAAACTCTTCAGGATCCTAAATAAATAATATTTCCTGGTTATCGGATTTCTAAGTTTTAAATTGATACTTTCTAAAAAAATGTTTTTACTTTAAGAATTACTTGATAAATCTATATACTTTTCTTCTAAAGGTTTTCCTACTTTTCAAACCAAAACGTACCTCTTCTAAAACCTTGGGATCCTAACTATTACAAGATCCTGATCAAGTAATATTTTATCTCAGATCTTTAGGATTCTAATTTTTTTTTGTAAATTCTAAACTCATTAGGATCCTGATCATTTGAGAACCCTTAGAAAAACCTGTTTTAAGCCTATTTCTACAACCAAATAAACCACACAAGAAAAGAGATAAACCAAAACATCAGTATTAAAAGGGATTACTCTATCATATATATAAGGAAGAGGTGTAGGTATGTCAGTTTCCTTAATAGCTCTTCCAACCTCGAATTGAATGCTAGGTGCAACTTTAGGCTCTTCGTTGGTTGACTCTCGAATCTTATCAAGATCTATGTGGATCCCACTAGCCCTTTTGGAAATAAGCTCCCTCTCGTGGAAGACTACCCTTCGAGCAACATACACTTTGTTCTCAAAAGGATTGTTGAACAATTATCCAAAATGCTTGATGGGTTCTCCAATGAGATAACACATCTCTATTCTAAGTTCTAGATTGTCGAGCGCTTCACGACGAGCGTAAGCCTCATAATCGTAGAATTTCATGTGCCAGTGATTAATAAATCCCACTTCACATATCATAGAGTGTTTCATGGACCTACTTAGTTAGTACAAGACCAAAGGACTTCTCGTAACACTATTCATGATACAATCCATGAATTGTTAGTATGCATAATGCGACTCATCTTTTACAAAATTAATCAATGATTTGTATCTCTATCCAACTAACACTTCCTAGTGGTAGTGTTCTGGGTGGAGATAGCTTGTGAAAATCTTCACAGTTACTTAGATGATCGATAAAGTTTGGACTAAGATTCTCACTATGAGTGTCTCATCCTATTGCCCAGTTGATTCTTAACTTCATTTCATGAGAGCTCTTAACACTTGAAAGGTTCCAAACTCACGTTCATATGAAGTTGGTCTTACCATGTATTGTGTTTGATCTGAATGGTCCATTAGTGCAAACTAATTCCAACATATATTTTCATCACCTAGTGATGTATTCATCATCTATCTTGATAAATAAGATTCACATTTATCATAAGACTCAAGGTCAAATGATATCCAAAATCCGATCCAACTGGATACTTGGTAATGCATTTCTCATTTATGTATCCAAGAATATGATTCCACAAATACATTTCACCCAAACCTTTTGGATGTATTTGAATCAGTACGTATTGTGGTCAATCTGAACGATCCATTAGGTAAACTAATATCAACAAATATTTCCACAATAATACACCTTATTCATATATTCGAATCAATTTTGAACTATTGCTACTATACTAGCTTCATAGATTTCATGACTTTCTTGTAACATGTTAGAATGCTCTATATTTAAATAAGTCAGAACTATCTCTTGAATCATAGTATAAACAATTTCAATCATAATAACATAGACTAAACATTTGGGAGAGTTGTCTTTTGACCCCATGAATAGTAGTAAGGGATTGACATTCATGATCAAATTGTCTTCTCCATGTTTCAGTCTTCTTACTTCATTTTAGTCACTGCACATTCTTGTAAATGTCAGTACTTAATCCTTAGAAGTAATTTTCAGTGGTATTATAAATTCATATATCTGATTGAACACAAAAACATGGGAGAACTAGTTATCTTTTGATCCTATGGATAGTAGCATGGGCTCGTAATCCATGATCAAATTACTTTATCCATGTGTCAGTCCTTTCACCTCAAATATATATTGGACATGTATACTTTCTTAGTCCTTTCTTGCTATGGAAACGAATAACTATCAGAACATGTCTCAGAATAAGCCTTCCTTTGTCCTAGGTATTTGGGCCTAGATTAGGTATACCAACACTAATAGCCTTTTAACCCATGGGCAATTGGCTTTCTTCTTCTTGACACTTCTATTCATGATAGTAAAAATATGGGAGTGTTTTGAAGTATGAGTTTCTTTGATTGGCCATGTTAGTTCCAAAAGGAAACCTCAACATGCTACATAACTCCTTCATGGACATTTCAAGTTGTTCATATCAAAATCAGATTGAACTGATTATATGTACATGTCAACTAGTTTACTAACCCTAGTCAACTCCTAACTCAAGGAAATTCCATTTTACTTCAATATGTCAGTTTACAATGCACACTTGATAATTGCTCTTTCTAATAGATTAGAATGCAATGTTTGGAGTAACCTAGGAAAAGCTTTATCAAAGACATTATCTTTACTTTTGTTTATGAGAACTATTCCCAAACTACGAATTTAGACAAGATTAATCATCCTAATAGTTAACCCTTTCAAAGGTTTTAAAGCAGTAGACTTTAGTGGATAAGGTTAGAGACATCATTCGATATCAATTTCCATTATCGTTTGTTTTACTTATCCTTAGAAAATAATCACCCTAAATAAACTTATTTTAGAAGGCTGAGATCCATATTTGGCTTCATGATGTGTAAAGGGATGTCGTAAACACACCATAAAGTTATTTAGGTAGGCAAAGCCCTTTGCCAATTTCTATCACCACGAAATTCCTAGATCTTTGAGATTCATTGACTATCAATGGCATGTTAATCTCGGATTATGTTCATCTCAAATTCAATGATGGGGTCGCCACGAATCACTGACATATGGTAAATCAACCATGCAAAATCGCATGGTCCCCGGCTCAAGTTACGCTTGAGATTCGTGAGTTCCACATCATTATTTACCTATACTCTCAAATTGACGTGTCGGTTAACCACACGAGCTTCGTCAACAAGTTATAAAGAGAATGTGCAACTTTTTTGGATAACATAAGATTCACATTAAATAGATTGTGAATTACCCATAAAAAACCGCATGATCCATGGCTCAAGTTACGCTTGAGATTCGCGAGTTCCATATCGTTCTCAACTATACTCTAGATTGATGTGTCGGTTAACCACACGAACTCCATCAATAGAATATAAAGAGAATGTGTAAATTTCATAGATAATATGAACTTCACATTCTATTAATAAAATGGGATTTTATATTATACTTGTTTTTAAAATACTTTTAGATTGACCAATATCACTATCAAACCCTTTCGGTAACTCCATTCTCAAAATGCAATAGGGTGGTGAGGATGGTAAGCGTGAAGCATATTAAAAATCGACCTCATTAGGAATCATAGAGACCTCCTTAAACCCTTACATCAGTATGGGTGGGCCTAGTCATGGTAAGACTGATAATGTCAATATTTAAAACATACGAGGGCGCATGTTGTAACTTTCTTATACATATAATAGACACAATTCTAATATATATAAATATAAGGGGTAAATTTAAAACTCTTTAAATTTAGTTTTCTATTATAAATTCTAATTAATTAGATGACGCAATGTAACATTTAATAAATCAGGAGGGGTTAATATTCAGATTTATAAATCTCTATTATAAATAATATTAAATATTTATATTCCTATGTAAATAATAAATAAATATTCAAATTCAAATCTCTATTAAATAATATTTATTATTTTCCAGATTTAAAACATTTTAAATTTGGTAATTATCCATATTTAATAAATCCTCAAATTTGAAAAATGAAAAAACTATGGAAACCCTAATCTGCCTAGCTCACGTCGTGAGCATCATGCTCTCACGTCGCGAGCTCGATTGCAGGTTTTATCAGTTACGAATTTTTCAATCTTTCTTCTTTCATTCAATTTCAAACAAGCATTTACAGAAAATATGGATCTAGGGTGAATGTAATCATGAACCATTCTCTGATACCACTGTTGAGTTTTCTATGCATCAAATACACTTTAAACTAGGTAGCAAAAAAAATCGAAACAACGATATACCTAAGTGTACATGCAACCTATGGATCTATGGTTTCATGCTAATTACATCTATCCTAGAAAACAAAATTACAAATAAGAAAAACATACCTCTTATGTAGCCCTTGATTTTCATGCTTGAGATCTTGATCCTGCATGAAGTTGCTTGGATGAGAGGACCCAAACCAAAATCCCTCTAATGGTATCACACCCATGACACCAAAGAGTGGAATAAAAATAACTAGGAGAAGGGTTAATTTCACAAACCCTAAGAGGGTTAGAAATCGTCCCTAAGAGGGGTAGGAAGAAGGGTTGGCGAAACTTCAAGCCAAGGTGCAATGAAGAATGAAATCCCTAAGGCCCTATTTATAGCCTTGGATGCCTTCCTAGGTTTTGTACTCCTTCCCATGTGGGATGGGAGCCTAACCATGAAATTCACTCTTTCCCCCATGTGGGATGGAGTGATTTTCGTCCAACCCTAATCCCATAAGGGTTCGAGAACATTCATGATTAACCAACTATAGATTAATGAATATTTAACCCTTTATTTAATTAAACTTTTAATTAATTCCCAAAATATATTTCCAATTAGTTTCTAATTAATTATTAACCATAATAATTAATAAACCAATTTCTCCTTTATTTATTCTACTCAATTTGGGTCTTGAGGGCACCCCAAAATGACCTTGTTACTATTAGAAATATTATCAATAGTTAATGACCTTGGACACACTTTCCAACATGGAGAAGGAGCTTTAATCAATGAGGAGTTTGTAGATACAGATTCCACTCATCATTTCCAGCTTCATTGAGGTATAAAGCTTGGACCTTGCTTATTTTATGCTTAGATCTAGTTATTATGGAGTTTTGGTCACTTTTGGTCCCATGAATGAGATCTAGTGGAATTTTACCACTCCATTAGTTATGAGTTGCTCCTTTTGATGTTAACGATATCCCTAGTACATAAAGTTAGCATCTTGATGGTTGAGGATGAACCATGCATGATTTTATGTCCACTCGGTGAAAGTAGGATGCTAAATCTAACGTTTGAGTTCATTTGAGCCATGCAAAGGCTCCAAGTTAGTGACTTTATGGATTAAGACGTTCCCCAAGAATTGGATATGAAATTTGGATATTTGGTATTCAGTAATAAAGACTTAATGACATAATGGTTTGACAGGGGGCGTATGATCGGCGTACGCATCCGAGTCCCCGATCAGGCGTAGCCACCCTGTACGTTAGGCGTACATCTGGAACGCTAAGCGTTCGTGACCTGGTCTCGGGCTTTTGTAGTTTGGGCCATCTTTGGATTTTAGGGTTTTGGGCCTTTGTTGGGCCACAAGTCTTTATGTTTATGGGCCACTATTAGGGATTTGGCCTTCTTGTATTTGGGCCCATATTAGGATTTGGGTGTCCTTTAGGAATTAGGCCATTACTTGAGCTTTTGTACCATTGAGTGTGGGCCTTGGCTTTTGGTCCAATTGAGGGAAGGGTAAAATGGTCTTTTACCCTAGGGGTCGGGATCAGTTGATTAAAGTCCCGATTATGGTTTATGACCTAATAATTAATTATGATATTATTTGATCATATTTAGTGCGGAGATTTCCCGGATCGCATACCATGATTTTTCCGCTTATTAACTCTGATGTACTTTTGGGATGTTATCTGTTTACTCTGAATATTTTATGGTTTGACAAACATGTTTGATTGATGGTTTATTTACTATAAAAACAAAGTTTTTGGTTATGAGTTTTGGTACGTTACAAGTTGGTATCAGAGCCTTGGTTTGAGGGATTCGAGCATACTCTTGGGTGTGCGTGAACTCAAACTGAGGATTTGGTAGATTTTTCAAAAGAAGAAATGATTTATAAAATAAATTTCTATAAAAAGAAAGGTGTGTGGTGCATGCAATCCACCGAGCTCAAGTAAGTTTTCCCAAAATACCCATACATGATTTGTAATATGCTTTGAATTGTGAATCTGTGAATCACATGTTAGATTAGGGGTAAGGATTTGCTCAGGATTGCATGAAATAATTCTAGGAGAGATACCTTTATATTCATATTGTATTAGCTTGTAGACTTACATGCTAGTATTGATCGGTAAGTTATAGGATGGCTTGTTTATGTTATGCTTTGATTTCGATACTCAATGCTCGAATGTTGATTGCTTTGTTCTTTTAGGAGTTCCCATTAACATCAGCTCACTAGTAAGCATAACGCTATATTACATATTACTGAGATTAGATAATTTTAGAAGGTTAGGTTTAACTCTATTGTGCAATTCTTGTTTGAATCCAATCGTTGTAGTGTGAGACCTTTCATTCGAAGAATTATCTGGTGTCGATGGTATGTAATTATGTTTGTAAGCTATTTAGAGGGTGTTAGGGGGAGTTCCTTCTGTAGCTAATAGTGGAGAGTGGTGTGGTGGTAAACCTAGGAAAAACCTAGTAGGTGATTCGGTTCCGAGAGCCTTGTTTTGATAAGGGTTGTTTGGATTGATAGGGAAGTAACTTGGGGGACTCGGGGCGACTCTTGAGGAAAGTACGGATAGATGTGGAAGGTAGTATGGGCTCGTACTACTGGAAGCAGAGGATCCATACTCGAGTCAAGGAGAGTCACGATGATACCGAGAAGCTTGTAGAATATGCGATTCTTTGAGTATATACTGATGGTTTGTGTAGTTTATTTTCTGTATGGTGACCACACGAGGAGGTTATGGCAGTGGATCGAGTTCTGGCTCTGGAGCCAGGCATATGGATGATCATATGTGGGAGTTCATTTCATCAAAAGTTACCCGTAGTATTCTTGAGCAGACTCATGTGATATTCGGTATGATCAAAGAGGGTATCATGGAGATTCTTGATGAGCGCTTGGGTGCTTTTCGTTATAAGATGGTGGCGATGATGGGAGCTCAGACTTTGACTTTCCATGAGTTCCGGGCATGTGGGGCTCCGTAGTTCTTCAGGAAGAAGGACCCGATTTCGAGCAGGCGTTGGTTAGCGGATGTCACGAACACCTTTCGTACTAGTTGTTGCCCCGAGGGGGGAAAAGTCAGACTTGCATCTTGTCTTCTGAAGGACAGAGCTCGAGACTGGTGGGAGGAGGTTGGTCACGCCTTGGGAGGCGAGGCGGTTGAGTCGATGACTTGGGAGGATTTCGTGATAAGGTTTCGGGTTGAGTTTGCACCGATGATTGAGGTCCAGTGGTTGGAGAGGGAGTTTCAGGACCTTTGCCAGACTACTGAGACGGTGGCAGAGATCACTGTTGTGTTTCGAGAGAGGGCGTTACTGGTTCTGTAGTATGTGGCGGACAAGGAGATGAAGAAGGCGAGATATCACGAGATGTTGAGGAGAGATATTAGACAGTTCGTGCGTAGATCCAGTTGCAAGATACTGGATGATATGGTGGTGCGAGCCAGAGAGATGGAGATTGACCTGGAGATGGAGAAGAAGAGGAAGTCAGATCAGGTTCAGAGTTATGAGGGTTCGAGCAAGAGGCCACAGGTTTTTGACTCGAGGTAGAGGGACCAACAGGGTCGGGGCCGCTGCGGAAAGTGTGGCAAGCCACACGATGGGGCGTGCAGGGTGGGTAGTTATGGCTGCTTTAAGTGCAGCAAGACGGGTCACTTCAGTAGGGATTGCACTGCCACCACCACCACCCAGGTATCTGATCTGATTTTCTTCCATTGCAATCAAAGGGGCCATAAGAAGGCCAACTGCCCGAGTTTAGCAGCGGAAGGACCAGTTGTAGCACCCGCTTCGGCGACCTTGCGGATTACAGATGGCCGTCAGGGCAAGGCGGAGGTGCCTGTTATGTTTGGTGTAACTCCAAGAAGAAGAAGCTTGGATAAGAAGCTTTAATCAAGAGGAGCTTGTAGATCCATATTCCACTCATCATTTCCAGCTTCATTGAGGCATAAAGCATGAACCTTGCTCATTCTATGCTTAGATCTAGTTATTATGGAGTTTTGGTAACTTTTGGTACCATGAATGAGATCTAATGGAATTTTACCACTCTAGAAGTTATGAGTTGCTCCTCTTGATGTTTTTGAGATCCCTAGTCCATAAAGTTAGCATCTTGATGGTTGAGGATCAACCATGCATGAGTTTATGTCCACTTGGTGAAAGTAGGATGTTAAATCTAGGGTTTGAGTTCATTTGAGCCATGCAAAGGCTCCAAGTCAATATCTTTATGGATTAAGACGTTCCCCAAGGATTGGATCTGAAATTAGGTTATTTGGTCTTAAGCATTAAGGACTTAATGTCATAATGGCTTAACAGGGGCATACGTCGAGGGTACGTTGCGCGTATACGTCTGAGTCCCCGATCAGGCATAATCACCATGTACGTTGGGCGTACATCTGGAACGCTTAGCTTTCGCGACCTGGTCTTGGGCTTTTGTGGTTTGGGTTATCTTTGGACTTTCGGGTTTTAGGCTTTTGTTGGGACATAAATCTTTCTGGTTATGGGTCACTGTTAGGGCTTGGGCCTTCTTGGATTTGGGCCCATATTGGGCTTTGGGTGTCCTTTAGGAATTCGGCCATTACTTGGGCTTTTGTACCATTGAGTGTGGGCCTTGGCTTTTGGGCCAATTGAGGGAAGGGTAAAATGGTCTTTTACCCTGGGGGTCGGGATTAGTTGATTAAAGTCCCAATTATGGTTTATGACCTAATTATTAATTAGGGTATTATTTGATCATATTCAGTGTGGAGATTTCCCGGATCAGCAGTTCGAGCATTTATCTGATTTTTCAACAGTTTGAGGTGAGTCTCCTCCCAATGTTTGACACCATTGTCGACCCATGGATTATTGTTATTTGTATGCTAGCTTTCTGTGTGACTCTTACATGTGTTGTATGTGTTTGTATGTATACTGGGCGGGGCCCGATGCCAGGCAGGGCCTGATTAGTGTGTTGGGCGGGGCCCATCGCATGTTACTGACAGATCTGTACCGGGCGAGGCCCGATGGAGGACGAGGGCCTGATGAATGTCGGGAAAGGCCCGATGTATGTTTGATATGTATGGTATGCGGTATTTTGGGTAACTCACTAAGCTTTGTGCTTACGGTTTTCAGTTTATGTTTTAGGTACCTCCGGATCGAATGGGAAGAGTTCGGGATGATCGCATTGCACACACCATGAGTTTTACGCTTATTGACTCTGATGTACTTTTGGGATGTTATCTGGTTTACTCTGAATATTTTATGGTTTGACAAACATGTTTGATTGATGGTTTATTTACTATAAAAACAAAAATTTTGGTTTTGAGTTTTGGGACGTTACATTAATCTTATCAACATACAACATTGACACTTTCAAACATGTTCATGGGATAAACCAAGGTTCTAAATAACGTTATGCGTAACTTGGCGGCAATGTCAAGCCTCAAGCTTTTACGAGTCGTGACGAGCCAAATCGTTTGTAAGGCGTGAATGAAGTTGACAATTGTGTATATAATTAAGAATTCTATATATAATTTATACTATTATTCATATTTATATACATATATTAAAGCAACATTTTGTTAAAACGTGATGTCAAGTACAAACCTTAGAGTCATTACGAACTTTTTAAAATCTTAAGATAAACTAGTAGTATTTCTAGGGGCCGGAATATATTGCATCCATAATACAAGGGAGTAAAATAGAAAGTTGTGTAATAAGTTTGTAGGGAGAGGCGCGTATAGAGAATGGAGAGGCGTTGTAATAGTGGATGACTGGCCGATTCGACGTGTATCTGACACCACAAAGCAGTGCACGCACCGTCCCACGTTTCACGTGGTACCCGTTTTCAGTTTCCTTCATTAACCAGTAACTTACGTGCCTTTTATTCTTGTTTGTTCTCCACGTCCTTTTAATCAAAATACATTTTATAATATGATAGATACTTCATACTTGAATCATGAATCCATTAATTCGCCACACCCTATAATTTGGATTCTAAGATCACTAACAAATAAAAAGAAATAAGAATAAGCTTTGATTAAATTAAACCATGTATGACGATATGCTGGAGAGCAAAAAATATACATGTAGGATACCTAGATAGTGGATACCATTCTTCTAATTAAAATATTTATCTTTTATTGAACTCGTATCAATATGTATGTCAAAATATCTAATCACTTTTAGTTTGGTTAATTGAATCGTACAACTCCACTAATTAATTTTTGCCTACCTTTTACTTTATTTGCTACTAAAACAAAATAGGCTTGTTTTGCATCTTCAACTAAAGGAAAAGGGTAGATGCATGTTGCCCTGTTCTCATTTTCACAAAAAAATATAGATGTTATGTAAATTTTTAAAAATAAATTACCGAAAAATATTAAGATTCTAAAAAACTCGTTATGGCTTTGTCATGGCGCGCTATAGCTTTAAGGTTTATACTTGCCGGCAAGCTTTAACAAAATGACGTCTTAAATCATATAGGTATATAAAAATGAATTATGGTAGAATATATATATATATATATATATATATATATATATATATATATATATATATATATATATATATATATTAATTATATACAAAATTGTTGCCTTAAGTCACGCCTTACAAACGACGTGGCTCGTCACAGCTTAAAAAAGCTTGAGGTTTGACATTGTCGTCAAGTCACGCCTAACGTTATTTAAAACCTTAAAAAATATTATATTTTAGTCCATTTTTTATATAACTATTTATACTTTGTTTTTTCTTATCAAACAATCAAAGTTTTATGGTCTTTAAAAAAAAAAAAAAAAAACTTTTTGTTGCGCCAAGTTGAACACGCGCAACAATTATACTTTCACAATTGTTTGTTTTTTAAAAAGACTTTTAACTTAAAAACTGTTGCGTGTGTGCTGCACGACACAACACTAGACTTTCTTCGTCAAACCACTTCTCACCTTACATTAAGTTATATTATTCAACCTAGATTTGTTTTAATTTTTTCAACAACATGTTTATTGTTTTAATAATATTATGAAGTATATTATAAACAATTTAAGTATAATCTACATAATTTCAAACTTGGTTGGTAAATTTCATATAAATAGTTTTTTGTGTTATATTATCTATAACCAAATATTAATAAATTATAAAGCTAATTACTAAAATTACCAAATCTATTGAAGCTAACCGGCGAAATAACCATCGTCTTGAAAATTTAACAAAATGAACATGTTGTTCGCTAAATTAAAATTTTTATTTATTGTTATTTAGCAAGTATTATGTTTAACTATTTTATATAAACATATTTAAAAATCATATTATCACAATAATCTTTATATTCGATTTGCTTATGATTAAAACTAAATAAAATTTTACTTAAAATTATTTTTAACTATTGTATGGTTAATTTCAATTTATTTTAGCATCCTGCAGGTATTAAAAAACAAACAGACTTCTTATTGCAGTTTACAGACGTTTTGTCCATCTCATTTGCTGCAGATGATTGCAGATGTGGTTTACATACTACAGACATACGTGACCCTGAGATTTTGGAGGCCCTATGCAAAAAATAGAAAAAACAAAAAATTAAAAAAAATTTACACTGCAACCAAAAAAACATGGGTTGTTGGTGCCACTATGGGCACCATAGTGGAACCGCCCCTAATGTCAATATTATTTGATTTCTCATTTTCTCTAATTATATAGTTTAAACATACAAGAGAATGTAATATAAAAAGTTTATTTTATTACATTATATTATTCGTTTAACGCCATGTTCAAAATCATTACAGGAAATCATACATAAACCCATTTGCGAGTATCAACTTTTTTCTTAACAAAAAGAAGTTGTCTTCCATGCATTTTGGTAAGTTGAAACATACACCACTTGCAGGTCACGTTAGTGTTTAGAAGAATTGAAGAAACGCTCATCCATTAAGTTTTGTGAGTAGTTGAAACATACTACACATGAAAGCCAAATTATAAAGAATATGTAAGCATAGATATTTTTTAAAAACCTTTACTTTTTCCGGTAATATAATCATACTTTTTCTCTCTATAGGACAACTCACAAATCCCTTGCGTTTTAAACTTGCTCTCTTTTGTTTGGTGCTAATTTGAAGATATTAATTTGTCAACGTTTGTAGTGTTTAAGTTAATTTTGATCAATTTTACTTGGGGGAATTAATGTAAAAATATACTTTTAAATTATTGCAATTTAGTGATTTTCAAATGCATATTTAAAGGTCCATAATATGATTTTTATAATAAATTAAAGTCCTAATTACTTAAAACATAGATTTGTTTCACTAAACAAATTAATTAAATATAAACTAGTATTAAAGTCATCTCATGCGTTGCTGCGGAGAATTCGTTTGTAATTAATAAAAACAAAAACTGTAAAGAAAAATTATAAGCAATAAAAAAAACATAATTTTATAATACGCGTGATAACTCATTTGCAATTCGTATATAATATATGATTTACAAATGTCAGCAATCCATATGTAGCAAGATTTCGATTATACATATCAAATGGACCATAAAAGTATAAAAATAAAGTTTCGCTCAAAACAATTATGTATGGATGAGTCGGGCGAAAATAAGGCTTGAAAATATATCTTAAGAAAATTAATAAAAACGAAAACTATAAAAAAAATTGTAAAAGACCAAAAACATAACTTTAAAATATAATAAGAGACTAAAATGATAATTTATAAAATACCAATAATTTGACTATGATGAAAACTATTAGATCAAATTTTATTAAGGACAAAATGTAAATGTGAAAGTCTATTGTTACGATCATTCAAAAAAATTTATTTCCAGAAAAATCTTATTTTGCATTTTGTATTATATTTTGAAAAAGTTATAATGTCAGCTAATTTTAGCCATTCTTTCTTGAAAAAAAAAAAACAAACCATTTTAATACTATCTCCATTTCTTTAGACTATTTTAAAAATGGTTAAAAAGCATTAACTTGTTTTAGTTTTAAGTTAATTTAATTATATTGTTTATATATTTATAGTTTGTTTAAATTTAGTGTTTATATATTTTGAGTTGATAAAATGTTTGTTTTAATAATATCACAGATAATATAAATTGGTTATATTGGAATTATTGTTTAATTATAATTTATTTGATAAGATAAAATTTGGAATTACTATAATAATTTTTTTGGACAAATTTGTAAAAACATAGTACATAGAATATGTATTTATGAAAATCTAAAAACGTTAAAATATATATATTTGAAATATTCGTTTTGGTATAGAAAATGAACTGAAATTGAAAACGAATCACTGTTAGTATCATTTTACTTTTTTTATACAAAAATTAAAAATATAGTAATATATATATATATATATATATTAAAAGAGAGACCCCTTATGAACAGTACCTGATCCGGGTACTGTTCATCAGGTTACTCTCACTCTACCATAGTCACCGCCTCCGAATTGTGCTTCCTCGATTGTGCTTCCCATCGCTTCTCTTAGTTTCTGATTAAATCCTAAATTCGTCTTCAACACATCTAATTTCCTTCCCAGTCGTTTGTGTTTTCGTCTGTTTAGATTCATTCCTCCAATTTTCGTCTTTCGTTTCACTCCTTCGATTGTGCTTCTCTTTGCTTCGATTGCCGGCGTCTCCACCACTATCATCACCCTTCTTTCATATTCTTCACAAATGCAATCCTTAAGAGCCCTAATCAGGTATGAATCCTACATGACTTTCGATCAATTTCTTTTCTCTTGTTTTTAACACAGGCTCTACTCGATTGTGATTTAGGTTTGATTTTATGTCCCGTGTCTGGATTTGGCATTCCGATTACTCGAACCATCTTTCTTCAAATTGAAGGCATCGCTGCCTGCTCCACGTAAGATTTCACTTACCTTTTCATCACCTTCTTTCTCTATCTTCTTTTGATTTCCCTGTAAATCTTTGGTATTGTGGGGGATTCTGGTTAGCAATATCGGGATAATTTTCACAATCTACACCGGTAATATTTTTATCTACTCACTTTCTACGTTAATTTGTTACTTTCTCCGGCCCAAAATTATTTTTTATAGACAAAAAAAACACTCAAATTGAGGAAACATTAATTACCACTAACTTTATTAAATCAAATGACAATTGTACCATTTTGTTGCATTTAATTCCATGGTAGGTTAAGTAATATTGAGTGGTATTTTATTAAAGGGAAAATGACATATATGCCTTATTACGTTTCTAGGGTTTACCCATTTAGTCACTTAACTTATTTTGTGGCTTTACGAGGGAACGAATTATTTGTAACCTAGCAATCTAATCCCTTTCACATATTGTAGCCGGTTTCCATTGCCACATAAGCGAAGCTAACACTTAAGCGATGACATGGCAAGAATTCAAAGTGTCCCAACAACCCAAACTACCGGTTTACCTATTTCTCTTTCTCATCAAAAAACCCACGTACCCTCTCCACAATCCAAAACCAGACATAGAAACGAGAGGACCGGTGATCGGAAAGTACCCATCAATAAATGAAATGGTGAAATCGGCGCCAGAAATGGAATCATAAAGCACAACCGAAAACCCACCTTCAACCTCCAGTTCCACCCCGTCGATCCCCACCTTCTACAACGACATCATAGATTTGTCAAGTTAGAGTCCTATTTGTTGTAAAAATGACAAATTTTCGACATTCATGTTTACATAAACCCATAAGCTTGGTGTATTTTGCAAATGGGATTCATATTTTGGAACTTAAAACGTATGAACAACCAAAGGCCCAAAACCAATTGAGTAATCGAAGGTATTAAGAGTTGAGAGCTACCGATTAAGATATAGGAGCGAGGATTTCTTACAGTCGTGTGTAAGATGTGAAGAAACTCCAGACGTCGATGGAGAGGTACACCATATATCAGGGCAGTCTAGGCAAACAAGAGGCGTCAGAGAAGACGAATTGAACGACTTATTGGCTAGTATGCGCCATGAAAGACCTTCTACAATAACCCAACTTCCGGCTATACCATCGACAAACACATAACAAATTGGGACCGACAAACACATACAAGAGCACCACCGCATACAATTTCTTGTTGAGATTTTACTAAAAATCATAACTCCTCCCTTTGAAACAGTTTAATCGCAGATATACCCCTTTTTTCTTTTTTGAATCAATTGCAACCAATTTTTTTCTATTCTGAATCAATCGCAACCCATCCCCCTTCTCTAGAACTTGAAATCAGGTATGTGGAGGCTGTTGGACCTTGGTGTGGATATGGTGATGATTGTAGGGTTGTTTTGGGTTTTTTTCATGGTGGTGCAGGAGGTCACATTTTTGGTGGTTAAAGATGGTAATGGTTGTTGTGGTGGTAAATGGGAGGGGGATAATTTTTGGTAAATAAAGCTTTACATTTTGTGGTTATCAGTTTCTTTAAGCAGATAAAAGATGGTTTTCTTTATTTTTAATTGATTCAGGTGTAGAAGACGATCGAAGAGAAAGAGAGAGTGTATGTCACACCCCCAAACCTGAACGGCAGAAACGTTCGGGGGCGGAGGACGTCATGTACAGTATCACAAAAAATGTATAATAGTAATCAAAGCAACAATAACCATTGTATTAATAATAAAGTGTTTACATTGTATTCGAATCACAACTTGATTGACTCCAAAAGTAAATAGCAAAAACAAAGAGTTGAAGCTACTATGCTCCGTCTTCTCGAAACCTATGTGTGTACCTGTTTACTAGTTTCCTGAGAATACAAGTGATTTTAAAAGTGTATCAACATTTAAGTTGGTGAGTTCATAAGTATTTTGTTTTAGAAAGTAAGTTCCTTGTTCCTTGAAAAATGTTCATGTGTTTCTTCAGAAAATTCTATTTTGTCTTATTAAGTAATAACCATACAAGTTCCTTCTATGATTACTTAGTGTATATAAGTTATATATAATTCAGATCGGAAGGATAGTCGAATGTGTGGATCTGCCCTAAGCCCACAACCAAACAAGGAACAAGAAACGAGGCGGAAGTCACACATTCCACTGTCTATGGATCCTTATTATATATAACCCTAATGTATCCGCTAGGTAATCGTAGAGTTAATAATAAAGGTTGTTTTAAACATGATGAGTGTGTTCCTTTAGAAAATCCTATATTTTCTTAGTAAAATGGAATGTAGTCTTTAGACCTTAAGACCAAAATATATATGTTTCTTATGCTTTAAATTCGTATAAGTAAAGTGACCAAAACTTGTTCCTACCATGATTACTTAATGCATATAAGTTATATAAAATCAAAGATCGAACGGACAGTCGAATGTGTGGATCTGCCCTAAGCCCACAACCAAACAAAGAACAGGAAATGAAGCGGAAATCACACATTCCACTGCCTATTGGATCTTCATTTTATATAACCCAAACGTATCCATTAAGTAATCACACCGATATGTAAATAATCGTATTTGTTTCCATAAAGTTGGATTGAAATCGTTTGCTTGTAAAATAATGATGTTTATCTTGGAAAATCCGATATTTTCCATGAGATGAGTTGTGGTCTTTAATGTTCCAAGACCGAAAGATGTAAGTATAAATGCCATACTTAGTTTGATAACGTGTAGTTTTATTATTAAGTAAAACTAGTTGAAGACGTGTTTGGCATGTAATCTGGATGTGCTGTTAATACTCTACCATGATTACTTAGTACATACGAGTTATATATAATCGAAATCGAAAAAACGGTTGATTGGGTGAATCTGCCCTAAACTCACAACCAAACAAGGAACAGGAAATGAGGCAGAAATCACACATTCCACTGCCTACCGGATATTAATTGTATATAACCCTGATGTATATACGAAGTAATCATATAGTTACTACTCCTTAAGCTTGTTTGAAAAGTATATTACTACGTAAACGAGTCGTTGTTTTCTCCATGTGAGTTCTTATAACCATACTAATATGACGGATATCCTGATACGACATTCTTCGGACGTCTGTACCATTAATGACATTTGTCACCCAGGATAACTGTAGCTAACAGTCAGAGCGCGGGATTGTCAGTCCCGTATAGATCTATACACAAATTCACGCTCTCCCTCCAGGAGACTCTGGTTCATAATGTACCATCCATAAAATTCGAGCCAATTTTAAACTTTTCAAATCATTTAAAACCATTCAGTTATTACAATTTGTTTTCAAAATAGTTAAACATCAGAGTTCCCAGAAATCAAAAATCATTAATCGAGGAAGTGTACGGTCACGCCTTCGCCTTCCCGCGGCCATCCGCTGAACCTGAAACAATAAACTGAAACTGTAAGCCCGAAAGGTTAGTGAGTTACCCCCAAAATACCCATACACACAACAATACACATACAATAACAAACAACATACTATGGGTCCAATCATCCATCGGGATGGAATACCCCAGGCCCTCAACCATCGGGTTGGAATGCCCACATACTACAAGTCCAATCATCCTCGGGATGGAATACTCTCGACCCACAACCATCAGGTTGGAATGCCCACACACACAATACATATATAACCGATACTATGGGTCCAATCATCCATCGGGATGGAATACCCCAGGCCCTCAACCATCGGGTTGGAATTCCAACATACTATGGGTCCAATCAACCATCGGGTTGGAATACCCCAGGCCCTCAACCATTGGGTTGGAATGCCAACATACTAATCAAACATGTGCACTTATATCAGATAATCATATAACAGTCTATAAGACAACATACTAGGGTCCTATCATCCTCGGGATGGAATACCCTCAACTACCAATCAACCATGTGCACATATTACATGTAATCTCCTACCAGCATACAAACGGTCAGACCAAACTAAAGGTCAATAAGCCTAACCACATCCGATCTACCAGGATACCGATCTAACAGATCATACCAGCATATAACCATCCTATCTACCAGGATACCGAGATAACATATCACAACAGTAATAATCCCAATAAAAAAACAAAGGGTCGGCCTTGGTGCCTTAGACCCTTGAGTACAGTGAGGATAACTCACCTCGCAATGCCGATCTGAACTGAAGAATCGAACTCCCGAATCGCTATCTCGCCCAAGATCCTGAGCTGTCCAGATAATAATTACCAAGCCATTACACAACATAAAAATCTTGACTAAGGGTCCACACAACTCATTAGGTCCATTCTCTTTATTGGGCCAAAGCCCAATACCAAGTCCATAACCTTGAAAGTCCTTATGAAAAGCCCATAATTGGCCCAATTTACCAAATTAGGCCCAACTCCCTAATTGGGCCTCAATCCAAGATCCATTATCAACACTTGGCCCAAATCATTATATTCATAAAGTCCAGCAAGGGCCCAAATCCAACTAGTCCATAAACAACCCAAAACCCGAAGCCCAATTGTCAAAGTCCCAACAGAGGACGTACGCGTGACGTACTCCTCTGGTACGCGCGTACTCGTCCAGATGTTGACCACCACCAGGGTGATTGACCCAGTACGCTGGGCGTACTAGATTTACGCTGGGTGTACGTTGGGTTTCACCAAAACCCTAATAAGTGCTTAATGGCTTAAGCACTTAAGCCCAAACTCCAGATCCATCGACCAAATGTGCCATAGGACTATAAAGTCTCGAACTTTATCACTTTGTACGTCTAGAAAGCTCTTAATACTTGGTCTTAATCCATTAAGACCTTCATTTTCCATGCATGGGACACATTCAGCCATTGGGACCTCATTTTTATCATTCAAAACCCTTTCAAGAGTCTGAAAGGATAGCTCATTTCGTCCAAATCATAACATGCACCAGTTTGGGACTTTTTGGGACAAGAATGCTTCCAAAAAGCTAAAATTATTAGATCTATCTCATACAATAAATTTCCAAGCTTTTTACCTTCTGTAGCTCCCAAAACAGATGATGAACCAAGATCTACAAGCCAATCTTCCCTCCTTGGCTCCTTGATGCACAAGCCCCTTGTTGAAAGCACCAAAAACACACTTATAAGCTCAAGAAGGATCACTAGGAGGCTAGGGTTCTCTCAAGGAAGCTGAGGGAGGTGTGGAGGCTGAAAGAGATGAGAGGGTATGGTCCATAAGGTGCTTAAATACTCCACAAACCCTAAAAGTTAGGGTTCCATCCTGGCACACGTACGCCCAGCGTACTACATAATTCTTCAAACTTACCATTTTGCCATTAGGGCCTCCTTTTTCCACTTCTTTCTAAATCAAGGGCCAAAATGACCTAATTAAAATCCGAGGGATGAATTTGAAGCTACTAGAAAAAAATGGGATGTTACAACTCTCCCCCACTTGAATTCGATTTCTCCTCGAAATCATTCCTTACCATCCCCGGCAACCCGACATCCTGAGGGGCACCTCATACCCATGACAGCCGACGACTTCCGAAGGAGACTAAATCCAACGGGAGTCTTTTCGTTCCAGAGAAGACGAATCCATAAACCCATGCAACACACAACCTTACTCTACCTAAACCTGCAATCTGGAAACCTGAATTCGGTCTGGCTCCCTGACAGACCACTCATACTAACCATTGCTAGTTCTCTTCCCAACACTACTAACCAACTATTTAACCCTGGGATCCTGAGGTTCCTACCCGAAAATAGAACCATGGATCATATTCTGCTGAACCCCCGAGCCTACGACTTACCGTCAGCTCGCACCGGGTATCTTGGCCTACTGCATAGAGCAGGACCGCCTTAGCCATATCAAGCACAACATGCCACCTAAAAGACCATCTGGATACGATGTCCACATAATATCGATGATAATCTACCATGTCGCTCCTTGTCTTCCACCACATTCATAGAATACAGTCCCGCAAGCGATTCCCACCAACAACATTCCTACCACTACCGGCCAACCAGACAAGATCCTGATGATCCAAAGTATCGGAAACCCAACTTCCCCTATTCCTGAAGCGAACCCTTTGTGCTGGCAGGATAATGTGTCCTTCAGCTCCCAAAAATATCATCCAGAATCAATCCACTAATAAACACGAACACTCATTCCTGGCCCAATCAGCCTCGGGCTGGAATACCAGGCATGCCTACGATGGTTCCAGTCATCCCTAGGATGGAATACCCTCGTATCCCCACACATGTTTGGCCCAATCAACCCTCGGGTTGGAATACCAAACATATCAGGTCCAATCAATCATAGGGTTCGGTCATCCCAGGATGGAATACCCTAGATTGGAATTCCACTGAGTACATAACCCGGGTCTAAACCCATAAATTGAGATCCAAGGATCTATCCTTGCGTCTCATCCACCATCCTATGATTCGTCACAATCGAGTGAAACTCCCCCGGATCTCAACAATACATCCAATCCGAACGCGCTCCTACCAGAGACATAACCAACACAATCTCTATGCCCACAGCCTATGACTGGAATACCCTCACATGGTCCTCAGCATAGGTCTGGATTGCCTCAGAGCCCACAGCATGAGTCTGGTATGCCCTCTCCGGTCCTCAACTCATGACTGGAATACTCCCGATAACCTATCGACATCGCGGTCGTCACTTCAAATGTCCAGCACTCCATCCTGGAGGTACTCACCTCCTCCATTTCCCAAGAGGGCCTAATCAAAGTCCTCACAACACCAACAAGTGTCGCAGTGCTGAAACCTCACCCTACACTATCCACTTGTAGAACAAGTTGCTACCCCATAACACATATATACTCAGAACCTGATCATGTAACTAACAAAACCCATACAAAGTCCTCAGCATACTCCATCAGCATGTTCAAAACTTGGGGACATACCTACTGATTGATATAGCATAGCAGCATACTCAATACCCGCACATAGATCTACAAACACATACAGAGTCTTCAGCATGACTGGACCGCCTCACCAGGCCTTCAGTCTATCTGGACCGCTCTAAACTGTTGAGCATCTCTCGGGACCACCCTCTCGGAAATCCGTGGTCTGTACCCTGACCCGCGTGTCGATCTCATATGCTAAATAACTCGCACACCCGTGCTGAATGCACTGCCGAGCCCTGACAGCTAACAAAACCCTCAGAGTCGAGCAGACCCTCGACCAAACACTCGAACTAAACTCAATTCATGACTAGAACTCCAACTTGGTTCCCCAACTTCTGCTATCAAGCACCAAGAAGACGTGATACACATGCTGGGGAGTTTTACCGAACTCCCAACTCACACAACCCTCAAACCAAACAGCCACTTGGGTTGTCTTCCTTCCTGATCACGATGCGAAACTTAACCCATTTTTAACACCGCTCCTGCTTCTGTATCCTGGGATGATCTCCCCCACTTAGATTCGACTAAGTCTTCACAATACATGAAAATTGGAGAATTCCCAATCCTTCTCACTTCCCAACGATCGATCCGAAGACAACCAACTCTTCTAACTAGCGCTCCATTACTAGCCAATCCCAATTGACCACACACCTCTAAGAACCAGACGAACACTCCCTGAATCCCAGTGAAGCCGACAGTCACTAATGCTTGAATGATCCCCCACTCAAATCTTGAAGACCAAAAGGCAGATATCCCAACTAATACTTCAACAACGAGCTACTTCCTTTGGCGCCTTCATCCGCCAATCAATAACGGTTACTAAAACCACTGATTCCTGACAATGCTGGATAACCATCCTGTGGAACCCTGTCCGCAGACCTCCCACATAATACTCTTCTTCCCAAGATGCTCCAAACAAGTCTCCCGCCTCGGGCTCTAGAAATCATTTCATTCAGGGTTCGCACCCTGACTCACATACCCGCTCAAACGTCCACAGCTGAACTGCAGTTGCTAAAGCAACCTCTGCCCTAAACTGGACTACAAACTATTTCCAAGACATAGTCTACAATCCCAAAAGTGCAATAGGCCGCACGATCAATCCTTGCCGCCTGATGCAAGAGATACAAGGCAAACCAGACCTCGCAAAATACTTATGCCACATCGACCCACCTGCGCTCACCTGTGCTGAAATAATGCCGCCAATCCCTGCAACCAACTGACCCCAACCTGGAATACAGCCTGATCCTGGGGTCACAAACCTGCTCACTCCTTCGAGCTCAAAAAACTGAAAGGGAACAACCCTTTCCATAGATGATAAAATTCTAAACAACCACTCTACTTCCCATCCTTTAATGAATCCCTGAACTATAATCACCTACAATCCTTCGATAATAGATTTCTCCTGACACCTTCAATGGCCTAACAACTCATGAAACTCCGCAACACATAGATCAGACAGAACAGGCAACTAACCCGAGATTACTGCTTATCCATACTCAACAATATTCCAAGACAAAATAAATACCAATCACGGACGATTTGGCCACAATAATATTATAGAATGGGGTTTTCCAATTACATACCAGAGACTTCTTGCGGCTCGACCTTGACCTCCTGAGGAACAATGACCGCTAGAATTTGAATTCCTTCCGTCCTCAACGCAGAACAGCTGGACCTGAAATGACCTGGCTGGTGATAGTGAAAGCATATCTGATCCTTCTGGCAATCCCGTTGCACATGCCCTCTCTCCTTGCACTTGTAGCACCTGAATTTGTGACAAGCAAATCCGTGGGTTCCCCCACACTTTCCACATACCTCCTGACCCTCCTGACTTCCAGTACTTAGGTTAGTTGTCTCCAACTCTTTGTCCTCTGCTGAAAAGCCCTCCTCCTCTTTCCTAGTTGTGACCTCACCACCGGCACTCCCCCAGTGGTCATCCCGGTAGCAACATCTCTCATAGATTGCAACGCTGCAACTTGCTCCTCGAACCTGGCGATCACCCTGGTGGTGACCCAGTCCACGAAACCGAACAATTCTTCTCGCAAAATCTGAGAAACCTCCACATAAATCATCTCTCGTATCTGATCGACGGACAATACCGGCCTATCCTGGCCACTCGCTCCCGATCCTGATCCGGATCCCGCCTCAAATCGTTTCTCCATCACCATACTGAACATATACCAGGAAGATATCAGATATTCCGCTTAAACCACGGGAAACCTACTCACAACCAAAACCCTAGGGGTTGTGACTTCCTTGACACACGTATGGGTCATGTGCTTTCAGTAGTACGGGCCCATACTACCTTCCACACCTACCCATATTTGTCTCAAGTATCACCACAAAGCCCTAACAATATACATAAACATAACGAGCGCTTAATCCTCACTCCTAGAGGAATGCTAAATATCTCATATCTGGCCTCTCAGCTTCTCACTACCCACCCATCCACCAACTGCCACGCGACCCTCCATTGGTGCCAGTTAACTATTGCATGAATACAATCACATACCGCACGGCTTAAACAATCTTAGACTAAAAGATTTAATCCCACAACAGTTGGACTCAGACAAGAGCTGCGCAACAGGACCAAATCCCTCACCCTAAGATCATTTAACCCATGTAGCATGTAACTTGGAGTATTCACCCAGTAGTTAATTCACACACGAAAGAGTCATACAACAATCAATGAGGTACTCTACACAAGATAAGGCATCAAGGATCAGGCAATTCTATCATACGGTTCCTGAGGATCCCTATCTTATTACTAGCATGTTGTTCTAACATATCGCATAATATCAAATAACTTGTATGGTATTTTGGGGTCTACTTACTGGCTCTGGCTGATCGTACACTTGCATCCTCCTTTATTATTTTGAAAACCATTTGAAAATTATTTTGAAAACATTTTCCTTAGTTTGAGACTGGATTCACACGAGTGTTCCTCCAATTCACTCAAACCAAGGCTCTGATACCAACTTGTAACATCCATAAAATTCGAGCCAATTTTAAACTTTTCAAATCATTTAAAACCATTCAGTTATTACAATTTGTTTTCAAAATAGTTTAAACATAAGAGATCCCAGAAATCAAAATCATCAATCGAGGAAACGTACGGTCACACCTTCGCCTTCCCACGACCATCCGCTGAACCTGAAACAATAAACTGAAACTGTAAGCCCAAAAGCTTAGTGAGTTACCCCCAAAATACCCATACACACAACAATACACATACAATAACAAACAACATACTATGGGTCCAATCATCCATCGGGATGGAATACCCCAGGCCCTCAACCATCGAGTTGGAATGCCCACATACTACGAGTGCAATCATCCTCGGGATGGAATACTCTCGGCCCACAACCATCAGGTTGGAATGCCCACACACACAATACATATATAACCGATACTATGGGTCCAATCATCCATCGGGATGGAATACCCCAGGCCCTCAACCATCGGGTTGGAATGCCAACATACTATGGGTCCAATCAACCATCGGGTTGGAATACCCCAGGCCCTCAACCATCGGGTTGGAATGCCAACATACTAATCAAACATGTGCACCTATATCAGATAATCATATAACAGTCTATAAGACAACATACTAGGGTCCTATCATCCACGGGATGGAATACCCTCAACTACCAATCAATCATGTGCACATATTACAGGTAATATCCTACCAGGATACCGATCTAAAAGATCATACCAACATATAACCATCCTATCTACCAGGATACCGATCTAACATATCATACCAGCATATAACCATCCTATCTACCAGGATACCGAGCTAACATATCACAATAGTAATAATCCCAATAACAAAACAAAGGGCCGGCCTTGGTGCCTTAGACCCTTGAGTACAGTGAGGATAACTCACCTCGCAATGCCGATCTGAACTGAAGAATCGAACTCCCGAATCGCTATCTCACCCAAGATCCAGAAATGTCCAGATAATAATTACCAAGCCATTACACAACATAAAAATATTGACTAAGGGTCCACACAACTCATTAAGTCCATTCTCTTTATTGGTCCAAAGCCCAATACCAAGTCCATAACCTTGAAAGTCCTTATGAAAAGCCCATAATTGGCCCAATTTACCAAATTGGCCCCAACTCCCTAATTGGGCCTCAATCCAAGATCCATTATCAACACTTGGCCCAAATCATTATATTCATAAAGTCCAGCAAGGGCCCAAATCCAAATAGTCCATAAACAGCCCAAAACCCGAAGCCCAATTGTCAAAGTCCCAACAGAGGACGTACGCGGGGCGTACTCCTCTGGTACGCGGGGCGTACTCGTCCAGATGTTGAGCACCATCGGGGTGGTTGACCCAGTATGCTGAGTGTACTAGATTTACGTTGGGTGTACGCCGGGTTTCACCAAAACCCTAATAAGTGCTTAATGGCTTAAGCACTTAAGCCCAAACTCCAAATCCATCGACCAAATGTGCCATAGGACTATAACGTCTCGAACTTTATCACTTTGGACGTCCAGAAAGCTCTTAATACTTGGTCTTAATCCATTAAGACCTTCATTTTCCACGCATGGGACACATTCAGCCATTGGGACCTCATTTTTATCATTCAAAACCCTTTCAAGAGTCTGAAAGGACAGCTCATTTCGTCCAAATCATAACATGCACCAGTTTGGGACTTTTTGGGACAAGAATGCTTCCAAAAAGCTAAAATGATTAGATCTATCTCATACAAGAATAAAGTTCCAAGCTTTTTACCTTATGGAGCTCCCAAAACAGATGATGAACCAAGATCTACAAGCCAATCTTCCCTCCTTGGCTCCTTGATGCACAAGCCCCTTGTTGAAAGCATCAAAAACACACTTATAAGCTCAAGAAGGATCACTAGGAGGCTAGGGTTCTCTCAAGGCTGCTGAGGGAGGTGTAGAGGCTGAAAGAGATGAGAGGGTATGGTCCATAAGGTGCTTAGATACTCCAAAAAACCTAAAAGTTAGGGTTCCATCCTGGCATACGTACGCCTAGCGTACACATGTGTACGCCCAACGTACTACTTAATTCTCCAAACTTACCATTTTGCCACTAGGGTCTCCTTTTTCCACTTCCTTCTAAATCAAGGTCCAAAATGACCTAATTAAAATCCGAGGGATGAATTTGAAGCTACTAGAAAAAAATGGGATGTTACACATAAGTCGGGACTTCTGTTGCTACTTAGATAAGTACGCGAAGACATGTCTCACAAATCTTGTTACAACGAGTTCACGAGTAATACAGTGAAAAACCTTTTAGTAAATAAAAATGTAATATTTATTTAAACATGTTTATGATGATAACCATTTTGAACTGACCCATAAATTATACCTATTATAATTGATGTGTTTGTTTTCATATTATTTGCCTGTTATATATGAAATAAAAACCTCGTAATTTTAACAACTTAAAAAGTTTATAAGTTTAGCAATAACGTATATTTAGCATTTTTGCGCGAGATACGTGTTTTGTTAATGAAAATGTTCATATATGAAATTGTAACTCCTTTCGTTATGTTTATAATATATAAAAATAATCGTATTTTTACATAATCGTTTCTTTGCCCTGAAAAGGGTAAAATGATGTGAATGTTTCTCAAACTATACCTAATATAGTTTAAAAGATATTATTCCGTTGAAAATGATAATTGTATCGTTTGAACGTGTTTTTCATGTAACTGTTTGTAAATTTGGTAATAACATTGTTTCGCATATTTGATATTTCTACGTAAAGATACTTTAACGTAATAAAATATAAAACCATAATTTGTTTATTAACACAAGTTTCTTGTGTTTTACTTGTATCCCCCCCCCCCCTAAAACATAGAAAAATTTATGAAAATGTAGTGGTATGAACTCACCTTATGGTTAGTCGTGGTTTGATAAACGAGATAAAAGCGGTGACCTTCGAGCTAGTATATTGTAACGCCCGTAGATCAGGGCTAGTCAATTAAGAGACGATAAACATCAAAAATGACTTTTTGATGGAAGATTATTTAAAAGGATTAATCTTAACTAAGTCGAAGTTTCGCGACAAAACCGGCACGGTGCCGAATGTCGTAAAAAGTGAGTTTTTGATAAACAACTTTTTAGTCTTAGTGATCTAAACGAAAGTCGTAGTGTTCGTTAAACCGAGAGTAGGTATAAAAAGAACGCCCAAATCTGACTTCGTATGAGGAAGTTATGATTTTTCAAAGTTTCAGCTTAGCAGTAGACAGCTAAAAACTCGAATTTTAGATCGAGTGATTTTTATCCGACACGACCTAAAGGAGAATCGAAGGTCTCGTCAATAGTAGCACAACGGTAAAAAGACAGACGAAAACGGACGTCGGATGAAGAATTTATGAATTTTTAACGGATTTCCTGTCCCGGTCTGTTAAAAATAATAATATAAAAACTAAAGTCAAAATTAGCCGACGAAGTCTAAACGAAAGTTGTAGAGCGTAATTTTGCCTACGCGTGCATATAAAGAAAGTCAAAAACGGAGCTCATATACGAAAGTTATGGATTTTAGAAGTTTTGGCGCGAAAATCGAGAAATATTGTCAAAACCCGGGAAATTTCGCATACGTGGACTTCGGCCACGTCACCTTCGCTGCATGCGTGCCACATGTCCGAAATTGGCTGATTCATCCGAAGCCGTGGAAGCATCCGAGGAGTGACGCGTGTGCAGCCGAGAGTCCGACGCGTGCCAGGTGACTCCTCCATCCGAAGCCGCCTTGCCTCGCTCTGACGCGTGTCACACCAGTTGTCCAAGCCTCGCAGGAGCCACGAACCCCCCACCTCGGACCAGACCGCGGTCCAATCAGCGATCAGCACCGAGGCCCTCGCATGCGCATACCACGTGACCTCCCCTTCGGATCTGCTGCCGCGTGGCTTCTCTCCGGCCGTCCGATCAGCAGCTCGCAGCCTATAAATAGGAGGGTGCGAACCCTCCCTGCTAGAATTTAAGATTTGGCAATTTTCACCCTTTTTTCAATATTTTCACCAATTTGACGTCCCCCGAAGCCCCGGTATCGATTATAACCCCCAGAATACGCCCCGAAGTGCCCGAAGACCCGGAAAATTTATCTTTTCGGTTTTGAAGCCCGACCCTTCGCAGAGCCCGGCCTCTCAATAAAACTCCCGATTTTATTCGAAACGATCGTTTTAGGAAACGAATTGCTACCCGATTTTCATTAAATCAGGTGAGTGTATAGTCACTTTCATCTTACACATATATATGAAGTATTTTATATAAAATACGTGCTATGTGTATATATGTTGTTTATTTATTTGAAATGGATGTTGAATGGATGTTTTATACATGTTTAAACTAATTTAAAATGTATATATATTTTATCTTTAAATATGTTGGGTAAACATGGGTAGATAAAGGATGAGGGATAATAGTACAGTATAGATGTACGTTAGTAGCTATAAATTTAGTACAGTATAGATGTACGTTGGTAGCTATGGATTTAGTACGTTGGCGACTATGTGACGTAGTGCCTATTGTATAAACCCTGGCGACTATGAGACGTAGTGCCTATTGTATAAACCCTGGAGACTATGAGACGTAGTGCCTATTGTATAAACCCTGGCGACTATGAGACGTAGTGCCTGTTGTATAAACCCTGGCGACTATGAGACGTAGTGCATGTTGTATAAACCTTGGCGACGATGTGACTTCGTGTCTATTTGACATAAATTGCTGAGGGAAAAGCAATGTTGTCACCCTTTTGACATAAATTGCTGAGGGAAAAGCAAGGTTGTCACCCTTTTGACATAAATTGCTGAGAGAAAAGCAATGTTGTCACCCCGATGTTTGTTTGACATAAATTGTTGAGGAAAGCAATGTTATCACCACATTGGTTGTCTTATTTGACATAAATTGCTGAAGAAAAGCAATGTTATCACCTTATTGGTTGTTTTAGGTTAGGTTGTTTTGTTTGACATAAATTGTTGAAGGAAAGCAATGTTGTCACCCTGATGTTTGTCTTGTTTGACATAAATTGCTGAAGGAAAGCAATGTTGTCACCTTATTGGTTGTCTTGTTTGACATAAATTGTTGAGGAAAACAATGTTGTCACCCCTAATAAAAATCCTTAGGCTAGGTCCCTTGTGATAGTTGTTTTAAGGACGTAAAGTGAGGATAATGGGAGTGGGTAATTAGGGTTATTTTTGGTTGATGAAATTAATAAATTTATTGTTGATTGAGAACTTAATAAGTTTATTATTTATTGTGCGTTGAAAACCCTATATGCTCACCAGGCTTCCAAGCCTGACCCACTCAGCTTTTTATATTACAGGTAGTGGACCCCGAGCATAGTCGGATGATGATGAGTGATTTATGGATTATAGGCCAGTAGTTGTAAATAACTGTTGTAAGGCTTATAATGTCTTGTTTATGCTTTTGATCTGTATCGGAACATGACATCCCGAGGTTTTGATATAAAAGGAAATTATATATTTCTTAAAGAAAGGTTTTGATAAACTTTTATCATGTTTTGTTTTGGGAACAAATTCCGCAACATCTTTTAAAAGGGTTTACTTTGATTTTATTTTAAAAAGCATAAACGAAATCGGTCTTTTCTGGCTGTGAAATTGGGGATGTCACAGTTGGTATCAGAGCATTAGTTCAAGCGAACTAAGAAATTGTAGGATTTCTAGACTTAAACTTAGAATGTTAAGTGATGATTGTGAGATGAGTGTCTACCATATTTTAGACACGAGCACTAGTTTATTTTAGGAAGGATGCCTAAAATGCTTTTATGTGCTAAATGTTTTGTGTTATAGCTATAATGATGCTATTATTTGTTCGGATCTATGGTCTGTTGCCGACCGGATCTGGAAACCTTATGTGTATAGGATTCTAAGCGTATGATTACGAGATTAGAACTAACATGTAAACGTTTCGAAGTGATAAGGAGATTTATACGTCTATCGTAAATAAAGCTTTCCTATCTTAAATTCTCGCCCGGTATACCGAACGTTTGTTTGGGTGTACAAAACATTATGGTGAAGACTCGTAGAGAATTGAGTAGATGGAGGAAATGAAAAGCTTATGATAGTGAATGATACCTATCAGAAGATATCGTAAGAATAGTATCTTGCCTTTAGAATATGTTTGATAAATAACGGAACGTTTAGAGGGGTACGGTAGGTCTGAAGTACACCTTCGATTGGCAGGATGATGGAATGATTGGTGTAATTCTTGAAGTTGTCCCATCGTCTGGAATTTCCATCACCAACCAAGTTGAAGTAGAATTGATGATTGAAGATACGCATGGAAGAAGTCCTAGTAGAGTCTAGGAAAAAAATTATGATTATTTGGACACATTCGTATGTGTTAAGTTGTTTTGTGATTTTAGGACTTGGGGACTGCGAGACAATACTTGGGACGAGTATGAGTAGGTGTGAATAGTAGTAGAGATCTATACTACTGGAAGCACATGACTCACGCTTGGATCAGGGAAAGTCACAAGGTTACCAAGAAGCTAGTAATTGGTCTCGTTTTATTCAAGTATGTCGTTACCATTGTTTCGGTAATGACTAATGAGATGATTGATATTCTGACCCTAGTGGTCATATCAAATTGAGTACGATTACGATGAGTTTGTTACGTGGTTCAGAGAACCAAGTTCGATGTAACATCTGAATTAAGTCAGAAGATTGAAATCAATGCGATCAATAGCATCGCGCTCGTTGTTAATGAAGCTTGTAGCCAGAAATGTTATATGATAAAATGTGATTATATCACATTAGAATATGAAGGAAGGTATATTCCATTCTGGAATTTGACTCAAAGAGACTTGAGTCTAGGCGTTGCATCATCCGATGAAAGGTCATTAGAAGATGACCCATTGATCTGTTACAATAGATAAGGGGAAGTACTTATCCTAAGAAGAAGAAGGAGTCCTCAATAAGGATTTATTTTGTAACTTGAAGGTTACAAATGAAAGTCCAACATGGTATGAAGAACAGGTGCAAGATTTAGCATCACGGTTATTACTTAGGATGTAAAGATAACGTATGGAATCATTATACAAGCCCTATTTTCGTTGATGATTCCGGGACGTAATCATCCTAAGGGGGAGATAGTTGTAACGCCCGTAGATCATGGCTAGTCAATTAAGAGACGATAAGAATCAAAAATGACTTTTTGATGGAAGATTATTTAAAAGGATTAATCTTAACTAAGTTGTAGTATATGTTACAAGGATTCCGTACATATAAAGAACGTCAAAATCCGAGTTATAACGAAGAAGTTATGAACTGTCGAAGTTTCGCGACAAAACCGGCACGGTGCCGAATGTCGTAAAAAGTGAGTTTTTGATAAACTACTTTTTAGTCTTAGTGATCTAAACGAATGTCGTAGTGTTCGTTAAACCGAGAGTAGGTATAAAAAGAACGCCCAAATCTGACTTCGTATGAGGAAGTTATGATTTTTCGAAGTTTCAGCTTAGCAGTAGACAGCTAAAAACTCGAATTTTAGATCGAGTAATTTTTAGCCGACACGACCTAAACGAGAATCGAAGGTCTCGTCAATAGTAGCACAACGGTAAAAAGACAGATGAAAACGGACGTCGGATGAAGAAGTTATGAATTTTTAACGGATTTCCTGTCCCGGTCTGTTAAAAATAATAATATAAAAATTAAAGTCAAAATTAGCCGACGAAGTCTAAACGAAAGTTGTAGAGCGTAATTTTTACCTACGCGTGCATATAAAGAAAGTAAAAAACAGAGCTTATATGCGAAAGTTATGGATTTTAGAAGTTTTGGCGCGAAAATCGAGAAATATTGTCAAAACCGGGAAATTTCGCATACGTGGACTTCGGCCACGTCACCTTCGCTGCATGCGTGCCACATGTCCGAAATTGGCTGAGTCATCCGAAGCCGTGGAAGCATCCGAGGAGTGACGCGTGTGCAATCGAGAGTCCGACGCGTGCCAGGTGACTCCTCCATCCGAAGCCGCCTTGCCTCGCTCTGACGCGTGTCGCACCAGCTGTCCGAGCCTCGCAGGAGCCACGAACCCCCCACCTCGGACCAGACCGCGGTCCAATCAGCAATCAGCACCGAGGCCCTCGCATGCGCAGACCACGTGACCTCCCCTTCGGATCTGCTGCCGCGTGGCTTCTCTCCGGCCGTCCGATCAGTAACTCGCAGCCTATAAATAGGAGGGTGCGAACCCTCCCGGCTAGAATTTAAGATTTGGCATTTTCACCCTTTGTTCAATATTTTCAACAATTTGACGTCCCCCGAAGCCCCGGTATCGATTATAACCCTCGAAATACGCCCCGAAGTGCCCGAAGACCCGGAAAATATATCTTTTCGGTTTTGAAGCCCGACCCTTCGCAGAGCCCGGTTTCTCAATAAAACTCCCGGTTTTATTCGAAACGATCGTTTTAGGAAATGAATTGTTGTCCGATTTTCATTAAATCAGGTGAGTGTATAGTCACTTTCATCTTACACATAGATATGAAGTATTTTATATAAAATACGTGCTATGTGTATATATGTTGTTTATTTATTTGAAATGGATGTTGAATGGATGTTTTATACATGTTTAAAATAATTTAAAATGTATATATATTTTATCTTCAAATATGTTGGGTAAAACATAGGTAGATAAAGGATGAGGGATAATAGTACAGTATAGATGTATGTTAGTAGCTATGAATTTAGTACAGTATAGATGTACGTTGGTAGCTATGGATTTAGTACGTTGGCGACTATGTGACGTAGTGCCTATTGTATAAACCCTGGCGACTATGAGACTTAGTGCCTATTGTATAAACCCTGGCGACTATGAGACGTAGTGCCTATTGTATAAACCCTGGCGACTATGAGACGTAGTGCCTATTGTATAAACCCTGGCGACTATGAGACGTAGTGCCTATTGTATAAACTCTGGCGACTATGAGACGTAGTGCCTATTGTATAAACCCTGGCGACTATGAGACGTAGTGCCTGTTGTATAAACCTTGGCGACGATGTGACTTCGTGCCTATTTGACATAAATTGCTGAGGGAAAAGCAATGTTGTCACCCTTTTGACATAAATTGCTGAGAGAAAAGCAATGTTGTCACCCCGATGTTTGTTTGACATAAATTGCTGAGGAAAGCAATGTTGTCACCACATTGGTTGTCTTATTTGACATAAATTGCTGAAGGAAAGCAATGTTGTCACCCTGATGTTTGTCTTGTTTGACATAAATTGCTGAAGGAAAGCAATGTTGTCACCTTATTGGTTGTCTTGTTTGACATAAATTGTGGAGGAAAACAATGTTGTCACCCCTAATAAAAATCCTTAAGCTAGGTCCCTTGTAATAGTTGTTTTAGGGACGTAAAGTGAGGATAATGGGAATGGGTAATTAGGGTTATTTTTGGTTGATGAAATTAATAAATTTATTGTTGATTGAGAAATTAATAAGTTTATTATTTATTGTGGGTTGAAAACCCTATATGCTCACCAGGCTTCCAAGCCTGACCCACTCAGCTTTTTATATTACAGGTAGTGGACCCCGAGCATAGTCGGATGATGATGAGTGATTTATGGATTATAGGCCAGTAGTTGTAAATAACTGTTGTAAGGCTTATAATGTCTTGTTTATGCTTTTGATCTGTATCGGAACATGACATCCCGAGGTTTTGATATAAAAGGAAATTATATATTTCTTAAAGAAAGGTTTTGATAAACTTTTATCATGTTTTGTTTTGGGAACAAATTCCGCAACATTTTTTAAAAGGGTTTACTCTGATTTTATTTTAAAAAGCATAAACGAAATCGGTCTTTTCTGGCCGTGAAATTGGGGATGTCACATATATGGGAAAGTGATCGTGATCCTAATGGTTTTAAACACACAATAGTGTGTGAATAAGATGATCTTTATAACATAAGTGTTTCATAAACACTAAATAATATGAATAATACTTACAATAGTATCTTAAGGATGAAGCTGCAAATATATGATCCAGGGGAGTTTGATCTTTGATTTCTTGAGAATGGAAGAAATATGGCTTGTTATTTTAGAGAAAAGTGAAGATGTTTTCGTTTACTTCTTGCGTAAAATGTGAGAAATGGTCCTAAGTTGTGACTTATATATGAAGGAACTTATGAGGCGGTTGCATTGGTAAATGAATCTTATCACATTGGTATGCTGAATTAGGATAAGATATGAGATATTTAAGGTGTTTACGGATGAATCTATGTAAATAAAGAGGGTTTTCGTTCCTAAAGTCATCGTGAAAGGAGTTTTCGGATGTATAGTGTTTCCTTAATGAGTTTTCAGATCTATAGTGTTTCCTTAATGAGTTTTCGGATCTATAGTGTTTCCTTCATGAGTTTTCGGATCTATAGTGTTTCCTTAATGAGTTTTTGGATCTATAGTGTTTCCTTAATGAGTTTTCAGATCTATAGTGTTTCCTTAATGAGTTTTCGGATCTATAGTGTTTCCTTAGTGATTTTTCGCCCCTAATGGGCTTTGGATTGTGTTTTCGGTTCAAGGCATGCGAAAACACCCTTTTGGTGTCATTTCCAAATCCGTAAACCCCTTTCTCCTTTAATTACTTGGGCGAAAACTCATATAATGGTTATATTCATGGTTTAAACCCTTATTCTTTCAACCTATGTTCATTTATAACACCCTAATTTAGCTTAGGTTTCAATCTATACTTATTTGTTAGCTCTATTCACAAGCCCCTAAGCTATAGATGATACAATGCAACAAGGATTGAAATGTAGTTTCACTTGTTCTAGGTTAGGGTTTAAGCTTCACTGGGTCTAAAATTTTTGAGATGTGACATCATCCCCCCGTTAGAGGGAATTTCGTCCCTAAATTCAAATTCTGTGTGGTTATTCATGAACAAGGGAGAGAGGTAGGTACTTCTATTCCATATGATCTTCTTGTCCACAAGTGAATTCTGATCCTCACTTGGCGAGATTGGTAGGGAGTGTGTGAGTTCGGTTTACTTGTCTACGTTCATCCAAATGGCAGCATGCTCACTCGTAGTCCTGGGCAACTTCGTTCTGAAGTTCATGGTAAGGCTCATACCTGGTCCATCTATCATCACCTCATGCATACAATTCGTATATAACTAAGATTGATAAGACGGTCGGATGGGTGACTCTGCCCCAAGTCCACAACCAGACAAGGAACAGGAGATAGGGCGGAAACATACATCTTAAGTCCGTAGAATTTTAATTATATACCACCCTCGCGTATACACTTAGTAGTGATAGGTGATCTGTATTCTTTCCTAGCCTCTGTGCTTGAACTTGACCTGCTGTACTAGTGATATTCCCGAAAGGTCTGTTGAGAATACTTCGGGAAGGTTTCACGAGATATGGTACTCCTCGCAAGAGTTCTGCGGAGGTTTGAAACGAGAGACGATTCTGAGGTCTGTTGTAACGCCCGTAGATTCGGGCTAGTCAATTTAGAGATAACAGGGGTCGAAAACGACTTTTCGACAAAAGATTATTTAGAATAAATAATCTTAGCCAAGTTGTAGAATATGTCTCAAGGTTTCCGTACATATAAAGAACACCGAAATCCGAGTTATAACGAAGAAGTTATGACCCGTCGAAGTTTTACGGCAAATCCGGCACGGCACCGGGAAGCGTAAATAGTGAATTTACGATAGAGCGAGTTTTAGCCTTAGCGATCTAAACGAAAGTCGTAGAAAACGTTAAACCGAGAGCGTCCATAAAAAGAACGCCCAAATCTGACTTCGTATGAGGAAGTTATGATTTTTCGAAGTTTCGACTTAGCAGTGTACATCCCGAAGTTCGAATATTAGATCGAGCGGTTTTTAGCCGACACAACCTAAACGAGAATCGAAGATCTCGTTAATAGTAGCGTAACAATAAAAAGACAGACGAAAGCGGACGTCGGATGAAGAAGTTATGAATTTTTAACGGACCCATCGTGTCCCGGCCTATTAAAAATATAACTTTTAAAATAAAGTCAAAGTTAGCCGACGGAGTCTAAACGAAAGTTGTAGAGTACGTTCCCGCCTACGCGTGGATATAAATAATGTCGAAAACGGAGATTGTATGTGAAAGTTACGAATTTTTAAAGTCGAGTGTGCAATTTGCGAAATTTGATGCGAAATTGATGACGTGGCTCGATCAGGGTCGTCGCTTGCTGACCACGGTGCTCGCTTCGGATCTTGACACGTCGCATCTCGGACTCCCAGCGCTCGCATCGGACACCCCGCGTACCATGTACGCCTCGCGTACAAGCCTCGCACGCCCAACGTTCTACCCTTTCGCGGACCAGAGCAAGCCACGTTGCCCCACCGAAGCCGCAACACGTGTTATACGAACGAAGCACTACACCCAACGTAGGTCCGAGGTACGCCCAGCGTACCGAGGCCTCGCAGGCTATAAAAAGGCAGCGAAGGCAGCCGGCTTCTTCACTCATTTCTCATATCTTTCTCTCACTACTTTCTCTCTCTAACCCATTCTAACCCCCTAAAAGCCTAGGTAAACCCCCTAGCACCCGAAGGAAGCCCCGAGGCTCCAGGAGTCCCGATAAAAAGGGTCTTTCGGTTCGGAAACGCTGCTCCAAGCGAAGCCCGGTTTTCTATAAAACCCGCTGTAAGTGAGCTACGCCCACGCTATTTTTAATATAACTTTTATTTAATTATAGTAACATTATTAGGACCTTAAAATAATTATTTGGGATATTATTATGAGTTATATAGTGTTGTTTAACGCTTATATAATAATAATACTAATAGCTAGACTATTAAATTAGTTTCGGTGAATATTAGACTAAACCGTAGTGGTATTGATACTAGGTTTTGTCGAAGGAAATTGTTTTAAGAAGTAACGAAGCGCTGTCCGAATTCCGAGTCACCACCTAATCAGGTGAGTGCATAGTTACTTTCATCTTACACAAAGATATGAAGTATTTTATATAAATTACGTGCTATGTGTGCATATTATCTATATACTTGCTATCTATGCTGGATGAACGATTTTATACAAGTTTTATATGATTTAAACTGTATATGTAATTATATCTACATAATATGTTGGGTAAAACATGGGTAGATGGAATATGAGTTGGATGGTGAGTTGAGAGGTGTTATAGACCACGAGGTGAGTGTGAGAGGTGGACGATGTGAGAAGCCTTTCCCAAATGATGGCCCCGTCATCTAGCAGAGTATGGATGACAACCACGGACTATTCTAGACAGTCCAGTGGAACACTAGCAGGCTCGCAACCTGTAGGTGTTGTGAACGATGTGTTCACCCGGTGTACTCTAAACCCTGGCGATCATGCATACTTGGTGCCTAAACCTTGGCGATCATGCAGACTTGGTGCCAAAACCCTGGCGACTATGCAGACTTAGTGCCTGTTGTATAAACCCTGGCGATCATGCAGACTTGGTGTCAAAACCCTGGCGACTATGCGGACTTAGTGCCTGATGTATAAAGTGCTTTAGACAATGCAATGGTTGCTACAACATTCATGAGTACTCATAAGGGCTGAGTATTGGATTCAACCCACGCTCACTTGCATCACTTCATGGAATTTATCTCGAGTGATCGTGAGACGGTAATATCATATAAATCTTCAAACCTAGAGATATGAGTTGTTGACTATGAGTTGGTTATTCATTGATTGTACGAAAACGCATTGGTAACTCGATGTTATAAAACGTGCCTTTGTGAATAATTCAACAAGTAGTTAGTACAAGCATATCAGTCGAAGTTTATCTGTTCCTTCTAGAAATAGAAGCGATATCTGGGCCCCTCGATGATTTGGTTTTGACCTATGTACCGGGCCCGGTCAGAACCTAATTGATGTGTTCAATTTAGTTCTATGTCGAAACAAATCAGAGATCGAGAAACAAATGTTGGACAATAAGTAAGACCATGTTCCGTGTGTTTGTCCGGCTGATATCATGAGAACAGAGGATTGTATGATCACTTATCTTAAATGGCGTATCATCATCATCTCAGTTCCGAGAGACTTTGAAAGAGCTACGATTGCTAGTCGGATTTTGAAGTCATATTTGAAAATATAGTTATTAGACTTATCCAAGTGGGAGACTGTTGGATATAGTGTCTAAGTCCATAACTTTATTTGGTATGTACTTGACCCGACCCGGCATGGTCCATTTGGGTTGCATGGCATTGCAATACTTGGATAGACTAAATGAGAGAATAAGGCACTTATGATTATTAATATATTATAAGTTCTAATATATTAATAATAGTATTATTTAATTAGTATTGATCAAGTATTAATCTAGGATTAATTTGGTGATCAAAGTGAGACTAATTAAATATATAGGGTTGATTATGACAATCATCAATTCTTTTATGGTGGATTAATGATCCATGGTTTATGGGTTATGGATGTAACCAAATGGAGCTCCATGGATAGTCCATGGGAGTTACAAATCCATGGGTCATGGGAAATCAAGAGTCATGACAATTAAGGGCATTCATGTGTAAACCCTAATTGTGACAACACTATAAAAGGAACCCTATGGCTAGCAAAATGTAGAGCTAGTGGAGCTAGTGGACCTAGTGTTACTAGAGAGGGCATAACCGATTTTGAGTGCTAGAAGTATTCTCTCAAGTTATTCCAAGTCTTGTGGTGTTGTGTGAAGCATTTGAGGCACAACATTTGGGGTGCTAGGCTCACAAAGTCTTGAAGGAACCCAAGCAACAACAAGGTATGTATTTCTACTAGTTTTTATGTTTTATGTAATCCCCATGCCATGCTAGTTAGGAAATAACCTTGAAAAAGAAATTTGCATGTATATAGAGAAAACATAGATTCAAGGTTATTAGGGTTGCATGTACACTTAGGAAGTGTTAGAATGCTCAAAACCCATCAGTGGTATCAGAGCCTAGGATTGTTTTCTGTATACTTGTTGCAAAACTGCTTAAAAATCGAAAATTTTGCACTCTGACGACTGGACTCGCCGAGTCCATGGGGAGGACTCGCCGAGTCCATGAACAAATTCATTCTACTCGCCGAGTAGAATAATGCACTCGGCGAGTAGGAGCATGCTGGGCAGTTTTTTCGAGTTTTGTTGCTGGAAATGGATTAAGATCATTATCCCAATCTGTTTTGGACTTGTAAAATCTGTTTTTCAAAATGATAATGATTATGTTAACCCATTTTACATGACTTTTATCAATTTTCAAGTATTGTATATGTTTATATGATTTTCTTGAAATTGTTTGATATGAATATTTGTTCTTATGAGTTTTTTAGAAGATCATAGGAATTTTGTGTAACTTACATGCTTGTTTAATTCATGATCTTAATGCTAATGATGGTGTCCATAACTTGTCCTCAAGTTATGGATAACCAAAAGTCACTTCTTTTAATTATGATTAAAGAACTAAAGAGGTTTCATAAAATGAAGAGTCTTCATTTTATGAACCATTAAAACTCATAAGTTACAAATTGAAGAGACTTGGAATAGTTTCAATTCTTGCCCTCAAGTTTTGGAATTTGAAAAGCCTTACACTTTAATTCCAAATTGAACTCTTAGAATTTTTTTAAAGGTAAAATTCAAGCTTTATGGACTTCATTAAATTAATTAAAGTGTTTAATTAAAAGAGTTAATAATTCCATAAAGACATGGTTTAAGTTTAATTAAATTAAGTATAGTTTAATTAATAGATTAAACCACCAAGTATTTTAAATGTTTAAAATACACCCTTATACTATTATTATAATTTTAATTATATAGATATGTATAAGAATATGTCATTCTTATCGTTAATAGGCCTCATTCACGAAGCCGGTCTATAAGGGGGGTATAAGGTTGTTGCCTATAAAATGGTGACTTAATGGGTGTCCACTCTCACCCACCGCTTCCTTGATCGGTGGAGGGTCGTTAGCCGAACGGGTAGGATACGACTTTAAATACTCGTTAAAAGTATAATGAATTATAAAGTAACTATACATTATAAATTCCCAATTTTAGTTACTTTAGGAAAATGTGAAATTGGTGCTAGCCCATAAAATTACACTTTGTACCTTACCAAGTCGTTAGTGGAGCGTGTGTGGTTAACTGGCACACTAACATGGACTAGTAAGAGTGGCAAAGGGTAACTTGACTTTATTATAGATCGGTGGAGCGTGTGTGGTTAACCGGCACATCGATTAGGTAATATTGTTGAGGGTACCAAGTCAATTTGTATGGTTATTCACACCTTGTTTGTGATCCTCGGCATCCCAATCACAAACTTGAGAGGGCACAATCGAGATTCAAACATGCCATTGAAAGTTCAATGTATCTCAAAAGATCTAGGAGTTTCAAATCCAATTAAAACTTAATTATATTTCGTTTTCATGGTGGAAATTGGTAAATCGTCATTTACCTACCTTTAACTATTTTATAATTTGGATTACGGCATCCCTCTTCCAGTTATAAATAGGTTATTGGGTCCTAGCCTTAATATTTCATATTGGGTGTTATATTAAGGACTTTAAATCAACTAACTTGAATTTCTCCCATTATAGATGTCTAGTTTAGACAGCTATGGTCTTCCCAAATCTTTAGGAAGAAGCTTTCTAATGAAGATGATATCCCGAATGGCAATCAAGGTGAAAGATCAATCCCTTTGTTATGCATTACTGGGACTGGAAATCATACTTCACTTCCTCCACCTCCTCCAATAAATCTCCTTATCCCACAAGTTTCAAGACATGATAAGTTCTAAGTCACTCAATCCCTATTGGCAAACAAAGTCTATATGTGCTTAGGTCTTGGAGATTAAGTCACATATTGACAAGCCGGGAGAGTAGGGTGTCGAAGTCTCAAGGTAGCTGGCTGTTGACTTGGTCACTCCCTGATAACAGATCACGACATGACCCTTAATGATCTTACCTATTTGCTTGATGATGCTGAATCAACAATGATTTGGAGCATTGGTAAAGCAAAATTTGATTGGAAGATCAACTTCCCACACTTCCATGGACATTGACAATGGTAACATTGGAAGTCTAGAAAAACTTTCTCTTCCCAATTGAAAGGGATTGGCCATAGTCAACTCGGTTGACCAAATGGTAAAGAGAAAGGCTAAGTCTGTGATAGTCATGTGTACCGTTTCCAAAGAGTCCATATGTTTCTGTTGTCAAAGGAAGGGCATTGGTTGCGAAGCTGCCAAATTTACCTAAAAGTCCATAAGGATAGTAAAGTCAAATGTTTGACTCTACTTCAGGTAAAGTCCATTGTCTAACTCTATTAAGTTTCTATTCTGAGATTCTTATTGCATGATGTGACTGGGTCACATGTTGATGTTTTAAGAATCAAAGAAAAGTGAAGAAACTTAAAGGAAGTATATGCTGATTCTGATCGCGAAGAGGGATTTTGATCGCATGGTTCGGTGATCAGAATTTTGAGCTATTACTTAAGAGTTGAGACATATTGCTTAGGAATAGATAACAACAAGGTTTTCATATGGGTTGTAAGGATAAGTTTTCCGCAAAGTTTTAAAATAAAGAAAAGTTTTGATTTTATTTTAAGTATCCTTACAATGACATTTGTGAAAATTTGTTGATTATATGTTTCCATTAATAGCAATATTTGAAAATGGATTTGATTCTTTCATTTGTGGTAGTATCATAATTTACCAAATAAGGAAAGATTCTCATCGCCCAAGTTTCAGTTAGATAGAAACTTGGAATCATGCAACTTGTATTGTATGATGAATGAGAAGTTTTCGTCTTTGGGAAATTAAGACTAATTCCTTGTTCACATGTACATGTGAGTCAAGTGAAGGACTAAAAGATTGGGTACACTTGGTTGTGTGCTGGTCAGGTCCACCACAAAGATAGATAAGATTATTCGTTATGATTTACTAAAGTTTAGTAAATATGGTTATGCTTACGAGTTTAAGTGTAATTCTGAAACATTGGAAAAGTTTCAATGTATGGCAGAATGAATAAGAAGAATCAAATAAGGCAGAAAGATAAAAGTTTCTCCAATCTGAAGAGATGGGAGAGTACTTGTGTATTTTGTTTTATGATTATCTTAGTTATTATGGAACCATATCACAATTGATCCTCTAAGGACACCTTAGTGTGTTTGTTGCCTGAGGAGAGGAATCGTGAATTGTTGAAATGGTTAAATCAAAAGATAATTCATACTTCGTGCCCAAAAACAAATCCTGGAGTTATACTCCAAGATGGTAACTTGAGTGACATAGTCTTTAGAAAGTTCATAACACTTGTCAAATGTAGAGTAAGATGTTTCCTATTCTTGTACATTTGAGATTGGTAAGTTGTGATGTTTTGGATAAAACAAAGACCAGCTAAGACCAATAGTGAGAAGTGTTTAACTTGATAAGAATCCGCACTAGATCTTGAATATTTGTTTTGTCAAGGAATGGTTCTTGAAAAAGAGAAGTCTTATATGTCAAGAGGATAGTGGGAGTCTAAATGATTCTGAAATAGTTTCAAGAACTAAATCAAGAGTTTTGTTAATCACTAGCCCACGACTTGAGGTTTGTAACCTATCGTGTTGACATATTCTTGTTTCTGTGTCTGTTCCAGTTGAAAGTTGATTATGCTTGTGAGTTCTATGAGTTCTCAATTGTTTGCATAACAACCCGGAAGCAATGGTGGGCATTGTGCTACCAGGTGGCAAGAAATTAAGATTGCACAAGTTCAGTCCCTATGAATTTGGAAGTGTCACTAACCTAGTCCTGTGATTATGGTTATGACAAATTCACATGGATAGGAACACATACACCACAAAATCTAAGTGTCATAAGGTTTCTCTTCGATTCATGAAAATGATGGTGAGGAAACGCTTCCACTAAGAAGATTTTAAGTAGATAGCGGTTGTGATATTTGCATTCTCATATAGTTAGTGGAGCGTGTGTGGTTAACCGGCACACTAACTAGTGAGAATTGCAAAAGGTCTAGACAAACATGTGAGCTATCTAAGGAAAGGTGTATGTTTTTGATAAAGTCTTATCAAAGCAATCTAGTATCAGAAATATGAACTTTGGTAAGAAAGTCAATAAAGTATTGATTTCTAGAAGTCCAGTAGATTTCTGAGTACATGTCAAAGCTAGTGGGAGCATAAAGTGTTATGCTGGTAATCATTATGCTTGTGGGAGCATGACGACTATGTTAAATATTGCAGGTTAGCAATGTTAATTATAGAAAACAAAAGTTTCAATTCGCCTTGAAAAAGTTGTTTTGCAATAATTAAGGGAGAGGATTTTATACTTCACTCCAATTCTACAAGCTTAGATTGAGAATTTAATCTACTTTAGTCAAGAATATATATGAATGTTATGTTGGAATGGTTTAACATAAGGAAATTCTATATATGTTGCGTTCTCAAAATTCGATTATGATTACGGCATCCCTCTTCATAGTTCGAATTATGAAAACATGGCAAATAAAAAAAATTTATAGCATAAATCATGTCCCATATGCTTTGGGTATAGGTTTGATTACATGTGCTATAATATTCATCCATTCTAAATTTTCCAAATGCCTAGGGCATTAAGATGGAAAAAGGAATAGAACTGGAAATGACTAAAATGATTAAGCAAAGTTGTCGAGGACAATCTGAGGTTTACCAAAGATTGGTTGCTCATGGACAATTAGAAGTATAGAGTAAGGACCATATTGACATATTTTGAAAAGAGGCAACTCTTGTTCAGAAGTGATGGTCAAAATGGTAATATGGAATTGTCTCCATAGGTGGAAGTTATTCTTTGAATCTGTGTAAGATTAAAGAACTTAATGCTAAGAAGGATGTTCGAAGGAATGTACTTTGAATTTGAGACTTCATTTCCATGGAATTGTTTTCCATTGGAATACTTTGTAATTTCTGTTGCCAAGTCTTTGTGACTTCTGTGCATAGTCATTACAAGGGGATCATTGCATATAAGTTTAGAATCTAACAGATTACAGTAGATGGCAAGAGTTTGGTATTCTTTCATTTACAACGAGGATTGGAATTGTGAAATTAGCATCATTGGAATATTGTCAATTGATCTATTTCACAAAGAGAGGACCATATGTAAACATAGTATGCATACTTGGAGTATGGCATAATTGTTGTTTGGAAAAACATAGTGTACATGCTTGGAGCATGGGACAACTAATGTTTTAATTCAAACATAAAGTTGATTAATCGAAACATAAATAATGAGTAATCAATATGCTGCTTAAATAAAAGGTGTTTTATTTACACTCAAAGTGTTGGGGCCATATAAGATTAGTATTATTCTTATGTTTCACTTTGCATGTTTTGACTTCCAGAATAATCATGTTATGGTATATATCATATTATTCAAACCATCCACAGTCAGTCATATGTTGGAAGTAGATATGAATCAAGGCTGTCATGAATTTGGCTTGTATGATTTGTCTAAAGTGCTTTAGACAATGCAATGGTTGCTACAACATTCATGAGTACTCATAAGGGCTGAGTATTGGATTCAACCCACGCTCACTTGCATCACTTCATGGAATTTATCTCGAGTGATCGTGAGACAGTAATATCATATAAATCTTCAAACCTAGAGATATGAGTTGTTGACTATGAGTTGGTTATTCATTGATTGTACGAAAACGCATTGGTAACTCGATGTTATAAAACGTGCCTTTGTGAATAATTCAACAAGTAGTTAGTACAAGCATATCAGTCGAAGTTTATCTGTTCCTTCTAGAAATAGAAGCGATATCTGGGCCCCTCGATGATTTGGTTTTGACCTATGTACCGGGCCCGGTCAGAACCTAATTGATGTGTTCAATTTAGTTCTATGTCGAAACAAATCAGAGATCGAGAAACAAATGTTGGACAATAAGTAAGACCATGTTCCGTGTGTTTGTCCGGCTGATATCATGAGAACAGAGGATTGTATGATCACTTATCTTAAATGGCGTATCATCATCATCTCAGTTCCGAGAGACTTTGAAAGAGCTACGATTGCTAGTCGGATTTTGAAGTCATATTTGCAAATATAGTTATTAGACTTATCCAAGTGGGAGACTGTTGGATATAGTGTCTAAGTCCATAACTTTATTTGGTATGTACTTGACCCGACCCGGCATGGTCCATTTGGGTTGCATGGCATTGCAATACTTGGATAGACTAAATGAGAGAATAAGGCACTTATGATTATTAATATATTATAAGTTCTAATATATTAATAATAGTATTATTTAATTAGTACTGATCAAGTATTAATCTAGGATTAATTTGGTGATCAAAGTGAGACTAATTAAATATATAGGGTTGATTATGACAATCATCAATTCTTTTATGGTGGATTAATGATCCATGGTTTATGGGTTATGGATGTAACCAAATGGAGCTCCATGGATAGTCCATGGGAGTTACAAATCCATGGGTCATGGGAAATCAAGAGTCATGACAATTAAGGGCATTCATGTGTAAACCCTAATTGTGACAACACTATAAAAGGAACCCTATGGCTAGCAAAATGTAGAGCTAGTGGAGCTAGTGGACCTAGTGTTACTAGAGAGGGCATAACCGATTTTGAGTGCTAGAAGTATTCTCTCAAGTTATTCCAAGTCTTGTGGTGTTGTGTGAAGCATTTGAGGCACAACATTTGGGGTGCTAGGCTCACAAAGTCTTGAAGGAACCCAAGCAACAACAAGGTATGTATTTCTACTAGTTTTTATGTTTTATGTAATCCCCATGCCATGCTAGTTAGGAAATAACCTTGAAAAAGAAATTTGCATGTATATAGAGAAAACATAGATTCAAGGTTATTAGGGTTGCATGTACACTTAGGAAGTGTTAGAATGCTCAAAACCCATCATTTCTATCACAACTGTCGATATGAAGTTACATTACACTGAGAGATTTAAAAGAGACGTAGATCACTAGTGTAAATGAATGTAAGTTCTGTTTATGCTTATGTTTCTGTATTAACGATGACATCCCAAATGTTGATAGTTAGACAAAACAATCAGGATGGAGGAAATGACGGACGTGGATGCAAGTACAAGGATTTCATGGCATCAAAACCCCCAAGTCTTTCTGGAAGCCCAACCCTGATGGAAGTTATGGACTGGATCTCCGAGATGGAGACAATGTTTGAGAGTTGCGAGTGTAGCAACAAACAGAAGACCGCTCTCGCGATCCCTCTGTTAAAGTCTGGAGTATTGAGCTGGTGGAAGCTACTAGCTAACACGATGCCCAAGGGAGCAGCAAGCAAGATGTCTTGGGAAGATTTCGTGGTGCAACTGAAAATGCAGTACTGCTCTGAGCAGGATCTCCTAGAGATCAACAATGAGTTTCAAAATCTGAAGAAGGGAAGAATGAGTGTCACTGAGTATGCTGCAAGTTTTACAGAGAAGATGAAGCTTGTTCCTTACCTAGTTCCAACTGAGCTCTCCAAGGTCAACAAGTTTGCCCATGGATTACCAACGGACTTTGGTCCAATTGTCAAGCAAGCAACCACTTTGAAAGCCACCATCTGGGCTGCCAGGAATGTTGAGACTCATATTAGGGAAAAGGGTATGGAGAAATCTGAAGCTGGCGAGAAAAGGAAGTATGAAGGATCTTCAAAATCCAAAAAAGAAAGGAAATTCTTGAAGACTGAAGGAGGAGGAGGAGGTGAAGCTAAGTGGTGCGAGAAATGTAAAAAGAAACACTTCGGGAAATGTAGCGAGGAGGTGACTTGCTACAAATGTGGAAAGACAGGGCATTACGCCAACAAGTGTACATCCAACAAAAGGGTGTGCTACAGATGTAACAAAGAAGGGCATGTTTCTAAAGATTGCCCGAAGAAAAACGAGGCAGCAAGGCCAGAAACGGCACCAAGGCCAAGAGCATTCCACATGATCCTCGACGAAGCAGAAAACAACGCGAGGAATCAAGGATGAGGACTTCATATATGAAGATTGAGTTATGTAGTAGCCATAGTATCGTATGATGTAACCTGTTAGAGGCATAGTATAGGGTGAACTCGAACACCTATGTAATAGTTTCAAGAAATAATAAAGCCTTCGTTTTGTTATCTGGTGTGTTAAACTGTTATGTGATTTTCTTGTATGGTGACTTGGGGACTGCGAGACAATACGTGGGACGAGTATGAGTAGGTGTGAAAGGTAGTAGATGCATATACTACCGGAAGCACAGGACTCACGCTTGGATCAGGGAAAGTCACAAGGTTACCGAGAAGCTAGTAGTTGATTCCGTTTTGTTCATGTATGTCATTACCATTGTTTCGGTAATGACTAAGAAGATGATTTTCATTCCGACCCTAGTGGTCATATCAAATCGAGTCCGAGTAAGATGAGTATGTTACAAGGTTCAGAGAACCAAGTTCGATGTAGCATCTGACTTAAGCCAGAATATTGAAGTGAAAGATAAGCGAAGCGATCAATAGAAGTATTGCGCTCATTGTTAAAGGAGTTGGTAGCTAGAAACGCTACATGTTGAAATGTGATTTTATCACATTAGAACATGAAGGAAGGTATAGTCTGTTCCGGAATTTGACTCTAAGAGACCTGAGTCTAAGCATTGCAACATACTATGAGAGGTCATTAGAATGTGACCCATCGGTCTATTGTGGAAGTCAAATAACAAAGTTTGAAAAAGGAGTCTCCAGTAAGAAACGAGATTGTGACCTGAAGGTCATAAGTTGGAGTCTAATGAGAGATATGGAGCAGGTGCAAGATCGAGCACCGCCTGTAGTCAAGGAGTCTTAGAGTTAGATACTCGTTCGAAGAAACATCAAAGTTACGGTTATTACTTAGGATGAAGAGATAACGTATGGAGTCATCATGTGAGCCCTGTTTCGTTGATGATTCCGGGACGTAATCATCCTAAGGGGGAGATAATTGTAACGCCCGTAGATCCGGGCTAGTCAATCTAGAGATAATAGGGGTCGAAAACGACTTTTCGACAAAAGATTATTTAGAATAAATAATCTTAGCCAAGTTGTAGAATATGTCTCAAGGTTTCCGTACATATAAAGAACGCCGAAATCCGAGTTATAACGAAGAAGTTATGACCCGTCGAAGTTTTACGGCAAAACCGGCACGGCACCGGGAAGCATAAATAGTGAATTTACGATAGAGCGAGTTTTAGCCTTAGCGATCTAAACGAAAGTCGTAGAAAACGTTAAACCGAGAGCGTCCATAAAAAGAACGCCCAAATCTGACTTCGTATGAGGAAGTTATGATTTTTCGAAGTTTCGACTTAGCAGTGTACATCCCGAAGTTCGAATATTAGATCGAGCGGTTTTTATCCGACACAACCTAAACGAGAATCGAAGATCTCGTTAATAGTAGCGTAACGATAAAAAGACAGACGAAAGCGGACGTCGGATGAAGAAGTTATGAATTTTTAACGGACCCATCGTGTCCCGGCCTGTTAAAATATAACTTTTAAAATAAAGTCAAAGTTAGCCGACGGAGTCTAAATGAAAGTTGTAGAGTACGTTCCCGCCTACGCTTGGATATAAAGAACGTCGAAAACGGAGCTCGTATGTGAAAGTTACGAATTTTTAAAGTCGAGTGTGCAATTTGCGAAATCTGATGCGAAATTGATGACATGGCTCGATCAGGGTCGTCGCCTGCTGACCACGGTGCTCACTTCGGATCTTGACACGTCGCATCTCGGACGCCCAGCGCGGACACCCCGCGCACCATGTACGCCTCGCGTACAAGCCTCGCACGCCCAGCGTTCTACCCTTTCGCGGACCAGAGCAAGCCACGTTGCCCCACCGAAGCCGCAACACGTGTTGTACGAACGAAGCACTACGCCCAACGTAGGTCCGAGGTACGCCCAGCGTACCGAGGCCTCGCAGGCTATAAAAAGGCAGCGAAGGCAGCCGGCTTCTTTACCCATTTCTCACATCTTTCTCTCACTACTTTCTCTCTCTAACCCATTCTAACCCCCTAAAAGCCTAGGTAAACCCCCTAGCACCCGAAGGAAGCCCCGAGGCTCCAGGAGTCTCGAGAAAAAGGGTCTTTCGGTTCGGAAACGCTGCTCCAAGCGAAGCCCGGTTTTCTATAAAACCCGCTGTAAGTGAGCTACGCCTACGCTATTTTTAATATAACTTTTATTTAATTATAGTAACATTATTAGGACCTTAAAATAATTATTTGGGCTATTATTATGAGTTATATAGTGTTATTTAACGCTTATATAATAATAATACTAATAGCTAGACTATTAAATTAGTTTCGGTGAATATTAGACTAAACCGTAGTGGTATTGATACTAGGTTTTGTCGAAGGAAATTGTTTTAAGAAGTAACGAAGCGCTGTCCGAATTCCGAGTCACCACATAATCAGGTGAGTGCATAGTTACTTTCATCTTACACATAGATATGAAGTATTTTATATAAATTACGTGCTATGTGTGCATATTATCTATATACTTGCTATCTATGCTGGATGAACGATTTTATACAAGTTTTATATGATTTAAACTGTATATGTAATTATATCTACATAATATGTTGGGTAAAACATGGGTAGATGGAATATGAGTTGGATGGTGAGTTGAGAGGTGTTATAGACCACGAGGTGAGTGTGAGAGGTGGACGATGTGAGAAGCCTTTCCCAAATGATGGCCCCGTCATCTAGCAGAGTATGGATGACAACCACGGACTATTCTAGACAGTCCAGTGGAACACTAGCAGGCTCGCAACCTGTAGGTGTTGTGAACGATGTGTTCACCCGGTGTACTCTAAACCTTGGCGATCATGCAGACTTGGTGCCTAAACCTTGGCGATCATGCAGACTTGGTGCCAAAACCCTGGCGACTATGCGGACTTAGTGCCTGTTGTATAAACCATGGCGATCATGCAGACTTGGTGCCAAAACCCTGGCGACTATGCGGACTTAGTGCCTGATGTATAAACCCTGGCGACTATGCAGACTTAGTGCCTAAACCCTGGCGACTATGCGGACTTAGTGCCTGTTGTATAAACCCTGACGACTATACAGACTTAGTGCGTAAACCATTGTGACAATGGACTTCGTGCCGATTCCTTAGGATGATCCTTAGGAATGAATGAACGATGAGTAATTGATTCTTAGGGTAGATCCTTAAGAGTAAAGAAGATAATGGGGATGGGTAATTGGGTTGATTGTTTGATGTTTAAACATAATAATTATATTATTGTGGGTTGAAAACCCTATGTACTCACCAGGTTTCCCAACCTGACCCATTCCATCTTATTTCTATCACAGGTGTCGATATGAAGTTACATTACACTGAGAGATTTGAAAGAGACGTGGATCACTAGTGTAAATGAATGTAAGTCCTGTTTATGCTTATGTTTCTATATTAACGATGACATCATGACATCCCAAATGTTTTAAAATGAATAAAAATACATTTCTTCGGAAATGCTTTGATAACGTATTTATCATGTTTTTCTGGGAACAAATTCCGCAAGATTTTTATTAAAAGAAGTACTCTGATTTTTATAAAGCATAAACAAAATCGGTCTTTTCTGGCCGTGAAAATGGGGATGTCACATCTGTGTTGGGTTTGTCGTTATGACTGACGAGGGTTTTGTTATTAAATTCCTTGTTGTTACCGGTATCAAATTGATTAGGGAGAAGTGTATGTTAGAGCGATAGTGCATCCTATGTGTAGTTTCTATAGCTTTCAGTTTTATCCTTGTTGTTACTTCCGTAAACATTTTGTACTGTATTAAGCGAGTACTAGCAGTACAAGTGTTCTGATAATTGAAAATGATGAACTTTCATAATGTAATCCCTACCAGGTCCTTCTATAATCGCTTGGTGTATACAATTCATGTATAATTAAGATTGGAAAGACAGTCGACTGAGTGACTCTGCCCTAAATTCACAACCAGACAAGCAACAGGAAATAAGGCGGAATCTCTCTGCCCTAATGTATACACTAAGCCATTATAGCTCACCTGTAAGGGTCCTTAGTTTTTATATAAATGTTGTGATTTTGTTCGGATGAGAGAGTAATTTATAATTACTTTTTAATTGGCACCAGTTTCAGTAAAAATCTAAGCTTTAAATATTTTTATTGGGAAAAACGTATCGGTGTTCACAGGGGTTCCGGGACAGTTTCTCTTGCGGTAATCATCAGTATTCTTCCATCTTCTCCAGAGTTCCTTGTTATTGGACAATCCCTCTGAAAGTGTCCAGTTTCGCCACACCTGTAACAGGTCTGGCTTACTCCAATGTCGGGGACCTGAGAGATTGGTCGTGCCGGTGACCTACAGAAACGGGCAGTATGTCCATTCCTGTTGCAGTTCTTGCAATGCATCTTCCGACAAACTCCGATATGATGAAAGTTACATTTGTAAAATTTAGGAAGGTTTCCAGCATATCGACTAGCGGGTGCTGGAGTGGCAGGTGTTGTGGCAGCATGGACAACAATTATCTGTTGTCTTTTCGAGGTCTCTTGTGTTGAATGTATTTTCTTCTTGCTCCCAGACTTTCGCTTATAGCCATCCTCTTTTGTTGGCTCAGGAACAGGGGTCATTATTCATTGGCGAACCCCATGGTCCATGAGTGTTTGTGCCAGTCGCTTGGCACTGTCGAACGTGAGAGGTTTTACAGCTATCACAATTCCTTGGATCTGAGGAGATAGTCCCCAGATGTATCTCTCTATCTTCTTGCTCTCCGGGGTAACCATCCCGGGGCATAGTGCCGCTAGATCAATGAATCTATTAGTGTAGGCTACTATGTCTGAACCTGTCATGGTAAGCTCCTGATAGGTTTTCAGCATTCTAACACTCCTATGGTGTACATGCAACCCTAGAAACCTTGGATCTATGTTTGACTATGATACATGCAAATAATTATTTTTCCAAGGTTCTTATCCTATCTAGCATGGCATGGGGAACTTGAATCAAATAAAGCTAGTAGAATTACTTACCTTGTAGTTGTAGTTGATTGCTTGGAGTTTTAGAGCCTAGCACCAATAGTGTGGATGCCTCAAATGGCAATCACAAATCACAACAAACTTGGAACTTTGAGAGAATAGTAATCACCTTCTTGAAATCGGCCCTCTTACTTTACTCACCACAACTCGTGTGATTTCAAGAACCAAAGCCTCCTTTATATAGTGTGGTGGATTAGGGTTACACCCATGTAAACCCTAATACCCATGTCTTTTCATTTCCATGAGATCCATGGGTTAAAGCTCCATGGAGTATCCATGGACTTTCCATGCAAGCCTAGCCCATTCCAAATAAGCATTAGCCCACACTATATAAATACAAGAGCCCATATTTAATTAGTCATACTTTTGATCTCTAAATTAATTCTAGATTAATTATAGATCAATACTAATTAAATAATATGATTTTATATTAATATATTAGGACTTATAATATATTAATAAATCATAACTTATACTATTCTCAAACGATTATCCATAAATTGTTCGGGTGAAGTGCAACCCAAATGAACCATGCCGGGTCGGGTCAAGTACATACCAAATATAGTTATGGACTTAGACACTATATCCAACAGCTCCCACATCTCTTGCTCCAGTTTTTGTACTTCGCCCCTCGGGCAATACTCCTCTAGCATCATTGTTTTTAGGCTTTCCCAGCCCATTGAGTTTGCCACTGGTAGGGTCAGTGACTTGACATGGCTATTCCACCTCGTCAGGGCCCTGTCAGAGAAGGTGCAGGCAGCAAACTTCACTTTGCTCCCTTCTGGGCACGCGCAAATTTCGAAAACCGATTCTGTTTTCTCGAACCATTGCATTAGAGCAATGACTCCTCCACTTCCGTTAAAGGATTTGGTTTTGCAATTCATGAAGTCTTTATATGTACACTCCCTAGGGTATCCATGGCTATTTCTATGGTTAAAGTTGTTAGCACCACTTCCCGTCCCATTGGTACCACTTGCGTGGATATGTGTCATGGCGGCTACTACGGCGGCAGTCACCACAACCTGGAACATAGCGGGGTCATATTGTGGAGGTGGCGGCGGTGGATTTGTTTTCGTGTTGTTATTACGCATGATATATCTACGAGGCGACATCTTTCTGTCATAGAGTTTAAAGATGAAAGGTTGGTAAGATATCGATAGTGGTTATAAATCGAATGTCATAAGAACTAGGTTAAATTTGTTAGCACCACTTCCCGTCCCATTGTCCAGCATTTGTTTCCCGATTTCCGATTTGTTTGACATAGAACTTAACTAAACACATCAATTTAGTTCTGACCGGGCCCAGTACATAGGTCAAAACAAAATCATCGAGGGGCCCAGATATCGCTTCTAATCCTAGAAGTAACAGATAAACTTCGACTCATATGTTTGCTCTACTACTTGTTGAATTACACACAAAAGCACGGTTTATAACATCGAGTTACCAATGCGTTTTCGTGCAATCAATGCATAACCAATTCATAGGCAACAAATCATATCTCTAGGTTTGAAGACTTATATGATATTATCATCTCACGATCACTCGAGATAAATTCCATGAAGTGATACAAGTGAGCGTGGGTTGAATCCAATACTCAGAACTTATGAGCACTCATGAGTGCTGTAGCCCTGCTTTGTCTAACATCTTAGAACTCTACAAGCCAACCCATGACAGTCTTGATTCATATCTACTTCCAACATATGACCGACTGTGGAGAGTTTGAATAATATGATATAAACCATAACATAATTATTCTGGAAGTCAAAACATGCAAAAAGAAATAATAGTAAACGATTGACAAGAGATAGCAACACTTTACTCATAAATAACAGCTTTTATTTATCATCAAATGTCAATTACATTTTACAAATTTCAAGATTATCTAACTACTGAAACTAATATCATCCTTCAGCCCTATGCTCCGAGCATGCTGGAGATGCTTAGCCCGAGTCAGTCCTTTCGTGAGGGGATCTGCTGGGTTCTCATCCGATGATACCCTCTTTGCCACGAGGATTCCTTCTTCTATTCGATGTCTGATGAAGTGATATTTTCTGTCAATGTGTCTGGATCTCCCATGATCTCTTGGTTCCTTGGCTAAGGCAACCGCACTATTGCTGTCACAGAAAATCTCCATTGGCTCCTTTATAGCTGGTACAACTCCAAGGTCTCCGATGAAGTTCTTTAGCCATATAGCCTCCTTTGCTGCCTCGCTTGCTGCTATATACTTTGATTCACAAGTGGAATCAGCCACTGTCTCCTGCTTGGAACTTTTCCAAGTAATTGCCCCTCCGTTTAGAGTAAAGACCCAGCCCGACTGAGAGCGGAAATTATCCATGTCAGTCTGAAAGCTAGCATCACTGTACCCTACAACTCTCAAGTCCTCACTGCCACCGAGGGTAAGGACCCAGTCCTTAGTCCTCCGTAGGTACTTGAGGATATTCTTTACCGCAGTCCAGTGTGCCTTGCCAGGGTTCCCCTGATACCTGCTAACCATGCTCAAAGCAAAGGCTACATCAGTTCGAGTACACGTCATAGCATACATGATCGATCCTACAGCTGAAGCATAAGGTATTCGACTCATTTCTACTATCTCAGCCTCAGTACTAGGGCTTTGTGTCTTACTCAATCTGGCGTTACTCTGGATGGGTAACTCTCCTTTCTTGGAGTTATGCATGTTGAACCTTTTCAACACTTTGTCCACATAGGTGCTTTGACTAAGTCCAATTAGTCTTTTACTCCTGTTTCTCAAAATCCTTATCCCTAGGATATAGGCAGCTTCTCCAAGGTCCTTCATAGCGAAACACTTCCCAAGCCAGGACTTTACTTCCTGCAGGGTTGGGATGTCATTTCCTATGAGTAGTATGTCATCCACATACAGTACCAAAAAGCTGACTATACTCCCACTAGCCTTGATATAGACACAAGATTCATCTTCACTCCTTGAAAAGCCAAATTCTTTGACTTTCTCATCAAAGCAAAGATTCCATCTGCAAGGTGCCTGTTTTAATCCATAAATGGATTTCTCGAGTTTACACACTCTACTGGGGTACTCTGTACTGACAAAACCCTCTGGCTGAACCTTGTAAACTGTTGGATTAATGTCTAAGTCCATAACTATATTTGGTATGTACTTGACCCGACCTGGCATGGTCCATTTGGGTTGCACTTCACCGACACAATTTATATGGATAGTCTTTTGAGAATAGTATATTTATGATTTATATTAATATATTATAATTTCTAATATATTAATATATAATCATATTATTTAATTAGTATTGATCAAGAATTAATTTATAATTAATTAAGTGATCAAAAGGAACTAATTAAATATGGACTCTTAGATATATATATGTGTAGTGGGCCAAGTTCATTTAGGTTGGGCTAAGTCTTCATGGATAGTCCATGGAGCTTTAACCCATGGATCCTAGGAAATGAAAGGTCATGGGTATTAGGGTTTAACCCTAATCCTCCACACTATATAAAGGGTCTTATGGTTCATGAAATTATGCTAGTGGCTAGTGTGGATACACTAAAGAGGGCAATAACCGATTTCATAGTGTGAGCCAAGTATCCATATTCTCTAAAGGTTTTCCAAGGTGTTTTGGTGATTTGTGATTCCACTTGAGGCTTCCACACTATTGGGGCTAAGCTCTTAAAGCTTGAAGACATCAAGCTACATCAAAAGGTATGTCATCTAACTAGAACTTTGTAGTATAGGTGCTTCATAATATGCTAGTTAGGATGAAACCTTGGAATAGTTAATATTTGCATGTATAATAGAGAAAACATAGATCCAAGGTTTATAGGGTTGCATGTACACCATAGGAGTGTTAGAATGCTCAAAACCCAACATAAACATCGTCAGCCAACTTTCCATTAAGCAAAGCGGTTTTGACATCCATTTGCCATATTTCATAATCATGAAATGCAGCAATGGCTAACAGAACCCTAATAGACTTAATCTTGGCCACTGGTGAAAAGGTCTCATCATAATCAACTCCCGAAGTTTGAGAATAACCCTTTGCAACCAGTCGTGCCTTATAAGTGTGTACATTACCATTCTTGTCGGTCTTCTTCTTGAAGATCCATTTGCACCCAACTATCTTACGATCAGGTACATTGTCAACCAAGTTCCAAACTTGATTGTCATACATGGACTGTATCTCGCTATCCATAGCCTCCTTCCATTTAGCAGCCTCAGGGCCTGCCATGGCTTCCGTGTAGCTGTTAGGCTCATCCAGATTTACCAGTGTGTTATCACTGATAAGTGTCTTACCTTCTGCAGTAATATGAAAACCATAATAATGCTCATGTGCATTCCTAACTCTGGTGGAACGCCTCAGAGGTATAGATTCTTCAGTCGGCTCAACAGGAGTTTTCCTCCTCAGGTTGAGGGCTAGGGTTTGAGGTTCCTTCACCACTTGACTCTTGAATTTCCTCAAGGTCAATTTGCCTCCCACTGTCTCCTTGGCTCATGAATTCTCTCTCTCGAAAGAATCCTCTTCTTGCTACAAAGACCACATTATCACTGGGTCTGTAGAAGATGTAACCAAAGGATTTATGTGGGTAGCCGATGAAAATACACCTTTCGCTTCGGGGTTCGAGCTTATCGTGAGTCTCGCGTCTCACGAAAGCCTCGCAAACCCAAATCTTGATGTGGTCTAGATTGGGAACTTTTACAGTCCACACCTCGTGAGGTGTTTTGGCAACCTTCTTTGTAGGGACTAGATTAAGGATATGGGCGGCAGTCTCTAAGGCACACCCCCAAAATGAGATTGGTAGCGAAGCTCGACTCATCATGGAACGAACCATGTCCAACAAGGTCCGATTGCGCCTCTCAGCTACACCATTCAAATGTGGTGTCCTAGGAGGTGTCAATTGTGAGATAATCCCACATTCCTTAAGATAGTCAAGGAACTCAGTACTAAGATACTCACCACCACGATCGGATCGAAGCATCTTAATGTTCCCGCCCAACTGATTCTCCACTTCTTGCTTAAACTCTTTGAATTTCTCAAAGGTTTCTGACTTATGCTTGATTAGGTAGACATATCCATATCTACTAAAATCATCAGTAAAAGTCACATAGAACCGATTAGCATCTCTTGTAGCGGTTCTGAAGGGTCCACACACATCCGTGTGTATGAGGTCCAACAAACCTTCACCCCTAGCACAAGTGCCAGTAAAAGGTGACTTTTTCATTTTACCAAGCAAACAAGATTCACAACTATCATCTGACTTTAGGTCAAATGACTCCAAGACTCCATCCTTTTGGAGTTGGCCTATGCGTTTCTTGCTTACATGTCCAAGACGACAATGCCATAAGGATGCTTTATCTAAGCTAGTGGAAGAGTTAATACACAATACATTATTTCCTAGATTATCTACAACAGATACAGTTTCATACACGCCATCACAAGGTAATGCTTTAAAATAAAGAACATTATTAAAGAAAGCATCAATACTACCATTATTATTATCAAAATAAAAGGTAAAACCTTGTTTATACAATGCATGAAAGAAAATAACATTTCTTGCCATTTCTGGCGAATAATAACATTTATTCAAATCTAATGTAAACCCACTATTTAGCACTAAGGAATAAACTCCTATCTTGGTGACAGGTGAAGCTTTCCTGTTTCCCATGATCAAGTTTATCTTTCCCTGCTCCACATTCTCACTTCCTTTTAGTCCCTGCAAATCACAACATATGTGAATACCACAACCTGTATCAAGGACCCAAGACTTAGAATGAGGTGAGTTATTAGACAATATAGTGTATATACCTGCATGGTTGGGTTTTACTTTCCCATCCTTCAAATCTTGCTGGTACTTTGGGCAGTTTCGCTTCTAGTGCGACTTTTCATGGCAATAGAAGCATTCAGCCTCATTAGGGTTAGCAGAAGGAGTGACAAAACCTTTCTTGGTTTTGCTTGAAGATGAGCCTTCAAGGGTCTTACCCTTGGTACCCTTAGAAGGGTTCTTTCTCTTCTTCCCTTTGCCATGCCCGATTGCCAAGACATTGGCCGCAGTTGGAGTAGGAGTAGGAGTAGTAACAACCGACTTACCCTTTAGACCACTTTCGGCGGTCTTCAAGAGTCCTTGAAGTTTGCTGAGGGTGGCTTCTTCCTTGTTCATGTGATATGTCATGCGGAATTGATCATAACACGATGGAAAGGAGTGCAAAATGATGTCTATTGCTAACTCCTCAGGGAAGTTCACATTCAGCTTCAGTAAACGGTCCACATACCTTTGCATTTTCTGCATGTGGCCCGTGATGGGTTCACCATCCTTCATTCGAGTTGTTATCATGGAGGAGATTATTTCATATCGCTCTTGACGAGCACTTTGATGGTAGCGGTCCATCAAGTCCTGGTGCATCTCAAAAGGATAATAGTCCTCATAGGACTTTTGGAGCTCGGCTTTCATGGTGGCCATCATGATGCATGCCACTTTTGTAGCATCTCTTTCATGTACCTCATATTCAGCAAGCTCTTCAGGAGTAGCAGTTGGCTCGGGTACCTTCAGCTCCTTGTCGAGAACATATTCTTTGTTCTCATACCGAGTGACCATCCTGATGTTTCTGATCCAATCTGTAAAGTTGGACCCATCAAAGATGACTATCCCACAAAGATTCATGAGAGAGAAGGAGCTAGTAGGGTTTGAGCCAGAAGCATTGTTATTGGAAGACATCTGAAAAGAAGAGGGAATAGATTAGATTAGATATAGAGATAGTCCTTAACAAAACACCCAAATGTAATATTAAGGCTAGGACCCAACACAATATTTTATAACTTAGAAGAGGGATGTCGTAATCTAAGCTATAAGATATTTGAAGGTAGGTGAATGACGATTCACCAATTTCCACCATGAAAAACGAAATATTTAATTAGGTTTTAATTGGTTTAGAAACTCCTAGATTCTTTGAGATTCATTGAATTTCTTCAATGGCATGTTTCAATCTCGAGTGTGCCCTTCAAGTTTTGTGACTGGGATGCCGAGGATCACAAAACAAGGTGTGAAGTAACCATGCAAATTACTTGGTACCCTTAATGTATTACCCCTCAATCGATGTGCCGGTTAACCACACACGCTCCATCGATACTATGATAAACATTAAGTCACCCTTTACCTACCTTGTTAAGTTCAAGTTAGTGTGCCGGTTAACCACACACGCTCCACTAATGACTTAAACAAAGTGTAAAGTGTAATTTCATGGATTAGCACCTTATTCATATTTTCCTAAAATAACTAAGATTGGGAATTCAATAAAGTTTAGTTACTTTAGTATTATCATTATACTTTTAATGAGAATTTATAAGTCCTTGTCCTACCCGTTCGGCTAACGACCCTCCACCGATCAAGGAAGCGGTGGGTGAGAGTGGACACCCATTAAGTTGCCATTTTATAGGCAACAACCTTATACCCCCTTATAGACCGGCTTCGTGAATGAGGCGTACTAGAGGTAAGACGACTTGATCTTATACATATATAAATATTATTAAGCTTATAATATTATAAAGTATAAGGGTTGAATTTTAACTTTTAAAATTCTAGGGGTTGGAACTAAAATTTTTAATATGACTTTACATGTTCCAAAACTTGAGGGCAAGTTTTGTAAACTTTCAAAACTTTTCATTTCTCATAACTTATGAGTTAATGGTTATTAAAAATGAAGACTCTTCATTTTTTGTAACCTATGTGTTCTTTTAATGGTTATTTATAAATGTGACTTTTGGTTATCCATAACTTAAGAACTAGTTATGGACTCCATTAAAACACATAAAGATCAAAAATTAATCTAATCAATTATTAGCACATAATTTCTATGATCTTCTAAACTCATATGTTTATGAATGTTCATATCAAAAATTTCAAGAATCGTAAGACATATACAAAACTTGAAATTTTGATACGAGCTTTTGAACAAAACTTCGATTTTCAAGTTTTTTTTTTTTTTTTTTTTTTTTTTGCATCAAGTATCAAATAAACAAACCAGGCTCTCATACCACTGATGGGTTTTCAGCATTCTAACACTCCTATGGTGTACATGCAACCCTAGAAACCTTGGATCTATGTTTGACTATGATACATGCAAATAATTATTTTTCCAAGGTTCTTATCCTATCTAGCATTGCATGGGGAACTTGAATCAAATAAAGCTAGTAGAATTACTTACCTTGTAGTTGTAGTTGATTGCTTGGAGTTTTAGAGCCTAGCACCAATAGTGTGGATGCCTCAAATGGAAATCACAAATCACCACAAACTTGGAACTTTGAGAGAATAGTAATCACCTTCTTGAAATCGGCCCTCTTACTTTACTCACCACAACTCGTGTGATTTCAAGAACCAAAGCCTCCTTTATATAGTGTGGTGGATTAGGGTTACACCCATGTAAACCCTAATACCCATGTCTTTTCATTTCCATGAGATCCATGGGTTAAAGCTCCATGGAGTATCCATGGACTTTCCATGCAAGCCTAGCCCATTCCAAATAAGCATTAGCCCACACTATATAAATACAAGAGCCCATATTTAATTAGTCATACTTTTGATCTCTAAATTAATTCTAGATTAATTATAGATCAATACTAATTAAATAATATGATTTTATATTAATATATTAGGACTTATAATATATTAATATATCATAACTTATACTATTCTCAAACGATTATCCATAAATTGTTCGGGTGAAGTGCAACCCAAATGGACCATGCCGGGTCGGTTCAAGTACATACCAAATATAGTTATGGACTTAGACACTATATCCAACAGCTCCCACATCTCTTGCTCCAGTTTTTGTACTTCGCCCCTCGGGCCATACTCCTCTAGCATCATTGTTTTTAGGCTTTCCCAGCCCATTGAGTTTGCCACTGGTAGGGTCAGTTACTTGACATGGCTATTCCACCTCGTCAGGGCCCTGTCAGAGAAGGTGCAGGCAGCAAACTTCACTTTGCTCCCTTCTGGGCACGCGCAAATTTCGAAAACCGATTCTGTTTTCTCGAACCATTGCATTAGAGCAATGACTCCTCCACTTCCGTTAAAGGATTTGGTTTTGCAATTCATGAAGTCTTTATATGTACACTCCCTAGGGTATCCATGGATATTTCTATGGTTAAAGTTGTTAGCACCACTTCCCGTCCCATTGGTACCACTTGCATGGATATGTGTCATGGCGGCTACTACGGCGGCAGTCACCACAACCTGGAACATAGCGGGGTCATATTGTGGAGGTGGCGGCGGTGGATTTGTTTTCGTGTTGTTATTACGCATGATATATCTACGAGGCGACATCTTTCTGTCATAGAGTTTAAAGATGAAAGGTTGGTAAGATATCGATAGTGGTTATAAATCGAATGTCATAAGAACTAGGTTAAATTTGTTAGCACCACTTCCCGTCCCATTGTCCAGCATTTGTTTCCCGATTTCCGATTTGTTTGACATAGAACTTAACTAAACACATCAATTTAGTTCTGACCGGGCCCAGTACATAGGTCAAAACAAAATCATCGAGGGGCCCAGATATCGCTTCTAATCCTAGAAGCAACAAATCATATCTCTAGGTTTGAAGACTTATATGATATTATCATCTCACGATCACTCGAGATAAATTCCATGAAGTGATACAAGTGAGCGTGGGTTGAATCCAATACTCAGAACTTATGAGCACTCATGAGTGCTGTAGCCCTGCTTTGTCTAACATCTTAGAACTCTACAAGCCAACCCATGACAGTCTTGATTCATATCTACTTCTGGAGCTCCCAAAACAGATGATAAACCAAGATCTACAAGCCAATATTCCCTCGTTGGCTCCTTGATGCACAAGCCCCTTGTTGAAAGCACCAAAAACACACTTATAAGCTCAAGAAGGATCACTAGGAGGCTAGGGTTCTCTCAAGGCAGCTGAGGGAGGTGTGGAGGCTGAAAGAGATGAGAGGGTATGGTCCATAAGGTGCTTAAATACTCCACAAACCCTAAAAGTTAGGGTTCCATCCTTGCATACGTACGCCCAACGTACGACATGTACGCCCATCGTACTACTTAATTATCCAAACTTACCATTTTGCCACTATGGCCTCCTTTTGCCACAGCCTTCTAAATCAAGGGCCAAAATGACCTAATTAAAATCCGAGGGATGAATTTGAAGCTACTAGAAAAAAATGGGATGTTACACATAAGCCGAGACTTCTGTTGGTACTTAGATAAGTACGCGAAGACATGTCTCACAAATCTTGTTACAACGAGTTCACGAGTAATACAGTGAAAAACCTTTTAGTAAATAAAAATGTAATTTTTATTTAAACATGTTTATGATGATAACCATTTTGAACTGACCCATAAATTATACATATTATAATTTATATGTTTGTTTTCATATTATTTGTCTGTTATATATGAAATAAAAACCTCGTAATTTTAACAACTTAAAAAGTTTATAAGTTTGGCAATAACGTATATTTAGCATTTTTGCACGAGATACGTGTTTTGTTAATGAAAATGTTCATACATGAAATTGTAACTCCTTTCGTTATGTTTATAATATATAAAAATAATCGTATTTTTATATAATCGTTTCTTTGCCCTGAAAAGGGTAAAATGATGTGAATGTTTCTCAAACTATACCTAATATAGTTTAAAAGACATTATTCCGTTGAAAATGATAATTGTATCGTTTGAACGTGTTTTGCATGTAACTGTTTGTAAATTTGGTAATAACATTGTTTCGCATTTTTGATATTTCTACGTAAAGATACTTTAATAAAATATAAAACCATAATTTGTTTACTAACACAAGTTTCTTGTGTTTTACTTGTATCCCCCCCCCCCCCCTAAAACATAGAAAAAGTTATGAAAATGTAGTGGTATGAACTCACCTTATGGTTAGTCGTGGTTTGATAAACGGGATAAAAGCGGTGACCTTCGAGCTAGTATACGGGAAAGTGATTGTGATCCTAATGGTTTTAAACACACAATAGTGTGTGAATAAGATGATCTTTATAACATAAGTGTTTCATAAACACTAAATAATATGAATAATACTTACAATAGTATCTTAAGGATGAAGCTGCAAATATATGATCCAGGGGAGTTTGATCTTTGATTTCTTGAGAATGGAAGAAATATGGCTTGTTATTTGAGAGAAAAGTGAAGATTTTTTCGTTTACTGCTTGTGTAAAATGTGAGAAATGGTCCTAAGTTGTGACTTATATATGAAGGAACTTATGAGGCGGTTGCATTGGTAAATGAATCTTATCACATTGGTATGCTGAATTAGGATAAGATATGAGATATTTAAGGTGTTTACGGATGAATCTATGTAAATAAAGAGGGTTTTTGTTCCTAAAGTCAAAGTGAAAAGAGTTTTCAGATCTATAGTGTTTCCTTAATGAGTTTTCGGATGTATAGTGTTTCCTTCATGAGTTTTCGGATCTATAGTGTTTCCTTAATGAGTTTTCGGATCTATAGTGTTTCCTTAATGAGTTTTTGGATCTGTAGTGTTTCCTTAATGAGTTCTCGGATCTATAGTGTTTCCTTAATGAGTTTTCTCCCCTAATAGGCTTTGGATTGTGTTTTCGGATCAAGGCAAGCGAAAACACCCTTTTGGTGTCATTTCCAAATCCGTAAACCCCTTTCTCCTTTAATTACTTGGGCGAAAACTCATTTAATGGTTATATTTATGGTTTAAACCCTTAGTCATTCAACCTATGTTCATTTATAACACCCTAATTTAGTTTAGGTTTCAATCCATACTTCTTTGTTAGCTCTATTCACAAGCCCTAAGGCTATAGATGATACAATGCAACAAGGATTTAAATGTAGTTTCACTTGTTCTAGGTTAGGGTTTAAGCTTCACTGGGTCTAAATTTTTTGAGTTGTGACAGTGTAATAAATAAAAGATGGCCTTAAGGGTAGTTTCGTCATTTTATAATTTCTTTTTGTCATATACACCGGTACATGTAGATTAACACACAGTGAAAGGAAAAGTGGACTTTTGAAGGTCAAAGTCCACATCATCAACATAACTGGATGACCGCTTCATTTCTTCGAAAAGGACCTAATGGACCCGACAAAAACAAGTTTGTTCCATAATAAAGCACGAAAAATACTTTAGGGACTGAATGAGTAAACCCTAGAAACTTAATAGGACATATATGTCATTTTCTCTTTATTAAAAAAATATTAATTTTTAGAAGCAGACTATTATTTTAGGACAAGCCAAAAAAGAAATATGTATTATTAATATGAGACGGAGGGAGTATTTATTTGATCAAAAAAAATTCTATTTTTTTTTCATTTGAAATAAGTTTAGCACCAAAACCCTAATTTTGCTCGGGTATTCATCAACCAAAATCAGGTTTTTCCCTTGATATTAACTAATTTCTGATTGACGTTTCTTTTTTGCGGTTTTTAATTATATGAAGTTGGTTGATGAGAAAGTGAGCAATCTTCCAACTACGTGCAACAAAAACAAGAGGCCAACATTGGATAATAAGGCTGAAATTGTCTCTGGATTATACAAATTCAGGTGATAGAAGTTCAATTTCAATATTTTTAACGTAAGTAGGATGCTTATAATCTTCATTGTGTTTTTCTATATCAAATTTGGAAGTGCATTCTATGTTTTGTAGACGTAATGAGGTTTTTGTTAATTGTTATGCTAAAAAAGTTTTCTCAAAATTAATTTCTCTTTACTGTAGGTAGGATAATTTCCATTTATTATATTCAAAGAGTAAGGATTACTGGTATAGAAACTTCAACCCAGGATGCTATGCTTAGTCAACAGGTATGACCAAATAGATCCTTTTACTTGACTCCCTTATTTTTAATTAGGGTGGTGATTTGATCAAATAGGACAAGGCAAAAATTGGATACCATGTTGGCATTGGCATAGCAAACGACTTTGTAAATTTCTTGAAATCTACACATTCCTTACGTTTGACTAGAGAACTCAAATTTGTTTGTGGGACTAAAGGCTATATAATAATCTACATGTAACAAGGCTATGGGGCTATTCGGGGTAGCCATTTCTGCACAACTAAATATCATAAACATTGTGAATCTCTACAAAACTAATAAGAATGATATCACAGTAAAGGAGATACTTGGATTTGCATATTCTAAAAACATGTACGAGGTATAAAATGAATGATTGCTAGAAACATGTACTAGGTATAAAATTATGTGTTTAAGTGAAATACGATACAATTAGTATTTAGTTGGTAAAATGCATTTTAAAAAACTTTAGTTGGATCATTTAAAATGTTTGAAACGTGGTAACAAATACTTTATAAATTTTAATATAAAACCAAGTATTATTGAGTGAGTTTTCTTTAGTATTATTTGAAAAAGGGCTATTCATATGATTAAGTGCTAGTTTATTCAAAACTCAATTTAAAAGTCTTCTATTACAACTCAAAAGTATACATATAATATTATATGTACCATAAAATTTGAATTTTAATTATGTGTGAAACATATATTTTTGCCAAATTTTAATAACTTATGCTACGTATCTTAAAATTTAAATTGCTATATAAAAACTTACTTGTAAGTTTGTAATCATTTGTTCCTGCAGTTCCATATATTGTTTAGCCTAATTTTGTTTTTTTTGCTGCTTAGGCTACTTTTTTTACATGAAGTTGTGATAGTGGTGAGATAAAAGAATGCTAATCATGATAATGACAAGGAGTTGAGCATAAAGACTCTACGTCTTAATTAGGTTATCTCTAAGAAACTTAAAATAAGAATCAAAGAAAAAAGTAGTAGCTTACAAGTAAATTATGATTACTGATTTTTGTATATTTTGTTGACCAGGATAATGTTTTCAGGTGTATAAGGACATAAATATTGTGGCTCACCTTGCAACTTGATTCCAATCCCCACAATTAGAGTAGGGTGAAGAATCATACGGGTGTAGTTGATTCTTGTATACTTCTTATGATCTCATTATAATATGTAGGTAAATTTAAACATTTTAAATTTGATATTTATCCTTTTAAATATTAAAATTTAATTCTCTAATTCAATAATATTCATATTTAAAATTTATTTTAAACAATATTTAAAAATTAATTAAATATTCATATTTAAACTTTTAATTAAATAATATATAGAATTAATCTTATCTTGAATAGTCAAATCTAATAATTTAAATAATATTTGAATCAAGAGGTTTATCCATATGATTCGAAAAAACAACAAAAACCCGAAAATCTGAAAAATGTCAAGTCGCGCCACGACCAAGAAGGGACGCGTCGCGAACTGCAACTATCAGGTATCCAGATTTTGATTTTTAAGCAGTACTCATACTTAAAACCTAGAGGGTTTGATACCATTGTTGGGTTTTTAATATATCTATAAACACAAGATATGCACCACATAATAACAAAACTATCCTTATGTGTACATGCACCCTAGGATCTAGGTTTTACTAATTATAGCAACCTACTTTAAAATTGTAAATCTATTAAAGAAATACATAATTACTAACATCTTATTTGGCTCGATCTTGATCTTCTTGAACCTTCCTTATCCAACCATGTTGCTTGGATGAGAGGACCCAACGGATAATCCCTCTAATGGAATAACACCCAAGACTCCAAAGAGAGAACCAAAAGGAAACTATGAGAGAGTCAAATTTCTACAAACCCTGTAAAGGGTTAAGAAGTTCGTCCCATATAAAAGGGGGGAAAAGTAGGCAAAAATTCAAGCCAATTTGCAACAAAGAATGAAACCCTTAACACCCTATTTATAGCCTTAAAGGCCTTGCCAAGTTTCATCTCCCATCACATGTGGGATGGAGATGATTTTCTAAATCCTCTCCTATCCTATGTGGGATGGAGATTTTCAAATCCCCTTAATCCCTTAAGGGTTCTAGAATATTCCAATTAGTCAATATTTTATCTAATTAATATTCAACACCTTGAATTAATTAAGTCCCAATTAGTTCCACAATAGCATCTGATTAATTTATTAAACATAATAAATCAATAAATTTATTTTCTCATTATGTCTATTTCTTTTAATTTATCATTTGTGTCATAAGGGCAACCCAAAAGTGTTGGATTAGTGTCTAAGTCCATAACTATATTTGGTATGTACTTGACCCGATTGGCATGGTCCATTTGGGTTGAATGGCATCATGCATTTGGATAGACTAAAATGAGATAAATAATACTTAAGGTTTACTAATATATTATAAGTTCTAATATATTAATAAGATTATTTAATTAGTATTGATCAAGAATTAATTTGGGATTAATTAAGTGATCAAAAGGAGACTAATTAAATATATGGGTTGATTGTGTAAATCATCCATACTTGTATAGTGGGCTAATGCTCCATGGATTATCAAGTTGGGTTAAAACCCATAGGATGCTCCATGGTGTTTTTGTACCCATGGATCATGGAAATGAAAGGCCATGACAATTAGGGTTTACATGGTGTAACCCTAATTGTGACAAACTATATAAGCATCTTATTCTTGTTAAAATGGGACACCATGAGAGAACTATGTGTGTATGGTGAGGGCTAGCCGATTTCATGAAGTGGTTCATTTCTCTCTAAGTTATTCCAAATGTATTTGATGTTGTGTGAACCATTTGAGGTGTCACACTTGGGGCACTCGACTCTTAAGCATCAAGGAATCAAGCTACATAAAAAGGTATGTCTTTAAACTTGTTTTTATTACCCAAGTATCATAGATTGTATGCTAGATAGGGTAATACCTTGGAATATTCATATTTGCATGTATAATAGAGAAAACATAGATCCATGGTATTTAGGGTTGCATGTACACTTAGGAGTGTTAGAATGCCCAAAACCCAACAGTGGTATCAGAGCCTAGGCTTGTTTTCAATTATACTTGATGCAAAGTGCTGAAAAATGCTGAAAAAATCGATTTTCGGGCTGTCTGGGCACCGGACTCGCCGAGTCTACTGATGGACTCGCCGCGTCCATGAGGAAACTCATCCTACTCATCGAGTAGGTTCATACACTCGACGAGTAGGACCCCCTGACAACATATTTTCGACTTTTAAGGCTGGAATTGGACTAGAATCATTACCCTAAGCTGTTTTTGAACCTATAAACCTGTTTTTGATGTGGTAATGTTCATTCTAATCCAATTTCAAAGATAATTGTCAATAGATTCATGTTTTGTATTAGTTTAATGGTTAGGCTAATTACATGAAAAAGTTTGATATGAATTATCTTGTTCTTATGAGTTAGCTTAGATTAATAGAAAAGTTATGTGATAATGTGTTTTCAATCCAAATTAATCTAAGAGTTGTTCATAAAATGTGTTTTTTGTAACTTGTCCTCAAGTTATATAAAAAGTCGCATTTAAGTTTTTTAAAACTCATAAAGATTTCCATAAGTTATGAATAAGGAAGAGTCACATTCATTTAATGGTTTAAAGTCTTCCATAACTTGTCCTCAAGTTATGGAACTTAAAGAGTTTTTTAATTAAAACTACTTTAAACTCATAAGTTATGGAATTGAATAGTTTTTGAATTGTTTCAAAACTTGCCCTCAAGTTTTGGAATTTGTAAAGTTTTCCCATGAATACTTTAATTCCAAGTTAAGCCCTTAGAATTTTAAAAGTTAAAATTCAACCCTTATACTTTATAGTATTATAAGTTATATATATATATATATATATATATATATATATATATATATATATATATATATATGTATAAGAGCAAATCAGTCTTACCGTTAGTAGGCCTCATTCACGAAGCCGATCTATAAGGGGGGTATAAGGTTGTTGCCTATAAAATGGCAGCTTAATGGGTGTCCACTCTCACCCACCGCTTCCTTGACTGGTGGAGGGTCGTTAGCCGAACGGGTAGGACAATGACTATAATTCTCCCTTCATTAAAAGTATTAATGATAAATACTAAGTAACTAAACTTTTATAAATTCCCAATCTTAGTTACTTAGGAAAATGTGAATTTGGTGCTAACCCATGAAATTACACTTTGCACTTTGCTTAAGTCGGTTAGTGGAGCGTGTGTGGTTAACCGGCACACTAACCTGGGTTTAACATGGTAGGCAAAGGGTAACTAAATGTTTATCATAGGATCGGTGGAGCGCGTGTGGTTAACCGGCACATCGATTAAGTGATAAATATTAAGGGTACCAAGTATATTTGCATGGTTATTCATACCTTGTTTTGCGATCCTCGGCATCCCAGTCACAAAACCTGAAGGACACAATCGAGATTGAAACATGTCATTGAAAAGTTCAATGAATCTCAAAAGAATCTAGGAGTTTCAAAACCAATTAAAACCTAATAAATTATTTCGTTTTTCATGGTGGAAATTGGTGAATCGTCATTCACCTACCTTCAAATATTTTATAGCCTGGATTACGGCATCCCTCTTCCAAGTTATAAAATAGTTTGTTGGGTCCTAGCCTTAATATTTCATATTGGGTGTTATATTAAGGACTTTAGATCAACTATCTTGAATATCTCCCAAAAGATGTCTAGTTCAGACATTTTTGATCTTCCCAAATCTCTTGGAACTTCACTTTCTCCACCTCCTCCAATTATTTTTCCTAACCCACAAGTTCAAGGTCACTCAAGCCCTATTGGCAAGCAAGGTCTATGTGTGATCACATCTTGGAGATGAAGTCACATATTGACAAGCTGGGAGAGTTGGGTGTCAAAGTCTTAAGAAAGTTGGATGTTCAATCACTTTCTAAGTCACATAGTGAGTTCCTTTGGGGCTACTATGAAACAAACTATGACATGACCCTTAATGATCTTATCTATTTGCTTGGAGCTGCTGAATCAGCAATGGTTTGAGGACTAGTAAAGCAAATTTGATTAGGAGATCAGCTTCCCAATGGACATTGACAATGGTAACACTGGATATCTTGAAAAGGCTTCCTCTTCCCAATGGAAAGGGATCAGCCATAGTCAACTCGGTTGACCAAATGGTTAAGAGAAAGTCTAAGTCTATGATAGTCACGTGTATCATTTCCATAGAGTCCATATGTTTATATTGCCAAAAGAAGGGGCATTGGTTACAAAACTGCCTATTTACCTGAAGGATCATAGGGTTGATCAAGTCAAGATATTTGATTCTACTTCAGGTGAAGTCCACTATCTAACTCTGTTAAGTTTCTATTCTGATATTCTCATTACATGATGTGATTGGGTCACATATTGTTGTTTTAATTATCAAAGAAAAATGAAGAAACTTAAAAAAAAGTATATGCTGATTCTGATAGCGAAGATGGATTTCGATCGCATGGTTCGGTGATCAGAATTTTTGAGCTGTTGCTTAGGAGTTATGCTATATTGCTTAGGAAGAGATAACAACAAGTTTTTCATATGCATTTGCACTGTAAGGATAAGTTTTTTTCCGCAAAGTTTTAGAATAAAATAAAATGGTTTTAATTTTATATTTTTTTTTAAATATCCTTACAGTGGCATTTGTGAAAAATGGTTGTTTATATGATTCCATTGATAGCAATATTGAAAAAAAATGGACTTGATTCTTTCGTTTGTGGTAGGGTCATAATTTACCAAATAAGGAAAGATTCTCATCACTCAAGGTTTCAGTTGGATAGAAACTTGGAAATCATGCAAGTTGTATAGTATGATGAATGAGAATTTTCATGTTTGGAAAATTAAGATTAATTCCTTGTTCACATGTATATGTGAGTCAAGTGAAGGACTAAGGGATCAAGTACACATTCTGGTGCACTGATCAAGTCCACCACAAAAGATCGATAAGACTATTCGTCATGATTTACTAAAGTTTAGTAAATATGGTTATACTTACCAGTTTAAGTATAATTCTGAAACATTGGAAAATTTTCAATATATGGCAGAACGAATGAGAAGAATCAAATTAGGCAGAAGGATAAAAGTTTCTCAAATCTGAAAAGATGGGAGAGTACTTTGGTATCATGTTTCGTGATCATCTTAATGATTTAGAAATCATGTCACAATTAGTCCTCTAAGGACATCTTAGTGCATTCTTATGACTAAGAAGAGGAATCTTGAATTGTTGGAATGGTTAAATCAAGAAGATGAGTCATACTTCGTTCCAAAACAAGTCTTAGAGTCATACTTCAAGACTGTAAGATGAGTGACATATCTTAAAGAAAGGTTTATAACACTTGTCAAATGTAAGAGTAAAAGTGTCCTACTCTTGTACATTTGAAATTGGTAAGTTGTGATGTTTTGGATAAAACAAAGACCAACTTAGGCCAATTGTGTAAAGTGTTTGTCTTGATAAAGAATCCGCACTATCTCTTGAATATTTGACAAGTGAGTCTTATATGTCAAGAGGACAGTGGGAGTCTTAGAGATCTTGGAAAAGCTTCAAGATCTAATCAAGAATAAAAACATGTAGTTCATCACTAGCACACGACGTGAGGTTTATAACCTATCGTGTTGACATATCTCTATTTCTGTGCCCATTCTAGTTAAAGTTGGCTATGCATATGAGTTCTGAGAGTTCTCAATTGGTTGCATAACAACTAGGAAGCAATGGCAGGCCCTTGTGCTGCCAGGTGGCAAGAAAGTAAGATTGAGTTCAGAGTGTCATAAGGTTTCTCTCCAATTATGAAAATGATGGTGAGGAAACACTTTCACTAAGTAGATTTTAAGTAGATAACAGTTGTGATATTTGCATTCTCAAAGTTGTTAGTGGAGCGTGTGTGGTTAACCGGGACACTAACATGGACTTGTGAGGAATGGCAATGGTCTAAACAATTGAGACTATGATTATGACATCCCTTTTCATGGTTCTGAAATTGATTAGACACACATGTGTGCTATCTAAGGATACGTGTATGATTTTGATAAAGTTTTATCAAAGCATCTCGTATCGGAAGTCTGAACTTTGGTAAGAAAGTCAATAAAGTATTGATTTCTAGAAGTCCAGCTGATTTCTGAGTACATGTCAAAGCTAGTGGGAGCATAAGTGCTATGCTAATAATCATCATGTTAGTGGGAGCATGATAATTATGATTAGTATTGCAAGATAGCAATGTTAATTATAGAAAACAAAAGTTTCAATTCCGGTAGTTGCAGGGGTTGAAAAGTTGTTTTGCTATAATTAAGGGAGAGGAAATTATACTTCATTTCAATTCTAAAAGCTTAGATTGAGGTTTTAATCATCTTTAGTCAAGGATATATATGAATTTTGTGTTGGAATGGCTCAACATAAGGAAATTCTATATATAGGTCCATTATTTGCGTTCTAAAATTCGATTATGATTACGGCATCCCTTTTCATAATATGAATTATGAGAACTTGGCAAATAGAAATATTGTAGAAAAAGGACTGATCTAGTATTATGTCTTTATGTGAGACATCATGAATCGTGTCCCATATGCTTCGGATATAGGATCGATTGCATGTGGTATAATATTCATCCTTCTAAAATTTTCCAAATGGTGGGGCATTAAGAAGGGAAAAGGTCTAGAATTGGATATGACTAAAATGATTAAGCAATTGTCGAGGACAATCTAAGGTTTACCAAAGATTGGTTGCTCAGGGACAGTTGGAAGTATAATGTTAATTTTGGAAGGACCATATTGACATATTCTGAAAAGAGGCAACTCTTGTTCAGAAGTGATCGTCAAAATGAGAATATGGAAATGTTTCCATAGGTGGAAGTTATTCATTAAATCTGTGCAAGATTAGGAAACTTAATGCAAGAAGAATGTTCAAAGGCAATGAACTTTGAATATGAGACTTCGGTTCCATGGAATTGATCTCCATTGGAATACTCTGTAATGTTTGTTGTCAAGTCTTTGTGACTTTGTGCATAATCATTACAAGAGGACCAATGCATATAAGTTTAGAATCTAACAGATTTCGGTAAATGGCATGAATTTGGAATTCTTGCATTTGCGGTAAGGATTTGGGACTGTGAAATGAGAATCATTGGAATTATGTTCAATCGATCTATTTCACAAAGTAAAGATCATAGACAAACTTAGTATGCATACTTGGTGTATGGCATAACTAATGTTTAGACAAACATAGTGTGCATACTTGGTGTATGGCATGACTAGTGTTTAGAAAACATAGTGTACATGCTTGGAGCATGGGACAACTATTGTCTTAATTCAAGTATAAAGTTGATAGTTTGAAACAGTATGTAATGAATAATGTGTAATCTATATGGTGATAAATAAAAGGTGTTTTATTTATATTCATAAGTTCTGAGATCATATTGGATTCGATTATTCTTGTGTTTCACTTTGCATGTTTTGACTTCCAGAATAACTAGGTCGTTCTTCCTGAATGACTAAGTTATTCAAACCATCCACAGTCGGTCATATGTTGGAAGTAGATATGAATCAAGACTGTCATGGGTTGGCTTGTAGAGGTCTAAGATGTTGGACAAAGTGGTGCTACAACACTCATGAGTGTTCATAAGTTCTGAGTATTGGATTCAACCCACACTCATTTGAATCACTTCATGGATTTTATCACGAGTGATCATGAGACGATAATATCTTATATTCTTCAAACCTAGAGATATGAGTTGTTACTATGAGTTGGTTATACATTGATTGCACGAAAACGCATTGGTAACTCGATGTTATAAAACGTGCCTTTGTGTATGATTCAACAACTAGTAGAACAAGCCATATGAGTCGAAGTTTATCCATTCCTTTTACCTTTGGGATAAAATCGATATCTGTGGGCCCCTCGATGATTTAATGATGACACATGTGAGTGCTTGGCCAAGCCAGGACTGATTTGATTTGTTCAATCAGTCAGTCATCATGAATCGGAAATCGGGAAACAACAAATGGACAGAGAGAATGATTTATAATCCATGTCTCAGTCCATATGATATCTGGAATGGAGGAATATATGATCACTTATCTAATGGACAAGTCATTGACAAAGGTCAGAGTTCAGTTACAACGTCAGAGTTCGACAACGGCTTAAAGAGTTACGATTGCCAGTCGGTTCGTGAAGTCATACTCAATAATAGTTTTAGATTTATCCAAGTGGGAGACTATTGGATTAGTGTCTAAGTCCATAACTATATTTGGTATGTACTTGACCCGATTGGCATGGTCCATTTGGGTTGCATGGCATCATGCATTTGGAGAGACTAAAATGAGAGAAATAACACTTAAGGTTTACTAATATATTATAAGTTCTAATATATTAATAAGATTATTTAATTAGTATTGATCAAGAATTAATTTGTGATTAATTAAGTGATCAAAAGGAGACTAATTAAATATATGGGTTGATTGTGTAAATCATCCATACTTGTATAGTGGGCAAATGCTCCATGGATTATCAAGTTGGGTTAAAACCCATAGGATGCTCCATGGTGTTTTTGTACCCATGGATCATGGAAATGAAAGGCCATGACAATTAGGGTTTACATGGTGTAACCCTAATTGTGACAAACTATATAAGCATCTTATTATTGTCAAAATGGGACACCATGAGAGAACTATGTGTGTATGGTGAGGGTTAGCCGATTTCATGAAGTGGTTCATTTCTCTCTAAGTTATTCCAAGTGTATTTGATGTTGTGTGAACCATTTGAGGTTTCACACTTGGGGCACTCGACTCTTAAGCATCAAGGAATCAAGCTACATAAAAAGGTATGTCTTTAAACTTGTTTTTATTACCCAAGTATCATAGATTGTATGCTAGATAGGGTAATACCTTGGAATATTCATATTTGCATGTATAATAGAGAAAACATAGATCCATGGTATTTAGGGTTGCATGTACACTTAGGCGTGTTAGAATGCCCAAAACCCAACAAAAAGAACCCTACTACTATTTAGAATAATTACTAATAGTTAATCACCTTGGACACCATCTCCAACACTCCAAACACATTCTTGATCATCGATTTTCAGATTTAAAGCCTATGCGTCATCAAGTTCATCATCATTCAACCTTTAAAGCTCATAAACCCGGTGGATCATCATCATTTTCTCCAAACTAAAAAATATCATTACTTGTTTGTAACATTCCAATTTTCAGGTATGAATTTAAAAGTTTATATATGTGTTTTCAGGGCAACTCGACGAGTTGGAAGGCTCCAACTCATCGTGTAGAGTATTTAATGCCCACGTATATTTCAATGTCTACTCGACGAGTTGGAAGGCCCCAACTCGACGGGTTGAAGGCTGGACATGAAAAGCCTAATTTTTAGGGTTTGCACCCTATTTAAAGGTCTTAACTCTCATTGTTGGCCTCCTTCATCGCCTCCTTGTCTAGATAAAACCCTAGTTCGTACTTTTGCCCTCATTGTGTGTGTGTATGAGCTTAAAAAGTGATTTTGGTGCTCTTTTGGAAGGAACACAAAGCTTGAAGAAGTTGGCTGAAGGGAGAGGTTGTAGATCTGGTGTTTACTCTGTTGTGGAAACCGTTTTGAGGTATAAAGTCGATACCTTGGTCTCTTATTGCTTAGATCTACTTCTATGAAAAGATATTGTTATTTTTGATCCATATTGGAGTCATTCTTGGAATGATGCATTGTTTGAAGTTGCCACTTCAGATCTGGATGTGTTGTGGTCCTTTGAGCCTAAAGTTCCAAGCTTTATCAAGTATTGGCCCTCCTTCATGCCCTAAATCCCTTGATAAGCCTTATTTGAGTGTTTAAGCCCCTTTGATGCCATGCATGGACGTAAAGTTAGCAACTTTACGTGGTATCTCAGTCCTAGGGGACCAAATCTATAGTTTGGGGCTTTGGTTTCGCTTGGAAGTTTCTGAATGCATTAAGGCTAGGAAAAACTCAACGGGTTGCTTTGCCAACTCGACGAGTTGATTAGGGTTTTCCCGTTTTTTGGATGCTGAAGAACTCGACGAGTCGCTCTGGTGACTCGACGAGTTTCCTCGAGTTTTTCCTGGTTTTCTGAACATTGAAGGAACTCGACGAGTTGCTAGATGCACTCGACGAGTTGGGTCAACATGGACTGTTGACCTTGACTGTTGACTTTGACCAACTTTGACTTTAAGGGGTATTTTGGTAATTCGGGATTTTAATGAAGTAAGTCACATGATGGTTGTAGGCAGTCGAGATCGGAGCTGAGAGTTGGGGTTTGATCTTCTTGATTCAGCACTACTTGTGAAGTGATTTATCCTTACTATACTCAAGGGTCAAAGGCACCAAGGTCGGCCCTTTGGATTGTTATCCTGCTTTATTACTGTTATGATCTGTTAGATCGGTATCCTGGTAGATAGGATGTTTCTATATGGTTATTATATGTTAGATCGGTATCCTGGTAGATAGGATGTTGTTATGCTTAGGTGTTGTTTGTTTTTTGTCTACAGATCTTCTTGGCCTCTTTTGTCTGCGCCGCGCAGACCACGCGCAGATATTTGGCTCCGCAGACTGTTTGTTTTTTTTGAAGATTGTAGACCTAAAAAGGTCTGTGTGTCCTCTTCTTGGCACAGATGTGGACCAAAGTCTTTAAACCTCTTCAGACATCTTCTAGCCTAAAAAACACATATATCTTAGTTTTTTTTTTAAACTTAGATTTATTCAAACTTTATCTATGATAAACAATTTGAAATTTTTTTTTACAATAATTAAAGGAAAAAGGTTCGATGACACAATCATGACTTTTGTGACAAATTTATAAATAAAAATTTAATTACAATAATGGTCGTTAGGGTTGTTTATATAGATATGAAAAAAAAATTGTAATATTGTCTTGTATTTTTTGTGCCAAATTTTATAAAACATTATTAAATGCAACATCATTCGTTTCTTGGAATAAATATTTATGGCCAGTTTTTAATTGATTTAATTGAAAAGGTAAAATGAAATTTTCGAAAATTTCATTTAAAATCAAAGTTTCTTTCCATCCATTTTACGTATTAAATTCTTTTATCCTTAATTACAATGTTTAGCTATATCTTTGCGACCAAAGTTTGTTGGTTTTTATCAAATATATACATTAATTCGTACCATTTTTTTCATTTTTTATACAATAATACATAAAAGTCGATCTCCATTTGTTAATTATCTATAATAAAGTCATAAAATTATTGAAACACTCTTTTAATTTAAAAAAAAAATCAGTTTAATTAGATTTTAGTTTATTCTACCAGCCTGCAGCTGTTAAAAACAAACAGTCTTCTTCTTTCAGACTGCAGACGTTTGGTTCACATCTTCTACTGCAGAGGTCTGCAGATGTGGTCCGCAGACTGCAGACATTTTGCCTCAGAAAAAACAAACAATACCTTAGTGATCTGTAGATCGGTTTGACTGTCTGTATACTGTTATGTGATTATCTGATATATGTGCATATGTTTGATTGGTGGTTGAGGATTTTCTGCTTTGTGCATGAGCCAACAGACCGGGTCATTCTAACCCGATGGTTGTGGGCCGAGAATATTCCATCCCGATGATGATTGGATTAATAGTACGTGGGCATTCCAACCCGATGGTTGTGGGCCGAGGGTATACCATCCCGATAATGATTGGACCCATAGTATGTTGGCATTCCAACCCGATGGTTGAGGGCCTCGGGTATTCCAACATGATGGTTGATTGGGCCCGTAGTATGCTGTTATTATATGTGTGTTATTGTTGTGCGGGTATTTTGGGGAAACTCACTAAGCTTCGTGCTTACATTTGTGGATTTTGTTTCAGGTACTTCGGATGATCGCGGAAAGGCGAAGGTTTGATCGTGCACCTGCTCGTTTTTCATGTTGTGATTTCTGGGAAAACTCTGATATTAGATTATTTTGAAAACAATTTGTAAACAATGGATGGTTTTTGAAATGTTTGAAAACTTTAAATTTTACCTAAATTTTATGGGTGTTACATTGTTCCATAAAGTTCATTTGTTTCGTATTTTTTCCGGTTATTAGACATTATTAGTTTTTATGATCCTTCATTTGTCATGAGTTTTATGTCGAATTCTCTTGTTTCGATTAAAGTTGTGTGTTCTTTAATTGTTATGGAAGACTAAACCATTTAGATTTACTTCTGATAACGTTATAGGATGCTAAGATGAGCACGTTTTACGTTTTGATTATTACTTTTATTCAAATCTATAAGAACCAAAAAATTAGAAAGATTTGACTTTGGGTGAATAATTGACCAAAAGGGAAATTTGGTCATTCAGAGGGATTTCATGAATTAATAAGATGTAACTTCATGAAACGAGTCAAGATAAGTATATGTCATTCTTATGAGATGAGTAAGTGGGCTCAAAAGAAGAAATACAAGAGATGGTGCATTTAGGCCATAAAGGGTAAAATGTGAATTTTATGCTTTCGGGGCCAATTTTGTGACTTAATAGATTAAGACCCGTAATAAGTCAGTCTGAAGTGACTTAATGGAGTTGTAGAACTCATCCCCACATTCGCGTGGATATAAAGATCATTGAAAATGTGTTTAAAACGAAGACATTATGAGTGTTAGATACTAGAAGACAACTGTCCCAAAGTTGTAATGGAATCTATGAAATGCAGCACCACGACGCGGTAAGAAGGTTACCACAGCACAATCAAAAAGTTGACACTGGTCTCCAACACCGGTCACCACGACGTGGTCAGAAAGTTATTGTGGCGCGGTTTCGCAGTCAGGAAATAGATTTAAAACATGTTAAGGGTTCATTCTGTAACACCCATAAAATTCGAGCCAATTTAAAACTTTTAAAAACATTTAAAACCATTAAGTTATTACAGTTTGTTTTCAAAATAGTTTAAACATCATAGTATCCCCAACATGCAACCATGAAAATATAAGGAGGTGCACGATCACGCCTTCGCCTTCCCGCGATCATCAGAAATACCTAAAACAATAATCGATAAATGTAAGCTCGAAGGCTTAGTGAGTTACCCCCAAAGTACCAATGTCATACAGATATAACCATATCATCTATAAACAACACAACATGCATAATGAGCCATCAACCTGACTGGTCCGCCTCGCAGGGCCATCAGTCTATCTGGACTACTCTCCGAGCCATCGGCTCGTCTGGACCGCCCTTTCGGGGCCTTCAGTCTATCCGGACCGCTCGTCGGGCCTTCGGCCTGACTGGTTTGCCCTGCCCGGGCCTGCAGTCTATCCGGTCCGCCCTAGGTATCTTAGCCTACAGCACAAAGCAGGACCTGCCTCAACCCAATCCCAAACCCAATAAACATATGCACATAAATATCACACGCTAGCATGCAATAACAGATAGTCATACAGATCTAACCGATCTCTAACATAGCAACCATACTATAACCAGGATATCAATCTAACAGATTACTAACATAATAACCATCCTAAAACCAAGATGAAATCTAACAGATCAACAACATAGCAACCATCCTAAAACCAGGATGCCGATCTAACTGATCTCTAACATAGCAACCATCCTATAACCAGGATATCAATCTAACAGATTACTAGCATAGCAACCATCCTAAAACCAGGATGAAATCTAACAGATCAATAACATATAAACCATCTGTCACACCCCCAAACCAAGGATGGCGGAAACGTCCGGGGGTGGAGGACTTCATGTATAGTATCATAACAACAATTGTAATAGTAATTCAAGCAAACACAACCAACATATATATAATTGAAAAAGTTACATCATTGTATGAATTACATGTTTACGAATCAATTACAATATGTTGACAAAATATGAAATAGTAGACGCCTTAGCGTCCCATCCTCAAAAGCACTTGATTACCTGTTTAATGATTTCCTGAGAATACAAGTTGTTTGAAAAAGTGTCAACACAAAGGTTGGTGAGTTCATAAGCTTTTGTTTGGTATTATTAAAAGCCTTTCGTTTGTAAAAGTGGTATTTGTTTTAGAAAAATCTAATATTTTCCTTAAAATGTATATGTAGTCTTAAATCCACAGACCGAAATATACAAGTAACTTTTCTTACTTATAATAAATAATGTAAGTTTAAATCGACGTAAACTCATTTAATTTTAATGAAGTTCCCGTAAATTCCAATATTCATTAATACCTTGTGTGAGTTTATTATAACCTTTTCTTGTAAAAGTAGTGTTCGTTCCAGAAAATCCAATATTTTCCTTAATGTGTAAATGTAGTCTTAAAACCCAAAGACCGAAATGTACAAGTAGTGTTCTTACTTATAATAAATAATGTAAGTTTAAATCGACGTAAACTCATTTAATTTTAATGAAGTTCCCGTAAATTCCAATATTCATTAATACTTTGTGTGAGTTTATTATAACCTTTTCTTGTAAAAGTAGTGTTCGTTCCAGAAAATCCAATATTTTCCTTAATGTGTAAATGTAGTCTTAAAACCCAAAGACCGAAATGTACAAGTAGTGTTCGTTCCTTATAGTAAAACAATGCAAGTTTAAATCGACATAAACTCGTTTGATTTTTGTGAAATCCTCGTAAATTCTATGTTTGTTAATACCACATGTGAGTTATTATAACCATGCTATGACCTAGTTGGCCTGAAACGACGTTCTTCAGGCGTCGGAAATGTTATGACATTTGTCACCCCAGACCTATCGGTCTAACTGTTGCATGCAGTTTAGGTGTGGGTTTGTCAAACCCAATATAGATCTATACACAACTATCACGCTCTCCCTCAAGGAGACTCTGGTTACAATACAGGACTTAATGGTAATTTGAAGTAAATGTCTCACAAAGTCATTAACGGAATTACGTGTTATGAAAACTTGGTACCGTATGGCCGTACCTTGCTTAAAGAAAATATCTTTTGTATAAATGTACCCTTTTTAAATGTATGTGTTATGTAATGTTTCATAAAGTCATTAACGGAATTATGTGTTATGAAAACTTGGTACCGTATGGCCGTACCTTGCTTAATGAAAATATCCTTTGTATAAATGTACCCTTTTTAAATGTATGTGTTATGTAATGTATCATAAACTATACCTATTATAGTTTATCAACCAAGGGTAGTACGTAGTAATGTATGCAAACTATATTCAAAATAGTTAATTAAACGTTTGAATGTATCGGTTGTACTTTGATTATAATCACTTGTTATTCTTTATATTTTATATGTCCAAATCCATTTGTAAACTGATATGTGTCTAAATATTAAGATAAAATGTCATATATTGCAATAACATATATCCACATAAAGATATACACCTTGCTCAACATGTTATAAGGTGAGATGAAATTGATAGCAACTTTTTGTTGTATACAGTTTCTGTTACTGTTCTTAGAAAATTTATAGAAAAATCATCAAAGCTCTAAATCCAAATCCGCAAATTCTGAGAGTTTGGAATATGAGTCTAGTTTGTTCGTAAATTTTATCATGATTTTTAGTGATCTCTAACAGAGGTGAAAATGTTCATAATCACAGACTGGTCCGGGTTTGCCTCTGAAATGATAGGCAATTTTGTAAAAATCACCATAAATTATAGAAACATCATATGGAGATGTGCAAGTAGCCATTTTAAAGCTAAGAGTTTGTACTACTTGCACCTGGAACAGTTTTGAAAACTAAAATATTTAAGTTGACCAAAACAGTCCGTGATCGAAGTTCATCTTTTCTGATGTAATCTGATAGAAAAAGTTTAATTGTGTTCTTGATGATTTTACTTGTATTCCCCCCTTAAAACTTAAGAAAAACATGTAAATGTAGGGGTATGAACTCACCCTATGTGGTTTCAGTAGATGAAAGTAAGAGAGAGGAAGTGTTCAACCCAAGAACACTAAGAAGATGTCTTGATGATTCGAAAATCTAACACCGAATAAGATGGAATTTGTGTAAGATATCAATGATTTGAGTAGAATGGAGTGTAATAATTATAAGAATGATGAAGATACTTACTAATTGAAGAAAGAAATCCCTGGAGAAAGCCTTGAAGTTCTTGAAGTTGAGAGAAAAGATGAGAGAATTTTGGAGAGTGTTCTTTGGTTGCTAAGTGTAGAATGAAAGAAGTTAATGAGAATGAGGAGATATGACCAATTCTCTAGATCTTAGAACGTGGGAAGAGCTGGAGATTGGGTGTAAAGGTCCACTAAGGTGACAAGGGGTAGTGGGAAAGAGTGGCTAATCATAGAGTGAGGTGGTGGTGGTTTGCTTTTGCCATAAATTAAGGAAAAGCAAATATTCCCTCAATAATTAGTTCAACCACTAATTCTTTTAATATATTTTTATAAAAACCCTGGAGATTTATATATTTTGGGGCCTTAGTTTATAAAATAAAGTTTTGGGTGAAAATCCCACGTTAAAATAATGAAAACGGAGTTAAAACGAAGTCGTAGTCGAAAAACCGGTAAAAAGGGGCCGTCTGCGAGACCTCTCGCATGGGCTGTCTGAGAGGCTTCTCATGCGAGGCTTCTATCCTGAGAGGCTTCTAATGAGAGGCTTCGGTCCTGAGAGGCTTCTCATGAGAGGCTTCGGTCCTGAAGGCTATTTTACCTGTTTTTACCCCGTTTCAAGCGATTTTTGACCCGGTTAAGGGTCGATATGACCCAAATGATTACAAAAAGTTAAAGTAACTTTTTGAGAGAGATTTGGGAGAGATTTCAAATAGAAAGAGATAGAGTGAAAACGATTTAGAGAGGTTTCGTTTGTGATTAATTTGAGTGTCCGGCTTCACAACGCAAGGTTCGTAAACCCCGTTAAACCGTGTTTTAGTGTCGTACACACTCCCGATGAGTGTGCAATAATGTTTTATCGTTTTGGTTCAATGTTTACTTAGGAAATTCAACACACGAACTTTCCAAATGATGTTTCTCTCATTAAGATATTGCATTGTACAGTAATTACATAGTGTAAACCCTAATATACAAGGGTTAATTGAGTCGATTGGTTTTGACTTGTTGACTTTGTTTGACTTTGACTTGACTCAATTTTTGACGGTTGTCACATCATCCCCCCGTTAGAAGGAATTTCGTCCCGAAATTTGCATTTGACTGGGACATCAAGAGTTTGGGAAAAGATGTGGGTATTTTTGTTTCATTTGATCTTCGCGTTCCCAGGTGAACTCAGGCCCTCGTTTAGCGTTCCAACGGACCTCCACGATGGGAATACGACTTTGTTTCGTTCGTTTGATTTCCCGATCCATGATTTTGACTGGTTCCTCCACGAAGTGGAGATTTTTGTTAACTTCGATTTCGTCGAGTGGTATTACAAGGGTCTCGTCGGATAGATTTTGTCAATCATATTTTCGGGGTTAAAAAAAATAAAGTTTTATTAGTTACCTATAGCGACGACTTGTCGTCACCACAGGTTTAATCTATTACGATGACTTGTTGTCGCTATAGGTTTTTAACAAGAGCCAACGACATACCTATAGCGACACACAAGTCATAATTTGCATGTGTGAAGACTTGGAGTACTTTCTAACTGGTTCATGTGTGAAGACTTGGAGTACTTTCTAACTGGTTCATGTGTGAAGACTTGGAGTACTTTCTAACTGGTTCATGTGTGAAGACTTGGAGTACTTTCTAATGAAAACTGTGCTACTGGGGAAATTGGAAACAGGTACGTAGCTTCAAAGTCAAGAATATGCAGTAGGCATGTGATGCATTAAATGCATGAGGCACACAAGTCATAATTTGCAGCAACATATACGTATATGTGTGTGAATTGAAGAAGAAGGTTACGGCTCAAAGAATATATATATATTCATTTTCTCTTCATTTGTTAGATACACAATAACCATAACATCATAGACTATATATATTCCATTTCATTTGTAATTTTCACTAGTTTATATTCCACGAGTGTTACCGAAATCATTTATCAATTTTTCAGAAGTGCTTAACTTGTTTTATTGCATTCCCAACAATTTGCTATTAATTACTTCTCCCACTTTACTTATATAAATCATCACATTCTTACTGCGACTTTTAACTTCTCCCTCACAAATGGATCCACCTGCAGATCATCAAAACCCCATAGATGACCTCGATTGGTTTCAGTACTTTGATCATCAAGATCTTTTCAGGTATATATAAACGTCACTCATTACACCACCTTACGCACAGAAAAGTGATTTTGTCGACATTGATCAAAACTTGTTTTGGATTTGTAGTGATCAAAAAGAGTCTTTCATCGTGTTGGATTTGATTATCTTGAGTTTTTTTGGATTTTTGCAGTGGTGACATGCTCAACCATCATGATTACGAGTTGTCGGAAAAATTGCATGAAGTGCTCGATCAGAACGTTTCCACAGTACTTAACAAAGATCAAAACATCATTTCTAGAAATGAGTTTCACGATCTTGATCCCCTTGAAGATATAAGCTTATGGGATTGTTGGGAGGATGGTAATTTACCATTGGTTAGTTTCAGTGAAGACTGTAAATCCGGTGGTGAGGCTACATGTAGTTCTAGTGGTGCCACCACTGATCACGGTGGCCGGAAGGTGGCAAAGAGATTGAGACCATTGGAGTTTGAAGAGATAGAGAAGTACTTTGAGATGCCGATAATCATAGCAGCAAAGGAACTAGGGATAAGTTTAACAGTGTTGAAGAAAAGGTGCAGAGAGCTAAACATAAACAGATGGCCTCATAGAAAACTTAAGAGCCTTCAATCCCTCATTGAAAATGCCAAGGTAAATTATGATAATAACCTTCTATACATTACTCATGCACTTGGTAACCAAAGTAGTTTTGGTATTTTCTAAAATTTTAATTGTTAGTTTCTTTATAACTAAACATAGGTCCTAGGCATATGCCACATCAAATCAATTGATTTACTACGATTTCCTGATTTATATTTATATAAACTTAACTCATTGTAAATTTTGTGAACTCACATGAAAAATATATTGCATCTACCTTTTAAAAAAAAATTAGGAGTTGGGATTAAAGGAGGAGATAGAGACGTTAGAAGGGCACAAGAAGATGATGGAGAAATTGTCAGGTATGGAATTGACAGAAAGAACAAAGAAGCTTAGGCAAGCTTGCTTCAAAGCTATTTATAAGAAGAGAGGACTTAACAATCCTTAGCCATTTTGTTATAATTAGTGGATTTTAATCTACATTGTATGTGTTTTTCTCTTGATAGTTTGATACCCTTTTTAGTTTCATTTTATGTATTTGTCTATTGATTTTTAATGCAGAAAATTTTGTATAATTTGGGTATTATAGTTTGTATTATGTATTTAGCCATATTCTAGATTGCCTACACGACTACGCCGACGACTCTATACCAGAGGTCTATATAAATAGACTTATGAATTTAGTAGGAATAACTTGATTATAATCTTGTGATTTGTTCCATGTCTGATCCACCCCTAAGATTCACTTGACATGCCCCCAGTTATGTGTAATTAAAATTTTATTAGACTGTTGATCCTAATGAGTCTACCCTAAGTCCACAACCAAACAAGGAACAGGTCCTAAGGCGGACTCACCATTTCTAGGTCAATCATTCCTTAATTACACATAACTTCGAGGTACACCTAAAGAATCTTAGAGTTACCAGTTGTAAATTGTTTGTAATACCAAGTAGTGAGATTTAATGAAATAAAATGCATGCCTATTTCATTGATAAACCTTTTAGTAAATATCCTTACCATTTATATACACATGTATAATTTCGCACTTTAGTGAACTATTCTTGGTGTTTCTGTTAACGTCTTGGAGACGGAGTTCTGGTGGTGGGTAGAAGTAGGTTTTGTACGGGCGTTAAAATTTACACATCATGTTGCTCGTGCGAGAATAGGGGTAGAAGAGATAATTAATAGACACCTAATCCTATAATTACTTATAGGGGTGATCCTTATTAATTACGTCTATAATCACGTAGTGCATATCAGTTATACATAATTTGAGATAGAATAGACTTTCGAATAAATGACTCTACTCTAAGTCCACAACCAAACAAGGAACCGGAAGTAGGGCAATAGTCATAGATTCTGAGTCTATAATATCTTTAATTATGTATAACCTTGGCGTATGCACTCAGTTATCATAGGCCTACTAATAGAGGTCTTTAGTTTTCACATAAGTTGGTTATAGTATCACCAAATACTCCTATAGTATTTTTAGGTGTTTAGATTCGATTCTTAAAGTATTCCCTGTAGGGTGTAGTTAGGTTGTTAGATTTGTTGCCCATTATGACTATCCCCCAATATATGCAAGTCACTCCTCGGACAGATATAGTTGATCAAGCTATATCCTTCCCAGACTTGATTTACATATACCAAGGCATACCCATAATGTACAACTCCTCTTCTTTTACTTTATGTTCTTCTAGTTATGACACTATGTGAGCATGTATGCATGTATTTATACTTTTAATAAGAAACCATTCATTTTCTAAAAGTATATTTATTTGAAAAATGCACAAATCAGAGACTATTAGTCTCAATTGTGTTTATAGTTTGTATATCTTATGTGGTTTGATATACTTAATTCACTATAAACTGTGCTCTGATACCAATCTGTCACACCCCCAAACCAAGGATGGCGGAAACGTCCGGGGGTGGAGGACTTCATGTATAGTATCATAACAACAATTGTAATAGTAATTCAAGCAAACACAACCAACATATATATAATTGAAAAAGTTACATCATTGTATGAATTACATGTTTACGAATCAATTACAATATGTTGACAAAATATGAAATAGTAGACGCCTTAGCGTCCCATCCTCAAAAGCACTTGATTACCTGTTTAATGATTTCCTGAGAATACAAGTTGTTTGAAAAAGTGTCAACACAAAGGTTGGTGAGTTCATAAGCTTTTGTTTGGTATTATTAAAAGCCTTTCGTTTGTAAAAGTGGTATTTGTTTTAGAAAAATCTAATATTTTCCTTAAAATGTATATGTAGTCTTAAATCCACAGACCGAAATATACAAGTAACTTTTCTTACTTATAATAAATAATGTAAGTTTAAATCGACGTAAACTCATTTAATTTTAATGAAGTTCCCGTAAATTCCAATATTCATTAATACTTTGTGTGAGTTTATTATAACCTTTTCTTGTAAAAGTAGTGTTCGTTCCAGAAAATCCAATATTTTCCTTAATGTGTAAATGTAGTCTTAAAACCCAAAGACCGAAATGTACAAGTAGTGTTCTTACTTATAATAAATAATGTAAGTTTAAATCGACGTAAACTCATTTAATTTTAATGAAGTTCCCGTAAATTCCAATATTCATTAATACTTTGTGTGAGTTTATTATAACCTTTTCTTGTAAAAGTAGTGTTCGTTCCAGAAAATCCAATATTTTCCTTAATGTGTAAATGTAGTCTTAAAACCCAAAGACCGAAATGTACAAGTAGTGTTCGTTCCTTATAGTAAAACAATGCAAGTTTAAATCGACATAAACTCGTTTGATTTTTGTGAAATCCCCGTAAATTCTATGTTTGTTAATACCACATGTGAGTTATTATAACCATGCTATGACCTAGTTGGCCTGAAACGACGTTCTTCAGGCGTCGGAAATGTTATGACATTTGTCACCCCAGACCTATCGGTCTAACTGTTGCATGCAGTTTAGGTGTGGGTTTGTCAAACCCAATATAGATCTATACACAACTATCACGCTCTCCCTCAAGGAGACTCTGGTTACAATACAGGACTTAATGGTAATTTGAAGTAAATGTCTCACAAAGTCATTAACGGAATTACGTGTTATGAAAACTTGGTACCGTATGGCCGTACCTTGCTTAAAGAAAATATCCTTTGTATAAATGTACCCTTTTTAAATGTATGTGTTATGTAATGTTTCATAAAGTCATTAACGGAATTACGTGTTATGAAAACTTGGTACCGTATGGCCGTACCTTGCTTAATGAAAATATCCTTTGTATAAATGTACCCTTTTTAAATGTATGTGTTATGTAATGTATCATAAACTATACCTATTATAGTTTATCAACCAAGGGTAGTACGTAGTAATGTATGCAAACTATATTCAAAATAGTTTATTAAACGTTTGAATGTATCGGTTGTACTTTGATTATAATCACTTGTTATTCTTTATATTTTATATGTCCAAATCCATTTGTAAACTGATGTGTGTCTAAATATTAAGATAAAATGTCATATATTGCAATAACATATATCCACATAAAGATATACACCTTGCTCAACATGTTACAAGGTGAGATGAAATTGATAGCAATTTTTTGTTGTATACAGTTTCTGTTACTGTTCTTAGAAAATTTATAGAAAAATCATCAAAGCTCTAAATCCAAATCCGCAAATTCTGAGAGTTTGGAATATGAGTCTAGTTTGTTCGTAAATTTTATCATGATTTTTAGTGATCTCTAACAGAGGTGAAAATGTTCATAATCACAGACTGGTCCGGGTTTGCCTTTGAAATGATAGGCAGTTTTGTAAAAATCACCATAAATTGTAGAAAAATTATATGGAGATGTGCAAGTAGCCATTTTAAAGCTAAGAGTTTGTACTACTTGCACCTGGAACAGTTTTGAAAACTAAAATATTTAAGTTGACCAAAGCAGTCCGTGATCGAAGTTCATCTTTTCTGATGTAATCTGATAGAAAAAGTTTAATTGTGTTCTTGATGATTTTACTTGTATTCCCCCCTTAAAACTTAAGAAAAACATGTAAATGTAGGGGTATGAACTCACCCTATGTGGTTTCAGTAGATGAAAGTAAGAGAGAGGAAGTGTTCAACCCAAGAACACTAAGAAGATGTCTTGATGATTCGAAAATCTAACACCGAATAAGATGGAATTTGTGTAAGATATCAATGATTTGAGTAGAATGGAGTGTAATAATTATATGAATGATGAAGATACTTACTAATTGAAGAAAGAAATCCCTGGAGAAAGCCTTGAAGTTCTTGAAGTTGAGAGAAAAGATGAGAGAATTTTGGAGAGTGTTCTTTGGTTGCTAAGTGTAGAATGAAAGAAGTTAATGAGAATGAGGAGAGATGACCAATTCTCCAGCTCTTAGAACGTGGGAAGAGCTGGAGATTGGGTGTAAAGGTCCACTAAGGTGACAAGGGGTAGTGGGAAAGAGTGGCTAATCATAGAGTGAGGTGGTGGTGGTTTGCTTTTGCCATAAATTAAGGAAAAGCAAATATTCCCTCAATAATTAGTTCAACCACTAATTCTTTTAATATATTTTTATAAAAACCCTGGAGATTTATATATTTTGGGGCCTTAGTTTATAAAATAAAGTTTTGGGTGAAAATCCCACGTTAAAATAATGAAAAACGGAGTTAAAACGAAGTCGTAGTCGAAAAACCGGTAAAAAGGGGCCGTCTGCGAGACCTCTCGCATGGGCTGTCTGAGAGGCTTCTCATGCGAGGCTTCTGTCCTGAGAGGCTTCTAATGAGAGGCTTCGGTCCTGAGAGGCTTCGGTCCTGAGAGGCTTCGGTCCTGAAGGCTATTTTACCTGTTTTTACCCCGTTTCAAGCGATTTTTGACCCGGTTAAGGGTCGATATGACCCAAATGATTACAAAAAGTTAAAGTAACTTTTTGAGAGAGATTTGGGAGAGATTTCAAATAGAAAGAGATAGAGTGAAAACGATTTAGAGAGGTTTCGTTTGTGATTAATTTGAGTGTCCGGCTTCACAACGCAAGGTTCGTAAACCCCGTTAAACCGTGTTTTAGTGTTGTACACACTCCCGATGAGTGTGCAATAATGTTTTATCGTTTTGGTTCAATGTTTACTTAGGAAATTCAACACACGAACTTTCCACATGATGTTTCTCTCATTAAGATATTGCATTGTACAGTAATTACATAGTGTAAACCCTAATATACAAGGGTTAATTGAGTCGATTGGTTTTGACTTGTTGACTTTGTTTGACTTTGACTTGACTCAATTTTTGACGGTTGTCACACCATCCTAAAACCAGGATGCAAATCATAAAGGGCCGGCCTTGGTGCCATAGACCCTGTTGATATAGTGAGGAGAACTTGCCTGGCACTGCTGAAGTCCCGCGAATAAAACTCCAGCTGCTGGTTGACAGATTCCCGAACTGTCAACATCAAAACAACACCCAATTAATAATTGGGTTCCAAGCCCAAGGTCCAACTCACACTCCAAAGGCCCAAAAGTCAAGTAATGGGTCAAAGCCTAACATATGGCTCAATTTTCCAAATTGGGCCCATACCTCCACATAGTCTTACCTTAAGGCCCATCCATTTATTCTCGTCCAAACTCTTGGTATTCCAATGGCCCAATATCTCATAATCATCAAGGCCCAATTATGGCCCACATATGGCCCAATTTTCCAAATTGGGCCCAAGCATTTCCAATGGGCCTTATCCTAAAGCCCATCTAAGTATTCTAATCCATATACTTGTTTTTGAATAGCCCATCAATAACCCAATCACCAAAGCCCAAAAGAAAGGCCCAAGTAAAATTAGGGTTTTCACATGAAATGACGATTAGGGTTAAGTTTTCCTACTTAACCCATTAAGGACTTAATCCATTAAGTCCAATATTGCCTTAGGTTAATTTGCCAATGATTATTAATTAATATTTTAAGTTTATTAAATAATTCCAGTGCGGGTCCCGATCAATCCCCAAAATTAGGGTTTCATGACATTAGGGTTTTCCAAACCCTAATTAGGGTTTCCAACCCAAATACTAGCCCATTAGTCAAATGGTTGGGCTTTTAGGTCAATTAGGGCTTCCTTGGGCCCATTAGGGTTAAACAAGTCAGGCACCACCCACTACCACCTCGGGTAGTGGTGGTCAATGGCGGCTCACGGTGGCGGCGGCCACCTCATGGTGGTAGTTATGATTTTTGTCTAAAAATTTCCAAGCATCCCAAAATAACAATCACACACACACAAAGCACACAGCCACCCAAGGTGGCGGCTGGTGGCGGCAGAATGGCGGCGTGAGGTGGCAACCACCACCTCACGGCGGTAACGGGTTGTTTCTTTGATTATCCGACCGTACAATACATTTTACATCAAAAGACCCAAATAAACACACACACACATAAAATAAAACACACACACACACAGCCGCCCTGTGGCGGCAGTCGGTGGTCGGAGGAGCTAGCCACCACCTCACGGTGGTGGTGGTGGATCCTCTTCCGAATTCCTGCCAAGAAAACTCATACCCACACGACGTTGACCGGAACACACCCAAAAATTGTTGGATAAGGTGTCTAAGTCCATAACTATTTCTGGTATGTACTTGACCCGACCCGGCATGGTCCATTTGGGTTGCATGGCACCATGCAATTGGATAAACTAAAATGAGAGAAATAACACTTATGGTTTATTAATATATTATAAGTTCTAATATATTAATAATATTATTTAATTAGTTTGATCAAGAATTAATTTAGAATTAATTAAGTGATCAAAAGATAACTAATTAAATATATGGGTAGATTATGTAAATCTTCCATATCTTATATAGTGGGCTAAGAGGCTCCATGGATTATCAAGTTGGGTTCCACCCATAGGATGCTCCATGCGAGTTACAAACCCATGGGTCATGGAAATGAAGAGTCATGACACATTAGGGTTTACATGGTGTAACCCTAGATGTGTCAACACTATATAAGAAACCCATTCTCCACCAAAATAGGCTACACTAAGAAACAAGAGGGCTAGAGCCGATTTTGCAAGTGTAAGATTCTCTCAAAGTTTACTCCTTTGCATTTGGTGTTGTGTGAAGCATTTGAGGCATCACACTTGGGTGCTAGGCTTACAAGGTTTCAAGGATCATAATCAACAACAAGGTAAGTTATTCTATCTTTCATTCAAGTTAAAAATGTTCCCCATGTATGCTAGATAGGAATATAGCCTTGGAATTCAACTTTGCATGATAATTAAACAAACATATATCCAAGGTTATTAGGGTTGCATGTACACTTAGGAAGTGTTAGAATGCTCAAAACCCTTCAGTGGTATCAGAGCCTAGGTTTGTTTGTTGTTTTTTTTTGTGTGCAAACAGCTTGAAAAAAAATCGTTTTTTTGTTTTCTGCTCGTATGAAAGTTTGCACATTTGTTGCTGGAAATGGACTAGAAACATTACCCTAAACTGTTTTGATGTTTTAAAGCTTGTTTTAGATGGTGTAATGTTTATGCTAATCCATTTACAATGGCAATTATTAAAATTACAAGTTTTTTTTTAAGTGTAATTTTTTATTCTTGAAACTGTTCATATTCATGTTCTTGAACTTATGAAGATTAGATGATCATAGGAATTGTTTGTAACCTTCATGGTAGTTTAATTCATGATCATAATGTGTTTTAATGGAGTCCATAACTTGTCCTCAAGTTATGGAAAACCAAAAGTCTCACTTTTATTAAAGCCATTAAAAGAACACAAAAGTTATAAAAATGAAGAGTCTTCATTTTTATTACTCAATTAATTCATAAGTTATAAGAAATGAAAAGTTTTGGAAGTTTACAAAACTTGCCCTCAAGTTTTGGAACATGTAAAGTCTTGATTAAAACTTTAGTTCCAACCCTTAGAATTTTAAAAGTTAAAATTCAACCCTTATACTTTATAATATTATAAGTTACTAATATATATATGTATAACAACAAGTCGTCTTACCGCTAGTACGCCTCATTCACGAAGCCGGTCTATAAGGGGGGTATAAGGTTGTTGCCTATAAAATGGCAACTTAATGGGTGTCCACTCTCACCCACCGCTTCCTTGATCGGTGGAGGGTCGTTAGCCGAACGGGTAAGACAAGGACTTATAAATTCTCATTAAAAGTATGATGAATATTATAAAGTAACTAAATGCTTTTATTAAATTCCCAATCTTAGTTACTTTAGGAAAATGTGAATAAGGTGCTAATCCATGAAATTACACTTTACACTTTGTTTAAGTCGTTGGTGGAGCGTGTGTGGTTAACCGGCACACTAACTTGGACTTAACAAGGTAGGTAAAGGGTGACTTAAGGTTTACCATAGCATCGGTGGAGCGTGTGTGGTTTACCGGCACATCGATTGAGTGATAAACCTTGAGGGTACCAAGTGATTTGCATGGTTACTTCACACCTCGTTTTGTGATCCTCGGTATCCCAGTCACAAAACTTGGAGGGCACACTCGAGATTGAAACATGCCTTTGAAAAGTTCATTGAATCTCAAAAGAATCTAGGAATTTATAAGAACCAATTAAAAACCTAATATTTATATTTCGTTTTTCATGGTGGAAATTGGTGAATCGTCATTCACCTACCTTTCAAATATGTTATAGCTTGGATTACGGCATACCTCTTCTAAGTTATAATATATTGTGATTGGATCCTAGCCTTAATATTACATTTGGGTGTTTTATTAAGGACTCTCTTAATATCTAAACTAATCTTGTTCTCTTCTTTCAGATGTCTTCAAACAATGCTGCTTCTGGCTCTAATCCTAATGGCTCCTTTACCCTTATGAACTTGTGTGGGAAAGTCACTTTTGATGGATCCAACTTCAATGAATGGATCAGAAACATCAGGATGATTACCCGCTACGAGGACAAAGAATATGTCCTTGACAAGGAGCTTAAGGAGATTGATGAGACCACTGCAACTCCCCAGGAGATCGCTGACTTCCGGGCACATGAAAGGGATGCTACAAAAGTGGCATGCATCATGTTGGCCACCATGACAGCGGAACTCCAAAAGTCCTATGAGGAATTCTACCCTTTTGAAATGCACCAAGATCTGATGGAAAGATACCATCAAAGTGCACGACAAGAGAGGTATGAAATCATATGCTCTGTCATAACAACCATGATGAAGGACGGGGAATCCGTCACGAGCCACATGCAGAAAATGCAAAGGTATGTGGATCGGTTGTTGAAGCTTAATGTGAACTTCCCTGAGGAGCTTGCAATAGATATCATTTTGCACTCCTTACCATCGTGCTATGATCAATTCCGCATGACATATCACATGAATAAGGAAGAGGTCACACTCAGCAAACTTCAGGGACTCCTCAAGACCGCAGAAACAAGTCTTAAGGGTAAGTCGGTTGTTAACACTCCTACTCCAAACTCCGCCCCGGTTTTGGCAATCGGGAAAGGTAGAGGGAAGAAGAGGAAGAGCTCTTCGAAGGGTACCAAGGCTAGGACCCTTGATGGCTCTTCTTCAAGTGGAACCAAGAAAGGTTTCGTCACTCCTTCTTCTGACCCAAAAGAGGCTGAATGCTTCTATTGCCATGAAAAGTCACATTGGAAGCGGAACTGCCCAAAATACCAGCAAGATGTGAAGGATGGGAAAGTTAAACCCAACCATGCAGGTATTTACACTATCTTATCTAATAACTCACCCCATTCTAACTCTTGGGTCCTTGATACCGGTTGTGGTATTCATATCTGTTCTGATTTGCAGGGACTAAGAAGAAGTGAGAATGTGGAGCATGGAAGAATAAACTTAATCATGGGGAATAGGAAAGCTTTACCTGTCACCAAGATTGGAGTTTATACTTTATTGCTAAGTAGTGGGTTTAGTTTAGATTTGAATAAGTGTTGTTATTCGCCAGAAATGGCAAGAAACATTATTTCCTTTCATGCATTGGTTCGATTAATGCTTTCTTTAATAATGTTCTTTATTTTAAAGCATTACCTTGTGATGGCGTGTATGAAACTGTATCTGTGGTTGATAACTTAGGAAATAATGTATTGTGTATTGATTCTGTTAATGATAATAACTTGGATAAAGCATCATTATGGCATTGTCGTCTTGGACATATAAGCAAGAAACGCATAGGCCAACTCCAAAAGGATGGAGTATTGGAGTCATTTGACCTAAAGTCAGATGATAGTTGCGAATCATGCTTACTTGGAAAAATGACAAAGTCACCCTTCACAAGTGTGTGGGTCCTTCAAACATGCCACAAGGGATGCTAATCGTTATTATTTGACTTTTACTGATGATTACAGTAGATATGGATATGTCTACTTAATCAAGCATAAGTCAGAGACTTTTGAGAGGTTTAAAGAGTTTAAACAGGAAGTCGAGAATCAATTGGGCAGGAACATTAAGATGCTTCGATCCGATCGAGGTGGTGAGTATCTTAGTTCAGAGTTCCTCGACTATCTTAGGGAATGTGGGATTGTCTCACAATTGACACCTCCCAGGACACCGCAGTTGAATGGTGTAGCTGAGAGGCGTAATCGAACCTTGTTGGATATGGTTCGTTCCATGATGAGTCGAGCTTCGCTACCAATCTCATTTTGGGGGTATGCCTTAGAGACTGCCGCCCATATCCTTAATCTAGTTCCCACAAAGAAAGTTGCCAAAAACTCCTCATGAGATGTGGACTGGTAAAAGTACCCAAACTAGACCACATTAAGATTTGGGGTTGCGAGGCTTTCGTGAGATGCTAGACTCATGATAAGCTCGAACCTCTAAGTGAGAGGTGTATTTTCATCGTCTACCCACAGAAATCCTTTGGTTACCTCTTCTACAGACCTAGTGAGAATGTGGTCTTTGTAGCTAGGAGGGCTTTCTTTCGAGAGAGAGAGTTCATAAGCCAAGGAGACAGTGGGAGGCAAGTTGACCTTGAAGAAATTCAAGAGTCAAGTGGTGAAGGAACTTCAAACCCTAGCACTCAACTTGAGGAGGAAACTTCTGTTGAGCCAATTGACAAGTCTGTACTTCTGAGGCGTTCCACAAGGGTTAGGAATGCACCTGAGCATTACTATGGATTCCATATTACTGCGGAAGGTGATACACTTATCAGTGATGAGACACTGATAGGTCTGGATGAACCTAACAATTACGCGGAAGCCATGGCAGGCCCTGAGTCAGCCAAGTAGAAAGAGGCAATGGACAGCGAGATACAGTCCATGTATGACAATCAAGTTTGGAACTTGGTTGAGAATGTACCAGGTCGTAAGACTGTAGGGTGCAAATGGATCTTCAAGAAGAAGACCGACATGGATGGTAATGTACACACTTATAAGGCACGACTGGTTGCAAAGGGTTTCTCACAAACTCCGGGAGTTGATTATGATGAGACCTTTTCTCCAGTGGCCAAGATTAAGTCTATTAGGGTTCTGTTAGCCATAGCCGCATTTCATGACTATGAAATATGGCAAATGGATGTCAAAACCGCTTTCCTTAATGGAAAGTTGGCTGAGGAGGTTTACATGAGTCAGCCAGAGGGTTTTGTCAACATAGAGTACCCTAATAGAGTGTGTAAGCTTGAGAAATCCATTTATGGGTTAAAGCAAGCACCTCGCAGATGGAATCTTTGTTTTGATAAGAAAGTCAAGGAATTTGGCTTTTCTAGGAGTGAAGATGAATCTTGTGTATATGTCAAGGCTAGTGGGAGTATAGTTAGCTTTTTGGTATTGTATGTGGATGACATACTACTCATAGGAAATGACATCCCAACTCTGCAGGAAGTTAAGTCCTGGCTTGGGAAGTGTTTCTCTATGAAGGACCTAGGAGAAGCTGCCTATATTCTAGGGATAAGGATCTTGAGAGACCGGAGTAAAAGACTAATTGGACTTAGTCAGAGTACTTACTTGGATAAGGTGTTGAAGAGATTCGGCATGCAGGACTCCAAGAAAGGAGAGTTACCCATCCAGAGTAACGCCAGATTGAGTAAGACACAAAGCCCTAGTACTGAGGCTGAGATAGCATAAATGAGTCGAATACCTTATGCTTCGGCTGTAGGATCGATCATGTATGCTATGACGTGTACTCGACCTGATGTAGCCTTTTCTTTGAGCATGGGTAGCAGGTATCAGGGGAACCCTGGCAAGGCACACTGGACTGCGGTAAAGAATATCCTCAAGTACCTACGGAGGACTAAGGACTGGGTCCTTACCCTCAGTGGGAGTGAAGACTTGAGAGTTGTAGGGTATAGTGATGCTAGCTTTCAGACTGATAGGGATAATTTCCGCTCTCAGTCAGGCTGGGTCTTTACCTTAAATGGAGGAGCAATTTCTTGGAAGAGTTCCAAGCAAGAGACAGTGGCTGATTCAACTTGCGAATCAGAGTATATAGCAGCTAGCAAGGCAGCAAAGGAGGCGATATGGCTGAAGAACTTCATTGGAGATCTTGGAGTTGTACCAGCTATTAAAGAGCCAATGGAAATTTTCTGTGATAGTGAAAGTGCAGTTGCCTTAGCCAAGGAACCAAGGGATCACGGGAGATCCAGACACATCGACAGAAAATACCATTTCATCAGACATCGAATAGAAGAAGGACTCCTCGTGGCAAAGAGGGTATCATCGGATGAGAATCCAGCAGATCCCCTCACGAAGGGACTGACTCGGGTTAAGCATCTCCAGCGTGCTCGGAGCATAGGGCTGAAGGATAATATTAGATTTAGTAGTTAGATAACCTTGAAATTTGTAAAGTGTAATTGACATTAGATGATGAATAAAAGGTGTTTTATTTATGAGTAAAGTGTTGCTATCTCTTGTCGATCGTTTACTATATTTCTTTTGCATGTTTTGACTTCTAGAATAATTATGTTTGGTATATCATATTATTCGAACCTCCACAGTCGGTCATATGTCGGAAGTAGGTATGAATCAAGACTGTCATGATTGGTTGCAGAGGTATAAGTTGTTGGACATGGCTACAACACTCATGAGTGCTCATAAGTTCTGAGCATTGGACTCAACCCACGCTCACTGGAATCACTTCATGGAATTTATCTCGAGTGATCGTGAGATGGTAATATCATATAAGTCTTCAAACCTAGAGATATGATTTGTTACTTATGAGTTGGTTATGCATTGATTGTACGTTAACGCATTGGTAACTCGATGTTATAAAACGTGCTTTTGTGTATAATTCAATGAGTGGTAGAACAAACATATGAGTCGAAGTTTATCTGTTCCTTCTTGGATTAGAAGCTGATATCTAGGCCCCTCGATGATTTTGTTTTGACCTATGTACCGGGCCCGGTCAAAACTAAGTTGATGTGTTCAATTAAGTTCTTTGTCAAACAAATCGGAAATCGGGAAACAAACTGTTGGACACAAAGTAAGACACTGTTCCATGTATTTGTCCGGCTGATATCTAGAACAGAGGATTATATGATCACTTATCTTAAATGGCGTATCATCATCTTCTCAGTTCCGAGAGACCTTGAAAGAGCTACGATTGTCGATCGGTTCCTGAAGTATTGCAGTTATAGTTATTAGACTTATCCAAGTGGGAGACTGTTGGATAAGGTGTCTAAGTCCATAACTGTTTCTGGTATGTACTTGACCCGACCCGACATGGTCCATTTGGGTTGCATGGCACCATGCAATTGGATAAACTAAAATGAGAGAAATAACACTTATGGTTTATTAATATATTATAAGTTCTAATATATTAATAATATTATTTAATTAGTTTGATCACTAATTAATTTAGAATTAATTAAGTGATCAAAAGATAACTAATTAAATATATGGGTAGATTATGTAAATCTTCCATATCTTATATAGTGGGCTAAGAGGCTCCATGGATTATCAAGTTGGGTTCCACCCATAGGATGCTCCATGGATGCTCCATGGGAGTTACAAACCCATGGGTCATGGAAATGAAGAGTCATGACACATTAGGGTTTACATGGTGTAACCCTAGATGTGTCAACACTATATAAGAAACCCATTCTCCACCAAAATAGGCTACACTAAGAAACAAGAGGGCTAGAGCCGATTTTGCAAGTGTAGGATTCTATCAAAGTTTACTCCTTTGCATTTGGTGTTGTGTGAAGCATTTGAGGCATCACACTTGGGGTGCTAGGCTCACAAGGTTTCAAGGATCATAATCAACAACAAGGTAAGTTATTCTATCTTTCATTCAAGTTAAAAATGTTCCCCATGTATACTAGATAGGAATATAACCTTTGAATTCAACTTTGCATGATAATTACACAAACATAGATCCAAGGTTATTAGGGTTGCATGTACACTTAGGAAGTGTTAGAATGCTCAAAACCCATCAAAAATACACACACACACACACACACGCCCGATACAGTAACACCACCACCCACCTAGTGGCGTACGGCGGTGGCAGCGGACTGAGCTTGCAAACGACAATAGTGCTAGCGGTCGGCGGCGCTGAACTATGAGGGTGGAGAAGAGACGTGATTCAATCACGAGCAACATCAGCCTCCCCGATTGCATCAACGATGGCATGCGGCGGACCACGACGAAACAGATGAAGAAGAAGAAGGGTCGGAACAGCAACGTCGGCAGCCATACGACCACTGTGGCTTCGTTTTCAACAGAAATGGTGCAGCGGCGACCGGAGATGAGGCACCAACTACACCCGAAAGTCGCCTACAACCCTCATCGGTCTTGGTAGCCCTTGTCGTGAAGAAGAAAGTACCACCGATTGTCTTCGTAGGTCGGAAAAACGAGAGGAAAGGGGGTGGTGGCGGCGGCTGGAGGGAGGTGAGGTAAGGGTGGCGGCTGAACAGTGGCTAGGGTTAGGGTTACGGAGAGGTGGACATTAAATACTCGACTCCATTGAAACATCATCCCATATTGGCACAACCGGTCCCTCCTTTTCCTATTTCTTTCAAATTAAATCCTTAATTTACCATTTAAACCCCTCCTTCTGAAAACCCTTACAAATCAAGTCCGAAATATTTACCAAGCAGCCCCTGTTTCCATAAATCCTTACATATTAAGTCCAAATAACTTCTAAAATCCTTTGCAAAATAAATCCTGAAATTATACTTTAACCCCCGGAGATTCAAATATCGTCATTTGGCTTCCCGAAACCAACGCCCCGCTAAATATTATGGATTTTTGGTTACAATAGTATAAAATACTAATAAAATTACATCTTGGGGTTCCGAATTTATTGTTTAATTATTCTATTTTAAACGGGATGTTACACATTCTCGAACCATTTATCTCCAAACTCGTTAGAGAGTTGTATGATGGCGATTTTGGATCCAAGGAGATACCAATATAAGATAGAGATGGAGGATTGCAAGGATTAACATCCTTTCCCTCTAAAGGTAATGATTTATCCCTTTAATGGAGCTTTAAGCATCAATGGTGAAATTGTTAGTTTGACTAGATTTCTTGAATTAATTGCCCTATAGGTCGATTTGTATGCTATTGAGAGTGTTTAGAAGCTTTGAAAAAACTTTGTATGTGATTTCCAAGGTGAGAACCCTTATGGATAGTTAGGGTTTTAAACCCTAACTAGTGAGGAAGATGAATTGATGCAATAGATAATAGTGTAATTAATTAGGTAGTATAGGGTGCTTAACTCACGGGGTATAATAGATTTTGAGATAGAATATGAGATGTTAGAATTATGATCCATTAAGTGGTCATTTAGATATGGAGAGTGATCAAGTTCTTAAATGGCTAAGACAAGTTTTAAGGAGCTTGATATGTTGTATGAATAGACCTTGGGTAATGAAAATGGATCAAGAGCATCAGTTGAAGATTGGAAGCTAAGGGTAGTTAGTTTTCACTAACTAACAAGGTGGATTATAACTCTCTCTCTGTCTCTCTCACACATACACACACTATATTATGATTATATGTGTTATAATATTATCTATAAATATGTATACATGTTTTAATATTAGTGGGATTGTGGTAAATACCCACAAGACATTAGATGAAGATAGACCAAGAATGTAAGATTATATGTAAATGGTATTATGTTAAATACCATAAGATATTAGTTGAAGATAGAGTAAGATTATATGGATTATAATCTATGGAATGAGTATGTATGCATGGTTAAATGTTAATGGTATTATGTTGAATACCTACATGTTATTAGATGGTGATTTAGATTAAGTACTTAATTAATTAAGTAATAGATTGACGGTAAAAGATTTCTAAAGGAAATAATGTGATAGAATGTAATGTGAAAAGTGATATGTAAGATTATGGGTAGACCATAACATTCACATGAAAGATTATGAGAATGTAGAAAGATGATTCCTTCGGGAATGAGATTATGAATCCTTCGAGAATAAGATTATGATTCATTCGGGAATAAGATTATGATTCCTCCGGGATTGAGATTATGATTCCTCCGGGAATGAGATTATGATTCCTTAGAGAATGAGATTATGATTCCTTCAGGAATGAGATTATGATTCCTTCGGGAATGAGATTACGATTACTTCGGGAATGAGATTATGATTCCTTTGGGAATGTATATAGATTATTCATGTGGGAATAAGATTTTGTATTGTTAGAAAAGGTTGAGAAAGGGGTTCCATGAATGGATCAAAGTAAGAGATTTCTCTTAAAGAACATTGATATATAATATGCAGGGGATTAATGGTAGAGGATCCGTAAGGGATCATTTGAATCTGTGAAGGATGCATGAAAAGAGATGTTGTCAAAGGGTCCGTGATGGATCAAAGTGAGGGGACTAAGTCCGGATGACTGTACTCTAGTAAGATAAAAGTTATGTTGTCCCCTTATATGATAGGTGAAACTATCATATGTGATTAGACTGTTTGGGTCTAAGTGAGAATGGTGTTGGATTAGGTGTCTAAGCCCATAACTATAATTGGTATGTACTTGACCCGAGAGTAGCATGGTCCATTTGGGTTGCATATGTCACACCCCTGAACCAGACGGCGGAAATGTCCGGGGGCTTGAGTGTGACTCCATTGTTGTAGTATCATCACATAGTATATAATTGAAACATAACATCATCATCATCACACATGTAATATAACAACATTCATTGTTTACATCGAGTATTGTATTTGAATACTACATGCCAAAATAATTAAAGTCTGATGAAATAGAAATATAACAAAACATCCATTAGTTTGTTCGTACCAACTTGCTTCAACGGTTTCATGAGAATACAAGTTAATATAAAAAGGTCAACATAAAAATGTTGGTGAGTTCATAAGCATGTTTGAGAAAATGATTTGTATAACTTTGTAATCACAAGAAAATCCTATATTTTCTTAAAATAGTTTAGTATGTTTGTGTTCGGTCTTGTATTAATGCATGTGTGTTATTGATTAATAGAATGCCAAAAGAGAAATGTAATTAGAATGCCCCCAGACAACCCGATGTTGCCATTAAAAGAAGAAAAGAGAAAGTTGCTCACCTTCACAGGCTGGTCCGAGATTATTTCAAAGATGATAGGCAGTTTTGTAAAATTCGCCAAAAATTGTAGAAACATCGTATGAAAACGTGAGAGTAGTCATTTTAAAGGTATAAACCTGAAATTTTTGCATGTAAAACAGTTTTGAAAAATATTATCATTAAGGTGGTCAAAACAGTTCGAGATTGGACCAAAACTTTTCTGTCAAGGGCTGATTTTTGAGTTTAAGCTATCCATGTTTGTACACAACACTTGTTTTTGCTATTTTGAGTGTATAAATCCCAGATCTACAAGTTTGCATGTATTATATGTGATAACACATACTTTTCTCAAGGTTTTCATGTAGATCCAAGTGATAAACTTCATATTCTTAACATATTTCTAGATTTATGAAGAAAATAACACATAATCACCAAATAAATTATGGAAAACACACATATTCATGCATATACACATAGATCTACACAAAAAAAACTTGTACTCTCCCCCAAAACAAAGTAAAAATCGAAAATAGGGGGTATGAACTCACTTTGGGTTTAAAGATGTAGTAAATCAACTTAGGTTATTTTCGAACTTGGATGGTTCTAAGAATCATGATCCACGAAAATATGGTGTAAGAGGAGTTATTTGAGTTAAAGATATAGTAAATCAACTTAGGTTGTGAGATCTTACCAAGGATGATGATCTTTGATGAAAACTCCTCTTGAAACACACCCAAAATCTCAAAACTTTGGTGGAAGAAGGAGAAGTTTTTGAGAGATTTCTTGAGAGTGTTTGAAGGAAAATATGAGAGTGGTATGGTGGTGTTTCAGCCGAGAGATAATAAGAAGGGAGGAGAGAAAGTTTGAGGTGATGTTTGCATGGATATCCACCATGAAAACATGAGGTGTCATATTCACAAAAATCCCTTCATTTCTCCTTTTTTGAATGATATGCATAATTATCTCTATTGGGTCGAGATTTGGGCCAAGGAAATAAGAATGAAATGATTTGGGCCCAACCTTGGCCTTGTTCGAATTTTAAGAAGTCTATCCATATTTTTCGGCCCATTGGGCCTTTATGAAGGTTCACGACCTAATATGGTAAAAAGGAATAGTTTTATGGCCCATTAGGGTTAATTGAATCATTTATGGCCCAACAAGGCCCATTAGGGATAAGAGAGCCCTTTTAGATCCACATGGCCCAAAATGCTAAAGTTTTATAAGTGTGGGTCTAATTAGAGCCCAATTAGGGTTTCTAGGCCCAAGATAGTCAAGTTGAAGGTTTATTAGTCCATTAGGCCCAATAAGAGAATCCTAGTTCATATTAAACTTGAACCAGAATTTTTAGGGTTTTCAACACATAATAAGAGATGTATTGTATAAGATTTTGAGCTTTACTGAAGAATGTTGATTAAGTTTGTTGTCATTGAATGAGCATAGGTTACACTATAAAAATTAGGGTTACAAGTATCACAATAGAGAATGTTTACATGAGACTAGAATTTCCTAGCTAAAATGATAGTTGTGACAGCATATCACCAAGACAATTTGATAGGATGGACTTTTGAGAAGAGGTTATTTATGATTTGTTAATATATTATAAGTTCTAATATATTAATATGAAATCATATTATTTAATTAGTATTGATCAAGAACTAATTTGGAATTAATTTTGTGATCAAAAGAGACTAATTAAATATATGGGGATTGATTTGGTAAATCATTCATTCTTATGGTGTGGGCCAATGATCCATGATTCCTTAGGTTGGGCTAAACTCATGTGACAATCCATGGATGATCCATGGAGGTTTAAACCCATGGAGCCTAAGGAATATGGAAGGTCATGCCCATTAGGGTTTACATGGTGTAACCCTAATCTTGCCACACTATATAAGAAGCCCTTTAGCATCCAAAATTGACTACTTGATACACTAGTGTTCTTGGAGTCACTATAGCCGATTTGAGTGGAAGAAACTCTCTCAAAATTCATCCTTTGTCCTAGGTGTGTTGTGATTCCATTTGAGGCATTCATATTATTGGTGCTAAGTTCTTAAAGGCCAAACTCAAGAAGTTCTACAAGCTACAACAAAGAGGTGATTCTACAACTCAATTCTATGTTGTTTATATCAATTGTATGCTAGTTGTAGGCTTAATGTTTTGGAAACAATATTGCATGTATAATTAGAGAAAACATAGATCCAAAGCATTTAGGGTTGTATGTGCACCATAGGATGTTATAGTATACTAAAACCCATCAGTGGTATCAGAGCCTAGGGTTGTTTTCCAATATACTTGATGCTACTTGCTTTCTAAAGCTAAAAAAAATCGATTTTCTGCTTTCTGGACAGTGGACTCTCCGATTCCACTGGGGAACTCACCGAGTCCTCTCACAAAACTGACCAACTTGTCGAGTCAGTTCATGCACTCGACGAGTTGGTGCTCCATAATGCAGATTTTCGAGTTCTAAGGCTGGAATCGGACTAGGATCATTACCCTAAACTGTTTTTGAACTTATAAACTTGTTTTTGATGTGGTAATGATCATGCTTATCCAATTTAAAAGATAATTGTCAAAGTTTCATGTTTTGTATTAGTTTATATGGTTAGGCTAATTACATGAAATTTGTTTGGTATGAATTGTCTTGTTCTTATGAGTTTAATTTAGATCATAGCCAAATTGTTTAATTTTGTAAGTTACAATAGTTGATCTAAATGTTTTTTTTTGATGAATTCCATAACTTGTCCTCAAGTTATGGAAAGTGAAGAGTCTCATTTTTAAATGTCATCTTAAATGTTTTTATGTCATCCATAACTTGTCCTCAAGTTATGGAACTTGAAGAGTCTTTTACATAAATATTTTGTATGAACTCCATAACTTGTCCTCAAGTTATGGAATGTCAAGAGTCTTTTCATAAAACCTATATTAAACTCATAAGTTATGGATACCAAAAGGTTTTGAATAGTTCAAAACTTGCCCTCAAGTTTTGGAATTTGTAAAGTTTCACTTTTGAATACTTTAGTTCCAAACCCTAGAGTTTTAAAAGTTTAAAATTCAACCCTTATACTATTATAATATTATTGGTTTAATATTTATATATATGTATAAGACAAGTCAGTCTTACCGTTAGTAGGCCTCATTCACGAAGCCGGTCTATAAGGGGGTATAAGGTTACTGCCTATAAAATGTTAGTTTAATGGGTGTCCACTCTCACCCACCGCTTCCTTGACTGGTGGAGGGTCGTTAGCCGAACGGGTTTGACAGGACATTTAAATTTTCATTAAAAGTATAATGGAACACTAAGTAACTAAACACTTATAAATTCCCAATCTTAGTTACTTAGGAAAAATGTGAATTTGGTTCTAACCCATGAAATTGCACTTTGCATCTTGTTAAGTCGTTAGTGGAGCGTGTGTGGTTAACCGGCACAATAATTTGGGACTGACAGTGCGTGGCAAAGGGTAGCTTGATGTTAATCATAGATCAATGGAGAGTGTGTGGTTAACCGGCACATTGATTAGGTGGTTGTAACACTGGGTGTACCAAGCTAATTTGCATGGTTATTCACACCTTGTTTGTGATCCTCGGCATCCCAGTCACAAACTTGAAGGGCACAGTCGAGATTTAAACATTCCATTGAATAGTTCAATGAATCTCAAAGGATCTAGGAATTTCAATCCATTTAAAACTTAATTATCAATTTCGTTTTTCATGGTGGAAATTGGTAAATCGTCATTTACCTACCTTCAAATATTTTGCATTCGGATTACGGAATCCCTCTTCCGAATTGTAAAATATTGTGTTGGGTCCTAGCCTTAATATTTCATTGGGTGTTATATTAAGGAATTAAATCAACTAACTTGAATTTCTCCCTTGTAGATGTCTAGTTCAGACAACTATGGTCTTCCCAAATCTTTTGGAACAAGCTTTCCACATGAAGATGATGTTCCACAATATCATGCTTCACTTCCTCCACCTCCTCCAATAATTCTCCCTAACCCACAAGTTCGAAGACTTGAAAAGTTCAAGATCACTTAAGCCCTATTAGATAGCAAACACAAGGATGGAAAGTCTGTGTGTGCACATGTCTTGGATATGAAGTCACACGTTGACAGGCTGAGAATGTTGGGTGTCGTGTTCCCAAGGAAGTTGGCTATTGACTGGGTTCTTCAGTCACTTCCCGTGTCATATAGTGTCACACCCCCAAACCAAGGATGGCGGAAACTTCCGGGGGTGGAGGACTTCATGTATAGTATCACAACAACGAGTATAATAGTGCTCAAAGTAAATACAACCATCATAGATATAATTGAAAAAGTTACACCATAGTATGTGTTTACATGTTTCAAATCAATTACATTATGATGACAAAATGATAAGTTTGACGATTTAACGTCCCATCCTCAAAAGCTGTTGATTTCCTGTTTCACTGATTTCCTGAGAATACAAGTAGTTTTGAAAGAGTGTCAACAATTAAGTTGGTGAGTTCATAAGAGTTTTATTTGAGAAAGAAGCCGTTTTCCTTGTAAAAGCGATAGAGTATGATTCCAGAAAATTAAATATTTTCTTTATTAAGTGTGAAATGAACGCTCCTATGTTATGCAATAATGTACCCTAGACATACCTGTAGATTCCTCCTATAATCACCCAGTGTATATAAGTTATATAAAATTTAAGTTAAATAAACCGTCGAATATAATGGGTCTGCCCTAGGTCCACAACCAAACAAGGAACAGGAAGTAAGGCGGGCCCACCAATTCTAAGTCGATTGCGACTAAATTCATAAATAACTCTAACATGTACACTTAGCAATTATAGATGAAGTCTAACAATTCTAGAAAAAAACGTAGTTTTAATATCATGAAAGCCATTTTGTGTGAACCTGGTGCTTTATAATGTATATTTCAAGAAAAATCCCTTATTTTCCTTATAAAACGTTATGTAGCCTTAAATACCAAGACCGAGAATATGTGTATGTTTTGTACTTATAATGTTTATAATAGTAATGTGTTTCCAAAGAAAATCCAATATTTTCCTTATAAAAGTCATGTAGTCCTAAATTCCAAGACCGAGAATATGTGTGTGTTTTGTACTTATAACGTGTTTGTAGTTTTAAGTAGATAAAACCCCTTTTCAAAGTAGAATTTTCCCTGTAAACTTGAAAGATTGTTAACTCCCTATGTGAGTCGTTATAACCATACTATAACGAGAATTAACCTGCAACAACGTTTTTCAGACGTCAAGATCCTATGACTCTTGTCACCCGTAGACCTGCAGGTCCGGATGTAGCTAGCAGCGAGGTGTGGGGTGTCAATCTCAATATAGATATATACACAATTATCACGCTCTCCCTACAAGAGACTTTGGTTATAACTTACAGGAATTTGAACTCGTACTCTAAGAGTACTATGGAAGAATTGTCTCACAACTTACGTTAACTAGTTTACATATAGTTTGAGTATAAAACCTCTTCCGTGGTGGAAGTGAAATCACCTTTTATGAAATAAATTAGTGATATGAAATCCATAAACTATTACTATTATAGTTTATCATGTAGTATTTGAAAAACCCATTTGTTTTGAGAGTAAAACCTTTTCTGTGGTGTGTTTTTATCGTAAACTCCATAAACTATACTTATTATAGTTTATTATATGTGTTCGAAATGAATGAAAAAACCTTATCATGAATGACTAATTTCTGTTTATGATGATAAACTAACAAGAATGCATCCAACATTTAGAAACTTATTGTTATGCACTTGCTTAACATACTACAAAGTGTTGTTAATATTGTAAGCTATGTAACTAGTTTTTAACCTTTCTGTACTGTTTTGAAAACATCATACAAAAATCATACGAAGTTGAAAACCGAATCCGTAAACTCTGAGAGTTTAGAAAATGTGTCTATTTATTCATAATTTTTATTATGATTTTTAGAAGTCCCTAACTTGTGTGAAAATGTTCATATTCACGGACTGGTCCAAATTCGTTTCTGAAATGATAGACAGTTTTGTAAAAATCACCATAAATTGTAGAAAAATCGTATGGAGATGTGCAAGTAGTCATTTTAAAGGTATGAACCTGAACTATTTGCATATTAAACAGTTTTGAAAGATATTAAGATTAAGATGGTCAAAACAGTCCGTGAATGGAACTAAATTTTCCTGTTGAAAGTTGATGTTTGAGTTTAGTTAAGTTCTTGGTATTTTAACTTGTATTCTCCCACTAAAACTTGAAGAAAAGATGAAAATGTGGGGGTATGAACTCAACTTGAGTGATCTATTAGGATGGATGATGAATAGAAGAAGTTTTCAAGTCAAGAACACTTGGGAGATGCTTGAAGATTCGAAGATCTAGCAACAAATATGATGATATTTGTGTAAGGAACCCATGATTTGAGTGAAGAGGTGTAAGATAATCAAGTGAGGGATGAAATTTACCTACCTAAAGAGGATGAAAAGCTCAAAACCTCTGGAGAATCTCGAAATCTTGGAGAGAAATGAGAAAGAAAAAGTGTATTTGCTTTTGGTGAAAGAGTGAATATCTTGGAGGAGAGACAAGGATTTCCCAATACTTGATCAAGATAACTTGCTGGAGAAGGGTGTGAGGGGACAAGGAATAGACTATGGATGATAGGAATAGCGACATAAAGCGTGAGTAGTGACATGGAGGTGTCATAAGTTGGGTATGGGAGGTAGCTTGTGTCTTTGCTTTATGGAAAAGTCAACACTCCACCTTTTGTACTTTGCCTTTTCTCTTAAGAAAAGTGTGGGTTTTAATACAAGAATCCTTAGAATATGCATATTTTATGATCTTGGAAGGTTAAAAATAATAAAATATGGATTTATACGAACATCCCGCGTTAAAATAACCAAAAACGGGCTTAAAACGTGAAAATAGTCGAAAACCGGGAAAAAGGAACGAATCTGCTAAAATCCGAGGTCAGGAGGCAAAGCTCGGTCCTTGGAGCTTAGAACCGAAGGTTGGTTCGGTCCATGGTGCTGAGAACCGAAAGCAGGTTCGGTCCGAGAAGGGTTCGGTTGCGTGGGTAGGACCGAAGGTGGCTTGGAAGCAAAATAGACTGAAAGCGGAAGAAGTGAAATGGACCGAGAGGCGCTTTAGGAATCCGAACCGAAGGTGAGTTCGGTTCTAAGAGGTTTCAGGTCTAGGAGGCTTCGGTTCCTTAAGGGAGGTTCGGTTCCTAAGAGGTTTCGGTCCTTTAGGGCTGTTTTTCCGTGTATCTTCCCGTTTCGAGTGGTTTTTGGCTCCGTTAAGGGTCGGGATGCCCCAAATGATTATAAAAAGTTGAGGGAGGTTATGAGAGAGATTTGGGAGAGATTTCATATTCTTGGAGAGATTTGGGAGAGATTTAGATAGAGTGAGAGATATTGAGAGAGACTTTGTTTATGACTTTTATTAGTGTTTTGCCTTGTAATGCAAGGTTCGTAAACCCCATTAAGACTTGTTGACTTTATTTGACTTTGACTTGACCGGAAATTGACGGTTGTCACATCATCCCCCCGTTAGAATGAATTTCGTCCCGAAATTAGCACTTTAACCGGGACTTCGAGAGTTGGGGAAAGATGCGGGTATTTTTGTTTCATCTGGTCTTCGCGTTCCCAGGTGACTCGGATCCTCATTTTACGTTCCAACGGACCTTCACAACCGGGATGCGACCTTGATTTCGTTCTTTTGATCTTTCGATCCATGGTTTCTACCGGTTCTTCCACGAAGTGGAGACTCGCGTTGATTTTGATTTCGTCGAGAGGTATCACAAGAGTCTCGTCAGATATACATTTCTTTAAATTTGACGCGTGGATGGTTGGATGTACATTATTAGGTTCTTGTGGCAGTCGGAGTTTGTATGCTACCGGGCCAATCCTAGCGAGGATTTTGAATGGCCCGCTGTACCTTGGATTCAGTTTCCCATGTTTACCGAAACATATCATTCTTTTCAACGGTGAGGCCTTTAGCAGAACTCGGTCACTAACCTGCAATTCTGAGGGTTTGCGTCGCTTATCTGTGTAGCTCTTTTGTCGGTTTCGAGATGCTTCCAGCCTTTCTCGAATTTGTACTAAGTCATAAGTAATAACTTCTCCTCGGAGCGCTGCATAGGGCATGCTTTAGTGTTTCTCGTTTGATTAGATCGGTAGGGAGCATATGGGTTCGGTTTACGCGACTAGACTTATTCGGATGGTAGAATGTTCACTCACACTCCTGGGTAGCCTTGTCCCGAAGTTCCTGGTAGGACTCGTACCTGGTCCATCTATCTTTAACTTGCGTATAAAGGTCGTATGTAATTAGGGTTGGTAAGACAGTTGGATGGGTGACTCTTCCCCAAGTCCACAACCCGACAAGGAACAGGAACTAGGCGGAAACACACATCCAATGTCCGTAGAATCTTAATTATATATATCCTCGCGTATACACTTAGTAGTGATAGACTAACCGTATTCGTCCCAAGCTTCTGTGCTTGAACCTTATCTGCTGCATGCGTGACATTCCCGAAGGGTCTTCTGGAAATACTTGTGGAAAGGTTTCGGAAGGTATAATACTCCTCTGGTGAGTGTTTTGGGGTTTCGCAGCGAGAGATGACCCGGAGGTCCGTGTCGGATTTGTGTTTATGAGAGACGAGGGTTTCGATATTCAGTGGGTTAGGTAAAGGGTCTTTTCGTAGCCGTTTTAATCGGGGAGGTGAGGATTATACCAATCGAAATCGAATGACGACAACAGATCTTTTTAGTGATACATGTGTTAAGTTGTATTCGTAAGAGATATTCGTTAGAGTGATAGTGCATCTTGTGTTTCTTTTCAGTGTGTTCTGTTTTGATCGTTGTTATTGTTACTGCAAATGATTTATACCACAGTAGCTAGTACTGGTAGTAAGTGTGTTCTGATAGCTAGTAATTATACTTTATATCATGATCCCCGACATGTCACTCTATGATCGAGCGGTATATGCAAGTCGTATGTAATTTGGTATTGATGAAATCCTCGAGTGAGTGACTCTACCCTAACCCCACTACTAGACATGGAACAGGAATTATTCGCTTTAAGTCTGTAGTATTTTAATTATAATTAACCCTGATGTATACACCAAGTCATCACAGCTCACCGGTAATGATCCTAAGGTCATATATGAGTGTCTTTGATTTGATTGAACGAGAGAGTATTTTAACTACTTTTTGAAAGACGGTAATTTTAGCAAACATACCAAATTCATTACAAACATATGGTACTTAAACGTTTATGTTGTTGGAAACATTACAAAAGTCCTAATAAGGTTCCTTGTTGCTCCTGCTGGTTTGGTTGTCACACTTCTCCTGCTTCTCCGTTATTCCTCTTAGTTGGACAGTCTCTCTTTAAGTGTCCCATTTCACCGCATAGGTAGCATACTGGACTTACACTGGTATTGGTGATTGAAGCGATGCGCTGGGTCTGGGTCCTGCAGAAGCGGGAAGTATGTCCGTTCTTGTTGCAGTTTTTACAGTGCGGCACCCGGCAAACCCCATTGTGATGGTAGCCACACTTGTTACACTTTGGGAGTGTTCCCATATATTGTCTGATCGGTGCTTGAGTGACAGACGTTGTGGCTAGTGTCGAGGCATGAGTCGTGACTGCTGTCGTAATTACAGGGGTAGCCACTGATTGTTGTCTTTTAGCGAGATTTTGAGATATATTGCACTTCTTTTTGTCCTGAAACTTTCGTTTCTTGCTCTTGGGTTTGTGGTATGAGGCGTCTTCGTTGGTAGACACCTGTTGGTGTTCTTGACTGTTACTGCGGTTAGTATTGCCGACACCGCCTTCACCTCTGCTGGTGTTGTTAGCATTGAGTTGCGCCATGACAGCTGTCACGGCTACCGTGACCGCAGCTTGAAAAGTAGCAGAGTCTATCAATAGGATTGCTGCCTTGCTTGTTGGCTGGTTACCTCCTTGTGAAGACATAACTCTGTTGCATAGGGAGAAACGATTTCGTGAGTGGGGATGATTATCTCTAGTTATATCCTTACCATTTATATACACATATATAAATTTCGCACTTTACTGAATTATTCTCGATGTTTCCGCTAACGTTCCTGGGACGGAGTTATGGTAGTGGGTAGAAGTAGGTTTTGTACGGGAGTTAAGTTTTACCCATCCTAGGATTATGTTTGTCCAAACACACTTAGCTGAGGAGTTCTGATGGGATCCGGGGCATTAGTGCTAGTATGATCGCACCCTATAGGCCTACGAAAAAGGAACCTTTCAACCATGACGTTTTTAAAAAGGTGTGATGGTAATGAGTCTTGAATAAGGATTTATACGTCGTGAGTTATCTCAATAAGTTTATCTTAGTTCTGAGTGTATCGTGTTCCAATTTTTATGGTGTTCTGAAAACAATTCATAACGAGAGTCTATATATAATAAACTTATGAATTCTTAGTAGTATTGCTCCCAATGAAATAATGTGCATGCCCATTTCATTTTTTATGATTCTAGTATATTTAGTTTTAGAGAAAAATTTTGTCCCTGATGCAGGTCTACACCACATCATTGCAAGGAAAAGTTTGGACCGCAAATAAATCTCTCGACTAGTGTAATCACTAACTCGCAGGGTCGAGCTTACACATGGAGGAGAGTAGCACCAATGCACACTCATAGCCCTAATCTACGAGGTCTTGTGAGTAACATGAACTTTGCTCACGATAATAAGTCCCCGGTGGTGCTTGAAACGAAGTCGATGCGTCCTGTAGTTCTGCCAACCAACGCTTGGCTGCGACCACTCTTTCTTCGAGTGTCGAGTGTCTATCCTGACGCTCTCTTGCCTTCGCCCGAGTGGCGACAAGGTCCTTAATGAGTTGGTCTCCGAAATAGTAGTCTCTTTCCAAGTCTTGAGTTTGTGAGATGGTAGCGTCTGTAGCAGCGCGCATTTCCTGAACTCGATTCGCAATCTCCCTGTTTTGGTCCCCGATGGTTGAGGTTTCTGCAACCTCGTTGGTCTCCCAATGGCGATCGTTATCGCTGCTGGTGACTCCACCTCTCGATCAATGCTGCCCAACGGGGCACAGGTTCGATGTAGTCGAAACGATTCGCGAGAGCCCTGGCTATGTAAGGAGAGTTGACGACCTATGGCTCCACTTCCGACTCTTTTCCTAATCGCCCACTAACTCTTTGGGCTCGGAAAGTAGGCGTCTCCTGGTAAGTAAAATCTTGTCATGATGTCCGTGCGAGAATAGGGGTGAGGTAAGAGGCATATAATAATCACATTCCTAGAAATACTTATAGGGGTTTGATCCTCATTAGTTACTTCTATAATGACATGGTGCATACCAGTTACATATAACAAAAGATATGATAGACCTTCGAATAAGTGATCATACTCCAAAACTACAACCAAACAAGGAACAGGAAGTAAAGCAATGATCACAGATTCTAAGTCTATGATATCTAAGTTATATATAACTTTAGCGTATCCACTTAGTGATTGTAGATCTACTAGCAAGAATCTGTTTAGTTTTCACATAAGTTATAGTACCATAAAATACTCCTATAGTATTTTAAATGTTATGTTTGGTTCTTAACGATTTTCTGGTATGGGTGTTGGTAAGTTGATAGACTTGTTATCCACTATGACTATCCCCCGACACATACTAGTCACTTCTCGGACGAATATAGTTGATCAGACTATATTCCTCCCAGACTTGATTCCATATCCCATGGCATATTCACATTGCACAACTCCTCTATTTTTAACTTTTGTATTGTCCTATATATGATACTATACTAGTATGTATGCATGCACTCATACTTTTAACAATAAACTATTTATTTCTAAAAGTATAGTTATTTGAAAACGTTTAATCAGAGACTTTAGTCCCAATGCATTTATAGTTTGTATATCTTATGTGGTTCGATATACTTAGTTCACTATAAACAATGCTCTGATACCAATCTGTCACACCCCCGGACGTTTCTGCCATCCTTGGTTTGGGGTGTGACATATAGTGAGTTTGTTAAAGACTACTATATGACAGATCACGACATGACCCTTATTGATCTTACTTATTTGCTTATTGCTGCTGAATCATCAAAGATTTGGCGCAATGGTCAAGCAAATTTGACTGGAAGATCTACCTCTCAAGCTGACATGGGCAATGACATGGATATCCCATAAATGATTAATTATCCTAAAGGAAAGGAATTGGCCATGATCAAAAGTTTTGATCATAAGGGAGAGGCCAAATCTGAGATTGTTCCATGTACCATTCCCAATGAACCTGTTTGTTTCTATTGCCAAGGAAAGGGACATTGGAATTGAAGCTGCCCTGACTACCTGAGAACTTTAGTCAGATTGTATGGTTCTACTTCAGGTAAGTCTACTGTTTAACTCTATTAAGTTCCTAACTGTTGATTCTTAATACATGATGTGACAAGGTTGCATTTTGATGTTTTGAAGGGTCATGCAAAGGAAAGGAAACTTAAAGGAAGAGTATGTTGAATCTAGTCGCGAAGATGGATTTTAATTGCATGGTTCGATGATCGGATTTTTGAGCTGCTGCTTCAGAGTTATGATAGATTGCTTAGAAATTTGTAATAACATAGTTTTCATTTGTAATTGCATTGTAAGGAAAAGTTTTTCCACATTTTATAAATAATTTTTTTTTTATTTTATCTCCTTACAATGGCATTTGTGAAAATTGATGTTTGTATGTTTCTATGGTTAGCAATATGGATTCGATTCTTTCGTTTGTGGTAGTGTCAAAAATTACCAAATAAGGAAAGATTCTCATCACCCAAGTTTCAGTTGGATAGAAACATGGAATCATGCAACTTGTATTGTATGATGAATGAGAATTTTCATCTTTGGGAAATTAAGACTAATTTCTTGTTCACATGAATATGTGAGTCAAGTTAAGGACTAGGGGATCGGGTACACTGGGTGTGCGCTGGTCAGGTCCACCACAAAGAATGATAAGACTATTCGTCATGATTTACTAAAGTTTAGTAAATATGGTTATGCTCAAGTTTAAGTATAATTCTGAATCATTGGAAAAGTTCAATGTATGGCAGAACGAATGAGAAGAATCAAATTAGGCAGAAAGATAGAAGTTTCTCCAATCTGAAAAGATGGGAGAGTACTTGAGTATCGTGTTTTATGATCATCTTAATTATTATGAAAACCATGTCATAATTGATCCTCTAAGGATATCTTAGTGCATTTGTATGGATAAGAAGAGGAATCGTGAATTGTTGAAATGGTTAAATCAAAAAGGTGAATCATACTTTGTTCCAAATCGAGTCTTAGAGTCATACTCCAATATTGTAACTTGAGTGACATAATCTTAAGAAAGGTTTATAACACTTATCAAATGAAGAGTAAAATGTTTTCTACTCTTGTACATTTGAAATTGGTAAGTTGTGATGTTTTGGATAAAACAAAGACCAATTAAGGCCAATTGTGTGAAGTGTTAGTCTTGATTAGAATCCACACTAACTCTTTAATATTTGTTTGTCAAGTAATGTTCCTTGACAAAGTGAATCTTATATGTCAAGAGGTCAGTGGGAGTCTTTAAGATCTTGAAAGTTTCAAGAATTGATCAAGAGTAAACCTGTTGTTAATCACTAGCACACGACTTGAGGTTTATAACCTATCGTGTTGACATATTCTTGTTTCTGTGCCCATTCCGGTTAAAGTTGACTATGCATGTGAGTTCTATGAGTTCTCGATTGTTTTCATAAGAACTTGGAAGCAATGGTAGGCCCTTGTGCTGCCAAGTGGCAAGAAATTAAGATTGAACAAGTTCAATCCATATGAGTTTGGATTTGTCACTAACCTTGTCTTGTGATTATAGTTATGAGAAATTCACATGGATAGGAACACATACACCATAAAATCTAAGTGTCATAAGGTTTCTCTCCAATTCATGAAAATAATTGTGAGGAAACGCTTTCACTAAGTAGATTTTAAGGAGATAGCAATTGTGATATTTGCATTCTCAAATTCGATTATGATTACGGCATCCTTCTTCATAGTTCGAATTGTGAGAAATGGCAAAGGTCTAAACATTTGAGACTTATTGCTATAAGTTCTAAAATTGTTAAGACACACATGTGAGCTATCTAAGGAAAGGTGTATGATTTTGAGAAACCTAGATAAAGTATTATCGAAGCATCTCGTATCAGAAATCTGAACTTTGGTAATGAAAGTCAATAAGTATTGATTTCTAGAAGTCCAGCTGATTTCTGGGTACATGTCAAAGCTAGTGGGAGCATAAGTGTTATGCTAATAAGAATGTAATTATTATGCTAGTGGGAGCACAATTATTACGTTAAATGTTGCGAGTTAGCAATGTTAATTATAGAAAACAAAGGTTTCAATTCGCAAAGTTGGAGGGTTTGAAAAGTTGTTTTGCTATAATTATGGGAGAGGAAATTATACTTCATTTCAAATCTAAAAGCTTAGATTGAGTTTTTTAATCAAATTTAGTCAAGGACATATATGAATGTTATTCGACATAAGGAAATTCTATATGGAAATGTTAATTGCGTCCTCCAAATTCGATTATGATTACGGCATCCCTCTTCATAATTCGAATTGTGAGAACATGGCAAATAGAAATATTATAGCAAAAGGCTGATCAAGTATCATGTCTTTATGTTAGACATTATGAATCGCATCCCATATGCTTCGGGTATAGGATCGATTGCATATGCCATAATATTCTCGTGTTCTAATTTTTTCAAATGCCTAGTGCATTAAGAGGGAAAAAGGAATAGAAACGGATATGACTAAATTGGTTAAACAACTGTTAAGGACAATCTAAGGTTTGCCAAGGATTGGTCGCTTAAGGACAGTTGGAAGTATAATAATGGATGGACCATATTGACATTATTATGAATAGACAATATTTTATTGATAATGAGTTGTCGTGTGGCAAATATGGAATGTTTCCATATTGGGAGTTGGATGTTAAGAATAGCTGAGAAAGTTAGAAACTTTTATGCAAGAAGGATGTTCAAAGGAATGTACTTTGAATTTGAGACTTCATTTCCATGGAATTGTCTTGTAACAATCTCCAAAGGAATATTTTGTAATATCGTTGGTCAAGTCTCTGTGACTTTTGGTACCTAGACATTACAGAAGAATCATTGCATGATAGTTTGGAATCTAACACTCCCTAGCAGTGACAAGAATTTGAAATTCTTACAATTGCAATAAAAGATTTGGAATTGTGAAATGAGCATCATTGAAATGTTTTCAAATGATCTATTTCACAAAGTCAGGACCATAGACAAACATAGTGTGCATGCTTGGAGCATGGCATATCAATTGTTTTAATTCAAGTATTAAGTTGATAAATCGAAACATTATACAATGAATAATGAGTAATCAATATGGTACTCAAAAGTTTTGGGGCCATATAGGATTAGTATTATTCTTCTGTTTCATTTTGCATGTTTTGACTTCCCGAATAACTAGGTTATTCAAACCATCCACAGTCGATCATACTTTGGAAGTAGGTATTGAGGCAAGACTGTCATGAATGGGTCTGTAGTTTGTCTAGGTGTTTTAGACATAGCTGCAGTGTTCGTGAGTACTTCTGGAATAAGATTCGAGTATTGGATTCAACCCACGCTCATCTGAATCACTTCATGGATTTTATCACAAGTGATTGTGAGACGATAATATCTTATATTCTTGACACCAAGACGTGTGAGTTAGTTGCACATTAACGTATGTAAACGCGCCAGTAACTTCGTGTTATAAAACATATTATTGTGTGTAATTTGATGAGTAAGTACAAGCAAGCATTTGGGTCGAAGTTTATTCGTTCCTTTTACCCCATGTGGATAAAAGCGATATCTGTGGGCCCCTCGATGATTTAGTGATGACATCCCTAAGTGCTTGGCCAAGCCTGGACTGATTTGATTTGTTCAATTAGTCAGTCATCATAAATCGGAAATCGGGAAACAACAGATGGACAGAGAGAATGATTAAAATCCATGTCTCAGTTCATATGATATCTAGAATGGAGGAATATATGATCCCTTATCTAATGGACGCGTCATTGACTAGGTCAGAGTTCGACAACGACTTTTAAGAGCTACGATTGCTAGTCGGGTTATGGAGTCGTACTTGCAATAATAGTTATTAGACTTATCCAAATGGGAGACTGTTGGATTAGGTGTCTAAGCCCATAACTATAATTGGTATGTACTTGACCCGAGAGTAACATGGTCCATTTGGGTTGCATATCACCAGGACAATTTGATAGGATGGACTTTTGAGAAGAGCTTATTTATGATTTGTTAATATATTATAAGTTCTAATATATTAATATGAAATCGTATTATTTAATTAGTATTGATCAAGAATTAATTTGGAATTAATTTTGTGATCAAAAGAGACTAATTAAATATATGGGGATTGATTTGGTAAATCATTCATTCTTATGGTGTGGGCCAATGATACATGATTCCTTAGGTTGGGCTAAACCCATGTGACAATCCATGGATGATCCATGGAGGTTTAAACCCATGGAGCCTAAGGAATATGGAAGTTCATGCCCATTAGGGTTTACATGGTGTAACCCTAATCTTGCCACACTATATAAGAAGCCCCTTAACATCCAATATTGACTACTTGATACACTAGTGTTCTTGGAGTCACTATAGCCGATTTGAGTGGAAGAAACTCTCTCAAAAGTCATCCTTTGTCCTAGGTGTGTTGTGATTCCATTTGAGGCATTCATACTATTGGTGCTAAGTTCTTAAAGGCCTAACTCAAGAAGTTCTACAAGCTACAACAAATAGGTGATTCTACAACTCAATTCTATGTTGTTTATATCAATTGTATGCTAGTTGTAGGATTAATGTTTTGGAAACAATATTGCATGTATAATTAGAGAAAACATAAATCCAAAGCATTTAGGGTTGTATGTGTACCATAGGATGTTGTAGTATACTAAAACCCATCAAATAGAATGGCAAATCATGAAAATATGTGAATAAAGAGATAGAGTGTGAGAATAGATAAGAATAGTATGCGAGAGGTAAGGAGATGAGATGAGAGAGGAGGATGAGAATAGTGAAGAGATGAGACTGAGAAGAGTATGAGAAGGGAAAAGATAGAAGATGAGAATAGCGGATGAGAAGATAATTAGATGATATGATATGAGATGAGGATAAAGTAAGAGAAGGACGAGTATGAGAAGAGTAAAGACATGAGATGTGTAACCTCCCAAAAAATATAGAGTAAAATTTTCATTTTTAAATTTACTAAACCATTCATTGACATTTCCTCAAATATCATCAAGTAATAAGTTATAGTTTCAAAACATCAGAGTGAAAAACATCAAAAACAGATAGTGCATAAATTTCCAGTGGATGCAACGCAATCAAGTTTGGCTCTTCCCCTTACTACAAGAAGTACCTGAAACATTTAAACTTAAAACCATAAACAAAACACTTGGTGAATTCTCCAAGATATAACATACAACAATGGGCCTAACCCTGGGGATATATTTTAACCTAAGTGAATGTTATCGTCCACCCATATTCTTACAATCACTTTCATTGCTATAGCCTTGTTGTAGTCTTTCCTGCTATGGTCCCCTATAGTATTTCATACAATTTCCATGATCCCCCCTTGGTCTTTCATACAACTTCCATGGTCTCCCCGTGGTCTTTCATGCAAAAGTCACACAGACAATCTAGCATATCATGACACCAAGTTTCCTACATAGTATAGTGAGAAGACTCATCTCACAGTCAAAGTAGACTAACACCACAACACGTAAGAATGTAAAGGCTAGTACTACACATCACCTAAACATTAATCTAAAGGTCAAACCTTAGTCTACTACCTAAAACCAACAAGTTGACTAAATGTCAACCAAGTAAAAAAGTCAACGGTAAAAGTCAACCCTATAGACCACCATGCCATGGCAAGACCTTGGCCACGTCGTGGTCCGGATCGAACAGAAAACACGATGGATCTGCGCACCGTGTCGTGGTCAGCACTTGACCACGCCGTGGTCAAGCTGACAGATCCAAAACCTTATTAAGTTCTTAATTCGTTAAGTCTACTACTAAAACTTTACAAATAGCTTCATGACATCCTAATGGTCCATACAAATCGTAACTTTATGGACATGCATGTCCAATACATGTCCTTCCCCAAACTACGTCAAAATGGTGAAAATGGGTTCAAAACTCCATGCATGGCACAAAAACAACACGGGAGTCCATATTTGAAACATATAATACTCTTGGGACCTAAGTGATCAATAAAGTTGCAAACTTTGTTGCAACCACTCACTCAAAACTCATCAAATGGACCAAAACTATCTTAACTCTAGATCTACAAGAATTGAACCACATAGATTAAGCCTTGAATACTTACAATGGTCTAGGAGATGTTCAAAAGAAATTTCTTGAGCATGCTAGATGGTCTCTTTCACCACAAATGACTTCCTTCTTCCTTTAATGGACACCAAAACCAAAATGAGTTCAAGAACAACAAGACGAGACTAAGGTTTGGTTTTCTGCACTTGGAGGTGATGGAGGATGAGGGAGGGAGAACCCTTAAACATCACATCCTTTAAATATGGCCCAAGGACCGAGATCTAGGGTTTTAAACCCTAGCCGACACCGCACCATGTGACGGGATGACCAGGACATGGTCATTAAATTACTTTTGCGCCTTGGTCCAAGACCTACCGTTCCATGGTGTCGAGAAAAACCCAAATTCACTCCATTGCAAAACATAAGACATATATCTGTAATTCAGATTTTACAAGATGAAAAAAAGGTGAAGGTAGAGTATAAGATGAGTTTTAGAAGAGATGGGAAAGCATGAGATGAGGATAGAGTAAGAGTACGAGAAGTGATGATAAAAGAGTAAATGAGATGAGCATAAAGTAAAAGAGTACGAAAATAGGAGAACAGAAGAGTGGAGTATGAGAAGAAGAGAACAAAATGTTAGAGTACGAAAATAAAGAAAGAATAGAATTAGAGAATGATGATGTGAGAACAGAGTATGATATAACTCACTAGACTTGTGGTCTGATGTTGTATATTTTCATGTATTGCAGGTTCATGTAGTAGCCGTTATACGAGAGGAGATAGAAGCACCAAGGACTTAGAGTAGAAGTAGATTTTATTTTTGGCATTTGCTTGTTGCTTTAAACCGTGGTTATGATATATTGTAAACCCGATGATATCCTGGGATGTAAATGTTTTTGAAGTTTAGAATTCTGCATTTTATAGGAAAACTCTGATAAATTCCCATGATATCACTAGAGAAAAGTCGGGTCGTTACAAAATCAATTGTAGTTGTTGTTTTGTTCTTAAAGTTGTGATTTTTATTTATAATCATTGGAGTTGAGTTTTATTGTTGTGTTGGTGTTGCAATTAAGACATTGTATTTTCGATTCGCTAATAATTTAGAGTTCAAGTAGTTTAGGAACTAAGATGATCGGTTGAACACACATACACTATTCCAAACTTGTAGTATTATATGCTTAACATTGTAATATGTAATAAAAAATAATATTTTAAAACCACTCATTGTTCCTAGTCCAAGTAGATTAAAGAGTAAGACAACTAGTTAGATTAACATCTTGTGTGCCCAAAGTTATTTATTACATGTTAACTGACATTGGTTATGTTTTCATAATTAAATTAGAAATTAAGGGAAAATAAATACGTGAGTCTTTAATCATCGGACAATGAACTAGAAGTACCTTGTTTTCTTAGCGATAGTATTGTGTTTTCATAATTCATGCACACATAAAATTTGTATTTTTTTTTTGTCTTAGTGTAAATATTTTTTGTTACAACTGTAAGTAGTATATTTTCCATTAACTATTTTAATACAAAGTTTGACGACAAACTTCTTGTAGATTCGATCTGACTTTAACATAATTTAATGTTTGTGTTTTTTAATTTATACGTAGGTTATGTGAATTATTGATGTTTGTGGTTTTAGTTAGATACATAAAGTATGAAATGAAATGTTATTTAATATATGGATTAAATGTAACAAAGTCCATACGAAACTTAAAAGGTTAGAGAATTATAAATGATTGAGATGACCTTTAAAAAAGTTATCATCTTCAATAATAAAATTTATTTAATGGAAAAAACACCATAAATTGTCCATGTTGTTTCTAGAAAAATTGACTTCGGTTGTTAACTTTTTAGGTCATCAACGATGGTTCCTGTGGTTTCAAAACTTTTAATGGATGATCATTTTGGCTAACTCCGTCAGCTTTTTTTTCTGTTAAGTCCTAACATGTGAGGGTAAAAGTGTTTTTTCCATACCTTAGATCATTCTTAAAGTTGTCTGATTTTATTAATAATAAAAAATAAAAAAATAACCCCACTACCCCCACCTTACCCTCTAGCACCTCTTCCTCTTCCTCTTCCTCTTGTTAGCCATTTTCAAGTTCTTGCATTCATCAATGGCAGCCAAAAAGATTTGGGTGTGGATTGTTTAACTTCATTGAAAACAATTTCATTACCTTCTTGAAATTTTGATTTCAATAATCAATTCACTTTTTTTTTCATGGTGGAAAAAGGGAAATCAGTTGTGTTTTCGAGGTGAGTTTACAAAAAAGTCAAGATTCAATTGCCCTTTTGTTTTGCTCTTTTTTTCGTTTTCTCATCACTGAACTAATGGATACCACTTTTTTATTTTTATTTTTTTTAAAACGACAAATCTTCACTACTTCTAAATCCACCTATGTCCCTAACGGAATTTGAACCTTCAACCTCAAGAAGGAAGGGAAACATCGAATACCGCTGGACTAGAAGCCTTTTGGTTAACGGATACCATGTGAGAAACTTAATCATGTGGTCATTAATGGAGATTTGTGACCTCAATTTCAATTTTCTTCATATGGGAGTTTCCTTTTAGTTAAATATTTGAGAAAGAATTTGGGTTTTTTAGTCAATTGTAATTACTTATGTTTGGTAGCAAATAAACACTCGAAAAAGGCACTCTTTCTTCTTCAATCAAATGCATATTTAACCTAGTTCACTTATAGCTTTCTTTTTAGCTTCTTGTTTAGATCTATCACTGTTTGAACTTGATTCTTTAATGTCGACAATTGACGATTCTTCAAATTTTTTGCTTTTGTCTTGATTGACATGAAGCCATATAGATTCTTCAAAATTTGTTTTTTTTCTCGATAAAAAAATCTTCAACAGAAGACGCAACAAATGTAACCCAAACAAGGTTCTTCTTAGGCCCTGTTTGATTTGGATCTGACTGGGTCAGGTCAAATGTAACCCAAACAAGGTTCTTCTTAGGCCCTGTTTGATTTGGATATGACTGGGTTAGGTCAGACAAAAATGTCTGACTCGGTCAGCTCCATGTGTTTGATATGCCTCAGCTTTGCATCTTACCAGGCTAACAATGTTTGACTGGCTCATACCCAAAAAATTTGTTGACTGAATCTGACTCAAATTCATTCCACCATTGCTCCTGCACCACCCCCATCCTCCTTCCTCAACCATCAATTTAATCCCTGGAAAGTGAAAAATAAACTAGAACACAGGCGCACAAAATAAAGAAACACGTAAAGATACTCGTCTGATCAAGGGAAGAAGACAACTCAAAATTGGAATTAGGCAGTTTTGGTCCTTGAAGATACCCATTTTGGCTGAATCCACCACAACTTTAAATTGTCTTGCATAACTAATTCTGGAAATTACTAGTTGCACCCTGAAATTTTCTAATCAATTATTGTTACATTATTATTATTATTATTATTATTATTATTATTATTATTAGAGCATAAGGGTAAAATGGTCATTTTGCATCAGTCAGCACATTCAGTCAGATATACAGTCAAACATAATGATTTCTTACTCAGTCATAATTTATTACTCAGACAGACCTTTCCCAGTCAGCAACTATCAAACGGGACCTTAGTGTTATATATATATATATATATATATATATATATATATATATATATATATATATATATATATATATATATATATTGACTTCTTTAATCAATTTTTTCTTTTGTAATTAGAATATGCCTAAAGAACGCCTGAGATGAGATCAGAGGGTGGCGGGGTGGAGGGTGGCGACAATCCGGTGACGAATGGTGGCGGCAATCCGATGGTGATTGTCGAGTAAAGCGAAGAGGATGAAGTGCTAGAGGGTGGGGGTAGTGAGGTTATTTTTCTATTTTTTATTATTAATAAAATCAGATAACTTCAAGAATGGTCCTTTAGGTATGGAAAAGACATTTTTATCCTCAGATGTTAAGACTTAAAAGAAAAAAACTAGCAGAGTTAGCCAAAAAGATCATCCATTAAAAGTTTTGAAACCACATACACCATCATTGATAACCTAAAAAGTGATATGAACTCAATTTTTTTTTGAAAACCATAAGAACCATTTATGATGTTTTTCCTTATTTAAATAATAATAATTTTTCAAAAAATTATCATTGAAGCTCTAAAAGACATTTTGATTTTAATAAGTCCTCTTAAAAAAGTGTTAATCTTTATTAAACAAGCCGAAAAACAATTTAAAATTGTATGTGATGGGCCATTATGTACAAACTACGAAGTTCAAATCGAGGCCCATAAAAGATTTCGGAAAATGGAAAGGAATGAATGAACAACAAAGTGAATGAACGGCGGCCTGCCCCAGGTCGCAGCAACTAGGGCTTCCATACCATTTCATGATCGCTATATATACCACACGCCGTCCACTTCATCGGCAACTCGTCTAGGGTTTCCAGCTTACAACGAAACCAGGTTGTTTGTATTTTTTGAATTTCAGTATTCCGATTTTAGTTCCTTTTTTTTAGTCTCTTTCTTGCTCACGATCTTAACTTATAATGCATCTCAATCAGTGAATAGCTTGTTATTCAGTAGCTCAATGTTCGAATTCCTTGATCGAATGCTATATTTTTTACTGGATTAATGGATCTAGGGTACTGTATTAATTACATCCCGATTTGTCCTTTTTCTGTATGAAATCATTCGCAATCTGAACAGATTCATACAATTTGTTTCGTTTTTATAATTTTTTTCTTCATAAATGGTATCTTTGATCCATTAAAGATTATGACAATGAGTATGACGAAAAATTTGACGGATTGTCAATGATTTTCTCCTCAGGAGAACAAGTGATCATACAACCAGCTACTTCTGACTCGTTATCGGCTCCTCAAATTATTGTCTAGTTTTTTTCTTTTTAAAAATAATATTAAGACGATTTGAGTTTATTCAGTTTTATTGATTTAAAGTTATTCCTCTTAATTGTTGAAAAGTTTTTGTTTGTAAAATATGCTTTTGGCATCGAGTTTTGAAAATTGACTTAGTGATCTATTGCTTGTTTAGATGAATAGATGCCAGTGATGTAAGAAAGATATTTGCTACTCTTGATGAGTCTTTGCTCATTTGATGATTCATTATCCACCAAGATCTCTGAGGCATCTATTTTGGACCACACATGTATTATTTTAATTTTATAATTATTTTTCTAAAATCCAATATTTAAATACCAAAAAAAACCAACATATTTTGTATTGCACATTTTCTAAGTTTCTAACCATGTCGACTGAAACAAGAGGGTCAAAAAGGTCAAAGACAACCAATGATTACACACAAACGTCAGATGTTCTCAAACCAATCTTAATAACAAAGATGACAAAGATGACGAGTTTGAATCTGAACAACATCGACACCTTGTTGGAAGGGATAAAGCGAAAATGTTTGCATCATTGTTAAATAACTCGCCGGAGAATAAATATCAGCGTTTGTTTGAGATAATGGACCAGCATCTTTCTTTGCAAAAAGAAAAAATCGCTATACTGAAAGAAAAGGTAGCATTTAAAAAACAGAAAGTGTATTTAGAAATTCTTGAAACGAAGACTGATGATTTGGAGGGTGACGACCTTCTAACGGTATTAGCCATAAAAAAATTAGTTATTACTTTTGTTTAGAGATATATATTTGGAGGGTGACGACCTTCTTGAAACGAAGACTGATGTTTTAGAGATATATATTTGTAATTTTTATTACTTTTGTTTTGTAACTTTTTTTTTAATGTATTAATGAAATATTTTTAATTTTAGTTATTTTTCTTTTTAATGAAATATCTATACAAGAACGAGTTACCGGAGATAAGAATTTGCCGGAAACTTTCAATTGCCGGTTTCAATGGTTTCTGTGAACACCTACAACATGTTTAAGTTTAATGGTAAATGAGATAAAAAAACAAAAATGACCAAATGAGTAACAGTTATTACCTTCATAAGTTATTACCTTCATAAGTTATTTTCCCCATAGATTAACTACCAATTTGAGTCGTTCTTGTTCCAGTTTTCCAGAATTCCAAAACCAATTTGCCATTTCTAAATTACCTACCGACAGCTTGAAGTTCGGAATCGAATGTTCCAGTTTTTAGTCTTTACAACCAATTTATCATTTATAAATCATTAATCAACAATTTAAGAGTTCAGAACCCCATGAATCACACATCTATTATTCGACAGCAATTTATAGTATTATATTTGTATTCACAAGTCACTCCCCAACACATGTCACGCCTAATCACACCTCAAGTGCTCAACTTTATAATGGATTTTTTATAAAAAGGATTTATATGTTTATAATTGATAAATATTGTTTGTCCTTGCTACTTGAAATTGTACAGGTTTTTTTTGTTACTACATAATATTGGCTACCCTCAAGAAAGCAAGAGTCTATATTGAACTTTCTAAGTCACTTAATTGTTTACTTGACTTCATTTAATATTTGTGCATGTTTACTGTTGTACATGTTCTTAGTTGATTGGTCAGATTTTTGTATTTTTTCATATACTATATTAATCATAAGACAGTTATGAACAATGAACTTTTTGGGATTCAAAGGTTTGCCGCAATGGTTTTAAAACAAGTTTTTGTCCATGCCTTGGCTTATTGGAGCCGCCACTTTGTGGTTTGGTTATTCTGGGTGATATCCCTTACATAAATGGTCCTTAGATTTTGTTTAGCTTGACACTTTTGGCTATTATGTGGGTTTTGTTATTATACACCTCTATTTATTTAGTTTCCTATCTTGCACCTTTGCCATAAGTTAGATAAACGATCCCTACATTTTGCTGATGAGAATTCATCGACTTTTTGATTTTTGAATTTTTTTTTGGTTTTTTTTGATTTTTTTTTGTTGTTTTAAATGCATCGATTTAAAAAAAATCTTTTCGGGCGAAGCTCGAGATCACCTCCTAGTTTTATTTAAGAAATTATTTTAAGTATTAATTAAAATGTTGTTTATGATATATTTAATGGATAATACTTTATGGAAGATATTGTGTAATCTTAATATTGTAAATGATCCGAATTAATGGGGAAGATATCGCTGGTTTGGTGGATAAGGGTATGAGTTCAATTATTCACTCTAAACTCGCTCCATTGTCAGATCTAGTTTTCACTGTTGGATCTTAGTCTTAATTATAAACATAAAAACTTAGCAAAAACAAATTCATTTCGACCATCAAAATTGAACCGAAGAACATGGATCTAACATTACAACCAACTAAAACTACTGTCAGGAAATCAGACGAGACTTGTCAAGACTCGGAACAAATCTGATGCCACTTGCCAAGTTCTGTGACCCTTATTAGGAAGTAATGCGGATAACACACGAAACCAAAAGCACACAAAAACACAGTATATATGTGGTTTGGTCAAGGTGACCTACGTCCACAGGCAAGATGGGAGTATTATTTGTTCACCGAGTTCTCAAACAAAGATTACAAGTACAACTCAACAAAGATTTGTCCTACTCACTAAGGATTCAAGACACAAAAATAAGTTAGCATGCATTCCTATTTATACTTGAGGTATCAGACCTAAAACTCTAATAGGCCAAGCCAATTGGCCCCTAGGCCCATGAAAGATGTCAACCAATCACATTCCGCCATAACATACAACACATGAGTATCAACAATGCACATGATAGAGCACCATGAGCCATAGTGGAGCATCATGATGCATATGTGGCATATCATGAACACTAGTGGCCCAACATCCATCATGGTGTATTCTTTGAGCATCACCAACTTCTGAGCATCATAAAGGACTTCATAGCACACGTGGCTCATCAAAGCGCACTCTGCACCAAGATAGCGCATATTGCATGAAGAAGGCCCATCTCATGCAAGGATGGCACAACTCCCTCCCATTTGGCGCAACATGCTCCCAATGTGGCAAAACATCCTCCATTATGGCACAACTCTTTCCAAGGTTGGCGCAACATTTCCACTTGGCGCAACATTTACCAATTTGGTGCAAGATCTCCCATGAGTGGCGCAACTCCCTTCCTCTTGGTGCAACTTCATCATAAATGGCACAACGCTCTTCCACTTGGCACAAATTTTATCATGATGGCGCAACTTCTTCTTGGATGGCGCAACATGTTGCTCCATGTTGCTCCAAGTTGCTCCAAATGCTCAAAGTTGTTCCAAGTTCTCCAAGTTGCTCCAAATAAGTTCCAAGTGCTCCATTTGAACTCTAATGCTCCATGAGAATGCTTCAAATTATTAAGTCATATTTAACAATATCCACCTTGACTTGAGCATCCTATGAACTCCACTTTAAACAAGAACTTCCACTCCCTTCCTGCCATCAAGCCCCGAAGGGGCTTATCTCCCGCGAACATCAACCAAGTCCATGAAAAGCTTGAACTTCTCTCTGGGGCAACGACCTTATCACCATGTCTTCTGGATTCTCCTTGGCACCAAACTTTTGAATGCATAACTTGTCATAGAACATGATAGGTTTCTCCACTTTCAAAAGAATACTCTGAATGAGACCAATTGCCAATGATCTTCTTATCTCCATATCACTTTCATGGTCTGAGTATATCAATCCAACCGAGTCCGTATGTCATGCATTGACACTATACACCAGACAAACATCAAGCGTTCCTTTCAAGTGTCGCAAGACCTACTTGACCACTTCCCAATGAGCTTTCCCCTGATTGTACCGAACCACCAAAGAAGTACCAACACATTTGTACTGATCACGATAGAATGCCTGCAAGACTTTCTCAATGTAATGAGAAATATATAACTATCCTTCTCTTCTATCACTCGGAATCTCCATCATTGTTATCTTCTTTTCAACTCCTAAATCGTTCATCACAAACTCGTTCTCCAGAAGCTTCATCAAGTTGTATTTCCATGCCACCCTGCAGTTCCATATTTATCACAAAACTGTACGGGGTTTCTGTTTCAAACTCCACCTTCTGGCTAGCACCCTGATCGTTCCCCGCGACACTTATAACACCTCCTCTATGGTTAAACATAGCGGATTCAAAGGTTACATATCTGCTAATAACAAATATTGGAGTCTTTCCTTCTTCTGTACACCACAGACAACGACCTTTCCCTCCAGATGCATATCCTATAAATATGCACTTCATTGCCCTCAGCTCCAGTTTACCATAATTCACACGAGAGTAAGCAGGGCATTCAAACATTCGTAAACCAGAATTCTCAAAGGGTTTCCAAGACCACACTTCTTGAGGTGTCTTACAATCAATTGCAATTGATGGAGATCTGTTCACCAGATAGCAAGCAGTGTTGATTGCTTCCGCCCAGAGTTGCTCCGATAAATCAGCAAATAATCACACTCACAAGCATGCTCCACCATTGTTTGGTTCAGCCATTCCGCCACTCTGCTTTGCTATGGTGTTAGCCATACAGTATGATGCCTCAATGTACCTTCTGTTTTTCAAAAGTTGTAAAACGAAGTCTTGCAGAACTCCAACCCATTTTCTGTTTTGAGTGACCCGACATGTTTCCCAATCTATTTATCAACCATCGTATTCCACTCTTTGAACCTCCCAAATACTTCATTTTCGTCCTTTGTCTTAGAAAGTACACCCATGCCTTCCTTGAGTAGTCATCGATAAAAGTGAAAAAGCATTGACATCCACAATGAGACTTCACAGGAGAGGGTCCCCATAGATATGAGTGAACACACTCGAGGATCTTCTTGCTTGAGTGTTGAACCAAACTCAAATTCACCCTGCGTCGCATCTCTTGAACACAAGCTTCACTACGTTTAGCATTTCCAGTTGCATCTCCACCAAACAATCCCTTCTTACTCATATGTCCCAACTTATTATGCAACAATTTTCTTTCATCATCATATTAATCCAAGGATTGGGATACAATCACCGTTCCCCTAATCATCCTTCCTTATAGGATATAAATTCCATGATTCATCTTCCCATTGATAACCACAAGAGCACCCTTGGAGACTCTTACACAGTCACCCTATCCAGAATACTTCAATCTATCCTTCGCCAAAGTGCCAAGAGAAATCAAATTATTTCAAAGCTTCGGGACGAACCACCAATCCACTTTCTTGAATATACCATTGTGCATCTTAATCTGCATCGTGCCACTTCCCTTGATACTTCTCACACATCTTCACTATGCTATTCACGATTGCATGTCATATGATAGGATGATCCAGAGTCCAAGATTCAAGCATCATCATAACTAGATGTACATACTGTCAACACTTCACCATCATTTCCTTCATCAGAATTTCTTTGAACCACAACAACATTGTTGTTGCTTGGTCCAACACCATTATTCCCTTCCACCTCTATCTGATGTTATTCCTCTGCTTGCAAACAAACCGAAACTGGAAACTTCTTCTCCATCTGAAAATTTTCTTTTTAGTTCCTTGGACATCAAATAATCATTCACATCATTCACAATTATCGTTTTCCTACCATACAACATGGTATCAACGAAATTCTCATAAGAATTCGGCAGTGAACATAAGAGGATAAGTGATTGATCTTCATCTTTAATATCGACATTCACACCTTGTAAATTGTAGATGATCCTATTGAGGCTATCCAAATATGTCACACCCCCGAACCAGGACTACGGAAACGTCCGGGGGCGGATGACGTCATTGTACAGTATCAAAACAATTGAATATGAATGAAACATAGCATTCCAAGAGACATACATTGAAAATACACACTTACATAGTTTACATTTCGTACTTGTTCATCAGTTACATAAAAGTGACAAGAAGTAAAATTTCATGAAGTCGCACCACTTGATCTCATAGCAGAGCTGATTACCTGTTACTGGTTCCCTGAGAATACAAGTTGTTTTGAAAAGCGTCAACTAAAAAGTTGGTGACTTCATAAGCATTTTTGTATAAAAAATGGTTTTGCACTTGTCCAGAATAGTTCTCGTAGTACTTTCAGAAAATCCGATATTTTCTATGAAAATGATTTGTAAGTCTCGTTCCAAAACTGTGAATATATGCATGTATGTCCTTTGTTATCTTTTGTTTGTAAAAGTAAAGCGAACGTTCCCAGAAAATCCAATATTTTCTGATGTAAGAAAAACTGTAGTCTTAAACCCTAAGACCGGAAGTGTAAGAGACTGAATACTTGAAAAATGATTTGCAGTTTTATAGTTTAATAAAACCGATGAAGTGTAAGCTTCCCGTAAACCAAAATCGTATTGTTAATCCCTATGTGAGTCGCTATAACCATGCTTGATACGACTAAAATGCCTGTCATGACGTTTTCAGGCGTCAGTTTCGGTTTCGCTCTCCCTCCAGGAGACTCTGGTTATAACTATAGGACTTACGGTGTACGCTAGGTAGGTACGGTGAAGGAAAGTCTCACAAGAGCATTAACAGATTTACGTGAACTATGACTCCCTTTTACTTGAAAAATAAGATAATTATGCCTTTAAATAATTATGTGTACCTTTGAGAAGTGTGGTTTGTGACCTCCAAACTATACCGATTATAGTTTATTATGTTTGTTTGTCAAGACAATTTATATAATCATATATATATATATATATATATATATATATATATATATATATATATATATATATATACATATAAGTTAACATGTTTAGAGGTTTTAAAAGAATATATCATATAAACTTACATCTAACACAAGTATAAGGACTTTTAGTATGATAAATACAATTTCTAGTTTTTGACTTTTCTGTCCATGTTTTTAGAAAAATTATAGAAAAATCATCGTAAGTCTAAATCTGGATCCGTAAACTTTGAGAGTTTAGAAAATGAGTCTACTTTGTTCATAATTTTTATTATAATTTTTAGTGGTCTCAAACCAGTGTGAAAATCTTCATCTTCACAGACTGGTCCGAAATCATTTCTGAAATGATAGACAGTTTTGTAAAAATCGCCAAAAATGGTAGAAAAATCGTATGAACGCGTGCGAGTAGTCTTTAGAAAGGTATTAACCTGAGCTATTTGAATATTGAACATTATGGAAAAATATTGAGTTTAAGATGGTCAAAACAGTCCGTGAATAGACCATAACTTTTCTGTTGAAAGCTGATGTTTAAATTTAGATTATGTTTTGGTGTTGTAACTTGTATTCCCCCCCTAAAACTTGAAGAAAACATGAAAAATGTAAGGGTATGAAGCTCACCTTAGGATTTTTCGTGTGATAGGAAGAAGAAGGAAGAAGTTTTCGAGCCAAGCTTGGTCTTGGAGTGATTCTCGAAAAGTTGATGTTCTAAGGATCATACACACGAAAATGAGTGTGTAAATGGAATGATCTTAACACAACCATGTATAAAAACACTTTGAGATTCACAAGAAACTTACCTAGTTCTTGTGAGGATCTTGAAGAGATAACTCTTGAGGATGGCACCCACGGATTTTATAGAGAAGATGAGAGGAAGTTCTTGAGAGTGAAGTTGGAAAAATGTTTGATGTGTGTGTGGTTGTGTGTCTTGGCCGAGAATAAGAGAGAGGGGGGGGGGGAGAGAGAAGAGGGTTGACCTTTTTGAATGTTGATGTGAAGCTTGCATGGAAATATGTTGGTTAATGTGACAATCCGGAAAATGTTTGGTTTTAGACCCATTTTGCTATCTTTTGGCATTGTTTGGAGTCTGTTTGGGTGTTCTAAGCGTTGTACATTCAATGATCGAGTGTTAGGAAGTGTTTGCTTGAGTGCTAAGTATAAAAATCAAGCTATAAACCCTTCATGTGGAGTTTTCGGCCACCACAAATGAGTTTTCGGTTAAAACTCATGTGGACCGAAAACTCATCCCATAAGCATGAGTATTCCTCATTTCCTTCACTTTTTTTTCATTCTTTCACTTTCACCTCAAGAACACATGAGTTTTCTCTCAAGTATCATCCCGATCTTCATACTTGATCTTCAAAAATCGTAAGTGTTCTTTCTCTAGTTAGTTGTTAATCCTTCTTAACTAGCTTCATCCTCATGATTCATCCATAAAAATCATGTTTTCATAGATCTTCAAGTTTCACCAAGAACACCAAGAACACACACTAGTGTTCTTGGCCAATATCAACCATTTCAAGCTTCTAGATCGTAAGTACTCTTCCCTATACTTGTTATCTAGTTGAAACTCTTGATTTAGGGTCTTGAAATCACCATTTATCCAAGAACAAAAGGTGTTTTCGGTCTAGTGCATCTCCTTAGACCGAAAACCCTTATGAATGGTGCAATATGACTTTAAACCTTTCCTAAAGCTTAGTCATGAATCTAGAACACTTCATTGATTGTTGAAAGCCCTTGGAAATCACCTTATGCATCAAAGACCATGGGTTTTCGGTCAAAACCATTTGGACCAAAAACCATATGGACCGAAAACCATATGGACCGAAAACCACAAGAACCGAAAACTCCAAGAAACATACCACTTGGACCGAAAACTCCCTTAAGTAGCTTTACAACCCTTTTATGCAAATCCTAAGTGATTGTAACACTTCCTTTTAAGGATTTCTTAGTCCTTAAAGTGTTATTCTTTACCTGATTAGTTGAGTAAACACTATATTCATGTCAATATGTGTCCTTATATGTCATTTAGGACCTATTGTGTCTCGGGACTTCATTCGTGGAACTTCTCATCCTTACACACATACCCGTTTGAATCACCCACATCAGGTGAGTTCATACCCCGTAATGAATCTTTTAAATGTTTTAACTGTTTTAAGGGGGGGGGGGATACAAGTTGAACACAATGTTAATTGTGTAAATGTTTGTTATAAACATCTTTCAAAATATTACTTATGTTATTTATAAGTTTTCAAAACATTTCAAAAACTCTTTTAAAGTTATGTTACTTTTTAGTTATAGAAAACTCTGTTTTTAAAGTACAAGCATAACTTGGTAGATAAACAAGTCCTTTTCAGTAACAGTCCAAGTAGAACATCAGTAAACTATAATAGGTATAGTTTAGGAGAATTCTATTCATTACTTCTAGTACAATGAAGCACACAAAGAGTCAGTTCTTACATGAATCAAACAATACCATACAGAACATATAGCGAAGAGAATCAAACAATACCATACAGAGAGAACACACAATTAAGAGAAACAAACAGAACAAACAAGTTAGGTTGCTATAGCATGAGAACACAATATAGGATGTAATTATACCAATGAATCACTAACGCATTGTTTTAACAAAAGTTGATAGTTATATTGGGTATACATGATCATATAACTTTAATGTGAATTACACGGCTTGCAAGAATTTGCAGAGGTCGTGTTTGGTTCCCTTAATCTCTTGACAGGGAGAGTGTTTAGTAGGGGTTCTAGCCTTCACATTATGACCGTAATAAAACAAATATGTTTTTAGGTTATTAGTACATCCGCATGTCATTATAAACGACAGCTGTGTACTTACATTTCCCATTACTTTCGTAAAGTGACAGTACCACTTGAAAGTCAAACTTAAACTATTTTCTAGTCAAGATAGTTATAAACTAGGGAAAATATACATTTTTACAATCGACAATCGGAACAGTCGAGTCTAGCACGTAACAGAAGATGCCTTGGTAGAAGGCTACGTTTAGAAGAAAGGACCATAATGCTAGTCTTATGATTTCTTAACGTATATGTCACAGGATATATATATACTAATAGAATCCGACAGGTAATAGGATGTGTGCTCTCCGCTTCATTTCCTGTTCCTCGTTTGGTTGTGGGCTTGGAACGAATTCACCCAATCTATTTTCTACCCGATTCTATATATATGTATGCTTAGTATACATTAAGACATCATAAGGGTACCAGGTATGGGTCAGGTTATAGGACATAGAGTCCAAGCACAGTTTTCTAGTACAAAACATTCTTTCCAAAATCAGTACTTTTGGTATACAAAACTAGAAACTTCCCAGTAAAGGGTTTAATCCATTTTATTAGACCAGTACAATTTAAAGGACCTTAGGTGAGTAACTCTATAATACCTTAGTTTAGACACCATGTTTATATATAAAACTAATACCCAATAGGTAGTTGGATGTGTGCTTTCCGCCTTACTTCCTGTTCCTCGTTGGGTTGTGGGCTTAGGACAGATTCACTCAATTAACTTTCTATCCGATATTAGATTATATATAGCAGTATAAACTAAGCTATTATAAAAGTAGTCACTGTGGTCACTATTTTATTATAAGAAATAAGGGTTTTCTTAAAGAACTTTTCATTAGATTCAAAGGAACCGTTACAACTAACTCCATGAGTAACAAGTGTTTACACTAGGGCTATATACGACGATGATCTAACAACCAATGGGATGTGTGCTATCCGCCTTAATTTCTGTTCCTCGTTTGGTTGTGAGCTTAGGGCAGATGCGCACAATCGATTGTTTGTTTACTCTGAGTCTTATATAACTCGTATCCACTTAGTACCCATAGAAAGGGTTGTAGTTTCATTTTACTTAAACTTCCATCAAAGTAGGAAATATAGGATTTTCTAGAGGAACAGGCGATCTTTCCAAAACAGAGCTTACATTTTACATCTACATTTTCAACAACACTTTACAACTTACCTACATCATTGAAATCTTATGAACTCACCAGCTTAATTGCTGATCAACTCTTTCAAATAACTTGTATTCTCAGGAGAATATTAGACAGGTGCTCGTGCTGGGGATTCAGAAGATGAAGCATTATAGCTTCAAGTCTTGTTTTGTTATTTGTGTATGAATTCTATGTTTTGTGAACACACACATTGTAAACACTTTCTTTCGAAATGAAATGGTTGTTCATTACTTGTTTACCATATACATATCTCGTGATACTAAACATGACGTCCTCCACCCCTGAACGATTCCGCCGTTCCGGTTTTGGGGTGTGACAGATTGGTATCAGAGCATTGTTTATAGTGAACTGAGTATATCAGCCAATAAAAGATATACAGCTATAAATACAATGGGGCTTAAGTGCTCTGGATAATGATATATTTTAGAGTATAACTACAAGTTATAAAAATATACCTACTTGCTTATACATGTACATGATAGAACTAGTGTCACGAGGAGAACATAACTAAAGTATTTAAAGGTTGGGCACTGTCGTCAACCTGAACAGTTATGTAATCATAGCTAGGATCAATATAGCCTGATCAACTATATTCATTCGAGATGTGACCGACATGTGTTTGGGAATGATGGGGTGTTGCAACAGTGTTAAAACTTACCAGAACACCAGAACAAGTACATTACGTTAAAATACTATAGGAGTATTTTAGTCCATATAAATAACTTATGTGATAACTTAAAAGACCTTTACGGATAGGTCTATAATCTTGTAATATATATTCCTAAAGTTTTCTATGTAATTAAGATCTTATAGACTTAGAATCTGTGGTCTACGCTACGCTATCCATTCCTCTTAAGGGTGTAGTTTTGGAGTAGGATCACTTATTTGAAGGTCTATTTAATCTTCAACTATATACAAACTTGTATAAATTGTACAATTATAGGAGGACTCCGTAAGGATCACCCCATAAAGTTACCTTAAAGCTCATAGATTCTTTAGTCACTTTCATTTTCGCACGACAAGCCCAGATAGATGTAACCACTTCCTCATAGTAGACAACAGAAAAGTCCAGGAGGAACAAGAACAAGTTCATGAGAAGTTTTCAAAGAAGGATCAACCGAAGTAACCAAAACATCTTACACGTCATACTAATAAATAATAGTCTGGTTAATTTAATGAGCAAGTGGAAACACTGCTCACATTATTTGTTAAGATTATTTTCTTACATGCAGCTGGTAACAGTTATTCAGGAAACAGATATTCATTCGAGGATAGTTATTTCAAATTCATAGAGTTTATTAGGTATAGACTCTTTTATGGATTGTCTCTAGAACCCTGTGGAAGTCAGGACCCGATACATCCAGAACTAGGATAACCTTGTCTTTTCAGCTTTCGGCTTGTGTCCATTGCTTTAGACTTATTCTGTCTCATCTTTGTGTTCTTTTAGCAAAGATGCCTCCTTGCAGATCTATCAGACGCACTACTCCGATAACCCCAATACCGCCTCCTTCGCAAATCGATATGGCAACTATAAACGCTGTAGTGGCCGCGGCTGTGGCAACAGCCATGGCTCAATATCACTCCATCAGTACCAATGGAGGTGAGACGCCTACTGATTCTACTCGAGGTGAGGTCCTCGTGCGCTCGAGAGAGTTCTCCTACAAGGACTTCACCAAATGCCAGCCATTCTCCTTTAATGGGACTGAAGGAGTCATTTCCCTCATGCAATGGTTCAAGAAAACAAAGTCGATCTTCGAAATCTGTTTATGCCCAGAAGGAAGCAAAGTGAAGTTTGCTGCCTGCACCTTCTCTGGCAAGGCCCTAACATGGTGGAACAGCCATGTTAAGTCACTGACCCTATCAGTGGCTAACTCAATAGGTTGGGAAAACCTAAAAGAGTTAATGCGGGAGGAATACTGCCCGTTAGGCGAGATTCAAAAACTGGAACAAGAGCTGTGGGATCTCACTATGGTCGGTTCTGACATAGTGACCTACACCGACCGGTTCAGCGAACTAGCAGCTCTATGCCCCGGGATGATTACCTCGGAGAGCAAGAAGATAGAAAGATACATTTGGGGTCTGACTGCTCCGACCCAAGGAAATGTGTTGTCTTCTAACCCAGCCACGTTCGATAGTGCTAAACGCCTGGCTCAACGACTCATCGACCATGGAGTCCGCCATGGTGTAAAAGTCCCTATTCCCGATCCATCGAGGGAAGAGGACAGTAATCAGAAGTCGGGGAACAAGAGAAAGAAGAAGCGAACAACACAAGACACCCCGCAAGAGCAACGAGCGAGTACTATGTACGCCGCTACGACGCCTACTGCTTCAGCACCTGCCAGTCGATATGCTGGAAACCTTCTGAAGTGTGGAAAGTGCAACTTTCACCACACCGGAGTATGCCGGGAAATGCAGTGTCTGAACTGCCACAGAAAGGGACACACAGTCCGTTTCTGCAAGGCACCGGCTCAACCGATCTCCCAAGTCCTCAGAGCTGAAGAAAACTAAGCCTGCTATGGCTGTGGTGAGACTGGACATTTGCAGAGGAACTGCCCGATAGTAAAGAACTCAGGCGCGGTTGGACGCATTCTGATGATCACCGCAGGAGAATCTACCCCGGAGTCGTCGACGAGTAGCGGTACGTTTTCGAAATAATAATTACTTTTAAAATTAATTTTATATTCATATAAGATTAAAATTTAGGGATAACACTTAAAAGTAACTATAAAAACTCACATGTTGAAATAGGTCGTAGTATTCAAGAGAACTAAGAGATCCCTTAGAGAAGCTATTATGGCTTACCATATACATCAGGGTTGTGCGCAACTAAGATGTTGCAGACTAAGAGTGAGTGACTCCGCTTAGATCCCCATTCCTTAATTGGTTGGGGGGATTTGAGGCAGAGTTACTTAGTCGACTGCCTGGTACATCTTAAATATTCATAACTTGTATATGGTGGGCGATTGTAGTGGTACCAAAGAGGATTATGTTATAAAGTATCCCCACGGTTAATAGAGCACTTTTGTTCGTATGTATGCGCACATAGCGGTACGATACGTAGGAGTGTTAACTTCAAATAGAAAACAGGAAACACGGGAACAGTTACAAAGAGTACATTGTCGAGCGTACTAGGAGAACAATATCGAGCATACGAGGGATACATCGTCGCATAGCAGAAGTTTCTTTCATTTGACCAAAACTTTGTTCAGTAAAGAGTCTGTTACTATCTTTCGTCATGAGTTAGCGCGGTCCTCACCATACTGAGTTCATATGTTTCTATCACCTCGATCGGCAAGTTCTCGAAACTTTCGTCATTCGTATCGAAAGTCCGACCTAAACCTCAGTTTTATCTTTCGTATTCTAAACCCCCGAAGTACTCGTGCGAAGAGTACTTTGTCCTCCGAAGCCTTATCGCCAGATGTCCGCAGACCGTCACGAAATACCGCTCGTCCAGCAGACCAAGTTCGAGCATAAAGGCTAAGGACGAATACAGCCCACCTATTACTATTCAATGTATACGCGAGGGTGGTATATGATTATGATTACGCGGATTTAGTATGTGTGTTTCCGCCCTATCTCTAGTTCCTTGTTAGGTTGTGGACCTAGGGCAGAGTTACACATCCGACCGTCTTACTAACCCTAATTATATACGACTTGTATACACGAGGTAATGATAGATGTACCAAGTACGAATCCTATCATGAACAGAAGGGCAAAGTTGCCAGGTCTACGAGTAGGTATTCTGCCAATCCGAGGAGCGCAACCCCAGTAGTACGGCTAAGAAAGCTAATTTCGGGACGAAATTCCATCTAACGGGGGGATGATGTGACAATCCGGAAAATTTTTGGTTTTAGACCCATTTTGCTATCTTTTGGCATTGTTTGGAGTCTATTTGGGTGTTCTAAGCATTGTACATTCAATGATCGAGTGTTAGGAAGTGTTTGCTTGAGTGCTAAGTATAAAAATCAAGCTATAAACCCTTCATGTGGAGTTTTCGGCCACCACAAATGAGTTTTCGGTTAAAACTCATGTGGACCGAAAACTCATCCCATAAGCATGAGTATTCCTCATTTCCTTCACTTTTTTTTTTCATTCTTTCACTTTCACCTCAAGAACACATGAGTTTTCTCTCAAGTATCATCCCGATCTTCATACTTGATCTTCAAAAATCATAAGTGTTCTTTCTCTAGTTAGTTGTTAATCCTTCTTAACTAGCTTCATCCTCATGATTCATCCATAAAAATCGTGTTTTCATAGATCTTCAAGTTTCACCAAGAACACCAAGAACACACACTAGTGTTCTTGGCCAATATCAACCATTTCAAGCTTCTAGATCGTAAGTACTCTTCCCTATACTTGTTATCTAGTTGAAACTCATGATTTAGGGCCTTGAAATCACCATTTTTCCAAGAACAAAAGGTGTTTTCGGTCTAGTGCATCTCCTTAGACCGAAAACCCTTATGAATGGTGCAATATGACTTTAAACCTTTCCTAAAGCTTAGTCATGAATCTAGAACACTTCATTGATTGTTGAAAGCCCTTGGAAATCACCTTATGCATCAAAGACCATGGGTTTTCGGTCAAAACCATTTGGACCAAAAACCATATGGACCGAAAACCATATGGACCGAAAACCACAAGAACCGAAAACTCCAAGAAACATACCACTTGGACCGAAAACTCCCTTAAGTAGCTTTACGACCCTTTTATGCAAATCCTAAGTGATTGTAACACTTCCTTTTAAGGATTTCTTAGTCCTTAAAGTGTTATTCTTTACCTGATTAGTTGAGTAAACACTATATTCATGTCAATATGTGTCCTTATATGTCATTTAGGACCTATTGTGTCTCGGGACTTCATTCGTGGAACTTCTCATCCTTACACGCATACCCGTTTGAATCACCCACATCAGGTGAGTTCATACCCCGTAATGAATCTTTTAACTGTTTTAACTGTTTTAAGGGGGAGGGGATACAAGTTGAACACAATGTTAATTGTGTAAATGTTTGTTATAAACATCTTTCAAAATATTACTTATGTTATTTATAAGTTTTCAAAACATTTCAAAAACTCTTTTAAAGTTATGTTACTTTTTAGTTATAGAAAACTCTGTTTTTAAAGTACAAGCATAACTTGGTAGATAAACAAGTCTTTTTCAGTAACAGTCCAAGTAGAACATCAGTAAACTATAATAGGTATAGTTTAGGAGAATTCTATTCATTACTTCTAGTACAATGAAGCACACAAAGAGTCAGTTCTTACATGAATCAAACAATACCATACAGAACATATAGCGAAGAGAATCAAACAATACCATACAGAGAGAACACACAATTAAGAGAAACAAACAGAACAAACAAGTTAGGTTGCTATAGCATGAGAACACAATATAGGATGTAATTATACCAATGAATCACTAACGCATTGTTTTAACAAAAGTTGATAGTTATATTGGGTATACATGATCATATAACTTTAATGTGAATTACACGGCTTGTAAGAATTTGCAGAGGTCGTGTTTGGTTCCCTTAATCTCTTGACAGGGAGAGCGTTTAGTAGGGGTTCTAGCCTTCACATTATGACCGTAATAAAACAAATATGTTTTTAGGTTATTAGTACATCCGCATGTCATTATAAACGACAGCTGTGTACTTACATTTCCCATTACTTTCGTAAAGTGACAGTACCACTTGAAAGTCAAACTTAAACTATTTTCTAGTCAAGATAGTTATAAACTAGGGAAAATATACATTTTTACAATCGACAATCGGAACAGTCGAGTCTAGCACGTAACAGAAGATGCCTTGGTAGAAGGCTACGTTTAGAAGAAAGGACCATAATGCTAGTCTTATGATTTCTTAACGTATATGTCACAGGATATATATATACTAATAGAATCCGACAGGTAATAGGATGTGTGCTCTCCGCTTCATTTCCTGTTCCTCGTTTGGTTGTGGGCTTGGAACGAATTCACCCAATCTATTTTCTACCCGATTCTATATATATGTATGCTTAGTATACATTAAGACATCATAAGGGTACCAGGTATGGGTCAGGTTATAGGACACAGAGTCCAAGCACAGTTTTCTAGTACAAAACATTCTTTCCAAAATCAGTACTTTTGGTATACAAAACTAGAAACTTCCCAGTAAAGGGTTTAATCCATTTTATTAGACCAGTACAATTTAAAGGACCTTAGGTGAGTAACTCTATAATACCTTAGTTTAGACACCATGTTTATATATAAAACTAATACCCAATAGGTAGTTGGATGTGTGCTTTCCGCCTTACTTCCTGTTCCTCGTTGGGTTGTGGGCTTAGGGCAGATTCACTCAATTAACTTTCTATCCGATATTAGATTATATATAGCAGTATAAACTAAGCTATTATAAAAGTAGTCACTGTGGTCACTATTTTATTATAAGAAATAAGGGTTTTCTTAAAGAACTTTTCATTATATTCAAAGGAACCGTTACAACTAACTCCATGAGTAACAAGTGTTTACACTAGGGCTATATACGACGATGATCTAACAACCAATGGGATGTGTGCTATCCGCCTTAATTTCTGTTCCTCGTTTGGTTGTGAGCTTAGGGCAGATGCGCACAATCGATTGTTTGTTTACTCTGAGTCTTATATAACTCGTATCCACTTAGTACCCATAGAAAGGGTTGTAGTGTCATTTTACTTAAACTTCCATCAAAGTAGGAAATATAGGATTTTCTAGAGGAACAGGCGATCTTTCCAAAACAGAGCTTACATTTTACATCTACATTTTCAACAACACTTTACAACTTACCCACATCATTAAAATCTTATGAACTCACCAGCTTAATTGCTGATCAACTCTTTCAAATAACTTGTATTCTCTGGAGACTATTAGACATGTGCTCGTGCTGGGGATTCAGAAGATGAAGCATTATAGCTTTAAGTCTTGTTTTGTTATTTGTGTATGAATTCTATGTTTTGTGAACACACACATTGTAAACACTTTCTTTCGAAATGAAATGGTTGTTCATTACTTGTTTACCATATAAATATCTCGTGATATTAAACATGACGTCCTCCACCCCCGAACGATTCCGTCGTTCCGGTTTTGGGGTGTGACAGTTAATAACATTGTTGTATGTTAAACAAAAATGAGGTGGAAAGAGTTTTTCCCCATTTCTTTTTCTTCTTCTTTTTTTGTTTTATTCAATTCTTAGCCGAAACTAAGGGGGGGTTTGCGGCCTTAAGATTTCTCAAGGGTTTTCGGTTTTAAGGGTGGCCGAAAACACCCTAATTCCCTAAAGTGTTTGCGGTTTTTGATGTGTGTATGGGTCTTTGGGTTTTATTTCATCCAATAGAAGGGTTTTCGGCCCAAATGCAAGGCCCTAAAGAAGTTTTCGGCCCAATAAGGACCAAGGAGAAGTTTCTGGCCCAATAAGGCCCAAAGAAAAGCTTTTTGGTCCAATTAGGCCCAAAGAAAGGCTTTCGGCTCAATAAGGCCCAAGAAAGAGTTTTCAACCCAATAGGGTGTTGGGCCGAGAATTCTTGGATCAAGGCCCAAAATTGATTGGGCTTAGCTATTGGATCGAGTTTTTGGGCTTGCATGAGGCTATTTTGACTTAAATCACAATGTATGCATGTGTGAATTCAAATAACATTGTAGTTTGAATTTTATTAATAATATGCAACAAGGTTACATAGAGGAATTTGTTGTAAACAAGCTTCACATCTTAACCTTCAATTGCTAGTTGTGACAAAATGATCCATCACTTGGATGATTTCCGTCATCCTAATAGTATACAAACGTTGCTTCTGATACAACCTGTTCGTCAGAGAATTGTTCTGATACTTGTCACACAATTTCTCCCAAAGCCCAAATGCACTCGTTTGGTCCATGATCTCTCTCATTACTTCATCTGTCAAACTCAACAGTATGCGCTCTTTCCAGAATATTCACCTTTATTTCATCCGCCACGTCCTTTGGAAGTTTCACATCTCTTTCCAGTGTTGTTGCACATCCTTGTTGAACAAAAAGAGTCTTCATCTTCACCTTCCACAAAGTGAAATCATTCTAACCATTAAACTTCTCCAAATCGAATTTGTGAGAAGCTATGTTCAATCAACTAAACACCAACCACAACTCTGATACCACTTGTTAGGAAGTAAAGCGGAAAAAATGAAAAACCAAAAGCACAGAAAGACATAGTATTTATGTGGTTCGGTCAAGGTGACCTATGTCCATGGGCAGGATGGGAGTATTCTTTATTCACAGAGTTCTAAAATAGAGATTACAAGTACAACTTAACATAGATTTGTCCTACTCACTAAGGCTTCAAGACATACAAATGATGTAGCATGCATCCCTATTTATACTTGAGGGATCGGACCTAAAACCCTAACGGGCCAAGCCCATTGGCCCATATGTAACGAACCAAATTTTCCCACTTTTCCATCGAGGTTAGTTCCGTTACATTTCATGTTAAGTTACTTTTCATTGAGTTAAGTTAACTTTTGGGGGATTAAGTGTAAGAAATGCTTACTTGGTCATGCATATGTGTCATATACTCATTTCTACACACTTTGAGGGTCTAACATGAAAGATAAGTTTGTATTTATACTTCACTTAACCCTAATCTGATATTCAACAACCATTTATAGCCAACAAACCCTATTCTAAGCCTCCACATTGTTGAGAGAGTGTTCTAGGGTTCTTGCCATTGGTGGTGAGTTGAAGTGAAGAAGGAAGGTGAAGTCATTGGTGTATTGGGTGGATTCTTGGTGGAATTCTTGAAGCTTCTCCCTTAGCATCATGTTGGTGATTCATTTCTGGATTTACAGAAGGTAAGGACATCTTCCTTTAATTCATGTTGTTGTCCTACAAACTACACACAAGAAACCTTGAATGATGCTAAATTATTGGTTTTGGTGTGTTAGTTGGTCCCATTATTTTCCCAATCATTCTAGGAATTTGGAAATGGTATTGAGGGGCTAAGATCATCTCAATGGAGGTTTTGATCAGACCCAAATTGAGCAGAATGAAGAGATCTTTAACATCCTAAAAATCACGATAAAATTTTTCATTTTTCAATTATGGTAAAATCATTGTTTCCAATCAAAATCCAAGTCAAAACCAAATGTCAAATACAATATCCCAGAATCAGAGTATCAGAAAATCTCCAGAACATGTCACTGAAGGATGTGTACGATCACGCCTTCGCCTTGCCCCGATCATCAGAAGTACCTGAAACATACCACTTAAACCGTAAATAAAAGCTTAGTGAGTTCCTCCAAAGTACCACACACAACCAAATAGATAACAACATGCAAATATGATCCTTCAGCCTGACTAGACCGCCTTGCAGGGCCTACAACCTATCTAGACCACTCTTCGGGCCTTCAGCCTGAATGGCCCGCCTCTCGGGCCTTCAGCCTATCCGGACCGCACCAGGTATCTTGGCCTTCAACACAAAGCAAGACCACCTCAACCCAACAAACCATAAAATTTCCACATATATAATAACAATCAATAACCAACAAGTACATATAATCAGAATGATCTATCAATCTAACACATACTCAGTGAACCTAGGTAATCATACAGATCTACCATTCTATCGTATAACCATCACAACATCAATCCAATACACCAGGATACATAATCCAGTGGGCCGACATTGGTGCCTTCGACCCACACGTGCGTTCGATCCACAAGTGCAGTGAGGAAAAACTCACCTCATAGTCTGAAATGTAGCTGAACAAATCACAGCTCCAACTGCTGACTCTACAGGTCACCTATACAACAAGCAGTGACATAATCTCAAACTACTGCTCAAAATACGCAAAATACCCCTAAGTCAAACTTGGTCAAAATCTTGGTCAAATTCAAGGTCAAAAGTTCAAAGATCCCCCTTTAGGTTGAGTACGTCTTGCGTACTCCCCTCTACGCCCATCGTAGAGGGTGCCTCTCAAGTCACAGGTTCGAAACCTGGTACGTGCAGCGTACCTCCAAGTACGCCCAACGTACCAGAGCTAAATCTCCATTTCACCATTATGTTCTTATTTCTTTAAGCCAAAGCGCCAAACTTCAGATCCAGGTAAAAAGGGATGTCTTAATGGATAAAGTCTCTGACTTTATCCATTTGCATGCATACAAGAGGGTAAAAACTCAAACCCTTCCAAAGTCCCAAAACTCTTGCATGACTTAATAATAATTCCAAAGCTCTCATTTTTATGAATTTATGAGCCTAAAACTACATATAACTACATTTCAAGGACTTGGAGTAGCTCATACTCCACTAGACCAAACTCTAAACTAGCAAGATCTGAACTTTATACCTCCAAAGGATGCTTGAGGTGAAGATACTTCTGGATCAAAGTGGTATTGAGCTTCCAAGAAGAATCCACTATATTCTCCTTCGTTCAAGAACACAAAAATACACTCTCTCAAGCTCAAATTCTCACATAATGTATTAGGGTTTGCAAGGGACGATTTGGGAGATGGAGGCTAATAAGGGGAAAGGTCTTGAGGAGATAAGGATGCTTAAATATGGATCAAACCTTCAAAATTAGGGTTTGAACCCCAGCAACATATGCCCTGCGTACGCTTTGGTACGCCCATCGTAGTAACATAGATACACACCTCACATAAAGTGAGCTATGCGGCTAATTTTGCAACAAATCAAAAACTTAGGGTCAAAAATGAAATCATCTGAACAAGGGTGTTACAATTCCCCCCCACTTAAATCAGACTTCGTCCTTAAAGTCCGGTGCTACGAATAACTCAGGGTAGTTCTCTCTCATCTGTGCCTCAGGTTCCCAAGTCCATTCAGAACCCTTTCGATGTTGCCACTGAACCCTGACCTATGGAACCACGTTGTTGCGCAAGGCCTTCATTTTCCCATCCAAAATCGCCACTGGTCTCTCAACATAATTCAGACGGTCATCAAATCGAATATCATCCAAAGGAACAACTGTTGAGTCATTAGCCACATACTTCCGAAGCTGAGAATCATAGAAGGTGTTGTGAATCTGACTGAGCTCCTCAAGCAAATCCAACTGATAGGCTACCCTGCCTACCCTGGTTAATACTTGAAACAACCCATATATATTGGGGCCCCAACTTGCCCCTCTTCCTGAAGTGTATTACACCCTTCCAGGTGATACCTTCAGTAAGACCATATCGCCAACCTGGAACTCCAACTCAGATCGACGTCTGTCAGCATAACTTTTCTGCCGACTCTGATCTATCCGCAACCTCTGCCTGATCTATTGGATAAGCTCTATCATCTGGAGAACTACCTCTATCCTTACCATGACCCTGTGACTGACCTCTCCCCAACAGACTGGGGTGCGACACTTTCTCCCATAAATAAGCTCAAATGGAGGTGCACTGATACTGGAGTGATAGTTGTTGTTGTAAGAAAACTCAGCAAGAGGAAGGTAGGAGTCTCAACTCCCACCAAAATCTACAACACAATCTCTCAACATATCCTCGAGTGTCTATAAGCAGTACTAAAGTGCAACATCTTATCCAATTCCTCGTTGAGCCGCTGCCAAAATCGAGAAGTGAAACGAACATTTCAATCAGATACAATGGAAACTGGAATACCATGCCGAACGACAATCTCGTGCACATATACATCGGCCAATTTCTCGGCCGAGGAGCTCTCCTGAATAGCTAGAAAGTGGGCACTCTTGGCCAGACGATCCACTATATCGCATCAAACCCCTTAGCCATTTGAGGTAACTTGGTGATGAAATCCATGGTGATTTGTTCTCATGTCCACATGGGAACCTCCAAAGGCCGAAGCTTGCTATGTGGACTTTGGTGCTCGACCTTGACCATCCGGCAGGTTAAGCACCTCTCAACATACCAGGCTATTTCCCTTTTCACACACGACCACCAATAACTAAGCCTAAAATACCGATACATCTTGGTGTATCTAGGGTGTATCGAAATAAGGACTTATGTGTCTCCTCTAACATAGTCTTCCTGATCCCGCCAAAATTTGGTACCCAAATCTGACCGCACCGGGTCAATAATCCACGGTTATCTGTAGAAAACCTGTCAATCTCACCCCTGATTTGCTCCTGCTTCCAATTCTCCTTCTTGACTCCCTTGTCCCGAGCCTCCCTAATCAAATCCAAAAGTGGCGAATCGGTCGAAATCTTCATACATAAGATCCCAACAGAAGAACTAGACGACTTACAACTCAAGGCATCAACGACCACATTCTCTTTCCCTAGGTGATAAAGAATCTCACAGTCATAATCCTTGACCATGTCAAGCCATCTATGCTGTCTCATATTCAGATTTGGTTAATCCATGAGATACCTCAAACTCTTATGGTTAGTGTAGATGGTACACCGGACTCTATACAACTAATACCACAAAATATTGAGGGCAAACACCACCGCCCCCAACTCCAGATCATGCGTGAGATATCGCACCTTATGTGCCTTTAGCGTCCTAAAAGCATACACAATAACCCTCCCTCGCTGCATAAGCACTGCCCCCAACCCGGTGATAGAAGCATCACAATAAACAACAAAATCGTCCACACCCTCCGGGAGGCTCAACACCGGGGCCTCGCATAATTTTTGTCTCGGTGTCTCGAATGCAGCCTGCTGCTCAGGCCCCCAACAAAAATCCACACCCTTCCTCATGAGACAAGTGAGGGGTACACCAACCTTGGATAAATCCTAAATAAATCTCCGATAATACCCTACTAAAACCTGAAAACTCCTGATATACGAGAGAGACTTCGGGACTTCCCACTGCATAACAACGTCAATCATGGCTGGGTCGAAAAAAATCTTGTTCTGTTTATTGAGGTGTCCTAACAAATGGACCTCCTGTAACCAAAATTCATACTTCGAGAACTTGGCATAAAGCCTATCCCTCCTCAAAACTCCCAACATCTCTCGAAGGTGCTCATCCCGCTCCTCCCTGGTCTTGGAATAGACCAGGATATCATCGATGAAAACAATAACTGATCGATCGAGCATTGGCCTGCACACTTGATTCATAAAATCCATAAATGTCGCAGACGCATTGGTGAGCCCAAACGACATCACCATGAACTCGTAATGACCATAACGAGTCCGAAATGTTGTATTCTCCATGTCCTCCTCTATAACCCTCATCTGATGATACCTTGACCTCAAATCAATCTTGGAGAACCAAGATGCACCCTGCGACTGATCGAAGAGGTCACCAGTCCGTGAAAGTGGGTAACGGTTCTTCACCGTTAACTTGTTCAACTCCCAATAATCAATACACATGCGGTGAGACCCATCCTTCTTCTTCACCAACAAGATTGGTGTTCCCCAAGGCGAACTGCTCGGTTTGATAAACTGCTTACCCAATAGCTCCTAAAGCTGAGAGGACAACTCATGTATCTCTGGTGGTGCTAATAGGTACGAAGCCTTAGCAATCGGGGCCGCACCGGGGACCAAATCAATCCTGAACTCCACCTGCCTCTTAGGAGGCACACTAGGTATTCCTATGGAAACACATCTGGGAACTCCCTCACTACGGGCACATCCAAAACCAAAACCTCTTTCCCGAGTTGAGTGTCAACCACATACGCGAGGTAACCCATACACCCATGCTGCAGATACTGCCGATCCCTAGCAGTAGAACAAAATGCTGATCCAACCCTATTACCATCTCCATAAATTATCTGTTCTCCCCTACTTAGGGTTCGAACTAAAACACGCTGCCCCTCACAATCTATCATGGTGCCAATATTCTCAACCAGTCCATACCCACTATCACACATACATACCCCATAGGAATAAAGATTAAATCAATCGAGTAAGACATCCCAAAAATCTCCAAAACGCAACCCCGAAAAACACTCGATGCAGAAACCCCGTGCTTGTTGGCGATGGAAACTCGCAATGGGAACTCCAACTCTCCAAGAGACATATCAAAACTCCTACTAAAGGAATAAGATACAAAGGACCTTGTCGCACCCAAGTCAAAAAGCACAAGAGCAGGCAAGAATTTCACTAAGAAGGTACCTGGCAAAATCATAATCATAAGCTGAAAAGTGCAACCCCTGGCCTTCAGGGCCTCAAATCTCCCCTTCCGTACGTCTGTGATCCTCAAATTAGTCGGAGCAAGTGCCTGCACATGCCTGTCACCGAGCAAGGGACACTAGGCCTTCACATGGCCCACCTGATCGCAATGGTTACAAATCACGGTGCTCAGTACTGGGGCCTGCTGGCGACAATCCCTCGCATAGTGCCCCTCCTTCCATATTTGTGGCATTCAGTAATTGATCCTCATGCGTCTTCCTGCACTTTCCACACGTGCGGCCCCTATGCCATCCAAATCGAGTATCAGCGGACTTGAACCGCTTGGATGAAAGCTATGACTGAATGAGAGACTGTCTCTGCTCCTTTGTCTGAGTTTCAATCTCAATCTCCCGTATCTGTGCGGCATCCTGAAGCTTGGAGAGGGTACTGTAACGTTAGGTAGATACAAACTGCCGAATATCAGTCTTGAGCATTGCTCAAGTATTGCATCATCTAGGCCTGCTTCGAAGCAGCAAACTCGGGACAAAATAGAGCCCTCTCAGTAAACATCTTGGTGATCTCCGTCACCATCTCTGTCGTCTGTCTCAAATCCAGGTACTCCTGAGCCAATCTTTCCCTCTCCACCAGGGGAACATACCTCGTGTGAAACATCTTTGGGAAATGCTCCCAAGTAACAACAATCCTCTGCTCAAGATTATAAGAACCGGTCACCAGGTTCCACCACTCCTTCGGGCCTAAACGAAGAAGGTTCAAGGCGCACCTGACCTTCCAGTCCCCGGATAGGAACATATGAAGAAGCATCCCTCCACATCAGAAATCCATATCATAGCCACAATCGGGTCCTTGACCCTATCAAACTCCGAGGTCTTCGTGTTGCTGAATTAACGGTACTGGAATGAACCTCCTCCTCGACCTCCTGCAGCAGCGACGACTACAGTAGCAGCAACCTCCGCCAAGGCGGCATACCGCTCATCAAATAGCTCAATCATCACGGTCTTGATAGAATCAAAAACCTCAGGGATGGCACCCCAGACAGAAGCAACCACCTTAGTATCAATCAACTCACGGATGTCGTCATCTATCAATCATGGCCTATCCTGGCCACCAGATCCTCTCGTGAACACCATACTGAAAATGAACCAAAAGTATATAAGAAATTCCACGATTATACTATTACAACCATCACAAAGAGGCTAAACCCTCGGGGTTTGTTTTTTCCTTGCTACGCGTACGGGTCCTGTGCTTCCAATAGTATAGGCCTATACTACATTCCACACCTACCCGTATTTGTCTCAATGGATCGTCACAACTACCCGAAACAAACCCAACAACTAGAATACGCATACATCCTATTCTCACTCTCTCGTGAATGGTGAATCACCCTTCAGCTCGCTTACTACACCCACTCATGAAACTTCCACCAACCATGCAACCGCTCGTGCATGCTTATCATATATAACACTAGATTCCATAGATAGTCGAATACTTGATTCTACCCTAATCCCACAACCAAACAAGGAATAGGAAATAAGGCTAAACCAAACATACTCAGGCTATAAAATCTTAGTTATATGCAACTATGATGCACACACTAAGCAACTACAGTAATGATGTCAATTTCATATATCATACAAGAAATTCTCCTAGGCTATCAAACATCATACATCAGGCAATTGTATCATGCAATTCTTGAAGATCCATAGCCTATTACTAGCATGCAGTTCTATCTTAAACATCATAAACAAATAACAGTGTGGGTAACTTGGGGTATACTTTCTTGCTTCAACTGATCGTACACATATCATACATCCTTGGTTACATTCGAAAAATGTGAAAACCATTTTGAAAAATCTTACAGGTCCTTAGTTTGAGTCCGGATTCATACGAATGCTCATCCAATTCACTCAAACCAGGGATCTGATACCAACTTGTAACATCCTAAAAATCACGATAAAATTTTTCATTTTTCAATTACGATAAAATCATTGTTTCCAATCAAAACCCAAGTCAAAATCAAATGTCAAATACAATATCCCAAAATTAGAGTATCATAAAATCTCCAAAACATGTCACTAAAGGATGTGCACGATCACTCCTTCTCCTTGCCCCGATAATCAAAAGTACCTGAAACATAACACTTAAACCGTAAGCCAAAGCTTAACGAGTTCCCGCAAAGTACCACACACAACCAAAAAGATAATAACATGCAAATATGAGCCTTCAGCCTGACTGAACCGCCTCGCAGGGCATACAGTCTATCTGGACCGCTCTCAGGGCCTTCGGCCTGACTGGTCCATCTTTCGGTCCTTCAGCCTATCCGGACCGCCCCAGGTATCTTGGCCGTCAACGCAAAGCAGGACCGCCTTAACCCAACAAACTGTAACATGTCGACATATATAATAACAATCAATAACCAACAAGTACAGATAATCAGACTGATCTACCAATCTAACACATACTTAGTGAACATAGGTAATCATACAGATCTACCAGCCTATCGTATAACCATCACAACATCAATCCAATACACACCAGGATACATAATCTAGTGGGTCGACATTGGTGCCTTTGACGTACAAGTACAGTGAGGAAAAACTCACTTCACAGTTTAAAATGTAGCTGAACAAATCACAGCTCCAACCGTTGACTCTATAGGTCACCTATACAAAAAGCAGTGACCTAATCTCAAACTAGTGCTCAAAATAACCAAAGTACCACTAAGTAAAACCTGTTGAAAATCCTAGTCAATGGCAAGGTCAAAAAGTTAAAGACCCCCTTTTAGGTAGAGTACGCCCTGCGTACTCCCCTCTACGCCTAACGTAGAGGGTGCCTCTCAAGTCACAGGTTCGAAACCTAGTACGCGCAGCGTACCCGAGGTAAATCTCCATTTCACCTTTAAGTTCTTATTTCATTAAGCCAAAGCACCAAACTTCAGATCCAGGAAAAAGGGACGTCTTAATGGATAAAGTCTCTGACTTTATCCATTTGCATGCATACAAGAGGGTAAAACCCAAATCCTTGGTCCAAAAGTCATCCAAAGTCCGAAAACTCTTTCATGGATTAATGAGAATACCAAAGCTCTCATTTTTATGAATCTCTGAGCCCAAAACTACAGATAACTACATTTCAAGGACCTGAAGTAGCTTATACTCCACTAGACCAAACTATGGGACCAAAAGTGTACACAAAATCTAGACTAGAAGGATCTTAGCAAATAACTCATCAAGATCAAAACTTTATACATCCTAAAGATGCTTGAGGGTGAGATACTTATGGATCTAAGTGGTCTTAACTTTATCAGAGCTACAGTAGTAGCCCGAATGATGTGGTCGGCACAGGTAGCGCATTCCCCAATAATTCCCAGTCCAACGAAGTTGATCCTGAAGCCTTGTATCGAAAGTGTTCCCGATGGCCTCGATCAGGTGAGCGTGTCTCGAGAAGCATCTACGATATGAAAAAAGATTGGATCTGATGAACAATCGTTGAAGGGGAGGCCAAGGGAGAAACTTGGATTTGATGGGAGGATTGTTGGGATGCAAACCCAATCCCACATCGGTAAAAAGAGAAACTATATGCTAGCATATAAGGCAATGGGTAATCCCTTCTATCACCAATTGATTTTAGAAAATGGAACCTTATTGTTCTTCTATGTTGAGCATGGTTGGGCTAGTTGCGATCCTAACACCATTATCTTCTCCTTCCTTCAAGAACACAAAAATACACTCTCTCAAGCTCAAAATTCCCATATAATGGATTAGGGTTTGCAAGGGACGATTTGGGAGATGGAGGCTGATGAGGGGAAAAGTATTGAGGAGATAATGATGCTTAAATAAGGCTCAAACCCTAAAAATTATGGTTTGACCCCTAGCCACGTACGCCCTACGTACGCTTGGGTACGCCCAGCATACTAACATAGATAAATTACCTGAGCAAGGGTGCTACATGATAAATATGTTCCTTCAATTCTATAATAGTCAGTTCTCACGACGTGAGCAACCATGCGTCATATTGTGACGACGGGACTTTGATCAACTGGGATTACATCTGATTCTTGACCACGACGTGAATGTTAGATTACCACATCATGATGATGGGGGATTGACTAGTCAAATGTTAACGGTTGTCTTTATCACGACGTAGACATCCTAGTGCCATGACGTGACGAAGAAAACTGATCAGGCTAGCATTGCGATGAATGCTTGGCTCGCGACGTGACACTCTTATAGCCACAACGTGAGACATATATGGTCATAACCATTTTTATTTGAAGTTATGTTTTTTATCAGTTCGTTGTGTAATATTTTAAGGGTGTTAGAGTGCTTGTTTAAAAGTGATTTTCCTCTGTTCAAAGCTCCATATAACTTGGACTAGAGATGAGTCATTTCTTGTGGTTGTTTAAGCACTTGTTTAGGAAATTGCATGCTCTAGTACATATGTATGGTCTATATGATGTTTGTGTGATACCATGATATGAATGTGTGAGATATTTGCAATATGAATTTGTGAAGTATTGATAGCAACAATTGATTTAGGAAAACCTTTGGTATGTTAGAATTCTTAAATTGATCATTTGATGCAAAAGTGGGTGTTAGGATCATGCTAGTAGTGAGTATTGTTTATGGTGTTAAAATGTGATGATATGCATGGAGTTTCTCTGTTTTGTCTTACTTTATTGAAACTAAGAAGTGTATGCTAGAAGTTGGTTGTTAAAAGGTGTAACTCTCTATATGCTACAAATTGATGTTATGTGGTAATTTTGAGAACATATCTTTGATGTATGATATGAGATGTAATATCCCTTGGATTAATAATAATAATATACAATCACGATTACATAATGAAATTGGTGAGGTGTGTGTATACCCATACAAGTGGATTAATTAATTATAAAATTAATTAAAAAAAGGGAATACACATAGCAGGGGAAAAAGGGTAGAAACCTAAACTAGGTACGTGTCCTATGGGATATCACATTAAAAGGATATCGTTGGAAGAAAAGAGCTTAAGCCAAGTCAATGTCGAGTGGTTTTCTAGGTAACCATTTTGAAACATGGTTCTGGTGTACTTGGTGTACATGAACTGGAGTGATGTTGACTACTTGGAGATGCCAGATCAAGCATCACGTTTGGGTGTAGGTATGCTAATCGAGGTGTCGAATACCACCCTTAAACGACAAAACATCATGCTCGTACATGCAAAGTCGGAGTAATGAAGACGGAGAACTAGGGACAACGTTACGGGTGGGAGTCGTGTCCCATTTGGTGCATTGGGTCACCAGGTATTGTTAGTAGCGAACATGGTATTTATTTGGGGAGTTTTAGCTATGACATAGACTGTAGATAGTAAGGGACAATAATAGTAATTATAGAGAAATAAATAAATTAATAATTACTGTGATGAAAAGAATCTCCAAATTAATATATGATTAATATATTAATAACTATATCGATGTATGTTGTTTGGTTTGAATAGATTGCATGACTAAACATAATGTATGAAGTATGTTTTATTTCTCTATCCATGTGTGTAACGCCTGGTTCCTGGTACGTATTTGATTTAATAATTATTCAATTTATAAGGGCAACTCGACGAGTTGGAAGCCCATAACTTGTCGAGTAGAGATCAGATGGGCCGTGTGATTTAAGTAATCCACTCGACGAGTTGAGAGGCCTCAACTCGACGAGTAGGGTGGCAGAGGAGAAACCCTAATTTCCGGGGTTTGCACCCTATTTAAACGTCTTAAACCTTTCATGTTGGCCTCATTTCCAGCCTCCAAGTCCCAAACCCTAAATATCGAAACCCTAATGCTATTGTGAGTGTGTGTGAGCTATTCAAGTGATTTAGTGTGTGTTTTGAAGCTACTGGAAGAAGGAGAAGCTTGAGGACACAAGAAGGAGTCTATAGATCCATAACCCTTGTTTCATCCACGATATTTTGCTAGTAAAAAGCTTGAACCTTTCTTTGTAGTTATTTAGATATCCATTCTTGAATTTCCTTGCTTATTTTGATCCAAATGATATGATTCTTGGGATTTGGACGTCTCAAGTGGAGCACACTTCAGATATAGGGCCTTAAGGGGTTTTCATAGCATAAAGGTGCCAACTTTATGGCCATGGAAGTCCCATGCAACCTCTAGAATATCATTTTGGTCTTTTAAAGCTTTTATGACCATGCATGAGGATAAAGTTTAAGGCTTTACGTGATTATTTAGTCCCTAGAGTCTAGATCTATGATCTCAGGGTCTATCTCTTAGTTTTGATGGTGTTTGGATTAAGACCTTGACCTTTTTAGGTTAGGGTTTGAGCTCAATCCATTTAGGAAGGGTATCAAGGGGTAAAGTAGGAAACTTTACCCTTCTAGAGGCTTTTTCAGTTGAGATCTGAAGTTTAGGGTTCAGATTTAAAGGACAATGGCTTAATGAGTTAAGAAAGGACAATGGATCACGATTCCACGATTCTATGGATTATGGGAACTCGGCGAGTTGAAGGGTAAACTCGATGAGTTGGGTCAACTTAAAGCGTTAACTTTGACCATGACTTTGACCACAGTTGACCCAAAAAGGGGTATGAGTATAAATGGTATCTAAGGGTTTTTTTTTTGGATTCAGGGAGTGTGTAGAGCTGATTCCGAGACAGAGACGCTTCAACTATCATTCGAGTTTGGAGGTGAGTTTTCCTCCTGTATGAACGGGTCGAAGGCACCAATGCCGACCCGTATATCTATGCTAGTATGTTCCGGACCTGGGTCCGATGTCGGGCAGTGCCCGATGTTGGTTTATATGTTTCCGGATTCTGATCCGATGTCGGGCAGTGTCGGAGGAATGTTTGTATGCTTGATGTCTTTGTGATTCTTTCATGTGCCTGTTTTGTATGTTTCCGGACTTTGGTCTGATTCCAGGAAAAAGCCTGAGGAATGTTTGTATGCTTCCGGATTTCAGTCCGATGTCGGCCGGGGCCCGATGAATGTTTATATGTTTATGTAATGTGATTAGTTATGTGTATTTCTTGATATGTTTATATGTATACCGAGCTTTTCTCGATGTCGGGCGGTGCCTGATGCCAGGCGGGGACCGATGCCGGATCTTGGTCCGATGCCGGGTGGGGCCCGATGTCGGAGTTTTCCGATGCCGGGCGGGGCCCGATGTAGCGGGCAAGGCCCATGATATGTTATTATGTGATTATGTGATTATGTATGGTATGTGGTAGTTTGGTGAGACTCACTAAGCTTCGTGCTTACAATTTTCAGTTTTGGTTTAAGGTACTTCCGGTAGCAAGGGGAAGAGTTTGGGATGACTGCAGTGCACACACCATGATTTTATCCTGGGATGTTTTTACTCTGATATATTCGATGATGCTTATGATGTTTCGAGATACGATGAGTTATGATTTTATATGATGATTTGATAACTATGTTTTTATTAATAATTAAAAACGAAATTTTTGGACCGTATTTTTGGGATGTTTCAAGTTGGTATCAGAGCATTGGTTTGATGAATTCGGGCACACTCTCATGTGTGTCTGAACTCAAACTAAGGACTTGGTATAAATTTTTTTAAAGGAAGAACTATTTTTACAAAAAGGATTTTGAAAAGAGAAAAGGTGTGGTGCATGCAATCAGCCGAGCTCAAGTAAGTTCTCCTAAATTACCCATACAAGTTTGTTATGTTATGATATTATTATGAGAACCGCATGCTAGATTAGGGCTAAGGATCTAGGAATGATGCCTTGCATGCCTGTTATATGTGTATGAGAAGTGCATGCTAGATTAGGGCTGAGAATCTAGGAAGGATGCCTTGTATGCCTGCTGTATGAGCTTATTGAATTGTATGCTAGTACTGATTAGTTAGTAATATGACAGCCTGATTAAAATATGCTTGGTTTGGTTTACTCAATGCTCGAATGCTGCTTGCTTTGTACTTTTAAGAGTTCTAGTTATCTTTAACTAACTAGTAAACGAATACGTTAAGTTACATATTACGAGAACTAAATAATTTCAGAAGGTTAGGTTTAGCCCTATTTCGCAGCTCTTGTCTGAGTCCAACCATTGTAGGGTAGGACCTCTCATTCGAAGAATTATCTAGTCTTAGTGATATGTAATGGTATTCGCGAGCTAGTTAGGGAAAGATAGCAGCTGATGGCGGAGAGTGGATCGGAGATTACCCTAGGGCAAGCCTAGGATGAGATTAGCGTGAAGGGCAGTAGTAGTAGAAGCGGCTTGGTGGAGTCAAGGCGATTCTTGAGGAAAGTACGGATAGATGTGGAAGGTAGTATGGGCCCGTACTACTGAAAGCAGAGGATTCGTACTCGAGTCATGGAAAACTGAGATGAATCTAGGGAACTGTAGTGTGTGTGGTACCTCGAGTTATGATGAGTATTTTGATGATTTATTATGGTGTATTTTCAGTATGGTGACGCTACGCACTAGACCAGTTGGCAGTTCAGGTGTCGGTGAGAGATCAGGCTCGGGCTCTGGATTCGGTCAGCTCGATGATCATATGAGGGAGTTCATTTCATCTGAGATCACGCACAGTATTTTGGACCAGAATCCTGTGATCTTCGGTACGGTCAATGAGGGCATCTTGGAGATTCTCGACGAGAGGTTGGGTGCATTTCGCACCGAGATGGCGGCCATGCTAGGGGCACACACGATGGCATTTGATATGTGCATATTTAGCTATATATTTCGATTAGAATTTGATTACTTTTTGGCTAATTTATTGCAGATTATGGACAAAAGGTACTTAATAATGTTTAAATTGTATTTACAGTCTAAAAGATGTGCTCGGAAGCAAAAGGAAGCGGGAAATGCAATCGGGAACTCGGGAATTGAAGAAAGAAGACAAAAGAGTCAAAATCTTGAAGGACTCGGCGAGTTGGATGTCTACTCGACGAGTCCACACAAATGTTCGCGAAGCAAATACAAGTCCTTGCCGTACACGGATTTTTAATAGGAGACTCGGCGAGTCGGTTATCTACTCGGTGAGTAGCCCCTGTTTTCTGAAGTCTATAAATAGAAGCCAATTGCTGAAACCAAACCCCTCTCTGGAACCCTTGGGGATTAATTTGCGACTTAAGGTGCAGCTGGAGCTCTGGAATTTGTGGAGAAAACCCTAACCTTCGATTTTAAGGAGATTAAAGGCAATCTAAGTTTACTCTTTACTTTATCTCTTGTTTTAACCATGTGTGAAATACTAGATCTTGTTTTTGAGTCACTTTCTGCTGTAATCATGAGCTAAACTTTATATCTTCTGTTTAGGGTAGATGAATTTATAACTATGGTTTGATTTGTGGTTGGATTAATTGAATATTGGTGAGTTTTGTTTTATTAAGCTTGTTAAAGAACCTTATGCATTATCCACAATTATTTTCTGTTAATTAACAAGTAATTAAGCTGCATGAACATCTCTTAATTGCTTATCTCATATGATTTATGTGAAAACATTGTTATGTGCCTAAGAATAGCGAACATGAAACTAGGGTTAACTAGAAAATGGGTAAGTTAATTTGTGAGCTTGTGTGACAAACCATCAACAAGAGGTTAATTGAATTAGTAATTTGATTAGCTAACTACAAGTCTTAATTAACCCGAATAAATAAACTAGGAAATTTATTAATTTAATCACTTGATCACTGCTTAAATTGATCTGTTTTCTAAGGATTGGTAATAGTGAATGTGAACCCAATCACCTTAATCGGTAGCCAATAACAATTAATCCATTGCACTTGCCATAAAATCAACCATAGGAATAAATGAATCGAACCTAAACAGAAGTCTTCTTATTATTGAATTTAGTTGGTTTTTACTTGCTTTAGCTGTTAGTTACTTAATTTGCATGTTAGTTAATTGTTTAAGTTTCTAGTCTTGCAAAAATAGAGAAAACCTTTCACTTTTATTACTTGTTTTAGATAATTCTAGTCATTAGCTTAATTAACGTTCCCCGTGTTCGATACCTTGCTTACTAAGCTATACCACCAATTGACAGGTCCACTGCCTTTGTGTGTCTAAATTATATCTTAAAAGTAGGACTAAAACTAGTGCATTTATATACACATCAACATTCAGGGAGTTCCGAGCTTGTGGAGCTCCAAACTATCATGGGGCTCGGGACCCCATTGCTAGCAGTAGGTAGTTGGCTGATGTCGCCAACGCCTTTCGTAACAGCCGATGTCCCGAGGGGGACAAGGTCCGACTTGATTCCTGCCTTCTGAAGGACAGGGCACGTGATTGGTGGGAGGAGGTTGGACATGCTATTGGAGATGATGCAGCTCTTGATGCGATGACCTGGAGTGACTTTTCGGTCAGGTTCAGGGCCGAGGTTGCACCTGTGATTGAGGTGCAACAACTTGCTAGGGAGTTTCAGGATCTCCAGCAGACTACTGAGACGGTGACCGAGATCACCGCCATGTTGAGAGAGAGGGCCCTTCTTGTTCCGCAGTATGTCGCGGATGAGAAGATGAAAAAGGCCCGATATCATGAGATGTTGCGGAGTGATATCTGCCAGTTTGTGAGTCGATCCAGCTGCAAGGTTCTGGAGGATATGATTGTGAGGGCTCGGGAGAGGGAGCTGGATTTGGAGATGGAGAAGAATAGGAAACCAGAGGGGGTTCATACAAGGAGTGCAGGAAAGAAGCCCAAGGTATCAGATCACCGATTGAGGAGCCAGTAGGGTCACAGCCGCTATGGAAAGTGCGGCAAGTTGCACGAGGGAACGTGCAAGGCAGGTAGTTTGGGCTTCTTTAAGTGCGGCCGAACAAGTCATGTCAGCAGGGATTGTACTGCTACCACCACCACCATAGTATCAGATCTGATTTGCTTCCAGTGCAATCAGAGGGGACACAAGCGGTCCCAATGCCCGAGTTTAGCAGCAGCAGGACAGGTGGCGGCACCCGCTCCTGCTACATTGAGGATTACCAATGGCCGTCAGGGTCGGTCAGAGGCGCCTGTGGCGAAGAGCAGAGCCTTTCAGCTGACAACAGAGGAGGCACATGCAGCTCCCGATGTGGTGACGGGTATGTATCTTCTCCTTATCTCTTTATTTATATTTATTGTTGCTTATGTTTATGTGTTTCATTATAGGATTGTTCCTTGTGAACGATATATCTACTATGGTATTATTCGATTCGGGGGCTACCCGATCTTTTGTGTCGCTCACGCTCAGCAAGCGATTTGTGGGAGCTCCAGGGGAGCTGGACTGTCCACTTGATGTAGAGATAGCTGATGATAGGACCGTTCGGGTTGCGAGGGTTAATCGGGGATGCACACTGTAGTTGTTTGATGAGCAGTTCTCCGTGAATTTAGTCCCCATTCCCATGCGAGGGAATAAGGTTATCGTGCGGATGGACTGGTTGAGCCCCAACGGGGCAGTGATCGACTGCGAGTAGTAGCTAGTGCGAGTTCGGACCCTAAGTGGGGGAGGGTTAGTGATTCAGGGTGAGAGGCTGCAACATGGGCCGACTTTATGTTCAGCAGTGAGAGCTAGGCGCTACCTTCAGCAGGGTTGCGCAGGTTATGTCGCCTATGTTATGGATACCCGGGAGAAGGGTAGGGCGACAATGGATGATGTACCTATCGTACGGGAGTACCCGAACGTGTTCCCAGAGGACTTTCCTGGGGTACCTCCGGAGAAGCAGGTAGAGTTCAGGATTGAACTAGTTCTTGGTGTGGCTCCGATAGCCAAGGCACCATATCGGTTGGCTCCTCCCGAGTAGAAGAGTTGTCTACACAACTGCATGAGCTGTTAGACAAGGGATTTATCAGGTCGAGCAGTTTGCCATGGGGAGCCCCAATTTGTTTGTGAAGAAGAAGGACGGGTCACATCGGATGTGTATAGATTACCGGGAGCTGAATAAAGTAACGGTGAAGAACCGTTATCCCCTCCCGCGGATTGATGATTTATTTCACTAGCTTCAGGGTGCATCTTGGTTATCCAAGGTTGATCTGCGATCAGGTTATCACCAGATGCGAGTCAGGGACGACGACGTGCCGAAGACAGCCTTTCAGACTCGCTATGGTCACTATGAGTTCGTGGTGATGCCGTTTGGGCTCACCAATGCTCCTGCCGCGTTCATGGATCTCATGAAACGCGTGTGCAGACTAATGCTAGACCGGTCTGTAATAGTCTTCATCGATGATATCTTGGTTTATTCCAAGACTCAGGAGCAGCAAGAGGATCACCTGAGGGAGGTGCTGGAGGCACTGAGGAGGAAGAGACTTTTCACAAACTTCTCCAAGTGTGAGTTCTGGTTGTGCGAGGTGCAGTTTTTTGGGCACCTTGTCAACCAGAAGGGTATTTTGGTCGATCCGGCCAAGATAAAGGCCGTGATGCAGTGGGAGATTCCGAGGTCTCCATCTGAGATTCGAAGTTTTCTTAGCTTGGCGGGTTACTATAGGAGATCCATCCATGATTTATCCAAGATTGTTGTTCCCTTGACCCGACTGACCAAGAATTTGGTGACATTCCGCTGGGGGCCTGAGCAGCAGGAAGCCTTCGAGACTCTCAGGCAGCGGTTGTGCGAGGCACCGATTCTGACTTTGCTGGAGGGAGTCGACGATTTTGTGGTTTACTGTGACGCTTCGATCACAGGCATGAGTGCAGTACTGATGCAACGGGGTCACGTGATAGCGTACGCTTCGAGGCAGTTGAAGCCTCACGAGGCGAATTACCCGACATACGATTTGGAGCTGGGGGCTATGGTTTTCTCCCTCAATATTTAGCGACACTACCTCTATGGGGTTCGTTGTACCATTTACACGGACCACAAGTGCTTGAGGAACCTGCTGGATCAACCGAATATAAACATGAGGCAGCGTCGGTGGTTAGATGTGGTGAAGGATTTCGACTGTGAAATCCTTTATCACCCGGGGAAGGCCAATGTGGTGGCCGATGCTCTTAGCCGCAAGTCAGTGGCGGATCCGATTCGAGACATATGTCTGAGGATGATAGTGATTACTCCGTTAATGGAACGAATTCGGGAGGCACAGGTCGAGGGTATGAAGGAAGAACGCCGGAAGTGTGAGCGGATCGTAGGCCAGGTGGCCTCATTTGATTATGACAGCCGTGGGTTGTTGACCCTGCATCGTAGGGTCTGGGTTCCTTACTGGGGCGGGGTACGCCAAGTCAAGATTCTCCATCCATCCCGGGGCGACGAAGATGTACAGTGATCTTCGCCCTGATTATTGGTGGCCCTGCATGAAGGGGGACACAGCATGGTATGTGGAGCGGTGCTTAACTTACAGGAAAGTCAAGGCCGAACACCAGCGACCTCACGACAAGATGTAGCCATTGGATATTCCTGTGTGGAAATAGGAAGACATCACTATGGATTTCATCACAAAGCTTCCCAGGACCGCACGTGGAGTGGATGCGATTTGCGTCATCGTGGATCGGTTAACCAAGAATGCTCATTTCATTCCGATCCAGGAGATTATATCGGCTGAGAAGCTAGTCGAAATCTACGTATGCGAGGTAGTGGCACGTCATGGAGTGTCGATTTTGGTTGTGTCAGACCGAGATGTTCGCTTCACCTCCAGGTTTTGGAAGCGGTTTCACGACGATATGGGTACTCGTCTTCATTTCAACACAACTTTTCACCCTCAGATGGCTGGGCAGAGTGAGAGGACGATCCAGACTCTCGTGGACATGCTGCGCGCATGTGTATTGGATTTTGGTGGCAGTTGGGATACGTATCTTCCGTTAGCAAAATTTTTGTCTAACAACAGTTATCACGCCAACATAGATCGACCTCCCTTCGAGATGCTCCATGGGAGGAAGTGTAGGACCCCGATTTGTTGGGGTGAGATCGGTCAGAGAGTCATTGGAAGTACTGATGTGGTACTCAAGACCACTGAGATGATTCAGCAGGTACAGAGCAGGCTCTAGACTGCTCAGAGTCGGCAAAAGAGCTATACCGACAAGCGTCGATCGGATTTGGAGTTCCAGGTGGGAGATAATGTTCTCCTGAAGGTGTCACCTTGGAAAGGTGTCATCCGGTTCAGGAAGCGGGGCAAGCTGGGTCCCAGGTACATCGGTCCGTTCAGGGTTGTGGCTCGGGTGGGCCGGGTTGCATATCGACTGGATCTGCCAGTCGAGCTTAGTCAGATCCACAATACTTTTCATGTCTCCCAGCTGCGGAAGTGCTTAGTGGACGATTCTGCAGTTGTGGCTTTGGAGGATATTCAGGTGGCCGACCTCCTGAATTACATCGAGAGACCAGTAGCTATGCTCGATAGGAAGACGAAAACCTTGAGGAACAAGGTTGTACAGTTGGTGAAGGTGCAGTGGCAGCACCGTAAGGGCTCAGAATGGACTTGGGAGCCAGAGGAGGAGATGAGGGAACATTACCCAGAGTTATTTGAGGTAGCAGACTTCGAGGACGAAGTCTGAGACAAGTGGGGTGAATTGTAACGCCTGGTTCCTGGTACGTATTTGATTTAATAATTATTCAATTTATAAGGGCAACTCGACGAGTTGGAAGCCCCAAACTCGTCGAGTAGAGGTCAGATGGGTCGCGTGATTTAAGTAATCTACTCGACGAGTTGAGAGGCCTCAACTCGACGAGTAGGGTGGCAGAGGAGAAACCCTAATTTCTGAGGTTTGCACCCTATTTAAACGTCTTAAACCTTTCATGTTGGCCTCATTTCCAGCCTCCAAGTCCCAAACCCTAAATCTCGAAACCCTAATGTTATTGTGAGTGTGTGTGAGCTATTTCAAGTGATTTAGTGTGTGTTTTGAAGCTATTGGAAGAAGGATAAGCTTGAGGACACAAGAAGGAGTCTATAGATCCAGAACCCTTGTTTCATCCACTACATTTTGCTGGTAAAAAGCTTGAACCTTGCTTTGTATTTATTTAGATCTCCATTCTTGAATTTCATTGCTTATTTTGGTCCAAATGATATGATTCTTGGGATTTGGACGTCTCAAGTGGAGAACACTTCAGATCTAGGGCCTTAAGGGGTTTTCATGGCATAAAGGTGCCAAGTTTATGGCCATTGAAGTCCCATGCAACATCTAGACCGTCATTTTGGTATTTTGAAGCTTTTATGGCCATGCATGAGGATAAAGTTCAAGGCTTTACGTGATTATTTAGTACCTAGAGTCTAGATCTATGATCTCAGGGTCTATCTCTTAGTTTTGATGGTGTTTGGATTAAGACCTTGACCTTTTTAGGTTAGGGTTTGAGCTCAATCCATTTAGGAAGGGTATCAAGGGGTAAAGTTGGAAACTTTACCCTTCTAGAGGCTTTTTCAGCCGAGATATGAAGTTTAGGGTTCAGATCTAAAGGATAATGGCTTAATGAGTTAAGAAAGGGTTAACAGACTGAGGAACTCGACGAGTTCAAGGATGGACTCGACGAGTTGAATTGAAGTGTCCCGATTCTATTGAAAGGAAGAAGTTGGCGAGTTCAAGGATGGACTCGACGAGTTGGATCGTGATTCCACGATTCTATGGATTATGGGAACGCGACGAGTTGAAGGGTAAACTCGACGAGTTGGGTCAACTCAGAGCGTTGATTTTGACCTTGACTTTGAATTTGACTTTGACCACAGTTGACCCAGAAAGGGGTATGAGTATAAATGGTATCTAAGGGGTTGTTTTGATTCAGGGAGTGTGTAGAGCTGATTCCGAGACAGAGACGCTTCAGCTATCATTCGACTTTGGAGGTGAGTTTTCCTCCTGTATGAACGGGTCGAAGGCCCTAATGTCAGCCCGTATATGTATGCTAGTATGTTCCGGACCTGGGTCCGGTGCTAGGCAGTGCCCGATGTAGGTTTAAATGTTTCCGGATTCCGATCCGATGCCGGGCAGTGCCCGAGAAATGTTTGTATGCTTGATGTCTTTGTGATTCTTGCATGTGCCTATTTTGTACGTTTCCGGACTTCAGTCCGTTGCCGGGCAAAAGCCCAAGGAATGTTTGCATGCTTCCGGATTTCGGTCTGATGCCGGGCGGGGCCCGAGGAATGTTTATATGTTTATGTAATGTGATTAGTTATGTGTATTTGTTGATATGTTTATATGTATACCGAGCTTTGCTCGATGCCGTGCGGGGCCCGATGTCGGATCTCGGTCCGATGTCGGGCGGGTCCCGATACCGGACTTGTCCGATGCCGGGCGGGGCCCGATGTAGCGGGCAAGGCCCATGATATGTTATTATGTGATTATGTGATTATGTATGGTATATGGTAGTTTTAAGAGACTCACTAAGCTTCGTGCTTACCGTTTTCAGTTTTGGTTTCAGGTACTTTCGGTAGCAAGGGGAAGAGCTCGGGATGACTGCAGTGCACACAACATGATTTTAGCCTGGGATGTTTTTACTCTGATATATTCGACAGATGCTTATGATGTTTTGAGATACGATGAATTATGTTATTATGTGATGATTTGATAAGTATGGTTTTATTAATAATTAAAAACAAAATTTTTAGACTGTATTTTTGGGAGGTAAAGTTCTAGATTGATCTCATTCCTAGCATGGTCCTGATATCCAAGTCGCCATATCGGTCCGCTCCATCAGAGATGAATGAGATGTGTACTCAACTTCATGAATTATTAGAGCGAGGGTTTATTAGACCAATTTTCTTACATTGGGGAGAGCATGTTCTCTTCGAGAAGAAGAAGGATGGCTCTATGCGGATGTGCATTGACTACATGGAACCGAACAAGGTGAATGGGAAGAATAAGTACCCACACCCGAGGATTGATGACCTTTTTGATCAGTTGTAGGGAGCTAGTCACTTTTCGAAGATAGATTTGCAATCAGGGTATCATCAGGTGCATGTATGTGAGCAGGATGTTCCCAAGACCGCTTTCAGGACCCGATAACATTATAAGTTCCGGGTAATGCCTTTTGGTTTGATGAATGCACCTGCAGTTTTTATGGACCTGATGAATTGGGTATGTCGACCATTTATGGATAGGTCAATGATAATATTTATCGACGATATCTTGGTATACTCTCGGAGTGTCGAGGATCATCAGGGCATCTGCGAGAAGTTTTGGAAACTCTATGTAGGGAGAAACTTTACACAAAATTCTCCATATGCGAATTTTGGTTAAGGGAGGTCCATTTTCTTGGACACATTGTTGGTGCGCATGGGATCAAAGTGGACCCAACCAAGATAATGGCAGTCAGGGAGTTGCCAAGGCTGAAAACTCTTACTGACATTCGTAGTTTCTTTGGCTTAGTGGGTTATTATCATAGATTTATCAAATATTTCTCCAAGATCGTGGGTTCACTAACCAAGCTGACGAAAAAGACAAATCCATTTGTTTTGACTGATAAGCAGGAGGACACATTTCAGACATTAAAGAAGCTCTTGTGTGAGGCTCCTATTTTATCCCTTCCCAAGGGAAACAAGGACTTTATGGTTTTTAGTGATGTGTCATATTCGAGATTGGGTTGTGTACTCATGCAGCAAGGGAAAGTGATCAATTACGCTTCCTGTCAGCTGAAGAGCGTCGAGCGAAATTATTCGATACAAGATTTAGAGTTGGCGGCCGTGGTATTTGCGCTCAAGTTATGGTGATACTACTTGTATGGTACAAAGTGTACATTATATACTGATCATAAGAGCTTGCAACATATTCAGAACCATAAAGAGCTAAATATGAGACAACGACGATGGGTAGAGTTGCTAGCAGATTATGATTGTGAGATTGGTTACCACCCGGGAAAAGCAAATATAGTTGATGCTCTAATTCGTAAGGAGACGAGGGTGTCATATCACCTGAATTCTATGGAATTGGTTGTGGTACGGGGTATATTTGAGCAGTTACAAGCCGCTCAAACAGAGGGTTTGAAGGAAAGTCATATGAAAGAGGAGATAATGGTTAAGCAACAAGCTCGTTTGGTTGAGGATATTCGAGGACTTAGGACCTTTCAAGGGCGTTTGTGGGTCCCTAATATGGGTGATGTTCGTGACACACTGTTACGAGACACACATAGATTGAAGTATTCGATCCATACAGGTACAACAGAGATGTATCGAGACCTAAAAGCCAACTATTGGTGGCCAAGTATGAAGTGAGAGATAGCGAATTACGTGTCAGAATGCGTGACTTGTGAACAAGTCAAGGCTGATCACCAACAACCCTATGGTGAGTTATAGCAGCCGAAGATTCCAGAGTGGAAATGGGATAAAATTAGATAGATTTTGTTATAAAGTTACCGAAGACTGTGCGAGGTAATGACATGATTTGGATGATAATGGATTGGTTGACGAAAAGCACCCACTTTTTGGCAACCAGGGAAAATTTGGCCAAGATATATGTGGAGGAGATAGTTACATGGCATGGGGTACCACTATCTATCATTTCAGATCGTGATAGTCGATTTGCTTTGATATTCTGGTTGAAAATTCAGAAGGAATTAGGTACGAGAGTGCATTTGAGTATCGCCTATCATTACCATACCGATAGGCAGAGCGAGAGGACAATACAGACTCTGGAGGACATGTTACGAGCATGTGTCATTGAGTATGGATGGAATTAGGATACTCATTTTCCTTTGGTGGAGTTTTCCTACAACAACACCTACCATTACAGTATCGACATGGCCCTGTATGAGATGCTTTACGGGAGGAAATGTCACACTCCTACATGTTGGTCGGAACCGGGGAGAAATGCAGATGGGATCAAAGTGGACCCAACCAAGATAATGGCAGTCAGGGAGTGGCCAAGGCTGAAAACTCTTACTGACATTCGTAGTTTCTTGGACTTAGTGGGTTATTATCATAGATTTATAAAATATTTCTCCAAGGTCGTGGGTTCACTAACCAAGATGACGAAAAAGACAGAGCCGTTTGTTTGGACTGATAAGTAGGAGGACACATTTCAGAAATTGAAGAAGCTCTTGTGTGAGGCTCCTATTTTATCCCTTCCCAAGGGAAACAAGGACTTTATGGTTTTTAGTGATGTGTCATATTCGAGATTGGGTTGTGTACTCATGCAGCAAGGGAAAGTGATCAATTACGCTTCCTGTCAGCTGAAGAGCGTCGAGCGAAATTATTCGATACAAGATTTAGAGTTGGTGGCCGTGGTATTTGCGCTCAAGTTATGGTGATACTACTTGTATGGTACAAAGTGCACATTATATACTGATCATAAGAGCTTGCAACATATTCAGAACCATAAAGAGCTAAATATGAGACAACGACGATGGGTAGAGTTGCTAGCAGATTATGATTGTGAGGTTGGTTACCACCCGGGAAAAGCAAATATACTTGATGCTCTAAGTCGTAAGGAGACGAGGGTGTCATATCACCTGAAGTCTATGGAATTGGTTGTGGTACGGGGTATATTTGAGCAGTTACAAGCCGCTCAAAAAGAGGGTTTGAAGGAAAGTCATATGAAATAGGAGATAATGGTTAAGCAACAAGCTCGTTTGGTTGAGGATAGCCGAGGACTTAGGACCTTTCAAGGGCGTTTGTAGGTCCCTAATATGGGTGATGTCCGTGACACACTGTTACGAGACACACATAGATCGAAGTATTCGATCCATACAGGTACAAAAGAGATGTATCGAGACCTAAAAGCCAACTATTGGTGGCCAAGTATGAAGTGAGAGATATCGAATTACGTGTCAGAATGCGTGACTTGTGCACAAGTCAAGGCTGATCACCAACAACCCTATGGTGAGTTATAGCAGCCGAAGATTTCAGAGTGGAAATGGGATAAAATTAGATTGATTTTGTTATAAAGTTACCGAAGACTGTGTGGGGTAATGACATGATTTGGATGATAATGGATTGGTTCACGAAAAGCGCCCACTTTTTGGCAACCAGGGAAAATGAGAAGTTTTGGCCAAGATGTATGTGGAGGAGATAGTTACGCGGCATGGGGTACAACTATCTATCATTTCAGATCGTGGTAGTCAATATGCTTCGATATTCTGGTAGAAACTTCAGGAGGAATTGGGTACGAGAGTGCATTTGAGTATAGCCTATCATTTCCAGACTGATAGGCAGAGCGAGAGGACAATACAGACTCTGGAGGACATGTTACAAGCATGTGTTATTGAGCATGGATGGAATTAGGATACTCATTTTCCTTTGGTGGAGTTTTCCTACAACAACATCTACCATTCTAGTATCGAAATGGCCCTGTATGAGATGCTTTACGGGAGGAAATGTCACACTCCTACATGTTGGTTGGAACCGGGGGAGAAATGGTTCTTGAGTTCGGAAATCATACAAATTACTAAAGATAAAGTGAAGATAACTTGTGATCGGTTGCAGGTGGCACGTGAAAGGTAAAAGAAATATTCAGAACAGAAGAACAAATAGAAGACTTTTGAGGTGGGCGAGAAAGTGATGCTGAAAATCTCACCATGGAAGGGGATTATTCTCTTTGGAAAGCGAGGCAAGTTAGGACCTCCATATATTGGTCCACTTGTTGTGTTGGAGCGTATCGACGAACAAGGTTACATGTTGGAGTTACCGTCAGAATTAGAAGGGATACACGATGTGTTCCACATGTGTTACCAACAAAAATGTCTAGCTGAAGAACCAAGAATTTTATCCTTGTATGAGCTACAAGTTGATGAGTCTAAACGACTAGTAGAGAAACCCAAAGCAATCTTGGAGTGTGAAAACAAGCTACTCCGAAAGGAGAGGGTGAAACTTTAAAAGCTCTCGTGGAAGAACAAACATGGAGGTGACATGAATTGGGAGCTTGAGGATGATATGAGGGCTCGTTATCATCGCCTGTTTATTTCGGTTCCTGATTCTGGGACAGAATCCCCTTAAGGAGGGGAGGATTGTAACGACCCAAATTTCCCACTTTTCCATCGAGGTTAGTACCATTATATTTTCATGTTAAGTTACTTTTCTATTGAATTAAGTTAACTTTTTGGGGGCTTAAGTGTAAGAAATGCTTACTTGATCATGCATATGGGTCATATAGTCATTTCTACACACTTCGAGGGTCTAACATGAAAGATTGGTTTGTATTTATACTTCACTTAACCCTAATATGGGATTAAACAACCATTTGCAGCCAACAAACCCTATTCATAGCCTCTGCCTTGTTAAAATAGTGTTATAGGGTTCTTACCATTGGTGGAGAGTTAAAGTGAAGAAGGAATGTGAAGTCATTGGTGTATTAGGTGGATTCTTGGTGGAATTCTTGAAGCTTTTCCCCTAACATCATCTTGGTGATTCATTTATAGATTTCCAGAAGGTAAGGAAATCTTCCTTTCATTCATGTTGTTGTCCTACAAACTACACACAAGAAGAAACCTTGTATGGTGCAAAGTTCTTGGCTTTGGTGTGTTAGTTGGTCCCATTCTTGTCCCAATCATTTTATGCATTTGGAAATGGTATTGAGGGGTTAAGATCATATCAATGGAGGTTTTGATCGAACCCAAATTGAGTAGAAAGAAGAGATCAATCAGTTTCTTCGACTGAGACTTCAATTCTATAACAGTCAGATCCATGATATTTGGGTGTAGGTATGCTTGTGGAGGTGCCAAATACCACCCCCGAATGACAAAGCATCGTGTGCGTACATGCAAAGTCAGAGTAGTGAACACAGAGAACCAGTGACAGTGCTACAGGTGGGAATCGAGCCCCATTTGGTGCACTGGGTCACCAAGTCACGTTAGTAGCGAATGGGGTATTTATTTGGGGAGGTTTAGCAATGAAATAGACCCTAGATAGTGAGAGACTTTAATAGTAATTATAGCAAAGTAAATAAATTAATAATTACTGCGATGAAAAGAATGTCCACATTAACATATGCTTAATTTATTAATAGTTATATCGATGTATGTTGTTTGGTTTGAATGGATTTCATGACTAAACATAATGTATGAAGTATGTTTTATTTCACTATCTATGTTCTTGTGATTGACTCACTGTGCTGATGTTGATACTTGTTTCTTACTTGTTGTTGTGGCTTGTATTGGTACAAGTAGCTTGATATTGATGGCTTGGTGTGGTTGGTTCTTTTTGGGAGTTTCATTTATGTTATTTGGAGATGATATCAGTTTGAGACATGTGGTCGTTTTGGTAGAAAAAATTAATTGAATGATAATCAACCAAGTTGTATGAGATGCTGTGGTGATGTAGTTAGAATAAGTATCAAATTGGGAACAAAATCACACAAGTGGTTTACAAGGAAAGCCCTTGATCCTTGATAGGATCTCCAACACAAAACCTTGGAAGGTGATAATGATCACCTGCCTTGTTTAATTGTATTGATTGAAATGTGAGTTATAGAAATAGAAGTAAGTATACGAGTACAAATGTTGCAATAAGTCTAGTTGTGTGTAGTGTGAAGAGTACATATGTATTTACAGTTTAATCCAAGTAACTAACAGTTCAATATTTTCGGGATCCTCTTAAATAAGTATAAGCACGTTGATTTGACTTGGTATTTCCCGATCTTAAGCCTGATTGAAATGTTTCTTCGTTGAAAATGAGTCTTATGTTGACTATTTCTACACATGTGAGAAATAAGAAAGACATATAGCCTTTAAATTTTGTTAAGAAATAATAATAATAATTATCAGGATCGTGGCATATGCTTTGGGATCCTCAGATATCTTTGAGATCCGAGATCCTAGATAGGATTGAGGATCTTGTCCCTAAGAATTGCCCCCAAATTATACCTGCGAAATATTTAAGTTAATTTTGAATATTTAAAGGTATAATTTTATTTAAATATAGATAAGGTTTTTGAAATTCAAACCCTAACGGATATAATTTTATCCGTTTGATGCTCATGATGACACAGTCAAATCAACTCTCTCTCTCTCTCTCTCTCTCTCTCTCTCTCTCTGTTACTAAGATAAATAGGGGTAAATAATGAAGGGTTTTTCTTTACTTCCTATTGTTTCCTTCGATCGTCACCGACTATCTCCGAAGGTATCTTTCTTACTCCTTCTCTTTTATTTTTTCAATGTTTCGATCATGGGAAAAAAGATTGCTCGTTCTCGCGCCAGTATCACCGCCCCTTCTGATAACGACTTCATTGATCAAAAGATCCTGGTCTATGATGAGACTTGTTCCCTTGATGATGAGGATATCGTGTCCCTGAAAGCTAATAGGGATTTTCCCACAGAAACAATCTTTAATCCCTATGATGCCTTGATTCAGCCAAACTTTGTTTCACCGTCCTGGGTATGTTTCCCTGAATACCCATTTTCTTTGGGTTTGAAATAACCTTTCTCTGGCATCATCTTTGAGTTTTTTGAAATCACAAAGATCTCATACATCCAAGCTATGCCTATTATCTGGATAATATTGTTTTAGATTAACCACTTGAGCCAATCCAATGATCTAGGCATAGGCTTAGCTGAGATGGCTCATGTTTACGTTCTTTAAACGTTTGGGAAATATTGCTTTCTTCTCAAGGTCAAGCCCAACAAATCTCCCATTCTTCTGAAATCAAAGCATAATGACGAAGCTTGGAAAGAGAAGTATTTTTTTGTGAGGCGTGGCTCTATTCTTGGCGGGGATCTCTTACCAAAAACTTGGGTTAAAAAGGGTAGGATTTACTTGTTATTATTAAGGATCGTAAGATTCACTTTCTTATTTTGTTTATTGTGATGCAGCGTTAAAGTTTGAAGAAGTTGCTCCCGCTGCTGAGGATACCAAAGACAAAGTTGCAAATCTTCTCACTCTGTCTATGGCTGATAGATCTTTCAAGTTCGAACATTCCACTCTCCAAGAAGGTTCTTCTACCACTGCTTCAATGGCTACCAGTAAGGATCCTTCTTTTTCTTATTATTTGTTTTATTTTTGGGATCCTGAACTAATGGGGATCTTTTGCAACACACATGATTCGAAGTTACTTGCTCCAGTGCTCGATTTGCCCTCTCTGATCTGGAAGATGACATGTCCAGCGGTCTGATCATGGTTAAGAAGGAAAAGGTTGCCCCCTCACTTCCTATGAAGAGGGCTCAGATTGGTCTCACTATAAATACCCCTAGTTCCCAGAAGAGGAAAACTATTGAGGCCACAGATCTAAGCCTAGAAAATCTCGGAGCCGAGGAGGCACTCAAGAAACTGTTCTCTTTCTCTTAAGTTGTATGTATTTCTAAAATTCTGGTCTTTGCCTTTTATTTTTTTATCTCGCTTTTACTGATGTTGTTGTTTTTTAAGGTCTTCGACCATATTTCTCAGTCCACTGCTGACCTGAAAATCAGGGATGAGAAGAACGAGCTAGCCTTAAGGAGTAGGAGAAGGTGTGGAAAGCCACCAACGAGGATCTCCTAACGAGGGTGGAGCTTTTGAGCAAAGATAAGGCCGAGAAAGAGGAGGATCATTCTGTGGAGATTGCGGAGGCAGTTATTGAGGTGAAGGGTTGTGCTTCTGTGGCCACCTAGGAATCGAAGATCAAACTTGTAGAGGATGTGGCTAATGCAGGATCCTGGAATCTGGCTGGATGGTATGAAGCCCTATCCAATTTAACTGGTGAGCCTGTTAATACCAGTCAGGATCCTGCAAGGCATAAGAGAGAGGAGGAAGAGAATAAGAAGAAGGAAGAAGAGAAGAAGAAGAAGAAGAAGAAGAAGAAGAAGAAGAGAGGAGAAGAAGATAGATAAGGTTCCAGGTGATGGTAATCAGCCGGTAGTTTAGGTTTGGTTTAAAAGAGAATTTGAATGCTTTTGGGGTTGTAAAACAATTTTTTACTCTCTTTTTTGTGGGGTTGGTGGGCAACCCCTTTTATTTGATGCTATGGTTGTTTATATTCTCTTGCGTGGTTGACATAATTGATGTGGTTGTAACAGTAGGTCTTCTGAGGATCCCTAGACGATTAGGATCCTAAAGAGTTCAGGATTTACAAGAACTCGTGGGATCTTTATAATTAGAGATAGTTATTCATCTGCTTAGGATTTTGAAACAGTTAGGATCCTTAGAAAAGATAAGACTTTAGTTATAGTATAGGAGGCTCTTCTTGTAAGGAAAATAATAAGCATAGATAAAACTTGATGATCCTTAGGTGTAGTCTTGGCCTTTAGAATTTTTTTTAGACTTCTATCTTTTAGAGAAGTTTCGTGTTGTAATTCCTTTAGTTTCATGTGTTCTTGTATAGGAGGATCCTTGTTTGGATGATCCAGCTTAGGAATTTGTTGAATAAGATCCTTACTTAGCTTTCACTGGGGAAAACCCACTTTTGAAAATATTGGGAAAGATCCCGACTTCCAATATTATGGGGAAAATCCCAACTTAAGAAATTCTGGGGAAGATCCCAACTTAAGAAATTATGGGGAAGATCCCAACTTAAGAAATTCTAGGGAAGTTCCCAACTTAAGAAAATAACTAGGGAAGATCCCAACTTAGAAAATAACCGGGGGAGATCCGACTTAATATAACATGACAATGTTATAAACCGTAGATTAAACGTTAGGATCCTAACATATGTTCATAAATAAAAGGGTTTCCAAGTCACTAAAGCGTGAAATGATCCCCTTATTCACATCCCATAGTTAGATATTGTGCATTCAAGCGAGGTGTACAAACCTAAACTTATGATAAAGAGGTCAATAATCTTTAACCTTATAGGGGATTAAGTACCCTTAGTCGGAGGAGAGATGATCAGTCTCATATTCGTAGTGGCTAGGTTCCTTGAATTTCTACAAATTGCAAATGTTAGCTTAGGGTGGGCGTTAGCCTAGCTAACACACCTCCGATGCTTAAGTCAGTAATGGTCTTTTTAGAAAAAGTAAATAAAAGAATTTAGACAACAGTAAAGGATAAAGAATGTGTACCTCGAATCTGTTGGAAAATAAAAGATTTAACTTACATGAAATACGCTTTTAGGTGTATAGCATTCCAGGATCTTGGGAAGATGTCTCCTTCTAGGGTAGCCAACCAATATGCCCTATTTCCTGTTTTTGAATCGATAAGATATGGTCCTTCCCATTTGGGTGCCAACATGCCTGCATTAGGATCCTTGGTAAGGAACAAGTCACCTACATGGAATCTTATGAAATTGATGTTTTTTTGTATTCTTTAGCGATCCCTTGTTGGCGAGCAGCGATACGGATCCTGGCAAGATCCCTGAGCTCATCGATAGTGTCGAGATCCTGGGCCAGGATCTTATTGTTGTTCTCCTGATTTTGGAATTGGTTTCTTGTCGTTGGGATCACCACTTCAGTTGGGATCATGGCCTCTGTTCCAAACACCAAGGAATATGGAGTTTGACCTGTGGCTATTTTTGATGTAGTCTTATGCACCCATAGGACGAAAGGAAGTTCCTCAGCCTATCTTCCTTTCTTTTCATCTAGCATTTTCTTCAAATTGTTGACTATGATCTTGTTGCTAGATTCTGCTTGACCATTAGCTTGAGGAAGAATATGAGTAGACGTTATCATTTTAATTCCCTAACTTGTGCAAAAGTATCTAGTTCTTTTGATTATGGATTGAGATCCGTTATCACATATGATTTCGGCTGGGATCCCGAACCTGGTCAGGATATTACGTTTGATGAATGAGACTACCTCCGTGTCTCTTACTTGAATCGCCACCTGCTTATAGATCATCACTAAATTCAGCCACAAAGTCTGCTAGTGCTTGTGACTTTATTACGGATCTTGCCTCATACTTTATGTCATATGTACTAAGCTTCACCGACCACTTAGCCATCCTTCCTGACATTTTTGGTTTTCTCATAACATTCTTAATTGGATAATTAGTTTTTACATGTATGGTATGAGTCTCAAAATAATGTTTTAACTTAGTAGAAGCTGTAACTAGTGCAAGTATTAGCTTTTCGAGATGAGAATACTTGGTCTCAGGATATAGGGGACTTTTACTTACATAGTAAATAAGATGTTGGTCCCTGTCAAGATCCTTTTCCAGAACTACACTTACAACATTTGAGGATACTGAAAGGTATAGGAGGAGTGGTTCTCCATCTAACGGTTTCACTAATAGGGGTACTGAACATAAGTATTTTTTTAAGTTCTTGGAAGGCATTTTTGTGGTCCTTGGTCCACTTGAACTTCTTTTTTTTCTTTAGGATGTCGTAGAAAGGTTTACATCTCTCTGAGGATCTTGAAATGAACCTGTTTAGAGTTGCTACTCTTCCAGTCAGCCTTTGGATATCTTTGGTCATAGTTGGGGATCTTAGATCAATTATTTCTTTGATCCGTTTAGGGCTTGCTTCTATCCCCCTCTTCGTGACCATATATCCAAGAAACTTTGTTGCCTTCATTCCAAAGTGACATTTAGAGGGATTCAACTTCATGTTGTATAATTCTAAAATTTCGAAGGCCTCTTGAAGATTCCTGAGACGATCTTTATTTCTTTTAGACTTGACCACCATGTCATCAATGTAGACTTCCATGGTGTCCCTCAGTTTTTCCTTGAACATTCGGTTCACCAATCTTTGGTATGTTTCCCCTGTATTTTTAAGACCAAAAAGCTTAGAAATATAACAATATATACTTGTAGGGGCCATGAAGGAAGTATCCTCTTAATCAGATGGTTCCATTTGTATTTGTTGGAATCCGACTGAGGCGTCCATGAATGTTAGTAGCTCATGTCCTGTTGTGTCATCTATCATCGAGTCTATGTGTGGTAAAGGGAAAGGATCCTTAGGGCATGCCTTATTGAGATTCATGTAATCCATACATACTCTCCATTTTCCATTCTTCTTTTTACCCCCACCACGTTGGCTACCCATCTAGGGAACTTTACCTCTTTTATCATTCCCATCTTGAGAAGTTTTTCAACTTCTTCTTGAATGATTTAGTTTCTCTCAGGTGTAAATTTCCTTTTTTTGGCGTATACGCCTGAAAGAAGTATCTATATTGAGTTTATGAGTTATAATTTCTTTATCTATACATGTCATATCCTCATGCTTCCAAGCGAAGGTCTTGTTTCTGTCTATCAAGAGCTTTATTAGGTCCTACTCGATTTGTTTTGGTATTGAGGATCCTATGAGGAATTTAGCTTCAGGATCCTCAAGGTACAGGGGATCTTCCTTTATGTCTTGCTTTCTTGCTTCTAGCATGTCTCGTGCCCTCTGCTTTAATTGCTATGCTTGTCATGGTGTTGTTGAAGATTTCATCGAGGTCTTATATCACTCTTTTGATTCTTGTTGATCCCCGATGATCTTCACTATTCCTCACGGGATAGGCATCTTGATGCACTGGCGGTACGTTGATGGACTGCTTTCATGTCATGGCTCCAGGGTCTACCTAATATAACATTATAGGAAGACAAAGCATCAATTACACAAAAACATTGCATAGAATTTACCCCCTCAATGTAGATGGGTAGCTTGATTTATCCAACGATGTGCTTTATTTCTCCATCGAATCCTATTAGGCTGGAGGATCGTTTGATTATTTTGGATTCTGGTATGTTCATCCTGGTTAGAGCATCTAGGAGTATGCTATTCACTGAGGATCCTCCATCTACCAGGATCCTTCTAACAACGTGATTGGTGATGTATAGAGTAATCACTAATCCATCATGGTGAGGATCATGGATGTTTTCTCTATCTTGTTCATCGAAGATGATTTCCTTGTTGTTTGTTATCGACGTCTTTCTTCCCTTTCCATCTTAGATACTTTGGCATTTCTTTTAGTTGCAGAATAAGAATTTCCATAGATGTTAGATCCTCCGAAAATAACATTGATTACCTTGGTGTCCGAGGGAGGGGATCCTGGTTTTTCATGGATCTTCGTAGGATCTTGCTCCTTCTCTCTGGATCTTTCTTTTTTCCTCCCTAGGATCTATTTGTTTTATCCTTTGCTCAGGAGATAACTAATCTCCTTCCTGAGGATTAGTTATAGTCTAATCCAAATTACTAAAAGTCTGATATTTCCAAGTAACTAAAAGTCCGATATTTCTGGGATCCTCTTGAATAAGTATAATCACGTTGGTTTGACTTGGTATTTTCGGGTCTTAAGCCTGATTGAAATAATTCTTCGTTTAGAATGAGTCTTATGTTGACTATTTCTGCACATATGAGAAATAAGCAAGACATATAGCTGTTAAATTTTGTTAAGAAATAATAATAATAATAATAATAATAATAATAATAATAATAATAATAATAATAATAATAATAATAAAAAGGATCCTGGCATATGCTGCGGGATCCTCAAATATCTTTGAGATCTGGGATCCTGGATAGGATTGAGGATCTTGGCCTTAACAGTGGTGATGTTTCCATTTTATACTTGGTTTTTGGGTACTTGTTTTGGTACCACTTTACAGCTTTAAATTTGATGAATGATGTTTTGGTAATAAAAGTAACATTGGTGATGTTTTCATAAAACTCAAAATAAGAATTCCGCTAACGTATTCTGTTAAATAAATGTTTTAATAAATAAAAAAATTTGGGTGAAAAATCACGGTGTTACACCGTAGGCCCATGAAAGGTGTCAACTAATCACATTTCGCCATGCATTAGCTTCTGGAACATTCATCCATTACATACAACACATGAGTATCAACAACGTACATGATAGAGCACCATGAGTCATAGTGGAGCATCATGATGCATATGTGGCACATCATGAACACTAGCGGCCCAACATCCATCATGGTGGCACAACATGTTGTATTCCTTGACCATCACTAACTTCTGAGCATCATAGAGGACTTCATAGCACATGTGGCTCATGAAAGCACACCCTACACCAAGATGGCACATGTTGCATGAATATGGCCCATCTCATGCAAGGATGGCACAACTCCCTCCCATTTGGCGTAACATGCTCCTAATATGGCACAACATCCTCCAATATGACACAACTCCTTCCAAGGTTGGCGCAACATCTACCAATTTGGCGCAAGATCTCCCATGATAATCTCAACTCCCTTTGTCTTGGCGCAACTTCATCATAAATGGCGCACCACCTTTCCACTTGGTGCAACTTCTATCATGATGGCACAAATTCTTCTTGGATAGCGCAACATGTTGCTCCAAATGCTCCAAGTTGCTTCAAGTTTCTCCAAGTTGCTCCAGGTTGCTCCAAGTTTCTCCAAATAAGTTCTAAGTGCTCCATTGAACTCTAATGCTTCATGAGAATGCTCCAAATGCTCAAGTCACATTTAACAACTACAATAGGATGGAAGATGAAATTTACCTCCTAATGACGAGAACCAGGGGGTCTTTGAGATTGATAGAACAAAGAAGAGGCCAAGCTATTCGATAAGGTGATGTATCCGAAGTTGCACTCCATCCAACCAAGACTCCATCCGACAACAGTCTCCATCCGAAGAATATATTATCTGACGTAGTTGGCCATCCCATGTAAATGTAATTTTATGTCACACCCCCAAACCAAGGATGGCGGAAACGTCCGGGGGTGGAGGACTTCATGTATAGTATCATAACAGCAATTGTAATAGTAATTCAAGCAAACACAACCAACATATATATAATTGAAAAAAAATTACATCATTGTATGAATTACATGTTTACGAACCAATTACAATATGTTGATAAAATATGAAATAGTAGACGCCTTAGCGTCCCATCCTCAAAAGCACTTGATTACCTGTTTAATGATTTCCTGAGAATACAAGTTGTTTGAAAAAGTGTCAACACAAAGGTTGGTGAGTTCATAAGCTTTTGTTTGGTATTATTAAAAGCCTTTTGTTTGTAAAAGTAGTATTTGTGTTAGAAAAATCCAATATTTTCCTTAATGTGTAAATGTAGTCTTAAAACCCAAAGACCGAAATGTACAAGTAATTTGTCATATTTATAGTAAAACAATGCAAGTTTAAATCGACATAAACTCGTTAAATTTTAATGAAGTTCCCGTAAATTCCAATGTTTGTTAATACTTTATGTGAGTTTATTATAACCATACTATGACCAAGGTTGCCTAAAACGACGTTCTTCAGGCGTCGGAAATGTTATGACAGTTGTCACCCCAGACCTATCGGTCTAACTGTTGCATGCAGTTTAGGTGTGGGTTTGTCAAACCCAATATAGATCTATACACAAGTATCACGCTCTCCCTCAAGGAGACTCTGGTTACAATACAGGACTTAATGGTAATTTGAAGTAAATGTCTCACAAAGTCATTAACGGAATTACGTGTTATGAAAATTTGGTACCGTATGGCCGTACCTTGCTTAATGAAAATATCCTTTGTATAAATGTACCCTTTTTAAATGTATGTGTTATGTAATGTATCATAAACTATACCTATTATAGTTTATCAACCAAGGGTAGTACGTGGTAATGTATGCAAACTATATTCAAAATAGTTTATTTAATGTTTGAATGTATCGATTGTACTTTGATTATAATCACTTGTTATTCTTTATGTTTTATATGACCAAATCCATTTGTAAACTGATGTGTGTCTAAATATTAAGATAAAATGTCATATATTGCAGTAACATATAATCACATAAAGATATACACCTTGCTCAACATGTTACAAGGTGAAATGAAATTAACAGCAACTTTTCGTTAAAAACAGTTTCTGTTACCGTTCTTAGAAAATTTATAGAAAAATCATCAAAGCTCTAAATCCAAATCCGCAAATTTTGAGAGTTTGGAATATGAGTCTAGTTTGTTCGTAAATTTTATCATGATTTTTAGTGATCTCTAACAGAGGTGAAAATGTTCATAATCACAGACTGGTCCGGGTTTGCCTCTGAAATGACAGGCAGTTTTGTAAAAATCACCATAAATTGTAGAAAAATCATATGGAGATGTGCAAGTAGCCATTTTAAAGCTAAGAGTTTGAACTACTTGCAACTGAAACAGTTTTGAAAACTAAAATATTTAAGTTGACCAAAACAGTCCGTGATTAACGTCCATCTTTTCTGATGTAATCTGTTAGAAAAAGTTTAATTGTGTTCTTGATGATTTTACTTGTATTCCCCCCTTAAAACTTAAGAAAAACATGTAAATGTATGGGTATGAACTCACCTTATGTTGTTTCAGTAGATGAAAGTGAGAGAGAGGAAGTGTTCAACTCAAGAACACTAAGAAGATGTCTTGATGATTCGAGAATCTAACACCGAATAAGATGGAACTTGTGTAAGATATCAATGATTTGAGTAGAATGGAGTTTAATAATTATGTGAATGATGAAGATACTTACTAATTGAAGAAAGAAATCCCTGGAGAAAGCCTTGAAGTTCTTGAAGTTGAGAGAAAAGATGAGAGAATTTTGGAGAGTGTTCTTGGTTGCTAAGTGTAGAATGAAAGAGTTTTATGGAGAATGAGGAGAGAGGATCAATCCTCCAGCTCTTAGAACGTGGGAAGAGCTGGAGATTGGCTGTAAAGGTCCACTAAGGAGACAAGGGGTAGTGGGAAAGAGTGGCTAATCATAGTGTGAGGTGGTAGTGGTTTGCTTTTGCCATAAATTAAGGAAAAGCAAATATTCCCTCAATAATTAGTTCAATCACCAATTCTTTTAATATATTTTATAAAAACCCTGGAGATTTATATATTTTGGGGCCTTAGTTTATAAAATAAAGTTTTGGGTGAAAATCCCACGTTAAAATAATGAAAAACGGAGTTAAAACGAAGTCGTAGTCGAAAAACCGGTAAATCGCTTCGGACCTTCGGACCCTCGGACCTTCGCTTCGGACCTTCGGACCTTCGGACCCTCGCTTCGGACCTTCGGACCTTCGGACCCTCGCTTCGGACCTTCGGACCCTCGCTTCGGATCAGAGGCCTCGGATGCGAGGCTTCGGTCCAGAAGCTTCGGTTTCGGATCCTTAAAGCTATTTTACTCGTTTTTACCCCGTTTCAAGCGATTTTTGACCCGGTCAAGGGTCGAGATGACCCAAATGATTACAAAAAGTTAAAGTAACTTTTGAGAGAGATTTGGGAGAGATTTCAAATAGAAAGAGATAGAGTGAAAACGATTTAGAGAGGTTTCGTTTGTGATTAATTTGAGTGTTCGGCTTCACAACGCAAGGTTCGTAAACCCCATTAAACCGTGTTTTAGTGTCTTACACAATCCCGATGATTGTGTAATAGTGTTTTATCGCTTTGGTTCGTTGTTTAGCACTTGTTAAGGCTAAGGAAAATCAAACACATGAACTTTCCAAATGATGATTTCTCATTAAAATAGCGAATTGTATAGTGATTACATAACGTAAACCCTAGCATACAAGGGTTATTGGAGTTGACCGGTTTGACTTGTTGACTTTGAATTGACCGAAATTTGACGGTTGTCACATTTTATTTTGTACGTTGTAAATATAGGGAAAAAGATCAACAAAAAAGCTTTTTTCAGTTGTATGATTCCTATTAATCAACTTTTTAGTTGTATCATTTGTTCCCTGGCCCTTGACATGTTTTAGTGCTGCCTATGAAAGGGCAGGTTAACCAAATTTGTAAACAACCCCTTTTATGAACTATTGAGTAACATATCTATCAAATTTCTCCATCAAACATTCTCTTTGCTTTTTATTTAGTTTTATAGTTTTTTAATTCCTTGCACTTAATACTTACATTAAATACTTGTTGATCTTCATGTCTTAGAATGGAACTATTCAGATTTCAACATGAACATTATTATTAGTATGATTTTTATCTAGTTTTATACCTCATCAATTGGTAGCAGAGCCTAAGTGGTTATCTTTTGAATCCATTTGACCAAATTATCATTACTTAAGATATTCTAGGTCTACCAAAAACGTTCTTCATAAATACCACCGTCACTCTTATTTCTAAATTAAAATGACTAATCTTGTTCCACAACTGTATTTGATGTGTATAACCAACAATGTGGATTGACCTACTCAAGCCCTATTACTGGTGGTTGAGGAATATGATCACTGGAAGATAAAAATGGAACGTTTTGAATTTCAAAAGAAAAAGGAAAAGAAATCGAGAAATTTGTAACTAAAGGTCCTCATGCTCTAGTTGAAACCATAGTTAGAGATGTAGTTGTTCAACTACTTGGTTAAGGACAAATTCGAGAAGCTCCTCTCACAAATGTTGATATCATGAAGCTGCATGCAGATGATATCGCCTTCTCTAAGATAATCTTTTGCATCCCTCCTCATCTGTTTGAGCATATTAAATTATGAAAAAGTGCCAAGGAAATTTGTGATACTCTCAAAGATCTATTAGAAGGGTCCGAAAATGTCAAAGACAAAAGATTATCAAAATTTGTCAATGATTATGACACTTTTTGACTCTTCCTGGACTTCTAAGAGATTTCTCAATGTGGTTAATAATCTTACAGTTCATGGTGTTTCAAGAACTCGTATTGAACATAATCTTAAGTTCATTAACAACCTTAGTAAAGGTTGTGGTAATGTCAAATCTACTTGGAAATAAATGTTTCATTAAAGAAGTTGACCCTTTTTCAACTTTTTGATGAAATTCAAGGACATGAATTGAATATGGCACAAACACTGAGCAAAATTTTTGGTGGACCTCTGCTCTTGTCAGTACATTAAATTATATCCCACCTAGAAATGATCTGATGGAATCACCTATTTAGGAGTCTCTTATTATGATTACTAAAGAACCTATTAAAGCTGATTCTAACGAACAAGACTTACATCATGAGTTTGCCATGCTTACTATGAAATACAACAACCATCCAAAACCTTGGTTGAAAAAATAAAATGCTAAACCTTATCAAAACCAATATCAAAATAACAACCAGAAACTGACGTACCTAGCCCCATATCTGTCAAACCAACAATCATATCTAAAACCATTCGGAAACCTTCAAAATCTTACACCTTACCAACCCAACCTTCCGAAAAACCGTCCTTTGGTTCCACAAAACAATCTAACACCACCAGTAGCTAAGCTAAAACTCATCTATCACAAATATGGTCTCAGAAATCACTTTGCTCGTGACTGTCAATCCGACATGCCAATGAAACCAAAGATAAAGGACTCAACTTACCATGCTAAGAGGTCAAAAGGGTTAGCAAAAAGTGAAAAAGCTTTTGTTGCAATATTGTCAAGGAATGTTAATGGGTATTGGTCCTCTAGGGATGAGAAAGAAAGTGGCGGTGAAAGGAATTTGTGCCTTATGCCAAGAGAAAGTGTAGAATGTCAGTCCAGATAATGGTCCTTAGGCTCGGATGATGATGATGATGATGATGATGATGATGATGATGTTGATGCTTAAAACCTTGTGGAGCGCAACTAATGTTATATGGTGTAACAGCTTTCCAATCTCAGGTTATTACCAAACTTGAATATCAAAATTTCATGTGTAGATACGAAATGATCTAAACCTAATAGTAGAACTATGTCATGACTCATTAAATACCTCGAAACAGTTAGGAACAACCTAATACATACTTAGCAAATCACATTTACATGTGAATGATTCAAATATGTTATAAAGAGCCAAAAATCAAAATCACATAACTTGTTACATACTATAGTTAATCAAGTTGCAAATTTAAGTATAAATAAAATACTTTGACTATTTAATTAAATCAAAATCTCATAACTTGTTACAAACTATAGTTATTCAAATTCAATATATTTTAAAGTCTAACATGATTAAATCACAAACTATATATATATATATATATATATATATATATATATATATATATTAGAATTTAAATTATTGACTAAAAACATGATTCAAATACCTTCATAACTAAGCTTTTATATCTTGTAAACTTGCATTAGATTTCAGCTACAAATACATTTTTTTGTATAAAAATAGTAAGAAATATAGTGATATTCCAAACAAATACTTCCAAAAGAAAACAAAATTCTAAAAGCTTGTAGAAATAATATATATTATAAATAAGGACTTCAACCAATCTGCCATCTGATTTGGACAATGTTTGATATTTAATTTAAATTTTGCCTTATTTATAAAACGAAATTTATAAAACCGAGTTCTTGTGTTTCAAACTACTTGAAACTTTTTCAAAATTATGTATTTGTAATTTCTTCATTATTTTAAACATAAAATATAAATAAATAGTAATACAGACCTAAAAATTCCTATACAGAAGCCTTATATCACCTGTTAGATGATGGAATTAAAGTTTGGTGATTTTTGGAATTGATCTTCATGTGTTTTTGGAATTTAGTTTATAAAACTTTCCATAACTCTATCTAAAAGTGAAAATTTAACAATCTTGAGGCACATTATAAAACAAATAGTCGACTAAGTGTTACTAGATCATTGAAAACTAGACAAAATCTCATTAGAACCTTTATGTTTCGTAGGACGGGAGTAGGATTCGTCCTTATAAAATTAGGAATTGCAACATTTAGAACCGCTCAATTTCCAAGTGAGTATTCACAACCCCTTTTTACTCTTTACATAATTTTGGGGTGAAAAACATGTATACTAAATTACAAACTGTTATACAATTTTATGTATTCTTAAATAATTATCGATGTACATGTATGTAATCGTTTATACGCTTTTGTTGTATTCTTGAGATGCTATCATATTCTAAGTCCCCGAAAATTAAATACAATCTATTAACTCACTTTTGAGTCGATGGTCATTGTGGATACCTTTATTTCCATAGTTAACCTTTTTATTTTACATGCTTTTTAGGAAACAGTCAGTGAACGTTTAATTGAGGCACGACCATCATTATTGTATTTACTTTTTGGATGTATGAACAACTTAGATTGTGGACTTGATGTTTTTGTGATGGGAACTAGTGATGTAAACTTTAAATACTTAAACGTTACGGCGGGTGTTGTCTTTTACCTTACGTGATGAAACATTGAACTGTTATACCTCGTGTTTCAGCTTTAGTGGGGTGTGACAGATTTGGTATCAGAGTCAAAAGTTGTAGAGAATATCATTTTTCCTTTGGAAAACCTAAGCTATAACCAACAGGTTAATAAACATACCGTCTAGTATAAGAAAATCGGGTGTTGTATTATTGGACCTTAATTGGACATAGTCTCATCACCCATGTACAATTAGGGAATAATTAATTCGAGAGCGGAAGTGGTTATAATAGTAGTATATGCAACATAGGTTCTACTTAAACTACGTGTTGGGTTTTATAATATTTCTAAAGGTAGAAAAAACAATCAAAATTTTAAGTGTACATGCACCCTAAGATCTAGGTTTTACTAATTATAGCAACGAACTTTAAAAACTAACTAAAGGGAAGTTTACTAACCTTTTGCTGATTTTCTTGAGACCTTGTGAATATCATTGATTGCAATGGATGAATGATCCAAAGTAGAATCCCTCTAATGTAGTCAGACTCACAAATGCCAAAAGGAAAAAGGAAAAACCCTAGATTAAGGTTTATGCAAAATTCACTAAACCCAGGAGAGAAGTTATGAATTTTGTATGAAAGAGAAAGAGGATGAGTATGGACGAAAATTAGAGAATCATCTCTTAGGGTTTGATCCCTAGTAGTCTATTTATAGGCTACAGATAAATCCTCAAGGGTTTCAAACTCTTACGGTTTATCCTTATCCTATTCAAAACATGTCATATCCCTATCCAAGGACATGCAGAAACAATCCACCATAAGGCTCAAGGATCTTTTGGAATATTAAAAATTAATCACTAGAATTTAATTAATATTCAAGCTCTCTAATTAATTAAAACAATTTAATTAATTACAAAATAATTTCCAATTAATTTATTAATTACTTAATAAATTAATAACTTATTTAACTCCATTTACTTATCGCTATTTAGGTCACGAGGCCAACCCAAAAGGACCATACTATTATTAGAATTATCACCAAACAGTTAATGACCTTGGACACCAGTCCCAACAGTCTCCCACTTAGACAAGTCGTTAACTTTTAGGATCATATATTTCACTAATAATCAATAGAGAATAGTCATCCAAATAGTCATCCAATGCAACTGCCAAACTTTGATCAGAATCAAAACTTAGTCCTTAGACAAGTGATCAACTATTCTTTTTTTCTAGATATCTCTATGAACATGAGACATGGATAAGGTTTAATCTCGATGTTCAACATTCCATTTCTCGATTAATGATTTCTGACGATCAGATCTGACTTATAAATCGAACACATTAAATTAGTTAGGGCTCGGCCAAGCACTTCAGATGTCAGCACCAAATCATTGAGGGACTCATAGATATCACTTCCCAGTTACGAGAAGTAACAAATAAATTTTGACTACATAGTTTTTGTCTACTCATCTATTCATAAATGGACATACCCTTTATGACTACAAGTTACTGATAAAGTTAGAGCAAACCAATGAACAACATATTTTGTAAAGAAAGCCCCATATGCATCTCGGTTTGAAGAATAAAAGATATTTCCATCTTAGAATTGCTTGTGACTAGATCCATGAAGTAATCTATAAGTGTGATTTGTTCCATTACTTAAAATGACTATTTTCAAGTACTCATGAGTGTTAGCACAATATTAGTGCATTGCCTATCTCAATGGCCAATCAGCTAATACTCATGACAGTCTTTAAATCACTTACTCACTTACTAGAGTGTAACCGACTGTGGAGGTTAGAATATAATTAAATATTATGGAAGTGAATTCAAAACATGCAAAAATGAAACACAATATTTGAATTAACACAACTTTGATAGCAAAGAAAAGCTCTTTATTAAGTCACAACGAAATAAATATCAAAACGGTTACAATTCGTACTTTTATACATTTTTGAACAATTCAAACTATTCAACTAAACTATTACATAAAATCACTATCTAGTCTCATGCCAATGGTCCTTACATGACCATCATGTTTCTCTTTTGATAATGGCTTCATGAATGGATCAACATGATTCTCCTCAGATGATACCCTATTTACGATGATGTCTCTGTCTTCTAATCTATGTGTCTTGAATTACCATGGTCCTTGGGTTCATTAGTCAAGGCGATTGCACCCTTGTTATCACAAAAGATTGATGGTTTTCCTATATTACAGTTACAATGGTTAATGCGGAAATCACTTAACAATTAAGATTGGACACATGCAACCAAATAGGATCTATGTCTTCACATTAAGGAAACATACTTTGAAAAACAAAACCTATGATGAACCCTAGTAATTTCGAAAATCACAAAGTGGAGTTACATACCTTAACTTGCTATAGCAAACAAGTTAGTTGTTTCCTTCCTTGTAGACTTGAGAAGCAAGCACCAAATGTTTAGTGCCTCTAATGGTTTGTACCCAAACCCTAGCAACAAAAACACAAGAGGAGAAAGGAGGAGATGCAAAATTTTGGCTCTTCTAAAGGAGATATGGTGGACGAAATCACGGCACCCAAAGGGTCCTATTTATACCTAATAAGGTAACCCTGACAACCCTAATCCTGAATAAGATAATATTATTTAATTCCAGGTGGTTATCCAGTTTCCTTATCTTAGAAGGAATATTCCAAATGCCCTTTTGGCATCTAAAAAAGCGTCCACCCTAGTGGAAGGTTCCAAAATTCCTTCTTGTTCAACTATTAAACAATTACAGTCCAGTCTTTGCCCCTTTAATTAATTCTAATTAACCTATAATTAAATCCTAATTAATTCTGATTAATTCTTAATTAATTATAACTATTTCAAATTAATATATTAATCATATAATATATTAATAAATCAACTTCTCTCTCCAAATGTTATTCTATTCAGTTACTAGTTTTGAGGGCAACCCAAAAAGGATTTTGCTTCTAACTACAAGTCATACCAATTTAGTTATAGGCTTCGACACCTTAATTCAAAAAAGATCTCCATTGGTTCTTTGCTGATTGGTACAACTCCAAGATCACCGATGAAGTTCTTTAACAATGTAGCTTCATCTGCTGCTTTACTAACTATAATATACTTTGACTCGCACATTAAGTCTGTCACTGTCTTCTTCTTGGAACTTTTCCATGTAACTGCCCCTCCATTTAGCAAGAACACCCAACCTGATTGTGAATACGAGCTGTCCCTGTTAGTCTGGAAACTTGCATCAGTATAACCTAACTCGCAACTATTTTCTATCTCCATATACTAAGAACATATCCTTATTTCCTTTTATATACTTGAGGATATTCTTTATGGCCGTCCAATGACTATCACCAAGATTTTTTTGATATCGACTCATCATGCTCAAAGCATATTAGATATCAGGTCTAGTACATGTCATGTCATACATGATCGATAGAATAATATGATCATATGGGACTTGAATCATTCTTTCCAGTTCTTTAGTAGTACTGGGTGATTGATCCTTCTCAATCTTATGACGTGTTGTATGGGTAGATACCTTTTCTTAGAATCTTGCATTTTGACTCTTTTCAAAACTTTATCTAAGTATGTACTTTAGCTTCCCTTCAAAATATGAAACAAATATCCATGCACCCAAAAAACTCAGCTCCAAAATAATCCAAATCATCGATTTCTATATATCGATTTCCATCCACCATCGAATTCTATAAAATGATAGTTTTCAATCGATTTCCCAGAAAAGTAGCTTCGATATCCCACCAAACAATCGTTTTCTATACAACCACTTCATCTTGTAGGGCTTGTATCTCAATTCGGTTCCTCAAGCTTCAATAAGTCGATAATCTTGTTCAATCAAGTTATTCTTTGTCCAATTTATATGATCTGAGTGTGGGAAAAGCGATTTCAAAGTAGGTTTTCATGATCATGAGTATATGACTATGCTTTTTATCTAGGGTGTGGGGCCCAAATCACACCACACCATAGTTGGTGTGCTCACAACGTTGTCATGGGAAGAGAAGAGGAGAAAGAAGGAAGAACTAAAATATAAGAAACGCGACCTCTCATAAAAGAGCACAGCAACCAACGACCATGGTGCCATATAAACACAATGCCACCCCAGGGTGGTGTGCACAATCGTTGTCCTCCTCTAGCTCATCACCACGACACCTTTGTTGTAGGTATTCCTGATGGCCTTTATAGTTAATATAATTGTTAATGGATGTGATTCGAGACCTAAAACCATGTTTAGATAATTTGATATCTTCAAATCAAAAATATATTTACCTAGTAATATATGTCGAATCACAAATAATACTACATTCTTTGAGATATTTTCAAAAGATGCGTGGAAAAACTTAAGTGATTAAGCTACCATTGTTTATACTTAAGGAGTCATTAACATGACTATTGCCTCATAAAGTAAATATATATATATATATATATATATATATATATATATATATATATATATATATATATATATATATATATATATATATATATATATATATATATATATATATTCCCTATATAGGTTTAGGTTCTATGGAAAACAAAAAAACCCTAAAAATCATAAAAATGCATAAAAAATACTTAGAGATCACAAAAAAAAAATTTGAATTTTTTTATCAAAAAATCGCAGCTTTTAACATAAAATCGCTGAAAATTTTTTTGAAAAAAAAAACTTTACAAAAAAAAAATTGATTTTTTTTTCAGCGAAATTGTCAAAAAAACTACGATTTTTTGATAAAAAAATTCAAAAAAAAAGTTTTGTAATGTCTAGGTATTTATTTATGCATTTTTATGATTTTTAGGGTTTTTTTAGGGTTTTTTTTTTCCAAATAACCATTCCCTATATATATATATATATATATATATATATATATATATATATATATATATATATATATATATATATATATATATATATGACTTTTTTTTGGGTGGTAGTTTTTGGGTCTACCTGTGATTGTCTGTCGGGTGGAAAGGATCGACACATGATACATGACTATTCCTTCATGCAATTGAGACACGCCTTCTATGAGTTTTCCTAAGCCCCCGGAAGGTATAACTATTCTGACACTTGTTTATAATTTTTGAATTAATCGTCATTTTAATTTGATTTTTCCTTATCTTTTTTTCATATAGGGAAATATGACATCATAGACAAAGGATACCCTGGCCAAAAAGGATATATGACACCGTATCCACATATTAGATATCATGCAATTAAGACGCTTTCTATCAATTTCCCTAATCCCCCATAAGGTATAACTAGACTGATACTTGTTTATAATTTTTGAACTAATCACCATTTTCCATATAGGAAAATATTACATCGTAGACAAATGTATAATAGACAAATGTATAACTACTCTAATACTTGTTTATAATATTTTTCATATGGAATGAAAATTTTTTTAGTGAAACATAAATAGTTAGAAAATTGTTTTTTACTATTTACTTAATTAAATTTAATGTGTTGTGTATTTATCTTATACTATTTGACTTATTTTTATACATGTCATTTTATATTTTACACAAGCTTATCAGCTAGTTTTTATGAAATGTCTTTTTTATTTCGGGACCTTCTGGTATATTCTTGAACCATCAAAGGGTTGTTAGTATGTTCTAGAACCTTCAAATATATTGCATTATATTATATATCATTCCATGGTCTGCAATATATTCTAGACCCAACCCTTGTTTCCCATATTGTTCATTTGTTCAATGCTTCTCACCCCTTCCTCTATATATACCTCGTCGAATCTCCCTTATTTCTATAAACACCACCTTTTTTTAAATTCCTATCGCCTTCCATCAAATCATTTGCAACGTTTGTCAATTCAATCTCTTGCATTTTGTGCTTAATTTTGAAACCCATCTCAAAATTCCCAAAAATCCTAATCTAAGTTCTCAAATTTGAAAAGGGTGGCCAGATAGTTAAAGAATCAATACTTTGTGGTCAGTAATCGGGAGATTATTAATAGTCTGTAAATCAAAGAACTTGTGAATTGTGAAATTAAAATATCTTCGAATATGGGTTTGGGAAAGTTGGTTTATGGAAATGATTATTTTTGCAAGATTAATTTGATTGAGAAAAAGTTCAATTGTTGAAGGTGTTGATTGAACAGTAGAGGTAAAAAGGGGATAAGGAGGAGGGATTGATGGCAGATCAAGTGTTTGAAGGTAGCCAACCGGTTGATCTCATCAAACACCCATCTGGAGTTGTCCCTACTATTTGGTAACTTCTTAACTGGTTCTTCTTTAAACGTGTGTGTGTGTGATATATGTTCAAGTTTTATGATTGAGCAACGAAAAAACAAAGGATAAAAGTATATGTTTCTGATAGTCTACACCAAGGTTCTAAATGATCTGAGGCGTGACATGACGGCAATGTCAAACCTCAAGTTGTATGATCCATGACGAATCATGATGTTTTTCAAAACGTGACTTAAGACGGCAATTTTTTATATATAAAAAAGAGAAATCACATAATTATAAATTTATATAAAATATATAGTTATATCAACCCCTAATAACAAAAACTTAACAAGAACTCAATAGTGTCATTTCCGATCTGAAAAAACAAAAAAAATGTGTCTTAAACAAAACTCGCGCCTTGGCACGCCTTGACCCGTTTTACTATGCGGCACGCCTACCATATCAATCATGAAGGCTTTCGAAACAGTGTAGCCATGCAGCGCGTCATGGCATACCTTGGCACGCCTTTTAGAACCATGATCTAGACTAATATAGACACATCACGTAAAACAAAATCATAGAAAAGTGGTCTTAGTATGCATTTTAATTTCCATGATGAGTGGATATCTCAAGATTCAAAAGATCGGAGAAAATAAAGAAACACCTCTTCCTTAAAATGAATGGGAATACATACATTGATTATTTTTACAATGTTTTTTATATATTTGTAGAAGCATAGTGTCTACTGTCAATCTAGACTGAAAATTGGATTTGAAAGCTATAGCATTACAAGCTCGAAATGCAGAATACAACCCTAAGGTATGTACTCTTTGGCTACTTGTTAATGTTGGAATCAAATTCGGATGTTTTTTTGGAAATTAATTATTAATATTTTTATCAGGTGAAGAACTAATTAAAAAAATATGATACCTTTTTTTCTCTGGTCAACATCATTCACTATTGTTCTTTATGTGTACTCAATCCAGCGTTTTGCTCCTCTTATTATGAGGATAAGAGAACCTAAAACTACAACACTAATCTTTGCTTCGGGAAAATGGTAAATTTTTACCTAAAGCTCTTATCAAACATGACTCTCATAATTGTCATATATATATATATATATATATATATATATATATATATATATATATATATATATATATATATATATATATATATATATATATATATGGTACACAGATTGTAAATTTATAACTTAGTATCAAGAAAATACCTTTGTATTCAAAGTATTTTGGTTGTTCTTCAGGTTTGTACAGGAGCCAAAAGTGAACAACAATCAAAATTAGCAGCACGAAAGGTACATGAATATTATTATACTCTTTTTATTTAAAGAAAAAAAATACAGAATCTTTACAAACATCAAACATTCTAGTATTTAATTTTTTTTTTTTGGAGATAAAGGCTAAAGCAATCAAATACTGTTACTATTCCTATTATTTTTTTTCTGTTTTATTGTATGCTTAAATACTTTATTCTTGTCCAGTATGCCCGAATTATACAAAAACTTGGTTTCCCGGCAAAATTTATGGTAAAAACTCTTATCAAAAACTTTGTTTTCCGGAAAAAATCAATCAATTAAATAATTTTGTGTAATTTTTTAGGATTTTAAGATTCAAAATATAGTTGGATCATGTGATGTGAAATTTCCAATTAGACTCGAAGGACTTGCATACTCTCATGGTGCTTTCTCAAGGGTAAGTTTCTTTTTAATTGTTTCACTAAACAAGCTCAACTTAATTTAGATAATTAATTGTGTTTAATTCATTTTAATTGAGTTTTTTGTGTAGTATGAGCCGGAAATATTCCCTGGATTGATTTATCGTATGAATCAACCTAAAATTGTGTTGCTTATTTTTGTTTCTGGGAAAATTGTTCTTACTGGAGCAAAGGTGAGATATGGCATTTTTCTTGATATATTTTAATAGTTTATGTTGTTTATTTTTATAAGCTTTTATGGTGTTTATTGTAGGTTAGAGAAGAGATGTACACTGCCTTTGAGAATATATATCACGTGCTAATAGAGTTCAGAAAGAATCAACAATAGTAATATTCAGTATGGGAGTGAGAGAACGAAATTGTATTTGGTTTCTATGCTAATTTACTTGTCCATTGAACAAATATCTTAACCGGAAGAATTTTATTGCATTTTAGTTGTATTGAGTAGGGTTTTTAGACAATTTTCTTGTTTAGCTTGAAAAGAATGATTTTGATAGAAAAGTTAGTAATGCCACAAACACACACTTTTGTGCCTTCTTGTGTTCAACAACCACACACCAAAAAAGTTTAAAAGATATCTACAACTTTGGTCAATATTATATTATTTTATCTACTAATTCAGATATTTGAATTCCAAAATAATTAATATAATCTAATTCAAATATTAATTACAACTTAAACCCCTTAATTTTTCTAGTTTCTAACTAGACAGAATTAACAAACTAGTCTCTCATAAATCGTCCTTGACATTTGAGCTTAGATTATGCTTTGTGTGTACCCAAAATGCTCATGCTTAATTAGAAATATCACTAACTTGTTGTGTCAATGGTCATATTGTCACACCCCCAAACTAGAACGGCGGAAACGTTCTGGGGTGGAGGACTTCAGGTAAGTATCACAACACATGCAATATAGTAATCAAAGTACAAACAACCATTGCATTAATAAGTATAAGTTTTACATAAGTGTTTAAACATTACATATTCAAACACCAAAGTAGGTACAGTAGAAGACAAGAGTCGTGGTACGGTACTAGGTAGTCTTCTCAAAAGCTTCGGGAGTGTACCTGTCTACTGGATTCCTGATAATACAAGTTATTTGGAAAGAGTAGATCAGCATTTAAGCTGGTGAGTTCATAAGTATTTTAGTTCTGTTAAGTATACCCTAAGTTCTTTGGATAAGTTCATTGGTTCCTCCAGAAAATCCTATATTTCCTGAGGTGATAGATTGATAACCTCAATAGTTTCCCTCTGTAATTACTTAGTTTATACTGATTATATATAACCCAATATCGAATGGACAGTTAAATGGGTGTATCTGCCCTGAGCCCACAAAAAAACAAGGAACAGGAAGTAAGGCGGAAGTCACACATTTCACTGTCAATCGGATATTACTTATGTATAACTCTGATGTAATAACTAATGAATTATAGAATTAACCACTAAAGGTCCTTTGTGTTATACTAGTTTAAAGAGATTGAATGACCAAGTTCCATTTGATAAGTAGTTTAATTCCATAAACCGTTTCATTTGTAACAGTGGTTTAATCCCATAAACCGTTTCATTTGTAAAAGTGGTTTAATCCCATAAACCGTTTCCTTTGTAAAAGTGGTTTATTCCCATAAACTGTTTCCTTTGTAAAAGTATTCTTAGTTATATCAGTTCTATAGTAAAAACCTTAGTATTAATCCTGGAAAATATTATATTATCCATAATAATGCATTGTGGTTTTAAATGTTCAAAATCAGAAGTACAAGTATATTTACCGTACTTGATTTCATGATACATAGTTTTTACTGTAAGTAAAAACTACATAAGGTATATTTGGTCGGGATGTAATTATATTTACTTACTGTTTTAATAGAAGTATATTACTTAGTAATTCACTCGTTGTTTTATCCATGTGAGTTATATTAACCATACTAATATGACTGATATGCCTGATGCGACGTTCTTCAGGCGTCGGAAACGGTATGATATTTGACACCCTAGGCCTGCCGGCCAAACTGTAGCGAACAGTAAAGGTGCGGGATTGTCAGTCTCATATAGATCTATACACAAATTCACGCTCTCCCTACAAGAGATTCTGGTTAATAAGTCAGGACTTAAGGTCGTACTTAGATAAGTACACCATGAAGAGTCTCACAAATTTATTGTTTCAACGAGATTTACGATGTATTATTACCCCGTGATTGCTAACCCTGGTACTCTGTATCGTACCTTTGTTAATGCAAACCCGGTATGATGTATTATTACCCCGTGTTTGCTAACCTCGGTACTCTGTATAGTACCTTTGTTAATGCAAACCCGGTATGATGTATTTTTACTTCTTTAATATATTATCCTTATATTAAAAGTATTATACATATATTGGTATAGGTAAATGAATTGTTGGTAATTTCCTTGGAAAGTATACAATCGTGAATCATACTTGTGTATTTAGTTCTGAATCATAAATTATACCTATTATAATTTATATGTTCTATCTGATTAGCATGATTTCTCATGGATGAACACCTTTGCTCAGCATGATACAAAGGTAATGATACCGAAAGGAGTAACCTTTTATACTCATATATGTATAATATATATATAATTAAGAAGGAAACTACCTTCGGACAAATAACACAACCTTAATTCCACATCCAAACAAGGAAAAGGAATTAAGATAATCCATTAGTCCTAAGCCCTTCAAATCTTATTTATATATTTATACATATATAAACATGATTTTGGCATTTATAATTTGAAATAGTTTTAAAAACCTTTTTCAAAGAATTTTAACGGAGTTTACATGACTTTAAAGATTTAACATGGCTTTAAGTTATTTTGGAAGTATTTGGTAATCCTTGAAAGCACAAGGAAACCCTTTGTGTGATTATTATCACATACAGTTATTAACACAATTTAATATTGTGTTAAACTTGTATTCCCCCCCCCCCCTAAAAAGCATTTAAAAACCATTAAAAAGGTAAATTATAGGGGTATGAACTCACTTGATAAGTGGTGATTTGGGCAGCGTTTCGTTTCTATTGATGATCTTTCTCGAAGAAACCGCGAGTTTTTGAGTAAAAACCGGCTTTATGCGGACAGCACTTCGACTGGAAAGAGGGTATCTTTTCGAGAATTCCGGGGCTCGGGGGCTTGCTTCGGGTTTTAGACACGATATCGGGGCCTTGGGGGGTCGTGAGAAAGTTTACGGGGGTGGAAAATGTGAAAAAGGGTGAAAATGGGGTGAAAATGGTGAAGTAGCCGGGAAGTCTCGCATGCCTTATATAGGCCGCAGCCTCGGATCCGAAGCAAGGAGGGGCTGCCGCGTGTTCGGACAGGTGGCGAGGCGGGGGCTTCGGTTCGAACAGCTGGCTCGCAGGTGGTAGCTTCGGACTGGACCCAACTTCGGTCCAATGGGAAGGCTCCACGAAGATTCGAGGGGTGTCTGAGGGGTGTCCGGGGGTGTCTCATGCGAAGGTGTCCGAAGGTGAGTGGACCGCGGCTTTGGTCGAATCAGAAGGCGCCACGCGAGACTGCAGTCCAATCAGAAGACGCCACGTGGAGGCTGCATGCGAGGGTGACGTGTCCGAAGCCACCTATGCGAAATTGCCCTGTTTTCAAGGTTTTCTTGATTTTTGTGCCAAGAACTTGCGAAAATCATAACTTTCGTTTAGACTTCGTCGGCTGATTTTGAATTTATTTTTAATATTATTATTTTTAACAGACCGGGACAGGAAATCCGTTAAAAATTCATAACTTCTTCATCCGACGTCCGTTTTCGTCTGTCTTTTTACCGTTGTGCTACTTTTGACGAGACCTTTGATTCTCGTTTAAGTTGCATCGGCTAAATATCGATCGATTTATATTTCGAATTTTTAGTTGTCTACTGCTAAACTGAAACTTAGAAAAATCATAACTTCCTCATACGAAGTCAGATTTTTACGTTCTTTTTATGAACGTTCTCGGTTTAACATATTCTACAACTTTCATTTAGAATGTTAAGGCTAAAAAGCCTTTTATCGAAAATTCACTTTTTTTTACACTGAACAGTGTTTTGCCGGTTTTGTCACGGATTTTCGATTGGTCATAACTTCTTCGTTATAACTCGGATTCCAGTGTTCTTTATATTTTTGGAAACCTTGTTACAATCTCTACCACTTTGTTAATCCCAATTACGATTATTGATCAATTTATTTTTGACCTAAATTTGACTGGTGTCACATTATCCCCCCGTTAGAGGGAATTTCGTACCGAAATTAAGTCTAAAGTGATACTCATGGACTAGGTCTAATATTCCCTTTCCCAAGTGAATTCAGGTCCCCGGTTTGTAATCCAGCGAACCTTCACTAACGGGATAAGACTTTGCTTGGTTCTTTAGATTTCCCTATCCATGGTTTCTATTGGTTCTTCTACAAAGTGTAGACTTTTATTTAACTTGATTTCATCGAGTAAAATAACAAGTGTTTTATTGGATAGACACCTCTTTAGATTTGATATGTGAAAGGTGGGATGAATGTTATTTAGTTTTTGTGGTAGTCTAAGTTTATAAGTACAAGACCAATTCTGGTAAGAATATCAAATGGTCCTATGTACCTTGAATTTAGTATTCCACGCTTTCTCAAGCGTATCTTGTCCTTCCGGGGTGAGACCTTTATATGACAAGGTCATCAACCTGGAATTCCAAGGGTTTTCTTTTATCGAAGCCGTAGCTTCTCTGATTAACTCTGGAAGCTTTATGTCGCTTCCTCATTCGTATTTTGTTTTTAGTAGTTTCTCGGATGAATTCCAAATCAGCGAAGGTGTTGTGTGGAAATTGGATCTCTAGCTAGTTGCTTATTACCTAATTTAGTCCAGTGCAGATAGGATCTGTACTTGTAACCACAAAAGGTTTCGAATGGAGCAACTTTAAATGCTAGCGTGATAAAGGACTCGACTAATTGGTAAATGGGTATCCCATTCTTTACCATAGTCGATCACATGGGCTCATGACTACTCTAGTTCCCAGAGATTTTTGAGTGACTGTCTGAACTGGGAGATGATTCTATTATCTCAGCGGAGATAACAGATATTGGAATATTGTGCGCTCACACGTTCTAGTTATCTTCTCTACTTGCCACATTTTCAGGTTTCAAGGCTTCTTGTTGAGCCTCCTTACTTTGTGTGGACATATTTGAATGGGTTATCATAGTCAATGATTGGCTCTACGACCTGGGTACTTTTTCCGACTTAGGGTGTCAGCTACTATATTGGCTTTGTCAAGATGATAACGAATTTCAAATTCGTAGTCATTTAGTAGCTCGACCCATTGTCGTGGTCTCACATTGAATTCCTCCTGGTAGAATATATGATGAAGGCTTTTGCTCTGAAGTTCATGATTAGACTCATACTTGGCTCATCCACCATCATATCGTGTATACAAGTCGTATATAATTTAGATTTCACAAAACGTTCGGATGGGTGACTCTGCCCCAGGTCCACAACCAAACAAGGAACAGGAGATAGGGCGGAATTACACATCCTTAATCTTGTTAAGTCTAAATTATATACCACTCTCGTGTATACACTTAGCAGCGATAGATTAACTTAATGAGTTCTTAGTCTCTATTCTTGAACTTGACCTGCGGTACAATGATTTTCCTATGAGATCTATTGGTGTACTTTGGTGGTTACTGACTTCTAAGACTACTTCGATGCTTTTCGTTTGAAGTTTCCTGTCTACTGGGTAGGCTAGAATGACGTGGTACCCTTCGCATGGGTACTTCTGAAGTTTTGAAATGAGAGACAACCTAAGGGTTTTGCGTTATGGATTGGAAGAATTTCATCTTACTACTGATTAAGGAAAAGTTCTGTTACAAAGCATAAGAATTTTCATCCGACCTAGCTTCTCACCCTGGGGAGCTCCGATCCTTTTTGTTAAGAAGAAGGATGGATCCTTTAGGATGTGTATCAATTATAGAGAACTGAATAAGCTCACTATCAAAAATCGGTACCCACTTCCACGAATCGACGATCTATTCGACCAGCTACAAGGAGCAAATAAATTACTTCTCTAAGATAGATCTGCGATCTGGCTACCACCAACTCAAGGTCCGGGAAGAGGATATCCCCAAAACCGCTTTCTGAACCCGCTATGGACATTATGAATTCGTTGTAATGCCCTTCGGTCTAACGATTGCCCCTGCCGCATTCATGGACCTGATGAATCGAGTATGCCGACCATTCCTCGACAACTTGTCATCGTTTTCATCGACGATATCCTGGTCTATTCTCGAAGCGAAGAGGAGCATAGTCGACATCTCTGGAAAATCTTGGAAACCCTACGGACCGAAAAGTTATACGCAAAACTCTCAAAGTGTGAGTTCTGGCTCCGTAGCGTAAACTTTTTGGGTCATGTTGTCAGTCAAGAAGGGATACATGTGGACCCTTCTAAGATCAAACCCATTGAAGGATGGGCAGTCCCAACGACACCCACATAAATTCGTCAATTTCTGGGCCTCGCAGGCTATTACAGAAGATTCATTCAGAACTTCTCCAGAACAGCCAACCCACTTACCCTGCTTACACAGAAGGGCGTACCATTTGAATGGACAGAAAAGCAGGAGGTTGCCTTCCGAACTCTGAAACGAGCTCTCTGTAGTGACCAGTATTATCCTTACCAGAGGGAATTGAGGACTTCGTAGTTTACTGCGATGCTTCAAATCAGGGTTTAGGTTGTGTACTCATGTAGCGTGGGAAGGTGATAGTTTATGCATCCCGGCAACTAAAGACACATGAGGTGAATTATACCACCCATGATCTCAAATTGGGAGCCGTGGTCTTTGCTTTGAAGATTTGGAGGCACTACCTTTATGGTACGAAGTGCACCATTTTCACTGACCACAAGAGTCTCCAACACATTTCAAATCAAAAGACGTTAAACATGAGGTAGCGAAGATGGGTTGAGCTTCTAAACGATTATGAGTGCGAAATCAAGTACCACCCAGGCAAGGCTAACGTGGTAGCTGATGCCTTGAGTCGGAAAGAATACTCAAATCGTCGTGTGAAAACTCTTTCAATAACCATTCAATCACATCTGTCCTCGCAAATCAAAGCAGCCCAGTTCGATGCCATGAAGACAGAAAACAGAACAAGCGAAACGTTACGTGGAATGGAAAAGAACTTCGAAGTCAAGGAGGACAGAACATATTATTTCATGAACCGAATTTGGGTCCCTAAACTTGGGGGATTCAGAGAGGTAGTCATGAATGAGGCTCATAAGACACGATACTCCATCCATCCGGGATCAGATAAGATGTACCTGGATATTAAGCAATGTTATTGGTGGCCTAACATGAAGGCAGAGATTGCCACTTACGTTAGCAAGTGCCTCACTTGTGCTAAAGTGAAGGTAGAGTATCAAAAGCCCTCGGGACTATTACAACAGCCGGTAATACCCGAGTGGAAATGGGAAAGGATTACCATGGACTTTGTGACCAAATTACCCAAGACAACTGATGGAATGGATGCCATATGGGTAATAGTTGATAGGTTGAAAAAATCCGCCCATTTCCTGCCAATAAAGGAGACATACAAGATGGAGCGACTGACAAGAATCTACATCAAGGAAATTGTGAGACTCCATGGAGTGCCAATATCTATCATCTCAGATCGGGATAGTAGGTTCGCTTCACGCTTTTGGCAATCACTTTAAAAGGCTATCGGAACACAACTCGACATGAGCACTGCTTACCACCCACAGACGGACGGTCAAAGTGAGCGAACCATTCAAACGCTTGAAGATATGCTTCGAGCATGTGTGATAGACTTTGGAAGGTCGTGGGATACCCACTTACCTCTAATTGAGTTTTCGTACAACAACAGTTATCACACAAGCATCAAAGTTGCTCCTTTCGAAGCATTATATGGTCGTAAATATAGATCGTCGTTGTGTTGGGCTGAGGTAGGTGACACCCAGCTAGCAAGAGGACAGATACCAAACAATGCGTTAACAGGACCAGAAATCATACGCGAAACGACAGAGAAGATAGTTCAAATCAGAGCTCGACTTCAAGCATCACGAGACCGACAGAAGAGCTACGCTGATAAACGGCGAAAGCCATTGAAATTTCAAGTCGGGGATTAGGTGTTGTTAAAAGTCTCTCCCTAGAAAGGAGTGATTCGTTTCAGGAAACGGGGAAAATCAAACCCACGGTACATTGGGCCATTCGAGATTCTTGCCCGAATCGGTCCAGTGGCCTACAGGATGCAGCTACCTGGCAAGCTCAGCAGTGTACACCCCGTGTTCCAGGTTTCCAATTTGAAGAAGTGCTTATCCGACGAAACTCTTGTCATCCCATTGGAAGATATCGAAATCAACGAGAATCTCATGTTCATCGAATAACCAGTTGAAATCATGGACAGGGAAGTGAAGCGTACTAAGCAAAGTCGCATTCCGATTGTGAAAGTTCGGTGGAACGCGAAACGTGGATCGGAATTCACATGGGAACGCGAAGACCAAATGAAGCAAAAGTACCCTCACCTATTCTCGCATTCTCAAATCTAGCTTCAAAAAGAATTTCGGGACGAAATTCCCTCTAACGGGGGGATGATGTTACAACTAGAAATTTTGGCTAGGAAGTTCTATCTTTATGTAAGCATTGCATTATCAATGGCAACAATTGTAACCATGACTTCAAAACATGATGTTTATTCAATAACAACAAAATCCCATCAAACACTTTATACAACACTTCAAATAGTCAACAAAAGATTGGAAACCCTAAAAATCCCGGTTTAAGTCCAATAAGGACTAGGATTTTCTTATTGGGCCTAATGGACCAATAAGTCTCCAATTTGACTAGTTTGGGCTTAGAACTCGTAATGGGCTCTAATTCAACCCACTTTCATGAAACTTAACTTTTGGGCCATAATGGGCCTAAAATGGATTGGTTTACCTTAATGGGCCTTGTTGGGCCATAACAAATCCAATAAGCCCTAATGGGCCATTAAACTCATTCCTTTATACCATATTGGGCCGTAAACCACCTTAAGAGCCCAATGGGCCGAAAAATATTATTAAACTCCATAAATTTGAGCAAGCCAAGCAAAAGGAGCCTAAAACCATTCTATCATCTTGTCAAGCCCATTCTCGGCCCAACACATATTAAAAAAAATGAATAAATCTAACTAATTTATACAATGACACCTCATTATGGACTATAGGATTTCTAGGCATATTACCCTCCATGTAACAAGAAATCCCATGTTTCCATGCTACCACACTTCTACATTATCTCCTTCTTCCCTCTTCTTCATACTCTCGGCCACCACAACCATCATTTAACTTTGAAAGATCTCTCCCATTTTACTCTCAAACTCAAGGAAATTCACTCACTTTTCCCTTCAAATTTTCGAGTAATACATGTGTGAATCAAGAGGATCATTGCAAGTTTTTCTCTAACTTGGTAAGTTTTGTTAAATTCTATAATTCCTTCTAACATTACAAGGAAAAGCTCTCCTTCTTACACTCTATTTTCGGTTGTGGTTTCCAAAAACTAGTTTAGTTCCAACAACCTCTTCAAAGAAACATCCAAGGCCGAAAGCTCTTCCAAATCTTCTTCCAAAACCGAAATCTTCAAACCAAGTGAGTTCATACCCCCTTGTTTTTCGGTTTTTACTTGTTTTTTGGGGGAGAATACAAGTATTATGTGATGATCTATGTGTGCTTGCATGTTATGTGTGATTTCTTTAGTTTTTGTTTGTTTATTTTGTTTTTGTTTATGATTCTTTCACCTTTATTTTGTTTTTGTTTATGATTCTTTAGTTTTTGGTTGTGATAATATGTAATACTTGTGATATTTCGAGATCTATAGAAAAAAAGGTGAAAGAATCATAAACAAAAACAAAATAAACAACATACATCATACATCTAAGGGTCCTTAAGTTCAAAAAGTGAAAAACAAAACCAAAAGAACCTTACAAGTGTCATTTTTGCAAAAATAACAACGATTGGGTATAAATTGTAAATTGTCGGTTTTATGAGGGTTATAGGTTGTTTATTTGTATAAAAGCTGATTTCAATGAAAATAACACTTTTCAAAGGGTCAAAAACATAAATTTTAGCTTAATGGGCTTAAAATTGGGCCTAATGGGTTTTGGGCCCAAGGTTGCGAAAAAATGAGTTTTGAGGGGCTGAAATGGAAATTTTAACAAACTATGGGTCTAAAATGTAAATAAACCTTTTCAGGGATTAAAAATGAGTTATCACCAAATTTGGACTAAAAATGCAAAGTTTTTGATTTTGGGGTCAAAACTGTAAAACTTACGGAATTTGGGCCAAAAATGTAAACTTTTTACAAATAAAGGCTGGAAATGACAAATGCAATAGTTTTGGACTAAAATTTCTATTCAAATAAAGTTTGGGTGGAAAATGTCAAGAAAAATGGTTTAAGGACCAAAAATGTCAATTTTCATAAAAATGGACTAAAAGTGCCATTTTTAAAGAAAAAGGGGCCAAAATGGTCAATCTAAATGTTTTTAGGCCAAATAAACATTTATGAATGTTTGGGTTAAAAATATCAAGTTTATAACGCATGATTTTAAATATATATATATATATATATATATATATATATATATATATATATATATATATATATATATATATATATATATATATATATATAACTAAAGCTTCGTTATAATTCGAACGTTAAGTTATTTCTTTTTAAACATTGTGAATAAACATTTAGTAGACAACATAGACAACAAAAATATCAACAATACGAACTTAAACTCGATAAATCATAAACAATTCAATGGTTGGACTCAAATACCTTCTTTTCGTGTTATTGGGCCTTTGTGGCCCAATATCATGATTTTTGGGCCCAACATAAATACACATGTTTATTGGGCCTCAGGTGACCCAATTACATGCCTAATGGACCCTCAATGGCTTTTACATGCTATTAGGCCGTAGTGGCCCATTTGCATTGCTAGTAAGGTCCAAATCAATCATAATGTGTGATGAGCTAACGTGTCCGTCGCATACTCGACAGTCTATAATAACATACGTGATTATTGGGCCCCGTAGTCCTCTTCTCTTCGTCTGTTGGGCTTACCCCCTTTTATTCAAGTAAACATAAATCAGGTTGTTAAACAAGGTTATTCAATTTCATTGGATTTAGTGAGTAATAACGAGCGACACCAATAAGTGTTGGTCGTAGTCTGTAGTTATAATCAAAGTTTCCTGGAGGGAGAGCGAGAGTTTGTGTATAGATCTATACGGAGGTGACTCCCCCACACCTAAGCTGTTCGCTACAGTTAGACTCGGTCAGTCTAGGGTGACAAAATCTTAAATTCAATACCGGCTTTCACTAGAATGTCAAGACAGACGAAATAGTCATTATTATGCATGGTTATAACGACTCACATAGATATCCAAATATCATTTAAGTAATCATGGGAAATCATATTTATTCGTTGTGATGATACAATAATACAAAACGATCATATTATTTATATCGGAAAACATCGGGTTTTCCGGGGGAACAACATTATTCACTTTCACTTTCGATAACTATAATGCAAGAATTCATACTACTTTTACACGTTTTGAAATCATTCACGCATATACTTATGGATCATCACACTTATTTCGTAAACAATTGTCTTTTCAGAAAATATCGGATTTTCTGGGTTTTACAAACTACACAAAACATTTTCATATCAAACCTGCTTATGAACTCACCAACATTATATATGTTGACCGTTTTCAAAATAACTTGTGTTCTCAGGTAACAGATAAGCTGAAGAAAATTGCCAAGTGTGTTAGGATGTTATGTTTTGTGACTCTCAAACAATTTATGCTATGGATCATGTAATGTAAACAATGTATTGGATGTGAACAATGACGGTTGTAATGTATTAATGCATGGGGTTGTTTATGTTATGTTTCATGTATATTCATTGTGATGATATTTCAATTTAAGTCACACGAGCCCTCGGACATTTCCGCCGTCGTGTTCGGGGGTGTGACATATATATATATATATATATATATATATATATATATATATATATATATATATATATATATATATATATAATGCTCTGCGAATAGTGCCTACATATTGATTCTGACGGTTGTCCAAACCATTAAATATTTAAATCAAAATTGACTTGATTGTTTAGTGTTTCTTTATATATTTAAATCGGAATGGACTTGATTGTTTAATGTTTCTTTAATTATCACAATACATGAGCGAGAAGGCAAATGGTCAACAAATTGTGTCGCTAAACTTTTGGATGATAAAACCAATTCTTTTGAAGTCTACATCCATAGATCTAGGGGATATAACATTGTTATACATGGTCCTTTGTACTCTATTAAGAAGATCCACCGCGTCCGAGGAAACCAAACGTATAAAACACAAATAGTATGAACACGTTTTGATTTTTCAAGCATGATTTCTCATGTTTTGTGAGTTTGCATGTGACAGCTTTAAAAGCAGCGTGTCCCGCCTTGAAACCCCCAACCCTCAAGCCCACGAGAGAGGATACCCATGTAAAGTCCACACAAACATGTTTCCCTCAAACCCATCCAAAAACCAAAACATCAGCCGGTCTAAGTGTATTAAACATAGTGTACTTCAAAATAATAACTTAATTAGAAATATAGACTCAAAAAATGAACTAATATTGTTGACTAGGGTTCAGGTCATTTTCATCTGACAATAATACTTTTCAACCAAAGATTTTGGAATCCTTTTAGAGATAGGAAAAATTGGTGTCGAATAATAAAAAACAAAACAGGTCACATGTACAAGATACAACTCACTTCTTATTTGAAACCAATGACAACCTTCTAAACTATTTGTATAAGGGTGGATAAATATTATCCTAATTCATTCATGGAGCATCTAAGCGATGAGCACACCAGTAGATACGTGGGCATCTACGCTTTTGCTAACATTTGACATAAAAACAACATCAAGAACCAATCAAACAAAATGTGTGAGTCTACACTTTTTGTTTTTTCCCTTGTGTTACAACAGTATGAGTTTTAGAGCTTGGAAAGGCATAATAAATAGAAAACACAACTAGAAGAAAGAAAAAATAACCTTATAGTTGATGCGATGATGGAGTTTCGTCAGTTGCAATGTTGGGGTTGTAATGGTGGAGAACTAGGAAGAGAAGAGAAGAGTGGAGTGCAAACACGTGGTCTTTGGAGTTAGAGATTGATTAAGATTTAAGGCTTTATTCTTTTTCGACATCTACAACCCAACAACAAAACTTGTTTTTATACCAAAATGATGTGGATCATCTCCAATCTCACTCCATTTCCTACACCAAAATGATGTAACATTTTTACGTGTCATATTTGGTCCCTCATCTTTCATTTATTATATTCTATTCTATAATATATAAAAAATATATTCTAAAAATAATAATTATTCATTATACTATTATGTTTTATATTACCATATGCTCCTCTTTCTTAATATGAATTGTGACATCTTTCCTGAAATAAATGGATGGCAAATTATAGAAAATAGCAATGTACTTATCTATTTATACCAATGAAGACAATGTACTAATATTTTTACCCATAATAGCAACAAACTATAATTTCTTACTTATATTGGCAACTATTTTCACATTGAAGATGGCATGGAAGCAACCGATGTGGCAGTGTGACATCGTCATTTTATAGGTTTTAAGTTACAAAATACAAATTACGTTTGACTGGTTTCGGGGTAGGTAAAACTGAAGTTGAGAAGTATATAAGTTAAGTATTTTCTATCATATGGATTTTTTAATCAAATAGATATTAGAGAGGGGCCAAAATCTGTTGTTAAAAAAACCCAACAACAAAAATCTGACAGAAGATGAAATATATAACCTTACGGTTGGTTCGAGAGCGAGATGGAAGTAAAGTTGGCCTTAAATGCCACAACCTACATATAGAGTAGAGAAATACAATTAAAATGTTATTACCCAGATTTGAACCATAGAAGCTGAACCAGAATTAGAGCTTCTGGATTCTGATGAGAGTGGTTAGAATTATGCTAGACACATCAACAATATTCGAAAAAAACTCTATACCTAACACATATCAAACGAATTACTAGAAAATGAGCTAAATTCAACACGTAATTAGTTAACTCCAATCCAGAAATTGAGAATCTCAACCAAAATCGCAAAACCTGCAAAATCAAATTTAAAATAAACTTGATTAAAAATCAATTTGTTGTATGTTAATAATGACCAAAACTGAAAGTACTTCAATTTTGCCATTCTTGTAATTATATTCAACCTTGTTAGCAAAACAACCAAAATATAAATCATAGTAGTTACTCACAGTGAAACCACTAGAAATCAACGCAATATCATATAAAAGATCAATAGCTCTCAATGCCCCCATCATCACCATCATTACTCCTGCAAGCCGCCTGCGTCATTCATATATAAATTATAATCATATTATTTTCTTAAATAAAATATTTTTTTAAATAAATCTTACAGTCAGTCAATGTCTATGTTTGAATGATTAGATGTTCCTTTATGTGCTTTTAGTCTTTACAAGTGAGTTTGGGTGCAGCCAAGAAGAGTCTTTGTGAGACAATTCAGGAGATGGCATATCAGGAACTCAAAATATTTTTGAATATAGTAACAATTACAATGGTGATGTAGTGGATCATCTATCCAAGGAGTTGGAGCCAAAGAGACATCATTTTTATGATAGTGCTAAAACTATTATTAGACAACAACATGTGCCTTATGTGAAAGAAATGGAAGAATTTCTTTATTTTCTGTCAATTGTGATATAATGCATATTACACAAAAAGTAATTTTTTTGGTCTTTTGATTTAGATCATTAGATGGATATCATTTGTTTCAAGTTTTAGATTGTATAATCTATGTTTAGTTATTAACACCAAGCAAGTAATCAACAATCACAGTCAAATAACATGTTGCGAGTTAAAAATATGAAAATTGAACTATTTAATGAATGCACGTTGATTTATGTGAACATTATATTTTTCTTTGAGTTATGCTTTATCTTTTTGGTATGATTTGAAATGTCGATGGTTCTTTTAATACTAAGCACTAAGCCAATTAACACTACAATAATCAAACGAAATGTGTTGTGAACTTTTTCTCCCTTAAACCAATTAAATCTACCACAATCTTTAGAGAAGCTACTATGGAATTCATAGTTCTCAAAAGCTAAACATTGTTCGAGAGGATCTAATTTATAAAACCAATTACTGGAAAATTCCTCAAATGGATAAAACTACTCTATAGCAATAATACTTACTGAAATTTGACTTCATAAACACTCAATTTAATAAGTAACTAGAAAATCTTCTAGAACTTAACATTCTTGCTAAAAATATTTTAGTTTTTTCGTGACCAGAATATAGAAAAATGGATGGAACGTACCTAGCGATTGACGGAGCAGGGGGTGATAGGCGGAGCACACAAGAGGATTTATAGGATTTGGGGGCGAAGCACGGCAGAGGATGTTTGTAGTTCACGTTGGAATGCTTATTAGCGGCCTCTAGCTTGTTCCTAAAATATCATCAATGGAAGTCAACTCGAAGTTAAATTAAACTTTCCTTGTGTGAGAGACAGTATATAGGTCATGTCGGACTCCATCACATATCTCACTGTCATCCAACACCATGGATACCTCTCCAGAGAAGCACATAGGGTTAATGTCGTAGAAAAATCATGTAGATCACATCGTATCTCTCACATGGAGCCCGAGCATAATGCTCTTGTCGAAGTTACATGATCTTCTCCGGAAATGGATGCTCTTCTGGAAAAATGTTTTCAAGCACAGATCCAACCTCACCTTTTATCTATGTGCACTCAACTTAGCTAACACCACAACTAATCAATTATTATACATGACAATTACACATATGTACCGATCCGACTCTAGATAAAACTTGATCCACCTAGTTTCTTCACCGGAGTTACTACTTATTGGGTATTAGATACAGTGGGGATTAGACTAGCCCCTACCATCGACTCAATTTCCGACCTCTATGATCAAATAGCTAAAATCCTTTGTAACCACTTCACTGGAGCATTTCATTCAATCACCAAACCTTCATCGAAGATCTGAGCAATGAATGTCTAATTCTCTCTCTCTCTATCTCTCTCTCTCTCTCTCTCTTCGTTTATATTGAAGCTAATTCAGCCACGCCGGAGTGTTACCGCCGAAAAAAACCTCATAGAAGCAATCCATGCTAGGGACCGGAAATACTTAGCTCTTCTCGTGTGTGGTCTGAAATGGTGTTGCTTGTCTGCCCTAGATCTAGAATCTCTCTTCGAGAATAAATTTTAGAGTAAATTACACGAATCGTCCCTTCGATCCCTATTTTCAAAAATTAACTCATACCGTCCCTCGTTTTATGTAACTTTGCACGTGTCATCCCTCCGGATAAAAAAATACTATTTTGCCCTTAATAATTTATTTTTTAATTTTCTTTTATTTGTTTATCAACTTTAAATTAAACAAAAAAGAAATATAAAATAAATTAACATCTCCACTTCATCCTCATACGTCAACCCTTCCCTTGCCCCCCTGATTACTTTTGTTCCCCCAGCTCTCTCGTTAAACAAAAATTATGGACATGAAGATAAGACCAGCGAGAAAGATGATAACAAGGAGGCCGTAGTGACGATTACCTTGACGACCTGAAGCCACTGATCTCTCCTTTAAACTCAGCCTTAAACCCATCGATCTACACATCAAGCCCTCGGTGGAGTCGTCAACGTTGCCGGAAACCTGCAACTCTAAAGTCGACATCGCCTTTGTTCTCAATCCCTCTGATATCAGTTAATTTTGCGAAAGATGTGAGGGCTATGTTTTGATTTCCGATAGGGGATTCAATTTCTCTTTTCTACGTTCGAAATAATCCTCCACAGTAAACCTAGATTCAAACTCTGGTTGAGGGGCTGTGTTTTTTCTCAATATATATGAGCAAAATGATTTTGGGGTTTGGATTTAACCAAACTAATTTTGCCCTAATTCTGAGTAGATTTAGGTTTTTGGTTTTTCCTAGATAGTTTGAAAGCGGGGGTGGAGTGTGGCGAGGGTAAATCTCTATGTGTGTGGATTTTCAATGGAGGTCGTTTTAGTGGCGGTGGTGGAAAACAAAGTTACCTAATCGTCGTCAAGTGCAGCTACTATGACACCACGACCGACTATATTAGACTGCCAGATGACGGAGACAAGACAGATGATCTGAGACGAAGATTACCATCAGGGAGGAAATTGAAGCAGGCAGTGTACGCCGACATCTCCTCTGGATTTTATGTCGTAGGTGATTGTGAAAGAAAACAAAAATGTCGATAGAAGTAGTTGTAGAAATGTGTTAAAGGAGATCATTCTTGGATGATCTGGTGGTATGTGTTAAGCATCCCATATGAATTTGTGAAAAATTGAGGTGGGTGAGCAGTTGAAGAGGGAGAAAGAGACGAGAAGAAATGTGGATAGTACGGGGTGGGTTTTTTTATTTTGTTTTAATCAGAAATGTTAAAAATAAATGAAAAATAAAATTGAAAATGACATTGTAGTCATTTCATGTCTCGCAAGGGACCAAGCGTGTAAATTTAAGCTAACAAGGGATGAAACGTGTAACTTTTAACCAAACGAGGGACGGTCCGAGTTAATTTTTAAAAATAGGGACTGAACGTGTTATTTGGCATATGCATGAGGGACGATTCGTGTAATTTACTCTAAATTTTAAGAACACGTGAAAGTAGTATGAGCATTACCAAACTTGATTTAATTTATTTATTTTAAACTCTTTATATTCTCATCTTTACTCTAAGCACCCTAATACTAAATTTACTAAATTACCCTTCAAATGTTTTTATATTTTCACTAACTCATAGTTCCTAAAATGGAATTGGTACGGTTTATAATTTGTATAAAACATTAATCAACTAAAATACCAAATATTCTTAACTGATATTACTAGTTTTCTAGTGGAGACCATCCTCTTTAATTTACCATGATAACTTTCTCTTTTTTTAACTGCCCTTAAAATAATTTTCTATTTTTTGCTACGGAAACATATTCCGTAGCTACTTGACTACGGAATATTTCGTAGCCAAATAGCTACGGAGTATGTTTTCGTTGCTATTTTACAAATTCAAAAAACAAGTTGTATACACAGGTGACTACGGCTAAGATTTTCATAAAAGGTTTCGTAGTAGATTAGCTACGGAATTTTATTGTGTAGCAAATTTTTGTTGCAAAGTAGCTACGAATTTCAATTCCATAGTCAACCACCTACGAATTTTAATTTGGTACCTAGTTATGTAGCTAACTAGTTATATATATGAATTCTATAACAAGTTTCATAGCGAACTAGCTATGACCAACAATTCCATAGCATATTTTGTAGTAAAATAGCTACGGATTTTTGATTTCGTAACAAATATTTAGGATTTAGCTACATAATGCAATTCCGTAGCCATTTTCGTAGCAAAATAGCTACGACTATCCATTCTATAGCATATTTCATAGTTAAATAACTAGGGATTTTGATTCCGTAACAACTTTCCGTAACTATTTAGGATTTAGATATGGAATGCAATTCTGTAACCATTTATGTAGCAAAATAGCTATGACAAGCCATTTCCTAGCATATTTCGTAGTATAATAGTTACATATTTTGATTTCCTAGCAACTTTCCGTAGCTATTAAGAATTTTTCTTGTGGTGTTATGTCGTAATTTCTTTCTCTTACGGTCAACGATTGCTTCAGGCTCTTTAACCAACCTTCTATCTTCATCGATCCTTAACTCTGAAAGTGGAAGCATACCAAATTCTTCTCCCAAGTAATTCCTCAAATAACAAATGTGAAAGTTATTATAGATACCTTGCAGTTCGTCGGGCAATTCAAGCTTGTATGCTTGATTCCCTGTCCTTTGAAGTACTCTGAATGGTCCTATAAAACTAGGGCTCAACTTCCCATGCTTTCCAAATCTAATAAGTCCCTTCCACGGTGAGACTTTAAGTAACACTTGATCACCCACATTAAATGTTCTTGGTCATCGCTTCTTATCTGCATAACTTTTCTGACTACTTTGAGTAGCTAGCATCCTTTCTCGAACAACTCTTAGCTTCTCAGCAGTCTGGTATACTAACTCACGACCCGCAAAGTGTTTCTCTCCTGCTTCCAACCAACATGATGGTGTACGACACTTCCTTTCGTACAGTGCTTCGTGAGGAGGCATCTTAATGCTGGAGTGATAACTATTGTTGTAGGCAAATTCGGCCAGTGATAGATGGTCATCCCAGCTACCAGGAAAATGTAAGGCACATGCCTGTAACATATCTTCCAAGGTTTGGATGGTTCTCTCACTTTGTCCGTCCATTTGTGGATGATAGGCAGTACTTAAGCACAACTTTGTGCCCATATCTTCCTTCAAACTCTTCCAGAATCTGGAAGTGAACCGACTGTCCCTATCTAACACGATAGATAAGAGTACTCCATGCATCTGAACGATTTCCTCTACATAGGTCTCATCCAACTTCTCGATAGACCAATTCTCTCGTGCGGCTATGAAATGTGCACTCTTCATAAGTCAGTCTACTACAACCCATATCATGTCGTGACCTCTCTTTATTTTTGGAAACTTTGTTATAAAATACATTGTAACATCATCTTGCTTCCCTATGGGTGCTAGAAAGGGTTCCAAATCCCCGAATGGCTTCTGATGTTGTGCCTTTACTCTTGCACATGTTACACATTCTGCTACGTAAGTTGCCACATCGACCTTCATTGTTGGCCACCAGTAATAGGGTTTTAAGTCCAAGTACATTTTGGTGTTGCCTGGGTGTATAGAATACATGGTCTTCTGAGATTCTTCCATAAGAATATCTCGTATACCACCCCAACTTTGGCACCCAAATGCGATTCTTAAACGTATTCAACTCTTGCTTATCTTCCTCAAACACAAACGTCTTGCCTAGACGTTCTTCCTTTTTATCATCTTCTGTCATAGCCCTTATCTGAGCTTCCTTGATCTTTTCAGCAATCGTTGAGATCACTTCAATCTTCAATGATCTAGCTCTTTTCCCTTCCGGAATCACCTTTCTACTTAAGGAATCAGCTACAATATTAGCTTTACCTGGGTGGTAAAGTATCTCGCAATTGTAGTCCTTGAGTAGCTCCATCCATCGCCTTTGTCTCATGTTCAATTCTTTCTGAGTAATGAGATATTAAAGGCTCTTATGATCCGTATAGAGTTTGCATTTGGTTCCATAAAGATAATGTCTCCATAACTTTAAGGCAAAAACCATTGTTGCAAGCTCTAGATCATGCGTCGGATAATCCTGCTCATGGGGCTTTAATTGTCTCGAGGTGTAAGCTACTACTTTGTCCCTTTGGGTAAGGACACATCCCAATCCAATCTTAGAAGCGTCTCATATTTGGAAGTTTTATGTTGCTTTTCTTGTCCCAAAGGTCCCAATCTATGCATGTTTGGTTATTGACATTTTGAGTTGTCCTTTCAGACCCTAGGAAGGGTCCTAAGCCATTAAAATGAGGTCCCAATGGCTAAAATTGCCTCATGCATCTTGTAGAGGGTCTTAATGGATTAAGACCTTGTATTAAGGACTTTATGGACGTGCAAAGTCATAAAGTTGGAGACTTTATAACTTTAGGGTGCATTTAGACTATAGATCTGAAGTATGGGCTTAAGTGCTTAATTCATTAAGCACTTAATGAGTATTTGAAGTCTGCGGGATTACGCCCCGCGTAGGTGGGAGTACGCCCCCATGTCCTCGGTCAACCACCTCTGGGTTACGCCCCACGTACTCGCATGAGTCAGCCCTTGTTGAGTTGACTCGGTTGAGTTGACTTGGCTGGGTTGACTCAGTTGGTTTAGTGGGTTTGACCATTTGACTTTGACCAGTTGACTTTGAGTTTGACCACGTTTGACCAAGTTTGACTTTGAGGGAATTTTGGGTATTTCGGGTTTTTGATGGGATTGGTCACTTGGTGGATGTAGGTATTGAGTAGAGAGTTGAGATTCGTAGTCGGGCCTTATCAGTTCTGTTCAGTTTGAAATGTGAGTTTTCCTCACTGTACTTATGGGTCGAAGGCACCAAGGTCGGCCCATTGGTTTGATAACCTGATATTCGTTTGCTGAGTATAGAATAGATATGCATGCTAGTTTTGATATGCTAGTCTGGTAGATATGTAGGACTACATGTGATACTGTCTGTTTATCTGTGTATGTTATTATTTGTTATATGTCGACATATTGTGTGGGTTGGGTTGAGGTTGTATTGCTCTGTGTTATAGCCAACAAACCCTGGAGCAAGCCAAATATGAGCTGAGGGTCGGGGAGGGCATGCTTGACTCATACTGAGGGCTCATGAGCATTTTAGATACGAGCTGAGGGTCGGGAAGGGCATGTTAGACTCGTACTGCATGTTGTTATTGTATATGTGTTATTTGTTAGTTGTGGACCCATTGCATGTTGTTATTGTATATGTGTTATTTGCCAGCACGTATGCAGCATGGTGTTTGATCCGTGTGTTGAAAAGGTTTAGAGCTGACAACAGAAAATTATTACATACCTGTAGGAAAGTCATTGGAGATGAGAGGCGGTAGAAGAATTCTAGAAGCAGAAGCCACAGCCGATATCGGCTCCAAGAAATTGAAAATCGGAAGAAGGCAATGACATTCTCTCACATTCTGAGTCAAGGCGGTGGAGACCAAACGTAAGAAAAGAAGCAACCTCAACGTCGGAATTGGATATCCAGAAGAACTCAAACTTAAGTCAAAAAGGGAAAGTGAAAATACATGTGTCAACGATTACCCAAAAACTATGATGACTAAGCAATTCTAAAACGATGGGTGTCAATTAAAATATTTATTAAATAAACAGACTTGCGAAAATTTACAGAAAAGAAAAAACAAATGGATATCAAGGAATGGGGTGAAAACATAAAGCATTGAATTTAGGGGCCAAAAGTGACAGATTTAAAAATTCTTGTGGTGAAAGTCTAAAGGTAACAAAGTTAACTATTCCCAAGAGTTATGTGTATTAATATATATATATATATATATATATATATATATATATATATATATATATATATATATATATATATATATATATATATAATTTGTATTAGTAATATGCAAATAATTAATTTCATTATAACTTTATGATAATATATTTTGTAAAGTTTTTACGCAAAAAATAAGCAAAAAGTTAACAAGTTTAATGGTGTTTTTGACAATTCATATAAGTTTAAATAAAGAATATACAAAGACATATTTTTTTGTGTAAAAAAATTATGCTAAAAAAAGTTTAATGTTGAAAATGAAATATTATTTCCACCAATTTTTACACCATTTTGGTGTAAAAAGATGGAGTAGACTTGGAGATGGTCGTAAAGCATAAATTATAAAACACAGGTCCTTCTATTCGAATGAAAAATAAACCTAAGTCTCTTAAAGCATCTCTTAAACTTTGGTGGGATTCAGAAAAGCTAAATAGATCTACCCTGAAATCGAATTTGCTTTCTAGATTGAATGTCATTGACAAATTAGTGAATGGTGGTGAAGTCTCGGATGTTATTTTGGAAGAAAGAGGTTCAATTAAAGCGAAGCTCTCTGAGTTTGAATGTAGAGAACTTAGAGATGTTGCACAAAAAGCAAAAGTCAAATGGAGTATCAAATGAGACGAAAATTCAAAATATTTTCGCGCTATTCTAAATAAAAAACACAGGAATTCAGGAGGTTAAGGTTGAAGGCGAATGGATCACGAAAGCTGATAGAGTTAAAAATGTTTTCATGGACCATTTCAAAGATATATTCAAAAAGTTTGAAGTTATTCTTTTTGTGAATAAGAGCTCTCGGTATAAAATGATCACGATAGATCAAGCTAATTACCTTGAAATTGTGGTTGAAGAGGAGGAGGTCAAAATGACGGTTTGGCCTTGTGGTAATGAAAAAGCTCCTGGTTCCGATAGTTTTAATTTTGCTTTTGTGAAGAAATATTGCAAGGTAGTTAAATCTGATATAACTGATTTTGTAGTAGATTTCTTCAAGTATCCCTACAGGATGTAATTCTTCGTTCATCACGTTAATTCCTAAAGTGTGCAACCCGGTTGTGGTAAACGATTTCATACCAATTAGCTTAATTGGAATTCTATACAATATATTGTCTAAAATTTCAACTCTTCGGTTGTTCAAAGTTGTTCAAAGTTGTCAATTCAGTGGTTAGTAGTGAACAGACAACTTTTGTTAGAGACAAACAAATTCTTGTGGCCCCCTAATGGTTAATGAGGTGGTGGAATGGTATAAAAAAGCGTAAAAAGATGATGATTCTGAAAATAGATTTTGCAAAAGCTTATGATTTGGTTAATTGGGAATATCTTGATCGAGTTATGAAATTTATGAATTTCGGTTTGAATTGGAGAGGGTGAATTAGAGCTTGTTTGTCTTCTGCTAAAACTTCAATTCTCCTTAATGGTAGTCCTACGATTGAATTTCAGTTACAAAGAGGGTTGCACCAAGGTAACCCGTTATCCTCTTTTTTATTCATATTGGTGATGGAAGGGCTTCATGTATCTATTCAAGATGTTATTCAAGCTAATATTTTTTTCAGGTGTGCTGGTCGGGAATGAAAATCTTTCTATTGCTCACTTTTTTTATGTAGATGATGTAATCATCATGGGCAAATAGGACAAACATAATTTGGTCAATATGGTAACGATTCTTAATTGGTTTTATCTAGTATCGGGATTGAAAATAAATTTTTTTAAGTCCAATATGTTTGGTATTGGAAAGAATTGGGAGGAGGTAGTTGATTTTGCAGGTGTTGTCGGTTGCAAACCAGAAAAAACTTCCTTTTGATTATCTTGGCCTCCCGATAGGTCAAAATATGTCTAGAATTATCAGTTGAAACCCAGTCATTCAAAAATTCCACAAGCGATTGTTGAAATAAAAAGTTTCCACTTTACCTATTGGACGGAGAGCTACTTTACTAAATTTTTTCTTGGTGTTATAGGAAATTATTATATGTCACTTTTTCTTCTTCCAGTTAAAGTGACAAAAGATTTGGAGGCTTCTCATTCAAAATTATTTTGGGGTGGTGATTATGATTCTAATAAGATGTCTTGGGTAAAGTGGGACATTGTTCTTACAGATAGATCGAGAGGAGGTTTGGATATTGGCAGTTTAGTTGCTTTAAACTTCGCGTTATTACTGAAATGGAGATGTCGATTTTTTAATATTCACTACTTGCTTTGGATGAAAGTTATCAAATCTCTTTATGGCCCTCTTAGTGGGTTCGATAGAATTTAGAATCAAATTAAAGGTTTTGGGTCGTAGACTCGGATTATAGCTGCTACCTTTCGTATGGAGGAGAAAAACATTATTCCACTTTCAGCTATGAAAAAGAAAATTGGTAGCGGAAATGCTACTAATTTGTGGAAGGATATTTGGATTGACAATCAACCTCTCTTTAATGATTTTCCTCATATTTATCGGTTTGATGTTAATAATCAATGCACAGTTCTTGAAAAAATATCTCCTCACGGCTGGAAATGGCAATGGAGTCGTCCTTTAAAAGGTGGTGAAGAATTTTCTCAGTTTCAACAGTTATTGCATAAGCTTCTTACTATTACTTTTTCAGATTCCAACGATAAGTTGTGGTGGGATTTAGATTTGTCTGGTGAATTCTCGGTTGTTATTACATGAAGATAGAAAGATAATAATATCTTACCATTGGTGAATGTTAGTACAAGATGGAACCGTTTTATCTCGATAAAGGTTAATATCTTTATTTGGCGAGTGCTATTGAATTGTTTTCCTTCTGGAGATAATTTAAATAAATGTGGTATTGATATTCTGGGTATTCTTTTCCCCGTTTGTCAGTTGGAGGAAGAACAACTTGGTCATTTATTTTTTAAATATGAAGTGACAGCTAGAACCTGGAATGTGATTTTTAAATGGTTAGATTTTTGGCCTATCGTTATGGATTCTCCTAGAACTCTTTTTGATTTTATTGATTGCTTCTATGTCTCGGTGAAAAAGAGGCAAGTATTGATGTGGTGGGGTGCACTACGTTGTGGTACCTTTGGTGATTCAGAAATGATAAAGTCTTTGCGAGCAAGAAGATTAGAAAAGAAGAGATTGTTGATTCGATAAAGGAATTTTCTTTATTATGGTTTTGTAAAAGAAATAGTAAATGCTATAGGAATTGGGTGTATTGGTTAACAAACTCAATTAACATTATCTAATAGTTTTTTTTTTTTCCTGTTCTAGTCTTTTGCTAGAATCTTTATATATATATATATATATATATATATATATATATATATATATATATATATATATATAATTTCATTTGAGACCATAAAAATTTGATGAGACAATAGGACGCGTTTCTGACCATATATTTTGGGTGTAAAAAAATGAAAATTATTTATTTATTTATAGTTTTAAAAACCTTTTATTTCAAAAAAAAAAAATCACCATACATGTGTAATATTGTACACATTATAACATCATTGGTAGAATACTACTCATCAAAATATATCTTGTGAATATATCATGTGTTAGAATATGATGAGATTTGAACTATGTAGAAATGAATTTTGTTCTTTTGTATTTTCAGAATCCTTTCGCTTTCTAATTTTAATTGTTTTAGGATTTCTGTATTACTTGCTTTATACTATTGTATTTTGTTTTCGTTTGTAATTATAGAAAGTATCTCAAAAATAGTTTCTTTCTGTCGATAGATAGAAAATCTAAAAAATATTTTCTTTATTTTCTGTTCTTTTGAAAATTAGAATCCAAAATATTTTCTTTATTTATGTTCCTCAAAAATAGAAAAGCCAAAAATATTTTTCTCTTTCTTTATTTTAAAATCATAAAAATAAAAAATATTTTCTGTTAAAGTGTTTTTTGTATTATCGAAGCAATTGTTTTTCCATCAGTTTGAATTGTCATATTTGCAGCATGAGTTTACTTAGAGGATGTTTAGCTAAGCTTAAAAAGGGAGCTTTTTAACTTATTATTGGTTCTACACCGGTATAAGTTAAAATGAGTGTTTGGATAGCCTGTTTTTTTAAACGACTTATAACGGTGTTGAACCGGAGATAAATCATTTTTAATAAGTTACTAACCTCTAACTTATCAAAACTCCTTATAACTTATAGTTGTCCAACATCTCTAAGAAGCCTATTTTGGTGATTTTGCCAAACACTAAAAAAGGCTTATCAACTTATAGCGTTTTGACACCGGATAAGCTAATCCAAATACTTTTTTAAAAACTTCTTTTTGACACAGCTATAAGCTAATAATCAATAAGTTAAAAAGTGTTTATAATTTTAAATAAGCATTGCCAAACACCCTCTTAGTTGTGAAGTGATTCTTTTCTTAAACTGGTACATAGTGCTTATTATTTCCTTTGTAATCTCTTTGTGTCTTATCTGAATTACATACTCCTCATATCATTTCAAAATTATTCGGTTATTTAACAGACTGGTTAATGATAAAATGCCAGGATACTTTACTGATGTGGCTTACAGGATAACAGATGACAGTGAAATTTATGGAGACGTAACTAACGTGTTGTATTCCTATTAGGAAATGAAAAAAAAACATGCATTTAATGCAATTTCACACTTCTACTATTGAAACCCCACTTGTTTCGGAAATGATTCCTTGTGCACTTTTGTCTACTGATTCCATACAATTAGTTTCAGAATCAATCCTAACTACTTTGGTGGCCCAAGAACAAATTCATACCATGCACACTGCCAATCTGAAAGCCTTTATGGTCCATACAAACAGTGATAAATGTTCTTATCAACACTCATATAGTGGAGCCAAATAGCACACAAATTGGTCCTGAAGTGTCTGTTTCCAGACATTTTGATACTTCATCACCTCCTACAGCTCCAAGAATTACTCTTCCAGTTTCTGCTCTGACTTCCACAATTTCTCCAATTTATTCATAGATGCTCAATAATCCTATGAATGTAAGTTTGGATAATAGTCGATCTTCTAATCCTCAAGTGGATTTAGTTCATACAGAGAATGTTTCGAAAGAAGAAGATAATGATTTACAAGGGGATGTCGGGGATGATGTGTTTTTTGTTACACCACCTCATATTCAAAATGTTGACGAAATTCATGATGATGATATAATATCTATTAGGCAATTGAATATATTGAATTGGAAGCTCAACATGTTACTTCGATCACTTTTTAGAGAAGTCTTCATAACCTTCTCCATCTATTTCATCCGACTTTGAAACACATATTCAGTTTTATATGCAAAAACTGATAAGCAAGAAAAGAAGTTTGATATTTTTATTGTATGTATAGATGAGTTCAGGACACAATAGGTGAAACACACAAACTCAAAGATTTTTGAATTGATAGTTAAGTGGGAAAATGATCTTCTTGCACTTCAGAAGGACTCTCAATGATTGGTTTATAAGTTAAACCACTTGATGCAGATGTTCGGGTGCTAAATAAAGATTATCATTAAGTTTTTGTGCAGAGAGGGGCTTCATTATCAAAAACTTTAGATAAGGCGTTAGCTAAGGTGAAAGAACTTGAGCAGTTGAATTCAAGGTTGTGCTTTGACATAAACCTGAACTGTTGGAACTTTGTTTAATAATTTGCATTGTGGGATTTGTCCCACATTGGAAGCAAGAAAGAAAAAGTTTCTCCTTATAAGTCTAAGCATCATTAGTTTATCAATATGGATAAAGCATTGGGCTAAGATTGATGGGTTTGGGTTGTGGTGTTGGACTAGCCTAATTGGACTCAAATTAGACTTATATTTAATGGTCAAAAGATAGGGTATTCCTAATTAATTTTTATATTTATTAAATTCGTAATTACTGAATTGACAAGTGTTATGGCAGTTATTTTTGGTTTTTGACAGTTTCCAACTGTCATAATCAAAATAAATACTTCTTTTCATTCATTTGTGGTGGGTTACAAAAATCATAGAACACCACAAAAACTCTTGCAAATTTGTTTTCTGAAGATGAAGGGAACATAAAATTTTTCAACAGATTCAAGATCACTTCTTGGATTGATTTTTGTATCCTCAAGGCAGATCCATACCCTGAAAATTTATGTCTTAGGACACTACTTGCAGGCCTCAATCTTCTACAATTTCGAGTTTGTATTATGTTGTGTATAACACATTCAAGTATGCTTTTCTTGTGAAATACTTCTTGTATTTATATTTGATTTGAATTTGTTTTCTGAAGATGAAGGGAACATAAAATTTTTCAACAGATTCAAGATCACTTCTTGGATTGATTTTTGTATCCTCAAGGCAGATCCATACCCTGAAAACTTATGTCTTAGGACACTACTTGCAGGCCTCAATCTTCTACAATTTCGAGTTTGTATTATGTTGTGTATAACACATTCAAGTATGCTTTTCTTGTGAAATACTTCTTGTATTTATATTTGATTTGAATTTCGTTTGTTATATATATGTTATTTTTTTTATTGTATACTTATGTCATAACATGAACTTGCTGAAAAGTTTGAAGCAAATATGGTAAATGCTCCAAAGATTAATTTTCTCCCTTTGTTTCAAGGGGGACAAGGGTTCAGACCTATATTATCTGTAACGCCCTGTTACGAATCAATTCCTAGTCTGATGCTGTGGCCCGAAGATCGGTCATCATAAGGATAGGGCTTTTGAAAATGTAAGATCTAGGCCCATTCGGGTGCGAGTGATGCATTAGAAGTGATCCAGATGTTCGGTTCGTGTTTTGGAGCCAAGGGGTATTCCGGTAAAGCGTCAGTTTGAGCTTTTGTGGAAAATGTACTTTTGTTTGGAAGGTCTTAAGGAAGGTATGAGTTGATAGAAGTGTAGGGCTTCTTGTCACCTTTCCGTGGATATAAGGATCGTCGGAATCGGGCTTATAACGAAGAAGTTATGGCCTTCGGAAGTTTCGTGGTTTTCAGGCTTAGCCGAGTACACGGGGCGTACACAAAGAGTACGCGGGGCGTACCTTGGAGTACGTTGGGCGTACTGACCAGGATGGTCGCGAATGATCTTCAGAGTACGATGGGCGTACCAAATTTACGCTGGGCGTACGCCAGTCAGATCAGAACCCTATTTTAGGGTCTTGGACCCTATTTAAGCTCCTTATCTCATAACCTAACCCTAATATCTTCAGCCTCCACCCTCTAAAACCCTAGAAATCGTCCTTAATCATTCATGGTGGCGTTTTGAGCTTATGGAGTCCATTTTTGGAGTGTTTCGCCCATTTTCAAGAAGGTGGAGTTTGATACAAAGATGGGGATCAAGAAGAAGCTTATGGATCTGGCTTTTGTGACTCATTGTTTGTTGGATGAAGGTATAAAGCTCTGAACTTGACCATGGATATCTTAGATCTCTCATTTGTGAGTTTTAGTTCATTTTGGTCCCAAGGATGAAGCTTTATGGTTCAAATCCGATTCTACGGCTTACGGTTGCCACCCTTGGTGCTAACTGAGTCCCTAAGGCAGAAAGTTGCCATCTTGGAGGTCTTAACGGGTTTATGCAAGAGTTATGGTCATTTTCATGGAAGTAGATTGCTATACTTTGAGTTTGGGTTCATGTGGGTCATATGAAGTCACCAAGTCAGTGAATTTATGGATTAAGACGTTAAGTAGAGCCCAGATCTGTAATTTGGTCCCTTGGTTTGAAGCATTAAGTGCTTAATAGCAAAAAGGACTTAACAGAGGAGTATGTTGGGCGTACAAGCTGGTCCGCACAGCGTACAAGTCACGAACCTAGTACGCGCTGCGTACAGCTGAGTACGCCATGCGTACTCAGTTAGAATGGGTTTTCGCATATTAGGCTTTGGTATGGGCCAGCTGTTGTGCTTGTTTATCTTGGGCCCGTTGGGCCATCAGGTTGTGGGCTGTTAGTGATGTTGGAAAAGGCCCCGGAAGGATTTGGACCTCATGGAAAGACCCATGTAGAGGTTTGGGCCCAATTTGGAAAATTGGGCCATTGATGGATTTATGGACATTATAGTGTTGGGATTTCGTCTTGGGTTTGGGCCTTAGTTTTGGATCATACTGGGCCAGGGGTAGAATGGTCATTTTACCCCATGTATGGATTAAGGATTATAGTATGGAACCCAATTGTTAATTGGGTGTTGTTTGATATTGACAGTTCGGGAATCTGTCATCCAGCAGCTGGAATTTTATCCGCGGGACTTCAACAGTGTAAGGTCAGTTATCCTCACTATACTAAGGGGTCTAAGGCACCAAGGTCGGCCCATTGGATTTGATATCCCAGTAGTTGATGACGTGTTGAGTATGAGATAGTTATACATGCTAGTTTGTTATGCCAGTTTGGTAGATCTGTAGGACTACCTGTGTTACTGTTTAATTATCTGTATATGTAGACATGTTGTGTGGGTAGGGTTGAGGTTGCACTGTTTTGTGCGGTGACCAACAAACCCTGTAGTTTGCCAGATATGAGCAGAGGGTCGGGAGGGCATACCAGACTCAACTTGAGGACTCATTAGCATACCAGATACGAGCTGAGGACCGAGTGGTATGCTAGACTCGTACTGAGGTCTTGAGGGTATTAGAGAATTCCAGTTGCGAGCTGAGGGCCAGGGGCGCATGCCAGACTCGAACTGAGGGCTGATCAGTTATGTTTCAGTCTTAGGACTGAAGGGGGCAAGCCAGTCATAAGCTGTGGGCTCGAAAGCAAACCAGACTTATGTTGTGGGCTCGGAGGCAAGCCAGATGTGAGATGTGGGCCTGGAAGGCAAGCCAGACTCACATTGTGGGCCCAGGGGGTAATCCAGTCTGTAGAGATGTGGACCCATTACATGCTATTATTATGTGTATTATTTGTTATGTATCGGTATATTGGGGGAACTCACTAAGCTTCGGGCTTACAGTTTCAGTTTTGGTTTCCGGTACCTCAGATAATCGCGGGAAGGAAAAGGTGTGATCGTACAGCTCCTCAAATTCTAGGACTACGTTTCTGGGATACTCTGACATTATACTATTTTGAAAACAAGTTTTGTAATAATCATGGGTTTTGAAATGTTTTAAAAAGTTTAAATTTGGCATGATTTTTATGGATGTTACAAGTTGGTATCAGAGCCTTGGTTTGAGTGAATTGGAGGAACACTCGAGTGAATCCAGTCTCAAACTAAGGAAAATGTTTTCAAAATGATTTTTAAATGGTTTTCAAAATAAGAAAAGGAGGATGTAGAGTGTACGATCAGCCGGAGCCGGTAAGTATACCCCAAAAATACCATGTAGTTATTTGATTATGTGATATGTTATAACAGCATGCTAGTACTAGGCTAAGGATCTTCAGGAATTGCATGATAGGATTGTCTGATGTATGATGCCTGATAGCCTAGGGTTTTCCTTATATGAAATTGACATCATTAATGTAGTTGCTTAGTGTATGCATCACGGCCGTACATAATTAAGATCTTATAGCCTGAGAATGTTTGGTTTGGCCTTATTTCCTGTTCTTATTTGATGAAGGGCTTAGGGCAGGATCAGGTATTCGAAAGTCTATAGGGTCCAGCGTTATGTATGACTAGCATACATTAGTGTTGCAGGGTTAGAGGAAGTTTCATGGATGGGTGGGTTGTGCGAGGCCGCTAGGCCAGTTATGAGATATTTAGCTTTCCTCTAGGAGTGAGGATTGAGCGCTCGCCATGTTATGTATACAGTTAGGGCGTTGTGATGATACTTGAGACAAATATGGGTAGGTGTGGAAGGTAGTATGGGCCCGTACTACTGAAAGCACAGGACCCATACGCGTAGCAAGGAAGTCACAACCCTTGGGGTTTAGTTGGGAGTTGGTCCCCTGTCAATATATGGGTTATCATAGATCTTTCTGGTGTATTATCAGAATGATGGTTACGAGACGTCTTGAGACCGGATCCGGGTCAGGATCGGGAGCTGGCAGCCAGGATAGGCCAGTATTGTCAGAGGATCGTGTCAGTGAGATCATCCAGGAGGAGGTGATCGAGATTGTCCGGGCACAGTTGTCGGAGATGTTTGGGTCTATTAAGACCGCCATGGTTGAGTATTTCGACGAGCGCTATGCATCCATTGCTGAGACGGCTGCCGCAGCAGCTTCAGCAGCTGTAACGGCGGCAGGGGGAGGAGCCATTCGGGCTTTCCAATATCGGGACTTCGATAACACGAATCCCTAAATTTCGATGGGGTTCAGGATCCGATTGTAGCCATGAGGTGGTTGTTTGACGTGGAGGGATATTGCTTCACATGTTCATGTTCTGCTGACCAGAAGGTCAGGTGCGCTCTGAACCTACTGAGGTCCCGGGTGAAGGACTAGTGGGGACTTGTTACTGGGACATATTCTGATGAGCAGAGGGCTGCAGTTACTTAGGATCAGGGAGATGTTCCATACTCGTCACATTCTGCGGGTTGAGCGGGAGAGGCTAGCACAAGAGTTTCTGAATTTGAGGCTTCGGGGGTTTTGTTCGAGGCCGGGAATGCGAGTCGCGGGGACTCATGAAGGGAGTGATGATTATGATCAGCTCGAGTTTTGCAGCTGGGAGTAGAAGGGTTGATTGATGGATTGGGATGTTGTTTTCTAGGGAAAGGAATGTGCCCTTTCAGTTGTCCATGTTCGAAGGAGTGAGCAGGTTTGCGACCTTCGGGGTTAGGTTGTATTTTCGGCTCGGGGACTGTTGGTCACAGTGGTCGGCGACAACATGTTAGCACTGGTGTGAGCAAGTGGACTGATGTGGCATGAGTTTCTTAGTGTTGTGGACAAAAGCTGCATTCTCGGGAGGTAAGAAGGCCAGGTGTCAAGCTATATTCGGATTATAAGCAAGGAAGGTATGTCTGGATCGTAAATCAGTGGTTACATATGCTTTGTAAACGGATATAACTGGGAAACTCCAAGGTCTTTAGCTGGAATTCAGATTCTCTTGGGGTTCGTTTGATCCGTATCTGGAGGATTATTTTGCGTAGGTTATTCATTCCACGGTTGAGTATAGTGATACCTGGTTGGAACGATTAAGTTAGGTTTTGGTTTCACACCAGTGGGTGGTGATTAGTGTTCTAAGTGGGGGAGAATTGGAAATTCTCAGGTTGAGCGTCAACCATTGAAGTTTTTGTCTGTTGATGTTCAGATTATGGTTTCCAGAATGGTTGGACATGCGTTAATCGGTGAACCTCTCAGGAAGCGGGAATTCTCCGAAGGAATTCAAGAGGCGACAGTTGAGAACCTAGGAACGCATCACCAATTCCCTTATGCAGCGTGTTTATGTTTCCTAAGTCTTTGGGGTATGTTTCCCCTCAATGATGGAATAGAATTTGATTCGTATCAGACTCGGGTTTCGGTAACCTTCAGAAATCGTCGAAGTCTTCTCGGACTAGCATTGTATTAGTAGAATCAGATCAGTCTCGATCAAGTATGGGCTTTGTGGCGAGTAAATATGGAGTTAGGGATTCTCAAATATGTGCATGGTAGTGATTTTTTTGTGTGTACCTGTGGGTATTCAAGGTGGCAATAGGGTTGGTTCGGCTTACGTGCTTGATCAGGTATGGGTTATAGTCTGAAAATTGGATCTAGAGTTTGACTATCATCCTATTCTAGGGTCACGTGCGACCATGGCTTTGTAGGATTTTGCTTGGGTAGCAACTTATTCTATAAGTGAACCGTGCATGGTGGCGTATCAGCATCGTGACGCTGGCTGGTGTTGTGAAGGATGTTGGTTAGGCCTCTTCTTTTGGACAATGATTGATAGTTTATCTGGAGCATTCCAGTCATGAGCTGAGGGCCAGGTATGGCATGCCAGACTCATGCCGTGGGCTCAGAGGCAATCCAGACCTATGATGAGGACCCTGTAGGGGTATTCCAGTCATAGGTTGTGGGCCTAGTGATCTTAGTAGTTCATTTCTTTTGTTGGAGCGCTTTCGGAATGGACACATTGTTGAGGTTCGGGCGAGCTGTAATCGGCTGCGAGGAATCAGAAGATTTTGTGCAAAATACAAGGGCAGATCCTTGAACCTAAAATTATGAGTTTAGACCCGAGTTTCGTATATAGTGGTATTCTGATCTAGGGTATTCCACCCCGAGGATGACTGGACCCTATGATTGATTGGACCTGACGTGTTTGGTATTCCAACCCGAGGGTTGATTGGGCCAAACATGTGTAGGATATGAGGGTATTCCATACTGAGGATAACTGGACCCGTAGTAGTCATGCCTGGTATTCCAGCCCGAGGCTGATTGGGCCAGGTATGAGTGTTCGTGCTTATGGGCCGGATGATTATTAAAATTCAGGTTGGAACTGATAAAGACTATTGAGTCAAGGGTTGGATCTCGAGTTGTAGGACATGCGAGTAATCAGTATGTGACACAGTAGGGTTTAGCCTGGGTAGCCTTGACATTTGATCTCTTGGGGAACCTGGTGGTTGGACCAGGTGCGAGACTGGTAGTCTCGGGGATTGGCTTAAGGGTAGTTATCTATCGGTCAAGTAAGGGATGTCGGGAAGTTTTCGTGCATTTTGTAAATGCAGATACATGGATCTCAGGGTAGGAGCGGAGTATCGATTTGGTTTTGGGTAAGATCCCGAATCAGAGTTTGCGCGTGTTCAGTGTGAGACTTTCATCCCAGTGGAATAAGGATCGAGATATTTATACGCTGAGGGCATCAATCGTAGGGTTCAAGGGTAATGGATGGGTTTAGTTTATGGCAGTTAGAGTTACTGTGATGTGTCTTGGGTTGGTCTTATCCGTAAGGGAGCCATAGCATGTTTGAAGTGAGGAAAAGAACGGTTGTTGAAGACCGGGTATGAGATGAGACTGCAGTAAGTCATGCAGCATTTATTTCGTTAGTAGAAGTTTGATGGCAAAGTGTGTAAGCAAGCCCGGCCAATCGGTTTTCTTTTTGGGAGACGCGTGGGACTGTTGTGTGTGTGTGTGTTTGTAGCTCAGCAATCGATGAGGTGTCTGGTGTTTCGGGTAGTGGGCAGACGAGTTGGGACCAGGGAGGGCTCGGCTACGTCTGAGAAGCAGCAGGTGGTAGCAGGAAGAGTCGAAGTGGGTTTACGACTGGGATTCATGTGTGGAGTTACTTGTTATTCGGTAGCCGCAGTTGACCGGTGATTTTTTCCTTTTGGGAGCCTCAAGGTATTACGGGTGGAAAGTATTCTTTTTAGGCTAGTTTTCTTATGGAATAAATTCAATGATGATTCGTGTGGGCAGTTGGCGAGGAGCTAGATCAATTTGAAGTTTCGAGTTTCGGAAGGATAGAGGTCGTTTTATTCTAGAGAATTCCAGGTTCGTTCCATTTCAGGTTGGTAAATGCTTTTAGGGTTGGTATCGGTTGCCTTGGGGAGGCTGTATTTATTCCGGATGGTGGAGGTATTGACCAGATTGTTGGACGTACTGGGGAAGGTAATGAATGATTTCGAGGACGAAATCTAATTTAAGTGAGGGAGAGTTGTAACGCCCTATTACGAATCGATTCCTAGTCTGAGGCTATGCCCGAAGATCGGTCATCATAAGTATTAGGGATTTTGAAAAGGTAAGATCTAGGCCCATTTGGGTGCGAGTAGTGCATTAGAAGTGATCCGGATGTTCGGTTCGTGTTTTGGAGCCTAGGGGTATTTTGGTAAAGCGTCAGTTTAGGCTTTTGTGGAAAATAGACTTTTATTTGGAAGGTCTTAAGGAAGGTATGATTTGATAGAAGTTTAGCGCTTCTTGTCACCTTTTCGTGGATATAAGGATCGTCGGAATCGGGCATATAACGAAGAAGTTATGGCCTTCGGAAGTTTCGTGGTTTTCACGCTTAGCCGGGTACACGGGGCGTACACAAAGAGTACGCGGGGTGTACTAGTGGAGAAGGCAGTATGCAGGGCATACATTGGAGTACGTTGGGCGTACTGACCAGGATGATCGCGAATGATCTTCGGAGTACGCTGGGCGTACCAAATTTACGTTGGGCGTACGCCAGTCAGATCAGAACCCTATTTTAGGGTCTTGGACCCTATTTAAGCTCCTTATCTCATAACCTAACCCTAATATCTTCAGCCTCCACCCTCTAAAACCTTAGAAATCTTCCTTAATCATTCATGGTGGCATTTTGAGCTTATGGAGTCCATTTTTGGAGTGTTTAGCCCATTTTCAAGAAGGTGGAGTTTGATGCAAAGATAGGGATCAAGAAGAAGCTTATGGATCTGGCTTTTGTGACTCATTGTTAGCTGGATGAAGGTATAAATCTCTGAACTTTACCATGGATATTTTAGATCTCTCATTTGTGAGTTTTAGTTCATTTTGGTCCCAAGGATGAAGCTTTATGGTTCAAATCTAATTCTTCGACTTAAAATTGCCACCCTTGGTGCTAACTGAGTCCCTAATGCAGAAATTTGCCATATTGGAGGTCTTAATGGGTTCATGCATGAGTTATGATCATTTTTACGGAAGTAGATTGCTATACTTTGAGTTTGGGTTCATGTGGGTCATATAAAGTCACCAAGTCAGTGACTTTATGGATTAAGACGTTAAGTAGAGCCCAGATCTGTAATTTGGTCCCTTGGTTTGAAGCATTAAGTGCTTAATAGCAAAAAGGACTTAACAGAGGAGTACGTTGGGCGTACAAGCTGGTACGCACAGCGTACAAGTCACGAACCTAGTACGCGCTGTGTACAGCTGAGTACGCCCTGCGTACTCAGTCAGAATGGGTTTTTGCATATTGGGCTTTGGTATGGGCCAGCTGTTGGGCTTATTTATCTTGGGCCCGTTGGGCCATCAGGTTGTGGGCTGTTAGTGATGTTGGAAAAGGCCCCAGAAGGATTTGGGCCTCATGGCAAGACCCATGTAGAGGTTTGCGCCCAATTTGGAAAATTGGGCCATTGATGGATTTATGGACATTATAGTGTTGGGCTTTCGTCTTGGGTTTGGGCCTTAGTTTTGGATCATACTGGGCCAGGGGTAGAATGGTCATTTTACCCCATGTATGGATTAAGGATTATAGTATGGGACCCAATTGTTAATTGGGTGTTGTTAGATATTGACAGTTCGGGAATATGTCATCCAGCAGCTGGAATTTTATCCGCGGGACTTCAGCAGTGTGAGGTCGGTTATCCTCACTATACTAAGGGGTCTAAGGCACCAAGGTCGGCCCATTAGATTTGATATCCCAGTAGTTGATGACGTGTTAAGTATGAGATAGTTATACATGCTAGTTTGATATGCCAGTTTGGTAGATCTGTAGGACTACTTGGGTTACTGTTTGATTATCTGTATGTGCAATTAGCTGTATATGTAGACATGTTGTGTGGGTAGGGTTGAGGTTGCATTGTTTCGTGCGGTGACCAACAAACCCTGGAGTATGCCAGAAATGAGCAGAGGGTCGGGAAGGCATACCAGACTCATACTGAGGACTCATTAGCATACCGGATACAAGCTGAGGACCGAGTGGTATGCCAGACTCGTACTGAGGGCTTGAGGGTATTGGAGCATTCCAGTTGCGAGCTGAGGGCCAGGGGAGCATTCCAGACTCACACTGAGGGCTGATCAGTTATGTTTCAGTCTTAGGACTGAAGGGGGAAAGTCATTCATAAGCTGTGGGCTCGAAAGCAAACCAGACTTATGTTGTGGGCTCGGAGGCAAGCCAGATATGAGTTGTGGGCCCGGAAGGCAAGCCAGACTCACACTGTGGGCCCATAGGGTAATCCAGTCTGTATAGTTGTGGACCCATTACATGTTGTTATTATGTGTATTATTTGTTATGTATCGGTATATTGGGGGAACTCACTAAGCTTCGGGCTTACAGTTTCAGTTTTGGTTTCAGGTACCTCAGATGATCGCGGGAAGGCAAAGGCGTGATCTTACAGCTCCTCACATTCTAGGACTATGTTTTGGGATACTCTGACATTATACTATTTTGAAAACAAGTTTTGTAATAATCATGGGTTTTGAAATGTTTTAAAAAGTTTAAATTTGGCATGATTTTTGTGGATGTTACATTATCCATGTTGAACAGACCTTTAACAATTCATGGCGATGGGCCTTCTGGTAGTAAGTTTACTGGTGCTGCTACAACTTCAGTACCAAATACATTCACATATTCTCTTCCAACTACTGTTATTCATATAAATTTTGCACCACAAATATACATGATGAGACCTAAAGGAATTATGATTGGATCTTTTAGACCCATTTCATCAACAATTGTCACAATAACAATTGGTTTAGTAAAAGATAAAAGCAAGTCTCAAGAATTTATCTTAAGTAAAGAAGAAAGTAGAATTTTGGAAGAATATAAGTTTGAAAAAGTGCAACAACAATATTCACTTGCAAGGATTAGACAGGTAAAGAATGTTGAGATGGGATCGATTGATAAGATATGGTATGCAGTGATAATCAAATACATTACTTTTAGAGAAATCGAATTCTTTAACAAGGTTTTGAAACATAATTTTTTTTTGTAGAAGACTTGTAAACTAGATTTACCATTTACCCCAAAATCTTTTACACACAAGCAATTTTTGGTGAATGAAGACAATTTGAGTGCAGGTGATTTCAAAGAACCAAAAAAATCGATTTCATCATGTACTTGGAAAGGCTAAAGAAGATATATGGAGTTTAAAGAAGATTGTTAAAGTTTTAAATGTTATGAAGGATATTTTGTTTGAGGATAATTTTCAAAACTTCAAATACAAAGTGATAAGCGGAAAGATGAAGAGTCAGAATTCACCTTAGCAGACTTCCTGATTCTCAATCTAAATGATATGGTGAATCTTCTAAAATGTTTTTCATCATTGAATCAGAAAAGTTTATCATCAATGGTTCGAGTTGTTTTCTCTACTTCTTTTAATCATGTTAAATCATTCATGTCATTATATTATCAAGAGATTGTAATTTCATACTTTGAATTAGCCAAACACTTTAAGAGAGTTGTTCTTGGGCCTGATGCGAATGAAGAATATTTTAAAGCACAAAGATGTAGAAATTTTGCATAAACCATAATGGGGTGTGTTTTTTTGTACAAAGGAAACGAAGTATCACTTCCAAATCATTTTTAAGGTTTAATGATAAAGAAGGGTTTCATTTTGTTACTTTACAAAGCTTATTGATCAGAATTACTTCATGTGGCTGTAATTCCGAGAAGGGCATAAAAGAATTATCAAAACATTTGACTTAGTGGCTAGCTGTTTGAAAATCATTGTTGAACATTATTGATTTGCTTAGATCTTAAGGGACTTTTCATAAAAGGGTAGAATGTAGAGTACGAAGTGTATTATGACAGTTTGAAGCTTAAATGAAGATTGATAAAGTGAAGTTTTGTTTTTTGAAGACCAAAGTAGTTTGTAGGGCATATTATGCTCCTTCGGTATGATTTATCATGTAGGCTTAAGACAATCCTCCTAGCTGATAATGTAGGTTAGTGTGAGCAGGTAGTTGTTCTCTTTATGTGGGTGTACCTACGTGTGTATGTATGATTGTTAAAGTACTATATCGGCTTTTGTATGTATATATGTGCATGTCATTGTACTAGAGTAACTTTCAAAGTGTTTGTGCTCATATTCTCTTTGAATATTGGACCTTTCTTTGTACTCTATTACTTGTGATCAATCAAAGAGCTTATAAGTTTTATCTACATAATTGTTCAAACATTTTCTTCCGCGTTTACAATCCGTCATCTTGTTCTAAGATCAACCACATAGTATAATTCTGGTCTTATCTGAATATGTTGCTCTAAATCTACAACAAATAACACAATGTACATAATCAACACAAAGAACAATATTAAGCAGAAAAGATTTACATAACAACTCAAAGTGTGCTTTTGAATTTGAAGAATGTTGAAGGATGGGAAATGTAACCATTGAATCTTATTCAAATCTTTGAGAGTTTCGAACTATGGAATATTTGATCAGTAGGAGAGAATGAGAAGACATGTGTATTTGTTGACTTGATGTGTAACAACGTAAATTTTCAAAACAATTTATCATTTTTAAATCATTCTTTCATTCACATGATAATCACAAAACATAATGTGTCACTGTGTCATAACAAAAACATGTCCCAGAATCTCAATAACATAAACTCCATAAGTGTGTACGGATCATGCCGGCGCCTTCCCACGGTCCTCGCTAGTACCTGAAACACATATCATAACAACTGTAAGCATAAATGCTTAGTGAGTTTCCCAAAATACCACATGCCACACATACGCCCTTCCAGGCCACAACTCTGTAGGATCTTCCGATCCATGTGTCTCAGGGGACTCCCGTCCCAAATCCCTGTAGACCTTCCGGTCCTACCCGTATCGACCTTCCAGTCCGTAACCTCTTGACCTTCCGGTCCATATCATACATAATCATACATAGCACATACATATCACATAACCGCATATAGCACATACAGCATAGCATACAAGACCTTCCGGTCACACATAAGTACCCTTCCAGGTACAGTATAGTGAGAAGACTCACCTCGTATGATGTCTAGTAACTCACGTGCTCGATATCCCTGAATCTCGAAACAACGACCTAGCCCCGCCTAATCACGTAAAGTAATTATTTCAAATCATTAACGGCTCTCAAGGCTAGACTAATCCCTTCCTATGTCCTCTCAGAAGGTTAAAAGACCATTTTACCCCTCAATGGTCCCAAAAGTCCAATTGTTGACCAAACCCTAAAAGTCAAATAAAGTCAACTCTCCGGGTTACGCTGCGCGTACAGAGCCTGTACGCTGGGCGTACCCGGCGACCTCATAGAAACGGGGAACACGACCCCCTACGCCGCGCGTACTGGGATTACGCTCAGCGTAACTCCCAGTTTCAGACTCCTTAGCTCTTGAGGTCTTAAACAGTTAAGACCCACGTCCAACTTTTAGATCTGACCATTTCTAAGCCTCTTAATCCATAAAGTTGGTGACTTTAAGCCTTTGCATGGCCGAACAAGTCACTAACACCCATAACATTCCATTACCCAACTCTAGAAAGCTCATAATACAAGCATGACCTCATATCAACGACCAAGATGGAAACTTTATGGATCTATAACACAAATATCACTGAAATGGGACAGATCTAGGTCCATGGAGTCCTTTATGCTCATAAAGTCTCCACCTTTGGGACTTTAACCCTAGAAATGGTCCATAAAGCACAAATCAAAAATAACAAGGAAAGCTTTGAGCTTTATACCTCCAAGTGAAGCTCCTCCCTCTGTAGAACTCAGATCCACGCTTGTACTCCAACTTCTAGCCTCCACAAGAACCTCCTCTTCTTCTTTACTAACACACAAAGGCACTTTCTTGCTCAAGAACACACACACTAGCTTTAGAACGATAAAGTTGCTCTTCTAGGGTTTCTCTCTGAGGGATGGTGGCTGGGGACAAGACCATCACATTCCTTTTATAGCCCTCAAGCCACAATTAGGGTTTTGCACCTGGGCCAACTACACCCAGTGTAACCCTGGGTACGCCCAGCGTACCTAGGCGAGTCCGCATCCAAAATAAGCGCATGAGTACGCGCAGCGTACTCTTGAGTACGCCCAGCGTACTCATTTGCTACAATTTCCACTCAAGGGCTAATCTTGACAACTTGACAAAAGAGAAGGGTTAAATAGTTGTACCTGAATTTCGGGATGTTACAATTCTCCCCCACTAGAACCAGACTTCGCCCTCGAAGTCTCATGCTGAAAACAACTCCGGATGCTGCTCCCGCATCTCTGACTCTTTCTCCCAGGTCAGCTCAGACCCCCTCCGATGTTGCTACTGAACCTGAACCAGGGGCACCTCCTTGTTCCTCAGAACCTTGATCTTTCGATCCACAATCGCGATTGGCCTCTCAGCATAATTCAGGCTCGCATCCACTTGAATGTCCTCCAGCGGCACCACTGCCGACTCGTCGGCTATACACTTCCTCAACTGAGACACATGGAAGGTATCATGAATCTGGCTCAACTCCGCAGGTAGCTCCAACCGATATGCTACCTTGCCCACCCTCACGGTCACCATGAACGGACCGATGTACCGGGGCCCCAGCTTGCCCCTCTTCCTGAATCGGATCACTCCTTTCCAAGGGGACACTTTCAGGAGTACGAAGTCCCCCACCTGGAACTCCAGCTCGGATCGTCGCCGATCCGCATAACTCTTCTGACGACTCTGAGCCGTCAGTAACCTCTGTCTAACCTGCTGTATCTGCTCTGTCGTCTGAAGCACTATTTCAGTGCTACCCATCACGTGTTGCCCTACCTCTCCCCAGCAAATGGGAGTCCAACACCTCCTCCCATACAACAATTTGAAGGGAGGCATGCAAATACTAGAATTGTGGTTGTTGTTGTAGGAGAACTCAGCCAACGGCAAGTACGTGTCCCAACTTCCCCCGAAGTCCAACACACATGCTCGAAGCATGTCCTCGAGCGTCTGAATCATCCGCTCACTCTGCCCGTCCGTCTGTGGGTGGTAGGCGGTACTGAAATGCAATCTCGTACCCAACTCCTCGTGGAACTTCTTCCAGAACCTGGAAGTGAAACGTACATCTCGATCAGACACAATCAAGATCGGTACTCCATGACGCGATACCACCTCTCTCACATACAACTCTGCCAACCTCTCAGCAGAAGAGCTTTCACTGATAGCAAGAACATGCGCGCTCTTCGTCAGTCGGTCGACGATCACCCAAATTGCATCGACACCCCTTGCGGTCCTTGGCAATTTGGTGATGAAATCCATGGAAATCTGTTCCCACTTCCATTGGGGAACCTCAAGCGGCTGCAACTTGCTATGCGGACGCTGGTGCTCGGCCTTAACCCTGCGACAGGTCAAACACCTCTCAACAAACCACGCGACATCCCTCTTTATACAGGGCCACCAATAATCTTTCTTCAGGTCCAAATACATCTTCGTGGCCCCGGGATGGATCGAGAACCTCGATCTATGCGCCTCCTCCATCAGAATGGTACGTGCCCCGCCTGCATACGGCACCCAAATCCGGCCCTGAAAGGTCATCAGCCCTCGACTATCCGTCACGAATTCGGACACCTGCCCGATCACCCGCTCCCTCTTGCGGTTCTCTGGTATCACGGCCTCTGCCTGGGCCTCTCGAATGGTGTCCAACACCGGGGTCATCACTGTCAACCTCATACAAGTGCCTCGAATCGGGGCACTCTCTGCCCTACGGCTCAGCGCATCGGCTACCACATTAGCTTTGCCCGGGTGGTACAGGATCTCATAATCATAATCCTTTACCACATCCAACCATCTTCTCTGACGCATGTTCAGATTGGGTTGATCCATCAGATACTTCAAACTCTTATGGTCCGTATAAATGGTACACCGAACCCCATACAAATAGTGACGCCAAATCTTGAGGGCGAACACCACTGCCCCCAACTCCATACCGTGGGTGGGATACCTCGTCTCATGAGGCTTCAGCTGCCTCGATGCATACGCTAATACATGCCATCTCTGCATAAGCACCGCACCCAACCCCGATATCGATGCGTCACAATACACCACAAAATCCTCCATCCCTTCCGGGAGGGCTAACACAGGGGCTTCGCACAATCTCTGGCAAAGTGTCTCAAACGAGGTCTGCTGCTCCGGACCCCATGAAAAAGCAACACCCTTCCGGGTCAACCTGGTGAGAGACACGGCAATCTTGGAGAAATCCCTGATAAATCTCCGATAGTAGCCGGCCAGTCCTAGAAAACTCCTGATCTCGGTGGGAGATCTCGGCACCTCCCAACTCATAACCGCCTCAATCTTGGCCGGATCGACCAAAATCCCCTCCTGGTTGACGAGATGTCCCAAGAACTGGACCTCCCGTAACCAGAACTCGCACTTGGAGAATTTGGCATAAAGCCTCTCCGTCCTCAATACCCCGAGAATCTCTCTCAGATGCTCCTCTTGCTGCTCTCTAGATCTCGAATACACCAGTATATTGTCGATGAACACGATCACCGAACGATCCAACATCGGTCTACACACCCTGTTCATGAGATCCATGAACGCTGCTGGTGCATTGGTGAGCCCGAAAGGCATCACCACAAACTCGTAATGCCCATAACGAGTCCTGAACACCGTCTTCTGGATATCCTCATCACGCACTCTCATCTGATGATATCCAGACCTCAGATCAATCTTGGAGAACCAAGACGCTCCCTGCAACTGATCGAACAAATCGTCGATCCTCGGTAATGGATAACGGTTCTTGACCGTCAGCTTGTTCAACTCCCGGTAATCAATACACATCCGGTGTGAACCATCCTTTTTCTTGAGAAAAAGGATCGGCGCTCCCCAAGGCGAGTTACTCGGTCGAATAAACCCCTTCCCCAGCAGCTCCTGAAGCTGCGAGGATAACTCCTGCATCTCCGGCGGCGCAAGGCGATAAGGCGCCTTGGCGATAGGTGCTGCCCCCGGAACCAAATCAATGTGGAACTCTACCTGCCTCTCGATAGGCACCCCCGGCAACTCCTCGGGAAAAACATTCGGGAACTCGCGCACTATCGGAACGTCATCCACCGAACTCGGCCTCCCAGCGGCCTCTCGTGTGTCCAACACATAGGCTACAAACCCGCTGCAGCCCTGCTGTAAACTCTGTCTCGCTCTGGCAGCTGAACAGAACGCTGACCCACATCGGGTATCCTCGCCGTACACCGTAAGTACTCCCCCACTAGGGTCTCGTATCGTCACCAACTGTCGCTCGCAGTCTATCACAGCCCCAAATCGGCTCAACCAATCCATGCCCACTATGACACATACGTCCCCCATCGCTATCGAGACCAGATCTATCGGGAACTCAACACCGAAGATCTCGAGTACACATCCTCGCATCACCTCCGTAGCATACACCGATCGCTCGTCGGCTATGGAAACTCGCAGAGGTCGACTCAACGCCTCTCGCCTGCTACTGATGTGCCGACTAAACGCTATCGACACAAACGATCGACTCGCACCCGAGTCAAATAACACTAAGGCAGGTACAGAACTCACAAGAAAAGTACCTACACATATCATCATATAAGCACAATATCTCAACGTAACATAAATAAATAAGGAATACATACCAGCCACAACATCAGGCGCTGCGCGGACCTCCTCCGCTGTCAACTGGAAAGCTCTCCCACGAGCCTTCGGTGCCTCGGCCTTCACTGGCCGAACCTCGGTAACCCTAGCAGCAGGGGCAGATCCCTGTGCTGATCCCTGATGTAACTGCGGGCACTCGGCCTTCCGATGGCCAGTCTGGTTGCAATGAAAGCAAACCATAAATCCCTTGGGGCAATCCTTGGCGATATGCCCCTCCTTGCCACATTTGTAGCAAGCACCCGATCGACAGACCCCATCATGCCCCTTGCCGCACTTTCCGCAAGTGCGGCCCTTCTAGCCTCCAGATCTCGAATCAGCGGACTTGGCCAGCTTGGCTGCCGGCTGAGACTGTGCCGGCCGCCGATCTATCCTCTGAGACTCGGCCTCCTCCCTGGCCTGAGTCTCCAACTCAATCTCCCTCTTCCGGGCATTTGCCTGAAGCTCAGCAAATATCCGGTAAGTCGAGTTCAACACGAACTCCCATATATCCCTCCTCAAAACGCCCAAATACCGGCTCATACGTGCCTGCTCAGTAGACACCTGCTCAGGGCAAAACATCGCCCTCTCATGAAACTTCCTCGTAACCACAGTAACCGAATCAGTACCCTGCTTGAGGGTCAAGAACTCCTGTACCAACCGTTCCCTCTTCACCGGGGGAACATACTCGTCTCTGAACATGGTGGTGAACCTCTCCCAGGTCACCGCTGAAATCTCTGCAAGAGTGAAGCCCGCCGTCACGAACTTCCACCAGTCCTTCGCTCCCAAGCGAAGCTGGTTCAATGCGAACCGTACCCTCAGATGCTCCGGACATGAACACGTGTAGAAGCATCCCTCGATATCAGCAATCCATCTCATCGCAGCGATTGGATCCTGCGTCCCATTAAACTCTGGTGGCTTCGTGTTGCTGAACTCTCGAAGCAACAACGAGTCACCTCCCTGAGGTCTGGCAGCAGCCACAGCTGCAGTAGCTGCAGCAGCAGCAGCCTCAGTCACCGCGGCATACCGCTCATCGAAAGTCTCAATCAGTGTGGTCTTGATAGACCCAAACATCTCCGGAATCTCGGCCCTGATCGCCGCCGCCACCTCATCGTGGATCATCTGACGAAGCTCCTCGTCACTCACGCCGCTCGACTCAGGTCTGTGGCGTGTCCCAACCATGATGTCTCTGAAATACAACATAAGAATATCAGAGACTCGCTCGAGCATACTCGCACTCGATAACTCAACCCTACTTGTTCCTTGGTACCCAATGGATTCTTACTTAGAGTGCGCACTGCTCCGGTGTCTTCAGTAGTACGGGCCCTATACTACCGTCCACACCGCATCAGTATTCACCCTAATTCCTCCTCCTTGGATCCCAAATCACAAGTACTCTATATCTCACTGGCATAGGCTACCCTTCGGTAGACCTCTCATCAGCTCCTCACTGCTACCTACTCATTCTCAAGCATCACATAGCAGCAAAATCCTTCCTAGGCTAAGGCATCACAAAATCAGGCCACTCTAGTCCTAATATGAATACCTAGCCAACTCTAGCATGCATATCATATCATAACATGTCTCATAACACATAATGTAAGGGTATTTTGGGAAATCACCGTTCGGGCGCTGGCTGATCGTACACACTGCTTCCTTCTGCCTTTCTCAAAATCTTTTACTCTTTTAGAAAAATTGTTTATTTTATGAAAAACTTCCTTAATTCCTCAGTTTGAGTTCAGATTCATCCGAAGATGCACCCGAATCCCTCAAACCAAGGCTCTGATACCAACTTGTAACAACGTAAATTTTCAAAACAATTTATCATTTTTAAATCATTCTTTCATTCACATGATAATCACAAAACATAATGTGTCACTGTGTCATAACAAAAACATGTCCCAGAATCTCAATAACATAAACTCCATAAGTGTGTACGGATCATGTCGGCGCCTTCCCACGGTCCTCGCTAGTACCTGAAACACATATCATAACAACTGTAAGCATAAATGCTTAGTGAGTTTCCCAAAATACCACATGCCACACATACGCCCTTCCAGGCCCCAACTCTGTAGGATCTTCCGATCCATGTGTCTCAGGGGACTCCCGTCCCAAATCCCGGTAGACCTTCCGGTCCTACCCGTATCGACCTTCCGGTCCGTAACCTCTTGACCTTCCGGTCCATATCATACATAATCATACATAGCACATACATATCACATAACCGCATATAGCACATACATCATAGCATACAAGACCTTCCGGTCACACATAAGTACCCTTCCAGGTACAGTATAGTGAGAAGACTCACCTCGTATGATGTCTAGTAACTCACATGCTCGATATCCCTGAATCTCGAAACAACGACCTAGCCCCGCCTAATCACATAAAGTAATTATTTCAAATCATTAACGGCTCTCAAGGCTAGACTAATCCCTTCCTATGTCCTCTCAGAAGGTTAAAAGACCATTTTACCCCTCAATGGTCCCAAAAGTCCAATTGTTGACCAAACCCTAAAAGTCAAATAAAGTCAACTCTCCGGGTTACGCTACGCGTACCAAGCCTGTACGCTGGGCGTACCCGGCGACCTCACAGAAACGGGGAACACGACCCCCTACGCCGCGCGTACTGGGATTACGCCCAGCGTAACTCCCAGTTTCAGACTCCTTAGCTCTTGAGGTCTTAAACAGTTAAGACCCACGTCCAACTTTTAGATCTGACCATTTCTAAGCCTCTTAATCCATAAAGTTGGTGACTTTAAGCCTTTGCATGGCCGAACAAGTCACTAACGCCCATAACATTCCATTACCCAACTCTAGAAAGCTCATAATACAAGCATGACCTCATATCAACGACCAAGATGGAAACTTTATGGATCTATAACACAAATATCACTGAAATGGGACAGATCTAGGTCAATGGAGTCCTTTATGCTCATAAAGTCTCCACCTTTAGGACTTTAACCCTAGAAATGGTCCATAAAGCACAAATCAAAAATAACAAGGAAAGCTTTGAGCTTTATACCTCCAAGTGAACCTCCTCCCTCTGTAGAACTCAGATCCAAGCTTGTACTCCAACTTCTAGCCTCCACAAGAACCTCCTCTTCTTCTTTACTAACACACAAAGGCACTTTCTTGCTCAAGAACACACACACTAGCTTTAGAACGATAAAGTTGCTCTTCTAGGGTTTCTCTCTGAGGGATGGTGGCTGGGGACAAGACCATCACATTCCTTTTATAGCCCTCAAGCCACAATTAGGGTTTTGCACCTGGGCCAACTACGCCCAGCATACCTAGGCGAGTCCGCGTCCAAAATAAGCGCATGAGTACGCACAGCGTACTCTTGAGTACGCCCAGCGTACTCATTTGCTACAATTTCCACTCAAGGGCTAATCTTGACAACTTGACAAAAGAGAAGGGTTAAATAGTTGTACCTGAATTTCGGGATGTTACATGATGTGAGAAAGAAAACCAAATATTGTTAATGGAAGTAGAAAGGTTGAACGATAAATTAAGGACGCATATGGAAGTGGAAAGGTTGATATGATAATAAAAGACATATCTTGTCTACCTTATTTAAGAAGCTTGTTAACGCGGACACAACCAACGTCTACGTGGATAAAAGGAGTCCATGTCATCTATGCAAAGTCATTCATTTTACCTTCTAACCGGTTAAAATCCCCATACATCCATTATTTAAAAGGTCATTTAAATGTTTATACACTTATAATGCACAAAAAAAACGATTAAGATTAGGGTAAATGACATTGTAGCTCATCGAACTTTTGGGTTTTGGTTTAAAAGGTCCCGGGACTTATTTTTTGGTTTTATGGGGGCATAAGGTGGGTTTTATCGGGTCTAAATGGTTACTTTGGACAAAACGAAGTGGTAAACCGATTACCCTTATGTCATCTCACTTTGGACAACACCGACCTTATACCTCCACCATACAAATCCACACATACCAACACCCAAACATCGATTTTACATAACAAAAGGAAAGAGGTAGGATGAGATTGTTTGTGGTTCATTTTTTGTTGCATCACACTCACACGCTAGCTAATAGGGCACTTATTACCTACACCATGGTCCATGTTCATCAGTTTAACCCCAACCTAAAAATCAAGAAAAATAATATTTTCATGGGAGAAGAGAAGGCAACAACAAGTTTTTCCCTTGCTCTTAGTTCTTACAAATGATTGATGTTCAGTTTATAAGGGGGTGGGAGTTCTATTATCTTGAAGTTGCAGGGAATTTGTTGTGACATCCCCAAATTCACGGTCTTTTTAAAAAAAATTATTTATGCTTAATTAAAAATCAGAGTATCCTTTTTGAAAAGTAGTATTGCGGAATTTGTTCTCAGAAAACATGATAATGATGTTATCAAAGCATTTCTGAAGAAATGTATTTTTATTTAAAACATCAGGATGTCATCGTCAATACAGAAACATAAGCATAAACAGACTTTACATTCATTTACACTAATGATTTATATCTCCTTTAATGTCTCAGTGTAATGTATCTTCGCATCGATACTTGTGATTCAAATAAACTAAGTGGGTCGGGTTGGGAAAACTGGTAACTACGTAGGGATTTCAATCCCACAATGTTATATCATATATATATATATATATATATATATATATATATATATATATATATATTAGAACTCAAAATATATACAATTTCACCTCATATAAGAAATTCTTACCCTACCCCGTCAATCCTCACAACAACACGATCCATACTCTCGGATCTAAAATTAATAGCTTTACCTAATCCATACTCCCGGATCAGGTATGTCTAATCCATGCTCTCGGATCAATGACAAATGAGTATGCCCACTCCATACACTCGGACTAGGGACAAACGACTATGTCTAATCCATGCTCTTGGATTAATGACTATGCCCTCTCCATACTCTCGAACTAAGGACGGATGACTATGTCTAATCCATGCTCTCGGATCAATGACAAATTTTAAAGTTCTACTCTCTGTGTATATCTTCACTCGTATTCATAAGAAAATACTACCCAATATTCCTCTTAATTAATTTAGGTTTACTCTATGTCCTAAATCATGATATATTGTCATATATGCTCTTAACATGTATTTAAGGAAATATCAAATATTTCACACATAAACATATATTTAATACTTTAATTAATACTTGTATTAAAATCATGTTCATGAAAGGGACTATGCACTCACACGTATTCTAACATTTTTTTTCCTCTGACGAAACCTAGTATTATTATCACTAAGTTTTTAGTCTAATATTTATTGCGACTAATTATTAGTCTAGATTTATCATTAACTCAAAGTCTACTTTCATGATCTATCAAGTAAGGATCAGCCAGGCAGGATAGTTGGGAGGCAGGACCATTTGGCATATAGTTTTTCTGAAATCCAACAACCAAGCCAACGTGACCATTTTAGACACCTCTCCCGTAAGTAGATCAATCAGTATAACGAATTTGAATCACTGATAAATATTTTTTATAGGTTCATAATAACGATAATGAACTTAAACATAATTTATACTTAAAGTAGGGTAAGCATAACTCACTTACAAGGGAGTTTAGCGAGGAACCAAGCTCTGCGCGGGCAGAACTTCTGAGCCGGAATCTCTTCTTCTCGGGGCCTTCTGGCGCTCTGGGACTCGCTACTAACACCTAGGAAGTTCTAGGGAAAAGCCTTGAGGGTTTGGGGGTGTTTGGGAGAGAAATGGATGAGAAGATGTGAGAAAAATGAGTGAAAACGAGTGCTATTTATAGGCTGATGGAGTGCACGTACGTTGGGCGTATTGGAGATGTACGTTGCGCGTACTCGATACGTGGGGCGTTCATAGCCTTACGCGGGGCATACTCAAGCCACGTGTCAGCATCGCATGTGAAGCCGTGGGGAAGAAGGTGGGGCTGAGATCTCGCCACGTGTCAGCTCCGGAACTTAAGCCAAAAATTAATTATCTTCTAAATTTCGTAACTTTCGCATACGAGCTCCGTTTTTGACGTTCTTTATATTCACGCATAGGTATCGACGGGATCTACAACTTTCGTTTAGACTTTGTCGGCTAATTTTGAATTTATTTTAAAAGTTATATTTTAACAGGCTTAGACAGTTAAAGTCCGTTAAAAATTCATAACTTTGCCATCCGACATCCATTTTTGGTTGTCTTTATATCGTTGAGCTCCTATTAATGAGATCTTCAATTCTCATTTAGGTTGTATCGGCTAAAAATCGATCGGTCTAAAATTCGATTTCCGGGTTGTGTACATTGAATTTAGAAAAATCATAAATTCCTCTAACGAAGTCAGATTTGGCTGTTCTCTATATGCACGCTCTCGGTTTAACGTATACAATGAATTTAGTTTAGATTGCTAAGTCTAAAAAGTATTTCGTCAAAAATTCATTTTTTACGATACGCGGAGCCGTGCCGGTTTAATCGCAAAACTTTAACGAGTCATAACTTCTTCGTTATAAGTCGGATTTCAACGTTCTTTATATGTACGTAATCCTTGTGACATATACTATAACTTTGGCTAGGATTATTTATCCTAAATAATCTTCTATCTAAAAGTCGTTTTTTAAACAAAGATTATTGTCTCTAAATTGACTAGCCCGAATCTGTGGGCGTTACATATGTGACTGCGATTCAAGCAAAATATAAAAGGAAATACGTACTGTGATTTTGTTGGGTCGAGATCGATTGTTAAGAACGAAAAGGGGGCAGATCCTTTTGACATGTGTTTTATTGAGAATACATGGTGTATCGGTCGTTAGAGGTTAAAGAGACTAAAAGATCATGTCATAACCCACATTATTTTCTATAAAGCCAAAAAAATAAGTTTGGTAACCTTTTAAACCAAAACTCAAAAGATTGATACTACAATATCATTAGCCCTTAAAATTAAACCCAATACTGACTATTTACTATTTATGAAAAATAACTTATTAAGGTGATTAACTTTTCGGTTTGTTCACATCCTGGTAACTATTTTTTTGTAAACAATGAACTTTTTGGAAGTGTTCACCTATGATCATTATGACTGGCTGTAGCAGGTTACATCCGGTCATAATGGTCATGTGTGAACATTTCCAAAAAGTTTGTTATATACAAAAAAAAATACTTATCCAGATGTGAACAAACTGAAAAGTTAATTATTCTAATAAGTCAATTTCTTTTCTATTTTATTTCATCTTCTAATTTAGACTTTGTATAAAATTTAACCTAAATGGTAAATGTTTTCAAAACCACACCATTTTGGTAAATACTTTTTAAAATACACCACTTTAGTAAAAAAAATCTCTAGATTTGACATGGAAAAAAAAAATCACCGTTTTATAAAATTTTATCGTTTAAGATATTAAATATAAAAATTTAAATTTACTAGAGACTAAAAGTATCAGAAATGGAGACCAATAACATGAAGAACACCATCTTCAATGAAGTTTGATCTATATATTATAGCAATTAAAATACAAAAAAACTTTTATCTACATCGATAGCATTAGTTTTGTCTCATATATATATATATATATATATATATATATATATATATATATATATATATATAGGGGATGGCTCAAATGAGTACAACAAATAAAGTGAACACGTGAGAACACTACTTTTATATTATTTATTCTACTATAAATTTTGTATATACAAAATAGTGATCTCACGTTCTCACTATATATATATATATATATATATATATATATATATATATATATATATATATATATATATATATATATATATATATATATATATTATCAAAAACGGCTCATAACATGCTGTGACAAATTTAAATTCTCTTAAATGGTCATAAATATTGTTTTATGGAAATTTAATTGAATCTATTAATATTGCAATGATCGATTACCTTAATAATAATACAGATTGACTTATCAGGTTACTTACCTTTTCATCTTGTTTATATTTGGGTAAATTCTTTTTTTGTACACATCCAGTTAACAAACCTGTTGATATAAACAAACCGAAAAATTAAATTTACCTCTCTAATAAATGAAACCTAAAATTGACACGTGGCATCTTCCTAGGCTTTATATTTGACACTTGGCAATTTTTTATTCACCTATGTTTTGAATTCCCGCTCATTTTCATTCTCAATCAGATCAATTCATATCCCAAATAATCAGGAAATATTCCTTTTATTATTGTTTTCCCGTTTGTTTGTTAATCTCTAAAATTGAACTTCTTCAATCTATCCCACAAAATCAGGAATGATTTATCTATAACGATCTTCAATCCAATATCAATAAATCACGATTGAAATCAAAGTTATTAACAACCCCTTATTATCATTGTTTTCTTCTTTTACTTCGTCCTTCGACTCCCCTGTTACACCCATCAATTTAATCTCTCTCCATCTCTATGAAAACACTAGAAATTTCACTGAACCACCACCTTACCTCCACTGCTACACCCATTAATGCATCTGCTAATCTAAACCAATACCCAAAACACCATAGCCAATTCCACCATGCCACATCTCTTCCACCATCGCACGCCTTCCATCACTCCCTGACTTTCTATTGCCGTTTGTGTCACTTCCTTCTCAATCTCTTTTACTTCCGATTTGGTTTCCTTCTCAAGCATACGGCTACTGAAAAAGACAGAACATAAGCAACAGATGATTGGGTTTGAAGGTAAGGTATCTATGTTTCCAAATTTTCATGTAAGGTATTTGTTAGAGATTTTATAAAAAGACGGTGTGGACAATGATTCAACATAAGAAACTTGCAATTAGTTGCTTAATTCACTGGATGCCATTTTTATATAAGTAGTTATAGTATGAAAGCTAGCTTCAACATGTCTCCTTTAGATCTAACCTGATGCGTATATATAATTTGTTACCCTTTTATCTAATTCGTTTTTTGTATATTTAATCTATATTTATATTCAAAGAAGAAGTCGGTGAAGGTTAGTATTGTATAGTCAATCTATATTTATATGGGATTCTACTCATGTTTAAAGTAATTGTCGAAAGAAAGGTGCTCATTGGTGGAGATTTTGAGACCTAAATTGGTAAACTTTCACCTCCATTAAGCAATTACTTGGTTTTTTTGCACTATAAATTTTCATAATACAACATGAAGACACTATGAAGAAATTGGTTAGTTCAAATAATAAGATCCACCAGCTGGAATCCAACTTTCTCACAAGCAACATGTTTCTTTTGTTGGTCAAAGAGTATGAAAATATTCTGGAACTGCTGTTAAGATATATTTTATTTTGGATTCTCATTTATATTTAGTTTTTCTGTGTATTAAGTGGTTTATAATTATACAATTTGTGATTTTGCATTTACAGAAAGTACAAGAATTTGAAAATGAAACTACCAATTCAGAAAAGAACTTGAATGTGAAAAGGTAAGGATCAGTGTATAATTTTTAGTTTACTTTCTCTTTATTCTCTTATGTAATTTTGTTGATATTAGACAATGCATCGTAATATTTTCTTTGAACCATTTATGAAGGGTTTGAATACATGAAAGATACCATGTTCCAGTTTCAAACTTCTTTATATCAATAACATTTAGCCTTAATTTTTCAAAGTACATTGATGTTATAGAAGTAAAGGAAAGTAAGACGCATTGATAAATAATTGAAAGTATGATGAGATTTATTCGGACTTATTTTGATTAAATAGTTTTAAATACAAAATAATTTTATTTTTATGAAGAATTCAAAAACAGTCAAACATGGTTTCAAAAAACAAAGTTTGATGTATGAGATGTGGCTTCAAGATCAAAGAATCGGGTAATATATACTTTGGAGAATATTGGTCCAGACATTTTTATAGACAATTTATTGAAAATTATACTTTAATATGCATTTTTTAGAAAAAGAAGAAGAAGAAGATGATGATGATGATGATGAAACAAAAACTGCAACAATTTTACGAGGATATGCAATATAAAGGTAATAGTAAGATATTAAGATTATATATGTAATTTCAAATATAAATTATACGAAATGACCAAAATAGTGAAATACCATTAATTGATGTTTTAGTAATTTGTTTTTTTAAATAAAAATGTTGTCATCTATTAAAATAGCTCATTCGTGAAATCATAATTTTGAAATTTTTTTAAAATAACAACCATGATTTCCACGGGTTATAACTTAGTACCTTAATAAATCAATTCCTGTTTATTTACTATTTACGATTAACAATTTAATACCCACGAACGCGTTGACTAAACAGGGGTATTTACGGCATGATATAAAAGACATCCAAAGCCGCTCATGACATAACCATTCGAGACCCAACCCTTGCTTCCCATATCGTTCATTCGTTCAGTGCTTCTCATCCCCCTTCCTCTATATATCCCCCTTCGAATCTCCCTTACCTATATAAACATCTACTCTTTCAAATTCCTACCCGCCTTACATCAAATCATCTGCAACGTTCGTCAATTCTCAGTCTCCTGCGTTTCCCATTGATTTTAATTTTGAAACCCATCTCAGAATTTCCAGAAACCCTAATCTAAGATCTCACATTCGAAGAGGGTGGCCGGATAGTTAACGAATCACTACTTTCTGGTCTGTAATCGGGAGATTATTAATAGTCTGTATGTTGTAGATTTAATTTTACATTAATAGCATCTGTAAATCAAAGAATTAGTGAATTGTGAAACTAAAATATCTTCGAATACGGGTTTGGGAAGGTTGGTTTATGGCGATGATTCTTTTTGTAGGACTAATTTGATTGGGAAAAGGTTCATTCGCTGAAGGTGTTGATTGAACTGTGGAGTTAGAGAAGGGATAAGGAGGAGGGTTTGATGGCGGATCAAGCGCTTGAAGGGAGCCAACCGGTTGATCTCATCAGACACCCATCTGGAATTGTCCCTACTCTTCAGTAAGTTCTTAATTGATTCTTCTTTGGTGAGAACAAGTAGCATCAGTCTTGGTTTTAAGTAGTTTGTGCTTGTTTGCGAAACAATTGCTGTCTGAAATCATATGGGTTCGTTTGATTTTACACAGTTCCACCACTTCGTTAGACTTGCAGCTCCCTAGGGTTCGTGATGCACATGTCATGTACTTTTGAATTCCTGACCACAAACTGAGCTCATGTTAACAATGAGCAATTTTGTTCTTCCTTTCACCAAAATGGATGTGAAGATTCAGAAAACTTTAGACACAGAGACTAAAATGGAAGATATGTTCAAGTCTTATGATTGAACTAAGAAAAAACAAAGTATACAAGTTCATTTTTCTGATAGTCTAGACTAATATAGATCAAATTAAACAAAATCATAAAAAAGTGGTCTTAGTATGCATTTTACAATGCTTTTTACATCCACTCATTATACTACTTGATTTTGTATCTACTCATGGACTTGTGTAACACCCCTTCCTTAAGAGCATTGAGAATAGCAACATGCTTTCATTATTTTTACAATGTTTTTTTATATATATTTGTAGAAACATAGTGTCTACTGTCAATCTTGACTGCAAGTTGGATTTGAAAGCTATAGCATTACAGGCTCGAAATGCAGAATACAACCCTAAGGTATGTATGTACTATTTGTTGATATTTGAATCAATCATTGCTCCTTTCGGATGTTTTACTTATGAATGTGTTTATCAGGTGAAGAACTGATTATAAAATCTTATAACCCTTTTTCAGTTTTTCCTTCAGCTAACAGCATTCACTTATTGTTATTTGTGTACTTCACCCAGCGTTTTGCTGCTGTTATTATGAGGATAAGAGAACCCAAAACTACAGCACTAATCTTTGCTTCTGGGAAAATGGTAACTTTTTTTATTTTAAATTTACATTTTATTATCAAGCAAATATCCTTGTATTCAAAGTATCTTGTTATTTCCCTTTTATTTTGGCTGTTTTTCTTCATCTTCATATGGATATTGTACTTTGGTTTTTCAGGTTTGTACAGGAGCCAAGAGTGAACAGCAATCAAAATTAGCAGCAAGAAAGGTACATGAGGATTATTATTATAATCTTTTTATTAAAAAAAATGCAGAATCTTTACAAATATTCTGGTATTTAAATCATTTTTTGGAGATAAAGGCTAAATCAATCATATAGTGTTACTATTTTCGTTTTTTTTTTTTCTCTTTTATTGTATGCTTAAAGACTTGATTCTTGTCCAGTATGCCCGAATTATACAAAAGCTTGGTTTCCCGGCAAAATTTAAGGTAAAACTTAAACACTCTCATATATCTCATATTATTCAAAAAAATGAAAATTAAATCAAATAAATTTGTGTAATTTTTTAGGATTTCAAGATTCAGAATATAGTGGGATCATGTGATGTGAAATTTCCAATTAGACTTGAAGGACTTGCGTACTCTCATGGTGCTTTCTCAAGTGTAAGTTTCTTTTTATTTGTTTCACTAATCAAACTCAACTTATTTTAAATAATTATTAATTATTTTTTATTCATTATTATAATTGCAGTACGAGCCGGAACTGTTTCCTGGATTGATTTACCGTATGAAGCAACCTAAAATCGTGTTGCTCATTTTTGTTTCTGGGAAAATTGTTCTTACTGGAGCTAAGGTGTGAGATTTTAATAGTTTATACATACATATATATATTTTTTATTTTTTATTTGTTTATTTTTCTAACTTTTTTTTATGGTGTTTTGTTGTAGGTTAGAGAAGAGACATACACTGCCTTTGAGAATATATATCCAGTGCTAACAGAGTTTAGAAAGAATCAACAATAGTAATATTCAGTATGGGAATGAGAGAATGAAATTTGTATTTTTGGCCTTTATGCCAATTTATTCGTCGATTGAACAAATATCACCCACAAGAATTTTGAATTTTGTGACTTTTTAATGGTTTTGAGTAGGTTTTTAGACAATTTTGAGTGTTGTTTTGTTTATAGCTTGAAAACAATAACATGAGTTTGATAGAAAAGTTAGAAGTACCTCTCGAATCGACTAATGATTGTCGAATATGGTGGTCGTATCAAGTTGGATGATTGACTATAAACTTAAATTTGTTGTATTGGTTGCTTTATATCTTCTTTTTCAAACAAAAGATAAATTAGTAACAATTGTAATTTATTTTTTATAAATAAAATTGAATATTAGTATATTTTTTTATAAAAGACCAAATCTAAAAAAAGTATAGTAAAATTTTTTAACCATTTTAAAGAATTAAAAACCATATGATGAGATTTTATGAGATGCAAAAAATATTTGGTGATTATTTTTCCAAGTTATATAGTTTTTTTTTTTTTTTGTTGTTGAAAAGAAAAAAAAAACATAGCAGTTAAAAAATACAATTTTATGGTTAAAACGAAAATAATAGACTGATTTTTATAGAATATATGGAATAAAATTGGATTGTAGATAATAACTAATAAAGAAGATGGGACACAAATGTATTCTTGGGTCTTGATTATGCCATTATGAAAAACTACTACGCATTAATAAAACAAATAAACACAAAAACATAAAAATATAACACCAAAAAAAGAGCATATAAAAAAAGACATGAAAAACCTGTTAGAAACCTAAAACCTTCCTATTTTACATGTCTTCCTTCCCCCTCAAACCTCAAACCTCCTTTTGTATACATTTATCCTTAAAAACATATCATCTAGCAACCATTTGCAACGACACCATTCACTGTCGTTTTAGCCTCATGATTGTTTTCCACTTCATCTTTCTTGTTGTTGTTCTCAACAATGGTGAGTTTTTCTTCCCATGTCTGTTTCTGAAACTGCTGTTGTTTTGCTTTCTTTTCTTGAATCCTCTTCTGTCTATCTTCATAAAACTCAAAATCATCCAATATACATTGCTTGCTTGAATGCTCTTTAAATATCTTAATCATTTGTAACCCCTGATCCAATTTCACCTGATACAAAAATAAAAACCCAACTTTCAATAACCAAAACACAAAATTAAAAACAAAGATTATAAATTCATAATCAAAAATCTAAAAGAAAATACCTCTTGGGTGTCTCTGCTATTTGTAACAGGTTTATTCTCATTGTTTTCAAGAATAATATGCTTCAATAAAGTATTAGGCACATCTTTCACAATATGCCACTTCACAGGAAAACAACCAATCCATTTGTCTTGTTGCCAATACTCCAAGCTTTTGTTAAAATCAACCGGGCCCACCATTTCTGCAACACCCACAAATTGTCCACTTGTATTCACCTACAAAACCAATCACAAAAATCAAACACTAGACATTAAAAAAAACAGAAGGGTAAAACCATAATTAACCATACCGAGAAGAAAAGAAAAACAGGGCATCTTCCAGGCTTCTGTTGAGCCTCCTGATATGCAGCTTCAAGTTTCTTGTTTCCATTTTGTGTACTTGACCACACGTTATACTTGATGCTCTTATGAACATCATCTTCACTATAAGACTTGATAATAAAGAACTTGGCATCTTCATAAGTTTCAGGGAAATCTGTGTGGTTGTATTGGTCTTTATCTGGAGCTGCACACACCTTATCGATACCATCAATGTTTGTCAAATTCCCATTCTGTCCTTTAACAGATATTGTGATTCGGGGTCTTGTTATCCTAGCTCTAGGTCCCCTGTTTAGCTCATTAAGACCATCTGTGTTCTCATTGGTGTAACCAAAGAAACCGTTTCCTCCTCTTCCTCTAGGCTTGTACTTGTTATCAACAGTCATCCAGCCATTCCCATAAGAGCTGTAGTTGCTTCCATATTGGCTATATAACTTGTTTGGATACATTCTATTCATGTATGCATTTGCTGCATTTATGCCAGACATTGGTCTTGGACTCTACAAATCAAACAAATCATTTAATCATAAACTCGTAATCAAGAATCAAGAATCAAGAATATCAACAAGTAATGAAGAAAGATTAGATTTTTAGTTTTTTACATACCATGAGATGAGAATGAGGGCGAACGTTCTGATTCTTTGAAGAAAACCCATTTGTGTTTAATAAAGGAGGAGTGATGTTATTGTTTCTTAATGGGGTGTCTAACCATGGTATTGGAGAGTGGACCCCATCAAACCCGTATCTTGGATCTTGAAACGAATTATGTGCACCACGGTTAAAACCTGAATTCTGATACACTGGTGGTCTCACAGGGGCAGAATTTGTGGTTCCTTTTATAATGGAATTGGGATTTCCGGTGGTGGTGTCCACAGGGGTAGATCTGGAATTCTCCACTTTCAGAGGGACAGAAGGGGTGTTAGCCATTGGTTGGAAGTATGGAGTAGGGTATTGGTAATGTTGAGCTCCATAGATTTGACCATCATGGGTGGTGGTTGGAACTGGTGAGCCAGCTGGTGAATATGGACCATAAGGTGTGTAGCCATAACCAGGATACATGAGTGAACCAGTATCTCCATAACCACCATGAGACATGTCAACTACATCAGGGTTTACGTATCTTGAATAGTCATCCCATTCATTGGTGGCGCCATCATAACCTCCATAGTAATAAGCAGGAGAAGGGTAGCCATTGGGAAAGTAAGCCACTGTTGGATCCATGAAATCTGGAATCAATGGTGTAAGAGACCTTTCGAAAGGTTGGTTTTGAATGATGCCATTGTTTCCGGTTTCAATAGAAGGCTGCAAGGTGTAAACAAACCACATGATCAAGTTTATGGTAATGTTAACGAATATTGACGAAACTTGTAAAATTATCGAGAAAATTATCACAAATTACCAAATTTATGCAAACTCCTCACCTTCTTAGCAGACTCTGAAGTCTCCAAGGTCTTGGACTGAGAGTCTAATGACATATTCTTCAACAAATCAGCAGCTTCTGTAGTAGAATAAGTAAAGGAAATCCAATTGTTTCACAGAAATTGGTCGCTATAAACATTTGAACCAAAATAGTAGTCGATAGTTCGTGGGGATCTACTACTAGAAAGCTTTCAGAGCCAAAACGAAAAAAGTTAGTCGAACGGGATATAGAAATAGAAAAAAGGAATACCTTTATCCAAATCAGAAAAGATCAAGCACGAATCTCGGAATTATGATTCGGTTTTGTGTGACATACAACCGGCATGGTTACAAATCACATAGAACTCAGATCTATTAAACCATATTTAAATTTATAAAAAAACAAAACAATTCGAATCGAGCTACAGCAAAAACAATTCAGTAAAGGAAAATCATAGTAAACAGAGGATACGATCTGCGGGAGGAGCAACGGCGGCCATGATTGGAGATGATAGATTGATAGATCTTCAAAAACAGGGTATAAAACCCAGAAATAGTTTGGGGTTTTGAAGGGGATAGAGAGAAACCCTAGGAAGAGGGAGTGAGAGGAGTTTCGGCGGCCACAGAGAGCGAGGGTTTGGGCTTTGAAGCAAAGAGGTTTTGATCCAAAGGAAAGTGGTGATTCAAATAGCACCACGCCCCCCTTCAACGCATAGTGGCATCTTTGCCCCCTTTAGTTTCATTTTGATGACTTTGCCACCTATGGTTTCAAATTTACGTTTTTACACGTTGGCTTTGACACTTATGGGTAGGGGTGAGCAAAAACCGCACCGTAACTAAATTTAACCGCAAAAACCACATAAACCGCAACCGATAAACCGCAAACGTAATAAAAACCGATGGTGAGGTTTTTTGTTTTTCAAAAACCGCAAATTTGTGGTGCGGTGCGGTTATTAGTTTTCAAAAACCGCAAAAAAAACTGCACCGCACCACATATATTATATACAACTTTTTTTATTAATTATTAATATATTAAATGTTAAAAATAAGATAAGTTTCATGGAAGAAAGATAGATAAAATACTAGAAGACAAAAATGTTAGTTTTTTGTTATGTTTAATTTTGAAAAATGGTGAAATTAGACAATTTTAAGATATTTATTCTTAATTACTACTGATTTGACGTTTTTAGGATATTAGTTGTTTGTGATTTAAGTTAATTGTCTTATACCTTATGGTTTTTTTTATTATTACAAGTAATATGTTTGAACTCTTAAAACCGTTTGAGCTCTAAACTGTGGTTAAAAACCACATAAAATAACCGCACCAAATCCATGCGGTTAATAACCGCAACATAGAAAAAACAAAACCGCACCGCAAAAATAACCGTCTAACCGCACCGCAAAAATAACCGCACCAAGCGGTTTTGAAAAATGGATTAACCGCATTTGCGGTTAGTGGTGAGGTTTTAGCTAATAACTGCACCGAACCGCACCGCGCTCACCCCTACTTATGGGTGAGCAAAAACCACACCGCAACTAAAATTAACCGCACAAACCGCAACCGCAATAAAAAACGATGGTGAGGTTTTCTGTTTTTCAAAAACCGCAAATTTGCGGTGTGGTGCGGTTATTAGTTTTCAGAAACCGCAAAAAAAACCACATCGAACCACATATATTATATACAATTTTTTTATTAATTATTAATATATTAAATATTAAAAATAAGACAAATTTCATGGATGAAAAAATGATAAAATTCTAGAAGACAAAAGTGTTGATTTTTTGTTATGTTTAATTTTGGAAAATTGTGAAATTTCACAATTTTAAGATATTTATTGTTAATTACTAGTGATTTCGCGTTTTTATGATATTAGTTTTTTGTGATTTAAGTTAATTGTCTTATATCTTATTCTTTTTTCTATTATTACAAGTAATATGTTTGAACTCTTAAAATCATTTAAACTCTAAACTGCGGTTAAAAATCACACAAAATAACTGCACCAAATCCATGCGGTTAATAACCGAAACACAAAAAAACAAAATCGCACCGCAAAAATAACCACACCAAACAGTTTTGAAAATGGATTAACCGCATTTGCGGTTAGTAGTGAGGTTTTGACCAATAACCGCACCGAACCGCACCGCGCTCACCCCTACCTATGGCTTCGTTCACCTAAAGACGAAAAGCAGTATTTTTTTGGAAAGTTTTAAAAAAAAATCTCAATATTTTGCTTCAATTTATGAAAAAATCTTCAATTTTATTTTGTTAACAAAAAAGTCCCGATTAATAGATATTTCAACTCTTTTACTCTTTCACTAAATATCTGAAATTTTTCTTTTTTCGAATTATGAATAGGAATAAACGTCATTAAGCTTTATAAAACTAAAGACCAAAGTCTTCTATAACCAATTATTTGCCACAAAACAATGGCGTTAGTATCATTTTGAACTCATCATCATCCATATAATCCATTTCTCACAAAAATTTATGTTACAAGTATTATAAGATATTCAAATTATGTTTGAACATCTTATTACAATCTACCTAAAAGTAGGTTAAAGGAAAACCAATTTTTATGTTTATATAAGAAACCGTTGATTGGTTGCAAACCAATTAATATAATAGTAGGTTAGGTGAAGTTGTATGGATTTCAGAGAAAAAGCATGAGTTTTATCCTTAAATCTTAAGCATATATGAATAATTTCTTTGTGGATCAATTACTTTACATGTCAATAAATTTAAATTTCGGAGCACCAAAACACCAAGACTGTAAGAAATATGATGTTTGTTCTTCTATGGATTCGCTTTTATGATCACTTTTGGTTTGACACATGAATGTTTAAAATGAATTTATGTTTTAGATGGCATATCAATATATAAAATTGTGTTTTATACTATCCAGGTGATGCAATGACGGACTTGTTTTTGACCTAGTTTGTATGAAATATGACTGTTAGGAAGTAAAGCGGAAAACAAGCAAAACCAAAAGCACACAAGACACAGTATTTACGTGGTTCGGTCAAGGTGACCTACGTCCACGGGCAAGAGGGGAGTATTATTTATTTCAGAGTTCTCAAACAGGGGTTACAAGTACAATTCACAGAGATTCGCCTCTCACTCTAGTATTCAATACACTTCAAATGACTTAGCATGTATCCCTATTTATATTGAAGGGGTCAGACATAAAACCCTAATGGGCCAAGCCCATTGGCCTATAGGCCTATGAATGGTGTCAACCAATCACAACCCGCCATGCAGTAGCTTCTGGAACATTCATCCATGACATACAACACATGATCATCAACAACGCACATGATGGAGCACCATGACCAATAGTGGAGCATCATGATGCACAGGTGGCGCATCATGAACACTAATGGCCTAACATCTATCATGGTGGCACAACATGGTGTATTCCTTGAGCATCACCAACTTCTAAGCATCCTTGAACGATCTTAAGCATCATAGAGGACTTCATAACATAAATGGCTCATCAGGGATGTCATGGCTTATCAAGGAACCAAAATGGTGCACCTTACACCAAGATGGTGCATCTTGCATGATGACGTCCCATCTTGTGCAAGGATAGCATAACATCCTTCAAGCATGGCGCAACTTCCTTCCAAGGCGGCACAAGATCTTATAGTTTGGCGCAACATGTATGCCAACGACGCAACATATTTGGCTAATGGCGCAACATCTACCAGAGTGGCACAACATGATCCAAAGTGGCGCAACATGTATGCCAACGATGCAACATGCTTGCCTAATGGCGCAACATGTTTGCCACTTAGCCCAACACTTTATTCAAATAGCACAACTATGCATCAAGGTGCTCCACTCCACTCCCAAGTGCTCCAAACCTCTTCCAGGTGCTCTATACCCCCTTTTAGACGATTCGTTCCTTTGGCACTTGATCCATTCCTTTGTCAGATGATTCATTCCCTTCTCAAATCATTTGTTCCTTTGTTACATGCTCCATAAACCCCAAGTGTTCCATTGAGTTCCAAGTACTCCATTGAACTCAAATGTTCCATGAGAATGCTCCAAATGCTCACATTTAACAATGACAATGTCCTTTTCTATTTACATCATAGAAAATAGTCCTAAAAGTGTAACAAATGGTTAGAACAATGCAATTTTTTTAGAACCAAGAAATATCAATATTTTTTGTGAAAGAGTAAAAGATTTGAAGTAAAATAAAGTTTTGGGACTTTTCATAAACTGGGCCAAAATAATGGCAATTTTCTGGAGGTTATCGAAGAGTAAAAGAAATTTCCATATTTTTTTGTGAAGGTGTAACAAATGGATAGAAGATCAATGTTTAGAAAATAATAATATGTTGGTTGCTTATATTCTCTTGGAAAGTTAATTTGTATCAGTTTCAATTAATTACGATGAATGAAGACTCATATGATGCTTAGGCCTCAAGTAAAGAATTTACGATATTCTTGTTATTAGCTTTAAATTTTGAATTTATTAGCAAGAAATTTACCTAATAATACATTACAATAAAATATTGTATGAAGTCTCAATGATTCGATTTGATTTTCGCACAAAGCCTCCAATATATCAGGGTGGGATATGGCCATGTCTGATGGGTTTTGATACAAAATATAAGTTAGTTTTTCATAATAACCAGTCAACAGAAGCGTCAAACATAATAAGTTTATTTTTAGTTTATAACAAAACCAAACCCTCAAGGATCCATTTACAGAGGTTAGAATGAAATAAAACAACCCAAAGAGAGTTTTAGAATAACAACCTTTGAAGCCTTTGAACCGACTTGGTTTTGGGGTGTTGATAAAGATAGAAAAAATCAAAAAGTATGATTTCTCTATGTGTATCCACCATCAAGAGTAAGGCACTTGGAATACTAGTTTCTTCTTCTGTTCTTGAGTGTCGTAAGCCTTTAAGTGCTTAACTCAAATAAGCACTAAAGGAGACAACTCAAGAAGGGTTTAATCACCAAAGTAAAGCCCCAAACTTCAAATAAATGGTGTAACACCTCGAATTCTAGGTAATTCCCTTTATGCCCTTGTGATGAAAAATTATTGCAAAATCAGTCCCTTGAAGCATTTTGGAGAAACACATGTTTCATCCAGTGCGTTGAGCATCAAATCAAATCAATCAGAGTAATATCTCAAAAGCAGAATCCATTTGGTGTGTGCGATGCATTCAACCCGAGCTCTTCCCCTTGGAACCAGAAGTACCTGAAACATAAAGTGAAAACTGTAAGCACAAAGATTAGTGAGTTCCATAAACTACCCCATACCATACATAATAAATCACATACTGGGGGGCTAGTATCGAGTCACACTCGACTTTGGGCCCCGCCCGACTTCAAGCCCCGCTCAGTGTACAGATTTGTTATTCTTAGGCCCCTCATGACATCGGGCCCCTCCCACTATACACATAGACATATATCACATAATCATACTAACACAAGCGATGGTCGTAAACAATAGCATACAATACAGTCTTCGGGCCTCACCCGACATCGAGCCTCACTCGGTATACATAGCAGCACATATCACATGCAAGGGTCATGCAGACTCCTAGCATCCTAACATAAATAACAAGGACCGACATTGGTGCCTTAGACCCGCTAAACTCGGTGAGGAAAATCACCCCAAGCTAATCAACACCAATATAACACCCAATTAGCATTTGGGTCCCGAACCATATTCACAATCCATACTTTGGGTAAAAAGACCATTTTACCCCTAACCTAGCTTGGTCCAAAACTAAGGCCCAACTCACAATCTAAAAGGCCTAAAAACCAAATAATCAACCAAGGCCCAATTATGACCCAATAAGAACTCAAACACCCAAGCCCAAAAGAAAGCCCAAACTCGAAGCCCAATATGCAAAATCCCACATGACTGAGTACGCGGAGCGTACTCAGTTGTACGCTAAGCGTACACACTATTTGGCTTGTACGCTGCGCGTACAGAATTGTACGTTTAACGTACTCATCCATTAAGCCAAACTATTCATTAAGCTCTTATTGCTTAAGTCCATAAGTCCAAACCATAGATCTGAGTCCTAATAAGTGTCTAGAACCATAAAGTCACTGACTTGGTGACTTTGCATGCCCCAAAAGAACCCAACTTCAAGATATAGCATTATACTTTCACCAAATGCACACAATCTCATGCATGGAGAATTCTAAACCCTAAAGGTGACAACTTTATGAATCTAGAACCTCAGAAACACCAAGAGTGGCGACTCAAAGCTCCTGAAGTGGTATCAAACCACTAGATCTCATTCTTGGGGCCAAAAAGGGACCAAAACTCATATATAATATATCTAAGCCATTAATGAACAAGTTCATAGTTTTTTACCCCAAACAAGATGGAAATGAAGCCAATAATCAAGATCCACAAGCTCTTCCTTGATCCACCACCTTGCACCAAGCTTCTTTTTCTTGAATATGGACCAAAACACACCAAAACGGACACAATGATCTCAAAACACATGGGAGAGGCTTAGGGTTTCGAATATAAATCTTAAAGGTCAGAGGAGGCTTAAAAATGAGGGTTTCATAAGCCTTAAGGATGATTATATAATGTCCAAACCCGAAACTAGGGTTTTCAATAAAGCACACGTACACCCCGCGTACCTGGTTGTACGCCCCGCGTATGTGTCCGGAACCCCGTCTAACGCTCGCGTGAGTACGCTAAGTGTACCATGTGGTACGCCCCATGCACTCGCTTCACAGCTTGTACGCCAAGCGTACCACATGGTACGCCTCGCGTACAACACAAGGACCAAAATACAATTATCAATACACAAGGGGGAAAATGAACATACCAGAATTCCAAGTGTTAGAATTCTCCCCCACTTGAATTAGACTTCATCCTCGAAGTCCGCTGCCCCTAACAACTCCGGATAGTGCTCCCTCATCTCATCCTTGGGCTCCCAGGTCCACTCCGAACCCTTATGGTGCTGCTATTGCACCTTTACCAACTCGACAACCTTGTTCCTCAAGGTTTTTGTCTTTCAATCTATAATCTTCACCGGTCTCTCGACACAATTCAGACGGTCATCCACCTGAATATCCTCCAATGGCAACACTTCGGAATCTTCCACTAAGCACTTCCGCAAATGAGAGACGTGGAATGTGTTATGAATCTGACTGAGCTCATATGGAAGATCCAAGCGATAAGCAACCCGGCCCACCAGAGCCAAAACCCTGAAAGGACCAATATACCTGGGGCCCAGCTTGCCCTGATTCCTGAACCGTATGACACCTTCCAAGGTGACACCTTCAAGAGAACCATATCTCCCACCTGCAACTCTAAGTCGGACTGGCGCCTGTCTGCATAGCTCTTCTACTGACTCTGAGCTGTCTGGTGCCTACTCTGAACCTACTGAATCAGCTCAGTAGTCTTGAGTACCACCTCAGTAATCCCCATAACCCGTTGACCGACCTCGCCCCAACAAATCGGGGTCATGCACTTCCTCCCATAAAGCATCTCGAAAGGAGGTCGATTGATACTCGCGTAATAACTGTTGTTATATGAAAATTCCGCTAATGGAAGATACGTATCCAACCTCCCACCAAAATCTAGAACACACGCCATCAGCATATCCTCAAGAGTCTGAATAGTCCGCTCACTCTGACCATCGGTCTGTGGATGAAAAGTTGTGCTAAAATGGAGACGAGTACCCAAATCACCATGGAGCCTCTTCCAAAACCTGTAAGTGAACAGGACATCTCTATCGGAAACAACGGAAACCAACACCCCATGACGTGCCACAACCTCCCAGATATAAATCTCAGCCAACTTCTCTGCGGAAATACTCTCCTGAATTGGAATAAAATGTGCGCTCTTGGTCAAACGATCCACGATGACCCAAATCGAATCCACTCTGCGTATAGTCCTAGGAAGCTTCGTGATAAAATCCATAGTGATGTCCTCCCATTTCCACACGGTAATCTCCAACGGTTGCATCTTGTCGTGAGGACGCTGATGCTCGGCCTTGACTTTCCTGCAAGTCAAGCACTGCTCCACGTACCAAGCCACATCTCGCTTCATGCAGGGCCACCAATAATCAGGATGAAGATCCTTATACATCTCCGTCGCCCCGGGATGAATGGAGAACCTCGACTTCTAAGCCTCCTCCATCAGAATCTGTCGCACACGTCCCCAATACGGAACCCAAACTCGTCGATGCAAAGTCAACAACCCACGACTAACATAATAGAAGGAAGCCACCTGACCCACAATGCGCTCTCTCTTTCGGTGCTCTTCATTCATAGCATCGGTCTGTGCCTCATGAATCCACTCCGATAATGGAGTAATCACGGTTATCCTCAAACATATACCCCTGATCGGAGCCGCGACTGCCTTGCGGCTGAGAGCATCGACCACCACATTGGCCTTCCCCAGGTGATAAATGATCTCGAAATCATAATCCTTCAACACATCTAACCATCGACGCAACCTCATATTCAGATTTGGTTGATCCATCAAATACCTCAAGCTCTTGTGATCCGTGTAAATATTACAACGAACCCCATAGAGGTAACGCTGCCAAATCTTGAGGGCGAAAACCAAATCCCCCAACTCCAAATCATGCGTCAGATAATTCGCCTCATGAAGCTTCAGCTGCCTCGAAGCGTAAGCGATCACGCGACCCCTCTGTACCAAGCCACATCTCGCTTCATGCAGGGCCACCAATAATCAGGATGAAGATCCTTATACATCTCCGTCGCCCCGGGATGAATGGAGAACCTCGACTTCTAAGCCTCCTCCATCAAAATCTGTCGCACACGTCCCCAATACGGAACCCAAACTCGCCGATGCAAAGTCAACAACCCACGACTAACATAATAGAAGGAAGCCACCTGACCCACAATGCGCTCTCTCTTTCGGTGCTCTTCATTCATAGCATCGGTCTGTGCCTCATGAATCCACTCCGATAATGGAGTAATCACGGTTATCCTCAAACATATACCCCTGATCGGAGCCGCGACTGCCTTGCGGCTGAGAGCATCGACCACCACATTGGCCTTCCCCAGGTGATAAATGATCTCGCAATCATAATCCTTCAACACATCTAACCATCGACGCAACCTCATATTCAGATTTGGTTGATCCATCAAATACCTCAAGCTCTTGTGATCCGTGTAAATATTACAACGAACCCCATAGAGGTAACGCTGCCAAATCTTGAGGGCGAAAACCAAATCCCCCAACTCCAAATCATGCGTCAGATAATTCGCCTCATGAAGCTTCAGCTGCCTCGAAGCGTAAGCGATCACGCGACCCCTCTGTACCAAGCCACATCTCGCTTCATGCAAGGCCACCAATAATCAGGACGAAGATCCTTATACATCTTCGTCGCCCCGGGATGAATGGAGAACCTCGACTTCTGAGCCTCCTCTATCAGAATCTGTCGCACACGTCCCCAATACGGAACCCAAACTCGCTGATGCAAAGGCAACAACCCACGACTAACATAATAGAAGGAAGCCACCTGACCCACAATGCGCTCTCTCTTTCGGTGCTCTTCATTCATAGCATCGGTTTGTGCCTCATGAATCCACTTCGATAATGGAGTAATCACGGTTATCCTCAAACATATACCCCTGATCGGAGCCGCGACTGCCTTGCGGCTGAGAGCATCGACCACCACATTGGCCTTCCCCAGGTGATAAATGATCTCACAATCATAATCCTTCAACACATCTAACCATCGACGCAACCTCATATTCAGATTTGGTTGATCCATCAAATACCTCAAGCTCTTGTGATCCGTGTAAATATTACAACGAACCCCATAGAGGTAACGCTGCCAAATCTTGAGGGCGAAAACCAAATCCTCCAACTCCAAATCATGCGTCAGATAATTCGCCTCATGAAGCTTCAGCTGCCTCGAAGCGTAAGCGATCACGCGACCCCTCTGTACCAAGCCACATCTCGCTTCATGCAGGGCCACCAATAATCAGGATGAAGATCCTTATACATCTCCGTCGCCCCGGGATGAATGGAGAACCTCGACTTCTGAGCCTCCTCCATCAGAATCTGTCGCACACGTCCCCAATACGGAACCCAAACTCGCCGATGCAAAGTCAACAACCCACGACTAACATAATAGAAGGAAGCCACCTGACCCACAATGCGCTCTCTCTTTTGGTGCTCTTCATTCATAGCATCGGTCTGTGCCTCATGAATCCACTCCGATAATGGAGTAATCACGGTTATCCTCAAATATATACCCCTGATCGGAGCCGCGACTGCCTTGCGGCTGAGAGCATCGACCACCACATTGGCCTTCCCCATGTGATAAATGATCTCGCAATCATAATCCTTCAACACATCTAACCATCGACGCAACCTCATATTCAGATTTGGTTGATCCATCAAATACCTCAAGCTCTTGTGATCCGTGTAAATATTACAACGAACCCCATAGAGGTAACGCTGCCAAATCTTGAGGGCGAAAACCAAATCCCCCAACTCCAAATCATGCGTCAGATAATTCACCTCATGAAGCTTCAGCTGCCTCGAAGCGTAAGCGATCACGCGACCCCTCTGTACCAAGCCACATCTCGCTTCATGCAGGGCCACCAATAATCAGGACGAAGATCCTTATACATCTCCGTCGCCCCGGGATGAATGGAGAACCTCGACTTCTAAGCCTCCTCCATCAGAATCTGTCGCACACGTCCCCAATACGGAACCCAAACTCGCCGATGCAAAGTCAACAACCCACGACTAACATAATAGAAGGAAGCCACCTGACCCACAATGCGCTCTCTCTTTCGGTGCTCTTCATTCATAGCATCGGTCTGTGCCTCATGAATCCACTCCGATAATGGAGTAATCACGGTTATCCTCAAACATATACCCCTGATCGGAGCCGCGACTGCCTTGCGGCTGAGAGCATCGACCACCACATTGGCCTTCCCCAGGTGATAAATGATCTCGCAATCATAATCCTTCAACACATCTAACCATCGACGCAACCTCATATTCAAATTTGGTTGATCCATCAAATACCTCAAGCTCTTGTGATCCGTGTAAATATTACAACGAACCCCATAGAGGTAACGCTGCCAAATCTTGAGGGCGAAAACCAAATCCCCCAACTCCAAATCATGCGTCAGATAATTCGCCTCATGAAGCTTCAGCTGCCTCGAAGCGTAAGCGATCACGCGACCCCTCTGTACCAAGCCACATCTCGCTTCATGCAGGGCCACCAATAATCAGGACGAAGATCCTTATACATCTCCGTCGCCCAGGGATGAATGGAGAACCTCGACTTCTGAGCCTCCTCCATCAGAATCTGTCGCACACATCCCCAATACGGAACCCAAACTCGCCGATGCAAAGGCAACAACCCACGACTAACATAATAGAAGGAAGCCACCTGACCCACAATGCGCTCTCTCTTTCGGTGCTCTTCATTCATAGCATCGGTCTGTGCCTCATGAATCCACTTCGATAATGGAGTAATCACGGTTATCCTCAAACATATACCCCTGATCGGAGCCGCGACTGCCTTGCGGCTGAGAGCATCCACCACCACATTGGCCTTCCCCAGGTGATAAATGATCTCACAATCATAATCCTTCAACACATCTAACCATCGACGCAACCTCATATTCAGATTTGGTTGATCCATCAAATACCTCAAGCTCTTGTGATCCGTGTAAATATTACAACGAACCCCATAGAGGTAACACTGCCAAATCTTGAGGGCGAAAACCAAATCGCCCAACTCCAAATCATGCGTCAGATAATTCGCCTCATAAGGCTTCAGCTGCCTCGAAGCGTAAGCGATCACGCGACCCCTCTGCATCAGCACTGCCCCACACCTGTGATCGAAGCATCACAATAAACCACGAAATCATCAACACCCTCTAGCAGGGTCAGAATCGGCGCCTCACACAACCGTTGCCTCAGAGCCTCGAAAGTTGCCTGCTGCTCAGGCCCCCAGTGAAATGTAACCGTCTTCTTGGTCAGTCGGGTCCTAGGAACAGCTATCTTGGAGAAATCCTGGATGAATCTCCGATAATAACCAGCCAAACCAAGAAAACTCCAAATCTCATATGGAGACCTCGGAACCTCCCACTGCATCACGACCTCAACCTTGGCCGGATCGACCAGAATACCATTATGGTTGACAAGGTGCCCCAGAAACTGCACCTCGCGCAACCAGAACTCACACTTGGAGAACTTTACGAAAATTCTCTCTCTCCTCAATGTCTCTAGCACCTCCCTCAAGTGATCCTCATGCTGCTCCTAAGTCTTGGAATCAACCAAGATATCATCAATAAATACTATCACAGACCGATCCAACATCGGTATGCACACGTGGTTCATGAGATCCATGAATGCGGTTGGAGCATTGGTGAGGCTAAAAGGCATCACCACGAACTCGTAATTACCATAACGAGTCTGGAAAGCTATCTTCTGCACATCCTCACCCCTGACCTGCATCTGATGATAACCCGATCGCAAATCAATCTTGGAGAACCAAGATGTTGGTCAAAAAGTGAAGGGTTTTGAGCACTATAACAACCTTAAGGTGCACATACAACCCTAATGCTTTGGATCTATGTTTTCTCTAGTTATACATGCAAAATTGTTTTCCAAAGCATGAAGCCTAAACTAGCATATAAAATTTGATAATTGAATCATAAAACTAGTTAGATTGTTTACCTCTTGTTGTACGTTCATATTGGTTATGAACTTAAAGCTTAAGGGTTTAAGAGTTTTGGACTAGCATCTACATCAAGTTGAGTCATTGTTGGTGTCTCAAAGGTTCCACATTCTTCATCAACTTCCAAGCCTCCCAAGAGGACCCAAAGAACTACAAAGGTTGTTATTTCTTCATCCTTTCTTTAGTTGGTGTTTAAATCTTTCTATAACTTGCAAGAAGATCCTTGGTGGGTATAAAATGTTTATGTTATTTCAAAAAATTAAAGTCTTCCGTTGCCATATTTTTCTAGTTTATGAAACTATTTTTGAACTAAAAACCCAGCAAATGTCAGTCGACGTCTGGGAGGTGATCCCGGGATGAAGCTCCGATGGTCTAGTTAGTGTATGTTTTTGGATAAGGTAATTAGGTTTTAGATGGAGAGAAAGCGACCCCTTCTTCTAAAGAAGAAGGGTCTTTTTATACCTTTTGTTCCTAGTGCATGATCCCAGTGATGTACCTTGTCCCGTCTGGGCCGACAAGACGTGGAGGAGTCCTATTGGAGGATCATGCACCACTAGTAGTCATCTGCTATTGGTGCAGAGTAAACAGAGGACAGTGCCCTGGGCGTTACACGTGTCACTCTAGGAGACAACCAACTGTGTTTTGTCCTATTATAGACCATAGAGTATCATCGAGAATTGAACCTGAGCACGAGGGCGCCAAGCATAAGGGTTCTAGCACGAGGGAGAGGGCCCGGGTCTGGCACCAGGATAGATCTGCGACCGTTAGCTAGGTCGTCCTAAAGATAGCAATTATGTTATCTTTAACATATTCCTAGTGGGATACGTTAACAAGTCCTTTAGGCTAGTAAACATCAACGTTAGCCTGGCGTAGCTGAGTTGTTATAGCTTAGATCAAGACATGTGTTCAGCGCAGATGGCCCTGCCGTCCGCTGATGTGACGAAGTCGTCTGCACAGATGGTTTCATCATGGTAGCTGTTCGATATTACTGCCTTGCATTTAAATCCTTCCTTATCAAGGACGGTTTTCTTCTTTGCGCTTCCTGTTGGATTAGGTGTCTAAGCCCATAACTATAATTGGTATGTACTTGACCCGATAGTAGCATGGTCCTTTTGGGTTGCCTTCACCGGAGCAATTTGATAGGATGGACTTTTGAGAAAGATGTTATTTGGGATTTATTAATATATTATAAGTATAATATATTAATTGAGAAATCATATTATTTAATTAGTATTGATCAAGAATTAATTTGGAATTAATTTAGTGACCAAAAGACACTGATTAAATTTACGGGGACTAATTAAGTTAATCAGTAATACTTATAGTTTGGGCTAATGATCCATGGTTGATTAGGGATGGGCTAAACCTATGTGATAGTCCATGAAGGTTTAACCCATAGGGCCTAAGAAATATGAAGGGTCATGGTGAATTAGGGTTTGCATGGATGAAACCCTAGTCATTGACACACTATAAAAGCAACCCTTAACCCCTAAAATCGCCCCATGCATTCTAAAGAAGAACCATAACCGATTTTGGTGCTACCTAGCCTCTTCTCATAAGCTTCCTATTGCATTTGGTGTTTGTGACACATTAGAGGCATCACACTCGAGGTGCTAAAGCTTTTAAAGGCCAAGAAGTACAAGCTACACTAAGAGGTATTCATCTAACTTGATTTTATGTTGTATATCTTCAATTGCATGCTAGTTAGGGTGTATGCTTTGGAAAATTGAAATTGCATGTATAATTAGAGAAAACTTAGATCCAAAGTATCTAGGATTTCATGTGCACCATAAGAGTGTTATAGTGCTCAAAACCCATCAGTGGTATCAGAGCCTATGATTGTTTTCTATTGTATTGATGCTTGGTTAATTTTGAAAGCTGAAAAAATCACATTTTGGCCTCTGACTGATGAACTCGACGAGTTCACTCACAAACTGGCAACTCGACGAGTCCAGTTCATGCACTCGTAGAGTAGAACCTTCTGCTTGTAGTTTTTCAAGCCTTTTGGCCAGAATTGGATTAGGATCATTACCACAAACTATTTTGTATCATAAAATTCATGTTTTCTGATATGGTAATGATTATCCTCATTCAATTAAAGGACAATTGTCAAATTTTAAGATAATAAGATGATTATTTGTATTATTTGATATGAATTGTCTTGCTATATAAGTTAGATTAGATCAACTTGATGAATAACAAATTCTATGATAATTGAATGAGTTAAAATTGATCTAAATTGTTCTTGAAGAGAGTTTCATAACTTGTCCTCAAGTTATGAAATATGAAAAGTCTCATTCATGAACATTAAAACTCATAAGTTATGGAAACCAAAAGTTTTGAAGAGCTACAAAACTTTCCCTTAAGTTTTGGATTGTAAAGTCTCACTTATGAAACATTTAATTCCAAACCTAAGGATTTTAAAAGTTTAAAATTCAACCCTTATACTATTATAATATTAAAAGTTTAATAATTATATATATGTATAAGACAAGTCAGTCTTACCGTTAGTAGGCCTCATTCACGAAGCCGGTCTATAAGGGGGGTATAAGGTTACTGCCTATAAAATGGTGGTTTAATGGGTGTCCACTCTCATCCACCGCTTCCTTGATTGGTGGAGGATCGTTAGCGAAACGAGTAGGATAGGACATTAATTCTCGTTAAAAGTATAATGATAATTATAAAGTAACTAAATATTTATTAAATTCCCAATCTTAGTTACTTTAGGAACATTGTGAAAATGGTGCTATTCCATGAAATTGAACTTTGCACCTTGCCAAGTCGTTAGTGGAGTGTGTGTGGTTAACCGACACTAATTTGGGACTAACAAGGGTGGCAAAGGGTAGCTTGATGTTTGTCATAGATCAATGGAGCGTGTGTGGTTAACCAGCGCATTGATTAGGTGATAAGCGACATCAAGAGTACCAAGCAATTTGCATGGTTATTCACACCTTGTTTATGATCCTCGGTATCCCAGTCCTAAACTTGAAGGGCATATTCGAGATTTAAACAAGCCATTGAAAAGTTTAATGAATCTCAAAGAATCTAGAAATTTCAATTCATTTAAAGCTTAATAATCAATTTTGTTTTTCATGGTGGAAATTGGTAAATCGTCATTTACATACCTTCAAATATTTTGCAATTGGATTACGGTATCCCTCTTCCGAATTGTAGAATATTGTGTTGGGTCCTAGCATCAATATTTCATTTGGGTGTTATATTAAGGATTCTTATCTAATCTAAACTTTTTTCTTTTCCTTTTCAGGTGTCTATCCTGAACAATGCTTCAGGCTCCAACCCTTCTAGCTCGTTCTCCCTCATGAACTTGGTTGGGAGAACTATCTTCGATGGGTCAAACTTTAACGATTGGATTCGAAACATTTGTATGGCCCTTCGCTACGAGGACAAAGAATATGTCCTCGATAAAGAGCTAAAGGAGATTGATGAACAAACTGCTACTCCCGAGCAAATCGAGGAATACATGGTTCATGAGAGGGACACAACAAAGGTGTCGTGCATTATGATTGCTACCATGACTGTTGAGCTTCAAAAGTCCTATGAGGACTTCTGGCCCTTCGAGATGCACCAAGATTTGATGGAAAGGTACCATCAAAGTGCTCGGCAGGAAAGGTATGAGATCATTGCCTCCATGATCACAACCAAATTGAAGGATGGAGAGTCCATCACGACCCACTTGCAAAACATGCAGAGGTTTGTGGACCGCTTGCTGAATTTGAATGTGAACTTCGATGAAGTGTTGGCTATTGAAATCATCCGACATTCTTTGCCTCCTTGTTATGATAAGTTCAGAATGACTTATCATATGAACAAAGAGGAAGTCACTATGAGCAAGCTTCAAGGCATACTAAGAACTGCAGAAAGTAATTTGAAAGGCAAGGTTGTTGTACCCACTCCTACTATTGTTTCCCCTGTTCTGGCAATTGGACATGGGAAAGGAAAGAAGAGGAAGGCTCCTTCCAAGAGCCACAAGGGAAAGTCCCATGATGGATCCTCTTCAAGTGGGACCAAAAGTGGTTCTGCAAAACCTTCTTCCAATCCAAAGGAAGCAAAGTGCTTCCATTGTCATGAAAAAGGGCACTGGAAACGAAGCTGCCCCAAATACTTGCAGGACATTAAGGATGGGAAGATAAAGCCCACCTTCACAGGTATTTACATTATTCTATCTAATAACTCATCACATGCTAATTCGTGGGTCCTTGATACAAGTTGTGGATTTCACATTTGTTCTGATTTGCAGGGACTAAAAGGAAGTAGGGATGTGGAGCACGGGAAGATAAACTTAATCATGGGGAATAGGAAAGTGTCGCCTTTGACCAAGATTGGAGTTTACTCTTTATTACTTAGTAGTGGGTTAAATTTAGAGTTGAATAATTGTTGCTACTCGTCAGATATGGTGAGAAATGTTATTTCTTTTCATGGTTTTTATAAACAAGATTTTAGATTTTCATTTGATGATTAAATTGGTTCTATTAATGCTTTCTATAATGGTGTAATTTATTTTAAAGCATTGCCTTGTAATGGTATATATGAAACTGTGGTGGTTATAGATAACTTAGGAAATAATGTGTTGAATATTGATTCGTCCAATGGTTTAGACAAGGCATGCTTGTGGCATTGTCGTCTTGGACATGTCAACAAGAAGTGCATCCCCAACTCCAAAAGGATGGAGTCTTGGAGACATTCGACTTAAAGTCGGATGACACTTGTGAATATTGTTTGCTTGGAAAGATGACCAAGTCACCCTTCACTGGTACTTGTGAAAGGGGTGAAGGTCTGTTGGATCTCATACACACCGATGTGTGTGGACCCTTCATATCCACCACAAGGGATGCTAACCGCTTCTATGTGACTTTTACTGATGATTACAGTAGATATGGCTATATCTACTTAATCAATCATAAGTCAAAAACCTATGAAAACTTCAAAGATTTTAAGCATGAAGTGGAGAATCAGTTGGGCAGGAAGATAAAGATGCTCCGATCCGATCGAGGTGGTGATTATCTTAATATTGAGTTTCACGACTATCTTAAGGAATGTGGAATTGTTTCACAGTTGACGCCACCTAGGACACCGCAGTTGAATGGTGTGGCTGAGAGGCGCAATCGAACCTTGTTGGACATGGTTCGTTCTATGATGAGTCGAGCTTCGTTACCAATCTCATTCTGGGGGTATGCCTTAGAGACTGCCGCCCATATCCTTAATCTAGTCCCGACTAACAAGGTTGCCAAAACACCTCACGAGATATGGACAAGGAAGGTTCCCTCATTGGCACATATCAAGGTTTGGGGTTGCGAGGTTTTCATAAGACAAGAGACTCACGACAAGCTTGAACCTCATAGTGAGCGATGTATTTTCATTGGCTATCCACATAATTCCTTTGTATATCTCTTCTATAGACCGGGTGACAATGCTGTCTTCGTTGCGAGGAGACGGGTTTTCCGAGAGCGAGAACTCATATGCCAAGAGGACAGTGGGAGGAAAATTGATCTTGAGGGGCCCCTCGATGATTTTGTTTTGGCTTATGTGTCGGGTCCGGTCAGGACTAAATTGATGTATTCAATTAAGGTCTATGTCAAACAAATCAGAAATCGGGAAAAAAAAACTATTGGACAATAAGTATGACTTTATTCCATGTCTTTGTCCACACAATATCTTGTAGAACAGAGGATTATATGATCCCTTATCTAAAGGACGCGTCACTGACTAGGTCAGAGTTCGACAATGGATTTTGAGAGCTACGATTGCTAATCGGATTTTAAAGTTGCATTGGGAGTTATAGTTATTAGACTTATACAAGTCGGAGACTGTTGGATTAGGCGTCTAAGCCCATAACTATAATTGGTATGTATTGACCCGACAGTAGCATGGTCCTTTTGGGTTGCCTTCACCAGAGCAATTTGATAGGATGGACTTTTGAGAAAGAGGTTATTTGTGATTTATTAATATATTATAAGTATAATATATTAATTGAGAAATCATATTATTTAATTAGTAGGGCTGTGCATGGGTCGGTTTTTGGGTCGGTTTTGGACCCCAACCCAACCTGTAAATGATCGGTTTCTGGTTTTCAGAACCCAATAGAATCGGTTTCTGGTCGGTTCAGTTTCTCGGGTTCTGATATCGGTTTGGGCGGTTTCTCGGTTTCTTGGGTTCAACCCATACACTTACGGTTTCTAGGTTTAAACCCATGGGTTTTGGGTTTAAACCCATTTTCCAAAAATGGAGCAATAAGTTAAATAATTCAAAAAACATCTAATTGAAGTTAAATACTCCAAAAAACATGAGTTTTACAACCAAATTGTCTATTACAACCAAACACACAATCAAACTAAAACACAAAGTCCGAAATTGTCGATTAGACGATTACAACCAAACACACAATCAAACTAAAACAAAAAAGTCCGGAATAGTCAAATAGTCGATTACAACTAAAACACGCAAACACGAATCTTCAATCCACATCCATGTAAATCTCTTCACCAATTCCCCATTCATCTACAAACCAAAAAACATTAGTATTGATCAATGATTATTGAGTAATAAACTTGTGTAAAAGTATAAAATTATAATTATTGAGTGATAAACCTTTAAAATTCAAGTAAAATCCTCATCCATGCAACTCCCTTGACCACACCCCAATTCCTCTACAAACACAAAACAATAGTATGTAATTTATTAATTATAAACATATATAATTACAAACTTATAATTATGTAAAAGATAGTAAAATATTTACCGGTTTCTATTGGCACCAACTTTTCTCGCGTCTCTTCCATATATAAAGTCGTCATATTTTTAAACTGGATATCAATTGGGGTGTCCCGTATCCAATCTTGTGCGCAAATCAAAGCTTCGGCGGTCACATGTGTAAGGGAGCTTCTACTTTTCGGCCGTCTCTAACATCAAAAATGTATTGTGTCAACATCAAGGGATGGTTTCTTAGTACAATTAATCTTCACTTTCTCAACACACTCTAGGAATGTAGCAAACCTAGCACCCGATGACCTCACATACTTCACAACATTTCAGATCTTTGTGATGGAACTAAAATGTTCTTCTAACCCGTCCCTAACCACAAGATTTATGATATGAGCACAACACCTCAAATGCAAGTATTTGCAATCTAAAAAAGCAATCTACAACAACAGTTTGTATATCTAGTTGAGACTTTTCCATCTACATAGAAAAAAATGCAATCAACAACAATAGTTTCTAGCATTACCAAAAAAATTAGGTTTTTAGGTGATACATGAACAATATTTCAGCATCAAAATGATAGAATCCATAATCAAACAGCCAAAATCGGTTTAATAATTTCATAATCAAAAAAATTATGTTTAGGTCGTTGTAGCGCACTCGACAGTTTCCTACCATTCCAAAATCGTGTACTAATTTCATAAATTGAACAAATATTTCAACAAAGCAACATCAATACTTGGCTGTTTGGGGATGAACATGTAATATAATAGCAGCAAAGCAACGCACAAATTGGCAATTGCAACCAAGAAGTGAGAAACTGAAAAGCTAGAAGGGAGAATTTTGAAAACGAACCTGAGAAGTGAGAAGGAATCGTCGGAGGCGTAGCGGGCTAGCAGCTTTGGAACTTGGAAGGGTGGTGCTGACGGTTTGGGAACGGGGTTGAGCTCGTCGGAGCTCCTGCTACTGGAGTGTATTTGCGTCGTCGGCTTCGATAGGAGGAGGGGAGATGAGCAACGACGCCAAGTGAGAAAATGAGAACTGAATTTGATTTACAGATTACGCGACATTTAGGATTGATATATCAAATATTGTGTTTTTTTTAATATGTACATGGTTCGGTTTTATGGGTTTAGTGGGTCGGTTTTATGGGTTTAGATATGGGTCGGTTTTAGGGGTTTAGTGGGTCGGTTTCAATGTCAAAACTGAAACCGAACCCGATTTTTCGGTTTTTAAAAATTTTAAACCCTAACCGTCGGTTTTGCTTCGGTTTCGGTTTTGTCGGTTTGTCGGTTTCTTGGTTTGGGTTTGCTCACCCCTATTAATTAGTATTGATCAAGAATTAATTTGGAATTAATTTAGAGATCAAAATAGACTGATTAAATTTACGGGGACTGATTAAGTTGATCAGTAATACTTATAGTTTGGGGCAATGATTCATGGTTGATTAGGGATGGGCTAAACCTATGTGATAGACCATGAAGGTTTAACCCATAGGGCCTAAGAAATATGAAGGGTCGTGGTGAATTAGGGTTTGCATGGATGAACCCCTAGTCTTTGCCACATTATAAAAGCAACCCTTAACCCCTAAAATCGGCCCATGCATTCTAAAGAAGAACCATAACTGATTTTGGTGCTAACGAGCCTCTTCTCATAAGCCTCCTCTTGTATGTGGTGTTTGTGACACATTAGAGGCATCACACTTGAGGTGCTAAAGCTTTTAATACAAGCTACACTAAGAGTTATTCATCTAACTTGATTTTATGTTGTATATCTTCAATTGCATGCTAGTTAGGGTGTATGCTTTGGAAAATTGAAATTGCATGTATAATTAGAGAAAACTTAGATCCAAAGCATCTAGGGTTGCATGTGCACCATAGGAGTGTTATATTGCTCAAAACCCATCACTTCCCACTTCTTCAAACGTTTCTATCTTTTCTTTGTTTTCCTTCTTATCCATTTTATTCATGCATTTCAAGAGAAAATGGAAACACCACAGACTGGAATTGAGCCAACTCCAAGCAAGTTTAAAGCTCTTCAAACCAAGTTCGGCTTTATGCGTGAACATGGGGTGCAATATCCCAGGAAAGGGCCAATCATCTCCCGTCCATCAGAGGGAAAGGTCGGAGTCCCCATTTCGATCATCGAGGCAAGCCTGAGGTTGCCTAACACTGACATTTTTTACGAAATCATGCGTCAATATGGTTTCTCCGTGGGTGATCTGACTCCCAACGCCGTCAGCAAAATCGTGGGATTTGAACTGGCTTGCTGAGCCCTTGGGGTGCTACCTCGGTTTTAGGCGTTCAAGGCCTTCTTCAACTCTTCCACTCAGTCTAACGTTCATACCTTCTCCCAAAGGCAGGGCATTCATACGTTCATGTTAACCAGAAAGCGCCCAAGAAGAATTGGCAAGATAAGTGGTTTTGGGTGAACTGTAACTTGGTTAGTTAGGACTATCCCCGGAGGACCGATTACTCTAGTCGGTCGCCCAAACTGTGGGGGTGCTAGTTTAATAGTGTCACATGCGCTGGGGGGTTTCTGCTTCATTGGGGAAGACTGGGAGGATCCCATCCTAGCCGCGCCTGGGATGAGTACCGCATGGGGGGCTCCAGGGATGATGCCTCAATACTTCATGGAGAATGATGGTAAGTGTTCTTCTCCTCCCCTCCCCTAAAAGGTATATTTTTTCAGGAATTGATTTACTCATCTCATTTTATTTCTTGCTTTTGTAGGTCACGAGAGGATTTTTCCCTTTGAAATGGTGTTGCGGGGAAAGTTACCTTTTGTGGAGATCCTCCCACCGCCTGTTATCGTTGATCGAGACATGACACTTGTTGTGCCCCCTGTTGTCGGGAATGAAGGGCATGGTCCTCAAGTTAATCTGGTGCTAGTGGATGCAATTGTCGAGGGTGTTTCTCGTGATGACCTTACACCTCAGAACTCTAAAGATGATCCATTGAAAGAAGCGATGGTTGGCGGCGATCGTGAAACTACCAAACGATGCATAACTTGGATGGACTCCCCCCTTGATGGAGATATTGGTGCCAATACTATTGGAAAACGTCTTCTCAAGAGACACAATGTCGAATTCTTGTTGGGGAGTCTAACATTTTGGTTACCATCCCCGATGAGGGCGCTTTGAACCTGTCGGAGGGGGTGGACACTGAGGCAATAAAACCCCCTCATGGACCAAAAGAATAGCCAAATGACAACATTGACCTTGGTGGTGGTGATACTGGGAAGGAGATAGGGGTGAAGTTCCAACCTCCTATGGTTTTAGTTTGTCTCCGTTGAGGGACGATGCTGATGTGGGTGCTCCTCCTACTCCTCTGTTTACTTCCGATGTATTCCTCCCGGAGTGGATGCTCACTCGTGAGTCTCTACATATGCAACATTCAGTTGCGTACAAGTGGAGTCGTCACACATTTCCTCTGTACACTATTAAAGCTTTGGAGCTCTTATCCAACTCCCATATGGCTAACAACTTACAATACGCAGCGGCTTAGGTTGCCCCTTACCTGGTGGCGGCGGTTGGGCACCTTCGTCACATCAGCTTGGACTTGGCAGACTTTACTACCATCAAGTCTGAGCGCGACGAGCTAAGGTGGAGGGTGATGAGCCTTGAAAAAGAGAAGCATAAGTTCGAGGAGCGTTATGAAGTGTTGGCTGGGGAGAAGGCATGTGGAAGAGCATGTGGCGAGTCTGGACATGAAAGTGTAGCATTTTTCGTAGCAGGTGGAGGTTTTGGAGTCAGAGAAAGAGGCATTGGAGAGGAGAGTGAAGTTGTAGGATGAATAATTGGCTATGGAGGGGTCGAATAGGAAGGTTATGGAAAAAGATGTGATCTGGCTCCTCAAGAAGGGGATCGTCAGTGTGGTGGACCGAGTGGTTGAGAGCCCTGAGTTCTCACTGTTGGATAAGGTGTCTAAGTCCATAACAATATTTGAGATGTACTTGACCCGACCCGGCATGGTCCATTTGGGTTGCACTTCACCCGAACAATTTGTTTGGATAATCTTTTGAGAATAGTATGTTCATGCTTTATTAATATATTATAAGTTATAATATATTAATATTAAATCATATTATTTAATTAGTATTGGTCATAAATTAATTTAGAATTAATTTGGTGATCAAAAAGGTGACTAATTAAATATGGGCTCTTGTATTTTATGTAGTGTGGGCTAATACTCATTTGGAATGGGCTTGGCATGCATGGGAATCCATGGATAGTCCATGGAGCTTTTAACCCATGGATCCTTGGAAAGGAAGAGTCATGGGTATTAGGGTTTACATGGATGTAACCCTAATCCTCCACACTATATAAAAGAGCTTATGATGCTTGAAATGACACTAGTTGTGTGTGAACAAGAGTGGTGGCCTAATTTCTAGAGCACATATATTATTCTCTCAAGGTTCCAAGGTTTGTGGTGATTTGTGATTCCACTTGAGGCATTCACATTATTGGTGCTAGGCTCTCAAACTCCAAGCAATCAATCACTATTAAAAGGTATGTCATTCTTCTAGTGTTTTATGATTCTAGTTCTTCATGCCATGCTAGTTAGGATGTAAACCTTGGAAATTATTATTTGCATGTATTTTAGAGAAAACATAGATCCAAGGTTTATTAGGGTTGCATGTACACTTAGGAGTGTTAGAATGCTCAAAACCCAACAGTGGTATCAGAGTCTAGGCTTGTTTTCTTGAATACTTGATGCAAATAGCTGAAAAATGTCGAAAAACTGCATTCTGCACAGCTGACTCGCCGAGTCCCTCATGGAACTCGTCGAGTCAGTTCATGCACTCGACGAGTTGGCAGGCCTGAGTGCAGATTTTCGAGATTTTGTGCTGGAATTGGTCTAGAATCATTACCTTAAACTGTTTTGGACTTATAAAACCTGTTTTGATGTGGTAATGATTGTGGTAAACCAATTTCAAGGCTAATATCAAAATTCCAAGTTTTTATATGTGTTCATATGATTCTTGAAATTGTTGATGTGGATGTTCATGTTCATATGAGTTTTGTTAGATCATAGGAATTATTTGCAAATTGTTTGTTAGTTAATTCTTGATCTTAATGTGTTTTAATGGAATTCATAATTTGTCCTCAAGTTATGGAATTCCAAAAGTTTTTCTTTTAAATGTTTTTTTTAAGAAGTCATAAGTTACATTTTCTTGAAGAGTTTTCTAATAAATGCTTTTATGGACTCCATAACTTGTCCTTAAGTTATGGATATCCAAGAGTCTCTTCATTAAAAGTTTTAAAACACTTAATTAAAACTCATAAGTTATGAATATCCAAAAGTTTTTGAATTGTTCAAAACTTGCCCTCAAGTTTTGGAATTTGTAAAGTTGCACACAAACTTTAATTCCATACCCTAGAGTTTTAAAAGTTAAAATTCAACCCTTATACTATTTATAACATTAATGGTTAATTATTATATATATGTATAAGATTAAGTCGTTTTACCGTTAGTAGGCCTCATTCACGAAACCGGTCTATAAGGGGGGTATAAGGTTGTTGCCTATAAAATGGCAACTTAATGGGTGTCCACTCTCACCCACCGCTTCCTTGATCGGTGGAGGGTCGTTAGCCGAACGGGTAGGACAATGACTTTAAATTCTCATTAAAAGTATAATGAATATTATAAAGTAACTAAACCTTTTATAAATTCTCAATCTTAGTTACTTTAGGAAAATGTGAATATGGTGCTAACCCATGAAATTCACACTTTGTACCTTACCAAGTCGTTGGTGGAGCGTGTGTGGTTAACCGGCACACTAAACCTTTTATCATAGATCGGTGGAGCGTGTGTGGTTAACCGGCACATCGATTAGGTGATAATATTAAGGGTACCAAGTGAGTTTGCATGGTTATTCACACCTTGTTTTGTGATCCTCGGCATCCCAGTCACAAAACTTGAGAGGGCACAATCGAGATTGAAACATGTCATTGAAAAGTTCAATGAATCTCAAAAGAATCTAGGAATTTCAAATCCAATTAAAACCTAATAATTTATTTCGTTTTTTATGGTGGAAATTGGTGAATCGTCATTCACCTACCTTCAAATATTTTATAGCTTGGATTACGGCATCCCTCTTCCAAGTTATAAAATATTGTGTTGGGTCCTAGCCTTAATATTTCATATTGGGTGTTATATTAAGGACTTAAAATCAACTAACTTGAATATCTCCCATTGTAGATGTCTGGTTCAGACAACTCTGATCTTCCCAAATCTCTTGGAACAAACTTTCTTCTTGAAGATGATGTCCCTCAACATCATGCTTCACTTCCTCCACCTCCTCCATTTATTCTCCCTAACCCACAAGCCCGAAGACTTGAAAGGTTCAAGATCACTCAAGCTCTACTAGAAATGAAACATAAAGATGGAAGACCTGTGTGCACTCATGTCTTAGGAATGAAGTCACACATTGACAGGCTGAGAATGTTGGGTGTTGTTATTTCAAGGAAGTTCGCTGTTGACTGGGTTCTTCAGTCACTTCCTGAGTCGTATAGTGAGTTTATTAAAGACTACCATATGACAGATCCTGACATAACCCTAATAGATCTTTCTTATTTGCTTGTTGCTGCTGAGTCAGCAATGATTTGGCGCAATGGTCAAGCAAATATTGATGGAAGGTCTAATTCTCAAACTTCCATGGACATGGACAATGGTAACATTGGAAGTCCAGAAAAGCTTTCTCTTCCCAATGGAAAGGGATCGGCCTTGGTCAACCCGGTTGACCAAAAGGTAAAGGGAAAGGCTATGTTTGTGATTGTCTCGTGTACCATTCCCAAAGAGTCTATATGTTTTTATTGTCATGAGAAGGGACATTGGAAGCGAAGCTGCCCTGAATACCTGAAATATTTGAAAGCAAGTAGAGACAAAATGTTTGACTCGGCTTCAGGTAAATCCACTATCTAACTTTGTTAAAGTTCCTAATTGTTGATTCTTATTACATGATGTTACTAGGTTGCATCTTGATGTTTAGCAGGATCGAGCAAAAGGAAGGTTAAAAGAAGAGTGTGCTGAATCTGATCACGAAGATGGATTTCTATCGCATGGTTCGAGGATCGGATTCTTGAGCTACTACTTAGAAGTTATGATAGATTGCTAGGAAATATGTAATAGCATAGTTTCCATTTAAAGTTGCATTGTAAGGAAAAGTTTTTCCGCATTTTATGAATAAATAAAATTTTATTTTATATCTCCTTGCAATGGCATTTATGGAAAATTGATGTTTGTATGTTTCTAGCAATAATGGAAATATGAGTTTGATTCTCTCATTTGTGGTTGTGTCTGAATTTACCAAATGAGGAAAGGTTCTCATCACCCAAGCTTCAATTGGACAGAAACTTGGAATCATACAAGCTGTATTGTATGATGAATGAGAATTTTCATCTTTGTAAAATTGAGACTAATTCATTGATCACATGCATATGTGAGTCAATTGAAGGACTAAGGAATTAGATACACTGGGTGTGTGCTGGTCAAGGTCCACCACAAAGATCGATAAGACTATTCGTCATGATTTACTAAAGTTTAGTAAATATGGTTGTACCTACAAGTTGAAGTACAATTCTGAAACATTGGAAAAGTTTCAATGTATGGCAGGACGAATGGGAAGAATCAAATTGGGCAGAAAGATAAAAGTTTCTCAAATCTGAAAAGATGGGAGAGTACTTTAGTATCTTGTTTTATGATCATCTTAATGATTAAGAAACCATGTCACAATTCATCCTCTAAGGACATCTTAGTGAATTTTATGGCTAAGAAGAGGATTCATGAATTGTTGGAATGGTTAAAATCAAAAGGATGAATCATACTTCGTTCCAAAACAACTCTTAGAGTCATACTCCAAGATTGTAACATTGAGTGACATAAAGTAAGGTTTAGAACACTTATCAAATGTAGTGTAAAATGTTTTCTACTCCTGTACATTTGAAATTGGTAAGTTGTGATGTCTTGGATAAGACAAAGACCAACTAAGACCAATTGTGTGAAGTGTTTATCTTGATAAGAATCCGCACTATCCCTTGAATATTTGTTTTGTAAAGGAATGGTCCTTGACTAGGGAAACTTATATGTCAAGAGGACAGTGGGAGTCTTAAAGATCCTGAAAGGATTTCAAGATTTAATCAAGAGTAAAACCTGAGTTTTATCACTAGCACACGACTTAAGGTTTGCAACCTATTAAGTTGACATGATTCTTGTTTCTGTGTCTGTTCCTATTAAGTTGACTATGCATATGAGTTCTGTTAGTTCTAAACTGTGTGCATAACAGCTTGGAAGCATTGGTGGGCCTTGTGCTACCAGGTGACAAGAAATTAAGATTGAACAAGTTCAATCCATGTAAGGCTGAATTTGTCACTAACCTTGTCTTGTGATTATGGTTTTGACAAATTCACATGGATAGAAACTCATACACTATAAAATCTAAGTGTCATAAGGTTTCTCTCCGATTCATGAAAATGATGGTGAGGAAACGCTTTCACTAAGTAGATTTTAAGTAGATAGCAATTGTGTTGTTTGCTTTCTCAAAGTCGTTAGTGGAGCGTGTGTGATTAACCGGCACATTAACATGGACTTGTGAGAAATAGCAAACAGGTCTAAACATTATGATTACGGCATCCCTCTTCATAATTGTTTAGACACACATGTGGGCTATCTAAAGAAAGATGTATGAGTCTGAGAAGCTTAGATAAAGTTTTTTTTCCGAAGCATCTCGTATCAGAAGTCTGAACTTTGGTGATGAAAGTCAATAAAGTATTGATTCTCGAAGTCGATTTCTGAGTACATGTCAAAGCTAGTGGGAGCATAATTGTTGTGCTAAATAATTATTATGCTAGTGGGAGCATAATCAATTATGATGAGTATTGTTAATTATAGAAAACAAGAGTTTCACTTGGAAAAGGTTGTTTTGCTATAATTAAGGGAGAGGAGATTATACTTCATTTCAATCCTAAAAAGTTTAAATTGAGATTTCAATCATCTTTAGTCAAGGATATATATATGGATTTTATGTTGGAATGGTTCAACATAAGGAAATTCTATATATATTGCGTTCTCAAATTCGATTATGATTACGGCATCCCTCTTCATAGTCAATTTTTGAATACATGGCAAATAAAAAATATTGTAGCAAAAGACTGATCTAGTATCAGGTCTTTATGTGAGACATCATGAATCGTGTCCCATATGCTTCGGGCATAGGATCGGTCACATGTGCTATAATATTTATCCTTTCTAAACTTTTCAAAATGCTTAGAGCATTAAGAGGGAAAAAGGAATAGAACCGGATATGACTAAAATGATTAAGCAATTGTCGAGGACAATCTAAGGTTCACCAAAGATTGGTTGCTAAGGGACAGTTGGAAGTATAGTGTTAAATTTTGGAAAGACCATATGGATATATTTTGAAAAGAGGTAGCTCTTCTTCAGATATGATAATCAAAATGGGAATATGGAAATTTTCCATATTGGGAGTTGGATATTAAGAATCTATGAGAAAGTTAGAAACTTTTATGCAAGAAGGATGTTCAAAGCTATGTACTTTGAATATGAGACTTCGTTTCCATGGAATTGATCTCCTTTGGAATCCTCTGTAATGACTAATGACAAGGTTTTGGTGACCTTGTGCATAATCATTACGAGAGGATCAGTGCATATAAGTTTAAAATCTAACAGATTTTTGGTAAATGGTAGGAATTAGGAATTCTCACATTTACAATAAGGATTTTGGATTGTGAAATGAGCATCATTGGAATCATGTTCAATTGATCTATTTCACAAAGTAAAGATCATAAACAAACATAGTGTGCATACTTGGAGTATGGCATAACTATTGTTTAGAAAAACAAAGTGTACATGCTAGGAGCATGGGACAACTGTTGTTTTTATTCAAGTATTAAGTTGATTATTTGAAACATTATACAATGAATAATGTGTAATCAATATGGTGATAAATAAAAGGTGGTTTTATTTATATTCAAAAGGGTTCTGAGACCATTATCGATTCGATTATTATTGTGTTTCACTTTGCATGTTTTGACTTCCATAATAACTAGGCTATTCTTTCCGAATGATTAAGTTATTCAAACCATCCACAGTCGGTCATATGTTGGAAGTAGATATGAATCAAGACTATCATGAGTTGGTTGTAGAGGTCTAAGATGTTGGACATGGCTACAACACTCATGAGTGCTCATAAGTTATGAGTATTGGATTCAACCCACGCTCACTTGCATCACTTCATGGAATTTATCTCGAGTGATCGTGAGACGGTAATATCATATAAGTCTTCAAACCTAGAGATATGAGTTGTTACCTATGAGTTGGTTGTACATTGATTGCACGAAAACGCATCAGTAACTTGATGTTATAAAACGTGCCTTTGTGTATAATTCAACAAGTAGTAGAAACAAGTATATGAGTCGAAGTTTATCTGTTCCTTCTAGTTCTTGGAGGATTAGAAGCGATATCTGGGCCCCTCGATGATTTTGTTTTGAAATATGTACCGGGCCCGGTCAGAACTAAATTGATGTGTTCGATTAAGTTCTTTGTCAAACAAATCGGAAATCGGGAAACAAACTGCTGGACAATAAGTAAGACATTGTTCCATGTATTTGTCCGGCTGATATCATGAGAGCAGAGGATTATATGATCACTTATCTAAAATGGCGCTTCATAGTTCAACAGGGTTTGAGAGCTACGATTGCCGGTTGGTTCCTGAAGTCATATCTGCAAATATGTTATTAGACTAATCCAAGTGGGAGACTGTTGGATAAGGTGTCTAAGTCCATAACAATATTTGAGATGTACTTGACCCGACCCGGCATGGTCCATTTGGGTTGCACTTCACCCGAACAATTTGTTTGGATAATCTTTTGAGAATAGTATGTTCATGCTTTATTAATATATTATAAGTTATAATATATTAATATTAAATCATATTATTTAATTAGTATTGGTCATAAATTAATTTAGAATTAATTTGGTGATCAAAAAGGTGACTAATTAAATATGGGCTCTTGTATTTTATGTAGTGTGGGCTAATACTCATTTGGAATGAGCTTGGCATGCATGGGAATCCATGGATAGTCCATGGAGCTTTTAACCCATGGATCCTTGGAAAGGAAGAGTCATGGGTATTAGGGTTTACATGGATGTAACCCTAATCCTCCACACTATATAAAGGAGCTTATGATGCTTGAAATGACACTAGTTGTGTGTGAACAAGAGTGGTGGCCTAATTTCTAGAGCACATATATTATTCTCTCAAGGTTCCAAGGTTTGTGGTGATTTGTGATTCCACTTGAGGCATTCACATTATTGGTGCTAGGCTCTCAAACTCCAAGCAATCAATCACTATTAAAAGGTATGTCATTCTTCTAGTGTTTTATGATTCTAGTTCTTCATGCCATGCTAGTTAGGATGTAAACCTTGGAAATTATTATTTGCATGTATTTTAGAGAAAACATAGATCCAAGGTTTATTAGGGTTGCATGTACACTTAGGAGTGTTAGAATGCTCAAAACCCAACACTCACTTGGGGTGAGGCGGATGAAGGCGACGTGTATGGCCGCCGATATGGAGGGTGGCAAACTGTTGGATTAGTGTATAAGTCCATAACTATTTTGGTATATACTTGACTCGATTATGAGCATGGTCCTTTTGGGTTGCCTTCACCATAGCAATATGTAGGATGAATTAAGGAGAGAAAGGTTTAATTATGATTTATTAATATATTATGAGAATAATATATTAAAGGAGAAATCATATTGGTTAATTAATATTAGTCAAGAATTAATAAAAAATTAATTTTGTGGCTAAAAGAGATTAATTAAACTTAGGGGACTTGATTTGTAATTATAAGATAATTGCAATTGGGCTATGGATTACCTAAATAATATAGGTTGGACGAATTCTATGGGAAGCCCATTAGAAATCGTCCAAGGGATATGTTAAAGGAGTTCATGGGCTGTTTAGGGCTTAAGCAGCCAGATTAGGGTTTCCTAGTTGTAAACCCTAATAGCCTACATGTATATAAAGGCCCCCTATGCCCCAAAAACGTGGTGAATACTTCCTTTAGGGTTTCCAGCCGTTTTTGGTGCCTCCTCTCTCCTCCCTCTTCATCCAAGTTGCTTAGTGGTGTTTGTGACTCCATTAGAGGTGCAACACTTGAGGCACTAAGCTTTCTGAAGCCAATGATTGATTGTTACTGCTATATAACAATCAAAGGTAAGATCTAAACCCTAATTTCAGTTATAGTTTATTAGATCTAGGGTTTATAGCTTTGGATATTCAATTGCATGTTCATTAGACAAACTAGATCCAAAAGCTATTAGGGTTTGCATGTACACCATAGGAATGTTGTATTGCTCAAAACCCATCAGTGGTATCAGAGCCTAGGGCTGTTTGTTAGTGAATTTGATGCTTATTTGATCGAAAATTGCTTGAAAAAATCAAATTTTCTGGGTTCTGACTGCCAGACTCGCCGAGTCCATTCATGGACTCGAAGAGTAGGTCCTACTCGACGAGTTCCAGTGTGGACTCGACGAGTCCAAGGATCTGTTGCCGGATTTTTTGATTTTTCCACCAGATTTTTTTGAGGATAATTGCCAAAACTCGTTTTTATTGCCTAAAATCGATTTTTTATGTTTGGAATGATTATCCTTGTCAAAATTGATGGATTTGGTTAAATATGGATAATATAGGATTATTATTAGTAAATATTTGACCTAGTAAGTTTGAAAAAGGTTCAATTTACACCCTTTAGGTTTTATAGTTTAAATTTGAACTTAAAAGTTTTGTTTTTGAAATTTAAATAGTTGAACCCAAATGTTTTGAAAGGCTTCAAAACTTGCCCTCAAGTTTTGGAATTTAAAAGTTGATTTAAAGATTATTTTGAAATGTTAAATTCTAAAACCCTCGTATTTTTGAAAAAGATCAAATTACGCCCTTATGGTTTTATTAATTAATTAAAGTGTATAATTAAAAGAGATTTAATAATTCCATAAAGTTTTGGTTTACATTTGATTAAATTAAAAGTATAATTTATTAAATTGAACCACCTAGTATTTTAAAAGTATAAAATACACCCTTATACTATATGTAACATTAAAAGTCTAATATTATATATGTATGAGTAAACAGTCAGTCTTACCGTTAGTAGGCCTCATTCACGAAGCTGGTCTATAAGAGGTGTTTAAGGAAATTGCCTATAAAATGGCGATTGAATGGGTATCCACTTTTACCCACCGCACTCTTGACTAGTGGAGAGTCGTTAGCCGAACGGGTAGGACAGGACAAAAACCTTCCATTATAAGTATAATGAAGTACAAAGTAACTAAATGTTTTTCCAAATTCCCAAATCATAGTTACTTTAGGAAAAATGTGAAATTGTATGCTAATCCATGGAATTATACTTCGTACCCTTGTCAAACGTTAGTGGGGCATGTGTGGTTAACCAACACACTAATTTGGGGTTGACATTGGTAGTGAAGGGTGGCTCGATGTTTATCATAGATCAATGGAGCGTGTGCGGTTAACCGGCACATTGATTAGGTGATAGTATCATTGAGTGCATCACGTAGATTCGTATGGTTATTCACACCTTGTTTGTGATCCTCGGCATCCCAGTCGCAAATTTGAAGGGCATAATCTAGATTAAACATGCCATTGAAAAGTTCAATGAATCTCAAAAGATCTAGGAGTTTCAATTCATTTAAAACTTAAACTTCTTTTTGTTTTTCATGGTGGGAATTGGTAAATCGTCATTTACCTACCTTCAAATATTCTGCAACTAGATTACGGCATCCCTCTTCTAGGTTGTAGAGTATTGTGTTGGATCCTAGCCTTGATGTTCCATTTGGGTGTTACATCAAGGATTCTTATCAACTGACTTGAATTTTCTCCCGTTTTGTAGATGTCTGAATCTAACAATGGTCTTCCCAAATCCATTGGAACAAGCTTTCCAAATAAAGATGACGTTCCACGATACAATCAAGGAAATGAGAGTCATGCTTCACTTCCTCCACCTCCTCCAATTATTCTCCCTAACCCACAAGTTCAAAGGCTTGAAAAGTTCAAGCTCACTCAAGCCCTTTTGGCAAGTAAACACGAAGATGGGAAACCTGTGTGTGCACACATCTTAGAGATGAAGTCACACATTGATAGGTTAAGGATGATGGGTGTCGATATCTCATAAATGTTGGTTGTTGACTGGGTTCTTCAGTCACTTCCTGAATCATATAGTGAGTTCGTGAGAGAGTATTATATGATGGACCATAACGTGACCCTCATTGATTTGACCTATTTGCTTATAGCTGCTGAATCAGAAATGATTTGGCGTGCTGATCGAGCAAATTTGTCTGGCAAATCAAACTCCCAAACTTCAATGGACATTAAAAATGGTGACATTGGAAATCCAGAAAAGGTAAATTCTGAGATAGTTCCTTGTGCCATTCCAAAAGAGTCCATCTGCTTCTACTGCCAAGAGAAGGGGCATTGGAGACGAAGCTGCCCTGTTTACCTGAGAGATCTAAGAGATGGGAGAGTCAAGACGTATGGCTCTACTTCAGGTAAAATCTATTAACTAACTCTATAAGTTCCTATTCTTTGATTCTTAATACATGATGTGATAAGATTACATTTTGATGTTTTTGCAGGATCGAAGAAAAGAGAGGAAGCTTAAGGAAGAAGCGTGTTGAATCTGATCATGAAGAAATGGATTTCGATTGCATGGACTCGAGGATCAGATTTTTGAGCTGCTACTCTAGAGTTAGGACAGAATGATAAGAAATATGAAATAACATAGTTTTTCAGTTGAATTGCATTGTAAGGACAAAATTTTTCCGCAATAAAATAAATTTTGATTTTGTCTTATTTATTTATCCTTGCAATGGTGTGTATGAAAAATTGATGTTTGATTGTTTCTATTGTTAGCAATAATGGATTCTTTATTATGCTATTTGTGGAAATGTCGAGAATTTGCCAAATAAGGGAAGATTCTCATCGCCCAAGTTTCAGTTGGACAGAAACTTGGAGTCATGCAACTTGGTTGCGTGATGAATGAGAAACTTCATATTTGGAAATTAGACTAATTCTTTGACAAAGTGTCAAGAGAAGGACTAGGAGATCGAGTACACTAGATTGTGCGTTGATCAAGTCCACCACAAGAGTGATAAAGATATTCGTCATGATTTACTAAAGTTTAGTAAATATGGTTATACTTATAAGATTAAGTATAATTCTGAGTTGATCGAAAGAGTTTCAATCAATAGCAGAACGAATAAGAAGAATCAAGTAGGCAGAAAGATAAAAGTTTCTCTATTCTAAGAAGAAGGGAGAGTACCTTTTATTGTGTTTTATGATAGGTCTTAATGATTAAGAACCATGTCTCAATTGATCCTCTAAGTGAGTCTTAGTGCAATTACATGTCTAAGAAGAGGAATCGGGAATTGTAGACATGGTTAAATCAAGAAGTCAATCATACTTCGTTCCAATATCAAGTCTTAGAGTCAAGATTATGACATGAGTGACAAGTCTTAAGTAGGTTTATAATACTCGACAAATGTGGAATTTGGAAAAGTTTTCTTATTCTTGCACATTTGAAATTGGTAAGTTGTGATGTCTTGGATAAGACAAAGACCAACCAGGACCAATTGTGTGAAGTGTTAAACTTGACAAAAGGCTACACTAACTCTTGAATATTTGTTTGTCAAGAAATGTTTCTTGACAAGAGAATCTTATATGTCAAGGAGTCAGTGGGAGTCTTAATGGTCTTGAAAAGTTTCAAGAACAAATCAAGAGTAAACCTAATTAATCATCACTAGCGCACGACTTGAGGTTTCTGTGCCATTCCAATTAAGCTAAATATGTATGTGAGTTCTATGAGTTCTCATTTGAATGCATAAAGACAAAGCACCTTGATCAATGGAAAGTACATTGATATGTAGGGGTGAGTTGCTTGGAAGACATGGTGGGCACTCGTGTTACCATGAGGCAAGAAATCAAGATTGAACAAGTTCAATCCATATGTTTTTTGGATTTGTCGCAAACCTTCGTTTTGACAAATTCACATGGATAGGAACACATACATCATAAAATCTAAGTGTCATAAGGTTTCCCTCCTTCATGAAAATGATTGTGAGGAAATGCTTTCACTAAGAGAGATTTTAAGAAGATAGCAATTGTGAAGAAATTGTATTCTCAAATTCGATTATGATTACGACATCCCTTTTCATAGTTCGAATTGTGAGATTTGGCAATTAGTCTGAACATTTGGGACTTAGTAACATAAGTTCTGAATTTGTCTAGACACGCATATGATCTTTCTAAGGCAAAGGTGTATGAGTTTAAGAAGCTTAGATAAAGGCTTATCAAAGCATCAAGTATTAGAAATATGAACTTAAGGAATTCAATAAGCATTGTTCTCTAGAAGTTCAGCTGTTTTCTGAATACATGTCAAAGCTAGTGGAAACATAAGTGTTATGCTGGCAAGAAAATAATCATCATGTTAGTGGGAGCATGATTATTATGGTAAGTATTGCAAGTTAGCAATATTAATTATAGAAAACAAAGATTCACTTGGCAAAGTTGTAAGGGTTGAAAAGTTGTTTTGCTATAATTAAGGGAGAGAATATTATACTTCGTTTCAAAATTCTAAAGTTTAGATCGAGAAATGTTAATAAATTTAGTCAAGGATACATAGTGCATTCTCAAAATTCGATTATGATTACGACATCCCTCTTCATAGTTCGAATTGTGGGAACAGGGCACATAAATATATTATGGCAGAAGGCTGATAAAGTATCACGTCTTTATGTGAGTCATTATGCATCGTATCCAATACGCTTCGGGTATAAGGATCGATTGCATATGCTATAATATTTGACCATTCTGAAATTTTCCAAATGCCTAGGGCATTAAGAGGGAAAAACGAATAGAATCGGTTTTGACTAAAATAATTAAACAACTATCAAAGGACGATCTGATGTTCACTGAGGATTTGTCGCTTGTGAGTAGTTGGAAGTATAGTACTGGATGGACTATATTGACATCATTATGAATAGATAAGATTCTATTAAGAATGAGTTGTCATATGGCAAATATGGAAATGTTTCCATTAATGGGAGTTGGATATTAAGAAATATGTCTAGATTAGAAACTTTTATGCGAAAAGGATGTTCAAAGGAATGTACTTTGAATGTGAGACTTCACGTCTATGGAATTGTCTTGTAACAATTTCCGATAGAGTACTTTGTGATTTCATTGGCCAAGTCTTGATGACTTTTGTGCTATGACTTTATGAAAGGATCGTTGCATAAAATGTTAGAATCTGACATATTCTAAAAGTGGCAAGAATTTGGTATTCTTATACTAATAATAAGGATTGGGGATTGTGAAATGAGCTTCATTGGAAAAGTTTTTCAATTGATCTATTTCACAAAGTATGGACCATAGGAAACCAAAGTGTGCATGCTTGGAGCATGGCACAATTGTGGTTATAATTCGAGTAATAAGTTGATTTTCTGAAACAGCAAGCAATGAATAATGAGTAATCAATATGGTGTTTAAATAAAAGTGTTTTTATTTACGCTCAAAAGTTTTGGGGCCATATAGGATTAATATTATTATTGCCTTTCACTTTGCATGTTTTGACTTCCAAAATAACTAGGTTATTCGAACCTCCACAGTCGGTCATACGTTGGAAGTAGGTATGAAGGAAGACTGTCATGAATCTGTCTGTAGATTGTCTAAAGTGTTTAGACATATCACAAGTTTGCTGCAGAGTTCATGAGTGCTTTGATAATATTAGAGTATTGGATTAAACCCACGCTCACTTGAATCACTTCATGGATTTTATCACAAGTGATTAGTGAGACGATAACATTGTATATTCTTGAAACCGAGACGTGTGAGTTGTTATTTGCTGGTCGGTTGCACATTGATGATAAGTAAACGCACCAGTAACTTGGTGTTATAAAACTTATTGTTGTGTGTGATTTGATTAGTAGGTGCAAGCAAGCATTTGAGTCAAAGTTTATCCATTCCTTTTACCCAAAGTGGGATGAAAGCGATATCTGTGGGCCTCTCGATGATTTAGTGATGACACCCTAAGCGCTTGGCCAAGCCGGGACTAATTTGATGTGTTCAATTGTAGTCTGTTGTCAGTCATCATAAATCGAAAGTCGGAAACTATACAGAGAGAATGATCAAATTCATGTCTTGTGTCTATACGATATCTTGAGAATGGAGGAATATATAAACCCTTATCTAAAGGACACGCGTATCTGATAAGATCAGAGTTGACAGCGGTTTTTGAAAGCTACGATTGCTGATCAGGTTCTGAAGTTATACAGAATAGTTATTAGACTTATCCAAGTGGGAGACTGTTGGATTAGTGTCTAAGTCCATAACTATTTTGGTATATACTTGACCCGATTATGAGCATGGTCCTTTTGGGTTGCCTTCACCATAGCAATATGTAGGATGAATTAAGGAGAGAAAGGTTTAATTATGATTTATTAATATATTATGAGAATAATATATTAAAGGAGAAATCATATTGGTTAATTAATATTAGTCAAGAATTAATAAAGAATTAATTAGGTGGCTAAAAGAGATTAATTAAACTTAGGGGACTGGATTTGTAATTATAAGATAATTGCAATTGGGCTATGGATTACCTAAATAATATAGGTTGGACGAATTCTATGGGAAGCCCATTAGAAATCGTCCAAGGGATATGTTAAAGGAGTCCATGGGCTGCTTAGGGCTTAAGCAGCCAGATTAGGGTTTCCTAGTTGTAAACCCTAATAGCCTACATGTATATAAAGGCCCCCTATGCCCCAAAAACGTGGTGAATACTTCCTTTAGGGTTTCCAGCCGTTTTTGGTGCCTCCTCTCTCCTCCCTCTTCATCCAAGTTGCTTAGTGGTGTTTGTGACTCCATTAGAGGTGCAACACTTGAGGCACTAAGCTTTCTGAAGCCAAGGATTGATTGTTACTGCTATATAACAATCAAAGGTAAGATCTAAACCCTAATTTCAGTTATAGTTTATTAGATCTAGGGTTTACAGCTTTGGATATTCAATTGCATGTTCATTAGACAAACTAGATCCAAAAGCTATTAGGGTTTGCATGTACACCATAGGAATGTTGTATTGCTCGAAACCCATCACAAACAAGCTGTTCGGGAGCAAGTTGCTATTGGGAAGTTTAACCCCGGGTCGCCAAGCGCTATTGTGGAGCACACCCAAGTGATGCACGCCTCTGTGAAGGCCTTCATGGATACGGACTTTGCCTCCTACCTTCGTCTTGACGAGCTCGATATGGAAGGCATACGCCAATTGTGCAACGATTCTGACGCTAAAGACAACCAACTCGAAGATAGCTCCTCCAGAGCCAGGACCTCCTCTAGTCCTCCTGGTAGTGCTCCTTTCTCTTCTCTTTGATGTTTGAAAGACAAGTTTAAACAACATTTGGTTTGCTTTTGGCCATGTGTGGCCTTTGTCTAAGTCCGGGGAATGTCCCGCAAACAATACACTTCCTCTCTTCTTTTTTGTATGTGTAGTGCTAATGTTATGGTTGTTATTTGTTTAAGGTTTCTTTACTTGTCATCCCAGGTGGTTTGTGTTGGCTATCATGGGTGTGGATTCTTCCCAAAGGTTAGTGTCGGCCTTTGGGGTAGTTTTGTTTTTTTTTTTTGGTTTTTTTCACCAAAAATGATGAGTGTTTGCCTTAAGAACTTAGTGACTGTAATTCCTATCTGTTTGGCAAGTTTTTGGGACCCAAAGTATGCTCTTTTTTTATTGATTGGGGTTGTTCTTTCTTAGCCGTAGTGTTTTGTCTTTGGCCTGGGAGCTCGCTCTAGTAAGCTCGGGCCTCGTCCCTACTTAGAGTCATGAACTTATATTTTTGGGTCAAGGATTTAGCTAGCCTTATTATGTGAACCTTAGCTGCTCCATTAATATATTCCTTTTTTTGGTAAGGTTTTGCAATTACCTTTTTCAAGACTTCGTTCTAAGTCTTGGGCATAAGGGATTTTTGGGTCAAGGCTTTAGCTAGCCTTATTATGTGAACCTTAGCTGCTCCATTAATATATTCCTTTTTTTGGTAAGGTTTTGCAATTACCTTTTTCAAGACTTCGTTCTAAGTCTTGGGCATAAGGGATTTGCACTCTGGCCCTAGTCATCTAAGTTGGGTTGAGATCGTCATCTCGAGGCGTTTAGGACTTAGGTATTTTTGTATTAAGGGAAAGGTTATGAGCCTTTAAAGCATTTCTTCATGTCACAGACAAAGGTGATAGTCCTTTGAATTAGGTTGACACGTTTAGGGAAAGGTTATGAACCTTTAAAGCCTATGGTTGCATCCTTGCATCGATTTATCTCAAGTGACGTGGATTATCAGTACTTGTTGTCACTTGGTAAATGTGCACAACCTCATGTTAATATGGCACCAAGCTTGGATATTAATAAACATTTGAATTATTTTTTTTAATAGTCAGTTTTCATCATTCTACTAATAGTACTTTTGAGACATCAACTTTGTCAAATGAGAGTCACAATGACTAAAAATTGGCACAAAAGTGGGCCTAAAACTAGAGCTACTCGGTAGGGTGTAATTATCGGCTCGGAGTTAGATCACATTGCCCTCACCCTTGGTGTGCCTTGTTCTGCCTTTCTCCTTGTTCTAGGAGTAAAATTGGTGCAAATTTTTTGTGTTCCATGTTCGGGGGATTAGTCTCCCATCTTGTGCTTCTAGAACATGAGCGTTGTTTCGATGTGTTTCTAAGATCTTGTATGGGCCTTACCAGACACTTAACTTCCTCTGAGGTTGTGCATAACTGGAATCGTTCTTCCTTAACACCCATTCACATACCTTAAAGTTTTTCACTCGTACACACCTATTGTAGTAATTTTCAATGCGGGCCTTATAGGCAGCTTGGCGGAGTTGGTCGGCTTCGCGTTTCTCGATGAGTGTGTCCATATCTTGACGTCACCCAGTTTTGTTGGCATTTGCTTTGAAATTCGTTACTCTCAGCGATCCTGCCAAGATCTCAAGCGGGAGAACTGCTTCCGTGCCATATGTCAAATTGAATGGTGTTTCTCCAATGTTGGACCTCGAGATCGTGCGATATGACCATAACACCATTGGCAATTCTTCTACCTAGTCCCCCTTAGACCTCATTAGACATTTTTTGAGGCCATTGACAATGATTTTTTTTATATCTCGGTCTGGCCGTTGGATTGGGTGTGTGCTACTGAGGTGAACCGACGATGGATCTATTTTTATTCACACCACTCTTTGAAGGGAATTCCTTCAAATTGAGTGTCATTGTCGCTGATCAGGACCCTCGGAGTGCCGAATCATGTGAGGATGTTTTTCTACATGAAATTTATCATTTGCCTTCCTGTAACGGTAGTCAGGGGCTCAGACTCGATCCATTTGGTAAAGTAGTCGATAGCGACCAACAAGAACTTGGCTCCACCTGGGGCGACAAGGAATGGGCCAACAATGTCTATACCTCATTGATGAAAAGGCCAGGGGCGGCTGAGACTGGTAAGTGGCACGATTGGTTGGTTCTTGAAAGGCGCGAAATCCTGGAACTCGGGCACTTTTTAGTGAGTTTGTTTTGCGTCCTTATAGACCTCCAACCAATATACCCCAAGGCGGAGTATCTTTCCGGTGAGTGCCTGTGCACCCTCGTGCTCTAACTTCCCATGCATGACTTTTTTTCAGGAGCGTCTGCCCTTCGGATTTCGTTATGCATTTAATCCATGGTGCCAAATATCCCCTCTTGTATAATTGCGCATCTCTTACAACAAATTATGGTGCCTTAATTTTGATCTTTATATCCTCTGTGGGATCGTCTGGGAGGATCGCATGTAGTAAATAATATGTGAGAGGTATAGTCCAATCTGGGACTGTCATGATAACAACAACTTGTTTATGATCAATGCTTCTTTATGGGAGAATTTCCACCAGGACCTTCTTGGTTAGGTTATCGAACGATGTTGAGGTCAGCTTGCTGAGAGCGTCAGCCCTCACATTTTCTCCCCGGGGGATCTGCTTGACCGAGAAGCTCTTGAATGATTTGCGCCAAATCTCGCACTGTGTTGAGATACCTTTGCATCCTTTAATCATTGGCCTCGTATGTTCCATTAAACTGGTTGGTAATGAGGAGAGAGTCACTGAGAGCTGCAAGGTATTTCACTCCAACTTCTGGAGCCAACCAAAGACCTACTAGGAGTGCTTCATATTCGGCCTCGTTATTGGAAACCTGGAAGTTGAAATGTAAAGCGTATGTGATTTCATCACCGTTGGGGTTCTTGGGGATTAAGCATGCTCCTGAACCCTCTTTGCTTGCAACTCTATCGGTGTGAAATTCCCATACGTCTCGACTCGCCTCCGGCTCTGAGGGATCTATTGGGAGGACCGTTGGGACATTCTTGAGCGTGAAAGGGATTTCGACTAGGAAGTCTGCTAGTGTTTGGGATTTGATTCCGGTGTGTGATCGATAGTCTATATCATGCTCGCCCAGCTCGATCGCCCATTTCGCTAGACGTCCTAACTTTTCCAGCCTTAACAGGATTTGTTTTATCAGGTACCCAGTCAAGACTTCGATCTTGTGAGCTTGAAAGTAACGTCTGAGTTTCCTGGCTACATAGATTAATATGATAACCAACTTCTCTAGGATTAGGTAATTGAGCTTGGGACCCTGTAATGCTTTGCTTACAAAGTGTATTGCCAATTGCTTCTTGTCTCTCTCAATGGTTAGCACCGACGATATGGCTTCGCCAGATGCTTCCAAGTACATCTGTAAAGTTTCTCCCTACAGAGGGCTCGCCATAGTTGGGAGATGGTGCATAGATTTTTTCAGATGTTGTAGAGTGTGACATCCCCATTTTCATGGCCAGAAAAGACCGATTTGTTTATGCTTTATTTTGAAAATCATAGTAACCTTTTAAAGAAAAGAGTTGCGGAATTTGCTCCCAGAAAAACCTTATAAATACGTTATCAAAGCATTTCCGAAGAAATGTATTTTTATTCATTTTAAAACATTGGGATGTCATCGTCAGTACAGAAACATAAGCATAAACAGAACTTATATTCATTATCACTAGTGATTTATATCTCCTTAATCCCTCAGTATAATGTAACCTCATATCGACACATGTGATACAAATAAACTGAGTGGGTCAGGTTGGGAAACCTGGTGAGTACATAGGGATTTCAATCCCACAATGTTATATCATATATATAATTTAGATCTCACAAAATATACAATTTCCCCATATATATAATCGACTCTTGCCCCACCCCGGCAATCCTCACAACGAGACTATCCATACTCTCGGACCTTAAATTTTACCTCTTACTCCCGGATCTAATCCATGCTCTCGGATCAATATTTCTGCCCATTCCATACTCTCAGATTATGGACAAATGTCTATGTCTTAATCCATACTCCCAGATTAATGACGAATAACTATGTCCTGTCCATACTCCCGGACTAAGGACAATTGACTATGTCTTAATCCATACTCCCAGATTAATGACAATTGACTAAGTCCAATCTATACTCTCGGACTAGGGACGAATAACTATGTCTAATCCATGCTTCCGGATTAATGACATGTTTAAGGGTTCAATTCTCCGTGTATATCTCACTCGTACTCATAAGAAAATACTACCCGATATTCCTCATAATTAATTTAGGTTTACTCTTTATCCTAAATCATCATATATTATCAGGTATGTTCTTTAACACGTATTTCAGGCAACATCAAATAATTCGCACATAAACATATATTTAATATTCAAATCAATATTTGTATTAAAATCATGTTTATGAAAGGGACTATGCACTCACCTGTTACAGTGACGACTCGAAATTCGAGCAGCGCTTCGCTTCTTAACATTATGATTTTTTCGACGAAACCTAGTATTATTACCACTAGAGTTTAGTCTAATATTTATTGCGACTAATTATTAGTCTAGATTCATCATTAACTCAGAGTCTACTTCATGATCTATCAAGTAAGGAACAACCAGGTATGATCATATCGGAGGTAGGGTCCATTTGGTATACGAAATATATTGTTTGGAAATCTCACTTTAAACACCTCACTAAATCACAGCCTAGACATCATCCCCGTAAGTAGATCAATCAATAGAATGACTTTGAATCACTGATAAATCTTATTTATAGGTTCATAATAACGATATTATATTTATATATAAGCTATATTTAAAGTACGTTAGGCGTATCTCACATACAACGGGTTTTTTTTATTAAAAATCGGGCTTCGCTGGAGCAGCGTTTCCGAGCCGAAAAGCTCTTTTTCTTGGAGCCTTCGGGAGCTCCGGGGCTTCCTTCGGGTGCTAGGGGGTTTTCCTAGACTTTAGGGGGGGTTAGGGGCTAGAGAGAGTGTGTAGAGAGAGAAAGAAAAGGTTGAAAGTTGTGAGAAATGAGGCTAGCCTCGCTGGCTTTTTATAGCCCTGCGAGGCCTCGGTACGCTGGGCGTACCTCGGACCTACGCTGGGCGTAGTGGCTCGTTTATACAACATGCGTCGCAGCTTCGGTGGATCATCGTGGCTCAATGTGGACCGAGGAAAGTTAGACCGTTGGGTGTACCGGGTTCGGACGCGGAGCGTACTTCGCATGCAAGGCGTCCTTCGGTTATGTTGGGCGTTCTCGGATTACGCTGGGCGTAACCCTCGCACCAGGTGTCACCATCCGAAGCGAGAACCGTGGGGAGCAAGGGACGATCCTGATTCGGCCACGTCATCACACTTCGCAACAGCTTCGCAAATAACATACTCAACTTCTAAAATTCGTAAGTTTCGCATACGAGCTCCGTTTTCGACGTTATTTATATCCACGCGTAGGTGGGATCGTAATCTACAACTTTCGTTTAGACTCCGTCGGCTAATTTTGACTTTATCTTTAAATTTTTATTTTTAGCAGGCCGGGACAGGAATAGTCAGTTAAAAATTCATAACTTCTTCATTCGACGTCCGTTTTCGTCTGTCTTTTTACCGTTACACTACTATTAACGAGATCTTCGATTACCGTTTAGGTTGTGTCGGCAGAAAATGGGTCGATCTAACATTCGAACTCCGGGTTGTGTATCGCTAAGCCGAAACTTAGAAAAATCATAACTTCCTCATACGAAGTCAGATTTTGGCGCTCTTTTTATGTACGCTATCGGTTTAACGTATTCTACGATTTTCGTTTAGATTGCTAAGGCTAAAAAGCACTCTATCGTAAATTCACTATTTACGTCACGCAGTGTCGTGCCGGTTTTGCCGCGAAACTTCGACGGGCCATAATTTCTTCGTTATAACTCGGATTTTGGTGTTCTTTATATGTACGGAACCCTTGTGACATATGCTACAACTTTTATTAAGATTATTCATTCCGAATAACCTTCTATCAAAAAGTCGTTTTCGACACTTATTGTCTCTAAATTGACTAGCCCGAATCTGCGGGCGTTACATAGAGCCTTTTCGGCCTCTGACGTCCATTTGAATTGGTTCTTATTGATGCACCCTTTTAAAGTTTGGAAAAGTGGGAGGGCTTTCTCGGCTAACTTGGCGATAAACCTACTAAGTGTTGTTAACCTTCCATTGATCTCTTGCACTCCTTTGAGGTGGTGAGGAGTTTTAGAGTCGAGAAAGTCTTGTATTTTGGCCTACTTAGAAGATATTCCCTCGTTGGTTATTTGATAACCCAAGAACTATCCTTCCTCCACCCTGAAAGTGCATATGTTTGCCCTGAAAGTGCATATGTTTGGGTTAAGTTTCATATGCGCCTTCGTCAAGGTTTGAAAAGTTTCCTCGATATCGTGGAGCAGTGCTGCTTCGTCATGGCTCTTGATGGCCATATCATCGACTTATACCTCAACATTCCTGCCAATATGGTCTACAAACACTTTGTCCATCAAGTGCTAGTAAGTTTCCCCGGCGTTCATGAGACCGAATGGCATTTTCCGGTAGCAGAAGGTGCCACGATCGGTATGAAAGGCCGTTTTCTCCTCATCTTCTCTTTTCATCTGGACTTGATGTAGCCCTTGTATGCATCGAGAAAACACTTAAATTGGAATCCTTCTAAGGATTCGACATTTTGATCTATCTCTAGGAGGGGGTAATGATCCTTTGGGCAAGCATTGTTCAAGTCGGAATAGTCGATGCACATCCGCCATGACCCGTCATGTTTCTTTACCATTACTACGTTTGTTATCCAGGTAGGAAAAATTGCCTTCCTGAGGATGCATGCATCCATCAGCTTTTCCCCCTCTTTGTTGATTGCCTTGATTCTATCACCCGCTTGCCCCCTCTTTTTTTCTTGATGGGGGTGCTCCCCGGAAGAATATTCAAGCTATGTTCGATGAACTCGCAGTTAAATCCTACCATGTCCTCCGGTTGCCATGTGAAAACCTTGGAGTGGTGATTCAAGAGGGAGACTAGTTTTAGCTTTGCTTCTTCCGATAGGTTGGTGCCTATTCTGACTGTTTGCTCCGGGTAATCCGAGTGAATGATGTGCTTTTCTATTTGGCAATCTTCCTTTGACTTTTTTCGGTACTCGAACTAGCTTTGGTGCGGTGATGACTTGGTGGCAGTGTTGTGCTCGTGGGTTAATGGAAACTATTGTGGCTAACCCAGCGTGTGTGCTAAACTTGACAATACCATGGATTGTTGATGGTATGGCCTGCTGCTGGAAAAGCGTTGGTCGCCCGAGCAAGATGTTGTGCTCTACTGGGAGGCGTATCACGGAGAATTCGATCGTTCGTGTAACTTTTTCCCTCCCATTGTGACTGACCAAGGTAAGTGGTAAATGTATGTTGCCCAGCGGCCATAGGTTGTACCATGTGAAGCCTATCAATGGTCAACCTGTAGGGGGTTTTAATCCTTCCTTCTAGGAGGTGGGCAACTACATAAAGCAATGTTCATACAATATGTTTGTACTGTTACCATTGTCTATGTAAACACGGTGAACTTGCGTTTCACGTATGTAGGCAGTGATTAGGAGTGGATCCCTGGGATCCCAGTTTGGTGGCCTTGGGTCATCTATCAAAATTTTGATATTGAGTATGTTACCAGGTAATACATCGGTGCCATCCTTTGCTTTGTGGGGCTCTCCTCTCTTGCGGGGCCTGAAGATGGTGAAAATGTCTCTCTTCTCTTTGGGCGCTTGCATGTGTCTTTATGAGTTCGAGCATTATTCTGATCGACATCGAACTTGGATCTAGGTCCTTTGTGATGTCAGAGAGGTCTCCCTTTAGTTGTTTTTCTTCAATATCTTTCTTCAGCACCGTGCACTCGCCGGTATCGTGAGTTTTGCTCTTGTAATATTCATGTACTTGCCCCTTTTCTTTTTCTATCTTCGAAGGAGTTTTCTCGATGGAATGGACATCGATTCGGTGGTCCCAGTGTTCGTCTTTTCCAAACCAACGATATCTCCGGGATGGGTGTCGCGAGTGTCGGTTGAGTTTATCATGGTCCTCGTCTTGGCGCTCTTGATGGCTAGTGTTGTGGCGAGAGACTGCTTTTTCCTGCTTTATGTACGTATTGGCAACAACAACGAAGAGATAACGTCAGTCGATACGAGCCTTGGACTTAACATCGTCACTTGCTGATTCCGGTTGGGTTGAGCACTGTAATCACAACAATGAAGAGATAACGTTGGTCGACGTCCGGGAGGTGATTCCGAGACGAAGCTTCGACGGTCTAGTTAGTGTATGTTTTTGGATAAGGTAATTAGGGTTTAGATGGAGAGAAAGAGATCCCTTCTTCTAGAGAACAAGGGTCCTTTTATACATGTTGTTCCTAGTACATGATCCCAACGGTGTCTTTTGTCCCCTCTGGGCCGACAGGACGTGGAGGAGTCCTATTGGAGGATCGTGCACAACTAGTGGTCATCTGCTATTGGTGCAGAGTAAACAGAGGACATCCCCTTAGGCGCTACATGTGTCGCTCTGGGAGACAATCAACGGCGTTTTGTCTTATTATAGACCAAAGATTGTTGTCAGGAATTGGTTCTGGGCGCGAGGGTGCCAAGCATGGGGGGCACAGAGGGAGGGGCAAAGTGGGCAGCTGCACAGGACCCAATTTTTTTTGGGGCCAATTTTATTATGTTATATATTTATATATATTTATTTAAAAATAAAAAAACTTATAATAGCGATAAGGGCCTTGTTTTCCGGCTCATCCAGGACATTTGAGGAAATTTAAATTCTCAAAACCAGCCCTAACGTCAAGCGTAAGGGTCCCAGCGCGAGGGTAAGGCCCCGGGTCTGGCAAATTCGTAATCGAAATAACCAAATACCTCAAACATTAGACCTTTTTTTTATGTAATTTTGAACATCTTAGATTAATTCAAAAGTCTAAGTCACTTCTTGCTAATGAGATTTCATGAACATACAATACAAGTATATTGAACTTGCTCCCACTCATTTTGAGGTTTATACATTATTTTGAGGTTTATACATTAGTCCACTTAGATCCTTTTGAAATCAAGAGACTTCATGACTTCAACAAATTTAAGATGTCATTGTCGAGAAGCTTGCATCAGGCCGGTCCAAACATATATGGGGTCCGGGGCGAAAAAAAAAAGAACGCCCCTAAAAGACAAATATAATAAATATTCAAAAAAATATCATTTGCTCTTCACTATAGACGTGTTCAATTAACAATAACAAGCAAACCAAATTGTTTATCTTTTAAGCTTTATATATATATATATATATATATATATATATATATATATATATATATATATATATATATATATATATATATATATATAGTCCATAAATTTTTGGCCTCTGGAGACGTGGGCCCTAGACGGTCGTCCAGGTTGCCCACCATCTGGGCCGACCCTCGCTTGCATTAGTCTGTATGTACATTTCTTGAATATTGTTACCAAGTTTTTTGGCACTTGGGTTGTGTCAAGACATTTTTGACAAAATCTCTATAATATAAAAACTCCACAATAACGTAATCACTCAAACATCATAAATAAATATGGTGATATAATTTTTCTAAAATTATGAAGTCGAGACATGTTTAAAATATAGAAGGAGCTTAGTATTTTTGAATTGTGCTATTCAGAAGTTAGCAAAAAGTTGTGTTACAAGCTAGAGAATGATGCTTTAAGAAAGAAACTAAAATAAGTGCCATAAAAATAGACGTGCCAACTACTAAAATCTAAAAATATAGAGTTTGACCACTTGGTAAAGTAGCACACAAATACAACAAAATGCAAACATCGAAGATACAATGGTAGATGTCAACATTGCTAAAATTTCAAACAACTATATGAACAAATTGCTTTTCGGGAAAGGTTGTCCAAAAAAATCATATTATCAATGAAATGGAAAAACACATTTTCCCTTTAAAAAATGAACGTTTACATCATTCCTAAAATAGATTTCAAATACAAAAATTTTAAAAAGAAAAGTTAACTTTTACAGAAAACATCAATTTTCATATAAAGACAAGAAACTTTGTTTTATAAAAACAGTAGGGCGTTGCATGAGTCGGTTTGGGTCGATTTTGGATCCAAATCCAACCCAACTCATAAATGGTCGGTTTTTAGTTTTCAGAACCCAATAGGATCGGTTTCTCGGGTTCCGAAGTCGGTTTGGTCGGTTTTTCGATTTCTTGGTTTCAACCCATACACTCACGAGTTCTAAGTTTAAACCCATGGGTTTTGGGTTTAAACCCATTTTCCAGAAATGAAACAAGAAGTTAAGGTTGCGTTTAGTTACTGAAAAACAGTTTTCATTTTTCGTTTTTCGTTTTCCCTTTACGTTTTTCGTTTTTAGTTTTCATTGGAAAATTTAGAAAACGCGTTTAGTTAAAATTTATTCATTATTCATTTTCAGTTTTAGAAAATTAGAAAACGTGTTTAGATGTGTATTTTTCTATCGGTTTCATTTTTAGAAAATGGTAGCAGTGATAGGGTGGGGGTGGGGGCGGCGGCAATTGTGGTTGTGGTGGTGATGGCGGCGGCAGCGGCGGTGGTGGTGGGGATGGGTAGTGGTGATGGGGTAGTGGTGATAGTGATTGCAGGTCGATGATTGTGGTAGTAGTGTTGGGTGTGTGTGTTTGTGGGTGTGGGGGTAGGGCTGTGGGTAAGGGTGTGTGTTTGTGGGTGGGTGTGTGTGTGTGTGGGGGGGGGGGGTTAGGTGGGGGTAGGGGTGGATGTGTGTTTGTGGGGGTGGGTAGGTGTATGGGGGAGGGGTGGGTAGGTCTGTGTGTGGGGGGTGTACATGTGTGTTTATGGGTGTGTGTGTGGGGGGTAGGTAGGTAGGTGGGTGGGTGTGTGTGTTTGTGGGTGTGGGTGTGTGTATGTGTTTGTGGGGTGGGTGTGGGGGTGAGTGTGGATGTGGGTGTGTGTTTGTGGGGGTAGGGGTGGGTGTGTGTGTGTGTGTGTGTGTGTGTGTGTGTGTGTGGGTGTGTGTGTGTTTGTGGGTGTGGGTGTGGATGTGTGTTTGTGTGTGTTTGTGGGGGTAGGGGTGGGGGTGGGCTTGGGAGTGGGTAGGTGTGGGTAGGTAGGGTGTTGTGGGTTGGGGGTAGGTGTGGGTAGGGGTGGGTGTGTGTTTGTGGGGGTAGGTAGGTGGGTGTATGTGTGGGTGGGTGGGTGTGTGTGTGTTTGTGGGTGGGTATGTGTGGGGGGTGGGTGGGTAAGTGTATGTGTGTGTTTGTAGGGTGGGTATGGGGGTGAGTGTAGGTGTGTGTTTATGGGTGTATGTGTGTATGTGTGTGTGTTTGTGGGGGTGGGGTGGGTATGGGTGTATGGGTGTGTGTTAGTGGGTGTGGGTGTGGGTGTATGGGTGTGTGTTAGTGGGTGTGGGTGTGTGTTTGTGTGTGTATGTGTGTGTTTGTGTGTGTGTGTGTGTTTGTGGGGGTGGGGGTGGGTGGGTGGGGGTAGGTTGGGTGTGGTGGGTTGGGGGTGTTAAGGTGGGGGTAGGTAGAGGTGGATGGGGTGGGAGTGGGTGTGTGTTTATATTTTAGAATAATTTTGGAATCAGAAAAATATGGAAAACAATGATTATGAGTTTTCCAAAAATTTCCAATTTCTTTGTAATTTTAGAAAATGGAAAATTTTCATTTTCCGTGAAAAATTTAGAAAAATAGACGAACTAAACGCGTTTTCAGAATTCTCATTTTTCTTGAAAATTTTTCCCGAAAACCGCCAATTTTTCTGCAACTAAACGTATCCTAAATACTTCAAAAAACACCAAATTGAAGTTAAATACTTCAAAAAACATGAGTCTTTACAACCAAATAGTCTATTACAAGCTACAACCAAAGCCCGAAATAACCTATTACAACCAAAACACAATCATGTATGGGTCGGTTTCTCGGGTTGGATGGGTCGGTTTCTTTGGGTGATTTGTCGGTTTTAAATATGGGTCGGTTTCTCGGATTGGATGGGTTGGTTTCTAGGTAAAAAACGAAACCGAACCCGATTTTTCGGTTTTTAAAAAATTCAAACCCTAATTGTCGGTTTTGCTTCGGTTTCGGTTACGTCGGTTTCTCGATTTCTTGGTTTGGGATTGCTCACCCCTAAAAAACAGTCTTCAAAAATTTTATCGAGGTTTTATAATTATAAATACAAATAATTTGGAGAACGTCATTTTTATGAAACCTGAACTTAGTTTTATAAAGGTTTTTCAACATCATGGTAATTATTTGATGACTACAACATGGGGTCTTTTAATGACTTCCACATATTTGCATTCGAATAAATTTTTGCTTCAGCTTGTCATGCTCGTCTTAAAAATAACGTCATAAATGGATGGTGACACACATACATAAAAGATCTTCAAGATGTGGATTTAATATTACATGGAATAATGTCGTTTTCTGGACACACGTATTTTTTATTTTTTTTGGAGTTGCAGCCAAATTTATTAGCACAAAAAAACCCACACACACAACTTAAGGGAGAAGCTCAAGAAAGATTACAAGAAACAGTCTAAAAGAAAGGAAGAGACCCCAAACCGATCATATTAACCCAAATTAGTGAATTGCTACAATTTCCTCCATGAACACCGATTATCCAAACAAATTCATAACGAGACCACTCAACCCAGAAATTCCAACACCACAGTCGCGAACCCAAACTCAATGATGACCCCACAAGACCGGGAATCCATCGTTATAAAACCTAGAAATCATACCCAAAGACTGATGATCTCCTTTCTGATATACGTATTCCCAATCCCTTCAACTATGAACACTGCCATCTATGAAGCAACGGATATCCAAAACATACCAGTAATAAACACTTAACTAATCCCTTATATAGAAAACCGTGCCCAAAAGGGTTTCTGTTGCTCATTTGAGTTCTTGTAGAATCACCATTATCCCACCGCTCCCACGAGCATACTAATAAACGAAACATAACCTTAGGTCGAATTAAAACCCCCATTCTGCTTCAGGTGCACATCCATCTGATAGATCATCCCATGTTACTATTCCAAATTCCGTGGCTCGACATCTCCAGAACCACTTCATCACTCCATCACCGGTAATCCAACTCATAACGAACAACTCTCCAAAAATAACCAAAGACCCGCGAAAGCAGAAACACAACAAGGAACTTTAGATGCATAACCATGACCCTCCAACAAGTCAACATTACACCCAACATATAGTCTAAAGCCCGTCTGCCACTAGGCAACCAATAGCATTACAATGATGCTCCGAAACACCCAACCGCACCAAAGTCTAACGAACCAAAACATAAGAGTCTCAACTACACAACTGTCGGGTCCAACCTTCATAAGTTGTGTACACACTGATTCACGATATGTCGTGACACCATCAACCATTGGAATGATAAGATCACGGTACAAACTCGTTCTTGTCATCACTCCTCGACGGACCTGAAGACTCACGATCAACACCCCGGTGGGCCTATAGGTCCTCGACCATCATCCCACCAATCTGCAAAAACTCAGTCAATGTCCCTCACTACCACTGCCGAGAAACCGAACACATCATGCCAACAAGGTAGTTACCAACGACCGGCTACGACCTTACCTACATATTCCAACACTTCACACGTTTTCTCAGCGTATCTCACTAAGAGAACACATCGGTCACCATGATCCTCAACATCCTTGCCTTTCCACTCTAATCCACCCGAAGAGTGAAGCACATCTGTATCCAATACTATACTATAACCAAACGAATCTTTATCCTTCTCAAAACATCAAGTTGGGGTCTAAAATGACATCGTTGGATCCAATTACCTTACGAACATCAACCACTAAAGTCAGCATCCTTATCAACAACTAAAACAGTGTTCACAGCCTTGGAGAATCAAAACAGATTTCCGAAAATGCGCAACTAACATGTAAAACTCTCGAAATCATCCATGATAATGTTGACTGAAGCCAGGTTGGATCGACCCAATCTACCATTTCCGCCGACGCGGCATCCCAAAGTTGAACTTCATACAAACTTAATGTCACAGATAAAGGACTTGACAAACGTCACTTTGTCATGTAAAACAGTTGATTACTAACTGCTAGAAACATCATTTTCATAATTAAACAAACCGAGTGCACACTCCCCACAGAAGCTGTGAGTATACATAACTAACTTAATTTGGCAAGAGTTTGACACCTTATATGAATATCCAATTGAGAATGAGCCAATCTTTAAAATTCATAAACCCCATATCCTACAGACATAAGGAAACCCGAGATGTACTACTTCTACCTTAACAACCATAATCTATCTCAAAGGTTGTCTTCCCAACAACCCTTTTCGTACTCACAAATGACGATAACACATATAAAGTCCAACACTCGTAACCGAAACCAAATTTTTTGGTTTTGAACTTTTGATCACCCTGCGTTTAACAAACAATTTAATTATTTCAAACTTCATTTTTTACCCGGTAATTACAAGTTGTATTAAAAATGGATATTCATAAAAGAGAGATTTAAAAAACAAACATACTTGAAACCAATCAAATCAAAAGCATCTTTGAAATCAATTAATACTTGCCAACACCCTAAACCCACCCTGCTTTTCTAGCACCTATGTAACCTTGATCTAGATTTTACAAGACATAAAAGCGAGAAATAACTAACTCATAACATAAAATGAGACCCACAAAAAAACAAACCATAATGGAAAATTTTCATCTAAAAGAAAAACCTAACAAAAGATCTCTAAGACTAGTCCTCAAAAAAACTGTTTGTAACTAAAACCACTATAGGAGGAGAGACTATCTTCCTCCAAATTTACATTTCCCTATTTTCTCCCTTGCAACCTTTTTCTTCTTTCAAAAACCAAATCATGAAAGACACTTGATTCAGAGTCCACACTTTCTCAAGGCGGCAGTCAACTCATTTGTGAATTTTCCAGTCAAACAGCCTCCTGCCGCCTACACACACCGCCAACTCAGCAACCATTTGCTACTTTGTCTTCAACATTATCCGCAAGTTTCACCTCACTCACTTTAACATCTTTGTCAACTTCATTTACCACATCCGCCACATCAGCAGTGGCCACCACATCATCAACCACCGGTTTCCCTTCCCATGCCTAACAAATACAAACAACAATGTCAATCAAACATCAAACCACAATTACCTTAAAAAAAAAAAAACAAATACCATATAAAAAATCACATACTTGTTTCTGATACTGCTGTTGCTTTGCTTTTTTCTCCTGAATCCTCTTCTGTCTATCTTCATAAAACTCAAAATCATCCAAAATGCATTGCTTGCTTGAATGCTCTTTGAATATCTTAATCATCTGCAATCCTTGGTCCAATTTCACCTGAAAAAAAAAATATGTCAACTTTAACAAGTTTTATAAAAATATGATGACAAATGTTATAAAGAAACTCAAACTACCTCTTGGGTGTCCCTGCTATTTGTAACAGGCTTATTCTCATTGTTTTCAAGAATAATATGTTTCAACAAACTGTTTGGAAGATCCTTCACAATATGCCACTTTACAGGAAAGCAACCAATCCACTTGTCTTGTTGCCAAAACTCTAAACTTTTGTCAAAATCAACTGCCCCTATCATCTCAGCTACACCCACAAATTGTCCACTTGTATTCACCTTTAAAAACACAACCAAAGAAGCAATCAATAATCATAAAAATCCAATACTAGATACTGAAAGAATAAGCAAAGGGGTAAAATTGTAATAAACTAACAAATACTTACTGAAAAGAAAAGAAAAATAGGGCATCCTCCAGATATCTGCTGAGCCTCTTGGTAAGCTGCATCGAGTTTCTTGTTTCCATTTTGTGTACTTGCCCAAACATTATACTTGATGCTCTTATGAACATCATCTTCACTGTAAGATTTGATAATGAAAAACTTGGCATTTTCATAAGTTTCAGGAAAATCTGCTTGGTTGTATTGCTCTCTGTCGGGAGTCAAAATGACTTCTTTACCCTCCTCTTTCTCAATGGCATCAGTAGATGGCAAAGTTGTAATTTCTCCCTTTACAGCTATAGTAATGGGAGTAAACCCTTTTTGGTTCTTGATGCTTCTTGCTCTTGGACCCCTGTTGAGCTCATTTAAACCATCAACATTCTCATTGTTGTAGCTAAAGAAACCGTTGCCTCTTCCTCTAGGTTTGAACTTGTTATCATAGGTTGACCAACCTCGTGAATTACTTTGTAAATCATAAGCATTGGAACCATAACCATAGCCATAACCATAACCACATCGATATGTGTTATTCCCATATTGCCCATATAACTTGTTTGGATACATTCTGTTCATATATGCATTTGCTGTATTCAAGGTAGACATCGGTCTTGGACTCTGCATACCACAAAACAATCAAATTAACAAATGAAAAAGTCAAAGAAAACAAATACCCACATCACTAAAATCAAGATTATACCATGAGATGAGAATTAGGTCGAACGTTTTGAGTTCTTGAAGCAACTGGAGCATTTAAGTTGTTTTTTGTTTGGGGATCAGGGTATATTGGGCTATCTAGCCATGGGATAGGTGATTGAAGCCCATCATAACTGTATCTTGGATCTTGATAGCCAGTTTGTGCACCTCTTCCATAGGTTCCAATTGGATTGAAAGATAAATTCTGATATGGAGTTGGCCTCACAGGGGTAGAACCAGTGTTCCCCTTCACACCATTTGTGTTTCCTTTAGTTGTGTCCAAAGATAAAGCAGGTTCCTCTTTAGTTGCAGTAACCTCACCCTTTGGAGGGGCAGGAGAGTAAGGAGTTGTAGGGGTCATTGGTGGGAAGTAAGAAGTGGGATACTGGTAATGTTGGGCCCCATATAGTTCATCTTGACCTACTGTTGGCATAGGTGAGCCAGCAGGAGAATAAGGTCCATATGGTGCATAACCATAACCATAAACACCCTGTAATGAAACCAAAAACAATATACAACGATAAGCATGTTTTCAAGTCAAAATATAGACAAAACTCACAGAAGGAAACAGGTTCTTACATGAGATAAATCAACTCCATCAGGATTCACATATCTTGAGTACTCATCCCAATCATTGGTAGTTCCATCGTAGCCTATACAACAGAAAAGGGAGATTAAGCAATTGCAAATGTTGAGCATGTCCATGACACTGTCAAATCAAATGAGTTTCTTGATGGGTATATCGGACTAGAAACATATACTACAGCAGTCAATTTACCTCCATAGTAGTAAGCGGTAGCATAACCATTTGGATAATAAGCCATTGTTGGATCCATGATATCCGGGATCAAAGGGGTTACAGATCTATTAGTAGGTTGAACCAGACCATTCCCAGCGTCCACAGAAGACTGCAAAGATAATCATAAACCAAAAACCACATAACTAAACTTCTGAAATCTCGATTAATGTCAACAAAACAATGATACCGAGAAATCTTTACATATTACCATATGACAAAAATATCTCACCTTCTTAGTGGGCTCAGGAATTTCCGTAGGCTTAGCTTGCGAATCAAGTGATAGATTCTTCAGCAAATCAGAAGCTTCTGTACATAAAGTTAAGGATAACCAATTGTTTATCAAAGAAACTGTTACCATCAACAATTGAATCATAAAAACACGTATCCGTACTGTTAAACCTAAAACCCTAAGAACCTGACGATATAAACCAAGATTCAGTAGCAAAATTACAACATAGAACATTCTATTTATGCAGAATATAGACAATTACGTATAAAGATCGCACAGAAGCGAGATCTTCGAGAGAAACAAGAAACCCAATTCAAATCGAGAGAAAAAAATAACGAATCGTAAAAAAATTACTAGCAAACATAGGATACGATCTGCAGGAGGAGCCATGGCGGCCATGCTAACGATAGAGATGATAGATCTTCAAAAACAGGGTAAGCAACCCCAAAAATTATTGGGTTTTTGGGAGGGAATTGATAGAGAGTATGGGGGTCTCCGCCGCCACAAATTTGCGAGGGTTTAGGTTTTTGAAGAAAGAGGGTTTTGATCGATTGAAAAGTGGCGTTCAAATAGCACCACGCCCCTCGCACATATAAGTACACGTTTGGCCCTTCTAGTTTCATACTTACAGTTTAGACCCCTTTGCGTCGACACAAAAATCCAGTTGGCAAAAGTGTTTGCCACGTGTTTCAATTTCGGTGGAATTTTTCTTGTTGATGTGGAAAATATGGTTGACCACGAGTTCGATTTGTAGCCGATATGTAGTTAATAAAGATTTAGAACAAATTACACGAATGGTCTTTAGGTTTCTCATTTTTCCCTGAAATGGTCTTTACGAAACTTGTTTCCTTGAAATGGTCCCCAAGGAGCAAACATTGCACATAAAAGGCCCCTGAGACTAACTTTGTTAAAAGATTTCGTTAAATTCTGTTAAATGACAAAAATACCATTTGTTTTATGCACACAAATGGTCTCTCTCTCTCTCTCTCTCTCTCTCTCTCTCTCTCTCTCTCTCTCTCTCTCTCTCTCTCTCTCTCTCTCTCTCTCTCTCTCTCTCTCGTTTTAATACCCAATTTCAATACCCAAACCATTAGTAACCATGAGACCCCTCCCTTTCACCACCGTCCCTCCTCTGACCACGAAACCATGATTCAACCACCATAACTTATTTGAAGCAGATAAGCCCACCAGCAAGTAGTTCTCTTAATTTTGCCTAACCACTAGCGAAAATTAGCCCTACTGCAAACTGAAGGAAGATTTCGGAGGCAAAATCAAAACAAGATTTGCAAACTGATCTCAAAGTTTCCCCCACTGTGAGTCTATGATGGTGGTTTGAACACTCCAATTCCTCCTGGTAATTGGAGGTTAATAATACATCAACTTGATTTAGAAAGTTGATTCTGTGAAACAGAATCAAAATTGAAGTGAAATCCTCTAATTTCGATCAAAACGAACTCCAAACTCGACTCCAACGTCTGCTGCCTACAGTATTCTTTTAGAACTCTGATTTCGTGATTCCACAAAGACTCTAACGTCTTTCGATTTCCACAAAGAAATCAAGCAAGGACAAACCCAAATCAGTTTTCTTTTCGATTTTGATTTTCAGTTTTAGATTTTAATAATCAAGCAAGAATAAACCTAAACGCCGTCGCCATCAGAGAGCTGGAACATCATCGCCGGAGAAGGAGAGAGACGAGTGGCTCAACCATCGTCTTTATCGAGTTGTAGATCGGAGAGACGGTTGTTTCGGAAATCAATTTTCGGTCGAAATCCAAAATGGTTCCAGAAATCAATTCTCGATCGAAATTAGAGGAAATGAGAGGTGGAGGGAGAGCATGTGGGTGAATCAGATAACGTCTGACGAGTGGGTTTCTTCTCGGCGGCTCACGGACCTTCTGAGGCGTTGAAATGGTCGTTGTGTGTTCTTGAGTGGGAGATGTAGTGATGTTTGTCACATTTTGTTTGATTTAGTTTGGTGAAGTGAGGGAGATGATGAGGATGTTTTCGGTAAGGGTTATGGTGGATGAGGGTGGCTGGCGGTTGAGTTCATCGGTGAAACCGGTATTGTTGGGTGGAGTATTCAACCACACACTTGCAAATCGATTATGAAGTGTGTATTCATCATCAATTGTGTTCGTATGTGGAGTGTGTATGTGTGGGTTCTTTCTAGAGAGAGAGAGAGAGACACTTTTTTTAATTTCTAATTAACAAAATATTAAAAATAAATAAATAAATAAATAAAAGGCCATTTTCATCTTTTCACACACACTTAACAGAGCTAGTTAAAAAAGTTAGTCATAAGGATCATTTATGTGCAAAGTTTGCTCCGTAGGTACCATCTAAGGGAAAAAAGTTTCGTACAGACTACTTTAGAGAAAAAAAAAACCTTAAGGACCTTTCGTGTAATTTGTTCAAATATATATGATTTTTATACAAAAATATTTTGTTGTGAATATATATATATATATATATATATATATATATATATATATATATATATATATATATATATATATATAACAATAAAGGGCAGACGTATATTATACATTAGTAGTTGTAAGACTCATATAGTACATGCGTTAATTTTTTTAAAAAAAGAATAAATATAAAAGTCAAAATATTTTAAAACTTTGAATTTATAAGAAAATAATAAAAAATAATGAATTATTATTATTGAAATTTTTTTATCTTTTAAATTTAAATAAATAAACAAAATAAACTAATGAGCTTTAATTTGGGAATTTTGAAATTAAAAGGTAACTTAATTAATGAAATTGATATCCATTTATTACAATATTTATTGTAATTATTATATATATATTAAAGTTATGAAAGATTTTAACAATAAAGTGACACCTTTTTTGTCAATTTTGGTCCTCCAACTTACAACATTGAACCTTCATCTTTATGCTTTTGTTCACAAACAACCCATATTGTTAGTATTTAGTCTTTTGGCAGAAATGGTCCCTCATTATTATTATTATAATTGTTCACAAACAACCCATATTATTAGTATTTAGTCTTTTGGCAGAAATAGTCCCTCATCATTATTATTATTATTATTAGACAAAATTACACGATTGGTCCTTGTGGTTTACCAGATTTAACATTCTCTTTTTGGTTTTAAATCTCAATACCATAAACCCACCCACCATCTGCCATCACCACCTGCCATCACCACCACCACCACCACTGCCAAAATTACATAAATGGTCCATATGGTTTACCCATGGTGACAAATTCAGTCCCTACTGTTGGATTAGTGTATAAGCCCGTAACTATATTTGGTATGTACTTGACCCGGTTATGCATGGTCCTTTTGGGTTGCCTTCACCAAAGCAACTTGACAAGGTAATTTGATATGAGAGAGAGGATATTATGGTTTATTAATATATTATAAGAATAATATATTAAAGGATAAATCATATTTATTTAATTAGTATTAGTCATAAATTAATTAGGAATTAATTTGGTGACTAAAAGAGATTAATTAAATAAAGGGGCATAAACTGTCAAATGTGTGATAGTTGAGTTTTGGGCTGGGAAACTCAATGGACTAAGGGAGAACGAAATTATGATGAAGGATCATCATATTTTCGTCCAAGGGCCTTATTCCAGAAGGTTCCTTGGGCTACTTGGTGGCTAAGGTATCCATTAGGGTTTAGACTGAAACCCTAGCAGCCTGCACTATAAATAAGACCCCAAGGCTCCAATTTTCGGCCACTTGCTTCCAAGAGAAACCCTAGGGCCGAAAATTAGCATCCTCCCTCCTCTCTCAAAGTTGCCTTCTTGCTTGAGGTGTTTGTGATCCATTAGAGGAGTTACAATTGTGATTCTAATCTCAAGAGAAGAAGATAAGAAGATCTAAGCCAATCTTTGAAGAGGTAAACATCTAGATCTGATGTATTAAGTTAATGTTTCGAATTATGTATGCTAGATTAGGGTTTGCAAGTCTTGGATTCAATGCATGTACAATAGAGAAACCTAGATCCAAGCATTAGGGTTTGTATGAGCACATAGGATTGTTCTTATGCATAAAACTCATCAGTGGTATCAGAGCCTTGATTGGTTTCTGTTGTATGTGATGCAATTGTCGAATTCTTGCTGAAAAACGATTTTCTTGGCTCTGCCCGAACCAACTCGGCGAGTCAGTATCTGGACTCGGCGACTTGGCCCTACTCGGCGAGTTCAGATTGCTACTCGGCGAGTTTGGGACTCAGACAGATGATATCTCGGGATTTCTTGTTGTTTTGGTGAAGAATAATTGCCTTATATGTTTTTAACTGATAAAATTCGAATTTTATTGTTATTGAAAGATTATCCTTGCCAAAACACAAAATAATTACCAATTGATTAGATAATAAATTCCTTATATATTAAAATTGATTATTTGAATTAATTGGGTAACTTATCTTGCAAGAAATTGAATTAGGTCAAATATAGATAATCACTAAATTAATTGTTTGATTTATATTATTTGTTATTTGATCCCTTGTGTTTTGAAAAGTTCAAAACTTGCCCTCAAGTTTTGAAATTTAATTTTTGATTAAAAGTTTAATTTTGAAAAATTTAAATTTCAACCCTTATAATTTTACAAGTTTAAAATTCAATCTTATACTCTATCCATTACAAGATTAATATATATATATACATATATGTATAAGAATAAGCTAGTCTTATCGCTAGTAGGCCTCATTCACGAAGCCAGTCTATAAGGTGGGTATAAGGTTGCTGCCTATAAAATGGCGCTTAATGGGTGTACACTCACACCTACCGCTTGCTTGACTGGTGGAGGGTCGTTAGCCGAACGGATAGGATAGGGCACTTAATTCCTCATTATAAGTATAATGGAAATATTAAAGTAACTACATTGTTTTATAAATTCCCAATCTTAGTTACTTTAGGGTAAAATGTGAAAATGATGCTATTCCATGGAATTACACTTTGTACCCCTGTCAAACGTTAGTGGAGCGTGCGTGGCTAACCGGCACACTAATTTGGGATTGACATTGGTGACAAAGGGTGGCTCGATGTTTTATCATAGATCAATGGAGCGTGCGTGGCTAACCAGCACATTGATTAGGTGATGAAGACATTGAGTGCACCATGTTGATTCGCATGGTTATTCACAAACTTGTTTGCGATCCTCGGCATCCCAGTCGCAAAATTTGAAGTGCATATCGAGATTTAAACATGCCATTGAAATGTTCAATGAATCTCAAAAGAAATCTAGGAATTTTCAAATACATTTAAAACTTAATCTCTTTTCGTTTTCATGGTGAAAATTAGTGAATCGTCATTCACTTACCTTCAAATTTACTTTTAGATTACGACATCCCTTTTCTAAGTTGTAAATAATGTTGTTGGATCCTAGCCCTGATTTCTCATTTGGGTGTTTAATTGGGGATTCATTTATAATCAAACTTTGTTCCTTTCTATTTCAGATGTCAAACGCAAACGCAAACAACAACGCTTCTGGATCATTCTCGTTGATGAACCTGTGTCAAAAGGTGACATTTGATGGGTCAAACTTCAACGAGTGGATGAGATACATTCGCATGATAACTCGCTACGAGGACAAAGAATATGTCCTCGATGAGAAGCTCGAAAAGATCAACCCAGAAGTTGCTACTCCTGAAGAGATGGCCGCCTTTGAGGCCCACGAGCGTGATGCTACGAAAGTTCATTGCATCATGCTGGCCACCATGAACCTCGAACTCCAAAAGTCCTATGAGGACATGTATCCATATGAGATGCACCAAGATTTGCTGGACAGGTACCACCAAAGCGCGAGGCAAGAGCGCTATGAGATCATTACCAACATGATCACCGCTAGGATGGGGAGTGGAGAATCCCTAACTGCTCATTTGCAAAGAATGCAAAGGTATGTTGATCGTCTTCTCAAACTTAATGTTAAGTTTGATGAGGATTTGGCTATCGACATCATCCTCCACTCCTTGCCTTCCTGCTACAACCAGTTCATAATGACCTACCATATGAACAAAGAAGAGGTCACCCTGAGTAAACTTCAAGGGCTCCTGAGGACAGCTGAGAGCAACCTCAAGGACAAATCTATTGCATCATCCTCTACTGTAGCTGCTCCTGTGTTGGCAATTGGCCAAGGAAAGGGAAAGAAGAGGAAGGCTCCTTCTAAGAGCCACCATAAGGGTAAGACCAAAGATGGTTCCTCTTCTAGTGGGACCAAAGCAGGTTCTGTTAAGCCCACTTCTGACCCCAAGGAAGCAGAGTGCTTCTATTGCCACCAGAAGGGCCACTGGAAACGAAGCTGCCCAAAATATCTGCAGGACATTAAGGTTGGGAAGATAAAGCCCACCTTTGCAGGTATGTATTTAATTAAATCTAATAACTCATCACTTGCTACTTCATGGGTACTGGATGTGGTTACCACATTTGTTCTGATTTGCAGGGGCTAAGAAAAAGTAGGGAAGTGGAGCATGGAAGGATAAACTTGATCATGGGAAACAAGAAGTCTTCACCAGTAACCAAGATCGGAGTTTATTCCTTAGTGTTGAGTAATGGGTTAGGGCTAGATTTAAATAATTGTTGCTATTCGCCAGATATGACAAGGAACATCATTTCTTTTCATGGATTGTTTAGACAAGGTTTCAGATATTCGTTTGATAATAATAATGGTTCTATTAATGCTTATTTGAATGGTGGTTTTTATTTCAATGCATTACCTTGTAATGGGATTTATGAATCTGTGTTAATTATAGATAATTTAGGAAATGATGTTTTGAATATTGATTCGTCCACAAGTTTGGACAAAGCATGCTTGTGGCATTGTCGCCTTGGCCATGTTAACAAGAAACGCATAGCCCAACTCCAAAAGGATGGAGTCTCGGAGTCAGTCGACCTTAGGGACGATGACGTGTGTGAATCTTGTTTACTTGGGAAGATGACCAAGTCACCCTTTACTGGTACATGTGAAAGGGGTGAGGGTGTATTGGATCTCATACATACAGATGTATGTGGACCCTTTAGATCCACCACAAGGGACGCTTGTCGCTTCTACGTGACTTTTACAGACGATTATAGCAGATATGGATATATCTACTTGATCAAGCAAAAGTCAGAAACCTTCGAAAAGTTCAAAGAGTTTAAGAATGAAGTGGAGAATCAGCTGGGTAGGAAAATCAAGATGCTTCGATCTGATCGAGGAGGAGAGTACCTAAGTCTTGAGTTTCATGACTATCTAAAAGAATGTGGAATAGTTTCGCAATTGACGCCTCCTAGAACGCCACAATTGAATAGTGTGGCTGAGAGACGTAATCGAACCTTGTTGGACATGGTTCGTTCTATGATGAGTCGTGCTTCGTTACCAATCTCATTCTGGGGGTATGCCTTAGAGACTGCCGCCCATATCCTTAACTTAGTTCCCACCAAGAAGGTTGCCAAGACACCTCACGAGATGTGGACATGGAAAGCTCCCTCGTTAGCACATATCAAGGTTTGGGTTTGTGAAGCTTTCGTAAGACGAGAGACTCACGACAAGCTAGAACCTCGTAGTGAGAAGTGTTATTTCATCGGCTATCCACAGAAGTCTTTTGGCTATCTCTTCTATAGACCAAGTGACAATGTTGTCTTTGTTGCTAGAAGAGGAGTTTTCAGAGAGAGAGAACTCATAAGTCAAGGAGACAGTGGGAGTCAGATTGACCTTGAAGAGCTTCAAGAGTTAGGAGATGAAGGAACCTCTGACACTGGCGTTCAACCTGAGGAGGAAACTCTTGTTGAACCAATTGACCAGTCCTTACCTCTTAGACGTTCGAGTAGAGTTATTGTTCCACCCCAGTTTTATGGTTTCCATATTACTACTGATGGGGATACGTTTATTAGTGATTGTACACTAGTAAATCTGGACGAACCTAATAGCTACAAGGAAGCCATGGCAGGCCCAGAGTCTGCTAAATGGAAAGAGGCAATGGACAGCGAGATTCAGTCCATGTATGACAACCAAGTTTGGAATTTGGTTGATAATGTACCAGGTCGTAAGACAGTCGGGTGCAAGTGGATCTTCAAGAAGAAGACAGACATGGATGGGAAAGTGCATACTTATAAAGCGCGATTGGTCGCGAAGGGCTTTACTCAAACTCCTGGAGTTGACTATGATGAGACCTTCTCGCCAGTTGCCAAGATAAAGTCTATTAGGGTAATGCTCGCAATAGCTGCGTTTCATGATTATGAAATCTGGCAGATGGACGTAAAAACCGTTTTCCTAAATGGGAAGTTGGCTGAGGATGTTTACATGAATCAGCCAGAGGGTTTTGTCGATGCGAAACATCCAAATAGAGTGTGCAAGCTTGAGAAATCCATTTATGGATTAAAGCAAGCATCTCGCAGATGGAATCTTTGTTTTGACGAGAAGGTCAAAGAGTTTGGTTTTCTGCGAAACGAAGATGAGTCATGTGTGTATGTCAAGGCCAGTGGGAGTATAGTGAGCTTCCTCGTATTGTATGTCGATGACATACTACTCATAGGAAACGACATTCCAACCTTGCAGGAGGTCAAATCCTGTCTTGGGAAGTGTTTCGCTATGAAGGACCTCGGAGAAGCTGCATATATACTGGGAATAAGGATAGTGAGAGACAGAAGTAAGAGACTGATAGGACTTAGTCAGGATACATACTTGGAAAAGGTACTAAAACGTTTTAGTATGGAAAATTTCAAGAAAGGGGAGTTACCAATCCAATGCAATACCAAACTGAGTAAGACTCAGAGCCCAAGTACAGAGGCAGAGATAGCTGATATGAGCCGAGTACCTTACGCTTCCGCAGTTGGCTCGATTATGTATGCTATGACCTGTACTCGCCCTGATGTGGCATTCGCTTTGAGCATGGTCAGCAGATATCAAGGGAACCTTGGTAGGGCGCATTGGATTGCTGTCAAGAATATTCTTAAGTACCAACGAAGGACCAAGGAATGGTTTCTAGTCCTCGGTGGGAGTGATGACTTAAGGGTGCGAGGGTACAGTGACGCTAGTTTTCAGACGGATCGGGATAATTACCGATCGCAGTCAGGCTGGGTCTTTACCCTGAACGGAGGAGCAGTGACTTGGAAAAGTTCCAAGCAAGAGACCGTGGCTGATTCAACGTGCGAATCAGAGTACATTGCGGCAAGCGAGGCGTCAAAGGAGGCTATATGGTTGAAGAACTTCATTGGAGACCTTGGAGTTGTGCCATCCATAAAGGAGCCCATGGAAATTTTTTGTGATAATGAAGGAGCGGTTGCCTTGACCAAGGAACCAAGAGATCATGGCAGATCTCGACATATCGACAGGAAATACCATTTTATTAGACATCGGGTAGAAGAGGGACTCCTCGTTGTGAAGAGGGTATCGTCAGAAGATAACCCAGCAGATCCCCTTACGAAGGGACTGAGTAGGGTTAAGCATTTGAAGCACGCTAGGAGCATTGGACTAAAGGACGATATTAGTTTAGATTAGATAGATAGGAAATTTGTAATGGATAATTTTGTATTCAACATTTTGATGATTAAATAAAGGTGTGTTATTTACAAGAAAGTTACTATCTTGTGTTGATTATTTATCTGTTATTTCCAATTTTGCATGTTTTGACTTCCTGAATAATAAGATTGTTCGAACAGTCCACAATCGCTCATATGTTGGAAGTAGATATGAAAGAAGATTGTCATAAATTTGTTTGTAGATTGTCTGAAAGGTTTTAGACATAGCAAAGGTTTGCTACGAAGTTTATGAGTGCTTATGAAATTTGTTTTGAGCATTGGAATAAACCCGCACTTGCTAGTATCACTTCATGAAAGTTATCATAAGTGATCGCAAGATGATAATATCATATAATCTTTAAACCTAGAGATATGGTTGTTGTTTGCTAGTTGATTATGCATTGATAATGCGAAAACGCATCAGTAACTTGATGTTATAAAACGCATTATTGTGTGTGACTTAGCTAGTAAATGATAAAAGCATATAAGTCGAAGTTTTTCTGTACCTTTTATTCTAAGAGAATAAAAGCGATATCTTGGCCACTCGATGATTTAGTTTGACTTATGTACCGGGCCCGGTCAGAATGAAGTTGATGTGTTCAACTCAATTCTATGTCGAATAAATCAGAGATCGAGAAACAAAATGCTGGATAATAAGTATTGTCAGCATGATATCTAGAACATAGGATTATACGATCCCTTATCTGAAGGACAGGATTTTGATCAGAGTTGACAGAAGCGTATAAGAGCTACGATTGCTAACCAGATCCTGAAGTCGTATGTGAGATATAGTTACTAGACTTATCCAAGTGGGAGACTGTTGGATTAGTGTCAAAGCCCGTAACTATATTTGGTATGTACTTGACCCGGTTATGCATGGTCCTTTTGGGTTGCCTTCACCAAAGCAACTTGACAAGGTAATTTGATATGAGAGAGAGGATATTATGGTTTATTAATATATTATAAGAATAATATATTAAAGGAGAAATCATATTATTTAATTAGTATTAGTCATAAATTAATTAGGAATTAATTTGGTGACTAAAAGAGATTAATTAAATAAAGGGGCATAAACTGTCAAATGTGTGATAGTTGAGTTTTGGGCTGGGAAACTCAATGGACTAAGGGAGAACGAAATTATGATGAAGGATCATCATATTTTCGTCCAAGGGCCTTATTCCAGAAGGTTCCTTGGGCTACTTGGTGGCTAAGGTATCCATTAGGGTTTAGACTGAAACCCTAGCAGCCTGCACTATAAATAAGACCCCAAGGCTCCAATTTTCGGCCACTTGCTTCCAAGAGAAACCCTAGGGCCGAAAATTAGCATCCTCCCTCCTCTCTCAAAGTTGCCTTCTTGCTTGAGGTGTTTGTGATCCATTAGAGGAGTTACAATTGTGACTCTAAGCTCAAGAGAAGAAGATAAGAAGATCTAAGCCAATCTTTGAAGAGGTAAACATCTAAATCTGATGTATTAAGTTAATGTTTTGAATTATGTATGCTAGATTAGGGTTTGCAAGTCTTGGATTCAATGCATGTACAATAGAGAAACCTAGATCCAAGCATTAGGGTTTGTATGAGCACATAGGATTGTTCTTATGCATAAAACCCATCAGTGGTATCAGAGCCTTGATTGGTTTCTGTTGTATGTGATGCAATTGTCGAATTCTTGCTGAAAAACGATTTTCTTGGCTCTGCCCGAACCAACTCGGCGAGTCAGTATCTGGACTCGGCGACTTGGCCCTACTCGGCGAGTTCAGATTGCTACTCGACGAGTTTGGGACTCAGACAGAGGATATCTCGGGATTTCTTGTTGTTTTGGTGAAGAATAATTGCCTTATATGTTTTTAACTGATAAAATTCGAATTTTATTGTTATTGAAAGATTATCCTTGCCAAAACACAAGATAATTACCAATTGATTAGATAATAAATTCCTTATATATTAAAATTGATTATTTGAATTAATTGGGTAACTTATCTTGCAAGAAATTGAATTAGGTCAAATATAGATAATCACTAAATTAATTGTTTGATTTATATTATTTGTTATTTGATCCCTTGTGTTTTGAAAAGTTCAAAACTTGCCCTCAAGTTTTGAAATTTAATTTTTGATTAAAAGTTTAATTTTGAAAAATTTAAATTTCAACCCTTAGAATTTTACAAGTTTAAAATTCAATCTTATACTCTATCCATTACAAGATTAATATATATATATACATATATGTATAAGAATAAGCTAGTCTTATCGCTAGTAGGCCTCATTCACGAAGCCAGTCTATAAGGTGGGTATAAGGTTGCTGCCTATAAAATGGCGCTTAATGGGTGTACACTCACACTTACCGCTTGCTTGACTGGTGGAGGGTCGTTAGCCGAACGGATAGGATAGGGCACTTAATTCCTCATTATAAGTATAATGGAAATATTAAAGTAACTACATTGTTTTATAAATTTCCAATCTTAGTTACTTTAGGGTAAAATGTGAATATGATGCTATTCCATGGAATTACACTTTGTACCCCTGTCAAACGTTAGTGGAGCGTGCGTGGCTAACCGGCACACTAATTTGGGATTGACATTGGTGACAAAGGGTGGCTCGATGTTTTATCATAGATCAATGGAGCGTGCGTGGCTAACCAGCACATTGATTAGGTGATGAAGACATTGAGTGCACCATGTTGATTCGCATGGTTATTCACAAACTTGTTTGCGATCCTCGGCATCCCAGTCGCAAAATTTGAAGTGCATATCGAGATTTAAACATTCCATTGAAATGTTCAATGAATCTCAAAAGAAATCTAGGAATTTTCAAATACATTTAAAACTTAATCTCTTTTCGTTTTCATGGTGAAAATTAGTGAATCGTCATTCACTTACCTTCAAATTTACTTTTAGATTACGGCATCCCTTTTCTAAGTTGTAAATAATGTTGTTGGATCCTAGCCCTAATTTCTCATTTGGGTGTTTAATTGGGGATTCATTTCTAATCAAACTTTGTTCCTTTCTATTTCAGATGTCAAACGCAAACGCAAACAACAACGCTTCTGGATCATTCTCGTTGATGAACCTGTGTCAAAAGGTGACATTTGATGGGTCAAACTTCAACGAATGGATGAGATACATTCGCATGATAACTCGCTACGAGGACAAAGAATATGTCCTCGATAAGAAGCTCGAAAAGATCAACCCAGAAGTTGCTACTCCTGAAGAGATGGCCGCCTTTGAGGCCCACGAGCGTGATGCTACGAAAGTTCATTGCATCATGCTGGCCACCATGAACCTCGAACTCCAAAAGTCCTATGAGGACATGTATCCATATGATATGCACCAAGATTTGCTGGACAGGTACCACCAAAGCGCGAGGCAAGAGCGCTATGAGATCATCACCAACATGATCACCGCTAGGATGGGGAGTGGAGAATCCCTAACTGCTCATTTGCAAAGAATGCAAAGGTATGTTGATCGTCTTCTCAAACTTAATGTTAAGTTTGATGAGGATTTGGCTATCGACATCATCCTCCACTCCTTGCCTTCCTGCTACAACCAGTTCAGAATGACCTACCATATGAACAAAGAAGAGGTCACCCTGAGTAAACTTCAAGGGCTCCTGAGGACAGCTGAGAGCAACCTCAAGGACAAATCTATTGCATCATCCTCTACTGTAGCTGCTCCTGTTTTGGCAATTGGCCAATGAAAGGGAAAGAAGAGGAAGGCTCCTTCTAAGAGCCACCATAAGGGTAAGACCAAATATGGTTCCTTTTCTAGTAGGACCAAAGCAGGTTCTGTTAAGCCCTCTTCTGACCCCAAGGAAGCAGAGTGCTTCTATTGCCACCAGAAGGGCCACTGGAAACGAAGCTGCCCAAAATATCTGCAGGACATTAAGGTTGGGAAGATAAAGCCCACCTTTGCAGGTATGTATTTAATTAAATCTAATAACTCATCACTTGCTACTTCATGGGTCCTTGATACTGGATGTGGTTACCACATTTGTTCTGATTTGCAGGGGCTAAGAAAAAGTAGGGAAGTGGAGCATGGAAGGATAAACTTGATCATGGGAAACAAGAAGTCTTCACCAGTAACCAAGATCGGAGTTTATTCCTTAGTGTTGAGTAATGGGTTAGGGCTAGATTTAAATAATTGTTGCTATTCGCCAGATATGGCAAGGAACATCATTTCTTTTCATGGATTGTTTAGACAAGGTTTCAGATATTCGTTTGATAATAGTAATGGTTCTATTAATGCTTATTTGAATGGTGTTTTTTATTTCAATGCATTACCTTGTAATGGGATTTATGAATCTGTGTTAATTATAGATAATTTAGGAAATGATGTTTTAAATATTGATTCGTCCACAAGTTTGGACAAAGCATGCTTGTGGCATTGTCGCCTTGGCCATGTTAACAAGAAACGCATAGCCCAACTCCAAAAGGATGGAGTCTCGGAGTCATTCGACCTTAGGGACGATGACGTGTGTGAATCTTGTTTACTTGGGAAGATGACCAAGTCACCCTTTACTGGTACATGTGAAAGAGGTGAGGGTGTATTGGATCTCATACATACAGATGTATGTGGACCCTTTAGATCCACCACAAGGGACGCTTGTCGCTTCTACGTGACTTTTACAGACGATTATAGCAGATATGGATATATCTACTTGATCAAGCAAAAGTCAGAAACCTTTGAAAAGTTCAAAGAGTTTAAGAATGAAGTGGAAAATCAGCTGGGCAGGAAAATCAAGATGCTTCGATCTGATCGAGGAGGAGAGTACCTAAGTCTTGAGTTTCACGACTATCTAAAAGAATGTGGAATAGTTTCGCAATTGACGCCTCCTAGAACGCCACAATTGAATGGTATGGCTGAGAGACGTAATCGAACCTTGTTGGACATGGTTCGTTCTATGATGAGTCGTGCTTCGTTACCAATCTCATTCTGGGGGTATGCCTTAGAGACTGCCGCCCATATCCTTAACTTAGTTCCCACCAAGAAGGTTGCCAAGACACCTCACGAGATGTGGACATGGAAAGCTCCCTCGTTAGCACATATCAAGGTTTGGGGTTGTGAAGCTTTCGTAAGACGAGAGACTCACGACAAGCTAGAACCTCGTAGTGAGAAGTGTTATTTCATCGGCTATCCACATAAGTCTTTTGGCTATCTCTTCTATAGACCAAGTGACAATGTTGTCTTTGTTGCTAGAAGAGGAGTTTTCAGAGAGAGAGAACTCATAAGTCAAGGAGACAGTGGGAGTCAGATTGACCTTGAAGAGCTTCAAGAGTTAGGAGATGAAGGAACCTCTGACAGTGGCGTTCAACCTGAGGAGGAAACTCCTGTTGAACCAATTGACCAGTAAATCATGTATTTTTTTCCCAAGGATTACAACTAATACGAAAGAAAACATTCATAATAACTTCAATAATTTAAATATCAAAAGAAACTATAAGATGTTTTCCACCGACTAAAATCTCAAAAATAAGGTCTTCTAATGTTTCAAACTCCATGTTATAAAAGAAAGAATATGTAAGACATAATTTGTAACGTCCGCAGATTCGGGCTAAATCAATTTAGAGATAATAAACGTTAAAATGACTTTTTGATAAAATATTATTTAGGATAAATAATCTTAACCAAAGTTATAGTATATGTCACAATGATTTCGTAAATATAAAGAACGCTGAAATTCGACTTATAACGAATAAGTT